>NC_065880.2:79913729-84713729 GCF_932274485.2 Patella vulgata | reverse complement strand
GTTCCTTTATAGCTGCACTGCAATATGAAAATGCCACTCTGTTCAAAGACTATTTTGGAATCCTTACCTTCTATTTTTCTCTGTGATGTTTCTTTGTTCGCCAAGTTAAGGATTCCAAAATATACTTGGGGAAGAGCAGTATTTTTCTATTGCAGCAATATAGGGATGGATAGGAACGGTTAACGGACAAGATCCGATTAGAGACTGTTCTTAAAGGAACTATGGTGAATGGTGATCTTTATTTAGGAGGCACAACATCCATATTCTACTTGTCTAGTCAGTACTGGCTATATATATACATATGTATATGCTTACTCTAGTATACATGTAGTTCTCTAGTAGTACGTACATGTAACATAACCAATATAAACTATAAGAGAGCTAGAGGTCAAACTATTAGCCTACTGCATACATATAGATCTTGTTTTTAGACTCTCTGTGTAAACTTGGTGCAAAAACTGAGAAAATATGATAAATAATTTGAAATTGGTTAGACCACATGGGGTGATATTATTAGATTAATTTATGATACAATATAGGCTGACATATGATTGACGCAAGTGCTAGTAGCCTACTGTATTATGAGAATTACACATTTGTGTTGTAGGCCACAACTTGTAGCGTCTCCTTGATTGATATGTAACCCAGTAGGTGGTTATCAATGGATCTATATTTATGCCAATCCTAGTTCTGGAATTGGGGGGGGGGTTGGATGGCTGAATTGTTAGCGTGTTCATGTTCATTGTATCATCAGGTCTGTCAAGGAGTCAACTGGCTTGGTTTCGATTCCCCAGCCTGTCCAACCTCGTGGGTTTTCAAGCGAATTATTGAAGTAAATTGAACCGTATATTAGTCCTGAAATGACCTAGTTTGTGTCCAGTGGACTCTCTCTTGAGATTACATATATATACATGATTGATTTTTTGGATTCTTTTTGGTGCATTTTCAAATTTCTCGAAATTGAGAATTTTTCAGGTCAACATATCTGTTTATTCTTTTCCAATATTAATTGCTTTCATGATTTCATTGAATGAATATACTAGATTTGGTATGTTCTTCTGTCTAACTGGAGATCAAAAACTGATTAAATTCCATTAGTTTTAACTTTTAACTCAAATTGAATAAAGAATAAGCTTACTAAAATAGTCATATAAAATTATTTGAATTTAAATATTTATGTGTGCCCATATTTGAACAGTTTTATAATGCAACCCCAGTTGGATTCTGGTAAAATATGAAATTGATAATTTGATTAATTAAAAAAGGGAACTCTATTCCTCATTAATTTTATTCACAATAGATGTGCATGTACATATGAAGAGACTATGAAGACCTTTTTACTGTATGTAGATAAAGCCAATAATACTGAGATACATGTCGTGTATAACGGATTTTGTGGACATATTTGTTTACTACGAAGCTAAAATTAGTAAACAGATCAACTCACCCCTAAAGTCCTTACAATGAAAAATGTAATTTGATAGTACATGTACATTGTACTTCAATCAACTCAATCCAACACTACACTCAAACACGTCTTGTGATTTGTGAAACTTTTTTGTTTTCACTGTTCAGTGTCCATAGTTTATCAGCAAATTTATGCCACCTTGATTTTCAGACATGAAAATAGACCCCCACTTTAAAAGACATGTATATTAAGACTTTTATAGAAAGGCAACCAGTCCATGTACATGTATCAGTTAGTACAAAAGCGCACAAAAAATCGTTTAGTCTGCATAAAAAAGTGTACCGAAACTTAACTTACAGAATGAGATGTTAAATGCATCCAGGCACTGTCAAAAAAACTGTACAGAAACCCAACAAAACATACAAAGGATCCCTAATTCAATGAACATAACAATACATGTATTGGAACATGAATAAGAAGCAAAAGCTACAGTAATTATATGATGTCTCTAATCTAGTTCACTACATGTATGATACTGATAACCTTGTCAATTAAGCAATTATCAGTTCAATCATCCATTCATAACTAGAAATAACATAATTGTAATTAAATTTCTATTGCTATGATCTGAGATTGTGAGTTATCAGGGTACACACAAGTCATTGATTTTGAATAAAGTTACATGCAAATGCACCGGAAAACTCAAATTATACTACATGTATATAAAGATATTTTAATTTACATGTAATTGGCATTCACAGGAAAATATTCAGTTTCTTTTTAAACAAAGGGTATTCATAAGTTTTAAATGTATAATTATGGAGTGAATACATGTACATGTATATTTAAGTATAAGCAATGTAGATGTACTTGGCATAGGCCTACACAGGAAAGTATTTAATTTCTGTTTAAACAAAGGGTATTCATAAATTTTAAATGTATCATTATGGAATACATGTAAGTACCGAAACAAACCATGTTCAGGGTTTTTTGTGTGTGGTATTTTGCTCAGTGTTTGAATATACATGTACTTTAATTTGAATCCCTACAATCTTATTAAAACACAGAACCTATTTCATTTCATTTTTTTTTATAGTTCAAAATTTCATTTTATTTGTTTTTACTACACTAGGATCTAGAAGAGTTGTTATATTACCAGCATTTTGGTTGAAGTGAGGGATAAGCCAATGAAACGGTCTGTTACGATGCTTTCTTGGCCTTCCAAGCACTGAACTGTGGGAAAACCAATAGAAACATCAACGCTGATTGATTAATCAATGTCTGACGTCATAGGGTCAAAAGCCCTTGTACGACCCCTGACAGGACATTCTAGTACAACTTGTCAGAGCTTCATGTAGTGTAGGCCATCGAAAGTATAAAAAACAAAACGAAATATAGATCTGTATTTTAATCTGATTGGAATCCCTATGCCCTGTCATAAACAGTAAACATGTGGCAAGGAATCTTAAAATGTCTCCAAGGTTTGACCACTTTTTATTGCAGTTTATACTGTTTGTCTATTTAAGTTCAGTTGTATTTGTAAGAATTGCTTAAATGGTGTTACCAGTCTCCTAACACTGCTAAAGACCATTACGCGTTAGCAAATTATTGAAGTAAAAATTGAACCATAAGTTAGTCCCGAAATGACCAGTAAACGTGTGGCAAGGAATCTTAAAATGTCTCGAAGGTTTGACCGCTTTTTATTGCAGTTTATACTGTTCGTCCATTTAAGTTCAGTTGTATTTGTAAGAATTGCTTAAATGGTGTTACCAGTCTCCTAACACTGCTAAAGACCATTACTCGTAAGCAAATTATTGAAGTAAAAATTGAACCATAAGTTAGTCCCGAAATGACCAGTAAACGTGTGGCAAGGAATCTTAAAATGTCTCGAAGGTTTGACCGCTTTTTATTGCAGTTTATACTGTTCGTCCATTTAAGTTCAGTTGTATTTGTAAGAATTGCTTAAAAGGTGTTACCGGTCTCCTCCCACTGCTAAAGACCCCTACGATCAAGCGAATTATTGAAGTAAAAATTGAACCATAAGTTAGTCCCAAAATGACCTGGTTTGTGTCGAGTGGACATTAAACCCCATTGTTCTCTTCTCTCTTGACATTGAACCCAATTTCTCTCTCTCTTTAAATGGTGTTATTACATGGTGTCACTTCCTATTGATAAAGTGAACGGAGGGGAACATATGTCAGTCTCCCCAAAAATGTGGCTACTTTTAATATGTTATGGGTGAAAAGGAGGTCAACAATATACACTAGAATCTATAACCATATACATTTATTATTGGGTGCTCAGTCTTTCCATAAAATTTGACTTTTAATGTTATGAGTGTAAATGAGGTAAACAAGATACACTTGAATCTGTAACCTTGTACATGTACATGTCATTGTATTATTGGGTGCTAACGCTCCCCATAAAACGTGACTTTTAATGTTATGGGTGTAAATCAGGTCAACCAGATACACTAGAATCAATAACCTTATACATGTATTATTGAGTGTTCACCCTTTCCATAAAATGTGACTTTTAATGTTATGGGTATAAATGAGGTTAACAAGTTACACTAGAATCAATAACCTTATACATGTATTATTGAGTGCTCAGTCTCCCCATAAAATATGACTTTAAATGTTGTGGGTATAAGTGAGATTAATACATGTGTAAGTAAGATACATTAGTTAGAGTCAATAACCTTATACATGTACATATATTATTGGGTGCTCACCCTTTCCATAAAATGTGACTTTTAATGTTATGGGTATAAATGAGGTCAACACGATACACTAGAATCAATAACCATGTACACGTATTATTAAGTGAGAAAGATCTGAATTGATTATTTACTTTTCATTTTGAATAGGTCGTAGTAAAACCTTTTACTCACTCACTAGATTATAATACCCTACAATACAATACACAACCAGGGTTTTATTATATATGGCCCACCGAGTTCACAAAGCATTCTTAGACTTACATTAAGAATTAACTCAAGTTCTAATCACAGTTTATGAGAAAAATCTTTGATCCAGAAATGCGAAAATTTGCACACAGTTTCTTGTTGATGTATTTGATACATTAAAACAACAAAAGTTTTATAAAGAGCTATATTTTAGTTAAAATAAGGCGAACAATTTTAAGTAAATTCTTCACCTAAGTCTGAGAATGGTTTGTGAACTCAAGGCATCATCTACACGTATAGAAAGTTCAAGGGAATGTTTCAAGCTAATTTTGTTATAACATTTATATGCATTGTTTACTAACCAATCAAATTATTGAACGCAAAGTCTGTAATCAATTATATGTTGCAAATTCGGATGGTATGAAAACCGAGGTACCGTGTACACATTGGTAGGCACTGTGCATTTAAAAGAACTCTTGACAGTTGGAAATCGATATAAGAGTAGGCTGGAGTGCTGCTGTCCTGGCAAAATTTACCTCATATCACACTGCATGGCGTATGCCCTTCTTCATTAGCCCAGTAGGAGCAGAACAGTAGGACGTTAGACCCTATTTCATTTACATTGTGCATAGAAATAATAATTTATTAGATCTGGTGTTTTTTTAAAAACCCATATTATAAAACTCTAGTTAAACAAATCAAAAATTTACAGTAACCTTTTTGGGGGACACTTTACTATTGATTGTATTGAAATTAACAGGGCTGGTCCACTAGGCTAACATTGATACAGTTACAGCATTTGAGTTTTGTTAAAGAAGTAAACACCTATATGAGGTCAAGGTCAGTCTTTGCCCTTGATGAGTTACACATGTACAACAATTAAAGATACATTATGTAAGATTTAGATAAAGAACTAGCCATTCTTGCTACAATAGTTCAAAAGTAAATGATGTAAAATGAATAATTTGAAAATTTCATTCAAATTACTCTATTGCAAGCGAAGATATTAGCCTTTGAAGGTTTGACAGACGTGTGCAATAATTTCAACCACCGTACTGGTTGATCGAAGCTAAGTCTTGCTCCTCCATATTTGATTAAATCAAAGTATCGCTGAACCATTCTAATCTATTTAATATCAGAGAAATCTGAGGCCATCAAGAGTTGATTAAGGCCTGGATCAGTTAATTAATGTCTAATTAATACTTTAGAAAACATTTCAGGCCTAAAGAAAGACCTGCAATAGGCAGATTTAGCTCTTGCATAATGCATGTTTAACATATATTTATTTACTATCAATTCAAGTATAAGATATAGGCCCCTGGTTAATGTAGATGTTTTTTATTTACTATTATTTCAGGTATAAGATACAGCCCCCTGGTTAATGTAGATGAAGTAAAAGCCTTGGCTGCGTTGATGACGTATAAATGTGCTGTAGTTGACACACCATTTGGTGGAGCGAAAGCTGGTGTGAAAATTGACCCCAGAAATTACTCGGAAAATGAACTGGAGAAAATTACTCGAAGATTAGCCATAGAGTTGGCCAAGAAAGGGTTTATTGGTATGAAAAACCAGTAGTTACTTCAAATGCTTTTATTGAATTGGGTAGATCTGCTTTAAAAATTTAGATATGCTGTCAGTATTATTGCAGGTTAACCCATTTTAATCCAAATTAGGGGGTTTGATGGCCGTATGGTTAGTGTGTGTGCGTTGTATCATAAGGTCTGTCTTTGAGTCAACTGGTGTGGTTTTGATTTCCAGGTTGTATGTGACAAGGAATAGGGCTGTCTGTTCAACTTCATGGGTTTTCTCCTCCGGTTTCCCCCAACTGCTAAAGATCCCTAGGCACCAGTGAATTATTGAAAAAAAATTGAACCATATGTTAGTCCCGAAAAGACCTAGTTTGTGTCGAGTGGATGTTAAACCCCATTTCTCTCTCTCCCTATATAACATCAGCCAATCAAAGACAACATAATTACGTTCCTAAACAACCACTGTCTTTCTAAATATACCTTCCTATAATTCACCACAAAAGCAAGCCCAATATTATTTGTTGAATTAGTAATATATTTTGATGTTGAATCAGTAATATATTTTGATGTTGAATCAGTAATATATTTTGATGTTGAATTAGTAATATATTTTGATGTTGAATCAGTAATATATTTTGATGTTGAATTAGTTATATATTTTGATGTTGAATTAGTAATATATTTTGATGTTGAATCAGTAATATATTTTGATGTTGAATCAGTAATATATTTTGATGTTGAATTAGTAATATATTTTGATATTGAATTAGTTATATATTTTGTGTAATTCTAGGTGCTGGTATTGATGTTCCTGCTCCAGACATGGGTACTGGAGAACGTGAAATGAGCTGGATTGCTGACACTTTTTCACAAACTTTAGGTAAATGGCATTTTATTTCTACACTAAGACCTGTTCTCCGGCGAAAAAGTCAGTCTAATGCAAATGTAATGGGACCATTTCCATCTAACTGATGGAAACCCTGCAGACATGTGCAATAAAATAGGGTGGGGTGGGGGTCATGTTTAAATCAATTGCAGAGTATGCTTATGGTTGAGGAAATTTTCAATTCTTTATAAAGTTATATATACTGAACAGAGCTGAGCCATTTTTGGACTGATGTTCCTTTTGGATATTCAACTTAGATCGTAAGGTCTGTCATTGAGTCGAAGTGACGTGGTTTCGATTCTCGCTTGTATGTGACAAGGAGTCGGGTCGCCTGTCCAACGTCGAGGGTTATTTCCGAAGATGTTAAACCTTCATTTCTCTCCTTCTGTCAAAAGTAGCTTGAGCAAATTAAAATGATTTTGGTTATTACACGTAGCCTATTGACGTGTTAAAGGTTTTCAACAATCTATATTTGTGTTGCCCTAAAGCATAATTATTTACCTTTCCAGAGATGCATTCACAATCATTTATTGAATGTAAATGAAATTTAACATATGTCGATTCTTTTGATGGATTTTAGATCATTGTACTATAGACTTACGTAGATTTTGTACTATAGGTGTAGATGTATAATATATGTGTATTATTTGTAGGTCATTATGATATTAATGCTAGAGCTTGTGTAACGGGTAAACCTATAGCTCAAGGTGGTATACATGGTCGTGTTTCAGCTACTGGTCGTGTAAGTATAAATATTTACAGACATTTGTCTCAGTATATGAATAGCATTTTAAGTCATGTGTAAAAAACGGAACATATTATAGCTATTTACAGCTTACTACATGTCTGAAAAATCCCAAATTTTCTCTGATAAACAGATTTTTGCTGGCATGTGTTGCAGGACAAAGTGTCTGGCAATGACAGTGCCTTGTAGTTTGGACGGGACAAAAAACCAAGGTCCTGTATGTAAAGGCACACTATTGGCAGTAATAACTGGGTTGGCACATGCCAGTTCTTATGCAAATATAACTATGACACATGTCGGTTCTTCATACTTTCATTCAACACAAAACATGCGGCCCCTTGCCGCTGGTATAATACATATAGATACGAAACAATGTCTCAATATCAAAAACAATAAACCGGAAGTAACAAGGGAGATAAATCATGTTATCCGGCAGTTGGAATTCGAAATAAGAGTAGGCCATAGCGCTGGTGTCCGTGCAAAATTTCTCTCCTAATACACAGCATGGTGTAAGCTCGTCTTCATTAGCCCATTTGATGCAGAAAACTAGGACCTTAAACCCTATTTCATTTCATTTCTTTATCAACCTATGAAATAAGTGACAGCTCCTTTATGTTGACCGTCTTTAACTTGTGGGGTGTTGGTTGGCCGAATGATTAGCACGTACGCTCTGTATCATAAGGTCTATCATTCAGTCGACTGACATGGTTTTGATTGCCCGGTTGTACATGACAAGGAGTGGGCTCGCCTGTCAAACCTTGTGGGTTTTCTCCGGGTCCCCGGGTTTCCTCCCACTGGTAAAGACCTCTATGCGCAGAACCATGTGGTAGTCCCAAAATGACCTAGTTTGTGTCGAGTGGACGTTTAACCCCATTTCTCTCTCTTTCTCTCTTTAGCATGTATTGATTTCTTTGTACAGGAATTCTTTGTTTTACATATGTAAAATATTATTTATTGAAATGTTTTTGTATTGTAGGGTGTATTCCATGGTATTCAGAATTTTGTAAATGAAGCCAGCTATATGAGTATGGTTGGATTAACACCAGGTTTCGGTGATAAAACATTTATTGTTCAGGTGAGAGGATTATTATATCTCTACCTGCGGAAACTGTTAATCTTTTCTTCGGGCATTTTATTTTGGGATGCGCATAGCACTATGAATCACATTTCTACGTTGATGAGATGAAGATGAGTTGGTGGTAAACACGCACACTGCAATTACTAAATATCTGACTCTCCGCGGCACATTTAAATTATCCCATTGAAAATGGGTAGAAAACACTGATACTGCTAATCAATATGTTATCTGATATAAATAAAAAAAAGTGATATTTCTAAGGTTCTTAAAGTAACAATGCGCCATTGGCATTTGTGCTAAAATACCAAATTTCCAGGGGGTTGGATGACTGAATGGTTAGCGTGCGCGAGCTGTATCATAAAGTCTGTCATTGAGTCGACTGGCGTGGCAAGGAGTAGGGTCGCCTGTCCAACCTCGTGGGTTTTCTCTGGGTCCTCCGGTTTCCTCCCACTGCTAAAGACCCCTACGCGCAAGCGAATTATTGAAATAAAATTAAACCATATGTTAATCCCGAAATGACCTAGTTTGTGTCGAGTGGACGTTAAACCCCATTTCCCTATCTCTTTGACTGGTTACAAAATTTTTTTTGTTATTCTTCTTGATATCAAACTAAAAACTTGCGGTTATGACAGTGTTTTCTCTCGTTAAAGATCATAAAACATTTGTCTTATCTTATAGTATAATAGGTGAACATTTATTGGGGGGGTGAAACTTCAATGAAAGTGGTCTACTTGACCTATAAGTGCACAAGATAAAGAATGAATAAATGAGTATGAATGAAAAGTCGGTAAAACTAATATGTTTCATCATAGTTATGAAATGCGGATAGTTCGATTTACTGGTTGTAGTTCAGTTTTTAACAACTGATTAGCTGATTCAGTAACCTTTATATCCTTAATTTTTTTTTTTTCATTTTCCCCCGGTCTTCATTAGACTTTAAACCACATTTCATTCATTTCCTTAATTTTTTTTACCTTTTAGGGATTAGGTAATGTAGGTCTTCATTCAATGAGATATTTACATCGTGCCGGAGCTAAATGTATCGGTATAAAGGAATTAACCGGCAGTATCTACAACCCAGAGGGTATCGACCCAAGAGAATTAGAAGATTATAAAATCGTGAGTACAGCTTTCCTCATTTTACAAAATTACATACATGAGCTGTGAGAGATTCTGTGGAGAGCTCTGTGAGAGATTCTGTTGAGCTCCGTGAGAAATTCTGTGGAGCTCTGTGAGAGATTCTGTGGAGCTCCGTGAGAGATTCTGTGGAGCTCCGTGACAAATTCTGTGGAGCTCTGTGAAAGAGTCTGTGGAGCCCCGTGAGTGATTCTGTGGAGCTCTGTGAGAGATTCTGTAGTTCTCTGTGAGAGATTCTGTGGAGCTCTGTGAGAGATTCTGTGAAGCTCATGAGAGATTCTGCGGAGCTCTGTGAGAAATTCTGTCCAGCTCCATGAGAAATTCTGTGTAGCTCTGTGAGAGATTCTGTGGAGCTCCGTGAGAGATTCTGTAGTTTTCTGTGAGAGATTCTGTGGAGCTCCGTGAGAGATTCTGTGGAGCTCCGTGAGAGATTCTGTGGAGCTCCGTGAGAGATTCTGTAGTTCTCTGTGAGAGATTCTGTGGAGCTCCGTGAGAAATTCTGAAGAGCTCCATGAGAGATTCTGTGGAGCTCCATGAGAGATTCTGTGGAGCTTCGTGAGAGATTCTGTGGAGCTCCATGAGTGATTCTGTGGAGCTCCGTGAGAAATTCTGTGGAACTCTGTGAGACTTTCTGTGGAGCTCTGTGAGAGATTCTATGGAGAGCTATGTGAGAGATTCTATGGAGAGCTATGTGAGAGATTCTATGGAGAGCTCTGTTAGGGCTTCTTTGGAGCTCCATGAGAGATTCTGTGGAGCATATAGAGAAAACAATTGATGGCTCGTGTTCAAGACAAAAAGTCCTTAATATTGTTAAAACTACTGGGAAGATGGGGGAGGGCATTGCGTTTATACATTGTCATTAGTATGTTGCAGGTCACTCCCATAAGTCATGCATTTGACATCCCAATCATTATGGAAAATGACTGAAAAAGACAAAACCTGATCATATTCATGAGAAAACTAGTATTTCCATTTAGACAAGCTTAGACGTTGATCGCAGCAGAGATTAATTTTCAAACACATCTCAAAAATGCAGGATTTACTTAGATTAGATTATCTTGATATGGCTGGTAGTATATTCCTTCGGACAACGACATTTGACAACAATTTGAAACCTCGTATAGGATATTCACATTGTCTGAAGAACAATCAGGTATCAACAGCCCTAAACAAAAGCTGGAAAAGTTACTCATGCATCTTTTCCCTTGGTCCATTGACTTGATTTGATATTTGTTGTTTATTTCTTGCAATGTCCGTGTAGTTTGTCTTATGGGTTTTGTGTGTAGTGTGGTTCTCCTGCACTTATATTAAGTCATTATAAGAAGATGTGTTATTGTAGACAATTATCATAATCAGACTTTGTTTCATTTCTTGGCAACAAAAGTGGCGGGAATTTGTATCAAATGCTTAAGTTTTTTTTACATATATGTTATTATTTGCTTGATAAAGATGAGAGTATCATCGTTGAAACGTTGCTTGTTAATAAACCAGTAATTGTTATTCCATAAAAAGTTCAGTTACTAAATGATTGCTTATCTGGTTGGATTTTGCCATGATCTGGTCTGTGCATAGGATTGTCCATGGATATTTTTACTCTTTCCGATATTTTCCTTGATTTGTTATTAAAATGTGATGTATTTTTATAGGAAAATGGTACGATTGTCGGATTCCCCGGAGCTCAGGCGTACGAAGATGATTTACTGATTGCTAAATGTGATATTCTTGTGCCAGCTGCCAGTGAACATCAACTAACCGCAGAAAATGCAGGCAAAGTTCAAGCTAGGGTAAGAGAATTTTCTCCAGGGTAAACGTTACTTTACTGCATCAACCAGGTAAATAAAGACTTAAACACGGCATCCAATTGTGTCAGGAGATGAATTGTGGCTTGACTGTTATACTACTGCCTATTCTTATTGGAGCTAGGTCCAGGGTTAGGATTAGCGCTAGCCCTGTTTACTTCTCGTGACTTACGATGAAAAATTGAGCTGGCCTTATCATTTAGCACTAACCACAATTGTGCTAGGAGATAAATTGTGGCTTGTTTGCTATGCTACTGCCTATTCTTATTGTGATTTCCAACTGTAAAGGATCTTTAACATGCTGTTTAGTGGGCCATAATGTCTGGGGTCGTGGTAATGTTCTTTATAAAATAAATACCTGAAAGGCGTATAATATATGGAAAACCGGCTGGGTTATATCAGTGAACAACAGTGTTTTAGTGAAACACTGAAATGGGGTTTAACATCAACTCGATGCAAACTTGGTATTTTTAGGACTAACATATGGTTCAATTTTATTTCAATAATTCTCTTTGTGTGCATGGGTCTTTAGCTTAGAGGAAACCCACAAGATTTTGACAGGTGGACCTACTCCTTGTCACATTCAAGCTGTGGATCGAAACCACTTAGCGTGACACAATTACAGACCTTATGATCTAATCATTCGGCCCCACCCCCCATTTAATATAGAAGGGTATGGCTGTAACATAGTTTATATCAGTAGATGGTAATATTTAAACATACATTATGCAAGAGCTAAATCTGCCTATTGCAGGTCTTTCTTTATGCCTGAAATGTTATATAGATTATTAATTAGACATTTATTAACATGAAAAGACCATAATCAACTCGCGATGCAATCTTATTTGTCCGATTTACATTGTATTTGGATCCGATCTGCTTTTCAATGCCCATTGATAATTAACCTCAAAAATGGATAATCAAGACTTTGTTAATTATCGTGGTAGCTGTAACAATGATAATCGAGGCTACAGTGATTTTAGAATAGGGTTTTCTCGGCTTAGAGTGAAGCAGTTTGACTGAAATTTTGAGCATATTCCCTTTACATTATCTATTGAGAACTGCCAGCTCTTTATCTAATCTTCCATAATGTATCTTTAAGTGCTAGTCCTGATTTTAGAATAAGGTTTTCTCGGCTTAGTGTGAAGCAATTTGACTGAAAATTAGAGCATATTCCCTTTACATTAACTAGTGAGAACACTGCCAGCTGTTTATCTAATCTTCCATAATGTATCTTTAAGTGCTAGTCTGATTTTAGAATAAGGTTTTCTTGGCTTAGTGTATATTCCCTTTACATTATCTAGTGAGAACTGCCAGCTCTTTTAAGTCTTTATCTAATCTTTCATTGTGCTAGTCCTGTATCTTGTGTTTTGTTTGTTTATTATAGTGAGAACTGCCAGCTCTTTATCTAATCTTCCATAATGTATCTTTAAGGGGGACCTGTAGGCGAAAAACATAAAAAATTCTCCAAAATTAGGGTTTTTAGATTTTGTTGTTTTTCACTTTCTCAGTGAATTATTATTTGATATTTGAATGCATTTTTTCTAAATTTTTATTTTTTTCCCTCATAAAATGTATTTACCCCGAAGGCCTGTTAAAAAAACAGATTGTCATTGTCAAAAAAATCGAATAAATTAGCCGTATTCAACGTCAATTAGTAATATATAAGGGAATGGCTATAACATAGTTTTTTCAATAGATGGTGATAGTTAAGTGCTAGTCCTGTATCTTGTGTTTAATTTATATATTATAGATTATAGCTGAAGGTGCAAATGGACCAACAACATTAGAAGCTGATCAGATATTTATACAAAACAATGTTTTAGTTATACCAGTAAGTTTAACTCTTTATTATAAAACTCAGCAAGATACGCCCACATTTTTCAAAAGATGGATGAAGAACAAAATCAATAGGACTCATCCTCTCATTGTTGAACAAGCTAAAATTGTAATTTTTCGTACAATCGGGCAAAGATCTATGAAGTTACTGTTCGATACATGCCAATATCAAAAGAAACCAAGATCTTTGGGATATAAACATAAATTTTAAGTTTCATCAAAATCAGATAGAAATTTTGACCTCTAAGGGGGCCCACAAGCTAAAACATGATCTTTCGTACAATCTGGGGCCATAATCCATGAAGTTAGGGTTTGATACATGCCAATATCAAAAGGACTGGGATCTTTGGGACATACATGTAAACATATATTTTAAGTTTTGTCAAAATCGGATAGAAATTGTGTTCCTTAGAGGGTCTACAAGCTTAAACATGATTTTCCGTACAAATAAATGTGGCTCCCTGAGTTGCCTGTGTAATCTCTTCTAATACTGATAACAAGTTTTGTGTAAAATAAAACACCTGATGTATGCCCTTCCTTGTATAATAAATTGCTTGTATATTTTATAATTTATATGATAAATTGCGTGTGTATTTTATAATTTGTATAAAAAATTGTTTGTATATTTTATAATTTATATGATAAATTGCTTGTATATTTTATATGATAAATTGTATATTTTATGATTTGTATAATAAATTGTTTGTATATTTGAACAGGATCTGTATATAAATGCTGGTGGTGTGACAGTATCATATTTTGAATGGTTGAAGAATTTAAATCATGTCAGTTACGGACGTCTCACATTTAAATATGAGAAAGATTCTAATTACCATTTACTTCGTAAGTTTATTATATATTAAATATGAGAGATTTTCATTGCTACCATCGTTACAATAATAAATTGAATTATTAAACGGCTATTGTCTTTCCATTCGTTCAAAATCACAATCATGCGATGGTCTAGAGTTGATTATGGTCTATAACTTAATGCCTAATTAATGATTTATATAACATTTGAGGACAAAGGAAAGATCTGCAATAGTAAGATATAGCTCTTGCATAATACATATTTAAGTCAGTTTGGATGTATAAAGAATGTTTTTTTGCTGGTGTTGCCCCTGCCATTTTATATCGATGTAAAATGAATGGACATCTTTTATTCAAGTCAAAAATAAATTTTTTAATTTCATTGGATTTTATATCAATGTAAAATGACTGATTCGAGTCGAAATAACTTTAATGACTTTTGTGTTTTAATGGACACAGGTTGTTGATGATCGAGTCTGTTTGTTCTAATTTCAGAAAGTGTACAGAAATCATTAGAAAGAAAATTTGCTCGAGATGGATCCCATATACCTATTATACCCAGTGAAGATTTCGAGAAGAGAATTGCTGGTGCCTCTGAAAAAGATATCGTACATTCTGGTTTAGAATATACCATGGAAAGATCAGCTAGGGTAGGTTAATGACTTTGCTTATTATCCAGGGAGCCACGGGTAAAGTAATGGCCAGCTAGCATGGAGGTCCCGTGTTCAATGTCCAACCTCGTGGGTTTTCTCCAGGTCATACGGTTTCCTCCCACTGCATAAGACCCCTACGCGCAAGCGAATTATTGAAATAAAATTGAACCATGTGTTTGATAACAAAGTGGACTTTCTCCAAAAGTTATATAGTATCTTCCCACTGCTAAAGATCCCTGTGAGCAAGCGAATGGTTGATATGAAAATATATCGTGTTAAGACCCAAAATGACCTAGTTAGTGTTTCTTGATATTTAACCCAATTCTGTCTCTGTAAAAAAACCAAAAAAAAAACCAATCATAAATGAAAAAGTTTATTTTGTTTTTTTATTTCAGAATATAATGAAGACATGTATGAAATATAATCTAGGTTTAGATCTTCGTACGGCTGCTTACATCACCGCCATCGAGAAAATCTTTGGTGTCTATCAAGAAGCCGGTTTAACATTTACATAAACTGCCATAATGATATGTCATTTAATAATATGGAAGGATACTCGCGAACTGGGTTTATTTTTTACTACTTTCACTTTTATCTATGCAATACCCCGGCCTCAGGAAACCTGATGAGAAATGGAATTGGGTGTTCTAGAAAATGTAGACACAAGCCAATACCTCAGGAAACATCCTGATAAGTCATCACTTAAGCTCGTAATAGCCCTTCACAAAGCATTTAGAGTTTGCAATAAACCTTGTGAGGAAAGGAAAATTTCATAATAAGTGGTATCAGATGTTCTAAAAAGCATAGGCACAAGCCAATACCTCATTAACTTATATTGCACCAATGGAAAACATTTGATTTATGATAATATATTTGTTGTATGAAAGTTGATGTTAAAAAACAACTAGAGTTTATATATTTTTCAAATCCAATAGATTTGGACATGATGGAAGTTATATATGTATGAGTCAATATCTACGGGTATTAACGTTGATCAATATTCCCCAGTAAATTAAAACGTTGATTAGTGTTAAATAGAGGTTAACTGTAAAGTAGTCTTGAACATTTATTATTGAGTACGAGTTAAAGTAGTAAAAATTAAACCTACGTTTAATGCTGGAAGTTTATATATATTTGACTGTATTTACATAATGGGAGATTATGATGGATATGTGCTTAGATCCAGTTGAAACTTTTATTGCCATATTACTTAATGTTATAATGTAACTAGATCTAATCTACGTCACCAATCTCCAACGACTTTCTACCTATAAATTGCTTGTTAATCGTACATTTCACTGAATGTTGATTTCGTTTTAAAAGTATGTCACCAGTCGCCGACGACTTTCTACTTGTGAATTGCCTGATAATCGTACCTTTTACTGGAAAAATAGCTGGCTTCTGTCAGGTTGATTTTGGTTTAAAAAGTATGTTGAATCTACATCATCAGTCTTCAACGACTTTCTACTTCTAACTTGCTTGTTAATTGTACGGTTTGCCTGAAAAATTATCTGGCTTTTGTCATTTTGAAGTTTATTTCGTTTTTAAAAATAGTTAATTTTGATTGAAAGTGTATATTTTCCGGGCACATACGATAACTTATGAAACAAGTAATATCATCTACTTATCAACTACTTTATTAATTTTATTGATCAATTATGTACCTGGGGCCTGTTTCACGAAATTTTAACTAAGATAAAATCCAAATTTTAGTAATTTGATTGGATAATATTAGATTGATTTTAGTACTAAGCCAGTCAAAATTGAAGTATCTACTAAAATTTGGATTTTATCTTTAGTTAGATTTCGAGAAACAGGGCCCAGACCAAGAAACATTTGGGTGAAAAAATACTGGCACCGGTTTAGATCATATCTTCTTGTTCCTGCAGGGCTCGACAAGTCAGGTGCTTGATATTTTGAATGTCTCAGAATGTACTAATTGACACTTTGGCCATGTTTTGGTTTTCAAATTATTTTCTACTTTTTGATCTAGTTGACATTAAGTAATATAGCTGTATATCGTACATCTGTTACAGTTGAAGTCTATGTCCACCAAGCATGACAGCAACCATCGCAGCAAGGGGCCCTTCGCTTGTATCAACAGTAAAAATGGGGGATTATTCTGGTCATTGTCCATCACACTCACACAAATACAATTTGTATGTCAGTATGGTACATTGGTACAAATTTATTTTTAGAACTAATTTGGTGTCCCGGATTGAAGCCAAGTCGGCCCCCTTTAATCTGACCCTGATCCCAGGCTGTAGTTATAGTTGTCCATGTGGACATTTGTACAGACAGTTGTAATTTCATATTGAATAATGATATTAATGTACCAAGCCTTGCTGGAAACTGTGAAAGCATAAAGTTTGACAATTCTAACACCCTGAAGATATTGTCGTCATGCTTGGTTGATAGAGATCTTTAGTTCAATAAGAATTTGATGGATCTGAATTATTTACAAATATTTAACGTCATTCTATAGTGCTATTTTTTATTTTTCCCTCCTGTGTTTTCTTCATTTTTTTTAAACTTCATTTGTGTATCACTATTAAAAATTAAATGTGTAATTTTATTCAAGGCAGTTGCCAAGGTGGTTTCCTGTTTAGTTAGGCGATGTGTGCATAGCAAGAGGATATTTGAGAGCACCCCTTTAAGGGTTGGGGGTTTGGGGGGGGGCCTAGCGATTTAACATATAATCTGTACATCGTAATGTTTGTCAACGATACCGGTGTCCAGAGGTCGATCTCATATCTGTATACGACGAAGGATCAGGTTGCTTGTGTAACAGCTTTTGTTATTCCCCGGAGTTTCTTCAACAGACAAGGAACCAAGTATTGCAGCCATCTTAGAATTGTAACAATATTCAAAATCTGTTAATCGATGTGAAATGGACCCTGGAACAAGCTTACCTAGGTTTATGTCGATCGTTCATGAATTTGCAGAGCTTTAGACTTGTTTTGAAGTGCGTCGCCCCGAAAAAACAAGAACAAGATCGAAAAATAAAACTATATCACTCATAAAGAATTAATTACATAATTCAGATTGTTTATAAATGAATTCTTGTTCTATAATTTATATACTGAAAATAATGAAATTAATATATCTTGATTATCTTAATTTTTACATATTGTTATTCTACATTCTTTTAGCTTAGAAGATCTGCTCGAATTCCAGGATTTATATCTTCAAAACTTTCATCTTTTAAGGCTACTCAAATTAATTTCGCTGAGCGCTTGTTAAAACATAGAGTATCTAATTGCTTAGCTTTCTTTCGGATTGACGTCCAGAATTATTTACTAAAATTATCCGATAAATTATGAATTTATTTTATTTATTTATTGAAAATGCTCATTAAAGTAATTATCGTTAATTTGGGTTTGGTTGTACAAAGCTTCAACAAATTTCATAAACTGGAAACATATCAAATTATTTCGATTTCATGCAAACCCAGATTAATGCAAGGAACGTCGGCGGAGAAATCTAAGTATTTCACCACACCACATGGCACAATTCCTGATGTATAGTACACTATAATACATTAAGACCAGGGATCTTAATTGGCTGTTTTTTGTCGGCTTTAGCCGCTTGAAGTTCATTCAAGCCGATTGGTAAAACAATGAACTGGTCACTATGGTATCATAAATCAATCTACTTTCGGCTAAATTGCAACGGGTTGATTATTACTTGTTAATTTAGTGGTCAATCAACTTGCTTGTCGGCTACAACAACAGCCATACCTTAGTGAAAATTTAAGACCCAGGGTAATTTGATGGAGGATTTCTTGTTTAAAGTTTATAAATATAAACAAAATTATGTAATGTAATCCATGTGGCGGAGAAAATATTGTAAAATTTGAAGAGCGGGGCCTTCATACTTAAACTTAAATATTTTATAATACAGCCTTTTCATTGGTTTAGAATATAAACTCAGCCAATGAATAGACAGAATCCTTAAAATATTTTAGTTTCATGTTTTTGAGAAGCAGGCCAGAGACTCCCCTTTTCATTTTATTTGATCTCTTCTATTCCTTGATCTATCATGGCCTGATTCCTGTGATTTGTTGTGTGTGAATTTCTCAGTCCTTTTTAGTCGTGTATAGAATCTGTAATATCTCCTCCTGATGAAACGTCATATTATACTGTGAAGATATATATTAGAAATTAATAAAATAGATCATAATTATACTTTATAATTCATTCTTATTTTATTTTTTTACACAAGGGGGGTAGGTGGGTGGGGTAGGGGGCTGAATGAACTTAAGCACACGCTTTATTTCATAAGGTCTGTCATTGAGTTTGGGGCCGAATGGTGAGTGCGCACGTTGTATCATAAGGTCTGTCATTCTTATGTTATTTTTTTTACACAAGGGGGTAGGGGGCTTTAGTATGTAAGGGCTGTCATTGAGTTTGGGGCTGCATAAATGGTGAGCGTGCGCGCGTTGTATCATAAGGTCTGTCATTCTTATGTTATTTTTTTTTACACAAGGGGGGCGTAGGGTGGCTGAATGGTCTAAAGCCGACGCTTTAGTTCATAAGGTCTGTCATTGAGTTGGGGTCCAAATAAATGGTGAGCGTTGTATCATAAGGTCTGTCATTAAGTTGGGGCTGAATAATTGGTGAGAGTACGCGTGTCATAGAGTCAAATGGGGTGGTTTCGATTCCCCGGTTGTACGTTACCAGGAGTAGGGTTGCCTGTCCAACATCATGGGTTATCTCCAGATCTTCCGGTTAATCCCACTGCTAAAGACCCATATACTATGCTCAAGCGAATTATTGAAATAAAATTGAACCATATGTTAGTCCCCAAATGATCTAGTTTGTGTCGAGTGGATGTTAAACCCCATTTCTCTCTCTGTGTCATTAAGTCAAGTGGCATGGTTTCCATTCCCAGTTGTAGGTGACAAGGAGTAGGGGTCGCCTGTAAAGACCCCAACACGTAAGCGAATCATTGAACCATATTTCTGTTTCTCTATCTCTGTCTTATGTTATATTTTTCAAAAGACTTTTTAAGGGTGCTTGTCGTCTGGGCAGTATACTCTCATCTCAGTTAGAATAATTTGAAATTGAAAGACGTTGGCCAAGAAGAATCTTCAGGATATTTCATGCATAGTCATTTAGATGGTACATGCGTGTGATAGTTGGAAATTGGAATACAAGGGAGTCACTGTGGCTCAGTAAGACGCTGGCATGCTAGCAAGGAGATCTAGGAGTTGCTCCCAGTGTGGTCTGAGAAAGTTCCTCTAGATTCTCCACCATGTGGTATGGGGTTGTAGAGGCCACAAGATGACCAAGATTGTTGATGACTGTTTATGACAATCAGAGGGGCTAATTAAAATCAGCCATCTTACATTTCACTCCATCCCAGAATTCCATCTAGGATCAAAGCGTTTTATTAATGAAGGGAAGTAACTCAACACAAAGAACTCAAGAAGGCTGCAGACCACTATTCCTTAATATGAATAAGTTGGGTTAGTAGTTGAGTATTTGACAGTATCCCCTTGTCAGCAGTGTAGGACGGAGGGCCCCGACAGCTGTCTAATGGTTCAGATGAGACAAAAATCCTGTGACAAATTGGAATATGATATCATTTTCCATAAGGATGTGAGTCAGTTGAGATCGCTTCTCTTTTTTCTAGTCATTACAAGTGAATTCTACTTAAATATTGTACCTGTGGGGGATCAACGTACTGTCTAGTAATTTGGATGGGATGTAAAAACGACGTCCTGTGTATGTACACATTGGGAGGCAGACCACTATTAATTTTCCCATTGACTTCAATGTTAATTCTGGTCTTTTTGCCCGGCTCCAACTTTTCCCCAAATTTTCGTTGGGCTGAATGCTTTTCACTACAGACAGAGAAACAAATGGTCATATCTTTGCACCAAAATTTTAAGATACACAGCATTGAAGTAGCATACTAAAAACATGTAACTATCCGCTGTACATATCACCATAACCAATCTGTTAACTTTGTTATCCTACTGCCTCTAAATCATGAATATTTACCAAAACCTGGCAGAAATGTTAATTCAAACCACGTTCGTCCATTCTAGACCCAAAAAATCAACAAAAATGGGCATTCAAAAGGGGAGGAATAAGAGAGAGAGGGGGAATTGCGATAAACAGACGAACTACAATTTGTGGGTACCGAGAGGGTAAAATTTAATGGTGGTCTGCCTCCATTGATTTAAATCTTTGCATCACATTTTATCAAGCATAGTTTGACAAGGGACTAAAAATACATTTTATATCGACTGACATTTCTGTCAAACCTTTATTATTTTTTTTTTAAATAAGAATTTACTCAAATTTGAATGGTTCCTTTAATGACTGTAACATATACAAAAATATCACATCTCTACACATTTATCATTTCATTAATATTACAGTTCATGATCTATATCGCTAAGCAACAGTAGGATGTTAAACCCCATTTCATTTTCCTTTTATACCATTTGATTTACACCATTAAGCACATTCATATTGTGTAGTTTCTACTTTCAGAGGTTTCTACAACCTTGAAAGATTGTAGCTTGAACAACCTTGAAAAGTTATTGCACTGAAAAGCAATTAAATGTCACTAGTGAAGCTCAACGATTTCAGTCGAATATATTAAGTATACTTCGAGAATTTGGAGAAATATTTATTTTGCTTTCATTTAATAAAATAGAAAATGTTTATTTTATCATTGTTTGTATGAAAGATTCAAAACGGATTAGAGCCACATATCAAAATAATATACCCATTTTTGAATATGGCGACCATTCAGGGCAGAGATGTTTTCTCAAAGTAGATAGTCCTCTGTAGTGTGAACTGTGCAAATGAATTTTACTGGTAAAAATGAATTTTTAAATATGGCGGCCATTCAATACAGAGATCTTTTCTCAAAGTAGATAGTCCTCTGTGGTGTGAACTGTGCTGAATGGTTCTGTACTGGTAAAAACAAATTTTTAAATATGGCGGCCATTCAATACAGAGATCTTTTCTCAAAGTAGATAGTCCTCTGTGTGAACTGTGCAGAATGCTTCTGTACTGGTAAAAATGAATTTTCAAGAGGTCCGGAAATGCAACGCAATGTGTTTATCACCTTATCCACACTTACTCCACAGAAAACACACCTGATATTTTATCACTAGTGATTTGGTGATCCATTAAAATCACTACATGATCATGTCCAAACAATCTTATTTGTCTTCCCTGTCCATAGTGTTATCATTAATATAACAGTCACACACAATCTGACATTTCTTCTTAGTCCTTAATTTGTAGCAGCCATTTTGTCTTCCTCATCATCCAGTTCTTGTTCATCTTCCTGTTTCTCATGACCAGGAACGTAATCTTCCAATTGGAGAAGAAATCGTTCATCAGAAGGTGGCGCGATAATAGATAACTCCGTTACAAAGTGAACTGAAATATAAAATCATCATAAAGTATTGAAAGAGAAGCTATCTCTGATGCAAGACATTACTATAAAATGAAATGAAATAAAATGGAGTTTAACGGCCTTCTTTTCTGCACCAACTGGGCTAATGAAGACGGGAATATGTCATACAGTGTGATATGGGGGAAATTTTGCTTGGACAGCGATGCAATGGTCTAATCTTATATCAATTTCCAACTATCAACGGTTCTTGTACATGCACACTTATGTATACATAGGACCTTGGGTTCCGTCCCTTCCGAACGACTAGACAGATGTCTTACTCCCTGAGCCCGCGTGGCCCCCTGTTTCTACTACAATTTGTGATATAAATTTAATACCAACCTGTTTTTTGTGGTTTGTATTTCCATATAACTGGTATTAACGCTTTATAATTTGCTTCTATTTCTTCATCTTTCATATTTAACTACAGAAAAAAAAACCCCCAAACAAAATGTACACATGTATTCATATTTTAACACCCTAAAAGAGAGAGAGAGAGAGAGAGAGGGGGGGGGGGTAAGTCCACTCGACACAGGCTAGGTCATAATGGGACTAACATATGGTTCAATTTTATTACAATAATTCGCTTGTGCGTAGGGGTCTTTAGCACTGATCAGCAGTGGGAGGAAACAGGAGGACCTGGAGAAAACCCACGCGGTTGGACAGGTGACCGTACTCCTTGTCACGTACAACCGTGGAATCGAAACCACGTCATTTGACTCGATGACAGACCTTATGATACAGCACGCACGCGCTAACCATTTGGCCATGCACCCGCCTACAGAAAAAAAAAAAAACATGTACATATTTTAACCCCATAAAAGAGATAGTATCCTTTTGAATTCTTTGACCCAAAGATAGGTTGCCAGGCAACATAGGCAATAGGAGCATTTACAAGACACTGATATCAATTTCAACTGGATTGGATTATAACTTTCGTCACTCTGGCATTAACAACATTCTTTAATGTGAACCAAGGGCCACAACTCTAGAAATAATTAATGGAAATTGTTGATATTACATAGGCTTTCCTCACTTTACTAATGTAAAAAATTCACATAAATTTCATGAACTATAAAAATAATAAATACAGGAGAGAGAGAGAGAGAGAGAGAGAGAGAGGGAGGGAGAGAGAGAGAGAGGGAGGGAGGGAGGGAGAGAGAGAGGGAGAGAGAGAGAGAGAGGGAGAGAGGGGGAGAGAGAGGGAGAGAGAGAGAGATAGAGAGGGAGAGAGAGAGAGAGGGTTTAACGTCCACTCAACACACACCAGGTCATTTCGGGACTAATATATGGTTCAATTTTATTTCAATAAATCACTTGCGCGTAGGGGTCTTTAGCAGTGGGAGGAAATTGAAAGACCGTGAGAAAACCCACGAGGTTGGACAGGCGATCTTACTCCTTGTCACGTACAACCGGGGAATCGAAAGCACAATAAATAAAGGATCTACTTACTGTTCCAATGGGTGCCTGTATTTTACCAATATAATCAGTTTCTTTAACACAATTAAAGGTTATACCTTTTAAAAATAATTCTAACATTGCTTTAACATCTTCATTTAAATTACCTACAAAATATCAAATTTATGAAATTAAAGCAAAGTTACCTACAAAATATCAAATTTATGAAATTAAAGCAAAGTTACCTACAAAATATCAAATTTATGAAATTAAAGCAAAGTTACCTACAAAATATCAAATTTATTAAATTAAAGCAAAGTTTGTGAATTTTAACAAAATGTTTACACATGTAGCATTTCAGATAGGAAACCAGGATCCCATACACATAATGGCACTGCTTGTAAAAAAAAATCCCGATTCCAAGACGGGTCGGGAAGAAAGGCGCAGCTCATGCGCTGAAAATTAATAGGGTTCATCCTCTAATGAGTAATCACCCCAATGATTCCCACCAAATTTGAAAAACATCTGAGAAAAAGTACATCCTCTATTGCGTTCATAAGGTTCACTCTGGTATGAATGGTCTCAGAACACTGAAAATCAATACACACTATCGGAAAAGAATCTGTCGAAAACCGTAGACGACAATATACACCCAAAGTGGGTAGATGAATTTGTTCTGGAACTATCACAGTATAAAATGTTAATTTTGAATAGACAGTCAGTCAAAGCCTACCAAAAGATGTTCTGCTTCATAGCTTTCGATTGGTGGGTTGATCTGAAATTGACCAATCACAATATGGGCATTGAGGATGAGTGCCATATAGGGAAATGTATTTAACTACAGAAAAACCTCCCAAAATAATTGTGCATATGTATTCATATTTTGAACCCCTAAAAGAGAGAGAGAAAGAAAGAGAGAGAGAGAGAGAGAGAGAGAGAGAGAGTTTAAGTCCACCCAACATAAACTAGGTCATTTCGGGACTAACATATGGTGCACACGCTAACCATTCAGCCATCCAACCCCTCTTTATATCAGAGAAAAGTAAAATGTTGGTATAATTTTAATAGCAAAATTATATAAATAGACTTACCTTTTACTTTTAAAGGAAACTTTTCTCTAACTACAGGTCGTATAGGTATAACAGTATTTAACATATCAGGTACACATAAATAATGGTCTATATCATCCTTGTTTATCGCACCTGTTACAATCTACAAACAAACAAAATAGGCATTTTATTTCATTGATGTGAAGATGTGAAGAGGGTTTTCTCTGGGTCCTTCAGTTTCCTCCCAATGCTAAAGACCCCTATGCGCAAGCAAATTATGGAAATAAAATTGAACCATATGTTAGTCTGGAAATTACCTAGTTTATGTCGAGTGGACGTTAAACCCCATTTCTCTCACTCTTTACATGTATATATACATTTAATTTAATGCATACCATGTTCCCCAAGCTATCCAAACGTACAAATAGAGTTGTTGGATAGCCGAATGGTTAGCACGTACGCGCTGTATCATAAGGTCTGTCATTGAGTCAACTGGCGTGGTTTCGATTGCCTGGTTGTACGCGACAAGGAGTAGGGTCGCCTGTCCAGCCTCGTGGGTTTTCTCCGCGTCCTCCAGTTTCCTCCCACTGCTAAAGACCCCTATGTACAAGTGAATTGTTGAAATAAAATTGAACCATGTGTTAGTCCTCAGATGACCTAGTTTGTGTGGACGTTAAACCCCATTTCTCTCTCTCACACGACAAAATCTAAACTTGGGCAACCAAATTTATTTACTTTGTTCTAGAGAGAGAGAGAAATGGGCTTTAACGTCCACTCGAGACAAACCAGGTCATTTCGAGACTAGCATATGGTTCAGTTTTATTTCAATAATTCGCTTGTGCCTATGGCCTCTTTAACAGTGGGAGGAAACCGGAGGACCCAGAGAAAACCCTCGAGGTTGCACAGGCGACCCTACTCTTTGTCACGTACAACTCGAGAATCGAAACCCCATCAGTTGACTTAATGACAGACCTTACGATACAACACGCCTGAGCTAACCATTAGGCAATCCCCCACCCCCCTTCTTTGTTCTAGAAGAAATATATTATTCTTGTAGTTTGGATATTGTTTTTAAATGATCGTTACATGTATGTAAATAATGGCTATATAAATGATGGTCAAAATAATAAATCTGAAGTCTTAATGTTTTTCTTTTTTATATTAAACTGCACCTAATGACTGCCGAATACAAAAATTAATTATATCTCAACCTTGCCTATATCTGTTGACTTAGCCTCACTTTTGAATAGAAAATAAGAAATGTTTACCTCTTTGACTAATTCCCTGCCTCCAACATAAGTTGCTCCCATTTCTTTAGCTAAAGCTATATCTGAATCTGTCTAAAGAAATTTAAAACAATTAAACATACATTATGAAAGAGTTAAATCTGCCTATTTCAGGTCTTTATTTAAGCCTGAAATGTTATATAAACTATAAATAAGATGTTTATTAAAATGAAAAGACCTTAATCAACTCTCCATGTCATAGCTAGCCTGCGATATTTACTGGATTAGGATCCGATTTGCTGCTCAACTTTCATTCATGATTTAATCATGAAATGGATAATCAAGACCATGTTTTTTATCATCCGGCTTTAGTAATGATGGTCGAGGCTAGGCCAAAAATTCAATCTCTAAATTCTCAGTTCAGAGTATCAATTTGACTGAAATTTTCAGCAAATTCCCTTTACATTATCAAGTTTAAACTATTATAGTGAAGGCTGCCAGCTCTTTATTTAATCTCCCATAATAACTAGCTTCACTCTCTCACAGACAACATATTTACAAACCCATATATTTAACTTGTCACATCAGCAGATGAAGCTCAATATCACAGGCCAAAAAAAAAAAGAAAAAAAAAAAAAAAAAAAATTAAAGATGTCCAGTAATAGAAGTCCATCTAGAGTAACTGGCAATGCAGATGTTTTGTTACTTTTGTACTTTCGAACATATTTGTTTCATTATGAAAAAAGATAGTTTGCCAGGCAACAAAACATATGCCCACAACAGCTAGATCGTCCAACCCTCGACAATGCTAGTGTTGTCGCATATTTAATATTTTGTAGCTGATAGGAGCAGTTACAAGACACTGCTATCAATTTCATACAGATCAGATGATAAATTGGATGATAAATTTAGTTTTTAGTCTTCAACATAAATTGAGGAAATTCAATAGGCTTCTTTGTTTACTAATTTAAATAATGCTTATAAATTCAATACAGATCAGATGATTAAGTTGTTATAGCTTTCCAAAGGCTCTAAAACGTGAAACAAGGACAATAACTCTAGAAGTAATTAATGGAAATTGTTGAAATTAAACAGACTTCTTTGTCACACTGATGTAAACAACATATATACATTTCAAAAAGATTGGATGATAAATGCAGTCTGTAGAGTGTTCACAAGAAATTTTGAACGGCGGACGGACAGAGGTGACGACAATATACCACCAAATTTCTATAAAAATTAAATTAAAAAAAAGTGTTTTGATTTCTGTAGTTTCATCTCATTGGAATATTTGAAGTAGGCTGTGTGTACTTACTTCACAAAATACAGCCACCTTTTGCTGTGTTTGGTCGTCAAATTGATGGGGTAATAACACAGTTTCTCGGAAACCTTTAATAAATTTGGCCTGAAATCAAAGAAAAACAAGTGATATTCTCTATTTTGAACATGTTGTGAATCATATTTATAAGTGTAAAGTCAGGCCCTCCGTCCTGCAAAATTGACAAGGGGGAAACCACACCGGAAATTGTAAAACTGTATTAGCTTGATAACTTTGGGAGGGATCACATCGCTAAGTGGGTAAGAAGCTGGCTCGCTAGCCTGGAGGTCAGGTGTTCGATCCCTGCATTGGCCAAGAAAGTTCATCCAGATTTTCCGGCGTGGTTTCCCCTTGTCAGTGATGCAGGACGGAGGGCCTGACAAGGACAGCTGTCTAGTCGTTCGGATGGAACGAAAAAACGAGGTCCCGTGTACATATTGGCGTGCACGTAAAAGATCCCTTGGCAGTTGGAATTCGATATAAGAGTGGGCCGTAGCCCCGCTGCCCGGGCAAAATTTTCCTCATAGCACACAGTATGGCATATGTCCGTCTTCATTAGCCCAGTATAGGAGCAGAACAGTAGGACGTTAAACCCCATTTCATTTCATTTCATTTCATAACTTTGAGAGAATACTCTTCGAAATGTCAGCCAAATAAATTAGTATGTATGTATTATAATGTATTGCTCTAGGTACAGTGGCGACTTTCAGCTCTTTTATAAATTCCTTCGAAGACGAAGAGGATATCAATTTGAACCCAATAAACAGATTGCTACAAGGAAAGAAGTATCATTCACAAAAGAAATTCGAACCTTTTTAGTGGTTATCATGTCAAGAGTCATTTCTGCGTAAATAAGACCATCCATATTGTTTAACATTTCAGGTTGTGCTAATTCACGATGTTTGTGAATAGCATCAGCCATACTGTAGCGTCGTTCAGGATAATACTTTCTTATCCAAACATCGTCAACAGGAACTTTTTTTAAAAAGTCTTTATCCACTTTCTCTACTTTTTTTTCTAGGAAACTGAAAGAAAAAATGGTTGAATATTGAAAATAGATTGTTCACAAAGCAAAGTTCTCAAACGGACCTGGGGATCACGGTGGCTAGGTGGGTAAGATGCTGGCTCGCTAGCCTGGAGGTCAAGTGTTCGATCCCAGCATTGGCTGAGAAAGTTCATTCAGATTTTCCGGCGTGGTTTCCCCTTGTCAGTGATGCAGGACGGAGGGCCTGGCACAGACAGCTGTCTAGTCGTTTGGATGGGATGAAAAACCGAGGTCCCGTATACACATTGGCGTGCACGTAAAAGATCCCTTGACAGTTGGAATTTGATATAAGAGTAGGCCATAGTGCCGCTGTCCAGGCAAAATTTCCCTCATAGCACACTGTCGTGTATTTTGTACACGGTGAACAGTCCATTCGCTGATTACACTGTTTTGCCTATACCGTTTTTTTAGGACTTCGAATTTTGTATTATGGTTTGGATTGTTCGTACTTAGTTTTATTTTATATGCCTGTCTTCAAAAACCCAGTTCGGAGCAGAACAGTAGGACATTAAACCCCATTTCATTTCATTTCATTTCTCAAATGGACCAGCGGATACAGACAGCAGCAATATACAATAACATTATTATGTGGGCGAATACAATATTCTACAACGCCCAAATTGATAATGAAAACATTCATGTCTCAAATTTTTCGTACAATCTATTCTAAACACTCCCCATGTCACTGTCCAGTTATATCAGAAACTATTTATCATGACCTGAGAATACCCCTAAAGTATCCCACCTGTCTCAACAGGATTTATAATGTTTTCGTTGATAATAGTTTCTCCCATATGGTATTACTGGTTAGGGATATCAGCTGTTTTGGCCACACATAGAAAGCATGCCTTGGATACAAAATGATCATTAATCCTAGATAACAGCAATATTTTCTAAATAAATTATTTATCCATTTTTGGCAATAATTAGAAAACAGCAAACCCGTTTAACCACATTCTGGATAAAAGGGATCACAAAGAATTTAAGGAGGTGTAACTTATTTGTATGTTTGAGAGAGAGAAATGGGGTTTAACGTTTCGGGACTAACATATGGTCCAATTTTATTTCAATAATTTGCTTGCGCGGAGGGGTCTTTAGCTGAGGGAGGAAACCAGACGACCAAGAGAAAACCCACAAGGTTAGACAGGCGCCCCCTACTCCTTGTCACATATAAACCGGGAATCGAAACCACGCCAGTTGTCTCATTGACAGACCTTATGATACAGCGCGCAAGTACTAACCATTCGGCTATCCAACCCCTCTATTTGTATGTTTGGATAGCTTGGGGAACATGGTATGCATTAAATTAAATGTATATAAATACATGTACTTGTATTGATACTTTTCAGAGTTACCTACCCTTTTTTCTGCCTTCGAACATATTTATCTTTACTCTGAGCATGACTTGGAGCCTTGAGTCTTTGTTTCCCAGATTTGAATCGAATTTGTTGACAAGTAACCGGAGAAATCAATTCTAACGATCTGACTCTCATGCACTGTCGAATGGCTGAAAAATACATGAAATCATTTTTTAATAGTTAAAACTTTTATCTTTGAGATGGACCGGACTATTGATTCAATCCATTACATTACTGGTTTGTTTACATTCATGCTTAAAGATACATTATATAAGATTTAGATAAAGAACTAACCATTCTTGCTTTAATAGTTCAAAGATAGGTTGCCAGGCAACAAAACATACGCCCACAGCAGCTAAATCGTCCGAGCAGTTGACAAGGGTTGTCACATAATTATTCTTTTGTAGGTGATTAGGGGAATTTAATAGACAATATCATACAGATAACATTATAATTTTCGTCGTTTGAGGGTTCACAAGGTTCTAAAAACAAAAACAAGGGATGTAACTCTGGAAGTACTCTACAGAAATTGTCGAAATTCAACAGGCTTTTTCGTTTTACTAATTCAAATAATGCATATAAATTTCATACAGATCGGATGATAACTTTTGTCGTTCGAACGTTCACAAGGTGCAACAAAGTAAAACAAGGGCCATAACTCTAAAAGTAATTGACGGAAATTGCTGACATTCAATAGGCTTTTTCATTTTACTAATTCAAATGATGCATATGAATTTCATACAGATTAGGTGATAACTTTTGTTGTTCAAGCGTTCTCAAGATTCAACAAAGTTAAACAAGGGCCATAATTCTAGATGTAATTAACAGAAATTTGCTGAAACTTTTACTAATTTAAACAATACATATAAATTTCATACAGATCGGATAATAATTTTTGTCGTTAGAGCATTCACAAGGTACAACAAAGTGAAACAAGGGCCATAACTCACAGCGTAATCAACGGAAATTGCAGAAATTTGATAGGCTTCTTCATTGTACTAATTTAAATGCCAGATATCCATTTCAAACAGATCGGATGATAACTGTTGTCATTAGAGCGTTTACAAGATTCAACAAAGTGAAACAAGGGCCATAACTCTAGATGTAATTAACGGAAATTGCTGAAATTCAATAGGCTTCTTTGTTTTACTAATTTAAATGATGCATATAAATTTCATACAGATCGGATAATAACTTTTGTCGTTAGAGCATTCACAAGGTACAACAAAGTGAAACAAGGGCCATAACTGACTGCGTAATTAACGGAAATTGCTGAAATTCAATAGGATTCTTCATTTCACTAATTTAAATGATGCATATTAATTTCAAACAGATCGGATGATAACTGTTGTCATTAGAGCGTTCACAAGATTCAACAAAGTGAAACAAGGGCCATAACTCTAGACGTAATTAAAGGAAATTATTGAAATTAAATAGACTTCTTCGTTTTACTAATTTAAATGATGCATATAAATTTCACACAGATCGGATAATGACTTTTGTCGTTAGAGCATTCACAAGGTACAACAAAGTGAAACAAGGGCCATAACTCACAGCGTAATAAATGGAAATTGCTGAAATTCAATGGGCTTCATCATTTCACTAATTTAAATGATGCATATCAATTTCAAACAGATCGGATGATAACTGTTGTCATTAGAACGTTCACAAGGTTCAACAAAGTGAAACAAGGGCCATAACTCTAGATGTATTTAACGAAAATTGCTGAAATTCAATAGGCTTCTTCGTTTTACTAATTTAAATGATGCATATAAATTTCATACAGATCGGTTGATAACTTTTGTCGTTAGAGCATTCACAAGGTGCAACAAAGTGAAACAAGGGCCATAACTCCAGAAGAAATTAACGGAAGTTATTGAAATAAAATAGGCTTCTTCATCTCACTAATGCAAACAACATATATCAATTTCAAAACAATCAGATGATAAATGTAGCCTGTAGAGTGTTCACAAGAAATTGTGGACGATGGACGGATGGACGGACGGGGGTGACGGCAATATACGACCACATTTCCATGTGGGCGCATAAAAATAGATAATGTATAATGAATAATTTGAAAATTTCAATCACATTACTCTATTGCAAGCGAAGATATTAGCCTTTGGATATTTGACAAGATGTGTGCAATAATTTCAAATAAGGTACTGGTTGTTCAAAGCTAAGTCTCGCTCCTCTATTTTTAGCTTAAATCAAAATATGGGTGAACTGTTCTAATCTATTTAATATCGCAGAAATCCATCGAGAGTTGATTATGGCTTGGATCTGTTAATTAATGTCTAATTATTAATTTAGAAAACATTTCAGGCCTAAAGAGTTATAGAATCATTTATTGCTCAGTTTGGGAGTAAATCAAAAAGTCTGATTTATGTATGTCATTTTCAGACTAATGTTAAAGGAGCTAAATCGCTAATATTTGAGAGAGAGAGAGAAAGAGAGAGAGAGAGAGAAAGAGAGAGAGAGAGAGAGAAATGGTTTAACGTCCACTCGGCACAAACCAGGTCATTTCGGGACTAGCATATGATTCAATTTTATTCCAATAATTCGCTTGGGCGTACAGGGTCTTTAGCAGTGGGAGGAAACCGGGGGACCTGGAGAAAACCCACGAGGTTAGACAGGCCACCCTACTCCTTGTCACGTACGACCAGGGAATCGAAACCATGGCCCACTTGACTCAATGACAGACTTTATGATACAACACGCACATGCTAACCATTCGGCCAACCCCACCCCCTCCCTTGTTACAAATTGAGCTGAAATGCATTATGGTAGGGTGACCCACCCTAAATAAATATCTCCAAATATCTCGACAATTACGCCACAATATTTATATATATGCCAAGCCTCAAATCAGTTTCACACAATTATAGTCACTAAATAAACGATCATGTACTTAATAAGCTATGACCATTAATCATCTATAAATAATAGACTGAAAACTGGTTCCAAGTGTCGTCCATAACATCCAGACACTTTTGAGTAAAAGATAGGTTACATGCCCTTGTTTTGAAATTAGTCTCGATTAACCAGTCTATCGACCATTCTACGTCTGATTGACAGGTCGGGATAATAAAGACTACTTTTTTACGAAACATAACAGAAAGCTAGAACAAGAAATTGAATTTAGAAATAAGCACTTTAGCCAACTCAACAATTGTTTTAAGAAACTTGTAAAAGTAAAATGAAACTACTGTTAGTATCATGTTCCTGCTAAAAAAAGTGATTCAGAGATAATATTTGTACTAAACCAAAAGATGCCGCTCTTAACGGTACAGTTAATGATAAAGCAATTTAAAAATTAAAACAAACGTAATTTCTAAAGCTGCTGTAATAACCAAGAAGCTAAATTTTACTGCTATTCAAAATCGTCAACAATAGATTTTTTACGGCTGTAATAGTTGATATATTTGTAGAGAATTGCACGTGCCATGGCTATTAATCGACTCAAAGAGAGTGCAGGGTATTCAGAAATCAGTTCGAGACACGCAACTGTAGCGTGCACATTTAGCCGTGTCGAGACCAACTTTCTGTAGAGTGCACGGGTCACCCTAATTATGGTACACGTTTCGTGTACCAATTGGAAACTCACAACATCAAGCGACTTGAAGAACAATGTTCTACACATTCCACAAGTCCTGTCAAACGGTGACCCCATATTCTTATCTGGAGAGCATGCGCAATAAATACTATCGGTGTAGACTGGAATAACCAGACGCTAGAGACTGACACTTCTGGCGTATTTTGTCGAACATAACTGCTTTGAAATTAGAGTAAAAACGGAAATGATTGTATGTAAATCAGTTTATTTACATTCATATCACATTATTATTATATACGTTGCGACCCATTTGTGTCAATTTGTAGGTCCCAAATATTAGCGATTTAGCTCCTTTAATATTCATTTCTTAGGTTACACTGCAATGTTAGTGGATTGGTGAGTGTGGCTGGGGTGTGATTTTGCCATGACACAGTGGGACATTTCACTAATCAATTTGTTGTTTGTATAGGCCTACATTCCAGAGAGGAGCCGGCCCGATATGAGTTGCTTGACAGATATTTTCATGATTCATTCGATACGAAATGATGCGTGACAATGAATTGGTTTTTGTAAGGTGAAATAATTGATCGTTTCTAAAGATCGATCTCTGCAATAAGATCATTGTAATGTCCGTATGTTACTTTTCTTCGAAGAAAAACAGAAATAAAACACAAACCCTTCTGCAGCATAAGGGCAGCCATTTTGGAAATTTCGGATTTATATTTTATTTTCGTAAACCATATTCCGTTGATTACTCATTAGCCGTTAGCATAGTAATACTCATTAGTCATTTACACTGTTATGAAGATTGTTTGTTTAAAATAGTTTCTCATTTCCGATTATTTTCATAGCACTGGCCTAAATAAACTAGCTTTGTATAAACAAGTCAACCAATCAACGCATTCGATAGATTTCGCTCGTGCATTTTCCCGAAGTATTTTGTTACAAGCCTTCACATTAGATCAGCCATTTTCACGAACCAGAAAGTACATTCACAGCTGAGCCAGAAAATATTGCCAAATTTATTTCTTTGAAAGGGTTATCGATGAAGGTAATGATAAATTATTTCAATTTTTCCCTTTATTTGATTGTTTTATATCGTTTTAGGTTCTGAAACGTTGTCAAACTCGAGAAAGCTACCCCAGAAGAAGTGAAAACCTATGGAATATTCTTTACATGAACTTATTTTTATTCTTCAGAATTGAACTTGCATATGCTGCAAAATGCATCTGTTAGTGACAATATGCTCACGTTTTCAAATTTTATTTTTAGATTATATGTTCAATAGTGTTTATCCAATTTCAAAATATAAAACAATTGGATTTATTAAGAATATATCAGTCTTCAGAAATGAATGACAACAAAAATAAAATGAGGTTAAGTAATCAAATTTGACTGTTGTCTTAAACAAATTAATTAACTGTATCCTAAAATTTTAATTTCCTAGACATGACCTTAATATCATTTTGCCTGTGATTTTCTAGAAGACTCACATTCGCTGTGAAATTATCTAGGTGGATTAATTGCTCTGGTTTTGATAACTGCATATAACAACCTTGAGGAGTATTATGATGGTAATATGTGAAGTAAACAAGTATGACCTATTTATAAATTCTGCTAATTGACCTGAGTATTGGATCAGATTAATCTGACATACAAAATTTACTTTCCTTGTCTATTATACATCAGTTTCCGTTACATGACAACACTTCAAATGTTTTTTATCGGTTGAAGTTATCCTAGTTTGTATAGCCTCTATTTGTATGAACTCTAAACTAATAAAATGAAACTTGAGCAAACATATTTTGACGTCATTGATGATAAAAGAGTTATTAGTGTATTAGTAGTTATTAGTATTTTGCAAAACCATCACAACATCAATGTTGATTTAAAGCGAGAATTTCATATTTTCTAAGAAAGTCAAAACATAATTATTTCTATGTATTTTGCTCAATAGGTTATCAAATCACTATTATACGATCATAGGCATTAATTCCCATACTTAAATATCATTGACACGGGAAATAATAACACAATTACCTCCCTTGTTTTCCTAATTCCCCCCCCCCCCCCATGGAATAGCTATCTTCAAACGTTTGAATTTGAAGTTGAAAATGATGAATTATAGGATTAATAGGATTATTCTTTAACAAGGTAGGGCTGTTTATAGATAACATCTATTTTAAGGATTTATTTTAATAAAATTTTAAAAATATAACTTAAAAATATGAAATTGTAACTTTAAATTAACAAATAATTTGTGTTTTATATATCAAAGACTTTGAATGATATTGAGTTGGAGACTTAGCTACTTTAAACATACATTATGCAAGAGCTAAATCTGCCGATTGCAGATCTTTCTTTATGCCTGAAATGTTATCTAAATTATTAATTAGACATTAATTAACTGATCCAGACCATAATCAACCCTCGATGGCATCGCTAGCCTGTGATCTTTAGTGGATTATGTTCAGATTTACTGCATAACTTTCCATCACAATTTAATTATTAAACATGGAAAATCAAGACTCTGCTTTTTATCGTAACGACTTTAGTAATGATGATCGAGGCTAGGTGGAAATTTCAATCGCTTAATTCTCGGTTCATAGTGGATCAATTTGACTGAAATTTTCAGCAAATTGCCTTTACATCATCTAGTTTTTTAACTATTATCATGCGAACTGCCAACTCATTATCTAATCTCCCATAATGTATCTTTAAGTGTCGTAACTGTGTTTATTTGACTTGCATGTATGTTCTATCATTCAGCTGTTGGGGCTGTATATTTAAAAAATCTAACTGTACTGAAGTGCTGAATTGACAATTATGTTAATATACATGTACACACCTTTAGTTAAGAAAGAAAATGATTGATCTACCGCCCAGGTGTTGTAAAATAGGTTAACTCTACAATACAAAATTTATGTACACCCACAATTGACATAGATACATGTCATGTATGTAATAGTTATTTTTATTTGGGGGAGTAGGATGGCCGGATGATTAGCACGTGTGCGCTGTATCATAAGGTCTGTCATTGAGTCAACTGGCATGTTTTCAGTTCCCTGGTTGTACATGACAAGGAGTAGGGTCGCCTGTCCAACCTCCTAGGTTTTCTCCGGGTCCTCCGGTTTCCTCCCATTGCTAAAGACCCCTACGTACAAGCTAATTATTGAAATAAAATTAAACCATATGTTAGTCCCGAAATGACCTATTTTTTGTCGAGTGGACGTTGAACCCCATTTCCCTCTCTCTCCCTATTTTTATTTAGATGCTAATGCACGTATATACATGTTCGTTATTTCTAAAGATTAGAAAACAAAAAACCCCTAAAACTAAATATTAGGAATCAGACCTACCAAGATTTTATATTCGTAACCAAAACACCTAAGCCTTAAGGACACGAAAACCTAACATATCAACTCTTTACAAACTTAGGAAATGTAACTCCCAAACCAAAATATTAGGAATCAGACCTACCAAGATTTTATATTCGTAACCAAAACACCTAAGCCTTAAGGAAACCTAACATATCAACTCTTTAAAAACTAAGGAAAGGTAACTCCCAAACCAAAATATTAGGAATCAGACCTACCAAGATTTTATATTCGTAACCAAAACACCTAAGCCTTAAGGAAACCTAACATATCAACTCTTTAAAAACTAAGGAAAGGTAACTCCCAAACCAAAATATTAGGAATCAGACCTACCAAGATTTTATATTCGTAACCAAAACACCTAAGCCTTAAGGAAACCTAACATATCAACTCTTTACAAACTTAGGAAATGTAACTCCCAAACCAAAATATTAGGAACTAAAATACTAAAACCTGAAGATAAAGGAACTAAAGTACCCAAACCTACAGATAAGAAATCAAAACCGCCATACCTAAAGATTAGAACACAAAACACCCAAACCTAACAATTAGGAACCAAAACACACAAGTCCAAAGTTTTAGAACCAAAACACCCAAATCTAATGTTTAGGAATCAAACAACCCAAACTTTAACGTTAGTAGTCAAAACACCCAAACCTAAAGGTTAAGAACTAAAATGCCCAAATATTAGGAACTGAAACTTGTAAAGTGACTGAAAAATAATTAAAGTACCCAAATGTACATAGGGCAAAGAATGGGCTCTGTTTCTTGTAGCAAAGGAAAAATAGGGTAGGGTCTATAGGTCTGTAATAAATTTAAATACCAATCGGGCAGATCATATCCGCCTGTTTTTATATTCGGAGCCATGGTGGCTAAGTGGATAAGACGCTGGCTCGCTTGCCTGGAGGTAGCATTGGCTGAGAAAGTTCATTGGGATTTTCCAACGTGGTTTCCCTTTGTGAGTGGTGCATGACGGAGCGTCTGACAAGGACAGCTGTCCAGTGGTTCGGAGGTCCCGTGTATACATGTACATTGGATTGCACGTAAAAGATCCCTCGGCAGTTGGAATTCGATATTAGAGTAGGCCATCCAACCTCCCCTCATTAAACAAACCAGTAGTACATGTGTGACTACTACTGTAGTATCATGTATGTGTATATTGGGATGTTTTGTAATCTTAACACAAACTTGCCATAAAAGCTTTTTCTTTTATTTTTTTTTACCCAAAAATGTATGTGCATGGTACATTATTTAAATCCAAAGAGTCAAAAGTTTGGCTAGTTCACAAAATGAATATTTAATTATTTAGTAATTTATCAGGACTGCTATCAGAAATGGTGTATGATTTTATTTTTGCTTTCCTCAGTCACCTTTAGGCAAGATAAATTTGTCTAATACCATAAGAGGATGTCCATTGACATTTTCTCTGGTCTTTCGATAGAGAGCTGTAATGTTAAACGGTTAATCATAGAATCGGATCAACATTTCATGAACAACGGTCAGAGTGACTAAACATGTATTAAAGACGAACACAACCATGGTCTTATCTTTTTCTTCTCTTGCCATCTGATTGATGATTATAAAGGGATGAAATGAAATGGAGTTTAAAGTAGCTAAATCCGTAACTAAGGCTGTGCAAAAATATCGATATAATCGATAATCGGTAGAAGTTATTTAGCGATACGATAATCGATATTGAAATTCAAATATCGATTATCGGTATATTTACCTTCTGACGGCAAGTTACGGTCACTTTCACATGACTGAACTTGCCGTAGTCTGGCATTAGCAGACGAATGAATGAATACACAACGTCAACACAACTATTTTCCTCCTCTGCTTACAAACTGCCACATTTTAAATATATATTATTGTAAAAAACTAAACTTTAAGATTAAATACATTATTTTAATATTTTCGTTGTTTTTGTTGTTATTACTAGTTGAAACTAAAATAGGTCACGCACTTTGTGAACAATCACAATGGCACGTGATATATAGTAAAATTAGAATTATCTCCCTTCTTTGTTCTTGGTTGATTTGTAGAGAAATCGTCTGCTTTCAAAATAAAACTAATTGTATTATTAATGATCAACTCCGCTTTTATTACTAAATCATGTCAGATACAGCCCATACAAAACACGTTTTTGACTTCCAGGGAAAATATCTACTTTGGTTTTCATCTAAATTAACCAATCATAAAAATTCTACTTTGAAAGCCCGTAATTATTTTTTTATTGTCCAATCAATAGACGCCTTCTATTTTATTTTATTCTATTAGTAGTAACACTGTGTGATCGCCAGTCACTTGCAAAGAGAAACCATGTATTGTCTTTGTATTTATCGGAGATAAAAAAAGGTTCAAATGAATCAAGAACAGAACTTAGAATAATACTCAAGTTAATCCTACATTTAGCAACTAATTATTTTACATTAATTGATTTTTTTACGTACATCGGCACAGTATTAGACTAGGATAATAACACTACTGTAACTCGATCAACACAAATAACAGGTCGGTAAAGTTCGGATTTTTCCGAAAAAAGATAATCGATTATTATCGATAATCGCTGACAAATTCTTGCCGATAATCGATATTGAAATTTCATATCGATTCCCAGCCTTATCCGTAACTCAATATCATCATAAATCTTCGACATTGAAAACACCAATTTTTTTGCAATTTAAATCAGCATTGGTGTTGTGATGTTACCTGGAAAAGATGGGCTTCTGATATCCAATATTTAAGATAAAATAAACATTTTACCATTGTTACACGAATCGTGTACCATAATGCGTTTCAGCGCCATTTGTAACAAGGTGCTGAAAGAATGAGGCTAGACGTTATTCCACAAGTCATGTCAAACGGTGATATATTCTTATTTGGAGAGCATGCGCAATAAATAATATCGGCGTTGACTGGAATACCCAGACGCTAGAAACTGACTTGCGGTTGAGACTTCGGGCGTATTTCGCCGAACATAACTGATGACAATTCACAGTAAAACGGACACGATTGAATGTAAAACAGTTTATATAAATTCATATTACATTATTATATGTGTTGCGACCCATTTGTGCCAATTTCTAGGTCCAGAATATTAGCGATTTAGCCCCTTTAAGGTTTTACTGTTTTGCTCCGACTGGGCTAATAATGAAGATAAGCATATGCAATACAGTGTGCTATAAGGGAAATTTTTATGACCACATTTTCATGTGGACGTACATGTATATTGTTGTCTCCTTTGTTAGTTCCTTTCGATATTGGGATGTATTGAACCGTAACTTCATGGATTATGGATCCTGATCACATTTTTAGCTTGTAAACAAAGTTCACAATTTTTATCCGATTTTGATAAAATTTAAATGTATGTTTACAACCCAAAGATCTTGGTTCCTTTGGATATTCGTGTATGTCTTAACCTTAACTTTCTGGATTATGGCCCCTGATTGTATGAAAAATCACGCTTTTAGCTTGTGGTCCCTCTAGCAGTCCAAATTTTTATCCAATTTTGCTGGAAATTAAAATGCATGTTTATAACCCAAACATCTTGGTTCCTTTCGTATTCCGTAAAAATCAGACCAAAACTGCCTGATAAAATGGCAGCTCCTCATACCCAAATAGTGTAAAAGATCTTGTTTCCTTCCGATATTTGCGCATATTGAAATTGTAACTTAATGGATTATAGCCCTTGATTGTACGAAAAATTGTGTTTTTAGCTTGTGGTCCCTCTAGATGTCATAATTATTATTCAATTTTAAATAAAATACTTTCATATGTATTATAGTTACACCCTAATGATGGTTGGGTTCGAATTTTGTGTAAATCGAACCAAAACTTATGAACAAAATGGCCGCGCCTCGTACAATTTTGATAAAACTTAAAATATATGTTAAAATCCCAAAGTTCTGTGTTCCTTTCGATACCTGTGCATATCGGACCATAACTTCCTGGATTATGGCCCCTGATTGTACGAAAAATTACTCCGCCCATCTTTTTCAAAATGTAGTGGTGTTTTGCAAGACAACCGCTTGTTTAGAAAATATTTATAAATGTTCATGTCTTATTGTTTGTATTTTTCAGGAGATTTTATCATCATGCCGAAAGAAAAAACAATCGAAAATGTTCACAATCGTCGTCAATACACTATCATGTCTTCAGATGACATAGCCGCTGGTAAAAAATCATCATGGTACGCTCTCGAAATCTCAGGTTAGTACCACTTATTCACAAAAACTGAAATTTTTTTTTTTTAAGAATGCTGGCTGAAAATTGTACTAGGATTTTAATTCCTTAAAATAGTTTAATTTAAAGAGGCAAGTCCACAGTCTTCGACATTGCAAACACAACTTTATTGGTCAATTTCAATCAACATGGATGTTATTATCTTACTGCATGTTCCTATTGCCGGTTCAGTACCGGCGTTGGCCAAGAAATTGACATTGTGCAAATCGAATATCAGTCCATAAATGATTATTATTATTGCTACTACTACTACTACTACTACAGCATATTTATAGTGTGCCCTGCCATGTAACATGTTCAGGGGCACTTTCCAAAGTGACAATGTAATCATAGATAAACAACAAGATTATGGACATGTTAATGATTGTATACAGAGTCAGTCCCTCTAAGTATTTACAATGTGACGAATTGAAAATTTGTCAACATTTGGAATCTACATGCACTGTAGACAATAGGATATGGTCAAACAAGCCAATATCACCTATAGTTTCAGTGGAAATCTTTTGATGGGCTACTAAATCCGTGGTGGGACGGGGGGGGGGTTGGTAGGATGGCCGAATGGTATGCGTGTGCACGCTTTATCATAAGGTCTGTCATTGCGTGGTTTCGATTCCCCAGTTGTACGTGACAAGGAGTAGAGTCGCCTATCTAACCTTGTGGGGTTTTTTCGGGTCCTCTGGTTTCCTCCCACTGCTATAGACCCCCTACGTACAAGTGAATTATTGAAATAAAATTGAACCATGTGTTAGTCCCAAAATGACCTAGTTTGTGTCGAGTGGAAACTCCATTTCTCTCTCTCTCTCTCCAAGCCAGCAGTTTATATAAATATACTCTTGATATTTGGATTTTTTTTTCTTAATAAAAATGTTAAATTTTAGCTTTGTCTTGCAGATCTGCTCAACATGGGAAACCCCCACCTTATACCAAATACTGGGTCAAAACACCCATACCAATTAATTATTTGTTATTTATTTTAAATCCATTTACATAAATTGTTCACAGTTTGTCAGGTATAACTAAAATAATTGTTTCCAGTCCGGATATAAAGCGAAAGTAGTGATAATTATCTAATATTATTGATTGTATATTTACAGGTAGTGTAAAGAACTTATGTCCTGAGTTATGGGGATTACAGTTTTTAAGCTCTCTATACCTGAATGACAACTTCCTCACTCATCTACCACCGGAGATTTGTAAATTATACCATCTCACCATCCTAGATTTATCCAATAATAAATTACGTAGTTTACCTGCCGAGATCGGTGATTTGATACAGCTGCGAGAGTTATTATTAAACTATAATAGTCTTCGCGTTCTGCCGTATGAATTGGGTAAATTATTCCAGTTACAAAGCTTAGGTGAGTTTGTGTTTTTTGTTTTTTTAACCCCACATTGAAATGTGGTTGTATATTGCCGTCGCCCCCGGCCGGCCGGCCGGCGTCCACAATTGTTCGTGGATGCTCTGAGGATTAAGTTAATATCTGATTGACTTTAAATTTATACACAGTGTTTAAGGTTATGATTTTCAGCAGATAATTACTGCCAGAGTCATGACCCTTGATTACTTTGAAAAATCTTGTGGTCACTCTAGAGGCTACAGTTAATACCCGATTGACTTTAAAATTTATACACAGTGTTTAAGGTTGTGGGACGAAGAAGCCCAGTGATTTTCAATAATTTCAGATAATTACTACCAGAGTTATGACCCTTGATCACTTTGAAAAATCGTGTGGATGCTCTAGAGACCAAAGTTATCATCCGATTGACTTTAGCTTGATACACAGAGTTTAAGGTCTTGAGACGAACAAGTGCATTGATTTTCAATGAATTTTGATAACTGGAACATCTAAATCCATGATATTAAATGTTTCATACATGTATATTAAACATTAACATGGGGCAAAACTAAAAGCCAAACAAATTCTAATGATTTTCTGATAATTACTTAAAGATACATTATGGCAGATTAGCTGGCAGTTCTCACTATAATAGTTAAAAACTAGATAATGTAAATGCAATTTGCGATTGAATATTGGGGCTAGCTTCGATCATCATTACTAAAGTCGTTCAGATAAAAAAACATAGACTCGATTATCCATTTTTTGATTTAATTATGAATGGAAGTTGAACAACAAATCGGAACCTAATCCAATTAACATCGCAGCCTAGTTATGCCACCGAGAGTTGATTATTGTCTGGATAAGTTAATTAATGTCTGATTAATAATTTATATAACATTTCAGGCCTAAAGAAAGACCTGCAATGGACAGATTTAGCTCTTGCATAATGTATCTCTAATGAGTTGTTACTCTTAATCCGATTTTAGTGTATTATAAATGTTTCATTACCGACAATAGAAAAAATATGCGACAACTCTTGTTGACTGCTTGGACGACTTGGTTGCTGTGGGCGTATGTTTCATTGTCTTGCAATCTATCTATTTTTTTTTTAATGATGCATTTTAGGTAGATCAAGAGCTGATCGTTCTTGCTGTAAACGTCCCAAAAAAGATCATGAAAAATTAATATACTGAAAATTTCATTCAAATTACTTTATTCTGAATAAAGTTAATAATGTATCGTAGATTGTTTATTATCGTAGCAGGGATCACGTGGCTAAGTGGGTAAGACGCTGGCTCACTAGTCTGGAGGTCGGTTGTTCGATCCCTGCATTGGCCGAGAAAGTTCATCCAGATTTTCCGGCGTGGTTCCCCCTTGTCAGTGATGCAGGACAGAGGGCCTGACAAGGACAGCTGTCTAGTCCTTCGGATGAGACGAAAAACCGAGGTCCCGTGTATACATTGGAATGCACGTAAAAGATCCCTTGGCAGTTGGAATTCGATATAAGAGTAGGCGATAGTGCTGCTGCCCGGGCAAAATTTCCCTCATAGCACACTGTATGGCGTATTCCCGTCTTCATTAGCCCAGATATTTTGGAGTAGGACGTTAAACCCCATTTTATTTCATTTCATTTATTATCGAAGCAATGGTACTTGTCAACCAAGTCTCGTTTATCCATTTATCGTTAAAATGTTGAATCTCGCGTGTGTTCAACTCCATGGCCATCCGATGGTCTAGAGAGTTAATTATAGGCTTATCATGTGAATAAATGTCTAAATAATAATTTATGTAAGATTTAAAGACAGAAAAAGACCTGCAAAAGACAGATTTAGTTCTTACATAATGCATCGTTAACATTATTAATTGATTCATCTAAATTTAATATCTTTTGTCGATCTTAGAGAGCTGGTCTGTTAATTCAGGATATTTCACTTCAAAGATATCTAGACTGGATTTCTGGGTCTAGTTGTCTTGAAAAAAATTTCAGTGCATGTTTTTCTTGGAAAAAAATTCAGTGCATGTTTTTCTTGAAAAAAAATTCAGTGCATGTTTTTCTTGAAACAAATTTCAGTACATTTTGTTTTTGGAAGATTCTAAATATGAAAATATAATTAGATGGTCGTGGGTGGCTGTAAGCTTACCCCAAAAAGTGGCACAACTCTTATTTTTCTTACACAATTTTCATGCAACATTTACACTGAGCTATAGTGCTTGTACTTGTCAGTCAGTGCCAAGATAAATAATTCTCACATAAAACAATTGCTCTCTTTCTTGAAATTTTGTGATTAAGGGGAAATAACTCCAATTATATGCTTGGTGAATCCAATTTAGTCAATGGGGAGTCAATTTAGATTGATAGAAACAAACACTCTAACCTGGGTATCTTTAATCTTGCATATTTAGCACTTATTTCTTCAAGGTGTGTGTGTGTGTGTGTGGGGGGGGGTGATGGATGGCCGAATGGTTAGTGCATGCGTGTTGTATCATAAGGTCCGTCATTGAGTCAACTGGCGTGGTTTCGATTCGCTGGTTGTATGTGGCAAGGAGTAGGGTCACCTGTCCAACCTCATGGGTTTTCTCAGGTTCCTCCGGTTTTCTCTGGGTCCTCCTTTTTCCTCCCACTGCTTAAGAGCCCTGCGGTACAAGCAAATTATTGAAATTATATGTTAGTCCTGAAATTACATATTTTGTGTCGAGTGGAGGTTAAACCCCATTTCTCTCTCTCTCTCTCTCTCTCTCTCTCTCTCTCTTTTTTAGTGGAATCGGTGTGAAGCATTTGATTCTTCAGCCTATCCGAAGGGCTAGACAGCTGTCTTTGTCAGGTCCTCAGTTCTGTGCCACTGACAAGGGGGAAACCATGCCAGAAAATCAGAATGAACTTTCTTGGCCAATGCAGGGATCGAACAAGCGACCTCCAGACTAGCGAGCCAGCTTCTTACCCACTCAGCTACCCTTTCGAATAAGCTGCTGCTGAGGGACATGGCTGCTATGAATATGTGAGTGTATTTCTTCTTTGCATTTAAAAAGAACAATTTTATGATGATATTTGTATTTTTAGGCCTACAAGGAAACCCCCTGAATCCGGACCTCAATAATATGTACAATGAGTGTAATGGTACGAATCGTCTGATTAGTTTTATGTTGGATCACTTACCAGGTAAGTTTATTCTACTTTCATTTTAACATCAACATACAAACATGCACACATGATTTACATAGTTAACATAAATATACAAACATGCACACAAGATTTACATATTTTACATGAATATACAAACATGCACACAAGATTTACATAATATACAAACATGCACATAAGATTTACATAAATATACAAACATGCACACAAGATTGACATCTTTCACATAAATATACAAACCTGCACACAAGATTTACGTATTTTACATAAATATACAAACATGCACACAAGATTTACATATTTTACATGAATATGCAAACATGCACACAAGATTTACGTATTTTACATGAATATACAAACATGCACACAAAATTTACATATTTACATGAATATACAAACATGCACACAAGATTTACATAGTTAACATAAATATACAAACATGCACATACGATTTACATAGTTAACATTAAAGATACAAACATGCACACAAGATTTACGTATTTTACATAAATATACAAACATGCACACAAGATTTACATATTTTACATGAATATGCAAACATGCACACAAGATTGACATATTTTACATAAATATACAAACATGCACACAAGATTGACATATTTTCATGAATATACAAACATGCACACAAGATTGACATAGTTAACATTAAATATATAAACACGCACACAAGATTGACATATTTTGTCCTAGTATGAAAGTTAAAGAGAGTTATCACTTCGAGCGTTTTGGCGGGTTTGTAAAACATAATTTTTGGTTCGATGTCATTTGACTATACAATTACATTGGGTATGTTCAAATTAGATTGTATTTAAAAATTTAAAAACAAATTTTGAAAGCTATCTCTGAGGTACTCGCATTTGAGCTTTCAATTTACAAATTTTTAGTAATTTTCTACTCTTAATTAGAACTAGAAATCTATGTAGTGGTGCCTCTTTCTTTACTCTAAGAAGGTTAATTAATGCTTGGATATTTCATGATCAGATGAGACAATGTTTATTTCAAATTCTTTTTTTATGACTGAGAGTGATAATGCCTCTTTAATTCTCATAGAATTGATTGTAACTTAAAATCACTTTCTTCAAATTCTAACAAGTAGTCAACAAATGTTTGTTAGAAATGTGAACTTCACAATTGAGAAGTGGTATCAGATGTTATAGAAATATGCAGCATACTCTGTCTTATGAAAGATACCCATCACAACTTATGGCAACTGATTTTAAGTTACAGTCAATTTGATAAGTTTAATTGTTAGTAAATTATGAATTGTTGTCCTTTCCGAGACGGAAATCCCCTTACAGTCCTGTCCTAGACCCAAATTGCCTTATATCCCTGTCCTAGACCCAAATCCCTACTATAGCCCTGTCCTAGACCCAAATCCCAATATAGCCCTGTCCCAGCTGTAAATATGAAAAATCATCTGATGGATATGGTTTATACATTCAAACTTGCAAAACTAGAAAACAATATATACATGCAACACATCGAAAATCAGCTACATCCTGTAACTATAGTGATGGTATAAAAGAAGATTATAGATGAAAGTTGAAGTATTGTAATATTTATCCAATCATATCATTTAGAAAGGCAGCTGACAGATAAATTATAGTGCAATTTGTTCAAACATTTCTGTGCGGAGTTGTAACGGTAACACATTCAAATTCTGTACGTCCAATGTTCAGTTCTTCTGACAACCATTAATCTTTTACCAACGGAAGATGAAATCTAAAAAAAATTGTCCTCTATACATACATGTAAGAAAAAGAATCCAGTTCTGCGGGACTATTTTTGACAGTTTAATATTTATCGTACATCAATTTCACTTATATTTATAAGATAAAAAAAAATCTATTATAACCACAATTAGAATAAAAACTGTATGGTAGCTGCAGGACTATTTTTGACATAAATCAATTTCACTTATAATATTATAAGATAAAAATAATCCATTGGGAAACCACAATTAAAATAAAAACTGTATAGTAGCTGCAGGACTATTTTTGACATAAATCAATTTCACTTATAATTTTGAGATAAAAAAAATCCATTGGGAAATCATAATTAAAATAAAAACTGAGGACTTTCTCGTAGTACCTGTACTTTATTACCTGCCCTTAGTGATATAACAGTGAGGTTCTTGAGAGGTAGGTACTGTATATGGTATATAGTTATATATTTTTTTTTTAATTCAGAATCTCATTAGATTTCACCCATAACATATGACATTCACTACAGTTTAACTTGATATGTTTGCTGATTATAATAAATCAAACAAAAAAAATGTTTCATAATAAGTAGAGTTATCTCCCTTATAACTGTTGTACACATTGACATACTGTTCTATGGTTCTGTCAATCTGTTTCAGTGCATTAATGTGAAAGCCTTCTTTTAATTGTACAATATGACTGACTTCTAAGGTCATAGGCCAGTATAGGTCTATGCGTGACGTCACATCGGACAACGTTGATAACGTTTGCTTTGTAAACAAAACCTGGTCCAGAGAGAATTGGTGCTGTTTACTCATTATGCCTTCTCGTACTCATTTATCAGAAAAAAAAATTGTTTAGCAATTGTTGGATATTTTTGGATGTTTTAAAGGGACAATAACACTCTTGCTGGCTTGAAAGCTCCAGAAAATAAATAATATCTCTAAGTACTAGATGTTTAAGTGTCCTACCTGTTGTTTAAATTATCCATTACATCTTAATTAACTTGTCCAGATGGTTCGAAAATATTTTTAAATCGAAGTTTCATTTGAAAAGGTTTACGTTACACGTTTCAAACCATTATGTTGAATTTTTCAAAAGTTTTAAATAAGGTGTGTTAAGATGAAATTTGTATCATCAATTAATTGAAATATTCTAAAATAGTACAATTTGTTGACTAGAATAAAGATTGGGACATATTATTCAGTTGCAACAAGAGTGGTATTGAGCCTTTAAAAAAATACTAATCAATCTGGAAATATCTACTGGTATATACAACTACAGAGTTGTTGTTTATTTTTATACTTTGGAAAATGTGGTTCTGAAATTCTATGTTTACGAATATTATTAGACTTTAGAGCAGGCCTGGAAATAACGGTTTTAGATGTAGCTGACAAAATGTCAGGCACTAATGAAATAGTACCTGACATTTTCAACTTAGTGCCGGACATGTATTAATAATATCAATAATAAAGACAAATCAGTGCCGGACAAAATGACAGGCACCAAAGATTATGTGCCTGACAAAGCTTCAATCAGGGAGCCGCGGTGGCTCAGTGTGTAAGATTTTACAATATTTTAGTCTCAAAAAGACTATCGTATATTTGGTTAAAGTAGATCAGTCTCTAACACAAGATCATCCAAAGTCTTCAAAATTGAAAACACAAATTATTTGTCAATTTAAATCAGCATTGATGTTGTGATCTTACTGGGAAAAGATGGGCTTCTAATATCCAATATTTAAGACAAAATACACATTTTACAATTCGTGTACCATTGGTACATGAATCTTGTTCCATAATGTGTTTCAGTGCCATTTGTAACAGTGGACTTGAAGAACGAGGCTAGACATATTCCACAAGTCATGTCAAACGGTGACGCCATATTCTTATCTTGAGAGCATGCGCATTAAATACTATTGTTAAGGGGAAGTAACTTTCATTATCTTTGAGACACTTGACCTCGTTTACCCTTAGGAATTCTAATTGCTTGTGACAAATAGACATATGACATATATGTTTTGATGTATGTATTCACAAATTTAATTAACTATTGCTCAACTTGATTGATGTGTTTTGTCGACAGAAACGAATCAAAGCTGAAATTTGTAGTTTTTTTTGAGTCACACATACCTCAAGTTTATTAGACAGGTTTTTGGCATTTAGTGATGAGTGATTCGTTGAATATTACATGTACATCAGTTGACATCTAAATATTATATCACATATAGTATATTTTATTGCAGTCTTGTCAGCTTGTGAATTCATGTATATATTATGTAGATATTGCTTGATAAAGACGAGAAAACCTTCGTCGGAGCGTCGCCAGAAATAAACTTTTGTCATGTGTCATATAAAGTACACCTGTATCACCACATCTGATTTGTAAAAGTTCACTTTAAACATACATTATACAAGAGCTTAAACAAGTCTTTCTTTGGGCCTGGGGGGTTGGATGACTGAATGGTTAGCGTGCGCGCGCTGTATCATAAAGTCTGTCATTGAGTCGACTGGCGTGGTTTCGAATCCCCGGTTGTACGTGACAAGGAGTAGGGTCGCCTGTCCAACCTCGTGGGTTTTCTCCTGGTCCTCCGGTTTCCTCCCACTGCTAAAGACCCCTATGCGCAAGCGAATTATTGGAATAAAATTAAACCATATGTTAGTCCCGAAATGACCTAGTTTGTGTCGAGTGGACGTTAATCCCCATTTCTCTCTTTCTCTCCCTTTGGGCCTGAAATGTGATCTAAGTTATTAATTGGACATTAATTAATTTATCCAGAACATGTTCAACTCACGATGTCATCGCTATGTTTATTGTATTAGGTTCCGATTAGTTGTTCGACTTCCATTCAGCAAATTGCCTTTACATTATCTAGTTTTTATCTATTATAGTGAGAACCAGGGTTCTTAATCCATTTTGAAATGAACCGGCCACGGTTAGGCCTAACGGATAGTCGGCTTTTCAACAACAAACATGTTAGTTTATGCATACTCTATTCACGTCAGTAATTGCATAATTCACTAATTGCATAATGTATTTGGGATAATAATAGCCGAAACTCCGTATAAACAAGACCTTAGTAATTGCATACTTGCATTCATACATCGCTATAATATCCACATTTATAGTCATATTATTTCAGCAAATTGCATTGCATATTCCTACTTGAAACAATTTCTAATTCTATAGATTTGGGAATTAAACTCTTTGTTCTGTCATCGTCTTTCTTTGCTGTGCAGGTATGATCGTCAGATTAATATGGTCTTTTATTGCCGATAATTTGGTTGACCTATATTGCACATGGGAGGATCTCGGGCTTTTGGAACTTCCATTGACGACGTGCATGCTTGAAGTTCAAGGTCAACGCCACCATCACTATCTTCAGTTAAATCTCGTTTACGTTTACTGGTGTCATTCTGCGAGGTGTTCAAGTACTTGGCATGATTACCTCAATTAAGTTGTTTATTTATGAAATAAGTCGAAGGTATTCATTGTAATGATTGACTCTTTGATGGGTTTCTTAATCGACGAGTAATAATTAACTCTTTGTAATCGGCCGAAAGTCGATTGATTTATGATACCATTAGTGGCCGGTTCATTGTTTTAACAATCGGCCTGATAATTAATTCTTTGTAAATCGGCCGAAAGTAGATTGATTTGTGATACCTTAGTGGCCGGTTCATTGTTTTACCAATCGGCTAGATTAAAGATCAATTGGCTAAAGCCGACAAAAAACAGCCGATTAAGATCCCTGGTGAGAACTGCCAGTTCTTTATCTAATCTCCCATAATGTATCTTTTATATCAAAAAGTTTGAAATAACATGTTTTTCCACTTTAATAGGTATTGGATCTTACTATAGTCAATAATTCATAGTGTAACTTGATTGTTGACGTGACAAGGTGTGGCCTGATCTACCGAAACACGTCAGTACTCCTTCAGAGATCTAATTTTATTTTATTTTATAGGTTGTAAAAATATGAAGTTCCCTTGAGGTATTTTGAAAGATTTGTTTGTGGTAACAATTTTTCTCTCATGATAGCTTATATATTTTTTCCAATCGATGTTTATGTAAGGAGGATCGTAAAACCAGAGGATATATATATATATATATATATATATATATATATATATTTAAAGATGCATTATATGATAGCGAAGTCTGCCCTTTGCTGGGTCTTTTAGTGGCCTTTTTAGACATTTATTCACATGACAAGCCTATAATAAACTTTCTAGATCATCAGATGGCTGAGATTTAAATGGATTGTAACTCGATCACCATTTTAACAAATTAATTTAAAAATGGGGAATCGGGATTTAGTCTCTGTTGTCAAGTACTTTTACTACGATCATAATTAATCTATTATACTTCTTGTCGGTACGATAAAAAACAAAGTCTCGATTATCTATTTTTACATTTAATTATTTTTCAAAAATGTATTCCAATTTGCTAGATATTGCAGGCTGATGATGGCATTGAGAGTTGATTACGGTTTGGATAAGTTAATAAATGTCTAATTAATTAGATAACATTTTATCCTTCCGAACGATTAGACACTGTTGCTGGTCTGGTCCTCTGTCGTGTGTCTCTGACAAGGGGAAACCACGCTGAAAAATCCAGAGGAACTTTCTCACCCAAAACCAAGATCGAATCTGTGACCTTCCATTTTATTGATCTAGTGCTTTATTTTGCTGAGTCATAAAGACAATAGGGGGTCACGGTGGCTAAGTGGGTGAGACGCTGGCTTGCTAGCCTGGAGGTCGTGTGTTTGATCCCTGCATTGGCCGAGAAAATACATCCAGATTTTCCGGTGTGGTTTCCTCTTGTCAGTGATGCAGGACGGAGGGCCTAACAAGGACAGCTGTCTAGTCGTTAGAAAGGAACGAAAAACCGAGGTCCCATGTGCACATGATAGATCCCTTAATGGGTTGATGGGTTTGCCGCTGTCCGGGCAAAATTTCCCTCATAGCACACTGTATGACGTATGCCTGTCTTCATTAGCCCAGTTCGGAGCAGAACAGGAGGACGTTGAACCCCATTTCATTCAATTTCATTTCATACAGACAATAGATGAAATTGAACTAGTGCATATTGATATATATTCTGTCCCAGTGTATGACTCATTCTGTTCATAACATAAAAACTCTCTAGACACATTGTAGATTTTTTTTTGTCTAATGTGTCATATGATCTGCAATATGTTGCACATATTGTAGTGCTTCCTAAAAATACATATAAAAATTGATAGCATGAATATGAATTGACATTTTTTGATTAAATTTTTTTTTTTTTGGTATAAAATATGATTTAGATATACATAACCTTTCTGACATAATGTTTTTAATTGAAATTAGATTACAATCCTGTTATAGTGTTTTCTGATATTTATTATGCATTGTTGTGATCTAACGCCTACATGTAGCCTACCTTCTATGTTTCGATTCCCTGGTTGTACGTGACAAGGGGTAGGGCCGCCTGTCCAACCTTGTGGGTTTTCTCCGGGTCCTCCGGTTCCCTACCACAGCTAAAGACCCCTACACGCATGCAAATTATAGAAATAAAATTGAACCATGTGTCCGAAATGACCTAGTTTGTGTCGAGTGGATGTTAAACCCCATTTCTCTCTCTCTCTTTCTATGTAAGTGTTGTAACAGTTTTATTTGTGGGGGGTTGGATGGCATGGTTTCGATTCCCCGGTTGTACGTGATGAGGAGTAGGGTCGCCTGTCCAACCTCGTGGGTTTTCTCCGGGTGCTCTGGTTTCCTCCCATTGATAAAGACCTCTACGCACAAGCGAATTATTGAAATAAAATTGAACCATACGTTAGTCCGGAAATGACCTAGTTTGTGTTGAGTTGACAATAAACACCCATTTCTCTCTCGATTACAATGGATTAGACCCATATTACTAAACAGTATACTAATTTTTGGATATGGCGGCCATTTAGGGCAGAGATCTATTCTCAAAGTATGCATGAAGTAGATGATAATTTGTGTGCAGAATGGCAACTTTTGTCATCTTTAGCCTGGGTGTTGTAGAAAAGTAATTCGATCCCTGCATTGGCCGAGAAAGTTCATCCAGATTTTCCGGCGTGGTTCCCCCTTGTCAAATGGTGCAGGACGGAGGGCCTGACAAGGACAGCTGTCTAGTCCTTCGGATGAGTCGAAAAACCGAGGTCCCGTGTATACATTGGAATGCACGTAAAAGATCCCTTGGTAGTTGGAATTCGATATAAGAGTAGGCGATAGTGCCGCTGCCCAGTCAAAATTTCCCTCATTACCCCATTATAGGAGCAGAACAGTAGGACGTTAAACCCCATTTCATTTCATTTCATTTTGCAGAAAAGTAAGAAATTTCATTTCATTTGTTGAAATTGTATATTTCTGGCTCAGTGGAGGTCCTATGTTCGATCCCTGCGTTGGCCAAGAAAGTTATAATTCCTACTTCAGTATAGCAGATTTCAGAAAATATGACCATGTTCAGGTTCCAAGATGGAAAGTGTAAAAGTCAATATTGTTGCAAATTATATTAATGTTTACATTGCTTGAGGGAATCTGTTATCGAGTAAACATTTGTCAGTTGTTCTTTTGAGATACCACGATGTTTTGTGGTTTGACATCTCTCCATCTATTCTGTAAACCCCTTTTAAATGTTGGGATAGCCTCACATGACTAAATTAAAGTGTTTACAAAAGTTTGTTATTTTATTTAGGCCATCATAGAGACTATAAGATGTGTACAATGATTTGTAATGTATTTTCATTGGGAATGTATATATTGTTGAGGCATATGTATATATTGTCCTGTGTATACATTGGTGTGCACGTAAAAGATCCCTTAGCAGTCGTAATTCAATGTAAGAGTAGACTATAGCGCTGCTGCCCAGGAAAAATGTCCCTCTTAGCACACAGTATGGCGTATGTCTTCATTAGCCCAGTCGGAACAGTAAAATGTTAAACCCATTTCTTTTCATTTCATTTTCACTTCTAATTTGAGTCTTTCACCCACAAGCCAACATTTATAGTATTGCATATTCTATACAGTTTATAAGCTCCTTGAATAAAAAGTGACACTTGGTGCAACAGATGTAACAAGCATACAATACCTCATTCACATACAATAAACCAGTTTTATTCATCAAGGGGGGGTTGGATGGCCGAATGGTTAGCACGCGTGCACTGTATCATAAGGTCTGTCATTGAGTCAACTGCCGTGGTTTCGATTCCCCGGTTATACGTGACAAGGAGTAGGGTTTTCTCCGGGTCCACCGGTTTGTTCCCACTGCAAGCGAATTCTTGAAATAAGATTAAACCATATGTTAGTCCCCGAAATGGCCTAGTGTGTGTCGAGTGGACGTTAAACCCCATTTCTCTCTCTCTCTCTCTCTCTCTCTCTCTCTCTCTGTCTCTCTCTCTCTCTTTATTCATCAAAATATCTAGGATGGCTTCTTTAACTTCGATTTTATAGGTAGGATTAATTTGTGCTCTATCTTGACGGAGATCATAATCGACCTCCGTCAAATTTGCCCTGTTCTTGATGTATTCTCAGATGGTGTAAGATATCATTTGGTTTCTATTTCTACAGGCTATTGTTGTTGACATCCCGGGTTATAATTTCTACAGGCTGTATTTGTAAAACATTTATATCCTTCATTATTTGAATAATGATTCTGAAAAATTGGTTAAAGATGAGTGTAAATACAAACTTTATTTGATGTATCGAAGGTTTTGCAATGGAATAAAATGGTTAGGGTTTTAACATGCCCATCAAGAGTCCAATTATACACATATTAAGATCAATGTCCGTTGCACAAAATGTTGCTGTATTATTATTTTTTCAAAATTTGTAAATTTGACCTTGCCTCAGCAGTGGATTGGGAAATGAAATGGGCTTACGCACTACTGTTCTGCTCCAACTGGGCTAATGAAGATTGGCATATGCCATGTATTGTGCTAAAATGGAAATTATAGCGAATTTCAACTGCCAAGGGATCTTTTTTGTGCAAGCGAATATGTATATGGGGCCTCAGTTTTTCGTCCCATCCAAACGACTAGACAGCTGTCCTTGTCAGGCCCTCCGTCCTGCACCACTGGCAAGGGGAAACCCTGTCGGAAAACCCTGATTAACTTTCATAGCCTATGCAGGGATCGAACATGCAACCTCCAGGCTAGCGAACCAGTGTCCTACCCACTTAGCCACCGTGGCTCACGAGTGGATTGGGAGACGTACTGGTTTTAAATTTTGTGAACATGCTGTACAGTCAAAGTCATAACCTATTTAAAATTATATCCGCTTCTAATTCTGTGTGCTATTTAAGATTTAGCTCTTGCATAATGTATGTTTAAAAATCAGAAGCCGTTTAAAATTATATTTTGCATGTCAGTGGTCATGCAAAATGTTGATCAAAATGTTAATTCAAAGTGAACTGGTTACAGAAAGATCTGCAAGTAAAGTTATAATTTGATTTGCGTAATTTGTGTTGAACGATATAAATGTGAAGAAAAAATAAACCAAGAAATAAATTGTTGACGAATTGGTTTCATTTCTACAAGTAGGTTTCTTTGTCTTGTTTTCCATGGAAAAAAAAAGGGTTGGCATGTTAGATTATTCTCCAAATACAGAATTGATAACACATTTTGATTTCTTCAAGTGGGTTCCATTGTCTGTCATATTCCATGACGAAATAAACTCCAGTTCCAAATTGATCCGAATCAAGATTTGATAAGGTCAAACATATAAATACTTTTTGTTTCATTTCTTAATGTGTTTGAGAGGGTTTCTTTTTTTTTTGTTGTTTTTTTTTTTCTCGTCACAAGATATCTTTATTTGGAGAAATTATGTGGTGGAACAACATCAGAGGAAATTAATTAACTTTGTCTGTTTATAGTTGGGAACATGACAATGCTTTTAGTGAGATCGGTGACAATTGCTTCACAGATCAAAAAATTCCTAAATTTGGCCAAGCTTTTGTCTGATTTCTCCTGATTTGAAAATAAATTTGTAACAAAAGTCTGTGAATGTAAATGTGCATGTTGAAAGTAATTACTGTACTTGCATTGAATTGAGTTTGAATGGTCTTTTTTTTTTTTTTTAATTTTAGTGGGTTTTTTTTTCTTTTTTTTTTCTTATTCCAATTTTTTAGGGTTTTACGCCCACAGTTCACTTGGACTTGGCAAAACCTAGATCTTGCGTTTGAAAGGTCTACAAAGAGTTCCTGCACCAGAGGTTAAACTGGTGCTTGGAGAAACCTCAAACTTGTGTTTTTGAATGGTATAGAGAGATTCCTCCCAGAGGTTAAATAATTGCTGACGTGTTGGACTCCGAGGTTAAAAAGATGCTGACATGTTTTAGGGTCAGGGGCTAAATAGATAGTGACATATTAGCTAATTTGAGATTCTATGTAATTTCGGTATGGAAAGGCTTACCAACTAGCTTGATCTATTCCCCTTCTGGCCTGATTAATCTCCCTGGGCCAGATCATACGTTCTGTTGTTGAGTCAACTGGCGTGGTTTTGATTCCCCGCTAGTACATGACAAGGAGTAGGGTCGCCTGTCCAACCTCGTTGGTCTTTTCCCGGTTCCCACTGCTAAAAACCCATACGAGCAGGCAAATTATTAAAATAAAATTGAATCATATGTTAGTCCCAAAATGACTGTGTTTAGTGGTCTTTAAACCCTCTCTCTCTCTCTCTCTCTCTCTCTCTCTCTCTCCCTCCTTCTCTCTTTCTCGATCCATCTGAAAGACAATACTATATTTCTTTATATCTTACTATACAATAACAGACTTCATAGAACTCACTCACTGAATTATTATGGCTGACCTACATTCTCTAAGTAGGTCAATATAGATTGACAAAGGTCAGTAGAAAGGACAAGCCTGATTATTACATGTGATTTGTTCCCAGAGAATAAAGGGGAAAATACATGTAATTCTTCCAGATAAAAAATTCTCTGTCTGTTATTTTAACATACAGATTATTTAAATCAATAACAGAATATGCAGGAATATAAGCCTGGAAATTTCCTCATGAAATTCTCTTGTTATTTTCACATACAGATTATTTAAAGATACATTATGGGAGATAAGATAAAGAGTTGGCAGTTCTCACTATAATAGTTAAAAACTAGATAGTGTAAAGGTAATTTGCTGAAAATTTCAGTCAAATTGATCCACTATGAGCCGAGAAAGAAGCGGGTGAAATTTTTGGATAGTCTCGGTCATCATTACTAAAATCATTAATATAAACAGCATAGTTTCGATTATCCACTTTTTTTGATTTAATTATCAATGGCCATTAGCGGCATATAGGAATCTAATCCAGCCAACATCGAAGGCTAGCCTTGACATCGAGAGTTTATTATGGTCTGGATAAGTTAATTAATGTCTTATTAATAATTTAGATAACATTTCAGGCCTAAAGACAGACTTGTAATAAGCAGATTTTGCTCTTGCATAATGCATGTTTAAATCAATAACAGCTAATATGCAGGAATATAACCTGGAAATTTGGCTATAGCGCTGCTGTCCTGGCAAAATTTCCCTCATAGCACTCTGTCTGTATGCACGTCTTCATTAGCCCAGTAGTGCGTGGAACCCTATTTCATTTCATTTTGGTGTTATAAAGATAAATTTCTTTTAAATACCTTTTGTGTGTCAATTTCACAGCCTGTCAGTCAAAACTGAAATATATGTCTGGAACTGGGCCGTAATACATTTTCATAAAAATCATATTACACAAGAATATGTTAATATATACAAGTTTTGTTACAATTGATTTTTATGTTCTGTCAAGGAAATAAAAGTTAAAACTATTTAACAGGTGCACTGTTTCTTCGCTTTAAATTTTAAATTCTGTCATTATGTCCCTCTCTTTTCCTCACTATCTCATGGACAAATGAATTTGCTATGAGAGTGACATTAAACCTCTATCTCAGGTACATTTCAACTTTCCTCTTTTGTTTTTCTTTCTCCGTTTTTCTGTCTCCCCCCCCCCTCATCCCTCTCCCCCTGATCCACTCTTCCTCCTTACTATCTCATACATATAGACAAATGAATTTTATTTTAAGAATGGCATTAAACCTCTTTCTCCGTACATTTCTACTTTCCTCTTTCTTTTTTCTTTCTCCGTTTTTCTGTCTATACCCCTCCCCCCCCATCCCTCTTCCCTCTCCCTCATCCCTCTTCCCTCTCCCTCATCCACCGTCTTCACTGACTATCTCATACATATAGACAAATGAATTTGCTATAAGAGTGACATGAAACCTCTTTCTACTTACCTTCTTCTGTCTTTCTCCCTTCTCTGTCCTCTCTCCTCCATCCCCCCCATCCCTCTCCCTCATCCACTGTCTTCACTATCTCATACACATAGACAAATGAATTTGCTATAAGACTGACATTAAACCTCTTTCTCCTTACATTTCTACTTTCTTCTTTCTTTCTCCCTTCTCTGTTCTCTCTCTCCCCCCCACCCCATCCCTCTCCCTCATCCACTGTCTTCACTGACTATCTCATACATATAGTGTAAGTGGGTACCAGACAATTCGTCCCCCCCCCCCCCCCGACAACTCATACTCTAGGACAATTCATCCCCTAGTGTAAGTTACCCACTATCATTTGAGTAGACTAAAACCTCACCTCTCACTCTAGATATATTCAACAGAACAATAAACATATTTATTATGTTCTGAGAGAAAGATTTAGAATTATTGTAGATATATTGAAATGACAACCTATCAATTAAACGTCTTATTTTCTGATAGATGCTTACAATATATCAATCTTTGATGTCTACAAATAAAATAAAAAAAATGCTATTTGGTTTAAAAATATATAAAAAAAATCTACGGATTCTCACCTAGTGTTTTTTGTATTTGTTTGCTTTCTGTGATTGACAGTTGTCACTGTCACAAACAACATATGACGAAGACAAATGAAATTAGTTAAGAATAAATATTACAATTTAATATTCTCTACTCACTGTGGCATTCCTAAAATCCTGGTCAAAGCAGGGTTGGTGGATGGCCGAATGGTTAGCGTGATGTAATATTCTGTACTGTGGCATTCCTAAAATCTTTACTTACTCAATCATTATTCCGAGATAACCCTCTACCAAGCAACTTTCATTTAAGAATCTAGACTATCAACGTCGCTTGATTTATAATATCGGCTCTGAAATTACATCACAAAGCCTCGTTGACAAATATACTAGTAGTTATACTGTATTCGATATACTATATTTTCTACACCCAAACGGGGGGATGGATGGCCGAATGGTTAGCACAGGCGCGCTGTATCATAAGGTCTGTCATTGAACCAACTGGTGTGGTTTCGATTCCCCAGTTGTACATGACCTTGTGGGTTTTCTCCAGGTTGTCTGGTTTCCTCCCACTGCTAAAGACCCCTACGTGCAAGGGAATCATTGAAATATAATTGAGCCATGTGTTAGTCCCGAAAAGACCTAGTTTGTGTCGAGTGGACGTTAAACCCCATTTCTCTCTCTTCTCTCTCTCCCCAGTCGGAGCAGAATAGTAGGACATAAAGCCTGTTTTCCACTAGGCGAATTTTTTCGCGTAAAGTGAATTTTTTCGCCACGAAAGATTTCGAGCAATCTCGCTTGTATTTTCCACGACACAAGCGATTGTTTCAATCATTCTTTGTTTCATAGCAGAATTGGCGCGAAAGGTTTCCTTCCTTAACTTCCACAATGGCTGCTGCTTTTAATCTGAGATATTTACTCTTGTTAAAGGTAAGATTGATTAACTGCAGAAGTACAGAAAAAATTTCCATTCTTCATCATTTGGTTTAGGAGAAAAATGTTCAGTTCAGCCATTTTGTTTGCGGGGAGAAATGAGAATGGGGTGGCCTTGGCCTCGTGAGTTGTATTACCACGTGAGAGTTTACAGAATTCTGATTGGCTTGCTCCTTTTTTCGCGACTGGAAAGTACAAACTGGTCGAACTCACTTTTTCGCAGAGAAAAGAGCCAGCGAAAAGTGTGGCGCCGCCTGAAATTATACTGCTCATGCCTGAACTCGAAAAAATTCGCTTCTCGCGAAAAAATTCGCCTAGTGGAAAACAGGCTTTAAACCACATTTCATTTCGTTTCTCATTACCAAAATCAAACAATTGTTATTCGATATAATATAAGCCTGATTTAAAACTGCAGTACATGTGGACTGTTGTTTTAACCTTGTGAGCAATAACACCTGTGAGCAATAACACCTGTATGGTTGAGGTGAGTTGTCTTCTGATGGGAGGAGGGAAAATAAAACCTAATCCATCATGCAAATTCAATGTTGATCTAACCTTTAGGGTTTTTAATGTCACCTTGTCAAACACCTGCAAAGTTGACATGGAAAGTATCGAGTTGAATTCTGACCCCCCCACCCCACCGAATTAATGAAATGAAATGGGGTTTAACGTCCTACTGTTATGCTGGGATAATGAAGAGTGGCTATGAGGAAAATTTTGCCCGGACAGTGGTACTACAGCCTATTCTTATATCGAATTCCAACTGTCCATGGAACTTTTTACGTGCATGCCAATGTGTACACAGGGCCTTGATTTTTCGTCCCATGCCGGAAAATCCTGATGGACTTCCTCGGCAAACACAAGGAGCGAACCTAGTGAAGATAATAAACAATCAATGCACACATCTTGTCAAAACTACAAACAGTGATAACTTGGCTCAGAATAAAGTAATTTGAATGAAATTTTCAATCTTCATTTTGCATTATCATGTTAGATCATAAGCTCTATCATTGAGTCGAGTGGCGTGATTTTAATTCCCTGCTTGTACGTGACGAGGAGTAGGGTCCAACCTCATGTGTTTGCTCTGGCTCCTGTGGTTTCCCACAGCAAGAGACTCCTACGTGCAGGGGGGTTGGATGGCCGAATGGTTAGCACGCGCGCGCTGTATCATACGGTCTGTCATTGAGTCAACTGGCGGGGTTGTATGTGACAAGGAGTACCTGTCCAACATAGTGGGTTTTCTCTGGGTCCTCTGGTTTCCTCCCACTGCTAAAGACCCCTACACCCAGGCGAATTATTGAAATATAATTGAACCATGTGTTAGTCCCGAAATGACCTAGTTTGTGTCAAGTGGACGTTAAACCCCATCTCTCTCTCTCTCTCTCTCTCTCTCTCTCCCCCCTACGTGCAAGCAAAATATTGAAATAAAATTGAACCATGTGCTGTCGGTCGCCAAAGTCGTATAATTAGTGATAAAAATATGAAAGTGGTGATTATGGCTTTAACTTTTTGCGGTACTGGCGTGAATAAATCTTAAAATTCTAATCGTATTTATTCTGGATTAACCATTTACATTGTGTCTCAATCACGTAGCGACATACTATAAATTAATCAACTGGCTGATAATCCGCATCGTGTCAATGCCAATAATATATATATATATATATATATATATATATATATATATATATATATATATAAAGCCTATCTCAAGTTATTATTTACTCCTAGTGATTAATCTAAGCGGTGATTATTTGATGTTTCGTTTCGTCTTTAAAAAAAATGGTAATACATGTAATCAAAATGGCTGACAGATCCATTTGAAGAGAATTAAATATTTTGATAGTTGAATTCCGTTTACTGTGGCTTCATACGGCATACAAAATATACAAACATGCCAATCAGATATTATTATTTCAAATTTTTTTATCGCCACTTGCTGGAAACGTAAGAACGAGTTGAATAGCAACGATTCTTGAGCGTCATCATATTATGGGTAATTGTTTTATAATAGGCCTACCTGGGATATAAAAATGTTTCATGTTGTCCCTTTTTATCACACATTTTTGGAAGGTAAACTATTCCAGTTGGTGGAAAAAAATTTTATATAAAAATTATCATCCATTTTGGCAGAAAAAAATTGAAAGCCAGTATGAGCCCTGGCAACAAATATTCTCAGATATATATATACAATGTACATCTTTAAAGTTAAAATTTCAAATTTTCTAAGAAAGTCAAAACATAATTATTTCTATGTCTTTTTGCTCAATAGGTTGTCAACTCACTATTATATGATCATAGGTGTCATTCTTACACTTAAAACTCATTTACACCGGAAATAATAACACAATTACCTATTTTAAGGCTTTATTTTAATAAATTTTAAAAATATGAAATTGCAACTTTAAGAGCTTCTCAACCCCTTTGATGGTTTCAAATCGATTATCTCTCGTGTATTAATGTTTTTATTGTTCCATATTTTGTATATATATACCTTCACTGTACTCTGGTTGTCATGCTTTCCTTGATCCTGCACCACTGACAAGGGGAAACACGTCGGATGATCCCGATTAACTTTCTCGGCCAATGCAGGGATCAAACAAGCGACCTCCAGGCTAGTGAGCCAGCGTGTTAGTCCTGAAATGAACAAGTTTGTGTCGCGTGGATGCTAGTTAAACCCCATTTCTCTCTCCCACTAATTTGATAAAAATATTGAAGGGACTTTGCTCCAGAACTTGTGTTAGTCCCGAAATGAACTAGTTTGTATCGAGTGGATGTTAAACCCCATTTCTCTCTCTCCCTCTAATTTGATAAAAAAAATATTGAAGGGGCTTTGCTCCAAAACTTGTATGAGGTTGACTACAGAAATTTTGAGATGCACAAAACCTGATCATGTAGCAGGGATCACGCGGCTAAAGTGTATAAGACGCTGGCTCGCTAGCCTAGAGGTCAGGTGTTCGATCCCTGCATTGGCCGAGAAAGTTCATCCAGATTTTCCGGCGTGATTTCTCCCTTGTCAGTGATGCAGGATGAAGGGCCTGACATGGACAGCTGTCTAGTCATTCGGATGGGACGGAAAAACCGAGGTCCTGGTACATATTGGTGTGCACGTAAAAGATCCCTTTGCAGTTGGAATTCGTTATAAGAGTAGACCGTAGTGCCGCTGCCCGGGCAAAATTTCCCTCATAGCACACTGTATTGCATATGCCCATCTTCAATAGCCCAGTTTAGGAGCAGAACAGTAGGACGTTAAACCCCATTTCATTTCTGATCATGTAGCAGACTATAAACATTTAACTATCCGCAGTACATTAGTGCTGGGTATTGCCAGTGCAGTCACGATACAATAGGTATTGCGATTCAGGTGCTAGGATACGGTTTGTATCACGATTCATAACCAGGTCAATATTTACCAAGAAAACAGAGGATAAATGAATAATTGATATTTTGAGTCCTGTCGATGTCTAAGGAATAAAACTTTTATATATCATGATATTGATGTGGATTAAAATAACGACCAAAACATTTAATGGTGTTTGTGTAACTATGGTTACTTACTGAAGCGACGAAAATTTTTAAAAAAAAAAAGTTGTGATACATCGATTCTGTGTCTTGTGAGAAGGTGAATCGCGATACATCAATTTAACCATATATCGTGCCTGCACTACCGTACATATCACTGTAACCAACCTCTTAACTATGTTATCCTTCCGGGGGGTTGGATGGCCGAATGGTTAGCATGTGCACGCTGTATCATAAGGCATGTCATTGAGTCAACTGGCGTGGTTTCGAATCCCCGGTTGTATGTGATTAGGAGACGGGTCGTCTGTCCAACCTCGTGGGTTTTCTCAGGGCCTTCTGGTTTCCTCCCACTGCTAAAATCCCCTACACGCAAGCGAATTATTGAAATAAAATTAAACCATACGTTAGTCCCAAAATGAACTAGTTTGTGTCGAGTGGACGTTAAACCCCATTTCTCTCTCTCTCTATCTCTCTGTTATCCTTCCACCTCAAAACCTTGCCAAAATTGGCCGTGCAAAAGGGGAGAAAATGGAGAAAATCTAGTATTTGAAGGAACTACATTTGTGGGTAACCTAACCAAATAGTGAAATTTAATGGTGGCCGAGATAAGTGTACTATACTCGGAACTGCTCTAGACCGCAATAAATTTAAAGAAATTGCACCGTTTACATTGCTATACAATAACCGTTCTCGATACCATGTCTGGCAAGTTAAATATGGAACTCTTCATAGTAAAGTTGATTTCCGTCACCAGGGGGAGAAAAGGGTCAAACTCAGTGCTAACATCATACGCAGTAATCCGTACTGAGAACCTTTATGAAACCAATAGCGTTTACATTACGGCCCATATTTGTGATTGACCCATTTACACTTCAAAAAAATCTTGCGCACTTAACATTTGTAATGTAAAGAGGGTTAATGACTCGGCTTGTAATTGTGTTTGCGATAAAACAAATTGATTGGTATAGCCTACTATACTTACATGTATATACCGGTATGTAAAATATAAAACATGTTTATTGTATACGGTATAATCAATATGTATAATTTCTGGCCATTACAACAGAAAATAATCGAAAGAGAAAACACAGACTTGTTTTTGACATGAAGCATTTGTTTGGTTATATTCATACTAATGAATAGATGATGTTTGCGTTAGTTTGTTTTCATCTAGGGAGAAACATATCGACAAAACTACTAATCAAACAACTTCTAAAAGCTTCACGTTATTGAGTGTCTTGTCCGATTGAGACAATGCAGAAAACTTCTCCTCGATTATTTCTCCCGAAAGATCAAGAAAAAACAGAACAATAGCATTTATTTTCTGCATTATCAATACTTTAATTTCCCAACGGATTGCCAATAAACAAAATGGTGCAATCATTCTGTCAAGTTTCTAAGATTAATTTTTTTTTAATATTATCTTTACTTACTCCATCATTGTTCTGAGATAACCCTCTACCAGAGAGAGAGAAATGGGGTTTAACGTCCACTAGACACAAACTAGGTCATTTTGGGACTAACACATGGTTTAATTTTATTTCAATCATTCGCTTGCGCGTAGGGGTCTTTAGCAGTGGGAGGAATCAGGAGGAGCCAGAGAAAACCCACGAGGTTGGACAGGCGACCCTACTACTTGTCACGTACAACCGGGGAATCGAAACCACACCAGTTGACTCAATGACAGACCTTATGATACAGCGCGCATGTGCTAACCATTCGGCCATCCAACTACCCTAACCCTCCACCAAGCAACTTTTATTTGAGAATCGCATCACTCTAATAAGTAGGGCTCATATCAGATAAAATTTTATACATCAATGTAGCGGATAATTTGCTGTCTGCAAAATTTGCTATTTGAATAAAAAATTTGTGAAATTTTTACTTGTTTTTTTCTTCTTTTGTTTGATGTGCATTGATGTATAGCAAGTAGATCAATAATGACATCACCAACTGTTGCATCAAAGATTGATAACAGCATTACTAAATAGGAGAGAGGGGGGGTTTAACGACCACTCAACACAAACTAAATCATTTTGGGACTAACATGGTTCAATTTCTTTTCAATAATTTGGTTGCGTGTTGGGGTCTATAGCTGTGGGAGTAAACCAGAGGACCCAGAAAAAACCCATGAGGCTAGACACGTATAAACGAGAAATCGAAACCACGCTACTTATGATGTTATGATCTAATTCGCATTTGTTAAACCATCCTCCCACTATAACCCAGGGGGGTTGGATGGCCGAATGGTTAGCACACGCGCACTGTATAATCGAGTCAACTGGCGGGGTTTCGATTCCCCGGTTGTACGTGACAATGAGTAGGGTCGCCTGTCCAACCTCGTGGGTTTTCTCTGGCTCCTCCTGATTCCTCCCACTGCTAAAGACCCCTACGCGCAAACGAATGATTGAAATAAAATTAAACCATGTGTTAGTCCCAAAATGACCTAGTTTGTGTCTAGTGGACGTTAAACCCCATTTCTCTCTCTCTCTCACACTACAACCCAGGTATCATTTAATCTTGTGTATTTAGCATTAATTTCTTTAACATTAAATCATTCAATATCAAATCTTTGTTTAAAAGATCCTAAAAATTCTTTAAAATCACCAAAAATCATCTACCAGGTTCCTGATTACTGGATTCTTGGGACAAAGACATCTGACATCTGGACATAAACAAGTTATCATCAAGAATGGGGAACTGACTCCAGTTTCACAAAACATTCTCAGACTTCAGTTAAGAATTTACTCAAAATTATTTATTTATTATTTATCTATTCTTAAGTTAAGGTTACAAGATGACATAAGAACTATGTGCTGCATGGTATGATTGGGAAGGTGACAACTATGAATATGAAATAAGAACTAAGTGCTTAGACGAGAATAGACAAGTATGATACATGTAGACCTTAGGATAGCCCATAAAGCTGGATGTATATAACATCCGTCGCTTATTTCCAATGGGGTCGCGTCAGGTCATCATTTTTATTTTGACTATAATATAGCCCTTTATAAAAATGGGACGAAAAACCGAGGTCCCGTGTACACATTGGCGTGCACGTAAAAGATCCCTTGACAGTTGGATTTCGATATAAGAGTAGGGCGTAGTGCCGCTGTCCGCGCAAAATTTCCCTCATATCACACTGTATGGTGTATGCCCGTCTTCATTAGTCCAGTTCGGAGCAGAACAGTAGGATGTTAAATCCCATTTCATTTCATTTCTTTATAAAACTTTTGTTTGTTTTATAGTATCAAATTTTTGTTTTTCTGGATCAAAGATATTTCTCATAAACAGTGATCCAAAGTTGAGTAAATTCTTGTGTTTTAAGTCTGAGAATTCTTTGTGAAACCGGGGCCAGACCTCTCATGTTGTGGGTCCTAGTTGAAACATCGTCTAGTTATAAACAGAAATTGTTTTCCATTAAATTGTGCAATCTGTTTTACAGAGTATTACAAAAGTCTTCTAATATCTCTGTAAAAGATGACTGCCTTCAACACATGAAGTCATATCACACGGCGTCAATCATTGGCTCCATGGCGCGTGCATTGATTACATAAGACGTTACAGGTTCGAGCAGAATGGCGCCTTTTACTCATTTTAATACCCATTTACACTATAAAAAAATAGGAAATAATTTTTACCTACAAATACTTCAAACGTCTTTATTTATTTTTCTAATCCATAAAAAAATAATTTGTTGGAGGAAAAAAGTTAATATTTGTGGCTCATTAAGTCGCATCGATGTCATCCTTATCAGTGATTGTCGCGGCCTAGCGAATATTCACTGCGAATCATCAGTGTGTAAATTGTGTACTGCGTATAAATGAAATGAAATGAAATGGGTTTAACGTCCTACTGTTTTGCTCCAAACTGGGCTAATGAAGACGGGCATACGCCATACAGTGTGCTATGAGGGAAATTTTGCCTGGACAGCGGCACTACGGCCTGCTCTTATATCGAATTCCAAGTGCCAAGGGATCTTTTACGTGCATGCCAATGTATATGCGGGACCTCGGTTTTTCGTCCCATCCGAACGACTAGACAGCTGTCCTTGTCAGCCCCTCCATCCTGCATCACTGACAAGGGAGAACCACGCCGGAAAATCTGGATGAACTTTCTCGGCCAATGCAGGGATCGAACACCCGACCTCCAGGCTAGCGAGCCAGCGCCTTACCCACTTAGCCACCGTGATCCCCCTGCGTATAAACTTGTTCTGTCATGAAGCAAAAAAATAATATAGACACTTGAATTTATAAAATGTCTCCTGGGATATGGGCCATAACAAGTGTGGAATCCCATTTAATCCCCCCAGACCTAGAACAACATGTTTAACCTATTGTTGTTCATTTCATGACTCTTATCCATTATTCATGTTTTCTTTGTGTTCTCTGATCCTCTTTGCGGTGGTCATACCACAAACAATACACCATGTGTCTTGTCAATTTATAAGTTTATAAATTAAAGATATGTTTTTCTTATTTTGTTTTGTTGACTGTTTTTCTATTGTATCCATTGTTAATCAGTGTGGGGGCCTGTCGTGGCTTGTCAAGTGGTTAGGACACGAATCGAATAATAATAATAATAAAAACTTTATTTAATGAGGCAACGTATTTAGTTTGCAAAAAAAACAAACTAATCTTCCATAGGTCCCTCCTAAACTACAAAGACATATATACATGTAATATCAGGATAAATTTAAAATCATTAGAAATGCAATAGCATTTTAAAGTGGGAAGTTTGATAAGTCACTCCCAAACTACAAAACATATACATTATACAAGTAGAATATAGGAAGAACACTATAATTACACACAAAATAAAATAGAATGCAGTTGCAAGAAATTTTTTTTGTTGGGGTTGGATGGCGGAATGGTTAGCGTGTGTGTGTGTTGTATTTTTATGACTGTCATGAGTCAGTCAGTGTGGGGGCCTGTCGTGGCTTGTCAAGTCGTTAGGACCCGAATGGAATGAAATGGGCTTTAATGTCTTTTTTTTGTGGGGGTTGGATGGTCGAGTGGTTAGCGTGTGCATGTTGTATCTTTGTGTCTGTCATTAACCGGTGGTACGTGACAAGGAGTAGGGTCGCCTGTCCAACCTCGTGGGTTTTCTTCTGGTCCTCCGGTTTCCTCCCACTTCTAAAGATCCCTATGCGCAACCGATTTATTGAAATAAATTTGAACCATAGGTTAGTCCTTTTCTGCACCAACTGGGATAATGAAGACAGGCAGACGGCATGCAGTGTGCTATCAGGTAAAATTTGTCCCATCTGAACGACTGTACATGGTCCCTTGCCAGGTCCTCTGTCCTGCTCCACTTCTAAGGAGGAACCACAAGAAACTTTGTAGGCAAATAACCTGGATCAAACAAAGGACCTCCATCCAGGTTAGAGGAACCATGCCGAAAAATCACAAGGAACTGTCTCGACAAACACCTGGATCGAACAAGGGGCCTCCAGGTTAACAAGCCAACACCTACGGCTACCTGGTTTTTATTTTATCACTAAACACAAAGTTGTTAGTGACAGCTGTACTTTGATTATAATTATTTATGAATTTTTTATCAATATGGAAATAACTGGGAGCAATGCTATCCTTCAAACAATCTTTATGTCAATATAAAACTAATTCTAAAGGGTCTTTCTATCAATATGTACATTGATGATTAATTCTAATGGCTTTAATTTTTCCTGTTGTGTGTTTCTGTTTTTTACAAGCCATTTTCATATTCATACATTATACTTAAATCTCTACTTTAGTCCTGGCTTCACGGCCAGCATTTTATGAAATGACAATAATACTATGAAGACGAATGGATGTTGAACAATACTATAAATGAACAATACTATAAATGAAGAATAGACAGGATATACCAGTCCATTAACAATACAAACAATATATAGTAAATACAACAAAGATGTCAGAGACTACAATAACCTACATGGGGCTTATCAAACAAATAAAATTGAAATGATAATAGACAGAATATACCAGTCCCTCATAATGTCTGCACAAAAACACAGAGTTTGTGATATATATTTTCCTATATCTGACCATCCAATTATGGAAGACCAAATGGGACAATATTCATGATTCTTGTTTCTACATTCCAGTTTGAACATTTTAGACACGACCGCAACATTCTAAACTAATGATTCTTGTTTCTACATTCTTATCGGTAACGTTTAATTATATATCATTAAATATTAAAATTAAAAAATATTTTTTTAATTTTACACGACAAAGAAATCAATTCATGTCAAACGGTGACAACATATCTTATCTGGAGAGCATGCACAATAGACTAGAATAACCAGATGCTAGAAATTGTAATTTGGTCAAGACTCTTACCGTATTTCTCTGGACATAACTGATTTGAAATTAGAGTCAAAACGGAAACAATTAAATGTAAATCAGTTTATATACAGTCAGTTTCTAGTTCCCATATATTAGCAATTTAGCTCCTTTAAGCTGGAAAGAAAACTTGTTTCAGTGTTTATGTCTAAAAGAGCTATGTAAATGAACACCATGCTCCTAAATACCACACTGTCTGCAAAGGACTGGAAAAATAGCATTAAAGTAGCAATGCGCCATTGGCTTTTTTCGCTAAAATATCAAATTTCTCATGGCTTAATCAATGTTTATATGTACTCAGATTGATTATTTAACATTAAATTATGAAATAAAATCAAAATATCAACGCTTGATTATATCCCGGCTTGGATTCAAACTAGGTCCACTAGGTCTCTCCGCTACCAATAAACAAAATGCCAATGCTAGATAGCCTGGGTTTAAAATAAGCCCATCAATAATTATTTGCGTACAACAAAATGGCAGCGAGCTTTTTACGTGGCGAGCAGCTCAGATCGATGAAATTTCAGTTCAACTTATTGAATGGAATTGTACCATTTTTTTTTTAACTGATATTCCTACTAGGGATGCAGGGTTGGATGGTCGAATGGTTAGCACGTGTGCACTGTATCATAAGGTCTGTCATTGAGTCAACTGACGTGGATTCGATTTCCCGGTTTTATGTGACAACGAGTAGGGTGGCCTGTCCAACCTCGTGGGTTTTCTCCCACTGCTAAAGACCCCTACATGCAAGCAAATTATTGAAATAAAATTAAAAGTCCCGAAATGACCTAGTTTGTGTTGAATGGAATTTACCCTCCCTCTCTCTCTCTCTCTCTCTCTTTCTCTCTCTCTCTCTCCCTCCTGGATCGAGATTCAGGCTCTCAATTCCCAGTGCTGTAAACAAAAACACAACGAAGTGGCAATCTAAAACTAAGTGTTACTTTCAATCGAAATATTGACAAATGTTGTTAAAATATGTGAGTGGCATAATAATTGATAATCAGAAATGTTTTGGGAATGATCTGTATCACAAGTTGATGACCTATTAAACCAGGGTAATTATTTTTACATGTAGGATTAAATTGGTTCGTGAATGTCCTTATATTGAACTCAATTTATTTCGACTTGTTAATTCCATTTAAATTACAGCAGTGATTTATAAGTTTATTGTAAAAGTAAATGTAGGTAACACGACTGGCACGTGCTAGTAATAGCAGTAAACAGATTATTAGCCGATTTCCATCAAACGAACTCGACATACTAAACTAGAACATGGACAGAAATCATTCTCCATTTCCCTCACAGCCAATATTTATTGATTAACAAACACGCTTACCTTATTAGGTCTTATTTTTGACCTTTTGTGACCTCTCGTGACCCCAGATGACCTGATTACACCTTGTGAATAATGTGTCTGTGAATGTGATGGGGGACTAGGATAGTTTATTAATTATGTCACAAGTGTAGTTATATTAAAGAGCCTGAGGGGAAGTTTTAATTACGCTTAGTTGGGTCTGTTCACTTTGATCTTCATCCTTATATACAGGTTCAATCTTGGGACAGACATCTCTATAAATAATGGTACTTGAGACATTTATAGACATTGCAAAATTTAATAGTGGTCTTGGTTTCTGCTATGTTGATATTAATTTATAAATAGAATTATTAAAATAAATTATGAAGAGATTGTTTGAATAAACAGACTTATGTGAATATAGCTGTAGTTTAATTATACATAATGTTTCATATCTTAGTTTGCAAGGGATTTAGGAATTTCTCAAATGATGACAGAGAGAGAGAGGAGAGAAAAGGGAGAGAGGAGAGAGAGAGAGGAGAGAGAGAGAGACTTTCTACGCACTAGGTCAATTTGGGACTAACATATGGTTCTAATGTAAGTGTCTTTAGCTGTGGGAGGAAACTGGAGGGCCTGAAGAAACAGACTGTTATTGAGTCAAGTGGTGTGATTTTGATCCTCCACTTGTAGTGTTGCCTGACCAACCTTGTGGGTTTTATCCGGGTACTCCAGTTTGCTTCCACTGCTAAAAAAAAACCTACATGCAAACAAATTATTTAAAAATAAAATAGAACCATTTGTTAGTCGCAAAATGACCTATACCTAGTTTACATTGAGTGGACATTAAACCTCATTTTTCTGTCTTGTATTGCCACTGCTGAAAAAAAAGTTTTTTTCAGTTTGTGTAATATTTGTTTTACCATTGTTGTGTTGTATTCTGTTGTATTTTTTTTTTTAATCAATGTGTTAATCTAAAGCAACAAAGTGAAAGTAGGATGAAAAAGAAGCATTGGTTGATTAAAACTCGAAGATGGACCAGTCAGATTTAAAATGATAACAGACACATCTCAAACAGATCATGACATCCACATAAATAAATTGACTGACCTCTCACTAGGAGATCATAAAGCTTTTATTGTTTTGTTTTTCTTACCAAGATGACAACTTGTTTGTTTACATTGGTCAGTTGTCCTTATAATTTATGACATGTGACCCTTTGATCCCTGCAGTTTTAAGGTCATTTGTTGTGTAAAACTGCGTAAGGAAGTGGAACCCCTGTTGGTTTAATAAGCCTGTAATGGTTTGTTTACCTTGTATGTTAAACATGTGACTATCCCCTTTGTATGATTTGAAAGTAAACAAGTTTCTTTAAATTTGAAAGTATTTTGTTTGGGTTTTCTAAAGAATTAATTAAATGAGGATAATTTGAATTGTTAAAGGGAGACCACTAGATAGCAGACGGTCCATTCTTATTTGGCAACATCTGTTCGATTCAGTTTAATTCTTGCCCCTTATAACCTGTCCCCAAGCTCACAAAACATTCTCAGACTTAAGTTACAAATTTACTAAAAAATGTTCGCCTTATTTTAACTGGAATACGGCCCTTTATAAAACTTTTGTTGTTTTAATGTATTAAATACATCAATAAGAAACTATGTGCAAAGTTTTGTGTTTATGGATCAAAGATATTTCTCATAAACAGTGATAAAAAGTTGAGGAAATTATCGACATAAGTCGGAGAATGCTTTGTGAACTTTGACCCAGGTCTTTTATTTCAAAAAATTTGCCAGCTGGTCATAAAAACTTTATCAGCTGAATGCAAAGGTGGAGCAAATAAATCATATTACAAACCCCACATCTCGAGCTGTCCTTGAAAGTTTTATTAAGTGGACTTATCTTTGGTTGTCTAAACGGGTTAGCTTAATAAAGCTGGCTTTGGGCAAACACCGCAAGTTATTGTCCTTAAAGAATGATGGTATGTGCCACAGTAAACTCCAACACTCCTGGTCAAAATAGTTAAACTGGCTTGTGGAGCCACGGTAGCTAAAGAGGATAAGACGCTGGCTTGCTAGCCTGGAGGTTGCAGAATCACTCCCAGTGTTGGACGACAAATTTCGATATTTTCCGGTGTGCTTTCCCATTGTCGTTGGTGCAGGAGGGAGGGCCTGACAAGGATAGTTGTCTAGTCATTTGGATGAGAAAAAAAAAAGTGAGGTACCATGTACATATTGGAGTGCACGTAAAAGATCTTTTGGCAGATGGAATTCGATATAAGAGTAGGCTGTAGAGCCACTGTCAGGGCAAAATTTCATTAGCCCAGCCGGAGCAGAACAATAGGGTGTTAAACCCCATTTTTATACGCCCACATAGAAATGTGGACATATATTGTCGTCGCCCCCGTCCGTACGCCCGCCGGTTCGTCCATCGTCCACAATTTCTTGTGAACGCTCTAACGCCAAAAGTTATCATCCAATTGTTTCAAAATTGATATATGTTGTTTACATTAGTAAGATGAAGAAGCCTATTTAATTTCAATAATTTCTTTTTATATAGTCTAGAGTTATGGCCCTTGTTTCACTTTGTTGAACCTTTTGAACGCTCTAATGCCAAAAGTTAACATCCGATCTTTGTGAATTTATATGCAATATTTGAATTAGGGAAACGAAGAAGCCTATTGAATTTCAACAATTTTCGTTTATTACTTCTAGATTTATGGCCCTTGTTTCACTTTGTTGAACCTTTGTGAACGCTTTAATGACAAAAGTTAACATCCGATCTTTGTGAAATTTATATGCAATATTTAAATTAGGGAAATGAAGAAGCCTATTGAATTTCAACAATTTCCGTTTATTACTTCTAGAGTTATAGCCCTTGTTTTACTTTGTTTAACCTTGTGGACGCTTTAACCCCAAAAGTTATCATCCTATCTTATTTAATTAGATCATGTCAATGCTACTCTTTTTCGGTTTAAAAACAATAGCATTTTTTAAAAATATCTTAAATATAAGTTTCTAAATGGAATATTTATAGCCTATCTTGTTAGTCGACTGACATTTTAATGACATGTACCAAGTTATATCTTAAGAGATCTCTGCAATTTATAATAGTTTCTCATGACATATTTATCAGAATATTTTATAGTAATAGGCATTGATTGGTGTAGATTTAAATTTAAAATTAAAGCTGCACAGTCAATGTTAAAATATAAATGATTTTGTTAACAGTTTAACCATAGACAAAACTTTACTTTCAAGAGAGAGAGGAATGGGGTTTAACGTCCACTCGTCACAAACCAGGTCATTTCGGGACCAACATATGGTTTAATTTTATTTCAATAATTCGCTTGCACGTAGGGGTCTTTAGCAGTGGGAGGACCCGGAGAAAACCCACGAGGTTGGACAGGCGACTCTACTCCTTGTCACGTACAACCGGGGATTTGAAAGAAATTTTCAAAATATTCATTTTGTATGATCTATTTTTGAACTAGTATAGCAATACGGACCATCTCTTTATCTAAATCTTAGATAATGTATCTTTAATATAGGTGGAAAAAAAATGAATGGACTCTAATCTTTCAGATTAATATTTAATGGTATAAAAGTTGTCTATATGACATCAGATTAACTTCATTCCATACTTTATTTTGACCTGGGAGCCACAGTGGGTAAGATGCTGGCTCGCTAGCTTAGAGGTCGTGTGTTCGATCCCTGCATTTGCCGAGAAAGTTCATTGGGATTTTTCGGCATGGTTTCCCCTTGTCAGTGGTGCAGAACGGAGGGCCTGACAAGAACAGCTGTCTAGTCGTTCGGATGGTACGAAACACCAAGGACCCGCATATACATTGGCATGCACGTAAAAGATCCCTTGGCAGTTGGAATTCGATATTGCCGCTGCCCGGGCAAAATTTCCCTCATAGTACACTGTATGGCGTATGCCCGTCTTCATTAGCCCAGTAGGAGCAGAACAGTAGGACGTTAAATTTCATTTATTTTGACGTACGTTTTAGAGGGTTAGCTCCTTTAAATTGTAATTTCCGCTTAAAATAGACAGCAAATCTAAACATAATATTTTCTTTCATCAAACTATTGATAAAGCCAGAGACCGGGGGTATACGGCCGTTCATTCACTCAGCTTTTATTGATAAATGAATTTCCATCTCTATGTGAATATTTAATAGCGGTCTGATTTCTGCTATGTTGATATTAATTTATAAGTAGAATTATTAACATGAATTGTAAAGAGATTGTTTGAATAAAAAGACTTTGTTGAATATAGCCGTAGTTTAATTATATATGATGTTTCAGATCTAAGTTTGCAAGGGATTAGAACTTTCTCCAATAAAAACGACCCAAGGCTTAATGCCAGAAAGAGAGATCTATGACCGTTCATTCACTGAGCTTTTATCGATAAATGAACTTCCTTCTATGTAAATATCTCATCTTTTGTTATATTAGGGGTTAGATAAAATAGGTGTTGGATTATATTGATTTTAAATTGATTCTCTGTCTCTGTTGTTATTGTGTACTTAATCCATATGTACGAGTAGATTTTTGTCACCTGTTAGGCAGGGGGGTTGATGGCCGGATGGTTAGCACGTGCGTGCTGTATTATAAGATCTGTCATTGAGTCAACTGGCAGGATTTCGATTCACCGGTTGTATGTGACAAGGAGTAGGGTCGACAAGGAGTAGGGTCGTCTGTCCAACCTTGTGGGTTTTCTCCGGGTCCTCCGGTTTCTTTCCATTGCTAAAGACCCCTACGCGCAAGCATGTTATTAAAATAAACTTCAACCATGTGCTCGTCCCAAAATGACCTAGTTTGTGTCGCGTGGATGTTAAACACAATCTCTCTGTCTCTCTCTCTCTCTCTCATAGGCAGGGGACATCAGCCTCTTACTTGTTTGTTTTGTTTCTGTTGCCCCAAGGACAAAACAAAGAAAAAAACCAACAACAACCTTTAAACATATACTGTTTATGGCTTCATCAGGAAAGCATCCACAACAATTGTTTGGGGTTTTTTTTTTTCCCTTCAATTTTTTAAATTGTTAGTACTGAATTTTTATGGTTTCCTTGACTGTATAATAAATTATTTGTTACTAATAAATATTTTCTGTTTTCCTTATACCACCATATCTTTCAAATCAGCAGGTAGTATACTTACAAAGGATTTTTTTTTTTTTTTTTTTTCGTGATTCATTTTTTTTTTTTTTTTTTTTTTTTGTCTTGAGATTTTTTAATTAAATTTATAAAACAAAGACTCAACAAACTTGAAAAGGGATTTTTTCTTGAAACAATTTTTCTTTACTTTAAACTTTTTATTTCAATTTATTAAGGTAAATAATCTGAAACGTGATCATTTTTATGTTTGGTTTCCTCGTTTAAAATTATATAGATTATATTTGATCTTTTGATAAGAAATTTCTCTTTTCTTCTTTATATCAAGATCAAATAATAGATTTGACAAAATTGAATTAAAAACGATACTTCCTGGAATCATATCTTCATTAACCGGGGGGGTGGATGTATGACCAGGTAGAATTAGAGCATAGTTAAATTGAGGCCCCAGCCATTATAGATCACTCAAGGAACAATGTAAATCACTGTACACTAAATAACATCTACTTGGCAATACATGTACATCTAATTCATCTAATTCTGGTATGCCCCTTGCTATGATACCTACTCATATATAAACATTGAACTCACATAAGACTTATTATAAAATACTGAAAAAAATTATTCTGTTTCTTATCTAATTAATCATGTTGAGAGAAGATTGTACTTCATATTAAATTGATTTTTTTTTTTTTTTTTTGATATAATCTTATATTCTGTAACAATATTTAACCATGATAATATATACATATAATACTGACCCACAGGCTAGGTAACTTAATAAGGAACAGCATCTAAGAAATAACTTGTCAGAGACCTGTCCTTCAGTATGTCCTGCTGCCGGCCTGTGGTTAACTGCCCTTTTCTTTAATATACAATTTTCAGGACTTTTATACCTTAGCTTTGTTTTTTAGTTACCCTAACTTTATATAATCCTTAATACCTTACTGGCTTAACTTTACAATAGATAATAATTTATGAAACAATGTCTCTCTAATATAATTACAGAGTTTAAAATTTATTTTAATTAGGATTCTGGCTAATCTATAATGGCTTGGGCCTCAATTTAACTATGCTCTAATTCTACCTGGTCATAGATAGTCGAATGGTTAGCATGTGCGGGCTGTATCATAAGATCTGTCATTGAGTCAACTGGCGTGGTTTCGATTTCCCCGGATGTACATGACAAGGAGTAGGGTCGCCTGTCCAACCTCGTGGGTGTTCTTCGGGTCCTCCGGTTTCCTCCCACTGCTAAAGACCCCTAAGTGCCAAGCGAACTATTGAAATAAAATTGACCCATGTGTTAGTTCAGAAATGACCTAGCTTGTGTTGAGTGGACTTAAACCCATCTCTCTCTCTCTCTCTCTCTCTCTCTCTCTCTCTCTATCTATCTAACTAATTAACCTGGTTGATAACATTTCCTGTAATGTGAGCAACCTGGACTGTTCTGATAAATGTTGTTCAAAGATATATCTTGAGGGATTAAAACAAAATTTGATTTGAAATTGAAAGATGTATAATATGTTGACATATACATGTGAAGGCTTAAGATTTCACTGTCAGTGTTTAGACCAGAGCTTTCATTTCAAAATTTGTTTTGTTTTTCATGAACTGTAAGATTTAAGTGCTGTTTTTCATCATCAGTAAGATTTAAGTTATGAACTGTGAGGTTTAAATTGTCCTGTTTGTCAACTTAAGGTTTAAGTTTACCAACTTTTTGATAATAATGATAATAATAGGTCCATTTATAAAGCGCTATATCCACAAAACGTGCTCATGGCTCTTTAAAGTTTACCCCACTTATTTAGCCCAGTTGGTACACAACAGTTGGACATTAAACTCCTTTTCATTTCATTAAGATTTAAAGCGAGAATTTCAAATTTTCAAAGAAAGTCAAAACATAATTATTTCTATGTCTTTTGCTCAATAGGTTATCAAATCACTATTATACGATCATGGGCATTATTTCCCACCCTTAAAAATCTATGACACAGGAAATAACAACACAATTACCTCCCCTGTTTTGCTATTGACAACATGGGGCAGCCATTTTCTAACGTTGGAATTTGAAGTTAAAAATGATATTTTTGCCAATTTCTCAGCTGGCAATAGCGAATTATAGGATTAATAGGATTATTCTTTAACAAGGTAGGACTGTTTATGGATACCATCTATTTTAAGGCTTTATTTTAATACATTTTAAAAATATAACTTGAAAATTTGCAATTGCAACTTTAAGTTTGTCCTTTTTGTCATCAACAATAAGGTTTTATAAATTGTCCATTTGGTTTCCATCCAACTTTTAAGGTTTAAGTTGTTTTGTTTGGTTTCATCAAAAGTAAGGTTTAAAAGTTGTCCTTTTTAGCAACAGTACGGGTTGTTCTGTTTTGATTGTAGTTTTAAATTCCCATTGGCCGAGAGAGTTCATCCAGATTTTCAGGCGTAGTTCCCCCTTGTCAGTGATGCAGGACGGAGTGCCTGACAAGAACAGCTGTCTAGTCGTTCGGTTTGGACGAAAAACCAAGGTCCCGTGTACACATTGGCATGCATGTAAAAGATCCCTTGACAGTTGGAATTCGATATACAAGTAGGCCGTAAGCCTGACGCACACTATGCGACAACTTAAGCGACGAGTTTGGCGACAAATATCGCCGCAACAGAAGTGGAGTGAGCACACTACACGACGACTTTGACGATCACAAAAGAAAAACCCTGTCACATGCTTCGTCATGTGACACCTCTAAATGCATTTTAGTCGTCATCGCGTTGAATACTTCAATTAATATTGTTTTGTAAATGGTGATCAAGCGGCGACGTCGCCGTCTTAGTACAACGCCGGTCAAGTGCAGTACGTTTATAGTATTCCATGTAACGAGCTCAAATTGAGTCCAGAAATATGCTAGAGTATCCTAAATATAATTAATCCTCTCATTACCAAACAAACAACCAAGATGCGACAATCAATAAGCCCAGGACAGCGATTGACTGTCACCCTAATTACCATCTTTAAATCCTGGGACTATATTAAGTATATTGCTATACAAACGGAACAATCCACTGGGCCTACCATGTATATGACAGCTCACACATTTAATAAGTGTCATTTAATTTCAATTAGTTAGGCCTTAATTAGATTACCCGAGCCACTTATGCATGCAACAGAAAAAAAATCGGAGAACCTCGTGTGTGGTTATGTCACATGAGAAGAATAACAAAAAATGATTGGTTTAATAGGTGGATTTATTTCCCTGGTTGTCGCTTAACTTGTCGCCGAGGTGACCACATTACACGATTTGTTGCTGACGAAGCGACGACTTAGGCGATCATATCAAACATGTCTGATATTGGCGATGGTCGCTGGCGATGAAAAATCGCTACCGACCGAGTGCGCACACTAGGCGAGTTTTTGATTTTTCATCGTCGGCGACCGAAATCGCCAATGTCGTCGCGTAGTGTGCACCAAGCTGTAGTGCCGGTGTCTGGACAAAATTTCCCTCATAGCACACTATATGGCGTATGCCCGTCTTCATTAGCTTGATTCGGAGCAAAACAGTAGGACGTTAAACCCCATTTCATTTCAGTTATAAATTCCGGGCCTCAATTACAGTAATTTTAATATTGTACCCTGAGATTATCTAATGTGGTGTTATTGTGTATTTTGTGGTTTTATCTGTGGTTGTATACCAGGAACTTCTTATCAATTTGAACTTAATCAGTTCGTGATACAGTTCGTTTACTCATTAAAAATCATCAATGATTTTCTTTGCTACTTTGTTCATTTGTGAGACCTGGTTGTATACCATGAAATGTTTATCAATTTGAATTTAATCAGTTCGTGATACAGTTTGTTTACTGATTAAAAGTCGTCAATGATTTTCTTTGCTACTTCGTTTTGCCAGACAAAAAGAGGATTTACGACGACTGGTATTAATTTTAAGAGGATTTAAAATTCATTGAGCACATGATGAATTTTTTATTTCAATTGTTGTATCGTGACATAGCAGCTGCTCACATCATGACAAGGCAGCTGGGTAATACATGTGCCGTGGTTTTGGTCACAAATCATCATGTTTTTATTCAAGCAAATTATAGACTAATGCGCCGTAATGAAACAACTGATTGTAGTTTTTCTTAAATATAACTGTCACCACTGTGGCACGGTAAGTATGGAACTGGCTCGGTAATCAAAAGGTCCAGAGTTTGATGAGGTGTGCGGGGTTGGATGGCCAAATGATTTGTATCACGAGGTTTGTCATTGAGTCAACTGGTGGGGTTTCAATTCCCCGGTTGTACGTGACAAGGAGTAGGGTCGCCTGTCCAACCTCGTTGGTTTTCTCCGGGTCCTCTGGTTTCCTCGCACTGATAATTATTGAAATAAAATTGAACCACATTAGTCCCAAAATGACCTAGTTTGTGTCAAGTGGACGTTAAACCCCATTTTTCTCTGTTTCTTGATGAGATGTTGAAGAAAAACATTCCTCAAGGTTTTTTCAGTTGAAGGGCCTGGCAAAGGTTTATTTGTCATTTGGGGAGGGGGAGGGGGAGGGGGAAACAAGTGTCCATTTGTATAAACTTTGGCGTGCATGTTACAAAACCCATGAAGATTTGGTGGAAAAGCAGCTTTTCTGGCAAAATTTCACTCTTCAGTTTTATTCCACTTCAAAAAATGTCTGCGTGCAAGCGAATTGTTGAAATATAATTACATTATGATTTAGTTTCTAATTGTGCTAGCCTTTTCGATTTAGTGATATGTTCGCTAGGCAACATGTTCGTGTATTTGAATTTATTATACAAGTAATGCTATTATCATTAATTAGCCTTCTTATTATAATTTATTGTCAATATGATGTATAGAATAATACCATCTTTATATATACTTATATATGATAGATAAGTACAACAACGTAATTACCTGCTCAGAGTATGAATCATGCAAAAGGGGGTTGGATGGCCAAATGGTTAGCACGTGCGGGCTGTATCATAAGGTGTGTCATTGAGTTAACTGGTGTGGTTTCGATTCCCTGATTGTACGTGACAAGGAGTAGGTTCGCCTGTCCAACCTCGTGGGTTTTTTCCGGATCCTCTGGTTTTCCACCCACTGGTAAAGATCCCTACGCGCAAGCGAATTATTGAAATAAAATTAAACCGTATGTTAGTCCCGAAATGACCTATTTTGTGTCGAGTGGACGTTAAACCCCATTTCTCTCTGCCTCCTATTTCATTTCATGCAAGAAGCCGTTGTGGAGGGAAAGAGTGAGTATCTGTTGGATGTGCCAATGCCCAGTTCAGTATATCTTTGGAACTGCAGTGGTTTGGGATTCTTCAGCTTTGTTTCCTCTTGTGCAGGACAGGGAGCCTGGCAAGGAAAAGTGTCTAGTCTTTCTAATAGGACAGAAAAAATTGGCGTGCAGTAGGACTTCAAAGAAGAGTTGGTGAAAACTCAGAACTTTGAGGTACAAAGATCTAAATATGCTTTGAGAACAAAAAGACAAATATACCGTTCAGACGCTTATTTTTAAACCAGTTCAAAATCGCCGGGGTTTTTAAGACAGCATCTTGTTGCGGTCACATGACTATAACCTCGGTCGGAGGTTAAAGTTAACTGTGCATGGGTAGCTTCATATTCTTTATTCGATTCTCGCACGCTTTCAATAAGAATGGCAATGTCTGACCCCGATATTTTCGCAGGAATTTAACTTACTGTATACTGCGCATGCTCAAAGCAAGGGTTTTTAAGCCAACCCGTTCAGACGGCCAAGATGAACCAGTTTAAAATAAAAAGCCTTCTCGAAGGCAGGTCGCGACCTGGGGTTTTTAAACTGGTTTATTCGCCTCACATGTGCGTTCAGACCACAAAGTTTTAAAATCAGTTTAACTTAAGCATCTGAATGGGCTAAAAGATGTGAAGTGAAAGACTACCTAGTGGTCGTTGACTTTAGTATAAAAAGACAAAGATGTGACCTAGTGGTTGCTGACTTGGAAACACTAATAGCCAGTTCCAGGAAGACTCAGATTATATGTAACGTGATAGTTGAGTTTGTTGACAGAGAACATGTTTGACAGATTATTGATTCCTGCTGTTCATTCTCCATCAATTGTCTTTGTTTTTAAACTATATATGTCTCAATCCTCTTAGTCTCATTATCCTCTCATTATCTCGTCGTGTTTTTCCACATGATATTTCACTCGTCATTTTTCGTTCTTCTTATGCAATGTGAAATCGTATGTTTTAAAACAAATCTAAAATCAGCCCTACATTTAGTAGAGTGTTTGTATTGTAATGTTCAGCTCTGTTAGCTGCGATTGATTTTGTTTGAAATAATAAGGGGGGTTGGATGGCCGAATGGTTAGCACATGCGCACTGTATCATGAGGCCTGTCATTGAGTCAACTGGCGTGGTTTCAAATCCCCGGTTGTACGTGACAAGGAGTAGGGTCGCCTGTCCAACCTCGTGGGTTTTCGCCGGGTCCTCCGGTTTCCTTCCACTGCTAAAGACCCCTACGCGTAAGCGAATTATTGAAATAAAATTAAACCATATGTTAGTCGCGAAATAATCTAGTTTGTGTGGAGTGGACGTTAAACCCTATTTCTTTCTCTCTCTCTCTTGAAATAATAAAATAGTTTATGCTAGACTCCCGATGCGTTTCTATAGGATTGTCCCTATTGAGTCCATGATCTGGTACGTGCAGATACGTTTCAATAAGATTAACACAATTGCTATGACTGGCCTCAAATATATGATAAGACCTGATAGGATCACCACGATTACTCCATAATTAAAACCACGATTTCAGTCGTAGCGTGATTCGTGGTAGTGGGAGCCTAGCATATGTGAACTTTGGTTTGTGATAGCAGACGTTGAATAATGTTATGCTGCCGGGAGAGAGAGAGAAATGGGGTTTAACATCCACTCGAACCAGACTAGGTCATTTCGAGACTAACATATGGTTTAATTTTATTTCATTAATTCGCTTGCGCGTAGGGGTCTTTAGCAGTGGGAGGAAATCAGAGGACCCAGAGAAAACCCACGAGTTGGACAGGCAACCCTACTCCTTGTCACGTACAACTGGGGATTCGAAACCACGCCAGTTAACTCAATGATACAGTGCGCACGTGCTAACCATTCGGCCATCCACCCCCCCTATGCTGCAGGTGAAAGAGTGCACGTGACATTTGTCATTCATGTATTTATATCTGATCTATCTTCAGATGTTATTGACGTCTTTGTCAGAACTGATAAACATCATACTACTTTGGATAATGAACTTTAATATTCCAATACCATGTTTTTTAGAGATTGAAAAAGATCAGTTTGTTGTCTGCTTCCAATATTTATATATCCATCAACAGATATTGATATTATTTTTTTATCCCCATACCATGTGAAGAAGCTTATTGCTTTATCAACGGACTTAAATTTTCAACTAAGACGCTTTATAGTCCAACAAAATAAAACAATTCAAGGAAATCATAAAGAAAAAAATACATTTTTGACTCGAATCAGTCACGTACAACCGGGGAATCGAAACCACGCCAGTTGACTCAATGACAGACTTTATGATACTGCGCGTGCGGCACATGCTAACCATTCAGCCATCCACCCCTCCTGACTCAAATAAACGATGTCCAGTGAATTTACATCGATATAAAATGGCAGGGGCAAATTCCACAGAAAAAACTCTTTATTTACCCAAATTAAGTTAAACATGCATAATTCAAGAGCCAAATCTACATATAAGGGGTCTTTCTTTAGGCTTTGAATTATTAATTAGGCATTAATTAACTTATCAAAAACATAATCAGCTATTGATGCCATCGTTATCCTGCGATATTTAGTGGATTTAAATACGTTTTGTGATGGATGAAATAAAATTAAAACTGGATAATCGAGACTTGGTTTATTATCGTAACAACGGTAGTAATGACAATCAAGGCTCTAACCTAAAATTTATTTGCTAATATCTTGGTTCAGAGTAAAGCAATGCCTCGCTGAGTCTGTTATTGAAAATTTCTGGTTCCAAAAATGACTCAAAAGGTTTGTCCTGTCTTCATGCAGAAAAGTAGGATGTTTAGCCAATTTCATTTCATTTGCTTGTTCGTGTATTTGCTATAAGTTGATTGGCATGGATTGGAGATTTGTAAAATGTTTTATTAATTATGTTACATTTATTGATGGCCATAAAGAGATTTTAATGTTGTAGATAATCATATTCTCACAGGTGCTTCATCTTTTGATGTCTTTGAAGTATCTGGCAAATAAAGATTTTTTTGTCAATAGTTTCTTCAGCTCTTTTCGTTAGTAACCCATATCTTGTCTTAATCTGATGGACTTGTTTTTTAATTTGATAATACCATTTATTTTTTTTCCCCCCCTGCCTACTGCCCTACTGGAGATAAGATTTCAGACGATAAATACTTGAGGCTACAAATTAAATATTGGTTTATATTTGAAGAATTTGTGTTTATTGAATTTCTTCTGTCACATATATTGTAGTTTGGAAGAACTTAGAAGTCCATCAAGTGACGAACAGAGACATTAAAGGAGTTAAATCTCTATTCTTCTTGGCAGCTAGAAATGGACACAAAATGGGAAATGAAATGAAATGGGTTTGAAAATCCTACTGTTATGCTACGACGGGCAAATGAAGACGAGCATGAAATGAAATGAAATGGGGTTTAACGTCCTACTGTTATGCTACGACGGGCAAATGAAGACGAGCATGAAATGAAATGAAATGAAATGGGTTTTAACGTCCTACTGTTCTGCTCCGACGGGCAAATGAAGACAAGCATGAAATGAAATGAAATGGGGTTTAACGTCCTACTGTTCTGCTCAGACTGGGCTAATGAAGCGAGCATAAAATGAAATGAAATGGGGTTTAACGTCCTACTGATACCACTGACAAAAGGAAACCACATCGGAAAACGACACAAATGGTTCGCATATGATAATTTAATATGAATGTATATAAACTGATTTACATTCAATTGTTTCTGTTTTTACTTTAATTTCGAATCAGTCCAAAGTCTTTGACATCTGGTTACTCCAGTCTACACTGGTATTATTCTCCTGTGGCATGTGAAGACTGTGGATGATATTGAGTTAATGACTTGCCTCCTTTAAAACTAAAGTACAGTTAGAAATTTGAAATTCCAGAATACTTGACAGTGGTTTTAGATTTTATAGAAAATATACTTGACAGTCGTTTTAGATTTAATAGAAAATACTTGTCAGTTTTTTTAGATTTTATAGAAAATACTTGACAGTTGTTTTAGATTTTATAGAGAATACTTGACAATTGTTTTTGAAATTCCAAAATACTTGACAGTTGGTTTAGATTTTATAGATAATATTTGACAGTCGTTTTAGATTTTATAGAAAATACTTGACAGTTGTTTTAGATGTTATTGAAAATACTTGACAGTTGTTTTAGATTTTATAGAAAATAGTTGACAGTTGTTTTAGATTTTATAGAGAATACTTGACAATTGTTTTTGAAATTCCAAAATACTTGACAGTTGTTTTAGATTTTATAGAAAATACTTGACAGTCGTTTTAGATTTTATAGAAAATACTTGACAGTTGTTTTAGATGTTATAGAAAATATGTCAGACACAAATTAACACTTTGTCAGCAACAATTTCTCTGGTTCTTGTTTTTTTTTTATCTTGAACAAATTTGTCATTTATCTGTCTTTTCTTTTTAATTTAACGTCTGACATAAATTTGAAACGCCTTTATCTCAAGGCATTGTTTATTCCTTCATAATTATGAAGTCGTAGTAATATGATGGTTTCTTCATTTCAAAAAGGTTCTTGTTGTGCATATATATTTTTTGGACAACTGAGATCAAGGACTGTAGGCGTCTCTAATTTGATGTGCCGTATTTTACAGGATTTATGGGGTCACCAGTCCAACCTCGTGGGTTTTCTCCGGGTCCTCTGGTTTCCTCCCACTGCTAAAAACCCCTACGCGCAAGCAAATTATTGAAATAAAAATCCCAAAATGACCTAGTTTGTGTCCAGTGGACGTTAAACCCTCTCTCTCCCTCTCTCTCCAAATTCCCTGAATAATAAATCTTTCCGAATTTCTATTTAATCTCATCAATAGTACAAAGTGGACAGAAATTATACACAGTTTTTGTGTTTGAACATGACCATTGACCTATATCCATTGAATATGATCTATTAGTGACCTAATTGGGTAGGATTTTGCTGCCAGCAGTCTGTCATCCGTCTCGATGTCAGCTATTTTTATCGGAACGGATGAAGACCTGCATGTGATCTTTTGTAAATGTAACAGCAGTACATCTTGTCTTTAAATCTGCACGCGGAATCACAATGATGATATTATATCCTAAAACACGATTGTAGTTGTTAACGAGAGGTCTGATTCCGGATCAATACTTTCACACGTTTCTCGGTCATACTTAATCACCTGACATCGTTTATTGACCTTATTTAGTCGTGGTCTCCAATAGAAAGCTCTCTCTCTCTCTCTCTTGTTTAGCAATAGAATTGTCATCGGAAAGATTCTTTCCTGGTTCCTCATTCGTCTTTTTTGCCAAAGAAAAAAAAACAAAACTAGGATGTAGGTGTAGGTTTTCTGTCAGTGCATTTCAAAATGTCAGAAAAAATAATGTTTGGAATGAGTTTTACTCGGTGATACACTCATTTTATCAAACACTAACACATAGCTTGAAATTTACAAGCATTAATCCATAAAGGTTGAATCTCCGGTTGTACGTGACAAGGAATGGGGTCGCCTGTCCAACCTCGTGGGTTTTCTCCGGGTCCTCCGGTTTCCTCTCTCTGCTAAAGACTCTACGCTCAAACGAATTATTGAAATAAAATTAAACCATAGGTGAGTCCCGAAATGACCTTGTTTGTGTCGAGTGGACGTTAAACCCCGTTTCTCTCTCAATCCATAAAGGTAAAATGGTCAAATTTGGTGAGGGGATGAGGGGCTATTTAGGGATGGTTGGCTCGGTGGTCGGGCACACCCACACATAGCTTGGAATTTCCAAACATCAATCTAGAAAGGCTACATGTGTATACAAGAAAAAATGATCAAATTTTGGTGGGTGGTTTTTGTTTTTTTTTAAATTACATTGTGTTGGAACTGAGTGTTCTATTTTAAAAGGTGTTTATAATGGATTGGTTTTGTAAGAGAGAGTAGGGTAGGGTCGACATTCCTACCTTGTGGGTTTTCTCTAGATCCTCTGGTTACCTCGCAAAGCGAGAAGACCCCTGATTTCACACATGTTATGTCCGACTTAAAACAGATTTCCACAAAAAGTAATGAAATGCAGGTGCCCGAAAGGTGTCAATTTGATGTCGACAAGCTCAGACACTCTAATTAAGCCAGAGCTTTTTAAACTGTTTTATTTATACCACCTTTGAGTTCGAACGACAAACTGGAGCTTTACGATCTACCAGCTTAACATAAGTGTCCGAATGACATAAGAGAAATAACCAACCCAGTTCAATGGTCATGATTGTTGGAGGGTTGGATGGCCGAATGATTAGCACGTGCGCGCTGTATCATCAGGTCTGTCATTGAGTCTACTGGCGGGGTTTCGATTCCCCTGTTGTACGTGACAAGGAGTAGGGTCGCCTGTCCAACCTCGTGGGTTTTCTCTGGGTCCTCCGGTTTCCTGCGTTACTAAAGACCCCAACGCACAAGTGAATTATTAAAATAAAATTGAACCATATGTTAGTCCCGAAATTACCTAGTTTGTGTCGAGTAGACCTCTCTCTCTCCCTCTGTTTTGTTGTATATACATATGCTAAATTAATGATAAACTAGCCTTTATGCATCTTCAATAAGCGGTGGTTGCTTCAGGAACATGGCCTTTATGTTGATTAATTGTGTAGTCATCACAAAAGTTTAGCTCAACCGAAACAAAGCAAATTATAAATTCATACATTTATTATTAATATCTTTTGATGTTTTCATGTCATGGACAAAATGGTCATTGATGATCCAAAACTGCCAACTGGACATAAATTGGACATAAATATTATGATTGAATTATTAATGAGCTTCGTTTTATCTTTAACGAGATGAGATATACCTGTAATTGGCGGTCAGCTTTCAATAGGTGGATAACTCAGCCATATGGTCAATGAGATGTTGGAGATAATTGGGTGGACGGACAGTCATATGGTCAATACGATGTTAGAGATAATCCGGTGGACGGACAATTTTAAAGAAATCGTCCATCTGTTTTCTCTTTTATAACAAAGGATAGATAATGATGATCACAATTTTATTCAGCTTGCAGAAAAATTCTAGGTTCACCCCAAGCTTAAAAACTGTTTTAAATTGCTAGTTCTGGTTTTGGCAGTGATATCGATATGTTTTTGTTTAAAAAAATTTAATTTTTGTAGCAAGTCTGAAAAAATATTGTGGTTGGGCAAAATGGTTTTAGCAGTTTCTAGATTATTTATTATGATCGTTTTTTTTTTTTCAATACCTGATTCATTTTTTCACCCATATGTGTGCGTGTTAGATTATAAGGTCTGCCTTTGAGTCAAGTGGCGTGGTTTTCGATCCCAAGCTTGAACGTGACAAGGAGTAGGTTAGCCTACCCAACCTTGTTGATTTTCTCCTGGTCATCCTGTTTCCTTCCACTGTAAAGACCCCTACACACATGTGCATGATTGAAATAAAATTGTACCGTAAGTTTGTCCCGAAATGACATACTCTGTGTCAAGTGGACCTTATGATAACTCAATAATTTGTTTCAGATGATTAATGGTGTATTTTAAATGATTAAAGCTTACAAATCTTCAATATGTTTTTATGAATATGTGGCTTATCAGGTTTTTGCATGGAAAACTAAAAAAAAGATTATCTCAAAAATTCATATTTGCCCAAAATTTCCCAATATGATTTAACATCCTCTCAACAGAAACTAGGTCATTTCAGGACTAACATATCGTTCAATTTTATTTCAATAATTTGCTTGCGCATAGGGGAGGACCCAGAGAAAATCCATGAGGCTGGACAGGTGACCCTACTTCTTGTCACGTACAACTGGGGAATCGAAACCATGCCAGTTGCCTCAATGACAGACCTTATGATACAACATACAACAACACACACGCACTATCCATTCAGCCATTTTTTTCTCTCTCTGTCTTTTGGCTACCTTAGACTACTAGTTAGGCTACTGTTATGGGCGTATGTTTCATTGCCCAGAATCCAACTTTACCCAAAGTGTTCAGATTTTGTTCAGAAGGTTATAAGTGAATACAGAATCTGTTCTATCTGTAGATCATTGGACTAACAGCATATCAAATTTAATTAAATCAACACTTATTTTTTACCCAAATATCAAAGAGATAACATCCTGTTAAGACACTTTTATTTTTCAACAAAATACATTTTTTTAAGAAAACCTGGTAGAAATGAAAAATGGCCATTAGAAAAGGATAACAAACATTAGGCAATTACAGGAAAAATGAGTCATCCATTGTAAGAAAAACGATCAGACATAATTATGAGAATCTTACGAAATCCAGGAGATTTGCAATTCCTGGCAGTTGTGACATTTAAAGAGTAGCTCAATATGTGGAATGCTGGAAGTTTTAGCCATTATTTGTGTTTAATTCTCTGTTTTTCATTATAAGATGGTGCTGAAATCCACCCACATGAAGTGATAATATAACAGGGTATTGTTTCTCCTGCTTCTATTGAAAATGTCTGATGTTTTTAATTTCTAGTTAAATTGTCCATTCGGGGCTATGATTTTCTAAAAAAAAAATGTTCAATGTTTTTGAATTTTAGTATCAAAATATTCAAATTTTTCGATTTCTGATTCCAATATTCAATTTTTTCAATTTCTAATTCAAAAAGTCAGTGTTTTCTATTTTTTATACGCCCATGTGTACGTATTGTCGTTGTCCCTGTCCGTCTAAATGCTCACATAACGTTTGTCGACACTCTACAGGTCACAGTTTTTATCTGATTTTGACGAAACCTAAAAGATAGGTTTATATACCAAAGATCTGGGTTCCTTTTGATATTGGCATGTATTAAACCGCAACTGCATGAATTATGGCCCCTGATTGTACGCAAATAGTGTAAAAGTTACTTAATTTGTTCATATTTGCACACTCTTGTCCTTACTAGCATTGCATTTAACTGTGGGGGAAAAAACCCGAACTGTTTCATCCATTAATTGTTTGGAAGAGGGGGGAGTGGCCGAATAGTTAGCACCTGTTCAACCTCATGGGTTTCTCCGGGTCCCCCCGGTTTCCTCCCACTGCTAAAGATCCCTACGCTCATGCAAATTAATAAAATACAGTTGTACCATAGGTTAGTCCCCAAATGACCTAGTTGTGTTGAGTGGAGGTTAAACTCTCTCTCTCTCTCTCTCTCCATTAATTATTCTAAGACATTGATCTACATTATACAATCAATACACTAGAAAAAAAAATACAAAATTGAAATATAATGTAATTAATTATGAAATGAGGTCCGTGATTATGACTTGCGTTTTCTAATGAAATTAAAACTCAAAAATAGATTGAAGGAGAGACCCAATGCCAATCAGAGCTTGTGTCTCATCTATTATATAACAATATACTTCTGACAACACAAGGATCTGATTCCAGTAATAACAGATAGCGAAGAGCCACAGTGGCTTAGTGAGTAAGATGCTGGCTCGCTAACTGGGAGGTCGGGTGAGAAAATTCATCAGGATTTTCCGGCGTGGTTCCTTATTGTCAGTGACGCAGGACAGAGGGACTAACAAGGGGCAATGTATAGTTGTTTGGAGGTCCTGTGTGCATGTAAAAGATCCCTTGGCAGTTGGAATTCGGTATAAGAGTAGGCCATCAGATGGTGTGATTTCGATTCCCTGCTTGTACTTGACAAAGAGTAGGGTAACCTGTCCAACCTCGTGGGTTTTCTCTGGGTACCTCTGTTTCCTCCCAGTGCTAAAGACCCCTATGTGCAAGCGAATTATTGAAATAAAATTGAACCTAGTTTGTGTCAAGTGGAGGTTACCCCCACCCCACCCTCCCCAACCCCCTCAAATTTTAAAGAAGAGATAGGATCTTTCAAAACATCCCGAGAATTTGAGGAGAATTTGAGCAGATCGGTGGAAGGAGTCAGAAATTATATAAGGGCGCTCTCTCTCTCTCTCTGGCTCATATTAAATTAAATACAATGTAGTAATATGAACTGGGAGTATATATATAATGATGGTAGATACACTGTCAGACTAAACTCTTATTATTATCTATATTATTAATTAATGAATCATTGTTTAATGTGACCTTCTGTCATATTCTTGATAAATAGCCATTAATTACGGATGATGTAACAACATGTTTGATTGACTGGATTGTTATATGATGACTGGGTTGTTCTTCTTCCTTCTGCATTCATTCAATTACATGTTTCAAATCACAATTTTCTATTCTGGGTAATATAGGGTTTGAAATGTTTTGCTAATGAATCATTCTAATAAAGTCGAAAATGAACATAAATAAAATGGAAATAATAGAGGAGAGGAGAGAGAGAAAAACAGTTCCACTTGACACAAATCAAGTCATTTCGGTTCTAACATAGTTTCGATTTTATTTAGATAATTCGCTTGCACTATAATAGGGGTGTTTGGCAGTGGGAGGAAACCGGAAGACATGCGACCTTACTCCTGGTTGTGTTCACAGAGAAAGAGAGACGACACAAACTAAGTCATTTCGGGGCCAACATACAGTTCACTTTTATTTCAATAATTTGCTTGCACGTAGAGTCTTTAGCAGTGGGAGGAAACCCCGAAGAAAACCCATGAGGTTGGACAGGCCATCCTACTCCTTGTCACGTACAACTGGGGAACCAAAACCACGCCAGTTGACTCAATGACACAGCGCACACACAGCTTACCATTCGGCCATCCAACCCCCCTTGTTGTGTTCAAGTCATGAATCAGCATCACATCACTTGACTTAAATGACAAGAAATAATTTCCCTAGTCCCTAGGGATGAAATAAAGATTCTATCACATCTTTTTAATTGTTTTATAATTTTTCCAATTTTTAATTTGAAATTTTTGTGGTTTTCTGAGTTGAAAGAAATTAGAATTTAAGTTTTTTAAAAAGGTAATTGATTTCTGATGATACAAAAAGCATGTGCCTGCAATTTTCTTTTCAGTAATTTAAAATTCAGTTATAAGATGGAAATTTTTTCTGTGAAATAATGCAAGTTCGTCGAATTAAAGTAATGAGTCCAGAAAGTTCTATAGATAAAAACAAAAACGAGATTCAACTTTTAGCACCAAGTGAACTAAATTATTGAAAACCCGCTATGAGAAGTGACTCCTGAAATTCTTTCATAACTATAAGTCATTTTTATTGTCTTGCTTGTTAGTGTAATGGGGGATTGGATGGCCAAATGGTTAACGCATGCACATTGTATCATAAGGTCTGTCATAAGGTTTCAATTCCTCGGTTGTACGTGACAAGGAGTAGGGTCACCTGTCCAACCTCAAAGTCCAATGAACAAAGTCTTGATTATCCAATTTTGCGATTAATCATCAACAGATGTTGAACAACAGATCGGATTCAAATTCATTGAAAATTGGACAGATAAGATGGCACCGAGAGTTGATTATGGTCTTGACTGGTTAATAAATGTCTAAATAATAGTTTATATAACATTTCAGGCCAAAAAAAAAGACCTGCAATAAGCATATTTAGCTCTTGCATAATGCATGTTTAAAGATTACATTATGTAAGATTTAGATAAAGAATTAGCCAATCTTGCTATAATAGTTCGAAAGTAGATGATGTAAAATGAATAATTTGAAAATTTCATTCAAATTACTCTATTGCAAGCGAAGATATTAGCCTTTGAAGGTTTGACAGACGTGTGCAATAATTTCAACCACCGTACTGGTTGATCGAAGCTATGTCTCGGTCCTCCATATTTGATTAAATCAAAGTATCGCTGAACCATTCTAATCTATTTAATATCGGAGAAATCTGATGCCATCGAGAGTTAATTAAAGCCTGGATCAGTTAATAAATTTTTAATTAATACTTTAGAAAACATTTCAGGCCTAAAGAAAGACCTGCAATAGCATATTTAGCTCTTGCATAATGCATGTTTAAGTAAACACTTTAAAATATTTGTGGAATGAATTAAAATGTCAGAATTAAAGAGAATTCTGCAGTCATTGATGATGAAGAATGTTTAATTAGAAATGATTCATCTACACTTCGTGTCGATTCATGTTTGAAATATGCTGGCCATGATTTTTACACCCAACTTTTAATTGGTGTTTATGTTAGGAAAGGGTTAGATGTGATTTTCTGGAGGACCAAAAATATGACATGTCTGCCTAAGCATCACTTTTGGTGCATTTGCTTAATCATATTACTAACTAAAATTACATGAACATATTAACACATGGTACAATTGAATGGATACACAATTACTGAGTTTAATACTAACCGGGTGGTTGGATGGCCGAATGGTTAGCATGTGGGCACTGTATCATAAGGCCTGTCATTGAGTCAACTGGCGTGGTTTCGAATCCCAGGTTGTATGTGACAAGGAGTAGGGTTGCCTGTCCAACCTCGTGGGTTTTCTCTGGGTCCTCCGGTTTCCTCCCACTGCTAAAGATCCCTACGCGCAAGCAAATTATTGAAATAAAATTGAACCATGTGTTAGTCCTGAAATGACTTAGTTTGTGTGTCGAGTGGACGTTAAACCCCATCTCTATCTCTCTCTCTCTCATTTGAGGCCCAAAACATTGAGAGAATACCCTTCAAAACATTGCCTAAATAAATCAGTAAATGTTCTTCAATAAGTATGTGTTATAGCTTATTGGCCAATTAGAGCTTTGAGAATACCTAATATTAATTCATTGCACATGTAGTCTTAGTGTCAGTCTGATCCAATTATCAATAAAGTAGAAGTAGAACTTCATTTAACCTTTAACCTGTCAAATCTGTGAGGTGAATCGCCCTGAAGTGGGTTATTGCTCGTATTATTACTTCTATCTACTTGCTGAGGACTAATTTTTATGATAATTTAATCAGAATAAGATGTTTACTAGTATAATCTAATTGATAGCATGTCATTTATCTGATAATAAAACGACATAAGTCGGATTGTTCTCACCTAAATGAAATGAGGGGGGGTTCAACATCCTACTTTTCTCCTCTAGTCCACTCGGCCATCCCAACCTCCGCTGTGAACGCTTCACTCCACAGGATTAAACATTACGGCCAATTAGAGTATAATCTTTTAGAGACATTTAGTAACTGGATAGAGCAATAAACTATAACACATACTTATGGAAAAACAGCTACTCAGTTATATGCCATGCTGTGTGCTGTGAGTGAATTTTTTTTCTTCAGACAGTGGCGCTAAAGGCTATTTTTGCAACTGTCAAGAGCTCTTTTACATACATGCCAATGCGTACACGGAAACTTGTTTTTTTGTCCTCTCTGAATAACTACTAAGTTTTCTCATGTATTGGTGGGGTGTGGATGGCCAAATGGTTAGCGCGTGTGCGGTGTATCATAAAGTCTTCTACTGAGTCAACTGGTGTGGTTTCGATTCCCCGGTTCTACTTGACAATTAGTAAGGTCGTTTGTCCAACCCCATGGGTTTTCCCCTCAGGTTTCCTCCCACTGCTAAAGGAATGGAGTTAAACCGCATATATCTCTCTCTCAGGGTAAAATAATATATAGATTAAAATAGATCAGAAGAGCAATTATTACAATTTAAAATACTAATTGGTAATGAAAAATTTGAAAAGGCGTCCATGGAATTCTAATCTGATTTTCGTTAATCGCTATTTTAAATGCTAGTCTGATTTCCATTCACTGTGTATCGAAGTCTAATCCCATTTCCATTCATCGCTGTATCGAAGTCTTAATTCCATGCATCACTGCTCTAATCCTCCTTCATACGTCTCCTGTTTCAAATATCATCTGATATGTTATCTTATATGGTGTATTAAAATTCAGTCTCATGTCTGATTCCCCCTTCTGGCGAGATGATGTTGTAACTGTTGTTGGATTATCTGTATTAATACCTCTTGACCACTTGTCAATTGTAATTATTGATTAGATCACTGGTCATTGAAAGGTGAATTCATGTCTTGCCCTAAGTTCATAACTTTTTATTCCCCATTAAGTAATTTTATCTGGTCAGTTTGAACTTTTTTTGGAGATAAATTTGAACTCTTGACATATTACAACATTATAATTGATACAGGAGGTTGATATATGGGCATTTCTTTGAATCTTGATCGTTTTTCATTGATTATTTGAAATAGTACCCAACCCTATCAATTCTAAAAATCATCTCTGAAGACTTCTCTGTTCCAGACTGTTGTAAATTACTTGAATTGTAGAAAACTGAATTCTTTGCCAATCTGATTAAAGATGCATTATGTAAGATTTAGATAAAGAGCTAGCCATTCTTACTATAATAGTTCAAAAATATATAATGTAAAATGAATAATTTGAAAATTTCATACAAATTACCCTATTGCGAGTGAAGATATTGGGCTTTGAAGGTTTGACAAGACGTGTGCAATAATTTCAACCACCGTACTAGTTGTTCGAAGCACTTTCGCTTCTCCATTTTTAGCTTAAATCAAAATATGGCTGAACTGTTCTAATCTATTTAATATCGGAGAAATCTGATGCCATCGAGAGTTGATTATGGCCTGGATAAGTTAATTAATGTCTAATTAATAATTTAGAAAACTTTTCGATCAGGCCTAAAGAAAGACCTGCAATAGGCAGATTTACCTCTTGCATAACGTATGTTTAAAGTACAGATCTATATTCTGTTTCGTTTTTGTTATAATTTCGATGGCCTACACTACTTGAAGATCTGGCCGGTTATAGAGGAAGGTTGTGTCAGGGGTCGTACGAGCGACTTTTGACTCTATGACATCAGACATTTGATTAACCAATCAGCGTGGATGTTTCTAGTGGGTTACCCACAGTTCTGTGCACCTTACGATAAAAACTCGCCGTAACAGACCATTTTATCGACTAATCCCTCACATCAACCAGAATGCGGGTTATATAACAACTCTTCCAGATCCTAGTGTAGTATAGGCAAGTAAAACGAAATTTTGAACTAAAAAAACGAAACGAAATAGGATCTGATTGAGCTCTTTGCATGCACTATGAGCACACAGTCAGTGTGGAATAACGCTATTACAAATGTTCACATTATTATTGTTGGGGATTGACCGCGATTGGGATCTATATGTAATAAGAATCCAGTGCAGCTTTACGATTGAGCTAATATTTTTGGATATGTATAATTTTTGAAAAGCTGCCCAGATGAGCGAAAAGTACTGTTAAAAATGTTATTAAACCAGTGTTGAAATCGGTCTGTGTTGTCATACCTTTGTCCGTCTTCATTAACCCAGTTCGGAGCAGAACAGTAGGACGTTAAACTCCATTTCATTTCATTAGCCCAGTTCGGAGCAGAAGAGTAGGACGGTAAACCCCCATTTCACTGTGAAACAAAGTAGTGTATATAGCTTTACGGTTGTGCTGATATATATCATTGACATGTGATGTTTTTAATTCCAACTAGTTGTTATTTCTCGATCAGTAGTTGTTCAACCCATTAAAAGCTAATAATTTATTCATGGATAAATGTTTCTATTTTAGTTAATTTAAATAAGTTCAAATGGTTACAGAGCTTTATAAAGAGAAAATTCAAGTGTTAAACATTTTATCAAACTAATCAAACTGTGCATATTGTCTTATCATTAATACACCATATGGCAAAATATCAGTTTATTCCGTGGCTTTCGAGAGAGAGAAATGGGGGTTTAACATTCACTCAACACAAAATATTTCAATAATTCACTTATGCGTAGGGGTCTATAGCTGTGGGAGGAAACATGGGGGATATCAAAACCACACAACTTGTCTCGATGACAGACCTTGAGATCAAAAGTACACGCTTTATACCATTCGACCATCCAACCCCTCCAAAAGTAACTTCAAGAATTGTTCTTCAGACGTGGAAGCAACGGTGACTCACCACCCAGGATATCCCAGATTTGATCGGGTGGTGGATCAAGAGGGTTTTGTAATTTTCTGGTCTAGTTTCCCCTTTTTAGCAGTTTAGGATATAGGGCCTAGCAATGAAATCAGGTCCTTTACTAATTGGTTTGCAATTAAAAGAACCTGAAGTTACACTGCGCGGCGGATTATTATTATTATTACAGCATATTTATAGTGTGCCCCTTTCATATAACATGTTCAAGATTATGGACATGTTAACAGTTGCCAGTCTTCATTTGCTTTCTTTAGTTAGCGCAAAACAGTAGGATGTTAAACCCTATTTTATTTCTTTTGGCATGATTTTAGTATGTTTATTGTTGACATTTCAATCTGTTAGATAATGAAAATGAATTTCACATTATGTGTATACCCCCAGGCTCAGTTTTGGGACCATTTCTCTTTATACTAAAGGGGTGTTGGATGGCCGAATAGTTAGCACGTGCTCGCTGTATCATAAAGCCTGTCATTGAGTCAACTGGCGTGGTTTCGAAACCCTGGTTGTACGTGACAAGGAGTAGGGTCGCCTGTCCAACCTATGGTTTCCTCCCACTGCTAAAGACCCCTACGCGCAAGCGAATTATTGAAATAAAATTAAACCATATGTTAGTCCCGAAATGACCTAGTTTGTGTCGAGTGGACGTTAAACCCCATTTCTCTCTCTCTCTCTTTATACTAAATATTTTTTAAAATAATTTTTAGCTTGGACTTAATGTTAATAGATCTTGCTTGTTAACTTATTGTGAGTGTCCAAGCTGTTGAATAATAAAATATTCATGTGTGATTTTTGATATCATCAAGTTTACATTATTGACTGGCTGATTAATTCAGGACTCGGTGGTTATGAAAGAGAAAAACAGGTTGTCATTAGTACTAGATATAATCTTTGTGGTCAATAAGCCATCGTGGCTCCATCGTGACTTCATCGTGGCTTCATCGTGGCTCCATCGTGGCTTCATCGTGGCTTAATAGTAGACCGAAAGAAAGGTATGATTGGCGGCCTGGCAAGGAACAGCTTTCTGTCGTTCCCATGTACATGCTGTTCTGCTCTGACTGGGATAAAGAAGACAGGCATATGCCATACAGTGTGCTATGAGGGAAATTTTGCCAGGAGGTCGGGTGTTCGATCCCTGAATTGGCCAAAAAAGTTCATCAGGATTTTCCAACGTGGTTCAGGAAAGAGGGCCTGACATGGACAGCTGTCTAGTCGTTTGGATGGGCGAAAAACCGAGGTCCCGTGTACACACTGGCATGCACGTAAAAGATCACTTGGCAGTAGACCATAGTGCCACTGTCTGGGCAAAATTTCCCTCATAGCACACTGTATGCCGTATGCCTGTCTTCATTAGCTGAGTCGGAGCAGACCAGTAGGACGTTAAACCCCATTTCATTTCATTTCCATAGTACACTGCATTAGCTTAGTTGGTTCTAAAAAAAAAGTATGATTTGAAATCAATTTCATGTGGTCTTTTGTAATGATGTAACAGGAAACTCGGATCATTGAGGAGGAATTTTAAAAAATTAATAAAGAAGAAGCCAATGACATCAATGAGCAGTGTCATTTTACAGTGGTTTTCAAACTTCCTGGTCCTTTCTATAAAACAAGGCTATTTTCTTCTTTTTTTTTTCTTTTTTTGTAACCTGATTATTTTTTACATTTTTGCACGGATACAATCTAACATGTTACAAAGAGGGAGGGGGAGAAATGGGGTTTAATGTTCACTCGACACAAACTAGGTCAGGTTGGGACTAACACATGGTTCAATTTTATTTCAGTATTTCGCTAGCGCGTAGGGGTCTTAAGCTGTGGGAGACAACCGGAGGACCCGGAGAAAACCCACGAGGTTGGACAGGTGACCTTTCTCCTTGTCACGTACAACCGGTGAATCGAAACCACGCCAGTTGAATTCATTGACAGACCGACCCTCCCCCAATATGTTACAGAAGGTTAACAGACTAAGACAATTGATTATAATTATTTTATCTCCAAACTTGTCAGGGGGGGAGGGTGTGGATACCCGAATTGTAGGTGGCAAGGAGTAGAGTCGCCAGTCCATCCTCATGGGTTTTCTCCTGTTTCCTCCCACTGCTGAATACACTTACGCGCATGCGAATTATTGAAATAAAATAAAACCATGTTTATCCCGAAATGACCTGGTTTGTGACGAGTGGATGTTAAACCCAATCTCTCTCTCTCTCTCTCTCTCTCTCCTTGATAAAATATTACCAAAAATTAAATCCAAATTGTTTCCATAGAAACACATAAATGATAAATCTGGGAAAATTTCTAATTATCAATAGCCACAACTACATATGATGTGGGGTGAAGATAATTGGGTGGGGAAGGGAAATGCAGTATGGTAGAAAGATTAGAAATGGGAGTGTTCCTGGTGTGATTCTTCTCTTACCCAAGATAAGAAATTAGACCAGAAGGAGTGCTTTGATGATTTGTTTATTAGGAAATGAGGATCAACGCTTATACTTTGATCTGTTAAGTTATTGGTGAAGAGGATAGGAAGAATTAGTTATTGCGGGGGAGTATTTGTTGAATGACTGGAGAGGATGTATGTTAAACTGTATAGTAACTTGAGAAAGGAAGTACTATCAACACACCCACACATGGTTGTCCTCTCTCTCTCTCTCTCACTCACTCTCTAACAACCGTTCATGTATGTTATCTAATACAATGCAATTGCAATGAGGTTTATCATCCTACTGTTTTGCAATCACTGGGATAAAATGAAGACGAGCATACACCATACAGTGTGCTAAGAGAGAATTTTGCCAGGACAGTGGTACCTTGGCCTACTCTTATATCGAATTCAAACTGTCTCGGTTTCTTTTACGTGAAACGCCAATGTGTACACAGGGGACATGACATCGGTTTTTCATCCCATCCAAATGACTATTTTCGTCCCGCACCTGAAAATCCAAGGAACTTTGATTTTGAGACCATGCTAGCGAGCCTGTGCTGAATCACTGCGACTCCCTATAGTCTGTTAATATGTATATATGCGGGGGTGGTGGAGGATTGCCGATGGTTAGCGCATGCGCATTGTATCATAAGGTCTGTCATTGAGTCAACTGGTATGTACTTGACAAGGAGTGGGGTCGTCTGTCCATCCAATTGAATTTTCTACAGTTTCTCCGGTTTCCTTCCACTGCTAAAGACCAGTACACGCAAGCGAATTATTGAAATAAAATTTAACTATATGTTGGTCCCAAAATGACCTAGTTTGTGTTGAGTGGACTTTAACCCTCTCTCTCTCTCTCTCTTTCTTTCTCTCTCTTTCCCCCTCTCTCTCTCTCTCTAAATGACATAGAGTAACAACTGAATGGACACCTGGGCAAAAATCACTGGTTTAAAAAAAAAAACAGAAGGAAAAGGTTAATCACTTAAGTCCTATCTATTTTTATAAGGTTTGTTTATCAGTTTGGTAAGAAATTGCCCTCCCCATGCAACTAGATCCCTCAATACTTATAGTTAAATGTTTATGGGAGGAAAAAAAGGCAGACTAAATCCAAATAAAACGCCTGAAGTTCAATATGTTAAAAGATAACAGGGATAACATTGTGAATTGTACTGTATTACTGTTCTGGTTATAATAAATTGAAATTCGAGTAAAATAACCCACATTGTCAGCCAGCCATCCCACTGAATGGAGATGAAACTATATCTACTCTTTTCACTTATATTATAAACATGCATGCAAGAGCTAAATCTGCCTATTGCAGGTCTTTCATTAGGCCTGAAATGTTATCTAAATTATTGATTAGATATTAATTAACATATCCAGACCATAATCGAACCTTGATGCCATCGCTAGTCAGCAATATTTACTGGATTTGAATAATCAACTCTCAATGCCATCTTATGTGTTCAATTTTTATCGCACAAACTTTAGTAATGATGATTGAGGCTAGGTCTAAAATTCAATCGCTAATATCTTGATTCAGATTGGAGCAATTTGACTGAAATTTTCAGCATATTCCCTTTATTTTGTCTTTCATGATGCCCCTTTAAAGGGAAAGTTCCAGATTGCACAGGTTGATTTAAAGTGCTAATTCAAAAGCCAAAATTCTGACAATATCATCTGGAAATTTTACTTCAAAACTTCAGAAATGATCACTACGTTTGCTTATTGGGGTTATGTAAGTTATGTAAGTAATTTCATTCTCTATTTGGATGAGTGAGGCCAAAATTAAAAGATTGTCTGTTTGCCCAAACGCGACCGACCCCAAAAAAAAGCTGCCGAATCAAATTCTTTTATTGCCGTTTTTGAAGATTTTTTTTTTTTTAACAGTATTATTTTCACGCTTGACAATGACACCCAAACGCGAAATAATCGGTCGGGAGATTGAACAGCCACTGTCATGTCTATACATAGTAACACCAAACTCGACACATGATTTTGTAAAATCTCGTTATTTATCGCGATAGTTGTTGTTAAGGAACGGTATGTGTCATGGCAGACAATTACACACACCGAAAATAAAGTAACCAAGTTGCAGCGATTTAACAACAGTAAGACATGGATGGAGGGACGTCTTTGATGATGTCAATGTTGATGAAATAGACACGAAGACAACGGACAAAATGGTTGTGACTGTTTCAACTGTTCTGGTTAGGCCTAATAAAAAAGTTAGAGTTTAAATATTTTTTTGTTTTTGCACTTAATTCTCAAAGTCTGGTCCTCCCAAAAAAAAAAAGAATTTGCCTACCTACCTACCCATACCTAATCATCATGAGTCGGGTTTGGGCAAACTGAAATATTTTTAACCCTGGCCTGACTTGATATTAGACTTCTTATTGGGGTTATGTAAGATATGTAAGTAATTTCATTCTCCATTTGTATGAGTGTCTTGATATTAGACTGCGTGGAGTTTATGAAAATTGAAAGTTTGTGCATGTATTTCTTCGATAAAGTACTTCTGAGCCACAAATTATTATTATTAAAAATCTTTAAAGTGCCATTTCGAGAAAAAGTGTTCAAAGGCGCTTTACAATCAAGCCTGGAAATAAGGCACCTGTCACTGACAATGTCTGTATACTAATGGTTAAAAAAAACTAAAAAAAACATGAGTGCATTAAGTAAAAAGATCACACATGTAGGGTGACCCACCATAAATAAATATCTCCAAATATCTCGACAATTACGCCACAATATTTATATATATGCCAAGCCTCAAATCAGTTTCACACAATTATAGTCACTAAATAAACTATCATGTTGTACTTAATAAGCTATGACCATTAATCATCTATAGATAATAGACTGAAAACTGGTTCCAAGTTGCGTCCATAACATCCAGACACTTTTGAGTAAAAGATAGGTTACGTGCCCTTGTTTTGAAATTAGTCTCGCTTAACCAGTCTATCGACCATTCTACGTCTGATTGACAGGTCGGGATAATCAAGACTACTTTTTTACGAAACATAACAGAAAGCTAGAACAAGAAATTGAATTTAGAAATAAGCACTTTAGACAACTCAACAATTGTTTTAAGAAACTTGTAAAAGTAAAATGAAACTACTGCTAGTATCATGTTCCTGCTAAAGAAAGTGATTCAGAGATAGTATTTGTACTAAACCAAAAGATGCCGCTCTTAACGGTACAGTTAATGATAAAGCAATTTAAAAAATAAAACAAACGTAATTACTAAAGCTGCTGTAATAACCAAGAAGCTAAATTTTACTGCTATTCAAAATCGTCAACAATAGATTTTTTACGGCTGTAATAGTTGATATATTTGTAGAGAATTGCACGTGCCATGGCTATTTATCGACTCAAAGCGAGTGCGGGGTAGTCAGAAATCAGTTCGAGACATGCAACTGAAGCGTGCACATTTAGCCGTGTCGAGACCAACTTTCTGTAAAGTGCACGGGTCATCCTAACACATGTACAAAGTATAATGTAACTACACTAAAAAGTTACTAAAAAAAATAATAATAAAAAAAAAAAAATAGGGTAAAGTTACATTTGACTAGGATAATAGATTTGTAAATATATCAGGGACTTTCCCCTTAATATACAATGTATAGTATTCACCATATAATAGATATAGAATGTAGTGTTTAAATAGAGATATATACACACCCTTTAATAGAGATCTATGTTACTAAAATTAGACAATTGTTACCAGATACAGAAATATTTACAGATAGGCTTTCAACCGTTACCTTACACCCACGTGTACTAGATCAGATTAACAAAATAGTTACCCTGCAATTTTGATCTTCACATTGGAAAGGTAAATTTTTGTTGCTATCTTCCACTGCTAAAAGTCACCAGTGCGCAAGCCGATTGTTGAAACAGAATATATTGAAATGTTCGTCCTGAAATGGCCTTATACGTAAATGTTGAGCCTTATTGGTCCCTTTCTCCCAGGAGCCACAATGGCTCAGTGCGTAAGACACCTGTGCACAAGCAGATTGTTAAAACAGAATATATCAAAATGTTCGTCCTGAAATGACCTTATACGTAGATGTTAAGCCCCATTGCTCTCTTTCTCCCGGGGGTGGGGGGGGTGGGGTTGGATGGCTGAATGGTTAGCGTGCGCGCGCTGTATCATAAAGTCTGTCATTGAGTCGACTGGCGTGGTTTCGAATTCCCGGTTGTACATGACAAGGAGAAGGGTCGTCTGTCCAACCTCACAGGTTTTCTCCGGGTCCTCCGGTTTCCTCCCACTGCTAAAGACCCCTACGCGCAAGCGAATTATGTAAATAAAATTAAACCATATGTTAGTCCCGAAATGACCTAGTTTGTGTCGAGTGGACGTTAAACCCCATTTCTCTCTCTCTCTATCTCCCGGGAGCCACAATAGCTTGGGGAGTAAGATGCTAGCCAAGAGGTCGTGGGTTCGCTTCCAGTGTTGGCCGTGAAAGTGCATTGTGATTTTCTTGCGTAGTTCTCCCCTTGTCATTTATGCAAGATGCAGGGCCTGACAAGGACAACTGTCATTCGAATGGGATAAAAAAAAAACTGAGGACCTGTGTACACATTGCCATGCATGTTAAAGATCCCTTCACAGTTGGACTTTGATATAAGAGTAGGCCGTAGTGTCGCTGTCTGGGTAAAATTTCCCTGATAGCACATTGCATGGTCTATGCCCATCTTCATTAGCCCAGTTAGGATGGTCTATGCCCATCTTCATTAGCCCAGTAAGGATGGTCTATGCCCATCTTCATTAGCCCAGTTAGGATGGTCTATGCCCATCTTCATTAGCCCAGTTAGGATGGTCTATGCCCATCTTCATTAGCCCAGTTAGGATGGTCTATGCCCATCTTCATTAGCCCAGTTAGGAATAACATCAGGATTTTAAACGCCATTTTATTTCATTTCCTTTAATAATTCTTCCTTCACTTTCAAGGAGTTTACATCTTTACATGACCGGCAGATTTTTGTACTGGGTTGAAAGTCTCAAATATATGGTTATCTTCATAGATATGGTTAGCAGAATTTTCCAAGAATTTCTTTATATTCAATTTGACAGGCCAGTACCCTAAAACGTAACTACAATGCCAGTCTGAGCAGAGCAGGACATTCAACCCTCATTTCATTTCATAACAATGACAACTTCTTCTTTGATAATCCTCAACCTGAAACTCGTACTAAACTGAGGCTGTCTGTCTACAATCAGCTCGATCCACTTGAAAACAGACACTAAGCTAGTTGACCGACATTTTAAGTCCTAAATCCACAATATATATATATGTTTCTACAATGATTCTTTTGCCTTTTTTATGCCGGAAGCACTAAAGTTTGTTGGGAAAAGGGGACTTAGGGTAGATTCATGGATTAAATAAATGGGATGGTGTCGAATTGCGTAGAAAACCAAACTCTACAAATTTTTCAAAATCTGCCATGTTTGTGACCACTAAAATTTATTTTCGATAATAATTGACCTAAGATTGGCCTTATCACCACTCTTATTATAGAGAGTTGTAAAGTTTAATCAAATTTACAGATATTTTAATCTTCTTTTTTTCACCCTCAGGACTATAGACCTTTGGGTGTTTATCTATTTATCGACAACACTGTCACATGTCATGTCAGAAAGATAAAGATTGGTCGTGTACAGATATTAAAATGCTCAGACATGACCAGAAAGTTAACAACCCCCCAGCGTAATTAGAAAACTTTTAATCTAAACTTTTAACTCTTTCTGTATAATAAGGGTCAAGAGTTTTATCAGCATGATACATCCAATCATATTTGAATTATAGTTATAGATATATTTTGGGGATTAGATTTTTTATTGTAAAAATTAAAATTTGTTGATAATTTTTTTTTCATATATGGATTTAATTTAATATTTTGATTAGATGATTGAATTTGATATTTTGATTAGAGAATTTAATTTGATATTTTGATTAGAGGATTGAATTTGATATTTTGATTAGAAGATTGAATTTAATATTTTGATTAGAAAATTTAATTTGATATTTTGATTAGAGGATTGAATTTGATATATTGATCATAGAATTTAATATTTTGATTAGAGGATTTAATTTGATATTTTGATCATAGAATTTAATTTAATATTTTGATTAAAGAATTGGATTTAATACTTTGATCAGAGAATTTAATTTGATATCTTGATTGGGTCCGTTGAATAGATTGATGTGATTATAGACAACAAAAGTAAAGTTTTTTTCTTTCTTTTTTTTATTTTAAAATAAACATGTGGTAGCTGTCCACTGTAGATTAGTAAGGTATGATGTGGTCAGTGATTTTACAGTTTCAGTCATTCTGCACACAGAGTTCCCTCTACTCCATACTTCGAGAATAGATCTCTGTCTTGAATGGCTGCCATATCCTAAAATTTTTACCGGGTATACTGTTTTGTAATGTGGTTCTACTCCATTTCACATCTGCCATACACACAAAGACTAAATAAACTATTTCAATTTTATTAAATGGAAGCAGAATAAATACTTTGCAAAAATTCTCGAAGTAGACTTGGTCTTTTCGACTAATATTGTGGATTTAGGAATTAAAATGTCGGTCAACTAGCTTAGTGTCGGTTCTCAAGTGGATCGAGCTGATTGTAGACAGCCTCAGTTTAGTACGAGTTTCAGGTTGAGGATTATCAAAGAAGAAGTTGTCATTGTTATGAAATGAAATGGGGGTTGAATGTCCTGCTCTGCTCAGACTGGCATTGTAGTTACGTTTTAGGGTACTGGCCTGTCAAATTGAATATAAAGAAATTCTTGGAAAATTCTCCTAACCATATCTATGAAGATAACCATATATTTGAGACTTTCAACCCAGTACAAAAATCTGCCGGTCATGTAATGATGTAAACTCCTTAAGGAAGAATCGGGGGTTCTAGAAAATGTAAATTATTGTGTTGTTTAGACCTTAAACCCAAATCCATTTTTATCAAACATAAAAAAATGCTGAGTCATTGAGAGGTACGAAAGTACAACATAATATGCCAGTCATGTAAACACGGAGGAGGATGCATACCTTACATAACACCTGTGAGTTTGACAGAAATATAGTTTATACGGAGGAAATAATAACCTAGTACGGGGGGTTGGATGGTCGAAGGGTTAGCATGTTCACACTGTATCATAAGGTCTGTCATTGAGTCAACTGGGATGGTTTCGATTCCCTGGTTGTACTTGACTATCCAACCTCGTGGGTTTTCTCCATGTCCTCCGGTTTCCTCCCACTGCTAAAAACACCTACGCGCAAGCGAATTATAGAAATAAAATTGAACCATGTGTTAGTCCTGAAATGACCTAGTTTGTGTCAAATTGATGTTAAGCCCCCTCTCTTCTCTCTCTCTCTCTCTCTCTCTCTCTCTCTCTCTCTCTCTATTATATTTGTTAGGAAGATTTAGCCAAAGTCGGCTTGTTTACAGATTTTAGTTCAGATTTTAATAGCTATACTGGTGTCAGTTGACATCTGAACACAATCAATAATATCTCAACCGTGACTTCATCTAAAAGCTTGAAATACGGGCAAGACAAATCACTACCCCTGAAAACAAATCCTACAAAATCCAATAGACAATTCTATTTTCCATTAAAATCAAAGACGACTGTATTTATTTCAAGGCCTTAGCAAGTTGCCAGTCAGGTAGATTTTAAATGACCCTATAAGACATTGACCAACAACAGTGAACTCTGAATGGAATTTAATGTTCTTGTAATAATATTAGAATAAAAACTGTTAGTGTTATTGTGAATTTCCATTAATTAACAGTATGTAAACTGCTAAACACATGATTGAAGTCAACAAACTTTGTTTTTGAAGTCCTGTTTTCTGTGGAGAGTTTATTCACCTCTTGAACAAACAAAAAACTGCATTTAGTCATCCATCAAATTTTATCTGACAAGTTGAACATTTATTGTATCTGTGTATCATATCTGTCAAAGGTGAATGCAAACAAACATAATTGGCATAGGAATTCTTATATAGGGAATTTAACACAGATCTTTAAAGATATTAGATAAAGAGCTGACAGTTCTCACTAAAATAGTTAAAAACTAGGTACTGTAAAGGGAATTAGCTGAAAATTTCAGTCAAATTGATCCAATATGAACCAAGATTTTATTGATTGAAGTTTTCGACCTAGCCTCGATCATCATTACTTAAGTTGGTAGTATAAAAAACATAGTCTCGATTATCCATTTCATGATTTAATTATGAATGGAAGTTCCAACAGCAAATCGGAACCTAATCCAATAAACATCGCAGCCTAGCGATGCCATTGAGAGTTGATTATGGTCTGGATAAGTTAATTAATTTCTAATTTTAAGTTTATATAACATTTGAGGCCTAAAGAAAGACCTGCAATAGGCAGATTTAGCTCTTGCATAATGTATGTTTAATAAGGTTGTCATTACTAAATTGCTGCAAAAAAGTAGGATGTCAAATCCCATTTAATTTCTTTAATAATGACTCCACTCCCATTGAACTATATCCATTTTATTTTTAGGCAGTGGCTATTGTTACGACGAGTCGTAAAAATAGTCCTCAGGCTATTGTTACGACGATGCTGTCACAGCCCTCCATCGGCGAAGTTAAAAACTGAATAGTCGTAAAAAAAAGTCCTAACCCTTCCCATCTCTTAATTGCTGCCTTTAGTTCTGAAAACGTTGAAAATACTGCTTCTTTTTCAAAGCAGGTGTTGGGGATATTGGCAGCCATTTTGGAATTCGTTCTAAACATTGCTCAGACTCATCGTAACAATAGCCACTTTGTTAGTTTTATCCATGAAATTTTATTTTTACCAGGATGATATAGATATGATCAGTTGTAATTAGTTATGATTAGGAACTATTTCCATTTTATTTTTATCCATAAAAATTATTTTTAGAGAAATGATATAATAGGTATTATCAGTTGCTTAGGATGTTTCATTATAGTTTAAAATCAAATTATAATTAGTGAAAACCAGGCTATTTCCATTTATTCCTGTAAATTAGTTGTTATCTGTTATAAACAAAACAAGCATTTTGAACTCGATTTCGGATGATAAAAGGTATTAATATCGGACTTCCTTGTTGTGTTTCCTTTGGGTGGCCGAATGGTTAGCACGTGTGTGCTGTATCATGTGGCCTGTCATTGAGTCAACTGGGGTGGTTTCGAATCCCCGGTTGTACGTGACAAGGAGTAGGGTCGCCTGTCCAACCTCGTGGGTTTTCTCCGGGTCCTCCTGTTTCCTCCCACTGCTAAAGACCCCTACGCACAAGTGAACTATTGAAATAAAATTAAACCATGTTAGTCCCGAAATGACCTAGTATGAGTCAAGTGGACGTTAAACCCAATTTCTCTCTCTCTCTTTTGTGATCGTAAATAAAATCACAGGTTAGTTGGTTTGTACAACTTTAGTCTTAAACTGGTTGGCTTGATGTTCTTCGTTCTCAATAAAGCATAGATGATAGCTGCTCGGAATATTTGGGTGAGCTCAGATCAATTTCGCTCAACACCCTCTTTTATAACCCTCTTATTTCTGTACATTATAGACTAACCTTGGCGTTAATTTCCTTCCCTAATATGGAATAAACATCTCCATTCTCCCAAGACCAGGGGGCGGAGAACATTGGTCAAAGGTCACGGGATGTAAACAGGGCTAGCGCTAATCCCAACCCTAACCTGGACCTACCCCTAATGCTTACCAGAACCCTAACGCACAATCTCGGCAACAATCACGTGCCCTAACCTTATTTACATCTCCGCGACCTTGACGAAAATTGAGCTGGTCTTAACAAATAGATATTGCCCTGTAAGAAATATATGGGCATATTTATTATGTGAAAGTTATATGCTATGTAAATACTCAAGACCTATAATAATAATGTTTTCTGCTGGACTTTGAACGCAACCGGGTTTTAATTGAATCATGTTGTTACATGGAGTCAATGTTGAGTTCAATGTCAAAAAAACAAAAAACAACACAAACATGTTAATATATATCCCCTCATCAATCTTATTAAGTTGTTTATTTCTACACAAATAAACAAACTTTTATAGGTAAATAATAAACATCCAGTAGTTTACACCTGTTATTAGTTCAGAAGAAAACATTGGTAGCGTACATCTACCCCAAGTTCTGTAGAATTAAACACTGTTAGTGTTCACCTGCCCCAATTCAGTAGAAAACATTGGTAGCATACATCTACGCCAAGTTCAGTAGAATTAAACACTGTTAGTGTTCACCTACCCCCAATTCAGTAGAAAACATTGGTAGCATACATCTACGCCAAGTTCAGTAGAATTAAACACTGTTAGTTTACACCTGCCCCAATTCAGTAGAAAACACTTGCAGTGTACACCTGCCCCCGAGTTCTGTAGAATTAAACTCTGTTAGTGTACACCTGCACCAATTCAGTAGAAGTATACTGATAGCGTACACCTGCCCCTGAGTTCAGTAGAATTAAACTCTGTTAGTGTACACCTGCACCAATTCAGTAGAAAACACCAGTAGCGTACATGCGCTTCGAGTTCAGTAGAAGGTATACACCGATAGTGTACACCTGCCCCAATTTAGTAGAAGTATAACCCAGTAGCGTACACCTAGCCTGAGTTCAGTAGAACTAAACATCAGTAGCGTATACCTGCCCCGACTTCAGTAGAAGTTTACACCCATCTGCCCCGAGTTAAGTAGAAGTAAACACCAGTAGTGTACACGTGGCCCGAGTTCAGTAGAAGTTTACACCCATCTGGCCCGAGTTCAATAGAAGTAAACACCAGTAGTGTACACGTGGCCCGAGTTCAGTAAAAGTTTACACCGATAGCGTACACATGCCCCGAGTTCAGTATTAGTAAACACAGGTAGCATACACCTGTCTCATATTGCACATGCAACCATGGAAACCGATACAACTTATTTGTCTCAAAATGACAAGGCATTAAACCCCATTCTGCCATTGAAAAGTGACATGTAATTTAGTAAATGAAGATAAATGACGATGTTAAAATCGTAGATAAAAGATGAATTATAAAATGGAAAACCCTAGTATGTAAATAATTTTATTGGGATGGGGAACCCAAATGGAGTGTTCATTCCCTTTGATTCTCAGTTCTTTGAAGACAGAAAACGTCCGCTCCCTTCATTTTTAATTCTTTTCATTTTTTAATTTTTTTTATTTTTTAAACTTTCTTTGACCTGGACGGTAAGAGAAAATAACAAACCTGCTTTTAATGAATATTCTGTCATTAAAACAACATTTAATTTGGATTTACAGCACAAATCGTAAATATTAGATCACAATTGTTAACTTAGTGGTAAAAGTTCACATTGTATGAAAGCAACGCTTTCTTTAAGCAAAGACTATATAAAAAAAAAAACCCACTTTTTCTTTGTTTTTTGTGTTTTTCTCTAGGCATAAAATCAAATTCTTTCAAGATGAATGTTGTCATTTCATTTCATTTGATTTTCAAGTAAATGAAAAACCTGTCAAAGGAGTCTGCAGACAGGAAGGTGTAAATCTAATCTAATTAAACGGACTCCGATAAAACCTACTTTGTCTTTTTTATAGACATTTCCTGTTTTTTTTATTATTATTAATTTAGAAAAACAGAATGGCTACCAAATCTGGGTTGATTAAATTTTTTGGATTAAAATTGGATGTCGGATTAGATTTACTTCTGGTGTAATCTTTGCCAAACTGGTCCCCAGAGTGAATCTTATTTGATTGTTAAATTCCTGATGCGTCCCTTGGCATATGTCGCTAAAACTCCTTTGAAAGACTGGGGAGCCACTGTGGCTAAGTGGGTAAGACGCTGTCACACTAGCCTGCAGGTCGCGGGTTCAATCCCTGCATTGGACAAGTAAGTTCATCAGGATTTTCCGACGTGGTTTCCCCCTTGTCACTGGTGCAGGACGGAGGGCCTGACAAGGACAGCTGTCTAGTCGTTTAAATGGGATGAAAAAAAATGTCTGTGTATACATTGGCGTGCACGTAAAAGATCCCTTAGCAGTTGGAATTCGACGCTGGAGCCAGGATTTTAAACCAACCCGTTCAGACGGCCAAGATGAACCAGTTTAAAATAAAAAGCCTTTCCGAAAACAGGTTGCGATCTGGGGTTTTTAAACTAGTTTATTTGCCCCACATTTGCATTCAGACGACAAAGTTAAACAGGTTCAATGATCCCCAGGGTTTTTAAACCAGTTCAACTTAAGCGTCTGAACTAGGCTGTAAGACAAAGATGGTAAATGAAGAGGTTATTAAGTCTACATCAACTGCACGTTTAAAAAACAAAAAAAAACAATGGCAACTCTAATTGTCATCTTGTACTCTAATCATGTTAACATGAATACACTACATTTTGTTATTTCATTAATTTATAAAAGGGTAGTAACTCTGTAACAAAAATAGAATTTCAAAAAAAGAAATAACAAATGTTTCTTAAACAAATAGTTTCTATGAGGTATCATTCATATTGTCATGTTTTTCTTATCTTACAAGTTAAAAGGTAGTGACAAAAATGATGAATTAACACATTGGTTGAGAATGCAGGAGTTGTAAATAAACAAGATGGCTTCTGGTACTTTTATACAGGCAAATACAAAGATTAACGGAAAGAAAATAAAGCTGGAAATAAAAATCGCGAACATTGAAGTATGTTGACATAGACTGTATTAAACATAATAATTTTGAAGAGAAAGAATGTTGTCAAATTAAAAAATAGTATTTGAATTTCAAATGAAGTTTCTCAGTGTTATATGTTAAATAAAGTTCTATTCATGAGCAGACACAATGTAAACACAATGTAGTTATAAAGGGTGTTGAAATTCTTTTCTTTTTTTTTTTCCTTCAGATTTATTTCTATCGGGCATGATTTTTTTCCCATTTCCTAGCGGATTTCTGCTATTACAATCATTCATGCGTTGTTCTCGTGATTCGTCTGAATTTTCAATAAAAAATTGGTGTGGTTAAAGATACCTTCCCAGAAAAGTATTTATCGGGTGGTTATTTCCAATAAAAGTATGGCAATTTTGGTATATATGGAAAGTAGAAAAATCCAATCTTACTAGAAAAATACTGGATTCCCTGAAAAACACTTATGGAGCGTATACGGGACAAAAGTGTAAGGGTGCCCCTAATCGACAGCCCGGCAATTAGGAATATCTGCACATGTGATGTCAAAGGTTGCACGTGGAGATTGAGCACTTGATGTACATGTTGATAAACTTAATGAAGAGTTAGACGTACAACACTTTCTGAGATAAAAATCACGGAAAAAGACGCGGGCAGTGGATATTCCAAGCATTTAATTAGGATTCGATATTTTTAATAAATAGTCAGCAAGGAAAGACAACATCGTCTTGTGTATACAATGAATTCTCCTCTGACTTCGCACCCGTTACTAGGGGTATTCCTTGTCAATTACAATGTTTTGAGAAGGATTTGAAGCAAAATTATGATAAATTAATTAGTTTGAATATGTTTTTAGTCGAAATATATCATCAAATCACCCAGTTTGTACGCAGGAATGTATCTTTAAGCGACAATTATTTTTTGGGAAGACATAAAATCATGCCTGTAGTATGGGTTAGATGATAACACTTAAAGATACATTATGTAAGATTTAGATAAAGAACTAGCCATTCTTGCTATAATAGTTCGAAAGTAGATGATGTAAAAGGAATAATTACTCTATTGCAAGCGAAGATGTTAGCCTTTGAAGGTTTGACAGACGTGTGCAATAATTTCAACCACCGTACTGGTTGATCGAAGCTAAGTCTCGGTCCTCCATATTTGATTAAATGAAAGTATCGCTGAACCATTCTAATCTATTTAATATTGGAGAAATCTGATGCCATCAAGAGTTGATTAAGGCCTGGATAGGTTAATTAATGTCTAATTAATAGTTTATATAACATTTCAAGCCTAAAGAAAGACCTGCAATAGGCAGATTTAGCTCTTGCATAATGTATGTTTAAAGAAATATATGATATTGATATAAAAAACAACAGCCTTATATAGATAGATAAATATAGCACTTTAAAAGTACAATGTACTCTGAAGTATCAGACAGATAAAGATTGAACAATGTTTGGTAATGTCAAGTGATTTATCTAATATAGAAAAATCAAGCCCCGAGTTCACAAATCATTTTCAGACTATTTTGGAGAATTAAACTGCTTAATTTTGTGTTAAAATCCCTTAAAATATTCTCTACCTTAGGGCCGAGCAACTAACACAACATCTGTGATACGTTTTCAAACAACTTAAACTTGTCAGTCTTTATCTGGAAATGGAGACAGGTGTACCAAGCTGTATTATGCGGTGTCTGGATAAAACCAGACTTTTATTTTATAAAAATAATGTGTAGATGAACTTTACCTTTTGTTATCAAGTACAGCACATGGGTCATTCATTGTAGAGACCTCTAAAGGAACAGGGGTCGATTATCAGGTCACCCAAAGAAAAAATTGACCCAAAATCTTAAAAGGGTTACCTGTCCGGATAAGGAATTTTGACGTTCACGTCCAAACAACTCAATATTTTGAGCTGAAATTTTGAGACAAGGTAAAAACACCATTCCTCTATATTTTGGCGCTTAAATTTCATAGGTACTCAGACTTTTATTTTTAAGACTCTGTTCAAGTTAAGAATTTACTGAACTTTTAATCACTGTTTATGAGAAATATCTTTGATCCAGAAACACAAAAATTTGTACATATAGAGAATCTCCTACACGTCTTTTTTGATATCAAAAGACAAGTAGGAGATTTTATTTATCACCCAATCCCTTCTTGCATGCACAAATAGATAAATATAATTCTTTGCTGTAGATTTCACTTTTACTGAACATTACGGCGTAGTGATACATCATTTTTTGACAGCAATTCAACCATTGCAAAGTCCTTTATATTGACCCAGTGTTTCCATCAAGGTCAATTGAATAACAATAGTTCATTTTTAATAAAAAAAAAAAAGTTACTTTTAATAAGAAATGAACTGTTCCTTTTCAACTGACCAATCAAATTCATGTAAAGTGATATCTCCTAAGGAGATATCGCAGTAGATTATAAAATATATCACACAAGCGATATCTACTGTAGAATGTATTATTGGGTGATAAAGTTTCTTATTTGATGTATTTGATACATTAAAACAAAAGGGCTATATTTTAGTTAAAATAAGGCAAATAATTTTGAGTAAATTCGTAAGTCTGAGAATGCTTCGTGAACTCGGGACCAAGTTATTTTATTATCATTAAAGCTGATGCCACCGTGGTTCAGTGAGTAAAATGCTGGCTCGCTGGCCTGGAGGTCGCGGGTTCGTTCCCGGTGTTGGCAGAGAAAGTTCATTAGGATTTTACGGTGTGCTTTCCACCTCGTGTGTGGTGCAGGATGGAGGGCCTGACAAGGACAGCTGTCTGGTCGATTGGATGGGCATGTACACATTGGTGTTCATGCATAAGATGCCTTGGCAGATGGAATTCGATATAAGACTAGACTTTACCACCGCTGTCCGTGCAAAATGTCCCTCATAACACGTTAAAAACCCATTTCATTTCATTTATTAAAGCCACTGAAGATTTAAATCTTTTGCAAACTAAAATATTGTCAAAATTGAAAACGACGTTCAGTGGCTTTAATAGGCTACGGTCTATATTTGGAAATGTATTTTACTCTTATTTTATTTCCAACCTTGTGGATTTTCTCTGGGTCCTCCGGATCCCTCCCAATGCTAAAAAACCCTACGTGCAAGCAAATTATTGAAATAAAATTGAACCATATGTTAGTCCGGAAACGACCTAGTTTGTGTTGAGTGGAGGTTAAACCCCATTCCTCCCTCTCTCTCTCTCTCTCGTTTTATTTTCGCTTTGGTCAAAGAATTTCAAATTTTATGAGCATGCTTGGATTGAAATATAAATTTTCTTAGTCAACGGAAATAAGTTCTAAATTTGATATTCCCTGGACTAAGACATAAGATTTAAGCTTCTTTAAAGATTAAGATGTAGCCTGACACCTCATGACCTCGTTCTTATTTTTTGGGATGACATGAAGGAAATAAAACTAGTAGCCTGGCGAGAAACTGTTTATTATGGACCTCATAAATAGGGGTTTCAGGTCAAAGTTTCAAATGACAGAAATTTTTTTTTTAAAAATCTGGATGATACCTCAAGAAAGTTTTTTTTATATTTAGTCGAAATTTGGCAATTTTCAGTCATCATAACAGATAAATCCCATTTTCTACGGGTCTACTTGTCCGATCACGTGGTATCAACAACCATAATAACCACAAAAATGTTATCTATCGTTTGATTGGTTCTATATCAAAATCCCCCGGTAACTAAGGTGCGGATTCACCAATGAAGTGAGTCGTAGCAATGGAAAATCTCAGGCCGCGTGACGTCAGAGCGGTATTTTCCTGTGAGCGTATCATGTAAACAAACGTAATTTCGCTTACATTTCGTTAATTTTTTAGCCTGAATCTTTGCAGATATTGAGATTGATATTAAACTATTGCAATACAATTGCTAGTAATGCATTTACATAAAATAGTAATTCAGAATCGTAGATTGAAGTGGGCTATATTTCACGCTAAAGTCATGTGACCTGAAACCCCTATCATAAAACAATTGATATAACAAAATATATAACAATATTTACACAAAAACAAACTGGGGGAGTGGATGGCCGAATGGTTACCTGTATCATAAGGTCTGTCATTGAGTCAACTGGCATGGTTTCGAATACCTGGTTGTACATGACAAACTATAATAGTTTAAAAACAGAATATGCTGATATTAGCGATTCAATTTTAGGCTAGCCTCGATCGTTATTACTAATGTTGGTACGATAATAAACAAAGTCTTGATTATCCATTTTTACGTTAAATTATCTATCACAAAATGTATTCAAATCCACTAAATAACGCAGGCTAACAATGGCATCAAGAGTTGATTATGGTCTGGATAGGTTAATTGATGTCGAATAGTTTATATAACATAGTTTATATAACATGCTCTCGCATGTTTAACCAGTAAATTTTACTTCCAGTATGACTGAATTGAAAACACTGCTAGAAGGACTTTACCTTACAAATAGAGCTTGGAATTCTAAATGTTACCTATTTCCTGTTATTAGTTAAGTATCTAGTCTGGATCGTACCAACCCAAATGATCTCTGCTTTGTCCGCAATAAATACTGTCCAGATTGATATCTATTGTAGTGTTAAGGTGGAATCAATTTGGGCTGGAATGATCAAGACTTCTGTTATTTACCGTATTTACAGAATACGCAGAAAGTTAATTTAAAACATTGTAATGGAATGTTGTTTAGAAATAATTTGAAATTTAATAGTTTTGTCATATTATGTAAACATTACATTCCTTGCATATTATAAAATTTCAAACCAACAAAACAAAGGACTTTTTCTGCCAACACAGTATCTTTGATCAAAGCACATATAATAAAACACACTGAATTTTGTATGAGACATGGTATCACAGAGAAATGAAATGAAATGGGGTTTAAATTCCTAATGTTCTGCTCCTATACTGGGCTAATGAAGACGGGCATACGCCATACAGTGTGCTATGAGGGAAAGTTTGCCCGGGCAGCAACACTATCGCCTACTCTAATATCGAATTCCAACTGCCAAGGGATCTTTTACATGCACTCCAATGTATACACGGAACCTCGATTTTTCATATCATCCAAAGGACTAGACAGCTGCCCTTGTCAGGCCCTCCGTTCTGCACCACTGACAAGGGGAGACCAGATCGGAAAATCCCGATAAACGTTCTCGGCAAATGCAGGGATCGAACACCCAACCTCCAGGCTAGCGAGCCAGCGCCTTTACCACCTAGCCACCGTGGCTCCGATATCACAGAGGAGAGGGGGCACAAAAACCCATGGTATTCAGCATTCGGGGTTGTCGGGGCATGAGGGACAAGATCCTGTCCGGGCCCAAGATTGCCTGGCAAAGAACTGCATATAGTTGTTCGGATGGTATGAAAACCAAGGTCCCTTGTACAATTGCGCCATTGAGCAGCATTGTTCTGTAACCGGCTTGGGTTCTTATTACTGTTGACAGTTCATCATACTAATCTTCTTATCCATAAGGGGGGGTTGGATGGCCGAATGGTTAGCACATGCGCGCTGTATCGTAAGGCCTGTCATTGAGTGAACTGGCGTGGTTTCGAATCCCCGGTTGTACATGACAAGGAGTATGGTCGCCTGTCCCACCTCGTGGGTTTTCTCTCCGGGCCCTCCGGTTTCCTTCCACTGATAAAGACCCCCTACGCGCAAGCAAATTATTGAAATAAAATTAAACCATATGTTAGTCCCGAAATGACCAAGTTTGTGTCGAGTGGATGTTAAACCCCATTTCTCTCTATCTCTCTTATCCATAAATTATAAACACTTGATTCAGCTAATTATAGATCGTTATGTAGATACAGTAAATAACAATCATAACAGATAGTATCCAGAGCGGTATATAATAACTGCAGAGATGGTATAACTATAAGTGTAGCTTGTTATCTGTACCGCCCACCTAACTTGTTTCCTCTATGGGTCCACCTTCATATATATATTCTTGAAGGTGTAACCCCTAAATACCTACATTACAATTAACATAAACACAACAATTTACACATAGATTAAAATATTAAACGAATACAAAGAAGATTATAGACATAGAAAATAGACTTACAATATTAACTATATACATGTAATAATATATTAAAGATACATTATGGGAGATAAGATAAAGACTTGGTGTAGGTGTTCATCAGGTAATACCTCGACTGAGTTCAATATAGAGATTAGCCGGTTGATTTATTGGATATAAACCTTTGAATAATAGCGCCTAACAGGCAGCTGTGTTTAATTGTGTTTAATTGTGTTTAATTATGTTCTCCTGATTTTGATTGTTTCTGTGTGTTTGAAGTAAATGTTTGTGATATGTGCTTAGAAACACTTCATGTGTAATGAAGCGCTATATAAATCGAACAATAATAATAAAGAGATGGCAGTTCTCCTATAATACTTAAAAACTAGATAGTGTAAAGGTAATTTGCTGAAAATTTCAGTCAAATTGATCCACTATGAGCCGAGAAAGAAGCGGGCGAAATTTTTGCATAGTCTCGGTCATCATTACTAAAATCATTAATATAAACAGCATAGTCGCGATTATCCACTTTTTCTGATTTAATTATCAACGGCCGTTAGCGGCATATAGGAATCTAATCCAGCCAACATCGAAGGCTAGCCTTGACATCGAGAGTTTATTATGGTCTGGATAAGTTACTTAATGTCTAATTGATAATTTAGATAACATTTCAGGCCTAAAGAACGACTTGTAATAAGCAGATTTTGCTCTTGCATAATGTATGTTTAAATATATACATGTAATAATATATTAACACATTATTCCAATACAGTCTTATTCTCATTAGATTACTAGTTAAGAGGACTAGGCTCTAAGATTTCATATCAATGTTAGGGTAACCCATAATTAAAGTAGCCAAGTCTCTAATACTCAATATCATCCAAAATCTTCAACATTGAAAACACGAATTATTTGTCAATGTAAAACAACATTGATGCTGTGATCTTACAGGAAAAAGATGGGCTTCTGATATCCAATATTTAAGTCAAAATAAATATTTTACCATTGGTACACGAATCATGTACCATAATGCGTTTCAGCCCCAGTTCTAGCAAGAGGAACGAGGCTAGACATATTGCACCAAACCAAATGGTGTATGTAGACTGGAATAACCAGACGCTAGGAATTTGCATTCGATTGAGACTGCTGGCTTATTTCACGGAACATGACTGATTTGAAATTGGAGTAAAAACGGAAACCATTGAATGTAAATCAGTTTATATACATTCATATTACAGTATTATATGAGTTGCAACTCACTTGTGTCAATTTCTACGTCCCAAATGTTAGCAATTTAGCTCCTTTAAACCATAGACAGATAATTAGCGATTTAGCTCCTTTAAACCATAGACAGATAATTATAAGGACTTGACAGACCGTGGTGACAATTCCATGCATTACAAAAGGTGAATTAAATTAAATGCATGCTGATTGACAATTCCATTGCATTACAAAAGGTGAATTAAATTTAATGCATGCTGATTATTAACTGTCAATTTACAAAGGTGACTTAGTTGAATAGTGGTTATTATTGAAGTTCATGCTTGAAATATCGTAACCTATATTTAACGACCTGTATATTATTGTAAATATGTTGATTTATTTGCTGGTTTATTTCCGAGCTATATTCAACTGTAATATAATAAAACATAAAATATAATGGACTGGAATGATGTTTATTTCGTCAGTAATTGGTTTAACAATAAGCTCCAGCAGGTTTCTTTGTCAAATATTCTAGAAGATTTAACACATTTGGCCAAACATCAAAACTTATTGTTTGCCAATTTACAGCTTAAAGATACATTATGGGAGATTCCATAATGAGTTGGCAGTCCTCACTATAATAGTTAAAAACTTGATTATGTAAAGGCAATTTGCTGAAAATTTCATTCAAATTGATCCACTATGAACCGAGAACTAAGCGATCGAATTTCCGCCTAGCTTTGATCATCATTACTAAAGTCAGTACGATAAAGATCATAGTCTTGATTATCCATTTAATCGTTAAATCGTGAAGGAAAGTTATGCAGTAAATCGGTTCAGAATTTTGTTTTACTTGTGTTCACAACACTAGGATCTGGATGATTTGTTATATAAGCCATGTTCTGGTTAATGTGAGGGATTATCCAATGAAACTCTCTGTTATGGCGAGTTTTAGGTGTGAGGTGCACAGATCTGTGGCACTGTAATCCGAGTATCATTTAACCTGGTGTATTTAGCACTAAATTCTTTCACATTCATTCAATTTCAAATCTTTGTTTAAAAATAGTTTAAAATCACCAAAAAATCATCTAATTTACATTTGTGTTTAGTTTAAAGCTGACCATTCAATTTTGATAATGAGTGTCCATTTTACAAGCATCTAATTTCTTGATCACTGTTAAAAAAATAAACAACCTAATTGATTATTGATGTATAATGATTAATTTTTGAACAGTGGTCAGGTATTTAATTTTATTTCAGTAATTCGCTTGTGCGTAAGGGTCTTTAGCAGTGAGAGGAAACTGTAGGACCCAGACAAAACCCACAAGACTGTGGAATTGTTTACCTGTGAATCTCAAAACATAGCAATGTTTCGAAACTTTAAAATTAAAACTAAAATCTCATCTGATTGAATTAAATAAACCTGTGCCATGAACTTACTTTTTGGATGGAATATGTGCAATATCAATATTCATTGGGGGGTTGGATGGCTGAATGGTTAGCGTGCACGCGTTGTATCATTAAGTCTGTCATTGAGTCAACTGGCGTGGTTTCGAATCCCCGGTTGTACGTGTCAAGGAGTAGGGTCGCCTGTCCAACCTCGTGGGTTTTCTCCGGGTCCTCCGGTTTTCTCCCACTGCTAAAGACCCCTACGCACAAGCGAATTATTGAAATAGAATTAAACCATATGTTAGTCCCGAAATGACCTAGTTTGTGTCGAGTGGACGTTAAACCCCATTTCTCTCTCTCTCTCAATATTCATTATTATTATTATTATTATTTTTCAAAAATCTTCACGATATATGTTAGTCACAAATTGTGGGTGTTAAAGGCATGTTGAATGCTATCATCTGTTAACATGGCAAACACAAGAACGAATAATTTATGTTAAGATGGACCACAAGATGATCTCTAACCCTGAATCACATGACCACAAATTATAATAAACATTAGGTCATAATACATATCTTATAGAAATGGCCTCCTTCCGTTTCTTACCTAGTTTCTTGTAACAAACGGGAGGAAATTGGAACGGGGTGTGTTGAGGTCGTTTTCCTTTTCTTCTGGAGTGGATTGTGGATCAATATATATTGCAGGTGCTCGTGGAATGATTATTGACGAGTGTTGAGATAAGGTTGTTGGGTATTGTATTATTAGAACTCTTTCTATAAATAACAGTGTCGGTTTGTGTAGGATTTTGTCGAAAACTGAGCAGGAAAAGATTTGATAAAAATATCAATGCAGAGGATGAAAAGAATTGGAAATATTTTATTTTGAGTGTGATGTTAAACATGTAAGATACAGAGACAACAGAATAGGGGAAAAAAAAGATAGAAAAAAAAAAGGTCATCGTTAAACCGTTACATTACGTGTATTTGTGTAGTTTTAATCTTCTAACCTATGGTTAGTCAAGTATTACCCACATAATACAGCTAGAAAAAAAAAAAAACTTTCAAGGCCACATATTAATCTCACCGATGTTATCAGCTATTTTAAACTGATTTTTGCTTCTGCGTACAATATAAGGACATACGGTTGATTTGAACCAATAGTTGTTCAACCATTGCCAGCATAATCAAATAAAATTTTTAAAAAAAAGAACGTGTTTTCATGTGAAGATATCGGCAATTTTAAACTATTTTAAACTTCTGCCTACAATATAAGGACATACGGTTGATTAGAACCAATAGTTGTTCAACCATTACCAGCATAATCAAATAAAATTTAAAAAAAAAGAAAACAGAACGTGTTTTCATGTGAAGTTATCAGCTATTTTAAACTGATTTTTACTTCTGCATACCTACAGAATTTAAACAATACGACAACAAACGATCGATTGGAACCAATAGCTTGTTCAACCATTACCAGCATTATCAAATAATATTAAAAAAAAGTGTTTTCATGTGAAGTTAGCAGCTATTTTAAATTGATTTTTACTTCTGTGTACCTACAGAATATTAACAACACACGTAGTTGTTGATCCGTTACCAGCAAATAAAAAATCTAAAAAAAAAGTGTTTTCATGTGAAGTTATCAGCTATTTCCATCTCATTAGACCAACTTTTTTCTACCATTAAACATTGAAATCTGTTTGTTTTTCGGTTATGCCTTTATTCATTCGTTAAGTGCAAAAAGTTGCGTCGTTAGGTGCAAAAAGGTGTGGATTTTTCCAATTTCAACAACATATCGAACTAATGACAAAGGACAAAGAATTGTTGATTTTTAAAATTTTAACACAATATCAAGGACTTTTAATGTGATTTGTGTGTGACGTCACTGTTTCGTAAGATTGACGGTTATTTTAAAAAAAAAGAAATCGAGTAAAGATAGGCGTAAATTGTGCGTTTAATTAAAATGAAAATATAGTTTGCACCTGTCTAACCTTGAAGAAACCAGGGAAGAAAATACAGTCTTGTCATTAAAATAATACATGTGTACGGAGGAGGGGATAAATGAAAGTTATTAGATAATTGTATAAATGACATGTGTTAAGATTGATAGAAGAGGAGATTAAACAAGGGTTTAAGGGGTCAGAGTTTACACCAAAAGGCCAAAAGTATCAATGGTTTATGTTTGATTTTAATTTGCAGCCTAAAGGTAGATACCTATCTCCTAGTACTACCAGTATTACATGTAAATTATTTATAAATAGATTTATTTTGAACTATGACATGATCCAGGTCCACATAATATATACACCCTGATCTATCTTCTAGTCAATGGATGTAACTAGAAACTTGTTTTGATGATTATGTGTTAATTGAGAAAGTGACTTAATCAACTACTGATGACATGATGACATGTCGCTCAGATGACAAGTGACGGTATATAGGTAGAAATGGCAGTATAGATTTAATTCTTTCACTGAAGACCATGATAGAAGGAATACAGTAGTTCACACCTTCCAGTGTAGACTGTTTTACCTGTTTAAAATCTTTGTACATCGAGAAATCAGTGAACAATATACCTGCAACAACGAACTGTTTGGATTAAGTGTACCGGTAATTCTTTGGAAACCTATGATTTTAAGGGAACTAGAGTTGTGTAGTGTTATTAATAATAACTTTTAAACAGCAATTGTTTAATATCAAACAATTTGTAATTAAAGACATATTACAATCAAAAAAACATTCAACATTTTATTTTTGTAACCTGTGACTTTAAGGATTGGTAATCACCTTGTGTAAAAAAAAAAACCAAAACAACCTGACATCGTAAAAATATTCCTGTGGACATTAGGTGGTTGTTTTTATCATAAAATAAAAGGGATTATAGTGTTTCTACTTTTACCAGTGGTGAATGTTTCTTGTGGATTTTTACCTGTACTTCAGGTATCAGCACACCTGTACTAACGAGTTCAATCGCACCTTTAATCAAAGCTATTGAGAAAAGACATCAATATATTTATACACAGCTGGATGAGATGTCAGCTCATAATTAACCACAGGAAACATCACTTCTAAAAGTACATCATTTATAACGAACACGGTTGGATGTCTTTCTTACTTATAAAAAAAATATTGTTTGATACACATGCTTGTCATATTATAAAAGTGGTTGTCAAGTTATTAACGATTTTCATATCCTGCACATATAAGTGGAATCATACGAAACTAATGTTCTAAAACAACGCTTCCAGAAATTTTTATCTAGGCTATATATATAACACGATTTTAATACCCAGCATAGATGAGTGGCATCATACGAAACTAATGTTCTAAATCAAGGCTTCGGAAATGTTTATGTAGGCTATTTATATATATAGTGTAATAACGCGATTTTAATATCTGCGATATCACTCAAGGTGGAAGCGGATGTTGAGTCTCCAGGAACAAATGAACGATTTTAATATCCAGTGTGGAAAAGTGGCGTCATCTGACCCTAATGGTCTAAAACAAAGTGTTTATGTAGACTACCCATATATAAAGTTAATGGATTTCAATAATATACGGGCCTAGTGTTGAATTTAAGGAATTGAAATTAAAACTTGTTCCATCTTTATCTCTGTTTCGTTTAGACATTTTATTTATTGCTACCCAGTTCTTGAAACGTGTCCTTTTAGTCGAATCGGATAGATCAGAATCAAACCTGTGCCTTGTATTCTTTACACAACAAACCTTCCAGGTGTACCAAGTCTTAATTATTCAGTTAAATAGATTTGTACAAGTGTTTTTTGTAATTTATTCAACAGTTGTTATTGTATGGCCTACAGGTGTACCCCGGGAATGATAAAAGCCGAGAATCTGAAATATTAATCAAAAAGCATGTCAACATCACAATAGATACATGCTTCATACCGAGACCATTTTTTATAACAGGAGGTTATTATTACAGGCTTAGTGAACTATTGTTATATATATATCATTGTTCATCTCACCTTGATAGGTAACCCTAATATACCTGAGATATGATACCTGTTGAGCTTTATTAAAGATCCTGTTACAAGTCACCTTTTGAAAGTAACTTGTGGACTATGTAGGTTGATGAATTCGTAATTGTTTACTTCATAAAATTTGAGGGTCGTAGCGAAATTTAATCAGCTTTATATCACTGGCTATTAAAAACTGCCATCAGAATACAGATTTAAAAATAATATAGTTGTTCGACTTAATTTGTGAGGTTCAGTTAATATTCAGATTATACGTCGACATAGAAATTTTATCTTTTGAAGATGGCAGGAACGAAAATAAACCACGAGTGTTAGACGAAATATTCTTAAAATCAAGGTTTAAAGCATCTGAACGTAAGCTTATTACTTGAGAAGAAATTGACGGCTAGATAAATCTAATCATCGCTAAGTTATCACAATCTGGTTTAAAGACTGTTGACTCTCCGAGACGCAGTATACACAGAAATTACATAAATTAACAAACTGAAATCTTACGAAAATATTTGTCAGTGAATAAAAAGAACTTGAAGATTGGATGTTTTGTTCGCAGGGCGTTAAATTCCGTTTGTTTTTCTCAAGCGTTAGGTAACGTTTAAAAGCTCTGTTTTGTGTATTCGAGTAAAACATTGTTTTTAAAGGGCATAGAAAAGTCGGATGTCAAATAACCTCTGTTTTACTGGACACAGAGATAGTGTCTTTCTGGGTGTGTTTAGTGTTGTGGGCCATCAAAGAGACTTTATTAACCTTTGCGACTCCTCAAGAAAACTTATTTAATTGATTTTGGACTTGAATTGCTGAAGTTTACTTTTCTCGGGATCTAGGTAACTTTTAGAAAATTGCATTTATAGTGTGAAATTTTTGTTCAATGAAATATAATAAAGTACACAATTTGTAAACAGTGTTATAGTCCGTTTCACAAAAGACCATTTACGTTGATAAACAGTATGCAAACAGTGTAATAGTCTGTTTCAATATAGAACCATTAGCTAGTCTAACATTAGCATGTGTATTTAGTAACGAATAGTGAATAGTACTGCTATTAATGGTGGAGAATTACTTATATATAGAAAATTGTCAACATTGTAGTACAACTTTTCAACCAACTCTTGTGTATCCAGTCTTAAAAACTTATAGAAACAGTATAATTTATTTTATCTTGTGTATCCAGTCTTAAAAATTTATATGAACGGTAGTGTTAAAAACATATACAGTACACTCAACAAAACTAAAGACCGTTTCTATTTAGGAACACTTATTTCTCTGAATTAAATTATAAGTCCTCAAATGTTACTCTGAAGTGGATGATGCTTTAATTGATTGACAAGTGTGATCAAAGTTGTTTAACGTTCTTGCTAATCAAGCCTTCATTGTCTTTGTCAGTGGACAAGATTGGCTTATTCAGTCTCATTTACTTAAATTGGCCTACTGCAATCAATATAGACTCTTCATTTGAAATAATAGTATAATATAAAGAGTATGTAATTCATTAAACATCAATGGAATAGTCTCATCAGATTATTAATTAAATGTTAACGTGATGTTCAATTAACTCATTGGTGACCCGTTCGTTAATTTGTCGTCTTAAGACTTTTGTCGTCTGAGAAGATTATTTCGATAAATATTGAAGTTTTAATTAATTTTCATATATTTGAGAAACAGCTGATGTTTTCGTTGTGAATTTGCTTTAGTCTGTTTAACCCGAATAACTCATTAAGGAATATTTTTGAGAACAATAGTGACCTTGTACTGAAGAAGTGAATGTAATTGAAGAAATTCTTAGAAAGTTTTCTGTCATCCATACGTTAAATTCTGAAGTGGTCAGGATTTATGAGATCTGATTGTAGTGATTACCGTGAATATATGAACGGAACAAGCAGCTGATTGAACCCACGTAAAGTATATCCTGTTGATGTAAAGACGTAATTTATGGATAATTAAAATATGAGGTGTGAGTGCGTATATAATATATAGATATATTAATATAGTTTTCTTCAAGACTCATTGACAAGCCTTCACAGTGTATCTACTTTCCAAATTGATGAGTGAGGCAAAATAACCGAGTAAAACATACTTTTTTTTAAAGATATTAGTCATACATAATGTTGCCTTGTTCGTAGTATTCTGAATTTACTGTGTATGTGGGAGGTTGAATGATCTAGTATCCATGAAGTCAGAGAAGCATGTATGTACCAGTATATTTGTGAATTAATTGGGTTGGGGGTTGTAAAGTGTAGTTTGTCAAGCCAGCCCATTTAAACAAGGACAAGTCAGACATATTTTACAATGTGTGTATATATATATATATATATAAAGAAAAGCGTGGATATCTGCTTCGTGAGTGACATGCCCAGTATATGAATCAGTTGAAAAGTTAAGAAGCTTATCTCCAGAATTAGAACACTATAGTTCACTACATTTAATCTGCACGTGGTCGTTTTACGATATTACTATACAATCAGTGAACAGACACTTAAAACATGCGACTCGGATGAAGGTGTTAGTAGTTGTTCTACCTCAATTAATTTTTCCGTTAACCAACAAATTGATAGAAGTCAATGAACTGAATGGACTAATTCTCTCAAATCCAACAATCACGTCCGTTCTTCGAAGATCAATACATGGTGATATTAACCAATGGAAAAAGAAAACCACGCATCCAGTTAATTGACAACAAGTTCACACGTTTTGTGTGTTGTGATAAATTTTTGGAAATAAAATGAGATGACTCTTGGGAAAGAAATTATTCTAACTTTGGATGGATTGACGTGCTGTTGCTTGGAAACTTAGTAATTGCACTTGGACCGTTTGAAGTTTGGACTTAAATGACCGGTTGAATTCATGACATGTTTTTCAGGTATGTAGTAAAAGGAAAATGGATTATGTATGTATATACATGTATATATAAGTGGATAATCCCTAATCCTCAAGCATAAATAAGTATGTACGTAAAAGATTTATTTCTAAAAGGGATTAATATTTAATAAGACTGTTTGTAAATAAAAAAAAAATGAATTCAACACCTGGTATTTTTAATCTTCAAAATAATCCTTAAATTTGATTACTTTTTAAAAATAGGATTTAATAAAAATACAAAATAATCCTTAAAATTGATTATTTTAAAAAAAAAACAACCCAACCCCCAACGGATTAATGTTCAGAAAACAGGATTAGAATAACAGAACATTATTTCAATTCCATTAGTTGAGAACTTGACAATTAATTACACAAGTGATTATGTTAAATGGTTAATCCCCTTAAGCTGATCAATTAATTGGTTAATGTAAAAAAAAAAAGGGATTAACCTAAGGCCTGAAAAATAAAAAGTTAAACATAAAAAGAGGAATTAATAGATAGATTAACTACTGAAATAAGAAAGTTTTCATAACACCAAATCGTTAATGTGAGAAATAGATCTTATTAATATTATCTGATATGAACAATAGCCACAGGACAATACTACTAGACTATATTAACTTTGTTTTGTTATTTTGTAAGAGAGATTAAGGCATATTACTGCGTTACATTGTTGCTGGGCTGTTGATGATCCCGGTTATAAACTATCCAATAGGATTACTACATGTAGTGTAAACCTTTGTTAGGGAGTGTTGTGTAGTAGTGTGCTTACTGGTAGATGTGACTGTACGCTCGCTTGTGGAGTTCACCTTGTTATATACTATAGATAAGTTAGGTTCAGTCAATGAGAGGTAGTAAGTGTCAGGGATAGCTGATGGCTGAGTACTTTATGATGTAGATCACAAGTAGGTATATTAATGTTTTTAACTTTCACGTCTGCATAAGAACAAGTTAAATCGTGCTTCAACATGGATCTACTTATAAAATATAACTTTATGTTGTGGAAATAATACATTGTTGTTATATTTCTGATTTTAAATCAACTCAAACTTAATATATATTTCAAGTTTGGAATAAGAAATGTATCTAAAATTCACGTGTCTCTCAAAAACTTTGATTGGATATTGGATGAGTGTGTTGGTAACTTCTATATTTCTATATGAATATGATTTGAAAACCTATTAAGTGAAAGTTAATTTAAGGAAAATTATTATCTAAACTATTCTTGTGTGATTAAAAAATTGACTGAAAGTTGGAATAAGTTTATTGATATAAATATTTATTTAATATATGAAAACGTCTGGAGTGAAAATTTACTTTTCTGGTAAAAACAAATTACTGAAAGTTGGAATAAATTTAATGATATAAATATTTATTTAATATATGAAAACTTCTGGAGTGAAAATTTACTTTTCTGTTAAAAATGAATTACTTAAGATTTGCTGAATTCTTGAGTGAAAGAAATATAGACATAAAAGAGTATATATTAGGATACATAAACTTAATATTAAAAGTAAAAACCAGAATTTTTAACAGAACACTGTTTTTCTGGGATACAATCACAAGTTTTATTCTAAAAAGCATGACAATCCGACAAATATTCTATTATTGTTATCAAGCTCAATGAATTTATGATTTGATTTAAGATTTTGTGAGTATAGGACTAATGTGACATGAGCCAGTCAATAATAATAATAATAATAATAATAATAGTTTATCCTCAACTACATGCAATACATGTACATCGTAATTTTAACAAGTGAAATGGTTCTTTCTTTCTAGATTTGAAATCAAGAGTATGAATAACAAATGAACTGAAGTGTGATATTTAAATGACTAGTGTTTTAGTAAAGTGTTTAAATTATTCACCAAATTAAGGTGTGCTACTTTACAGTGTGTTAGGGTTAAATAGTGGCAGTGACTTGAGGAGAAACAGAAGTGAGTTGGGGGTGAAAACAACTCGCTGTGTTTCTCTAACAAAAATACAACTCATGGATGGACTTGTATAGAATGCACATGCATGTGTATTTATAGAGAGTGATTTAGGTGAGTTGTTAATCACTATATATTTTATAAGAGTTTAAAGTCAGGTGGTGAGGTGAGATGAGATTTCAGGGCCACAAGTTCATTTTCTATACATTGTACAAAAAATATTTTACTTGGGATTATATGAGTATGTTTATTGTATGTTGTGTATAAGTATGGTATATAAAGGTTATGTATGAGTGTGTATATAGTATAAGTATAAAATATAAGGGCACCTGCAGATGTTCACAACATAGTATGCAAGTTCATCTTCTATACATTGTACAAAAAATATTTTACTTGGGATTATAAGAGTATGTTGTGTATAAGTATGGTATATAAGGTTATGTTATGTATGAGTGTGTGTATAGGATAAGTTAGAATGAAATATAAGGGCACCTGCAGATGTTCACAACATAGTATACATATTATCTATAAAAGTATGTAGTAATATTACCTACACATGTTATTATATTGATATTAAGATGGTTAACTGTGTAATATTACTACCAGACTCCCTGTATCTAATATCTTCTCTTGATATTTATATTCTAGTAACTATTCCATCAACATTATATATATACCAATAGTAATATATATATATATCTGAGTGAGGCCTAGTTCAATACAAGTGTAGAGTGGATGAAGAGTTCATTGTTAAAACGTACAAGACCCGAGATCAATAATTATAATACTACTGCCAACTAACGGCTCGCTCACACATCAACACGTGCACAGACTAGTCACACTCTCGTTAGAGTTAACAAAGACATTGTTCTGCTAGTGTGTGTAAACTAGTTGTAGTTTTACCGCGCGGATATTGCTATCTGTACTTGCCTGCAGGCCTTTTTAGGGGGTGCAGACACAATACCAGGTGATTAGATTAAATTTAACGGGCTTTTTGTTAGGAGGTGCAGATGTGAGAGGAACACATTATTAGGATTTTGGAGCCATTTTATTCAGTGGTCTGCTAAACAAAGCAGACTAGCTGGTGTGTGTTTAATTTTGTTTGGGTTAAATTAAATAACAGTGTTTTACAAAATGGGGAAACTAAATATGATAGATTCCAAAGTACGCGATTCCAAACACATCAAACGGGATGTGGTTAGTGCCAATTTGGAAGTTGTGACCCAGGAGAGTTTTAATCGAAGATTGGAAGGAATGAGTGCTTGTCTTAATTGTGAAAAAGAAAGAACCAATTTCAGGGGACATAACTCTAAAAAACAAAAACATAATCGTAAAGGCAAATGGAAGCGGCCACCGGTCAAGACTAAATCTCCAATAGTTATTCGTCTTAAGGACACGTTAAAATCGTCCATCAAACATCGACAGAGTAGTGTGGAAATTGACTCGGAGCCATCTTCTCCCATTGATCATGTTGCTCATGACGACCAATATTATGGTAGCTACATTCCTCCATACTATCATTATTCTGCCAAAACTATGTTCAAAGAATTTAAAAATGCTCACAAACTTTCAGAGAAAGCCAAGCAAAAGGACAATAAAAATCTTAATGCCTTAATTTCCAATATAGAGAAAGCTCATTTGAAGCATAATAGCAGTATAGACTATAACTTATCAAGGGAGGCAACTCCGTATCAGAAAAACTCAGATCCACTCAATAATGTGAATTGCTCAAATGAAACCAGCGATGGTACAGTTTCCCGTAGTATTATTAATAGAGATAATATAGACCTTATTTGTAATGATTTATACAACAGTAGTGAAAAATCCGATAGTGGGACCATAGACGATTCCGAAAGTGAGTATTCTTCAATAACCTCCAGTGTGGAGAATTTATCCGATTCGGGAGACATTATTCCAATCGTTGACAATTCCGCAACTTTCCAGTTCCTGCCAGAAGAGCTCGAGAGACTGGCCAATTATACGACAGGATTTCCCCTGTTTCGTTATGATTGCGCTCCGTCCCAATGTTCCGAATGTATGAACGCGTGGACGAACTACCAGTACTATAACTATCCTGGTCATAATCTGTTTTCCGATCCAAAACCCAGTCAATCACATCCCGATAGTTTCGATATCCATTCCACAATTGACGTAGAGGTTTCGACATCCCAAGAGGAAAGTCTCGACGAATCTGAAGAAGATGAAATAACAAATATCACTATAACGCCCGACTATGAGCAGTCGGAAGAAACAAGACAAGTCAACGCCAAACGACCAAAGACGACGCCACATCGCGTGGCTATAAGTGTACAGAAGGCAGACGAGTTGACGGAAGCACCAGTCAAACAATTATGGGATATTGGAATCTCGCATCGAAGAAATCGTTATGACGATAATCCTTTTCCGGATAGCGTGTACATGGATCTGACGGGAATGGATGTGACGGTTACAGTTTATTACGAGCAGAATCTCACACCATCATCAACCATCAGTGTGGATAGCTATGCAAATTATGGTTCACTTTACGTCCCCCCTCATTGGAATTCAGCATATTACTGGCCATCGTATTATATGCCGCCATCATACGGACTGACGTCTCAAATATCATCTCTTAGTGACATGTCATTGCCAAAAACAGTTATGGTTCCACCTCATGAACTTAAAACCTGTAAGTATAGTAACTTTATCTCCGTGTTCATATGTTCTGTGTCAAATTATGTCTGCGATCATGATATTCCATCACTTTTACTTTCCCCCACTTTTACATTTTAGGGTTAGGGTCAGGTATTTAAGATTAAAACCTATAAATTATTGAATAAAATTTAACCATATATTAGCCCCGAAATTACCTAGTTTGTGTCAAGTGGACTTTAAGCCCCATTCTCTTCTCTATATTTGAATAATAAAAATAATAAATACAAAGCACATACAATACAATATGTACGAAGTAATTTAATATCAATTGAAAATCTGTACCAACTGTGCTTTTATATGCCATCTGTCGCGAATAGTGTCAGACACTAATTCAGGCTTTGTCAGGTACAATTTCTCTGGTGCCTTTCAGTTTCCATTTTAGGTGGACTAAATCTATTAGTTAAGGCCAGCTCAATTTTTTGTCAAGGTCGCTGAGATGTAAAAAAAGGTTAGGATACATGATTGTTGGCAAGATTGTGGGTTAGGGTAAGCATTGGGGCTATAGGTACAGGGTTAGGGTTGGGATTAGTGCTAGTCCTGTTTACATCTCGTGACCCATGACGAAAAATTGAGCTGGCCTTATCATTTATTAGAAGGGCATTATGGGAGATTAGATAAAGAATCGACAGTTCTTGCTATTATAGTTAAAAACATATAGATAATGTAAATAGAATATGCTGAAAATTTCAAATTGCTCAACTCTGAACCAAGATATTAGCGATTGAATTTTAGGCTAGCCTCGATCATTACTAAAGTCGTTAGGATAAAAAACAAGTCTCGGTTATCCATTTTTTCGTTTAATCATACTTCACAATATGTATTTCAATCCGCTAAACATCGCAGGCTCGCGATGGCATCGACAGTTGATTATGGTCTAGATAAGTTAATCAATATCTTATTAATAATTGAGATAACATTCCATGCCTAAAGAAAGACTTGCAATAGGCAGATTTAGCTCTTGCATAATGTATGTTTAAGTCATGGCATTGACAGTGATGTCTTGTGCATGTAAATAGTATAAACATTGGTTACATTCCTTGCTTTATAGAACACTGGATTGTTTTTATGTTTATGTGGCATTTTGAAATTATTTATTGCACCAATGTTTCTGTTGCGTGTGCAGTAATATGATTTAACAATACAGATTTGCTGCAAAGTTTACCGATCCTTGATTTTGTGTTTAATGATAGCAGGTGAATATCTGCAAATCGTTTCCAGGGAAAATAGTCCCATTACACTGGCTCGAATCGACAAGTCATGTATTCTAGATGTAGAAATATCTATTGCAAATCGTTTCCAGGGAAAATAGTCTCGTTACACTGGCTTGAATCGACAAATCATGTATTTGAGATGTAGAAATATCTGTCAAAGACCTAATTGCGCTAACTGCATCGAGTTACAAGAGCTGGAGGCCAGTCCATGATGACAGGTATCATTAAATCAAGGTCATAATTTCCATTCCTGTTTGTCTGTCCTGCGATGTAGACTATATTCTCTTCGTACAGTTGTCCTATATAGCTATGATCTAAATGTAAAATGAAATATTTCTGTAGCAGTAACTCTCATATTGATATAAGCTGCCACGCAATAAGCTGGTTATATCGTGATTCTAAATGTCTAGATATCTGCTAAAAATATGTAACTATGACATTATAAATATGATCAAAAGTTAACAAAAAAAAAAAATTTAATGATTTTACACTGTTATACTACGGTTAATTTGTCTTTTTACTTCACATGAGCCTTTCTGGATTTATATTCGGAAATTCTAAGCTGTGGCAAACTTTTAGGTTTTACTTTTTTTCCCCCTCAAAACACGAGCCTTTCTGGATTGATATACAAAAATTCTAAGCAGTGGTAAAATTTTAGGTTTCACCTTTTTTTTCCCCCTCAAAACACAAGCCTTTCTGGGTCGATATTTGGAAATTCTAAGCTATTTTTTACTTTTAGACTTGATATTTTGACTGTCTCGCATATAAGTTTATTGCTTAAAGACATCAATTAAAGTAGCCAAGTCTCTAACTCATTTTCATCCAAAGTCTTTGACATTGAAAACACAAATTATTTGTCAATTTAAATCAACACTGATGTTGTAATCTTACCATTTATTGTGTACCATAACGCTTTTCAACGCCATTTGTAATGAGGGACTGGAAGAATGAGGCTAGAAATATTCCACAAGTCATGTGCAATAAATACCATCGGTGTAGACTGGAATAACCAGACACTACAGATTGCTATTCGATTGAGACTTTTGTCAATTTCTTGGTCCCAAATATAAGGGATTTAGCTCCTTTAAGGACAGCATGTACATTTAAAAGTAATCCTATACCTTTAAATCTAATAATACATTACACTGAATACAAGTAATACATTAAAAAGATACATCTTCAAAGAATAATGTAAATGCTTTGGATGAAAACAATATCTCTAGATTATAGATAACTGCATATAACGTCCCCATTTGTAACCTTGCTTGTTTTCCATATCTGTGAGAGAAAACAAACCTATTTCACTCGGTCTGTCGAAAGCATATTTTAAATAAAAAAAAAGTAATTGTGAATTAATCAACTTTTTTTTTCTTTTTTTTTTGGACTAGAACTTTCATGTCATTCTATGTTTTTAGTGTGTATTTTTAGACATGATAATAGGTTGTATAACATGATACGATTGTTCGTGATATTGTTGTAATAGATTTCATGTTCACGATTCATACAACTGTCACAATGGAGACATTTTAATATTCAAAAGATTCAAAACTAAAATGTCGAAAGAAATTAGAAAATTACGTTACAAAGATTTTGTTCAGTCATTTGTACAACTAATTTGTTTTATCCTGGTCATTGATAGGGATAAAGGCCTACCTCATATCTCTGGTTTGTTGATAGGGTTAAGGGGTAAAGGCCTACCACATATCTGATTTGTTGATAGGGTTAAGGGGTAAAGGCCTACCGCACATCTTTGCTTGGTTTGATAGGGTTTAGGGGTAAAGGCCTACCACATCTTTGCTCGACTTGATAGGGTTTAGGGGTAAAGGCCTACCACATCTTTGCTTGACTTGATAGGGTTAAAGGGAGTGTTTTTTGCTAGTAAAGGCCTAACACACATCCTTGTTTTATCAATTCCTTAATATACATTTAGTGTTAAATTCTTTTGACAATTAAAGAATTGTTAAAAGCTGTCTTCATTAGGTACAGAAAGGTGGACTGTTAAACCCCATTTCTTTTCATTTGATTTTGTTTATTACAGCTGTTTTCATTAACCCAGCCAGTGCAAAATGGTGGGCGGTTAAACTCCATTTATTTTCTTTTGATTTTGTTTATAAGAGATTAGTTACTGAGTAGCCATCCACCTGCCGAGAGTTTTTTTCCCTTGTAAAAATGGATTAGATAAAATTTGTAGTTTAAAAGAAAGTCTTAGGTTGTCGGGTAGACCCACTCTGGCCCCCCGCCCTTCCATTCCATTGCACTCAAAACTACAGACATGCCAATTGTGTATTATGTAATTGGCTTTTCATATACTTATATTTAATATATGGTTGTGAGGTGTGTGACTTTAATAATAGCATAAAAAGAGGGGTGTGTGACTTTAATAATAGCATAAAAAGAGGGGAGTGTAATGTTGATAAACTGGTTTCCATGTATATGCCTTACCTTTAAGTTAAAACGAATGGTATTTAAATGACTGAAGTTCATGTGTAAAAACTGATTTTATTAATGGAAGGGGTACAGGTTCAACGTTTATAATTCGGTCTATAATTCGGTCAATAAAGCGTAATTGATGATATAATTTGGTTATTATCTTGTTCCTCATGTATCATATATTAAGGAAGTTGAATGATTTAAAATCATCAACACTTATTTCCTCAATTTTTATTCCTCTTAGTTTCTTGCATCATGTAAATCACAACTTCCTTATACTTAAAAATTGCTGCGTAGTGAGCAGCTGCTCTCTATTAATATTAAAGGTCCAAGTGCTTTATATTATTATTAAAGGTCCAACTGCTCTGTAGGTTCAAGTCCTCTGTATTATTATTAAAGGTCCAAGTCCTCTGTATTATTATTAAAGGTCCAAGTGCGCTGTATTATTATTAAAGGTCCTTTCTTCTGATGGTTGTTGGTCATTAAACTAGGTTCTTTAGGGACCCCACTGGTATAAATTGGATCGCCGAATGGTATAGCGCGTGCATGTTGTATCATAAGGTTTATCATTGAGTCAACTGGCTAGTTTCGATTCCCTGGTTATACGTGATAAGGAGTAGGGTCGCCTGTTCAACCTCATGGGTTTTATCCAGGTCCTGCGGTTTCCTAGTCATTCATCCCTTTACAGCTGGAATTTGATATAAGAGTAGGCCGTAGTGCCGCTGTCCACTCAAAATTTCCCTCATAGCACACTGTATGGCGTATGCCCGTCTTCATTAGCCCAGTCAAAGCAGAACAGTAGGACGTTAAATCCCATTTCATTTCATTTATTTGATAGAGAAAAGCAAGAAGTTACAGTATTGGAGTTGATTACATTGCATAAAAGAAATTGTTTACAGGATACTGTTCACATGTTAAGCTGACATTTTGTGATTTCATTTTTTTTTTTTTTTTTTTTTTTTTAAAGATACATTATGGGAGATTCGATAACGAGTTGGCAGTTCTCACTATGATAGTTAAAAACTAGATAATGTAAAGGCAATTTGCTGAAAATTTCATTCAAATTGATCTACTATGAACCGAGAACAAAGCGATTGAAATTTCCGTCTAGCCTTGATCATCATTACTAAAGTCAGTACGATAAACACCATAGTCTCGATTAACCATTTAATCGTTAAATCGTGAAGGAAAGTTATGCAGTAAATCGGCTCATAATCCACTAAAGATCGCAGGCTAGCGATGCCATCTAGAGTTGATTATGGTCTGAACAGGTTAATTAATGTCAAATTAATAATTTAGATAACATTTCAGGCCTAAAGAAAGACCTGCAATAGACAGATTTAACTCTTGCATAATGTATGTTTAACAAGTTAAGGTGACATTTTGTGATTTCATTTCCTTTTTTTAACCTGCATTCCTCCTTTTGACATAACTCGCTTATCAGAAAAGATGATGTAATTCAAAGTAATAAATATTGCGACTCTACAACACATTTTTTGTAGGCCAACAATGTTTTGTTTTTTTTTTTAAACGAATAATTTAGTTTACAATATAGTAAATATATATATATTGTAAATAGGTTAAAGGACAAAAGTTGACAATTTTATTGTGTGGTAGCTATATATATAGATAGATCAATTATAGATAGCTGTTCTAATGGAAACGATTGGTCAATAGAAGTTTCACACATTAATACACGGATACCCAGTTACAGAATTTATCCAATAAAATGGGTTAATCAGACTTATCTTTGTGGTTAGAAATACTACCATAATTGACTTGACATATTTTTGAAATCATGCTCAATGATGACTTATCAGTAGTTTAGAATAATATTAAAATTTATATTACGCTATAGGGAAGGTTGGATGGTAGAATGGTTAGCATGTGTCAGGGGATCTTTAACGTGTACACTGAAATAAGTTTTTGATCCATTCTGTATGACTAGACACTATACCTTGTCAAATACACAGGAATACAAAAGCAGGCCTTGAATTAAAAGCACCTGTTGCATTGTCAGGCACTAATTCACACTTTGTCAGGCACTAATTCACACTTTGTCAGGCACAATCCACCTGGTGCCAGTATTGTTCAGTTTAAAAGATATGGTTTTATTGCTTTTGTATTCCTGTGTATTTGACAAGGTATAGTGTCTAGTCATACAGAATGGATCAAAAACTTATTTCAGTGTACACGTTAAAGATCCCCTGAGTTGGTAATCAAAGTATAAGAGTAAGCTGTTTGATTAAAGATAAATTATGTAAGATTTAGATAAAAAGCTGACCGTTCTTGTTATAGTTAAAAAAATAGATAATGCAAAATGAATATATTGAAAATTTTATTCAAATTACTTTATTCTGAGTGAAATTATCACTATTTGAAGTTTTGACAAGATGGGGCATACATTGTTTATTACGGTGTTTGTTATTCGAAATCCAACTTTGTGGGTTTTCTCCGGGTCCCCCGGTTTCCTTCCACTGCTAAAGACTCCTACGCGTAAGAGAATTATAGATATAAAATTGAACCATGTGTTAGTCCCAAAATGACCTAGTTTGTGTCGAGTGGATGTTAAACCCCATTTCTCTCTCTCTGTATTTTGAGACTTGGCTAAATTTCAACCGCTTTTTAATCCATTTAAATCTCGGCCATTCTGATGGTATAAAGAATTGATTATGGTCTAGTCAGGTTAATAAATGTCTAAATAATTTTTACAACATTAATAGCTCTTACATATTGCCCGAAAAATGCAATTGGCTGACGTTGGATTTATTTCACATGAAAATATTTGAAATATTTTTCTGATATGATAACTTTGTCGAGAAAACATCAAATTATTATTTGTACAACAAGACGTGGAAGGAATGTTGATCAGATGTTTTATGGTTGACCAACCCAGTGTATCTATGTAGAGTTGTTGTGTTCATGCATGACCAATTTTTTTGTCCAAATGACTAAAAATATGAAACAAGGGTGGTGAATATATTATATACGTGTGAGAAAATAATTTTTTTTTTTTTTATGTTCTACTTACAAACAAAATGTGGAGGGCCTGACAAGGACAGCTGTCTAGTCCTTCGGATGATACGGTAAACTGAGGTCCGGTGTATATATTGGAATGCACATAAAAGACCACCTGGCAGTTGGAATGGGATATAAGAGAAGGCGATAGTGCCGCTGCCCGGGCAAAATTTCCCTCATAGCACACTGTATGGCGTATGCCTGTCATCATTAGCCCAGTATAGGAGCAGAACAGTAGGACATTAAACCCCATTTCATTTACAAACAAAATGAAGTGGGTTTATCGCGTCCTACTATTCTGCACAAACTGGACTAATAAAGACGTTTTCCCTGCTATGAGGGAAATTTTAGCCAGAGAGCGGCATTACAGCCTATTCTAATGCATCGTATTCCAACTGTCAGGGACACTTTTACATGCATGCTCCCTATTTAAAACCAAATATAAAAATAGTAAGAAACCTGGCAGATCGATTTCAAGATGAAACTGACGTTTTTTGAAGGGTCGAATCCCCGGTTGTACGTGGCAAGGAGTAGGGTGGCCTGTCCAATCTCGTGGGTTTTCTCTGAGTCCTCCGGTTTCCTCCCACTGCTAAAGACCCCTATGCGCAAGCGAATTATTGAAATAAAATTAAACCATATGTTAGTCCCGAAATGACCTAGTTTGTGTCGAGTGGACGTTAAACCCCATTTCTCTCTCTCTCTTTTTTGAAGGGTTAATGATTATAAGATTAGATATTACTTTGTTTGTCAGAATATCTTCTGTGTGTATCTGGCTATTTCAAGAATCTTTTTTTTTTTATATGGTAGAGAACTGTTATAGAAAACAATAATTTATGCTTAAAACTTGCATAGAACAACCTTGTCCCGTCTTCATTAGCCCAGCAGAATAGTAGAACTTAAACCCATTTTCTTTCAGAACCTTGCGCAAAGAAAAGCGGACCAAATCATATGAGAGAGAGAGAGATGTGTTTTAATGTCCACTCAACACAAACCCCTACAGGCAAGCGAATCATTGCAATAAAATTGAACCATGTGTTAGTCCCGAAATTACCTAGTTTATGTCAGTGGTGCTTAATCTCTCTCTCTCTCTCTCTCTCTCTCTTGTGTTTGCATCCAACATTCATTTGCTGCTGATACAATTAGAGCATTTTCAATTTTATTGCATTTTATGAGTTAATTTGTTTTGTGGATGACAATCTGTCTAAGTTCTGAAATTAAGATCAATATATAGCGGAAATATTGTGATTGATTGTAATAAAACTTATTGTGTAGTTGACAGAGCTGATGTTAGAAATAAAATATATACGAAAATTGTAAACAAGCTGACTTTTGATCGACTTTTAACAAAAAAAAAAAAGAAAGTTGTACGGAGCTTCCCACATGATAAATCGGAACAACCTAACTAAACCACGTTTTGACCTTATTCAAAGAACGTTTAACTCTGTTAAGAACAAAAACGACAACCATCTTTAAATTGTGACGTCGATCGTGCTCGTATTGGTGCAAAGTCTGACTGAATATGAAACCAGTTTCAAGGATTCCCAACTTTAATTAGCTTTCAAGATTCTGTTTTAATTGCCATGGGGGGATTTGATGGCCGAATGGTTAACGTGTGCGTGTTGTATCATAAAGTCTGTCATTGATTCAACTGGCGTGGTTTCAATTCCCCGGTTGTACATGACAAGGAGTAGGCTGGGTTTTCTTATTGCAAGCGAATTATTACAATAAAATTAAACCATGTGTGTTAGTCCCGAAGTGACCTAGTTTGTGTGAGTGGACTCCTCTCTCTCTCTCTCCCTCTCTCTCTCTCTCTCTCTCTCTCATATTATTGGGACAATAACACTCTTGCTGGCTTGAAAGCTCCAGAAAATAAATAATATCTCTATCTAAGTACTAGATGTTTAAGTGTCCTACCTGTTGTGTAAATTATCCATTACATCCTATTTTACTTGTCCAGAGGGTTCGGAAATATTTTTAAATCAAAGTTTCATTTGAAAAGGTTTACGTTAGACGTTTCAAACCGTTATGTTGAATTTTTCAAAATTTTTAAATTAGGTGTGTTTGTATCATCAATTAATTGGAATATTGTAAAATAGTACAATTTGTATTATCAATTAACTGGAATATTGTAAAATACAACAATTTGTTGACCAGAATAAAGATTGGGACATATTATTCAGTTACAAGAGTGGTATTGACCCTTTAAACCCAGTTTCTCTCCATCTTTATCTCATCTAGAATATGGGAACTGATTCGGTCCAGTAGTTTAGTTGTGCTATTTGTGTGTTCATTCAACCGTTAGATATTTTAAAAAAAAATCAGGACAATTATTTATGGCTTGTAATATGTTAATGTATATAATGAATTATATCATATTACATGTATATTAAAACATATTTAGTACATAAAGGACATTGGAAGGTGAATATAGATAGATAAAAGATTAAATATAAAAGGGGATTATAGGTGGTATTGTCGTATTATGGGAAGGGAACATAAAGGATACAATGCCTACGCAGAGATGGTTGCCTTGAGAAAATCAGAACGCAATAAAATTATAACATGCTTCAACATGTTACACCTTCATAACATATATAAACAATATCTATGTTTGTGACTGTCATTTAGGAGGGTTGGATGGCCGAATGGTTAGCATGCGCGTGCTTTATCATCAGGCCTGTCATTGAGTCAACTGGCGTGGTTTCAAATCTCCGGTTGTACGTGACAAGGAGTAGGGTCGCCTGTTCAACCAGTGGGTTTTCTCCAGGTCCTCCGGTTTTCTCATACTGCTAAAGACCCCTACGTGCAAGCGAATTATTGAAATAACCTAGTTTGTGTCGAGTGGACGTTAAACCCCATTTTTTTTTTGTTTCTTTGACTGGCGTTTGTTAGTTTGTTCTCGGTTGGCGTCTGCACCAAGTCTGAAATTTCACCTGCGGGCAGCTCGAGCTAGGAGGGACAATGAACTGGTCGTGTTCCACTACCACTTCAGATATCAGAGTTATACTACCTCTAGTGTTCCCTCTTGTCAGTGGTGCAGGAAGGAGGGTCTAGTCGTGAAAAAGCTGGGAGCGACAGTGAACTGGTCGTGTTGTACTACCTCTAGTTTTCCCTAATGTCAGTTGTGCAGGAGGGAAGGCCTGGCAAAGACAGCTGTCTAGTCGTTTGGATGGGACGATATAGTGAAGTCCTGTGGACACATTGGTGTGCACGTAAAAGTACCATTGACATCTAGAATTAAATATAGGAGTAGGCGGTATTGCAGCTGTCCGGGAAACAGCTAATACTCATACATAATACCAACAACATATTCATAACAATAAAAAGATGAGGAAATATATCGCTCTTAATACAGATACCAACAAATATTCATGAACAAAAAAAAAGATTTTAAAAGATCAAAGCAAATATATCAGGAATATGTGTAACAGATTGTGAAAATATTGTTATTATGTATTAAATATTAGCTATTCATACATTTGATGATAGTTTGATGTAAAAATGACTGCAATCTTTCTCTTTTGCCTCGTCATTTATATTTTTCGGTAAAAAAGTCTGGATATTTTTCAACAAATTCTGACTACTCTTTAGAAATAAACAAAATTTCCTTTAATTTGAATTTGTTGAAAATTTTAACAATCCCAGATTACATCAAGATTCACTACCAGTAGCCAGCAATAGATTGACAAGACAAATCCATCATTTATTTAACATCATCCATATTACCAGTGCAACACAATTCCATACAAAATAGCTGTCTAGTCGTTCGGATGGGACGAGAAACTGAGGTCCTGTGTACTCATTGGAGTAGGCCATAACGCTGCTGCCCGGGCAAAATTTCCCTCATAGCACACTGTATGGTGTATGCCCGTCTTCAAAAGCCCAGGTTAGGAGCAGAACAGTAGGACGTTAAACTCCATTTCATTTTATTTCATTTCAATTCCATACAAAACAAAACAAAGAACTTATATTTATTTGTGTATGGTGATTATATATCATGTAGTTTTAACTGATATCGGAGAAAAAATACATTTTAACATACATAATGCAAAACAAATAGGTAATAATAATAAGTAATTTATAATCACAGTAGACACAAACACAGCTAGAACCATATTGAATCAGTTGTATATTTGATTAAAAAGTTTGGTTTTGAGATACTTTTTAAAAAATTATAACATTTCCAAACCACCCTACTCATTCCACCCCGTCCTGCCTCACCCCACTCCATTCCATTTCCAACCCACCCTACTCATTGCACCCTGCCCTGCCCCACCTCGTCCCATGCCATCCCATTTCCAACCCACCTTACCCATTCCACCCCACTCCATTCCATCCCATTTTAAACCCACCCACCTCAATCCACCTTGCCCAATACATACAAAGTAAATCTTTTGATAATAAAAATTTATGACTTTATTATTTTGTGTTTTACAGTTAATGCCACAGCACCTCCAACTAGACAATGGATGGCTATAGCTGAACCAGACCGGTCTCGTCCCACAGGTAAAATATACATCAGTTATCTTCCCTTGATCAGTTGCCAGTGACAGTTCATCAGTATTTTCCGGCATGGTCTCCCTTTGTCAGTGGTGCAGGACAACATAGTCATTCGGATGGGATATAAAAAAATTGACAGTTTGAAATAGGTCTTAATGGTGTTGATGGGGCAAAATTTCCCTCATAGCACACACTGTATGGCATATGCCTGTTTTCATTAGCACAGTCCGAGCAAAACAGTAAGTCATTAAACGCCATTCCATTTCATGGACCATATAAATGTGTATTCTGGAGAAATATAATGAAAGATACATTGGAAGTTTAGATAAAGAGCTGGCAGTGCTCACAATAATAGTTAAAAACTAGATAATGTAAAGAGAATATGCTGAAAATTTCAGTCAATTTGCTTCACTCTGAACCGGATTCAAATCCAGTGAAAATCTGACACATGAGATGACATCGAGAATTGATTATGTTCTTTTCATATTAATAAATGTCTAATTAATAATTTAGATAACATTTCAGCAGTCCTTCACGTTTAAGGGAAGCTTTCCCTCCTGCGCCTCTCGACGCACGTCGGCTTTCCTTCGAAGGAGTCTTTATGCAAATTAGCTTATTCGCTTTCCTAAATATTGAGATTAATAAACTACTTTCAGTTTTTGTTTACTTTTAAACTGCATATATTCAAGATATCGGAAGCTTTTTATGGCTCCCGCACAATTTTATAAACATGAAGGACTGATTTCAGGCTTAAAGAAAGAGCTGTAATAGGCAGATTTAGTTCTTGTATTATGTATGTTTAATGCTGTGTGTATTTTTTATTTCAGCTCTATTTACCGTGATGTGTTATAACGTATTATGTGATAAATATTGTACAAGACAACAGTATGGGTACTGTCCCTCCTGGGCTTTAAACTGGGAATACAGAAAAAAGGGTATTATCGAAGAGATCAGAATTTATTCAGCTGATATTATCAGCTTACAGGAAGTCGAAACGGAACAGTTCCACAATTTCTTCCTGCCAGAGTTAAAGCGGGATGGTTACGACGGAATATTTGAGCCAAAGTCACGAGCGAAGACAATGACAGAGCAGGAAAAGAAACACGTTGATGGCTGTGCCATATTTTATAAAACAAACAAGTATGTACTCCCACACTAAAAATATTTATGGAATAGCCATTACTGGTTTATTAACATGCGACGTTTCGACGATGATCCTCTCGTCTTTAGCAAGCATGTGATAAAAAAATAGGTAAATTCCTAGTTATTTATAATATACACTAAAAGGAAGTCATAAGTATATGTTATCATTGATTTAATTTCTCCTAGGTTATTGCCCTTGATCTTTGAACAAAATCCTGTGTATACATTGGTTTAAACAATATTTATTCATAAAATATATAATACATTACAGTTTTAAAGATATGATACAAAAACAAGCTAAAAGCTTATATAAATTTGCTTCATGTTAAAGATCCCTTGGCAGTTGAAAATTCAATAGAAGAGTAGGCCAAAGTGCTGCTGCCCAGGCACAATTTAGCTCATAGCACACTATGGCATATGCCCGTCTTCGTTAGCCCAGTCGGAGCAGAACAGTAAGACGTTAAACCCCATTTCATTTCTTGGAACAAAATCTTATGGATGCCCTGGCAGTTGAAATTATGATCCCATTGATGTGTATTTATACATGAGAGGAAGAAGCCTAATAATTTTGGGTGGTTTCTTGTGTATTGCTCTATCCAGTTACTAAATGCCTCTAAAAGATCATCGAACAGCTTACATTTTCTGATTAACAGTACATGTTACGTTCATGTACGGACTAAAAACCTAACAAGTTTATATTATTGTAATTACATGTACTTCATGGGTCGTAAATGCGTCCATCTGGTGTTGTAACTGCTGTCAGTGATCTGTTTTTATTTCCGGATCTGTCACCATATAGTGATAAAATAAAAATTTACTCTTATTCTCCATATAGACTCGTTTAATTGTTCAAACAAGATTGAAATAGTCATAAAATTTTTTATCTTTTATTTTGTATACATACATAGGCCTGATTAACCGACAAAACTGTTAACTAATAAATTCATATTGCCTCTAGTCTAGTTTCATACAACTGGTTGATAACATTGAAGAGAGATAAATGGGGTTTGCCTTCCACGTGACTCAAACTAGGTTATTTCGGGACTAACATATATTGGGTAGTAATTTAAACGCTTTGACATCATCGTCACTATTACTGGATACCATCTGCTGTAGTCTTGGTCGAAACTTTCCTCTCTGTAGTACATTGAATTTAAATATGCTCTGTTCATATATTCACCAAAACAATAAAAGAGAAATAGGGTTTAAGATCCACTTGACACAAACTAGGCTATTTCGAGACTAATATATGATTCAATTTTATTTCAATAATTCGCTTGCACCTAGGGGTCTTTAGCAGTTGGAGGAAATCGGAGGACCGGGAGGAAACTCATGAAGTTGGACAGGCAATTCTATTCCTTGTCACGTACAAGTGGGGAATGAAACCCATTCCACTCGACTCAATGAATGACATACCTTCTGTCTGATTCAACGTGCATGCGTTAACCATTCAGCCCCCCATCCCTATTAACAAAGAACCAAACCCTAAATAAACAGTATTTTATTGACCTATTCCATCCTTAATGTGCTCTAACCTTATTTACATCTCGACGACCTCGACAAAAATTGAGCTGGCCTTAATAAATAGATATGTCCTTTTCATGTGTCATTGAATAAGGGGAGGTAACTCTAGATAAATGTTTGAATCATATTTTTCACACCTGCCTTAAACTTCTCAGAGTTAACTCGGTGAAATAAAATCTGTGATATCTTCAGTTGAGTTTTATTGAATAATGAAAGGTAACTCTGGATAAATGTTAACATGATATAAATGTCTATTTCAGGTTTACCCTCATCAAAGAACAGTTAATTGAATTTAATCAGATTGCCATGGCGAACGCAGAAGGTTCGGCAGACATGTTGAATCGTGTTATGACAAAAGATAATATTGGTTTGACAGCTTTATTAGAAACAAAAGAAGTTATCTGGGAACATGGTAGGTTTATTTAAATCTCAACTCGAGCTGGTTCCTCCGGTTTTCTCCCACTACTAAAAACCTGTTTGCCCATGGGTATAATTGAAAATATGTTGGTCCCGAAATGACCTAGTTTGTGTCAATAGGAGTTAAACCACGATTTTCCGACGTGGTTCCCTGTTTTCAATAGTACAGGACAGAGGGCCTTGCAAGGCACAATGTATGGTCGTTCGATCGGATGAAAAACCCAGGTCCTGTGTACTCATCGGTGTGCACGTAAAAGATCCCCAGGCAATCATTTGGAATTTGATAAGAGAGTAGGCTGTGATGCTGCTGTATGGCGCATTCCCGTCTTCATTAGCCCTGTCGCAGCCAAACAGTAGGTTGTTAACTTCATTTCATTTCTTCAGGTAAACCACCAGAGAATCAAATACGTCAGCAAATCATGGTCGCTACAGCTCACATCCATTGGGATCCTGAATATTGTGACGTGAAATTAATACAGACAATGATGTTGATGTGGGAGTTACGTAATATTATCGAAGACACACTACAACAATTCCGACCGAACACAGCTACAGCGAGAGATATTAACGCCATGCCTTTATTATTGTGTGGTGATTTAAACTCTCTACCAGACTCAGGTAAGGTTACTACTAGAGTTCACGATATAATTTATATGGAAAACAATCATTGGTTTATACACACATATGAGGGTGTTGGGTTGGAAGACGGAATGGTTAGCATCTGCTGGGTTCATCACAGGCTACTACTACCTGGTGGTTTAACATCTGCTTCCACTAAAGTGATATCGTAGACTGCATCACAGGGTCTGTCATTGAGTCAAGTGGCGTGGTTTTGATTCCCCGGTTGTACGTGACCAGGAGTAGTAGGGTCACCTGACAGATCACATGGATTTTCTCCGGGTCCTCCAGTTTCCTCCCACAGCTAAAGACTCCTACACGCAAGCAGAATATTGAGTAATAGAATCACAAAATGACCTAGTTTTAGGGAGTGGATGTTGAACCCCATCTCTCTCTCGCTCTCTGATTAGCTACTTTATTTATCTATTTTTGAACTATTATATCAAGATCACACAGCTCTTTATCTAACGGGGAGTTGGATGGCCGAATGGTTAGCATGTGTGCGCTGTATCATAAGGCCTGTCATTGAGTCAACTGGCGTGGTTTCGAATCCCTTTGTACGTGACAAGGAGTAGGGTCGCCTGTCCAACCTCGTGTGTTTTCTCTGTGTCCTCCGGTTTTCTCCCACTGCTAAAGACCCCTACGTGCAAGCGAATTATTGAAATATAATTAAACCATATGTTAGTATATTTTTTGCTCTATTCTAACGTGGAACCAATGTTTATATATTTATTTATGACTGTTTTCAGGTGTCGTTGAATATTTAACTCATTCTAAAGTGGCAGCTAACCATATAGATTTTAAAGAATTGGGATATGAAAATTGTTTGAAGAAACTGAACCCTAATATCCGTGATAAAGAATCTCTATCTCATTCTTTCCGTCTTGGTCGTGCCTATAATAACAGCGAGATAATGCCCAATACTAATTACACGTAAGTATGCATGTGCCTTTATGCTAATTAGGCCCTTTATGCTAATTTGGCCGTTTCTTGGGCCCAAAATCAGAGAACTTTGGTTATGTTATGCTAATTTGTCCCTTTCCCCAGCCCAAAATCAGAGAACTTTGGATATATTGTAGAGGATGATCGAACGAACAAAATGGTACCATGGAAACTGTTACAATATGCATGTACCATTATGTAAATTAGGCCCTTTGGATATGTTGTAGAGGATGATCCAACAAACAAAATCGAAACTGTTACAATTTGCCCTAGGTTGCCCTAAATTTACCATAGATTGACTGGACTATTAAAATTTCAAAACTTCCTGAGGCCCTTTGCAAAAAAAGAAAAAATCACATAGAGCCTCAACAATTTGAATGTTCTTTGCAAAAAAATCACAGAACCTCACCAATTTGAATGTTATTTGGTCGTACTTATTTAAAATTTTGCCTCTTATTTCTGTGGTTTAACGTCCTGCTGTTCTGCACCGACTGGGCTAATGGAGGGAAGCATACATCTTACAGCGTGCTATGAGGGACATTTTGCCAGGACAGCAGCACTATCGCCTACTCTTTTGAATACTAACTGTAGAGTTTTTTAAGTGCACGCAATTGTGTACACTCGACCTCAGTTTTACGTCCCATCCAAACGCCAATACATTGTCCCTTGCCAGACCCTTCGTCCTGCGTTGCTGACAAGGGGGATCCCGATGAACTTTCTCCGCCAACACCGCAGCTTTTGGCCTAATACATACACGTAGATCATACATTGTACAATATAGTTACCATACCAAGTAGGGGTGTTGGATGACCGAATGTATCATTAGGTCTGTCATTGGGTCTAGTAGCGTGGTTTCCATTCCCCAGTTGTACGTGACAAGGGGTAGGGTTGCCTGTCCAACCTTGTGGGTTTTCTCTGAGTCCTCCGTTTCCTCCCACTATTGAAACAAAATTGAACCATATGTTAGTCCCGAAATGACCTAGTTTGTCTCTCTCTATATTTTTTTTTATCATTTATTTTTCAGGTATGATTTTAAAGGTATTATAGATTACATCTTCTACTCAAAGGATCACATGAATTTACTTGGCATGCTGGGAGCTATTGACGACGAGTGGTTTAAACAAAACAAGATCATTGGCTGTCCCCATCCACACATACCATCAGATCATTTCTCACTCTTCGTAGAATTCGAGATGCCATTACCTCGAACGACGAACTCAACTCGTGCAATCGCACAAAGTAAAAGATAGTCGGGGATTATCTCCCCATACTCCATTCAACGTCTCATGAAACAACTCGTCATTTTGAAGATCTATAACCTCCCATTGTTTTTAACCAAACATATCAATATTTCCTTCTTGAATGTTGCACGGAGTTATGGTTCTTGACAACAGATTTTGAATTATTTTTCACATAAATAACATCGACTACTGCAGCGTTGTCGTGGGCAACACAATAGTAACTTGAATAATGGTGGATGTTATGTCATCAATGGGAAGATAACTCTCGTGTGACTAAAAGAGGAAGTCATTATTGACATGGACACATTGTACAGTCAGATTGTTGTCACGTTTTTATTGTCTTGTCATAAAGGGGAATAACCATTGTGTAAATAATGACATCATAAATATTTTTTGTCGGGAAGGGGGAGGGGCTGAAACATGGCGCCGCACTGCCGTTAAATTGGTGGCCATTTTATTTCTTTGAAAAATTATACTGATAATAATGGCATTAAGAAAGATATTTTTATTGTTAGATTGTTGAATCAGTGAATAAACTTAAGGAAATCAGTATTGTAAGCAATCAAATGTCGATTATTTCCATTATCCAAGACATTATTGTGGAATTTCCTCTTTGTTTTTTTATTCTTAGAATTCATGAGATAATGCATTTGATTGGCTTAAATACAAAATATCATTCTGTTGACTTTATCATATTCTATGTCAAAAATATGCCAGTATTTTTTTGGTAAAATCTTGTTTTGATCTTGATAAACAGTTCAATTCCAAATTATGAAAGCTTATAAAAATTTGTTGAAAAACTTGAAACATTTTGGATGTCGATAGTGATTATAAGTAGCCATCTTTGTTTATTTTGGTTTTGACCAAGATGTTGACAACTCATTCACATACTCATCTTTATGTTGTCAAGTGTTCATTTTGTTATGATGTTTTTACCCTTGACCGTGATAGGCCTAGACATGAAATTATGAAGGGCCTTGAAATTATTACATCTTTATCTTGTTTGAATTCAAATATTTTTATTCTTTATCAGTGTCCAAACTCGTGGGTTTTTGTCGGGTTCTCCGGTTTCCTCCCACTGCTAAAGACCCCTACGCGTAAGCGAATTATTGAAATAAAACTAAACCATATGTTAGTCCCAAAATGAGCTGGTTTGTGTCGAGTGGACGTTAACCCCTATATCCCGTGACATAGTTCATTGTTGGACAGATAGGTCTATGGCAGTTAATGGTGAATTCGTCCGAACAATTTTATCACAAGACTAATGTGAAGATATAACATATTATTTTTCAAGCTAACCATTGTTAACTTTGATCTCAACAACGTCACAAATCGTAAATTTCAAAATTTCATTCTACATGTTAAAAATCATCCTAAACAAAACTATAAAAGGAAGAAGCATTTTTAAATTTCATCTTTCACTTGGTAATTTTGTAGTAATAATTGTTTTTAATCGATATGATTTTAAATGGAAGAATTTAGTTTATTAAAGTCTTAGGGTAGTGTTGATCAATGCTCTGGCACATCGATATTTATTCCGTGAAACGGACGTACTCTGGCGAATATATTTTATGAATATTTTATGAATATTTTGACTTCTGGTACTGATATTCAGTAGCAATGTAGTCTCTATCATTCAGGGGGGTTGGATGGCCGAATCGTTAGCGCGTACGCGCTGCATCATAAGGTCTGTCATTGAGTCAACTGGCGTGGTTTTGATTCCCCGGTTGTATATGACAAGGAGTAGGGTCGCCTGTCCAACCTCGTGGGTTTTCTCCTGGTGTTCCGGTTTCCTCCCACTGCTAAAGACCCCTACTCGCATGCGAATTATTAAAATAAAATTGAACCATGTGTTAGTCCCGAAATGACCTAGTTTTTGTCGAGTGGACGTTAAACCCCATTGTGAACACCTTACTTCACTTATACTATTTATATAGTTAAATTTGGCCAGTGAAAATATTATCTTAGTCCTGATAAGGGCTTGATCCCCAATAACGCACGGTGGAAAAAAGGGTAATTTGACTTTAGTCCTTCGGATTAATAAAAAAAAAAAAATTTGAGAGTACGTTTTTTTTACACGGGTGATAAATATGAGTGTGTTAGTGTCTTGTATCAGGAGTTGATAGTAGGAATGGTTTGTTGATATACATGAAATGATATATGATGTAGATTTAGAATCTTCAGGGTTTCTACAGAATTTCTTCAAAATTTTAAAAAATGTGCCATTTGTAAATGAAAAGTCTTATTTATGTTTATACAGAAAATGGCATGTATAAATCATGTTACAGTTCTAATAAATTTTCACTTAACTAAAATTAAATTAATTGATACTAATTTTTTGTGTGAAGTTAGAATTTTATTATTTGAAATATTTTGCATACTTGTTGATATTTGTGTGTAAAGATCTGTATAAACCCTGATATAGGAATGTAGTTTAATATGATCACGTAGGAATCAATTAAGTGGATTAAGAAAAGTGTTTTAATGAACAGCCTCCGATTGCAGTTATTTCATATATTCTATTTTGAACAACTTGCATGAGGAAAATGAAATGTTTGAAAGTTTTGATTACTTTGAAAGACACCAGTTTTTAGATTATGAATAACAAAATTGTTTGTTTTTTTTGTGAATTCTTGTAAAAAATGATATAAATTATTTGTTTTTAAGTGAATAAATAAATATACATTGAATACAAAAATATGTAAATAAAATTAATGATGAAATAAAATAAAATGTAAAATTATTTGGTTTGTAACATTTTCTTATTATTGTAGATATGTTGTTTTTTTTCTTCTAAAATTGGTAACCATGGAAACCCCTTGTTATTTCCTTATCAATAAGTGCTATATAATATTTAACCTTTGATATTTAAATTAAAAATAGCTTTTGATTTGTACAAAAATTTAAATCAGAAAAAAAAAAGAAAAAAAAAAAAAGAACAATTGATGGGGTAGATCAAAATTAAATATTTTTAGATTGATGAAATTACGGCCATATATATGTACACTTAATTTACGGCAGCAACATCGTCATCCCAAGTTATCATGTCTCGATGAGCAGCATATTTGTTTAATTCATATTTTTAACAACATCTAGGAGTGTTAAACTTTGACTTTTAATAATGCAGATGTTTTGATTGGAATAAGCTACAGATGATAACAATTTTTTTTTATATATATATATAAACGGTATTTTATTTACGGAAAAGGATTTGAGGGATAGATCTGTAATTTATATACAAGCGTCAGTTTTAACTCACCACTGTATCTAAAGAGGTCTGAATGCAAAAGATTCTGTTTGAAAGACCTAGTTGATACGTTGAGCAATTTGGTTAAAACACAGATACTATTTCGTTTCGTTTTTTAAAGTTCAAAATGTAGATTTATTTGTCTTTACTACAGGGGGGTTGGGTGGCCGAATGGTTAGCACGAGCGTGCTGTATCATAAAGCCTGTCATTGAGTCAACTGGTGTGGTTTTGAATCCCCGGTTGTACGTGGCAAGGAGTAGGGTCGTCTGTCCAACCTCGTGGGTTTTCTCCGGATCCTCCGGTTTCCTCCCACTGCTAAAGACCTCCTACGCGCAAGCGAATTATTGAAATAAAATTAAACCATATGTTAGTCCCGAAATGTCCTAGTTGTGTCGAGTGGACATTAAACCTCATTTCTCTCTCTCTCTCTCTCTGTCTTTACTACACTAGGATCTGGAAGAGTTGTTATATAACCAACGTTCTGGATGTGAGTCTGTTACGGTTAGTGTTTGGCTTGAGGCCACCCTCCACTAAAATTGGTCAGATCTTCATGAAGTGTAGGCTATCGAAAGTATAAAAAAAAACGAAATGAAATATAGATCTGTATTTTAATCAGATTGTACATTGAGTGGGGAGGTTGGATAGCCGAATGGTTAGCATGTGCACGTTATATGATAAGCTCTCATTGAGTCAACTGGCATGGTTTCGATTCCCCAGTTGTACGTGTCAAGGAGGAGGGTTGCCTGTCCAACCTCGTGGGTTTTCTTTGGGTCGTCTGGTTTCCTCCCATGGCTAAATATCCCTACGTGCAATAAAAATATAGAAATAAAATTGAACCATGCATTAGTCCCGAAATAACCTAGTTTGTGTTCGAGTGGATGTTAAACCCCATTTTTCTCTCTCTCTCAAGTTAAAATATAACTGCATTAACATTATTTTAACATGTGCTATGTAACGTCTTCTGTGATTCCGTTTTAACGCTAATTTACTCTTCTCAGTATTTTTCTCTTTTTGCTGGGGATGTTAAAAAACGAAATATATCTTATCTCAAGGTTTCATGTTACTACAAAAAATGGTCAAAAAAATATTTTAATCAAGGAATTGGAAACAAAAAAATATTTTAATCAAGGAACTGGAAACAAAAAATATTTTATTACCGCGTAGGCGCGGAAAGTTATTAAATTATACAAGACGTGGATTAAAATGTATACAAAAATATACTCGGATTAAAATCAGATGTCTGTTCTCTTTTATTTCTCAAAGAGGTAGATCATTAAAATGACGTGTATAAGTAAAGAATAAAAAAAAATTGTAATCTGATTTTAATGAGATCGTGCGAAATAAACAATAATGGAATATTGAGGAAAAAAAACCCCCAAAAAACATTAAATCATTTTTAATGTGATATTAACATTCTTCTTCAGTTCAAGATAGCCTAAAAAGGGTTTAATCACCTACATTAAATTGTGGTTGTATAATGTTGTCCCCTCTGTTTGTTAACCCGTCCTCCACAATTACTTTCATTTCAAATTAGAGTTTAAATTAAACTTAAATCCTTACTCTAATAGATTACACTCGGATCCTTATTCTAATAGATTACACTCGGATCCTTATTCTAATAGAGGGTCGCCTGTCCAACCCCGTGGGTTTTCTCCGGGTCCTCTGGTTTCCTCCCACTGCTAATGACCCCTACGTGCAAGCGAATTATTGAAATAAAATTAAAAACCATATGTTAGTCCCGAAATGACCTAGTTTGTGTCGAGTGGACGTTAAACCCCATTTCTCTCTCTCTCTCTCTTTATTCTAATAGATTACACTTGGATCCTTACACTAAGGGATTAAACTCAGCTATACTTATTCTATAAGATTATTGCATGTTTTTAAACTCCGATCCTTATTCTAATAGGTTACACTTGGATCCTTACACTAAGGGATTAAACTTGAATCCCTATTCTAACTTCAGATTTCTGCATGCTTTTAAACTCGGAACTTTAAGGTTACTGCATGTTTTTAAACTTGGAACTTTAAGGTTACTGCATGTTTTTAAACTCGGAACTTTAAGGTTACTGCATGCTTTTAAACTCGGAACTTTAAGGTTACTGCATGTTTTTAAACTCGGAACTTTAAGGTTACTGCATGTTTTTAAACTCATAACTTTAAGGTTACTGCATGTTTTTAAACTCAGAACTTTAAGATTATGGCATGTTTTTGAACTCAAATCCTTTTTCTATAAGTATAAGATTAAACTAAGATCCTTATTCTGTAAGGTTTTTTTAACTCAGATCCTTACTGTTAAGATTACTGCATGTTTTTAAACTCAAAACTTTACTTTATAAGATTATTGCATGTTTTTGAAACTCAGAACTTTAAGATTACTGCATTTTAATAAACTCAAATTGACATTCCTGGCTATTTTAACTTGAATAATTTGTAGAATAAAACTGTTAACTTGAAGGTCTGTGATACATTTTCTTTTCCAAACAAAATTTAAGGCCAAACCAATTTGAGTTTCAGTTATTCTAGATCTTGATAAGGAGCCTCATTGAATTTTAACAAATTTGGTGAGAAGAGCAGCAAAGTTTTTCTGTTTTTATATCTTTTGTTCACCAAGAAATATTAAGCAAAATTTTCAGGTTTTCCCAAAGAACTTAACTTTCAAATTGGTATGGCCTAAATTCATGTGGTAATATTGATAATATTTTCAATATCAGAATAATTTGGTAATATTGATATTTACAGTATCGGAATAATTTGATAATACTGATAATATTTTCAGTATCAGAATAGTTTGGTAAAATTGAAAATATTTTCAGTATCAGAATAATTTGGTAATATTGATAATATTTTCAGTATCGGAATAATTTGGTAATATTGATAATATTTTCAGTATAGGAATAATTTGGTAATATTGATAATATTTTCAGTATCGGAATAATTTGGTAATATTGATAATATTTTCAGTATCGGAATAATTTGATAATATTGATATTTTCAGTATCGGAATAATTTGGGTCAGTGCAAGTAAATAAATATGTAACATATAGCAAGAGGGTATTCCATAAATATTTTAGACACTAAATTGAATATTAGACTTGAACTACCAGTTGACGATTTATTTTATGTTTTGTTTGTCATTTTATTTGAATGTGAGATACATTTAGATCATCCAGAGTTGTTTTTTGTGTGTCATATGCCATTTTTTGACAAGATAAAGTCTGTTTCAATTTAAGAAATAAACTTTGGAAGATATGTAAAAATAGTTTTTACAGTTTTCATGTTGTTTTAATTAAACAGATTAACACACTCGGCTAATTAAGCTTGAAGGAGTTGGAACCTGGGTGCTGGTCGAAATGAAATGAAATGAAATGGGGTTTAACGTCCTACTGTTTTGCTCCGAACTGGGCTAATGAAGACGGGCATACACCATACAGTATGCTATGAAGGAAATTTTGCCCGGGCAGCAGCACTATCACCTACTCTTATATCGAATTCCAACTGCCAAGGGATCTTTTACGTGCATTCCAATTTATACACGGGGACCTCGGTTTTTCGTGTCATCCGAAGGACTAGACAGCTGTCCTTGTCAGGCCCTCCGTCCTGCATCACTGACAAGGGGGAACCACGCCGGAAAATCTGGATGAACTTTCTCGGCCAATGCAGGGATCGAACACCCGACCTCCAGGCTAGCGAGCCAGCGTCTTACCCACGTGATCACCAGGGTGCTGGTCGAGCTATAATTTGTAACTGCTTGAATGCCTGTATAACCTTGTGGGTTTCTTCTGGGTCCTACAGTTTCAGCAACCATGCTAAAGGGGGGTGGATGGCCGAATGGTTGGTGCGTGTGCGTTGTATAATAAGGTCTGTCTTTTGAGTCAGCTGGCGTGGTTTTGATTCCCTGGTTAAATGTGACCAAGATTAAGGTCGCCTGTCCAACCTCGTGAGTTTTCTCTGGGTCCTCTGGTTTCCTCCCACTGCTAATTCAATCAAATTATTGAAATAAAATTGAACCATATATGTTAGTCCCGAAATGACCTAGTTTGTGTCCAGTGGACCATAAACCCCATTTCTCTCTCTCTCTCTCTCATTGGTCAAACATCTATTTAGATATAGGTAAATCCATTACTCACACTGGAACATTTGATATATTTATTGTACAAATTTAAAGAACTAATTTGGGGGTCCGTTCAGAAATAATAAAGTGGACGTTAAACCCAATTTGCTCTCCAAGTGAAGGGGAAATACAAGATATTTCGTACTTCTGAGTTCCGTTTCAGTTTTTCGTTTTGAAATAAAAAAAAATCAGCAAATTGTTTCATATTTCAAAATCTTACAGTTAAAAAAAAAATTACACTAAAAGACCATTACATGATAAAAAAAACCGAAGTGACGGTCTTATTTGTCATTGTTGTATTATTTTTGTTATAGTTAATTCCGACAGCGGTAAAAGGGAGACAAATCCAATAATGATTTATCCTCGATTATCAAGTACTATAATTGTTTTAAATGGGACAACCGAGACTATTATTGCTCTTCTGAATAAAAGTTGAGAAAGTGACCATGTTGTAAACAAAATAGATGGCGGGACTTTAAGAGGTTATAAAACATAGCTGAAATATGTCGGAATTTACCAAGAATATCGAAAATTCAGGATGGCAAAATGTTTACAGAGAGTATGCAAATGTTCTCCAAGCAAAAGCTGATAAAATGAAAGAGGCAAAAAAGAAAGAACTTCTGGATCTTGACAAATGGTATGAACATGCATATTGTTGTTGCAATAATATGAATATGAAAATATTATTAAAATATATCTGTACTTAACTGTATAGTTTACCCCACCTCTGTTCTAAGGCTATTGAGTCCTTAAGTAAAGGCATGATGTATGATATACTTTGCTTATTAAAGATACATTATGGGAGATTCAGTAACGAGTTGGCAGTTCTCACTATAATAGTTAAAAACTAGATAATAAAGGCAATTTGGTGAAAATTTCATTCAAATTGATCCAGTATGAACTGAGAACTAAGCGACTGAAATTCCCATAAGCCTCGCTCGGTCATCCTTACTAAAGTCAGTACGATAAACAGCATAGTCTCGATTATCCATTTAATTGTTTAATCGAGAAGGAAAGTTATGCAGTAAATCGGCTTACAATCCACTAAAGATCGCAGGCAAGTGCTGCCATCTAGAGTTGATTGTGGCCTGGATAGGTTAATTAAAGTCTAATTAATAATTTAGATAACATTTCAGGCCTAAAGAAAGACCTGAAATAGGCAGATTTAGCTCTTGCATAATGTATGTTTAATTACGGGAGCAGGTCAGTTCATCCCACGACCACTTCACTTGGGATGTTTCATCCGGGCTGTTTCATCCCAAATTTACATGGGTCGTTTCATCCCATAAATTACAATTCTATGGAATACAATTACACTTATTGCTTATTAGGCCTACTGAACTATGTTTCAACTATAAATGTTTTCACTAAACTATATATATTTATAGGTATCAGAATGAATTACCAGATTTAATATCAGGAAGAGATGAGAAATATATTAGTCATTCAGAAATCTGTCGGTTGATGACCTGGAAACTAACGGTACGTTGAAACAATCAATTAATACTTAGTGTGTGAACTATGAAAAGTCGGTCTAATGAAATGAAATTAAATTAACGTCCTACTGTTCTGCTCCGACTGGGCTAATGAAGACGGGCATACGCCACACAGTGTGCAAGGGATCTTTTACATGCATGCCAATGTATACACAGGACCTCGTTTTTTTTATCCCATCCGAAGAACTAGACAGCTGTCCTTGTCAGGCCTCCTTCCTGCACCATTGACAAGGGGAAACCATGTCGGAAAAATGTGAGCTTTGATGTGGTAGCACAATTTACCCAAATCTACCATTTATTCAACTCATATCACAATAAATTATAACGATCTTTTATACCTGACCGTTCTTTATGCTAAATTGTAATGTTTAATTTCAAATCGTAGCGGTTTTTTGTCCAAATGTGATGTTGAAATAATGATAGATTTGTCTATTACATGATGAGTTATGTCCTTTGTTGGTTATGGCTTCTAAACTTGCTCGGAAATCAGATTTTGAGGGGCAATTTGACTTAAAAACACAACGATTTTAAATTAGATATGACAATATGGCATTGAAAACGCTATATTATCAAATATCGATACAAATACTTTTTATCCGTTATATTAGGGGAGCATGCCTTCTCTTGTACTCCTGCACTTAGTTTCCGTCTTTGACCTGGTGCTGGGTTGCGGTTGGATGGTTGAATGGTTAGCGTGTGCGCATTGTATCATTAGGTCTGTTATTAAGTCAACAGGTGTGGTTTCGATTCCATGTTTGTACGTGGGTTTTCTCTTGGTCCTCCGGTTACCTCCCCCTGCTTAAGACCCCTACACGAAAGCGAATTATTTCCTTCTCTCTTATTGCTTTTGTGAATAAATGAATAGAACATATTTAAATCCAATGTACTACAGAGAGGAAAGTTTCGACCAAGACTACAGCAGATGGTATCCAGTAATAGTGAAGATGATGTCAAGGCAGCCAGTCTAAAAGCGTTTAAATTACTACCCAATATATCAGCCGCTATACAAGCATTGACTGTATTAAAAGCCATCGGTCCAGCTACAGCATCAGGTAATGTTTAACCTAGTTTTTAAATCGTCACTGAAGAAGACTTATCTATTTTTTTATTTTGTTCTTTTTGGTTTGGTACATAAAAATTCCATTGGCTGTCCTAATTGTGCCAGACAGAGCCTCAGTTTGTGTCTAACATTGTTCTGTTACCGGTGCCTTATTTCCAGACTTGTTTCCAACTCTGTGGGTTTTCTCCGGGTTCCGGCAACTGCGAAAGACCCCTACGTGCAAGTGAATTATTTAAATAAAATTGAACCATATGTTAGACCCAAAATGACCTAGTTTGTGTCGAGTGGAGGTTAAACCCCATTTCTCTCTCTCTCTCTCTCTATATATATATATAAATATATATATAGAGAGAGAGAGAGAGAGAGAGAGAAATGGGGTGATATTGTGATACGAGTTGAAATAATGGTAGATTTGGGTAAATTGTGCTACCACATCAAAGCTCAAATTTTTCCGACATGGTTTCCCCTTGTCAGTGGTGCAGGAAGGAGGCCTGACAAGGACAGCTGTCTAGTTCTTCGGATGGGATAAAAAAAAACGAGGTCCTGTATATATTGCTCTTTAAATAAAACATTGTTGAAAATTTGTGTAAAGATATGATATTTTATACAAGATAATGTGAGAGCAATGATAATATGTTCACATCAGAGATTCGGGTGTCAAACAATTCAAAGTTACAATCTGGTTAAAACACAGATCCTATTTCGTTTGTTTTTTTATAGTTCAAAATTTAGTTTTACTTGTCTTTACTACACTAGGATCTGGAAGAGTTGTTATATAAACCACATTCTGGATTATTTTGAGGGATTAGCCAATGAAACGGTCTGCTACGGCAAGTTTTAATTGTGAGATGCACGGAACTGTGGGTAACCCACTATAAGTATCAATGCTGATTGGTTAACCAAATGGCCGACATCATAGGGTCAAAAACCGCTCGTATGACATCTGACACAACCTTCCACTACAGCCAGTCAAATCTTCATGTAGTTTAGGCCATCAAAAGTTTAAAAAAGACGAAATGAAATAAAAATCTGTATTTTAATCAGATTATCAAAGATTTCACCTTCAGGGGCGGATCCAGGAATTTTTGCAGGAGGGGGGTTTACCAGGTTCCTGAGACAATATATCGCCCCCCCCCTCCTCCTCCCGCATGGTCTCTATCGTCATTTTGGCGTATATACGTACACATTGGGCTTTTTAAACAGAGAAATTCAACACCTCGTTTGACGTCAATTTTTATTATGAATTAATACAATGACATTGTGATTCAATTTCATGGATGCAAAGCATTAATTGTGATATCACATAATGTCTATATCATTATTTCGTGCTTTGAGTGCCCATCCTGTCCCACAACTGACGATAAAGGATAAAGCACATGGCCGAGAAAATTTTCTCATAAAAAGTGTTGATTTACAAAAAAATTTATGTAGATGAGCAAGGGGGGCTTTCAACCCCCCCCCCCCCCCCTGGATCCGTCCCTGACCTTTCAAAATGCACCAAATACTGGAATTACAGGAATATTTAAATGAAGTTACCATGTGTTATGTGTTACTATGTGTTACAGCTGTATTGGCTGCTGGTTGTCAAGACGTTCCATTTATGGCAGATGAAAGTGTTTTAGCTCTACCTGGGTTTACTACCATTGACTATAACCTGAAGACTTACCTTGAATATAACGAGAAAATCAGAAAAATTACCAGGAAATTACAAAAACAAGGTAAATCTTATTTTATGTTGTAACTCATTGATTCACTTTTCTATGAAGTGGAGCAAATCAAAAGAAACTCATTTCAGTCATGTGAGAAATATTTATTTATTGATTACATCACAGAATGGGAGGTTGGATGGCGCAATGGTTAGCATGTGCGCGCTGTATCATAAGATCTGTCATTGGGTCAACTGCCGTGGTTTTGAGTCCCCGGTTGTACGTGACAAGGAGTAGGGTCGTCTGTCCAACCTCGTGAGTTTTCTCCGGGTCCTCCAGTTTCCTCCCACTGCTAATGACCCCTACGCGCAAGCGAATTATTGAAATAATATTAAACCATTTTAGTCCCGAAATGACCTAGTTTGTGTCGAGTGGACGTTAAACCCCATTTCCCTTCCCTCTCGACATCAAAGGAGTCTGAATTTCTATCTGTACATACACCATACCCTGCTAGACAATAAACAATATGGTGTATGTATAGATAGAAATTCAGACTCCTGTTATGTAATCAATGTCTGTAATATCAGTATATCATTTCTTGACACAACTGGCGTGGTTTCCATTTGCCGGTTGAACATGACAAGGAGTAGGGTCGCCTGTCCAACCCCATTGGTTTTCTCCGGTTTCTTCCCACTACTAAAGACCCCTACGCGCACGCGAATTACTGTAATAAAAAATTAAACCATGTTAGTCCCGAAATGACATAGTTTGTGTTGAGTGGGTGTTAAATCCCATTTCTCTCTCTGTCATTTTTTGACTCATTATTAACACCATGGTGTGACAGTGTGGGTGTGTTTCTATATTGAGCTTTTTAATTGATATTTTATGCCCATTTCATGTTTACATCAGTTGCTATGGATTTCACAGTCATCTTTATCCCTCTTAAACAAATAGTAATAATAATTGTGCTATCTGTTTTTGTACAAGGTACAATAATATTTCCTGTATTGAGACAATTGGGTATATCAACATGCTGTGTAATCCGGCATATTGTATTGATCCAGTATGATGTCGGAATTGACAGAGTCCACTGTAATAATAATAATTTTGTGCTATCTTTTTTTGTACAAACACACCCTTTATTTTAGTTGTTTGGACGAGACAGAAAACCGAGATCCCACGCACACATTGTAGTGCACATTAAAGAGACCTTGGGGGTTGGAATTCGATATAAGAGTAGGCTGTAGTGCCGCTGTCCAGGCAAATTTTCCTTCATAGCACACTGTATGGCATATGCCTGTCTTCATTAGCCCAGTCGGAGCACAACAGTAGGACGTTAAACCCTATTTCATTTCAGTACATATATTTGACTTTTGAATTATATGTGAACTCTGAACCACCTGAATTGTGCCAGTAAACTTTCGGCAGGGGATCACACATTCAGCTATATCTCTTAATTGGTACTGTCTTTTTCCAGAAATCTATTTTTCACTCGGGAGCCACAGGGGTTCAGTAAGACGCTGGTGGTGCAGGACGAAAGGACTGACAAGGACAATATCTAGCCATTCGGATGGAATGAAAAACCGATGTTCCGTGTACACAGTGGCGTGCACGTAAAGGAACTATTAACAGTTGGAATTCAAAATAGGCCTTAGTGCCGCTATCTAGGCAAAATTTCCCTCATAGCACACTGTATGTGTATGCCTGTCTTCAATGGCATGCTTGTAAAAGCACATTTGACAATAGGAATTCGAAATAAGAAGAAGCTGTGTATCACACTGCATGGCGTATCTTAGCCCAGTCGGTGCAGAAAAATAAATCCCATTTTAATTCATTTCTCTGAAGCTGTTCTGTGGTTAAAATAACAATATATTTTAATTTTGGCAATACCACATGTGGAAAAGTACTGGCCCATGGAGAATAAATTATTCTTATTTTTTTTTTTCGTTTTTCTTTTTCAGATATGGGATTTAATTGGACAGGACATAAAGTGGAGATAACTTTATGGACATATTACCTTGGTAACAAACTGATTCCAGACTTTCAAGAAAAACTTGATGCTAATAATAATGACAGTGAACCAACAGAACCAATTATCAAAAAAAGAAAAACTTAAAAAAAATATTTTCATTTTTATACTCCAGTTTTTTTTATATAAATGGATTTAACAAAATAGTTTTATTTAACCACGCTTCCATTAAGGTGATATTGTAGACAAGTCATGTACGAGGGCATCTTCAATAGAAGGCTTGATCTCGCTTTAACTACATACATCTTATCAAGGCCTTCACGTAATACCTTGCATATTGGGGCACTAATTTCGATTGGGTACAAGCCCAACTTGTGAGCTTATCAGATTTCTCGATCGTCGTGAATACCAAGTCTCGTGCTTTCAAACTAAATGTCTACCTGTGATAATCGAGTTGCAAAGTTCAAGGTTCATTCAATGTCAAGGTTTCCATGGAGGTCGCGATGTCACAACCTCTGATTAGACGCTACTGTAGATAACATAGCTATAAGTTCGGGAATTTTGAAGTAAACAAGCAACGTCTAGATGTTGTAAAACTCGCAGTCGTTGCTTCAGGAACATGGTACGACGGGTGTCCCAACCAATCTACTCATGTTGCTATAAAAGTATCTCAGTATGTGCTGGACAAGCAAAATATGAATTCCACATACTACATGTATAATTTCTTATACACAGTTGGCAAACAACAGGACCCTCTCATGCATTCTCAAAATGGGGAAAACCAAATGCAGAGCCATGGTTTAGTATCTTCATGGCTAAATCTATTTATGGCCAGCTCAGTTTTTGTCACGGTCGCCAAGATGTAAATAAGGTTAGGGCACGTGATTGTTGGCGAGATTCTAGGTTAGGGTAAGCATTGGGGCTAGGGTTGGGATTAGCACTAGCCCTGTTTACATCTTGTGACCTATGACGAAAAATTGAGCTGGCCTTAAATTTTAGCACTAACCGTATCTTCACGAAAGCAAATTCATGATGACATGACACATACATTAGATGACAATGCAGCTTTGTATAGTTCAAACCTGCTGAATTGACCAGGGGCAGGATCAACACTGACCACGAACCACAGTCTGGTTGCCCTTGTGGAGGGAGGGAGAGTTTAGCATCCACTCGATACACACTAGGTCATTTCGGGCCTAACATAGTTCAATTTTATTTCAATAATTTGCTTGCTTGTTGGGGTCTTTAGCAATGGGAAGAAACCGGAGAACCCAGAGAAAACCCACAAGGTTGAACAGCCGGCCCTACTCCTCATCACGTACAACCAGGGAATCGAAACCACTGCAGTTGACTCAATGACAGACCTTATGATACACCGTGCATGTGTTAACTCAAGAGATCCAACAACAGATTACAGGTGGTGTAACACCAGTTTATATCATCTGAAGAGGTTGCCAAATTGGAATGATGTTCCTTATTAAGAGATTCATCTTTCATTATTTTGATTACGTAGCTTGACAAATGTTGATTGTGAAGCATCTGTATCATACCAAATTACTTGAATAAGCAGCAAAATCAGATTTTCTTTTAATTCTAGGAGTTAACACAGAAAGTACTGGTAGAAATAGAATTTGCAAATATCCCACCCGTTTTTATCTTCATTTAAATTGTGCCGAAGAATTATTCCTGCTTTTGTGTTAACATATATTCCCTCCCTAAAAATCACAAATAATTCAAAGTCTTTTCATAACATTTCCTGCATCAAAAGTAAAATTGAAAACAAATCAAAATGTAAGATGATTTTTCTTTTATTTCTTTTGAATTTGACAATTCTTTTATTGGTCATTGAGCTAGAAGACTGGTTAGAGTTATCTACCATTGCTCAGTGCTGCCGCCACCCCATTCACTCTTTCCAGCAGGTGCCTGAGAAGCCCATTCTTTACTTTCTGGAGCAGCTGCGGCTCCAGTTCCTGTAACACCAGACCAATCCTTCTCTCCACCAGCACCAGACCAGTCCTGGGTGTTGCCGGCATAGCTTTGGATAGGATTGGTAGTGACAGGGATAGCTTCACTGGCCCAATCGGTAACTTCAGTAGAGGCAGCAATAGCTGGAGGAGCGGTTCCTGATTCAGGCCATGGATCTTCAGCACTATCTTTAGCAGCCTGGGCCTTCTCTAGAGCTTCTCTTTCTTCCTTCTCAATCTGAAAATAATGATTGGACAAAATTAGTGTTTGGAAAGTTATTAATCTTTTTCGTTGTCCAATGCTGATTAGGAGTACCCCCTTACCTCTCTTGTAATCAATCTATTTGGAGACTTCAAGACTAACATGTTATTTATACAATGGGAACTTGTCTAGATAATGAACAACAACCTACAATATAATGCTCACATGAAGCAACTTTAAACTGCACAGTCAATGACAACTCTGCACTCTGGACATTGGTTTTTCATTCAATTATGTGAATCTGGATTAAAAATTCTGTCTTCATTGGCCCAGTCGTTCATTCAAGAAATCACACTCGTTCCATCGCCCCTGTGTACCGACGACTGCTTCTTCACGATCATGCAAGAAATAGCGCTCGTTCCATCGCCCTGTGGACTGATGGTCTACAATTACTGCTGGGTCTCCTTCATGCCAGATTTCACACAGGGTCCATCACCCTGTGTACTGATGGCCCAATACATTGCTGCTTGTCGTTCATGCCAGATATCACGTGTGTCCCCTCACCCCTCTTTACTGACGGCCTACTACTACTATTTGTTCATGCCAGAAATCACGCTGGTTCCAAAGATATCTAAGTATGACATACCTCTTCAGGATCTCTGTAGAAGAACAGATCCACCATAATATCCCAGGGATGTTCTCGGCTGATGGTTCCACGAAGACGTAGAACTTCCCGAGTCAACAGCCACCAGACTAAACCAATAGAGTGAACACCCTGAAAAAACAACATTTTATAAGATTCTTCTGTACTAATGCACATAAACAAATTCTAATTGAACAGAAAACCATTGGCCAAATGGTTTAATCCACGCACGTTAGATCATAAGGTCTGTCATTGTGTCAAGTGGTGTGGTTTCGTTTCCCCGCTCGTTGCCTGTCCTACCTCGTGAGTTTTCTCTGGGCCCTCTAGTTTCTTCGCCCTTTTTGATCAGAAAACTTAACATAAACACTAGTGCTGCCATGATATACAGTGAGACTACATATGCCACGCTTCGGTGCAAGGTACTTTAAATTCCGTACCACAGTTTGGTCAACACGGTACTGATTTTTTTAACCGCCTGTTTTATTCCGATACTCAACTATCATGCAGAGTTATGTCCCCCTGTAGTTTAAAGGGGGGGGGGGGCTTCTAGCAATGAAACATTCGTCACTGGCAAATCACGAATATTGGAACAAGTTTTTAAGCATTCAATATGTGGAAAATCACTAAAACAAAATTGCTTGCAAATGAAAGAACAAGAACTTTTTCCTTTAACCCCTGTAAAGTTACATAACATGAGCCTACCTTATTGTTACATGGAATAGCTATATCAATATGGCGAAGAGGGGAATCTGTGTTACAAAGGGAGATAATTGGGGCATTGATGTAAGAAGCCTCTGTGATTGGTTGATGATCAGTTCGTGGATCAGTAGCAACAATTAATCTGGGTTCTCGGTAGGCAGCCTGAAAAATAGAAATAAGAATAAAATATTATATGGTCCAGTACTTTAACAGTTTATGCAGAGTAATAAAACAGTTTTATCATTATTAAATGATAAATGTGCATTTTAGGACTGAGGCGAGTCAACACTTATATCTTCAGTTTCCCACTGTTTGATTATATAGCTCTGGGCACTTATTCACGAAAACTTAAACTAAGTTACAACCGAAATGTTTTACAAACGAACCCATTGTAATAGTCGCCAGCTTTCTTTGAGGGCTGACAAAAACCTAGCAAAATTCGCATTTCAAAACCACCGTAGGCTAGAAAATAGATGAGTGCCTCAAAAAATTATATTTATAAAAAAACGTACCTGAATCTGATTGGTGAAAGTACCAGGCACAAATCGACCAGCAATGGGAGTAGCGCCAATGTAGGTGGCGAATTTCAGGATAGCTCTCTGACCATAAGGTCGAGCTGAGAGTACTGAGATATCAGCTGGATTCTCTACAGCTGCGATAATACGAGCAGCCAATAATAATTTATCCCATGTCTTCTTTAAATTGATGATATGTACACCTGAAAAACAACATGGACGGAGTTAACACCTTTAAATCAAAGCAGCATTAGGTAAGATTAGATAAAGGGCTGACAATTCTTCCTATAATAATTAAAAAATAGATGATGAAAAGAGAATATTTTGAAAATTTCAGTCAAATTACTTCTCTAAGCCAAGGAATAGGCGATACAATTATAGACTAGCCTTAATTGACATCAATACTGTTGTTACAATAATAAACAATGTTTTGATTATCTATTTTTACAGTAACCGCATCCAGCACAAAATGTATTTGACTCCAATACATTAAGTTAATTAATGTCTAATTAATAATCTAGATAACATTTCAGGTCGATTTCAAGGGCGGCAATAGGCAGATTTAGCTCTTGCATAATGAATTATGTGTACATGAGACATTCTTGCATTCAAGTTTTAAGTCAATTCAGAGTTCTATATTACATTCTAATCATATTTACTAAATAAACCCTTTAAGTAACTTGTATTCGATATAATTGTGTCGCGTGTTATTAAGTTTTAAGTCAGTTCAGAGTTCTACATTATATTTTAATCAGATCTACTAAATAAACATTTCATAATTTAAAAAGAAAAATTCAACACAGGATCTCGTATTTTTTATTGCTCCTCGTCAACTTACCATCTGGTTTTCGTTTGAAAACATATTGTTTCATTTGATGGTTACAATTTGTAGCCCCTAAATGGGTTCCGCAGACAAGGAATTTGGATACATCCTCCTCCTTGAGGGCTAATACGTCTAAACCTCCGGACATCGTAGAGTCGATCTAAGAGTTACGGCGACCAACCTGAAAAAAAAAAAATGTCAAAAATATACATAAAGATAAACAACTTGACAAATTTTTAAGAGACCTTTTGGTTAATGTAAATGTACAAAATGGAATGGAAAAGGGGTTTTAACATCCACCTACACTGACTGGGCTAATCAGAAGAGATAGAAGGATGGGGTTTAACGTCCACTCGACCTAAACTTGGTAATTTTTGGACCAACACACGGTTCAATTTTATTTCATTAAATCGCTTGCGAGTGGGTGTCTTTAGCAGCTGGAGAAAACCCATAAGATTAGTCAGGCGACCATACTCTTTGTCACGTACAAACGGATAATCAAAACGTCACTTGACTCAATGGCAGAAATGAAATGTGATTCAACATCCTACTGTTCTGTTCCGACTGGGCTAATGAAGACAGGCATATGCCATACTCTTACATCAAATTCCAACTGCCAAGGGATCTTTTATGTGCATGTCCATGTGTGCACGGGACCTCATTTTTTTGTCCCATTCAAAAAACTAGACAGCTGTTCTTGTCAGGCACTCCGTTCCGCACCACTGGGGCATGGGGAAACCACGCGGGAAAATCACGAACTTTCTCGTTCAACACTGTAAGTTGTAACCTCCAGTGTCTTACTCAGACATCATGGAAATGAAATGAACTGAAATGAAATGAAATGGAGTTCAACGTCCTACTGTTCTGCTCCTAACCTGGGCTAATGAAGACGGGCATACGCCATACAGTGTGCTATGAGGGAAATTTTGCCCGGACAGCGGCACTACGGCCTACTCTTATATCGAATTCCAACTGCCAAGGGATCTTTTACGTACACGCCAATGTGTACACGGGACCTCGGTTTTTCGTCCCATCCGAACGACTAGACAACTTTCCTTGTCAGCAGACATCATGGCTTCCGACTCAATGACAGATGATTTAAAGCGAACACGTTAAACCATTTGGTCACCCAACACCCCCTTGGGTAATGAAGACGGGAATGCAGTATGCTTTGAAGGAAATTTTGCGCAGACAGCAATGCTACAGCCTACTCCTATTTGGAATTCCAAGTGTCAGGATTTCTTTTTGTGCACACCAACGTGAACACATATAGGAGTTGCTACCTGCACAACTGACGAGGGGTAAATACTCGAGATCAAACACAGGACCTCCAGGTTAGCAAACTAATATCTTACTCACCGAGCCACAGTGGCTCTCAGTAAATAATGTGGTTTGGTGGGTGTGTTCAATAGTTTGTCACATTACTCATCCCATAGGATTACAGCCCTGTCAATTTGTGAGCATGTTCAACAGTTTGTGACATATACCACACCTTATTGGATTACAGCACAGACAGTTATTGGGGGGGGGGTCGCCTGTTAGTAGGGGTGTCGTATAGGGGCAAATGTCATATTTATCGAGGACCCAGAGCTAGAGAAAATTTTGCAGTTTTAATGCATTTTGCAATGAAAGTTGCTTAAATTTAAATTTCATTTGTCACAACTAATCAAGAAACGTCTGTGCCCCTTGCTCAATAAATTTTCAGACACTTTCAGTGCCCCATTTAATATAAACCCAAACCAACTTCGGTAAAATGAACAATTTGGTTGAGGTTATTGAACTAAAGTTAAACGTACAGAAATGATTTCAACACGAATCATGATGATTATATAAAATATTTTATTTTTTTAGAAGCTTTACAATAAGGAGTAAAATATTGAGTTTAAATGCCACGGTGATTAGTAAGCCGCGAACTGCCTAACCATGAGATCCGGTGCTCGATCTCGATTGGAACATAGCCATAATTTGTTCTTTCTGTCAACACGTGTTTCAACATGGCGGAAAATTTGTCAACACGCCGCCAACTCGTCTTTGATCGTCGTATTTTTCCCAAAACGGGGACATTTCTATTGATTGTAAATGCCATATATGAAAGAAAACAATCGGTGGATTTTACAAGTTTATTTTTATTAATCGTTTCGCCTAATATGGTAAAATACTTTGAAAATTTTGGGAGCTCCTTACTTCTTGTTGAAGCCAAATGGAAGTCGAACGAGAAAAGAGGAAGTGGAACGTGCAAATATCGGGGATATCAACTTCCTGGCCAAGGCGTTTTCGTTTCAATGCGCATGTAAAGGAAGCTGTTGTGAGGGTAAATAAAGATAATTACTTTTTATTTTTTTCTGTCTTTTCGGTCTTTCGTGTTAATTTCAAAATATGTTTTCGCTACAAGGCTCTGTAAGGCAAAGCCCGATTGTTTAAATTGTTTGTGATCTGTTTCACAATGCCTTTGGAAGTATTTTTACCATATTATATAGCCTTTGGAAAAGAAAAGAAAGTGAAAGTAGAACTTTGTCTATCAGAAAGTGAAAGTAGATTTTTAAAAGAGAGAAAAATGGGGTTTAACGCCCACTCGACACAAACAAGGTCATTTCGGGACTAACGTATGGTTTAATTTTATTTCAATAATTTGCTTACACGTAGGGGTCTTTAGCAGTGGGAGGAAATCGGAGGACCCAGAGAAAACCCACAAGGTTGTTACAGGGGACCCTACTACTCCTTGTCAATGTCATATGCGTATGTAACTAACCTACGAAAATTAATTGGTGGCTATCTTTTTTTTCGCATGTATACAGTGAATGGCGATTTTGCTAAGTAATCCCAGCCAGAATTTGGCTATTTTCTAAAGTTTAAAGGAGCTAAATCGCTAACATTTGGGACCTAGAAATTGACAAAAGTGGGTCGCAACGCATATAATACTGTAATATGAATGTATATAAACTGATTTACATTCAATGGTTTCCGTTTTTACTCCAATTTCAAATCAGTTATGTTCGGCGAAATAAGCCAGCAGTCTCAAGCGAGTGCAAATTTCTAGCGTCTGGTTATTCCAGTCTACATATGCCGTTTGATTTGGTGCAATGTGTCTAGCCTCGTGCTTCGAGTCTCTTGATACAACTGGGGATGAAGCGCATTATGGTACACGATTCGTGTACCATTGGTAAAATGTTTATTTTGTCTTAAATATTGGATATCAAAAGCCTCCCTTTTTCCAGTAAGATCACAACATGAATGTTGATTTAATTTGACAAATAAATCGTGTTTTCAATGTTGAAGATTTTGGATGATATTGAGTTAGAGACTTAGCTACTTTAAAATATTTGTTTTAGAACTGAAATAAATTAACTATTAAGTCAATCCCAACGCTAAAAACATCAACAGAATTGATTGTGTATATCTGAAATAGACACGACTGACGCACAAAATAGTGCCAAGATGGCAGCCTCTATGAACAACCATCCGCAGACGCTGTCATTGAAGACAACGTCAATTCTATGAGTTGTAGATGTTATTTTTGTAAAAAATCATTGGAAGAAGAGAGAACATGTTGGGACTGTATGAATTATATAGTCTTTATGGGTGCAAAGGACACAATGCTGAAGATAAACCTATTGTTTACAATGTAATGAGTTGTTGACCTCATGACCCATTGACGTCAATGTCATGACCTGTGATGCGTAGTAGTAGATCACGTGATATGGATATCATGGCTATTGACTGTGTCTGAGATACTTCTCAGCAGGTAGCGTGTCTCAGATGTTCAGAATGTGTCATATGTACAACCGGGAAGGATTTTTAAAAATAAATTTGGAGACTGCGGTTTCGGACAGATGAAATGAAATGAGGTTTAACGTCCTACATTTCAACTCTGACTTGGCTAATGAAGACGGGCATACGCCATACACTGACCTACTCTTATATCAAATTCCAACCGCCATGGGAATCTGTTACGTGCACGCCAATGTATACACGGGACCTCATTTTTTCGTCCCATCCGAACGTCTAGACAGCTGTCCTTGTCAGGCCCTCCGTCCTGCTCCACAGACAAGGGGAAACCATGCCGGAAAATCCAAATGAACTTTCTCGGCCAATGCAAGAATCGAACACGCGGCCTCCAGCCTAACGAGCCAGCGTCTTACCCATTTAGCCACCGTGGCTCCCTTCGGCCAGATGCTATTGGTAACTGGTGCTAATAGAAGATCCAATGACGAAAACACTTCCTCATACATAGTCATAAGTAATAGAAAGTTTTACCATGTTCATTGGCAGTTATTGTTAGGGCAACTTGAAAACACCACAGTCTTAAAATTACAAGGTTTGGGTGGGGCATTTGGCAGAGAGGGGCAGATCAAAAGGAACAGAATTTACCATATAAGTAACATGATCAGATTTCTTTTAAAATAGTGTCAACTGACACCTGAGTATAAAATTTAAAAATCTGACCGGAAAAAGTGAGCCCGCATACCGGTTTCTGACTACCCCAAAAAGTGCCAACAGAGGCCAAAATTTGCCTCATAAGTAATATGATTGAAATTGGTGTCAAATGATAATTATTTATGAGTAGGTTAAAAAAAATACCAAATCTGACCGGTTTCAATGGGGGCAAATCCCCAATCTGACTACCTACTTAAACTTTGCCCAATTTGCCATGCCCACAAATGGGGACAATATTTGCCTTAGAACTATTTCTGAAATGTTGTCATGCAGTATCTGGATATTAAGATGCAAAATCTGACTGGAAAAATGAGCCACGTCCCTTTTTGACTGCCTTGAATAATGGTGATGTAATAATAATAATAATCACTTTATTTCAAAAGGGTAGAAAATTAGGCCTGGGGCCTTTCTTACATTTTGCCATTTTAACAACACCAAACATGCATAAAATCCGGAACAAATGTTTTACATAATGTGGGCTAAGAATTGGCTCATAAGTAATATCATTGGTGCCAAATGTTAGCTATGTATGATTTGGTTCTAAAAATATCAAATCTGACTGGTATTGTGGTATATATAGGCTTTATATACATATAGTTAGGTCCCAGGTCCAGTCCCAATGTTGACCAGCAAGTGGTTTCCCCTTATGAGTTGTGCAGGATGGAGCTGCATGACCTGGCAAGGAACAGCGTCTAGTCATTCGGATGGGACCAAAACCAAGGTACTATATATACACGTTGAATGCATGTGGGGAGTTGGATGGCTAAATGGTTAGCGTGCGCGCACTGTATCATAAAGTCTGTCATTGAGTTGACTGGCGGGGTTTCGAATCCCCGGTTGTACGTGACAAGGAGTAGGGTCGCCTGTCCAACCTCGTGGGTTTTCTTTGGGTCCTCCGGTTTCCTCCCACTGCTAAAGACCCCTACGCGCAAGCGAATTATTGAAATAAAGTTAAAACCATATGTTAGTCCCGAAATGACCTAGTTTGTGTCAAGTGGATGTTAAACCCCATTTCTCTCTCTCTCCTTTTGAATGCATGTAAAATAACCCTTAAATAAAGAGTACCAGTAGGTGGAAACGTTGCTCTCCAGGCAATATTATCATGATATATCGTTGAATCGGTGTATCGCGATTTACCTTCTCATGATTTACATATTGAATCGCGAGAAGCTGAATCCATGTATCACAATTTTTTTTTGTGATTTTTTTTTGTTGCTTCAATAGGTAACCGGTCACTCTTATTATCCATGTCACACATTATCTATAGGTATACAAACACTCTTAAATTGTTTTGATCCTTATTTTGATCCACATCAATATCGTGATATAAAACATCGGCAGGACTAAAAATATCAATTATTCACATATCCTCTTGTTTTCTTGGTAAATATTGACTGGGTTAGGAATCGCAATACATTATCGTGACTGCAGTAGTAATACACAGCACTAATCATAACACAGTCATCATTAACCCTGATGATGTTAAATAAACCAATTTACTTTCATTTATTTACATGTATATATTATATAATCGTTTATTTTAACCCAGTTTAAGACTTGGTACTCTTATCAGTTCAACAATATGACACACTATTAAAATATCTGGCCCCAGTGATGGGATTTCAAAAATTTTCTTGTCAGACATTTTTACCGAAAATAAAGGGGCATAACTCTTATTATTTAAGCAGGCGGTAGTAGTAGTAGTTCTTGGTGTTTAACATCTGCTTCCACATAAGTGATATCGCAGACAAGTCATAGGAGAGCCGAAGCTGATTCCTGTTTTTTAGAATATGATTTTGCAATCTTTCCATTTGGCAATAGGCCAAGGATTTGGTTTAGTGGGAAGTTCTTCCTTTTATTTAATATAAAACATATCGCTTGGTAGATGATTTCGTCTGCTTCTGGATTGGTAGATGTCATCGTTTGGGGTTAGTGTTTAGGTGCCAGGCCCGTCTTATCGTGGCCTCCCCTTACTCCACTATCCCACTCTTTGGGCTTGGTATCAGTTTTATTTGCAGAATAGTGTTTAGGTGCCGAGTTCGTCTGATCGTAACTCCCCCTTACTCCACTATCCTGCTAGTTTGGTAGATGTCATCTTTGTGGGGTTTGTGTTTAGGTGCCAAGCCCGTCTTATTGTGACCTCCCCTTACTCCACTATCCCACTCTGTAGGTTTGGTGTCTGTTTTTGGCTGAATAGTGTTTAGATGCCGAGTCCGTCTGGTCGTGACTCCCCCTTACTCCACTATCCTGCCAGTTTGGTATAAATCCCCTATGTAGTTTAGTGTTTAGATGCCGGCCCGTCTAACCTTGACCCCCTCTTACTTCACTATTCTACTTAGTCCAACTGTGTCCATTAGGGCGTGGATTTGTTCGAAGATTTGCAGTTTCAGAACTGGTCTCGGGAAGAGTAGATTCTTAGTGTTGAATGGTATGTTGTTAGTCTCCATTGTTCTCACTAGTTCCCTTCTCTCCTCCTTGTATACCTCGCAGTCTACCAGGACATGGTTGGTGGTACATTCTTCTCCGCACTCACAGATGATGACTTGGTGTTTGTAGTCTCGCAGCCGCTCTTTCACCCTTAGCTTCGATATAAGTCTACATATATCTCTTCTAGGGTGATTGAGTGTTGTCTTTGTATATATCTTGTCATCCAGCCGGAATCTGTATGTGTCAAGTTCAACGAGATTTAATTCCCAGATTGAATTGACCTGTCTTTTGACCATACTGTAGATTTCCGTGGTGCTGTAGTCTATGGTGCGGAGTGGTGCTGTGTCCTTGAGACCTTCATTGGCTAGTCGATCTGCCTCCTCGTTTCCTCTAATGTTGACATGTGATGGAATCCACACAAGTTCTAATTTGCTTACCTTCTCTAAAACCCTCTGGTACAGCTGCCTGATTTCCAAAATGACTTCTGGTCTTGAGTCCGAGTTGTCATTTTGGATTGAAATCAGACTGCTCAGAGAGTCGCTTGGAATGACGAACTTACTAGTCTTTTGATGGGAAATCCATGATATAGCGTCACGAATGGCCACAAGTTCTGCAGTGTACACCGAACAGTTATTGGGCAGTTTCCTGCTTATTCCCTGTTCCCCGTTTGGCAGATATATTCCAAACGAGCTGGTGCCCCTTTCAGGATTGCGTGAGCCATCCGTGTACACATGGTCCCAGTCATCAGACGGCCAGTTGTCTTCCAGGTGTTCTAGAGAGAAAGCACTGCTGCAGTGGGGTTGTTTTTCTTGTCGGTTTTCTGTAGTAGATCTAGATTAACCGGCGGTATAGGGAGCGTCCAAGAGGCGATCGCTGGGGGGTCGTGTTCATTTAAGCAGGCGGTTTCCGACCACAATTAAATATCACGTGTCAACAAAATATTCAAATGGCCCCATGTTCACAAAGCATTCCCAGACTTAAGTTAAGAATTAACTGAACTTTCAATCACTTTTTCTGAGAAATATCTTTGATCCAGAATCACCAAACTTTGATGTACGGTACTTGATACATTAAAACAAACGTTTCATAAATGGCTGTATTTTAGTTAAAAGAAGGCAAACAATTTTGAGTAAATACTTAGTAAGTCTGAGCATGAAAGATATATATAGACAAATCAACTAAGAGACTGTGAGGATCAAAAGTTTAATAATACCACTGTTTTATATCTGCGATAATTCATGCTTTATACAAGAAATTTGTTGGATTTATATTCTAGTGTCACTCACTGACAATATTTCACAAACCTATAAAGTGAAGAAAATACATCATGCCATTGTTTATCAATGATGTCAAGGTAGAGAAGATTCCAAGCTCAATTTCTAAATTCTTATCACAGCAGTCACATTTTGAGGTGAGTTTAATTTTGAGATATTTTATAGTACCGGTTTTGTGTCTTGATACCTAATTACTTAAAGTTACAATTTCATATTTTCTAAGAAAGTCAAAACATAATTATTTCTATGTCTTTTGCTCAATAGGTTGTCAACTCACTATTATACGATCATAGGTGTCATTCTCACACTTAAAACTAATTTACAGCGGAAATAATAACACAATTACCTCCCTTCTTTTCCTATTCCCCACCATGGAATAGCTATCTTCAAACGTTTGAATTTGAAGTTGAAATGATATTTTTGCCAATTTCTCAACTTGCAATAGTGAATTATAGGATTAATAGGATTATTCTTTAACAAGGTAGTACTGTTTATAGATACCATCTATTTTAAGGCTTTATTTTAATAAATTTTAAAAATATAACTTAAAAATATGAAATTGCAACTTTAACCTGATTAATTAAACATACATTATGCAAGCAAGAGCTAAATCTGCCTATTGCAGGTCTTTCTTTTAGCCTGAAATGTTATCTAAATTATTAATTAGACATTTATTAACACAAAAAGACCTTAATCAACACTTGATGTCATCTTATGTGTCGGATTTTCATTGGATTTGAATCCGATTTGCTGCTCAACACTCATTGATGATTTCATCCAAAAGTGGAAAACCAAGACTATATTTTAATCATACTGACTTTAGTAATACATCACCTTATCACTTGAGGGAGTGTTGGATGGCCGAATGATTGACGCGTGCACGCTGTATCATAAAGTCTGTCATTGAGTCAACTGGCATGGCAAGCGAATTATTGAAATAAAATCAAACCATATGTTAGTCCCGAAATGACCTAGTTTGTGTCAAGTGTAGGTTACCCCCCTCTCTCTCTCTCTCTCTCTCTCTCTCTCTCTCTCTCTATCATTGACAGATTAATCTATGCCTTCCCAGATATACCGATACAAACAATTCAACGGACCATATTATATTCAGCATCAATGTTTTATTTTAGGAATCGGCTAAAGTTTTATGTAATGGTGATACAAGAGTTGTTGGTCCTGAAGGCTTGTTGTATGTTGGTCAGAGAGAATTCGGAGGAACAACGTCCAGCGATGGTATTAAATAAAATGATATTGATAATAAATAAACCATTAAGTATATTTTACTGCAGTTTAAGGCCTAAAGTTTTAATCCCACGATTTAATTTGGACTTCTATCTGATCTGTTAAAATAATCCTTTAAGTATATTTTACTTTAGTTTAAGGCCTAAAGTTTTTATGGACTTCTTTCTGAACTGTTTCCCCTTTGTATAAGTATAAAATGGGATGGTGCACTTTGGATAAACTGATTTGTCAGTAAATTTTAATACCAGAAAAACTACAAAAATTTGACTCTATATATTACAAGAATTGAAGAATTGGTTCTATTTTCAGATGTTATACAAGTTATAGGTTCTGAAGATGCTACAACCTGTCACCTGGTTATAATAAAACATACAGGTAATATTCTACTTCACACGGAGACGCAGTGGCTCAGTGAGTAAGACATTGGCTCGCTAACATGGAGGTCCCGTGTTCGATCCCAGTAGTGGCCGATAAAGTTCATCATGATTTTCTGGCATGATCGGTTATTGTCTATTGGTGCAGGACAGAGGGTATGACAAGGGACAAAATATAGTTTTTCGGATAAGACAAAAAACAAAGGTCATGTGTATACATTGTCATGCATGTAAAAGAACCCTTGACAGTTGGAATTAGAAATAAGAGTAGGCTGTAGTGCTGCTGTCAGGGCAAAATTGTCCCCATAGTGCAGTCCACAGCCGTCTTTATTAGCCTAGTCGATGCAGAAGAACAGTACGTTGTTAAACCCCATTTAATTTCACACTTCACATACCACTGACGTTATTGTCAAAGCTGTTGAGATTGTCTGGGATCCTCACAGGGAAGAAACTTAAATAAAGAGACATTAACACTCCCACGCTGCCCGTGCAAAATTTCCCTCATAGTGTATGTCCGTCTTTTTTAGCCCAACTGGAGAAGAACAGTAGGACGTTAAACCCCATTTCATTTCATTTGTCTGGGATCCTCACAAGGAAGATTCCCCTTGTCAGTGGTGCAGGACGAAGGGCCTGACAAGGACAGCTGTCTATTCGTTCGGATGGAACGAAAAACCGAGGTCCCATGTATACATTGGCATGCACATAAAAGATCCCTTGACAGTTGGAATTCGATATAAGAGTATGTCATAGTGCCGCTGTCCGGGTAAAATTTCCCTCATAGCACATTGTATGCCATATGCCCGTATTCATTAGCCCAGTTGGAGCAGAACAGTAGGATGTTAAACCCCATTTCATTTGTCTGGGATCCTCACAAGAGAGAAGCTTAAAGAGGCATTACCACTATCACCAAGAAAATAAATGTAATTCATTTTGAACAAAATCATATCCAAAATATCCCTAAATTCATGAGTAAAGCAATGTTTCAGTGCCTAATTTGTCTGTCAACTATTAAGTTGATATGTGTCCATTTTTACTTCATCAGGTTCAGGAGGTGCATGTGTTGGACATTTTGATGGTTGTGGTACATCACAGGGTTTAAAAGATATGATCCATCTTGTACAGAATTTATCACATGGCACTTCACAAGGAAGGTAGAGCTATAAACATGTACATGTATATTGTTCTGTTTTAATTTAAAGTCGTTTACTTCACTGCACCTTAGACCATGGGTTTAAGGTTGGCCGTATATGCTGGTCAAGACCCATTGGTAAAAACAATTGACCGAAATGTCTCACCAGTCAATTTACTCGCTGTTAAACTAACAACACATGTTCAAAACCCCATTTTCAAACATGGCGATAATCAACTTCCAAAATGTAACTATAAAATTGATCCCGGTGTTGACCAAGGAAGCTCCCCTAGATTTTTGTGCATGGTTTCCCCCTTGTCAGGACACAAAGGGTCTTACAAGGAACAGTGTCTAGTCGAAAAATCAAGGTCATGTGTACATGTTAGTGTGCACATATATAAACTCTTGCCATTTGAGGAGGCTGGGTGGCCGAATGGTTAACACATGCACATTGCATCATAAGGTCTGTCATTAAGTCAAATGACGTGTTTTCAATTTCCGCTTGTATGTGACAAGGAGTAGGATCGCCTGTCCATTTTGTGAGTTTTTCCCCAGGTCCTCTGGTTTCCTCCCACTGCTAAATACCCCTACGTGCAATCAAATTATTGAAATAATGACCTAGTTGTCGAGTGGTGGGTGCATGTTTTATTGCCTGGCAACCTATGTTTGTAAAATTGTTTCAGATTAGAAATTCATCTAGCTGGTGGTTTTAAAGATGATCGTAAATTGTCAGCAGCGTTATCTTTAGAAATATTGAGTAGGTACAATGTGTTATATACAAAAATAGTGATAATATATCCCCTAGTTTTATACCAAAATAGGGATAACATATCTTCTAGTTTTATACAAAAATAGGAATAACATATCCCCTAGTTTTATACAAAAATAGGAATAACATATCCCCTAGTTTTATCTTTAGAAATATTAAGTAACTACAATATGTTATATACAATAATAGTGATAACATATCCCCTAGTTTTATCTTTAGAAATATTAAGTAACTACAATATGTTATATACAATAATAGGGATAACATATCCCCTAGTTTTATCTTTAGAAATATTAAGTAGCTACAATATGTTATATACAAAAATAGGGATAACATATCTTCTAGTTTTATCTTTTTGAAATATTAAGTAGCTACAATATGCTATATACAATAATAGGGATAACATATCCCCTAGTTTTATCTTTACAAATATTAAGTAGCTACAATATGTTATATACAAAAATAGGGATAACATATCCCCTAGTTTTATCTTTTTGAAATATTAAGTATATGCAAAATATAATAGATGCGAACACAAGTCCTGCATCTCCAATCCAAGAACTGACTTACGATCATGGAGACTGGAATTGGACTTGGCTGTTGTGACAACTCACTACTCTTGTATATTCCCTAGGCAGTGCTTTATTGATATTCCCACTGGGCCCTTACCAATTTCTACCAGATGCTGTCCGCTGGCTTAACCGATTAAAAATATTTGTTCTTCTGTATATTACCACATGATTGTACATGATTTTATATTACCACATGATTGTACATTGTACATTAAGTAATATATGGATTCCGTATTTCAATATATTATATAATGTTTTGCTCAAGACCATTAAACAACTTAAAATACAGACGTTATCCCGCATGTGCATTTCATTGAAATCGTCACACGAGTCCAGTATTTCAATAATGTACGTCTGGCACATTACCTTTACACCAACATTAAAGGATGACATCACATCTGTATTTTAAATATAGATATTATACCAATAACCAGACAATACATCCATCTTTAAACTTTTATGGTGGGCCCTGAAAGGACATCCCTCTAGTCATTCGGATGGGACGAAAAACCGAAGTCCTGTGTTCCCTTGGCAGTTGATATTCGATATAAAAGTAGGTTGTACACCTTTGTCGGGACAAAATTTCCCTCATAGTACACTGTATGACGTATGCCCAGTCGGAGCAGAATAGTAGGACGTTAAATCCCATTTCATTTCATTTTATTTTAAATATTCAGTAATTGGTGGATAAACTAGGTCGTGTGACCAAATTGCTAGCTAAAGATAAAATGTGAAATTGTTTTCCTGAAAACTGACTAGAAAAAGATGAATATTGGACTATATTATTCGTATTTGCAGATTGTTTACGTATTATACCAGAAGATATTCACCTCATGACAGCATGTATAACAGGTAAGTCATAACAATACAGTTAAACCTGCTGTACAGGCCACCTGTTCAGAACAGTCACCTGCTTCAAATGTTATATAAATTATTATTTAACCATATATTAACATGACCAGCCCATACTCAACTCTCTGGGCCATCGGATGGTTCCAATTATGAGTAGATTAGAACACCACAGCCACTTAAGAGTTTAATGATTAAACAGATAATAAATTAGAGAATAAAGTAATTTGAATGAAATTTTCAATATATTCATTTTTCATTATCTATTTTTGAACTACATAGTATTATAACAAGAACTACCAGCTCCTTATCTAAATCTTACATAATGTATCTTTAATAACTTGTATTTATTGAATGATTTTGCCCTTGGTAAGAGTTAGTGCTAAATGATAAGGCCAGCTCAATTTTTCGTCATAGGTCATGAGATGTAAACAGGGCTAGTGCTAATCCTAACCCTGGACCTAGCCCCAATGCTTACCTTAACCCTAATCTACAATCTCGCCAACAATCACATGCCCTAACCTTATTTACATCTAGGCGACCTTGACAAAAATTGAACTGGCCTTAACAAATAGATTAAGCCCTTGGTAAGGGCGGTGTTTTATACAGCCCATAATACTCTTTAACTGATTCAAAGATTTTAATGTGTTGGCATTCATTTTCTAAATATAGTTACATGCCCATAAATATACCCTGATATGTAATTAAGGCCCATGAGCCTCTTGTTTATTTTTAGATTTAAATACAACAATGAAGAATGGTGTTCCTTTTCCTATTATATATGGCATAGGTAAGATAGAGAGAGAGAGAAATGGAGACACAAACTAGGTCTTTTCAAGACTAACATATGATTCAGTTTTTTATTTCGCAAAGTGGTCTTTAGCAGTGGGAAGCAACAGAAGGACCCAGAGAAAATTCATAAGATTGAACAGGCTACCCTAGTCCTTGACACATGTAAATGGGAGTCAAAACCACGCCACTTTACTCAAAGACACTGACAAACCTTATGGTTTCATGTGAACGCATTAAACCATTAGATCCCCCCCCCCCTCCCTTCCGGTATAGGTAAGACTAGGTGTAATATATCTTTATCTTTATGTTGAAAGATCAGTTAGTCAGTGTTTGATTTGGGATGGTTTTGGTCCATCCAGGTACAAAAGGTTTACAATGTTATTTTTTTTTCTTGATACATATTGGGGATACTCGATTGAACGTTCCGGAATTAAATTCTCTCAATTCCAAAAATAGTGTCAATGGAGTGAAATGGAGATTTTCGGAGTACAACGCCTGTTCCGACGGCATAAAAAAATAGGGGATCCCGGTGGCTAAGTGGGTAAGACGCTGGCTCGCTAGCCTGGAGGTCGGGTGTTCGATCCCTGCATTGGCAGAGAAAGTTCATCCAGATTTTCCGGCGTGGTTCCCCCTTGTCAGTGATGCAGGACAGAGGGCCAGACAATGACAGCTGTCTAGTCCTTCGGATGAAACGAAAAACCGAGGTCCCGTGTGTATATTGGAATGCACGTAAAAGATCCCCTGGCAGTTGGAATTCGATATAAGAGTAGGCGATAGTGCCGCTGCCCGGGCAAACTTTCCCTCATAGCACACTGTATGGCGTATGCCCATCTTCATTAGCCCAGTATAGGAGCAGAACAGTAGGACGTTAAACCCCATTTCATTTCATTTCATTTCATTTCATAAAAAAATATCTTAATCAATCATGACAATCGAGGACCCCCTTTTATTCTTTTGGCTACTTATTATCTCAGTTTATTTCTTCAGCTATGAACTGGTGAAATTTTCACTGATGTTTGTTTTCTTCACAGCTATAAACATTAAAACTGGTGAAATATTTAAAGCTAAATTCACAGATAAAGGACCAGATCAACCACTCAGATCAGCTCGACATTTTACTGGGGGAGAACAGGTATATATCAGTGATGTAATTTCGCCTGTATATTCCGGACATGTCAGACACTATTTTCCAAACACCCTTAATTGTCCCACCAGGAATATGCCCAATCAGACATGGTGAATAATATTCAAAATTCCAAAATTAATATAGTGTACTGAGTGTATAACTACCACTCAACCCGATTATCGTTGATAATAGGCTGAATTGATTAGGTAATTAAGTGATCAATGTACATGTATTTATCATGTTATACCATCTATACACCTACCTTGATTAACTACTTAACTTAATCTGCCTTGATTGACTGACTTAATTCTTTGTCAACCCCAGTAGGAGGGTTTTCAGGACTTCATTACCCCAGTAGGAGGGTTTTCAGGACTTCATTACCCCAGTAGGAGGGTTTTCAGGACTTCATTACCCCAGTAGGAGGGTTTTCAGGACTTCATTACCCCAGTAGGAGAGTTGGATGGCCGAATGGTTTAACATTTGTGCATAAAATCACAAGATCTGTCATTGGCATGGTTCGATTCCCCGCTTGTATGTGAAAGGGAGTAGGGTCACCTGTCCAATCTTGTGGGTCCTCTCCGGGTCCTCCTGTATCCTAACACATCTAAAGACCCTGACGCAAGCGGATGCTAAACCCCATTTCTTTCTTATTAGCCCAGTAGGTGCAGAAAAGTAGGATGTTAAACCCCATTCCATTTATTTAGTTGCTGTGCAATAATGTAGATTATGTGGTAGTCCAGAAGTCATGACACTATAGAGTTGCTACTGTGGTAGTCTAGAAGTCATGACATTTATAGAGTTGCTACTGTGGTAGTCTAGAAGTCATGACATTATAGAGTTGCTACTTTGGTAGTCTAGAAGTCATGACACAAAAGAGTTGCTACTGTGGTAGTCTAGAAGTCATGACATTATAGAATCGCTACTTTGGTAGTCTAGAAGTCATGACACAATAGAGTTGCTACTGTGGTAGTCTAGAAGTCATGATATTATAGAGTTGCTACTGTGGTAGTCTAGAAGTCATGACACTGTAGAGTTGCTACTGTGGTAGTCTAGAAGTCATGACATTATAGAGTTGCTACTTTGGTAGTCTAGAAGTCATGACACAATAGAGTTGCTACTGTGGTAGTCTAGAAGTCATGACACTGTAGAGTTGCTACTGTGGTAGTCTAGAAGTCATGACACAATAGAGTTGCTACTGTGGTAGTCTAGGTTCTCATCTTGTGTGTGGGGTAGGGTGGTCAAACATCTTCAATTGAAGGCTTGATCTCGCTTTAACTACATACATCTTATCCCGTAATACCCTGCATATTTTGGCACTAATTTCGATTGGGTACAAGCCCAGCTTGTAAGCCTATCAGATTCCTCGATCATGGCGAATACCAAGTCTCACGCTTTCCAGCTACAATGTCTACCTGTGATAATCAAGTTGCAAAGTTCAAGGTTTAGCTGCTGCATGGGGATAATTCCATGCTTTTCATGCCTATATTTATATAAAAAAGAGATTCAGGAAACATTCATTTAATATTCTGTATGCTTTTCTTTCCAGATGTTAAATATTTATGATCATGTGAACAGAAACTTGACAATCGGACCATTCTCTTATGATCCACATCCACGAGCTAACCAATATGCCCAACTACCCAATCACGTCATTCGAAAGGTAACCAATGTCTTTACTGTAAATCTCAAAAACCATACATTTAATGTCACATCAAAGTTTGTCAAATAAATCTCCAGATCTCAGGATATGATGAATGAACATTGTTGATACTCAGGATGTTCCTGACCAAAAGAAAACCAAAGATTAGTCTTAGATAGAAACAGTATTTGTGCTACATGGTTACTTGTATGCTTCAGTAGGTTTTTTTTTTAACATTGACTTAAAGATACATTCCCCCCAAAAAAGTATTTATTGGGTGGTTATTTCCAATAAAAGTATGGAAATTTTGGTATATATGGAAAGTAGTAATATCTAATCTTACTTGAAAATACTGGATTCCCTGAAAAACACTCATGGAGCGCATACAGGACAAGAATGTAAGAGTTTTCCTTATCGAGAGCCCAACAATTAGGAGTGTCTGCATGCGTGACGTCGAAGGTTGCACGCGGAGATTGAGCACTTGGTGTACATGTTGATAAACTTTATGAAGAGTTATACGCACAACTGCAAAATAAAATATTGTTTATATTTCAGCATCTTTCGACATCTCCTGAACAAGAACCTGCAGGATTTGAAGATACTGTTCGTGCAGCTTTCTTACATCTCCGAGATTATCCTGATCCAATGAAATCACATTTTGCCCACAAGGGTCCTCGACGTTATAAAAAGGAAAGAAATGGAGATTGGACTCTTATTAATTAAAGGAACAGTTTTATCATAATTTTTGTTTTTAAATTTGATTGACTTTAAAGTAGCTAAGTCTCTAACTCAATATCATCCAAAATCTTCGACATTGAAAACACGATTTATTTGTCGGTTTAAATCAACATTGATGCTGTGATCTTACCGAGAAAAGATGGGCTTCTGATATCCAATATTTAAGACAAAATAAACATTTTACAATTGGTACACGAATCGTGTACCTTAATGCATTTTAGCGCTATTTGTAATAAGGGACTTGAAAAACGAGGCTATGCATAATCAACGGTGACGCTATATTCTTTTCTGGAGAGCATGCCCAATAAATACTTTCAGCGTAGACTGGAATAACCAGAAGCTAGAGATTGAAATTCAATTGAGAATACTGGTGTATGTCGCCGAACCTAACTGATTAGAAATAGCAGTAAAAACAGAAACGATTGAATGTAAATCAATTTATATACATTCATATTACATTATTGTATGCGTTGCAACCCATTTGTGTGAATTTCTAGATCCCAAATATTAGCGACTTAGCTCCTTTAAATCGGAATGTCTTTGACGACACAAACCATCCTTGGCATCCCTTAGTCGTATTGTTCAATTCTATACCACTAACCCCATGGTCCATTCACAGGGTTTTCACGAATTCAAGTGTCAACTCTTATAAAACAGGTGGAATTGACATGCTGATCTCGAGATTCTGACCCATTGACTCAAATTTCTGGACCCCCACCCCCCACAAAAATTTGCTCCCAGCAATGACCTCAAATGCCAGGTTATTGACTCAATTTTTCAACATTTTCTCATATTATAGCCAGTCTTTTATTGACATTTATTGTGGGGCGAGATTGTGGATGGAACCCTAGATTTCTAACCGCCCCCAACTCTATTCTCAACTGAGAGAGAGAGAGAGTTTAAAATCCACTTGACAAAAACTAGGTCATTTTGGGACTAACTCATGATCAATTTTATTTCAACAAATCGCTTGCGTGTAGGGGTCTTTAGCAGTGGAGGAAACTGGAAAAAACCCACGAGGTTGGATCTCAACTTCTAGATCCGCTACTGAAACCAGCACAACTTAGTGTCATTAACCTACATCAATTTGAGTGTCATTTAGTGATTGAGCACATTAAAAACACAACACAATTTATATGGAATACAATCACTGGTTTATACACATATAGCACGACGTTTCGACAATTGTTCTCTTGTCGTTATCATGCTATATGTGTACAAACCAGTGATTGTTTTTCCATATAAATTGTGTGTTGTTGTTTTTTTTTTTTTAAAGATAAGTGAAACAGTTCAATTATTTACACCTGTTAATTTATTACCATATTTAAATGACATTAGTTCAACAGGGAAGACCAACAATTTTCAACATGGTTTCCATAAATTTTATATATATTTAGAAATAACCACCCCTGTAACACGAACAAAAAAGTTTTTGTCGGTTAAAATTTAATTTCAATCCAAACCGGAAGTGATGTAATTGGCTCACCATTGTCATTGTGTCGTCTTTTGACCAAAAGTATTTTTATAGCTTACAGAAACTTTTTGTTTGTGTTTTAGGGGTGATTATTTCTAAATATACATATTTAAAATCTATGGAAATCCTCTTGTAATCGTTGATCTTCCCCCTTTAAGATATTAACGATACAAATATAGACATACTGAGTTACTGTACATAAATAAAATAACAATTAAATCTTATAATCAACAAAATAAGCAACTTGACAATCAGGGGTTTAACAATCTCATTAAAATACTGGGACCTGTTTCACGATAAAATCCAAATTTTAGTAATTTGATTGGATAATATTAGATTGATTTTAGTGCTTAGCCAATTAAAATTGAAGTATCTACTAAAATTTGGATTTTAGCTTTAGTTAAGATTTCGAGAAACAGGGCCCAGATCTATATTTCGTTTCATTTTTTTTTTTTTATACGTTTGATTGCATCTACGGCATGAAGATCTGACCAGTTGTAGTGGTAGGTTGTTTCAGGGGGGTCATACGAGCGGCTTTTGACCCTATGATTTCAGACATTTGATTAACCAATCTGCGTTGATGTTTCTAGTAGGATACCCACAGTTCCGTGCATCACACGCCCAAAACTCGCTGCAACAGACCGCTTCATTGGCTAATCCCTCACATTAACAAGAACGCATTTTATATAACAACTCTTCCAGATCCTAGTGTAGTAAACACAAGTAAAACAAAATTTTGAATAATAAAAAACGAAACGAAATAGGATCTGTGTTTTAATCAGATCAGAGTTTTAGAGAAGTAAAATGGGAATTATGTGACAAATTGTGGTTTCAAAAGATAACACCTGGAGTTAACAAAAAATGTTATTTTATGTTCACTTCAAATTTTGGCTAATTACAATATTCACAAAAAAAACAACATATAATAGTTATATACATTACAATAGAAATTTTTTAAATACATTCATTTTACAATTTTTTTATTTTTTTTATCACTTCAACTGAGCTGCATAACCATCGTAAACTTTACAAACCATCATGAACACAGAATTTATTTTCCTTATAAAAATAATATATATCACCACTGACTGACATTACTAAATTCATAATCACAATCTGATTAAAACACAGATCTTATTTCGTTTTATTTTTTAAAATTTTGTTTTAAATGCCTTTACTACACTAGGGCAAAAAGCCGCTCGTACGGCCCCTGACGCGTCCTTCCAGTACTACTGGTCAGATTTTTTTTTGTAGTGTAGACCAACAAAAGTATAAAAAGAGAGAGAGAGAAATGGGGTTTAACATCCACTCGACACAAACTAGGTCATTTCAGGACTAACATATGGATTTAATTTTTTATTTCAATAATTTGCTTGCCCATAGCAGTGGGAGGAAACAGGAGGACCCTGAGAAAACCTACAAGGTTGGACAGGCGACCCTACTCCTTGTCACGTACTACAGGGGATTCGAAACCACGCCAGTTGAATCAATGACCATTCGCCCCCGCTTGAAAGTATAAAGAGAGAGAGAGAGAAATGGGGTTTAACGTCTACTCGACACAAACTAGGTCATTTCGGGACTAACATATGGTTTAATTTTATTTACATAATTCGCTTGCGCGTAGGGGTCTTTAGCAGTGGGAGGAAACCGGAGAAAACCCACGAGGTTGGACAGGCGACCCTACTCCTTGCCACGTACACCCGGGGAGAAAGTATAAAGAAACGAAATGAAATATAGATGTGTATTTTAATCCGGTTGACATGCTCACATATATAAAATAACATAATAAACAATCTATAATTCATTATAATATAAACATTTATTGTATTATAACTATTAAACTGGTCCCATAGAAAATATCTTTATCCATAATATCTAGAGAGAGAAATGGGGTTTAACATCCACTCGACACAGACTAGGTCATTTTGGGACTAACATATGGTTTAATTTTATTTCAATAGTTCACTTGTGCGTAGGGGTCTTTAGCAGTGTGAGGAAACCAGAGGACCCGGAGAAAACCCACGAGGTTGGACAGGCAACGCTACATTTATTCACATGAAAAGCCAGTCCATAATCAACTTTCTGGACCGTCGGATGGCTCTGATTTTCAACGGATTGAAATACAGTCACCATTTAATTTAAATATTGATAATGGAGACTGTATATTATCATTGTCATAACTTTGCTCAGAATGAAGTACCAGTAATTTGATTAAAATTTTCAATATATTCATTTTTTATTATCTATTTTTAAAGTATTATAATGAGAAGATTTTTTAAACTATTATAATAAGAACGGCTATCTCTTTATCTAAATCTTATATAATGCATCTTTAATTTGGAAATGATATTCATATATAAATATTGACTTTTGGACCAGTTTGTCTGTAAATGAGGTCTGTGATAAACAATAGGAAAGTTTTATCCTGCCTAAAATGCAGATTATTGAATACTATATGTGTCTGTGAGAGAGAGTGTGAGAAAGAGAGAGAGAGAGAGAGAGAGACAATATGTGTGTGAAAGAGAGAGAGAGAATACTATATGTGAGAGGAGAGAGGACCTGTAGAGCATTTACAATATTTTGATGACAGGGCCAGTAACTCTAAATTTCTTTCTGATTATTAACAATCACAGCCAATTCGAAAAAAAAAAATCTCTCAAAAAACCTCTATGCTCCATTCACTTCATCTGATATGTTCAATTGTTATTTGAGGTGTTTGTGGTATATTGTGTCCTGTCCGTAGGTTTGTCATGTATAATTGTGTGTGGTGTGATCTCCCTGCACTTACTATAAAATGAAGAAGTCACTGTTTCAGAGAGAGAAATGTGGTTTAACCTCCACTCGACACAAACTAGGTCATTTCGGGACTATCACTGTATCAAGTTGTATAAGTATTTTATAAATATATTATATTGTCTGTGAGTGTTGGAAGCTGGGTTATGTTCTATAAACCTACTAGCAATTAGTAAGTAGCATTCTGCACTCAGAGAACTATCTACTGCCATTTTCAAAAAATTAGTATATTATTTTGCAATACGGTTCTACTGTCTTTCATACTCATAAAGACTAATTAAATCTTTTCAATTTTATTAAATGTGAGAAGAATAAATATTTCTCAAATATACTTAGTGTTTTCCACTAAATCATTGATTTAGAAATTAACATGTCGGCCAACTAGCTTAGTGTCTTTTCTCAAGCCAAGCTAACTGTAGACAGACAGCGTAAGTTTAGTATGAGTAAGTAGATGACTCTTCTGGTTAATTTAATAGTGTATGCCCCTTCTACAGGGGAGGTCCCTGATTCAAATAGAGAGAGAGAGAGAGAGAAACCCTCCCTGATTCAAATATCAACAGGTATATACATTTATCACACAGGTATATATATATATCAGGTGGTTTTTTTCAGTTTGCGTATTTCATCAGATCTTCTGATAACATATGTTTACTGAGTAGGGGTCTTTAGCAGTGGGAGAAAACCGGAGGACCCGGAGAAAACCCATGAGGTTAGACAGGTGACACTATATTTATCAGGTGTTTTATTCAGTTTGTTTTAAAACCAGGTGACGTTGCGTATTTCTTCAAATCTTATGACAACATATGTTTACTGAGTACGGGTCTTTAGCAGTGGGAGCAAACCGGAGCACCCGGAGAAAACCCACAAGGTTGGACAGGTGACCTTACTCCTTGTCACACAAGGTATATATATATATATATATATATATCTCAGGTGTTTTTTTTTCAGTTTGTTTTAAAACCAGGTGATGTTGCATATTTCATCAAATCTTCTGATAACATATGTTTGCTGAGTGTGAAACTTGACGGGGTAATCACCATATCGACTGGTTGTTGATCATCCGGTAAAAAATCATCTTCATCCTGCAAATTAACAGAAAAAATATATTTTTGGGGATTTACAGGGGAAATGGAATTTAACATCAACTCAAATAGGTTATTTTGGGACTAACATATAGCTACCCTTATTTCTATCGTGCGAAGCTCTTTAATTACCAGTGCCAGGAAACCTGAAGAAAATTCACAGGTGACCCTACTCAGCTATCACTGGTGACATTACTCAACTATCACAGATGACCCTACTCAACCATCACAGGTGACCCTACTCAACCAACTCTTCCCAGGTGGCCCTACTCAATCAACTCTTACAGGTGACCCTACTCAACCAACTACCACAGGTGATTATGATTACCCTGTGCCTGTCAACGCCATTATTCTCACAGTAATAATCAATAAGCTTCTTCGTTTCATTAACATAAACAAGATGTAAAAACTGAAAATCAATCAGACAATAACATTGGCCTATAGGGTGTCCAAAGTATTTTTCAAATTGTGCAAGGGCCAATATATCCTAAAATATTGGAAATCTTTGATTATCAAGTGAACATAAACATTGTGCACAAATTTTGCCTCTATAACGTCCCAAGTTTTTTTCAAATTGATCAAGGATCAATATATTCTTAATTATTGGAAATCATTGATTATCAAGTAAGTTCTTCGTCTCCTGAACATAAACACTGTGTACAAATTTTGCCTCTAGAACATCTATCAGCAACTGTGGGTTTCAGACAGGCCGACGACAATAATACTACTTGCTAATGTGAGCCTAAAAATATGGAACTACTTTAAATTTATTAAAATAAATCCTACCTCAGTATCATTATCAACTTCCTGTAATTCTCCTTGATATACTCTATATATATCACATATATATTTACTAGATCTAAAAAAAAACATCAAATAATATTAGTGGTGTGTTACTCTCTATAAATCATCTAAAAACATCAAATAATATTAATGCTGTGTTACTTTCTATAAATCATTTAAAAAATAATCTGTATTACTCTCTATAAATCATCTAAAAACATCAAATAATATTAGTGCTGTGATACTCTCTATAAATCATCTAAAAACATCAAATAATATTAATACTGTGATACTCTCTATTAATCATCTAAAAACATCAAATAATATAAGTGCTGTGATACTCTCTATAAATCATCTAAAAATACTCATGACATTAGATATAATCTAAATCTGCATAAAACTGTATATCGGACAAAGATCAACAGTCAACCAATATTTAAATATGGATTATGGAAGATGAGATAAAGAGCTGGCAGTTCTTACTATAATACAGTGCACTCTGACACATCTGACATCGTACGCGATCGTTACAATATGTCGGATTACGCAGAGTGTCGGAATACCCAGTTTTCTCAAAACCGGAAATATTGTAACTTCGAAAACCGGAAGTATTATTATAATGTAGCTTCGAACATAGAACTTGGAATCACCAGAATGTTATTCCCTTTAAAAATGATAAACCTTTCTGTACATTCAAAATTTTATTACATTAATTTTTATTTCATTTAACATGCGTAGGCATTTTGAATAGGTCAAGTCTGTCGTTAATTTATCTTCTTCGCCGTCTTCAGTTGATCGCACTCTTGTCTTTGCTAACACGTGTTCATTGATAATGGGCGTACTCGATTGAACGTTCCGGAATTGAATTCTCTCAATCCTAAAAATAATGACAATCGAGTGAAAATGGGTACTTCGGGCCACAACGCATGCGTCAACTGGATATATAAATACGCCACCTCCGTCGTCGGGACTGACAAAACTGTAACAGGACTGAATTCCGTCAATTCTATCAATTCGGGACGTTCCGGACTGTGAATCGAGCATCCCCAGGTCGTCATGACACGGTTCGAAGAGATCCGTAGGGTGACCAAACTTATAGGTTATTCAGGTTCAATCGGCATGCGTAACGAATGTTTCCAACAGGTGCTAGGAATATTTTTACGACTGTGAATTCGGGGGAAAATTTGTGGATATTCTTGAGTATTTGTCACAACTGTCGTACAAGAGATTAAAATTATCAAAGTAATCAACAAAGACCCACGGTAGCGAGTTTTAATCTCACAGACAATTGATTGGTGATTGCTTGTTAATCTTTTGTGGCTTCAAACCTATCCAGTTTTATAATCTCACGGATAATTGTTTGCTTCACACCCACCGATTGAAGACCGGATTATACGGTGTCGATTCAATGGAAATCGTATGACGGGACGGCTAATTGATGTCGTAATCCGGAACGTACAGAGGTCGAATTACTCAGAGATTTTTTGGCTGAAGTAATAAGGAAATAAATCGAGACATGAAAATGGTGTCGGATGTAACATAGTGCCGGATTGATCAGAGGTCGGTTGTGACAGAGTGCACTGTAGTAAACCAATGGCTGCCAGGCAGGATATGCCCATTAAGGGAGATTACATAAAGAGCTGACAGTTCTCACTATAATAATTAAAAACTAGATAATGTAAAGGGAATAAGCTGTACAGATGTTTGAAACAGTGTGTTCGTAATCACAGTGGACCGTATGTTTAAAGGGACTTAACTCTAGCTGTTACGTGATGTGTAGAAAAAGATGCCATTTGGGAGAAATTTATACTTCTAACTGAATCATTAAATTCGTCATATTTATCATACATCGTGTAATTGTTAATAAAAACTCTACAAATAAACATCGTTCAAACAACAGAACTGCTCCGAACTGGGCTAATGAAGACGGGCATACGCCATACACTACGGCCTACTCTTATATCGAATTCCAACTGTCAAGGGATCTTGTACGTGCCCGCCGATGTGTACATGGGACCTCGCTTTTTTTGTCCCATCCGAATGACTAGACAGCTGTCCTTGTCAGGCCCACTGTCAAACAACAGTATACTATCTTACCTGGATAATAAGTACGGATCAAATGGAAAGAATGATGCTAATTTAAGTGAGAAGTCATCTTCTGTTTGACCGGTTGTACTATTAACAACAGGTATAATACTGCGATTATTCCTCTCTATAACTGTATCACAGAAAGCTAACTGATAACGTCTATAAATAAAATATGTTCTTTATCATAATCATTGAATGGCATTTAGCAATTGAACATAATACAGGGTGACCCAAAAAGAACAGAACCCATAAAATTTTTATTAAATCCTACACAGGTCCAGCAAATTGGATAAATTTTGCTGGACTTAAATTTTAGTATGTGTATGATCATTCCCAATCTGATTAAAATACATATCTATATTTAGTTGTTTTTTTTTATAGTTTTGATGGCCTCTTCTACATGAAGATCTGACCAGTTTTAGTGGGAGGTCGTGTCAGGGGTCATATGAGTGGCATTTCACCCTATGATGTCAGACATTGATTAATCAATCAGCATTGACATTTCTAGTGGTTTGCCCACAGTTGTGTGCATAGCACCCCAAGAACTCGCCGTGTAACAGACCGCTTCATTGACTTATCCGTCACATCGACCAGAAAGCCTGTTATGTTACAACTCTTTCAGATCCAAGTGCAGTAAAAAACGAAATTTTGAACCATAAAAAGCAAAACGAAATAGGATCTGTGTTTCAATCAGATTGGATCATTCCCCAGTTTCAGTTATCTTGGTTGCTTTGCATAAAATAATCTTGTTATTTTGGGACTAACATCAACATCTTGACACAATGACAGACCTTACAATCTAAAGTGCCCCTCCCTCCCCCCGAGGTACTATGAGAATACCTACCTTGTGTAAGATTAAAAGCCCCCCCTCCCCCCAAAGTACTTTGGAATACTTACCTTGTATATGATTAGGGGAGTTGGATGTTGGATGACTGAATGGTTAGCATGTGCGCGCTGCATCAAAGTCTGACATTGAGTCAACTGGCATGGTTTCAATTCCCCGGTTGTAAGTGACAAGGAGTAGGGTCGCCTGTCCAACCTCGTGGGTTTTCTCTGGGCCCTTCTGTTTCCTCCCACTACTAAAGGCCCCTACGCCCAAGCGAATTATGCAAGTAAAATTGAACCATATGTTAGTCCCAAAATGACCTAGTTTGTGTCGAGCGGACATTAAACCCCATTTCTCTCTCCTCTCTCTCTGGTATATGATTAAAAAGCCCCACCCCTCCCCCCGAGGTACTATGAGAATACTTACCTAGTATATGATGAGAAAGTTGTAACAACTATAGATAAACAATAACGTAATGGATTTAATCGACTTGTTACAATTCTCTGGAAATTTAAAGCCTCTGCCCATTTATAACCTAAAAAAAACCTCCAGTTTATCAGCACAATCATTGTAAAACTACATATATTCAGCAACAACCGGGCTAATAATAATGAAATGAAATGGGTTTTAACGTCCTACTGTACTGCTCCGACTTGGCTAATGAAGACAGACATACACTATACAGTGTGCTATGAGGGAAACTTTGCTCAGGCAGCTGCACTATGGCCTACTCTAATATCGAATTCCAATTGCCAAGGGATCTTTTATGTGCACACCAATGTATACATGGGACCTTGGTTTTTCGTCTCATCCAAATGACTAGACAGCTGTCCTTGGGGAAACCAGGTCGGAAAATTGTGATGAACTTTCTCGGCTAATGCAGGGATCAAACACGTGACCTCCTAGGCTAGTCATGATAATGAAGACAGGCATATACTATGCAGCAGGCCTCATGAGAGGGGGATGCAGCCGGTGCGCTGCCCCAGGGCCCATAAGAATCTTTGGTGCCATCGCTTTCTAATACCATGTCACTAACCCTTGAAAGATATCTGATTCCTCAGAACATATATAGTGCAAATGAATCATCTTGATATGACTAAGTGTTTGAAAGAAGGGGGGCGGGCAAAAAAGTCTTGCCCCAGCACAGTAGATATGCTATGAGGGAAATTTTGCCCAGACAAGCATAAACCCTACTCTTTTTTTCAATGTCAAGGGACCTCATTTTTCCATATCATTAGAACAACTAGACACTTTACCTAGCCAAGCTCCTCCATCTTTCTTCACTGGCAAGGGAAAACCTGGCTGCAAAAATCCCAGGGAACTTTCTCCAACATGACCAGAAGCAAACATGAGACACCTTGGTTAATAAGTCTGCATTTGGGTGACGAATACAGAGGCTGTATCAATTATTTTGATTAGACTACCAGTGGACCAAATGACCAATCTGGAAGTGTTTAATGAACTGAAAATGCTCAATACCACTGCTTCGCAAAAATCTACACAATTAGGGTTTATTGTTCTAAAGCAGGGAGAAATAGAAAAGAATAGTTTATATTTCTTGCGCCGTTTTTTTGATAAATAATCTGCCCTTGTATTTTTGCTCACCTTTTGAGGTTTCAAATATTTCTGTATTTCTAAAACAGAAGACATAGAATACGGCTTGACTGACAGCGTAGAATGTTCCATGTAATAAATGATCTGGTTGTTTACCATCTGATAGGTTGTCAAGGTAATCATGTAACCAAGCAACCATCAAATCTAAAGATATCTTAACAGTGCTGAAGCAGAAAAAATTTAAATAGAAATTAGTCAATAAATGGTATGAAATGAAATTGTTCTGCTCCTGACCAGGCTAATGAAGTCGGGCGTCATACAGTGTGTTATAAGGGGAATTTTGCCCGGACAGCGGCACTACAGCCTACTCTTATACTGAATTCCAAATGCCAAGGGATCTTTTACGTGCACGTTAATGTGTGCACGTGACCTCAGTTTATCGTCCCATCTGAACGACTATACAATGTCCCTTGTCAGGTCCTCGGTTCTGTACCACTGACAAGGGGAAACCACGCCGGAAAATCTGGATGAACTTTCTCGGTCCAATGCAGGGATCGAATAAGGAACCTCCAGGTTAGCGAGCCAATGCCTCACCCACTTAGCCCCCGTGGCTCCCAATAAATGGTATGCTTTTTATTATCAAAATGAAGTTCTTTACATGAGGCAAAAATCAAAACTATGAGATTTTGGGTGAATTGAAAACAGACGTCATCTTTGGATAACTTGCTGTATTGAAATGGAATGGTGAAACAAGCTGTTGCCATGCAAGATAGGCCCACATTTTGCAAGAGATGGACAGAGAATGAACTAAAATAATAATGTGATTTTTTGTACAATCATGGGTCATAATCCAGGAATTTATGGTCCGATATGTGCAAATATCGAAAGGAACCAAGAACTTTGGGTTATAAACATAAATTTAAATTTTCATCCAAATCGGATAAAAATTGTGACATCGAGAGATGGAATGTTATATAACTTACTGTATAGGTATAAAGGTAGCTCTAGCTAATAAACTAGCCATATAACTAACTGATGCTTGTCGAAATATTATTGGTGAATTGGGATTCCGTACAAACTTCCATAAATAATCTAATAACCCATCCGCTAGTATCTACAATATAAACAACATATACCATGGTTATATATATATATATACAGTGGACTCTGTCACTTCCGACATCAGAATACTACGGCATTCTGTAAAATCCGTCATCATTTTCATGTCCCGATTTATTTTCTTATTACTTCAACCATAAAAGTTTTGAGTAATCTGTATTCTGAATATTCCGAATTACGACATTTTGTATGTTGAGACTGATAATCCTATTAGAAACTCAGTTTGCACAATATTTTATTTCGCAAGCAGGTTCTGTAACAAATTCAACAATCTGATTAAAAGACAGATCCTATTTCGTTTCGTTTTTATAGTTCACAATTTTGTTTTACTTGTCTTTACTACACTAGAATCTGGAAGAGTTGTTATATTACTGGGGTTCTGGTTGATGTGAGGGATTAGACAATGAAACTGTCTGTTATGGCAAGTTTTTAGCGAGAGGTGCAGGAAACTGTGGGTAACCCACTAGAAACATAAACACCGATTGCTTTATCAAATGTCTGACATCATAGGGTAAAAGGCTACTCGTATGACCTCTGACCCAATATTCCAGTACGACCGGTCAGATCTTCATGTAATAAAGACCATCGAAAGTATAAAAAAACGAAACGAAATATAGATTTGAATTTTAATCAGATTGGAAGAACTTGTGGCTGCCGGTCTATTACAATCAAATAACACACTTTTAATGGAATAACAATTACTATGGCTTATTATACAGAGACGTTTCAACAGGATTTTACGTCTCGGCGTAGGGATCTTTAGCAGTGGGGAGGAAACCGGAGAAAAAACATGAGGTTGGATAGGCAACCCTACATAAAAGGACTGAAGTAAAAGATATGAAACTCACCGGTTTAAAACTGGCGAGATAAAACATGATAAATTGAACATGACATGATTCATGTGTAGGTAGAATAATCTTCTCAAATAATGAAACTAATTCCCAATAAAACTTCTTACTTGGTTCTAAATCAAATTCACCTGTAATAAAAACACATTATTAAAACATTCTATTTAACCTATAGCAAGCAACTTTGACAGTCAAGCCCCATCAAATGCCTGATCACCACCCAGATTCAGTATCTATGCAGAATACTTGTATAGAAAAACTTGGTCTGATAAATTCACAGCTCGGGTGGCGATTCCCCCCCCCCTCTTCAGCCAGCGGACTAACTGTTATTGTGCTAATGTTCAATTACTAATTTGAAGGTAAATGAATTGAAGAGTCCAGGGGAAGAACGATCTAAGTCACATTTTTGTCTTTTCGCCTAAAAGGCAAAACAGACTTTTGGACGAGAATGCTTGACGCGAACAGAACAACGAGTGGGTTTAATTCAAAATGATGTTTAATACGAATCATAATTACCAGTACAACAACTGACTTCCAGTTTTCAGCCAAATTAAGGTCAAATATATACGATGGACTTGTATTTGTCCGGGAGACCATTTCAAAAGGGCCTTGGTTCAATGTGACCCCGATCGTATTTACCTGAAATTTATTGTTCCACAGAAAGCTTATACAATTTGCTACCAGATTGCGCCATTAACTGGGGTTCCTTGAAAAAGTGATTTAGATCATTCTTCCCAGGGGCTCTTCAAATGAAATGTGGTTTAAACTCCTACTTTTCAACACTGAAAATTTGAAGGTATTCCTATTGATAAGGCTCGACAAGACAGACAACTTACCATTGGGATGACAAACAGAATAAATATATTTAAATAATAGTTTCATCATAACATCCAAACAATCAGCTTCTTTATATTTTATTCTTCCTTCTTTCGTTTCTTCTTTACTATTCATTCCTCCCTCATCCTGTGTAAACATAAAAACAAATTTATAGAAACCTAATTTCTATGTAAACTAAATATCTTGACTAAAAAAATTCTCAACTCCAGAGAGAGAGATAGAGAGAGAGAGAGTTTAACCAACCGACACAAACTAGGTCATTTCGGGACTAACATATGGTTCAATTTTATTTCATTAATTCACTTGTGCATAGGCAACCCCAGAGAGAAGGCTTTGCCTACTCCCCAATCTCATTCATCTAGTAGTCAAATAAATATAATTTATAAAAAAAAGTTCACCAAGATATAATGACACAAACTTTAGCACTATCATGAAATGAAATGAAATGGGGTTTAACATCCTACTGTTCTGCCCCGACTAGGCTAATGAAAACGGGTATACGCCATAGAGTGTGCTATGAAGGCAATTTTGTCTGAACAGCGGCACTATGGCCTACTCTTATATCCGTTTTTCCATCCCATCTGGACGACTAGACAGCTGTCCTTGTCAGGCCCTCCGTCCTGAATCACTGACTTAGCCACCGTGGCTCCTAGCATTATCATACACCCATACACACTCAAAATGTAACATAAAAGTTGTAAATAATTTTACCATTTCAAACAATTCTTCCTCTTCATCGCTTTCTTCTAGTTCACCTAATTTCTCTCTTGGTGATAAAACCTGGAAAACATAAGCAAAGTAGGTCATTTCGGGACTAACATATGGTTTAATCTTATTTCAATAATTTGTATGTGAGTAGGGGGTTTACATGGGGGATGAAACCAAAGGACCGGAGGAAAAAGGCGACCCCACTCCCTGTCACGTACAAGAGTGGAATTAAAATCACGCCACTTGACTCGATGACAGACCATACGATCTAACATGCACACGGTTGGACAGGCGACCCAACACCCTGTCACGTACAAGAGTGGAATTAAAAACACGCCACTTGACTCGATGACAGACCATATGATCAAACGAGCACACGGTTGGACAGGTGACCCCACTCCCTGTCATGTACAAGAGTGGAATTAAAAACACGCCACTTGACTCAATAACAGACCATATGATCTAACACGCACACATCAAACAATACCGTCGAGTATCTGCAGTATTCTGGCGGAGGTTGATTATAGCCATGGGTCCCAGGAGATTTTTCGGTCATTTTTTTTTATCAAACAATCATGACCGGCATATACAGCCGACCTTGAACCCATCTTTAATACTTACATCTAATTTCATAATTTTATTAACAATAAGGTCAAGAATCTGTTGTCTTATTGTAGGTATATATCGTGTTATTTGTAATAAGTTTGTTACGTAACAACTCTGTATGTAAACATCTATCAGATGATATGGATAACATCTCTCTAATATTGGCATTAATAGCACCGGTGTCCTGAAAAATAAATAAATGGTTAATAATAAAACAATAAGCATGGATAACAATCTGATTATGGTCTTTCCATATTAATTAATGTCTAATTAATAGTTTAGATAACATTTCATGCCTAAAAAAGGACCTGAAATAGGCAGTTTTTAGCTCTTGTATAATGTCTGTTTAAGGCTTGACAGACAGAAAGACAGATAGACAGAGAGAGAGACAGAGAGAGAGAGAAATGGGGTTTAACATACACTCAACACAAACTAGGTCATTTCGGGACTAACATATGGTTTAATTTTATTTCAATAATTCGCTTACGCGTAGGGGTCTTTAGCATTGGGAGGAAACCAGAGGACCCGGAGAAAACCCACAAGGTTGGACAGGCGACCCTACTCTTTGTCACGTACAACCAAGGATTCGAAACCATGCCAGTTGACTTAATGACAGATCGTATGGTGTAGCGTGCATGTACTAACCATTCCGCCATCGAATCCCTTACACAGATCAAACCAAAATGACCTAATGAGAGTGAAAAAGACAGAGAAATTTTGTTAATGAGTGTCCAATTTACAAGTATTTAATTTCCTGACCACTGTTCAAAAATTAATCATTATACATCAATAATCTATTGGGTTGTTTATTTGCTAAATACACAAGATTAAATGATACCAGGGTTACAGTGTACTAATCTAGAGAAATGCTACTTACAATGGAACTATTTTACTTGTTTCCTCTAAAACTGTATGTATATGTTTAAACATGTCTTCATGTTTTTTCTGGGTTTCATCATCCACATTATAACTACCATTTCGTAATTCTACTTCGCTCATATCTATAATATATATAAATGAAATGGCGTTAAATATCCTACGGTTCTGCTCTGACTGGTCTAATGAAGACGGGCATACACAATGAGGGAAATTTTGCTCGGGATCTTTTATATGCACGCCAATGCGCACACAGGACATTGGTTTTCCGCCCAATCTGAACGACTATACATCTTCCTTGCCGGGCCCCCTGTCCCGAGCCATATATACAAATGAAAAGATTTGAATGTAAAGGCTCATCAACACAATAATATGGTTAGAAATATTCATTAAATGTTGTTAGAATATTCATTGAATATCGTTAAAACATTCATTGAATGTCGTTAAAACATTCATTAAATTTTGTTAGAATATTCATTGAATGTTGTTGAAACATTCTTTAAATACTGTTAAAACATTCATATTTATTGAATACCGTTAGAATATTCATTAAATGTTGTTAGAATATTCATTGAATTTCGTTAAAACATTCATTGAATGCTGATAAAACATTCACTGAATACTGATAAAACATTCACTGAATGCTGATAAAACATTTATTAAATGCTGTTAAACATTCATTGAATGCTGTTAGAATATTCATTAAATGTAGTTAGAATATTCATTAAATGTCGTTAAAATATTCATTAACTGTGAATGTCATTGGAATTCATTGAATACCGTTAAAACATTCATTGATTGCTGATAAAACATTTATTAAATGTTGTTAGAATATTCATTGAATGCTGATAAAACATTCATTAAATGTTGTAAAACATTCATTAAATGCCGTTAAAACATTCATTGAATTTGAATGTCATTAAAATATGTAATCAGTCACCTACCTGGTAAGAAATATCTAACTAACATGTTTAAACTGACATTAACATAATGTGTATTGGCTGACATCAAATTAATCAGTAAATCATGATAAGCTTTAATTACACCTTCACTCTGATTCAACCACTTCATTTTCTGGAGAAAAAAAGTAAGTTCAGAAAGTTTAAAATCCTTTGTTTCGAAATCTCAAAATGAAATGAAAATGGGGTTTAACGTCCTACTAAATGGGGATTAACGTTCTACTATTCTGCTCCGACTGGGCTAACGCCATACAGTTCTCTATGTGGGAAATTTTTCTCAAACAGCTGCACGACAGCCTGCTTTTATATCGAATTCCAACTTTCAAGAGTTCTTTTACAAGCACGCCAATGTGTACACAGGACCTTGATTTTTTTGCACCATCTGAAAGTCTAGACACTGTCTTGTCCAGGCACTGGTATAGTCTCCCTTTCCCACTTTTAAATTATATTTTTAAATGGTGAACTGTTCTAATGTAGTTAAAATCTCAAGTATCCGATGCCATCGAGAGTCGATTATGTTCTTGTTTTGTTAATAAATGTCTAATTAATAGTTTATATAACATTTCAGGCCTAAAGAAAGACAATATTCCTGAAGCAATGGCCCGAGAAATCCCTCTCTGGCCATTGCTGGATTAGCTTCTGATACTTGTGCTTTTGAGGGAGTGTGTCTATACTTCCCGTTCAATCAAATTTATCCAAAAGCACAGCAACATGACAGCCCTTCGTTTAATCAGGGGTCTTCCCTAAAACTTTGGACAGTGATTTAAGGTTTTAAAAACGGTGAAAGTTTTGTTCGTCTCAAAACAATTTTGTTTACATTATATCCATAGAGTAAAAATCGTGTTGACAGTTGAAAGCCTTGTTTGTCACACAATTAGTTTTTCTGCAATATTCTGCTATGCACTGGTTAATTGGGAAAAATAAACTCATAAGTCATGACGTAACGTTATGTAAACATATTTGGTCCAATTTGAAGCGCTGTTTGGTATTGTTACGCAGTAAGCTATTGGTTGTTAATCGGACTATTGACCAGTCATAATTTAGAACAAGAATTTGTCTTCTATACAGCAGTGAGTAGTGGGATTAGCTCTAATCAAACGAAACACTGCGAGGAGTATGAAGAAAGATCTGCAATAGGCAGATTTAGCTCTTGCATAATGTATGTTTAATTCTGAATCTATTGTACTCACCATTATGGCTATTAATAATGATTCGTTTGTTTTATTAAATAAAGTTACACAATCTTTTAATCCTTTTAAATAATTCTTCACTGTTCCTGACTAAAATGGAAAAAATATGTACATCAGTTTAGAAAATACTTACAGTAAATGATCATCATTTCGATTTTGCTTACAATTCGAAAACATTTTCCCAGGAGTTAATCTGGATGAAATCACAGAATTGTTCAGCCATTATTTCAAAATATTTATTTTTTGTTCTTTTTATTCATAATAATTTTGTGTGCTTCTTAAAAATTAAAAAATAGCTAGATTTTGACAAAATAAAAACAAAAAAACGCCCTCCCGCATCAATTTTTTGAGAAGGATTGTTTCGAGAACCACCCATCCCCCCCAAAGTTAACATAATAAAGGGACCATTCCTTTAAAAGTCTGTGTACGTATCAAATTATAGCGCCAAAATATAGAGGAATGGTATATTGAGTCGTTTGGACGTGAACATCAGGACCGCTCAACGGAACACGCAACTCTTAGATTTCAGGTCAATTTTTTCGTTGGGTGACCTGATAATCTATTGCTGTTCCGTAAATTTACCTTCTTGTCATTTTTATAAAATAAAAGTCAGGTTTTATCCAGACAACGTATAATACAGTTTGGGACACCGGTCTCCATTTCCAGATGAAGACTGACAAGTTTAAGTTGTTTGAAAGCATATCATGTATATTGAGTGAGTGAGTTAGTTTTAAGGATTTTTAACACAAAATTAAGCAGTTTTATTCTCCAAAATGTATTTGAGATTGACTTTTTAATGATAAAAATGAAAACATAAAGAAAAGTTAAACATATCAGAGACACTGTGCCTGACGAAGCCTGAATTTGTGCCAGACAATGTCTGTGACTGGTGCCTTATTTTCAGGCTTGCATAGATACACACATAGTGAAATAAAATCATTCATTACCGAAGTTTTAGGATCAACCAAACTGTTAACAAATAAATCAAATTCTTCACTTTTCCCCTGAAAATAAAATAAACCGAGCTGATTATAATGCAAATACTTGTACCTGTATATCTATTTCTTTTCTGTATTACAGTGCAGAAGAGGATCTTTTAGGCACACTGACAATTTCATAGTTGTTTGGATGGGACCAAAAAGGCCCTGTGTACACATAAAAGATCCCTTGGCAGTTGGAATTCGATATAAGAGTAGGCCATAGTGCCGCTGTCAGGGCAGAATTTTCCTCATAGCACACTATGTTGAGAATGCCATCTTCACTAGCCAGAGCAGACCAATAGGACTTTAAACCCCATTTCATTTCATTTCTGATAATTTCAAAGATGAGTCAAGAGCTTTTGTTTTCATTTCATTGTGGACCCAACATTACAGTGCTGTACAATTGGTGGAAGGATATTAACTTTGTTTAATAGCCACATGTACAGGTATCGTTATCAAGCAAATAATTAGAAACCTTTTAGTAGATAAACAAGATGAGAGATGCATTATATAGATAAATCAAAAACCAATTAGCCAGTCGGATGAAATTGCTGTTGGTGGGTGTATTTTAATTAGAGTTTGATAACATATATTTTGCCCAAATGTATACTTTTACACACAATAACACAAGAGTCAGTACCTATGTTTTCCTTTCATTCTCACAGCTAGACACACTTTGCATGTCAAACCCTGGTAGTAACCTGACAATCAAGTACCATTAATTACTGCATTTGACAAGTCCAGTAACAGTCAAATACATTAAGAACAATGTTAACAAGCTTCAATAATAAATTTTATTTATTTCTTGTAAATCTCCCCGGGCATCAGACATTTCTTACCTTTTGAAGATCAAGAAGAATTCGACGAATTAAATCACCTGGTGAAGCCATCCTGAAATGAACATTTTTTTACCAGTTAATTAAGATTTGGACAATTAATTGACCATTTAAGGTCAAACAGGTAACATAAATTAAAATGCATCTTATACTTTTACTCTGCAGAGCATGGACAGATTAGGTTAAGATTAGGAATCACATAATATGATAATCTCAGTATTCTGTTACCGTAGGCGTAGCGTCGGCCTACTCACTGTGTGACTAGTAGTGACAGGAATCTACAATAATAATTTCTTTAAATTGAAGAGTAAAAATTGAATAAGCTGACATAATGAATATTGGCCCTGTCATATAACAAACTGATTGATTTCAATTTCTAATAATAAAATAGCATAACGTTTGAACATATGCCAATATAATTTGAATAAGTAATTCACCCAGTTGAGTAAAGTTTGTTTACATACAATTAATTGTCATTCTGAACTCATTTTTTTCTTATCAAATCAGAGATAAAATAAAAACATACTTTGAAATATTTAAAGTAATAGATTCAATAAACTAATTTCTGTCGGGAACAATCACTAGATCACACAGATCAATCAAGAAAACGTAAGATAATAATGGTAAACATCGCTCCACGTGCAGTTTAACTCCATTTTCAAAAAACAAGTTCGTAACAAAGTGACAGTACTGACAGCCATTGAAGACGTTTCGCCCCAGTCAGTCTCTAAATTGGACAATTATTGCTTTATTTGACAACTAAACGGCAAATTAACACAATAAACAAGCCACCAAATAAAAGACATAATGCAGCAAATTAAACTTTTCAAATCACATTATTCATACTTCCTTTGGTTTAACAGTCTCGGAAATGTAGGACAAAATGACTACAGACTAAGCCTAATGTCTCGAAACGTCTTTTTTAAATTATGGAGTGATACTCTTTGAATATAGAATTTGACAATCAATGAATCATTGGTGCTGGCTTAAAATAATTATCCTCCATAAGAGAACTGTTATAAATTCATAAAGTTCAGATAAAAATAATTTAAATGTGATGTCACGTGACTAAATTTTATCGGGAGAAAGGTCAAGGTTGGTTTAGTTTTTCGGTCTGACAACAACAGCAACACGTGCAAAATGAGATAGAAGAAGAAACTTCTTGTTATAGCTGACCGAGAATTAGCCACTAATATTTCCAATACTTTGCCATACATGGTATTTTCATATTTGTCAGATATCATTGAAATGAAATAGATTGCAATTTTTGTTTCTGAGATATTTGTCTGAATCTTGAAAAATGTTTGCAGAAATTTCAGGTCATACTCATGATAGTCATAGACATAAAATCAATTCCCTTTCTCACTTCCCCTCCAGAGTAAATATCTGTGCTTGGCAGAGAATGTCAGTTGTTGAGATGTCAGAAATGCATGACAAAAGAAACAATTCCGTAATTAGGGATGGTGTATACAGAATATTCGTCTTTTAAAGCGATAATTTCATATTTTTAAGTTATGTTTTTAAAATGTATTAAAAAAAAGCCTTAAAATAGATGGTATCTACAAACAGTCCTACCTTAGTAAAGAATAATCCTATAATTCACTATTACCAGTTGAGAAATTGGCAAAAATATAATTTTCAACTTCAAATTTAAATGTTTGAAGAAAGCTATTCTATGGGAGGAATAGAAAAACAAGGGAGATCATTGTGTTATTATTTCTGGGGCGAATGAGTTTTAAGTGTGGGAATGATACCTATGATCGTACAGTAGTGAGTTGACAACCTACTGAGCAAAAGACATAGAAATGATTATGTTTTGACTTTCTTAGAAAATATGAAATTCTCACTTTAAAGATACATTAGTTAAGAGTTTAATATTTGGTCATCCTTGCTATATTATATATATAATAATTCAAAAATAGATGATAATAAAGATCTGGGCCCTGTTTCTCGAAATGTTAACTAAAGATAAAATCCAAATTTTAGTAGATACTTCAAGTTTGATTGGCTAAGCACTAAAATCAATCTAATATTATCCAATCAAATTTCTAAAATCTTTGATTTTATCTTAGTTAAAATTTCGTGAAACCGGCCCCTGAAGCCTAAAGAAAGACTTGCATTGGGCAGATTTAGCTCTTGCATAATGCATGTTTAAGCATTGAAATGACTAAAGCACCAACGGGTAAGGTGAACGACCTGCCACCTAATTCTACTCGATCATATCATTTTTCGTCCCATCCAGTTACGGGACACTTTTCCTTGCATGCCACCTCACTGACACCCCCGAACCAACAGTGAAATCGATCCCAGGGCTTCCTGCATGGTTATTGAGCCGCTATGTCTTCCGCACAATTTTAAATTATTGACTCAAACTCGTAACAATCTTGAGTTTGAGCACTTTCTTTCAGACTAACAAATAATTATGTTTAAACATGCATTATGCAAGAGCAATATCTGCTTATTACAAGTCTTTCTTTAGGCCTGAAATGTTATCTAAATTATCAATTAGACATTAATTAACTTATCCAGACCATAATAAACTCTCGATGTCAAGGCTAGTCTTCGATATCGACTGGATTAGAATCCTATATGCTGCTAACGCTCATTGATAATTAAATCAAAACAGTGGATAACCGAGACTATGCTGTTTATATTAATGATTTTAGTAATGATGACCGAGACTATACGAAAATTTCACCCGCTTCGTTCTCGGCTCATAGTGGATCAATTTGACTGAAATTTTCAGCAAATTACCTTTACACTATCTAGTTTTTAACTATTATAGCGAGAACTGCCATCTCATTATCTTATCTCCCATAATGTATGTTTAATAATCCAACCTCGTGGGCTTTCTCGGGGTCCTCCGGTTTCCCCCACTGCTAAAGACCCCTACGCGCAAGCAAATGATTGAAATAAAAATTGAACCATGTGTTGGTACCAAAATAACCCCATTTCATTTAATTAATAAATTTATTGATATTTTAGATGGTGAATAATCTGACATGATGAATGGTAGACATATGATAGATCTTGATGCGATTGGTTTGTCATCTAATAAGATGAATCTTATTCCTATTCCCATGATGGACTCCTCTAGTGATAAAAATTCACATAGTTCAGGTATGGTATAGTGAACATACAACTTCTCATGCAAAAATGAAAATACAGTTTTTTATACTTTCGATGGCCTACACTACATGAAAATCTGTCAAGTTATAGTGGGAGTTCACGTCAGGGGTCAAACGAGTGGCTTTTGACCCCATGACTTCTGACATTAATTAATCAATCAGTGTTGTCGTTTCTAGTGGTTTACCCACAGTTCCATGCATAAAAAGGCCAAGAACTTGCCGTAACTGACAGTTTCATTGACTAATTCCTCACATCAAGTAGAACGCCTGTTATATAACAAGTCTTCCAGATCCTAGTGTAGTAAAGACAAGTAGAACGAAATTTTGAACTATAAAAAACGAAACGAAATAGGATCTGTGTTTTAATCGGATTGATGCAAAAATGAACAAGAACACTTATGGTACCGGGTATTAACTTTGCGAGAGCTGTCATTTTATTCTGCAGTACATGGGGGTTTTTATGGCCAAATGGTTAGCTCGTGCACACTGTATCATAAGGTCTCATTGAGTCAACTGGCGTGGTTTTGAATCCCTGGTTGTACGTGATAAGGAGTAGTCGCCTGTCCAACCTCGTGGGTTTTCTCCAGGTCCTGCAGTTTCCTCCCACTTCTAAAAACTTATACGCAAAGCGAATTATTGAAATAAAATTGAACCATATGTTAGTCCCAAAATGACATAGTTTGTGTTCAGTGGATGTTAAACTCCATTTCTCTCTCTCTCTATTCTGCAGCACATGCAGAAGTTAATTGCTATCAATTCTCTAAACCCAATAACTTGATCGACATTCCAGTTCTCAAGTCTATGCAATTGAACAATTATTGTTTTGAGCCATAATAATAAGCATAACTTTAAAAAACACTCCAATATGGGTGTGTCGAGAGGACTGACCTCACTGATCTGAAAATCACATATGTTGTTTCAACAAATTAAAAACTTATAAGCCTCGCAAATTGTTTTGACCTAGAAATTCTTCAAAATAAATAAATTTTCATTAAATAAAAAATATTCCACTATTCCTTCTAGATAGTCTGGGTTTTTGAAAACCTTTTTTCAATCCAAGGAAATATGTATATTTTCCATTGATATTATAGAGGGGTGTTTGGATTGCATTGAGTCAACTAGCGTGGTTTCGAATCCCGTGTGGAAGTGACAAGGAGTAGGGTCGCCTGTCCAACCTCGTCGGTTTTCTCCGGGTCCTCCAGTTTCCTCCTACTGCTAAAGACCGCTAAGCGCAAGCGAATTATTCAAATAAAATTGAACCATTTGTTAGTCCCGAAATGACCTAGTTTGTGTCGAGTTGACATTAAACCCCTTTTCTCCCTCTCCCTCCCTCTCTATTTGGTTTCATTTGTTACCCACGTTCTTGTAGGGTTAGTGCTAAATAATAAGGCCAGCTCGATTTTTCATCAAAGGTCACGAGATGTAAACAGGACTAGCGTTAATCCCAACCCTAACCCTAACCGTCGACCTAGCCCCAAAGCTTACCCTTCAATCTCGCCAACAATCACTTGCCCTAACCATATTTACATCTCAGTGGCCTTGACAAAAATTGAGCTGGCCTTAACAAATAGATTTAGCCATCACATCAGGTATTGTTGTGGATTAGGAGTGTAAGCTTATATGACAAGATTTTGGCCTTTAAAAATTTGACAAAAAGAATTCGGGATTTTCGTGAGTGCTATTTTTTTTTTTGCGCACTCAAATTCATAAAACCTTGAAAATTGTGATCATTTGCTAATTCCAGGAGAGATGACTAACTTGTAATTTGTTAATACTCTATTCAAATCACAATAAAATGCTAAGTAAACATACCATTTCATTTGTCTTCACAGTGATGCAGGACGAAGGGCCTGACAAGGACAGCTGTCTAGTTGTTCGGATGGAACAAAAAAACGAGGTCCCGCTACCCGCGTGCATGTAAAAGATCCCTTGGCAGTTAGAATTTGATATAAGAGTAGGCCGTAGCGCCGCTGTCCGGGCAAAAATTCCCTCATAGCACACACTATATGGCGTATGTCCGTCTTCATTAGCCCAGTTAGAACAGTAGGATGTTAAGTCCCATTTCATTTCATTTCATTTCATTTCATTTTTCATTTGTTTTCAGGAGCGATAAAGAACCAGCAGATACTGTCCATGTTTAATAGTTTACAATGTCAACTGATGACTTTACAGAGTACGATGGTCTCATTACAAATGAACCAGAATGCAATTCAATCAACAGTCGAGAATGTCTCTAAGAAAGTGTCAAAGATAAACAGCAAAATCGCTGTCATGCAGACAAATCTAGGGTTAGCATTTCTTAAAGCCCCTTAATTCCACTTCTACTTGCTCTAACTCCTTGTTGGAGGAAAATGAAGTGTATTATGTTCTAGATAGAAATAAAATGGAGTTTAACGTCCTACTGTTCTACCCCGACTTGGGTAATGATGACGGGCATACGCCATACAGTGTGCTATGAGGGACATTTAGCCGGAATGCCAACTACCAATGCCATTGTCTACACGGGACCTTGGTTTTTCGTCCCATCCGAATGACCAGACCGCTGTCCCTTGTTAGGCCCTCAGTCTTGCACCACTGACAAGGGGAAACCACACCAGATTATCCTGATGAACTTTCTCGGAATCGAACCTGCGACCTCCAGACTAGCGAGCCAGTGTCTTACTCACTTAGTCACCGTGGCTCCTCGATATTTGACGAGTTCACATAGCTAAATATTTGTCCTTTGCAGCATTGGTAAGCCAGCAGCCCAAAGTCTCACATCATCTGTCTTCCCTTCATTTCAACATTTTATATATCTTATTCCCATCATCTTAGAGTCAAGGCTTGATTTTTCCCCGGGGGGTGGCGGGGGGTGTGGATGGCCAAATGGTTAGCACGCGCGTGCTGTATCATGCGGTCTGTCATTGAGTCAACTGGCGGGGTTTCGATTCCACGGTTGTACGTGACAAGGAGTATTGTCGCCTGTCCAACCTCATGGGTTTTCTCTGGGTCCTTTGGTTTCCTCCCACTGCTAAAGACTCCTAAGCGCAAGCGAATTATTGAAATAAAAAAATTAAACCATATGTTAGTCCCGAAATGACCTAGTTTGTGTCGAGTGGACGTTGAATCCCATTTCTCTCTTGATTTTTTCCCACATGTATTTTTCAGGATTGATGGGATGAAACCTTCCGATGCTGAAATACCATCAGCCTCAGCTAATGATACAGAGGAAACCGATCTGGAGAATCATCAGCGTAAAAAGAAACGGAAAAAAGACAAATCAGTAAAAACAAAGGCAGTGGATGCTTCAGAATACCAAAATATAGGTGACAACCATGCGGAAGTAAATTTCAATATATCAGAAACTGTTCACTTGTTGCAAAGTGATGACGGTGTCGTAGAAAACGGTGGAATCGGAGCAAAAAAAAAACTGAAAAGAAATAAAACTGTAAGCCCAGATTTAAATGTCGTGTCTGCAAACAATGAGCCAGAAGTTATGGAAATAAGTCGTGAAATGCCAACCATTTTAATTGCGGAAAAGACCAAAAAGAAACGTAAAAGAAATCGAAAGAGAAAAAGTTTGACACCTGTTCCCAAAACACCCACTCCACCTCTTCAACCGACTAAAGATATTAAAATGAACTTGCCGAGTGATCAACGTCCTAACAATGTTAAAATCAAATTTGAATCAGACTCTGATAATGAAAATGTGGAGGGTGCACTTACCCCCCCTGTTCCGTCAACTTCATTTAGAGTTATTACCCCAGAAATATCTAGTGCTCGCATGCCTTCTATTCTAAAGCCTCGTTCCCAAACCCCCAATTCGTATCCCCGAGCAAGCAATAAAAGCATGCGTAAAATGAGAGGTCTGCAAGTCACAGAGGTCCTGAAAGAGATTCGATTACAAACTACAACGAATGGAAACGAGGAAGATTTAAGTTTAACAGTAACTAAAGATGATTCAAACTCTTCAAGAATTGTTTCAATGAAACCGGGCAAAGATTCTAGTACGAGTCAAAAACCTGAGAATTCGAAACAATCAGTGGAAGAAATACCTGTTGAGGTTTGTGTTTTTGTATTCCAGTAGTTTTTTAACTTAGTTCTCACTTGGGAGGATGGCTGAATGGTTAGCAGTATCATAAGGTCTGTCATTGAGTCAACTGTTATGGTTTCGATTCCCTGGTTTTCTCCGGGTCCTCCCATTGCTAAAGACCCCTACGCACAAGCGAATTATTGAAATAAAATTGAACCATATGTTAGTCCCGAAATGACCTTATTTGTTTGGTGGACGTTAAACCCCATTTCACTTCCCTTCCTTTAGTTCTCAACTTACCTGGAAGAAAGAGGGAGTAGTGGTGGCTCAGTAAGATGGTCTGTTAACTGAGAGGTCCGGTGTTCGATCCTGGTGTTGGTCAAGTAAGAAACATAAGAGTAGGCAAATTTTCCTTCATAGCACTCTGCATGGCGTATGCCTGTCTTCATTGCCCCAGGGGGGATTACGGTGGCTAAGTGGATAAGATGCTGGCTCGCTAGCTCTGGTGTTCGATCTCTGCATTGGCCGAGAAAATCCATCCGGATTTTCCTGTGTGGTTCCCCCCTTGTCAGTGATACAGGACGGAGGGCCTGCCATGGACAGCTGTCTAGTTCGTGGGTGAGACAAAAAAAACCAAAGATGCCGTGTACACATTGGTGTGCACATAAAAGATCCCTTGACAGTTGAAATTTGATATGTCGATATGAGAGTAGGCCGTAGTGCCACTGTCCGGGCAAAATTTCCCTCATAGCTCACTGTGTGGTGTATGCCCGTCTTTATTAGCCCAGTTCAGAGCAGAACAATAGGACGTTAAACCCCATTTCATTTCATACTTTAGGTTGGACGAGGGGTCATGAATAGAATTAGTTCACCAGAAATGATGTTATTTATATTGTCATTTAAACTTTTTTATACAGGCATCAGGTTGTTCTGACAAGGGAGAGAATTCTCTAGATAGTGAATATTTTGAGGCTATACCATTTAAAGATTATAATACATTCCCAGTGTTACATGATCCACCAAGAGCTGGTGATAAAATAGCTTATAAGGTTTGTACATTTTAAAATGATTTTCAATTAGAAGTATCTGTATTCGATCCTCTTCAGGGAGGAGGGGGTTTGGGTGGCCTAATAGATAGCTTGTGCACGTATCATAAGGTCTGTCATTGAGTCAACTGGAGTGGTTTCGATTCCGCAGTTGTACATGGGAAGGAGTAGGGTTGCCTATCCAACCTCGTGGGTTTTCTCCAGGTCCTCCGGTTTCCTCCCACTGCTAAAGTCCCTTACACTCAAGTCCCCTACATGCAAGAAATAAAGTTGAATCATGTGTTAGTCACGAAATGACCTAGTTTGTGTAGATTCAACATTAAATCTCAGTGCGTAAGACACTAGTTCACTAACCAGGTGGGGGGTTGGATGGCTGAATGGTTAGCGTGCGCGCGCTGTATCATATAGTCTGTCATTGTGTCGACTGGCGTGGTTTCAAATCCCCGGTTGTACGTGACAAGGAGTAGGGTCGTCTGTCCAACCTCGTGGGTTTTCTCCGGGTCCTCCGGTTTCCTCCCATTGCTAAAGTCCCCTATGCGCAAGGGAATTATTGAAATAAAATTAAACCATATGTTAGTCCCGAAATGCCCTAGTCGAGTGGACGTTAAACCCTCTCTCTCTCTCTCTCTCTCTCTCTCTCTCTCACTAACCAGGTGATCTTCACCATCACCATTTACTGTATTTTCAGCAAGTAGAATAAATCAGGCCCTGAGTTCTCAAAGCATTCTCAGACTTTAGTTAAAGCGATAATTTCATATTTTCTAAGAAAGTCAAAACATGATTATTTCTATGTCTTTTAATCAATAGGTTGTCAACTCACTATTATACGATTATAGGTATTATTCTCCCTCTTAAAAATCCCTTGACCCCAGAAATAATAACACAATTACCTCCCTTGTTTTTCTATTTCCCCCCCCCCCCCCCATGGAATAGCTATCTTCAAACGTTTGAATTTAAAGTTGAAAATGATATTTTTGCCAATTTCTCAACTGGCAATAGTGAATTATAGGATTAGTAGGATTATTCTTTAACAAGGTAGGACTGTTTATAGATACCATCTATTTTAGGGCTTTATTTTAATACATTTTAAAAATATAACTTAAAAATATGAAATTGTAACTTTAAAAATTAATCAACATAAACTACAGTATAAATTAATTTAACAAATTTTGGTTCAATGCTTAATAATAGATAAGCTTCAATACGGAAATGGGAATTGACATAAACGTATGTATCCAAATACAGGTAAATAAGGATATTATAGGATTAATAGCAAAGAATTTTCTCAAAATTGTTCACCATATTTTAACCAAAATATGATCCTTAAACTTTTGTATCAAATACATCAATAAGAAACTAAGTGCAAATTTGTGTGTTTCTGGAACAAAGATATTTCTCAAAAAGTATTGAAAGTTGAGTAAATTCATTAGTCTGAGAATGCTTTGTGAAACCAGGTCCAGTAATATAGTTAAAGATACATTATAGGAGATTTTTATAGAGATTTGGCCATTCTTGCTATAACAGTTCAAAAATAGATGATGAAAGAAGAATATATTGAAAATTTCAGTCAAATTACGTTATTCTGAACAAGTTATCACTAATGTAATTTTTGACTAGAAATGGGAGTCAACTCCTACATAATCTCGATTATCAAGTAACCTTTTTTTAATAGCTGTGGTTTGAGACGAGGTTGCATTTCAATTCGTATCACATTTATTTTTACTACAAATTAAAAATAAGACTTTTAATATATAGATAAGAAAGGAAAGTTTGAAAGGAAGGGACCAAATCAATGAGGCATAAGTATAGCCGACTTCTTGTTAGCCTGCGTGTACTCTTGTACTGTAACTGGTAGGCCTGCGTAACTCCCGAACAGTGATCCAATGTAGCTGCAATTCAACTGGGGTGATGTTAGCTGCGATGTTTATCAATTTCTATAATTTTTCTGTAAACGCAAGTGACAAAAGAGCGTAGCCTATAATACCGACATCCAAACTCTCATTTTAACCACAACTAAACATAATATCAAGGCCGTATACATGTATATCAAACTTTCAATCAAATTGACTGACACGCGGCCTCGCTCAACAGCGGCCTCGCTTCGTACAATCTATCATTTAGCCTCGATCTAAAATTATTTCCGGGAGTATCACGTCAACGTAACGGTTAATCTCCGCTTACGACGCCATTTAAAAATTTAATCAATCAACGAAATCCTGTTTAAATCCAAGCCGAATCCAAGCCATCCGTGGGTCTACAGAGTTGATTTTGTGCTTGTTGTGTAAATAAAGATCTAATTTATAATTTCTATGACATCTGAAGCCTAAATAAAGACTTGCAATAATCAGATTTAGCTCTTGCATAAGGTATGTTTAAGTTTATCATTTAATTTCAGATTTTAGAATTGTCTGAAACCTATTCTCCAGAAGTATCAGCTTACAAGGTAATGTACAAACTACTCGAAATTAATAACATTTCTGTATTTTAATAAAAACAATATATTGGGGGGGGGGGGGCATTGTGAGTAACCTGAAGTTCCTGTGTTTGATCCCTGCATTGGCTGAGGAAGTTCATCAGGATTTTCCGGCATAGTTCCATCCCTGTTAGTGGTACTGAAGGCCTGGATAGGATGAAAAATCAAGGTCCAGTGTACACATTGGCGTGCACGTAAAAGATACCCTGGCAGTTGGAATTCAATATAAGAGTAGGCTGTAGTGCCCCTATCCGAGCAAAATATCTCTTATAGCACACTGCATGGCATATGCCTATCTTTAGCCCAGTCGAGGACATTAAACCCGTTTCGTTTCAATTATTTTTTTTTAACCAGAACCAAACCTTTTCTATAGTTATTCGGATGGGAAGAAAAATAGGCCTTGTGTAAACATTGGCATGTGTATGTAAAAAAAAAACCCTTGATAGTTGTAATTCTAAATAAGGTAGGCCGTAGTGCAGCTGTCCAGGACAAAAGTTCCCTCATCATAGCACACTGTATGGCATTAGCCCAGTAGGTTCAGAATGGTCATTCTGTAGTTTGGAAATCTCCGATTTGGACACTATAGAACATATATATTATAGAATTGTTTACCTAGACATGTCGGTTTTCAGCAAGTTCCCCGAAATATATTGAACCTAATAATAAGTGCATGATGTTCACATCATACGAAATGATGAACCAGCGACCTAGAAGACAAGACAAAATAGCTCTGTAAGCCGCTGAAGGGATCTGGGGATAGTTGCACATTATACAAAGTCGTTGGATTTGCAAGGGAACAAAAGGAAACAAACTTACAAAAAAGGATTAATCCCATGTAATCCCTAACAAGTTATTAGTGTTTAATCTCAATTCTCCATCTATTTTATTTTAGGAAGCTGGTGTTGTATCATATGATAATGCTACAAAGATGATAAACCTTCATTTGATTGGTCAGATCAGTAAGAAAATATTTTTATTTTTATACAGTTGGGGGGTTGGATGGTCAAATGTTTAGCGTGTGCACGTTGTATCATATGGTCTGTCGTTGAGTCAGCTGGCATGGTTTCGATTCCCTGGTTGTTGAAATGACCTAGTTTGTGTCAGTAGAAGTTAAACCCTCTCTCTATACAGTTGGTATTATAATATGTGTAAACAGCTTTATGTCCTTTTTCAAACAAGGTGATATCGCAGGTAATGTTGGTATTACGGTTTCTATCATTTTTATATGCCTACATTGAAATGTGGCCCTTGATCCACTTGAAAATTCTTGTGGATGCTGTAGAGACCAAAATTATCATCCGTTTGAAATTAAATTTATTACTTTCACTTTTAAAATCTTGACAAAATCTCGAACCTATTTTTTGTTTTTTTTAACAGAAACTAAAACAGAACCTGGTAAATTTGATATTCCTGATGAAACTGAACAGACAGATTCAGAATCTAAACTTCAAGAGTATAATGTAAGTAAATGTAATGTTAGGGAAGCCACAGTGATTCAGTGAGTAAGACATTAGCTCACTAACCTGTAGATCCTGGGGGGGGGGGGGGAGGTGGAAGGCCGAATGGTTAGCGTGCGTGCGCTGTATCATAAAGTTTGTCATTGAGTCGACTGGCGTGGTTTCGAATCCCCGGTTGTACGTGACAAGGAGTAGGGTCGCCTGTCCAACCTCGTGGGTTTTCTCTGGGTCCTCCGGTTTCCTCCCACTGCTAAAGACCCCTATGCGCAACTGAATTATTGAAATAAAATTAAACCATATGTTAGTCCTGAAATGACCTAGTTCGTGTCGAGTGGACATTAAACCCCATTTCTCTCTCTCTCTCTGTAGATCCCGGGTTCACTCCCGGTTTTGACCAAGAAAGTTTCTCCGTATTTTCGGGCCTGGAGCCAAACTGCACTCTCAAAGAATAAAATATAATTTTCTATGGTTTAATAATCTGGGTTGCACGGAAGCAAATTTTACATACAGGTGTCTGTAATGTGGAAAATATTAAAATATTAATTTGCGACTATGTTTGAGATTATAAAATAACTGATGATTTAGCATAGTTTTTGGTATAAAGGGGTGTGGGATTGTGATGACTACAGTGTTGATCTTTTAGAGGCATTTAGTAACTGGATAGAGCAATAAACTAGAACAGCTATATATATTCTGTATTAGCTTGATAACTTTGAGAGTATACTGTTCGAAATGTTGCGCAAATAAATAATTAACTGCTTTTCCATAAGTATGTGTGATTTTGATGACTATAGTCTTCTTGTTTCATGTGTTTTCAGATTGAGTTAAATTGGAATGAACTTATTGAACCCAAATTGATGAACTGACAAGAACAACTGGAGAAAGAAATATCATTTTATATACAACTATCTTGTGTGGATATTGGAACGTGTGAATCCAGAGCTATGATTATGTGGGTTATAAACATCGATCTTTTCTAAAAAAAAAAATCAGTGAAATGAAAAGAAATATATTGTGGATAACTCGTGTCAGTTTGGATTGTAAGGTATTGAAAGGTGGTTGAATGATTTAACATTCTGGTGACCAGGCTTAAGAGTATTGTCCCCTGCAAAACCTTTCACTCAGAAGCAAACTATTGTATTGTTAGTTGGAAATACACTGTATATAAATAAACTATAAACATACTTTTGGAAAACAAATACTGATTTATTTAGGCGACGTTTCGCAGAGTATTCTCTCAATACATTAGCTTGAAAAAACGTTGAGAGAATACTCTGCGAAACGTCGCCTAAATAAATTGGTAATTGTTTTCCATAAGTACAGTGGACTCTGTCACATCCGACATCGTACGGGATCGTTACAATATTTCGGATCACACAGCGTGTCGGAATACTGAGCTTTCTCCAAAACCGGAAATACTGTAACTTCGAAAACCGGAAGTATTTTTATATTGTAGCTTCGAATCACCAGAATGCTATTCCCTTTAAAAATGATAAACCTTGTAGCTTCGAATCACGAGAATGCTATTCCCTTTAAAAATGAAACCTTTCTGTACTTTCAAAATTTTATTACATTAAATAATTAACAATAACAAAGCATTGGCACGCTTTGCAGGACGTTCAGACATTTTGAATACAATAATGTATAATGATTCTTCAATCGCGGCAATTTTTATATAATGTCGCGGTATTTGACATGAGTAACTAAAATAAAATACCCAGCGCACTCTTACAAGAGATTATAATCAACAAAGAATATATAACATTATCAAAGTAATCAACACAGACCGGCGCTTGCGAGTTTTAATCTCACCGATAATTGATTGGTGATTGCTTGTTAATCTTTTCTGGCTTCACACCCATTGAGTTTCAATCTCACCGATAATTGGATGCTTCACACCCACCGTTTGAAGTACGGATTATACGGTGTCGATTCAGTGGAAATTATGTGACGGGACGGCTGATTGATGTCGGAATCCCGAACATACAGAATCCCGATTTACCAGCGATTTTTTTGGCTGAAGTAAAAGGAAATAAATCGGGACATGAAAATCATGTCGGATGTCACAGCAATCCGGAGTGATCAGACATCGGATGTGACAGAGTCCACTGTATGTTTATAGTTGATTTATCTTCCCAGTGACTAAATGCCACTTAAAGAATAATACACTATATTATATAATTGTATGGGATACATTTACTGTTAATTACAGAATAATACCTGGTAAAGACAAGAGAATTTACTCAACTTTCAATCACTGTTTATGAGAAATATCTTTGATCCAATAACACAGAACTTTGCACCTATTTTCTCATTGATGTAAGGCAAACAATTTTGAGTAAACTCTTTTAAGTCTGAAAATACTTTGTGAACTCTGAGTCTGGGACCTGTTTCTCAAAACCCAAATTTTAGTAGATATTTCAATTTTGATTGGCTAAGCACTATAATTAATCTAATATTATACAATCAAATTACTAAAATTTGGATTTTATCTTAAAATTTCGTGAAACCGCTCCCTGTTTGTTATGGAATAATACTTAATGAAGACTGGTGGAAAATATTGCTCAGTAATATACAAAAATTGTATTCCATAGAATTGAGTCCTGGGGGGCGTGTATGTATATGAAACAGTGTTGAGATATTTCGCAATGATGTATATGTAAAATTATCCAACCAATGTATTCTACAATTTGTAGAATTATTGTCCCCGTTGCCTTTCGAAGAAATCAGGGGACTGTTAAAATGTGTCTGTCACACTTCCGTCACTCTGTCATACTTTTTGGGGCTCAATAACTCCTTGATGCTTTGGGACACAATAACTTTGGTTCTATTTAGTGAGAGTGATGAAACTTGGTGTATAGTTTCATTATGTCAATACCTTGATAAAGTTCGATAATAAGCATTTTCTACTCGGGGGGGGGGGGGGGGTAAAGCAATTTGATTGGTTAAGATTTAGAGGCTTGATAACATTGATTTTAATTGAGGAGAATGATGGAACTTTGCTTATAGTTTCATTACATCAATACCTTGACTAATGATAAGCAATTTCTGCTTAGCTTGGTAGAGACCTCAATCTGATTGGTTGAGACTTCAATCTGATTGGTCGAGACTCTGGAACACAATAACTGAGGCAGAATGTTAAAACTTGGTGTAGGTGTTTAGTGGCCGAATGCCTTGACATTGTTCGATCATGCACACTTTCCACTATGGCTATCGAATCCCCAGTTGTACGTGACAAGGAGTAGGGTCGCCTGTCCAACCTCGTGGGTTTTCTCTGGGTCCTCCGGTTTCCTCCCACTGCTAAAGACCCCTACACGCAAGCGAATTATGTAAATAAAATTAAACCATATGTTAGTCCCAAAATGACCTAGTTTGTGTCGAGTGGACGTTAAACCCCATTTTTCTCTCTTTCTACTAAGGCTAAGCAGAGATAAGCAATGTGATTGAGACTTTGGAACACAATAACTTTGGTTCTAATTTGGTGCCGTCTTCATTAGCCCAGTCAAAGCAGAAAAGTAGGACGTCAAACCCCATTTCATTTCTAATTTGGTGATAGTGATGAAACGTATAGTATAGATTCATTATACATGTATCAATACATAAGTACCATGATAAGAATTTTCGGCTTAAATGATAAGCTATTTGATTGGTTAAGACTTTAAAACATAACAACTCTGCTTTTAATTGATATAAATGTTTAAACTTGATGTAGATGTTCATTAGGTGAATGTCTTGACTGAGTTCAATGATTAACAATTTTCACTAAAGCTAAGCAGAGCTAAGCATTTTCATTGGTCGATGCTTTGGGACAATATAACTTTGATTCTGACTGATGGAGAGTGATGAATTTTAAGTGTTAGTTTCACTACCAGGTACATAAAACTTTGACTGAGTTTGATCGTGGTCATTTTATACTTAGACTAAGTATAGATAATCAGTTTGATTGCTCAGTGCTTTTGAAAAGATAAATGCGCAGTTAATTAATGTTATCTATTTATTTTGGAATTTTGGTAGGAGACATTGACCTCATTGTTGGCTTGTTTCATAGATTTCTATACCATGTTGTAAAAATATGGATTTTATTTTTAAAAAGTGGGTTGAAAATTTATCCAAAGATTTATGATACAAATTCATGATTTTCCATAAATGGAAGTAAAAATTTCAGATAAACAATTTGAAGTTTAAATTGTTTTATTTTGTTTGTTTTGTTCATGTTATTGTGGTTTAAGAAACTGTTTTGTATGTAATAAAATTTTGCATATTATGATCAAGCTTTTTATTTTAATTTTTTTATTTGAGTGCATTGCCAATTCATGATGTGTTTGCTGTTGTGAGTTGGGGGGGGGGGCATTTTAGATCCTAAGGTCTGCTATTGAGTCAAATGGTGGCATGGTGTAGTGTCACTTCCCATACTCGTGTGTTTTTTCCAGGTCCTCCGGTTTCCTCCCTATGCGCAAGTGAATTATTGAAATAAAATTGAACGGTATGTAAGTCCTGAACTGACGTCTCACTGGTTTCTGCTATCTCCCATTTTAGCCAATGGTTATTAGATGAACAAATTTTGTGATGGAATCAGTGCATTTTATAAGCTAATATGCTAATTTATTATGCCATTTTTAATCCATGTGGAAAATTGGGGATGTGATTATGGAGACTAAGGGGAAATAACTCAATAATGGATATTGAGAAGCCCTGTTGAGATTTTTAATACCAACAAAACACTGTATTAAAAGTCAGCTGTTATAAATATTAAATATTTTTCTTTCAATTAAGCAAAACCCCCCAGGTATTTTGGGTGTTGATTCTGTATTTGATCATATTTAGCTATGGAGATCTCGTACAAATGAAGATGAGATGGGTAACCCTATTGAGCAAATCAGCTGTCCGGACAAAATTTCCCTCATAGCACACTGTATGGCGTATGCCCGTCTTTATTAGCCCAGTTCGGAGCACAACAGTAGGACGTTAAACCCCATTTCATTTTGAGCAAATCAAGCCATCCTTTGCAAATGGCTCAATATAATGATTTGAAAATTACAATAATTGGGCTGTTCCTTCACATTTTGGTGTTGGATGATTATATCATATTTTGGCATTAAATTCTTTCACTATTTAGAACTGAGACTAGTTTTAAAAAAATGACTTTGACCATGAGATTTTTGCAAGTAAAATAACAGGTCCACATTTGGCTAGATCTAATTCTTAAGGCCAACTCAAGATTTCGTCAGGGTCATCCACAATCTCCCCAACAATCACGTGCCCTAGCCTTATTTACATCTTGGCGACCTTGATGAAATCTGGAGGTGGCCTTAAGAAATAGACCTAGGCCGTAGATCATAAGGTCTTATTGAGTGGGGGGTGGCCAAATGGTTAACGTGTGTGCAATGCATCATTAGGTCTGTCATTGAGTCAAGTGGCTTGGTTTCGATTTCCTGCTTGTACATGACGAAGGAGTAGGGTGGCCTGTATAACCTTAAGGGTTTAATCCAGGTCCTCCAGTTTCCTACTACTGCTAAAGACCCCTACATGCAAGTGAATTAATGAAATAAAATTGAACCATATGTTAGTCCCGAAATGACCTAGTTTGTGTGTCTCTTTTACTGAGTCAAGTGGCGTGATTTTGATCACAAACTTGTATGTGACAAGGAATAGGGTCGTCTACCCGACTTGGTGGGTTTTCTTCAGGCCCTTCATTTCCTCGACTGCTAAAGACCCCTAGGCGCTACGGAATTATTGAAATAGATTTGAACCATATGTTAGTCCCGAAATGAAGTAGTATGTGTCAAGTGTACATAAAAACCCATATCTCTCTCTCTCTCTCTCTCTCTTCCACTACTAAAGACCCCTACACTGTACCATAAATACCGTACTGTAACATATGTTAGTTCTGAAATGACCTATTTATAGTAAAGAGTGGATTTTAAACCACATTTCTCTCTCAATTCTGGGGAGTTGGATGACTGAATGATTAGCGTGTGTGCGCTGTATCATAAAGTCTGTCATTGAGTCAAGTGGCGTGGTTTCGATTCCCTGCTTGTACGTGACAAGGAGTAGGGTGGCCCCTGTCCAACCTCGTGGGTTTTCTCTGGGTCCTCCTGTTTCCTCCCACTGCTAAAGACCCCTACACGCAAGAGAATTATTGAAATAAAATTGAACCATATGTTAGTTCCAAAATGACCTAGTTTGTGTCAGTCGATGCTAAACCCCATCTCTCTCTCTCTGTCATGATAAAAAAAATTTAAGGATATTTTTTTTTAGGAAAAACTATTGAAAAAAATAATAATAAAAATAAAAAATCATCTAATGGCAATCTTTGTAAGAGAGCAAATTTAAGATATCCTTAAGTAAAACTTGAATTATAAAACCCTATATCGTTTATCATCTATGTTAATTTTGTCTGAATTTAAATTTTCACAAAAAAAAATTTCTTTTTTTTTATCAAAACAAAACATACTTTCGGCTTTACTCAAATTTAATAATACATGTATCCGTGAATTATTTATTTTACTTGAGTCAATATAAGCTAGTTTTTTCTAAGAAACGTTCAAAACTGTGACAATGTTTACTTTTCTATTTTTTAATCCCGTGTGATGATAGTGAAGACACCTACCCGTTTAACAGTAAACTCAAACTTGCACTTTTCACATGTCCCACTGTCACACGTAAGACAGATATCACTACGCCAGGTACAGCGTAATTGACAAAGGTGCGCGTTTATTAATAGTTCTTAATAACCCAATAAACCTGTAAAACGATACAAATAATAAAAAGTGTTACTTTTACGGGAAATAAACACTCATGAAACGGAAACCGTGTAAATATTTAACTTAGATTCTTTTTAGATCTACTTTCTGGGTCGCGGTCTTGTCCAGCGTCCTGTTTTACCTATGAGCAATCAGGTTGATAACGGTATTATGGCTGACAAGTCGTGAGTACGGTGGGTGGAACGGACAGGGGAATTATTGTACATATCGGGGTGTTTCCTTGCTATGGATGATCAAGAATTCTTGGATAAATTAAAAACTGTTTTCAATGTCTGTGACGAGGATGATGATGGATTAATTGCCGTGGACCATTTTGAGAAGTTAGCGGTGGAACATTTTGGTGCTTCTGGCATAGAGGTAAGATATGTGTTCAATACTTTATGAAAACTGTATGTTGGTGATTGGAAGGGCTAATCAATATGTTGTCAGGTATTGACAAGTCTTGATTGCTAATCACGGATTACTAATTACTCTACAGTAGTCAGTTCGTATGTTGATATGTAATCATGGACTCTTTAATAAAGTTCATGATAAATGGTGCGACAACAATCGTGCATTACTTGCAATATACCACGTTCTTGAAAAGAGTAAACCACCGTTTCTGTTACTAAAGACACGCAATCAACCGTTATTGCGACCGCGTTGTCGGCATCTCCGAACGTGATCGAAATATTTCACGTGAACTATGGAATATTACTCTCAAATTAATTAATAAGTCACTAACTGAAAGGAATTAATTCACATTGCGTTTATAATCAGCATAATAAAGACGTTTATTGACCTTTTTTAACGAAACCATTGGCCTTATAAGGTCTTAGTGTTATTATTAATCAATAATTCTATTATAACAGTCTTCATATTTACATATGTTTTTATATAGACATATTTTAATTAAACTCAGTACTGCAGGACAACATTATTGGGTAAATAAAAATATGCATTAGCCTAGGATTGGGAAACTTTTCAATGAGGATTTAAAGGCTCAAAAGTTGTCATATCCTTGCCAATGAATATTATATATTGTTCTTATAATATTGGCATGGATGGCAAAAGGATAAGTCTCGGAAGGGATTTTAAAACTTGACTGAAGGCCATCGTCTGTCAGTCCTGTTGCCTGCCTCCTAGTTTTCAGTTGAACTATTTCTGTCTTCTTGTACATTTAACCGCTGAGTTAATGCGGCCATTAATCGGCCGAACCAAAATTAATATTTCAGTATTTAAATGGATGACAATCTGATTATAATACAGATCTATATTTCTTTTCGTTTTTTTATATACTTTCGATGGCGTCAGACATTTATTTAACCAATCAGCATTGATGTATCTAGTGGGTTACCCAGAGTTGCGTGCACCTCACTGTAACAGACCATTTCATTGGCCAATCCCTCACATCATTCGGAACACAGGTTATATAACAACTCTTCCAGATCCTTACAACGTATGTAGTACAGACAATTAAAACAACATTTTGAACTATAAAAAACAAAACAAAATAGGATCTGTGTTTTAAACAGATTCAAAAACACGCAAACCAATCTTCTCAAAATGTTCCATTTAGTTCTCTTCTTCCAAATTTCTTTAAAGTATTTCAGTTAAATTGTGTTTTGAAACACTTTCATTTTAACAATATGAGGACAGTAGATATCATTTTATTCCCGGAAATCGTTAGGCCTGTCATTGAGTCAGCTGGCGTGGTTACGCTTCCCCGGTCTTACGTGACAAGGAGTAGGGTCGCATGTCCAATCTTGGTGTTTTCTCCAGGCCAGCCAGTTTCCTCCCACTGCGAAAGACCCCTATACGTGCAAGTGAATTATTGAAATAAAATTGAAACATATAGCAGTTTCAGGAAACCGGAGGACCCAGAGAAAACACAGTTGACTCATTGACAGACCTTATGATACATGCAGCGCGCAGGTGCTAACCAATCGACCATCCAACCCCCCTGAATAGATAAACCATTTTTGAAAATTTGTGTATATTATGTAGTAAAATGTCATGTAATCTCAAAATCAATTCATTGTTTACAATACTGTTTAATGAAATTATCTTAAGGAAGTGTATTAGCCACATGCGATGAGTGTGACCTGACTGTCAGTGTTACACACTCTCCATGTCCTTCTGATTTTCAAACATCTTTGTCATCTATTTTTAACTTAAAGATGTGCTTCTTTCTGTGTCATATTCAAACAATTTAACTATTCCTTTGTTACGGTGTGATCCGAAGACAATTGTGTAGTTGTTAGCATTCACAGATAAATCGTAGACAAATGAACACTTTTCTGCATTTTTCACACAAAAAACAATCTTTATAATTTATTTTACAACATACTCTGTATGCCTTTATTATATCATTTCCATTAATAAGGTTATCAAATATCCTTTGTGGTTTATTTGAAAACAAAGTGTCCTAGTTTTCTTTTAAAAAAAACCCAATTTTTATATTTTATTTTACAGCATATGACTTTATATCATTTCTATTGATAAGGTTATCAAATGTCTCCTATGGTTTATTTTAAAACAAACTGTTCTAGTTTTCTATAAAAAAAACCAGAGAACAGAGACAGGGACAATTGGTTATTACTTATAGAACATACCATGTAACATACTGTGTAACATAGTTGTGTTAAGGGGATATGAGATTAAAATACAGATGTGACTTCATCCTTTGATGTTGGCGTACCATTATTTCCAATAATATAAGGGCAATGTGCCAATCACACATTATCTATACTAGATGAAATATTGGACTTGTGTGACGTATTTCATTGAAAAGCATGTGCAGGATAGTGTCTGTATTTTAAGTTGTTTAATGGTCTCGAGCTAAAGACATTGCGTAATATATTGAAGCAACACTCGAGCTAACGCAGGGGCGGATCCAGGAATTTTTGCAGGAGGGGGTTTGCCAGGTTCCTGAGACAATGTATCTCTCCCCCCCCCTCCTGCATGGTCTCTATCACCATTTTGGTGTATATACATACACATTGAGCTTTTTAAACAGAGAAATTCAACACCTCGTTTGACGTCAATTTTTATAATGAATTAATACGATGACATTGTGATTCAATTTTATTGATGCAAAGCATTAATTGTGATATCACATAATGTCTATATCACTATCTCATGCTTTGAGTGCCCATCCTGTCCCACATCTGACGATAACGGATAAAGCACACGGCCGAGAAACCTTTCTGATAAAAAGTGTTCATTTACAAAAAAATTTATGTAGCTGAGCACTCAGAGCAGGGGGAGGTTTCGATACCCAGAACCCACCCTCTGGATCCGCCCCTGTAACGCCACATGCAGTATCAATATATTACTTAATGTCTGGCTCTCGACCATAAAACCATACGTAATGTACATGTGGTATTTAGGATTGATTGTAATATATTTCATTATTAAACATCTTTTGATGTGTGCAAAAAATGTTATTTTTTTAGTGGCATATGTTTTCATCTATCATTCAAATACATTACAATTTATGTTTCTAAATATATAGCGGGGGTTGGATGGGCTGAATGGTTAGCGTGTGTGCTGTATCATAAGGTCTGTCATTGAGCCAACTGCCACTGGTGTGGTTTCGATTCCCCGGTTGTACATGACAACCTTGTGGGTTTTCTCTGGGTCCTCCGGTTTCCTCTTCCTCCAACTGCTAAAGACCAGTACGCAAGTGAATTATTGAAATAAAATTGAACCATATGTTAGCCCCAAAATAACCAAGTTTGTGTCACCAGGAGGTTAAACTCTCTCTCTCTCTCTCTCTCTCTCTCTCTCAAATACATTAGAATTTACACTGCTAAATATATATATATATATACAAAACGTTTCGTTTACAGTTTTAAATATGGTGAAATGTATAATTAAGGTTGATATCATTCACACAATAACAACAGGGTGTTCATTCGGTAACATTCTGTGTACATCCGTGAAGGAGTTGCCAATGAAATAAAGTCTCTTTCACACGCTATTTATTTATTTACAATTTGTCATGGTTGACATGTCTTGCTACTTGATCTACATGGTGTATATTTAGTAATACTATGTATACATGTATGACACAGTGAAATTAAAATAGAAAATAGAGTGTTGTGTCATGTCACCCTGTGAATATTAATACAAATAAACAGATAACACACAATTAAAGGAAATCAATATTGATCAATTTCAATCAATACTGATGTTGTTGTCTTGCTGTGTTCCGGGTCCTCCGGTTTCCCGAAATGATCTATTTTGTGTTGAGTGGACGTTAAACCCTCTCTCTCTCTCTCTCCCTCTCTCTCTCTCTCTCTCTCTCACTCTCTCTCTATCTCTCTCTCACTCACAATGTGGAAGTACATAATTAGTAAAGGCTGATTCACAAACAAAAAAATTTATAATTGAAAAAACGTATAGAATGCACTAAGCAGGCGTAAACAAACGACTGCCGTTCACTTTGAACTGTTCACATACATATATTTCACCGAATATAATTGATTAGAAATTACAATATTATTTTCAAAAAAAGAACATAAATCACTTTACATACATTCAGATTAATATGTGCTTTTAGAACCATTTTTGTCTATTTCAAGGTTAAAAAAAAAAGAGCCACACACCCATTAAGGCCCACAGGCTTACGTAGATACAATCAGATTCGACAGGACCAGGGTCCTGTTTCACAAAATTTTAACTAAAGATAAAATCCAAATTTTAGTAGATACTTCACGTTTGATTGGCTAAGCACTACAATCAGTCTAATATTATCCAATCCACTTACTAAAATTTGGATTTTTATCTTAGTTAAAATTTCGTGAAACAGGCCCCAATTACCCAATACTAACTAAATACTACCAAATACCAATACTACCTCATTATTATTAAAAACTAACACAGAGGTTGAATTACATCTACATTTGTATACCCCACAAAAATTGAATTAGTCCTTGATATTGGCCAAATTTTTACAATAAACTGGAAAAGTCTAACTCAATTTTTTTCTATGAAATTGAAGTATTATATTAGTTTTTCTCAAAAATTAGGTAATACAAAATGTATGTAATAGTACATACATGTACATTTGGTAGACATGTGATCAGTATTGGGTAAATCGTCCTGCCCCGTAAACCCATATATGTTAGTCCTGAAATGACCTAGTTTGTGTTGAGTGGAAGTTAAACCCCTTTTCTCATTCTCTTTTACAAATTGATTGAAATATGTGAGGTGGTGTACAAATTGATTGAAATATGTGAGGTGGTGTACAAAGGGCTATTTAAATGACATTTTGGATAGTTCTTTACAACTTTACTAGTAAACCACAAATCATATAATTTTTATCTATCACAAATTGTATCCACATTCACTTGTTTCATTTGGGATTTGCATGATGGTTTATTTTAATTTGTGTGAGCGGTTCTGTTATCTATGGCTGTGTTGTCTATTTTGTGCATTGTTGATCATAAGCTTTGACCACGGCTTCACAAAGCATTCTCAGGCTTCAGTGAAGAATTTACTCAACATTCAATCACTGTTTATAATGAGAAATATCTTTGATCCAGAAACACAAAGAATGTTTTGTGAAACCAGGGCCTGTTATCTATGCAAGTCATGGGTTCAATATAATGGGTTTATATAACAAGGAGTGGAGTTACATGCCTGACCTCGTAGGTTTTCCTGCTGTGAACTCAGGGGTTTCCTCTTGTGTCTTCTAAAAGAAATGAAATGAAATGGAGTTTAACGTCCTACTATTCTGCTCCGCACTGGGCTAATGAAGACAGACATACGCCATACAGTGTGCTATGAGGGAAATTTTGCCCAGACAGCGGCACTACGACCTACTCTTATATTGAATTCCAAATGTCAAGGGATCTTTTATGTGCATGCCAATGTGTACACGGGACCTCGTTTTTTTGTTCCATCCGTACGACTAGAATTATTGAAATAAGAAATATACTATATGTTAGTCTTAAAGTGACCTTGGTTAGGGTGGAATGGAATTTAAAGTAGCTAAGTCGCTAAGTCAATATCATCCAAAGTCTACAACATTGAAAACACAAATTATTTGTCAATTTAAATCAACATTGATGTTTCGATCTTACCGGCAAAAGATAGGCTTCTGATATCCAATATTTAAGACAAAATCATCGCCATTTGTAACAAGGGACTTGAAGAACGAGGCTAGACATACTCCACAAGTCATATGAAACAAACAGTGACGCCATATTCTTATCTTGAAAGCATGTGCAATAAATACATGTACTATCGGTGTAGACTGGAATAACCAGGTGCTAGAGATTGCCATTCGATTGAGACTTCTGGCGTATTTTGCTGAACATAACTGATTAGAAATTACAGTAAAATGAGAAACGATTGAACGTAAATCAGTTTATAAACATTTATAATAATTATATTAATATATGCATTGCGACCCATTTGTGTCAATTTCCAGGTCCCAAATATTAGTGATTTAGCTTCTTTAAGGTGCATTTCATTCTTTATTGGTGCAATACATGTATCTGTGAGAAGGTTACTGTTTGGGAACACTACAGTACATTATATATACATGTATGGGGAACACAAATATGTGTACAGTGTACATGTATATATAAGCGTCATAGGAGTGGCTATGTTTTTATGTGCTCGGTGTATTAATGTTTTATCATTGTTAAAATGGCATTTTTTACAATTGTATTTATGGACAGTACCTCAGAGCAGCGTTATATAAATAACTTACATGTACATGTATTATTATCCATTAAAAAAAAGGAAAGGTACATGTATTAATCATGTAAGTATAGGTATCCCCCTAACCCTTTTATTATTATACATGTACATTAAAAAAGAGGAAAGGTATTATACATAAATACAGGTATCCCCCTAACCCTTTCATTTGTCTACCCATCATCTAAGCCATTACCATTACCGAAGCCCCGCCCATCATCAGGGCCATTACCATTACTCCAGCCCCATCCATCATTAGGGTCATTACCATTACCCCTGCCACGTCCATTATCAGGACCATTACCCCAGCCCCATCCATCACCAGGACCATTACCCCAGCCCTGCCCATCATCAGGACCATTACTATTACCCCAGCCCCACCCATCATCAGGACCATTACCCCAGCCCCGCCCATCATCAGGACCATTACCATTACCCCAGCCCCACCCATCATCAGGGCATTACCATTACCCCAGCCCTGCCCATCATGGAAGTGTTAGTTAGTTAGTTAGTTGTATTTTACGTCCGCTTCCACCGAGGTGATATCACAGACAATCATGGAAGTGAAAGTAGAGAAGATTAAATATAATAAGATTTGTCAAATGTCTGCTTCCTCATTGTCATTAGTTAATTAGTTATACCTACATGTAGCTTCCTGATTGGAGTAATGACTGTGGTATATTGTTGATATATCATCACCAGGTAAAGGTGTGAAATACTTAACACCCCACTGGGTAATAAAACAATTAAGTTGATGACTGAAATGGACATTATTATAATAAAGTTATTTCACACATATGGGATGAAGCACATGGCAGTTTTTATTCCAAGTGTGAAAATAAAGCTATATGTGTGAGTGATCCCAATTATTTACAAGTGAGAGACTGTCATGTTAATCTTTCATACTATGATTAGAGAGAGAGAGAAATGGGGTTTAACGTCCACTCAACACAAACTAGGTCATTTCGTGACTAACATATGGTTCAATTTTATTTCAATAATTTGCTTGCGCATAGGGGTCTTTAGCAGTGGGAGGAACCAGAGGACCCAGAGAGAACCCACGAAGTTGGACACCCATCGAGATGATAGAGATTTGCAGACCATGGTACATTTTATTTAAAAGAAAATGTATGAGTCATTTCCCCTTTGAATTGAACTTTAAAGTTTGTGTTGTTTAAACATGGGTTTAGTCATTGACTATGATCTCAAATTTGTTTGAAAATGTCAGTATTACCGGTTTAACTGTTTCACATGGCAGTGAAATTATTTATCATAAGTTTACGTACGTGTACGTCATAGATTATCTGTAGTTCAAGGATTTGTGTAAAAAATATTATATATTTTGCGTCTAATAATAAATGGCTACATGTATGTGAACAAGTATACTACATGTATAAGAGGAATGGAGCTTAATGTCCACATGACACAAATAAGGTAATTTTGGGACTAACACATGGTAAAGTTTTATTTCAATAATTGGCTTGAGCATAAGGATTTTTAGCCAACTCTACATAGTACATGTGTTCCTTGGGAACGAAAGTATTATATATTTTGTATCTAATAATTAGTGGCTATATGCACTATGTATGACTTTCTAGAAATTAAGAGATATGGAGCTTAATGTCCATACAACTCAAATGAGGTAATTTTGTTCTCCAGTGTTGCTGTGGCCATACTCTTGTGTTTCTGAACCCACTGAAGTCGGATTTGACTGTTTCGACCTAACGGGACAACTGGCTTGTAATCCGGTTTACCGTAGGCTGACACAATTAGAGTCCCTACGTTTAAAACCAATCATAAATTTCTTTTAACCTTACATAATGACATTAAAAACAAGTACATGTAAGATTTATGGAAACAACGATCCCATTAATGATAAAAAAAATGGGCTATGCGTTTCTTTTTTTGAAGAATATATATAGAGTGTTTCTAATAGGTACATGTACTTGTATGATATTTGATATGAGCAATTTTGTTTGATATGTAATGATATTGTATGGCACTCAGACAGATTTACCTGTCAAATGAACCAGAAACAAACTTCATAATGACATTAAAAACAAGTAAGATTTATGGAAACAACTATGCCATTAATGATAAAAAAAAATGGGCTATGCGTTTCTTTTTTTGAAAAATATATATAGGGTGTTTCTAATAGGTACATGTACTTGTATGATATTTGATATGAGCAATTTTGTTTGATATTTAAAGATATTGTATGGCACTCAGACAGATTTACCTGTCAAATGAACCAGAAACAAACTTTTAAAGTTTTTCTTTCAGAATTTATAATTGTACATTTACAAACAAAAACCTATGTATGTGTAAAATATATAATGGCCACCTTGACATCAAATATCTATATTATTATTTCACTAGTTGAAGCGTAAAACTCCTTGAGGATTATAAATACATAGAAATCAATGACTTGACAGTTGGTACTTATATTAATATATTTTATGATATACTTTACCTACATGTAGACCAATATGTAATTTATAGATCTATATTTTAGTATTATGTTATGATGGCCTAAATCTACAGACTCAAAACACTTGGGTATCATTTAGTTGTGCTGTTTTAGCAGTAGTTTCTGTATTTAATGTTTAGTTTCAAACCATTGTTGGAAAACTGTTCAAATCTGTTGAGAATCATAGAAAACCATTGGATTTCTACTATTGTGTAGTTTAAAGATAAGTATTGTCCACATATTATAGCTTAAAGTAGCTAAGTCTCTAACTCAATATCATCCAAAATCTTCAACATTGAAAACACAAATTATTTGTCAATTTAAATCAAAATTGATGCTGTGATCTTACCGGAAAAAGATGGGCTTCTGATATCCAATATTTAAGACAAAATAAACATTTTACCATTGGTACACGAATCGTGTACCATAATGCGTTTCAGCCCCAGTTCTAACAAGAGACTCGAGGAACGAGGCTAGACATATTGCACCAAACCAAACGGCATATGTAGACTGGAATAACCAGGCGCTAGAAATTTGCATTCCATTGAGACTGCTGGCTTATTTCGCGGAACATAACTGATTTGAAATTAGAGTAAAAACGGAAACCATTGAATGTATAACATATTTTAATGTAAATAAAATAGTTTATGATGCAGGATGAGAAAACTTTATCAATAGGCCAGTCTATCTCTTTAACCATTCACTTTAAATAAAGTACATACTACATTATTGTAACTATTAGCTTATGGGGATACAATGTTCCAGCTTGAGAAAGACAGCTGGCTTCAGTACACTCAGGTCAAAAAGCATGTGTTAGGTGCATGGTTTCCCCAAATGGGTGATTATGATTGGTTTGTACTTATCCACTTATCCAATCAACGTTTTTTTTTAACTAGTTCACTACCGCTCAGTTATAAACAGGTCTTTTGGTTTTCTATCGCACTGAACAAGGAAGGAATTTTTCACAGTAACTATTTATGGTCAAACATCTTTATTAATTGCAAATCCATTGTTTAAAATTGTTTAAAAATTATTTAGATCTTCATTCAGTGAGTAGAATTTTCTAATTTTGTGTATATTTTTATGCTGATTTACTGATCATCATGGTCCTCAAAGTTCTTGTTTTTGGTCATTCCTATGTCCACCGATTAGAAAAATACATTCATATTACAGTCTTATATGAGTTGCGACCCACTTGCGTCAATTTCTAGGTCCCAAATGTTAGGGATTTAGCTCCTTTAAATTTGTGGATATGAAAACCACTTTTATTGAGAGAGAGTAATGGTGTTTAACATCCACTCGACACAAGTAGGTCATTTTGGGACTAACATATGGTTTTCAATAATTCGCTTGCACATACTCTGTAGGGGTCTTTAGCAGTGGGAGGTAACAGGTAGAAAGGAGAAGATCGAGGGGTTGGACAGGCAACCCTACTCCTTGTCACATACAACCAAGGAATCAAAACCACGTCAGTTGACTGAATGACAGACCACCACTGACAAGGGGAAACCACGCCGGAAAACCCTGATGAACATTCTCGGCCAATGCAGGGATCGAACGCGCGACCTCCAGGCTAGCGAGCCAGCGTCTTACCAACTTAGCCACCGTGGCTTCCACTTGTATTGACAATAAATGTATGAGTAAATGTAATTTATATATGTATGATTATTTTATTATAAAAGATTGCGTATTTATTATAATGTACTAGATTGCTTGTCGTAAAAATGTACCTTGAGGCTATAGAAACCCATTTTATTTGTTTTAAATGAAATAAATGATCTAGTTAGTCAACAGTATAGACCTATATGTAATTTATAGGTCTACATTATTATATATAATACATGTTCACTTGATGGAGTGTTACATATTAATCAAAATAAAGTCTCTCTCTATAAAGAGGGGGGATGAGTGGCCGAATGACAGATCACAAGGTACATGTACATGTACTTCATTGAGTCAAGTGGTGTGGTTTCGATTCCCCGCTTGTACCTGTTGGTTTTCTCCGGGTCCTCCGGTTTCCTCCCACTGCTAAAGACCCCCTACCCGCAAGCGAATTAATAAAATAGGATTGAACCATGTGTTTGTCCCAAAATGACCTAGTTTGTGTCAAGTGGAGGTTAAACCCCATCTCTCTCTCTCTCTCTCTCTCTCTCTCTCTCTCATTTTTGTCACACCAGGTAAGTCAATGACAGACCTTGTGAGCTAACACACACTTTATATAAATGGACATATTATTATTATAACATATCAGAAGAGATATATTGATAATAGATTTAAAATAAGATCAAATCAAATTTATTTATCAGAGTCTTGATAAATAGACACTGGAGTCTAATGAAAAAAAAACCTTATAAATGTGAATGTAAAAGCTTTTGAGAAGAACAAACAAGTGCCGTTTTATTGACATTATTTTTCTCCAACAAATTAATTGATCTTCCCGGAGAACATGCATGTAAGTTGAAATTGGTGTGATCTAAATTGCAAATTTTGAAGTTGAAATGTGAGTAAAACCTTGGGTTAGTTTAGTTCGGGGTGACTTGAGAGTATTGATCTTTTATTCTTAATGGGACCATTGGAAGATGTACTTAGTCACTTCTTATTAATATTTACCTTGAGGCTATGAATACATATTTTATTCTCTATAATAAATATATTAACGATTCATCATGTAAGATCTAAATCTGCCTATTGCAGGTCTTTATTGTTTAGATATATATTCACATGACAAGCCTATAATCAATTCTCTAGACCATGGGATGGTAGAGAATTAATCGGATTGATATAGGATCGCCATTTAATGATTAAATTAAAAAATGGAAACATGAGGCTGAGTCTCGTTTAACAAGTAATCTATGCCACATCTTGTCAAAACTTCAAACAGTTATAACTTTGCTCAGAATAAAGTAATTTCAATTAAATTTTCAATATATTAATTTTGAATCATGTATTTTGGAACTATTATAGCAAGAATATCATACCAAAAATGGTTAAATTGCAATCAGTATCTACAAAGATACATGTACATATATGTGAAATGCAATCAGTATCTACAAAGATACATGTACATATATGTGAAATGTAAATTTCATCGATTACTACATGTACATCTTCACTATGTAATAAACCCCTTCGCCATTTATCCCTGCATTGGCCGAGAAAGTTCATACCGATTTTCCGGCGTGGTTCTCCCTTGTCAGTGATGCAGGACGGAGGGGCTGACAAGGACAGCTGTGTAGTCGTTCGGATGGGACGAAAAACCAAGGTCCTGTGTACTCATTGGCGTGCACGTAAAAGATCCCTTGACAGTTGGAATTCGATATAAGAGTAGGCCGTAGTGCCGCTGTCCGGGCAAAATTTCCCTCATAGCACACTGTATGGCGTATGCCCGTCTTCATTAGCCCAGTTCGGAGCAAAACAGTAGGACGTTAAACCCCATTTCATTTCATTTCCTTCGCCATTTTGTTGTCCGCTAAAATTTATCAGTAGGCCTGTTTTGGTGCAAAGTTTAACCCACTCTGTTATGTATTGACAACATAACAAACATAAAAGAACGACAAGACAATGATAGAAATTACGTCACACGTGTTATATTCTCAAACTCTCGTATTCATACACAGTGAAGCGGTGGTTACGTCCAAACATTGGACATGGAATCATTGTTATATAATATGCTTATTGTTTATATGATAGTGTTAATAAGATAATACACAACACTTTCTCCCTCCTTAATTTAGAACACAGTTTATTTAGAGTCACAGATATAATCATCAAATTTAGCTGGTTTGTAACGTGTTCTTGCAGGATAACGATGAGCGGGCGGACTTTTGGGTTTTATCGGTGTGGTCTGTCGCGATGTTCCTGGAGATGTTGCAAGTTGATTTGGGGGTGCAATATGCGCTGGTGGATCTGGAATATAATCTGGATCTAATGGAATGTTTTCATCAGGAGGAACATTGAACTTAGCATCTCGAATTTGATCTGTATGACGTCTCCAGATAACATTTTCATTTGTTTCAACTTGATAAGATACCGGACCAGTGCGATTACGAATTACACCGGGTACCCATTTGTTGGAACCTCTGTAGTCACGTACTGCTACATGTTGACCGTTTTCAAAACTACGATGTGGATTTTTACGATATCTACACATATCTTCTTGTTTAGACTTGACATAGGCAGACAAGTCCGGTTTAATCAGTTGTAATTTTGTTCTGAGCTCTCGTCCCATAAACAATTTAGCTGGTGAAGTGTTGGTTGTACAATGTGGTGTGTTCCTATAAGCCAATAGAAACTTGGATAACTTTTTCTGGATAGTTCCTTTTTCTGGTCTGCTAGAATACATGGCTTGCTTGAATGATTGAACAAAACGCTCAGCCAATCCATTACTGGCTGGGTGATACGGAGAACAACGGATGTGCTTAATTCCATTTGATTTACAAAATAGTTCAAACTCAGATGCAATGAATTGAGGCCCATTGTCACTGACAATTCTGGAAGGCAATCCATTTCTTGCAAACACAGTTCTTAAAACTTCCACAGTGCTTGATGCAGATGTATTCCCAGTAGTCATTTTGATTACCTCAGGCCATTTTGAGTGAGAGTCGACGATAATCAAAAACATGTATCCTAAAAACGGTCCTGCAAAATCGATATGAATCCTCTCCCAAGGTTTGGAAGGCCATTCCCATGGGTGAATAGGCGCTGACTTTGGCATGTGTTGAGATTGCTGGCATCCAGTACATTGTTTTGCTAATGTTTCTATATCACCATCAATACCAGGCCACCAAATATAACTTCTGGCTAACATCTTCATTTTCACAACACCTACGTGTCCTTCATGAACTTGATCGAGAACATCTTGACGTAATTTCGCGGGAATTACTACTCTGAGACCCCACATTAGACATTCCTGATGAACCGTTAACTCATGTCTCCTTGTATAGAACGCATTTAGTTCTTGATTAAATTTCTCGGTCGGCCATCCATAATTGGTGTACTGGACAACAGTTGATATCACAGGATCTCTTCTGGTTTCCTGTTGTACTGAAGATGTAGTAACTGGTAACGAATCAACTTGAGCTGTATTTAAAGCATTTATACCCATATCAGTACTAACTGTCTCCTCTTCTACCTTTAATGGAAGACGTGATAATGAATCAGCATTGGCGTGTTTAGACGTCTTTCTAAATTCAATTTTGTAATCGTAACCAGCAAGAATAATCGCATATCTCTGCAGACGTGCTGATGCAGTTACTGAGATTCCCTTTTTGGGATTGAAAATATATGATAGAGGTTGGTTATCAGTCACTAAGGTGAACGATCTACCATAGAGGTACGAATGAAATTTCTTTATACCCCAAATAATTCCCAAAGCTTCTTTATCAATATGAGAATAATTTGTCTCTGCCTTTGTTAGAGTTCTTGAAGCGAAAGCGATGGGTCGCTCTTTTCCGTCAGACATCACATGAGATATTACAGCTCCTAATCCATAGGAACTAGCATCGCAGGCTAACTTGATTTCCTTTTTAGGATCATAATGAGTCAAAACACATTCTGAACTTACAAGTTCCTTAATTCTATTAAATGAGACTTGGCAAGATTTAGTCCATTTAAAATAATTGTCCTTCTTGAGTAACTGGAAAAGTGGGGACAAAATTGTAGCTAAATCAGGCAAAAACTTGCGATAGTAATTTACTAGTCCTAAAAATGCTCTTAATTGCGGAACATCCTTTGGTCTTGGAGCATTTATCATGGCCTCGATTTTATCTGGTTGTTTATGAAGTCCATGTTTATCAACAATATGTCCACAAAATGTGATACTATCTTTAAAAAAATCACATTTCTTTAAATTGATTTTTAACCCATATTCACTTAGTCTCTTTAAAACACCTTCTAAATTTGCTAAATGTTCTTGATCTGTTTTACCTGTAATAATCATGTCGTCTAGCAAACATTGAACTCCTGGTAAGCCTAGTAAAACCTGCTCTATGGTTCTCTGCCATATCGCAGGTGCTGACGCGATACCAAACGCTAACTTGTTGTATCGATACAGTCCTTTTTGTGTGTTGATGGTTATGTACTCTTTAGAGTCCTCGTCAACTTCTAAGTGTAGATATGCCTGTCGGAGGTCAATTTTTGAAAAGTGTTGTCCCTCACCTAGATTCGCAAATATGTGATCGATGTTTGGGAGAGGATATTCATCTATCTGCAAGCATGGATTAACGGTAATACGAAAATCTCCACAAATTCGAACCTGACCCGATTTCTTCAATACAGGGACTATGGGTGTAGCCCAATTACTATGTGAAACTTTAGTAATTGTACCCTCCGCTTCAAGTCTATCTAATTCAGCATCAACTTTTGGTTTTAAGGCAAAGGCAACAGTCCTAGCTTTACAAAACACTGGTGTCGATCCTTCCTTCAGTGTTAACTTGGCTTTAATACCTTTAACTGTTCCAGTTCTGTCATCAAAAATATCTTTGTATTTTTCTGTCATAGCTTTAATTTCTTCTGATACCTTCTTTTTATCAGTTTCCACAGTATGGATTTTTTTAAGAGGTAAACTAAGTTTTGACCAATCTACGGTAAGTTTTCTTAACCATTCGCGTCCTAACAATGGGGAGCTACCTTTTGGTACGACATACAAATTCATATTGTCAAAACACTGATCATCATAGTTGACGGTAACCTTCGCCACTCCAAGTGGAATAATTTTCTCACCGGAATAAGTTTTAAAACTGATGTCGACGTTTTCCAATTTCACAGAAGGAAATGTTTCTTCAAATTGTCTCTTAGGCATGACCGAAACAGCTGAGCCTGTATCTAGTTCCATTGGTAACTGAATATCATTTACTTTAGGCTTCATCCATATTATATCATCAACAGTTTTCTTCACTGTATATATTTCAAACTTTGATATATAGTCGCTGTCAGAATTATCTTCCCCTAAATTGTTCATTCTTCTGTGATTTTTAAATCTGTACTTGGACGATTTTCCTGTTCGACAAGCCCGGGCTAAGTGACCCTTCTTATGACACTTTAGACATTTAGTATCCAGGTAAGGACAATTTTCCTGACTGTGGTTAATACCTAGACATCTAGAACAGGGCTTCTGAGTTTCTCTTTGACCATCTGATTGACGTCTGCTCTGCAAACTCTGACTAGTAGTAGAGCGATTATTATGCCTCCGTCTAGTATCGGATTGATTAAACCGATTTACTTGATTAGACTCCTCTGGTTGTTTAACTGGTCTTCCATATCTAGCTTGCAACTCAAGAGTGTCTTTACCGGCAGTTTCCATGGCAACACTAATTTCAATTGTTCGATTTAAAGTTAAATCTGGATCACTGTGTGACAATAATCTTTTTTGAATGTGTGTATTACGTAGGCCACATACAAGTCTATCCCTTATGGTCTCACTTAAGGTTTCTCCAAAATTACAATGTTCCGATAACTTTCTCAAGGCAGCAACAAACTCTAATACACTCTCTCCCTCCTCTTGAAATCTTGAGTGAAAACGACATCTTTCTGTTATAAGATTTGGGGGAGGTGAATGATGATTTCTAAGAAGTCTTACTAGTTCATTGTAAGTTTTAGTACTTGGCTTTTCTGGACATGTCAAATCTCTCAGTAGCGAGTATGTTGTCGGACCTACCGAAGAAATGAGTGCCGATACTTTTCGTTCGTCTGGTACCCGGTTTACTACTAAATATTGTTCCAACCTCTCGGAATACGATTCCCATGTTTCTAAATTCTCATTAAAGTTCTCTATATTTCCTATTTGTCCAGCCATTCTTTTTTTTTTTTTTTTTTGAAAATCACAGAATACCACAGGCTTCAAAATGGCGGTGATGCGGTCGAAACTATTGCTGACTGCACACACACAAAGAACGGGTAATTTGTCGAAAATTCAGGACTTGTTGTAATTACAACATCGGTGGGTGTATTTAGGCTGTACTTACTGACTAACCACCATCCTCGTCGCCAATATGTTATGTATTGACAACATAACAAACATAAAAGAACGACAAGACAATGATAGAGTTTACGTCACACGTGTTATATTCTCAAACTCTCGTATTCATACACAGTGAAGCGGTGGTTACGTCCAAACATTGGACATGGAATCATTGTTATATAATATGCTTATTGTTTATATGATAGTGTTAATAAGATAATACACAACACACTCTAGGTGATTTTTAAAAAACTGACTCCAGACTCTAGTTGCAAAAATACAAAACTGACTCTAGTGACAAAAATACAAAACTGACTCTAGCAGCAGAAATACAAAACTGACCCTGGAGGTAAAAATACAAAACAGACCCTAGTGACAAAAATATATATAAATGTTTTACTGTTTGATAGAATAAAGCTTCTTGAACAAAATGTATAAAATAAAGAAGTTGTAAAAGTTGTAAAGATTCAACAAATATATTGTTACATTCCATTAAATTGATTGAATACCTTCATGATAATCAACATTATTCTATAGGTAAACATGTCTATTTTTTTAACAGATGCTTGTTATGCTTAAAATAGAATTTCATCAATACAGAATTTTATCTGGGTTGACATAATGCACGTATGCCAATGGCAATAGGAAGGAAAAAGCTGAATTAAATATTTTTTTTTATAAACATACATGAATTGTGTGAAATGGCTGCAAGCTATTGAATTCCGAACCTATATGTACATATAGGGGTGGCTGGAGGGGAGGGGAGCGGGGAATAAACAAGCAAGTTGCGGGGGCATGGAAAAAACACTAGAAGTTGGGGAGGAGGAGGAGGGGCTTATAGGACTGTAAAATATATCTCAGGCCCCCTTATATGTAGCTACGGGCCTTATTGAAGTCTGAGTAAAATTACAATTTTATGATATTGGGGTCCAGGTTACTGTCATTGATATCCATTGCAAGATGTTGAAATTGTTAATAAAAATGACAGTAGATGATGAAATGATTGACATCTGTCATGTGTTTGATTGATGTATAGGTCTCTAGGTAACATAATTTATATTAGTATAAAGATGTCCGAGAGAGAGAAAGAGAGAGAGAGTTTAATGTCCACACAAACTAGGTCATTTTGGGCCTAACATATGTTTTAATTTTATATTTTTGCACATTGGGGTCTTTAGCAGTGGGAGAAAGCCAGGCGACCCAGAGAAAACAAATGAGGATGGACAAGTGATCCTACACCTTGTCACGTACAACCAGCTAATCAAAACAACGCCACTTGACTCAATGACAGTCCTTGTGATTTCAAGTGCATGCGTTAAACCACTAGACCACCCAATCCCCCTTATAGCATAGATATCTGGAGACAACCCAATACCCTTTATAGCATAGATCTCTGGAAGATAAAGGACTTATGGAAGGCTTTGGGGGGTAGATGGGGGCATAAGTTACTTTAATATCGATTTTAAAGTAGCAATCTTTTTGTTTATTTCTAAAAAAAAACCCATCCACGTCCAGAGTTAAAATATACTATTATGGTCATGTGCAAATTTCTTTATATCTTACAAACCTCCACATTTCTCAAATTAGTTGCCAAGGAAAATAAGTTTATTCACTGTAAATTCAAGATGTAGTATCAATGTTATTTAAGAATATTGCAAGTACCAGCACTTAAACTGTTAGAATTTCTAAATTAATATTCAAATTCAAATTCAAAATTTAGTATGATGAAAGACTGATTGATGATGATGAATTATTTTAGCTTTCTAATAGTAACTGCAGGAGGACCGTACTACACACAGAACACAAAACTACAACAAAAACTTGAGGACACAATTTGATTTTAAGGGATGAGCCCATGAGGTTTCCCTCAATACTCATAGTACACTGCCCATCTTCATTTGGGGGGGGGGGGGAGGTGAATTTCCGAATGGTTAGCGTATGCACGTTGTATAAGGTCTATTAAACTCCATTTCCCTCTCCGGCATCTATCTCAGAAATATAATAACATGACTCAGGACGGAGATATATCAGTCTGTTTGTTGATTTTCTAGGATAGTTATTGTTATATTGACAGACCATTTAACGGGATTACGATCAAAGAAAATATTTCTTTAAACGATATGACCACTTGTTTCGACTTTCTCTCAACAATTTTTTGACTGCTTTACAAGTTTAATAGTCTGTATTCATTCTAATTCTATTGTCATCAATATTAAGTCCCGCTAAGCCCTAACCATTTTCTCTCCTTATCCCTGATTGGTCTATTTAGATTAAATATATAATCCTTTACATACTTAGTCGAATCAGCTTAGAATGTCACACAGGGTTTTATGACAATGAAAGTGATTTTCAAGAATTTTCTCAATAGGAAGCAAGATAGAGAGCGCCACAGTATTACGTCAATTCAGCACAAAAATAAGCCATTAGCAGACTTTTACATATTTCAAATATAGTCATGCAGCAGCTCATCCAGAGTATTTAGCAGTGGGGGGTGAAAATGAGTAGCTCAGAAAAAACTTGAGAGTTTATGCAGATGACCGAACTCCTTCTGCAAGAATTAAATCTGCCTATTGCAGGTCTTTCTTTGGGCCTGAAATGTTAAATAAACTATTAATTGATCATTTATTAACATGAAAAGATCCTAATCAACACTCGATGCCATCTTACATTTTCGATTTTCACTGGATGGAATCCGATCTGCTGCTCAATGCTCATTGATGATTTAATGATGATTGAGGCTAGGCCTAAAATTCAAACAGTGGGGTAATTTGACTGAAATTTTCAGCATATTTCCTTTACATTATCCAGTTTTAAACTACAGTATTATAGTGCAAACTGCTAGATTTTTAGCTAATCTTCCATAATGCCCCTTTAAGTATGGTTTATACTATTACATATACCATATACCTGTATGTTATAAATTACCTACGCGTATTGACTGATTTATAGTAGTATTATATAATTAGATAGGCTGTAAATATAGTAGCGTATATCTATATCCAGAAGTAGGTCATTAGTATATCTACATCTATTGATTTCCAATATTGGTTTGAGAATCACTACATAAAATAGGGTTTAATGTCCTACTGTTTTGCACAGACTCGGACTAATGAAGAACAGAGAGAGAGAAATGGGGTTTAATGTCCACTCGACACAAACTAGGTCATTTTGGGACTAACATATTATTCAATTTTATTTCAATAATTCGCTTGCACGTACATGTAGGGTCTTTAGCAGTGGGAGGAAACCGGAAGACCCAGAGAAAACCCATGAGGTTGGACAGGTGACCCTACCTCCTTGTCACGTACAACTGGAGAATCGAAACCACGCCAGTTGACCCAATGACAGACCTTATGATACAGCGCGCAAGTGGTAACCATTCGGGCATTTATGACCCCCGAGATAGATGCCGATAATAACATTACTAATATATTGTAAGTTATTACTATAACTATGTTAGCAAACGTAAAAACTTTAACAAAGACAACCATACACCATGCAGTCAATCTGATTAAAACACAGATCCTAATTCGTTTCATTTCTTATTGTTCAAAATTTCGTTTTATTAAAACACAAATCCTATTTCGTTTTGTTTTTTGTTGTTCAAATTTTGTTTTACTTGTCTTTACTACACTACTGTAGGATCTAGAAGAGTTATATACAACCCACGTTCTGGATAATGTGAGGGATTAGCCAATGAAACAGTCTGTTATGGCGAGTTTTTGGCATGAGGTGCATGGAACTGTGGGTAACCCACTAGAAACAACAATGCTGATTGGTTAATCAAGTGTCTGAGTCTGACATCGTAGGGTCAAAAGCCACTCTCATGACTTCTGATGCGACCTTCCACTACAACTGGTCAGATCTTCATGTAGCATAGGCCATTAAAAGTATAAAAAATCGAAACAAAATATAGATCTGTATTTTAAAAGGGCATTATGGAAGATTAGATAAAAAACTGGCAGTTCTCACTATAATAGTTAAAAACTAGATAATATATGCTGAAAATATCAGTCAAATTGCTCCACACTAAACCGAGATACATGTATTAGCGTTCGAATTTTAGGCCTAGCCGAGATCATCATTACTAAAGTCGGTACGATAAAAAAAAAACGTAGTCTTGATTATCCATTTTTGGATTAAATCATCAATGAGCGTTGAAAATCCGACACATAAGATGACATCGAGAGTTGATTAAGGTCTTTTCTTATTAATAAATGTCTAATTAATAGTTTACATTACATTTCAGGCCTAAAGAAAGACCTGCAATAGGCAGATTTAGCTCTTGAATAATATATGTTTAAACTATTTATTCAAATTGTGCAAAATTGGCAAACCATTCTAATCTAGTTAAAATCTTGAGTATCCGATGCCATCGAGAGTTGAATAAGTTCTAATTATTAGTTGACATAACATTTCAGGCCTAAATCGGCAGATTTAGCTCTTGCTTAATGTGTGTTTATTCAGATTGAAAATCTGAGTCCCTGGGTCATGTTGTTCCAGATTGGAATGATGCGACGTGCATTAAGATTATCCCTTGTTGTATATTAATGTTTCCATTGTTCCATTTCGTGTATATAGACATGTATTAAGATTATCCCTCGTTGTTCCATGTTGTGTATATATACATGTATGTTCATTGTACTATGGTTGTCATTCTTTGCATGATAAAGACAAGAGAGCCCTTGTTGAAACTGTCGCCAGAAATAAACTTTTAAAGTAACTTGTGGTAATTGTGTTGTGTTATGTATTAGGAATATTTTAAAACAAAAGATAGACCCAGGATTTACAAAACAATTACCACAAAATTTGAAAGTTACATGTAGTGTATGTGTGTCTGGCAGGGGTTAAGTGAAGGGGAAGCAAAGATCTGCATTGTGTTATGAATTTAGAGGTTTTGTGGACCTTTGAAATTTTGCACATTCTCTAATAGAAACGTTAACACAAATGTACTATGGACCAGCAACCCGCCAAGGAATTTTGACATTATTTCAAAAATCAAAGTCTGTTAATCGATGCACAATTGTCTAGGGAACATACCAGTTTTCATGTCGATCGTAGGTTGTTTTTTTTCGCAGAGCGTCGCCCCAAAAGATAAGTAGCAGTTGGGGCTCAGTTTCTGTTCCAAAATCGGTTGCTTTCAGTTAACCCTTTAGTACTGAGACCGCTTGAAACCGCCCTGACCTGGGCCCTTATTCACGAAAACTTGAACTAAGATACAATCAAAATTTTAAGAAATACTGCAATTCGATTGGCTGACCAGTAAAATCAATTTGCATATATCCAATGAAGTTGCAGTATTTCTTAAAATTTCGGTTGTAACTTAGTTTAAGTTTTCGTGCATAAGGGCCCAGTTTCTGTTCCAAAAATCGATTGGTTTCAGTTAACCCTTTAGTACTGAGACCGCTTGAAACCGCCCTGACCAGGACTTCTTAGACCACACAAAACCACTCGATCATGTGCGCAGCTGTGACGCACGCCAAATCTTTCTATAATACTAGGGGGTTGGATGGCTGAATGGTTAGCATGTACGCATTGTATCATAAGATCTGTCATTGAGTCAACTGGCGTGGTTTCGATTCCCCGGTTGTACATGTACATGACAAGGTGTGTGGTCGCCTGTCCAACCTCGTGGGTTTTCTCCAGGTCCTCCGGTTTCCTCCCACTGCTAAAGACCACTACGCAAAAGCGAATTATTGAAATGAAATTGAACCATATGTTAATGCCGAATGACATAGTTGGTGTAGAGTCCAGGTTACCCGCCCTCTCTTTCTCTCTCTCTCTCTCTCTCTCTCTGTAATACTGAAAGCTATTCATATATTTTGAGTGGTTTGAATCTAAGAATCTGCAGTTTCATTATATCCAGGGACATACGGGTATTAATATATCACTTTTCTCTAATTTTCTTCAAGGTTCTGGAGTAATCAATATTTACATGTAACAAGTGGTAAAGGATTTTATTGATGAGGCTGGGGTGGTTTGTATCTGACAGTATTTAGAGTCAATTTCCTTCCACTTCTTCCACTCCATCTCCATTTTGACAGTTAGATGCAGTTTTATTTAACACAAGAATTTACATAGCTCTGGGTGGTATCTCGGTATTTAAGAAAAATTTAGCGTTAGTAATTATTTAAAAAGATTTGAATCAATCATATTGAGATTTAGAAAGTTTTGGCGTCTATAATTAAAATAAGCCAGTTAATGATTAAGGATACATTATAGGAGATTAGATAAAGAGCTGGCAGTTCTCACTATAATAGTTAAAAACTAGATAATATAAAGGGAATTAGGTGAAAATTTCAATCAAATTGATCCACTCTGAACCAAGAATTTAGCGATTAAATTTTGGGCCTAGCCTCAATCATCATTACTAAAGTCGGTACAATAAAATACATAGTCTCGATTATCCATTTCTTAATTCAATCATGAATGAGAGTTGAGCAGCAAATCGGATCCTAATCCAGTAAATATCGAGAGTTGATTAAGGTCTTTTCATGTTAATGAATGTCTAAGTAATAATTTAGATAACATTTCAGGGCTAAAAAAAGACCTGAAATAGGCAGATTTTGCTCTTGCATAATGTATGTTTAAGCGATGTCCATGAAGTCAGACACAGTATTTACAATATTTAACTAATGTTTGCAAATAGATCTCAAAGTTTTTACATTTTAAGACAAAAACTTCAAGGAATTTCAAACATGGAAGATTGTACAGATTGGTGTTAGTTTTGTGCTAAACTAAAACAAGCTGAGTTATGTGGAGAATTATCCATATTCCTGACGCAATGGCCTGAGAAATCCCTCTCCTAAGTACATGTAGAGCAACATGACAGCCCTTAATTTAAGCTGGGGTCTTCCCTAAAACTTTGGACAGTGATTTAAGGTATTAAAAAGGGTGAAAGTTTTGTTTACATTGTAGCCGTTTTTGATAGCCTTGTTTGTCACGCAATTAGTTTTTCTGCAATATTCTGCTATGCACTGGTTAATTGGGGGTAATAAATTTCGTGAGTCATGACGTAATGTCATGTAAACAAATTTGGAGCTCTGTTTAAACCCAAATGATGTTGTTATGCAGTTAGGTATTGGTTGTTAATCGGACTAGTGACCAGTCATAATTTTGAACAGAAATTTGCTTTCATTACGGCAGTGTCGAGTGGGAGAAGGTCTAATCAAACGAAACACTGAAAGGAGTTTAGAATTATCTTGGGTTTTTTTAAAATTTAAAGCATAGCTTTCCAGGGAAAGTAACATACGCCCACCAACAGCTTCATCATTTGAGGTGTAATAAAACTCTGTCTTCTATAGGAAGCCATGATTGCTCGGTAAGTAAGATGTTGGTTCGCTATACCTGGATGTTCAGTGTTCGATCCCAGTGTTGGCCGAGAAAGTTCATCGGGATTTTTTGGGGTGGTTCCCCCTCATCAGTGGTGTAAGGACACAGGACCTGGTAAAGGACAATGTATAGATGTTCGGACAGGATGGAAAACAAAGGTCCTGTGAACTCACTGGTGTGCATGTAAAGGAACCCTTGATAGTTGAAATTCGAATTGACAGTAGGCTGTAGTGCCGCTGTCCGGGAAAAAGTCCTCCCATAGCACACTGTATTTCATTTTGAAATGAAATGAAATGAAATGGGGTTTAACGTCCTACTGTTCTGCTCCTAACCTGGGCTAATGAAGACGGGCATACGCCATACAGTTTGCTATGAGGGAAATTTTGCCCGGGCAGTGGCGCTACGGCCTACTCTTACATCGAATTCCAACTGCGAAGGGATCTTTTACGTGCGCGCCAATGTGTACATGGGACCACGGTTTTTCGTCCCATCCGAACGACTAGAAAGCTGTTCTTGTCAGGCCCTCCATCCTGCATCACTGACAAGGGGAACCACGCCGGGAAATCTGAATGAACTTTCTCGGCCAATGCAGGGATCGAACAACCGACCTCCAGGCTAGCGAGCCAGCATCTTACCCACTTAGCCACGTGATCCCCATCTTCATTATCCCAGTCGATGCAGAACAGTAGGAATAAATAAAGATCATGTTCCAAATTGATCAGGCAAGTTCCTCTCGATTTTTTAGGGTGGTTTCCCATTGTCAGTGGTGCAGGACAAGGGTTAAATGGGAAAAAATGTGCCTACTCCGTTTGGGACAAAAAGAACAATGTCCTGTTTACATGTTGACAGTTCGAATTCAAGGATGAGTAGGCTAAAACACTGTTGTCCAGACAAAATTTCCATGCTGGGACAATTCATCCCCAGACAATTGGTCCCCGAGGACAATTTTTCCTGGGACAACTCGTCTCGGAGTTCAATTTAATCCGGTACAATTCGTCTCTGAGGTCAATTCATCGCCTAACAACTCGTCCCTAGACAATTCACCTGGGACAATTCATCCCCTAGGACTATTCGTCCCCTAGGGCTATTCTTCCTGTACCCATAATTACCCTAATAGCATACTGTGTATGCCCATCTTTATTATCCTGGCTGGTAACAAAAAAACATCACGTTAAACCCCATTTCACCTTTGGGTGGGGTCAAGTGGCTAACAGATTCATTCACTATGATATTTTGAAAAGCATTGTATGATTTATAAAAGTCAGGTATGATTGTATTATTTATAAAAGTGAAGTGCGATTGTGAAGTCAGATATGATTGTATGATTTGTTAAAGTCAGGTATGACTGTATGATTGGTGAAAGTGAAGTGTGATTGTATGATTGGTGAAAGTGAAATCTGATTGTATGATATGTAGAAGTGAAATCTGATTTGAGATTGTATATCTATTATCCTGATTGTATTTATATTGTAGAACAGTAGGACATTAATCTCCTGATAGATATCCTGATAGATTAGATATCTTATCACTGACAGATTGTTTGATCGTCCAGGCTATTATTATCATGAGCACTTATCAACATTAATATCAATAAATGCTACTTAATGTTGTTTAGTAAAATAAGCTTCTTATATGTCAAGGCTTTCTGGTGAAACTCAACACAGTTCACACAGAGAGAGAGAGACAGAGAGAGAGAGAGAGAGAGAGAGACTAACACTAAGGGTCTTTAGCAGTGGGAGGAAACCAGATGACCCGGAGAAAACCCATAAGGTTGGACAGGCGACCCTACTCCTTGTCACCTACAACAGGGGAATCGAAACCATGCCAGTTGACTCAGTGACAGACCTTATGATACAATGCGCTAGCCATATATAAATATATATCACTTACATCATCAGGTGCTTACTACACATTTACAATATCTACAATAAGATCTAAAACTAATCACTGGATAGAAGAGGCTTACATGTATAACAGTTATGTAACAATATGAAAGAAAAAGATATGGGGTTTAACGTCCATGTGACACAAACTAGGTCATTTCAGGACTAAGAAAAGATTCAATTTTATTTCAATAATTCGCTTGTGCATAGGGGTCTTTAGCAGTGGGAGTAACACACTGTGTTAACCATTTGTCCATCCAACCCCACTTGGCACATAGAAATGGACACAAATGGGTTGCAACACATATAATAATGTAATATGAATGTATATAAACTGATTTACTTTCAATCGTTTCTGTTTTTATACTGTAATTTCTAATATGCGAAGAGTCCAACTTGAATGACAGTCTTTGGTGTCTTGTTATTCCAGTCTACGCTGGTAGTATAGATGTGTTTAGCCTCGTTCATCAAGTTGCTTCATTTACAAATGGCACTTGATAGCATTCTGAAATGTTCATTTTGTCTTAATTTTTGGATATCAGAAACCAATCTTTTCACATCAATGTTGGTTTAAATTGACCAATAAGTCGTGTTTGTAATGTGGAAGACTGTGGATGATATTGAATAGAGACTTGGCTATTTTAACTAGAGCTGGAATCTAGTAGAGACACAGTATAACTGTATATAGTCAGACCAGGTATCGGTGACAAATATCTGTTGAATAAAATAGTTGAGTATTGAGTCATATTACAGATACAGGTCAACATGAATAGAGTTAAAACCAGGTAGACCAATTAATTAAACATTTTATTACAAATTACACGTAGGTCACCACATATATTTTACTACTGAGCAATGAAATGAAATGGGGTTTAACGTCCTACTGTTCTGCAATGACTAGGCTAATGAAGACAGGTTTTTTATTGAGTTAATCTGAATGTAATAGAAGAATATTAAGTTATTTGGTTGTAATGTTGCGTGCTGAAACAAGTTAAACGAGTCCAGAGATTGTAAAGGAATAGTAGAATAATGACTTGATGTATTGATTTTAGGGGATGGTCATATCCATCAACTAGTTATATTTGTAGATTATTTACGTTTCATGAATATACAAAAATGAAATGAAATGAAATGAAATGGGGTTTAATTTAATACTACTGTGCTCCAACTGGGCTAATGAAGACGGACATATGCCATACAGTGTGCTATTTTGTCCAACTGTCAATATCAAATTCCAACTGCCAAGGGATCTTTTACGTGCACACCCATGTATACACGGGACCTATGTTTTTTTTGTTCCATCAGGCCCTCTGTCAGGCCCTCTGCTCTGCACCACTGACAAGGGGAAACCACGTTGGAAAATCCTGCTGAACTTTCTCGGCCAATACAGGGATTGAACATGCAACTTCCAGACTATAGAGCCAGCGTCTTACTGACTTAGGCACTGTGGCTCCGTAAATATACAATGAACAGCTGCACATTGGACATTAAAATACGAAAGCAGGACAGAAGTTGTGAGCTGTATGATCTGACCAAATAACTAAGAAGTGGTATACATGTAAGGTGTTTCTGAAAGATTGTATCTATGTTCCCACACTGATCAGCAGTGAATATATTCCCTAGGCCGCGACAATCACTGATAAGCATGACATCAATGTGACTTAATGAGCCACAAATATTAACTTTTTGTCCTCCGACAAATTAAATTCTAAAAAAAAAATTTTATTATTAGAAAAATAAATAATGGCGTTTGACATATTTGTAGGTAAAAATTATTTCCTATTTAGTGTAAATGGGTATTAATATGAGTAAAAGACTACATTCCGCCCGAACTAGTAACGTTTTATGTAAACAATGCACGCACCATTGAGCCAATGATTGACGCCGCGTGTTGAGACGTCACGTGTTAAAGGTAGTCATCTTTTACAGAGATATTAGAAAACTTTTGTAATCCTCACCACAAGCCAGAGTTGACCGGCCAGCAATAGAAATGAAATGAAATGAAATGGGGTTTAACGTCCTACTGTTCTGCTCCTATACTGGGCTAATGAAGACGGGCATACACCATACAGTGTGCTACGAGGGAAATTTTGACCGGGCAGCGGCACTATCGCCTACTCTTATATCGAATTCCAACTGCCAAGGGATCTTTTACGTGCATTCCAATATTTACACGGGACCTCGGTTTTTCGTCTCATCCGAAGGACTAGACAGCTGTCCTTGTCAGGCCCTCCGTCCTGCATCACTGACAAGGGGAAAGCGTGAAGCATGACACTCTAGACCACTAGGCCATCCCATCCCCCACTCGGCAAACCTCAGCAGATTCCAGTACCCTACATCTAGCCTCGGCTGTATGAAGAAGTCCGCCATTGGAACTACTTTCAAGTTCCTGGATCAATGATTACCAACGGCGTTGCTCTTGACGATGCCTTTGAAGAATGTTTTTATCATACAAATATGTCAAAGTCTGAAGCTGTTTTTCTTTCAAGTTTATCCGATTTTCTTCAAACAAGGACAACTTTGTACTGAAAATACTACACATGCTTCGAACGACACAATTTTGATAACTTCTTTTTAAAAGCGGCAAGTTTTCCTAATATGTAAACCGGTGCCGCATCGCAATTGTATTGGCGTAGGTACATATCACTTACCGTCATATAACCGATACTAGATGTAAAGTAACAGAATTTGCCGAGGTTTGCCGAGTGTCCCAACCCCCTCAAAAGTGTCAAAATGTCTGTTAACTAATTTTATTGGTGTACATATTTTATTGTGAATAGGTAGATTATTGACTTGCTATCATAAATCAGTCTATTTTCAGTATGGTTATAGTGAGCTAATTATTATTATTAAACATCGATAAACATGTCAGCTAATCTTTAATAGTCATACAGATACCGTTTACCTTTGTGACTGTCAGCCATGTGGTAAATTCAAACACTACATTTGACAGTAGATATCTGTCTTGTAAATATTATTTTTTCGTTTTGAAAGAAGCCTGCATCATTACAGCACAGTATTTGAGCAGCAGGTGGAGACAACGTCAAATTTGGCGTGAGTTCTGATGGTTTACCTGCGAATTTTACACATTTTGTTTGACACTATTTTGATGGATGTAGGAAAAAGAATATGTTCAAAGCGAGCAGGGAACCACCCAACTCCCTGGACACACCTCTGAAAATGTCGAAAGCAATGGTTCCAAACCATTTGTTAGTTCCATTCGACCCCATTCAAGAAACCATCATCTGATTGCGAACCCTTGAAGAACAAAGTCAAAGACTGAGGAAACAAATCGAGAGCGTGAGAGAGGAAATTAAAGATGATTGGCAATGTGGCAAGAGGTGTGTACAATGTAGATCCAAGATTTATGTGCTTTTCATGAAAACATAGCATATTATCAAAAGTTTCAGATTTGTCTGCTACAACCCCATAAAAAGTGCTTTGTGACCCCGAGGTTGGGAACCCAGGGTCTAAAGAATTACACTAGTACGTAATCAATAAGAGAGAGAGAGAGGGGGGGTAACGTCCACTCGACACAAACTAGGTCATTTCGGGACTAACGCACGGTTCAATTTTATTTCAATAAATCGCTTGCGCGTAGGGGTCTTTAGCAGTGGGAGGAAACCGGAGGACCCAAAGAAAACCCGCGAGGTTGGACAGGTGACCCTACTCCTTGTCACGTACAACCGTGGAATCAAAACCATGCCAGTTGACTCAATGACAGACTTTATGATACAGCGCGCGCACGCTAACCATTCAGCCATCCGAGGATGGGAACCCAGGGTCTAAAGAATTACACTGGTACGTAATCAATAAGATTGTGAGGTTCATCTGATGACTCTACATAAACGTGAACCTGTTAATATACTTAGATCACAATAAGATTGATTTATTTCTGCCATCGGGCAAATTCTTTTTTCTTAGTAAAAAAAAATTAAGATGCAGACGATTTTGTATTTGATAAATAGTTTGTTGTATTTATAATAATAAATATTTTTAAATTATGTTTTTATAAAAGGCTCCATGCTTAACAGAACACAAATTTGATGGGAATCAATCATTGGTTGTCAGGGCTTAAAATAAGGTTAAATTTTTGTAGCACGGATCCTGAGTCCCCGAAGTTGACTGCCAGTGATCGTTGGAGGTGTGAAGTTTGCCGGTGGGGGTCCTGGGGGGCCTCCCCCATAAAATTTTGAAAATTCAGAGCTGAAAAATGGCACTATTCTGGCACAGTTTACACAGGAGTTTATTTAGCTATACACAGCTTTTTTCGCATGAAAACTCAGCACTAAGAAGATGACATACCAAATTATATCAGTGACAAGGGTACAAAATAAAATCTGATTGTCTTGGGTGCTTGGTTGTCTCTCCGTTCTGCTTTCTTCATACAGTCATGGGCTGCTGGCTGAACATCAAATTCAGACAATTGGGGCATGTTGATACGAATATGCACTGAAATGACAGTCAAGGATGCAGCGGATTGGATATCAAGCGTACTGAAAAACATGACTAGTGAGCTGATGCGGAGCGCCAGCTGATCTGATCTGATCTGTGCAACTGACCACCACAAGATGAACACTCATTCGGGGTCAGGAGGCATCGCTACATATACCTTACACTTTTCCAGGGCACTAATTTTTGAGAGCATGCTTTTTCTTTATTTTTGAAGCACAGATGTTTTATTTCTAAGCACGTTTGTGCTTCAAGGCTGGTTGTATTATGTACAAGTATGCACAACGTTTCAGCAAGTATCCTCTTATCCACAGTGTGCTTGATAACGAAAAGAGGATACATGTTGTTGTTCCCGTTGTTTATTACAAATTTAACATCCAATACCTTATACATGATATTATAGACAGGTTGATTTAATTAATATTATTTACATATGAAGATGTAATAAAGAGAATACTTGTGCTTGTGTAATAAATTCAGTGATTCATTCCCAGAAAAATTGTAATATGTTATTGTTGCGTTTCTCAATCGTTATATATACTCTTCAAGAATTGGCCATGGCACTGCAAGAGGAGTGGGTCAGATTGCCAAAAATCGTGATTGGACGGTTGATTAGGAGCATGCCACGACGAATTACTGAATGTCTGAGGATTGGTGGAGCAATTACTCATTATTAAGACAAAAATCAAAAACCTCCATTTTCACTTTTGACAGTGTATCTCTTTGCAAGTGAAATAGGGCCGTCAGATTAGCCGCCTATATGAACTGTGTAGGCAATTGGTCTGTTATTAACATACACTGGTTACCTCTAATAAAAACAGCAGTGCATTTCCACAGGTTTGAATTGTTTCTGAATATCCCCTACTTTTGTTTGAAGAGTATATATGCACTTAAAGATTAGGTACATTCTTCCATGTACTTTAAAGTTGTAAAAGTTCACCTTTTGGAGCACACTTATGCGTAAACAATTACCGTCGGACACACTCATATTTTTTTTGCCTATATTCAACACAGACAAAAATTGTTTGTAGACAACAAAAAAGATTCACAAATAGTTTCAAAAGAAAAGAGAGAGAGATTGAGAGAGAGGGGGAGGGTTTAACATCCACTCAACACAAACTAGGTCATTTTGGGACTAACACATAGTTCAGTTTTATTTCTATAATTCGCTTGCATGTTGGTGTCTCTAGCAGTGGGAGGAACTCAGACGACCTGAAGAAAACCCATGAGGTTGGACAGGCAACCCTACTCCTTGCCACGTACAACTGGGGATTCGAAACCACACCAGTTGACTCAATGACAGACGTTATGATACATCGCGCACATGCTAACCATTCGGCCATCCAAACCCCACTCTGTTAATCATACATGCGCCTTTGAAACTATTCATTTGTTGTTTAGTTGCTATATAAATACTTTAATGTTAATGTTTAATGTTAATGACTTACAAGTCAGTCTCAATAGTTATTCATTTAATTTATTGGAATATTTCTATGACACATTCAATACAATATTATTATATGACCATTTGACCTATGAATTGATCCAAGTGTTGTTGTAGGTGGGTGTTGTTCAAACTTTGAAAAGAAAATTTACATAAATTGAAAAGGCTTAAATTATTTCTCTCTTGATTCATGGAGGGGTTGGAGTGTCATTGAGTCAACGGGAGTGGTTTTGAGTCCCTGGTTGTACGTGACAGGGAGTAGGGTTGCCTGCCCCTTGTGGGTTTTCTCCAGGTCCTCCGGTTTCCTCCCACTGCTAAAAAAAACACTACACGCAAGCGAATTATCAAAATAAAATTGAACCATGTGTTAGTCCTGAAATGACCTAGTTTGTGTCAAGTGAATGTTAAACACCATCTCTCTCTCTCTCTCTCTCTCTCTCTCTCTATCTCTCTCTCTCTCTTTGATTAAGAGATCCATCAATTGGAATTGGAACAAATAAGTTTTGAGTCTTTGTCTAAATATGTCAATTGATTGACCTCCAGTTTTTCTCCTTGCCGAAGAACCCTATGCGCAAGCGAATTATTGAAATAGAATTGCACCATGTGTTAGTCCCGAAATGACCTAGCTGATGTCTAGTGGACATTAAACCACATTTCTCTCACTCTCTCTCTTTTGATCCATACACTAGACAAAAGAAGAATTTAAATTGACACCCTTTTGCGTAAACACCATGTGTTAGTCCTGAAATGACCTAGTTCGTGTCGAGTGGACGTTAAACCCCATTTCTCTCTCTCTCTCTCTTTTGATCCATACACAGACAAAGAAGAATTTAAATTGACACCCTTTTGCGTAAACACCAATGAAGTTTGTTGAAATCTCTTATTCTATAACAGATTGTCGTCAACAGGGCAAACACTTACTGAGCAGCTAACAAATTGTTTGAAAGACTGGAATGTTTTCGGGGAGGTTAGTCGTCTTGTTAAAGTCACATAAATAATAGATTTGTTATGGGATAGTCTCCTTGTTTGGGAAATGAACGACACATATTTATATAAAAGACGAAAAAAAAATTAGTTAATTCATTTTATATTGACACCCATTTATGTAAACATCATAAAATTGTGTCTGTGACTTTTTTGTCTTGTTTGTAAATGGATAGGCTGTTTGATGGAGATAGAATATTATAAAGTTGAATGACAAAATGTAAGTATTGTAAGAAGAAACTCCGTTTCCTGTGGATATATACATCGTACATTATAGAGAAAAATTAATGATATTAGCAGACTATAAATAGTTACTTCAGTTGATGTATATCTCGAGGTTTGAGGTTTGAGAAGTACATGTAGTAGATTTGAGTGTTTTCATAGTTCTAAATGTTTATTAGAGAACAAGAAAGGTTGTGAATTGAATAAAATGGATTGATAAACACTTTCTGGATATGTAAGTACAAACCTTTAATTGATGCTACATGTATGGGATCAGTTGATGTATATCTCAAGGTTTGAGGTTTGAGAAGTACATGTTGTAGATTTGAGTGTTTTGATATGTTCTAAATGTTTATTAGAGAACGAGAAAGGTTGTGAATTGAATAATATGGATTGATAAACACTTTCGGTCTGTGTAAGTACAAACCTTTAATTGATGCTACATGTATGGGATCAGTTGAAGTATATCTCAAGGTTTGAGATTTGAAAAGTATTAAATTTGAGTGTTTTGCTATGTTCTGAATGTTTAATAGAGAACGAGAAAGGTTGTGAATTGAATAACATGGATAGATAAACACTTTCAGGCTACGTACATTTGTAAGTATAAAACCTTTAATTGATACTATGGGATCAGTTGAAGTATATCTCAAGGTTTGAGGTTTGAGAAGTAGTAAATTTGAGTGTGTTGCTATGGTATATAAAGGTTGTGAATTGATATGGATATATAAACAATTACAGTCTACGTAATTAGTACAAACTATAGGATAGATTTTTATGGGATCTGTGAATATATTGATATGAAGCTTTCTGGTGATCAAATAAAATATCTCCTTAAACATACATTACGCAAGAGCTAAATCTGCCTATTGCTGGTCTTTTTTTAGACCTGAAATGTTATCTAAATTATTGATTAGACATTTATTAACATGAAAAGACCATGATCAACTCTCAATGTCATCTTACATACAGTATGTGTCAATTTTTTACTGGATTTAAATTGTATTTGCTGCTCAGTGCTCATTGATGATTTAATCCAAAAATGGATAATCAAGACTAATCTTCCATAATGTATCTTTAATTTTATTAAACAAAATCAACTGAGTTTTATTTAATTGATAAGCGCACGTGGAAATAGAAATGTCTGGAAGTGGTAAGGTAAAATATTTACATGTAGGCCCTTAACCTTGGAATTGATAGTTCCTGCGGTGCGGGGGGGGGGGGGGGGTGTGTGTTGGATGGGCGAATGGTTAGCGCGTGTGCGTTGTATCATAAGGTCTGTCATTGAGTCAAGTGGCGTGGTTTTGATTCCCCAGTTGTACGAAGGAGTAGGGTCGCATATTGCCTGATTTTTCTCCAGGTCCTATGCACTAGTGAATTATTGAAATAAAATTAAACCATATGTTAGTCCGAAAATGATGTAGTTTGTGTCAAATGGATGTTAAACCCCATTTCTCTCTCTCTCTCTCTGACAAATGTGGGATGTTTCGATTATTAATGTATAAGAGCAGTAGTGTCACTGTAGCTAGAGGCAGTTTTCCACTGAGGTAGTATTCTTTACGGCAGAAGTTTGTTTTAAGCAAAATCATGATCTCATGACTGTTTCTTGGGTTCATTTTACCTGATTTTACAGGTATAATTCTCCATATTTGATGTATCGACTGAGTATATTTTTGTGTCATTAAACAGTTATATCAGAGTTAATGAATGACTTTTGACCTGATCTGGTCATGAGGTCAGATATTAAGATGTTCAGGTGTCCTACAAGTAAAACCAGTAGTTGACATCTTGCTTCAGGCTGAATTAATCATAATCTAAACATCTTGACCTAAAATCAACATTAAAGGGCGTATGTTCTTCGCAACCTTAAAATAGAAATTCACTTTATAAATTAAAGGGTGTATGTTCTTTGCAAGTCTGATTAAAATACAGGTATTTCAATGGCCTACACTACATGAAGATCTGACAAGTTGTACTCGAAGGTCATGTCAGGGGTTGTACTAGCGGCTTTTGACCCTATGACATCAGGCATTGATTAATCAATCAGCGTTGACGTTTCTAGTGGTTTACCACTGTTCCGTGCATGGCATGCCAAGAAGTCGTCGTAACAGACCATTTCATTGGCTTATCCCTCACTTCAACCAAAACGCCGGTAATATAACACCTCTTCCAGATCCTAGTGTAGTAAAGACAAGTAAAACGAAATTTTGAACAATAAAAACGAAACGAAATAGGATCTGTGTTTTAATTAGATTGGTTCTTTGCAACCTTAAAATAAAAATTCACTTTATGAATAATTATTGTAATTCCTAATCAAGTATGTTCGTTTTCCAGCTGTTTTTAATTACTTATTTCCGCATAATTTTCTGGGATGTAAGTTCTTTGTTCATTTTGAAACCAATATTTCCATAGAGTAAACAATGTTGAGTACTGATTATAAAATGTTCATTATGTCTTAAAGATTGGATATTAGTATCCTATAGTTTCACGATACAAACAACATCAATATTGATTGGAATGGATCTATATAGAATTCTAATTTTAATTTTTGAATTTTATGGAAAATATAATGGGATTTAACGTCCTACTGTTCTGCTCCAACTAGGGAAATGAAGACGGGCATAGTTATACAGTGTGCTATGAGGCACTATGGCCGACTTTTATATTAACTTCCAACTGCCAAGGGATCTTTTACGTGCATGCCAGTGTATACACGGGACCTTGGTTTTTTGTCCCATCGGAACGACTAGACAGCTGTACTTATCAGACCCTCTGTCTTGCACTACTAACAAGGGGAAACCACATCCTGATAAACTTTCTTGGCCAATGCAGGGATCGAACATGCGACCTCCAGGCTAGCGAGCCAGTGTCTTACCCACTTAGCCACTGTGGCTCCCTTCCGAAAAAACAAAAATTGAAACATGTGTTATAGCCATCATTGGTTGTAGATTAGTAGAGCTACCATATGAGCCGAAAAAGTTCATCTGGATTTTCCAACGTGGTTCCCCCTTGTCAGTGGTGCAGAACAGAGGACCTGACAAGGACAGCTGTCTAAGCCTTCGGATGAGATGAAAAATCGAGGTCCCATGTATACATTGGAATGCACATAAAAGATCCCTTGGCAGTTGGAATTCGATATAAGAGTATGCGATAGTGTCACTGCCCGGGCAAAATTTCCCTCATAGCACACTGTATGGCGTATGTCCGTCTTCATCAGCCCAGTATAGGAGAAGAACAGTAGGATGTTAAACCCCATTTCATTTCATTTCCTACCATATAAACTGTCAATAAAGTAAGTCGATCAGTGTTATAAGTCTGAATAAATATTGATATATATATATATATATAAACAATGTGTATACCTACGTGCAATGACAAGTATCATCACATTTACTGGTTGATTGACATAGTCTGGATCAATAAGACACCTTATAGTAGTGAACACTAATTCAGTTTGCTGCAGACTGAAACTTAGCAATCTAGACTATGCATGTAGTCAGGGAAACTGATGACTGAAAAGAGATAATAACTATCGAAATGAAATGGGGTAATGGCCAACTGCTGTGGACCGACATACGTCTTACAGTTACAGTCTGATATGATGGAAAATTTGCGTGGACAGTGGCACTTCCACCCGCACTTTAAGATTTCCAATTTCAAGAGTTCTTTTACGTGCACGTCAATGTGTAGTCTACACAGGACTTTGGTTTTTGTCCAATCCAAATGATTATACATGTTTGTTGTCCTTTGCCAGGCTCTCCATCCAGCACCACTGACAAGGGGGATGTATTTTTAGTGCGCTAACATCTGGATCAAACACAGATCTCCAGGTTAGCAATCGATACCAATAATCTACACCATCTTCATACTCTACGTTTGATTATAGGTTACTTTCACTTTTGACACCTATTAGATGTCCTTGTGATCTAGACTATACAAACCAGTGTGATTATGTAAATAATTAGATATTGACATCTATTAGATGACTTGGTGATCTAGACTATACCAACCAGCGTGATTATGTAAATGACCAGTAACTAAAACTCAACTTTAAACAAAACACAGTTGATGTCAAGTGACAATTAGTTTAATGGGGAAATGCCAGATATATTTAAGTGAATAAAATGGTTACTTCTGCGTGGATGTTTTTGGAAGCAATTACTATCTGAACTTTTGTGGTATGTTTTCATTGAGGTATAGTCATTTGTGTGTGTGTGTGTGTGTGTGTGTGTGTGTGTGTGGGGGGGTCTACTGGTCTACTGGTTTAACACGTGCGCATAAAACCATAAGGTCTGTCATTGAGTCAAGTGGCTTGGTTTTGATTCTCTGCTTGTACATGTACATGTACGTGCCAAGGAGTAGGGTCGCCTTCCAACCTCGTGGGTGTTCTCCCGGCCCCCCGGTTTCCTCCCACTGCTAAAGACCCCTACTTGCAAGCAAATTATAGAAATAAAAAATTGAACCATATATTAGTCCCGAAATAACCTAGTTTGTGTTGAGTTGATGTTAAACCCAATCTCTCTCTCTCTCTGTCATTCTCGGATAGTCATTTTAAACGTCTTCATTGAGTGCATAAAAGTAGAACATTAAACATCATTGCATTTCATTTTAAAATCCCAATTCTGTTGCATTCTCAATTGAATTGCTGAACAAAGAGTAGGGAAGAATGAAGTGTATAAATATTGACACGAGGTGTGAGGTGAGATGGTTTTATTTTGTTTATTTAATAACGGACAAATTAAATGTTGATATAACAGGAGTTGACAAAATGACCTGGTCAGTAACGTGATGTTTGTATTAATTAGTTATACCTTTTTTTACACCTGTAACAGGTTCAACTTACCTGTAATTAACTGGATGACATTTACCTGTCCAATCGTATTAAAAACTCGACATAAGTCTGATTTGTATATTTAATTGGCCTGTGTACACGGATAAAAAAACGTACACGTAGCACAATGTACTTTCATTCTAGAGCAGCATTTCTGACATTTTTTTTGTGTAATTAGAAAAGCGATGATGGTGGAAAAAAGAATGTTGGCATCACTGAAACGTGTTACAAGGGAAATGTACTCTCTGTCTGTTTTGTTTTTTATATCTGGATTTGAAATCTTATCAACAATCACATCCCTAACCATATGTACATCTCAGCGACCTTGACAAAATTTTAGCTGGCCTTAACAAATAGATTTAGCCATGCTTACATTTAAAATACCCAACGAGGACATGATGACCATATTCACACCTGTTAAAATTTTACAGGTGAATCATCGCAGGAATGACAGACATTTTAATTTAATGTTTTCTTGATGTAAATTTAAGCAATTTGTTACACCTGAAACAACAAGACCTAATAATACATGGAAGTTGGCTATGCCTATTGACGAGTGATAAAGCTATGGATGTAATTTTTAAAATATCTTTTTATACAGAGGGTAAATTAGGATTAGTCATGAACTAATTGTAGCAGTAACATTTTGCTTTCAATTTCTATCAAAAATAAAAAAAGACACATAATTATTGAGGAATATTATTGACATAGAGAGAGAGAGAGAGAAATGGGGTATAAATTCCACTCGATATAAACTAGGTCATTTCAGGACTAACATATGGTTCAATTTTATTTCATTAATTCGCATGCAAGTATGGGTCTTTAGCAATGGGAGGAAACCAGAGAAAACTCACGAGGTTGAACAGGCAACTCCTTTTCAAGTACAACCGGGGAATCAAAACCACGCCAGATGACTCAATGCATGAATTCTGTATTGTTCCTTTGAAGCTTATATAAGTACTGTATGTACAAAAGTTTTCGCGTTACCATAATCTGCTAGTGAATCATCTAGATATGACTAGTGTTGGAAAGGAGGTATTGGGGGGTGGAGGCGTAAAAAAAAGTCCCGCCCCAGCACATTTTTTCATCTCAAGAGCCCTGCTTTGAACACCCCACCTACTGAAACCAGGACCCGAGTTTACAAAGCATTCTCAGACTTAATTTAAGAATTTACTCAAAATTGTTCGCCCTATTTTAACTAAAATATAGCCCTTTATAAAACTTTTGTTGTTTTAATGTATAAAATACGACAATAAGAAACTATGTGAACAGTTTTGTGTTTGTGGATCAAAGATATTTCTCATAAACTGATTGAAAGTTGAGTAAATTCTTAACTTAAGTCTAAGAATGCTTTGTGAAACTGGGGTCAGATATCAAAAACAAAACCAAAACAGAACATATTTACTGGTAACTGATTTGGTGATGCTGTGATTCCTTTTTCCACCATCATCGCTTTCTAATTACAAAAAAAAATGTCAGAAATGCTGCTCTGTGTTTCTGGATCAAAGATATTTCTAATAGACAGTGATTGAATGTTGAGTAAATTCTTAACTTAAGTCTGAGAATGCTTTGTATACTTGGGCCAGGTCTCAATCATCACGGTATAAATATGTCAGGTACAATGTACAAGCTAGATGATCACACACAATCAAAACGTGGACTGACCAACCATACCACTGACGATAAGTCATCATTTAATTAAAACAAATTAGATTTTGACAGACAGACTTCCTACACAATCAGTGTTTCCTGAATAAACTACATGTACATGTAATTCATACACAGATGCTGACACAATGATTTGTCCATTTCCACATCAAATCTATGGAGATGTGGGAATTCGGCTCCTGAAGTTGACTTCGAATACCAATACTTTGAGTGTATTTGAACACAGATAGTTCAACTAATTTGTTTTGGAGTGGAAAAAGCATCTTGATCCAAAAGTTTGGGTAAAGATCTTAATGTGGTCGTGCTTCCTTAATCCAAATACAAGTTTCTGTTTCTCTATGTAACTCTACTACAAAAGTTTTATTAACTATGTGGTAGTCGCGGTGGCTCAGTGAGTAAGATGCTGGCTCACTAACCAGGGTTAGCGAATTATTGAAATAAAATTTAACTATACATGTATGTTAGCCCTGAAATGACCTAGTTTGTGTCGAATGGACATTAAATCCCATCTCTCTCTCTCTGTCTCCCTCTCTCTATCTCTCTCTACTGCTTGATAACGAAAAGAGGATACTTGTTGTTGTTCCTGTTGTTTATTACAAATTTAACATCCAATACGTTATACATGATATTATAGACAGGTTGATTTAATTAATATTATTTACATATGAAGATGTAATAAAAAGAATACTTGTGATTCATTCCCTCTCTCTCTCTCTCTCTCTAAACAATAATTATTGATAATGGGCATGTCTATGAATTTGAACAGCGACGAGGTCCTAGATGGACACAATATCAAGTTTGGTGTTAGGTCGGGGCGAACTGCTCGGGAATTTGATAAAATCAGAAGCTTTGAGACAATAGGACTGATCGTTTAGGTACATACATGTATAGGATTACAGAGGAGTGAGGCCAAAATGTCTTTATTTCTATAATTATTCTCTGAGCCTGTATCAAAATGTAGAATATGCTAGGCCTAAGTGTAGTTTCTCTGTCTTCTCCATGCCCAATGGATTCAAATCCTGTCACTGGGAATGCAAATTTTGATTGATCACCAGTATGAATGTAGCCTTAGCTATAGATTTTGTTTATAAAAAAATATAGACAATGTTGAAACACTGTTGTAATTGCAACCCAATATTTACAATAAACAGTTTCAACTGTATTTAAAGTTTTATCAACTGAGTTTAATTGTTATAGTAAATATCATTTTTTTTGTATCCCCAACAAACATTAAGTGACAAACAGCCAAACAATTTGATCAGATTTTCGATCTGCCTGCTGGAATTGTTATTCTTCATCGCTGTTTAGGACAGCTCCGTGTTTGAGCATCAGATTTTTCACCCCACAGAATTGTAAAGAATGCTGTCAGATTGTATAGAAATGTTGGACATGAATGAAAAATTCTTTGGACAGTTGACATAGTTAACAATTCGGATAAAACATTCAGAATTCTGTTCAAATGTCAGCCATCAAGGTGAATGACTGATTTTTGACAGTTCAATAAATTGATTCTTTATATGTCACCTGAAATATGGTTTAAAGCTGGTAAGTCTCTAACTCAATATCATCTAAAGTCTTTGACATGGAAAACACAAATTATTTGTCAATTTAAATCAACATTGATGTTGTGATCTTACCAGGAAAAGATGGGCTACTGGGACCTGTTTCTTGAAATCTTAACTAAAGATAAAATCTAATTTTAGTAGATAATTCAATTTTGATTGGCTAAGCACTAATATTATCCAATCAAATTACTAAAATTTGGATTTTATCTTAGTTCAAATTTCGTGAAACAGGCCCCTGATATCCAATATTTAAGACCAAATAAACATTTTGTACCATAATGCGTTTCAGTGCCATTTGTACCAAGGGACTCAAAAAAGGAGGCTAGACATATTCCACTAGTCAAGTCAAGCGGTGATGCCATATTCTTATCTGGAGAGCATGCATAATAAATACTATCGGTGTAGACTGGAATAACCAGATTCTAGAGATTGCCATTCGATTGAGACTTTTGGCGTATGATATGAAATAATAATAAAAACAGAAACGATTGAATGTAAATCAGTTTATATAAATTCATATTACATTATTATATGTGTTGTGATCCATTTGTGTCAATTTCTAGGTGCCAAATATTAGTGATTTAGTGCCTTTAAGCTGTATTTCATCCTAATAAAAATATTCATCAGTTTTTGGAGAAAGTAAAACAACAAGAGTTTCATGCAGTTCCAGTTAATATTAATTTTTTTTTTTTCTGACAATTTTGAGGCATTTAAATAAAATGATAATCTTGATATTTTTCTCTTGGTGTAAAGTTTTCTTAGTTTCATGCAGTTCCAGGTAATATCAATTTTTATTTTTTGACAATTTGGCATACTCCTCGCAGTGTTTCGTTTGATTAGAGCTAATCCCACTACTCACTGCTGTAAAGAAAGCAAATTCTTGTTCCAAATTATGACTGTTATGACTGGTCAATAGTCCTATTAACAACCAATAGCCAACTGCATAACAATATTGTTATGCTTTAAACAAAGCTCCAAATTGGACCAAATATGTTTACATAATGTTACGTCATGACTCACAATTTTATTATGCCCAATTAACCAGTGAATAGCAGAATATTGCAGAAAAACTAATTGTGTGACCACTGAGGCTATCAACACAGAGACGAACAACACTTTCACCGTTTTAATACCTTAAATCACTGTCCAAACTTTTAGGGAAGACCCCAGATTAAACGAAGGGCTGTCATGTTGCTGTACTTCAGATAGATTTAATTGAACGGGAAGAATAGACACACTCCCTCAAAAGCTCAAGTACCGGAAGCTAATCCAGCAATGGCCAGAGAGGGATTTCTCGGGCCATTGCTTCAGGAATATGACAATTTGGGGGCAGTGAAGTATATGTAGGAGTTCATTTCATGATCAATAAAAGGGCTTCACGCTATAACTATGAGACACATTGCTATATTGTGAAGCAAGCTACGGTGAGGTCAGAGTGTATTTATAATGACCTGCATTTCGTATTAAATAAATATTATTTTTTTGTATTAAATATTTTGTATTTACTTTTGTTAATTTTTAAAAAAAATATCATCTAAGTTATAGATTTTTGAAACTCTTTAAAATCAATCGCAAACACAAAACAATAAACCTGAAAGCATTTGATCCGGTGATTATATTTACATTAAGATTAGGGTTACATGTCCTTGTCATGTATTTCTCTGGAGAAGATCTGAGTTTATTCTGTTGGTGATAACTGGGCCAGAACCAACTGACTTAAAGGGGTACATATAGATGCCACAGGACACAGTGAAATGAAATGAAATGAAATGGGGTTTAACGTCCTACTCTTCTGCTCCGAACTGGGCTAATGAAGACGGGCATACGCCATACAGTGTGTTATGAGGGAAATTTTGCCCAGACAACAGAACTACAGCCTACTCTTATACTGAATTCCAACTGTCAAGGGATCTTTTACGTGCACGCCAATGTGTACACGGGACCTTGTTTTTTTTGTCCCATCCTGCATCACTGGCAAGGTGGAACTACGCATGAAAATCTGGATGAATTTTCTCGGGCCAATGCAAGGATCGAACACCCGACCTCCAGGCTAGCGAGCCAGCATCTTACCCACTTAACCACCATGACCCCCACACACCTAGAACACAGTAAATATGAGTGGGTTTAAAGAGCTGACCGTTCCTGCTATAATAATTCAAAAATAGATAATGAAAAATGAATACATTAAAAATTTCATTCAAATTACATTATTCTGAGCGAAGTAATGAGTTTGGAAGATGTTGTATCGTTAAATTTTAAAATCTTGCAGGCATTCTAATCCATTTAAATCTCTGCCATCTGATGGTCTAGAGACTTGATTATAGGCCTGTCATGTAACCTGTAATAAATGTCTAAATAATAGTTTATAACATTTGAAGCCATTGAATTAAAGGCCTGCAATAGACAGATTTAGCACTTTCATAATGTATCTTTAAGAATGTAAACCAAATGCCAAAACATGACGATATAGCCAAGCCTGGAAATAAGGCACCTGTCACAGACAATGTCAGGCACAGATTCAGGCTTTGTCAGGTACTAAACCTCTAGTGCCTGTCATTTTGTCCGGCACTGATTTGTCTTTTTTATTGACATTATTAATACATGTCAGGATATTAAAATTGTTATTTCCAGGCCTGGATATAGCCTGTATAACTTACCTATCAACTGAGCCATTCATAAATGAGTTATGTAACTTGCTTAAGGAATTTCATTGTTGATTTGCATGAGAGACTAGATAATCAGAACAATCACATGCCACTATAACTTTGGTAAGTATAGGCATGGCTATCCAGACACTTAAACAGTTGCAAATAGGTAATAGGACTGAGATAATGTTTTCATTGAAATATATCTCAGATTTCTTCTCTAATCAATCAAAATATCTGCCTTGTGGGTATTTCACCCCAAAAATATGTGTTTGTGGGTATGTCACCCCAAAATATCTTTTTGTGGGTATTTCACCCCAAAATATCTGTTTTGTAGGTATTTCACCCTAAAATATCTGTTTGTGGGTATTTCACCCTAAAATATCTTTCTTGTAGGTATTTCACCCCAAAATATCTGTTAGTTGGTATTTCACTCCAAAATATCTGTTAGTGGGTATTTCACCCCAAAATATCTGTTTTGTAGGTATTTCACCCTAAAATATCTGTTTGTGGGTATTTAATATGAAGATATCTGTTCATGAGTATTTGACCCCAAAATATTTGTTTGTGGGTATTTAACCCCAAATCTCTGTTAGGAGGGAAGCTATGTCACTGTCTCTTTCTAAATAACATTTCTAAGTTGACTCTTCACAACCTATTAATATATTTCTGTTGGATCAACATCTTGCAGGCAACAGAAATACTCGATAAAACGCTTGATGCTCGACAAATAAACAAACAAACATCTTCTCTTTATACTCACAAATATCAATTCTACAAATAAAACTATTTACAATATACATTCCTGGACAATCTTTGGTTTATTCAGATAGTCTCTTCATTCCAGTACATTACACTTCAATTTTCTCTCATATTGATAGAGAGAGAGAAAGAGAGAGAGAGATGGGGTTTAATGTCCACTCGACACAAACTAGGTCATTTCGGGACTACCATATGGTTTAATTTTTTTTCAATAATACGCTTGCGCGTAGGGGTCTTTAGCAGTGGGAGGAAACCATAGGACCCGGAGAAAACCCACGAGGTTAGACCGGCGACCCTACTCTTTGTCACATACAACCGGGGATTTGAAACCACGCCAGTTGACTCAATGACAAGCCTTATGATACAGTGCGCACGTGTCAACCATTCGGCCATCCAACGCCCCTCACTCATATTGAAGAAATATCCTAAGACTAAGAAATGAAATGAAATGTGGTTTAACGTCCTACTGTTCTGCTCCAACACGGCTAATGAAGATGGACATACGCCATACAGTGTGCTATGTGGGAAACTTTGCCTGGACAGCGGTGCTACAGTCTACTCTAGACAGCTGACCTTGTCAGGTCCTCCATACTGCACTATTGACAAGGGGAAACCATGTCGGAAATCCTGATGGCCGAATGGTTAACGCGTGCGTGTTGTATCATAAGATCTGGCATTGAGTCAACTGGCGTGGTTTCGATTCCCAGGTTGTACCTGACAAGGAGTAGGGTTGCCTGTCCAACCTCGTGAGTTTTCTCCAGGTTCTCCGTTTTCCTCCCACTGCTAAAGACCCCTACGCAAAAGCCATTTATTGAAATAAAATTGTATGATATCTTAGTTCCAAAATGACTTAGTTTGTCTCGAGTGGTTACTCTGCCCTTTTGTTGAACAGTCAACACAAGACCTACCGTAATGGATTATTATTGAATACAAATGTAGTATAATGTGCATTTATAAATTTTAATATCAATGTAACAAAGATTGTAGGAAGTTTGGTATCATTTAGTGCGTAAGGTTTTAGTTTAAACAGTGGACTATTATACATTTCAATAGATTATAAGTGTAATATACATATATGAGTTGTCATCTAAAATGTATACAACCGGTATATATCTATTATTACATATCAATAGATTATAAGTGTAATACATATACAAGTTATTATAATTATTATTATGTCATCTACAATGTATACAACCAGTGTATTAATCTATTAAACATACATTATGCAAGAGCTAAATCTGCCTATTGCAGGACTTTCTATAGACCTGATATGTTTTCTAAATTATTAATTAGACGTCTTGTCAAACCTTCAAAGGCTAATATCTTCGCTTGCAATAGTGATTTGAATGAAATTTTCAAATTATTCATTTTATATTATCTATTTTCGAATCTTAATCAAAATCTTACATAATGTATCTTTAATGCATACATGTATTTTATGACTAAAGGCTCATTTCATAATACATACAGATCCATTTATAATCAAAATATAATACATGTATAATAATAAGTCACGTTTTGTAACAGGGACATTCGTTATGTCATATAAAATGTAATAAAATGGGGTTTAACGTCCTACTCTTCTGCAACAACTGGGATAATGAAGACTGCCATATATCATACAGTGTGCCATGAGTGAAATATTGCCTGGATATTTTACACATTTCATTGAATGTACCTTGAAGACAAGGAGGTTTGGGTGGCTGAATGGTTTAATTCATGCACATTAGATCATAAGGTCTGTCATTGAGTCAAGTGGCATGGTTATACCCTGCTTGTACATGTATGTGACAAGGAGTAGGGCTGCCTGTCCAACCTCTCAGGTTTTCTCCAGGGCTTCCAGTTTCCTCCCAATGCAAGTGAAATATTTAAATAAAATTGAACCATGTCTTAGTCCTGATATGACTTAGATTGGGTCCAGTAGATGGATGTTAAACCCCTTGAAGACAGAAGATGTACCTCTGGGAGATTAAGGGGAGACTACTCTATTTAAAAATAAATTCATTTATTATACAAAGCAATTTATTACTTAAAAATTACTAATTTTCTAGTAATACATAAACTGTAATTCATTAATTGATTATTCTAATAATGTTAAAAAAAAATAATCTGATATTGATTTTGCACATGTTAATAGTTTGTTTCTGACTGGAGACTAAAGGGGAGCAATTCTAACTTCTCTCTGGGATCAGACCACAAACTATTTTGCAACCTTTAGTTAAGAAGTCAATTTCACTCAAAAACGAAGCATCGCAGAAACAAATTATTTATAGAATGTACCCATCAGCTTTGTAATTTTCATATTTTATCAGGGGTTGGGTACCCGAATGGTTAGCACATGCACGTTGTATCATAAGGTCGGTCATTGAATCAACTGGCGTGGTTTCGATTCCCAGCTTGTATGTGACAAGGAGTAGGGTGGCCTGTCCAACCTCGTGGTTTTCTCCAAGTGATATGGTTTCCTCATACCGCTAAAGACCCCTACTCGCAAACGAATTATTGAAATAAAATTTAACCATATGTTAGTCCCAAAATGACCTAGTTTGTGTGGAGTGGACGTTAAACCCCATTTCTCTCTCTTTCACTTTCATATTTAGATCGTAATCTTTAGTACTGATATTGCATGGTTCATGATGAGTTTAATTTTAAATAAAATCCAAGACTGTGATGAATTAACTCCTTACTGAAAGTACTGTCAATGGGTGGAAGAATCTCTGTACAGTGCATGCAAGATCTGATCTCAGTTTAATTTTAATTAAGTCCGATTTTTTTTGAAAGTTTGAAAAGAAATTAACACATTATATTTCAATTGTTGTGCTTGATATATATATTTATACATGTTAGCTTTATTGTAATTTGTGACAAATAGAGAATATTAAAAAAAAGCCTGGAATTCGTTCAAAGGATCATTGATAAAAGAAAAATTGTTATTTAACTTGATGATGCATTATTGCAGGTTAGTTTATAAATGTCTTATTGAGAAAAATGATGAAATTATCTTTTGTTTTTTAAAAAAAAAATAAAATGCTGACAATTTATTGTTTCAAATTCTCACCCTAACGTATCCAATTGAGTTTATCAGTTGAAAACAAGGAATTATCTTTTAGTTTTAGAATTTTTACAAGTTAATAAATGTCCCCTATTTAATCTGTATATTTAATAGAGATAGTGAAGTCATATTCAAAGGGAAATAGTTGTTGTTATAAATCTTAATTAATGTTATGTTTTGATTGTTATATTGTTTTTACTCATGGATGTACTATAAATGTAAGGTTGTTATTCATTATTGATCATTGCTTGATAAAGATACCTGTAAGAGTATTGAAACGTTGCATGTAATAAACTAAGAAGTAGTAAATCCATAAAGTTGTGTTATTATAAATGAAGTTAATAAATGTTTAATTTTGCATATACATATAAGTAGTGCTATATAAATGCATAATAATAATAAAGTATTCTCTAGAGATGATCAATTGATTTAATTAATGAAAATAACTTGTTAAAAATGATGAGAATTTCAATTAAAAGCTTATTGTGTCTACATGTTATTGTTTGATAGTATCCACCTGAGACATGTCATTGATTTCATTCAGTTCATTAGTAGAAAATTACTTGTTGTTTAAGGCCTAAAATGCCTACGAGTCAGTGTTTGAAATTTGCACCTGTACATGTAATTTTCCACTGTGAAATTAAACAATGAACTTTTTCATTGTTTTAGAATAAAAATGACAATGCCCAAAAGATACCTGGGTTGAAATCATCACCCTTCGAGATGCATCACTGATTATTTTAGTTCATCATTGGGAAATAACGTGTGAAAAACTAAAAAGTTTTCTTTTGTTTAAAATAAAGTCTTTATGTTATTGGTTTATCTAGTGAGGAACCCTCTAGTTAACTAACACTAAGGGATTTTAGTTCTGCCTGAAGGGTCACAGAGGGGCAAGGGGGATTAACTCTAGGGGGTTTTGGGTAATTATCTAATGTGTTAATGGGTCCACTTGCTCTTCTCACCTCCCTAGTTTAATGGACGCCCTTTTAATTTTGTTTTTGAGTGATGAAAAAAGTTGAGCATTTTATTGAATGTTTTAAAAAGAAAGATTTATTTGTTTCCTGTCACCTCCTTGCTTTGATCCATCATTTAATTCTGCATAAATTAGATAAAATTCTCACAAATTTATTTCAGGAGTTATAGAAACAATTAAAACATTTTATTACAGTAAAGTCTCATGGCTTACACTCTGAGCCATAAAGCATGGAAATTAGTTGACCGCTTTTTGATCACACAGACGTGAACTTCCAATTTGCCATTAATTTCTGCATTAAATCAAGAAAATTCACATAATTTTATTTCCAGAATTACAGAGAGTATGAACATATTTTATAACAGTTAATTATTTAGACTATAGTCTGAGAAAAGAGAGAGAAATGGGGTTTAACGTCCACTCGACACAAACTAGGTCATTTCGGGATTAACACATGGTTCAATTTTATTTCAATAATACACTTGTGCGTAGGGGTCTTTAGCAGTGGGAGGACCCGGAGAAAACCTAGAGGTTGGAAAGTCTGAGAAAGATGTAGTCATACTAAACTTATGCTGCCTGTCTACAGTTAGCTCCGCTTGAGAACAAACACTAAGCTAGTTGACTGACATTTTATGTCCTAAATCGACAATTTTATTCAAAAACACTATGCATATTTTGTTAAAGTTGAGAAGTATATATTCTGCTTTCTTTTAAAAAAATTGAAAAGGTTTAATTATTAGTCTTTTTATGCATAACAGATGTGAACCGGATTAGGACCACATTACTAAACAGAAGCATGGAAGGGAACATTTCTGGAGTGTTAAACATACATTATGCAAGAGCTAAATCATAACCAACTCTCGATGCCATCGCTAGCCTGCGATATTTAGCAGATTGGAATACATTTTTTTGAAAAATAATAAAACGTAAAAATGGATAATCGAGACTTGTTTTTTTATTGTACTGACTTTAGTAATGATGATCAAGGCTAGCCTAAAATTCAAAAGCTAATAGCTCAGTTTAGAGTGGAGCAATTTGACTTAAATTTTCAGCGTATTCTGTTTACGTCATCTACGTTTTACCTATTTTAAATAGAGGCAGATTATTTTCTATTATTGTCTTTCATTTGAATGCTAAAGCCGGGGTTGGATGGCCGAATGGTTAGCGTGTGCGCGTTGTATCATAAGGTCTGTCATTGAGTCAGCTGGCGTGGTTTTGATTCCCCGGTTGTACGTGACAAGCAAATTATTGAAATAAAATTGAACCATATGATAGTCCCGAAATGACCTGGTTTGTGTTGAATGGATGTTAAACCCCATCTCTCTCTCTAGAATGAGAAAATTTGTTGAGGTATGAATTGTAACTGATACAGTATTATTTTATATTAATACGTGTAGCAGGGATTAAACACACATAACGATAATAATGTCAAATCGTATCAAATAAAATAATACATAAATAAAAACTATAATGGATATCATTATTCTAAAATATAAATTCTTGTTTATAAAACTAAAACTATAAAACACAGATTGTTTACGCAAAAGATTGTAAATATAAATGAGTTTTAAGAAAAGATTTAAAAGTTGATGAGTTTATAACCCTTTACTCTTCTGTAAAAGCCTTTAAATTGCACAAAGAAAGTTATTCGTTTTCTGTATAATAAAGTTTTTAAGTTTCTTTAATAATTATAAAGTGTATTATGTGAAGTAGTTGTCTTTGAATTCGAGAAATTAAAAGGAATAAAAAAACGAAGTGATCTTCAGTAAGTCACTGAAATTCATAAATAATTGAATGTACCAGCTTTAAGCTTTTGTAAAGATTGCTTTAAGAATTGTTTAGTCTTTAATGTAGACACTGAATGTATATATGCAACTACAATATAGTTTATATTTTCCAGAAAAAAGAAAATTTGAGATAAAATCCACAATTTTCTTTAATTAAATTCAAATTGTTTCGGAAAGGTTAGGAATATTTATAACAAAACACAACACAAGGTACAATATATGGTTATAACTACTTCTCTGTTATATATTAACAAGATTTCGTAACACATACACGTCACGTTTTCAAGTTAATCTGTATGTGTTACGAAATGTTGATATTAAATAATAGAAAAGTAGTTTGTCCATATACATGTGTATACCTTATGTTGTGTTTTGTTATGAATACTTGATTGTGTTTCTAGATGTCATTTAAAGAATTGATGTTAGGAATATGTAATTGTAAAGATATAAACAATTTTACACTCTTTGTGTATCTCAGGATGGGGCATGGATGGCTGAATGGTTAGCGCGCTGTATCATAAGCCTGTCATTGAGTCAACTGGCGTGGTTTTGAATCCCCAGTTGTACGTGACAAAGAGTAGGGTTGCCTGTCCAACCTCATGGGTTTTCTCTGGGTTCTCCGGTTTCCTCCCACTGCTAAAGACCCCTACTCGCAAGTGAAATATTGAAAAAAAATTAAAACCATATGTTAGTCCCGAAATGACCTAGTCTGTGTCGAGTGGAAGCTAAACCCCATTTCTCTCTCTCTCTTTGTGTATCTCACATTTGATTTGGATGAAAACATTTGTTAGTTAGTTGTATTTTACGTCCGCTTCCACCGAGGTGACCTTAAATCCAATTATTGGTGGTAGTGGAAGCTGTGTGCATCACTTCACGTTAGTAGTTTTTTTTTATGAAGATAAATAAAGGATTTATTTTAATACGTCAATTAACATCTACCTGACTGGGTTAATCACCCTAATTAACCATTAAACTTCTGATTAGAGGGTGGGCTAATTAAAAAAATTCACAACTACTTATCACTTAAAAGCTTTTGAATCTGTTTCAATCAACTGTTATGATGTCATATTCAGTCAGTCAACAGGTTTTATTTAATTGTCTCTAGACATAGTAAATAGAATTTAACTTACCTGTATTTATGGTATTAAAGACCCAAGTAATTAACTTTTGACCTAATTAGGGGAGGGGATGGGTGGGAGGGGGGCTAAAATAAAATTCACCACTACTTTAATAACTTAAAAAGTTTGAATCAACTTTAAATGCATCATTTACCAGAAGATTTCATTGTTTCTAAACTTCTGTCTTCATTAGCCCAGTTGGAACAGAACAGTAGGACGTTAAATCCCATTTCATTTCGTTTCAAAACTTAAGAAAAGATTTATATCAATAACGACCCTTATTAACTCTCTACCTACTAATTAGGGTGTCGGCTCATTGTATTTTCTCAACTGCTTTGTTCACTTAATATTTTTAGATTTCTACTTCATTAAAATTAAATCTCCAACATTCCAGAATGAAGGCTAAATATAGAGGTTTATAAAACTTGTCTGCGATACTACTTCGGTGAAAGCGGACATTAAATAAAGCTATTTAACACACACACACACACACGCATAAAGTCCGTGAATTTATACATTTATCTAAAAATGAAATGAAATAAAATGGGGTTTAATGTCTTACTGTTCTGCTCCAACTGGGCTAATGAACACGGGCATACTCCATGCAGTGTCCAATGAGGGAAATTTTGCCCGGACAGCGGCACTGTGGCCTACATCATACAAGGCAAGCATATTATTATGAAATGGTAATGCATTGAAAGTGACACAAACTATTAAATTTACTTACATGCACAATCAAAGATAGTTTAGTCTCCAAACTTTTCAAATCAAATAGTTTGAACTTAAAGATGTATTAAATGTAAATTAATTGAAATTTGTGCATATTTTAGCATTGTGCAATTTTTCCACCTTTGCCCTTTTAAACCATGCAAATTTTATAGTGTATCATAATAGTTAGAATTTCTGAGAAACCAGCACCTGTATATCAATTAATTATTTTAATTAGTGAGCTGGCTAATTAAAATATCACAGGTGCTTGCTTTTAATTAATGATTTTATAGTCTTAACAATATGAGATGTACATTTAACTGCTTTAAGTGTTTGATTTTAAGTTGTTAGACCGTCTTGATATGGATCAATAAAAGAATTGTCAATTTCGTAGGAGTTTGTGCTTATCCCATCACTAATCTAAAAAAATGTCAGCATATCAACCTCATTCAACACTTTATATGGATAGAACTCAAAGGGTTTTTTCTTGTCCTTTAAGAGGGGGCTTTGGTGGCTGAATGGTGAACTTGTATGCATTTCATCAAAAGGTTCGCATTGTGTCAAATGGTGTGGTTTCTATTCCCTGCTTGTACCTTCCGAAATGACCTAGTTAGTGTCCAATGAACTTTAAACCCTCTCTCTCTCTTTTTCTCTCTCTCAGAATATCAAGATTAAAGACTGACTGAAGGTGAAGGATATTGTCATTAACAATGTTTTAAATAGAAAACCTGTGCCATGGTGTTGGATTCCATTTTGAATGCTTATGTACAAGTATAAAAGAGATTGTTAATATTGTTGAGCTTTTAAATTTTGATAAATATTTTTAAAGACTTAAAAGGGGATATTGGTTTAGTTGACAAATCTTTACTCAAAAATTTCAAAACTAGATCTTTTGAAGACTAAAGGAGCATAACTCTGTGTAAGATTAGGATACAGACCACTAAACTTTTTCTCATTGGATTGAAGGGTAAATCTTGTCGCTTTGCCTGGCTCTTAGCTTTTCCCCAGGTTGGGCAGCATGTGTGTTTGCCTTCCACCAAAGTTTGTGTTTGACAATGGACATTTTTTATGAATGATAAAATGAACCTGGTAAATGTGACAGGTGTAATTATAATGTAACACCTGTAGATTTCAGGTAAATTGATTGTCATTATATCTTGTTTACACAGGTAATTACTGCAATTAGAACTATAGCCTTATAAATTATCTTGTGTATTGTCTTCTGATTGCAAATTCTAGACATTTTAATTTACACCTTCTTCAAATCCTTAAAATTTTTTGTATTTACAATGTACTTACCTTTACATACATGTACATATGCATAGTTACATGTACACAATATAATCAATATAGAATCCCATCCCATCAGGAGCCCCCAAATTAGTTTTTAAAAACATTTGTACCATAAATACATATGTAATTTATTTATCTACCATATTAACAGATGGATTGTATTGGTGTTAGTGTGACTGGCAATGGCCAGAATATACCTCCCCTCCCTTTTCACTGTTGACACAAGAGCCCCACCCAGTGACATATTAGACAGGTACCCCATCAAGCTTAATCTGGACCTGACAATACATACTATACTAAATCTTTAATCCATTAACAAATAACATTAAGAAACATTTACTGCCATTTGTCAATTTGAAATTGACATTAATCCCCATTTCATCTACAGATTGGATTAAATATTTTGTATATGTATATAGCTAGATAATTAATGATGTCATTATTATATCATAAATTGAAAGTAGATCCATATAAGTTATAACAATACAACCAGATATACATTATTTATTGTATATTTCATTAGCCCAGTCGGTGCAGAACAATAGGATGTTAAACCCCATATGTATAGCCAGATAATTAAAGGTGTAATTAGGATGTCATAAATTGAAAGTAGAACCATATACATTGTATATTACATATAAGTAATAAAAATACAACTAGATATACATTATTTATTGTTTATTTCATTAGCCCAGTCGGTGCAGAACAGTAGGATGTTAAACCCCATTTGTATATTGAAACCTATAGTACAGGACATTGTATAACTTATATTGTTTACTGGTTACCATCTTCATTAGTCCAGTCGATGCTGAACAGTAGAACGTTAAACCCTATTTAGTATATTTAACCCTATAATACCTGTTAGTGCCATGTGTATATGTAAACCTATAATCCCTGTTAGTGCCATGTGTCATCTGTTGATTGGTTTATACATATTTAATCCATATCTTTATACATGTATGTAATCCTTGAGTGGCATAAGAGAATACTTGTTGAAATGTTGTGCTATATGTGTATAAACCACTGATTGTCATATGAAATCCACATGGTTATCATGTAGTTTATGTTAAACAATGTCATACAGAGTCATATTAGTATTGGTGTGTTAAAACAATATACACTTCGGGTGTTGGTTTATATGATACATGTAGGTGCTCGAAGATAAGATTAAACTCAAACTTAGTTGTGAATTGAGTCGGGAGGGGGTTGCAAGGGCCTGGGAAATTTAAGGAACCTTGTTTCTTATTTTTACAGACTATTAAACCTTAAGCTCATCAACTGAGTATCAAATTTAAAAAAAAATCCTAATGTTGGGTACTTCAATTCACATCCTTGTCTATACATTGCCTTTAGTATGTCTGTATCTTGTCCATGAAATGTGTCATCTTTGGTTGTTAAACATCTACTTCCACAGTAGTGATATCTTGAGACAAGATCTAGAAGAAGTTGAAATTTTCTCCTCTCTTTTTGAATATGATTTTGCAACAGTTCCATTTGCTATAGATTTGTTTAGTATGAAAGAATATGTCTGTTGACATTGTGATTTTAATGATTAGTCTGTCTGATAGTGCCATATGTCACCCAATGATTTTATTGTTGTATATTGTACATCAGTATGGTAATTGGTGCCGGGGTCATATTAGCAATGTGTCGAATAGACTATATTCAATATACTTTAATCAGTGATGGTCATATTGCTGTTTCACCAAATGATTTTGTTATTGTATATTTAGCAATGTGTCAAATAGACTATAGTCAATATACTTCAATCAATGTTGGTCATATGTTACCAAATGATTTTATTATTGTATATTTTACAACTGTATGGTGCCCGGGTCATATTAGCAATGTGTCGAATAGACATATAGTCAATATACTTCAATCAGTGATGTTCATATTGTTGTTTCACCAATATGTCTCCATATTTTACATGTACGGGCAATAGATTCTTTATTGTTTTTTTATAAGATTGGATATTCATTACAATTTGTTTAATGTCCATTTTGTACACTCTTTAAAATCAAATTTCCTTGGAATAATGCTAAATTATCTTATTTTGGAATAATATAGATTTATCAGTTAATGGCAGTTAATTTTATTTGTCTATTTGTGAAAAAAGAAAACTAATTAAAAAATAAAGAAATAGATATGCAATATAGAATCATTTTGTATATTCTAAATTTTTAGGAGATAAAGTATTACTGAGTCAATGACTTCACTCCAATTAATATAGTGACATTGGCATTTTGAGAATATTAGCTGATTAATAGTTTCTGATATTAAATTTGCGGATGACTACACTCATATCACATGTTTTTGCGTTTCAATACTTTCACCTGCATCAACCAAACTTTCTGATTGATTTTGTACCTTCAGACATTTATTCTTTACAGAGAACATGTATAAAAATGTAATATCAACTGCTGTTTTACCGTAAAATGTAATGATAATGAAATTTATTTTTAAATAAATCAAAAGCTTATTTTTAGAAATGAACTATTCCTTAGTGGATTTATATAAGCTCTGGTTTGTTTTCAGATCCCATAATTGAAAATTGTATCTTTATAATATGTAAAATATTGAATAAATATTGTTAGAAAAAAAACCCCAAAAAACTATTCCTTATTAATTCCTTTAAAGGTATTTTATTTTAGTAGAAAAACATTCTGTAGAAATACATGTAGTGTTCTCTAGACAATATTATTACAGTGCATTGATTAAAACAGGTATAACGTGTGGCAAACGTCTGAAAAGGGCGTGATATATCGTCTTTAGAAAGTCTGCTAAAGGGTTAAAAGATACTTTCTACACTATTCTTCCCACTTTGTCTTTCACACTAAAAATATCATCACACATTACTAATTAAAAATATTTTGGTATGATCAAAGGGCTAGTTGTGAAAAGATGAAATAATATTATTATAATTTGAGGTTAAAAAGTGTGACACACACTTATAATCCTCTAAACTAAGCTTTGTCTATGATTACATCTTGGTTAAATCACACTTATGTTGGTCGTCACCGCCTTGGTTAAATCACACTTAACATGGTTGTCACCGCCTTGGTTAAATCGCACTTTTTTTATATATTTAAACAATATTTTTATTCACAGGGTACCGAAACAAGCCAAAGACTTCCCAAAAGCAAGATACATAAATGATATAAACATATATTATAATTATCAATATACATGTATATGGAGTATTAAAGTACATATATGATAAGATTGGCTTGTTTTGGTATCCCTTCCCGTAAATAAAATATTGTTTCAAAAAAAAAAAAAAAATATAATAAAAATGATGCAATTTACAATCTTCACTATTTAAAATAATATTGACACATACACTCCATTCTTCGTTCGTTCTCTTGTATGGTTTTCGTTCTCTTGTATGGTTTTACATCAACTTCCACCTTGGGTGATATCAAGACAATACACTCAAATCTCTAGAATAATATCTTTTAACAGATAATCCTAAATACATCAAAATAACATTGACGTATGTACCCAACTCCCTAAAATAATATTCGTTATGGATCCCTCAGACGATATAATCCCTTTTTAATCCTTTTAGTAAGTGATGGAGCCTTCATCCTATTGAAAGTTTTAACCATGGAATAATATTTAATTCCAATTCAAATATTTTTTGTGGCATTAGTGTTCTGTCATCTGATGGTGATATTGAAGACAAAGCTTCATTATTTGGAAGGATAGTCTTGTGTCACACTTCCTATCTTCCAATTAAAACAATATTTTTTCATGTTTTAACGACAAGATCGTTGTCTCAAGAAACCCAATTCATTGATTTCTTCTAATAGAATAAACTTATAATTATAGATACACCATTTTTGTATATTAACAGCATATGCAAGATATAATACCTTTGAAATTTGTACATTTTAGTAATGTTATTGAAATGTACAATTTACATGGAGATGAATTTATAAAAGCTATGGCTTGTTTTCAGATCCACAGTATCAGTATTGTAAATAATCATGATATAAAAGAAATAAAATGTTATTTAAACCAATTCTTCTTAAGTTCCATATTATGTTTTTGTGTTTATTCCATGCATTAATTGCTAAATGCCGCTCAAAGGAGAGATTCTTCTTAACAGTGATGATTTCATTGAATTTATTTTGTTTCATTTATTTTTCAGGCTGTAACTGGTATAATAAATTTTCTCGACCCCGATGCTAAAGGTGTGATAAATTTTGATGATTTTTGTGAAGGTGTACAACAAATACAAGATTTACAAAGCCAAGGTAAGAATATATTATGGATACAATGACATATATCAATTTCTTGGGAGTTTCTTCATTCATTTTTAGCCTTTTTTTATTAAACCATATTTTATTTTAGGGATACCAAAAAAGGCCTTTGGCTTATATAGAGGTTAATAATTCTTGGATTGTTCTTTCGCCACTATTACTTTAAAGTAAACTCATTCCAAATGATATTCATTTGACACCCCAAAAACAACATTTCTTTATTATACATGTGCATGTATTGTGCATGTATTTTTTTTCTCTTCACATCTCAAATCTTGAAGACTAAAGGGGGACAACTCTCAGCTGTTCTGTTTCTTTTGTGCACATCTGTAAACATCACAAGAAATAACCTGCAGAAAGAACTTGTTATTTCTAATAGAAACATTTACTTTTTGCCAACTTTTAGTCTCACTTAATTTTTTAATCCTATCTTGGTTAAGAGCTCTTATAATAATGATGTATTCGAAGTTTGACATTGGATAAGCAGCAATAAACATTGTCTATTTAGAAGTGGGAAAGTTTAATTTTTGCTTCCACATGTACATAATTATAGAATGTTATTTCCCAATGTTATTCTCTAAACTTAATGGGTTTTAAAATACAACTAACATCAATTATTATTCAACAATTGTGTTTTTTTTTATTTGAAAGAAAGAATTATTGTTTTAAATCAGTCTGTAGGCCTTTTTTTTTTAAACAACAACCTTTATTTACCAAAAATATAGCTACAATCATTAATGGATAAAAAAATATATACAATGCAATATACAATTTAATATTATAGTATTTATCTACATTTCCATAGTCAATAATCTGTATACAATATCTATCATCAATTATTATTCAACAGTTGTGTTGTTTTTTTTAACTATTTGAAAGACAGAAATATTGTTATAAATCAGTCTGTACAGTGTGTAGGCCTGTTTAATCATCAAAAACAAGAAGTTTTAAATTTTACACTTATGGCCAGACTTTCAAATTGAATTTTCTTTTTATTGACTTTAGTGATTTTAACATTTAATATAAATTTTACTCGACAATGATAAAAACTTGTAATTTCATTATGAGAGATTTAAACACTTTAAATGGTCGTAAAAATTAAAATACTGAAGATCAAAGGCAAGAAGGATTGAATGATTATAGCACTTAACTGCACATCTGTGAAATAAAATTGATTTTGGAGAAAATTTAACCCCATTTACTGTTAATCTCATAAAGTTTGAGCAAGTTTGAGTTTAGTAATTTATTGTTTGTCTTGTAATAAGCCGAGCAGGTATTGACCTGTAATCAGGGAATTAAAAAATAGAGCAGGGATTAAGACTTTGAGGATAGAGTAAAAGCCATCATGTTAGAAACAATGAGGTCTCAAGCCTTTACTTAACAGTCTATCAGCTTTACACAATCAACTGGTATACAGAGGTGATTACAATTAACAACTGGTGTTATGTAAACTCTTCTACCATTGGTCTGTATAATCAGTGAGTTGTGTTCTCATTGGTTAATGAGTTGAGTAACAGGTGCCCCTCACTGTGTTTTGAATGAATGGAGGAGGAGGCTGGCACCCTACTGAATGTCATATATACCAGACCCATGTGTTCATCCAAAGTATTCCAAATGTCAAAATGTGTCGGTGTTCAGCTTGTCAGGTTATGCGCTTCTTCAAGAAGATTTTGAGAGTGTTTCTGCGGTTTTTGAAAGATGGGAAAAATGTTGAGAAATTTACTATTATTAGTGTATATGACATCCTTCAAGGTAATAATTATTTATGGATGATTCTTGTGTGGATTTCAGTTAATCTACATGTATATAGTTTCTGATCCCATTGTTTGATCTTTGGATAATAGCACTGAGCAGTGGTCGCATCAAATGCTGATTTTACCGGTGGAATATTCTGAATATTTGAGTGAGAACTTAATTGACCATGACAATAAACTTGTATATTGTGTAGATCACTATTTGTCTGTTGAATTAATAGGAAATATTGTTTTTTAACTATAGATGACTTAACAGTAAAATTGTGTTCAGTGTTTATTTTACCACTGCTGTCAGTCAATATTTACTATCAGTGCAACAGTTGAATGAGATGAGTAAAGGGAGATAACCATGTTCTTAACAACTTGTCAGCTTAACATTCACAGGCTGTTGTGTTGTGAAAATGTTAAATGAAAATCATTGTTTACACACATTATCTAAAGATGTGTGCTGTACATCAGAGCTAAAACATGATATATTTTAAACTGAACTCTTAGTTCTACTCTGTAAGCTTGAATCATGTCATTTGACATAATTTGATTTTTCCATATACATCAGAATTCATATTCAAGGGAGGCAAATAAGATGTAAACAAATTAAAGCTTGAATTTACGTCAGTCAAAATTAATATTCAAGGGAGGTAAATGAGATGTTAACAAATTTAAATCTTGAATGAAATATTCAATAATATGTTGTTTTTATTGCAGTACAATCGTCGTTTAATGGTGGTAGTGGTTCTTTAAGAAGGGGTTGTAGTGAAGACACTCTGGTTCCAGCAGACTGTATAGCACATATTTCACCAATAGTGGAGGTAAACCTTTTTACTTACTGAATCAATACGCTCAGAAAAAATAGGATACAACCTACATACATACACTGACTGTCTGGTTTATAATTGCTCCACAATTCAGTCTTGGGAAAAGTTATATTGGTGTTCAATTATAGTTGAAGCTTAGTGGTCTATAATATTTCTGACGCTATCATAAACTGCCTTTACACACACTGTAGTCTTAAACATCCGTCATCATCCTCAGCTTTGTTAAATTGTGTTTAAAACACACCTTCATCTTTCTGTAGTCGTGAGGGGCGGAGATTGGGAGGGGCCTCATATGGAAAAGTCTAGGTCCTCTCTCTCTTTAAAACTGGCACTGTGGGTGTTGGTTCATTCTTCAATACATGTACCAAAAAAGGAGAAATGGGGTTTAACATCCCGTCGACACAAACTAAGTAAAAAAAACACAAGGTTGGACAGGCGACCGGGGAATCAACCACGTAAGTTGACTCAATGACAGACCTTATGATACAATGCGCATGCTAATCATTCGGTCTTAAGCATTAATATTTAATAATTCAATCAATCATTTAAACTGACAACTTAAATAAATGATTCATTTATAAATAATTTATCCCACGTCAAGAGCAATTTATCCAATGAGGTCAAGAAAGGTGAATTAAATTTATTGTATTCTCATGCTACGAGTTTGTCTATGTAACTTGGGTCTTGATAGCCTTTTTTAAAACGACTAGACCCCTTTGGTTGGGCCACGAACACACCCATTTTCAGTAGTTTTTATTTGTTCATTTACTTTGTGAGGTGACGTCAAGGCTTCTCTTTAGATTGAATGTCTTTACATGTACATACACACAGAGACATGAAATAACTGATTTTGATTTGCCGTATCCTTAATTTTTCAAAACAAAAGCATAATCATAACTCCCTACCAGTTAAAAGGGTTAAGCATGTGTTACTAATTGTAAATATTTTCTTAAATATTGATAAAATTATTGACGAAATATGAATCACGTCACAGCTGTTACAAACCTGTTTACAACTTTGCTAATAAAATCTCCGCCATTAAAATATAGTTCTACAAACATGCTTGGTATTTATTGATTTTTATAAAAGTTAGATTGACCAGATATGAAATGAAATGGGGTTTAATAACGTCCTACTGTTCTGCTATGAACAGTTAAGAACGAAAATCTTATTTTACATGCTTTCGTAAATTAAAGCGAATATAATTGAATTATATTTGGTATTGACTTTTTTGAAGAAATAATTAAAAGTAAAGTAATAAATTTTTCAAATGTAAACAACTAAGTTTACAAAAGGCTAAACATAAAATCTGTTTTTATAAGAAATGGCATACATATACATGTCGATCTTTATTCAAATTTTTAAAATCTAGTGATCAATGCAAATAACCTTGTGACGAAACTACTATGCAGAACTACATAATTATTGGCATTTATAAATAGATAATTATTTGATGTAACTTAGTGCAAGTACGTTTTTATTATCTGCGAACCATGGAGACATAAAAACAAATGTTAACGTCATAAACGTTATATAAGCAGTCAATATATTCTGATATAGTTAGTTAGGTATTAATACACCAGATGACGGAGATTGGGGGACTATTTAATGATTAGTCATAATATATCATAATATATAGAAACTTGTCACTTAATGTGGGTAGATAGAATAATTGATACACATAATTTCACTGGATTCCAAACCCACAGGATATTTTCTAATTATGAGATACTTACTGGATCAAGAGGTAAGATTTTCTTTCGACGTTATATTAACTTTTATGAAATAGGTATATATAAAATCGGGCCAGTAAATATTAAAATGTGACTAGTAAATATTTGAAAAGTTGCATTTGGGAATTTGATTTTATAGATTTGGAAAAAAGCAGAAAATGTGACGATTTTTGAAATAAGTATATATACAATCATGTCAGTAAATATTAAAATGTTACTATTAAAAAGTCTGGGAAAGTTGCATTTAGAAAAATCAGTCTGAGGTTAGTTTCTTTTTTGCAACACTTTCGAGTTGAAATCTCATTTTATAGATTTAGATTTTGTGTTTCTAATTGCAAATCTAAGAAAAGTTGCATTAAAAAATTAAAAAGAAGAGACTAGGGTGGTTTAAACATGGTTATCATTAATTATTTGTATTATCAGTGAGTAGGGATTTTCAAGTAGGGTCACTATAGGAGAGCTATTTTAATTAGAGTCATAGCTCATTTAGTAACAAATATCCGTCTTACATAAAACAAATTGTTTATTCATGGCTAAGTGTCAGGTCTGTTGCTTCTCCCCACTGTGAGAACCTTCACCCAATAGTCTACAGTAGGGGTCCATAGTTACATAATATTAGATACACTTACATAATTTATCTAAAACTGATACACAGTTCCTATTTATTCCTGATTACATATTCATAACCTGGAATCATTAGATTGGTGGGTAACCAAGGGTAACTGGAGTTTTATGAATGTAGTCAAATTTTAATGAAGGTCATTGTATTGCATCAACAATAGTCATTAATTAATTAGGGTTGATTTGTAAATCATTATTGGAGCATTTTTAGATTTTTATAAACTATAATTCAATATTTCCATTTGCTATTTAATTTCTTTTAGTGTACTTTAATTTCATTATTAGTTTCAATTGACATAAAAATTGATACCAAATTATTAGTAGGTCTTATAAAATTATCATTATCTCGAATAGACATAGTTTTAATCCAGATTTCCTTGTGGACCTTGATATATTAGATGAAAGGATTAGATACTAAGCATAGATAACAAGTTTGATCTAAATATTGTGGATCTGATATTTAGGGTAGCTTTATAAGATTAAACCATAGTAGTGGATTATCTCAGTGATATACATTTCGATTTACAGATAAACATATTAAAAATTAGAAACTGTATTGTGTCTGATCTTGCATATTGTCAGGCCGTAATGACATAATTTATTCATAGGCATGTTCATGAACCAAGTATGGTGGCTTCAGGATACAAATATATCTGCTCCCGGTCTTTAAATGATCCTAATAAAATCATTTACTTAAGCAAAATCATTTACTTAAATATTGAGCGTAATAAAATCTTTTACTTAAATTTTGATCCTAATAAAATCTTTTAATAAAATTTTGATCCAAATAAAATCATTTAATAAAATTGGGATCCAAATAAAATCACTTACTTAATTTTTTATCCTAATATAATCAAATACTTATTGTTTAAATGCAATGGAAAGTTGATTGTGATTTTTAATTTTAAATATAACACCTGAGAGACTAATTAATTTATGATAAACAACAAAGTCCTACCTGGCATTATTTCTCTATTATCAAAGAGTATACATGTAATATTGATTATTGATGTGTCGTATATAAAGCCTGGTTGTAAAATAAATCTATAAAATAACAGATGAAACCCTGCTGAACTTTATTCAAAGGTTTTTAATTGTTCTCCCAATGGCTCTCCATAGCTGATTTTATGTATGTAAAGGTAGCAGGCTTCACACCTGAGTTATTTTGTGGTTGTGCCCTCGAGAGGTCAACTCGACAACTGCGTCAAGCAGCAGCAGACGTAAACAGTCAGCCATATTACTTGTTGACGATCTCATTTGTTCAATACAGTTGAAGCAATATGGATGATTGGGAAGTTAGTATTTTTCTTATTGATTGTTTTGTTTTTTAACTCTATGTTGTTACTATAGTTACGGTGATTGGAATGTGGATGTTGTCGATTTATATAAATAATTTAGTCGGTATTAGGTCGATGGTAGGCGTTAAATATAGGATGTATTATTTAACAAACAAGTATGAAAATGGTTGGTATTTTTTTGCTTTATTTTAAATTACGTTTCTTGAGGCATTTCAACAATTCCGACAATATTTGATTATGTTCTATCATAACAGGGTTGTTTGCATAAATTTGTAATTTTTTGAATATTCAATATTTCTGATAAAAGTTGTGACAACTTTTTTTCCCATCTCCTCACTTTGCTTCTTAGTTTTCTGTTTTGACCAAGTCACTAGGGAAATATTGAGAATTAGTCAATAGAACAAAGAGATAAAAGACTTCATCTTGGAAAAAGTTAAATTGTACAAACTACATGTACCCTCCACCATGTTGTGTCAATACATGACTGTGTATTCGGGTCACTTATGTTTAAAAAAAGATTAGTTTTCATGTTAAAAGCGACTGGTACTACTGAAATTGGATTTTTTGCCGTCTTCAGGCAATGTTCATGCAAATGTATTGTTGGGGCTGTTCAAAACATCTTGTCTAAAACATTAGAAAATAAAGTCACCATAAAAACATACCATTTCCGTTCGTAATTTTGACTGTACCATCAAAAAACAAGAACCAATTTCAGTAAGCATGAACTGATTGGTCCTGAATATTATATTTTTGGATGATATGAATATTGCATGGTTATCATAAAAGGGGTTATTTGCACAAATTTCAAATATTTCAAATATTCAGAAATTTTTATTGTTGGTAGAAAGTTAGTAGGTCACATCTCTATGTAAATGAAAGTATTGTATGATCTACAAAACGGGACCATATTTTTGACAAGTCAGATTAAATTACCTGTACATAAATCGTGTAGGCTAGAAAGTTTAAATTTCTATAGGAGCTACAGTGGTTCAGTGAGTAGGATGTTGGCCTGCTAATCTAGAGGTTAAACCTAAATTTTATTGACTTCTTTTCTGGAAATATTAGGCAAGGCACATTAAATGATTGCAAAAATTAAAACTCAAAAACGGTTTAGGAAGCGGGTAGGGTTCACTAAATGAAGCAGTTTGCATAACATAAAAATAAAACTGTTTGCATTATTTATCAGTTTTGATATATAATACATTGCTTAGATGTTTAAAACAGATACATCTACATTGAATTAAATATAAAATATGCAAATATTCTGTAACCTCAATAAATTTCATAAAAAACTTTGCCTCTAGCAGGAAATAAAATATTAAAAAGTTAATATATAAAACTGTAATAAAAATGATGATGACTAATTTACCTTTGGAGATCCGTCTCTTGTAATAAAAATAAAATGTATGAAACCTTTAGCCCCATGGTTATGTTATTATGACATGTATGTGATGTATCATCGACATTCATCGTAATTACAACTAAAAATACCCCAAAGATAGTATTTAGTATTTGGCCCTGTAATGAAAGAAAGGGGGGGTTTAGATTCCCTGGTTCTACGTGACAATGAGTGGGGTCATCTGTCCATATTTGTGGGTTTTCTCTGATTCCCCCGGTTTCCTTCCACCCCTATTGAAATAAAATTGAACCATATGTTAGTCCCAAAATGACCTAGTTTGTTGATGTTAAACCCCATTTCTCCCTCTCTCTCTCGCGCTATAAAAAGAAACTGTTGCTAATTTGTTAATTTAAAAATAAATATTTATTTTATTGTAATTCTTTAAGCACTCTTGTGGAAATAAAAATGAATGATAATAATTTGATTTAGAACATTACGAATCTAATCACTGGTCATCAATAATCATAAAAATGAAGGATACAGACATTTTGTATCAAAAATAGATCATTAATTAATACTGGTATGTATATATATGTACGACCACACCCAGAATATTATGTAGTGCTGTAATATGATGAATTGAGAATTTTCACTGGTGTTTGGTTGGTGTTCGAGGGTAATAATGCTAGTTCGAAGATTTCTTACTGTGAGAATTCTATCTGTGATATTTAATATGGGTGTTTTTGGGGGGCCTGAAGAAAAAATTGCGAGGTGTGCTCTAAAGATATATTGCCATTTGTCTGTTGGGAGACTATCCTGTAGAATTCTTACTGTGATATTTAATAGATTTAGTGTGAATGTTTTTTTCTAAGTCCAAAGAAAGAATTGTGAATACATCTATAACGAAAACCTTAATTTTATAATCTGATTAGAGAAATAACTGTTAATTAGAATTAAGACAATTAGATAAAAATCAGTTTAATCCTAGACCGAATTAGCAATAAAAACACTTTAAAAACTGTACTTGTGACACCTTTTTAAAAGGGTTAGGCCAAAACACATTAATTTTCAATTGAAGTAAAATACATGGGGAAAAAAAGGAAGAATTGTAAGCTTAAAACAATTTCAAAAATTAAAAAATACTTGGGGTGAAAATAGAGAAGAATTCATTTTTAGGAAGAAAAAAAAAAAGAAAGATAATTTGTCAAGCTCCTTGGATTAATGCTCTATAATGCCACCCATTGTATTGATAAACCTATTAATTAATGAGCTTGGCCTAATGTTAATTAACAGCAGGTAATATTATATATTGTTATATAATAGGTGTGGTATATGTACAATAGACTATTGTATTTACCTGACAAGGTAGTCATGTATATAACTAAGGTAGCCAGTCTTGATGTGGGTATTGTAAGTGGTAACACACACACTCAAACAGTGGAGAAATACAAAATATTGGATAAATCGAAATTATGGAAAATACGGATTCAATTTGGGATGATACTGATGCTGTTATGAATTATTTTATGGTAGGATTTGTATGGAACTAGGAATTTTTATGGAACTATGATTTGTTCAACTAACAATATAATACATCCTATATGAAAGGTGCACAACTTGAAAGAACTACGGACTCGAGTCATGGTGAGGGAGCATGGCTTCACTTGTCTTGCATAATGAATTGCAGAGTCAGTTGATGAACTGGGGAATTGGGGTTTGAAGACTTGGGACTATGTACTATAGTTTGCAACTTGGGATGGCTTGGATCTTGACTCTAGGTCCTGCACACTTGCCTTACACTGAATGGAGATATATTCCATTTGTGGTGTCAATAATATTAAAAAAACTAGAAATGTATATTTATATTTCTCTTTTCAGTCATACAAACAAGATAGTAGCAATTCTACTTACGCAGAATATGACATCACAGATTTACCCTTAAACAGTAGTGAATATACCAATGGTGATAATAGTTGGAAAGGTAGACAACTCTTTCCACCCCACTCCGATGATGAAGCAGACAGTGCATTAAGTTATAAATCATCAGAATTAAATGAAAACAGGTAGGATTTTTACTGAAAATGAAATTATCTTTTCTGAACCAACCTAGCTGATGTAGATGGGATCACACTTTATGGGGTTCTTTTTTGGTCCCATCTGAATGACTAGGTGTTTTGGGTTTTTTTTTCGCAAGCCATCTATTGTTAACAACTTTAAAATAGTTAGGCTGCACATGTGTATAGACAACTGTTACAAATTTATTTTATAATTTTTTTATCTTCATTTTCAGTCGGCATGAGATAACTGATGAAGAGAATTTTGAAGATTTTGGTGAAATCGAATCTGAAGCAGATGTCTCCGATCAAGGTCACCTGTAAGTATTTAAAATTGAGTTATTTCCCTTAGTATATAAAAAAAATTAAATCAATTTACAAAATGAATTAAACAAGCTCCTAGCATGATTACAATTACAATTCCGACAATTTTAAGCAAATGATAAAAGTAAAAATAGATTTTTTTATAGTATATATAATGTGGAGTTACCTCCCTTTCAGTACCCCAGCAACAGCTCGTAAACATATAAATCATCGTAAAGGAGATTTCCGTCAACATAAGAGAACGTGGTAGTTAATAATATATCATAAAGCATGTTACTATATATAGACTCTAGTGTGGAATATCAGCGTTTATAAATCCCTTTGAAACTGAAACTGAAAACCACTATCAATATTGGAAATTATAGATTACACATTTTCGAATCTAAAGATTTTGAAATGTGAAACTAACTATATTTTTGAACTGGAACTGAAAACCACTATATTAATATTGGAAATTATTAATTACACATTTTCGAATCTTAAGATTTTACAATCTGAAACTATCTGTATTTTTGAAAGGGTTTTATGAATGTTAAAAATCTGCTGTGAAGTGATGCTTTCTAGCTAAACAACTATAACTAGTCATTCATCTTGTTTTGAACCAGTATTTGCTTTCGTAGTTCTTTTCTTTCGTAGTATAGATATGCTTAGCTTTGTCTCTCTGAATATAGATGTTAGTTTTTAGTTTTCTATCTGTTCTTATGCTCAGCTTTGATGTTTCTTACTTTCGATGTAAATGTGCCTTCTTTATCTGCTTTTTAAAATTTCATATTATCTGAAACAATTATTTATTGAGATATGGAACAATCTTCCAATCCACCTGAAAAAATACACCTTTTTATCGACATTCAAATCCTCATTGAAGACATTTTTAAGATGTTATATTTAGTGGTGCCTAAATTGAATCACTATAGGGTTTTGAACATACTCTTTGTATGAAATAGCTTTATAAATGACACTATTTTTATTATTATTATTCATACCATCATTACATACCATCAGGACTCATTGGTGAACATTTTCCATCATACAATTTGCATGTGTGTGTCATCCATAGGTTTGGGGATTCATTATCCAGTCATATCATATTTTTCATTATTAGTAATTTACTATCTAATATTTAATTATAAACTGATAAAAAATTTACTAAAAAAAATTTGAAATAGATTTCTTAAAAAAACACACAAAAAACTAATACAATTAAAAAAAAAAGTGAGTTATAACTTTTAAAAAACTTTTTTAATTAAGCCTGTAGATAACATAATAATTAAAAAACGTGTATTATTATTTTTAATAAACTATTCTAATAATTAATCCAGAATTTATTTTTAATATTTAGCCTTCAGCATCGTCGTTTATCATTGGATCTGTAAGCAATGGTTTTTTTGAATAAAACCCATGGTGTAGGGATGAATCACAAATTATTTGATCCAATATTACACCATTTTAGTTAGAATATAAAAACCATGGTGTAGGCAAAAATCACAAATTATTTGATCCAATATTACACCATTTTAGTTAGAATATAAAACCATGGTGTAGGCAAGATTCACAAATTATCTCATCCAATATTGCAACATTTTAGTTTAAATATTCCTTAATTTAAGTTTAACATTTTGTTAACTGGTTCAGGGAATTACCTAAAGAATTATGAAAGAATATAAATATTTTCCCCCATTTTTATTTTAGTTTAATGTTGTGATATTATTTAGAGCATGAAATTGACATGTGTATTCTAATTGTATGAAACCAGTTACTGAAAATCTTAGGAATTTTATAAATAATATAAATTTATGCATGAAAAAAGGATTAACTGGTGCAATATAAAATCAATAAGTGTTCTGTTTTTTTTGTGGAATAATTTAAGGCACAGTGGTGTTCTATTAATGGTGTCTTTTCTGTCTATTTCTGCTAATCTCTCTTCTTTCTGCTTACTTACAGTCCTAACAGACGTCTTACGTCGGCCGCTTATGCCAGGTAATTAAGTGATTTTATTTAGCTTTGGTCCTGGGAAAATAACTCTGCAATTTTATTTCCATCAATAATTTTTTATTTTAAGCCTTGAGAAATTTTTAACTGTTCTGTATTTTTATGAACAAGATAAAGAATTTTTTTTTTTTAATTAAACAATATTTTATTCAAAAATTAAGGAACAGGCGTGGCCTATCTGACCTCGTAAAATAACGATATCATCACTTATTGTAAAGCCTTTGATGATTGAAATGTCTTGTCAACTTGTGTTTGAAATATTTCTTGTTCTTTCTTCAGCCAATTACAGAGAAGTGCGGTTGGATCCCCCAGCAGTACCAGAAGTAATAGTTTTGGTTCGGCAGATAAAGTTATTATCGAGAATATTGATGGCAACTTTCAGGAACTTAATGATAGGGTAAGTGTTTCTAGATCTGTATGAATTATTGACGGTATATATATATATATAATTTTGACCAGAATATTACTTGTTTTGTTTTTAGATTATTGAGAAAGATAAATATAATCTTCATTAAGATACCAATAATAAACACCAGTGATTATTTTCCATATGAAATGTGTTTTTATAAAAGCTGCTCAAGGGTTATGACAATCTGTGTAATGTTATAAAATTTATTTATATGTTTATAAAGATTAATATAAAGATTGTTTTTTATATTAACAGGTTAAGTTTATGGAAAGAGAGATAACATCATTACGTGATAACCAGAATCAAACAGATACAAAACATATCAGATTAAAAGATGAAAATACAATACTTATACAGAAGTAAGTTCTTTAAATTTATTTTTGGTCTGGAATGTACATTTGGATTTTCTGGCCCTATTTCTCCGTGGTGTAGGATGCAGGACCTTGCAAATGGGATGAAAAAATGTATATAATCGGCCAGGGGAGTTATTGTAGTTGATGATAAATATTGTGTAATATATTATATCTTACAAGAAAATATCTTATCTGTTTATTTATTTGATAAGATGGAGATAACTAAATAAACATGTCTATAAAACTAGAAAAACATTCAGATAGAAAAAAAACTCATACACAGATATTTGGTATTATTTTTACACCAGTCATACATGTAGAGTAATGAGATTGGAGTTCTATGATATTCATACTGCAAAACGTATAGTCATATAGATGGGACCAGAAAACAAGATCGCTTGTACACATTGGCAGGCACATAAAAGAATCCTTTGCATTTGAAATTTGTAGGCTGTAAGATTTCCTTTGTGGCATGTTGTATATCCGTCTTCATTAGCCTAGTTGGAGCAGAACTGTTGGATGTTAAACCCCATTTTCATTTTAATTTCCCTTTTTCTGATTTTACTAATAAAAAATATATTTCAGGGTCCACAGTTTAGAAGAACATATCCACGAAATGGAGACGGTAGCAGAACAAAGATTAAGGGAGGAGCGAACCAAACACCAAGAATATGTGGTACGATAATATTTCAGTTCACTTTGACATGACCCAATGTAGTTAGGGTTGGGTGGGGAGTGCCCTGTGGTATATTCACAATCCATTAATATGCAATACACCCAATAAAATACTATTTTTGATGATTAGATATTCTAAACAAAATATGCGCGCTGTATCATTAGGTCTGTCACTGAGTCAATTGGCATGGTTTCAAATCCCCGGTTGTACATGACAAGGAGTAGGATCGCCTATCCAACCACGTGGGTTTACTCTGGGTTTGTGTCATGGACGCCATCTCTCTCTCTAAACAAAATATAAATTATTTTATTTTTTATTTTTTTTAGACAAAACATGAAAGAGAAAAAACAGCTGAAGATGATTTAATTGCCCAAAAGTAAGTAAATGATATTGTTATTTTAGGCATTGGCATACATAAGTGATATTTAACAGGAGTTGGGTGGCTGATCATAAGGGTTGTCATTGAGTCAAATGGTGTGGTTTGGATTCCAAGCTTGTATGCGGCAAGGAGTAAGGTTGCCTGTCCAACCTTGTGGGTTTTCGCTGGGTCCTCTGGTTTCCTCCATTTTGCTAAAGAGCCGGACACGCAAGAGAAATATTGAAATAAAATCCAGCCATATGTTAATCCTGAAATGACCTAGTTAAACCCCTTTTCTCTCTCTCTAACCTCCAGACTATTATGGCTGTCTGGGTCTCTAACCTGATAGAATTTCTGATTCAGGAAACTCCACAAAAAATTATTTTAAATACTCAATAAAATATTTATGATTCTTTTTTCAGATTAAAAGAATATGAAACATTAACAGATGAAATAACAAGATTAAAGTCATTATTAGCTAAAGTTAAAGAGGTAAGTCCATCAGGTCATTTCTATATCATTTCTTAACTTCATCGACTAAACCACCAGATTATAATATCGATAGGTCCAGTGTCAGTAAAAACATGCCTTTTCCATGGACAATCTTTATCTATTTCATCAAATATCAGATCCCATGCTGGGTTCACCAGATTATTTCTATATAATTTCTTTACTTCATTTACCAAACCAGATTACAAACTGCATTCGACTCCATGTGTCGAATGATCCCATGTCAGTTTAAATTTCCCTGTGGCAAAATCTTTATCTTTTTCATCAAATAACATATCGAATTCTAGTGAAAACAAGATTCCCATTGAAATAACCTTTCTCTATTGCATGAAATATTAGATCTAATATTGCTGATAAAAAATAATTCCTTTATCCATATTAATTTGATTATTCTTACGCACTATTTGCTTTTGTAGGAGAAGATGTTATTACAAGAGAAATATATTGAAAAACAAGAATTATGTACGATGATTCAAGATGACAACGATAAATTAAGAATTGAATTACAAAATCAGGAAGAGTCATTTAAAAAGGAACGACACTCAACTGGACAAGTAAGTAATATAGAATGTTCTAAAATATTAAATTCTGAATACAGTAAATAAATTGGGAACAACTCTCAGAATGAGAAAAAGTTGACACCTATCCCCTTCTTTAAAAGAACAAATATATATTGATGTATAGTTATTTTTATTTATTTGGGTTTTTTATTTGTTAACTTTGCTGTCCGGTTAATGACCCTTCTGCACTTTGACCTCCCACAACAGTTTCGAAAACTGCTTTCACTTTTGTGTGTTCGGCACCATAGACGATCGCAGACTGGTCATAGAGGTTTTTAGTCCTGCACATACAAAATTTTAACACAATTCCTTGTTGAATCCAACACTGAATAATACGGCAGTAGTTTCAGGCTTATTGTTCCTTATATCTTTGAAGATATTTTTTTTAAATTGAACTCTTGTTTATTTTTTTAGTTGTTAGATGAATTAGGCAAAGAATTAGAAGAATTACGACGATTTAAAATTGAGGCTGAATTAACGCAGGGTAATAATATGTCGGAATTACCAGCCAGATATCAAGAATTACAAGCAGAAGTTAAACATTTAAAAGAGGTAGGGATCACAGTTATTTGTCTTCAAACCCTTGAAATATTCAGAATTCTCAGCCACTGAAATGAGATTTACTTTTCTGCACCAACTGGGGTAATGAAGATAAGCATATGTGAGAAATTTTGCCAGGACAGCAGCACTGTGAACTTCGAATTTCCACTATCAAGGGTTCTGTTACATGTATGGGGAACTACATATTGTCCTCTGTTGTCACTGACAAAGGGGTACCACACTGGAAAATCCCCTAGGTTAACGAGCCAACATCTTACTCACCAAGTCGCTGCAGCTCTCTCCAGGATATGAATAAGGGAGTGGATTTAATATATAGAAATGTATGATTAACAATTCACCAACAAAAACACAATATGGTTAACAACTTTTCTGTTATTTAATAACAATATACAGGCCACGTTTTCAAGTTTAACCTGTATGTTTTACGAAACGTCATGATTAAATAACAGAGAAATAGTTTATCCATGTGTTGAAATCAAATATATATTATTTTTACTCCCTTTTTATATTCCCAGTTAATTTTTATACATATAAAAAACTCTGCACTGTTCTGTTCAATCTAATTGTCTAACACTGGTAATTGGGTTTAATCAAGATTTACATAGTATAACACAATACAGATCTATGGATAACACATTCTATATTATATAGATATGTGTTGTTAATTGTACCTATATATTACACCTTGGCATTATTTCTTCATTTGTATAGTTGATAACGACCAGTGGATTCTTGTCGTGTGTATGTATAGTGATTGTACGACCAGTAAAATCTTGTCGAAACATCGTGTGTATATAATATAGTGATTGTACGACCAGTATATGATATAGTGATTGTTATCCATAGAACTGTGTTGTGTTATATTGTGTTCAATTGCTAAATGTCATTTCAAAGATTTACATAAATTTAAGGAAACTGTGAAATATACTTTAAATCTGCATTTTAAGCTATGGTAGACTAGAGGAGATGTCGTCATAACAGCCCTCGGCCTTAACGACCAAGAATGGTTTGGTCAAAACGGCCCCAATTTTGGTCATAACGGCCTAACATTATGACCAAAATGTTTGGCTGTTATGGTTTAGGTCCATAACCTAACTAGAGTAGGCTCCCATGACACTATATATAAAATGTGTAATTATTATTCTGTCCATTTTGTTAGTCACTATGGGATGAGTGGAAGGACATGTTAAAGGTAGATATCTATCGTCAATCTGTATCGACATATATTTTTGGTTGTTGTTTTATCTTCCTTTTTTTTTTTCCTTTTTTTTTTGTTGTCATGGAAATAACTACCTAGATATTGTCTTGATGTGTTCATTATTATTTTACTTGTATATGTTAGTCCTGTCTCATGGTATGTGCTTGAAATGCTCCCTCCTTGTAGAAAAAAAGTGACCTTTAACATGTTTCGATATCCCATGGTTGGCTAAGCAGTTTCACATCCAAATATTAACAATTTTATTTTTTTCCTACTTTCTTTTTTTTTTTTTGCATGATCTTTACTAACATGTTAAAGTTACTTTCCCACAAAAACACAAAAGCATTTTGGAGTGGTAATTTTGGTATATATGGAAAGTAGAAACATCCAATCTTACTAGATAAAAATCTAAGGGTTTCCCTAACCGGCAACCCGATGTCTGCTCGAGTGACGTCAAATATATGTTTGAATCTGTTTTTAGTCCAAATGTATCATCAAATCACCCAGTTTGTTCCCGGGACGGTATCTTTAACACTTGTATATTAATATCACTCCTTTATTCACAGGATATAGGGAATATTATTATTATTACTATTATTATAAATCACTTATATAGCGCATTATTTACTAAAGTGTTCCAGCTCTTCATTCATAAAATCAGAGAAAACTGATTGTTCATTGCCTGAGCACAAAAATAAAAGTACAAATTTTAGCTTTTGGCTAATGAAAAGCCTGTATTCCTAAAATATTTTAATTTGGCTTTTCTTGATGTTGTGTTACAATACAAACATTTATAATTGCGGACTCTCATCTTCACATTCCAAGTTATTAGTCTATGAATCTATCAATGAATAAGTTTTGCGTCAAAGGATATTGTGAGAATTTTGCCACTGCTGCTGATGGGCAGTCTTTGTTTTCATGGGGAATTATATTCTCATTATTTCACAACTAACATCTTATAACTAAAAATATTAATTGATAAATATTAATTTAATTTGCCTTAAAAACCTAAAAAAAAAATTACAACCCTTGATCATACTTATTGCACATTATCCTGATAAATGTGTGGAATCTTTATTTTGAACATTTTTGATTTCAGGAAAACCGTAATTTAAAAGATAATAATGAAGAAATGAACGCTCAGTTATTAAACCAATGTATGGAAGAAGGTCGATCGTTGTTAAAAGAGAGGGAAGGTGTCAGTATTGCAGAAGAATTAGAAGACTTGTCAAAAGATGAGGTTAGTTATCTCCCTTGTTGTTGTCATGGGTTTCAGATTGGACGAAAGAGCTCACAATATTTCATTCCTTCGGTTGTATTTACTCAATACATCATTGGTACCACCATGTAAATGTGTCTAGACCTTGAGTTTCGCTATTTCCTCATACACATGGTTGCACAACAGGGGCTTTTTGAGGGGGGAGGGGGGGCTTAGTCCAAATGTGGCCTATATGCAGTTTCATTAGAAAATATTTCGATCTAGCTTCCCATCCCTTGATTAGTAGCTTAATAAACTTGGGAAAAGTGGTTTCGTTTTTTCTTACGTTTTTGTTTAGGTCTTGAGTTTAGCTTTTTCCCCATCCAGTTTCGAAAGAGAACATTGCAAATCATTTGTATTTAATGCTATCTTCATCTTAACCTAGGACAAATGATTTAATCTTGTTTTCTTAAATCTTTCCAGTTATTGGCAGCTTTACGAGAAGAACAGAATGATAACATTCGTCTAAAATCTTACGTTGACAGAATTCTCCTCACGATAATGGAGAAAAACCCGTCCTTACTCGAAGTGGCGCATTAATTTATCATAGACGCTTAATATTTATTATTACAAATCAAGAGTGCTGGATAATTGTGTGTTGAAGTTTATCAAGTGATTACATGTACTGATTAATTACTGAAAAAAATGTGATTTTACTGGATGAGTGTGTCTACTTTGAATCAAGACTAAATAGCACAATGACATTCCAATCTAGATTTTGATTTCAATATTGTGTTGCCACTTCTGTGTCGCCATCTTGGAAATGGGATGCTGGTACATACAGAAGACCAAAGTAATTCTGCACCGTCCATGATCGAAACCGACACGCAACAAAGAAGTAATTCACATATCTTGAATAAAAAAAAACATTGCAACATTATAAATATCAACCAATCGGATTTACTGTACTATAATGGATATGTGATATTAAGGTTGTGTATGACTGTGTGTGTGTGTGTGTGTGCATTGCATGTGCATGTGAGTTTGATTATGATAACAAATATATATATATATTATCATTTATGTGTTTTATATGAAGATGTAGAAATAAGTGATATGGAACATTTTTTAACACCCCCCCTTTATTGTAAAATGAACTCATTCAAAATATTCATGAATACTTTATATTGGTTTAAATTTTGAATTTAGGAAGAGTTCACTGTGCAATGGGTTATTGTCTCTTATTTCTACCCTTGATATAAAAGTAGTATATAACTAGCTTTGTAACTAGTGCTATAAATGTTGTCCTTTATTAAAAATGTATCATGAAAATATATGAATTTCTAAGAAACAAAAATACTCAAAATGTCTATTTAATCAGCACCATGTCAATCAACTTTCTACTAATGAAAGGTCGTTCTTGTATTCCTACGTTCTCGTAAACACTTGGTTAATTATTCGCCATGAATTGGAGACTGGCAATTTGAACAGGACTTGGTACTTAAGTCAGTGACTAGGATTCTAGATCCTCTGACTTGGTACTGAAGTCAGTGACTAGGATGCCAGATCCTCTGACTTGGTACTGAAGTCAGTGATTTGGGATTTAACTTGGATTCTAGATCCTCTGACTGGGTACCAAAGTCAGTGACTTGGACTCCAGATCCTCTGACTTGTTCCAACCTCTGATAATTTCCAAAAAACACTAGAGAAAAATGGGTACAAGAATGTTGAATTGGTGTCATGCATGATATTACCCTGTCTCCGATCTAAATTTATGTACATTTGTAAGGGCTCTGTGATAATTTATTTGTAAATATTAAATAAAATATTCAAAAAACAATAATGTAAAATGTTTTGTTTGATTTTAATCAGAGAAAAAAAGGATTTTAAGAATTTGTACATTTTTGATGTGATCTCATTTTTGATCTAGAATGAACAGCAAAATAATATGTGGGTTAGAATGATATCTGAGCCTTTTTTGGGAGTTATCTCCCCTTCAGTAGGCTACTTGGGCGACCTTCGGATGTAGACTGGTTGGGACTACAGTCTGAACTATTCCGACCGTGTTCTTATGGTATGGCTGGTCACGAGCACAGGTTGAACTATAGTGCGACAATCCGTGCAACCGAAAGTCGCCCTGACTGCTGTGGCAATTCCATTCTTGGAGACCCATCACCTGGGTACCTGCTAGTGTGACGGCAAAGATTTAGTATTTCAGTGAGTTGCTACGTCACTGCCAGAGTAACCATTTTATGGAGTGTTGAGAATGTTGGATGCTTAAAAATCATGTTGTTTCAATATATTAATGTGCCAAGCATATCATTATTTATACTAGTTGAAATATTGGATCCGTGTGACGTATATTTCATTGCTAAGCTCGTGCAAGTGTCTGTATTTTAAGTTGTTTAATGATCTCGAGCTTAAGACATTGTGTAATATGTTGAAACAACAACACAGGACTGACGTCACTCATGTAATATATTACTAAATGTCTCGCTCTCGAACATTAAACCACACTTAATGAAGCAATTCCCTGAAGTGTCTAAGAATTGACTAAGATGTGTTAGAAGTAGACAAATCAGAAATCCTTTTCGAATATCAATGGCAAATCAGAAATATCTTTAAAATAATAATACTGTATTTCAAAAGGTATATTTGACTCTAAGATAATTAATATCAACATATATAAATGGATATCACTGAAATTAAAACAAATATCAACTAAGTATAATTATTTCACCTATATTATTATTATATAGCTATGTTGATATTAAAACACTTATATGGATATACTACTTCTGAATTTTAGTAATATTTGCTTGATAACGATATCTGTATGTGTATTGAAACGTAGCACGTCATTAAAATTCAGAAGTAGTATATCTATACAAGTGTTTTAATTTTGATATCAACATAGTCTTAAAATCAATATACCTTGTTGATATTATACTGAGGTGATTTTTAAATTGTTTTGGATCTGATATTGAAGATTAGTTGTCAAGTAATTTTGTATGATATTGAAACCTGACTTGTGAATAGGCCTACATTCAGCAAATATTATATTTATTCACTTGACATGAATGAGTTATTTTGATTTTGGGGAAAGCCACGATAGGAACTTGTGATTCTACATGTATGTGCGGCATTTGACACACAAAAACATAATATGAAACACAATTACTATTTTAATTAAATCGATGTTGTTTGAGGGTTCTCTTGAGGTATTCAGGCAAACGATGCTGGATATAATATACAACGTTGAGAGAACTACAACAAAGTATCGCTTTAATTAGAATAGGAACTTGTGATTCTACATGTATGAGCGTCATTTGACACACAAAAACATTAGGCCTATATGGAACATATTAATTAAAGCGACATTTCATTGAGGTTTCTCTCGACATTATCAGGCAAATGATGATGAATATAATATACAGAAGTTTTATATACAACGTTGAGAGAACTTCAACGAAGTGTCACTTTAATTTGAATAGTAATGTGTTCCATATTATCGTGGGTGAAGTGTCAAAATGGTGTATCACGGGAAATTAGTCAAATACACTTTTTTGCAATTAATATGCACATTTCTGTCTAAGCTGTGTATCTCTGCGCCAATTAGAACTGTTATGGATATCATGTGTCCAAATGTTGTATCTTGATTTGTGGAAATTTTGAAATGCAAAAGGTTCTATTTCTTAATCTTTAGAAATTCTTAGATACACTTTTGTGACACTCCACTAACGAAATGTTTTTGAGTTTAGTATGTTGATTGCTTCTTTGTTTTTCTTTTCGTCAACCACTTTAAAGGTTTTAGACAGAGATTTATGATGCTCTATTTTATATGGGTGGAATGTTCTCTATAATACGCTAACCTTGGGCTCTTGTTACAATATTGTTACTGTAACAAGAAGTCGCTGTAACAGATGGTTTCATTGACTAATTCCTCATGCTGTCCAGAATGCCGGTAATATAACAACTCTTCCAGACCCTAGTGTTGTACAGATAAATAAAACAAAATTTTGAACTATAAAAAACGAAACGAAATAGGATCTGTTTTTTTAATCAGGTTGTACCTGGGTAGCAAAAGAGCATATTAAAATACGACCATTTATATGGAATAAAATTACTGATTGTTATATATATATGGTGGGACATTTAAACATGAATTCCATTTTTGTTTTCAAACAATATCTATAACAAATGAGTAATTCAATTTTATTCCATTTAATTTGTCATTGTGTTTTTTTTTGTTTTATTTTGAATGAAATGAAATTGGGTTTAAACTGTTTAACGTCCTACTTTTCTTCACGGATTGTTTTTTTTGAATGAACAGGCTATTGAAATGAGATGAAATGGGGTTTAAGGTCTAACTTTTCTGGATTGAGCAGGTTATTGAAAATGAATAGGGGGGTTGGATGGCCGTATGGTTAGCACGTGCACGCTGTATCATAAGGCTTGTCATTGAGTCAACTGGGGTGGTTTCGAGTCCCTGGTTGTACGTGACAAGGAGTAGGGTCGCCTGTCCAACCTCATGGGTTTTTTCGGGTCCTCCTGTTTCCTCCCACTGCTAAAGACTCCTACGCGCAAGAGAATTATTGAAATAAAATTAAACCATGTTTGTCCCAAAATGACCTAGTTTGTGTTGAGTGGACGTTAAACCCCATTTCTCTCTCTCTCTTTCTGAAAGTGAATATCTTTTGTAAATTATTTGTATATTGTTGTAGAATATATAATATTTATCTGCTTTCGATGTTGTATTTTTTTATGTTTTTTTTTGTAAAATAGTGATTTTTTTTCAATTTAAATTATTGATGCAATGTTTTAAAATATTTGAGATTTTATTTTTCAAGAATAAAATTGAAAAAAAATCTCAGTAAAAAAGGACAAATTATTTTTATGAAAATATCGTATGTTTGTTGAAAAGTCTTTTGTGTTTCCAAGAAATTAAAAAAATGAATAATATATGCTCAAAATTGGAATGAATTTCTTAATTTTGTCCTAAAATATTCCATGAGAACTCCATTCCAGATTTGACGAAAGTCCATAACATTTGAACATTCCATCATTTTTATGCATCTTTATAAACTATAAGGAGTTATCTTTTCTTTGATCATCATCACAAATCAGTGAATTATGTAAGTCAGTTTTACTGATGAATGAAGATGATTATATGTTGTGAAGATTTGTTAAAAGAAACTTTGTGCCTATGTAAAAGATTTCACCGTCCGCTAAACATTATTATTTAAAAAAAATACTGTACAGAAAAGATTTTTATAAAGTGTTAAAATAATAATTTTTAAAATGAAATTTTTTGTACAAATAATTCTTATTTTAGATTATTTTAATATTGGTGTGTTTGTTTAGTTTATCTCAGAAATATTTGACCACATAATATTTGAACAGTAGAGAGTGTGGTTGGGAGGAGGGTGGGGAGAGATTATATTATGGATCAATTTAAAGCCGTATTAAAGTTACAATTTCATATTTTCTAAAAAAGTCAAAACATAATTATTTCTATGGCTTTTACTCAATAGGTTGTCAACTCACTATTATACGATCATAGGTGTCATTCTCACACTTAAAACTCATTTACACCGGAAATAATAACACAATTACCTCCCTTGTTTTCTATTCTCCACCATGGAGTAGCTATCTTCAAACGTTGGAATTTGAAGATGAAAATGATATTTTTGCCAATTTCTCAACTGGCAATAGTGAATTATAGGTTTAATAGGATTATTCTTTAACAAGGTAGGACTGTTTATAGATACCGTCTATTTTAAGGCTTTATTTTAATAAATTTTAAAAATATAACTTAAAAATATGAAATTGCAACTTTAATCATTAGTCTGGAAATATTTTTTTCCGTTCTTATCTTTTCCATTGTCAGTTGTTATATCAGCACACAAGTAACCTAGTATATTCCTGAAGCAATGGTTAATAAGCATTATCAGCTGATAATCTTTATAACCATTGCTTTGTGAACATGGTAAAACTGTGTGCTTACAGTAATTTAATAAAATATGGGGAAATATTTTAATTTAAAATTAGAATTAAAAATAAACTGGGGCGGATCCAGTTGTACATTGGGGAACAATTTTTTTCCCCAAACTCATGTTGCTAAACGAATTAAGTCTGATTAGGTTGGAAATCGTTATTTTGCTCCGAAACGGTTGGTAACTGGTGACTTGGTTGATTGCCCGTCGGTCCGCTCACCGAGGGCTGGGCTTCGCATTCCTAAGTTGGGGCAGGACGCCCCCCCCCCCCCTTTCTAAAAATTTTGCATCTGCCCCTGACAAATATACCATTTAAACGTAACACATTAATATAAACACAACAATTCTATGTAAAACTTTTACTGTATTTTTATTTTCAATCGGAGCTACATTTCTATGATAATCTCTTGTCGTTTTCAAGCACAATAGAACTCTTGTGTTGAATTTAATCTTGACAAATGTTAGCATTATTTATGCATTGAGTAAAAAAAAAGTTTGAATGGAGTGAATTAGATATTGTTTAAATCTCAATTAATGATAAACTTGTCCTGAATTGTGTACAAATTATCTTGTTAAACAACACGTTACATATATACATTATATATATATATGTAGTAGGAAATAAAAAACCTATTTATATACTAGTTTTATTGTTTACTTGTTTCTACTGCCCCATGTTCCTGAAGCAACGACTGTGAGTTTCACACCATCTGGACGTTGCTTGTTTACTTCACAATTCCCGAACTTATAGCTATGTTATCTACAGACACGTGAACAGTAGCACCCAATCAGAGGTTGTGATATTCACGACCTCCACGGAAACCTTGACATTGCACGAACCTTGAACTTTGCAACTCGATTATCACAGGTAGATATTTTAGCTTCAAAGTGCGAGACTTGGTATTTGCGTCGACCGAGGATATTATGTGAAGGCCTTGATAAGATGTACAGGCATATTAAGTTTTTCCAGGGCTCAAGTCTACTATTGTTATTGTTCATCATCATATGTGACCGTCTCCCACAAAAAGCAGGTGGGGCGGTTGGGTGGCCAAATGGTTAGCACGTGCGCGCTGTATCATAAGGTCTGTCATTGAGTCAACTGGCATTGTTTCGATTCCCCGGTTGTATGTGACAAGGAGTAGAGTCGCCTGTCCAACCTCGTGGGTTTTTTCTCCAGTTTCCTCCCACGTCATGTCCACGCTAGCGAGCCAGCGTCTTACACACTTAGCCACCATGGCTTCCTACATCCCTGCATTGAAGGGGAGGATTCCTCGGGATTTTCTATTGTGGTTTCCCCTTGTCACTGGTGCAAGGCGGATGGCCTGATGAGTACAGCTGTCTAGTCATTCGGATGGAATGAAAAACCGAGGTCCCGTGTATACATTGTCCTGCCCTTGGCAGTTAGAATTTGATATAAGAGTAGGCCATAGTGCCGCTGCCCGGGCAAAATTTCCCTCATAGCACACTGTATGGCATATGCCCGTCTGCATTAGCCCAGTAGGAGCAGAACAGTAGGACCTTAAACCCCATTTCATTTCATTTCATTTCCTTTATAATACCCCTCTGGCCTCTCCCCTTTGAACACGCGCCTGTCTTTTCTTCACCAATAAATCTTCATGGCTTTTCGTGAAATTACCCAATAATCCAAACAATTTCTATGTTTTCTTCTAATCTGTTAAAAAAAGACTAATTGAATCCACGCAACCTTTCTTCCATCCTTTAATTTGTACAAGTTGTGAAACTTCCTTCCAACTTCAATCAAATTCAAATTAGCAACCAATGTGCAATCGGACTCAGATTATTGGATGAAAAAATACCGAGAAATGTCATCGTGTTCTTGATTCAAGGTCATCCTTTTGTCACGTATATGCTATAAATTCCCGCCAATAAAAGACTAGATCTGCCACGTGGAAGAATGGAATGATGAATTGATTTTGTTTATGACATTTCAGTCTTTGGAATGTCAGTGAAAATGAAATCTTTATTCATTATCAAGGGCCGTTCAAGCGTTGCGAACGTTAAGGACGGGGATACAACAGTCAATTACTTTACGACTATATTTATTAGAAAGTTTTTTCAGTGTTTAGGGTGTTAACTGTTAAGGTGTTAATCCTGCCCCGCCCCATTCCGGACCCATCCTAAAATAAACGAATTCCATCACCTGTACCTGCATGTGTTTGTTGCTCTCTCTCCCGAGAAGCCGGGTCGGCTAATCCATCCACGTGCCCTATCGTCTGTTCCCACAAAGACCCCTAGTTACGTGCAAGCGAATTATTGAAATAAAATTGAAATTCTTGGTTCCAATGTGTTGAGTGAACGTTAACTCGGGGGGTGGGGTGGGGGGTCGGGCATTAACGCGCGTGCTTTAGATCACAAGGTTGGCTGTCCAACCTCGGAGATTTTTCTCCGGGTACTCCGGTTTTCCTCCACTGCTAAAAACCCCTACGCGCAAGCAAATTATTGAAATGACCTAGTATGTGTTGAGTGGATGTTACCCCCCACCCCCTCTCTCTCCCTCTAGCTCTGTTTGTTTTATTGTTTATTGTAATGTACATCTCTCCTGTGTCGTCTGGTAGAATACATCATAAACGAGAAAGAGATTCAGTTTAATCTGGAAAACGGGCGCTAGGCAACGACAACTCATTCTATCAGATTAGTCTGACCTATTGGCCTAATTCGTCCTGATCCAATAATGGAAACTAGGTCACACATATTCCTGGGAATAATGTCTGCTTGACAATAAAGGCCTATTGGGAAAGTGATTCTGTCTACGAATGGTCACAGGTCGTCCACAAATGTTATGACCCCGCTGCAGTCGTAAATAAGTTTGGTTTTTAAAGGGCGTATGACTCTATTCGTTGGGACCTTGTAAGAATGTGCTGGACGTCTTTAATCAAGTTTTGTGCACAGTTGTCCCAATGTCTTCAGTTTCTTGTTAATACTAACGTCTATGAAGTTCTTATACATACACATTGAATTTAAAATTCAGCCAATGAACAGTTTTTTCTTGTAATAACTTTAATCAGTCCGTTAGCTAACGGATAATGAAATTGACTTTCCAGCAACAGAAATTTAACGGACCTTTAACAAACGACACGTTAGCAAGATAACGATTCGTTCGGGTTCAGTCTGATTAAAATACAGGGCCCTGTTTCATTTCGGTTTTTTTATACTTTCGATGGCCAACACTACATGAAGATCTGGACAGCTGTAGTGGGAGGTCGTGTCAGAGGTAACATGAGCGACTTTTGATCGTATGACGTCAGACCTTTGATTAACCAATCAGCGTTGATGTTTCTAATGAGTTACCCACAGTTACGTGCAACTCGCGCCTAAAACTCGCCGTAACAGACCGTTTCATTGGCTAATCCCTCACATCATCAAGAACGCGGGTTATATAACAACTCGTCCAAATCCTAGTGTAGTAAAGACAAATAAAACGAAATTTTGAACTATAAAAAACGAAACGAATTAGGATCTGTGTTTTAATCAGATTGGTTTGAGTTTAACGGATCGTATAACAACCGGTCCCTAGAAGGCATTTACCTAGACCAGATATTAGGAGACATTGCTAGATCACCTGAAGCAGATGGTTGTTTTTTAAATCTCAATTTTTACAACTCTTACTTTTCTTTACACGTAAACCATATCTTTATTAAAAATATAAAGTTGTTTATTTGAAATAGATATCATATTATGTATGTCATGGCTGTCTGTCTATATCTAATCAAAATGGGTTGATATATAAACAAGGAAGAACTATATAGCTTACACTGGCCTGTGAGGATGAACTATAGATTAAAGGAGCTCAATCTATATTCTTTGAAATGAAATGAAATGAAATGGAGTTTAACGTCCTACTGTTCTGCTCCTAACATGGGCTAATGAAAGCGGGTATATTCTTTGACACGTAGAAATTGACACAGATGGGTCGCAATGCATGTTCGACGATATACGCGAAGAGTCCAAATTGAATGTCAGTCTTTAGCTTACAATATACAGTGCCGGACTGGACCCACCTCTCCACCTGTTCGTGACAGGTAGGCCTAAACTCATTAAAAAAAGTGGGCCTAAGCCTATATAAAGAAAAAAGAAAAAAGAGAAAGGAAAGAAGGAAGGAGAGAATAGGACAAAGGACAGGAGAAAAAAAGGATAGGAAAAAAAGAATGACAAACAACACAAAAAAAGAAGTGTACTAGAATTCTTGAATTCATCTAATGATAGTGCTCTTAAGTCATTCTGTTATCGAATTGTATCAGGAAATCAAAAATTTGCCTTCTGCTTGGAAAATGGGTTTGCGGTTGTCAATTTTCAAAATATTCAGGGCCTAAGTTTACTACAAATATCACCTTTTAGTTTAACTAAATATCATTTGTGCTTGATAACGATAAGAGAATACTTGTCGAAACGTCGTGCTATACTTATAAACCAGTGATTGTATTTCCATATAAACTGTGTTGTGTTTTTTTAATGATATACACGGCAATACAATATAGGACATACACTCCAATACAATAATGATATACACGGCAATACAATATAGGACATACACCACAATACAATACATGATATACACGGCAATACAATATAGGACATACACCTCAATAAAATACATGATATACACGGCAATACAAGATAGGACATACACCTAAATACAGTATAGTATATATACATCCCAAAACAATATAGGATATACTCCCCAATACAATATAGGATATACACTCCAATACATGTACATTTTTCCCATAGCACACTGCAGGGCGTTGTCCTCCTTTATTATCCCGGCTGGTGCACAAATCAAAATGGGGTTTAACTTCCTACTGTTCTTCTCCGACTGGGCTAATGAAGGCGGTCTTACGTCATACAGTGTGCTATGAGGGAAATTTTGCCGAGACAGCGGCACTGCGGCCTATAATATCGAATTCCATCTACCAACAGATATTTTACATGCACGGCAATATGTACCTCGTTTTTTTTGTCCCATCCGAATGACTAAGACTGGTGCACAAAAGTAGGACCTTAAATCTCATTATATTACGCTTCGTGTAAATCTCATCTTATTGTTAGTTTATTGATCTTTATAAACAGAATTTCTCTCGTTTGAATAACGTCTATTAATAATATATGAAGACATTGCACCTATTTAACACTTGGGTTTAATTTGTTAAGCGGAGATAGATATTGATTAAAACGTGTAAATGGGTTCAATTGAAGAGAAAAATAATGGCGTGATCAGAAACTTGATAAATGATAATACTTTTTGTTTTTTCTTTTAATTTTTGCTGGAGCTGTAGCCCCTTCAGTTGATACACAAAAGGGAAACTGTTAGTTTTTCTTGAACGAAGGCAAGCACCAGTCTTGTAACATAAGGGCCGATAAAACACGAAAAGTTTGGGGTTAGGCTGAGACTCTGTTTAGGAAAAAATGAAATGAAATGGGGTTTACATCCTACTGTTCAGCTCAGAACTGGGCTAATGAAGACGGGCATATGCCATATAGTGTGCTATGAGGGAAATTTTGCCCGGACAGCGGCACTACTCTTACATCGAATTCCAACTGTCAAGGGATCTTTTACGTACACGCCAATATGTACACGGGACCTCGGTTTTTTGTCCCATCCGAACTACAAGACAGCTGTCCCTATCAGATCCTCCGAGCTGCATCACTGACAAAGGAGAACCACGCCGGAAAACGAAAAATCTGGATTAACTTTCTCGGCCAATGCAGGGATCGAACACCCGACCTCCAGGATAACGAGCCAGCATCTTACCCACTTAACCACCGTGGTCCCCCACTCTGCTTGGACAAAATTATCCACATCAATCAGAAAACGTAGCACCAAGGACTGTGATGAGAAGTTATTTCGAACTTCTTAGTTGTTCGTTGCTAACGATAAGATAAGATAAGATAAGATAAAATAAGATAAGATTTTATTGTATCATTGCATCTACCAAGGACAGCATACACAGTTTAAACAAAAGTTGATCACACATTTATAACATAACATCTGGGGTGATCCTTTATGGATGTACAATGTGATATAACAAGTCTATAAGCATTAAAAGATGGCTGGTATAATGAGAATCAGTATAGAGCTAAAACAAAAATTATCTAAACTAGCCTGAAAAATAAACAAACTACTTCTACCGTAAGTATTAGTAAAATAAACATATTATATTGAACTGGGGTGTTGGTTAACAGGTAACTCTGATGCTCTTTCTTGGAGACACTTATATATATATATATGAAGCAACCTGACTGGTAATTTCGTTGGGGGGATTTAAAACATTAATCATATTGCACGAGATGTGCGGATTGCTTTTGAAAATTGGCGTAAATTTTGAATTTCTAAGATTGTTATATTTATTACAGTCAAATATGAAATGATATTCGTCACGATGTAGGATGAATGGGTGGGGCTGACCCGGCTATTCATTAAAGTGCCCCCCCCCCCCAAAAAAATCTACGAAAAACATTGTTCCATAAATAAATGTCATGTTTCGGTAGAGTTAACCTATCTTGGTTAAAGGAGCTAAAGCGCTATTCTTTGGCACCTAGACGCAAATGGGTCGCAACGCATATAATAATGTAATTTGAACGTATATAAACTGATTTACATTCAATCGTTTCTGTTTTTACTGTATTTTCTAATCAGTTATGTTCGGCAAAATACGCGAAGAGTCCAAATTGAATGACAGCCCCCCACCTCTGTTCTAAGGCCAACTTGGAATCCGTGTCTTCTATTTTTCACTGTGATTTTTTTTTCTCCACCAAAAGGGATCATCTGACACAAATTTATAATAATTCAACACTATTTTCAAGTTGCTAAACGAACTACTAAAACTGGAAAAACTAGGCAGACTGGATCACATAGACATAACTATCAGATCTCGCAAACTCTAAATGGACACAGCTCACCAAATATTTCTACGCCGTCACCCTCTCGCAAACTCTAAATGGACACAGCTCACCAAATATTTCAAGGGCAAAGGTTATTTTTAGTCTTTCTCTCCCTTTCCCTTTTCCCCCCTTTTGCATGGCGATTTTTGTTGACTTTTTGGTGTAGAATCGAAGAAAAGGGTTTGAAAATACATTTTCTACCAGGTTTTGGTGAATATTCATGATTTTGAGGCGGAAGGATACAAGAGTTGTGAGGTTAGTTAGGTTGAAATGTAGGGTCCAAAATTGCATGTTTTTTTGTCGCTACTTCCAGCTTGTGTATCTCAAGTTTTCCATGGTGAACCTCATACGTGCTTTTGGGCAAGAGATTGCCACATGTTGCTCCATCTGTGGTAGAAAGCGTTCTACCCAACGAATATTTGGGAAAAAGTTAGAGCTGGTCTAAGAGACGAGAATTAACATTAAAGTCAATGGGCAAATGTTTAGTGATCTGTGGCCAAATAAACACCGAACACTGAATAGACTCGAGTAACGCGGAATTAATCCCAGATTATCAAGACTGTTCATAAATTATATATAAAGAGCGTTTAAAGAGGGGCCATTGTGATAACATGGCCAATAGATAACAGTTATTTAAGACTGGATAAACCATAATGTTTAAAATAATGTGTAGATCAGGTTATCACGACATCTTAAATTTCACATCGGTGTCATATTCAGAGAGAGAGAGTGATGGGTTGGGTTTAACGTCCACTCGACACAAACTAGGTCATTTCGGGACTAACATATGGTTCAATTTTATTTCAATAATTCGCTTGCGCGTAGTGGTTTTTAGCAGTGGGAGGAAACCGGAGGACCTGGAGAAAACCCACGAGGTTGGACAGGCGACCCTACTCCTTGTCCGTACAATCTGGGAATCGAAACCACGCCAGTTGACTCAATGACTGACCTTATGATACAGCGCGCACACGCTCACCATTCGGCCATCGACTTAAATCGAATAAAATAGTCAATTTAGGACTTGAAATGTCAGTTAACTATAGCTTAGTGTTTGTTCTCGAGCGGAGCTAAATGTAGACAGACAGTCTCAGTTTAGTGGTTTCTATTTTGAGCTTTTTGAGAGGAAACCGATGAAATTGAATTGTATATTCGTGTCCAGATCAGCATCACTGAAACCCCAGTTTTCAAAAGATTTTCTCATCACTCAAACCAACAAAAAGCTCAAACTTAAACATTTCATAGAAAATGAACTGTTTTTATATTGTTATGGGTGTGGGGGGGGGGGGGCGCTACACTGGACAAGATTACAACTGAAAACAGCCAAATAATCATTGATTTAGCGTGGAAAATTTGGGCGGAGTTATAATTTTGTACCCAGAAATAAACGAAAATTGTTCTTCCTGACCCGAAATGAATTTTACTGTAGTTTAATATAATGATACATATCGATCTGAACTGTAGTTTAATATAGTGATTCATATCGATCTGTTGATATATCATTATCTTAATCTCGATTCCCCGCTTGTACGTGACAAGGAGTAGGAGCACCTGTCCAACCTCGTAGGTTTTCTCCGGCTCACCCGCTGGTTTCCTCTCACTGCTACAGATCAATAAAAATAAATTAAACCATACGTTAGTCCCGAAATGACCTTGTTTGTGTCCAGTGGGCGTTGCCCCCCTCTCTCTCTCTCTCTCTCTCTCTCTCTCACACACACACACACACAAATGAAGTTATGAATTTTCATTAATCTCTCTCTCCCCTCTCTCTCTCTCTCTCTCTCTCTCTCTCACCAAAATGAATTTATGAATTTTCATTAATATATCTCTCTCTCTCTCTCTCTCTCTCTCTCTCACCAAAATGAATTTATGAATTTTCATTAATCTCTCTCTCTCTCTCCCTCTCTCTCTCGCTCTCACTCTCTCTCACTCTCTCTATTAATCACCATTTGTATCGCCGGTATGTATATTATATAAACCACACCCTGTATTATAAAATCAATATACCTGTATCGCCGGTATATATACACCTGTATTATTGATATTTTATTAGTCAGAATTGATATCCAGTATAGAACGTGAATCATTGCACATAAAACAAAATGTCTCATCAATCAATGTGTTTAAATCACTCCAATAAAAATTACGCCGTTCTTTCATTTCTCGTGTCTCGCTTTTTTATGTTAAAGATGGGGGGTTGGATGGCTGAATGGTTAGCGTGCGCGCGCTGTGTCATTGAGTCGACTGGCGTGGTTTCGAATCTCCGGTTGTACGTGGCAAGGAGTAGGGGCGCCTGTCCAACCTCGTGGGTTTTCTCCGGGTCCTCCGGTTTCCTCCCACTGCTAAAGACCCCTATGCGCAAGCGAATTATTGAAATAAAATTAAACCATATGTTAGTCCCGAAATGACCTAGTTTGTGTCGAGTGGACGTTAAACCCCATTTCTCTCTCTCTTTTATGTTAAAGATGCACTAGGCAAGAGTTAAATCTGTCATTGTAGTTCTTTTTCTAGCTTCAAATGTTATATAAATTACTTATTAGACATTTATTCACATGACAAGCCAATAATTTCTTTACATCATCGGATGGTTGTGATTTTGAACGGATTGAAACACGGTCGAGATTTAATAAATTTAATTTAAATATGGTCATTCGAGATTTTATTTATTATCGTATCATTGGTAGCAATGAAAATTAATTTGACTGAAATTTTCAATATATTCCTTTTTCATTATGATATATATATATTTTTAAAACTATTATAGCGGGAACTGACAGCTCTTATATTTAAATCTTACATACTGCCTCTTTAATAATGACCCCCACCCCCACCTTGTCAGTGATGCAGGTAAAATGGACAAAGGAGACTTTATTTATTATCATAACAATGGTAGCAATGAAAATTAATTTGACCGAACTTTTCAGTATATTCCTTTCCTATTATCTATTCTTAAAATAATATAGCGAGAACAGAGAGAGACAGAGAGAGAAATGGAGTTTAACGTCCACTCGACACAGACTAGTTCATTTCGGGACTAACATGGTTTTAATTTTATTTCAATAATTTGCTTGCGCGTAGAGGTCTTTAGCAGTGGGAGGAAACCGGAGGACCCGGAGAAAACCCACGAGGTTGGACGGGCAACCCTATACCTTGTCATGTACAACCGGGGATTCGAAACCATGCCAGTTGACTCAATGACAGACCTTATGATACAGCGCACGCGTGCTAACCATTCGGTCATCCACCCCCACCCCCACCCCCACCCCCCCACCCTAGAGAGAACAGACAGCTCTTATATCTTAATTCTGTATCTTTAATAATGCCCCCTCCCCCTGCCCTTGTCGGTAGTGCAGGACGGAGGGCCTGACAAGGACAGCTGTCTAGTCGTTCGGATAGAACGAAAAACCGAGGTCCGGTGTACACATTGGCGTGCACGTAAAAGATCCTTTGGCAGTTGGAATTCGATATAAGAGTAGGCCGTAGCGCCGCTGCCCGGGAAAAATTTCCCTCATAGCACACTGTATGGCGTATGCCCGTCTTCATTAGCCCAGATTAGGAGCAGAACAGAGGGACGTTAAACCCCATTTCATTTCATTTCATTTCATTTCATCTATCTCAGTTGAATAAATATTGTTTAAATCAAACCAACAACAGGACGTTAAACCGCATTTCATTCCAGTCCAGCTACCTTTATTAAAAGATTGAACGATCAAATATTAAACGCGAAATTTCTTTGGTTAACAACCTGTTCGGCAGTAGGGCAAGAAATGTTTTACTCCAGCCTATCATAAATTTGCATCATTCCAAATTTAAAGTAAAAGCGCCTAACTTTGAAAATGCATGTCAGTATGTCAGCAAATTCCAAACATTTTACAAATAATATTGTTCGGGATTTTGAAACAGGTTATTGGGGTTAGGTCTATTTGATAAGGCCAAGTTTGGTCAAAGGTCTTCTTCAATCTAACCCTGGACCTAGCCCTAATGCTTACCCTAACCCTAACCTACAATCTCGCCAACAATCACGTGCCCTAACCTTATTTACATCTCGACCACCGTTACAAAAATTGGGTTGGCCTTTAAACAAATAGATTAAGCCGACTATTGGGCTATTCATCTGTTGGGTATGATTTTTCTGAAGGCAATACAAATTTTTGAACAAAACGTCTGGCAATCTTGGTAGAAATTTCTGACACCTAAGGTACCCCACCCCACTACATTTTGGAATTAAAATGTTGGTCAATTAGCTTAGTGTCTGTTCTCAAGCGGAGCTAACTGTAGACAGACAGCCTAAGTTTAGTATGATTTAACCAGACAAATGCTGGTGATCAGGAGTAGATGAAGATGAATGAGTATCTACCGTTCTTTCGGTAATCAATAGTCGATTGTTTCTATATGAAGTCTTACATGAGATATTGACCTATGATCTATGTCTAGAGTATATCATATTGCACTCGGCAAACCTCGACAGATTCTGTTACTCTACATCTTGCCTCGGCTGTATGACGGGAAGTGATATGTACGTACGCGATGCGGCACCGGTTCACTTATTACGAACACTTGCGTCATTCGAAGCGTGTGTAGAATTTTTAGTGCAAAGTTGTCCTTGTTTGAAGAAAATCGGATAAACTTGAAAGAAAAACAGCTTCAGACTTTGAAATATTTGTATGATAAAACATTCTTCAAAGGCGTCGTCATGGGCATCGCCGTTGGTAATTTAGGCACTTGAAAGTAGTTCCAATGGCGGACTTCGTCATACAGCCGGAATCGATGCTAGATGTAGGGTACTGGAATCTGCCGAGTTTTGCCGAGTGTATTTTATTGATGTAAAACAGAATGTAATCAAGATTTTGACACCTGATCCTCTCACATGAATAGAAAAAAACACCAGATCATACAATTATTAGAACATACGTCTAGACTGATTGATGTAACTCGTTACTTATTATAATACTTATATAGATATGTATCTGCTTTATCATGGGGCGGTGACTCGTTATAGTTGGCTAAAAAGGTCAGTTGGACCCCAGTCGCGTCCCACATGGCCGCCGCGTATATTAATGAGTCTGACCGTTATAGTTAGGAGATGAAATGAAATAAGATGGGGTTTAACGTCCTACTGTTCTGCTCCGAACTGGGCTAATGAAGACGGGCATACGCCATACAGTGTGCTATGAGGGAAATTCTGCCTGGATAGCGGCACGTACTACGACCCACTCTTATATCGAATTCCAACTTTTACGTGCACGCCAATGTGTACACGGGACCTCGGTTTTTCGTCTCATCCGAACGACTAGACAGCTATCCTTGTTAGGAGCCTTGGGTGGCGGAGCCAGGATTTTTTTGTAAGAGGAGGTTTACCAGGTTCCTCAGGCAATGTATCTTTGTAGGGCCTATAGTGTGTGTGTGTGGGTGTGGGTGTGTGTGTGTGTGTGTGTGTGTGTGTGTGTGGGGGGGGGGGTCAGTTATCATGTAACCATACTATTGTTATGTCCAGATTGGGTAGAAATTATAGTTGAATTGGTTGAATTTTTGTAACTGATGTAAGGCCATCTGATGATAAACTATATGTACATATAAAGCACACGAGCGTGGCACTTTCGTATAAAAAAGTGTTGGGACCTGGGCACCTGGATCCGCCACTGAACGTGTGCTCTTTAGGTCACAAGGCCCGCTTATGCGCGTTGTGAGTTGGGTCATGGCTTGTTCGTGACAAGGAGTTGGATCCCAACCCCATGTGTTTCCTCTTTTCCTCTGAAAATGGTAAAGATACGTGCACGCAGGCGAATTATTGAAATCAGTGGTTTCCAACCTTTTGTTGGTTGCGACCCCATTCCAGAATGGGATCGCGATTAGATATTCCCGGGTGCCAATTCACTATCCTATCCGAACAGAGAGGAGTAACTGAATATTCTTGCCGCGTTCAACCTCTACTCCAAAACTTGGAGGATTATAAAAAGCACTTCTCAAGTGGTTTACGTATTATTGTTTATATAGGAGGTTTACAGCAGGATGGGCTTGGTAAGAAATCACTCAGAATCTACAACTGAGTGGAAATGTGGGATTAACTCACCGTAGAAGGAGGTAATGATTACCGAAACATATCATAAATATATTTTTTTTTATTGTTTTAAAATTATCGGGGGTGGGGTGGGGCGGCAAATAGAGGGTAGACCAGATTAATGGGAGGAGAAATGCCCCCCCTCTTCCCCCTGCAACCCCACCCCCTCTGGCGCAGTTACAGCTTAGTTAAGACGAATAAAATCTGATAGATAAAATTTATGACGATATTACACCATACATTTATAATGACCCGTATTAATCTATTTCCGATGACCCCGTGACCTTTCTATTTAACCAATCTGTGGTGTAATCAGGACATGAGACCGGAAGCAGACTTAATATGGCGGAATTTGACCAACGTGTCATAGAATGATTCTCGGGGTGATTGTCGAGTTAAATGGTTTAAATCACGTATATATTTCATTAAAGATATAAGGGTGTAGATTATTTTCTACGGGCTGATATCCAATAACGACCGATAAAATAAAGAGTCATTCATTGCCTTGAGCATCGTTATCATAGTCATCATGGGGGGGGGGGGGGGGTAGCAAGCGCGCTTTAGATGACAAGGTTGCCTGTCCAACCTCGTGGATTTTTTCCGGGTCCTCCGATTTCCCCTCACTGCTAAAGACCCCTATGCGCAAAGCAAGCGAATTATTGAAATAAAATTGAACCATATGTTAGTTGAGAAATGACCTAGTTTGTGTCGATGAATGTTAAGACCCCATTTCTGTCTTTCCTCAAATTAATGATCTACCAGGTTTTTGTACAATCCAGTTAGATAAGGACTATCTAGTGTTAAATGGTTCACTGTCATCTTGGTCTTTAATAATTTACTGGAAGCAACCATTTCAGTTAGATACTGGATAACTTATCTTTTATTGACAAGACTTTCCCTCTCTCTCTCTCACTCTCTCTTTCCATCTCTCTCGTAGCCATCATGGAATTGTGACGTCAAATAAAAAACCAAAGTCTGTCGATTATCAGGTTAGAAATTAAATGGGGTTTAACGTCCTACTGTTCTGCTCCTAAACTGGGCTAATGAAGACGGGCATACGCCATACAGTGTGCTATGAGAGAAATTTTGCCCGGGGGGGGGGGGCACTACGGCCTACTCTTATATCGAATTCCAACTGCCAGGTGATCTTTTACGTGCACTCCAATGTGTACACGGGACCTCGGTTTTTCGTCCCAGCCGGACCTCGGTTTTTCGTCCCATCCGAACGACTAAACAGCTGTCCTTGCCAGGCCCTCCTTCCTGCATCACTGACAAGGGGGAACCACGCCGGAAAATCGTAAGGCCTGTCATTGAGTCAACTGGCGGGGTTTCGAATTTCCGGTTGTACTTGACAAGGAGTAGGGTCGCCTGTCCAACCTCGTGGGTTTTCTCCGGGTCATCCGGTTTCCTCCCATTGCTAAAGACCCCTCCACGCAAGCGAATTATTGAAATAAAATTAAACCATATGTTAGTTCCGAAATGACCTAGTTTGTGTCGAGTGGACGTTAAACCTCCCCCCCTCTCTCTCTCTTCTCTCTGTCTCCAAAGAATATAGATTTAGCTGCTTTAACGTATTCTTGTGGTTTGAGAATAACCATATGAAGGTCACTATCAGTCTATGTCACGTGCCTTCTCTACGGTTGGCTTTATAATTCATTAATGGGCATGTTTCAACAAGTAGCTCACGCTATCTCTAAATCCATCTCCTCAGCTTTTATCACCCACCTATCAATTTCATTCCCTCATTTATATATCTTCTATCCACATTGATAACAACAAGTGTATAATTACTGAACTACTTTTTCTCATCATTGCCCGGTCCAACTGGCAAACGCGTCTAAAAATGAATGAAATCAATGAAATATTTTTAAAAAAAAGAAAAAGAAAAAAAAGAATGAGCTCGTGCCATAAATGCACAACATGAATAGTAAGCAATTTGCTGACATTTGAAAATTAAATGACCTGGATGTTTTATTTTTGTTTTTAGTTTTATTTGGACCATTGGACAAATTTAATCCCGGACAAGACACATATACATGCACGTAAAAAATATTTGACCGTTGCATGTCCAGGCAAACTTTCCCTCATAGCACACCTTGTGACGTATGCACGTCTTTATTAGCCCAGTTCGTGCAGAAGAGTGGGGCGTTAAACCCCACTTTATTTCATTTACCTTGACAACTGTACATCTAGAAATAGAGAGAAAGGGAGAAATGGGGTTTAACGTCCACTCGACACAAACTATGTCATTTCGGGACTAAAATATGGTTTAATTTTATTTCAATAATTCGTTGCACGTAGGGGTCTTTAGCAGTGGGAGGAAACCGGGGGACCCGGAGAAAACCCACGAGGCTGGACAGGCGATCCTACTCCTTGTCACGTACAACCGGGGTTTCGAAACCACGCCAGTTGACTCAATGATAGGCCGTATGATATAGCACGCACGTGCTAACCATTCGGCCATCCACCCCCGCCACCCCCTCTAGAAATAGTTACAGATGGGTTGCAACGCATACAATAATAATATGATGTGAATGTATATAAACTGATTTACATTCAATCGTTTCCGTTTTTACTCTAATTTCAAATCAGTTATGTTCGGTGAAATACGCAACGCATATAATAATAATAATGTAATATGAATGTATATAAACAGATTTACATGTACATTCAGTCGTTTCCGTTTTTACTCTAATCAGTTATGTTCGGCGAAATACGCGAGAAGTCTCAGTCGAATAGCAATCTCTAGCGTCTGGTTATTCCAGTTTACACCGATAGTATTTATTGCGCATGTTGTCCAAATAAGAAATTAACGTCATCGGTTGACATGACTTGTAGAATATGTCTAGCCTCGTGTACCAATGGTAAAAAGTTTATTTTGTCTTAAATGTGGGAGAAGCCTATCTTTTCCTGGTAAGATCTCAACCAGGGGCGTACATAACGATTTTGTATGGGGGGGGTGTTTAGCCAAAATTTACCGACTGATGCACATACCCCCAGTACGAGTGACGCAGTCAGGAACCGCGCACAGGTGCGAGTTTTCTAGGGGCCATGTGCAGAGCGGGTCTAGAAGCTGGGAATAGGGGGTGGGGTGGGGTGGTTCAAAATCTAGGGCGCTATCCACAATTCGTCGATCGTTGTCTCGCCGGAAAGCAGTTTTATTTAAGTTGACATAAAGTTTATGTCATATATGATGATTGTGCCTATAACTCTGAGCAACCTGAGAAAATTTTGAAAAATTGAGTCAATATCCTAGCACTTGAGGTTATTGCTGGGAGAAAGTCTTGTGGACGAGAGGACCAGAAATGTGAGCCAATGGGACAGAATCTCGAGATCTGCCCCTGTCAATTTCCCCTGTTGCGCAAGAGTTGACATAACATTTGTATAGTCTGACGCCCCACGACCCACACACCAGTATAACGGGGAGGTCACTATAATCGTGAATATGATAGTGCTGAGACAGTATAAGAAACAGGAATAGAAGAATAATGTTATAACGGAATCGAGCGCCGCAGTTGCGAAAAAATTCAGATATGTAACCGAGCTTTTAATTTTTCGGAACTGGGCCTGAAAATTTTAGTCATTGTCACGGCAAATGGAACCAAATTCTCGCTAACAAGAGGATAAGAAATGAGACAGAATCTTGTGGCCTATCTGTCAATTTCGCCTGTTTTGTAATTGTTTGTTTGACTCATTAATTCATTTAGTCTGAGACCGACTGCGGTGAGTACTTTTTTTGAGACCGACTATTTTTTTGCCATGAGGGAAAAACATTTCATATAGAACAACATACTCACAACAGAATAAGAGTGACAAACATTTTTTCAAACATGACAAGCAGACATGGTTATTTTATACTATAGTTTTGTGTGACGTATGCAATTTAGGCCCACGGATTCACACAAATACATAGTATTTGGGATCTATTCTGGCATTGTTTGTTTGCCTCATTAGTTCATTGAGTCGCCGATGCATAATTTTTAGACCGACTGCAGTGACTGCACTTATTTTGAGACCGACTATTTTTCTCCCTGGGGGAAATTTTGTTCATAGACCAACATACTCCCAACAGAATAAGAGTGAAACACAACATTTTTTCAAACATGATAAGTTGACAAGGTTATTTTATACTAAAGTTTTGCGCGAGTAGCGTGACGTATGCAGTGAACACTTATTTTGATACCGACTGCTCTTATTTTGCGACCGACTGCACTGATTTTGCGACCGACTATTTTCTTCCTGGAGGGGTGTACCACCCCCCACACATTTACGCCCCTGATCTCAACATCAATGTTGATTTAAATTGACAAATAATTCGTATTTTCAATGTAGACTACTTTACCAACACAAAAATTATGATTTAATTGGGGTGTATATATTACCCGTATTACCCGTGTACAAGGGCGTGGATTTGTCATAACTTTATTTGTGGGGGGGGGGGGGGCGGACGAACCTTGGAACCGGTAACATTTCATTACCAAACGAAATAAATAATTACGAACAGTTTACTGTACCAGTGTTATTTCGATGAAAGCTGTAACTAGGGGTAATATGATGAAAATATGGAAAAATTGACTACCTACATCAAAGCTGCATAAATATTAATTGTTCATGAAGTTAAGTGAATCGTCCAAAGACGTTCGTTCTACGATCAGGACTGTTCTCTTTGAATATCTTGGCGACATGAAGGGGGTCATTATGCACCGCACACGCGTCATGGAGTTGCGCAGCCAAGTTTTGATACGGCGCAGAGTGCTGAAGGGTCGCTCGGCTGAGCAGGAACTAGCAGGGTTCAGCAGTGTGAGATGAGAAGACCTTCGGCAGAAGGGGACATCTGCCTCACTTCACGTGACATAATGAGGAACGCTTCGTGCACAAGTGAAATACATTTGGCGCAAAAACTGGCTCTGGAAAAATGGCAATTCTTGTTCCAAGTCCCGATTCAGTTCCAGATACATAGAAACAAGCTCACCATCATGTGAATATAAACCTGAAAATCTGTCCTGACGATCAAAATCCTGTGGGGGGGGGGGGGGGGCAGAGACCTATTCGGTCTAAATCCACGCCCATGCCCGTGTATGGTAAATAATAAAACAATAATTGTGAATTACTCGGGATATACATGTTAATTAAAACCAATAACAAAACACCTTTTAGTAAAACCGCGGCGTTGTAATTGAAGTGCTGGTTATCGCTAATAACCATTAATCATCGTCTAATTAATAACACGATATCATTCGGGAGTATTCGTTTTATCTTTACCGCCATGATAGAACCTTATCTGGACGAAGATCAACAAACGGAGATTAGGGGGCCATCTGTTGGCGATAAAATCTTGTATAGAAATCCACCCACAATTCTCCTGGGGTTTTCTCGGCCCATCAAACAAAGTGTGTACAATGATTAAATGGCTAGTGATCAATAACGATATTGATCAATTATTACATTGATATGGAAAAACACGCATAATAGTACCATAATGCTGATCAAAACAAATACATACAAAATCCGGTCTAATGAAGATGGGTATACGTCATGGAGTTCCTGTCTATTTTCTTCATCGAATTCCAATCGTCAAGGGTTCTTTTACGTGCAAGTCATCTAGTACTCGAGTCGATCTTGATTTATCGTCCAATCCGAACGACAAGAAACTTTGCCTAACCAGGTCATTCGTCAGACACCGGGTGTGTTGGATGGCCAAATGGTTAGCTCGTGCCCGCTGTATCATTGAGTCAACTGGCGTGGTTTCGATTACCCGGTTGTATGTAGGGTCGCCTGTCCAACCTCGCCGGTTTTCTCCGGGTCCTCCAGTTTTCTCCCGACTGCTAAAGACCCCTACGCGCAAGCGAATTATTGAAATAAAATTGAACCGTATGTTCGTCCAGAAATGACCTATTTGTGTCGACTGGACGTTAAACCCCATTTCTCTCTCTTTCTCTGCGTTCTTATACCGAGCCACTGTTATCTCCACAAGGGAGACTGAATTCTCGGTGCGGAAGATGTTAGCTCACTAACCTGGATGTCCCGGGTTCAATCCTGATACATTCTGCACACAGAGATCCATCTACTTCATACTTTGAGAATAAATCTCTGTCTTGAATGGCCGCCATATCCAAGAATTAGTATATAGTTTTGTAATGTGGTTCTACTCCGTTTCACATCTGTCATACACACAAAGACTAAATAAACCTATTCAATTCCATTAAATGGAAGCAGAATAAAAACTTTACAAAATTCGCGAAGTATACTTAGTGTTTTCGACTAAAATCGTCGATTTAGGACTTAAAATGTCGGTCAACTAGCTTAGTGTCTGTTCTCAAATGGAGCTAACTGTAGACAGACAGCCTAAGTTTAGTATGATCCTGGTATTGACCAAGAAAGTTCATGGGGATTTTCAGGCGTGGTTCCCTTTTGTCACTGGTGCAAGGGGCAACGTTTTGTTGTTCGGGTGGGACGGGAACCTGAGGGCACGTGTACACATTGGCATGCATGTAAAAGAACCCTTGACATTCGGAATTGGATAACAGCATATGCCGCTATCCGGGAAAATGTCCCTTTATGAAGTATACCCGTCTTCATTAGCCCAGTCGGTGCAGAACAGATAGAAGGACATTAAACCCCATTTCATTTCCTTTTGATCCCACGATGTCTTGGAAAATCCAACATTCAAAATAATGTATTATTAATTATGTCACTGTAATGAACTTCCAATTGAAAAAATCCCCGCTCGTTCGTTCATGGAGTGTTACGTCCACTTCCACACCTCGGTCGATGCAGGTGTGGAATTGGTGAAACTCAGCCTTTATTGTGTTTTGGTCAATTAATTACTTTATGCTAAAATTTACACCAATCTCGGCAATGATTTTCTTTGTTTGAAGGTTGACTGCACGTGCATGCAACTTGCCACACGGCCTATTGAAATAATTCACCCCACTTTAACCAATAAAAGGTCAACAATAGTTAATAGCCCGCCAATTAAACTCAAAGTTACCATTTAGCCTATTATATTCCTACGCCAGATGTATAATTATAGAGCTAATAAAGGTTGTATGATGATTCCTCAGCCCTCGGGGCGTATTTTTAGTATTTGCTTATGAATGGCTTTTGACACGCTAATGTTTTCACGAAATATTATTATTCGTAATTTTGAACTTGTGGGTAAGTTACGGCATAAACAACAGCTAATACAGAGAATGCGACCATATTTAACCACTTCAAGGCATTGTTGATCTGTCATCATAACGAAACATGTTAGAAAGGTAGCTGAACTGAAAATTGACATAACTAATAATTACTACATATTTAGACACGTTCAAGTAGGATGTAACATCCACAACCCAAAATAAATGAAATGGGGTTTAACGTCCTACTGCTAATGTAGACTGGCATACGCCATACAGTGTGCTATGAAGGAAATTTTGACCGGGTAGCGGCACTATGGCCTACTCTTATATCGAATTCCAACTGCAGAGGGATCTTTTACGTGTACGCCAGTGTATACACGGGACCTCGTGATTGTTGGCGAGATTGTTGGTTAGGGTTAGGGTAAGCATTGGGGCTATGTCCAGGGTTATTATTAGCTTTAGCCCTGTTTACATCTCGTGACCTATGACGAAAAATTGAGCTGACCTTATCATTTAGCACTTACCTCATTTAAATAGTGATGAGGGGTGTGTACACAGTGAGGTAACAAAAATACAAAACATTCGCCTTAGGCAGGTATTTAGATAATTCACAGGTGTTTATAGTTGTTGTGGATAATGTCAAAAGACAATATTATTTGTTCTCTTATGTTGATCTATGCCTATTTAAATCTCATTTAGTATTAACAGGTTTTTGTGTTGACTGTTCCTTGTAATAAATAAATGAAGCCGACAACCATATTGTTTCGTCAGGCGTGGATAAGGGTTGAATAGTTTATATACAAATATTGATTTCTAACAATCTGTATTATATAACCACCAGTTTATAGATTCAGTGTTTTAAACCCCGTCTTTATTAGCCCAGTCGTTCGGATGGGACGAAAAACAGAGGTCCCGTGTACACATTGAAGTGCACGTAAAATATCCCTTGGCAGCTGGAATTCGATATAAGAGTAGGCCGTAGCGCCGCTGCCCGGGCAAAATTTCCCTCATAGCACACTGTATGGCGTATGCCCGTCTTCATTAGCCCAGTTTAGGAGCAGAACAGTAGGACGTTAAACCCCATTTCATTTCATTAGCCCAGTCGGTGCAGAACAGTAGGACGTTAAACCCCCTTTCATATCATTTTCAGTGTTTTAAAATAGATTTGATTCTAAAAGGGAAATAACGGTGATTAATGAAAATTCATTTGAAGTTTTTGTCTTAAAATGTAAAACCTTTGAGATCTATTGGTGAACATTAATTAAATATTGTATATACTGTGTCTGACTTTATGGACTTCGCTTAATCATCAACTGGATTATTTTAATTATAGACACCAATCCTTTTAAATAATTACTAACGCTAAATTTGCTTAAACATACGTTATACAAGAGCAAAATCTGCCTATTGCAGGTCTTTCTTTAGGTCTGAAATGTTATCTAAATTATTAATTAGACCTTAATTAACATATCCAGACCATAATCAACTTTCGGTGGCATCGCTAGCCTGCGATGTTTATTGGATTAGGTTCCGATTTTGCTGTACGACTTCCATTCATAATGGATAATCGAGACTATGTTTTTTTTATCTTACCGACTTTAGTAATGATGATCGGGACTAGTCCCAATATTCAATCGCTAAAATCTCGCTTCAGAGTGGAACAATTGGACTGAAATTTTCAGCAAATTCCCTTTACATTATCTTGTTTTTAAACTATTATAGTGAGAACTGCCAGCTCTTTATTTTATCTCCCATAATGTATCTTTAAGTACCGAGATAACACCCAGAGTTATGTAAATTCTTGCGTCAAATAAAACTGCATATAACTGTCAAGAGATGGAGATGGAGTGAACGAGGTGGAAGAAAATTGACTCCAAATACTGTTAGATACAAACCACCCCAGCCTCATCAATAAAACCCTTTACCACTTGTTACATGTAAATATTGATTACTCCAGAACCTTAAAGAAAATTAGAGAAAAGTGATATATTAATACCCGTATATCCCTGGATATAATGAAACTGCAGATTCTTAGATTCAAACCACTCAAAATATATGAATAGCTTTCAGTATTACAGAGAGAGAGAGAGAGAGAGAGAGGGAGAGAGAGAGAGATTAACGTCCACTCGACACAAACTAGGTAATTTCGGGACTAATGGTTCAATTTTATTTCAATAATTCGCTTGCGTGTAGGGGTCTTTAGCAGTGGGGGAAACCGGAGGACCCGGAGAAAACCCACGAGTTTGGACACGTACTCCTTGTCACGTACAGCCGGGGAATCGAAACCACGCCATTTGACTCAATGATAGACCTTATGATACAATGCGCATGCGCTAACCATATTAATCAATGAAAAAACAACGTTTCAGTATCGTCAATATTGTGTTTTAGGCAATGGGAGGTTAATATACACTAATTAATGATAGTTATACCCGACTGTCAACTAAGTAACGCCTTCCCACTTCACATGCTTTTCGTTTCCTGTTCAAGGTTTTAGACTTGACTTTCGGGGATCACGGTGGCTAAGTGGGTAAGACGCTGGCTCGCTAGTCTGGAGGTCGGGTGTTCGATCCCTGCATTGGCCGAGAAAGTTCATCCAGATTTTCCGGCGTACATGTAGTTCCCCTCGTCAGTGGGCCTGACAAAGACAGCTGTCTAGTCGTTCGGATGGGACGAAAAACCGAGGTCCCGTGTACACATTGGCGTGCACGCAAAAGATCCCTTGACAGATGGAATTCGATATAAGAGTAGGTGGTAGTGCCGCTGTCCAGTCATAGCACACTGTATGGCGTATTCCCGTCTTTATTAGCCCAGTTCGGAGCAAACTAAATCGTGATTATAATTATACACAATGTATATATATGTTTGTAAATAATTTATTACGGGAAATGGATTTATATAAGCTCCAACTTGTTTTCAGATCCCATAATTAAATATTTATTTTTATAATATGTAAATATTGAATAAATATTGTTGGAAATATATGTATACTTATATAGGGTGGGGAAATAACGGTGATTAAACATACATTATACAAGAGGTAAATCTGCCTAATGCAGGTCTTTTTTTAGGCCTGAAATTTTATCTAAATTAATGATTAGACATTAACTTATCCAGACCATAATCAACTCTCGATGCCATAGCCAACCCGCGATATTTAGCGGATTTATTTTTTTTAAATAATTAAACGTACACTTGGATAATTGAGACTTTTTTTTATTGCATGTACTTTAGTAATGATGATCGAGGCTAGTCTAAAATTCGAAAGCTAATATTTCGGTTCTGGGTGGAGCAATTTGAGTGAAATTTTCAGCATATTTTTCAACTATTTTAGCGAGAAGTGTTAACTCTTTATCTAATCTCCCATAATTCACCTTTAATGCAAATGCATTAAATAGAAAGGAATGGCACACATTTGGTCTATAAATCTCAATAAATAAAAAAAAAAACGTTTTGGCATCGTCAATATTGTATTTCAGGTAATGAAAGGGTAATATTAACACACGGTACAATTTTATGGATACTGAGTTTAAACATACATTATACAAGAGCTAAATCTGCCTATTGAAGGTCTTTCTTTAGGCCTGAAATGTTATCTAAATTATTAATTAGACATTAATTAACCTGTCCAGACCATAATCAACTCTAGATGACATCGCTAGCCTGCGATCCTAAGTGGATTATGAGCCGATTTACTGCATAACTTTCCTTCACGATTTAACAATTAAATTGATAATCGAGACTATGCTGTTTATCGTACTGACTTTAGTAATGATGATAGGGGCTAGGCGGAAATTTCAAACGCTTAGTTCTCGGTTCATCGTGGATCAATTTGAATGAAATTTTCAGCAAATTGCCTTTACATTATCTAGTATTTAACTATGATAGTGAGAACTGCCAACTCGTTATCGAATCTCCCATAACGTATCTTTAATACTAAGCGACGTTTCGACGAGAATACTCTCGTTTTTATCAATCAAATGAACGGGTAATATATTTCAGTAAAAGTGAAGCTACGAAATGCCCCAACACCGTGCAGCATCATGAATCAGAAACGACCCTGCCCTGGCAAATTTCGTTTTTTTCTTTTCCAGACGTAATGAAATACCATGATTTGAGACATGTCGTCTCCAAACAAACACATTATGTGATATTTAACCAATAACTAAAATTCTAATGTGTTTATATTTGTACATGTGTATCGATCTGTCTTATGTGCTGCATGTCTTAATGTTTCACCACTCTACTCAGTTTACAAAATAATGACTCTAGACGAAATGAGAGAGAGAGAGAGAGAGAGAGAGAGAGAGAGAGAGAGTTATATCTGTGGACATCAAATAATAACATTCATTTATCACAAATGATGTATATTATACATCAGGACACCGAACACCATTTACATAAATGTTATTATTTGATGGTTACAGAGATAACAACAGAACCCAAATTACAAACGCATAATTCTCAATATAATACTTAATATTATATCAGATTTTGTCGGTTCGCCAGAAACGCGACAAATTGTACCATTTACAACACTAGGCGTGTCGCGCACCACCCACCCAGCGTAGGACTATTTTATTTGGTGTTTAAGGTTCAAAATGTGAGAATAGAATGTCACGAACGGCACAGCCCGGGCAGTTTATTTTTTTTTAATTTTCACGTAACTCACGTACAAAAAATATTTACTACTTCTCTTGGTGTTCTTTAAAAAGTAATAGCACAAAAAATGCTGAAACGTATCGGTTTGGAAATGAAATGGGGTTTAACGTCCTACTGTTCTGCTCCTATACTGGGCTAATGAAGACGGGCATACGCCATACAGTGTGCTATGAGGGAAATTTTGCCCGGGCAGCGGCACTATCGCCTACTCTTATATCGAATTCCAACTGCCAAGGGATCTTTTACGTGCATTCTAATGTATACACGGGACCTCCGTTTTTCGTCTCATCCGAAGGACTAGACAGCTGTCCTTGTCAGGCCCTCCGCTCTGCACCACTGACAAGGGGAATCCACGTCGGAAAATTCAGATGAACTTTCTCGGTCAATGCAGGGATCGAACATCCGACCTCCAGGATAGCGAGCCAGCGTCTTAACCACCTAGCCACCGTGGCTCCCTATCAGTTTGGAAGAAACTGGGCCAGTCCTAAGAGGGGTAATGAGGTTAGATCTATTTCATAAGGCTAATTTCAAGTTTGGTCAAGGGTCACGAGATGTTAAAAGGGCTGGACTAATCCCAACCCAAATCCTAACTCTGGACCTACCCTTAACGTTCACCCTAACCCTAACCTAGTATCTCGCCAACAATCACGTTCCCTAACCTTATTTACATCTCAGCGACCTTGAATAAATCTTGAGAGAGGGAGAGAGAGAGAGAGAGAGGGAGAGGGAGTGTTTAACGTCCACTCGACACAAACTAGGTCATTTCGAGACAAACACATGGTTCAATTTTATTTCAATAATTCGATTGCGCGTAGGGTTTATTATGAGTGAAAGGAAGCCGGAGGACCGGGAGAAAACCCACGAGGTTGGATCGGATAGGCGACCTTACTCCTTGTCACGTACAACCGGGAGATCGAAAGACTAAATCTTGAGTTGGCCTTAAGAAATAGGGCCTAGATGTAGCCGGGGTAATGGGGGCACGTGTACGGCGCTAAAACTTAAATCAAAACCAATAGCCTACCAGTCTTGTTTATTGTGTGAAATATTTAAACTGTTATGACCATGTAAACAAAAAAATAATTTTTTTTGTCCAATTACAGGTGTGACTATTGTCCCGTTGACAAAAGAAACGCTCCCAGTGTCCCAGTAATGTAGATAGATGAAATGGGCTAATACGAAAACTGTCTCAATGAAATATTTATCAGCCTTCCATTGAGGATCGAACGTTAAAAATATATGTGACACTAGTTTCGAATTAACCATCCCTTATCTAACATTTTATTTTGATGAGTCCCCATTGTTCCGGTGACGATATCATTAGCGTAAGTCCTCAGGTGAAAGCGACCCAGCATGCTGAAAACAGCTTCATTTCATTGGATGAGTAACATTTACTACACGAACAGTTCTCTCACGCTTCTTACGCTATATTGAAATTAAACGCTGAAGAAATAGTGCGCTTTTTGAAATTTATCTCTTTAAAGTTTAATTTAATTATTTTACTAACGGTATAAATGACTTGCATGACTGGTATCTGTTTAATCGAGTTGTCTTTGCTATATGACAATACTTCCATACACACGAAAATAAATTTTTGAGACGGGTACCTGTTAAGCGGAAGGATACGGTAGTTTTGTGTAATACAGCTGTTTGGAGCATTCTCAACCACGAAGCCATTGGCGCGCCGTTGAACTATCATTGGTGCATACATGTGATACGCCTGTTGGCTAAGTCACAGATAAACGACCATTTATTACCCAAGGATCTACATTTAGCAATTACAGTAAGTAGTCAGTTTAGTAATACATAAATAACACTTTATTAGCAGTCCTACAAACGCACGTACTTTTGTCTGTCTGCTTTCGCTGGCACGGCGACATGCAGCACGTTTTTTGTTGACGAATTGCCTTGATTTGAACAGCGAATCGGTAATGTTGTCATTGTTTTCGTTTTCAAAGTAGAGCGTGGATGTTGTTATTACGAGTGCTTGTTTTTTTCAAAGCTTAAAAATGTATATTTATTTTTGCAGAATCCCCGGTCCATTCTGGAGTTTATAAAATGTTTAAATTTTTCAAGAAACATCCTCCGAAGGAGGGGGAGGAAAGAGAAAAATTGAAGAAGGAACTTTTCGGTTTTAAGAAGGTAATTTGTGGTTTCTTTATCTCGATTCAAACGATTCTTATAACCCATTCTTATCTTTGTGTATAAATTGACACGACGCAGCCATTTTGGATAGACGCTCGATGACTCATTACGAAAACCAACGTCGTTCATAACACAAATAATGGGAAATCTTACGGCGACTGCCATGTCTGGTTCAAGCTCGAGAACTGTGTAAACAAAGTCTCAAAAATTTAAACGTGCATATTTTGGCCCGGGTTTTTGTGAACGGTTGACCGAATGCACGTTTTGAAATCGAACAATAGTCGTTCATGTTGAACAAACACTGAACAGTGTGTTGATGTTTAACATGCACCGGTTGTTTTATTCATGGAATTCCCTAGTTTTCTAAACAATACTAGGTATTCTATCTGTTGACCCCTGCGGAGACAGGTTGATGTTTACATTTAACGGGGCTATTAGCAGATTCTTAGTAGCAATAATAAAAGAGCCAAGAAAGAGATGAAACAGATTTATTTTTGTTGAATGAAACAGCCATATTAATTGGTATTAAAGATTCCAATGCCTCCCTTTTTTTATGTAATTAAATTATTTACCTGAGTGTTTCAGTATTTTATATTACTGAAATTATAATAATGACAAGAAATTGACACAAATGGTTCGCATCTAATAATGTAATATGAATGTTTATAAACTGATTTACATTCATTTGTTTCCGTTTTTACTCTTAATTCCAAATATTTATGTTCGGCCAAATATGAATCGAATGGCAGTCTCGAGCATCTGGTTATTCCAGTCTAGACCTGTAGTATTTATTGCGCATGCTCTCCTGGAAAGAATATGGCGTCATCGTTTGTCATGGCTTGTGGAATATGCCTAGCCCCATTCTTCGAGTGCCTCGTTACAAATGGAGCTTAAACACATTCTAATGCGCGATTCGTGCGCTGATTCGTGTACCAATTGTAAAATGTTAACTTTGTCTTAAATATTGGATGTCAGAAATCCATCTTTTCCTGGTAAGATCACAAAATCAATGTTGATTTGAATTTATAAATAATTTGACTTTTCAATGTCGAAGACTGTGGGTGATGCTGAGTTAGAGACTTGGCTACTTTAATCTGTGCTAAAATGCACTCGGAATTGATTATTTAACCAAGACATAAATATAACGGTGGTAGATGTCATGTTCAGGGCTGCCGACAACCAGTATCGCACCTCAATTTGCGAAACATATGTCTGGTGCTAATTAAAATCGAACGTGTATAAAATGTCAAATAAAATTTTTATAAAGAAAACTGAATTCTCTGTGTGAAATTTTCTTCTCGAACTACCCAGACACAATTCATTATACTACATAATACAGGGACATAACTATATGAATAGTTTCCTCCCACTGCTAAAGACCCCTATGCGCAAGCGAATTATTGAAATACAATTGAACCATATGTTGACCTAGTTTGTATTGAGTGGACATTTAACTCCATTTCTCTCTCATTCTTTCAAATAATGGAAGATGTTAAATAATTTTTTTAAACTTTATTTTTATTTATTTCAGTGTACTGATCATGGATTCATCAGTAAACCAAGTGCTATGGCCTACGACCCCAAACTTCGTCTACTGGCCGTTGGATCTAAATCTGGAGTATTGAAAGTGTATCCTTTTAAATTATAATGAACAGCATCAATATCTAGTCTACATGTTTATCACATGTGAACAGATTCAGTTAAGTTTTGATGTTTGTTAGATACAGGTATCCATTTTGCATTAATCACATTTGGAGATGGCATCGCAAACTATATTAATACACAACTGTCAATACACAGAATGTGGAATACACAGAATGTGGAATACACAAGTCACAGAATACACAAGTCACAGAATACACAAGTCACAGAATATATACAGAATACACAATTAACAGAATACACAGAATACACAAGTAGCAGAATACACACAAGAAACAGAATACACAAGATTATACAAATAGACATAAACTGCTGAGAATTCCTTTGATTCAGAATATACAAGTTAAGCACTTACAAGTTACAAATACAATATTAGAATGTGCATTACACAAATAAACATACTGAAGAAAACCTGTACATGTTGAATACTCAAAATACAGCATAGTAACAAGATGTTCAAAATATAGGAAGTAAATATACTATACTATAATTAAAACAAATTATTCAATATGAAGGATGCAAATATACTATACTACAATTAAAACAAATTATTCAAAAAGTGATACAATACATGCATGAAAAACATGAGCTGCATGATATTCAAAAATCCAGAATATACAAAATACACAAAATTTGTCTAAATGGTGAAGCTAATTTTAATGGTACATGTGTTTACATGTTATTACATTAACTGTATTCCTACACCTGCTTGTACAAATGTGACCAAGTGGGTCAGGGTTTTTAGTGAATTTTCTTGGGAAAATTGAGAGTAGGGGATACATTTAGAAAACCACGATATTTGCTATGTTTCTGCAAGGCTTCTATTGTATTGTCACTCAAGCAGATAATCAAAAAGCCACCATTCTTGTGAATGAACTTAAAAGAATGTTCATGATTAGTGTGGCAGAAAGGAGATGGTCTGTCTACTGTCTGGGGGTTTAACTGTTACTGGTTATTTAATTGCCTGTGAACTAAATTTGTAATGTACACCTCATGGTTGAGTTATGTTGGTATATTAACCAGTTGGTTGTGTGTTTTCTCACAGCTGGTATAGTAATCATTTGAATTCCATGACCTCCCAATAAAACAGGTGGTTAATTCTCTAATGGCGCTCTGTTATGGTACTCTTCCATTAAAACAGGTGGCTAATTCTCTAATGGTAGCCAGGTACTCTGTTTTGAGTAATCTCTTCCTAGCACATGTGACAAACTAGGTCATTTTGGGACTAACATATGGTTCAATTTTATTTCAATTTTACCCCATATCAGTTGGTCTACCCCTTTTCCATCCCCTTTTCTCGGTCATCTTAATTTTAGAAGCCGACATAGTATACGCTGATTTCACACATAGGTCAGGTCTCGCCTTTTTTTTTTTTTTTAATAGCACATGCAGTATCGGTAAATCTCATTTAACAAGTGAATCTTTTACTTTAACAAGTAAATAAACAGCAACAATTGCAAATACGTTTTTTAGCCTACAATGTGTGGTAATTTTGGTTTATTGCCAATTTGCATGTATTTACAGAGAAAGGTGTCACGTTTTCTTATTAATAGACGATACAAACGGTTGCATGTTACATTTCTCTCGTGCAGGTTACCCTATAGTCAAGAGTGTAAACTGTTTATTACTGTTAGATGCACGTTTTTTACCTTTGTGATTGATATAGTTAGTTACATGTAGTGATTAAGGATTGGCAGTTGTTTTGTTGATTTGTGTGAATTTTGTTGATCTACAGTTTTTGAATTAGAGTGTGAATAGTTTATTACTGTGGTACATTTATGTGCACATTTTACCTTTGTGATTGATACATGATGTAGTTAGTTATACATGTAGTCATTAAAGTAGCCAAGTCTCTAACTCAATATCATCCAAAGTCTTCGACATTGAAAACACCATTTATTTGTCAATTTAAATCAACATTGATGTTGTGATCTTACTGGGAAAAGATGGGCTTCTGATGTCCAATATTTAAGACAAAATAAACATTTTACAATTGGTACATGCATCTTGTACCATAATGCATTTCAGTCCCATTTCTAACAAGGGACTCGAAGAACGAGGCTAGACATATTCCACAAGTCATGTCAAACGGTGACGTCATATTCTCATCTGGAGAGCATGCACAAAAATACTATATAGACTGGAACAACCAAACGCTAGAGATTGTCACTTGATTGGAGCTTCTGGCATATTTCGCTGAACATAACTGATTTGAAATTAGAGTAAAAACTGAAACAATTGAATGTAAATCAGTTAATATACATTCATATTACATTGTTATATGCATTGCGACCCATTTGTGTCAATTTCTGGGGCAGTTGTTAGTTATTTTTGATTTGTGTAAAATTTGTTGGGTCTTCGGTCTTTGGTTTAATCGGGGGGTTGGATGGCTGAATGGTTAGCACGTGCGCGCTGTACCATAAAGCCTGTCATTGAGTCAACTGGCGTGGTTCCGAATCCCCGGTTGTACGTGGCAAGGAGTAGGGTCACCTGTCCAACCTCGTGGGTTTTCTCTGGGTTCTCCGGTTTCCTCCCACTGCTAAAGACCCCTACGCGTAAGCGAATTATTAAGATAAAATTAAACCATGTGTTAGTCCCGAAATGACCTAGTTTGTGTCGAGTGGACGTTAAATCCCATTTCTCTCTCTCTCTCTCTCTCTCTCTCTCTCTCTCTTTGGTTTAATAAATTTACAGTTTGGCCAAGATCAAAATGTGTAGTTGGGGGGGGGGCAGCGGGGCTACAATGTAAGCTTACCTACTGTCGTTCCAGACCATTATATAACTAAGAGACCCGGCCCGGAGTTCACTAAGCATTCTCAGATTTAAGTTGAGAATTTACTCAAACTTGTTCTCCTTATTGTCCCCCGCCTTTCGAAGAAAGCAGGGGACTATTAAAATGGGCTCGTCCGTCTGTCTGTCTGTCTGTCTGTCTGTCTGTCTGTCTGTCCGTCTGTCTGTCCTTCTGTCTGTCCGTCTGTCTGTCCGTCACACTTTTTGGGACACAATAACTCTCTTCCTAATTGAGCTAGAATGTTCAAACTTGGTGTATGTGTTTATTAGGTCAATGCCTTGATGGAGTTCGAAGATGAGCATTTTCCGCTTAGGGTAAGCAGAGATAAGCAATTTGATTGGTTGATGCTTTGGGACACGATAACTCTCTTCCTAATTGGGCTAGAATGTTCAAACTTGGTGTATGTGTTGATTAGGTCAATGCCTTGATGGAGTTCGAAGATGAGCATTTTCCGCTTAGGGTAAGCAGAGATAAGCAATTTGATTGGTTGATGCTTTGGGACACGATAACTTTTAATTGAGCTAGAATGTTCAAACTTGGTGTATGTGTTTATTAGGTCAATGCCTTGATGGAGTTCGAAGATGAGCATTTTCCGCTTAGGGTAAGCAGAGATAAGCAATTTGATTGGTTGATACTTTGGGGCACGATAACTCTCTTCCTAATTCAGCTAGAATGTTCAAACTTGGTGTATGTGTTTATTAGGTCAATGCCTTGATGGAGTTCGAAGATGAGCATTTTCAGCTTAGGGTAAGCAGAGATAAGCAATTTGATTGGTTGATGCTTTGGGACACGATAACTTTAGTTCTAATTAAGTGAGATTGATGAAACTTGGTGTATAGTTTCATTACAGTAATACCTTGACTAAGTTTGATAATGAGCATTTTCTGCTCAGGGTAAGCAGAGCGATACGCAATTTGATTGGTCGAGACTTTGGAAAACAATAACTCTCCTACTTTGATTGTCCCCCGCCTTTCGAAGAAAGCAGGGAACTATTAAAATGGGTTCGTCCGTCTGTCTGTTTGTCTGTCTGTCCGTTCCGCTTATGGTAAGCAGAGATAAACAATTTGATTGGTTGATCTTCGAATTGAGTAAATGTTCATGCTTATTGTCCCCCGCCTTTCGAAGAAAGCAGGGAACTATTAAAATGGGTTCGTCCGTCTGTCTGTTTGTCTGTCCGTTCCGCTTAGGGTAAGCAGAGATAAACAATTTGATTGGTTGATGCTTTGGGACACTATAACTTTAGTTCTAATTAAGTGAGAGTGATGAAACTTGGTGTATAGTTTCATTACAGTAATACCTTGACTAAGATCGATAATGAGCATTTTCTGCTCAGATTAAGCAGAGCGATAAGCAATTTGATTTGCTGAGACTTTGGAACACAATAACTCTCTAATTATTTTCCTATTTCGGCGGGGGACATCAGCCTCACTGTTGGCTTGTTTTAACTAAAATTTAGCCCTTTATAATAATTTTGTCGTGTGAATGTATCAGATACATCAATAAGAAAATATGTGCAAAGTTTTGTGTTTCTGCATCAAAGATATTTCTCATAAACAGTGATTGAAAGTTGAGCAAATTCTCAACTTAAGTCTGAGAATGCTTTGTGAACTCGGGGCCTGATATAAAATTAAAATAGGTTGGCTAAATAAACTCCTCAGATGAGATGTTGCATTCTGCACATAGCAATCCATCTACTTCATGCTTCAAGATACATTTAGATCTCTGCCCAAAATGGCTGTCATATCCAAAAATTAGTTTACTGTTTTGTAATGAAATGAATGAAATGAAATGGGGTTTAACGTCCTACTGTTCTGCTCCTAACCTGGGCTAATGAAGACGGGCATATGCCATAGAGTGTGCTATGAGGAAAATTTTGCCCGGGCAGCAGCACTATCGCCTACTCTTATATCGAATTCCAAATGCCAAGGGATCTTTTACGTGCATTCCAATATATACACGGGACCTCAGTTTTTTGTCTCATCCGAAGGACTAGACAGCTGTCCTTGTCAGGCCCTCCGTCCTGCCTCACTGACAAGGGGAAACCACGCCGGAAAATCGGGATGAACTTTCTCGGCCAATGCAGGGATCGAACACCCGACCTCCAGGCTAGCGAGCCATCGTCTTACCCACTTAGCCACGTGATCCCCCGTTTTGTAATGAGATTCGACACCATTTCACATCTGTCATACACTGCAATTTTATTAAATGGAAGCAGAATAAATACACTGTAACGTGTATGACACAAAACTAATTTTCGTGTAGGAATAAGACCTAAAATATTCTATTCTCTGCTTCATTTGTGTAAGTGGCAGGAAAATATCTTAAAATACTAATCATATTCAGGCCAGGAAATAATTTTGTATGTACCCGACCAAATGTCAAGCACTAATTAAATAGTACCTGACATTTTCAACTTAGTGCCGGACATGTATTAATAATATCAATAAAAATGACAAATCAGTGCCAGACAAAATGACAGGCACCAGAGGTTTTGTACCTGACAAAGCCTGAATCACTGTGTCTAAGATTGTCTGTGACCAGGTGCCTTATTTCCAGATATTTACATAACACATGATGTAGACCATTGGTCCAGTCATTGTTTTTTAAGGCGAGTGATCGTTCTCAAGCGCCTGCAGCTCACATGAATGTCAACCAAGGGGAGCTTTTTCTGCCTCGCCTTAAATTGAAAATCACTCTCCTTTACAAAGTCATGGGGGGTTTATTATCATTTATGAATCCAGGAATGACCCCCTAACATGTAGTTATTGATGTTCAGAATCATTTCCCATACACACAATTAATCACTCTCCTTAATATCAGATCACTCTCCTTAATTTCTAAATCGCTCTTCGTATCGGGGGGGGGGGGGGGTTGGATGGCTGAATGGTTAGCGTGCGCGCGCTGTATCATAAAGTCTGTCATTGAGTCGACTGGCGTGGTTTCGAATCCCCGGTTGTACGTGGCAAGGAGTAGGGTCGCCTGTCCAACCTCGTGGGTTTTCTCCGGGTCCTCCGGTTTCCTCCCACTGCTAAAGACCCCTACGCGCAAGCGAATTATGTAAATAAAATTAAACCAAATGACCTAAACCCCATTTCTCTCTCTCTCTTTGTATCGAAACTGGGAAAGCTTTTTTAGGGGAGTGATTTTTTTAATTTGTTGATTAAGGGGAGCTTTTTTCGGCTCTCTTCTAAAATACGACTGGACCATCAAAATAGGCTTCCCTAATAAGATCACAAAGATGAAAGTCTTGTCAATAGAAGTGGATGATAAGTTATCCAGTATCTAACTGAAATAGTTGCTTCCAGTAAATTATTAAAGACCAAGATGACAGTTAACCATTAACACTAGATAGTCCTTATCTAACTGGATTGTACAAAAACCTGGTAGATAATTAATTTGAGGAAAGACAGAAATGGGGTCTTAAAATTCATCGACACAACTAACATGTATGGTATAATTACATGTATGATGTTTATACCAATTGACCACATTCTATGTGCTGGTATTTTTGTCACAAACTGTGTGGGTTGTCATCCGACTTCCTAACTTATTTGTCTGTAGGCATATGAAGACTATTATGACTGTATTTGGTATTCATCCTTAATGTTTCAAGTAGTTCCTAACACAATTTTGATTCGATGTATAGTATCAAGTAGTTTGTCAGGAAAATGAATAGCAGAGGGTGAATCTTTTGAAGTCTTAGATACATTCAGGAAGTGGACTTGAAACTCTTGACAGTTAGTGATCTTGACATGGCCTGGAGTTCTATCACTGGTTAGGTTAACATGGAAGTATAATATATTAAAAAAATTGACATCAGAGAGGCATAATCACTGTTCACTGTTACCAATAAAGGACCTGTTACAGTGTCTCTCACAAATTCAGGTCGCCTGTCCAACCTCGTGAGTTTTCTCTGGGTCCTCCGGTTTCCTCACACTGCTAAAGACCCCTACGTGCAAGCGAATTATTGAAATAAAAATAAAACCATATGTTAGTCCCAAAATGACCTAGTTTATGTCGAGTGGACGTTAAACCCCATTTCGCTCTCTCTCAGGCACAATCCCAATGGTGCAAAACAGTTCAGAGAAAAAAACTTTTTTTTTCCAGTATTTTTATATACATGTAGGTAGTTAAGCCTTAGTTTTTAGATTTTCATCCTGTAAATGTAGATTATTTACAGATGTTGATCATGGTCAATTCGTCTTGGAATGCCTCTTATAGCAACTGTAATTCAATGAATGTTTGTAGGAGTTGGGGCATAATGTTCTATGAAGTGTTTAGTTCTACTGATAACATCTTAAATTGAAACATGTTAGTCCCGAAATGACCTAATTTGCCCCATCTCTTTGTAGGAGTATGTTCTATGAAATATCTAGTTCTACTGATAACATCTTAAATTGAAACATGTTAATTTCGAAATGACCTAGTTTCCCTCAAGTGGATATTAAACCCCATCTCTTTCTTTGTAGGAGTGTAATGTTCTAGTTCTACTGATAACATCTTAAATTGAAACATGTAAGTCCCTAAAGTCCCTAAGTGGATGTTAAACCCCATCTCTCTCTTTGTAGGAGATAACATCTTAAATTGTAACATGTTAGTCTCGAAATGACCTAGTTGGTCTCAAGTGGATGTTAAACCCTATCTCTCACTTTGTAGGAGTATAATGTTCTATGAAATATCTAGTTCCACTAATAACATCAGGGATGTCACTAAGTTTTCAAGTAACAGGAAATTTTGCTAAAGTAGGGGGCAGCAAATGTTTAGGGTGGGAAGTGTGTTATGGCGCGTTTTGGGGCAATATTTTAACTGACAGAAAGTTTTTTTTTAAATATTTTGTGAAAATGTACATAAAAAGTCTATCTAAAAAACTTTAATAATCCAGATAAGTGCTTTTCAGTCATATCTGAGTGATGTCACAAGATAAGCCTTATAGAATTGCTCGTCTACCAATTTTAAAACTGAAATTCGCGAATATTAGTTTAGATAACATTTTGAATAATACTGTATATGAATTATTTTTAATCTTCATGATATCAGATAAAAGGCAGGCTGCTTATATTTCTATAACTTTTGAGTCTGATTATTTTCATATATTGAGATCAATATCAAAGCATTATAAAACAACCGCTAGTAATATATTTAAATGAAAAAGTAATCTAAAATCGCAGATTGAAAGTAGCTAAATTTCAGTCAACCACTTAATGCCAATGGCTTCCGAGTTCACGCTAAAGTCACATGGCATGAAACGTTTTCTCTTCACGGGAGGACTCTCAAAATCGCATAGACGTTTACTACTAGCCGTGAGGAAATATGACAGTAATCGAACAGACCTTGTACAGTCAGTACAGGTCTCTATTTTATTAGGTACACTCTTGTACTCTACTTTATTTATCCCACTAATAATCATAGCACTAGCATACTACCGGAGTAAGACATTTCCGGTAAAATTTAGCCAATCATTCGATTGATTACAACAGATGTAAAGGGGTTACCTCCCTTTTTGAAAGTAAAACTAGCATTGGCATAATTATGAACATTTACCGTGAGAAATATCCTTATAAAAATGAAGTTGATGATCATTTTTAGATGAAAAGTAGCCGGAAATTGGCCTAATGTAAACGGCGAAATTTGCAGGTTGCCGGCTTCTAATGACATCCATGAATAACATCTTAAATATTCCAAATGTTTGACCTCATTTAAAGGGACAATAACACTCTTGCTGGCTTGAGAGCTCCAGAAAATAAAAAATAGCCTTATTCTAAGTACTAGATGTGTTATTGTCCTACCTGTTGTGTAAATTGTCCATTAAATCCTATTTTACTTGTCCAAAGGGTTCAAAAATATTTTTAAATCAAAGTCACATTTGAAAAGCTTTACGTCAGGCTTTTCAAATCATTTAGTTGAATTTTTCAAATTAGGTGTGTTAAGATGAAATTTGTATCATCAATTAATTGGAATATTGTAAATTAGTACAATTTGTTGACCAGAATAAAGATTGGGACATATTATTCAGTTACAACAAGAGTGGTATTGGGTCTTTAAATCTGTTACATGTACATGTAGGAGTTGGAGCATTTTATAATGTTCTATGAAATATCTAGTTCTACTGATAACATCTTACATATTCCAAATGTTTGACCTCATTTAAATCTGTTACATATAAAGGCCACGCACGATACATAATGTTGATTCTCATTTTCCCACAACTTCTCGTTTTGATTTTTGATGAGTCAGATGTTTTCTCTGAACTGTTTTGAAATAGCCTTCATGATTTGAGTTACAGGGACATATTTTGACAGAATATTTCAGACATAGCTAAAAATATGGTTTATTTTTTTTGTCTAGACCTGAATTTTCATATATTTAGATACCGGTATCTCCTTTTTAGAGACATTAACCAAGGGGATACAGGATATTTACACAGCATGTTTAGGCCCTTTTGAAATTACACTTGACTATTTGTGTGGGTAGTCTTTCACGATTATAAACAAAGAGGCTTTGTCAGTTTACGGCCACTTTATCTTGAAAAATCTTCTAGATACGGGGGGGGGGGGGGGATGGTAAGCACGAGCGCACTGTATCATACGGTCTGTCATTGAGTCAAATGACAGGGTTTCGATTCCCCGGTTGTACGTGACAAGGAGTAGGGTCGCCTGTCCAACCTCGTGGGTTTTCTCTGGGTCCTCCGGTTTCCTCCCACTGCTAAAGACCCCTATGCGCAAGCGAATGATTGAAATGATTGAAAAATCCCACGAGGTTGGACATGCGACCCTACTGTCACATAGAACTGGGGAATCAAAACCATGCCGTTGACTCAATGACGACCTTATGATACAACGCGCATGCCCTAAACATTCAGCCATCCAACCCCCAATCTTTTAGAGGCATTTAGTAACTGTATAGAAGAATAAAGTATAACACGTGTGACATACTTATGGAAGAACAATTACTAATCAACGTTTCGAAGAGTATTCTCGACTCCGGTTCTTGCTTGAAAACAATGAGAGAATACTCTTGGAAGCATTGCCTAGATAAATTAGTAAATTGTTCTTCCATAAGTATGTGTTATATTTTATAGATATAAGGGTTATTACATGTAGAAACAACTCTCAATATAAATATAAGTTACGATCATTTAAAAATTACCTTGTTACCTTGTGTTACGTGTACACTGTAAATGTACATTAAATGTCAAACATGTTTTATGACTTTTGTCATTTTACTACAGGTACAGAGGATGTAGAGCATTATTTCAATTTTCAATTTCTAGTCATTTTAATAATTTTATCATTTATTGAAATATAAAAAATGACATTGTAAATCTTCATCTTTCTCATTTGACAGGTTGTTGATGTCATGAAATTTTGATTCTTGCACACATGAACTGCTTAATACATGTAGGGATATCTTGATAACTCTAGTTATTAGAGATAAAGTTCAATCTGTTTACTGGCTAGCCACCTCTTCAACAACAAAAAAAAATTATTATTGAATTTCAAAATGGTTGTAAGGTCAAGATTCATGTATGCCAAACATGTATGACTCATCGATTAGGGCTATAGAAAGGTTACCTGGTCACAGCTTGTTAAGATTTAATAACACCACTGTAGACTATACATGTAGTAAAAAAAAAAAGCTGAGTAGATTCTAATCCTCCAATAAAACTGTAGTTAATGGGAGTATCATGTTGAGGTTAATGGATATAAATACTAGTATTTTTAAGGAGTTTTACTTTATTTAATGTCTATAATTATAGATCATATTACAAACAACCATTGTTATTACCTTTACCTGTAGATTTGAGATATTTTCCGAGTTATCAGGGTTTTTTTTACTGATAACTTATCACCCAAGGCTAAATTTTTTAGTCAAATTATCTTATTGAAATAAACACCTTTAGAGTAGATAATAGTACATGTACATGTAAGGTACATTTTTGTTGAACCTACATTGTACAGAGGCCTTAAAACACAAGCCAATGCCATATCACTGAAATTTTTTTCATGGACTTCATTTCCATCTGGGGGACAGCTGTTTTGTCGTTCTGGTGGGATGAAAAACCGAGGTCCCGTGTACACATTGGCATGCACATAAAAGATCCCTTGACAGTTGGAATTCGATATAAGTGTAGGGAAAATTTCCCTCACAGCACATTAGCCCAGTTTGGAGCAGAACAGCAGGACGTTAAACCCCCATTTCATTTCTTTTCCATCTAATTGAATCCAAGCTGCGAGATTATTAGATTATAAAAGTTATCGGGAGCCACGGTGGCTAGTTGGTTAAGACGCTGGCTCGCTAGCCTGAAGGTCGGGTGTTCGATCCCTGCATTGGCCGAGAAAATTCATCAGGATTTTCCGACATGGTTTCCCCTTGTCAGTGGTGCAGAACGGAGGGCCTGACAAGGACAGCTGCCTAGTCCTTCGGATGAGAGGAATGGTCCCGTGTATATATTGGAATGCACGTAAAAGATCCCCCGGCAGTTGGAATTCGATATAAGAGTAGGCGATAGTGCCGCTGCCTGGGCAAAATTTCCCTCATAGCACACTGTATGGCGTATGCCCGTCTTCTTTAGCCCAGTCGGAGCAGAACAGTAGGACGTTAAACCCCATTTTATTTCATTTCATTTATAAAAGTTATCATACAGTTCTATCTGTATACGAACAGTAGGACGTTAAACTCCCATTTCATTTCTATCTGTATACATGTACGTGGGGGTAGGGGGTGACTGGCTGAACGATCCATGGCGGTTTTGGACTCCTATTCCTACATGTACATGTGTTAAAGATCTCCATCTTTCATGTTTGTAGATTTCTATAGCTCTGAAATGGTGCATTTTGATGCACGGACATTCTTGAATACATATTAAATATATGTGTAGTTTATATCCATGGCCCTTATTCACGAAAACTTAAACTAAGTTACAACCGAAATTTTAAGAAATACTGATTTAAGAAATTGATTTTACTGGTCAGCCAATCGAATTGCAGTATTTCTTAAAATTTCGATTGTATCTTAGTTGAAGTTTTTGTGAATAAGGGCCCAGTACTTTTATTGTCTCATCTTGGGGAATATTCCAGAAGCCAAGCTGAAATCAACGTTATCAAGAATGGATAAAGAGTTAATATCCCATCATACTTTTGTCTCATCTTGTGAAATTTCTGGCAGCCAAGCTTAAATTATTGTTGTGAAGAATAAATTTTATTGAATAGGACTGTAACAATAATAGATATATTTTTTTAAAATCTACATTGTACTTGATGCTTGACAAACACATACATATCTACATATAAATAATTTAGAGGACTGTCATCAGTTTTAATCAATAAATTCCTTTCTAGCTACACATGTGTACAATATATAGTCATTGAGTAAGTCCTGAAGAAACTTATTGTATTATGGAATGTCGATGACTCATATTCTATGGATTTTTCAGGTATTTTTATGACTGAATTATTCATCACATTCCCCAGTGGAAGGACAATTCCAATATTTCACAGGACAATCCTCGATTAAAAGCACGCTAATAAAACTCCAAAATTTTTTTTGGGGGGGGGGGGGTTCATAACATCCTAACAACACTTTCTTTGCCAAAGCCCCCTTTTTGTCTAAAATTACAAGCGTGGTTTTATATGTTGAAATTCCACGAAGTTTTTCCGGTGTGGTTTCCCACCTTGACGGAGGGTCTGGCAAGGGACAACGTATACATGTAGTCCTTCGGATAGGATGGAAAACCAAGGTCCTGTGTACACATAGACTTCATATAAAAGAAGCCTTGTCATATGGGATTTGATGTACACGCAAGAGTAGACCATAGTGCCACTGTCCAGGCAAAATTTCCCTCATTGAACACTGTATGGTGTATGTCCATCTTTATTAGCCCAGTCGGTGCAAAACAGTAGGTCGTTAAACCCCATTTTATTTCTGTTGATAAGGTTTTCTTTGTGGTTATCTTATATGATAATGGCTATTTAACTCATTCAAGTATCATTCAATGTAGTGATAGGTCACATAAAACAGTTTAAATTTTATGGTCTCTATGAAAAGCAAACAGAATGTATTGGCTAATAGTTATAGGTATATTCAAATACAAACAAAGAGGGGGGGGGGTTGGATGGCCGAATTGTTAGCGCGTGCGCTATGTATCATACGGTCTGTCATTGAGTCAACTGGTGTGGTTTCGATTCCCCCGTTGTACGTGACGAGGAGTAGGGTTGCCTGCCCAACCTCATGGGTTTTCTCCGGATCCTCTGGTTTCTTCCCACTACTAAAGACCCCTATGCCCAAGATAATATTGACATAAAATTGAACCATATGTTAGTCCTGAAAATGACCTAGTTTGATTCAGATTTCTCCATCTCTCAAATACAAAGAAATGTTCAGTGGCGCAGGAGGAGAGGATGAGGTCTTGCAATTAAAGTCTTGCCTGTTGTAAACATGTTAAAAGATTCCCTGACTGTTTGAAATTGAAATAAATAGTCTAGCGTCACTGTCTGGGCTTAGTTTCTCTCGTAGAGCACTTCATGGCTTTTGCCTATCTACATTGGTAAAGTTGATACAATAAAAGAGGGTGTTAAACCTAGGTTTAATTTACAAAAGAATGTTAATACCTGAAACCGTGATGAAATGAAATGGGGTTTAACATCCTACTGTTCTGCTTCTACTCGGCTAATGAAGACGGGCATATGCCATACAGTGTGCTATGAGAGAAATTTTGCCCAGGCAGCAGCATTATGGCCTACCCTTGTATCGAATTCCAACTGCCAAGGGGTCTTTTACATGCACACCACTGTATACACGAGACCAGTTTTTCATCCCATCCGAATGACTAGACAGCTGTTCTTGTGGGAAACCATGTCGGAAAATCCTGATAAACTTGCTTGGCAAATACAGGAATCGAACACGTGACCTCCAGACTAGCGAGCCAGCGTCTTATTCACTTAGCCACCGTGTCTCCGATACACCTGAAACAAACCATATGTAATGAATTTGGCATCTGTTGGAAACACTTGTTGATGAATTTCAACAACCAGAATAATAATATTTTTTATTTTTATCAAGAACACTGATCACTTACTGCCTGTAAAATTATTGATTTTTCTTCTAGAACATTGACTGTCAATCATTGCAAGGAAACAATACGGAGCGTGAATATCAGATTTCTGCGGTCGTGTTAGCGTTGGCATATTTGAATGGCGTGATATTGTGTAATCGTTAAGCACGTTCGTTCACCCTCATTTTCCATTACACGACAAAATAATGCAAGAATGTCGAGTGCCCACAATAGATCTGTAAAAGACCAGATAGAATGAGTAATTGACTGACATGGTAGTTTGACAGTTCTGATGTAATTTTCTTGTTGCGTACATGAGGTGTTATTGGCCGAATAATAGAATTAAGAAACCTAATTATCACTCTGTTCATCGAATAGCACATTTTATGTCACCGCACGTACACACTTAATTTAAAGTAGCTAATTCACTAACTCGATATCATCTAAAGTCTTCGACATTGAAAACAAAAATTATTTGTCAAATTAAATCAACATTGATGTTGTGATCTTACCGGAATAAGATGGGCTTCTCATATTCAATATTTAAAACAAAATAAACATTTTACCATTGGTACACGAATCGTGTACCATAATGCGTTTCAGCACCATTTGTAACAAGGGACTCGAAGAACGAGGCTAGATATACATGTATTCCACAAGTCGCATCAAACAGTGATGTCATATTCTTATCTGGATAGCATGCACAATAATACTATCGGTTTAGACTGGAATAACCAGACACTTAGAGATTGCCATTCGATTGAGACTTCTGGCATATTTTGTTGAATGTAAATCAGTTAATATATATTCATATTACATTATTATATGCGTTACGACCCATTTGTATCAAAGTCACAAATATTAGCGATTTAGCTCCTTTAAAAGGCTTACAAATATAACTGAAAGGTTTAGTGAATAGGCTTTCAGACTTCCAATAAAAAACTGTATTATTATATAATGTAAGTTTTCTCTGAAGGCCAATTTTAAGCCATTTTTTGTTCAAGTCCTTAGATGTTCTTTGTAGTTTCGTTTTATTATGTAAATGTAGTAATTTATTCTGTATTTACATGTACGCCTATAATGTGCTTATGTAAAGTACAAATGAGTATATTTATATTGCAGTATAGAGGTACGTTATAACAGGGTGATCTGACATGTACCGTACATGTACACAATAATATACAGATAAATTAAAGATACATTATGTAAGATTTAGATAAAGAGCTGACCATTCTTACTATAACAGCTCAAAAATAGATAATGTAAAATGAAAATATTGAAAATTTCATTCAGATTACTTCATTCTGAGTGAAGTTATAACTGTAGTTTTGACAAGATGTCCTCGCTTTCCCATTTTTAGATTAAATTTTTAAATGGTGAACCGTTCTAATCTAGTTAAATCTCGAGTATCCGATGCTATTAAGAGTTGATTATGGTCTTGTTTTGTTAATAAATGTCTAATAAATAGTTTATACATGTATAACATTTCAGGCCTAAAGAAAGACCTGCAATAGGCAGATTTAGCTCTTGCATAATGTTTGTTTAAAAATACATACATTATGCAATATAAAATACATACATACATTATGCAACATAAGATACATACATTATGCAACATAATATACATACATTATGCAACATAAGATACATACATTATGATACTTACATTATGCAACATAAGATACATACATTATGATACATACATTATGCAACATAAGATACATACATTATGCAACATAAAATACATACATTATGCAATATAAAATACATACATTATGCAACATAAAATACATACATTATGCAACATAAAATACATTATGCAACATAAAATACATACATTATGCAACATAAAATACATACATTATGCAACATAAAAGGGTCCTAATAGTAAAATTAGCATTCGATATGACAATTGTCGTCTGATTACAATGGTAGTGAATTCCATAGAAAAAGATCATAGTATGCACCATTCTGCACACAGAACTACCTACTTCGATATTCTATTCTTGAAGTGGCATTTAGTAACTGACCAGATAAATAAACTATAAACATATTTAATTTATGGAAGAACTATTACTGAATTATTTAGGCGACGTTTCGAAGAGTATTCTCTCAACGTTTTCAAGACTAAATAAACCTTTTCAGTTTTATTAAATGTAAGCGGAATAAAACTTCCCAAAAATCCCTGAAATACATTAAATTAATGCTTTTAATATTTTGAACTAAAATCGTCTGTTAGGACTTGAATGTCAGTCAACTAGCTTAGTCTGTTCTCAAACAGAGGTAATTGTAGAGTCTTGAGTTTAGTATGAACATGTACATTATACTATGGATGAATAAATTTCTTTTTTAATGACCTTGACTAGATGATAGACTAGGTTCTCCAGGAGTAGAATTCACAGCACAACATGATCAAGATGTCACAGTTGTCCAGTTATTTTTCTTACCAGAACAGGTTAGTTTAGATGTAATTTATGTTGACTTGAAAAAACGTTAATGTAAAGTCAAGTCATGTACATGTATTTGAATGCACTCCGTTGACTCGTTTACATAAGTTTTGAAATTATACACACTATGAATTTAATGACTATTTACTTGTAGCAAAGGTAACTTGTTTTGTCAACTACACTGTTAATGAAAACTGGGAGTCTGTTTTGATTATCATTATACATGTATGAATCAGCAATTAAATTGTAGATATTGGTTATACTGTAAATCATTATAAAATCTTAATTAATGCAAGAGAATTAAAAATGTCCGAAAGATATTATATTAACCCTTTAACCGTCAGACGGAACGTTAATCAGGAGGACATTTTGCAGCTCATGACCTATAAGTAAAAATGACATACATGTCGTTAAATATTTTATACCACTGAATAGAGGAATTCAAGATCTTTCCAAAAATATATACATTTGTATGATTTATTCTTCAATTTAAAGAATTGCAGGATATATTCTTAACTATATGCTTTTCCTAGTTGAAACCCCAAAATAATCTTGAAATTTAAAGGGTTAATTTGTTAATGGACATGTTCCCCACCCTTTTCATTCATAAAGCATATGTGATACATGTATATAGTTGACACCCAGTTTTTATATGCCCACATTTTGATGTGGGCGTATATGTATATTATTGGTGCCCCTGTTCATTTGTCCATTCACATTTTGTTTGTGGACACTCTACAAGTCACAATTTTAATCTGATTTTGACGAAATTGAAATATGGGTTTATGTCCCAAAGAATTGGTTCTTTTCGATATTGGCAATGTATCGGACAGTAACTTCATGGGTTATGGCCCCTAATTGTACGTAAAATCGCGTTTTAGCTTGTCCTTGCAAAATGTGGGTATATCTTGCATGGATCCCCACTCGACAAACCTCGGCAGATTCCGGTACCCTACATCTAGCCTCGGCTGTATGACTAAGTTATACATGTACATGTGTATGTACCTACACCTATACAGTTTACTTATTGCTTTTAAAAAGGTGTTATCAAAATTGCGCGTGTGTAGAATTTTCAGTGCGAAATTTGAAAGAAAAACAGCTTCAGACTTTGAAATATTTGTATGATAAAACATCTTTCAAAGGCGTCTTCATGGGCAACGCCGATGGTAATCCGGGAACTTGAAAGTAGTTCCGATGGCGTACATGTACTTCGTCATATAGCCGAGGCTAGATGTAGGGTACTGGAATTTGCTGAGGTTTGCCGAGTGGGATCCCCCCCCCCACACACACACACACTTCCCCTCCAGCCTTCTCATTCATAAAATTAAAGTGACACTTTGTGTTTTTTTTTCCAGTCTCGATTAGTGAGTTTTTGTAGTGATAATTCTTTACATCTTTGGGAGACGAATGTACGAGGTGGTAAAACAGTGCTAGAAGAAATTAAATCTTACAATGTTGAAACCAGGTAAATAGCATTTATCTATCTTTATAATTGACTATTCATCTCTCAAAATAGTTTGGGGGTGGGGGGGGATATCCGAATGCATCATAAGGTCTGTCATTGAGTAACTGGTGAATTATTGAAATAAAATTGAACTATATGTTAGCCCCGAAATGACCTAGTTTGTGTTGAGTGGACGTTAAACCCCATTTCTGTCTCCTCAGGATTTTTCATTTGTGAATAATTACAGAGGGCCCAGCAATGAAAAATGAACAGTCGTTTGCATATATATATATATATACACATTGGCGTGCACGTAAAAGAATCCTTGACAGTTGGAATTTGATATAAAAGTGGATTGTAGTGCCACTGCCCGGGTAAAATTTCCTACACAGCATATCTTCAACAGTACGACGTTAAACACCATTTCATTTCAATTGATAAGATTTTCACCTTGTTCAACACCTTGAGTAGGCTATGTAAACTGCTTAGTAAATATTATTAAACAATTGTTACCTGGGTCACAACCACCTGTTATGAGTTTAAATATAAACAAACTTAAATGACTGGTTTTCATGCTTGAGTAAAGTAGAAAGGTAAATATTGAAATCTACTTGAATTTTACTAACACTAGGTAGAGAAACTGGTTATGTAATTGGTTTCGCCTTGGGCGACCTCAATTTAAGTTAGGGTTTGACTTCTTGACAGCTCTTAAGAGTTCAAGATTTTCGATTCAAATATTTCACATGTAACGCTGCATGCAAATTAAACATACATTATGCAAGAGCTAAATCTGCCTATTGCAGGTCTTTCTTTAGGCCTGAAATGTTATCTAAATTATTAATTAGACATTAATTAACTTATCCAGACCATAATCAACTCTCGATGCCATCGCTAGCCTGTGAAATATACTGGATTTGAATTCATTTTGTGATGGATGGCCAAATGGTTAGCGGTTCACGCTCTATCATAAGGTCTGTCATTGAGTCAAATGGTGTTTCGATTCCCCAGTTGTATTCGACAAGGACTAGGGTCACCTGTCCAACCTTGTGGTTTTTCTCCGGGTACTCCGGTTTCCTCTCACTGTTAAAGACCCCTACGCGCAAGCAAATTATTGAAAATAAAAAATTGAACCATATGTTAGTCTCGAAATGACCTAGTTTGTGTCGAGTGGATGTTAAACCCAATTTCTCTTTTGTGGGGGTGGGGGGAAGGAATATTAGTTATATTTAGGATTTAATGTTTGGTTTTAGGATGTAAATGCTAAATATGTCGTGAGGTCTAACATCAACACGAGTCTGTCAACACATTTGTATTCTCAGGATTTTGTGTTCAATCCATGTGGAGTGAATTGAACTATGAACTATGTGGAAGTCAACAATCACTTGCTTTCAGAATTTTAAGTGGGTTGAACTACATACAATTTTAAACGTCTCTAGTTGAGTAGGCACAGTATAGTGTAGTAAAAATGACCGTATAATATTGTAGTCTAATTACTCAAAATTGTTTCCGTTATTTTAACTAAAATATAGCCCTTTATAAAACTTTTGTATCAAATACATCAATAAGTTTTGTTTATGGATCAAGGATATTTCTCATAAACAGTGATTTAAAGTTGAGTAAATTCTCAACTTAAGTCTGAGAATGCTTTGTGAACTCGGGGTCAGGCCGGGATTTAATTATATTGGTTGTACATGTACTACTAACCTAGTATCGGACATTATTGACTTTGTTCCAGACATGTATTAAACATGCAAATTATGCAAGAGCTAAGTCTATCCATTGCAGTTGCGGGGGGTTGGATGGCCGAATGGTTAGCGCGTGCGTGCTGTATCATAAAGCCTGTCATTGAGTCAACTGGCGTGGTTTCGAATCCCCGGTTGTACGTGACAAGGTGTAGGGTCGCCTGTCCAACCTCGTGGGTTTTCTCCGGGTCCTCCGGTTTCCTCCCACTGCTAAAATTATTGAAATAAATAAATAAACCGTATGTTAGTCCCAAAATGACCTAGTTTGTGTCGAGTGGACGTTAAACCCCATTTCTCTCTCTCTCCATTGCAGTTGATTCCCCGGTTGTACGTGACAAGGAGTAGGATCCAGGGCTGTCGGTAATTTTTCACAGATGATTAGCAGCACTGCTAATCAAAAAGTCCAATTTGGCCAAATTTGATTAGCAAATTTAAAAATTGATTAGCAGTTTTTCAGTTTCAACATAAAACACCTAAATAACAAGATTATTTTAATTTTAATTGATAGCAAATGATTAGATTTCATTCTTAAGATTAGTTTAGAATTTTAGCACTTCTACAGGTAGCTGTGAACATTTCTGAATGAATGTAGACTTTTGGTTAGGCCTTATGTCTGAAGCCAATTCTTGGCAGTGGCTTCTTATTTCTTCGTTAGAAAACATTTTCGTCTGCTTTTTATCGTGTGTTATTATTTTTGTTCAATCGGAAGCACGCAGTATTTTACGAATAATCTCAATTAACTAGACGCACGCGATTTAAACAATAATAGTTTACAGGAATTCTTGCTTTGATTTCTCATTTTACAATACGTTTACACGTATTTATTTTTTATATTTTATTTACAATACGTGTGGGATACACTGAATTTATTTTTTTTCAAATTGAATACTGAAATAATTACTCGAAATTGACATGTCTCGCAATGTGAGTGGTACTACTTGATTCCCTATTTCCGGTTTAATAGACCCGATTCATAGAGTTAGGTCCCTGTATTACACAGTATAATGAATTGAGTCTGGGTAGTTCGAGAAGAAAATGTCACACGGAGAATTCCGTTTTGTTTATAAAATTTATTTGATATTTTATACACGTTGAAAGTGTTGAGAAATGTGGATAAATCCAAAATGACAGGCATATTAATGATTCGCAGTTACTGCGAATCAAAAACGTTAAATTTTAATTTTTGATTAGCAACGGACAAAATGTGTATTTCAAATTGCGCTGCGATACTGGTTGTCCGCAGCCCTGGTAGGATCGCCTGTCCAACCTCGTGGGTTTTTGTCCAGGCACTCCGGTTTCCTCCCACTGCTAAAGACCTACGCGCAAGCAAATTATGGAAATAAAATTGAACCCTATGTTAGTCCCGAAATGACCTAGTTTGTGTCGAGTGGACGTTTAACCCCATTTCTCTCTATCTCTCACCCCCACCCCCCATTGCAGGTCTTTCTTTGATGTTGACAAACCATTATTTCACAATGCTAACCATATATTATTTTATACTAGAAGAACTATTGAGACTAGTGTAATGATTTCATTGAAATGTAGGTGCAGGATAGGATTTTGAGTTGTTTAATAGTCCTGAGCAAGACATTGTGTAATATATTGATACAGCCCTCAGACTTATGCCTTCGTGCAGTACCATTAAACTACACGTAGTGTGCTTTCAGTTTTCAATGCATGCAAACTATATGTGGTTTGTTTGTATATGAGGTTAATAATATAACAAAATTCTGTCTTGAAGTGTTGTTTTTCCTGACAGGAATCCAATTTCTATTGATTGTTTACTTGTGTAAAGTGGTTTAAGTTGTGTGAAAACACCAGCAGTTAGAAGTTAATCCATCGTCCACTCGACATTTTACTTCCCACCCAAACATGACCAGTTCATATTACTTCATAAAACTAATTCCCTCGATTATTATTACTGGCAAGTTTTGATTTAATGAATGTTGTACTCAGAAAAACTATATTAGGCAGCCTTATATTGACTTTGGGGGGTTGGATGGCCAAATGGTTAGCACGTGCGCGCTATATCATAAGGTCTGTCATTGAGTCAACTGGCGTGGTTTCGAATCCCCAGTTGTACGTGACAAGGAGTAGGGTCGCCGTTCCTACCTCGTGGGTTTTTTCTGGGTCCTCCGGTTTCCTCCCACTACTAACGACCCCTATGTGCAAGCGAATTATCGAAATAAAATTAAAACCATATGTTAGTCTCGAAATGACCTAGTTTGTGTCGAGTGGAGTTAAACCCCATTTTTCTGTTAGATTGCCTTCACACATATTTTTGTGAACTACTACTGGTATCTATAGTTGAGTAATGCCAGACATTTTTTTTCCTTGGCTCAATAAATAAGACGTTGGCTTGCTGACCTAGAGGTCCGCGTGTTTCATCCCTCCATTGGCTGAAAAAGTTCATCTGGATTTGCCTTTGTGGTTCCCCCTCGTCAGTGGTCCCTGGCAAAGGGACAACGTATAGTCGTTCAGATAGGATAAAAGCCGAGGTCCCCTGTACACATTGGCTTGCATGTAAAAATGTAAAAGAAGCCGTGATGGTACGCTAACATATACTATATGGTGTCTGCAACCCGTCTTTATTAGCCCAGTCAGTGCAGGTCAGTGGACAACATTTCATATTCTCTGATGGTATGCTAAAATACTGTATGGTGCCAGCAGCCTGTCTTCATGAGCCTAGTCGGTGCAGGACAGTGAACAACATTTCATATTCTCTGATGGTATGCTAAAATACTGTATGGTGCCAGCAGCCTGTCTTCATGAGCCTAGTCGGTGCAGGACAGTGAACAACATTTCATATTCTCTGATGGTATGCTAAAATACTGTATGGTGCCTGCAGCCTGTCTTTATTAGCCCAGTCAGTGCAGGACGGTGGACAACATTTCATATTCTCTGATGGTATGCTAAAATACTGTATGGTGCCTGCAGCCTGTCTTCATGAGCCTAGTCGGTGCAGGACAGTGAACAACATTTCATATTCTCTGATGGTATGCTAACATACATTTATATAGTAATTATACTGTACCACCTGTTGGTGTATGATTCACACCTAGTCAATTATTAATACAAGTTATTGTCGTATTAAAATATACAGCTGTACAATAAATATCAAATTACATGCATTAAAATAAGTTGAATAATCTCCTTTTATTTTCGAATCGTTTGATAGGTGTGGTAAATGTCAAGTGGAAATTATTACAGGAATAAATTGATGCATGAATCACTAGACAGTGAAGATTGTTTAATCTGATATTGAATAAAGCACATTATCTATGTAGACTTTTATACGAGCGTCGATTACAGGGGATTTTGGATTGCCAATGGTTAGCATGTGCGCGCTGTATCATAAGGTCTGCCATTGAGTCAGCTCACAGGGATTCGAATCCGTGGTTGTACGTGACAAGGAGTAGGGTTGCCTGTCCAGCCTTGTGGGTTTTCTCCGGGTCTTCCTGTTTCCTCCCACTGCTAAAGACCCCTACGCGCAAGCGAATATATGAAATAAAATTAAACCATATTTTAGTCCCAAAATGACCTAGTTGTCGAGTTTATGTTAAACCCCATTTCTCTCTCTCATCGATTACAGCGGCAAGGCAGCAGAAACGCACAAGCTTTAGACTGAATTTGTGTCAATTCAAACAGATTGTTAGTTCACAGATTTGAAAAAAAACCCAATAAAAACATTCAAATTCAGAAATTTATTTAGTTTTTCTCAGCTCATTTGATTTGTGTCCAGCGAAACAAAGAGTAAAAACATCCTGGTACAATCTCGGAACCGGACCTCTGGGGCAGTCTGTTTTGTTGCTGGAATCGATTTGCTGAAGCTTGCTGAAAACCAGAAGGTTGTTTTGGACATGGTCCAACTTTCTTACCCCATGAACAAACCTGGGCATAAAGACAATTGTACCAAACTTTTCAAGTTTTCATACATGGGTGGACATAAGGCACCTGACAGAGACTTTTCATGTACAAATTATCACACAACGTGTATATATATATATATATATATATAATATCTATACAAGCCTAGACATAGGGCACCTGTCACAGACTTTGTCTGCTACACATCTTCGGCTAACTCGGATCTTTGCTTAACTCGGATAAAATTGGCCAGTCCACTTAGATCCGACTTATGCAAAGTTTACTGTATATACAATCCTGGACATCATAAGTATAAATTATCACACAACATATATATTATATATATCTATACAAGCCTGGACATAGGACACCTGTCAGACATTTCAGGTACAAATTATCACAATGTATATCTACAAGAGTTGACATCAGGTACCTGTCAGATATTTCAGGTACAAATCACATAATGTATATACACAGGTGGGCATCAGATACCTTTCACAAACTTTGTCATAATATATATACAAGGGTGGGCAGGTACACGTCAGGAATTTGTCAGACAAACATCACATAATGTATATATTATAATAAAAACGTTACGTGATGGATAATATGTATCTGACAAAGTCTCACAGGTGACTGAAGTCCAGGCTTGTCTAGGAAAAGTCGTTTGACCAAAATCTCAATGTCTAATTAAATAATTTGTCTTGTTCTTCCAGTAAAACTAAGTCTGTTTCTACATGTTGTCTATCGGTTAATGGTGAACAGTTATTTCTCGGTACTGAAGGTGGTAATATACAGATACTGGATGTCAAAGACTTCTCACTCAGTGAACAAGTCATATACCAAGATGTTGTTATGCAGAAGTAAGTCAAAAAATTATCCCAAACTAATTTTGCTTTAAATTTGCCAGCCAAAGTGAAAAAGTAATAAACTAATTTAAAAAATTTGAATTTGTGAACATTTTGAAATTACCAGAATCTTAAAGATCATATACTATTCAAAAAAAGTAGGGGATATTTGATTTTGGGGGCATAATACTAAAATATGCAAATGACTACGAAAAAAGTCACTATAGAACCTAACAGAAGAAACATTTCCAGTTACATGTGACGCCCAAACGCACCAATAGCTACCGCATGGAATGCAGGTGATGCTTGGGATCATCATGGGGGTCCAACCCAAGATTTGCACGACTCTGACTTTGAATGTTACAGTCATTGTGGCATTGAATTCCAGGGTGGAAACATCAGTTTAATTGTTTTAGTGACCAGAAAACAAATTTTGATATGCGTCGGCTTACCCAAAATGAAAGGTTACGTGCCCTTGGCATGCTACAGATCGGCACAACACAGGCGGTTGTGGCGCGGACGATGAATGTTTCTCAGTCTGTTATAAGCAGGCTATGGTCCAGATACCGTGATACACAATCTGTACAGGACAGACCACGCTCAGGTCGACCAAGGGCGACAACTCAAGCCCAGGATCGATTTATCCGTACCTTGGCCTTGAGAAATCGTGTCATCACAGCAAATCAGATCAGCGCTCGTCTTCAAACAGACACTGGTGTGAGAGTGAGTGGCCAGACGATTCGGAATCGACTGCATAGGGGTCACCTTCGCGCCCGACGTCCTCGCGTGATCCCTTGTTTGAGAGATCATCACATTCAGGCAAGACGTCGTTGGTGTAGGGATCGTCAACACTGGGATAATCGACGCTGGAGCAATGTGATGTTTTCAGATGAGTCAAGGTTCACCGTTGATTTTTTGGACAGACGTAGGAGGGTGTGGCGTCGTCGAAACGAGCGCTTCCAAGACGTTAACGTCATCAGACATGATCGATTTGGGGGTGGTTCTGTTATGGTGTGGGGAGGCATCACTGTTGCTGGAAGAACGGCTTTACATGTTGTTGCAGGGCGTGTTACAGGCCAGTACTACCGGGACAACATCTTGGCAGTCCATGTTGTGCCGTTCGCACGACGTCATGGCCGCCGTTTCATCTTCCAGGATGACAACGCAAGATGTCACAGGGCCAGGATCGTTACAGGTTACCTCCAACAACAGAACATCACCACATTACCTTGGCCAGCACTGAGTCCCGACCTCTCCCCCATCGAGCATGTCTGGGACATGCTTGGACAGAGGTTACGTCAACGTCAACAACGTCCTGCCAATGTCCAAGAACTTGCTGCTGCGTTGCAACAGGAATGGGACAATCTGAACCAAAATTACCTTAGACGTCTCATTAGGAGTATGCCACGTCGGATCAATGCTTGTTTGGCAAACAGAGGAGGATTTACCCGTTACTGACTTGGTTGTGATGCTGTGGTAACTTTTCTGTTTGACCCCGGGTATCATTTTACCCTTATAATGGTCAGTCTGTGCCTTACTTAGTCTAACGATCATTTGGAATAAATCGATGAATGTGAACTTCATTTCATTTTGTCATTTGTTTCTTCGTCAGTTTCATTAGGTGACTTTAATAACACTTAAAAATCAAATATCCCCTACTTTTTTTGAATAGTATAATAGAAATATGGGTAGGCTGTGGCACTATTTCCAACGATGCAACGATATACATGCCACGGTTCGGTTCACAGTACTTCAAATTTCGTACTGCGGTTCGATCCACACGGTGGCTAGGTGGTTAAGACACTGGCTCGCTAGCCTGCAGGTCGGGTGTTCGATCCCTGCATTGGCCGAGAAAGTTCATCTGGATTTTCCGACGTGGTTTCCCCCTTGTCAGTGGTGCAGAACGGAGGGCCTGACAAGGACAGCTGTCTAGTCCTTCGGATGAAACAAAAAAACGAGGTCCCATGTATACATTGGAATGCACGTTAAAGATCCCTTGGCAGTTGGAATTCGATATAAGAGTAGGCGATAGTGCTGCTGTCTGGGCAAAATTTCCCTCATAGCACACTGTATGGCGTATGCCCGTCTTCATTAGCCCAGTATAGGAGCAGAACAGTAGGACGTTAAACCCCATTTCATTTCATTTTCGATCCACACAGTACATGAGATGGCATGCTGCAGTACATATGCCTAAGGTCGGTTCTGTTAACTATAAATTTCGTTAAACTCTGTGCACGGCATATAGCTGTTTCACAAGTCCAGTTGCTGCCGAGAAATAATAAAACGTTAAACCCTATTTTATTTCATTATACGAATGAGGTAGAAATTTTGATAATTATTAATGTGTTACAAAAAAAAAAAATCCTTTAGGCTCGTAGGACTGTATTTTATATAATTTGATTTGAAGGCCGAAGAAATTTGGTTAAAGAAATACAATTTTTTTCTCCATCTGTATTGTTTATTTTATTGTAGTGTTCCAGATGATTTTAAAGTTAACCCTGGAGCAGTTGAAGCCATTGCAGTACATCCTACCAATCCAGATAAGTTTCTGATTGGCTATAATCGTGGTTTAATAGTATTATGGGATAATAAGGAAAGTAATGCTAATCAGACTTATAACGTGTCACGGGTAAGTATCATTATTATACATTAGAGATGTTGTTGGGTGGACGTATTGTTTAAACATACATTATGCAAGAACTAAATCTGGCTATTGCAGGTCTTTCTTTAAAGATACATTATGGGAGATAAGATAAAGAGATGGCAGTTCTCACTATAATAGTTAAAAACTAGATAGTGTAAAGGTAATTTGCTGAAAATTTCAGTCAAATTGATCCACTATGAGCCGAGGAAGAATTGGGTGAAATTTTTGCTTAGTCTCGGTCATCATTACTAAAATCATTAATATAAACAGCATAGTCTCGTTTATCCACTTTTTCTGATTTAATTATCAACGGCCGTTCGCGTCATATAGGAATCTATTCCAGCCAACATCGAAGGCTAGCCTTGACATCGAGAGTTTATTATGGTCTGGATAAGTTAATTAATGTCTAATTGATAATTTAGATAACATTTCAGGCCTAAAGAAAGACTTGTAATAAGCAGAATTTGCTCTTGCATAATGCATGCTTAAGCCTGAAAAGTTATCTAAATTATTAGACATTAATTAACCTATCCAGACATAATCAACTCTAGATGGAATCGCAAGCCTGCGATCTTTAGTGGATTATGAGCCGATTTACTGCATAACTTTCCTTCACGATTTAACGATTAAATAGATAATCGAGACTATGCTGTTTATCATACTGACTTTAGTAATGATGACCGAGGCTAGGCGGAAATTTCAATTGCTTAGTTCTTGGTTCATAGTGGATCATTTTGAATAAAATTTTCAGCAAATTGCCTTTACATTATTTAGTTTTTAACTATGATAGTGAGAACTACCAACTTGTTATCGAATCTCCCATAATGTATCTTTAAAGCAGGGGTATCAAACATACGACCCGCAGGCCAGATCTGACCTGCCAAGTATTTAAATATGGCTTGTGAAATAAATATCAACAAAATGACGTGTTGATAATTCTTAGAAACTAGCGATGGAAATCATTTATTGTTTTCCTGTTTCAGTAAAACTCTTGACTTCTGTACTGTAGGTCATAGATATCTAAGTTGTATGTGTAATACAAGTTAACATTGTGTATAATAATGATTTTAGTCAAATAAATTAATAAATGAGTTGCATAGAACTTGTCCCATCACTAATTGAAATAATACATTAGGTGAAACCAATTCTGTACTATATTCTTTTTTACCTTGACCAGTTTTAACTGCTAACCTGTTGATAGAAACCGACAGGTAAACTTTATACTTTTTATTAACAAAAAATCATGTTTTCAGCAACTAGAGAGTTTAACTTGGCATCGCAACGGAACAGAATTTACATCTGCTCATTCCGATGGTAGTTATAGTATTTGGAGTGTCAGTGATGCATCAAAAGCCAAGGAAGAACAAACTCCATACGGACCATTCCCTTGTAAAGCCATTACCAAATTAGAACGTAAAACGGCCAAAGCGTAAGTAGAATCCTCCGTAAAATTTTATGTAATGTTGGGTCCACTGAGTCCTCTTACATTATACACAATGGGTTCTGTTATAACACTATCTGTAATTGACAAGGAAATTGCCCCAAATACAAGGACAGCTGTCTAGTCCTTCGGATGATACGAAAAACCGAGGTCCCGTGTATAGATTAGAATGCACGTAAAAGATCCCTCGGCAGTTGGAATTCGATATAAGAGTAGCCGATATTGCTGCTGCCCGGTCAAAATTTCCCTCATAGCACACTGTATGGCGTATGCCCGTCTTCATTAGCCCAGTATAGGAGCAGAACAGTAGGACTTTAAACCCCATTTCATTTCATTGCCTCAAATCTTTTGGGTGGCACAGAAAGCTGAGGTTTAATATACAGAGTATCAGCGCGCATAAAAGAACCGTTGGCAATTTGATTTTTAAGAAATGTTGAAAAACGCTGTCCAAATAAAAATCTCCTTTTGAAATAATTAAGCAAGTTGGGTTTTATATTGGACAAATGATTAAATTGTTTAAGTGGCATTTAGTAACTGGATGAGAATAACAAATGACACAATTATATGGAATCTCTGATTGTATATATAGATGTTTATCTTTGTTCCATATTTTGTTTATATATATCTTCATTGTACTATGGTTGTCTTTCATTGCTTGGTAAAGAGGGGGGTTGGATGGCTGAATGGTTAGCGTGTGCACGCTGTATCTTAAAGTCTGTCATTGAGTCAACTGGCGTAGTTTTGATTTTCCGGTTGTAGGTGACAAGGAGTAGGGCCACCTGTCCAACCTCGTGGGTTTTCTCTGGGTCCTCCGGTTTCCTCCCACTGCTAAAAGACCCTTACGCGCATGCAAATTATTGAAATAAAAAATTGAACCATTTTAGTCCCAAAATGACCTCTCTCTCTCTCTCTCTCTCTCTTGATAATGACCTAGTTTGTGTCAGTGGACAGTGGACTTAACCCCATTTCTCTCTCTCTCTCTCTCCCCTTCTTCAAGTAACTTGTATTCCATAAAATAGTGTCATGTGTTATATAATGATAGACAGGGTGTTGGGTGGCCGAATGGATTAAAGGTGTGTTCACTACATCATATTGTCTGTCATTGAGTTAAGTCACATAGATTCGATTCCCTGCTTGTACATGACAGGAGTAGGGTCGCCTGTTTAACCTGGTGGGTTTTCTCTGGGTCCTCCGGTTTCCTCCCACAGCTAAAGACCCCTACATGCTTCTCGTGTACCCTGATTATCATTAACACAATTATAGTATGTACACGTCACATCGATTATCATTAACCCGATAATATAGTATGTGCACTTTGTCAGGGCAATACTATATGCCGGAAAACACTGAAAAACAACCGGAAAACACCATGTTATACTGAATACCGGAAAATACCAGAAAAACACTAAATACCGGAAAACACACTAAATACCGCTAAATACCGGAAAACGCCCTAAATAGGAAACTTGAGCCTGGTCCTCAGGAAAACACCGGAAAAGCCTAACCCACTGCTGGTCCTCTGAAAAACACCGGAAAAACCTAACCCTAACCCTAACTCCCCGCAAACAGAGGACCAGGCTCTGGGTTACCTATTTAGGGTGTCTTCTGGTATTTAGTGTGTTTTCCGGTATTTAGTGTTTTTTCCGGTATTTAGTGTTTTTCCGGTACTCAGTATAACATGGTGTTTTCTGGGTGTTTTCCGGTATATAGTCTTGCCGCTTTGTCATTAACAAGGTTACCCCAATTATTAACACGATTCTGTTATTTCAGCGATCCATTCCTGATATTTTCTGGTGGTATGCCGAGAGCTAGTTACGGTGATAAACATACCGTTACCGTGATGCAGGGAGAGAACCACACTGTATTTGATTTTACATCAAGAATTATAGATTTTATTATTTTATCAAGAGCTGATGAAAGCGATACTCCAGATGATCGCTCAGGTACAATATTAATTTGATAAAAACTCCCTTGTCAGTGATGCAGGACGGAGAGGCTGACAAGGAAAGCTGTCTAGTCGTTCGGATGGGACGAAAAACCAATGTCCGTGTACACATTGGCGTGCACGTAAAAGATCCCTTGGCAGTTGGAATTCGATATAAGAGTAGGCCGTAGTGCCGCTGTCCGGGCAAAATTTCCCTCATAGCACACTGTATGGCGTATGCCCGTCTTCATTAGCCCAGGTTAGGAGCAGAACAGTAGGACGTTAAACTCCATTTCATTTCATTTGATAATAATCTTTGAGAGGCATTTAGTAACTGGATAGTGCAATAAACTATAACACATACTTATGGAAAAACAGCTACTTATTCATTTGGGCGACGTTTCGAAGAGAATGTCTACCTGTGATAATCGAGTTGCAAAGTTCAATATCAAGGTTTCCATGGAGGTTTCCATGGAGGTTGCCATGTTTTATTTGAGTGTTTGTGTCAAAGCCTGATTGGTCTCTACTGTTCATGTGTCGGCGATAAAGGTAGATAACGTAGCTATAAGTTCGTGAGTTACAGGAAAATTTAGGGGCTATACTATTTACCGGAAAACACCATGTTATACTGAATACCGGAAAAACACTAAATACCGGAAAACACACTAAATACCAGAAAACACCCTAAATAGATAACCCGCAGAAGGGCTATACTATAAACCTGAAACTAACCCTAACCCAGGCACACAGAGGACCAGGCTCCCGGTTACCTATTTAGGGTGCCAGTCTCTGGGTAACCTATTTAGTGTGTTTTCCGGTATTTAGTGTTTTTCCAGTGTTTTCCGGTATTCAGTATAAAATGGTGTTTTCCGGTATATAGTATTGATGCCAATTTAGCAACGTCTAGATGTTATAAAACTTACGGTCGTTGCTTCAGGAATATGTACCTTTATGTGATTTATAATTTCTATTATGCAGATAATGATGAACCCCACAGTTTAGTTGTATTAGCAGAAGAAGAAATAGTAGCTATAGATCTTGATTCTGTCAACTGGCCGACGTTCAGACTACCATATTTAAACAGCATCCATTCCTCCGCTATCACTTGTTCTCAACATATCGCAAACGTTCCAGATCAGCTATGGCAGAAGATTAATGATGTAGGAGAGGCTCAATTAAAGAACTTTTCACCCAGGGTAAGAGAAATGTCTTCGATCCCTGCATTGGCTGAGAAAGTTCATCCAGATTTTCCGACGTGGTTTCCCCTTGTCAGTGGTGCATAACAGAGGGCCTGACAAGGACAGCTGTCTAGTCCTTCGAACGTCACGAAAAAACCGAGGTCCCGTGTATACATTGAATGCAAGATCCCTTGGCATTTGGAATTCGATATAAGAGCAGCCGGGTAAAATTTCCCTCATAGCACACTGTATGGTGTATGCCCGTCTTCATTAGCCCAGTATAGGAGCAGAACAATAGGACGTTAAACCCCATTTCATTTCAAGAGAAATGTCTAATATAAAATATCAATGTTTAAAAGCTGAAATCACAAACCCCCCAAAAATCCTCGTTCCCCCTTCAGAATTTTTTGAAGGCTTGTCTGAACTGTTTTATTGTATGGGCTAATAAGCCTAGAGGTTGTGTGTTCGATCCCTGCATTCGCAGAAAAAGTTCATCGGGACTTTCCGACGTGGTTTCCCCTTTGTCAGTGGTGCTGGAAGGAGGGCCTGACAAGGACAACTGTCTAGTCATTCGGATGAGATGAGAAACGGAGGTCCCATGTATACATTGGCATGCACGTAAAAGATCCCTTGGAAGTTGGAATTCGATATAAGAGTAGGCGATAGTCCCACTGCCCGGGCAAAATTTCCCTCTTAGCACACTGTATGGCGTATACCCGTATTCATTAACACAGTATAGGAGCAGAACAGTAGGACATTAAACCCCATTTCATTTCACGAGAAATGTTTAATATAAAATATCATTGTTTAAAAGCTGAAATCACAAAACCCCCAAAAATCCACGTTCCCCCTTCAGAATTTTTTGAAGGCTTGTCTGAACTGTTTTATTGTATGGGCTAATAAGCCTAGAGGTTGTGTGTTCGATCCCTGCATTCGCAGAAAAAGTTCATCGGGACTTTCCGACGTGGTTTCCCCTTTGTCAGTGGTGCTGGAAGGAGGGCCTGACAAGGACAACTGTCTAGTCATTCGGATGAGATGAGAAACGGAGGTCCCATGTATACATTGGCATGCACGTAAAAGATCCCTTGGCAGTTGGAATTTGATACAAGAGTAGGCGATAGTCCCACTGCCCGGGCAAAATTTCCCTCTTAATTTCCCTCATAGCACACTGTATGGCGCATGCCCGTCTTCTTTGGCCCAATTGGAGCAGAACAGTAGAACGTTGAAGCCCATTTCACTTCTGTGTTGTGTAATATGTGTATTTGTTTTTGTAGACATGGCCTATTAATGGAGGTAGAAGTTTATCTAAAGATCCAACCAGTAAAGCTATTTTATTAACTGGGTAAGTTGTTTCATTCAATCAGATTACTTGGTCCATAAATAGTTCAAGTTGACATATTGACCACAATTGTCTGACTGGTACAAACACTGTAACCCAGGTATCATTTAATCTTGTGTATCTAGCACTAATTTCTTTCACATTTGTTTAATATCAAATTTTTGTTTAAAAATTCGTAAAAATCATTTAAAATCACCAAAAATCATCTAATTTATACTTGTGTCCAGTTTATTAAAATTGAATGGTCAGCTTTAAACTGGACACAAGTACAAATTAGATGATTTATGGTGATTTTAAACTTTTTTTTACACATTTTTAGTGCTAGATACACAAGATTAAATGATACCTGGGTTACAGTGAAAGCAGCTTGGGATTTCTACCATTTGTAACATAACATTGGGAGATGCTAATTGTAGGCTGGTTGGGAAAGTTTGGGAATTTTCAGTGTCCAAAATGGGCACTTTATATAAATGAGTATTTTGGGGAATACTAACCCTAACCCTTTTTAAAAGGGGTACAAGATAAATTGGATCCAAGTTCAGTCTTCTGAAAAAAGGGTTAGGGTAAGTATTCCCCAAAATACTCATTTATATAACGTGGCCATTTTGGAACAACCCCAACCGGCCTACAATTAGCATCTCCTCATATTATTACCTCCCTTGACACATCAAAAAACAGATACATGATTAAAAGTTCCGGAATTCAATTCTCTCAATTCCTTTCTCTTATAGCACCCCCCAGTTACTTTCTCTCAAACCTGTGAATATTTACGAAAGTTAAAGCTGCAATTTCATATTTTTAAGTTATATTTTTAAAATTGATTAAAATAAAGCCTTAAAATAGATGGTATCTATAAACAGTCCTACCTTGTTAAAGAATAATCTTATTAATCCTATAATTCACTATTGCCAGTTGAGAAATTGGCAAAAATATCATTTTCAACTTTAAATTCAAACGTTTGAAGATAGCTATTCCATGGGGGGGAATAGAAAAACAAGGGAGGTAATTGTGTTATTATTTCTGGGGGTCAAAGGATTTTTAAGAGGGAGAAGAATACCTATAATCGTATAATAGTGAGTTGACAACCTATTGAACGAAAGACATAGAAATAATTATGTTCTGACTTTCTTAGAAAATATGAAATTATCGCTTTAAAAGAAGGATTTTGGGATGCACGATTATCTCGACCAGCAACTGCTATTGGGTGACACAAGCAGTCCATCCTGTCAGGCCCCCTAACAAGATAGTCTGATAAGAAGTGTGAAATAATTGTGGAAATTGAAAGTAGACCCGTCAGATTTGTTTTTAATCTCCCTACTGTGCACTAGATGTTATTATTATGTAACAGTTCTAAATATTAGTAGGGGGATAATATATCCTAAGATTAATATAGCATAGTAGATACTATATCTTCAATGCTTTATGTTAGGAACAGTGGTATAATAATTTATTCAGGAAAGTCCATATTCAGTAAATTATTTTAAAGTTAAGAACACTATCCTCAGGGGTTTGCTGTGAAAGTCCTTGGGGAAAAATTCCAGCGAGGTAGAAAAGTAGCATGTTAAACCCCATTTCATTTTCTGCTGCAGCTGTCTAGTCGTTAGGATGGGACAAAAAACTGAGGTCCCGTGTACACATTGACAGGCACATGAAAGATCCCTTGGCAGTTAGAATTTGATATGAGTAAGCCATAGTGCTGCTGTCAGGGCAAACTTTCCCTCATAGCACACTGTATGGCGTATGCCTGTCTTCATTAGCCCAGTAGGAGTAGAACGTTAAATCACATTTCATTTTCGTTTCTGTTCTGAACTTAGGAATGATGTAGTCCCCATTAAGACGATTTGTGTGGAATTAATCATTATGAGATGTTTGTTTCTCTCTGCAGACATGAAGATGGTACCGTACGATTCTGGGATGCCTCTTCATCCAATCTACGATTATTATATAAATTAACAACCGTTTCATATTTTGATATATCGGCTGGCGATCAGAATTCAGCTGAAGAGGAAGAGGAATGGCCTCCATTCAGAAAGGTTGGAACTTTCGACCCATACAGTGACGATCCTCGTTTGAGTATACAGAAAATCACCCTTTGTCCCCTGAGTGAAACCCTAGTCATTGCCGGCACGGCTGGTCAAGTCATAACTTTCCAGATGGAGCGAGAGGAACGAGAACAGGAAGTTAAATCGACCACTGTCAACATAGTAAGCGATCGTGATAGCTTTGTGTGGAAGGGACACGAAGCTCTCGTACCCAAGGAAGGGGATGTTAAGTTTGCTGCAGGATTTCAACCAATCGCAATGATGCAGCTTTATCCACCAGCAGCTGTCACAGCCCTAGCTTTACATTCAGAATGGCAGATGTAAGTATCCATCTTTTCAAAACCTGCATGGCCCTTTTAAATGTAGAAAGAAAACAAACCATATGTGTTTGTCTCAAAATAAATTTTATTAATTTGTGTAATTTATTTTGTAGAATTGGTGCGGGAACAGCTCATGGTTTTGGGTTATATGATTATGTTCAAAAGAAAGAAATTAGTTCACGATGTACACTTAATCCTACAGGTATATTTCAATACTAAATTTTAACCCTACAAATCTATTTCAGTATTTAATCAGTTTCTTCCCACCGTTGAAATATTAGAATAAAATTGAATCACATGTTAGTCCCGAAAATACCTAGTTTGTGTCTAGAGTGGACATTGAACCTCTATTTATTTGCTATTAAAAACTTGATCTTTTTTTTACAACAGATTTAACAGGAACATCAGAAACGGCCATGTCTAGACGAAAATCTTTAAAGAAATCTTTACGTGAATCATTCCGTCGATTACGCAAGGGCAGGTCTGAACGCAGAGCTAGGGATGCTAAAGCTAAAACGTAAGTACAATAAACTTAGAAATAAAGTACTTATAGGTTGAACACTAACATCAAATATATATGTTTATTACTACCAAGGAGTTCATCTAGTCTTCACTGGCTACAGGGGGTTGCTTCTCAATATATTTTGTCATCTTTCTGAACACATTATGTATAACGGGTGGTTGGATGTCCGAATGGTTAGCATGCACCCGCTGTATCATAAGGTCTGTCATTGAGTCAACTGGTGTGGTTTCGATTCCCTGGTTGTACGTGACAAGGAGTAGGGTTGCCTGTCCAACCTCGTGGGTTTTCTCCGGGTCCTCCAGTTTAATCCCACTGCTAAATAAATCCTAGGGGCAAACAAATTATTGAAATAAAATTGAACCATATGTTAGTCCCGAAATGACCTAGTTTGTGTTGAGTGGATGTTAAACTCTCTCTCTCTCTCTCTCTCTCTCTCTCTCGCTCGCTGTATCATAAGGACTGTCATTGTCTCAAACAGGTTGTAAGTGACGAGGGGCAGGGTCACCTCCAACCTCGTGGGTTTTCTCCGGTTTCCTCCCACTGTCAAAGACTCCTACGTGCAAGCGAGTTATTGAAATAAAATTGAACGGTATGTTAGTCCCGAAATGACCTAGTTTGTGTTTAGTGGACGGTAAACCCCATTTCTGTCTTTCACCTCTGAAAATTAATATTTTATACCGAGGTCCTTTATGCACTTTAGAGAACCCTTGACAGTTGAAATTCAAGTTGACAGTAGGCTGTAGTGCTACTGTCCGGGCAAACTTTCCCTCATAGCATACAGTATGGTGTATGCCTGCCTTCATTGGCCCTGTCAGGCTTTATTTTCTATCTATAGATAGAATTTCTTACACTGAATTTCAATTTTTTTTTTCCAGTGAAACCCAGCATATTGAGCAGGCAGCAGAAACAGCTGAAGGAGCCACAGCAGCACCAGGTACTCCTGAACATAAACCCGTAGAACGTCAAATAGAGGCAAGGAGTAACGAAGATTCCATGTGCTCTATGGTTAGATGTATTTATTTCGCAGACACATTCATCGTTAATGGTAAGTTTATGTGTTCTCCGTATTACTGAGTGGGGGAGTGGGGTGGCTGAATAGTTAGCATGTGCGCGCTGTATCATAAGGTCTGTCATTTAGTCAACTGGCATGGTTTCGATTCCCCGGTTGTATGTGACAAGGAGTAGGATCGCCTGTCCAACCTTGTGGGTTTTCTCCAGGCCCTCAGGTTTCCTCCCACTGCTTAAGACTAACAATATGTGAGTCCCGAAATGACCTAGTTTGTGTCGAGTGGATTTAAACTCTCCCCCCCCCCCCCCCCCCTGTATTACTTAGTATTACTTAGTTATTCGGATGGGACAGAAAACTGAGGTCCCTATATATATACGCTGATAGGTTCTTGTAAGAACCTCGGCAGTTGAAATTTGAAAAAAGAATGTGGAAAAGCCAAATTTCCCTCAAAGCACGCTGCATGGTGTATGCCCTTCAGTAGCCATTTCATAGTTCTCCCTAAAGATTTGTGTAATTGCGATCTTAAAAATATGAACATGTCCAAAATCAGGTACTTGTCAGTTTTGACACACTAGCAGTGAAATTATTTATTAAACATGCAACCGCTAAATCTGCCTATTGCAGGTCTTTCTTTAGGCCTGAAATGTTTTCTAAATTATTAATTAGACATTAATTAACTTATCCAGGCCATAATCAACTCTTGATGGCATTGGATTTCTTTGTTATTAAATAGATTAGAACATATCAGCCATATTTTGATTTAAGCTAAAAATGGAGGAGCGAGACTTGGCTTGGATCAACCAGTACGGTGGTTGAAATTATTGTACACATCTAGTCAAACCTTCAAAGGCTAATATCTTCGCTCGAATAGAGTAATTTGAATGAAATTTTCAAATTACTCATTTTACATTATCTGTTTTCGAACTACATGTATTATAGCAAGAATGACTAGCTCTTTAACTAAATCTTACATGATGTTTGAAGCTTTAATAGACAAATCAATAAAAATGCTTGTACAAAACATTGAAATGACCGATAACATACTAATTTAAAATATTTGTGTTTCAGGTGCTCCACACAATCCATCGTTATGGGTCGGAACAAATGGTGGCCATGTCTACATTTACAATCTTACTGTACCAGCCAGTGATAAACGTTCATCAGATGCTGTCGGATGTCAACTAGCGAAAGAAATTAAATTAAAACATCGGGCACCCGTTATCAGTATGGCTGTTATTGACAGTCGAGCGAGGATTTTACCAGAACCGTTAGAAGTACAGAATGAACGAGCGAAGGCAGCCGATATGGTTGGACCACACAGTGTTATTATTTGCTCAGAGGAACAATTAAAGGTACACTAAGAAATTTTTAAAATGTAATATTGAAATAGAGTTAATTTAGATTTGTTGTCATGTGCAGAACGTGGTTGAGGCAGCAAAGTCAGTCCGTTTTACTGTCCTGGTTATATTTCTGGTGCATAACGCATAAACAATATTTTTGAAACTCTATACACACATTAAGGAATGGTGGATCGCTAACCTGGAGGTACAGTGGTCGATCTCGGCGTTGGCCTAGAAAGTTCACCAGGATTTTCCGGTGTTATCCCCCTCCCTTGTCAGTGGTGTTGGATGTAGGCAACACGTCAGCGTGCATATAAACGTCCTCTTGACAGTTGGAATTCGAAAAAAGAGTAGGTCATAGTGCCGCTGTCTGGGCAAAATTTCCTGCATAGCACACTGTTTGGTGTATGCTTGTCTTCATTAGCCCAGTTGTTGCTGAACATTTAATTTATGCATCAACCTATTGTAGTAGTTGTTCCTTTTGCTTATTAGAAGGGGGACTGGTCACAGTGGCTAAGTGGGTAAGACGCTTGCTTACTAGCCTAGAGGTCGGATGTTCGATCCCAGCATTGGCTGAGAAAGTTCATCCAGATTTTCCGGCGTGGTTTCTGCTTGTCAGTGATGCAGAACGGAGGGCCTGACAAGGACAGCTGTCTAGTCGTTCGGATGGGACTGTTAGCCGAGATCCCGTGTACACATTGACAGTTAGAAGTCGATATAAGGTGGGCTGTAGTGCCGCTGCCCGGGCAAAATTTCCTTCATAGCACACTGTATGGCTTATGCCCGTCTTCATTAGCCCAGTTCGGAGCAAAACAGTAGGACGTTAAACCCCATTTCATTTCATTTGCTTGTTATAAATTTCTCATATTTGATCATTTCCTAGGAAACAAATTTGATTTAAGTTTTGGTGTACACAGATGCTCCCATGAAAACCCTCAAGGCATATTGACTAAAAATTAAGCAGAAAATACTTGTCTGTAAATGATTACAAACAAAATTATTATTTTATTATCTTTTTCAGACATTCACATTACCAGCATTAAAACCAAAATGGAAATCTAAAATCACAGCCCAAGATGGCTCCCGTATTAGAAGAATAGGTTTTGTTAATTTCAGAAGTAAAAGTGGTAAGAATGATTTGAGCTTTTGTAAAGATATTCAGTGGCCTTAAAATAGTAAGTGCAAGGGGACTGCACCACACGTAATTTACACAAAAACCAAATATATTCCTTGGCAAGTATCTGTAGACAAGGGCTGGCAATCGATCCTGTTTCAAGTATCGATTATCGCTGACCATCCCCCGATCAATAATCGATAATATCGGCAAATTATTTTTACTTATAATTGGTTTGAAAACAATCATAACTTGTACATGAATAACTATTATATGGAAATTTTTATGTTGTGTGATATTCTGTATACATGTAGAATTTTTTTTTTGACAATAAAATAATAGCATTCCGTAGCAAAACTAAGGTGTAGAAAGAAACTCGATCAACTTCTTTTGGAAGACAACTGCGACCGCACGCCATATCTTTGTCGCTTATGACCTGAACAGTAATGAGTAAAATGTAGTTATTTCCTCTTCAGACATTTTTTCACAAATTCCTTGATAAAATAATAAAGGGAAAGTACGTGTTTGACTTTGAAACAGAGAAGACGAAAGAAATGAAGAGTTAAAATAAGGGGCAAACCATTCAAAGTTACATGACAAGGAGTGACATGTGACAAGGAGTAGGGTCGCCTGTCCAGCCTCGTGGGTTTTCTCCGGGTCCTCCGGTTTCCTCCTACTGCTAAAAAACCCCTATGCGCAAGCGAATTATTGAAATAAAATTAAATCATATGTTAGTCCCGAAATTACCTAGTTTGTGTCGAGTGGACGTTAAACCCCATTTCTCTCTCTCTCTCTTACAAGTGAAGTACATATAATTTCGCGATAATCAATATTTTAAAACTGTATCGATAATCAATTTTCGACTATCGGCAATATCGACATTTTCCGCCAGCTCTGCTGTACACACGTGTACATGTATTGAATGTTTTATTTTTATTGACTTTATTTCAGCTGATAACTATAGTGAGTTTGATATTGCATGTTTGAGTAACTTGGGTGAAATATTAGTTTATGCTGTAACAACATTACGACAACAGATGCATGTTACTGCCATCCGTAAAGAAGACATCAAGTAAGAATTTATGTATTATAATTACGATTAAACTGTATGAATATGAATTGTTTTAGAAAATTAACAAGGTGACAAGAAAACTTCAAAATAAATTAAAGATTTTCAGATCAGCAAGATCAATTTTGCAATTATGAATTACTGTCTGCGAATCCAATCAATCTACCTTTCTACGGTGAAATGGGTGGGGGGGGGTGGTGGATGGCTGAATGGTTGGCATGTGCGCGTTGTATCATAAGGTCTGTCATTGAGTCAACTGCCGTGGTTTTGATTCCCCGGTTGTACATGACAAGGAGTAGGGTTGTATGTTCAACCTCGTGGGTTTTCTCCGAGTCCTCCGGTTTCCTCCCACTGCTAAAGACCCCTACGCGGCGTACGCGCAAGCAAATTATTGAATTTAAATTGAACCATGTTAGTCCCGAAATGACAAAGTGTCAAGTGGACGTTGAACCCCATTTTTCTCTCTCCGGTGAAATAGAATTGAACAATGTTAGTCGCAAAATGACCTAGTCTGTGTCAAGTGGGCGTTTAAACCCCATTTGTTTCTCTCCGGTGAAATAGAATATGTTAGTCCCAAAATGACCAAGTTTATGTGGAATGGACATTATACCCATTTGTCTCGTGTGATTTGACATTTCAATTTTCAATTTCTGAGTTCTGATATATTTTTTTTTATTGGAGTTTATCAACGATTTGAATGAAATCTGTCGGTTCTAGTATATATTCATTTTCGTAGTGAGATTATAATACTTTGAAGATATTTTCTTTCTACTTTTCAGTGGTATTGCATCATTTATATTTACAAAAGATGGTCAAGCATTTTATCTGAAATCATCATCCGAGTTTGATCGTATTACATTAAGTCCGAGACATGTGACATGTGCTCTTGGTATGTTGGATCTAAAAGAAGGAATGAGACCAGATCCTGACCCAGAAGCAGATAACCCAGCTGACGAGTAAGTTTGATTTCTGTTAAAAAAAAACCCAATAAATAACAAAAAAAAAAAAAAAAAAAAATTCTTTTTTAGGTATAATATTCATCAATCTGATTAAAACACAGAACCTATTTCGTTTTTTTTTTTAAAGTTCAAAATTACGTTTTACTTGTCTTTACTACATTAGAAGACCATGACGGGGGGGTCGGATGGCTGAATGGTTAGCACGTGCGCGCTGTATCGTAAAGTCTGTCATTGAGTCAACTGGCGTGGTTTCGATTCCCCGGTTGTACGTGACAAAGAGTAGGGTTGCCTGTCCAACCTTGTGGGTTTTCTCCGGGTCCTCCGGTTTCCTCCCACTGCTAAAGACCCCTACGCGCAAGTGAATTATGGAAAAAAAATTGAACTACATGTTAGTCCCGAAATGATGGCTTACACTACATGAAGATCTGACTGGTTGTACTGGACGGTCGCATCAGGGATCGTACGAGTTGCTTTTGACCTTATGACGTCAGACATTGATTAATCAGTGTTTCTAGTGGTTTACCCACAGTTCCTTGCTTCTCACGCCAAAAACTCAAGGTAACAGACCGTTTGATTGGCTAATCCCTTACTTCAACCAGAATGCGGATTACATAACTCTTTCCAGATCCTGGTGCAGTAAAGACAAATGAAATGAAATGAAATGGGGTTTAACGTCCTACTGTTCTGCTCCTTTACTGGGCCTGGACAGCGGCACTTCGGCCTACTCTTCTATCGAATTCCAACTGTCAAGGGATCTTTTACGTGCATGCCAATGTGTACACGGGGCCTCGGTTTTTCGTCCCATCCGAACGACTAGACAGCTGTCCTTGTCAGGATCTCCATCCTGCATCACTGACAAGGGGGAACAACGCCGGAAAATCTGGATGGACTTCCCCGGCCAATGCAGGGATCGAACACCCGACCTCCAGGCTAGCGAGCCAGCGTCTTACCCACTTAGCCACATGGTCCCCCAGTAAAGACAAATTGAACTATAAAAATAAAAAAACCGAAATGAGATAGGATCCGTGTTTTAATTGGATTGTTAATATTAAATTATTATAGGCATGATTAATCTCACACGAAATAGTTTTTGATTTTCTTTTAAAGATTCGTAAGATTATGATCACAATATTGAAAATGTAAGGGGGATTACCCTGTAATTAGTGTAATAGATAAATTTACTTTGAGCAATTTGATTACTTTTAATCATGGCTGGGCAAAATACTGCCAACTGCCAAATAAGATGGCAATGTATTTTTGGTACGTGTAGTACTTGAGAATGGTTAAGCGTGTTGTTAAAAACGCCATATATATTTTGAGTTATATTTATTCTAATGAAGTTTGACACGAATAATATATTTATGTATGTGCTTGACAATGTGCTTAGCCTATTTATTCTTCCCATCCATTTCCTAATACCTAACACAATGGACCAGCATATATGTTTATAATAATTTAACTAATAGTTTTAAATTTTAAATATCATTATTTAGTATATACATGGGTCACAATTCTATGGAATACAATTACTGCTTATTACTGAGCAACGTTTCAACTAGGCTTCTCTAGTCTTTAGTTGCAAGGCTTCCGTCAAAAGGGGAAACCTAGTAACTCACTTTTTTTTTTTATCAAAATTGAGTTAGGACCAAATTTGTAGTTACTAGGGTATGTGCTTCCTGTTGTTGTACTAGATCTTCCGATCTTTTATTTTGTAAGCAGTTACACCCATGACACAACCTAGCAACTTCCTTCATTTGCCTAGAATATCATAGCAAAACCTTGTAACTTAATAGTGAAATCACTGGGGTTTAATATTCATTCATTACGTTTTACTTTGTTTTCTCAAAATAAGAAAAAAGTGAGTTACTAGGTTTTGCCTTTTGACGGGAGAACGTCTCTCAGTAATATGCAGTAATTGTATTCCATGGAATTGTGACCTGTATATTCCAGTTCAATTACTAAATGCCATTGAAACAATTTAGAAATTACTAAATACCATTGAAACAATGTATCATTATTTAGGCCTGTATCAGTTTCTTTATATTCATGATCGGTATTTGAGCTTGCTGCTTTTGCATTGAAAATTAGACATTACCATGTCCCAAAGCATTTCTTCCAGAATATAATGCTTTTTTTGTAAGTTTGGAAAATTATTGTGGAAGCCTAAATAGAATAAAATTACATGTAAAAACAGAACATGGAATTATTTCTATCGTTAAAATTTTTTTGAATAATAAATGTAGCCTACTAATGTCTAACATATTGATCAACTGTCGACTAACCAACAAGTGCATGATTAAAACACAGATCCTATTTCGTTTTGTTTTTATAACTCAAAATTTCGTTTACTTGTCTTTACTACACTAGGATCTGGAAGAGTTGTTATATTACCGGCGTTTTGAAGTGAGGGATAAGCCAATGAAACAGTCTGTTACGGCGACTTCTTGGCGTGCCATGCACGGAGCTCTGGGTAAACCACTAGATACGCCAACGCTGATCGATAAATCAGTGTCTGATGTCATAGGGCCAAAAGCCACTCATATTACCCCTGACACGACCTTCGAGTACAACTTGTCAGATCTTCATGTAGTGTAGGCCATCAAAAGTATAAAATGAAAAGAAATATAGATCTGTATTTTAATCGGCTTGAACCAACAAGTGTATGATTAACTGTAGACTACCCGATACTAATCCAATGCATGACTGTAGTTGGTAGCGTAGATGTAGTCGTAGCGTCTTTCTAATATTTATATTGATCAGGAACGATGCTAATTACAGCACGGCAGATATAACGATAGGATTAGCAGACGACAGTCAACATAACGATTCACGAGGAGATACCACCGGAGATATTACAGTGGACAGTATACGAGACCTAGCGTAAGTTGAATCCCAGGTTCATCTTCAACATGTGATATTATTAATTTACAGATATTGTACAGACTTCAAATCGGACATAAGCTGTCCAATTTTACTTGATTGTCTTTGCTCAATCAAAAGTTATAGTCAAGAGTATGTTTGTGGGTAACGTGTCCCCTCAAATACACGTAAGGAGCATTAGTTTAATTAAGCGCTATACACCTTGCTCTATCCACGCATCCAAAATGCTTTTTTTTTAGAAAACTGTACATTTGAGCTTATTATATCCAATTATTTGAAGCTAGTGGAACCTGCCAAGTGCTGGAATAATTGCTACAGCTAATAAGAGTAAATTATGAGTGCTCGGTGCTATGTTCATTTAGTTTTGACAACTTTTTAAGTTGTTTATTGCAATTTTTATATGCTAATTAAGGTCTTCGTCACTGCTAAAAGACCCCTACGCGCAAGCGAATTATTGAAACAAAATTGAACCATATGTTAGTCCCAAAATGACCTAGTTTGTGTCAAGTGTAGTTAAACCCCATTTCTCTCTCTCTCTCTCTTCACATAAGACTATATATCCTCAACACATAGTTATTTGTTACTCAATATAAATTATATTATGCATGTTTATATATTTATAATATGGTGTAGGTATGATATATTAAATATACCCTGGTAAATTGAAATATTTATATGATCTGGTATAGGTATGATGTATATCTATTAAACATACTCTGGTTATAATAAAAATTAATATAAACACATATCGATGAAACCTGGTATATATTAGATATACCCAGATAAATTTAAATATACACACAGCATGTCTGGTTAAACTAAAGTCGTAGATTTTGTCCCTGGAACACCTAGCCGGTTGGGGGGGGGGGGGGTTGGATGGCTGAATGGTTAGCTTGCGCGCGCTGTATCATAAAGTCTGTTATTGAGTCGACTGGCGTGGTTTTGAATCCCCCGGTTGTACGTGGCAAGGAGTAGGGGCGCCTGTCCAACCTCGTGGGTTTCCTCCGGGACCTCCGGTTTCCTCTCACTGCTAAAGACCCCTACGCGCAAGCAAATTATTGAAATAAAATTAAACCATGTGTTAGTCCCGAAATGACCTAATTTGTGTTAAGTGGACATTAAACCCCATTTCTCTCTCTCTCTCACCTTGCAGTTTAAGATACATTATGTAAGAATTAAATCTGCCAATTGCAGGACTTTATTTTGATCTCAAATTTTATGGAAATTTATCACGTGGCAAGCCAATAATCGACTCTCTAGACTATCGGATGGTCGCAATTTTCATTAGATTGAAACAGGATCACCATTTAATTTAAAACTGGATAAAAGAGACTTTCTTTATTACCTTAAAAATGGTACTTGACAATCAAGACTATATTTTGAATGCTTCAAAGTCTGATAACTCTGTTCAGAAACAAGTAATTTGACTGAAATTCTTCATTGTCTACATTTAAACATGCATCATGCAAGAGCAAAATCTGCTTATTACAGGTCTTTCTTTAGGCCGGAAATGTTATCTAAATTATCAATTAGACATTAATTAACTTATCCAGACCATAATAAACTCTCAATGTCAAGGCTAGCCTTCGATGTTGGCTGGATTAGATTCCTATATGCCGCTTAACACCCATTGATAATTAAATCAAAACAGTGGATAATCGAGACTATGGTGTTTATATTAATGATTTTAGTAATGATGACCGAGACTATGCGAAAATTTCACCCGCTTTGTTCTTGGCTCATAGTGGATCAATTTGACTGAAATTATCAGCAAATTACCTTTACACTATCTAGTTTTTAACTATTATAGCGAGAACTGCCATCTCTTTATCTTATCTCCCATAATGTATCTTTAAACTATTATATTGAGAACTGTCAGCTTTGTATCTTAATCTTACATAATGCATCTTTAAGATTAACGATCTTTCCACCTCTCAAAATATCAGAACCACCAAGAAAGAGTCTGATTGATGAAATGGTAAACTTTGTCCCAATAAAAATTCCTAAGGACCTAGTCGTTCGGTTTGTCCGAAAAAAAAATTGGGTCCTGTGTATACATTGGTGTGCACGTAAAAGATCCCTTGGCAGTTGGAATTCGATATAAGAGTAGGCCATAGTGAGGCTGCCTGGGGAAAATTTCCTTCATAGCTCACTGTATGGCGTATGCCCGTCTTCATTAAACCAGTCGGAGCAGAACAGTAGGTCGTTAAACCCCATTTCATTTTCAATAAATGATTTACATGTTACTCTTCAAGTAAATAAAAGATTTTTTTTCTTATTTTAAATTGCAATTTCAGTGCCGAGGGCGAAGACACAATTACAAACATGGTTACGAATGCCAGCAATGCCGCAGCAAACGAATCGTCCAACGTCATTCAAAGTGTAACGACATATTCATCTACTGTCATGTCGACCATGGAGTCTAGTGTGACGTCAAGTGTCCGCGAAGTGACGACATCATTCTCACGACATCAATCTAGTGATGTGCAGGAAACGACGAGTGGAGGAGATAGCGGAGGAGGAGGCAATGATGGGGGCAGTGGAGATACGGGGGGAGGAGGTAAGAAAAGTGAAGACCGTCGGTCATTATAGACAAAATTAAGAAATTTATTAATACTTGTTTCAAATTTTCACACCACTAATTTATACATATTAAAAATGCTTAAGGCCAGATCTAACTTTACTCTTTATGCATATTTTCTGGCTGTTGGAAACATTTTCTATTTTCAAGGGCATTTGATTTCTTGATTTTATCTGTAGATGTTTTGACGGTTTTTCAGTACAAAGATTTGACAATATCTAAGCTAAGATGAGATGAGAAATCTTTAATGAAAAATAAACATGTCATAATGTGTACAATGAACATAATACCCATTATTCATAATTAAAATACAGATGTTGGCGTACCATTATTTCAAATAATCGTACGGGCAATGTGCCAATGGTACGTTATTTATACTAGTGACATATTGGACTTGTGTGACTTATTTCACTGTAAAAGCATGTGCGAAGTGTCTGTATTTTAAGTCGTTTAATGGTCTCGAGCTTAAGACATTGCGTAAAATATTGTAAAAACAATTGGGCCTCACAGCCCTCTTGTTGTTGCAATATATTACTTAATGTCTCGCTCTCGACCATCAAACAATACTTATTGATTACCGTTGACACTGATTATTTCCTATTAAACCTTGTCAGCATTTCACAAGGAATATGGCATAAAAGTTCATATGTTTGCATTGGATCTGTTTATTTTTACTAAGGATTTTTCATAATAGATTTCTGTTAAGTTTCTGATTTTGATTGGGCACTATTTGGACCATTCCATTTAACATCACCTTGATGGCTGGGAATGCCACCTTTTGAAATGATGATCTTTAAAAATATTCTGTATGTTTTACATGCATTATTTAGCTAGAAAAATATACATATTTTGTTTGGGGGATGGAGGTGTTAGATCTATAAGAAGTAGAATTCTCACCTGTCCAGCTAATTTAAAATGAAATGAGCCGGACTACATTTCTCTGTCTGGCTTATCTTGTTTTACTTCAATCTGTTTTACATTTTCCCAATTTCTCACTATCATATTTCATTTCATATTTACTGCACACTTCATAAAGTTTCCCAATCCCAATCTTATTTATGCGTCATCTCCGGTTTTACGAAGTGGACAGTGTATCGTTTGGTTGTTGAATCTTTCCATTTTAATATGCTTAATGTTTCTAATTATATGAGAAAAACTTTTATCTGAATTAATTTGAGTATTAATGCCGTTATCAAGAATGGCTAATTACACTATACTGTCACGGTAATGCTTAATGTAGATGTCGTACACATTGGCGTGCACCTGAAAGATCCCATGACAGTTGGAGTTAGATATAAGAGTAGGCCGTAGTGCTGCTGTACGGGCAAAATTTCCCTCATAGCACATTGTATGGCATTCCTCCCACTGCTAAAGACTCCTATGCGCAAGCAAATTGAAATAAAATTAAACCATATGTTAGTCCCGAAATGACCTAGTTTGTGTCGAGTGGACGTTAAACCCCAAGTGTAATTTTATAGATAATGCTTTAAAAAAAAAAATTGATTAACTTTAAAATCAAATATCAAGTTTTGGCAGGATTAAATTCGACAAAGATATAAATTTTTCTCATTTGAGCTTGGCACTGTTTTATTTGTATTAGTTGCTTCTTGTGCACTTGGCTTTAATTTGGTCGCTATGGTTTCCTCCCTTTTAGAACCCAACCTGAAAAATATTGATGATGATACAAAAGCCACGGTTACCAAGACGATAGAGGTGAGCTGATTTAATGCCCCCTGTAAACCTTTGTTACGTTTTCATGGCGCTTTTATTCATGTGTTTTCGTTGTTTAATTTTAGTTGCATTGCTTTATAAATTTGAGTATGGTATTTGATGTTTGCGTTGATAAAGATAAAGAGAAATAACTCTAAAAATTGCAGGGGGGGGGTGGGGGTATGGCCGAATGGTTAGCATGTGTGCGCTGTACATGTATCTTAAGGTCTGTTATTAAGTCAACTGGCGAAATTTCGATTACCCGGTTGTACATGACAGGGAGTAGGGTCGTCTGTCCAACCTCGTGGGTTTTCTCTGGTTTCTTCCCACTGCTAAAGACCCCTACGCTCAAGTGAATTATTGAAATCAAATTGCACCATGTTATTCCCGAAATGACCTAGTTTGTCGAGTGGACGTTAAATCTCATTTCTCTTTCTCTAAAAATTGCTTTATCTTTTTTTTTTTTTTGCACAAAATATGTATTCAGGCCATCTGAATGGGATTGGGGAATTGGTTTCGCCTATGTAAAACCCCTTAAGAGGTGGTGTCTTGTATAAGAAATCAAGGAACAGTAGTTTGACACAGTTGACATTGAATAAAAACTTAGGACAGTACACCCCATTTCCATTTCATTTGTGTCCATTTTCATTCATACCATTTTCCATCCTTTGCATTGATTATTCATGTTTCATTGATTATTCATGTTTTACAATCTGATTAAAACACTGATCCTATTTTGTTTAGTTCTTACAGTTCAAAATTTTGTTTTATTTGTCTTCGCTACACTAGAATCTGGAAGAGTTGTTATATAACAGTCGTTCTGGATGGCGTGAGGGATTGGCCAATGAAACCATCTGTTATGGTGATTTCTTGGCGTGCAATGCACGAAACTATGGGTAAACCACTAGAAACGTTGGTGTTGATTGAATAATCAATGTCTGACGTCATAAGCAAAGGCTGCTCGTATGGCTCCTGAGGTGATCTTCCAGTGCAACTGGTCAGATCTTCATGTAGTGTAGGCCATCGGAAATATATATAAAAAAAAAAAAAACGAAATATAGATCTGTATTTTAAACAGATTGGGGTTCATACAGGGTTAGGAGAGCAGTCATCATTTGAAACAGCCAGTGAAAATGAAGCTATTAAAGTGTTCACCGAAATATTGTATAAATCTTCCAGAAAGGGTTAGGGTTGTGTGGGGTTCACGGTGGCTAAGTAGGTGAGACGCTGGCTCGTTAGCCTGGAGGTCAGGTGTTCGCTCCCTGCATTGGCCGAGAAAGTTCATCCAGATCTCCCGGCGTGGTTCCCTCTTGTCAGTGATGCAGGAAGGAGGGCCTGACAAGGACAGCTGTGTAGTCGATCGATTGGGATGAAAAACCGAGGTCCTGTGTACACATTGGCGTGCACGTAAACAATCCCTTGACAGTCGGAATTCGACACAAGAGTAGGCCGTAGTGCCGCTGTCCGGCATAGCACACTGTATAGTAGATGCCCGTCTTCATTAACCCAGTTTGGAGTAAGACGTTAAACCCCATTTTATTTCGTTAGGGTTGTGATGGGCTGTGTGTTTACATTTGATGTTACTGATTGCATCTCCATTTTCATTGGGGGGGTTGAATGGTTGGCGTGCGTGCGCTGTATCATAAAGTCTGTCATTGAGTCGACTGGCGTGGTTTCGAATCCCCGGTTGTATGTGGCAAGGATTAGGGGCGCCTGTCCAACCTCGTGGGTTTTCTCCGGGTCCTCCGGTTTCCTCCCACTGCTAAAGACCCCTACGCGCAAGCGAATTATTGTAATAAAATTAAACCATATGTTAGTCCCGAAATGACCTAGTTTGTGTCGAGTGGACGTTAAACCCCATTTCTCTCTCTCCATTTTCATTGGCTGTCGCCATATGATGACATTCCTAGACCAAAGTTTCATTTTCTTTGGTTAGTAGTTCATAATTCATACAATTATTTTGTGATTGGTTTTGTTTAAAGGGTTACCGTTTGTTTTTTTTTCTTCTCTCGGAAAGGTTTCCTAGGTAACTGGTGGTTTTGTTTGAAAGGTTTCCTAGGAAACTGGTGGCTCTGTCTAATGATAACGTGACAGTATAACTCCTTTTCCTTTCAGCTATTTTGATACTTTAACAATACTGACCTTCCCAAATGCTTTTTATACGCCCACATTTTCATGTGGACGTGTATTGTCGTCGCCTCTGTCTGTCCGTCCACAATTTGTTTGTGGACACTCTACAGGTCACAATTCTTATCCGATTTTGACGAAACTTGAAATATAGGTTTATCTCCAAAAGATCTCGGCTGCTTTCGATATTGGCATGTATCGGATCGAAACTTCATGGATTATGGCCCCTGTTTGTATGAAAAATCACGTTTGTGGACCCTATAGAGGTCACAATTTTTATCCGATTTTGTTGAAACTTGAAATGTAGGTTTATAACGTAAAGATTTCGGTTCCTTTCGATTTTCCTGAATTATCTCCCCTGATTGTACGAAAAATCGTGTTTTTAGCTTGTGGACCCTATAGAGGTCATAATTTTTATCCAATTTAAAAAAAACTTATTATATCACCGTTACACCCTAAGGACAGCTGAGTTCGAATTTCGTGAAAATCGACCCAAAATTGACAGACAAAATGGCTGCCGTTCGTTCTCAAATAGCGTAAAAATATGGTATATCAAGGTTGTGGACCCTATAGAGGTCATAATTTTTATCCGATTTAAAAACGTTTTAGTATATGACCGTTACACCCCAAGGACAGCTGCGTTTGAATTTCGTGAAAATCGTACCAAAACTGACAGACAAAATGGCCACCCCTCGTTCTCAAATAGCGAAAAAATATGGTATATCAAGGTTGTGGACCCTATAGAGGTCACAATTTATATCTGATTTTCTTGAAACTTGAAATGTTAGTTTATAACCCAAAGATTACGTTTCCTTTCGATATTTGCGCATATCGAATTGTAATTTCCTGAATTATGGCCCTTTGATTGTACGAAAAATCACTTTCTTTTTTGCATGTTCTCTATCCATCTCTCGAAAATGTGGGCGTATCCTGCCTGGCAGCCGCTGGTATATTTTAGCAATACAGATTCGATTGGTCAGTAACCTCGTTGATTTGAACACTGTTTACAATTTAATTTATAAATCTTTTGTTTTTTCTTTTTACAGACGACTGAAGTAACGGAGAAAATAACGGACCTTAAATTATCCGAAGAAAAGAAGATCATGAACAATGGTGACCCGGTCAAAACTGTTTTAACGGAGAATTAAAATTATGTTTGATCGGCCAATAATTGCCAGTATTGAAAACTCCAGAAATATGTCAGGATTCGTTTTAAATCTATGAATTAATTTTGCGAATTTTCACTTTATTTAACTATAGTGCAACAACTATTGTGTTTAAATATACTTTCCAGTGCTCAGTAATATTTTAAAACTTAAAATTTTTAACCGACATTGTGATTGCGATTAATTCGTTCATGTTTGCGATGTCTTCTGAATGTGCTTACCCGTTCGTTCTGCCTTTTGGTATTGAAAACGTAATATATGTTTAAATATATATAGCAAGGTGAAGGCCTTTGAAGTTTTTCTGGCCTATGGCTCATTTGTCGATTCATCAAATCTATAGATTACGGTTTATAGACAGAAAAATCTGTAAAAAAATGTAGAAATTTGCTACATCAAGAAATAGCGTATTAAGTATTTTTGACACAAATAGTTTTCCATATGATTTGATTATTCGACTTGCGCATCTGTTTACTCAATTTATGTAATCTTGGAGTTATCTCCCTTAGTGCAATGAAACTTAGAATTAGTGCATTCATGTCAATCATCATATACTCATCATCTCATTGGTTCATTTTTAAAAAGGGGGCGGGGTCATTTGTTTTTGTTTGTGTGTTACGTTTAAAATCATGAGTCGATTATACAGTGATGTTCATTGGTCAGATGAGAATTGTCATATTTTTTTTTTTAAAATATGGAGGCTAAATTTTAAATTATATTTTTTTTTGTGCATGTCTTTTAAAAATACCAACCAAACCCATAATTAAATGATTTTATATTTTTAATTAGGACATGTCTGATTTTGTATTTAAACTGGAAGTTCCCTGGGCTGCTTAATTCGTTCATTTAGTTTGTCAGAGAAAAGTGCACCCAAATTGGCTTGAAACATTTCCTAATGATTTCTGCTTTCATTCACTGCGGGGTTGTACATTGTAGAAGGTGTCGACAGTGATAAAGAGGCGTGTTCAGTTAGTAGCCTAACGGTTGATTGAGACCCTTGTATTTTTAGTATTTAGTGTTTTTGTAAATTGTATGCAAATATAATTGTGATGTAGGGACTCTTCAAATCATTCTTGCATTTTATTTTATCGAATTGGGGGACTTATTCATAAAATTTTATACTAAAATGTTGTAAGAAAGCTGCATTTTCATTGGCCGAAAGCTAAAATTTGTACTAGGATTTTTGATTCTCAGCCAATGAAATTATTGAATTCTTAATGTTAGAAGATTTTTTTGAATAACTCCCCTGTCATTATATCTTGGGGTTGTATGTTAAAGTTATTTTGGAGTGATTTATGTTGGATTATGAGATTACAGAAACACAACTAACATCAATTTAATTCTTTAAATAACAGGTCACATCTTCAAGTTAATGATAAATATCCATCTAGTCGGCCTATTTATACATATTTTGGCTTACACCTAATTAATAATCAGAAGAAATAAATTAGAAGCACGATGTCAAGGCTAGCCTTCGATGTTGGCTGGATTAGATTCCTATATGCCGCTAACGGCCGTTGATAATTAAATCAGAAAAAGTGGATAATCGAGACTATGCTGTTTATATTAATGATTTTAGTAATGATGACCGAGACTATGCAAAAATTTCACCCGCTTCTTTCTCGGCTCATAGTGGATCAATTTGACTGAAATTTTCAGCAAATTACCTTTACACTATCTAGTTTTTAACTATTATAGCGAGAACTGCCATCTCTTTATCTTATCTCCCATAATGTATCTTTAAGTGGGTGAAAGCCAAAATATGTATAAATATTCTGACTAGATGGATATTTATCATTTATTAAAACGTGACCTGTATATGTTATGAAACGTGGTCGTCGTTATTAAATAATAGAGAAGTAGTTATATCCATATATACCTTGTGTTTTGTTATGAATAAATTTAATTACAGTATGTGGGAATGAATATAATTTAGTTAATTGTCTTTATATCAATTTTGCATTCCATATCCCAGATCTGAACTCAGATCACTCCAAAACAAATTTACAAGTTCTGCAACTCAGTTTTATTTTCATCCATTTGAGAAAAACAGACTAAACAATTTTTGCATTTATTACATGAAAACATTACACTTAAAAGATTGAGACAAAAAAAAACCCAAACATCATCCATTGTATTATTGAGAAAAAAAAATCCCTTTGTATTTATGATCTTGAAACTTTTACTTGTGGATTTAAAACTTCTGTGATTCCGTTAAATTTTGAATCTGATTCCGTTAAATTTTGAATCTGATTCCGTTAAATTTTAAACCAACAGGTACAGGTTTTCTTGTAAAGTATATATTTTATGGAGAAACAAATCAGCCAAAATGTTGTTTCTTTTGAGGTAATATATTAGGCATTTTGACAGCGATGTTTCTCCATAAAAACAAACTTTGACTTTTGACACAGTTCATATTGTTCTTTAGTACAGGGAAAAGATTAAATTATGGAAATATATAACAAAATATTTATTATGTCGGCATTACTATTTATTAAGTTCAGCTCAAAAAAGAAATAAATTTCATATTTTCATGTAGTCAGTGAAATCCATGCTCAATTTGTGTTTAATTTTTTTTTTTTTGTTTCGTGTCCCAGCTTTTTGAGGCCTTAATGTATGCTTTTTAAATCAGTGTGTTGTCAGAAAATCATCAATGCATTGTTTTTGTCAAGTTTTGTTCATGTCATGAAAAAAAAAAAAATGTTTCTAAAAACACAGATTTATCAAATCATTTTAAAAAACTTTTTATTCATCTTTTATAAGTTCACACAATTTTTATGATATGAACATCGCAATAAAATTTTATGTGTACGGTCATATCTGGTTTTCTTTTGTCTTGAGGGGGGTTGGATGGCCAAATGGTTAGTGCATGCACGCTGTATCATACCATAAGGTGGTCTGTCATCGAGTCAACTGGTTTGGTATCGATTATCCGGTTGTGCGTGACTTGGAGTAGTGTAGCCTGTCCAACCTCGTGGGTTTTCCCCTGGTCCTCCGGTTTCCTTATCGAGTGGACTTAAACCCCATTTATCTCACTCCCCTCTGGTTTCCTCCCACTGCTAAAAACCCCTATGTTAGTCCCAAAATGACCTAGTTTGTGCTCGTCGTTAAACCCCTTTTCTCTCTTGGACCCTGCAGTTTTGAATATAACACTAGATCACAACCTTAACACAAAAGATAGTTTGCCAGGCAATGAAACATACGTCAACAGTGGCTGAAAAACGCTTGACAGTTGGAATTTGGTATAAGAGTAGTGATGCTATCGGGGCAAAATTACTCTCATAGCACGCTATGGTATATACTCGTCATCATTAGCCGAGTCAGTGCATAACATTAGGACGTTAAACCCCCATTTCATTTCACCTTTCGTGGGGATTGATCTTGATGGCTAGTCAATCGTAGGAAGTCTCGAACTTAGATATGTAGATTGACCAGACCATGGAATGTATATGGTCCCAGTCGACATCAATGAAGTGGGTCCCGTGTATACATTGGAATGCACGTAAAAGATCCCCTGGCAGTTGGAATTCGTTATAAGAGTAGGCGATAGTTCCGCTTCCCGGGCAAAATTTCCCTCATAGCACACTGTATGGCATATGCCCGTCTTCATTAGCCCAGCATAGGAGCAGAACAGTAGGACGTTAAACCCCATTTCATTTTCATTTGGAATGTGTTGTTACTGTAGGAAACACAAGGGCAATTTGATTAAAATACAGATCTATATTTCGTTTCGTTTTGTTTTATACTTTCGATGGCCTACACAACATGAAGATCTGACCAGTTATACTGGAAGGTCGCGGCTGGGTTCATACTACACATATGCATTGAAGTTCCGATAGGGTTAAAAAAAAGTTCCCCACTCGATTTCTTTTTTATCAGAGACTTGGCAATTTATCTACCACCAAAATAGAAAAAATAAAATTTTTCATCGAGCCCTTTCTATAAAAACAGTAAATATTCATTTTTTCAATGTGACTTATCGAATCAATCCAGTATTTCAGATATAACAATCCGTAGAGCAAGTCCTGTCAGTTCGCAGTTTATGTATGTATGAAATCGAGTGGGGAACTTTTTTTTTTAACTATCGGAACTTCAACGCATATGTGACTAGTGACTTTTGACCCTATGATGTCGGACATTGATTAATCAATCAGCGTCGACATTTTTAGTGGTTTACCCACAGTTCGCTGTTACAGATGGTTTCATTGGCTAATCCCTCACGCCAACCAGAATGCCTGTTATATAACAACTCTTCCAAGATCCTAGTGTAGTACAAACAAATAAAATGAAATTTGGAGTATAATAACAAAACAATAGGATCTGTGTTTAAATCATATTGTTGGGGGGGGGGGGGGGTATTCTTTTTTAGTCAAGATTCTCAAGACTTCTTTTACGTGGCATAGCATTCTGAAGGTTATGATGGCCTTGTCTGTTTATCTATGCACAGTCCATGACGAGACAGGTTGTTGGATGGCCGAATGGTTAGCACGTGCACACTGTATCATAAAGTCTGTCATTGAGTCAACTGGCCTGGTTTCGATTCCCCGGTTGTACGTAACGAGTATGGTCGTCTGTCAAACTTTATGGGTTTTTCTCCGGGTCCTCCCACTGCTAAAGACCCCTACGCGCAAGCAAATTATAGAAATAAAATTGAACCATATGTTAGTCCCGAAATGACCTAATTTGTATCAAGTGGACGTTAAACCCCATTTCATTTTCTCTCCATGACGAGACTGGCAGATGGGCGTCACGACAAAACACTCCCATATGAAATGTTGGTGTATAAAACCTATGTGTACATTCAAAGACAACATTATACTGATATTAAATTGTTTCAATGACATTTAGTAATTGAACTAGTCGAAACGTTGCTCTGTAATAAGCAGTAATTGTATTCCATAGAATTGTGACCTTATAATACTCATATTAACTAAAAAAATATTAATTACAACGAACTTTTCAAATATAAGCATGCAACATTATTTTTTACCACAACAGATCATTTCTGAAAAAGAGAAGAGCATATACCTTTTTGTCTGAATATTAAATTTTTACTGTCAAGACCCCTGTCTAAAGATAGATTACAATTTGTACACAACATAAAACATAACTGATTTAAAGGAGCTAAGTTGCTAATATTTGGGATCTACAAATTGACACAAATGGGTCGCAACGAATATAATAATGTAATATGAATCTAAAAAAAATGATTTACATTCAATTGTTTCCGTTTTACGCTAATTTCAAAGCAGTTATGTTCGGCGAAATACGCCAGAAGTCTCAATCGAATGGCAATCTATAGCGTCTGGTTATTCCAGTCTACACCGATAGTAATTATTGCGCATGCTCTCCAGATTTGTGGAATATATCTAACCTTGTTCTTCCGAGTCGCTTGTTAATAATTGCGCTGAAACGCATTATGGTACGCGATTCGTGTACCAATCATAAAATGTTTATTTTGTCTTAAATATTGGATATCAGAAGCCCATCTTTTCCCAGTAAGATTACAACACCAATGTTGATTAAAATTGACAGATAATTTGTGTTTTCATTGTCGAAGGTTTTGGATGATATTGAGTTAGAGACTTAGCTCCTTTAATCAGAATGCAAAGATCCCAATATGCCCTCTTATTTCAAAAATAGGAATGTGCACGGAAAGTATGGTCGAACGGAAATATATTTTGGAAAATATTTAGTAATTTACATCTGAGTTCAATCTGATTAAAATACAAATCTATATTTCGTTTCGTTTTTTTTTATACTTTCGATGGCTTTAACTACATGAAGCTCTGACCAGTTGTTTTGGGGGGTTGCGTCAGAGGTCATTCGAGCGGCTTTTGACCCTACAACGTCATATATTTGATTTACCAATCAGCATTGATGTTCTAGTGGATTACCCACAATTCTGTGCACCGTAACAGATCGTTTCAAAGGCTATCATCCAGAATACGTCAATGATAACAACTCTTCCAGATCCTAGCTCACACTGATCAGCCGTGAATATTTGCTAGGCCGCTACAATCACTGATAAGGATAACAGTGATGCGACTTAATGAGCCACAAATATTAACTTTTTTCCTCCCACAAATTAAATTCTTAAACATTTTTTCTTATGTATTAGAAAAATAAATAAAGACATTTGACATATTTGTAGGTAAAAATTATTTCCTATTTAGTGTAAATGGGTATTAAAATGAGTAAAAGACACCATTCTACCTGAACCAGTAATGCCTTACGTAAACAGTGCACGCACCATTGAGCCAATGATTGACGCCGCGTGATGTGACATCACGTGTTGAAGGTATTCTTTTACAGAGATATTAGAAGACTTTCGTAATCCTCTGTGAAGCAGATTGATCCTAGTGTAGTAAAGACAAGTAAAACAAAATTTTGAACTATAAAAAACGAAACGAAATAGGGTCTGTGTTTTAATCAGATTGATCAGATTTTTATTCATGCAGGTTCTCTGGTTGGCGTTCAGATAACTTAATATCCACTATGATCAAGATTCCTACTGCCCAGTAGAGAATTCCACCAACCATTGCTAACCAGAATGAATAACCAAAACTAATTATCGCCGTTTTAAAAATGCACTCGATTGTAACATCCACACTCATCACTATGACTCCCACCAAGAAAAGTAAACCTGAAAAATATATAGACATATATTAACAACACAATGGCCCAATAATGTTTGAAAAAATGAGTTGTCAATATCTTTATTCGTAAACACAGTAGCTCACTCAGCGAGTAAAATATCGGCTTGCGAGTTCGATCCCAGTATTGAGCAACGCATAGCCATTCAGATTGGAACGAAAAACCGAGGCCACGTTTACACGTTGGCGTGCTCGTAATATAGTTGTAATTCGATATAAAGTAGGCCGGACAAAATTCCCTTTCCATCGGGTCACACTGTATACCTGTTTTCATCAAACCAGTCGGAGTAGAACAGTAAGATGTTAAGCCCCATTTCGTTTCATTTCTTTGCTTTGATTAAGCCCAACTGCTATGCGAAATTTCTGTTCACTTTAAAATGGCCACCAAACCAGAATCACTTGTGTCGTGCCACTCGAAAATACAGAAGTACTGTTTGGTAAGATAAGATTATGATTTCAGTGTTCCACTCTTCACTATTTGTAACATAATTACTTATTTCCATGCAAATGGTGATGATATGTGTTGAAAATTTTGCAATTGAACTTAATTTTACTTGCTCAAAGCCTCGAATAGTGTATCATAATTGCAGCCGTTGATAAGAATTATCACGGCTATAAATTGCAACTACCGACCTCAAGGCTAGCGAGCCAGCGTCTTAACCACTTAGCCACGATGACCGCTAATATAATAGAGAGAGAGAGAGACAACACAAACTAGGTCATTTTGGGACTAACACATGGTTCAATTTTATTTCAATAATTCGCTTGCGCGTAGGTGTCTTTAGCAGTGGTAGAAAACCCACGAGGTTGAACAGACGACCCTACACCTTGTCATGTACAACCAGGGAATCGAAACCATGCCAGTTGACTCAATGACAGATTTTATGATACAGCGCGCACGTGCTAACCATTCAGCCCCCCCCCCCTAATACAATAACGTCTACTTACTGGATCCAATACCAGCGGTAAGGGTCAATGTTTTTATCAATTGTTTCTTTATAGAAAACATATAAACTAAGAGAAGAGCAATACAAACTGCAGCGGCGACCAAACCCATTATACCAAATACTCTCCCTAACTTTATGGCTTCACCTGAAAGATATGGAAAAGTTTCACCACAAGTCATTCCATCCATCAAACTGAAACCCCAACATATAATAGCCGCAATCTGTTTCACAGAGGTTTACGAAAGTCATCTAATATCTCTGTAAAAGATGACTGCCTTCAACACATGACGTCATATCACGCGGCGTCAATCATTGGCTCAATGGTGCGTGCATTGTTTACATAAGACCTTACTGATTCGGGCAGAATGGAGTCTTTTACCCATTTTAATACCCATTTAAACTAAATAGGAAATAATTTTACCTGCAAATACGTCAAACGTCTTTATTTATTTTTCTAATCCATAAAAAAATGTTTTAGAATGTAATTTGTCGGAGGAAAAAAGTTAATATTTGTGGGCCATTAAGTCGCATGGATGTCATCCTTATCAGTGATTGTTGCGGCCTAGCAAATATTCACTGCTGATCAGTGCGTGATCGCTGCTGCAAAAGCGCTGACAGTATCTGTTATATTATAGTAGGGTGAATTTGGACTCAATAGTAAATGTTTAATACGTCATGCTAATCCGCACAGTATTACTTAATTCAGTTAATTATATTTTAATGGATCTTAATCCACCTTAATTACCCACCATTTATATCTACTTCATATTGTCTTATATATTTCATTGATCACCTGTATCCAGTATTCTTTGTTTTAAACTTTAAATTGAGCTTATAAATTGTAATTAACGTCTACGGGCTATAGCGTTTAGTTACCAGGGTATATTGTTTGTATAGACGATAGATTTTTAGGATTAATGCCCTAGGCGATGCATGGGGATATATAGACCCAAATGACAGAATTTGGGAAGAGCTTGCTACACACGTGTCTTCGGAGATCAACTTAGATCACATACCTAAGGACAGACCTTATTTACCTGTATTTGGATATTTGGAGACATAAGTTGATGTCAATTCCAATATCCACATTGGAGCTTATTTACTATTAAGCATTTGACCAATAATTGTTATATTAATTGTCTGTTGTGATATCTGTTGATTACTGTTTACCAAAAGAATATAGAGAAATATTAACAACCATCAACAGTCTTGTCTTCTTTTAATCAACAACGGAGATTCCAGAAAATACACGAAAAGCGCACTTGTACAATATTTGGATTAACCAGTTCTATCACATCTGTAATATTGGCGGACTTCCAATATCCCTTAATGCCTTTCAGCGGGAGTGGATGGCCGAATGGTTAGCACGTGCGCCCTGTATCATAAGGTCTGTCATTGAGTTACGGAGTCAACTAGGTAGGGCTTCGATTCCCCACTTGTCCGTGACAAGGAGTAGGATCGTCTGTCCAACCTCGTGTGTTTTCTCCGGGGCCTCCGGTTTCCTCCCACTGCTAAAGACCCCTACACACAAGTGAATTATTGAAATAAAATTTAATATGTTTGTCCCGAAATGTCCATTTACCATACATATTAAAGCCTAAGTATATTCTCGGATCATTTTTGCTCAGTGGCAGAACAGTAGGAGGTTGAACACCCCATTTCATTTTACCCGGTGCTTGCCACGGGTGGGGGGTCACCGTGGCTGATGGATAAGACGCTGGCTCGCTAGCCTGGAGGTCGGATTTTCGATCCCTGCATTGGCCGAGAAAATTCACCCAGATTTTCCGTCGTGGTTCCATCTTGTCAGTGTTACAGGACGGAGGGCCCGACAAGTCAGCTATCTAGTCGTCCGGATGAGACGAAAAACCGAGGTCCCGTGTACACATTGGCATGCACGTAAAAGATCCCTTGACAGTTGGAATTCGATATAAGAGTAGGCCGTAGTGCCGCTGTTCGGGCAAAATTCGCACACTGTATGGCGTATGCCCATCTCCATTACCCCAGTTCGGAGCAAAACAATAGGACGTTAAAGCACATTTCATTTCATTTTTGTTTGCCACATGGGTGTTTTTCGGGGAATCCAGTATTTGTCTAGTAAGATTGGGCGTCTCTACTTTCAATTACTGCAGTCACGATACGATATTCTAAAGACCCCTACGCGCAAGCAAATTATTGAAATAAAATTACACTATGTGTCGAGTTGACATTTTATTATAAATACCGATTTGCACATAGATAAAGCATTCTAAGTTGCATCCTGTTTCAAGGACAGTTACTCTTCTTGTCGCACGTGCTGTTCTCCGTATATGATATTTAATGTATTCCGGTAATAAATGGTTACAAGGATAGTTCCAGTCTTTAGTTATTATCGAACATTTACACTGCTACAATACTTTTACTGGAAATAACGACTCTATTAATACTTCTATGGCAATACATGGCAATACAATACATTAAGTAAGTAGTGTACTTACTTAATTTAAAGTCGAAATCATATAGTAATTTTACAGTACTTGAAATTTTACCACTCTCCGATTCTGAAAAAAAGATAAAGTAATGGTTAATTAATTGTCAAATGGTTAACATGCCTGAAAGAAAGGGTCCAGCATTAAAAACAAGTGCAAGAAAATTTTACACACTATGTACTGGTCAAGGAGCCGGATGGGGGGCTGGGGGTGGGTGGACGCCCCTTATATGATCTGCCCTCTGTTTGCCCCCCCCCTTCTCCCCTTATAACTATAATAAAATAAAATATTTGTGATGAGTTTCGGTAATTTTCTAGGTTCTCCCTTGTCAGTGATGCAGGATGGAGGGCCTGACAATGACAGTTGTGATGAGACGAAAAAACCGAGGTCCCGTGTACACATTGGCGTGCACAAAAAAAAAACCTTGACAGTTGGAATTTGATATAAAAGTGGGCCGTATAGCGCCGTTGTCCGCGCAAAATTTTCCTCATAGCACACTGTATGGCGTATGCCCGTTTTCATTAGCCCAGTTCGGAGCAGAACAGTAGGACGTTAAACCCCATTTCATTTCATTTCTAGGGTGATTAATACACATTCCCACTCAGTCATAGAGTTATCTCTTACCAAGCCCATCCTGCTGTAAACCTCCTATAAACAATTACACGTAAACCACTTGAGAAGTGCTTTTTATACAATCTGTTTCACAGAGGATTACAAAAGTCTTCTAATATCTCTGTAACAGATGACTGTTTCGACACGTGACTTCACATCACGCAGCGTCAATCATTATCTCAATCAATGGCGCGTGCATTGTTTACATAAGACGTCACTGATTCGGGCTGAATGGTGATTTTTACTTATTTTAATACCCAATTACACTAAATAGGAAATGATTTTTACATACAAATAATTCAAACGTCTTTATTTATTTTTATAATACACAAAACAAAAAAATGTTTTAGAATTTAATTTAACGGAAGAAAAAAATTAATATTTAAACTCATTAAGTCGCATCGATGTCATCTTTATCAGTGATTGTAGCGGCCCAGCGAATATTCACTGCTGATCAGTGTGCTTTTTATCATCCTCAAAGTTTTGGAGTAGAGGTTCAACGCGGCGAGAATATTCATTCATTTGGATTCACTAGCTCAGTTCGTTTGACACTTTCCTCTCTGGTCGGATAAGCTATTTATAAGCGTCTCCGCAACTTGGCTGTAATAATTTAATTGCACAGGGAGCCGGCATTGAGTTCGGATTTGGATAATGTGAGCGATCGCTTCTCTAACATAAACCCAAATTCAAGAATTGTCCTATTCTAAATTCGGGAATGATTAAGCAATAGTTTGCACCAAATCGTTATTCTTGGGTGATAGCAGCCTGCACTTTATCATTGAATTATTGCATTTCTGCCCGCAGTGGTTTTTATAATTTTCAGTGTTTTTGAGAAATGAAATGAAATGAAATGGAGTTTAACGTCCTACTGTTCTGCTCCTAACCTGGGCTAATGAAGACGGGCATACGCCATACGGGGAGCCACGGTGGCTAGGTGGTTACGACGTTGGCTCGCTAGCCTAGAGGTCGGGTGTTCGATCCCTGCATTGGCCGAGAAAGTTCATCCAGATTTTCCGACGTGGTTTCCCCTTGTCAGTGGGGCAGAACGGAGGGCCTGACAAGGACAGCTGTCTAGTCCTTCGGATGAGACGAAAAACCGAGGTCCCGTGTATACATTGGAATGCACCACGTAAAAGATCCATTGGCAGTTGGAATTCGATATAAGAGTAGGCGATAGTGCCGCTGCCAGGGCAAAATTTCCCTCATAGCACACTGTATGGCGTATGCCCGTCCTCATTAGCCCAGTATAGGAGCAAAACAGTAGGACGTTAAACCCCATTTCATTTCATGTCATTGCATACGCCATACAGTTTGCTATGAGGAAAATTTTGTGTAATTGTGTATAAGTATGTAATACAAAGGTTATGGGCCCTCTAGAGGTCACAATATTTTATCCTATTTTGATGAAACTTAAAACATATCTTTATATTCCAAAAATCTCAGTCCGTTTTGATATTTGCGCATTTCAGACCATAATTTTCTGGATTATGGCCCCTGATTGTACACAAAATCGTTTTTGTTTTTTAGCTTGTTCTCTATCCATCTCTTGCAAAATGTGGGCGTATGCTGCCTGGCAGCCGCTGGGATTTTTCATTGTCCTAAATTGATTTAGCCAAATAGATAAGACAAAGACAGATAAATTGATTCTGGATATTATGGAAATATGTACCCGGCTATGAAATCTAATCTGGAAGCAATAAGTGGAAATCAAGGCCGGATGGAGTTTAACGTCCACTCGACACAAACTAGGTCATTTCGGGACTAACACATGGTTCAATTTTTTATTTCAATAATTCGCTTGCGCGTGGTGGTTTTTAGCAGTGGGAGGAAACAGGAGGACCCGGAGAAAAACCACGAGATTGGACAAGCGACCCTACACCATGTCACGTACAACCGGGGAATCGAAACCTCGCCAGTTGACTCAATGACAGACTTTATGATACAGCGCGCTAACCTGTTTCACAGAGAATTACGAATCTTAGAGTGACAGCGAGCACGTGCTAACAATTCGGCCACCACCACCCCACCCCCACCCCCACACACTAAAAGGGAAATAGTTTTTAACAGATATAGGCTACTTCCAACAGATTTATATTTTAATAATTAAAAAAAAAAAAAAATGTTTTAGAATTTAATTTGCAGAAGAAAAAAGTTAATATTGAGAGCTGATTAAACATACATTATACAAGAGGTAAATATGCCTATTGGGGGTCTTTCATTAGGCCTGAAATGTTATCTAAATTATTAATTAGACATTAATTAACTTATCCAGACCATAATCAACTCTCGATGGCATCGCTAGCCTGCGATTTTTATTGGATTAGGTTCCGATTTGCTTTTCGACTTCCATTCATAATTTAATCATGAAATGGATAATCGAGACTATGTGTTTTAATTCCATCGCTAAAATCTCGGTTCAGAGTGGATCAATTTGACTGAAATTTTCAGCGAATTCCCTTTATTATACGTCCACATTCATAATGTGAACGTATTATGCCGTCGCCCCTGTCTGTGTGTGTGTGTGTGTGTGTGTGTGTGTGTATGTATGTATGTGTGTGTGTGTGTGTGTGTGTCTGTGGTTCGCCTACAGGGCGCAATTCTTCATGGATTTTCTTCAAACTTGGTATACTTATTCCTTATACCCCAAGGAAGATCCCTATTGTTTTTGGTGCATGCCCGACCCCCCGGGGCAGAGCCACGCCCATTTCTAGTATTTGTTTGTTTGTCGTCTACAGGCCACATTTCTTAACTAATAATCTTGAAACTTTGCATACACATTCTTTGTACCCTAAGGAACATCCCTATCGTTTGGGGTGCATGCCCAACCCCCAGGGGCAGAGCCACGCCCATTTTCTTTTCGTGTGTCTTTGTGTCGCCTACAGGGCGCAATTCTTACTGGATTTTCTTCAAACTTGGTATACTTATTCCTTATACCCCAAGGAAGATCCCTATTGTTTTTGGTGCATGCCCGACCCCCAGGGGCAGAGCCACGCCCATTTCTAGTATTTGTTTGTTTGTCGTCTACAGGCCACATTTCTTAACTTATAATCTTGCATACACATTCTTTGTACCCTAAGGAACATCCCTATTGTTTGTGGTGTATGCCCAACCCCCAGGGACAGAACCACACCCATTTTCTTTTTGTGTGTCTGTGTGTCGCCTACAGGCCACAATTCTTAAGTTATCATCTTCAAACTTTACATACTTATGCCCAAAGGCCGACCTCTATTATTTTTGGTACATGCCCGACCCCCTGGGACAGAGCCACCCCCAATGTTTGTGTGCCTTTTGTGTCGCCTACTGGCCGCAATTCTTAACAGATCATTTTGAAACCTTGCATACCTATTCCTTATACCCTAAGGATGCCCCCTGTTGTTTTTTGGTGATTGCCCAACCCCCAGGGGGAGAGCCACGCCCATTTTTTCTTTGTGTCTCTGTGAGTTGCCTACAGACCACGATTCTTAATGGATTGTCTTTGAACTTGGGATATGTATTCCTTATAGCCCAAGGACAACAACTGCATGTCACAACCCCCAGGGGCAGAGCCACGCCCAATTTTTGTGTTTATCGTTTACAGGCCGGAATTCTGAATGGATCAACTTGGTACTTGGCATATGCCTTATAGCCTAAGGGTATCAACTATTGATTTTGGTGAATGCCCCGATCCCCAGGGGCAGAGCCACGCCCAATTTTTGCCTTTAGCGCTAGAAGGCCACAATTCTGAATAGATTATCTTGGAACTTGGTATACTTATTCCTTATACCTTAAGGACGGCACTATTGATGTTTTCATTTCAATAACAGGGTGGTACCTATTTATATTGTTCCAAAGCCAACCCTGCAATTCTGAATGGATCATCTTGGAACATTGCATATTTATTCCTTATACCGTAAAGACAGCAACTATTTATTTTGATGCTTGCCCCGACCTCCTGGGGCAGTGTCACACCCACTTTTTTGTTAGTATTTTGTCTGTAAATTTGGCAAAACAAACCCAACGCCTAGCCTTCTTTGCCTCTGATCATATTACAGCCATTTCATATTTCATTCTCTTCATTTTAAAAAGTACCATATCAATCAAAGCTGGAATGTGGACGTATATTGCAGCGATAGCGATGCTCTCGTATTATCTAGTTTTTAACTATTTTAGTAAGAACTGCCAGCCCTTTCAGTGATTGTCGCGGTCATTCGAATATTCACTACTGATCAGTGTGGGCTTTCGCATGATCAGAAGCGAACTATTTGGACCCGCATGTGTAAAATGGTGAATCTGTAATCCCCGAAAATCTTTATTATTAATAAAGTCTCGATTATCCATTTAATCAATAAATCGAGAAGGAAAGTTGTGCAGTAAATCGGCTCATAATCCACTAAAGATAGCAGGCTAGCGATGCCATCGAGAGTTGATTATGGTCTGGATAGGTTAATTAATGTCTAATTTATATTTTAGATAACATTTCAGGCCTAAAGAAAGACCTGCAATAGACAGATTTAGCTCTTGCATAATGTATGTTTAATAAGTGATCTAATACATAATGTAAATAAATTATATAAATTATTCTTACTCGTTCCTTCTCTTTCATCACCCTTGATTTCGAGCGCCCATCCCCACAATCCATATGATCCCTTTGTATCCCCTGATTCAATGTCAAACCAATTGTCCGTCGAATATCCAATAATAAAGAATAAAAGACCGAACCCAGAAACAACAGTCGCTATTTTATAGCAAATCGAGCTGTCTCCAAATCCCATCTTTGACTTGAAATCAAAACAATCACGAAAGTAAAATAGAACTAGATGCTATACTTTCTGAAGACTTTTCAATTCGAAATGAACCCACGTTAACTTATATAACATCATTCATAATTAAACTACCGGTTAGTAGGGGCCTATTGATTGGCTAAATTAACAGCCATGACTAAGCCACTCTAATTTCAATAAGTTCCTTTCCGTGAAAACTGTCAACCTCTGAATTTAAGTCAATAAGTTTTATTATCATAAAATTAATTTGCAAAAGCAAATAAGTTGACATAAATTATTGATATAACGAGCGTCAACTTATCGATATATTTTTTTTTTTTTTTTTTTTTTTTTTTTTTTGTAACTTACTTGGGGGGTTGGATGGCTGAATGGTTAGCGTGCGCGCGCTGTATCATAAAGTCTGTCATTGAGTCGACTGGCGTGGTTTCGAATCCCCGGTTGTACGTGGCAAGGAGTAGGGTCGCCTGTCCAACCTCGTGGGGTTTCTCCGGGTCCTCCGGTTTCCTCCCACTGCTAAAGACCCCTACGCGCAAGCGAATTATGTAAATAAAATTAAACCATATGTTAGTCCCGAAATGACCTAGTTTGTGTCGAGTGGACGTTAAACCCATTTCTCTCTCTCTCTGTAACTTACTTGATTATATAGAATTGTCATGCGGATTAATACTAATAAAAAATCGATTTATATAAAGGAGTATTTTGGGGAATACTAACCCTAACCCTTTTTAGAAGACTGAACATGGATCCAATTAACCCCTCTAAAAAGGGTTAGGGTTAGTATTCCCCAAAATACTCGTTTATTGTGGACTCAGGAAATTCCCGAACCTCCCCAACCGGCTTACAATTAGCATCTCCAATTAGTTATAACCTACAGTAGTTACCTTAAAAACCCTAAAGCTGTTATAATGGCTGATGTTTGGGGGTTTTTTGAACCAGGAACCTTAGGCGTGCGTACGAGCAAACCTGGGCGGCTGCTGGCAACCTCCAACCTCGTGGGTTTTCTCCGTTTCCTCCGGTTGTCCCCACTGTTAAAGATCCATACGCGCAAGCGAATTATTGAAATAAAAATTTAAAAAACATATGTTAGTCCCGAAATGACCTAGTTTGTGTCGAGTGGACGTTAAACCCCATCTCTCTCTCTCTCTCTATCTCTCTCTATCTCTCTCTCTCTCACACACACACACACACACCCACACACTTTCAGTGAGAAGCTGACTTGAAAAATCCTGATGGTTCTTTAGGGCCCACTTCGGGATTCGAACCCGCGTTATGCTAGTCGAAAAGCAAGACCAGGGGTCTGTTTCACGAAAATTTAACTAAGATAAAATCCAAATTTTAGTAATTTGATTGGATAATATTAGATTGATTTTAGTGCTTAGCCAATCAAAATTGAAGTATCTACTAAAATTTTGATTTTATCTTTAATTAAGATTTCGAGAAACAGGGTCCAGGGTCCTATCACGCATGGATCCCCTATTTCCTCTTTGAATGTATACTTTACTTTTGTTAATATTAAAGCATTAATCTTTTTCAATTTAATTCTTTAACAGAAAATAAGAAAACGAAACGAAATAAGGTTTAATGTCCTACGGTTCTGTCCCGACTGGGTTAATGAAGACATGCATACATCATACACTGGGCTATGAAGGACATTTTGCCCGGACAGCGACGCTTATTTCTACTACTTATTACAAGAGCTATAGGATACGGATATATCAAGTAGTAGATATAATCTTATTTACTCACTTGGTATCCGAATAAGCCGTATCTCATATATTTCATAGTTCCTCCGTGTTATGTATAGGATATTAACCTACCCGAGGTTGATATGGAAGCCCGCGCGTTCTCTACCATATCAATCCGAGGGAGAGTAGGTTTGTATCCGACATATACAACGCCATTTCACCCTTAAATTTAATGGGCTCTTCCATTAAAAGGCAACAATGATTGGATAATTGCTCGATAGTTTCCGCCAAATAGCGAAAATTACCGAAGTAATCACGTGTAATTACGTGTAATTACGTGCATGTTTTTGTTTATACATCGCCATTTTGGACTATTGAATTGAAAGCAAAAACAAAATGGATAGTAATACGAAGTCAGACGAATAATCAATCCTTTTTAGCCAACATATTGACGATGGAATAGATGTGAATGCAAATATCGACGAGGATCTATCCAAAGCCTGCAGAAAATTTGGACCAAAAGGCATTCTTTTCCAAGATATGAGACAGTAAACCATGATTGAAGGTTTTCGGTATGTTCAGAGAAGGATTTGACCGACTGTTTTAAGTGAACTGTACCCAAAAATACTTTACAAAGGAACTCTTGGGCGATAAATACTTTCAAGTCTTGTAGTGTGTGGAGAAATAATCGCAATGTGGACGAAAAGAAAATTCTGACATGTCTTTGACATGGATAACCGATCTAAATACATGTATATCGATAAGTACGCCGTCTATTTCGGCCCGGAATGTTACAAACTGTACCATAACAATTTTTAATTGTCAAAAGAATAAAAATTTATTTCTGTGTTTTTTTGTTTTATTTCGATCATCTATGTCATCAGCGGTTGATATGAGCCGAATATATCGACCTGAGTTGACGTCATTAGCGGTTGATATGAAATATCAACCTGTCATGACGTCATCAGCGGTTCATATGAACGAATATATCAACCTATGATGACGTCATGACAGGTTGTTATGAGATATAACTGCTATGGACATCAAAGAAAAAACTACCGCCAGTTGTATATCTATACTAACATGATATTCGAATAAGCCGGATCTCATATATTTCAGATGTATAGTTTCTCTTGTTAACGGAAAAGCGGCATCGTTTGGATTTCAAGTAGCTTTCCGTGAACTTAATTCAAACAATTCTGCGTATGTACACCCATCCGTTCTTAGTATTAAAGAGGGGCCCTGGCTTTGCTGATTAATAAAAATTGTATTTTTTTTTAAAATTCGTGTTTGTTTTTGTTTTATTTGACTTGGACGTTCAAAAAGTTAAAATTGGATTTAATACAATTCACTTCGTCAATGGTGTAGGAGAGGGGCTTGATAAGGAATCAGTAAGCCTACTGCACATTCAGATGAAGAAAGACCCTAGGCTATTCCCCTTATGAGGCCCATCCAAATCCCCACCCTCTCGACCAATCTGATTAAAACACAGATCCTATTTCGTTTCGTTTTTCATAGTTCAAAATTTCGTTTTACTTGTCTTCACTACAATAGGATCTCGAAGAGTTGTTATATAAGCCGCGTTCTGGTTAATGTGAGGGATTAGCCAATGATGTCGTCTGTTACGGCGAGTTCTTGGCGTACTATGCACGGAATTGTGGGTAAACCACTAGTAACGTCGAACGCTTGTTGATTAATCAATGTCTGACGTCATTGGGTCAAAAGCCGCTCGTATGACCTCTGACGCGACCTGTCTCTACAGCCGGTCAGATCTTCATGTAGTGTAGGCCATCAAAAGTATAAACCAACCTCGTGGGTTTTCTCCGGTTCCTCGGGTTTTCTCCCACTGCTAAAGACCCCTACGCGCAAGCGAATTATTGAAATAAAATTAAATCATATGTTAGTCCCGAAATGACCTAGCTTGTGTCGAGTGGACGTCCCCCCCCCCCCCCGCGCCTGTATTTTAATCCGATTGCCCTCACGACTAACTAGAACACAATTGAGCAAAGCCAATTGTGACGGATGATATTTAAGACGTATGTGTACGAAAGACTTATGCCAGTGTCAAAAATATTATACACCTCGGTCGGGGGCTTCCTATATATTGCTAAAGACCCCTACGCGCAAGCGAATTATTGAAATAAAATTAAATCATATGTTAGTCCCGAAATGACCTAGTTTGTGTAGAGTGGACGTTAACCCCATTTCTCTCTCTCTCTCTCTGTGAATAAAGTAATGTGGCTGAAATTGTCAATATAATATTCATTTTTCATTATCTATTTGTTAACTATTATAGCAAGAACGGCCAGGTCTTTATCTAAATCTTACATAATACATTTTTAAAGATTAAAGGGTATTATGGAAGATTTAGATAAAGAGCTGACAGTTCTCACTATAGTAGTTAAAAACTAGATACCGTAATGTAAAGACAATTTGCTGAAAATTTCAGTCAATCCACTCTGAACCGAGATATTAGCTTTTGAATTTTAGGCCTTACCACGATGGTACGATAAAATACATAGCCTGGATTGTCCAATTTTGCATTTAATCATCAATGAGCGTTGAGAAGCAGATCGGATTCAAATCCAGTAAATATCGCAGGCTAGAGATGACATCGGGAATTAATTATTATGGTCTGGATAAGTTCATTAATGTCTAATTAATAATTTAGATAACATTTCACGCCTAAGAAACGCCAGTGACTGGATTTGCGATTGTTATGCGTGTCGGGAACTAATTTGAATATGAAATTATATAAAATTTGTTGCAAATGTATGTTCTTACAAGAATGAGAGTGAATCTTTAACTCATCAAATTGTTGTATAGAAATATTGTCGTCAGTACCACATCTGCTACGGATTGATAACAGCAGTTAACATCCGTGTCTGTTGCCGTATTTAATCTCACAGTCCGGGAATTATTATTTCCGAATATTGCCCTTGACACTTATGGAAGCCGACCACCAAATAGTTTTCTAGTGACTTTAATGATATCGACCTCGCCAGGCTTTCCCCCTAAATTCAGTTGGACTGAACGCTCTACACAACAGAGACAGAAACGTCTGACAATGTCTTGTTCCGTGTACCAGGGTGAACATTATTGATGTTCACAAACTTAAAATATGTGGGTGTGTTAACCAAATCCTGACATAATAATTAAGTTAATTCCGACCCCTGTCTTCGATTCTAGACCAAAAGGTCATACAAAATACGCACACACGCAACAGCTACAAAAACAGGATAGTCATAGGCATCAGTTTATCCAAAGGGAAACTTGGATTTTAACCAAATTTGATTAGGATGCCGCTAAAAAGATCTGGCCCCGAGGTCACAAAGCATTCTCAGACTTAAGTTGAGAATTTACTCAAACTTGTTCACCTTATTTTAACTAAAATATAGACCATTATAAAACTTTTGTTGTTATAATGTATCAATTACATCAATAAGAAACTATGTGCAAAGTTTCGTGTTTCAGGAACAAAGATATATCTCATAAACAGTGATTGAAAGTTGAGTAAATTCTTAACTTAAGTCAGATAATGCTTTGGGAAATCGGGGCCTGATCTCTGTCGAGTACACTAGCCTCTCGAGAAATGTCAAATTTCTTTAGAATACTCAACAGGGTTCACCCTCTCTGAACCAAATGCTTTACCCCGAATTTGAAAATCAATAAAGTTCTTCCGTCGGATGACAAACAATATGGTTCAAATTTGAAATCAAAATTTGTTGTATAAAAGGTCGTGTGCATTTCTACGTGTGACGTCACACCACACGTGCGTTGTTTACATCGGACGTGGTAAAACAAATTGATCTGGGCAGAATTGGTGATTTTTACTCATTTTATGCCTTCGCTTACTTTTTTTAGATACCCATTTACACTAAAAAAAGAAATATTTTGTATCCAGATGTACTCCTAACATCATTTTAGAATTTAATTTCCAGTTAATATTGAGAGATTAAAGTAGCTAAGTCTCTAACTCAATATCATCCAAAATCTTCGACATTGAAAACACGATATATTTTTAGTTTAAATCAACATTGATGTTGTGATCTTACCGGGATAAGATGGCCTTCTGATATCCAATATTTAAGACAAAATAAACATTTTACAATTGGTACACGAATCGTGTACCATAATTGGTTTCAGCGATATTTGTAATAAGGGACTCGAAAAACGAGGCTAGGCATATTCCACAAGTCATGTCAAACGGTGACGTCATATTCTTATCTGGAGAGCATGCCCAATAAATACTATCGGCGTAGACTGGAATAACCAGACGCTAGAGATTGAAATTCGATTGAGAATACTGGCGCATTTCGCCGAACCTAACTGATTAGAAATTACAGTAAAAACAAAAACGATTGAATGTACATCAATATATATACATTCATATTACATTATTGTATGCTTGCGACCCATTTGTGTCAATTTCTAGGTCCCAAATATTAGCGATTTACCTCCTTTAATAACTCGCCCGGGTATCATCCCTTTAAGTTGCAGCAGTGTTGAAAACGCCCTTGAAACAACTTGATTTTGTTAACACGTGACGTCCCTGAGCTAAAATATAGGTTTAAAAATTTATAAAAGTTAAGGAACATTAGCTACTATGATTTCTTTAATTCTTTGAATCCGTGTAAACTACAATACCGGTATTGTGAAATATGAATCTCCAATTTCGTCCTGTATGATGAGTTAAAAATTACGCAACATTCGGAATCCGGTGCGAACAACAAAAAACAGGATCTATTTGTTAAGGGCTGCTCAATTTTTGTCAAGCTCGTTGGTTAGGGCATGTGATTGTTGGCGAAATTGTAGGTTAGGGTTAGGGTAGGCATTAGGGCTAGATACAGGGTTAGGGTTGGGATTAGCATTAGACCTGTTTACATCTCGTGACCTATAACGAGAAATTGAAATTGGGAACGGTCTCTAATCGGACGCTTTCCTCTGACCGTTCCTGTTCAACCCTATTGTCCCCCTAATTTTCGACAGTGCCCTTTTTACTGCTGAAAGTGCCTTTTCTCAGACCCAAATATGTCCGTTCGCAACCCGTTGCAGGGATCCCAAATGACTCAAACCATCGACTCAAACACACCAGTCTGGTCTAATTAATGCTTCCACTTTCAAACGAATTCTTGTTGTTTAGCTGACGGTGCCCTAATCCTATAGAGTGACTATAGACAGACATCAATGATAGCATCTTGTGGAATCGGCGGCGTATAGGCCCTACACTCATGCCCATCACCGACGCACATGACTGCAACTTGATGTAGCATTGTTTCAAGTGTGGACAGTACACAGTCAGTACAAGTTACAAGGCTTAAATAGTGAAGTGGCTAGGGAATAGATTCGTTTTTTCCCATCATAATGCCTCGCTCGCCTTGCCAATTTTCGAGTCGCATGTTCAACTGGCTTTTTTGCTCGATTTTAAGGCTCTTTTTCAACGATTTCCGAACGTTTACTTAGACGAAAATATCAGCCAAATAGCTCTTGGAATGGCCACAGATGCAAGGAAATGACGGATAATTTTCTTGGGGACCCCCCCCCCCCCCCTAAAAAAACCAAAACCAAAACATTCTCAGCGGCGTACCCCGTCCCCGCGGTCAGCGCCCTCAATTTGCGCCGCCCCCCCCCCTTTTCAAAATTCCTTGACTTCGACCACACATCGTGAAAGGATAGAGAATGTCGATCTTAAAGAAAGTTGGCAAATAACGAAAACGGGCGGCGAATTACCTGAGTGGCGAATATTCTCTGTCTTATTAAAGTGATTTCCATTATTTTAATACAACTTTCTACCTTTTCGTGAACATTGAGAGGCAAATCACGAACCATGCAGAGTTAGGCCTATTAGCAGTCTATGTCTTCGACAATGGACAAGATAACTGATCCATATTCTGATCGTATTCATAATATTCAACAATCTGATCAAAATACAGATCTATATTTCGTTTCGTTTTTTTTTTATACTTTCGATGGCCTACAGTACATGAAGATCTGACAAGTTGTACTCGAAGGTCGTCTCAGAGGTCGTACGAGCGGCTTTTGGACCCGACGACGTCAGACATTGATTAATCAAACAGCGTTGACGTTTCTAGTGGTTTACCTACAGTTCCGTGCATGGCACGCCGAGAAGTCGCCGTAACAGACCGTTTCATTGGCTTATCCCTCACTTCAACCAAAACGCTGGTAATATAACAACTCTTCCAGATCCTAGTGTAGTAAAGACAAGTAAAACGAAATTTTGAACTATAAAAAACGAAACGAAATAGGACCTGTGTTATAATCAGATTGAATATTGAAAGAAGACTTCAACAAAACAAGGCTGTTGGATGGCCGTATTTTCGATTCCCTGGTTGTGCGTGACAAGGAGTAGGGTCGCCTGTCCAACCTCGTGGGTTTTCTCCGGGTCCACTAAAATGAAATGAATTGAAATGAAATAGGGTTTAACGTCCTAGTCCAACTGGGCTAATGAAGACGGGCATACGCCATACAGTGTGCTATGAGTGAGGAAAATTTTGCCCGTATAGTGGGGATACGGCCTACTCTTATATAGAATTACAACTGCCAGGAGATCTTTTAAGTGCACGCCAATGTGTACATGTGACCTCGGTTTTACGTCCCATCCGAATGACTAGACATCTGTCCTTGTCAGGCCCTCCGCCCTGCACCACAAACACGGGGAAACCACGTACGCCATGAAAGGCCTATGAACTTTCTCGCCCATCACCGTGGGAGCTAACCCGTGACCTCCAGGCTAGCCACCGAGGCTCCCCTGACCCTCCTGTTTCCTCCCACTGCTAAAGAGCCCTACGCGCAAGCCTATTATTGAAATAAAATGGAAACATGTTAATCCCGAAATGACCTGGTTTGTGTCTCTCTCTCCGGGGGGTTGGATGGCTGAATGGTTAGCACGTGCGCGCTGTATCATAAAGTCTGTCATTGAGTCAATTGGCGGGGTTTTGATTCCCCGGTTGTACGTACAAGGAGGATTAGGGTCGCCTGTCCAACCTCGTGGGTTTTCTCCGGGTCCTCCGGTTACCTCCCGCGGCTAAAGACCCGTACGCGCAAGCGAATTATGGGGATAAAATTGAACCATATGTTAGTCCCAAATGACCTAGTTTGTGTCAAGTGGACGTTAAACCCCATTTCTCTCTCTCTCTCTCTCTCTCTCTCTCAACAAAACAACCGTGAGGGAACACAGTCACGTGAGAGCCAAATTTATCTTGTTCAGCACGTGATAAAAATTTCCTGTCACATGACATCCAAGTCACGTGAAAAAAGGAGAATGATTGTTGTAGACCGATGATCGAATTTCAGAAATTGCTGTTATCCTAAAGATCATACAAGTCAGCTGATAAGATAAGTTCAACAAAACTTATGACAGTATCACGTGACTCGGAAGAATTATTATATAGGGTGAAAAATTAAAACCTTGAATACATTTTTTTTATAAACAGGGAAGTAGAAAGACGTTTTAATTACGTAACGAACAATTTCTGAAAGTGTTGAAATAGTTGAATTGAAAATGAACACTTTCGTTAAATCAGCAGCCCTATTGTTGCTTGCTACAGTGGGAGTATTAGAAGCTGCCGTGGCTCAAGATGAAATAAATAATATGCCAGGTTTAGCTAAACAACCTAATTTTAAACAATATTCGGGTTATTTGAAGGCATCAGGAACAAAGAAATTACACTATTGGTTTGTGGAATCTGCTGGAAATCCTGCCAAAGACCCTCTTGTTTTATGGATGAATGGTGGTCCAGGTTGTAGTTCTGTTCTGGGATTATTGACCGAGCATGGACCATTTAGAATAAACCCTGATGGAAAGACCGTGGTTTATAACCCATACAGTTGGAATCTCTTAGCTAATATGTTGTATCTTGAAGCACCTGCTGGTGTAGGTTTCTCCTATTCGGATGATAAAAATTACACAACAAATGATGATGAAGTTGCTCAAAATAATTTCCTCGCTTTGAAAGACTTCTTTTCCAAATATCCAGAATATTCCAAAAATGAGTTTTACGTAACTGGTGAAAGTTATGGCGGTGTGTACGTACCAACACTAAGTGCTTTGGTTGTTGATGATAAAGAGATAAATTTCCAGGGAATGGCAATCGGAAATGGTTTGTCAAGTTATGATCTCAATGACAATTCGTTAATTTATTTTGCATATTATCATGGTTTAGTTGGTGAAGAGATTTGGGACTCTCTTGTCCAGAATTGCTGTAATGGGAATACAAGCGGCCATTGTATGTTCACAAAAGCCGTGAGTAACCAGAAATGTAAGGAAGCCGTCACCACAGCCAGTCAGATTGTCTATTCCAGTGGACTCAATATTTATAATTTGTACGGAGAATGTGCTGGAGGAGTCCAAAAAACAAGTGTCCGCTTCGACACTCAACGGAACAAGGTCGTTTCCAATAATTTTGGCTGGTTGTTGTCCAACACCGATTACATCAAAAAGGAATTTGAACTTTTGAAAACTCTTGCACCAGGAGGTTTGTCTTTAGATCCACCTTGCATTAATGCCACCAACGTTGCTAATTATTTAAATTCTCCGGAAGGTCGACAAGCTCTTCATATACCAGAGCAAGTTCAACCTTGGTCAAGCTGCAGTGGTGAGGTTGGTGCCGGCTATGTTCGAACTTACATGGAAATGTCTGCTCAATACAAGAAAATTCTGGCTGCCAAGAAACGAGTTTTAGTCTACAATGGTGACGTTGATATGGCTTGTAATTTTCTCGGTGATGAATGGTTCATTGAAGATCTTGATCTCGATGTCGTCGCTGAAAGAATGGAATGGTTCTATATGGCTGCCGACGGAACAAAACAAGTCGCAGGATTTGTCAAACAATTTGAAGATTTGGATTTAGTGACTGTTCGAGGTGCAGGACACATGGTACCCACAGATAAACCAATCGTGGCTCTTAGAATGTTTTCAAATTATCTAACAATTAGAAAATAATTAGTGCAAGTAAGATAAAGAGCTGGTTGTTTTGCTATAATAGTTCAAAAATAGATAATGCATACAGTAAACTTCGCATAAGTTGGATCCAAGTGGACTGACCAATTTCATTCGAGTTAAGAGACGATCCGAGTTAGCCGAATCCGAAATTCAATCTTAGCTTGATGACAAATAAACTGCAAGAGCCGGGTGGATAATAATTGATTCAAAGGCACATTTCAAGCTTTTATTCGTATTGTGCTGATCCGACTTAGGCGAAGGAAAAAAGACGGAATTAAATCAAACGGACCAAACATTTTGATCCGAGTTGAACAATGATCCGACTTTGGAAATCCGACTTACGCCCAGAAATTTAATAAGAAAAACGTGCAGGGTCAAAGGGTCCAAACGATTTTATCCGAGTTGAGCGAAGATCCGACTTATACGATTCCAACTTACGTGAAGTTTACTGTATATCAGAAATTTGTATTTTTCTTCGTAATGCACAGTAAGATTTTTAGAATAGAACTAACACAAGTTCCAGTTTGTAGTGTACACCCCATTTAAAATTAATCAAAATTAACAATTTACAGTCTATATACTGTAATATATTAGTAAAAATAGTCATGTAAAGTGATTCTCCACAAAGAATTGCATTTTACGATTGACACACAGCATTTAAAAGTTTATTGTATCTAATGTAAATTCATAAAATTATATATTATTATTAGAAATTTTTTTTTTTTAAATTAGTCATTCCAGTGTCATTTTTTTGGGGGTTGGATGGCTGAGTGGTTAGCACGCGCGCGCTGTATCATTAAGTCTGTCATTGAGTCAACTGGCGGGGTTTCGATTCCCCGGTTGTACGTGACAAGGAGTAGGGTCGCCTGTCCAACCTCATGGGTTTTCTCTGGGTCCTCCGGTTTTCTCCCACTGCTAAAGACCCCTATGCGCAAGCGAATTATTGAAATAAAATTAAACCATATGTTAGTCCCGAAATGACCTAGTTTGTGTGGAGTGGACTTAAACCCCATTTCTCTCTCTCTCTCTCTCTTTCTCTCTCTCTCTCCAGTGTCATGTTATAGTCTTTAGTCTGTTCATTATGCCACATTCATTTGTTTGGCCATATTCTGGTTTCAGCTTGCCAAAAAAATTAACATTTATCCTGTAATACTAAGCTAGTCGGCATAAAACCTTTTTTCCATGCTTACATGGAAACGGCCCAAATGCAATTTGAAATTGAATTGAACGGAAATGATTGAATGTAAATCATACATTCATATTACATTGCCCTTCGATTGAGACTTCTGGCATATTTCGTTGAATGTAAATCAGTTTATATATATTCATATTACATTATTATATGCGCTGCGACCCATTTGTGTCAATTTCTAGGTCCCAAATATTAGCGATTTAACTTCTTTAAAGACACAACTTTTCATTTCCCAGAGATTTGGTACTTAATAAATTTTATTTTGTTTTGCATACAGTAGTTTATATATTTGAATTTTTGGACATATAATATTTATGTATTTTGTATATCATCATCATGTCATTCCATTTGACTTTCTTACGTAGTTTTTTTTTTTTGTGTAGATGCTACTTGTTGAAATTGAAATAAAATGATTTTTTTGATAATTAAGTGTAAATTTCCAGAGAATAGGGGGACATCATCCTATCTTATTAAACATTATTCAGTCATCTTCAAGTGGATGGGGGTGTGGATGGCCGAATGGTTAGTGCATGCGCATTGAATCTTAAGGTCTGTCATTGAGTTACCTTCTGTGGTTTCGATTCTCCGGTTGTACGTGACAAGGAGTAGGGTCGAATGTCTAACCTCGTCGTTTTTCTCCGGGACCTCCGCTTTCCTCCCACTACTAAAGACCATTACGTGCAAAGGAATTTTTGAAATAAAATTGAACCATATGTTAGTCCTGAAAAATGACCTAGTTTGTGTCCAGTGGTTAAACCTCATCAGTGGCAATGGAGAACGTATATAGTCGATAGGATGTAACGAAAAAACAAAGTTTCGTTCACACATTGATGTGCACGTAAAAGATGTCTTGGCAGTTTGAATTTGAAATAAGAGTAGGCTGCTGTCTGGGCACAATTTCACTCATAGCACTCTACATGGCGAATGCCCGATTTTACTATTCCCCCAATTCGATGGTGGTTTCCCCTTGTCAGTGATGCAGGACGGAGGGCATGACAAGGACAGCTGTCTAGTCGTTCGGATGGTACGAAAAACCAAGGTCCCATGTACACATTGGCGTGCACGTAAAAGATCCCTTGGCAGTTTGAATTCGATATAAGAGTAGGCCATAGCGCTGCTGCCCGGGCAAAATTTCCCTCATAGCACACAACATGGCGAATGCCCGTATTTATTAGCCCAGTCGGTGCAGATAAGTAGGATGTTAATCCACATTTCCTGTCTTTAAAGGGACAGTACTCTTAAAAAAAATAAAAAAGACACCCCTAAAACAACATTTCTTTAATATACATGTGCATATATTTTTTCTCTTCACATCTCAAATCTTGAAGACTAAAGGGGGACAACTCTCAGCTCTTCTGTTTCTTTTGTGTACATACAAACATCACAAAAAATAACCTGCAGAAAGAACTTTTTATTTCTAATTAAAAACATTTACTTTTTGCCAACTTTTACTCTGACTTTTAACTTTTTAATCCTATCTTGGTTAAAGGGACAATAACACTCTTGCTGGCTTGACACCTCCAGAAAATAAATAATAGCCTTATTCTAAGTATTAGATGTTTATGTGTCCTAACTGTTGTGTAAATTATCCATTACATCCTATTTTACTTGTCCAGAGGGTTCGAAAATATTTTTACATCCAAGTCACATTTGAAAAGGTTTACGTTAGGCTTTTCAAATCATTTAGTTGAATTTTTCCAATTTTTTAAATTAGGTGTGTTAAGATGAAATTTGTATCATCAATTAATTGGAATATTGTAAAATAGTACAATTTGTTGACTAGAATAAAGATTGGGACATATTATTCAGTTACAACAAGAGTGGTATTGAGCCTTTTAAGTGGTGACAAGCAAGGGGGTGGAGTGGAGGTGCATTTGGGGACGGGGGGGGTGGATGGCCGAATGGTTAGCGCGTGCACATTGTATCATAAAGTCTGTCATTGAGTCGACTGGTGTGGTTTCGATTCCCCGGTTTTACATGACAAGGAGTATGGTCGCTTGTCCAACCTCGGGGGTTTTCTCCGGGGACCTCCAGTTTCCTCCAACTGCTAAAGACCCCTACAGGCAAGCGAAATATTGAAATAAAATTGAACCATATGTTAGTCCCAAAATGATCTGGTTTGTGTCGAGTGGATATTAAACCCCATTTCTCTCTCTCTCTCTCTCTGGATTGGGATGTTTCATGTCCGGTAAGGAAGAACTATTGAAATTCAAAGAAAAGAAATAGACGAAATGAAATGAAATGTAATGAAATGGGGTTTTACATCCTACTGTTCTGCTCCTAAACTGGGCTAATGAAGACGGGCATACGCCATACAGTGTGCCATGAGGAAAATTTTGCCCAGGCAGCGGCGCTATGGCCTACTCTTATATCGAATTCCAACTGCCAATGGATCTTTTACGTGCATGCCAATGTGTACACGGAACCTCGGTTTTTCGTCCCATCCGAACAACTAGACAGCTATCTTTGTCAGGCAGAAATAGACGAAATGGAAATAAAAAAATTACTAGTCTTATACCTAATGATTTCCAGCTGTGGCTCATTGTGCAAGACACTAGCTCCTTAACCAGGAGGACATGGATTTTCCTAGGTGGTTCCTCTTTGTCAGTGTCAGGGCCTGGCAAGATGGTGTCTAGTCATTCGGGTGGCACAAAAAAAAACGAGCTCTTGTGTAAAACAATATTTATCAGTTGGGATTTGATATAAGAGTAGGTCATAGTGCTGCTGTCCGGGCAAAATTTCCCTTATATCACACTGTATGGCATATGCCCGTCTTCATTAGCCCAGTTGGATCAGAACAGTAGGACGTTAAACCCCATTTGGAGGCAGACCACCATTAATTTCCCCATTGACTTCAATGTTAATTCTGGCCTTCCCTTTACTCAGAAATTTAAGGCTTATGTTTACATAAATATTGTGTGGAAAATATATTCACAAACAGGCAAATCATATATTGCTATTTCATAATCTTTCTATAAAAATTTCTTTTTCATGTATATTCCAAGCGACTATCATGTTTTCATACAGCATAACTTTTGATTATGTTTTGTAGTAGGCCTTATACATAGGCATACGGGCGGTTCTATCATTTACCATGTTCAGCTCCCCACCCCCAATGTATCACAAATAAAATCAGGAATACGCTTAACCTGACACTTTGATGTTATCTGTAACAATTAAAGATAACTGGAGCAATAAGATACTTGAAATTGATATCTACACATCAAATTAGTAAAAGTAAAAAATCATTTTATTGCAATTTCAACGAGTAAAAGGCTTACAAAAAAAAAAAAAAAAAAAAAATATATACAAATTTAGATGGAAAGATACACGGTAATAATGACAAATAATTGAATTTCTGTCACTGAATTATCAATTTCGGGGGGGGGGGGGGGGGGCAATGGTTAGCATGTGCGTGCTGTACCATAAGACCTGTCATTGAGTCAACTGCCGTGGTTTTGAATCCCCGGTTGTACGTGACAACCTCGTGGGTTTTCTCCGGGTCCTCCGGTTTCCTCCCACGGCTACAGACCCCTACGCGCAAGCAAATTATTGAAATAAAATTAAACCATATTATGTTAGTCCTGAAATGACCTAGTTTGTGTCGAGTGGATGTTAAACTCTCTCTCTCTCTCCCTCTCCCTCTCTCTGTTTTTCTCTCAATTTTATTTGATGATTTGTTATATTATTTGCTATTACTAGCATGGACCCTATTTATCGTACCACCTAAACGACTAGGCCAAGTTTTGCTAAAAACAGTGTTTAATCAAATGTGTTGAAACCAGAAATGACATATATAATTTATAGTTATTTTGAAAAATATATGTTAATTTAGGAACCATGGGTTGGTGGGGCGGGGTTTTTTCTCCATGTCCTCTGGTTTTACTCCCACTACTAAAGAACCTTATGCGCAAGCAAATTATTGAAATAAAATTGAACAATTTTTTTTTAAAATTAGGATTAATTTCAGTGCATCGGAGACAATTTAGGCAGCGATTTCCTGGGCCCCCGAAAATAAATCTGTTGGTACCTACCAGTCACGGGGCCCCCAATATCCCTTACTGCCCAGGGCCCCAATCCTCGCCCTCTCAGCCCAGGTACTGTTTAGCTCCGTCCGGGATAAAATATTAGTATGACCCAGAATTGTGGGTGGCCCCTAAATGTGGGGGGGGGGGAGCGGGACATTTGTCCCACTTTGCCCCCCACCCCCTAGATCCGGTACTGGATGCAGGCTAGCCTAATGACATACAGAAGAAATTGAAATTAAAACCAGAAATGACATAAATAATTTATTGACATTTTTAAAAATGTTTTGATTTAGAAATACACACACTTGAGAAAATGTGTCTTGGCAGTTAACCGAATGACACTACTTTTCAAATCGGACTTGGTTTTCAGCGGTCGACAAATTCGGTCTTTATTCGGCATTATTTTCTAGCACCTTGCAAAACAATAAAATTAAAGTAGAAATGCTAGAAAATATAGCACTTTACCGTATTAAAAATAACAAAGGATTTGTTTCTATCGAACACGGTCAATAGCACTCTCGCGCACATGCTGAAAATTCACAACCAACCGGGCCAGTTGAGACAAGCTTACTCCATTCAGTGTGCTATAAAGGATAGAATGAAATGGTTCTAAAAGTCCTACTTTACTTCTCTGCACCGACTGGGCTAATGAAGACGGGTATACACCATGCGGTGTGCTTTGTCCGGACAGGTTCTGTGCTGTGAATCTTCGTCGAATTTCAACTGTCAGTGGTTCTTGAATGCCAAGGTGTATATGGCACCTGTTTATCGTCCTACCCGAATGACTAGATGTTGTTTCTTACCGGGTCCCGCGTCCTGCTCCACTGACGGTACCACACTGGACAATTCCAAAGAACTTTCGTGGCAAAATTGGGATCGAAACCAGGATCTCCTAGTGACAAGAGAACCAGCAGTCAGCACCTAACTCACTGAGCCACCGTGGCTCCTTAAAAAAACACACAACATTAGGGATCGTTCAGTCATTGATGATCTACATTAATTAATTAGTATTAATATTAATATTATATTTACTGTTTATCTTTAAGTTAATAATTATTGTCTAATTGTTAGATAATTTGAAAACATTCTAAGAGCTGCTATTGGTCTATCTGTGGGTACCATGTGACCTGAACCTCGAACAGTCACTAAATCCAAATCTTCAAATTGTTTGACAAATCCTGCGACTTGTTTTGTTCCGTCGGCGGCCATATAGAACCATTCCATTCTTTCAGCAACGACATCGAGATCAAGATCTTCAATGAACCATTCATCACCGAGAAAATTACAAGCCATATCAACGTCACCATTGTAGACTAAAACTCGTTTCTTGGCAGCCAGAATTTTCTTGTACTGAGCTGACATTTCCATGTAAGTTGAAACATAATTGGCGCTAACCTCGCCACTACAGGTTGTCCAAGGTTGAACTTGTTCTGGTATATGAAGAGCTTGTCGACCTTCTGGAGAATTTAAATATTTAGCAACATTGGTGGCATTAATGCAAGGTGGATCTAAAGACAAACTTCCAGGTGCAAGAGTTTTTAAAAGTTCGAATTCCTTCTTGATGTAATCGGTGTTGGACAACAACCAGCCAAAATTATTGGAAACGACCTTGTTTCGTTGAGCGTCGAAGCGTACACTTGTTTTTTGGACTCCTCCAGCACATTCTCCGTACAGATTGTAAACATTAAGTCCACTGGAATAGACAATCTGACTGGCTGTGGTGACGGCTTCCTTACATTTCTGGTTACTCACGGCTTTTGTGAACATACAACGACCGGTTGCATTTCCATTACAGCAATTCTGCACAAGGGAGTCCCAAATAACTTCATCATATAACCCGTGATAATATGCAAAATAAATTAACGAATTGTCATTGAGATCATAACTTGACAAACCATTTCCGATTGCCATTCCCTGGAAATTTATCTCTTTATCATCAACCACCAAAGCACTGAGTGTTGGTACGTACACACCGCCATAACTTTCACCAGTTACGTAAAACTCATTTTTGGAATATTCTGGATATTTGGAAAAGAAGTCTTTCAAAGCGAGGAAATTATTTTGAGCAACTTCATCATCATTTGTTGTGTAATTTTTATCATCCGAATAGGAGAAACCTACACCAGCAGGTGCTTCAAGATACAGCATATTAGCTAAGAGATTCCAACTGTATGGGTTATAAACCACGGTCTTTCCATCAGGGTTTATTCTAAATGGTCCATGCTCGGTCAATAATCCGAGAACAGAACTACAACCTGGACCACCATTCATCCATAAAACAAGAGGGTCTTTGGCAGGATTTCCAACAGATTCCACAAACCAATAGTGTAATTTCTTTGTTCCTGATGCCTTCAAATAACCCGAATATTGTTTAAAATTAGGTTGTTTAGCTAAACCTGGCATATAATTAATTTCATCTTGAGCCACGGCAGCTTCTAATACTCCCACTGTAGCAAGCAACAATAGGGCTGCTGATTTAACGAAAGAGTTCATTTTCAATTCAACACTTTAAGAAATTATTTTAAAATTAAAAGGTCTTTCTACTTTCCTGTTTCGATTTAAATGGATTCAATGTTTCGATGTGTCTCCCTATATTATAAGTTACCTCGTGATACTGTCATGGGTCTTATTGAACTTATCAGCTAGCTTGTACATTTATCTTGATTACTCCACAGATTACACGGTCTAAAAAGATGGGTGCAAAAGGTATATCTTACGGAGTATAGGGGGGTCGAAAACCTTTCGGAACCTTTTCTTGTGATTCCCGAGAAAAGCATCACGACCATGTCGACTAAAACTACAATTCGTTATATACGTTAAAACAGATGGGGAGAAAATGATATGGGATATGGGGTTTAACATCCTACTGTTCTGCTCCTATACTGGGCTAACGGGACCTTGGTTTTTCGTCCTATCCGAACAACTTGACAGCTGTCCTTGTCAGGCCCTCCGTCCTGCACCACAGTCAAGGGGAAACCACCTCGGGAAATCCCGATGAACTTCCTCGGCTAATGCAGGGATCGAACACGAGACCTCCAGGCTAGTGAGCCAGGATCCTACCCACTTCGCCACCGTGGAACCCCCAGATGGGGGGACTCTTATTTTCATATCATATGTTCGCGAATGCAATCAAGGTCGTGCCAGTGGTGTATACTTCTTACGTGTTACATAATAAGGCAAGGGTGGATCCAGGAATTTTTGCAGGAGGGAGTTTACCAGGTTCCTGAGACAATGTATCTCCCCCCCCCCCTCCCGCATAGTCTCTATCGTCAATTTGGCGTATATATATACATACACATTGAGCTTTTTAAACAGAGAAATTCATCACCTTGTTTGACGTCAATTTTATTATGAATTAATACAATGACATTGTGATTCAATTTCATGGAAGCAAAGCATTAACTGTGATATCACATAATGTCTATAATATCATTATCTCGCGCTTTGAGTGCCCATCCTGTCCCACATCTGACAATAAAGGATAAAGCACACGGCCGAGAAACTTTTCTCATAAAAAGTGTTGATTTACACCCCCCCTCTCTGGATCCGCTCCTGTAAGGTGTTAAGGCATTTTTAAAAAATCTTAAGAACTGGGGCAATGTGGGTTCCTGCGGGGGGTGGGGGGGGGGGGTGGGGGGGGTCCTAACAGGTCAAGCAAAGCTAGTGTATACCAGACAATTAAACTTCTTTTAAGGCATTTTATGCTTCTAAAAGACCACACGAGCGGGAGTTTCTTGAGATTGATAATTACATTTTAATCTTCCAAATGAGATTTTGAATCAAAGTTAAATTTAAATCCCTCTAGACCAATAAAATTCCACTGTTCCGACAGTCCAAAATAAATTGGCAAAACGATATGTTTCTATAGAAGGCGGGTGAAACAAATTAGGAATAGGGATAATGTATGACATGGGGTAGGCTACAAGGTCCTACGTAGGCTACCGTTCTGTACCTACTGGGCTAATAAAGGCGGATTGTACGCCATACATAGTGTGCTGAGAGGGAAAAGTTACCTACTCGAGCTTATGATGATACACAGTTTTTATGTTAATGTGTTTACCGATCGCTATATGCCACTTAAAGTTTATGATTATTCTTTAACATGTACGCCAATGTGTACAAGGGACCTCTGTTTTTTTTTTATACTATCCGAAAGACTATACGTTGCCCCTTGCCAGGCCCTCCATTCCATCCTGTACCACGAACTGTCATTGTCAAATAAAATAGTAGGACAATTCAATAGTGGTAATATTTGTAAACTGCGCCAATTGCTTTTGTGGTGTCAACATATAACCCCCCCCCCCCCCCCCCCCCCAAAAAAAAAAAAAAAAAAAAAATTAGGTTGGGATGCGCCTCCTTTCCCCCCTTCCCCACGTATCCGCGTCTGGATTAAGAATAACAGTCTCCGTAGATTTTTCGTCGCAACATTCCTTTCTTCGCTGACTTAGATTGATGTCGCGTGACTGGAAACTCCTCTCACGTGCTGAACGTAACAAATTTAGCTCTCACGTGACTGGATTCTCACAGTTGTGTAGTCGTAGTTTCCCAGTCTTTTTGACATTGAAATATTATAACCCATTATTATGTCTAGTTAACCGAAAATGAAATATGGCGGGTGTTAAGTTTGCAGAATTTCTACGTTATAATGTTATATCCTAAGACAAAGGTGAATGACTACAAAGTTTCTCCACAGAGACTAAAACAACACCAGAATTTTGGAATAGATTTAGTACATTACTAATATATTATGTAACATTGGGAATGAAAAGGCATTTTAATTCACTCGGTTCTGTCAAAGTTTTGTTGTAGCCTACCTATGGCTATAAATAGATAGACAGTTGTAGACGAGGGATTATGGGGGTTGATTCTTATAATCAGTTCGTTACATCACCAGATTTCAGTTAATGAAAGTCTGTCAAATTTAGACCGCGCGAGATGCTTTGATTAATTAGTTGGGAAAGATATATCCACCATCCTGTCCTGGGGTTTACCCAAAACGCTCAACATCTTTCATTACCGTAGCCAAAACAAACACGTGTCATTATTATGTCCGTTACTCTTCTTTCTTTTAATTTATGATTTAAATTCCCTAAACCTTGTAGCCACGGTGGCTAAGTTTTTAAAAGTTAAGACGCTGTCAGTGGTGCAGGACAGAGGGCCTGGCAAGGACAGTTGTCTAATCGTCCGGATCGGCCGATGAAAAGCTGAGGTCCCGTGTATCTATTGGCGAGCAAGTAAAAGATCCCTTGGCAGTTTGAATTCAATATAAGAGTAGGTCATAGTGCCGCAGCCCGGGCAAAATTTCCCGCATAGCACACTGTATACTGTATGGTGTATGCTCGTCTTCATTAGCCCAGTTAGAGCAGAAGGATGTTAAACCCCATTTCATTTCCCTTAACTTTACTCTGCCCCCTCCCCACAAAACCAAACCCGTAAATAAATGAAAGATAGAATCTGAGTGATTATGTTAGACAAGTATTTCTCTCTGCATTGACTTCAATGTTAAAGCCATGAAGTAGGGTTGGTTTAGATAAATTTGCTATGGTATATAGGGCAACGGTTATGATCTCGAAGATATGATCATCAAACACTCTAGGTCACACGTTTCCCAGGACTTGTGCAGCTGACAACTACATTAACTCCACCCCTTTTTCAAACCCGAATCCATCCCCTAAAACATTTTTTTGAACACTGTGTTGATTTTACTCTTTATACTTACAAAAATCCCAAAATAAAAAAAAGAATATGATAAAATGCAGGTTGTTTTGGGTAATTGAAGTAGTTTTGGGTAAATCTATGGACCCCTGCTATTTCTAAAGGGTTTTTATTTCAGAGTATTCCAGATAGTTAACAAGTGAGAAATCGAAACATTAATACCTTGAGGTGTGGTCTTATAAAGAACATTAAATTACATAAAACAGGATGTATTAATTAAATCACAATATTTTAGAACAATTATTTGTGAATTAAAACTTTTAAAAACTACAGTATTTAAAACTGAAAGGTCCACAAATTATTATAGATATGACATAGGTATTTTGATGACTAGAAAGGGACTGACTGTTCTAGACAAAATCATGGCACAATCGAAATATTTTACACGGGCATGTTTGAGAAATGTTTACAAACCAGCGGTGACTCTCAAGGCACCAAAGCTCTTGAAAAGTAAAACAGACAATAATTTGACAAAAAGTGAATCGGCCATGTTCGAAAAACAAAATAATACATCGAAGCAACCCAACACCGATTCTAAAAAAGATATCAATATTTCTTCAAAAAGAAAACATATGGAAATCGAATATGAGAGTTCAGACATTAGGAAAATAAAATCAGAACCTTTGGAACCAACAGATATTCAAGACTCTGTATTTCAAGAACAAAGCTTGAAAGGGAAAGTGGAAGCAGACATTATTTTGAAACAGGAATATGTTGAGGGTGAAGACAGGGCATTAGACACAGTATTGGAGGAGATGGATCAAAATGAAGATGGCAAGAAGTTGAAATGGCAACCAGTAAAATGGAGAGAAATGTTGAATAATATTCGTGAAATGAGAAAAAATCGTGATGCTCCAGTCGATACGATGGGTTGTGATGTGATTAGTGATCATAAGGCAGAACCAAAGGTTTATTTATTTATTTTTTATTGATAGTAGGCTACTTAATTATTTTGTGGGGTTGGATGGCCGAATGGTTAGCGTATGCGCGCTGTATTATAAGGTCTGTCATTGAGTCAACTGGCTTGGTTTCGAATCACCTGTTATACATGACAAGGCCCTCCGGTTTCCTCCTACTGCTAAAGATCTCTACACACAAACGAATTATTGAAATAAAATTGAACCATATGTTAGTCCCAAAATGATCTAGTTTTTGTGGAGTGGATGTTAAACCCCATTTCTCTCACTCTCTCTCACTTAATTTTTTATAAGTATAAATGCTCTTGGATTGGGGTAAAAATTAAAAGTATGAATATTAAAGTCTCGATCATTGCATCATTTAGCCCTGATTGAATCCTTTGCAAACTGCAGTACGGTATTGTGAAAGCTAAATCTCCAATAGGATAGGAAATGAAATGGGGTTTAACGTACTACTGTCCTGCTCTGACTGAGCTAATGTAGAAGGGCATATGCCATGCAGTATGAGGGAAACTTTGCCCGGATAGCGAGGCTACAGCTTACTCTATGCCAAGGTTGTGGACCCTCTAGAGGTCAGAATTTTGATCTGATATTTATGAAACTTACAATATATGTTAACATCCCACAGATTTCGATTGCTTTTGATATTCGCACATATCAAACCATAACTTCCTGGATTATGTCCCCTGATTGTACGAAAAATCTCTATTTTATAGCTTGTTTTCTGTCCATCACTTGCAAAATGCGGATATATATTGCATGGCAACCGCTTGTTAACTTTTGTTTTTATCCAAATACATTGATTAGATACTGAATAGGCTCACTGTATCATTTTATTTTTCAGGAGTTCCGTTACCAAGTTTTGCTTTCATTAATGTTATCAAGTCAAACCCGAGATCAAGTGACGTCTGCAGCAATGGCTAGACTACGACAACATGGCTGTAACGTAGAAAATATTCTTAAAACATCCGACGAAAAACTGGGAGAACTGATTTACCCAGTTGGATTTTGGAAGGTAGATGTAAATTTTATTCTTTTGGCGTAAAAATACAATAATTCAGAATAAAGATACCATATTTAATGGAAAAGCAGGCCCCGGTTTCACAAAGCATTGTCAAGCTTAAGTAAAGAATTGACTGAAAATTGTTCGCCTTATTTTACCTAAAATATAGCCCTTTAGAAAACTTTTGTGGTTTGAATGTATCGAATAAATCAATAAGAAACTATGTGCTAAGTTTTGTGTTTCTGGGTCAAAGATATTTCTCATAAACAGTGATTGAAAGTTGAGTAAACTTGACTTAATTCTGAGAATGCTTTGTTAAACTGTGGCCTTGGCTGTTCTTGCTTTAATAATTCCAAAATACATAATGTGTAATGAATATATTGAAAATTTCATTCAAATTACTTTAAAGATACATTATGGGAGATTAGATAAAGAGCTGGCAGTTCTCACTATAATAGTTAAAAACTAGATAATGTAAAGTCAATTTGCTGAAAATTTCAGTCACATTTTTGGCCTAGTGCCCTCAATCATCATTACTAAAGTTGGTACGATAAAAAACAATCTTGATTATCCATGTTTGGATTTAATGAGCATTGAGCAGTGTTTCGGATTCAAATCTAGTCAAAATCTGACACATAAGATTGCACCGAGAGTTGATTAAGGTCTTTTCATATTAATAAATGTCTACTATTTGTCGTGTATTTTGTACACGGTGAACAGTCCATATGCTGATTACACTATTTTGCCTTATTACACTATTTTGCCTATACCGTTTTTTTAGGACTTCGAATTTTATCTAATGGTTTGGATTGTTCGTACTTGGTTTTATTTCATATAACATTTCAGGCCTAAAGAAAGACCTGCAATAGGTAGATTTAGCTCTTGTATAATGTATGTTTAATAGAATGTGCTTTGCAGAAATAATTTTCCCCTCGCATTTTGACTTTTCAAGGTTGGGACAGAATTTTTGTGGTTTAGGGGGGTTCTGACTAACTGAATAGTCTAAGGCATGCAGTTTGCACACCATAAGGTTTATCTTTGATTCAAGTGGCATGGTTTCGATCCCCACACATGTATGTGACAAGGAGTAGGGTAACCAGTCTAGGGGTCACAGGTTCGCTCCCGGTGTTGACCAAGAAAGTTCATTGAGATTTTCTGGCATGGTTTCCCATTGTCAGTGGTGTAGGACGGAGGGCCTGACAAGTGACAAGGACAGCTGTCTAGTTGTTGGGATGGGAGGAAAAACCGACATCCCATGTACACATTGGCGTGCACGTAAAAGATCCCGTGACAATTGGAATTCGATAAAAGAGTAGATTTCCCCTTGTCAGTGGTGCAGAATGGAGGGCCTGACAAGGACAGCTGTCTAGTCCTTCAGATGATACGAAAAACCGAGGTCCCGTGTATACATTGGAATGCACATAAAAGATCCGTTGACAATTGGAATTCGATATAAGAGTCGGCTGTAGCGCCGCTATCAGGGCAAAATTTCCCTCATAGCACACTGTATGGCGTATGCCTGTCTTCATTAGCCTAGTATAGGAGCAGAACAGTAGACGTTAAACCTCATTTCATTTCATTTCGGGTCTTTACCAGTGTGAATAAACTAGTGAACCCAAAGAAAATCCACAACTACTATAAGTAGGAATGTCAGAGAAAAACTGTTTGTTAGGGCTGGCTGAAAAGTCTAATGCCTGCATTTTGCACATTTTAAGGCCTATTTTTGATTCAAGTGGCATGGTTTCGATCCCCACACCACGGTGGCTAAGTGGGTAAAATGCTGCCTCACCAATCTGGGGGTCATGGGGTCGCTCCCGGTGTTGGCCAAGAAAGTTGGTTCCCCTTTGTCAGTGATGCAGGACGGAAGGCCTGACAAGGACAGCTGTCTAGTTGTTTGGATGGGACAAAAGAAACCCAAGATCCCGTGTACACATTGGCGTGCACGTAAAAGAACTCTTGACGATTGGAATTCGATATAAGAGTAGGCCGTAGCGCTGCTATCTGGGCAAAATTTCCCCCCATAGCACACTGTATGGTGTATGTATGCATGTCTTCATTTGCCCAGCAGGATGTTAAACCCCATTTCATTTCATTTCAGCTTACCTATGTTATTCATGATATATTTTTACATTTTCAGAAAAAGATTGTTTTTATCAAAAAGACTTCTGAGATTTTAAAAGAGAAATACAAAGGTGATATTCCTGATTCTGTGAAGCTTCTGTGTGAATTACCTGGTGTTGGACCAAAAATGGCACATTTGGTGATGAACTGTGCATGGAATACCTTAACTGGTATTGGTGTAGATACGCACGTTCATAGGATATCCAATCGTATTCAGTGGGTTCGAAAACCGACCAATCAACCAGAAGATACTAGAAAGGCCTTAGAAGATTGGTTACCAAGGTAAATTAGTACTATCAAAAAATGAAATGAAATGGGGTTTAATGTCCTTCTGTTCTACTCCTAAACTGGGCTAATGAAGACATATGCCATGCAGTGTGCTATGAGGGAAATTTTGCCCGGGCGGCAGCAGCACTACTTTTATATCAAATTCCAATTATCTGTAAAGAAGTCCACTGCAAACACATTTGCATCATTTACAATTGGAATTTGAGTGGGCAAACCGCCACCAGGGGCCTATCTAGGAATTTTTGCAGGAAGGGGTTTGCCTGGTAACTGGGACAATGTATCTTTGGGCCTTGAAAATTTTGGAGGAATACTTTTTAAAGAGAGAAATCCAACACCCCGTTTGACGTCAATTTTTATTATGATTAATACAATGACATTGTGATTCAATTTCATTGATGCAAAGCATTAATTGTGATATCACATATGTCAGTATCACTATCTCGCACTTTGAATTAGTTTGAATGCCCATCCCATCCCACCATCTGATGATAAAGGATAAAGCACACGACCGTGACAGGGGGTTGGATGACCGAATGGTTAGCACGCGTGCGCTGTATCATACGGTCTGTCATTGAGTCAACTGGCGGGGTTTCAATTCCCTGGTTGTACGTGACAAGGAATAAGGTTGCCTGTTCAACCTCGTGGGTTTTCTCAGTCTCCTCCGGTTTCCTCCCATTGCTAAAGACACCTACGCGCAAGCGAATTGTTGAAATAAAATTAAACCATATGTTAGTCCCGAAATGACCTAGTCTGTGTCAAGTGGATGTTAAAACCCATTTCTCTCTCTCTCTTTGTTGCTTTTCTCCAGGCCCTCCGGTTTTCAACTACATTGTACTGCTAAAGAACCCTACATGCTAGAGATATATTGAAAAAAAATTGAACTGTATGTTAATCCCGACATGACCTAGTCTTTAGCATCAATTTTGCATATTTTAACTGCCTCTCAGTCTGCTTATAAAGTTAATGAATTGCTGAAATGAAATGTCTCAATCCACCAGTTAATCTTGAATTCTGCATTATTTAAAATAAAAAGTGAAGGTCATTTTTACCCTCAATTAATCAGACTAATTGTATGAAATAATCTCTGCATGACCTCCTATGGTCGTAGTCCTGCTGTCCGGGCAAAATTTCTCTAATAGCACAATGTATAGTGTGGACCCATCTACATTAGCCCAGTCAGAACAGTAGGAAGTTAAACCACATTTCATTTCATTTCTCTGTGAGTCTGAAAATAAGGCACCTGTCGCAGACTTTGTCCGGTACAAATTATCACACAACGTAACAAGGGTGGACATAAGATACCTGTCACTGACTATGTCCACACAATGTATATATTATATTATATGTGATGATGTGTGTCTGAGAAAGTGTGTGACAGGTGCGTTCTGTCCTGACACTGCATAGAAATTAGACCATGTTTCGCTCAGACTAATATTTGGCATAATCAAAGCAGATTCAATATGGGCTGGACCACTGGTGTAATTGAGACTATTTAATGATACGTTTTACAGATCTATATTTCGCTTCGCGTTTTATACTTTCGATGGCCTACACTACACAAAGATCTGCAAAGTAGTACTGTAAGGTTGTGTCAGGGGTCGTACCAGCGGCTTTTGATCCTATGACATCAGACATTGATTAATCAATCAGCGTTGGCGTTTCTAGTGGTTTACCCACAGTTCCGTGCATGGCATGTCGCTGTAACAGACTGTTTCATTGGCTTATCCCTCACTTCAACCAAAATGCTGATAATATAACAACTCTTCCAGATCCTAATGTAGTAAAGACAAGTAAAACGAAATTTTGAACTATAAAAAACGAAATGAAATAGGATCTGTGTTTTAATGAGATTGTGTTATTTATCTATTACAGGGAGAATTGGCAGGAAGTGAATCATTTGTTGGTTGGATTTGGTCAGATGATCTGTTTACCAGTTACTCCAAGATGTGCCGAGTGTTTGAATCAGTTCATTTGTCCGAACGCTTTTAAAAAATCTCCCAAAAAATCAACTAAAAATGTGAAAATCAAGAAAGAAGAATCTCCTGACGGAACTATTAAAAAGGAACCTAGTAACCAGACCTAAATTAATAAAGTGCTTAGAATCTTCAAAGACTAGTTTATAACAAGTAGAAAAGGAATAAGTGAAAGAATAAAAGACTACATTAAAAATAGTTAAAAAGAAATAAATGAAAGAATAGAAGACTACATTAAAAATAGTCAAACATTAAAAAATAGTCGAAAAGAAATAAGTGAAAGAATAGAAGACTACATTAAAAAATAGTCAAAAAGAAATATGTGAAGAATAAAAGACTAAATTAAAAAATAAAGTCAAAATTGAAATAAGTGAAAGAATAAAAGACTACATTAAAAATAGTCAAAAAGAAATAAGTGAAAGAATTAAAGAATGTTTTTCAAATATTCAGCTCATTGTTTAGTGCTTCCCCAATTATTTGTATTCAAAACTGATTTTTTTGTTAGTGCTTAAAGATAGCTAACTGCGTAACAATATCATTACGCTTTAAACAGAGCTCCAATTGGACCAAATATGTTTACATAACGTTATTACACTCAATTAACCAGTGCATAGCAGAATATTGCAGAAAAACTCATTGTGTGACAAACGAGGCTATCAAAGTGGATGCAATGTAAACAAGACTGTTTGGAGACGAACAATACTTTCACTGTTTCTAATACCTTATATCACTGTCCAAAGTTTTAGGGAAAACTTCAGATTAAACGAAGGCCTGTCATGTCGCTGTGCTCAGGATAGATTTAATTGAACGGGAAGAATAGACACATTCCCTCAAAAGCTCAGGTATCAGAAGCCAATCCAGCAATGGCCAGAGAGGGATTTCTCAGGCCATTGCTTCAGGAATATGGCTCCGACCGGGCTTATATAAGAAGGGCATATAGTGTGCTTATGAGGGAAATTTTCCCTGGACAGCGGTTCTACAGCCTACTCTTATGTTGAATTCAAACTGCCAGGGGATCTTTTATGTGCACTCCAATATGTACACAGGACCTTGTTTTTTTTCGTCCCATCCGAAAGCGTGCATTTAGAAATAAATTTAAACGACCATAACGGCTTCTACGCTATGAACCGTGTGTCAGTAATGCACATTTATATAACCGATAAATGTCTGGGAAATTTACCGCTAACAGAAAATCGCCGATAAATAATCGTTGGTGTGGTCCCAAACTTATAGCTATGTTATCTACAGACACGTGAGCAGTAGCGTCCAATCAGAGTTTGTGACATCGTGACCTCCACGGAAACCTTGACATTGAATGATCCTTGAACTTTGCAACTCGATTATCACAAGTAGACATTTTAGCTTGAAAGCGCGAGACTTGGTATTCGAGACAATCGAGGAATCTGATAGGCTCACAAGCTGGGCTTGTACCCAATCAAAATTAGTGCCGAAATATGCAGGATATTACGTGAAGGCCTTGATAAGATGTACGTAGTTAAAGCGAGATAAAGCCTTCTATTGAAGGCAGTTAATCAGTTTGATATTTCAACATAATGTCCGTCCATTTTTTACCATTCCATCCAATATTGATGTTATCACCATAGGCTTGATCAGTGTGTCCAGATACCATTTCAGATACACTCCGTATTCTTCCCATAAAATGTGTATTAACAGCGATGGTGAAAGGATGACACTCCGCTAATTGAACTACTGGAGAACCACTCGACCCTGGACATGTTTTACAAGAATATTGTATGCAATCTAAGTAACAGTCATCAACAATTTCAACACCAGAGGATAATTCTTTCCCAACAGTTATCATCTTAGGACCACCATGTGGATGACCAATAACAAGAAGATAACGCTGATCACAGATCGGTGGAGCATTGACCATGTCAGTATACCGTTGAAGATCTTTAGGAATGGGATCAAACATTGTCCAAAATCTAAAATTTCGGTAAAATAAATGATATCGATCCAAATCATTCCCTTTCAGGTATCGCAATGGCTGGGATTCTTCAAAATTCCATTTCTCAAAAAATAGACCAGTCCCTTCACTACAGCTTCCATCGGAGAAGAGTACCTTACAGCCTCTTGCCTGTTCCTGAGTTAGCGGTTCTGCAAGTTTTAGATAATGATTCCCTTCTATTGAAACCACTTCTCCTTTAATTGTCCTGCATTTGCCATTTTCTTTTATTTGGATCACAGGGTGTCGAAACTCTGTGTTCTCCGCTGGAAGAGTTTGAATCTTCTCTGGAACAGGTTGGAATTTTACAACGTAGCTTACAAACTTACTGATGGTTCCATCTTCAAACTGAACGTGTGTAGATAAATCGTCTGATTGCTTCGGCTCCTCTTTTAAAAGTAATCCGATCCGACACTTTTCTTTCAAAAAGGGTAAAGAAGACAGATGACAGAGTACCTGATATCTGCTAGTTGTTACACATGGAACCGGCTGGTACAGATAGCGATCCATGATATCCATATCTTGAATAAATTGGGGAACAGGCTGGAACGTAAATCTTGCAGCATCTGTGTTTTTAGTTAAAATGAGATGCTTACCCCTACTTTCGATTACTTCTGATCGATCTCTTGAATTGTAGTTAAATTCAATAACACAGTTTTTAAGGTCAGTTTCATTTCTAATCACGTGGCTATTTGTCCTTATGATGTAACGTCCTTGTAACTTATATACATGACCCGTACCATACAATTTCACTTTGTTCCCTGTTTCATCTCTAACAACCAGTCGCACAACTCTTGTACCAAACTTTCTAATATTTTGTACAATATGATCTAGTCGGGCATCCACGGGCAGGTGTTCCAAACCGAATTCATTAAAAGGGATAAAACCAACATGCCCGGGATTTTTATCACAAGGGGAACTTTCAAAGTCGTCTTTGTGTTTAAAAATGTTAGCTTTGACCGCCACTTCTACCTTGAAACCTTTCGACTGCAACTGTTGATATACGGCATCTTTCTGGTCAGCCATACCGAGATGTACCTGAAAAGATAAGACTGTAGATATAGATTATTGTTCATTTTGCTACCCCATGGTGGCCCAGAAAATAGGGTTCGGTTCTGGTGACGGCACGTCGAATTATCCAATAACACGAGTTATCCCCCTTCAGGCGAGTGAGCGTGAAACTCCGATTTGGACACAAAGCAGCAAGGCTTCTTAAATTCAACTAAATTGTTATTTTGTGTTTCCAAAGTCAACATTTTGTAGTTATTGGTTGTTATTTTGGTGTAATTGGGCAGTTATTGGGTGATATTGGGTAATTCGACACGCCCTTCCCGTGATAGCCGAAAAAGTTCCTCGGAAATTACCAGAATGGTTTCCCCTTGTTAGTGGTGCAGAATGGAGGGCCTGCTACGGAAAAGTGTGTCAGTAAAGTTTCCCTCATAGCACCCTGCAAGATGTATGTCAGTCTTCTATTCTTGGATAACTACTTTGTTTTTGCGTGGGGGTCAGGAAGGAGGGGGCGTGGGGCAGATAGAAGGCGGTCCGATACCTAAAATGTCGGGAAATGTGAAAATGTAGATATAAATGGTGACCATCTTATAGATTAGTAAGACATTAATTCCTAGCAATGTACACTTCTAAATAAGTGTATAGATTTCGATTCTGGGTGGTGATTAGGTGTATAAGGAGCTTTTCCGAGATACGTGAGGGTGGAGTGGCTCCAATGTCAAAATTGGATACAAATGTGAGAATTTTGATGATCATTCGTAGCACTTTACATTTCTAAATAAGTATATTATATAATGCTCTTAGATAAGTGTATTGTTTTGCGTGGCCGACGATTAGGAGGGGAGGTTGGCCGAATGGTTAGACGTGCTGCCATTGAGTCAACTGGCGTGGTTTGGATTCCCCGGTTGTACGTGACAAGGAATAGAGTCGCCTGTCCAACCTCGTGGGTTTTCTCCGGGTCCTCCAGTTTCCTCCCACTGCTAAAGACCCCTACACGCAAGCGAAATATTGAAATAAAATTGAACCATGTGGTTAGCCCCGAAATGACCTAGTTTGTGTCGAGTGGACGTTAAAGCAATCTCTCTCTCTCTCTCTCTCTCTCTCACAAACATTAGCTTAAAGCACTGGGTAACTGTTTTGCTTTGGGGGGAATGCGGGTGGAGGTATTGAGGGTCCAAAATGTGTTTTTGGGAATAAACACCACGTGGTGTTCGAAACTGGTCTTTACAAAATGATATTCTGCGATCTTCCCCAACCCAAGTATTTAGGGAAAGCTCACCCAAACACCTAATCACGCCCAGAATCGAAATCTACGCAAAAAACTGGTCTCATAAATTCTCCCCTCGGGTGGCGATACTAGCCCTTGAGCCACCGGGACTACGTATGCGACAAAATGCGACGTCGACTTTTTAAGACGACTCGCCCTTCAAATTAAATAGAACACCATATCAAATAGTCGGCATTTCCTTTGTATTCTATACAAAATACTTTTCTACGCGTTAAATTATATTAAGTTATTAAAACGACAGTATGACCCCCTAAAGTAAAAAGATACTATTATATATACGCACACCCATACAAAGAACTCAATATGGTTTAAAGGGACTATCCCGATTTGAACAGAGTCTCAAAAATAAAATTCTGAGTTCGTATGAAATTTAAGCGCCAAAATATAGAGGAATGGTGCATTTACCTTGTCTCAAAAGTTCAGCTCAAAATATTGAGTTGTTTTGACGTGAACGTCAAAAATGCTTATCCGGACACGTAACCCTTTTAAGATTTCTGGTCAATTTTTTCATTAAGTGGCCTGATAATCTATCGCCATTCCTTTAGAAGTCTATACAGTGAATGACCCATGTGCAATACTGGATAACGAAAGGTAAAATTCACCTACACATAGATTTTATAAAATAAAAGTCTGGTTTTATCCAGACACCGCATAATACAGCTTGGGACACCGGTCTCCATTTCCAGATGAAGACTGACAGGTGTAAGTTGTTCAAAAACATTTCACAAATATTGAATTAGTTGCTCGGCCCTTAGGTACGGGAATTTAAGGGGTTTTAATACAAAATTAAGCAGTTTTATTCTCTAACATATTATCGGGATTTAAAGTCCGAAGTAACAAGCATTAGCAGGCAAAACAATTAGGTTTGAGAAACGTTACAAGAGTATTTGTATTCCTGTATTTACCATTGCAACGTTTTATTCAATAGCATAAGCTTTGTATCAATTCATACAAAATGTACTAACCTTACCACGGTCAGGTATGCATTATGAATGTTATATTTTAAAAGGCGTGTAGCTCGAACTCAATATTATCCACTACACACACGACTTATTGGTCAATTCCAATATGAAACCCTGACATCGCTAATATTTGGGACCTAGAAATTGACACAAGTGGGTCGCTACGCATATAATAATGTAATATGAATGTATATAAACTGATTTACATTCAATCGTTTCTGTTTCTACTGTAATTTCTAATCGGTTATGTTCGGCGAAATACGCCAGAAGTCTCAATAGAAAGGCGATCTCTGGTGTCTGGTTATTCCAGTCTACACCGATAGTATTTATTACGAATCGTCAACAGATAAGAATATGGTGTCACCGTCTGACATGACGGATGAAATATACCTAGCCTCGTTCTTTGAGTCCCTTATTACAAATTACGCTGAAACGCATTATGGTACACGATTTGTGTACCAATGGTAAAATGTTTATTTTGTCTTAAATATTGGATATCATAAGCCCACCTGTTCCCAGTAAGATCACAAAACCAATGTTGATTTAAATTGACAAATAATTCGCGTTTTCATCGTCGAAGATTTTGGATGATATTATAGCTACTTTAAGACACAGTAACCCATTTTAAAACCAGTAAACGCCCGATGTGTACTCTATACTCACAAGTGCAATTTGTAAAGTTGGGCCTATGTCGACCTTGTAACTGAAAGCAACTGACGTTTCCGCAACTGAAAATGGTCGATCTGAGCGCCTCTTACAACTCAAAGCAACTCGTTGCAGTCAGTTGCACGCATGTTCAACTTTCTGCAACTTGCTGCAACTAGTTGCAGTCGACACGTCATAAGAAAAACGTGTCATGTGACTTTATAAATAAGCAAATGGAAGCGAACCAAGCCACCCACTTTTCAAATGTTGATGGTGTCGACAATAATATATTAATAGAATAGGGTGCGTCTTCTAAGTTATTCGCCATTTTGTTGATCACGTGATGAATAAATTAACAGTCACGTATTAAGTGCAATCACTATCAGTTCCGAGTCGACATAAAGCGCTCAAAATTCAGTTGCTGATATGATCGACATTAGCACACCTGCCACTGACTCCAACTAGTTGCAACATAAGCCCCGCTGAATGGCGTGCACGTAACCCTTATGAAAAAGTCCTATAGAAAGAGTACAGGTTTCTATAGAAGTTTGTGGGATTCTATAGAATGCTATAGAATGCAGCAGGAAAACGAATTCATTCTGTATTTTTTTTTACATGACTATAGATTCAAAAACATGTACTATAGTTTTGTGTAGGATTGGTAGATGAATATTTTCCAAGTGTAATTTCCTATAGAATTCTATATAATACTGTAAGAAACTATTGGAAAAAAATAAACCTACAGATTCATTGATGCTGCTATAGTTTTCTATAGAACTAACTTGTATCCTCGAGTCAGTTGAGTAATCCTTCAGTTTTCTATAGACTTTGTGCTAAAAACTATAGTTTGCTATAGAACTAACTTGTATTCTCATGTCAGCTGTGATTCCTATAGATTTGGTGGTAAAAACTATATTTTTTTTTTATAAAACTAACTTATTGTCTCAAGTCAGTAGTATATTTCTATAGTTGTCTATGACATTCTGTTGAAAACTAAGAATTTATATGTATACTGTACTTAAACCATTTTAACAAATAGCCTACTATAGTTTCCTACATATTATTGTAGAAACAATGTTCTATACTACAGATTTCATAAATTGGCGATGTCTTTTATTCATACTATAGTTTACAATAGAATTTAGTAATGCACTTGTGTGAATTATGTATACTTTTCCAACATAATTTTCCTGGATGCATACCTGTCAACAAACTATAATTAACAGCCAATGTAATCTCTTGAAATCTGTTTGGCCATTGGCTGAATTCAAAAATTCAGTGTATAACAACTTAACAGTGCTAGGACTATCTAGGAAAAAGTGCTAAATTTTGGATGTTTGGGTTTGGTCCGGTTCACTGATTTTAATTGCTTGGTATGCTGATCTAAACAACATGTCCGTCTTGAGTAGTATTGCCCTAATATAAATTACATAAGCGTTGACAACTATTAACCTGCCAGTGGGAGTATCAAATAACTTAACATTTTAATTTCTAAAATAAAAATCTCATTTCATATAAAGTCTTTGATATCAGTTGTTTAGTCTTCCAAAAAGCAAGTTTTATCATGCTGAGCTATTTTTGTACGCCCATATTTTCAAGTGGACGTGTATTGAGTCGCCCCTGTCAGCCCACAATTTATTTGTGGACACGCGGTTCCTTTTGATATTGGCATTTTATCCAATATTAAAAGCTGTTCTAACATATCACCATTCCACCCTTATGATGGTTGAGTTCGAATTTCATGAAAATCGGATTGAAACTGCCCGCCCCTCGTTCGCAAATAGTATAAAAGTATATAATACCAAGGTTGTGGACACTGTAGAAGTCACAATTTTTTTATCCGATTTTGATCAAACTTAAAATATATGTCTATATTCCACGGATTTTTGTTTCTTTCCATATTCGCACATATCGGTCCGTAACCTCCTAGATTATGGACCCCGGGTGTACCAAAAATTACAGTTTATACCCGATTTTAAAAACCGTTTAAATATACACCGTTACACCCTGGGTTTGAATTTTGTGATAATCGGATCGAAGGCTGTGGTCCCTCTAACGATTTGTATCCGGTTTTGAAAAAAACTTAATATTATATGTTTATGTATCAAAGATCTCGGTTTGATGTTCGCGTATATCGGGCCTAACTTCTTGCCTTGTGGCCCCTATTGTACGAGAAATTGTAAGAATAATACTACGAGTTCTTGATGTGGAAATTTACACGGAAATATTTATTTATGGCTAGGGATATGATATCATATCTTTCTTATCTAAATTATATCCTGGTTATATATATACTATTCAAAAAAAGTAGGGGATATTTGATTTTTAAGTGTTATTAAAGTCACCTAATGAAACTGACGAAGAAACAAATGACAAAATGAAATGAAGTTCACATTCATCGATTTATTCCAAATGATCGTTAGACTAAGTAAGGCACAGACTGACCATTATAAGGGTAAAATGATACCCGGGGTCAAACAGCAAAGTTACCACAGCATCACAACCAAGTCAGTAACGGGTAAATCCTCCTCTGTTTGCCAAACAAGCATTGATCCGACGTGGCATACTCCTAACGAGACGTCTATGGTCATTTTGGTCCAGATTGTCCCATTCCTGTTGCAACGCAGCAGCAAGTTCTTGGACATTGGCAGGACGTTGTTGACGTTGACGTAACCTCTGTCCAAGCATGTCCCAGACATGCTCGATGGGGGAGAGGTCGGGACTCAGTGCTGGCCAAGGTAATGTGGTGATGTTCTGTTGTTGGAGGTAACCTGTAACGATCCTGGCCCTGTGACATCTTGCGTTGTCATCCTGGAAGATGAAACGGCGGCCATGACGTCGTGAGAACGGCACAACATGGACTGCCAAGATGTTGTCCCGGTAGTACTGGCCTGTAACACGCCCTGCAACAACATGTAAAGCCGTTCTTCCAGCAACAGTGATGCCTCCCCACACCATAACAGAACCACCCCCAAATCGAGCATGTCTGATGACGTTAACGTCTTGGAAGCGCTCGTTTCGACGACGCCACACCCTCCTACGTCTGTCCAAAAAATCAACAGTGAACCTTAACTCATCTGAAAACATCACATTGCTCCAGCGTCGATTATCCCAGTGTTGACGATCCCTACACCAACGACGTCTTGCCTGAATGTGATGATCTCTCAAACAAGGGATCACGCGAGGACGTCGGGCGCGAAGGTGACCCCTATGCAGTCGATTCCGAATCGTCTGGCCACTCACTCTCACACCAGTGTCTGTTTGAAGACGAGCGCTGATCTGATTTGCTGTGATGACACGATTTCTCAAGGCCAAGGTACGGATAAATCGATCCTGGGCTTGAGTTGTCGCCCTTGGTCGACCTGAGCGTGGTCTGTCCTGTACAGATTGTGTATCACGGTATCTGGACCATAGCCTGCTTATGACAGATTGAGAAACATTCATCGTCCGCGCCACAACCGCCTGTGTTGTGCCGATCTGTAGCATGCCAAGGGCACGTAACCTTTCATTTTGGGTAAGCCGACGCATATCAAAATTTGTTTTCTGGTCACTAAAACAATTAAACTGATGTTTCCACCCTGGAATTCAATGCCACAATGACTGTAACATTCAAAGTCAGAGTCGTGCAAATCTTGGGTTGGACCCCCATGATGATCCCAAGCATCACCTGCATTCCATGCGGTAGCTATTGGTGCGTTTGGGCGTCACATGTAACTGGAAATGTTTCTTCTGTTAGGTTCTATAGTGACTTTTTTCGTAGTCATTTGCATATTTTAGTATTATGCCCCCAAAATCAAATATCCCCTACTTTTTTTGAATAGTATATTATATCCTGGTTATATATATATATATATATATATATATATATATATATATATATATATATATATAAGCAGGATCTAATTTAGATAAGAAAGATATGATATCATATCCCTAGCCATAAATAAATATTTCCGTGTAAATTTCCACATCAAGAACTCTGTGGTGACAGAAATGAAATGAAATGAAATGGAGTTTTAACGTCCTACTGTTCTGCTGTTCTGCTCCTAACCTGGGCTAATGAAGACGGGCATACGCCATACAGTGTGCTATAAGGGAAATTTTGCACGGACAGCGGCACTACGGCCTACTCTTATATCGAATTCCAACTGCCAAGGGATCTTTTACGTGCACGCCAATGTGTACACGGGACCTCGGTTTTTCGTCCCATCCGAACGACTAGACAGCTTTCCTTGTCAGCCCCTCCGTCCTGCATCACTGACGAGGGAGAACCACGCCGGAAAATCTGGATGAACTTTCTCGGCCAATGCAGGGATCGAACACCCGACCTCCAGGCTAGCGAGCTAGCGTCTTACCCACTTAGCCACGTGATCCCACTGTGGTGACAGAGAATATAAGTAATACATTATTAAAGGTGTACTGTTTTGTTGACATTGACAATAAATTCGCGTTAACAAAATAGTTTATAAAGTCTAGTATTGATGGCGATATTAGCGACCTTTGATTTTGGCTCAGAAGTTGATGTAGTCTCTACTTTCAAGGTCACTTTTCGACTTTCGTGTTTTGAAGGGGCGAAAACTAGAAATTATAAATGGTAGTTATAGGCTTCCATAAGATTGTAAGACAAAATAAACATTTTACCATCGGTTCACGAATGCCTTTAAGTGCCATTTATAACAAGGGACTAGAAGGACGGGGCTAGATATATTCCACAAGTAACTCAAACGGTTACGTCATATTCCTATCTGGAGAGCATGCGCAATAAATACTAAATCAGTTTATGTACATTCATATTACATTATTATTTGTGTTGCGAACCATTTGTGTCAATTTCTAGGTCCTAAATATTAGCGATTTAGCTCTTTTAAATAACAAATACATGTAGATTGTTTTGGGGTGACCTTTTCCCTGTATGTAAATAATCAGTAAATGTTCATATTTTTGCACCAAAATAGATAATTTTGGATCAAATTTTCTTTTACTGATAATTGATAAGTTCGTAAATAGTATTGTACGATGGATCAATAGGCCATTAATATTTCGATACTGGCCCCTTTCTATAGAAATCAATATATAATTGGCAAGAGTTATACAATCGTAATGTGCTCAACAACCCTTGTTTTACTTATGAATATTTATCTCCCCAAGAAAAAGTTCCAAAATCATTTAATTGGTTAACATCAAATTGGTCAATATCAAAGTATATGAGTAAAATAATGTAAGATATTTTATACCCTGGCTTAGACAAGCTGCTGTAGATATTACATCAAATTAATAAGCTTATTATTACATTATGTAATATTTGAATCAATTTTTTTTAATTTTATTAAATTGTTATTAAATTTGTTTATTTCTGTGTTTAATTTGATTAGTTTTTCTTATTCTCTTATTCAAATTTCATAGAATCTGATTCCAAACCCTTTGAGAGGTTGATGACAGGATTCTCTTCAACAAATCTTTGAGGTCACATTCCCAAACTTGAAGAAATCTGGCTGATTTCTAGTTGGTCTTAAGACTGTTAATATGTTAGTATTAACAAGAAACTGAAGAGAATGGTGGTGTTTTTTCACAGATTCTATTAAAGATAGAAAGATAAGTATACTTTATTACTTTCTTAACAATAATATTAAATTACTTTAATAAGATAAGATTTATGTGATTTTGTTATTTATTTAACTTTATTACCTATTCTTTTCCCTATATTTCAGTTTTACCAAGAAAAGAACTTTTCATGGTTCCGGTTGGTGAATCATCAACAGAATTCAGATTAATCCATGAGAGAAAAAAATAAGCTTATCAATTTAGAAGAATCCATGAGAGAAAAATAAGCTTATGAATTTAGAATAAATCATGGGCCAACTATATTTATTCCCAAAATAGGATTTAATAAAAAAAAAAGTCTATAGAATTCTATAGTACCCATTCCTACAGAAAACTATAGTGACCCAATTTCCAAACTACAGAATACCACAGTATTCATTCCTATACATAACTGTAGAATTTACTACAGAAAGTGCAATAAAAAAACCTATATAATACTACAGTATTTTCCTATAGAAATTTTGCCATAAATCTGTAGGAAAAACTATAGGATGTGCGCTACAGAAACTGTAGAATATTTGGGGCCGTTATTTCCTACAGGCCCCCAAAATTCTGTAGAATACTATAGAATTTTATCCTATAGAAAATGGGACACGCCCCCAAAAAACTCTATAGATTTTCTATAGAATTCTACACTGGTATTATGTAGGAAAAGATCCTTTGGCAGTTGGAATTCGGTATAGGAGTAGGATTGTTGAGTCTTTGTCCGAGCAAAATTCCCCTTACAGCCCACTATATTTCGTAAGTTCGTCTTCATTAGCCCAGTCGGGACAGAACAGTAGGACGTTAAACCCCATTTTATTCCAGTGTTATATCTACATACATGTATACATAATATTCAATTTGTCTCGTATTGATCAGCTTTGGAAGTCCGTTAACGACCCACTGATAGAAATATAAAGAGTGTAGAACACTCCATGACTAGGGTGATACACCATAAATAAATATCTCCAAATATCTCGACAATTACACCACAATATTTATATATACACCAAGCCTTAAACCAGTTTCGCACATTTATAGTCTCTAAATAAACGGTCATGTTGTACTATAACCATCCATAAATAATACACTGAAAGATTGTTACGAGTGTCGGCCATAACATCCGGATACATGTGGACTCAGACTATTAATTATTTGCCCATTGACTTCAATGTTAAATAGCTGTAACATCACAGGCTGTAGCTTTTTGCTCAACATTCCGTTGGTTCCAATCTTTATAGGCACAATGGGGACCACATTTGGCAATCTCCTCATCATAAACTTGTAGGGGGTTGACCGTTTAGATTTTTTGCTACGGGGATTTGAAGTTGACTGGGGTGAAAATCTCACTTTCGATACAATGATTGCTCGGCAGAAAGACATTTTACACCCCCTATCCCTCCGCTGTAATATCATCAGTATTACCCAAAACTGCTATAAAATTGCAAATTTGATCCCTTTTCTCCTATTCTAGACCAAAAAGTCAACCCAAAAATGCAGGAAGAGGGGAGAAAAAAATTAAGGGAAAAATTGTCTATTTATAACTCGCACTACATCATGAAATAAGGGGAAATAATTACTAGTCTTAGTCCATGTAAGTAAAAAATAAGTTACGTGCCCTTGTTTTGAAATTAGTCTCGCTTAACCAGTCTACCGACCATTCTACGTCTGACTGACAGGCCGGGATAAACAAGACTACTTTTTTTTTCACGAAATATACTATTCAAAAAAAGTAGGGGATATTTGATTTTTAAGTGTTATTAAAGTCACCTAATGAAACTGACGAAGAAACAAATGACAAAATGAAATGAAGTTCACATTCATCGATTTATTCCAAATGATCGTTAGACTAAGTAAGGCACAGACTGACCATTATAAGGGTAAAATGATACCCGGGGTCAAACAGCAAAGTTACCACAGCATCACAACCAAGTCAGTAACGGGTAAATCCTCCTCTGTTTGCCAAACAAGCATTGATCCGACGTGGCATACTCCTAATGAGACATCTAAGGTCATTTTGGTCCAGATTGTCCCATTCCTGTTGCAACGCAGCAGCAAGTTCTTGGACATTGGCAGGACGTTGTTGACGTTGACGTAACCTCTGTCCAAGCATGTCCCAGACATGCTCGATGGGGGAGAGGTCGGGACTCAGTGCTGGCCAAGGTAATGTGGTGATGTTCTGTTGTTGGAGGTAACCTGTAATGATCCTGGCCCTGTGACATCTTGCGTTGTCATCCTGGAAGATGAAACGGCGGCCATGACGTCGTGCGAACGGCACAACATGGACTGCCAAGATGTTGTCCCGGTAGTACTGGCCTGTAACACGCCCTGCAACAACATGTAAAGCCGTTCTTCCAGCAACAGTGATGCCTCCCCACACCATAACAGAACCACCCCCATATCGATCATGTCTGATGACGTTAACGTCTTGGAAGCGCTCGTTTCGACGACGCCACACCCTCCTACGTCTGTCCAAAAAATCAACAGTGAACCTTGACTCATCTGAAAACATCACATTGCTCCAGCGTCGATTATCCCAGTGTTGACGATCCCTACACCAACGACGTCTTGCCTGAATGTGATGATCTCTCAAACAAGGGATCACGCGAGGGCGTCGGGCGCGAAGGTGACCCCTATGCAGTCGATTCCGAATCGTCTGGCCACTCACTCTCACACCAGTGTCTGTTTGGAGACGAGCGCTGATCTGATTTGCTGTGATGACACGATTTCTCAAGGCCAAGGTACGGATAAATCGATCCTGGGCTTGAGTTGTCGCCCTTGGTCGACCTGAGCGTGGTATGTCCTGTACAGATTGTGTATCACGGTATCTGGACCATAGCCTGCTTATGACAGACTGAGAAACATTCATCGTCCGTGCCACAACCGCCTGTGTTGTGCCGATCTGTAGCATGCCAAGGGCACGTAACCTTTCATTTTGGGTAAGCCGACGCATATCAAAATTTGTTTTCTGGTCACTAAAACAATTAAACTGATGTTTCCACCCTGGAATTCAATGCCACAATGACTGTAACATTCAAAGTCAGAGTCGTGCAAATCTTGGGTTGGACCCCCATGATGATCCCAAGCATCACCTGCATTCCATGCGGTAGCTATTGGTGCGTTTGGGCGTCACATGTAACTGGAAATGTTTCTTCTGTTAGGTTCTATAGTGACTTTTTTCGTAGTCATTTGCATATTTTAGTATTATGCCCCCAAAATCAAATATCCCCTACTTTTTTTGAATAGTATATAACAGAAAGCTGGAACAAGAAATTGAATTTAGAAACACGCACGTTAGGCAACTCAACAATTGTTTTAAGAACCTTGTAAAAGTAAAATGAAACTACCAATGACGTATACTGCTAGTATCATGATCTTATTTGTACTAAACCAAAAGATGCCGCTCCTAAAGGTTAAGTTGATGATAAAGCAATTTAAAAAAAACAAACCCATCGTAATTTCTAAACCAAAAAGCTAAATATTACTGCTATTCAGAATCGTCAACAATAGATTTTTTACGGTTGTAATAGTTGATAGATGTGTAGAGAATTGCACGTGCGATGGGTATTTATAGTCCCATAGACTCTACCGCTGAGTATTATATCATACCGCGTAGTTAGCGAGAAATCACTTCGAGACAAGCCACTGAAGCGTGCACGTTCGCTGTGTCGAGTCCAACTTTCTGTACGGAAAATTCTGGGTGCACGGGTCACCCTACCATGGCGCTTGGCTGTCTTCATCAATCTGTTTCAGAAAGTCTTCTAATAACTCTGTAAAAGACGACCGCTTTTAGCATGTGACGTCACATAACGCGGAGACAATCATTGGTTCAGTGGTCCATTAAAGGGACAATAACACTCTTGCTGGCTTGGCAGCCCCAGAAAATAAAAAAATAGCCTTATTCTAAGTACTAGATGTGTTAGTGTCCTACCTGTTGTGTAAATTATCCATTAAATCCTATTTTACTTGTCCAAAGGTTCAAATATATTTTTAAATCCAAGTCACATCTGAAAAGCTTTACGTCAGGCTTTTCAAATCATTTAGTTGAATTTTTCCAATTTTTTAAATTAGGTGTGTTAAGATGAAATTTGTATCATCAATTAATTTGAATATTGTAAAATAGTACAATTTGTTGACCAGAATAAAGATTGGGACATATTATTAAGTTACAACAAGAGTGGTATTGAGCCTTTAAGCTACACCAATGTCATCCCTATCAGTGATTGTATACAAAGGCCTAGCGAATATTCACGGCTGATCATTGGCCCTGTTGATTTAGAAAAGTATTACCTCATATATATAACTTTGTGATTAAACACCATTTCACTTAACTACCTTTTAGATTCCAATAGACTACCAATAAACTAAAATATCCAATGACTTACGGTTTTTATTTCTTGTTTTTAAAAAGTTGTCTAACAACGTCGCAGTCTGCCTTTCTTCAATTTCGTACTTGCGACATATTCCTGATGTAACATCGCCCCAAATTTTGTGTCAGTTTAGACTCCGCCCACTATTTTATTTATAGTAAAAAAAAAAGATATGTTACGGAAGGCTATTGCGGTCATTTTATATACTCGACTTCTCGTCGCGGGAAGGTCATACTCCTCGCGGGGAATGCTCACTAGTCCGCGGGTTCATTAATTAGTCGATCGATATTTGTTATTGTTGTTAGGATTGGGTTAGGGTTCATTAATCCACCGATATCTATTATTAGGGTTAGGGTTAGGTTATTGATACCCATATTTATAGTATTTCTTGTAGCGGCGGACTAGTGCACCCGCTCACTAGTGAACCCATCTCCTCCTCGCAGTGTTTCGTTTGATGAGACCTAATCCCACTTAAAGAAATATCCCGATTTGAACAGATCATCCATGTACTTCGAAACTCTTGAAGACGAGGCCAAGAAGTCTCAGATGGGATTTTAAACCCTGACGGCCATCACCTGTCAGGTCTGTTGCCTCCCTCGTGGTCCTCAGTTGATCTTTTTCTGTTTTCTTGCACATTTAACCGCCCAGTCAATGCGGCCATTATTCGGCTGAACCAAAACTAATATTTCAGTATTTAAATGGATGACAATCTGATTAAGATACAGATCTATATTTCGTTTCGTTTTTTTTATACTTGCGATGATCTACACTACATGAAGATCTGACCGGTTGTAGTAGGTCACGTCACAGGTCGTACAACGGCTTTTGACCCTATGACGTCACACAATTGAATAACCAATCATCGTTGTGGTTTCTAGTTCTGAGCACCGTACGCCAAGAACTCGCTGTAACAGACCGTTTCATTTACTAATCCTAAAACGCGGGTTATATAACAACACTTTTAGATCCTAGTGTAATGTAATAAAGACAAGCAAAACGAAATTTTAAACTATAAAAAACGAAACGAATCAGGAACTGAGCTGTGTTTTAATCAGAATGAATGGATGATATATAAACAACGGCCAACGGCCCAAACATGCCCTTTAAAAATCAAGTGGTTGAGTTATTTTTATAATTGGTTTATTTACAACACAACTTATTTATACGGATAAAAATTACAAGTTTTTTTATCTGTAATTTTATGTACATTTCTTTCGTTATTTAAAGAAAAAAAAAGGTTTTAACCAAAAAATCAATAACGCTTTAAATTGAATGCACTACTGCCAATGAACAAATGAATGAGCTTTCACATTCTAATGGCTCTGCTCCAACTGAGCTTAAAGTTGCTAAGTCTCTAACTCAATATCATCCATTTTTTGTCAATTCCAATCAACATTGATGTTGTGATCTTACCAGGAAAAGGTAGGCTTCTGATATCCAATATTTAAGATAAAATAAACTTTTTACCATTGGTACACGAATCGTGTACCATAGTGCGTTTCAGCGTCATTTGTAACAAGTGACCAGAAAGAACGAGGCTAGACATATTCCACAACTCATGTCAAACGGTGACGCCATGAGAGCATGTGCAATAGACTGTAATAACCAGACGCTAGAAATAGCGATTCGGTTGAGACTCATGCCGTATTTCGCTGGACATAACTGATTTGAAATTAGAGTCAAAACGGAAACAATTTAATGTAAATCAGTTTATATACAATCAGATTACATTATAATATGCGTTGCAACCCCTTTGGGTCAATTTCTAGGTCTCAAATATTACCGATTTAGCTCCTTTAAGAAGCCGGGCATACAGTGCGCTAGTAGTAGATTTGATTTTGGTAGGGCCTACATTGTGATTACATATGAACCGACATGACAGATCTATCAATCACGGTAGACACCATTTTATCTTGTGACATTATTATATTGTGCTTTTAATGTCTATTTGTTTGGCAATAGTAATACAGTCACATGTAACTCCTATTGATGTATGCGTATGCCTATTATTCGAATACAAGTATAAAAAACAGCAAACAAAAAAAAAAAAAACGTTTGCTGTCGAATAATCGAACAACACAAATATATTTGTCAGAGCACTTGCTGTATAAATAGCCTATATACCAGTCCATATTCAATCCATAGACCTAAATGTTTTGTGTTGATATACCAATAGCCATCAATCTTTGTGAATGTCAATTCATATATTTCAAATATCATTGTTATTGTCTGTTAATAGTGAAACTATTACTATCGCCTATTATATTTACAAATTATGTCCAATTATAAACACATTATTGACGAAATCTTAATAGTAAAATTGTGATCTATTATTGCACAGTTGTGATTCAGTGTTTACTCATTATCATACCCTTTTTTGTGAAGTTACTATGACTCTTTTATGAACTACTTGGCGACTAGGATTTGACTCAGTCGTATCACTAGCCGAGTAGCCTTGACGAATGCAATGCGGTAATGCCCTAGGCCTATAGTATTCTGTATTAATTCGTTCTAATACCAGCTTAAGATTTCCATATAAATCACTAACGGGATAATAATGATTTCCTAGTTCCTTTGAACCTCCAAGAGAGTGAGATTTACATCACTACCATGCCAACGATCCAGATAGGCTCGTTTTCTCACAAGGAGGGACCCCATTATCATATGGGCCTTAACTCTTGCTTGATCAAAGTGTTGTTATAGTGTTGTTTTATAGTACTGATAACGAAATAAATGGACTCAAAATAAATACTACGATAATGAGCGTCAATGGATTCTGGTTGGTAAGGCTCTTCTGTACCAGACTTGAAGCGGAGAGGAGCACATCGATTTTGGGACAACTGTGGCTCAGATTTTGCCAAATGTCTGGCTTTCGTTTTCACACCATCAAAACAATACAAACATCTCCTCAGTTCTCATGGCCTGTATTACCGAATTGGCACATCATTGACCTTCTAAGACTGACAGCTTTGTTTTCTGCAGTGGTTTGTAAAGATTTTCGGTCTGTTTAATGCCAGGTTCCTACTGCTGTGCGATGCGTTACGATTGAATTGTCCCTATTTATAGAACGGAGGGCCTGACAAGGACAGCTGTCTAGTCGTTCGGATGGGATGAAAAATCGAGGTCCCGTGTACATATTAGCGTGCACGTAAAAGATCCCATGGCAGTTGGAATTCGATATAAGAGTAGGCCGTAGCGCCGCTGCCCGGGCAAAATTTCCCTCATAGCACACTGTATGGCGTATGCCCGTCTTCATTAGCCCAGTTTAGGAGCAGACCAGTAGGACGTTAAACTCCATTTCATTTCATTTCATTGTCCCTATTTATTGAATCCAAGATATGCTACGTGCAGATGCGTTCGTATACGTTTCGATACGGTCATCGATAGCTATGACTGACTTCAATATATGATAACACCTGGTAGGATCAACTCGACGATTAAAATCGTAGCAAGAATCGGGATAGTGGGAACCTTGCATTAATAAATACGCTTCAAGATTAGGTCAGTCTGATTAAAATACAGATCTATATTTCGTTTCGTTTTTTTTTTTATACTTTCTCGATGGCCTACACTACTTGAAGATCTGACCCGGTGTAGCGATAGGTCGCGTCAGATGTAATACGAGCGGCTTTTGACCATATGACGTCAGACATTTGATTAACCAATCAGTATTGATGTTACTATATATAGTGGATTACCCACAGTTCCGTGCAAGGCACGCCTAAGGTTCGTCGTAACAGACTGTTTCATTGGCTAATCCCTCACACGATTCAGAACATGTCAATGATAACAACTCTTCCAGATTCTAGTGTAGTAAAGACAAGTAAAATGAAATTTTGAACTATAAAAACGAAACGAAATTGGATCTGTGTTTTAATCAGATTGAGATTAAGTGCAAAAAAGAAGCTGAATTACTCCATCCACGCCTTTTTTCGTACCTATTATTCGTCCTCTCATTTCTAAATGAAGTTTCCCCTCTATCATAAATCCCATTCGTTGGTCAGAATTATACGCTGGTAGCCATCGCCGTGCACTGTCCAGCGCGTCGGACAAAGAACTTTGATTCCTGGAATTTATAAATATATATTTGTCTTTACGTCATTTAGTATTCCCTTGCGCTTTGGTGAAAATGTAATTAATGTGCATATTTCATGGGTTGTGTCCATTGCATATGAAAGAATTTAAAACTCTTTTGTCATATCATGAACAGCTAAACTTATTGCATAACTCTTGTCAGGGATACTCCACCACTACAAATGCCTGGCAATTACATTGCTCTGTCAGGGGTACACCACCACTAGAAATGTCTGTCAGAGTGTTTTTGTAATACCTGAAGATGTACGGTACACTGCAGTAAGATTTTCGTGTGGTACACTTTTTAGCTAATCTAGCCTAGTTGGGGATCATGGCATTTAGAGCGTGGAATACCACACCCACCACCAGAAACCCGGCAGACTTACATTCTGATGATACCAGATATACATACATTGATACCATAGAGGAGAAAATTGGTACACTTTTCAGCTAGGTTGACCCCCTGGGCTCTCGATCTATGTCAGAGGTGGAAATCTGGCTGAGCATATCCGGTCGCCAAATCCTACTTGTGACCCATGCACTATCTTCGTACTACATATTTTGGAACAGCCCTTGATCGTCTTGTATTTCCGATTGTCTTCTTTGCTTCCTTATCATGCTGTGTATTTTGTTCTTACTATTTGATTGGATGGTTACAGTGTATGATGCAATTGGTAAATTTCCAATCACGTGTTAAACATGTTATCCTGATTCCCCACGGAACCAGCTATGTTTACCAAATTATAATCCTATTTATGTTTGAACCCGCCACTCATTATATGAGTGAGTCCATTAGATATGATTTCTACACAATGTGTGTTTATGTGAACCCAATAATTAGTTAAAGATAGGGTATCCGAACGCACGATATGATTTGCAATCAGTTTATTAAAAATTGGCACCTTCTTTAAGATCAAATGGAATGGGAATTTAACGCCATGCTTTTCCGGAATAGAGATGCTATCGTATTCCTTGCAGTGTGCTATGAGAAAAATTTATCCGGGTCAGCGGATCAAAAGCCGCTTGTACGATCCCTAACACGACCTTATAGTACCACTTCTCAGATCTTCATGTAGTGTAGGCCATCGAAAGTATAAAAAAAAAAACGAAACGAAATATAGATCTGTATTTTAACCAGACTGAGAGTGAAGAGATTTGACTGAAAGTTTCAGCATATTACCTTTTCATTGTCTATTATATCGGGAACTGCCTGCTCTTAATCTGATCTTATATAATGTCCCTTTAACTAAACTCTAGCCAGTTGGGTTAATAACACAGACCAGATGTCACTGCAAGGTCATATTTAATTTGTTACATTTAATTTGTTACGCAATTGAATGGGTGATTTCCTGATGATAGCACTTCGACCTTTCTGTCTGTTCCGGTTTGTCAGACACTGCGTGCCAAAAGTGATAAGCTAATCTGAAACATTAATAGGTGTAAAAACTTCAATTTCATTTCTATACATCGTAAAATAATTGCCGTTCATACTAAATAACATCCGAAACCCAATTATAATCGTTCGCATCTGCTACGCCATTAGTTATAAATAGGGATGTTTCGCTTGTCCAGTGCACAGTCTTTGACACCAAGGTTGTGGAACTGTACATGCGATATTAATTGGCAGTCTTCATTTACATAAATACGACAGGTTTGAAGTATTTTTTAAAAAATTATTTTTAGAAATATTATATACGTCAGGCCCAGTCGATGCAGTTGGACGTTAATCCTTAGTTCATTTGATTTATTTAGGGATGCATGGTAGTTAAGTAGGTAAGGCGCTGGTCCAATAGCCTGGAGGTCGCGAGTTCGCACCCAGTGTTGGCCGAGAAAGTTCATCGGAATTTTCCGGCGTGGTTCCCACTTGTCAGTGGTGCAGGACGAAGGGCCCTACAAGTACAGCTGTATAGTCGTTCGGAGGGAACGAAAAACCGAGGTCCTGTGTACACATTGGCGTGCACGTAAAAGATCTCTTGGCACTTAGAATTCGACCGTATGCCTGTCTTCTTTATTCAAGTCGGGACAGAACAGTAAAGCGTTAAACCCCATTTCATTTCATTTATACGACAGTGAAGAATACAATCTGTTTCACTCAAGTAATGCCGAAACCTTCTTCTAACTCTTTGTAAGATGACTGACTTTCATAAGTTGATATGCATTCTGCGTGTGACGTCACATCACACGGCGTCGACCAATGGCTTCGATAGCGCCTGCAGTGTTTTTACATGGGTGTAGCCATAAACCGGAAGCAGAATAACTCCGAAACCGGCAGGCCTATGTTACTACCCGGTCCGAGCTACCTCTGTACACCCAATTTCAACCCAGTGACCGCCCTAGTGTAGCCGCTAACCTGAAGAGACAAACAGAATAGCATAGATAGCTCTTACTCTCATACCGTGGTATAATTTAGAATAATCATATTTAATTTGTCTTTTGTAATTGATGTGGATATAAAGGGTGTGTGTGGTGAATTGACATCAAATCTGCTATGTCACATGGGGGGTTGGATGGCCCATGTGACAAGGAGTAGGATCGCCTTTCTATCCTCGTGGGTTTTCTACGGGTCCTCCGGTTTCCCCTCACTGCTAAAGACCCGTAACGCAAGCGAATTATTGAAATAAAATTGTACCATATGTTAGTCCCGAAATGACCTGGTTTTTGTCGAGTGGACGTTACCCCCCCCCCCCTCTCTCGCTATGTCAGATTTTAATGACACTATATTTCAGAATGAAGGAATTAATTTTTGTATGTGTAATGATGGTCGTAACATGGTACAAGGGAACAGACGGCTTATCATGTATGAGATGTGATGAGACGAAAATCAAATGTCAGCCATTACCGCCGACCTGCTTTCCATCTCGAAGGCCATGTGGTTGTTGTGATGTATGTGCTGGTAAAATTGGAGATGAGTGTCACGGTTTTTCTGTCCAGTAAGTATTAAAGAACAAAGCATGTATGTAGCGGAATGCCATCAGCTACGGCTGTTAACGGTTTTATCGCTATCAGTAGTATATTCAAAATTACCTTACAACTCGCCTACCTTGGGTTAGGTATCGTTGATGGCTGTTGGTTAAATTCCTTAAAAACCACTCAAGAACCAATCTGATTAAAACACAGATCCTATTTCGTTTCGTTTTTTTTTATCGTTCAGAATTTCGTTTTACTTGTCTTTACTACACTAAGATCTGGAATTGTTACATAACCCGCGTTCTGGATGATATGAGGGATTAGCCAGTGAAACGGTCTGTTACGGTGAGATTTTGGTGCAAGTGCACGGAACTGTGTGTAATCCACCCGAAACATCAACGCTGATTAGTTAATCAAATGCCTGACGTCAGAGGGTAAAAAAAAAACGCTCGTAAGACCTCTGACGCGACCTTCCACTACAACCGGTCAGATCTTCATGTAGTGAAGGACATCGAAAGTATAAAAAAAAACAAAAACGAATCGAAATATAGATCTGTATTTGAATCAGATTGCCCATGAACTTGTACGGCTCTTAAAGGAGGTAAATCGCTAACATTTGGGACCTAGAAATTGACACAAGTGGGTCGCAACTCATATAATACTGTAATATGAATGTATATAAACTGATATACATTCAATGGTTTCCGTTTTAACTCTAATTTCAAATCAGTTATGTTCCGCGAAATAAGCCCGCAGTTTCAATCGAATGCAAATTTCTAGCGCCTGGTTATTCCAGTCTACAAACGCCGTTTGGTTTGGTGCAATATGTCTAGCCGCGTTCCTCGAGTCTCTTGCTAGAACTGGGGCTGAAACGCATTATGGTACACGATTCGTGTACCAATGGCAAAATGTTTATTTTGTTTTAAATATTGGATATCAGAAGCCCATCTTTTTTCCGGTAAGATCACAGCATCAATGTTGATTTAAATTGACAAATAATTTGTATTTTCAATGTTGAAGATTTTGGATGATATTGAGTTAGAGACTTAGCTACTTTAAATAGAAAATTGAAACGATTTTTTATCAGCGATGCCATATCTGTCTCAAATCTTCAATAAAACTTCATTTTGTGACACTATCCTGGTCGCGACCGCCAAAAAGAAATAACTTTATAACATGCATAATAAAAAGGTTATATACAAGAAACTAAACACACAGCTATGACATTAAATATAAGCTAAATATAAGTTTCCCATCACTTGGCGTGGGTTATGTGGCAAAAGTTTCACTCTTCTTTCTAAGTCTACTATCTCGGTTCAGAGTGGAACAATTTGACTAAAATTTTCAGCTTATTCTAAGACGTTATTTATTTTGTAACTATAACAACGAGAACTGTCAACTCTTTGTCTAATCTACCATAATATATATTTAATGACGCTGGTCTATGGACAGATGTCCCCACCCCCAGTTGTACGGCCGGGGGTAACAGACCACGCGTTTTCAATTAATTAGTTCTATCCAATCAATTCGCCAGAAAGTCCACGAAAAGCAATTCCGACAGACCGATCCTATTTTATTTTAGGAAGCGTCGAATCCGGCTGATGGAGTGGTGACTTTCCGACTTCTCCTTATCCCAGGTAGTGGACCCAATAACATTAATTAAAACATGATCTTTAAAATTCACGCCGTCCACGTCAGTATTAAACCTTTGAAGCTGTGGACCTGTATTAGTCAACATATTTTTCAGTGACAACTTGGAAGATTCAAGTTTGGCTAAAACACCAGAGACATTAACGTCACTTCTCTAGAACAATGAAATGAAATGAAATGGAGTTTAACGTCCTACTGTTCTGCTCCTAACCTGGGCTAATGAAGACGTGCATACGCCATACAGTGTACGGCCTACTCTTATATCGAATTCCAACTGCCAAGTGATCTTTTACGTGAACGCCAATGTGTACACGGGACCTCGGTTTTTTGTCCCATCCGAACGACTAGACAGCTTTCCTTGTCAGCCCCTCCGTCCTGCATCACTGACAAGGGAGAACCCTCTGGAACAATAAACTAATTCTGGACATTTCAGCTAGTATATTACTGACAAAGTACAAGTACCACACAAATTTATACTGTCTTATTTTGGTTATCATTCCGTTGGCTTTTGCTCTGTCCTCTGGTTTGTTTGTATTTCTTCTGAAAAATTCATTAAATGCGTAATAACTTATTTCCAATTTTCGATCATCTTTGTCGTAGCTTTCAATTTATAAGAGACCAACCTGGTACCGTTAGCACGTTTAGGTTTTAAAAATTCTTCATCCATTATAATGGCAAGTTCATTAACCTCACGATTTCGTTTTGCTGACCCTTTGTAGAAATTAAAAATTGAAGACAAAACATCAACAGTGCTCATATATGTATTTTTAATGTGTTTTTCACTTCCAGTTCTAATCTGTGAGCAAGACAACAAACTGATAAGACGTAGTCAACATTTCCACTTTTTTTCAGGCGAGTTATAACTCCACGACGCTCTCCCATCATCACATTTGCACCGTCTGTACAAAATCCAACAAGTTTCTGTTTATAATTGTGAAGTTCAAAAGATTTAAATGCATTGTCCAATGCATCCAAAATACCTTCTGCTTTTGTGTTTGTCGGATCTTCCAGTTTCAAGTATTTTATGGTTGGATAAAAATTATCAAGGCACTTTTCAGACTGTTTTATCTGTTGTACCGTCACAAAACAAACTGAAGTAGTCAGCTTTATCTAAAATATTCTTTAATTCATCTGAATAAAGACCAGCTATTTGTGAAATAAATTCTTTAGCAGCCTTGTCATTGAAATATGTTTCGCCAAGATCCAATCCATTCAAACTTTGCAGGTGTAAAATAGCTTTAAAATCTGTAAATGGCTTTTCATTTCTTGCTAAATAGAAGGCAGATCTGAATAATTTATCCATCTTTACAAGGACACTTTCATCGGGTTTTCTAAACCCCCTTTCAATTGGATTTGGTTGATTATTATCAGACAGATGTTTAGCTAATTTAACAGCTAATGCTTTTTCATGATTAACCGATTTTTTGTGCTGTTGAACTGCTTCTTTTTTAACTCTACAGCTTCCTGTAACTAATGATGATGTTCTGTCCAAACTGTATTTTTTTTACATACTTCACACCAAATTTTACAAATGTTTTCAGTGTTTTTACCGTTTTCCTGTTGTAATTCATACCCTAATTCAATGTTTAATTCTTTCATCCATTTTCTGACAGTTTTCAATGTACTTGTTACACTCACGCCACCAGTTTGAGAATTATCATATTTTACTACTTTTTTTTTGTAGCTCATTTCCATCAACGGCAACTGGGCTATTATCAATTCGGGAAAAATACTTGCGTATCATAATAAAACGTGTTTTGTTACTATTAATAAACTGTTTATATTGACAACGTATGGTAATGAATGACATTGACCTAGTTGAAAGTCGCGCGAAAGCCATTCGTCAATAACCTGTAGGTTTTTTTTTACCGATGTCGGAATTTGTTTGATGGAATATAACGACAATAATGAAAGGACAGATAGTCGAACACTAAAAGAGGTCAATTATAATATATGTGTATTGTTTTTTTTGAATAGGGTATAAACTCCTAGCCGATATAATATAAGATTTTTACCAAAATAGAAACGATCAGTTTGGGAAAAAACTGAAGAATTGCGAATGCCTGACGCATGCGCTGATGTCACAAAATGCCGGATATAGACATAACTTTATTTACATTTTGCAAGGAGGGAAAATAATCAATAGATTTTCCGTTTTTGGTCATAATTATGGTCTTGATTTTGCGTAAAAAAAAGAAATCCTGTTATTCAGTAATAATAAGCGAAAAAATGTGTTACACGCATTTTTTTTCGTGTGACATATTTTGTAACACGCAGTCTACAAAATCAACACGCATATCGCGTGTTTGCGTCCGTCGAATTCTATCCCTGATGGAAGTCGAACAACAAATCAGAACCTAATCCATTAAACATCACATTCTAGCGACGCCATCGAGAGTTGATTATGATCTGGATAAGTTAATTAATGTCTAATTAATAATTTAGATAACATTTCAGGCCTATGTTTAAAAGGACATGTTATCGCTGATTTCCTTGTGTTTTTTGGCATCAACTTGAATAATGAATTCGAGGGAGATTGTGTTTTCATGAACCAAAAAGGTTTATGTACACAGCAGGCTAATTTCATTAAATAGGCTACTTCGAAGCTAGTTATTAGAAACTTTGTGAAGGTGTGCATTCCGGGCAAAGTTCACTCAGCACACTGCAAGTTTTCAGTAGCCCGATTGGTACAGAAAAGTCGGACTCTAAACCCGGCGTCATTACAAACCATTCCATTACTCTGCCCCTTCAACAGTATGTATTCAAAGCTCTTAAATCAACTACCATGGCACACACACACACTCTTTGTAAGAGAAGGTTACAAAACAATTACCGTGCGCGTTTGTGTTTTTAATAATGCATGCAAACCGCCAGGCTTCTCTTGTTTAGATGCGATGAAGTATGGTGAGATTATTCCAAGCATTTGTCTGACAATTTCTTTTATGTAATAGTGACTATGGTAATGTATTCCCTAACTGGAAATCATTATATTTATTTTATATGTGTAGGATAAACCATGAGACTTGAGATTATGCTGGGAAAAGAAAGACTGAAGAAAAAAGGAAAAACTAAGGCTGATGTTATTCCGAGGTTTTTTCTTTTCAGGGTTCTTTCGGGAGTCTTTCTTCCCCATATTCCTGAAGTAATGGCCTGTGAAACCCCTGTCTTGCCATTGCTATACTTCGAATGAAAAGTTTTTGAGTCAACTGGCGTGGTTTCGATTCCCTGGTTGTACGTCACATAAGCCGCCTATATGAATTGTTTATGTTCATGTTTAGGCAATTGGGCTGTTAACATACACTGGTTATCTCTAATAAAAAAAGCAGTGCATTTTCGCAGTTTTGTATTGTTTCTGAACATCTCCTACTTTTTTGGAAGAGTATATATTGGTGTCGAAACTCAAATAGTAACGACTACTTTTGAATTGTCAGATATCCTCTCACCGTCTCATATAATAACTTTTCATCTTCAACTGAATTATCAGTCAAATGAAATTCGATCGCGTGTCTGTTATCGCTCGTTACTTCAGTCAGTTATATAGAAGGATAACTCGTGTTTGTCATGTTTGTCGTCACTCCCCGTTTCTTCACGTGCTTGTTACACATCTCCCGTAGCAATGATCTCTGTATTAAAATAATTATATTTGGGATGTATTTAACCAGTTCTATCACATATTTTATAATAACTGACACCAATATTGTCCTTTAAAGTAGGTCAGTTTATACAGTACAAATATGAGGCTGTGGGTGACTCTAACACTGTAAATAATAGGGCGTCTTACTCCCACTAGATCATTAGGCTTTCAATAAACACTATATTATATTCTTTAACATTGTAGAATGTTTACAGAATTGTACAGAATAGAATGATGTTTTGTCAGTTGGGAATACAGTATCATATTATTCCACCATAACATAAAGGAAACTGTCAAACAAAAGATCGGTATAATCTTCTAACAATTTAATTAATATTTAAACAAGAAAGGTCTGGCGGTTTACGTGGCTTATCAAAAAAAAAAACAACAAAAAACCAAAAACTCACAGTAGATTGTTTGTAAGGTTCGCTAACAATGTGACTCAAGGTACCTACTGCTCTGCTCCGAACTGGGCTAATAATGACGGGCATACGCCATACAGTGTGTTTTGAAGGAAATTTTGCCCAGACAACAGCACTGTATACGGCCTACTCTTATATCGAATTCCAACTGTCCAGGTATCTTTTACGTGCACGCCAATGTGTACACGGGACCGGTTTTTCGCCCCATCCGAACTAGACAGCTGTCCTTGTCAGGCCTTCCGTCCTGCATCACTTAACCAAACCATTTTAAATACATACTGTAGAAGGGAGATGGTAATGAAATGTAGTTTAAAGTCCCGCTTTTCTGTTCCAATCGGGATAATGAAAACTTTCAGTGTACTGAATGAAATTTTCCCGGAATGTATACCTTCATAGAGTTTCTAATAAATGACAAAGACAGTCGGTCATATGTCCCTTTTAACCTAACATAGATTTAAAGGCCCAATACCACTCTTGTTGTAACTGAATAATATGTCACAATCTTTATTCTAGTCTACAAATTGTATTATTTTACAATATTCCAATTAATTGGTGATACAAATTTCATCTTAACACACCTTATTTAAAAAATTGGTAAAATTCAACTAAATGATTTGAAAAGCCTAACGTAAACCTTTTCAAATGTGACATGGATTTAAAAATATGTTCGAACCTTCTGGACAAGTGAAATGGGATGTAATGGATAATTTACACAACAGGTAGGACACTTAAACATCTAATACTTAAAATAAGGATATTTTTTATTTTCTGGAGCTGTCAAGCCAGCAAGAGTGTTATTGTCCCTTTAAACAGTTCACCACAACTTTTGTCACGCATGTTTAACACGAATTCTTGTTAGAAGGTTGGGTTATTGTTTTCTGTGATCTTGAATGTGTCCTCCAATATTTAGATCATGGATGGTTGTGAACTTAATAACATCTGTTGCGTGAATTTTGCCCGGAATATACCTTCACAAACTGCCAAGTTTCTATACATGACGAGGGTCACGTTAGGTAAGGCGCTCGCTCGCTAGCCTGGAGGTCGGATGTTCGATTCCTACATTGGCCGAGAAAGTTCGTCCCTTGTCAGTGGCAGAATGGATGGGACGGAAAACTGAGGACCCGTGTACGCATTGGCGAGAGAAGGCCGTAGTGCCTCTGTCCGGGCAAAATTTTCCCCATACTACACTATATGGCGTATGCCCGTCTTTATTAGCCCAGTTCGGAGGAGAACGTCAATTCATTTACATGACAAAGACAGTCGTTTTAAATGTTACCAGCTTCGAAGTTTTTTTTATGAAAGTAGGGTGCTGTGTACATAAACCTTCGTGATTCATGGCAACACAATCTCCCTAAAATTCATTATTCAAAATGATGCCAAAAACCACAATGTAATCAGCGGTAATGTGTCTCTTTAAAACAAACATCGATTTACATGAATAACAACAGTTCACTACACCTTGTGTCACGGTTGCTGACATTTAATTATTTAGGTTTGGTAATTGTTGTCTCTGATCCTGGAGTCCTCCCGGTTTTAGACCATCGTTGGTGGTGAATTTAATAACATCTGGAAGATAGGCTACGTACATACATCCATCATTCTTGTTGGGAAGCTTGTTTAGGCTACTTTGTGATTTCACAATGATCTAACACCATGTCCGTCAAGACAGGTTATTTATGTCTACTTGTTCTTTGGGTTAACTTTTCAACAACTGCATGGTGTGCCAATTTCAAGTCTCTCTACACTCGAACAAAAGTGACCGTGGATTTAGAAAGTTGCATCAAAAGGAGCTACAACAAGCTTATTCAAAACACACACACATCAACTAAGATTAGATGTGGTCAGCTGTGTTCATCTGTTGAAGATTGTAGAAGATTTATGTATGATAAAGAAACCAAATCGTGTAGCCTGTTTAAGTTTGGGGAAAATTGCTTAACAACCGGTGCCGTGGAGAAAAAGGTTTGTTATAAACAGGTAGGTCAGACTAGCCGCGCCAGTCAAGAATGCGATAGAGGCTACAGCTTTTAATGAAATCTTGTCAAACTAATGCAGTAGCCTCGCTCGTCAACAATGGCCTTGTGAACGCGATAGAGGCTACAGCTTTTAACAAAATCTTGTCAAACTAATGTAGTAGCCTCGCTAGTCAACAATGACTTTGTGAATGCGATAGAGGCTACAGCTTTTAACGAAATCTTCAAATCTGGTGTGGAGCATTGTGGTCAAGAGAAGACGAACTCTGTCGCTATTCAGCGCTCCAGACGCCATCTTTATCCAGTTTGTAGTGGATTTGTTTTCAAATTTGGTATGAAGCATCTAATTGTCACCCTTTCTTTCGATGAAAGCAGGTGGGTCGACTATTAAAATGTGTTCGTCTGTCTGTCCGTCACACTTTTTGGGACACAATAATTCTCCTAATTGAGGTAGAATGTTCAAACTTGGTGCAGGTGTTTGTTAGGTCGATGCCTTGTTTGTGCTCGAAGATGCGAATTTTCTGCTAAGGGTAAACAGAGATAAGCAATTTGATCAGTTGATGTTTTGGGACACAATAACTTTAGTTCTAATTAAGGGAAATGAAATGAAATGTTGTTTAATGGCACGCCAGCTCCAACCGGGCTATATTGCGCCAAGCATATGGTGAATCTAACGAGACAAATTAAAACGATATGACATAAATGAATTTATATATGTAAATAAAAACAAATATTACAAAAAATATATTAATTAAAAATAAATATAACAAATCTTTTACATATATAAATATTTAAAACGATATACATGATTAAATATATACAATTAAAATTGAGAATAAAAGTTTTTCTTTTAAAAATGTTAACACTCTATCATATAGCTGACGTACTGAATGGCAATGGTAGTATTTAGATCTAATATACTTGAGATGTTTGCACTCAATCAAGACAAGATGTGTTTTACTGTCAAAGGAACATGACAGTGAACACATTCTGGTTGCGGCTCTCGCTTCAAAATGAAAATATGAGTTAAAAAGGTATGACCAATGCGAGAGCGACACAAAACAACCTCATACCTCCTGTTGGTTCTATAGGAGTTTGGCCAGTCTCCTCAGAGAGGCTTTATGTGATGTAGTTTGTTTGTGTCTGCAAGATCCCAAGACCGTTGCCAGCGGTCATATATAAATAATTTAATGGTAGATTTTAAATCGGTGAAAGGTAAAAGAAATTGTGATATGGGAAGATCTAAAGCAGACTTGGCAGCTAAGTCTGCTCGAGCATTCCCTTTAATATCATCATGACTGGGGAGCCAGCAAAGGACGGTGTCCTTGCCATTAAACTCGTCTGCTACTAAAGGGTGTACAAGCTGCTTATTGCCTGTAAAGAGGACAAAGAATCAGTAAATATAATGTGTTTTAAGGATGAAGAGGATTTGATATACTCCAAAGCCTGAAAGATATGGAACATAACAACTCTGTTTTTATACGCCCACATTTTCATGTGGACGTATATTGTCGTCGCCCCTGTCCGTCCGGACGTCGGTCCACAATTGTTTGTGGACACTCTACAGGTCACAATTTTTTTTCCGACTCAACGAAACTTGAAATATAGGTTTATCTCCCTACGATCTCGGTTCCTTTCGACATTGGCATGTATCGGGCCGCAACTTCATGGATTATGGCCACTGATTGTATGAAAAATCGCGTTTTTAGTTTGTGGACCCTATAAGGTCATAATTTTTATCCGATTTAAAAAAAAACGTTTTAGTATATCACCGTTACACCCTTAAGGATGGTTGAGTTTGAATTTCGTGAAAATCGGCCAAAAACTGGCAGACAAAATGGCCGCCCTCGTTCTCAAATAGCGCAAAATATGGTATATCAAGGTTGTGGACCCTCTAGAGGTCAAAATGTCCTTCTGATTTTGATGAAACTCGAAATGTAAGTTTATAGCCCATAGATCTTGGTTCCTTTCTATATTCGCGTAACTTCCTGAATTATGGCCCTTGATTGAACAAAAAATCACGTTTGTAGCTTGTGGTCCTTGTAGAGGTCACAATTTTTATCTGATTTAAAACAAATGTGTGAATATATCACCATTACACACTAAGATCTTGGATCCGTTTGATAATTGCGGATACCCGAACTTAACTTCCTGGATTATGGCCCCCGATTATTCAAAAATGGCATTTTTAGCTTGCGAATTCTCTAGAGGTAACAATTTTTTTTTCCGATTTTAAAAACCGTTTAAATATTTCACCATTCCACCATAATGAAGGTCGAATTCGAATTTCAGGAAAATCGAAATGAAACTGTCAAACAAAATGGCCTCTCTTTGTACTCAAATTGTGTAAATATATGCAATAAGAAGGTTGTCGATCCTCTAGAGGTCACAATTTTTATCCGATTCTAATGAAACTTAAAACATATCTATATCCCAAAGATCTCAGTCCCTTTTGATATTTGCGCATTTCAGACCATAACTTTCTGGATTATTGCCCCTGATTATACAAAAAATCCTGTTTGATTTTTGGTTTTTATCTCTTGCAAAATGTGGGCGTATCCTGTCTGGCAGCCGCTAGTTAATTGAGGTAGAATGTTTAAACTTGGTGTTTATGTACTGACTGAGTTCAATGATTAACATTTCTCGCTAAAGCTAAGCAATTGCTTTGACTTGATTCTATACTGATGTCCAAAAGAAAGTATACACACTAAAACTATGACTAAGTTTTGTTTAGATTAAAAACATTTGATAAAGCATTACTGAGTTTGTCTCCTGCGTCCAAACTCAACATTTCTAAGCAAAATGAAAATGTGAAACAAATTGACAATCTACCCAAATACCGTATAGCATGGAAAAACGACTTTGGTTGATGCAGCACAAAATGCACAGTGTACACTTTCTTTTGGACATTAGTATATGTGATAAGAGTGATGAAACTTAGTGTATAGTTGATAATCAGTTTGATTGCTTGATACTTTTGAAAAAAATATACGTGCAATTGATTAATATGTGTCATCTATTTATTTTGGGATGTCTGTGGGGGACATCAGCCTCACTGTTGACTTGTTGTAATTCAGCTTTCCACGCCATTCTGTTCCGGCGTCATGATAGGACGAATCCTATCTAATCGTAATTCGGCTTTCATCTTTCCCAGCTATTCTGTTCTGCAGTTGTCCTCACCTTCTCCAAAAACGTTGTTTTTCTAATTTGGAGTGACGCATTGGGGTCAAGAGAGGACAAGCCCTATCGAGGTCTCGCTTTGCACGGCCTTCAACTGTAAACCTTGTTAGCAAATACACTTTTTAAAGGGAGTTTATTTTCTACGGATTTGGTTTAGGTATAGGGTTGTGTATGTGTGTCGGGGCAGGGGCTTTTGTTTTAAAATCTTATTTAAAATTAAATGGTGCGCGAATGACAAGGTGAGGTGTTATGCCCACATCGACGGATTGACACTGCCATGTCGAAATTCGAATGGACTAGAAACAACGTGGTGCTATAAGTAAACGATCATGTTACATGAGTTGTCGGTGATTCTCCCAAAACGGCGAAGGCCAAAAAATGGGGATAATGCGACTTGATGATCGAGGTTCCTTTATTTCCCGTGTATTTTGGTATAAAATTAGAACTGCTCGAACCTTCATAACGAAACGAAGAACTGGTATGTGCTGAAGGCGTCTATTTTAAATGCCATTAAAGACATGTCTTCTATTCACTTAAGGTTGCATCATAAGATCTGTCACTTGAGTCGACTGGCGTGGTTTCAATTAACCGGTTGTACTTGACAAGGAGTAGGTTCACCTGTCCAACCTCGTGGTTTTCTTTGGGTCCTCCCCTACTGCTAAAGACCCCTGTGCGCAAGTGAAATATTGAAATACGTCCGTGTTTCTGTTCGTCCACAATTTTTTTGGTGGACATTCTACAGGTAGGTCATTCTCAGAAAAAGTGGCAAATTGAGTGAAAAAAAAATGTCTTCAATTTTCTAATAGTCTCTTGAGTATGATAAATTTTATTTATTAATGTGTTAGAACATTATTTTATCTAACAGAAAAAAATTATTCAACCATATTTAGTCCAAAAATAGACCTTTCGAGATCTAATATACGCGTGAAATACGCGGTACGTCCTTACCGTTACCAACTTCGGATTCCAAAACTTATGTACATTTTTCCTAGATGTGAGGAAACTGTGAATGTTAATCCCCATACATATCAATTCATACGATATTGGTCTATTTCCATTCAAAGTCCCGGATTCCTAGGGGTTTCAATGTAGCTATGAGGAGAGCCTCAATGTGTGTCCTGATTTTCTCTTTCAAAATGTCTTTACCGTTATCTCGCTGTATATTTCACAGATATCTTAACTTTATTCAACAAGGCTATTTTTAACCTCAAGGTAAAGGTCTTTCTCAGCCATGTTGGATTCCTGAAGATCATAAAAGTTTACCAAGGAGGGAATTTCAAAGGAAATATTTTAAATAATAATATATTAGATAAGATAACTGGTATTCTTTAAAATAAGCAAGAAAAAGATGAGAATATGTTGTTATTTTTCATTTTTCCAAGCAAAATGTGTCTTTACCGTTACCACTCGATGTCTTTACCGTTCCTTTTTTCGCTAACGGTAAAGACATTTGTTGGAGCCGTAAAGGTTTATATATATATAATATAAAAATATATTCTTCAAAAAAAGTAGGGGATATTGAAATGCAAATACCTGCAGGATGTGATATGATAAATAGTCACTTGACATGCTTTGAGAGTATGTTCACAGATGAAGACCTTATCGCCCCAAAAGAACTACTGAGCTGCACGTGGGAGGGGTTCATTGTCAAATTTGAAACTTCAAGGAAAGGTTGATGAAAACTGCCGCGTGCTGGTTTATCCTTTCCATGTTTGCTTTCCTATCGGTTCTTGAGTAAGATTTACTGTTTAGCGTATCTTTGCTTTAGTGTGTTACGTTTAATTTGCAATGAGATGTCTTCAACATGATAAACGTCTACTTGCTATTGGCATGGTTCAAATGGGTTGTACACAACGAGCAGTAGCCAACATGCTTAATGTGTCACAGTCTGTGATCAGCAGACTGTGGAACCGGTACCACAAAACACACAATGTGGATGCTAGACCTCGTTCAGGTCGTCCTAGCGCCACTACACATTCGTACACCTTTCCTGCGAAATCGAGGACAAACGGCCAATCAGCTTTCTGTGAACTTGTACCAAGTTACAGGAATTCGAGTTACACCCCAAACGATTAGAAATCGGCTACATGCAGCCCATTTGCATGTGCAACGACCGCGTGTTGTGCCTCCATTAACTCGCTAGCATATGGCAAACAGGCGTCAATGGTGTAGGCAGCGTAGAAATTGAGGTACTCGTCGATGGGCGCGCGTGGAATGTTCCCAGATGAGTCCAGATTTGCCCTGGATTTCGCCTATAGTTGTTTTCGCGTGAGGAGACGTGTAAATGTGCGTCATGCTAACGTTAACGTCAGACAGCATGACAAATTCGGACGGGGGTCTGTTATGGTGTGGGGAGGAATAACCGTGACTGGTAGAACGGACTTGCATACTGTTCAAGGAAGGGTCACTGGTGTGTACTACCTTGACAACACCCTGGCACCGATAGTTCTGCCCTTTGCTCAAGGTGCAGGTCGACGTTTCATCTTTCAAGATGATAATGCCCGTGCCCACCGCGCTCGTGTCGTGAATGACTACCTACAGCGTCCATATGCCTTGGCTAGCCGTGTGTCCTGACCTTTCCCCTATAAAGCATGTCAGAGACATGATCAGGAGACGTGTTCGTCAACGTCAACCGACAACACTGGAAGAATTGGCCGTGGCACTGCAAGAGGAGTGGGTCAGATTGCCCCAAATCGTGATTGGACGGTTGATTAGGAGCATACCACGACGAATTGCTGAATATCTGAGGATTGGTGGAGCAATTACTCATTGTTAAGACAAAAATCAAAAACGTTCATTTTCACTTGTGACAGTTTATCTCTAGGCGAGTGAAATGGGGCCGCCAGATAAGCCGGCCATATGAACTGTTTAAGTTCATGTGTAAGCAATTGGCCTGTTATTAACATACACTAGTTACCTCTTATAAAAACAGCGGTGCATTTCCGCAGTTTTGTATTGTTTCTGAATATCCCTTACTTTTTTGGAAGAGTATATATATAATATACAGGATATTTTCAGTGTGAATAAAACAAGTAGACTGACAATCAACTGTTTCAGAATGTAATTGCTTTCAGGTATTTTTGCTGCTCAAACGATCAAAAAGACGCCACTTTGTTTTGATTGCAACACGGGTGGTTGTCAAAATTACTCAAGCTTTATTCCCTTAACATCTTACGACGGTTTCGCTCATTACGTGGCATGTGCAACGCTTTGATGAACTTGTGGAAAATACAAGTAAAAAACATCGACTTTCAAGAGATAACTTTTATTTATCCGTAGGTGATTTCAATGACATAGGTAATTTTTTAATTAACCATAATCAATTATTTTGTTTACAGTCGAAGAAATCCATTTAAAATTTATAACGGTTCAGACAGTAAGTCGATTTTCATTATACTAATGAATTCGTTTCATTATACTTATATGAATTCTTTAAACATTTTTAGAACTTTTTATGTGAAGGTGTAAACTGTACCAGATGCCCGATTGGTTACTATGGTGATCTTTGTCAACATGTAATACAAGGTAATAAAAAATCTTATCCAAATAATTTATTGTCTACGTATTGAGGCCCTCCGATCCGTGACCATTTCTTGGGGAATAATGTTTGGCGATGGTTTCTGATAGTGAATATATTTGTAGTTTGCTACCTCTGAAATTATTATTTCTATGTCATTTGCTGAATAGCTTGTCAACTCACTATTATACGATCATAGGTGTCATTCTCACACTTAAAACTCATTTACACCGGAAATAATAACATAATTACCTCCCTTGTTTTCTATTCTCCACCATGAAGTAGCTATATTCAAACATTGGAATTTGAAGATTAAAATGATATTTTTGCCAATTTCTCAACTGGCAATAGTGAATTATAGGATTAATAGGATTATTCTTTAACAAGGTATGACTGTTTAAAGATACCATCTATTTTAAGGCTTTATTTTAATAAATTTTTCAAAATATAACTTAAAAATATGAAATTGCAACTTTAAACCCCATTTCATTTCATTTTCCACAAACAAAATGGGAACGGACGGGGGCGACGACAATATGGGTCCACATGAAAATTCAAATGACACATTGTTACTTTAAGACAACAGAAATAACTAACAGGTATCTGTAAATTAGTTGTTTCGAACTTACCTTCCATTTTAATTTCACACAACTTTCTACCTTTCCATTTGTTTACATTGCCTGAATCTACGGTCATCAAAATTTGAGAAACCTACAGAAAAAAAGGCAAATCTATAGAACAGGCCTTAACAATTATTTACTTTGACAAACAAATGTAAATATCGAAAGATGAACGGATGGACAAGGCTGACGATATGTACGCCAACATAGTTATAACATTACAGGTTTATGTACATACCCAGTAAGTTACAGTCCAAAATATAGCTCATCCGAGATGTCTTGATCATGAACATATATTCTAGGTTCATCTTGAATTGGGACAAAAACTCTTGCCCGTAGCGGAGCCAAAAACGTTTTACATATGACACATACAGTGCAAGAGGTAGTGACAGTTACAGTCCGATGTACAACAATATCTAACTCATCCGTGACAAAATTGCGACCTCCATAGACTGAAGCACAGGAGTCTGACCTTCTATCCGTAAAATATGCATCCACCATGCCCAACCAGACAATAAATAATAAAAAAGAACAGGAATGCAATGCCTGTTGAAGCCTCGATTTTACCTGCTCCCGCCTCAACTCGGTTTTATTCAACAATTCGTAACGTCAGGAAATTGAACCGCTGCCGATTCACTCAGATATGTTTTTTCTTCAATCTAATCGTTTTGATTTACATAAATACTCCCGCAAAACGGTATCGGAGCCATTTGTTTCCAATATTAACATTATTTTCGTCCATTTCCATTTTGTCATCGACACCATGCGCTGACGTCACACAATATGATTCGTAGTAAATTTTAAAAATCATAAAATATAAAAATTAGCAACAAATAAAATTTAAAATAGATTAAAATGTGCGTTTTACATTTTTTTATGCGTAATATTAAACTTCACACAGTGGTTAAATATCAATTTATAAAAAAAAAAAAAAAAAAAAAAAATGTGAACAAGCACAATCAGGGGCGGCTAACTCGCTGCGGACCGTTTTGTGTGAGGATATGAGAGAAAACTAATGAGTGGACGGGTTGCCCTAGTCCATGTTTCGTACAAGTGTGGGCCAGGATCCAGCACCATTTGCCTCAATGACAGACATTATGATCTAATGCACATGTCTTACACCACCGAACACCCCCTGTGGTTGTCAAAAATTGTTTATTGTAAAGTCACCAAATTTCCATATTAATTACTGTTTAATTCTTTATTTCAAACAATACAGTTCGCAGTACGAAAGTTCTTCAAACATGAATATTCAATCATATTTTCAACACAGCCAATGAAAAACAGCGAATGAACAGCAAATAATTCGAACTGAAAAGATACAAACAATTCAAATTACAATCAAGAAAACGAGTTGGTCTGATCCCTATTTGAGGGGTTCATAAAATGGAGTTACTTCCCTTGGTTCAAAAAATATTGATCAGCGCGGATTTTCAACCAAGCCATGAGTGAATTATCAAAATGACAATATTCGTTGAATAATCCTGAGATTTTACATATTATTGATGGACAAATATAAAATGACATCTTTACTTACACTTATGGTGCTTTTTCTAACATTTCAATCACATAAAACACGATTCAAGCAAATAAACAATTTCTAACAGCACATTGTGTGGGTTTTTCAACTTTCAAACTCTTCAATTTAAGAAAAACCCAAAAGGCCCTACAAATCATGTAGACTCGATTTTCTATGTCAACTTTTTGAACAGAAAATACTTCAATCATAATAAAATGGTAATTCAACTCTATTGTCACAACATACCGCCCGCCATGAACTATTGGGACAAGAAGGAAATAGTTCATAACACTTTCCAACACTACCTCACTTTCAAACCTTCAATCAATTCTATCAGATTTACAAATACCATCCTAGCAAATATACAATATTGCATAGTTACAAGTAGCCTATTCAAACAGTATACAATTTAATTCGGATATTTCAAACATTTCAAACCCTTCAATAATTCAAACGAATGTCTAAATTTCACAGTCATGTGCTTCTAATAAGCACAGTTTGAGAATGGGTCTTTTTAGAACCGAATTCTTAGTTTTAACTTCAACATTTCGAACTAAATTGTCATTACCGGGAAATACATCAGTAACGCGGCCAAGAAGCCATTGATTCTTGGGAACATTGTCTTCACACACTAATACTAAATCGCCTATACGCAAATTACGCTTAGGTTTTAACCATTTGCTACGACTTTGGAGAGTGGGGATATACTCTTTTAACCACCTATTCCAATAGTGATTGGATAACAATTGGCACTGGCGCCATCTTTTCTTGCTAAATTTATCAGTTTCACAAATAATTTCATGAGGAATATAATCACTGGGTTTCACATTCAAAAAATGGTTCGGAGTTAAAGGGTCGTCGTCATTTTGGCTCAGTGGGTTTCGCGTTAAAGGTCTGCTGTTTGCGATCCTTTCAGCTTCTGTCAAAACAGTTGTTAATACCTCCTCATTGATAGTATCATTTCCGATAATCGCTTTTAAACTACGTTTTACACTCTTTACAATTCGTTCCCACACTCCGGACATATGAGCTGCAGTGGGCGTGTGGAAAATCCATTTACAATTGCGCTCAACAAGATATTTTTCTACCTTTCCGGAGTTCAGTTTCTGGATGCACCCGCGGATTTCTTTCTCAGCTCCGACAAAGTTACTTCCATTGTCCGAGGAAATCTGTTTAACACGTCCACGACGATTCATAAATCTCATCAACGCTAATAAGAAATCGTCAGTTTCTAGAGATTTCACAAGTTCCAAATGAATGGCACGATAGTTCATGCACACAAATAACGCACCCCAACGTTTTTCAACAACTTTTCTACTACGCTTCACATACATAGGACCGAAATAATCTAACCCAGTATAAGTAAAGGGGTTTTCAAACGGTGTTAGTCTATAACTTGGAAGATTCGCCATTTCTTGTACCAAAGGAACGGCATTACGTTTCCTACACAATATGCAGGTCTGTATCACTTCACGAATAGCAATTCTTGATTTCAAAATCCAAAACCTTTCTCGAATTAACGAAAGAACTTGTTCGTGTCCACAGTGTCCATTTGCTCTATGGAAATGTCGGATTATCATATTCGTTACATGATGTTTTCGCGGAAGTATCATGGGATGTTTCGCATCATATGATATAGGAGCCTTTGTCAGTCTACCACTTACACGTATGATGCCATCACTTAATAACGGTTTTAGCCTCACAATGTTACTCGAGTTGCTCACACATTGATTTGATTTCAAACTTGTCAATTCATTTGGAAAATTTCGAATTTGAACTTCTCGGATGATACACTTGGTAGCGGATTCATAATCTTCCGTTGTAATTCGTTTTTCGATTTTCGATCTGTTAGCTGGATGGGTTTTCAACCAGTCAATAAATTTTACGATCCAAGCTACATTTCTAACACACGGATTCCAGTTAGAATGTCTATTTATTAATTGAGAAAGATGCGATTCTGGTTCAGAAGAAAACACGTGGATCTCCTTCTTAACTTCTAACATTTCAATCGGAACAGTGTCAATCTTCAAATCTGGCCACTGATCTTTTGGTTTCCAAAGAAATTGAGGTCCTCTAATCCAACGACTGTTGGAGTTGAATTGCTCAAAATTAAGTCCTCTGCTTACGTCATCAGCGGGGTTCAACTTCCCAGGGCAGTGATGCCATTGGTCTGGTTCTGTTAATTCGCGGATTTCGGTTATTCTATTTCCAACAAAGGTCTGGAAACGACGAGTTTCGTTGTTAATATAGTTAAGCGTTATCATCGAATCAGTCCAGAAATAGGTTCTGTCGATATCAATTTCTATTTCACGGATTAAACTGTTATGGATTCTAGCGGCCAGTACAGCACCCTGCAATTCTAGTCTAGGAATACTGATTGATTTGATTGGTGCATTTCTAGATTTACCCATCACAAAGGAACATTCAATTTCACCATTGGGGTACACGATTCTCATAAAGGACACACAACCTAAGGAAATTTCCGAGGCATCACAGAAATGATGCAGTTCAACAACTGTACCCTGTTCATGTCTGTCTTTAAGGAAATAGCTTCTTTGAACTTTAACGTTCCCCAAGCGTTGGAGGTTATCTTTCCACTTCAACCATTTCGAAAGCAATTCTCCTTCTATCTTTTGATCCCACGACCACTTCTTACGCCAGAGTTCTTGCATGATCTGTTTAGCAGGAATCATTACAGGGGCAGCAATATTGAGAGGGTCAAACACGGAACAAATTGTCGATAACACTCCTCTCATTGTGTTTGGTTTGTCTAAATTCATGACTTTGAATCCCAACGTGTCCAATTCAACAGACCACTGAAGCCCGAGTGCTCGGGAATTTGGCAACTGTTCAAAATCTAAATCAAGGGTAGGATCTGCTCTTAGTTCACTAGGAAAAGTTCCTAAGACGTTTCTGTCGTTACTTAGAAATTTTGTCAATTTGAAACCGCCATTTTTACATATGTCAACAACCTGATGTCCAATATCAATAGCCGCTTCTGGAGTGGAAAACGATTTCAGAAGATCGTCAACATAAAAGTTATTTTCTATAGTTTTCACCGCTTCGGTGTCAAATTCAAGCTCATTGTCTTTCGCGGTTCTCAATAAAGCAGAATTGGCTGAGCAGGGCGAGTCAGCGGCTCCGAAAATATGAACAGTCATGACGTATTCATCTAAAGGTTTATCAAATCCATGTGTCCACCACAGAAATCTTAGCGAATCCTGATCTTCCTTTCTAACACGCACCTGGTGAAACATACTTTCAACATCGGCGGCAAGAGCTACTTTATCTTGGCGGAATCGCAAGAGTACTCCAACTAAGTTATTTGTTCTATCCGGTCCAGTCAATAATTGTTTATTCAACGATGTACCATCGTATTCCGCTGCGGCATCAAATACAATTCTAACTTTACCGGGTTTATTCTCATTCTTTATTCCAAAATGTGGCAAATAAAACGTTCTCGGGCTTGTCCGTTTCACCTCCTCGGCAGACAGCTTTCTAGCATATCCCTTTTGGATGTAATCCGTCATTGTTTTTGTGTAAACCTTACCAAAATCGTCATCCTTTTCGAACCTACGTTTTAAACTTCTCAGCCGATCCTCGGCTTGGTGTCGGTTATTTGGTAGAGTCACGTTATCGTTTTTCCATAACAGACCGCTTTCATAGTGTCCATTAATTAACCGGGTAGTCTTATCTAAAATCATACTAGCACGCTTATCTTCAATCGATTCAGTTTCAAACCGTTCTGGAATATTCAATCTTTTCGAACCAAAGTCATCTAATTTCCAGAAATTTTCAACCAATTTGTGCAAGTCTTTATCAACATGCGTAAAATTACAGGTAACCGATTTCGAAATTCGAACTCCTTCTACAGTTCCAGTTATGACCCATCCTAAAGGTCCACGAAGTCCTTGTAGTTTACTTCCGGGTTTATCAGATCTTCGAACTTCTAAAATATCATGAAGCTCGGGCATGTCTTTACCTATCAAAATAGTCACCTTCTTGACATCAACGTCCGGAAGAGCAAGATCTTTTAAATGTGGATGTAGACTCAAGTCAATGTTGTGTGGTAACACTTTCTCGTTGATATTAAATTTATCAGTAATAAGTCCCTCTTTTACTTCAAACACAGCGCCATCATCAGACGCAGATCGGATTCCAAAATTCGCAATTTCAAATTGCTCGGAATTACTTTGGGTAATTGTGCTCACATTGACCGAACTTTTTCGACCTCGAATTCCGAGAGGTTTAGAAATCTCACAATCCATAATAGTTGCCCTAGAAGCATTGTCAATTAGGCCATACGTCGTCAGAGATTTTCCCTCTGGTCCAAATACTCGAACAGCAACAACATGTAATAGGACTGTCAGAGTTAGATTTTCAACTGTTGTAGCATGGCATACTGAAGTTGTTTTGACGTCGGTTTCGTCAGTGTTTTTATCGTCGGGCGGTTTATTGTTTTTATAATCTTCACGCTTGTCCCTAGGATTGTGTAATAATGGATGGTGTTTTCTTTCATTCGAGCAGGGACAATGAATATTAACCCGACAGTTGTCACGAAGGTGTCCTGGCAATAAACACGCGTGACATACTTTCGATTCTTTTACTACTTTCCAACGAGTGTCTAAATCTTTCTGTGCGAATTCACCACATTTTGATAGGTTATGATTTTGTGAACAAAATGCGCATGTTTTATGTGCAGATTTTTGTGAGACATCAGTTGATAATGTTGTTGTACGTCTATTAGGGTAATTGCTTACAAAAGGAGTTTTATCTTTTTTATGCTTAATAAAGTTATCATTGGAGTTCAGTGGCACAAAGGCTGGGTCATTCTTAATAGCAGCGTGCTTCTTTACAAATTCACCTAAGTCTCTTAATCGAGGTGTGCAACCTTTACTTCTCAAATTATAGCAGAAATCGCCCCACTTATTGATGAGATAATTGGGCAAACGAGATACAACCAATTTCAGATTAGACATGGTACTTGCTTCAGCCTCATAAATACCTATCAAACGTTTGATAGCTGATTCTAAGTTCTCAGAAAATTTCAACAATCCCTTAGTATCGGAGCTTGTTAGTATTGGGACATTCACTAAACCTTTCAAAGTTTCTGCTGCTACCTTTGCGGGGTGTCCATATCGGGCTTCAAGCATAGAAACTATAGCAATATATGAACAACCAGATGCTCTTTCCATCACCCCAAGAGCTTCGCCGTCCAGGAATTTAGGCAAGAATTCAATTTTCTGTTGATCGGTTAGAAGGCCATCTTCCAAGTGATTTCTAATTCGTTCCCTAAACACAGGGTACTTGGAAGGGTCCCCAGTAAATTTCAATGGTTCCATGCTCTGAAGCATATTCAGTTTTAACAAAACGGCCTGAACATTCGCAGGGTTGATCTCAGCAGTCTGACTGATAGCATCACCAACATTTCGATCATAATTTGTTTCAACATTTTGAATAGGTTCGTGAGTCCTAGGTATATATTCAGTGGCATTAGCATTCAGTTCTACACAGTTTATTTTGGGTTCGATGGGAGTAGGGGGTTGATATTCAAATACATGTACTGGCGGGTGTTCAACATTTCTATCAGAATTTCTATCGGAGGGTTGAATGGGTGTTGAGGCCCATTGTTGGGTTCTTTTTATTTTTTCACTGGGGGTGGGAGAAGGGAGATTGTCAATTGTAGTAGAGCATTTTACAGAACGACTGCTACGAGAAGGTGTGGAGTCATATAGAAAGGCTTCCTTCTCTGCTAACTGTTGCTTAAATCTTAATTTCTTTATTTTGATTTGTTTTTTATGTTCTATTTCCATTTCAGCCTGTTGTTTCTCCATTTCAGCTTCATATTCAGCCATTTCTTCAGGTTGTGCGACCAAAAGTCGTTGAATTTCTAACTCTTTTTCTGTTTGCCTTGAACTACTCAAGCTTCGACCGGTGCTAATGTCGGATTTTACAGACCGACTTTTCACTTCAGCATGTCTACTTAATTTCTCTTCCATTTCACTACGATTATTCATACAGTATTTAAATTTCAAGCATAAGTTTCGAATGATAATGTGGTTGTCAAAAATTGTTTATTGTAAAGTCACCAAATTTCCATATTAATTACTGTTTAATTCTTTATTTCAAACAATACAGTTCGCAGTACGAAAGTTCTTCAAACATGAATATTCAATCATATTTTCAACACAGCCAATGAAAAACAGCGAATGAACAGCAAATAATTCGAACTGAAAAGATACAAACAATTCAAATTACAATCAAGAAAACGAGTTGGTCTGATCCCTATTTGAGGGGTTCATAAAATGGAGTTACTTCCCTTGGTTCAAAAAATATTGATCAGCGCGGATTTTCAACCAAGCCATGAGTGAATTATCAAAATGACAATATTCGTTGAATAATCCTGAGATTTTACATATTATTGATGGACAAATATAAAATGACATCTTTACTTACACTTATGGTGCTTTTTCTAACATTTCAATCACATAAAACACGATTCAAGCAAATAAACAATTTCTAACAGCACATTGTGTGGGTTTTTTAACTTTCAAACTCTTCAATTTAAGAAAAACCCAAAAGGCCCTACAAATCATGTAGACTCGATTTTCTATGTCAACTTTTTGAACAGAAAATACTTCAATCATAATAAAATGGTAATTCAACTCTATTGTCACAACACCCCCTACCAATACACATGTAACATTGAGGTGTGTAATAAATATGGGTGATTAAAAATATAACAATAACTATTATAGTGAGAACTGCCAGCTCTTTATCTAATCTCCCATATTGGGCCTGCTTGATTTGTCCGCGGATAGGCGAGCCGGTTTGTACAAGGCATACGCCGGTCAGGTTACCGTATCAGAGCAAATCAAGTGACCCGGCTGATAATAAATTTGGCGTCGGATAATATTATAATATTAAACCGGTAACATTTCATGTTTTAATAACGATAGGTTGCCAGGTAACGAAACATACGCCCACAGCAGCTAAAGCGTCCGTGCAGTCAACAAGAGTTGTCGCATATTTTTACTTTTTTCGGTAATGAAACATTTATAATACAATAAAATCTGATTAAAAGTAACAACTCATTAAGTAATTATCAAGTTCTGTCACATTCTAACGTTTAGAATACGAAACATTTAATATCATGGATTTAGCTGTTCAGTTATCAAAATTCATTGAAAAATATACTTGTTCGTCTCAAGACCTTAAACTCTTGTGTATCAATCCGAAGTCAATCGGATGATAAATTTGGCCATAACGCTGGCGGTAATTATCGCTGAAAACCAATAGGCTTCTTCGTCTCATGACCTTAAACACTGTGTATAAAATTAAAGTCAATCGGATGTTAGCTTTGGCCTCTAAGAGCGTCCACAAGCAATTGTGGACGTCGGACCGATGGATGGATGGATGGACGGACGGACGGGGGCGACGACAATTACGACCATATTTCAATGTGGGCGTGTAAAAACAGTATTCATGAAAGCATTACTATAAGTAAGTGACCGCAAAATAATACAGAAATTTATTTGTAGTATTACAAAAAAAAAAATAAAAAAAAATAAAAAAAAAAAATAAAAAAAAAATAAATGTACAATAAACATTTATTTTGGGTGTCGACTGTATTGGGCCATTGTTCCAATAAAATGTAGTAAACCAATAACAGACTCAAGTTCCTGATAATGAAGGGCTCATAATCAAACAATGGCCCAGTTTAAAAGTATATATATATATTGAGTCACAACAATAATATATATCTTTATTTAAATCAGTCAATTTTACGTAACGGTCAACTTGTATTTATAATTATTTGCATCGAAGCTATGTTATCTGTATGTCTGGTTCGTTTGAAGTCTATTTAATTTGTATCAGCCGAAATCGATGCTAATAGTAAGTGCAGGGGACTGCACCACACAAAATTTACACAATAACAAATACACGGACAGGACATCATACTCAGGAAAACACAAACATCAGACAATTCAAAAAAAGTGAATGGATCCGGGGGGCTAGCCGTAAGCGTCCACTGCGCTGTACAGTCCCGGGTCTGTAGTGACACAAGTTATTATATTGTCTTCATTAGCATTTCCATCTCTGGAAAATGTTTAATCAGTTATCATTGCTTTTCTCTTTATGTCTCCGTTAAATCCAGATTTTGAACCACGTTTTACAGAGACAGTTTTGAAGTTGTCCCCTCTCTCCAACCCGACGCTCTATGTGTAAAAAAATGATGATTGTCTTTCACGAGGTGGGCTATATGTACATTGTATAAAATTGCTGGTTATGATTCATGATTTTTCCCCATGGCGATGAATGTGTCTGTTTCTCAGAATATGACACTACTTCCCATTTAAAATCAATATCTGCGTTTCAATTTTGTATGACATTCCCATTAACTTATGTGTTTCAGATTGCACTGAGGGGATCACGTGGCTAAGTGGATAAGACACTGGCTCGCTAGCCTGGAGGTCGGGTGTTCGATCCCTGCATTGGCCGAGAAAGTTCATCCCGATTTTCCGGCGTGTTTCCCCCTTGTCAGTGACGCAGGATGGAGGGCCTGACAAGGACAGCTGTCTAGTCGTTCGGATGGGACGAAAAACCGAGGTCCCGTGTACACATTGGCCTGCACGTAAAATATCCCTTGGCAGTTGGAATTCGATATAAGAGTAGGCCGTAGCCCGGGCAAAATTTCCCTCATAGCACACTGTATGGTATATGCCCGTCTTCATTAGCCCAGGTTAGGAGTAGGACGTTAAACCCAATTTCATTTCATTTCATTTCATTTCAGATTGTACTGAAGGATTCACACTGGATTTGTACCCACAGCAGTTCATGTTGTCATTTATTCAACCATCGGTTAATGGTCCTATTATAGAGGTAATATGTGATTTCACGGCCAGTGGGTGGACATGGATCCTGTATCGAGACGTGCAATGTCTAGAAATCAATTTCAACAGAACTCTTGATGCATATTCAAAGGGGTTTGGAAATCCATTAGGAAATTATTTTGTTGGTTTGGATAATATTCATAATCTTGTTCGACTAAATGGTCAAATTGTTTTGAGTCCGGTATTCAGTTTCCTTGATGGTCCTTCATGTAAAGGTTTCTATAAAGATATCGAAATCGCCAACAAGACCAATAACTATCGTCTTTCAATTGGGATCTACAACAACAGACCGATATACTGTGGCGATTCACTCACCAATGGATCATACAGTCTAAACGGTAGACCATTTTCAACTTTTGATCGAGACTTCACCAATCACAGTTGTCCAGTTCGTTTCGGTAGCGGATGGTGGTACCTGGATGATCCTGTCTGTAGTCGAAGTAACCTACACGGTAGAAGATCAGGGGCCGATTTTCAATCCACATGGCACTGGCAGGATAACTTAGGAAACACGACGTCTTTCAAATCTCTAGGGTTAAGATTCAAGCGCAGTTAAAAAGAGAGAGAGAGAGAAATGGGGTTTAACGTCCACTCGACACAAACTAGGTCATTTCGGGACTAACATATGGTTTAATTTTATTTACATAATTCGCTTGCGCGTAGGGGTCTTTAGCAGTGGGAGGAAACCGGAAGACCCGGAGAAAACCCACGAGGTTGGACAGGCGACCCTACTCCTTGCCACGTACAACTGGGGATTCGAAACCACGCCAGTCGACTCAATGACAGACTATATGATAGTTAAAAAGAGACGGAAATTTAGTTATGATTTAATTTACCGGTTGGTTACTCATTCAATCGGCGGTGTAGGAGGGCGCCGTTTGGGTAAAGTGTCATGGTTAGGCAGTGGCGGATTAAGCTCCACCAAGGCCTGAGGCGGCAGTTGCTGGAGGGCCTATTTAATTTCGGGTCAGGGCCTATGTTGATTCCCGTTGGGCCTAAACCCCACCCCCCTAACATTCATTGTCTATGCGTTTTTAATCGTATCAGACAAGTCTTTGGGCCTGAGGCTGCAGCCTCATCAGCCTCAATGATAATCCGCTACTGTGGTTAGGGCATAAGGTCTGTCAATGAGTCAAGTGGGGTGGTTTCGATTCCACGCTTGTACCTGCACCAGCCTCGTTGTTTTTTTCCGGTTTCCTTCTACCGATAAAGACCCGTACGCACAAGCGAATTATTCAAACATTATTGAACAGTATGTCAATCCTGAAATGCCCTAGTTTGTATCGAGTGGACGCCCCCCCCCCTCCCACTCTGTCTCTCTTGTTCAATGTTGTACATGTATCTACAACCCAAACTGCTTAATCGTTGTTACTGGATTTGGCTTCTAATTCCAAGGATTTTATTAAAATAGTTTTTGCATATAATTTCTTTTGAAAGCAGAACACATCCTATGATTTCTTTTATAGTGACAGTTTAATCTAACAGCCGTATTTGCCACTATATTATATGTTCACACTATCCAGAACAACTCTTCCAGATTCTAGTGTAGTACATACAAATAAAACGAAATTTTGAACGAAATAGAATCTGTGTGAAAGGGAGGTCCAGATCTTCTCTGGTGTTTAAGACGGTCGCTCTTTTCATGAAATCCAGCTATAGGGCGATGTCTTGTCGCTGGGGAAAGTTAACGTCGTATTCGCCCACGAATAACCAGTAGAATGAATATGGTATTGTATTCCCCAATGGACATGACATCATTCTGTACAAATAAAGTATGTAATATAGTGTTTATTGAAAGCCTAATGATCTAAGACGTTTTTGTGAACCGATTAGATTAGACCGATTAGCTATTATACGCATTTGTGAACCAAGTTGATTATGCTAATCGTTACATTTGTGAGACGATTTAACTCCACTGATTAGGCTAATCGACCTAATCGTCCCAGGAGGTGTTTAGGCGATTAGATTTGACGTTTGAATGTTCGACGTCGTAAGTAATTTTTAATGCTTATTGTTGTTTTTCTCCATAATTGTTTTTTAAAACACATTTGACGTGTTTAATGTTAACACACGCCCCCCTCGTCATGTTTTGACATATCGATCAATATCTGTAACCAGTCTCTCCCCGAGTAAGTGTTATCACGTGGTTGTCAATGTTGCGTAAGGTCTATCTGTCCTTCTGTTCTGTGATACTCACATTGAGTACACGTATGTACTGATAGATCCTAGGTTTTCTCAGGACACTTTTTACATGTTTTGTCACTTTAGTTTTCAAAGAAATACTTGAACTTGTTGGACATAGGAGATTGTTACTTGAACTGGTTGGACATAGGAGATTGTTTCTAACGGCAACCATTTTTCCTTTTTTGCGTAGATAACCTTCATTTGTCTTTAACAAGTCATCAATAATTAGCAGAGACAATTTTTTTTTCTGATTGGTGTCCGTGATGGCAGCCATCTTACCAAATCGTAATTATTCACATTTGTGGACCATAGCTAATCAAATCGAAATCATACTAGCAAATCAAAACCTAATCTAATCGACTCCAAAACACCACTAGTTAGAGTAAAATGTCCTGGCATTAACAATGTAGTCTTTTTACTCTTTTCATGTAATGTAATAGATTAAAGTACCAGACATGGCAAGGTTTGGGGGCGTTTGGAAAAGTGGACCATGAAAAATTTATGAAACATTTTCTTTTTATTTTGCTGGGACAATAATAGTTTATCCTATCATCTTGTAAGATGTGGGGAAACTATATTCTACACATTATTATGTGGTGTTTTCACCACAAGAGTTCCACAATATATTTTTTCTTTCATAGAGTTTTTCTCAGACCCCCAATATGCCTGTGTAGTACCACATTTCACAAAATTTTCATATAGTGTTTTGGGTCTGTGGTGTTTTCACCACAAGAGTTCCACAAGATATTATTGCGCTTAGAAAAAAAAAATCATTTTTTTCCAAAAATTCTTCACAGACTATAACATATGTAAAAATTACGAGCTTGGGTTCTTCATTTCTTTTTCTTTCTTTATTTCTTTGAATGACTTACTGCTGTCGCATTTTTTGTGGAATGTGAAGAATTTTTGGAAAAAAATATTTGGTGGAGAAAAACTCCACAGACCCAAAACACTCTATCAACATTATTCTAAGTCGAAAATTTAGTGGAATGTGGTACCACATAGGCACGTAGGGAGGTCTGAGAAGAATTTTTGAAAAAATGTTTTTTCTAAGTCCAATATCTTGTGGAACTCTTGTAATAAAAAGCACCACAGACCCAAACCACTGTATCAAAATTATTCTAAGTCGAATATCTTGTGTAATGTGGTACCACACAGGCATATAGGGGATCTGAGAAGAAATTTTTGAAAAAATTGATATTTTTTCTATGTTCTATGAATATTATTTTAAGTCGAAAATCTTTGGGGAATGTATTTATTTTCAGAAACCCAATATCTTGTGGAACTCTTGCAGTTAAAAGTTCCACACAAATTCCCCCAAACCTTGCCATAGATGTAAAATACAAGTAATTATATGTTTACGGTAGATCAATACATTAATAAATAAAAAGTTCCCAGTTAAATAAATCAACTGCTTTCACATCTTCATCATACAAGGGAGAGTACTCTTTGTTTTAATATGGATGCAGACCACCTTTTAATTCCAAAAACAACAGCTCTCATATTCATGGTTTAGAAGCGGAAGGGTAGCAGAGCTAATATACTATTCAAAAAAAGTAGGGGATATTTGATTTTGGGGGCATAATACTAAAATATGCAAATCACTACGAAAAAAGTCACTATAGAACCTAACAGAAGAAACATTTCCAGTTACATGTGACGCCCAAACGCACCAATAGCTACCGCATGGAATGCAGGTGATGCTTGGGATCATCATGGGGGTCCAACCCAAGATTTGCACGACTCTGACTTTGAATGTTACAGTCATTGTGGCATTGAATTCCAGGGTGGAAACATCAGTTTAATTGTTTTAGTGACCAGAAAACAAATTTTGATATGCGTCGGCTTACCCAAAATGAAAGGTTACGTGCCCTTGGCATGCTACAGATCGGCACAACACAGGCGGTTGTGGCGCGGACGATGAATGTTTCTCAGTCTGTCATAAGCAGGCTATGGTCCAGATACCGTGATACACAATCTGTACAGAACAGACCACGCTCAGGTCGACCAAGGGCGACAACTCAAGCCCAGGATCGATTTATCCGTACCTTGGCCTTGAGAAATCGTGTCATCACAGCAAATCAGATCAGCGCTCGTCTTCAAACAGACACTGGTGTGAGAGTGAGTGGCCAGACGATTCGGAATCGACTGCATAGGGGTCACCTTCGCGCCCGACGTCCTCGCGTGATCCCTTGTTTGAGAGATCATCACATTCAGGCAAGACGTCGTTGGTGTAGGGATCGTCAACACTGGGATAATCGACGCTGGAGCAATGTGATGTTTTCAGATGAGTCAAGGTTCACTGTTGATTTTTTGGACAGACGTAGGAGGGTGTGGCGTCGTCGAAACGAGCGCTTCCAAGACGTTAACGTCATCAGACATGATCGATTTGGGGGTGGTTCTGTTATGGTGTGGGGAGGCATCACTGTTGCTGGAAGAACGGCTTTACATGTTGTTGCAGGGCGTGTTACAGGCCAGTACTACCGGGACAACATCTTGGCAGTCCATGTTGTGCCGTTCGCACGACGTCATGGCCGCCGTTTCATCTTCCAGGATGACAACGCAAGATGTCACAGGGCCAGGATCGTTACAGGTTACCTCCAACAACAGAACATCACCACATTACCTTGGCCAGCACTGAGTCCCGACCTCTCCACCATCGAGCATGTCTGGAACATGCTTGGACAGAGGTTACGTCAACGTCAACAACGTCCTGCCAATGTCCAATAAATCGATGAATGTGAACTTCATTTCATTTTGTCATTTGTTTCTTCGTCAGTTTCATTAGGTGACTTGAATAACACTTAAAAATCAAATATCCCCTACTTTTTTTGACAAAATGAAATGAAGTTCACATTCATCGATTTATTCCAAATGATCGTTAGACTAAGTAAGGCACAGACTGACCATTATAAGGGTAAAATGATACCCGGGGTCAAACAGCAAAGTTACCACAGCATCACAACCAAGTCAGTAACGGGTAAATCCTCCTCTGTTTGCCAAACAAGCATTGATCCGACGTGGCATACTCCTAATGAGACGTCTAAGGTCATTTTGGTCCAGATTGTTCCATTCCTGTTGCAACGCAGCAGCAAGTTCTTGGACGTTGTTGACGTTGACGTAACCTCTGTCCAAGCATGTCCCAGACATGCTCGATGGGGGAGAGGTCGGGACTCAGTGCTGGCCAAGGTAATGTGGTGATGTTCTGTTGTTGGAGGTAACCTGTAACGATCCTGGCCCTGTGACATCTTGCATTGTCATCCTGGAAGATGAAACGGCGGCCATGACGTCGTGCGAACGGCACAACATGGACTGCCAACATGTAAAGCCGTTCTTCCAGCAACAGTGATGCCTCCCCACACCATAACAGAACCACCCCAAATCGATCATTTCTGATGACGTTAACGTCTTGGAAGCGCTCGTTTCGACGACGCCACACCCTCCTACGTCTGTCCAAAAAATCAACAGTGAACCTTGACTCATCTGAAAACATCACATTGCTCCAGCGTCGATTATCCCAGTGTTGACGATCCCTACACCAACGACGTCTTGCCTGAATGTGATGATCTCTCAAACAAGGGATCACGCGAGGACGTCGGGCGCGAAGGTGACCCCTATGCAGTCGATTCCGAATCGTCTGGCCACTCACTCTCACACCAGTGTCTGTTTGAAGACGAGCGCTGATCTGATTTGCTGTGATGACACGATTTCTCAAGGCCAAGGTACGGATAAATCGATCCTGGGCTTGAGTTGTCGACCTGAGCGTGGTCTGTCCTGTACAGATTGTGTATCACCGTATCTGGACCATAGCCTGCTTATGACAGACTGAGAAACATTCATCGTCCGCGCCACAACCGCCTGTGTTGTGCCGATCTGTAGCATGCCAAGGGCACGTAACCTTTCATTTTGGGTAAGCCGACGCATATCAAAATTTGTTTTCTGGTCACTAAAACAATTAAACTGATGTTTCCACCCTGGAATTCAATGCCACAATGACTGTAACATTCAAAGTCAGAGTCGTGCAAATCTTGGGTTGGACCCCCATGATGATCCCAAGCATCACCTGTATTCCATGCGGTAGCTATTGGTGCGTTTGGGCGTCACATGTAACTGGAAATGTTTCTTCTGTTAGGTTCTATAGTGACTTATTTCGTAGTCATTTGCATATTTTAGTATTATGCCCCCAAAATCAAATATCCCCTACTTTTTTTGAATAGTATACTTGAGATGATTGCACTCAATCAAGATGTGTTTTACTGTCAAAGGAACATGACAGTGAACACATTCTGGTTGAGGCTCTCGCTTCAAAATGAAAATATGAGTTAAGAAGGTACGACCAATACGAGAGCGACACAAAACAACCTCATCCCTCCTGTTGGTTCTATAGGAACCAGACAAACAAATCAGCACGAAAAGGTGCACTTGCGATATCAATAGGAATACCCTCAACATGTCCGATAATTCTCCTTCTAAGTTTATCATCTTTCGGCGAATTTGTGTTTGAAAACAGTCCTATGTAAATTACGACTAGATATCTATATCTATGTGGTCGAATGGATTTTGTTGTTATGCACACATGACTGACTTTTAAACTCGCCAGTGGACTAGCCTCAATCGTGTAGTGGAGTCACGTGACTAGCGCACGATAGAGCACTGCTGCATTGTTTATATGTAATTGACTTGCTAATTAAACGTCTACAACAAATCGCTTGACTTGGTAATCCTTTCGTCCCTACTGCTCTGTTACATCAATTTCTATTTTGTTTTTGAATTCTTGATTATTATATTCGTCACTGTAGATTTTAATTAGACTGAAAAAAATGAAATTGTGTTTTACATTCTACCGGTCTGCCCCGAACTAGGCTAATGAAAACGGGCATACGCCATACAGTGTGCTATGAGGGACATTTTTTTACGGAAGTCTACAACTACCATTCGTAATTTCTACTTAATTCTCCCTTTCAGAATAGCCTGGAGGCTCAGCAAGGCGGGGGGGGGGGAGGGGTCCATCAAATGGGCACAAAACCAGACCCAACTTTTCTAGAGTAATATGCCGAACTCAGTCAAGACATTCACCTAGTGAACATCTACGTCAAGTTTAAAGATTCTACCTCAATTAACAGCAGAGTGGTTATGTTCCAAAGTCTTGACCAATAAAATTGCTTATCGCTCCTTAGCCGAAGCAGAAAATCCTCACCATCGACCTTAGTCAAGGTAATGATATAATGAATCTATATTCAGAGTTTCGTCAATTTCACTTCATTATAACCAAAGTTATCATGCCCCAAAGCATCAACCAATCAGATTGCTTATCTCTGCTGCTTACCGTAAGTAGACATTGTTCACCATCGAACTCCATCAATGCATTCACCTAATGAACGCCTACACCAAATTTGAACATTCTACCTAAATTAGAAGGAGAGTTATTGTGTTCAAAGGTCTCGACCAATCAAATTATCAAACATGCTCATTATCGAACTTAGTCAAGATATTGATGTAATGAAACTATACACCAAGTTTCATCACTCTCACTTAATTAGAACAAAAGTTATCGTGTCCCATGCATCAACCAATCAAATTGCTTATCTCTGCTTACTCCATCAAGGCATTGTCGTCCTAATAAACACCTACACCACATTCTAGCTCAATTAGAAAGAGTTATTGTGTCCCAGACAGACGGGCGAACCAATTTTAATAGTCCCCGACTTCCTTCGAAAGGCGGGGGACAAATATATACAAATCATTTAAAAGATTAATTTAAGTATATGTGCGAGTTCTTAAAATAGAAAATTTGAAGAAGTTTTGATATATCTGGAAGAATATTGATATCGGCTTATAATTATTGGGGTCTTCTTTGGTACCTCCTTTATGAAGTGGAATAACTTTAGCTTGTTTTAATAAAGAAGGGTACATGTTATGATTTATTGACCAGTTAAAAAAGTGCGTGAGATTAGCAGAAAGTTGAATAGCACCTAAGCGGAGGAAAAAGTGGATTTATTGTATCAAGACTGACTACCTTGAAAACATCTAATTTTTGTAGGGAATTAACCACAACTGTTGTTTTCATAAAGGGAATTTTGAAAGAAACGCCATCGCGTACTTTAAGAGTTTACATAGGTTTTTATATTATTATCATCAAGCCTTACTAGGGCTATGACCTGTAAAGGCATTGATTATATTATTGGCTACGTTAAGAGAAGAGGTCATTAACTATACTGCTGTCCAGTGGTACGTGGGGACTGTTGTTACTTTTGTTAGTTGCTGAGTTTAATGCATTCCATATTTGTTTAGAATTTTTGTTATCACCGACCAGATCATGGAGGTACTTTGATTTAGATTGACGAATCATTGTTTGTAAACGATTTCAACATTTTTCATATTCGGTATCCTTTTTCTTACTTTTATGGAAATCACGCTGTCGCATTAAATTCAAAAATTCACTAGTGAGCCATTGAGGTTTGATAGCACTCTTAATACGTCTAGTTCTGATAGGAGCATGGTGATCAATTATTGGAGTTACTAATTCATACCAAATTTGAAGAGCATCTGTTGTTTTTTTTTTATCAGATAAATACTTTTAAAGTTAATTAAGCGTAAGTCATGCATGTAAATATCTTCAACGAAATTTCGAAAAGATCTGTATATATATGTTTTGGGGATCTTTACCCCTCTTTTGGACCAAGTTAAACAAGTTGGAAAGTAGTCTGATATAGAATAACATGGCACTTTAGTTTCAATATGGTTTGGGGCAGATACAATGACATGATCAGTTAATGTAGAAGTTGAATTTGTAACACAAACTAGGTCATTTCGGGATTAACATATGGTTCAATTTTTTGTTTCAATAATTCGCTTGCGCGTAGGGGTCGCAGTAACTAAATTTCCCCCTCTTTTAAACGCGTCTAAAACCTAACCGCATAGATCTAAAAGACGTCTTGTTTCCCAAGTTATCCTGCCAGTGCCACGTGGATTGAAAATCGGCTCCTGACCTTTTACCGTGTAGGTTACTTCGACTACAAACAGGATCATCCAGGTACCAATATCCGCTACCGAAACGAACTGGACAACTGTGATTGGTGAAGTCTCGATCAAAAGTTGAAAATGGTCTACCGTTTAGACTGTATGATCCATTGGTGAGTGAATCACCACAGTATATCAGTCCCTTATTGTAGCTTCCAATTGAAAGACGATAATTGTCGGCCTTGTTTGTGATTTTAACATTAGTATATATAATAGCCGTGCATATCACCGTTACCAATCTATTAGCTCTGCTACCCTTCCGCTTCTAAACCATGAGTGTGGTTTTCGGAATTAAAAGGGGGTCTGCATCCATATTAAAACCAAGAGTACTCTCCCTTGTATGATGAAGTGAAAGTGGTTGAATTATTTAAACCTACATTACGTAATGTTTTCTAAATTATTAATTAGACATTAAATAACTTATCCTGGCCATAATCAAGTCTCGATGGCATCGGATTTATCCGATATAAAATAGATTAGAACAGTTCAGCCATATTTTGATTAAAGCTAAAATGAAGGAGCGAGAATTAGCTTCGAACAACCAGTACGGTGGTTGAAATTATTGCACACGTCCTGTCAAACCTTCAAAGGCATAATATCTTAGCTCGCAAAAGAGTAATTTGAATGAAATTTTCAAATTATTCAATTTACATTTTCTATTTTTGAGCTATTATAGCAAGAATGGCCAGCTCTTTATCTTAATCTTACATAATCTTATCTTTAACTGGGTGTACTTTTATCTAATTTCGAACTATTATAGAAAAAATGGTGAGCTCTTTATCTAAATCTTACATAATGTATCTTTAACTGGGTGTACTTTTTATTTATTAATGCATTGATATACCGTATACCATAAACAGAATTACTTGTACATTAATCTATTACATTACATGAAAAGAATAAAAAGGCTACATTGTTAATGCCAGGGCATTTTACTAGATCATTAGGCTTTCAATAAACACTATATTACATACTTTATTAGATGAATAGAATGTTTACAGATTTGTACAGAATGATGTCCTGTCAACTGGGGAATAAAATACCATATTCATTTACCATAACACAAAGGAAATTGTCAAACAAAAGCTTGGAATTATACTAAACAAGAGAATCGAACGGTTTGCATGCATTATTAAAAGAAAAGAAATGAAAACGCCTAAAAGGCTGTTTGTAATGTTCTCTAACAATTTGTGTCAATGTTGTTTAAAAACACCCATTTGAATCAGACTTCAGAATACATACTCTAATTGAGACACGACAATGAAATGTTTTGAAATAAAATGCTGGTGAAAGTCCCACTTTTCTGAGAGAGAGAGAGATGGGGTTTAACGTCCACTCGACACAAACTAGGTCATTTCGGGACTAACATATGGTTTAATTATATTTCCATAATTCGCTTGCGCGTAGGGTTCTTTAGCAGTGGGAGGAAACCGGAGGACCCGGAGAAAACCCACGAGGTTGGACAGGCGACCCTACTCCTTGTCACGTACAACCGGGGATTCGAAACCACGCCAGTTGACTCAATGACAGGCCTTATGATACAGCGCGACCATTCGGCACCCCCAACACACTTTTCTGTTTAATCTAGCCAATGAAATAATGAAAACCTGCAGTGTGAATGAGAGAGAGTGAGAGGGTTTAACTTCCACTCGACACAGACTAGGTCATTTCGGGACTAACATATGGTTTTAATTTTATTACAATAATTCGCTTGCGCGTAGGGGTCTTTAGCAGTGGGCGGAAACCGGAGAAAACCAATGAGGTTGGACAGGCAACCCTACACCTTTAACGTACAACCAGGGATTCGAAACCACACCAATTGACTCAATGACAGGCCTTATGATACAGCGCGCACGTGCAAACCAATCGGCCATCCAACACCCCGTGTGTTGAGTGAAATTTGCCCGGAATGTATACCTTCACAAACTCCCAAGTTTCTAATAACTAGCTTCGAAGTATTTAATGAAAGCAGTGTGCTGTGTACATAAACCTTTTTAATTCATGCAAAAACAATCCCGCAGGAAATGAGAGGTATGCCCCTTTAAAACAAACATCGATTTACATATATAACTACAGTTCACCACCGTGTGTCACGGTTACTTACATTGCTTCTATAGGTTTGGTTATTGTTGTCTCTGATCTGGGAGTCTTCCCGGTTTTAGACCATCGTTGGTAGAAGATAGGTTACGTACATACGTCCATCATTCTTGTTGGGAAGCTTGTTTAGGCTACTTTGTGATTTAACAATGATCTAACACCATGTCCGTCAAGACAGGTCATTTATGTTTACTGGTTCTTTGCGCTACCTTTTCAACAACTGTATGGTGTGCCGATTTCAAGGCTCTCTACACTCAAACAAAATTGACCGTGGAATTGGAAAGTTGCACAAATAGGAGCTACAACGAGCAGATTCAAAATACACACACATCAACTAAGATCCGATGTGGTCAGTTGTGTTCATCTGTTGAAGACTGTAGAAGATTTATGTATGATAAAGAAACCAAATCGTGTAGTTTGTTCAAGTTTGGTGAAAACTGCTTAACAACCGGTGCCGTGGAGAAAAAGGTTTGTTATAAACAGGTAGGTCAGAATTTATTTTGTTGGCAAAATAGTTTCGTTTTTCTTTTTTCAAACTATATTTCAGTGTCGGTCGGTCATTCAACAATGGGCTTTTAACCGAATATTTTCTAATTTTGTGTGAAGCATTGTGGTTACGAGGAGACGACCTTTATCGCTATTCAGCGCTCCAAAAGTCCCCGTTTCCGGACATCTTACTAACGAGACAAAGGCTGTAGTTTGTAGTGGATTTGTTTTCAAACTTGGTATGAAGCATCGAATCCTATCTAATTGAAATTCAGCTTTCCACGCCATTCTGTTCCAGAATTACCCTCACCGTCTCCAAAAACCATGTTTACACGATACTGTCTAGAAATGTGACATATTGGGGCCAGGAGAGGATAACCCCTATCGAAATTCCGCTTTGTACGACCTTCAATTCCGAACAAACTGTGAACTTTACTAACATGTTAATGAATAAACTTTTCAAAGGGATTTTTATATATTTTCGTAATTGGTGTGAAGGTGTGTGTGTGTGTGTGTGAAGGGGTGGTGGCTTTTGTTTTAAAAGCTGATTCAAAGTCAGATGATGCGAATGACGAAGTTAGGTGTTATTCCGACATCGACGGATTGCAACTGCCATATCGAAATTTGAATTGACTGGAAATGAGCAAATTTGTGTGTCGTACTGGGGCTGATTATTGCACGCATACATTTCTAACGTTTAACAATCTGTCGTTCATAAAAGTTGTAATATAAAGCGAATCAAAAAGTTATCTCTTTAAAAAATTGAGCTCCTCACAAACTTTGACATCGAGAAATACAAAAATGGAAGCTAATTACGTCACTTCACCTTTCAGGATAGATCATTTCCTACAAGGGGGTGGACACAAGGTGTGTGGCTTTTTTACAATCTGGTTAAAACACAGACCCTATTTCGTTTTATTTTGTATAGTTCAAGTTCCGTTTAACTTGTCTTTACTACACTGGGATCTGGAAAAGCTAATATACAACCCGCGTTCTGGTTGATGTGGGGGATTAGCTAATGAAACGGAGTGTTGCAGCGAGTTCTTAGCGTGCGATACACGGAACTGTGGGTTTTCTACTAGAAACATCAACGCTGATTGGTTAATCAACTGCCTGGCGTCATAGGGTCAAAAGTGTAGTCAGTTATTTTGTTTCCGTCTTGTTTTAATTATGTGATTGATGAACTAAAGCAGTCCTGTCAAGGAATCTCACGGTTCTATTGTAGCCAAGGTAAATGCCGATGTATTTTACATTTCGCTCGGAATAAAAAAAATGTGGCGGAGACCACTGAATTAGTATACAACCTTAATTCGAGTCTGTTATATATTATTATAAATTCATTCATCGATAAATGCCAACAATTATCAACAAATCATACCTCCACCGTCCATCGGTTTAATTATCGACAAATAGTTTCATTTTTCCATTTCACTTCGTATATTTCCGTTATGCAAGAACTGTTTAGAATTCTATAATCGTTCGTCTCCGTAACACAAATAGAATTACGAAAATCCCGTACGATTGTACTCTCAATTATTAACTATTAGTCAAATGGTCGACCCAATTTTGAAATCCATGACGAATATGGAATTTTCCTATAGCTTTGCGTAGATCGCAATCATGGCTTAGCCAATCAGCATTTTGAATTACATTACCGTATAAGCTCCCGTTCCATATAGTGTATTGTATACTATACAGATGTAGTGAAAATGGTTAAATTTGGCGCGAAACTTGCATAGACGATAAACGATGATTCGACATCCTGAACTATTCTATCACGAGTGTGTCGATTTCGGTACATGTCGAATAAAAAACAACTTAATTCATTCGGGAATATTCTTGGATTAAATATGGAAATTATCGAGTAGCGTTAACCTCTTTTCATAGTTTTTGTAGAAATCATAAACTTTCAAAATTGATTATTAACCATGGAACATGCGGACTAGACTCCGTTATGGAATACGGACTTTAATAATTAAATAAAGCGTGTTTGTTTATAAAGGATAGCTACTGACAAGAATGTAATTTATAAAAATATATATATCCCGACATCTGAATACTACGACATTCTGTGAAAACATCATTTTCATGTCCCGATTTATTTACTTATTACTATTCTGAAAAATCCCGAATTGTAATCCGTGGTATTTTCAGGGTGAATAACATTTAGTTGACTGACAATTAGAGAGGGGTTCACTAGTCTGGCGCCATAAGAAAAACTATAAATATGGGTATCAATAAACCTAACCCAACCCTAGCCCTAATAATAGATATCGATGGACTAATGAACCCTAAACCTTACACAGCCTTGACCCTAATAATAGATATCGGTGGACTAGTGAACCAGAAGACTGGTGAGAATTCCCCGACAATCAATTGTTTCAGAATTAATCTCAAATGCTGCCTTCGTGTATTTTTGCTGCCAAAGCCCAAACGATCAAAACGATTCCGCTTTGTTTTGATTACAACACACGTGTTTGTTACAATGTGTCTGTCTGTATTAGAAACGAAATGAAATGGGGTTTGACGTACTGTTTTGCTTCTAAACTGGGCTAATGAAGACAGGCATACGCCATACAAGGTGCTATGAGGGAAATTTTTCCCGGGCAGCGGCGCTACGGCCTACTCTTATATCGAATTCCAACTGCCAAGGGATCCTTTACGTGCACGCCAATTTGTACACGGGACCTCGGTTTTCCGTCCCATCCGAACGACTAGACAGCTGTCCTTGTCAGGCCCTCCGTCCTGTATCACTGACAAGGGGAAACCACGCCGGAAAATCTGTATGGACTTTCTCGGCCAATGCAGTGATCGAACACCCGACCTCCAGACTTACCCACTTAGCCACGTGATCCCCGTCTATATTCTAACACAGTCGATCTTACATGTGGTGTACCACAGGGATCAGTATTGGGACCAATTATTTTCTGTATGTACACAAAGTCACTCAGCAATCTTCTCATTAAAAAGGATCTAAATCACCACTTTTATGCTGATGACTCTCAGATCATGGACTTTTTCCTCCCTGAACAAAATAGTCAACTATCTTGTTGGGAAAAAATTGAAACATGTGTGACAGATGTAAAAAGCTGGATGACAAACAATATGCTTAAACTAAATTCGGACAAAACAGAACTGTTATTGATCGCCCCTACACGCAGACTACATAAGAGCGACATAACCCATTTAAAAATTGAACAATCTTACATCAATCCATCAAAATACGTCAAAAACCTCGGTGTTATTATGGATACGAATTTGTCTATGGAAAAACACATCAGTTTTCTGTGTAAAACATGTCACTACCACCTTCGGAATATTGGCTCAATACGTCATTTTATAACATCAGATGCTGCAGCTACCCTCGTCCGATGTCTTATCCTCTCTCGCCTCGACTATTGCAACAGTGTGTTATCTGGGATTACCAATGAGCAAACAAAACGCCTCCAACGTATACAAAACTCAGCAGCCAGACTAGTCTCAAGAACCAAAGTCCGTGACCACATATCTCCAGTTTTATCCTCTCTTCATTGGCTTCGTATTAATGAACGTATAGAATTCAAATTGTTGTGCCTAACTTATCAAGCTGTTTATAAGACTGCACCTGTTTATCTTCAAGAACTTGTTAACGAACATTTACCAGTCAAAAACCTTCGATCTAGTAACACTTGTCAACTACAATTACCAACATACAATTTAAAAACTTTTGGAGCAAGAACATTTTCATATCAAGCTGCTTTCCATTGGAATAAACTCCCAACTTCCTTAAAACAGTGTCCGTCCCTAGCAAGTTTTAAATCATCACTGAAGACACATCTGTTCCGTCGCTATATGTAATGAGATGACACAGTATATTGTTCAGACTTTGCAGAATTGACTTGAGCGCTATGAGCATACTACACAGTGTGGAATAGCGCTATATAAATGTTATTATTATTATTATTATATTAGAATTTTACGTCCACTTCCACCATAGGTGATATCGTAGACAAACAAAATGTGTCAACCTTGGGCCCCCTTCAACATCTTAAGGTGGTTTCGCCCATCACGTGACATTTGCAGTGTTCTGATGAACTTGGCGAAAATGCAAGCAAAAATATTGACTTTCAAGAGACAACTTTTTTATTCGTTGGGATATGTAATTGTACAATGGAGTTTATTTAAAAGCGCGGTGTTTTCAAACACATGGGCAAGTTTTTAATAACCAAAGTTAATTAGTTTGTTTAAAATCGAAGAAATCCATTTAACATTTATGACAGTTTAGAAATGAAGTAGATTTTCCTTATTCATTATACTAACGAACCATACTAATGGATTCTTTGCATTATACTTATATGAATTCTTGGAATATTTTTAGAACTTTTTATGTGATGGTGTAAACTGTACTAGATGTCCTGTTGGTTACTATGGTGATCGTTGTCAACATATTATACAAGGTAATACAGAATCTTATCGAACTAAGTATCGACAATATGTCCACCGGTATGTATTATTAGGGTTAGGGTTCATTAGTCCACCGATATCTATTATCCTATTTCGTTTCGTTTTTATAGTTCAAAATTTCGTTTTACTTGTCTTTACTATACTTGGATCTGGAAGAGTTGTTATTTAACTCGTGTTCTGAATGGGATAAGCCAATGAAACGGTCTGTCACGGCGAGCTTTAGGCGTGTTTTGCACGGAACTGTGAGTAATCCACTAGTAACATCAATGCTGATTGGTTAATCAAATGTCTGACATCATAGGGTCATAAGTCGGTCTTTTGGCCCCTGGCGTGACCTATCGCTATAACTTGTCAGATCTTCATGTAGTGTAGGCCATCGAAAGTATAAAAAAACGAAACGAAATATAGATCTGTATTTTAATCAGATTGGATTTTCAACGGATTAAAAAAGATTGGCAGTTAATGATTTATTTAATAAAATGGATAACGAAGACTTGGTTTACTATCGTAACAACTGTAGAAATGATTATCGAGACTCAACTATTCTCTAAACAGCCCTAACTTAACTCAGAATGATGTAATTTGACTGAAATTTTCAACATATTCTCGTTTTATAGTGTTTTGTTTAACTGTTCTATAGAGAACTGCCAGCTCTTTATCTAAATCTTACATCGTTAATACAACCCAACTGGCTTTGGGGAAATATCTTACCGGGTCCGTGAAAAGGACTGATTAGGAGAAATAATCTAATAAATGAATTACTTCGTTTTCCCTTTATGGTCTAAAATAATAAATTCGTAAAACATTGATGGTGGGGACAAGGGAGACTTGACTAGGGTTCCACTGTCACTTTTGCCAGCCCAGCACACATTGCCTTAGGTGTTGTAAAGTAACCAGTATTACTTGTAAGTAAGACATTATTTGACGCAAATTGCTCTCCACTGCTTAAATCGTGGGATCATCCTTAGGGTATAAGGAATAAGTGTGCAAAGTTTCAAGACGATCCATTAAGAAGTGCGCCCTGTAGGCGACCCCCTCTCACAACATACACACAGAGACATGGGCGAGGGCATTATACGTCCACATTATGAATGTGGACATATAAAAATAATAAACTGATTATAAAACTTACAACGTTGACAGTGGGGACAAGAGAGACTTGCCTAGGGGCCCACCGCACATTGCCTTAAGTGTTGTCAAGATGCTTAGCAGTAACCAATATTACTTATAACCAAGACATTATTTGAAGCAAATTGCACTCTACTGTAAAAGTAGTTTCGATCCTTTTGGCTCTATTTTTAAAATTATCGTAACATCTCTGTTAAAAACTCAAATTACAGGAGGTTGTATAAGAAACTAATTTTAAGTCCATTTGAGAACAAATACGTCAGGTCACGCCTTGTCACGTCAACAATCACTTTACAGAATGAACTATTGACTATAGGGAGCCACGGTGGCTAGGTGGTTAAGACGCTGGCTCGCTAGCCTGGAGGTCGGGTGTTCGATCCCTGCATTGGCCAAGAAAGTTCATCTGGATTTTCCGACGTGGTTTCATCTGTCAGTGGTGCAGAACGGAGGGCCTGACAAGGACAGCTGTCTAGTCCTTCGGATGAGACGAAAAACCGAGGTCCCGTGTATACATTGGACTGCACGTAAAAGATCCCTTGGCAGTTGGAATTCGATATAAAAGTAGGCGATAGTGCCGTTGCCCGGGCTAAAGTTCCCTCATAGCACACTGTATGGCATATGCCCGTCTTCATTAGCCCAGTATAGGAGTAGGACGTTAAACCCCATTTCATTTCATTTTTCTATTGACTATAGTAACAACCAATACCTATTAATGTGGAAAACACTTATTTTGTATTCTTAATAAAACCGGAAGTTATACTTCAAGACCAACCTTTTTGATATTAGTTGTTAGTAGACGTCAGGGCCATGATATACTATTCAAAAAAAGTAGGGGATATTTGATTTTGGGGGCATAATACTAAAATATGCAAATGACTACGAAAAAAGTCACTATAGAACCTAACAGAAGAAACATTTCCAGTTACATGTGACGCCCAAACGCACCAATAGCTACCGCATGGAATGCAGGTGATGCTTGGGATCATCATGGGGGTCCAACCCAAGATTTGCACGACTCTGACTTTGAATGTTACAGTCATTGTGGCATTGAATTCCAGGGTGGAAACATCAGTTTAATTGTTTTAGTGACCAGAAAACAAATTTTGATATGCGTCGGCTTACCCAAAATGAAAGGTTACGTGCCCTTGGCATGCTACAGATCGGCACAACACAGGCGGTTGTGGTGCGGACGATGAATGTTTCTCAGTCTGTCATAAGCAGGCTATGGTCCAGATACCGTGATACACAATCTGTACAGGACAGACCACGCTCAGGTCGACCAAGGGCGACAACTCAAGCCCAGGATCGATTATCCGTACCTTGGCCTTGAGAAATCGTGTCATCACAGCAAATCAGATCAGCGCTCGTCTTCAAACAGACACTGGTGTGAGAGTGAGTGGCCAGACGATTCGGAATCGACTGCATAGGGGTCACCTTCGCGCCCGACGTCCTCGCGTGATCCCTTGTTTGAGAGATCATCACATTCAGGCAAGACGTCGTTGGTGTAGGGATCGTCAACACTGGGATAATCGACGCTGGAGCAATGTGATGTTTTCAGATGAGTCAAGGTTCACTGTTGATTTTTTGGACAGACGTAGGAGGGTGTGGCGTCGTCGAAACGAGCGCTTCCAAGACGTTAACGTCATCAGACATGATCGATTTGGGGGTGGTTCTGTTATGGTGTGGGGAGGCATCACTGTTGCTGGAAGAACGGCTTTACATGTTGTTGCAGGGCGTGTTACAGGCCAGTACTACCGGGACAACATCTTGGCAGTCCATGTTGTGCCGTTCGCACGACGTCATGGCCGCCGTTTCATCTTCCAGGATGACAACGCAAGATGTCACAGGGCCAGGATCGTTACAGGTTACCTCCAACAGAACATCACCACATTACCTTGGCCAGCACTGAGTCCCGACCTCTCCCCCATCGAGCATGTCTGGGACATGCTTGGACAGAGGTTACGTGAACGTCAACAACGTCCTGCCAATGTCCAAGAACTTGCTGCTGCGTTGCAACAGGAATGGGACAATCTGGACCAAAATGACCTTAGACGTCTCATTAGGAGTATGCCACGTCGGATCAATGCTTGTTTGGCAAACAGAGGAGGATTTACCCGTTACTGACTTGGTTGTGATGCTGTGGTAACTTTGCTGTTTGACCCCGGGTATCATTTTACCCTTATAATGGTCAGTCTGTGCCTTACTTAGTCTAACGATCATTTGGAATAAATCGATGAATGTGAACTTCATTTCATTTTGTCATTTGTTTCTTCGTCAGTTTCATTAGGTGACTTTAATAACACTTAAAAATCAAATATCCCCTACTTTTTTTGAATAGTATATATACAAGGGTCATTGAACGGTTAGGTCACCAGATAGTAGGTCAAAACCGGTAGTTAACAAAATCGAAATTCAAATCTCGGCTCCCTAAGAATTGTTGCCATCTGGAGTAGGTTAAAAACAAAAAAAGTTTTTAAAAATCGGAATCAAAATGGCGGCTGAATATCGATTTGAAGATTTTGTATACGCCCACATTTTCGTTTGGACGTATATTGTCGTCGCCCCTGCCCGTCCGGACGTCCACAATTTGTTTGTGGACACTCTACAGGTCACAATTCTTATCCGATTTTGACGAAACTTGAATTATGGCCCTTGATTGAACAAAAAATCACAATTTTAGCTTGTGGTCCCTGTAGATTTAAAAAAAATGTGTGAATATGTCACCATTACACACTAAGATCTTGGATCTATTTGATAATCACGGATACCCAAACTAAACTTCCTGGATTATGGCCCCTGATTGTTCGAAAAATGGCATTTTTAGCTTGTGGATTCTCTAGAGGTCACAATTTTTTTCCAATTTTAAAAACCGTTTACATATTTCACCATTCCATCATAATGAAGCTTGAATTCGAATTTCGGGAAAATCAAAATGAAACTGCCCAACAAAATGGCCGCTCTTTGTACGCAAATTGTGTAAAAGTATGCAATACAAAGGTTGTCAACCCTCTAGGGGTCACAATTTTTATCTGATTCTGATGAAACTTAAAGCATATCTTTATATCCCAAAGATTTCAGACCATAACTTTCTGGATTATGGACCCTGATTGTACAAAAAATCTCGTTTGTTTTTAGCTTGTTCTCTATCCATCTCCCGAAAATGTGGGCGTATCCTGCCTGGCAGCCGCTGGTTGTAAAATCCAATATGGCGGCCAAACAGTTGGAAATGTTATTGAACAAAGTCTCTGAAAATGAGTGATAATATCTGGGGCTAACACCACGATGTCATTTTTAGTCTATTTTTAAAATGGAGAAAATTCTTCATGATCGCGAAAAACCGGAGTGCCTCGGTAATTTCCGGAAGTTTTCCAAAGCCGCCACAAGAGTCATTTTAATAAAAATATTCAATTTTGAACGCATCAATGTGTTCCGTATTCCTGCCAAGTTTCACATTACTACCTCAAATACTAACGGAGATGCGCCATTTTGACTATTGTCCAAAGCATCCAAAAATGAAAACCCGACGAAATGAAATGAAATGGGGTTTAACGTCCTACTGTTCTGCTCCTATACTGGGCTAATGAAGACGGGCATACGCCATACAGTGTGCTATGAGGGAAATTTGCCCGGGCAACGGCACTATCGCCTCCTCTTATATCGAATTCCAACTGCAAAGGGATCTTTTACGTTCATTCTAATGTATACACGGGACCTCGGTTTTTCGTATTATCCGAAGGACTAGACAGCTGTCATTGTCAGGCCCTCTGTTCTGCACCACTGACAAGGGGAAACCACGTCGGAAAATCAGGATGAACTTTCTCAGCCAATACAGGGATCGAACACCCGACCTCCAGGCTAGCGAGCCAGCGTCTTACCCCCCCCCCTTCCACAAAACCCCCCCGGTATATGGACAACCACATCTGCGTTGGCAAAACGTTTGCATCATGTACAAAACGTTTGCACCATGTACATTTTTGGCTGAAAACTATTGACTAAGTTCCGAAACACGTAATTAAACTTTTCAACGGGTGCTATTTTGAGACACCAAGGTCAAAAGCTCAGCAAACGGATTTTAAGTGTCATGTTAATATCCAGACTTGACTTTCTATGAAAAATTGAGTCACAACAATGATATATATATATATATCAATCCAATCTACTAGAATGGATGCGTTATACAGACATAATCAAAAAATATTTACCCCAACATTATTCAAATCAGTCAATTTTACATAATGGTCAACTTGTGTTTACATTGATTTGTATCGATGTTATGTAATCTGTATGTCTCGTTGTCAGAAGGCATTTGAAATCTATTTAATTTGTATCAGCCACGTCCATGCCAAGTTACTATCTAATCTACTTTTTTGTATGAATATTTTTAATTACCTGCCTAACACTGTTCAGTCGTATTTGCTGCGACATAAGCCAGGCTGTAAAGTCTATATTATGTAAACCCAGTACAGTCTGGAAAATATTTTATCGGTTATCATTGATTTTCTCTTCAGATCTCCGATAAATCCAAATTTTGAACAAAAATATCAAGATAGGTTTTAAATTGACCCAGTGTGGGAGTTGCCCCTTTTCTCAAACCCATGCTTTAGCTATAAATAATGACGGATGTCGTTCATGGGGCGAAGTTTTCGTGGGGTTATCCTTATGAATTAAGCAGATCAGTCATGACCCATTGTGATGCATGTATCGGTGCTTTAGAATAAATAAATAAATGCTTATGATACTACCTCCCATTTGTTATCAATCTATGTGTTTCAATGTTGTATCTATGGCATTACCACTAACTTGTTTGTTTCAGATTGCTCCGAAGGATCCACATTGGATTTGTACCCAGAGCAGGTCATGTTGTCATTTATTCAACCATCGGTTAATGGTCCTATTATAGAGGTTATATGCAATTTCAATGCCAAGGGGTGGACATGGATCCTGAATCGAGACCTGGATTGTCTAGAAATCGATTTTAACAGAACTTTTGATGAATATTCAAAAGGGTTTGGAAATCCATTAGGAAATTATTTTGTTGGTTTGGATAATATCCATAATCTTCTTCGACTCAATGGTCAAATTACTTTGAGTCCAGTATTTAATTTCTTTGACAGTCCTTTACGCAAAGGTTTCTATAAATATATTGAAATCTCCAACAAGACAGATAATTATCGTCTTTCAATTGGAAGCTACAACAATAACAGACCAGAGTACTGCGGTGATTCACTCACCAATGGATCATACAGTCTAAACGGTAGACCATTTTCAACTTTTGATCGAGACTTCACCAATCACAGTTGTCCAGTTCGTTTCGGTAGCGGATGGTGGTACCTGGATGATCCTGTCTGTAGTCGAAGTAACCTACACGGTAAAAGATCAGGGGCCGATTTTCAATCCACATGGCACTGGCAGGATAACTTGGGAAACAAGACGTCTTTCAAATCTCTACTGTTAAGATTCAAGCGCAGTTAAAAAGAGATGGAAATTCAGTTTCTAAGGGTCCTCCGGTTAATCTCGAAATCTCCCCCCCCCACTCTTTCTCGTTAGCTTTTGATTCCAAGGATTTTAATAAAATCGGTGAAAGGTAAAAGGAATTGTGATATGGGAAGGTCTAAAGCAGAAAGCCTGAACAGTCTCTGGATTACAACTTATGTAATGTCATCGCTGAAATTGTTGTTTCTTATATTGCCGTTATATAAACAGGGTTTTTTAGAATAACATGGTGTTCAAACTTTTATTCATTATGGCAAAGAGTGAAGTTCACAACGTAAAATAAACAAAGGAAGTGAAGACCAGAGTGAAGACACATGATTGTGCCCCGATAGTTCCACAATTACACACTGTACAAGAACGAACACCATATATCCATAACAAAATGACAATTATGAAAATGTTCCTCCGGATATTAATCATTCAATATTCAACACCTTACGAACCTTCATAAATCAAACTAAACGATTCAAATTATGAGTTCTACCTTACGTAATCCTTGTATAGAATTGAACTATAGTAAAATGCTTACTGCCTGCTTTCCTCGACACTGATGACTACCCCGCACCATCTTTTTTGTAATTTTTTTTGTTCGATTATGTATATGTGTGTATATATTCTCGATATCTTTCATATCCGCTTTATTATTAATACATTATTTTTACTTTGATGTCCGTAGCAGTTATATCTCACAACAACCTGTCATGACATCATCATAGGTTGATATATTCGTTCATATGAACCGCTGATGACGTCATGACAGGTCAATATATTCGACTCGTATCAACCGCTGATGACTTAGATGATCGAAATAATACAAAAAAAAAACCCCACAGAAATAAATTTTTATTCTTTTAACAATTAAAATTTGTTATGGTACAGATTCTAACATTCAGGACCGAAATAGACGGCGTACTTATCGACATACATGTATTTAGATCGGTTATCCATGTCTAAGACATCTTTCAGAATTTTCTTTTCGTCCACATTGCGATTATTTCTCCACACACTACAAGACTTGAAAGTATTTATCGCCCAAGAGTTCCTTTGTAAAGTATTTTTGGGTACAACCCACTTAAAACAGTCGGTCAAATCCTTCTCTGAATATACCGAAAACCTTCAATCATGGTTCACTGTCAGGTTTCTTGGAAAAGAATGCCTTTTGGTCCAAATTTTCTACAGGCTTTGAATAGATCCTCGTCGATATTTGCATTCACATCTATTCCATCGTCAATATGTTGGCTAAAAAGGATTGATTATTCATCAGACTTCGTATTACTATCCATTTTGTTTTTGCTTTCAATTCAATAGTCCAAAATGGCGACGTATAAACAAAAACATGCACGTAATTACACGTGATTACTTCGGTAATTTTCGCTATTTGGCGGAAACTATCGAGCAATTATCCAATCATTGTTGCCTTTTTATGGAAGAGTCCATTAAATTTCAGGGTGAAATGGCGTTGTATATGTCGGATATAAACCTACTCTCCCTCGGATTGATATGGTAGAGAACGTGGCAAGGAGTAGGGTCGCCTGTCCAACTTCGTGGGTTTTGGTCCGGGTCCTCCGGTTTCCTCCCACTGCTAAAGACCCCTACGCGCAACCGAATTATTGAAATAAAATTAAACCATATGTTAGTCCCGAAATGACCTAGTTTGTGTCGAGTGGACGTTAAACCCCATCTCTCTCTCTCTCTCTCTCTGTCTCTCTCTCGTGACTCAGTGAGTAAGACGCTAACTCGGTAGCCTGGGGTCTCAAGTTGGCCATGGAAGTTCATCGGGATTTTCCGGCTTGGTTTCCCCCCTTGTCAGTGGTGCATGGCTGACGGCCTGACAAGAACAGCTGTCTTATCGTTTGAGACGAAAAAACGTGGGCATATATATATACACATTGATGTGCATGTTAAGGAACCCCTGATAGATGGATTTCGATATAAGAGTAGAGTAGATCAAAGTGATGCTGTCCAGGTAAATTTGACCTCATATTATTATTACAAAATTTATATAGTGCCCCTTCCCCAGATGTGTTCAGGGGTACTTTACAGAATAACAAAAACATACATTCAAAGAGCAAAATCCACCAAAAAGATAAAAAATGCATTAAATAAACAAGTATTTCTAAAAATACATACAAGAAAGACAACAGACAATAGTGGTTAAAATTTGTTATATGCCAAGTTTTATACTTTAATGCCCCGTAACTAGAAAGGTTTAAAGGTGTTTTTTTTACTGTAAAAGTAATAATTGATATAATTCTATCAAGTCTTGACGTCATCACAAGTTAATTAATAAGAGTTTTTGTTGCCTCAATAGTTTCGTGTGTTTCCAATATTGTGAATATTAAAATAAGAGATATAGAGATACAATACAGTGTGAATTAAGTCCATTATCATCAAATGCCAGTGAATAAAGTATCATCGATCTTATATGACAAACACATTAATTTACGAATTATACAATCTTTTTTGTTCGGTATAGCAAAGAACGTTCTACTGGCCGAGATTTGATTGCATTTGAAGCCAAAGATGTAACAAACAAACCAGGGCGTTTCTAAGCAACGGTGGAACAGAGAGAGAGAGAGAGAGGGAGGGGGGGTAACGTCCACTCGACACAAATTAGGTCATTTCGGTACTTACTAACACATTGTTCAATTTAATTTCAATAATTCGCTTGTGTGTAGGGGTCTTTTGCAGTCCGGAGAAAACCCAAGGGGTTAGAAAGGCGACCCTACGCCTTTTCATGTACAAGCGGTTAATCTAAACCACGCCACTTGACTTAATGACAGACCTTCTGATCCAACGCGCACGCATTAACCACTCCACCCCCTCAAATCGATACAGTATAGTAAGGCGTTAAACCCTATTTCATTTCATTCCATTTGCAACGTACAATATAACAGTGGCGTACATCTAGAGGCTATCACTTTAGCTGTCACGTCTTCGACCCTCTTCAATTCATTTTTGGTGTACAGAATATAGAATAATGTTACATAATGACAGATGTCAAGGGTACGTTATCGTGCCATCTTGACACATGAAAGCGGAAATGATTTTAATAGCCACCTATCTGCTATCGACACCCATCTGGGGCAGAACACCGTAGACCCTTCTCCGAAGGGAGGCGTATCCACGGTACCGTTGGCCGTGGACCGTCAAGTGTTGGTACATCGGCGCCCCCAGTAGCCTTTGCCCCACAACAATTGTGGGTTAGCTACAGGCCTGTCCATGTTGTCCAGATCGCCATCATAAGTCGTTATCTTAATATAAACTTACGGCTGGCCTGTAAAGCAATCTGTACTGAACGCATGATGTAATATAGCCATCTGCATAATCTCTTCGAAAGGGATTATAAGCAGGATTCATGTAAGTTAGTTGGGAATTGGCACCCAAGGGTGTCAAGCCAAACTATTACCACGGCTCCCTCAACGCAAGCTATAATTACGGAGTCTTAAGTTTTGTAGATGATATGTTTGAAGAAGAATAAAAGTATCATATGAAGTTAAACCAGTGTTGTCATCAAGAATCTGACTAAAAGACCCCAAAATGTAACAATAACAATAATTTATTTTTGATGTACAGAATATAGAATAATAATAATTTATTTTTGATAAAACGATTTACATTAAGACACAATTTCAAACCGCTGTACAAACATGACAATTTAATTTTCAAATCTACATTAAAAGTATTGAAGATAGTAAATAAAAGCAACAGCTGTGACACTATCCTGTGTCGCGGTACCAAATAAAAACAGACTGTGACACTTTCGTCTAGGAATTTCTTTGACTTCACGTTTTGGGATCAATTATTTAAATCGTCAATTAACTGACCCTGGAACACCATTTATGTTGTTACTAAGTTTATATAACAAATACAGAAAACTAGAAGGGTTAAATACAGGAAAACTACAACATATATTATAGATACTTTAGGTCTGAGTTTGAACATCCTTTATAACTCTGACTTAATGGCTTAAACATCATATTTTTTCTTTATCCCAGCCTCTCGGCTGAGGCGGTTGTGGGTATGACGTTCCCCTAGGAACTCACGGATTATGTCTCCTCTGTACGGTCTCATCATGATGTCTTCACCATAGCCTCTAAGCCAAGGCGGCCATGATGTTCCCTCTCGAACCGCTCTTTGGTGTCTTCTCTACAGCCTCGCCATGATGTCTCAGAGTAAATGAAACCCGCTCTCTCCTATATAGAAGTATATTGCGTCAGCTATTAGGGCAGGACAATTACCATTTTTGGGTAAGTGCTTCGTATAGGCACCTTTTTATTAATTAATCTGTGCACGAGATGACTGGACGATAGTGCCCTACTTCCAGCAATCGATACTGGCATAACTGTCGGTAAGTAAGTCTAAGATAGTAGTAGAATAATGCAAGCTACTTCATTACCTTAGTTTTCGTCACGCATCATGTAGGTAACGAATTTCTATATGAAACAATGATTAAGAAGCTAAAATAAATATTTATTATCGCCCCTGATTAATAAGAGAACGCTAGATCGGAGACGGTCTAGTACATATGACGTCAAATGTGGGTTAGGGTAAGGGATAGACCTATGGTTAGCGCTAGCCCTGTTTACATCTCGAGACGTGGACGAAATCTGCAGCCCCAAATCCAACCCACATATGACGTAATATGTGTTAGACCGTCTCCGATCTAGCGTTCTCCGATTAATAAAAGTATCATGGCTGTTATTCAATACATATATATATCGCTATCTCTAAAATTGGGGTATTAATCTTAACAGTAGAGAACTGAAAGACGTCTTGTTTCCCATGTTATCCTGCCAGTGCCATGTGGATTGAAAATCGGCTCCTGATCTGTTACCGTGTAGGTTACTACGACTACAGACAGGATCATCCAGGTACCACCATCCGCTACCGAAACGAACTGGACAACTGTGGTTTGTGAAGTCTCGATCAAAAGTTGAAAATGGTCTGCCGTTTAAACTGTATGACCCATTGTTTAAGGAATCCCCACAGTCGTTCGGCTGGTTATAATAATAGTTATCAATTGAAAGACGATAATTATCCATCTTGTCGGAGATTTTAAAATTGTCATAGAAAGCTCTAACATAAGTACCGTCAACAAAATGGAACGCTGGATTCAATTTAGTTTTGTTATGTAATTTAACAAGATTGTGGATATTATCCAAACCAATAAAATAATTTCCTAATGGATTTCCAAACCCCTTTGAATATTCATCAAAAGTTCTGTTAAAATCGATTTCCAAACAGAGTAGGCTTCGATGCAGGATCCGTGTCCAACCACTCCAATTGGCACCACATATAACCTCTATTATCGGACCATTAACCGATGGTTGAATAAATGACAACATGCTCTTATTTGGGAACAATTTTAGTGTGAATCCTTCGTAGCAGTCTGAAACAAAGAAATAAATTGATGGAGAGAGAGAGAAATGGGGTTTATTATCCAATCGACACAAACTAGGTCATTTTGGGACTAACATATGGTTCAATTTTTTTCTCCAAAATTCGCTTGCGCGTTGGGGTCTTTAGCAGTGGGATGACCCAGAGAAAATCCACGAGGCTGGACAGGCGACGCTACTCCTTGTCACTTACAACCGGGGAATCGAAACCACGCCAGTTGACTCAATGACAGACTTTATGATACAGCGCGCACGTGCTAACCATTCGGCCACCCCCCCCCCGCCCCGCCCCCATAAATTAATGGTAAAGTTACCCATGTAAACTGAAATCAGGAGTAGTATCATGTTCCCATGACGGCCGTATAGCGATGGGTTGGACCTGGATTTCAGAAGACGAAGTGGCCCTCCCGTTGGTCCATTGCTGTTAGCAACCTTTAGTAAGGATGACTTTAATTATTGTAGCGGCCCTCCCTTTATTCCATAGCTGTTAGCTACTTTTAGTAAGAATGACTTTAAGTATTGCAGTGGCCCTCCCTTTGGTCCATTGCTGTTAGCTACCTTTAGTAAGAATGACTTTATTACATTACTGGATAATTACAAGTTAAAGTGAACAGTGTTTTATTTAATTGTATCTATCACTCAAGACCAAAGATTCCGTGCTTCGACAACGACATAAATTAGTCTAAGTTAATAGAGTACTTGTTATTTGGGCCAGCCGATACATAATTAAGTCCATCATATAGACGGTATAAGTACATTATGTTGTTTCGGTAGAGTATAATGTTATGTATAATTCTTTAACATAGATAATTATTTCTACAAGATCCTGTATTACCTTTTATAATATGCTGACAACGATTACCATAGTAACCAACAGGGCATCTGGTACCGTTTACACCACCATTTAAAAAGTTCTAGAAATACAAATAAAGAATGAATGAATGTGGTGGTCAGTTGGACGATATTCATTTCTTCTTCTAGTAGGGGTTTTGCGACCGCGTTCACTCTCAAATGGTTTAACGAAAGCTGTAATACATTCATTCACTAATAATATTGACAAAATTACAAGTAACGTAGCCCCTATATAATCCCTAAACACCCCCCCCCCCCTCCCCGGTCATCCCAAAAAAGAGAGAGAGAAATGGGGTTTAACGTCCATTCCACACAAACTAGGTCATTTCGGGACTAACATGTTCAATTTTATTTCAATATTTCGCTTGCGCGCAAGGGTCTTTAGCAGTGGGAGGAAACCGGAGGGCCCGGAGAAAACCCATGAGGTTGGACAGGCGACCCTACTCCTTGTCACGTACAATCCGGGAATCGAAACCACGCCATTTGACTCAATGCCAAACCTTCTGATACAATGCATACGCGTTAACCATTCGGCCGCCCATCCAACAACAAAACAAACGTCGAGTGCACGTTAAAGGGACTATCCCGATTAGAACAGAGTCTCAAAAATTAAAGTCTGGGTACGTATGAAATTTAAGCACCAAAATATATAAGAATTGTGTATTGACCTTGTCTCAAAGTTTCAGCTCAAAATATTGAGACGTTTGGACGTGAATGCCAAAACTGCTTATCCGGACACGTAACCCTTTTAAGATTTCGGGTCAATTTTTTCGTTGGGTGACCTGATAATCGATTCCCGTTTCTTGAGAGGTCTATACAGAGAATGACCCATGTGCTTTACTTGATAACGGACGGTAAATTTCACCTACACATTATTTTTTATAAAAAAGGTCTGGTTTTATCCAGAAATTATATAATACAGTTTGGGACACCGGTCTCCATTTCCAGATGAAGACTGACAGGTTTAAGTTGTTTGCAAACGTTTTAAGGTATTTTAACACAAAATTAAGCAGTTTTATTCTCCAAAAAATTATCGGGATTGGCCCTTTAAACCCCTATTTCTCTTTCTTTTTTGAAAGAGAGGTCAAAATAATATAACTTAAACAACAAGAAAATGAAAAAGAAAAAGAAAAAAACAGAACTTTGCCATACCTGTATGTAGCAAACCTTTGTATCTATAGAACCGGTTGTTATACAATTTTCTCCAGAATTAAACAAACTACACAACTTGGTTTCTTTATCATACATAAATCTTCTACATTCTTCAACACCTGAACACAACTGACCACACCCGATACGAGTTGAGGTGTGTTGGTTTTCAATAAGATAATTAACAATGCGTTCGATACAACTTTTCAATTCCAAGATCACCCTTGTCTGTGTGTACAGCGAAGAGGAATCGGTACACCAAACACTAGTTAAAAATGCAGCGCCAAGAAAAAATAATCCCAAATAACGTGTCTTGAAATACATTGTTGGCTTATAACTTTTAATTACAAATCGCAAAATACCATGAACAAGTTTCAGACTGGGTATAATCAGTCGTTGATAGTGAATGATACGCCTCAATTACTTGGTTAAATTTGAAGACTAAGCCTCTTTGATTTTGGTAAGCAATAAAGTTGTGAATTTCATATGTGAAATGTTTACGTCATTAGGTACAGTCTGTGTAGATTTGTAAAGGATTGCGTGTCCACGTAGTAAGCCAAAAATTAACAGAAAAACCAGTTAAATCTTTGAAACAAAAATGTACAGCGCACTTGCCGCATCTCTAATGGGAATAATAGACCAGATCAACCACATTTAACACCTCATTTGGATTAATCAAAGATGTTTAGCTAGTTTAAAATCATTTTGACCAATCAAAGATGTTAAGCTAGTTTAATATCATAATTTGACCAATCAAAGAGGGTTATTAACTACTTTAAAGGAATCTCGACACTTTAATATATCAGATTTCACGCAAAGGTTACAAATCTAAAACCACAAACGATAATTAAGAAACCTTTTAACAGAAGTGGAAATCACTTACCTGTGACAAAAGGTATATGTTTGTCTTTGGTTATATACCAAAAGTAAATATATTTTATGTTGTTGATTTTAAAGCGACACACTACTGCCAATGTACATCCTTATTTAAAGTAGCTAAGTCTCTAACTCAGTATCATCCAAAACCTTAGACATTGAAACACGAATTAGTTGTCAATTTTAATCAACATTAGTGTTGTGGTCTTACCGGGAAAAGATGGGCTTCTGATATCCAATATTTAAGACAAAATAAACATTTTACGATTGGTACACGAAGCGTGTACCATAATGCGTTTCAGCGCAATTTGTAGCAAACGACCGAAGAACGAGGTTAGACATATTCCACAAGTCATGTCAAACGGTGACCCCATATTCTTATCTGGAGAGCATGCGCAGTAAATACTATCGGTGTAGACTGGAATAACCAGACGTTAGAGATTGCCATTCGATTGAGACTTCTGGCGTATTTCGTCGAACATAACTGCTTTGAAATTAGAGTAAAAACGGAAACGATTGAATGTAAATCAGTTTATCTACATTCATATTACATTATTATATACGTTGCGATACATTTGTATCAATTTGTAAATCCCAAATATTAGAGATTTACCTCCTTTAATAACACAATCATGCTGTTTCTGAAATCATGGTGTCTCAGTGAGTGCTAACTCACTAATCCGGGGCTAACGGATTCGATCCCGGTGGTGATCTCGAAAGTTCCTCGTAATTTTCCAGCCTGCTTTCAGTGACGCAGGAAACACAGACTGGCCGATCGGACTGGACGAAAACTGGTCTCATTTTCGTACATGCCCATAAAAACCTAGCCGCTGGAAAACTCTCGCTGTGTTTAACGTTGATGTCACTTGAATTAGATTTGGACAATGTCCACGCTAGTCCTCATCATTTATAAATGACACCTTTACTAAACATAATAACAATGCAAGGAAGTCGATCAGAATACAATACAATGTGAATTAAGTCCATTAACATCAAAGACCAGTGAATAAAGATATCATCGATCTTATATAACAAACACATAAATATACGAATTATACAATCTTTTTTTGTTCGATATAGTCAACAACGTTCTACTGGCCGAGATTTGATTGCATTTGAAGCCAAAGATGTAACAAATAAACCAGGGCGTTTCTAAGCAACGGTGGATTAAAAAGAGAGAGAAATGGGGTTTAACGTCCACTCGACACAAACTAGGTCATTTCGGGACTAAGACATGGTTCAATTTTATTTCAATAATTCGCTTACGCGTAGGGGTCTTCAGCAGTGGGGGGAAATCGGAGGACCCGGAGAAAACCCACGAGGTTGGACAGGCGACCTCACTCCTTGTCACGTACAATCGTGGGATCAAAACCACGCCAGTTGACTCAATGACAGACTTTATAATACATCGCGCACACGCTAACCATTCGGCCATCCACCCACCCAACCCCTCCTCTTTAGCGAGCCAGCATCTTACTCAAATGAAATGGGGTTTAACGTCTTATATTTCTGCATCAGCCGGGTTAATGAAATGAAATGAAATGAAATGAAATGAAATGGGGTTTAACGTCCTACTGTTCTGCTCCTAACCTGGGCTAATAAAGCCAGGCATACGCCATACAGTGTGCTATGAGGGAAATGAAAATTAAATGAAATGGGGTTTAACGTCCTACTGTTCTGCTCCTAACCTGGGCTAATGAAGACGGGCATACGCCATACAGTGTGCTATGAGGGAAATTTTGCCCGGAGAGCGGCACTACGGCCTACTCTTATATCGAATTCCAACTGCCAAGGGATCTTTTACGTGCACGCCAATGTGTACACGGGACCTCGGTTTTTCGTCCCATCCGAACGACTAGACATTTTTCCTTGTCAAGCCCTCCGTCCTGCATCACTGACAAGGGAGAACCACGCCGGAAAATCTGGATGAACTTTCTCGGCCAATGCAGGGATCGAACACCCGACCTCCAGGCTAGCGAGCTAGCGTCTTACCCACTTAGCCACGTGATCCCCCCGGGTTAATGAATGCAATATAGTTTTATGGCACGTCAACTCCAACCGGGCTATATTGCGCCAGACAAATGGTGCAAAGTACGAGACAAACTAAATAATATCACAAGGAATTCATGTACACAAATAAAAGCAAATATCACAGTATATTAAATAATTAAAAATAAAAAACACAATTTCATGTACACAAACAATTAAAAAAGAAAGACAACGTGATACATATATACAATTAAAACTGACGATAAAAATTTGTCTCTTTTAAAAAGTCTAGTAATTTGCAATAATTGATTTAAAGACTGGCAACGGAAATGTTTTGATCTTATGTCTTTGAGAAACAGCCGGGTTAAGGGAGTCACGCATGCGCCATGAAATATGCGTATAGCGAAGACTCCATTCAGCCATTCAGTCGTTTGCGGGTTTTGGTGTCATTCATAATGTTATTGACCTTTTTACAATACCGTTTGTGAGATTTTTGCATCCATCAAAATTTGTTTGCCTGGGTACTTTCGTGACCGACTTCGGGGTCATTCTCGACACTGTTAATAATTTTGTTTTTAAATTTCGAAATTATTTTCGGAAATTTGGAAGTGATGTGGGAACAATTTTGTTTATTACATAACGTCTTTTATGGATTAAGCGTTGTCTTTTCAATAAGTTGAAAATCGGAAAAACCGTATTGTTCTATTCATGTTTTATATAACAGTCACACAAGACACTGCAAGTTGGATGTTACATTATGATTTTAAATGTTAAGTGGGTCTATTAGAACCATTTACAATTAATCTGCATTATTAGGAGCACCCCCGCCATCCTGCCCCATCTTAGCATGACCCCCGAAACGCTGTATGGTGTTGAAGTTGAACTTATGATGGATGTCTCTACACGAATTCTGAAAATTGCATGTCGAAACCCAACTAAAATCTCTCCATCGCATCTGTGAAATCGGAGCAGGCTTAACCAAATTATCATACCCAACCCAATTCACGTTACTATCATACCCAACCCAATTCATGTACTATCATACCGAGCCCAATTCACGTATACCCAACCCAATTCATACTCAACCAAATTCGTAATACATAAAGATGTTGAATATATCCCAGAAGAATTTGACCTTTGTCTCAGCTGCGGTGAAAACTACTGCGAAACTGTAAATCCCAGAAGGGCAAAAGAACCAATCGAAAATTGTCAACGTTCTATTGTACACTAATAAAACATATGATCAGTCAAACTAAAATCTAAAGTGATGAATATAATTAATCAATCAAGAATTCAAAAACAAGTCATAATATTCAAAAACAAGTCATAATGTAAAATAGGACACAAATTTGCCGAAAGATGATGAACTTAAAGAATTATCGGACATGTTGATGGTATTCCACGTGTAAGCGAATTATTGAAATAAAATTTTAACATATTTTAGTCCCGAAATGACCTAGTATGTGTCAAGTTGACGTTAAGCCCCTTTTATTAAATACGTAATCAAAGTTGAGAAGTTTTTTCTTTTTCACACACAGGTAAACTGATGTTTTAAATTTAAACCATGGCAAACGCCTATTATCAAACTGTAAAATGTCTGTATCCCAATAATCTGCTTTACATCTATCTATCTATCTATATACTAATATTTGTGACTGTCGTTTGTCTGTCTGTTCGGGGTTGTCGGCTACACTAGGCCTGCCCCGAGTCAGCTATAGGGTATAGGGGTAGCTCGGACCGGGGAGTAACATAGGCCAGGTGGCGTTAGTCTACCACTTCCGGTTTCGGGGTTATGACCCCCGGTCTGTTCGGGGTTGGCGGCTACACTAGGTCAGCCCCGAGTCTGAAATTTGGGGTATAGGGGTAGCTCGGACCGGGGAGTAACATAGACCAGGTTACGTTAGTCTGCCACTTCTTGTTTCGGGGTTATGACCCCCGAGCGAAGCCGGGCATTCTGCTAGTATAATTCCCACCGTACCCTGACCCTCATACTACTAGACTTTCTGGTAACTGTGGGAATATAGTTTCTCATTTGCAACGCCCACTTAATATTGTTCAGTTGTACCTCTCTTAAATTTATTAACATGACAAGCCTAAAATCAATTCTGTGGGACATCGGATGGCCGAGATTTAAATATCCGGGGTACATGGATAATCGAGAATAAAGCCATTGCGAGTGAGTCCCCAAGAAAGGGATTGATCCTCACGTGACATTTCCGATGATGACGTAGTATGATGTATTCAATCCATTCTTCATTAAGACAGCCAGAGCGGTAGTCAGTGTTGTACGGTTGGACATGAGATATGCACCCCATGTCCCTCGTTTTAGTCGATCTTTTAGTTGTGTTGATACCCTTGCATTCAGATTTATCGCATTATTGCTTCCCAATACTTAATAATGCTGAGGATTGGTGCATATTTACTTTTAATGTGAAAATGTCATAGACCCATTAATGTGAAAATATCATAGACCCACTTTAAAGTGCATAGATGTACAAATTAGCCAGTGTAACAGCAAACTGCATACGCATCGCGCGGTTCTACGTAACAATAAGTTTGATCTGGACAAACACCAAAACTGGCACCAAGTCCACAATACAACTGTTTGAAGTCAGTACCTATTATTGGTAGATTTATTTGACAGGCGTCCTGAATAGCATGTAGGCTTGCGGCTGTAAACAAAAGATCAAATAGGTTAGATTATTCAAGTTCAACAAAATATTAAAATGGAATGATCCCGGGGTTTAAAGCATGTGCTTTCCACAATAAGGTCTGTTAGTGATTCAAGTGGGTTGGGTTTGATTCCCCGCTCGTATGTGTCAAGGGGTAGGATCGCTACCCAACCTCGTGGGTGAAATATGCAATCGTATTATTAGAATGAAATTGAACCATGTGTTAGTTCCTAAATGACCTAGTTTGTGTCGAGTGGACGTTAAATTCTCTCTCTCTTAAAATAGAATACTGTATACGTACAAACACATTTTGCAACAGGTGGACAAGACTTTTTAATACAGGCAACCTTCATAAGACGGCAAGTTTTTCCGGGAGAACATTCTGTAGTCTGTGAAGAGACAATACTGTATTATTGTGTGATATAACAGATGTTTAGATTTTAGTATCCCGATAGTAATCTCAGGAGGTTTTAATTGTTCGTGCGTGTAAATGTATTTAAAGGTTAGCCTAGAGATAGATAAGCCCATTCAAATGCTTACTTTTGACATAGTATACGTGTAAAAAGACTCGAGAATTGAACGAAATAAAGCTCAACTATCCAATTTTAACGGCACTATCCCCACATGTAGCCACCTCTCTAGTGTTTGTACTATCCAAAACAAAGTAAAGAAATATCACACGTTTATTGGGGAAACATCTTTTCTTTCTGAATTCCACTAATGTTAGATTTAGCACTAACAACATGATACTACTCTAAATGATTCTATCGATAATACATCTCATTATTAAAGCCACCTGTAGATTTCGTCAAGGTCACGAGATCTGAACAGGGCTAGCGCAAACCCCAACCTTAACCCCAGCCCTAAGCGACAATTTCGTCAACAACCAAATGACGTAACCCTATTTACATCTCGCGATCTTGACGAAATCTGCAGGTGGTCTTAATATTTAGACCCGACCCTCTACAGTTGGTGGCGGATCAGCTTGTGGATGTTGAATACCACCTCCCGCATACAACCAGTGAATACACCTCAATTTAACCCTTCGACAGTACCAGTGAAATTAAACTTCGTATCAGAAAAACTAGATAAACTCAGATTCAAATTGGTCAAATACGTGTACAGATATTCTGAATACAAAAGAATTAAATAGAAGAAACCCCAGAATTACTGCTGCGTATTTGAAATAATGGCAAGATTCTTACCTCACACGGATCGCCAGCTTCTGTACAAAGTGCACTGATGCACAGACACTGAAAAATAAAATGTTAATTAGGATTAACAATGTACACAGTGCTCACTTTAAAGAGTTCACGGATGAGCCGATGATCCAGTTCGCAAACACCGGAGTATACACATGGATGAATGAATGAATGAATGAAATGTGATTTTATAGCACGTCAGCTCCAACCGGGCTATATTGCGCCAAACATATGATGAAAATATTCGAGACAAAATGAAATGGGGTTTAACGTCCTACTGTTCTGCTCCTATACTGGGCTAATGAAGACGGGCATACGCCATACAGTGTGCTATGAGAGAAATTTTGTCCGGGCAGCGGCACTATCGCCTACTATTATATCGAATTCCAACAGCCAAGGGATCTTTACGTGCATTCCAATGTATACAAGGGACCTCGGTTTTTCGTCTCATCCGAAGGACTAGACAGCTGTCCTTGTCAGACCATCCGTTCTGCACCACTGACAAGGGGAAACCACGTCGGAAAATATTCGAGACAAAATAAAAGAAATTACAGAAATATATGAGTATACACAATAACTGCCCCCTCCCCCTAAAGATCATTTAAGCGACGGTAAATTATTTTCAGTCAATAATGAACCACCTGTTAATTACAATAGTTTTTAAGGTATGAATTAAATCCAAAATATTCTTATTACTTACCAATATAGTATATACTAGATATTTCATTTTCTTGAGCTTTGAAGAGTTAATGTGTGCAATACAGGACAGCAGAACTGATAAGAGTAAAAACTTTTAAAGGTTCTATTATATAGACAGAGATAACGCTGATGTAGGTGGTCTTAAAAATTGTAGATATCAGATATTTTTATGAACTACAGTTTTAAGTAATTTAAGAAACGTCGGGTAACAGAGTACTTTCGAGTGGGTAAAATAATCAGATTTTTAAAATCTACTATCCAAATGATTTTAGAAAGGGTTCATTCAGATTCTCAGTGAGACTTTAACGGTACTTTAATATTTCAAAACTATTTCCAGAACGACAGGTCAGGCAGACAGATGAGATAAAATGAAATGAAATGGGGTTTAATGTCCTACTGGTCTACTCCGATCTGGGCTAATGATAATAGGCAGGACAGAAAGGTGTTGATTTTGGTCTTGAGTGAATACGTGTTCGATCCCTGCATTGACTGAAAAAGTTCATCGGGATTTTCCGACGTGTGTAGGACTAGTAGGAGGGAGGGCTGTTCTGCCCCGACTGGGCTAATGAAGACGGGCGTATGCCATATTTGCTACTATAAGGGCAATTTTGCCCGCACAGCGGCCCTACAGTCTACTCTTCTATCGAATTCCAACTGTCAATATACGGCCACATTATGAATGTGGACGTATAAAAAAAGCCAATCAATGTACAAGAGCAAGAATGACTCCACGTCCATCCCAGTCTACAGGGCCCATCCCAGTCTACAGGGCCCATCCCAGTCTACAGGGCCCATCCCTTGCAGTCTACAGGAAGTTTACTAGTTTGTGTCGAGTGGACGTTAAACCCCATTTCTGTCTTTCTCGCGCCTTGACTGTCCACTGGATGAACTTCTATGGGCATATCACCTTCTTCATTGTTTTGTTCGATTCTCTTTAATGTCTTAGTGTACGTATATGATATAATTATGACTGTTAAATCCATTTTGACCTTTTTTCAAGTCTTACTTATATAAGATTTGAGCCTAAAATCTTTCATTGTTCATCCTATGTGCTTCATCTAGAATCTGTATACAAGATGGCACCCTAGCTGAGCTGCACATGAAATATCTCTCTGAGTTTCAGGATAATATCTCATGAAGTGCATTAAGTTTTAAAGTTTTACTTGGCAGGCTGTTGTGTAACACTATATGGATTAGTTTGTGCAAATTGTGTAATTGGGACGTTTTGTGTTGGGTATATTGAGGAACAATGCATTATGATAAACCATAATGTGCAAATTCCATAAAGATTATAAAATATGTATCCTCCGATGGCTATCGTCAACACATTCAGCATACCACCCACAAATCAGACCACACCCTGATCTAGAATCTTACCTTGGAGACATGTACTATCATTGAAAGTGTATCAGTTCACAATATTCAATATCAGATTATCATCTTACTGTTTATATGGAATTTTGAAAAACTACGATTGCAGTAAGCAACCATATCATTTAGAAGAGAGAGAGAGAGAGAGAGAGAGAGAGAGATAGTTGTTGTTTAACGTCCACTTGACACATACTAGGTCAATTCGGGACTAACATATGGTTTAATTTTTTATTTCAAGACTTCGCTTGGACAGGCGACCCTACTCCTTGTCACGTACAACCGAGAATTCGAAACCACGCCAGTTGACTCAATGACAGGCTTTATGATACAGCGCGCACGTGCTAACCATTCGCCCCCCCCCCCCATTATCATTTAGGAGGATTATTCTATAGATAAAGCTTTCTGGAATGACCTCAGCTCTTCAGATCTGTTGTGCAATACATAAACTGTATGCCAACATCACTCGCGAGGTTCTTGAAATTTTCAAGTCTTACGTCCAGGAATGTCAGAAGAAGTACACGCTCCCAAGGACTAAGAGTGTGGTGGTACGTCCCATTCTCACAGAGGAATTCGCCTCGCGCGGACAAATTTATCTTATTGATATGGTCTATAAAGACCACCCGACCAAGTTCGTTATTCTACGAGCATTAACGCATCAAAGCGTGCTACTGGGGTTGCCCATCATCTTCTGGATATTTTTCGTCTTGTTGGTGCTCCATCTATCCTCAAGAGTGACAGGGGCCGTGGTGATCCACGTAATATTCTGGGAATAATCATCGTCCGCGACGAGAATGCGATCTACACTACTTGTGTTAAAGCAGGGATTCTAAAAGGGAAGTTTTCACACAATCGGTTTGATTTGTGTTCGCAACATTTACTTGTTGACTCGGATGTAGACCGTACAGTGTTGTAGTGTATATTTTCATATAATTTGCATACGTATTTAATTAATAAGATTTAAATTGCGTATTTTATTATAAAACTAAAGTAACATTTCTTTGCAGACGTTGATATATATAAGAATATTGAGACACTAGAAGAGTTCTGTATTGTATGTCGTTTTAGATTGGTTTTAAGTATAATTAATGGTGACGCGTAAGACATTTCAAACAATACAGTGGGATTAACTAGAGGCAATATAAATACTCAATATGACACTTGAATGATTGAGTTAGGCAAGATTGGTTTTTAACCAATCAATGACCAAGGCTCTAGTTTTCTCTGGATGTTTTAAACATCCACCAATCCAATTACTAGAAAATAACTAGGCGTGTTATTCGGAAATTCAAGCCTTTATTCGCGGACAATCGTCTAGTCGTCACTTGAATGAATTATACTTTTAACTACAATATCGGAACTCTAATTTCTATTCAAAGGGTACGGAATCGCACGTTTATAATAGAATCCAGCTGTGATGGACGTCAAAGGTCGCACGCGGAGATTGATGTACATGTTGATAAACTTTATGAAGAGTTAGACGTACAACAGTTTCCGAGTTAAAATCCACTGAAAAAAATTGGGCAGGGGATAATACGAGAATTTAATTAGGCTTCGATATTTGTAATAAATAGTTAGCGATTAACATCGTCTTGTGTATGCAATGAATTCTCCTTCGACTTCGCTCTAGTTGCTAGGTAAGTCACGCGACACAAACATGACCTCTTTTGATCGATTGTTTTTATAGTAAGGGTATTCCTTGGCAATTGCAATATTTTGAGAAGGATTTGAAGCAGAATTGTTTGAATATGTTTTTAGTCTAAATATATAGTTTTAATATGTTTTTAGTCTAAATATATCATCAAATCACAGGTTTTTTTTTGAATAAATATAGCCGAAGAACCAACTGCAACAAAAGAAATTGTTTAATTATTCCAGATGGTCGAGCGTGGTATGGGAGTGCCGTTGACTTGAGCAATAAGTGAGAAATAAATCAGAGGATGCTCCCATGAATGGGCGTGCTGGAGTGAGGTATCTAATAGGGACATTTTTGACACGCGAACCGTTGATCCTTGGGACAATTTCTGAAGGGAATAGAGGAATTCGTGTTTACATGGTGACGGCAAACGTCATTGACTTTACAGTAATAAAGTGAGAAGTACATCAGAGGATGCTCCCATATATGGAATGGATGTGCTGGATTGAGATATTTAATGGGGAATTTGTTTTACACGCGAACAGTTGATCCAGGGGACAATTTCTGAAGTGAATAGAAGAAGGCGTGTTTACATGTGGACGGTAAACGCCATTGACTTTAGCAATAAAATGAGAAGTCGTCAAAGGAAATTCCCATGAATGGATGTGCTGGAGTGGGAATATATTTTTAAACGCGACCAGTTGATCCAGGGGACAATTTCTGAAGCGAATGAAGGAAATCGTGTAATGACCGCCATATTTAGTAAGTTATTTATTTACTTTTGTCAGATTAGTAGTTTCTTGTAAATAAGATTTACTAGAATTGCCTGTAGTAACAATTTGCCAGTAGTAACAATGGGTGCTATAGGTGATCCCGTGGCAACTAGTATTTAATTGGTATTATTTTATATGTAAGTTTATATCAATGTATTCTTGTTTTCAGGTCTATAGGTGATGCCGTGGCAGCAGACGATACTCTGGTACATAGAGCTCCGGCATTCCGGAAGGGTGTGATGCTGGTGGAAAGCGGTGGCTATTCTTATACAAAGATTATGGCCAGGGGAGAAACAACCTACTGGTCATGCAGCGTGAGAAACTAACGATTAAAATGTGCAGCTACTGTCACGGAAAGGGGGGGGGGGCAACTATGAGCTTGGCCGTCACAGTCATATACACCCGTGTAAACCTGGCTTGCATCATACAAAAGGCCAAGGTTGATTTGTTTCGGTCGGCGTCGGCAATTGTGGAGGACGTGATGGCTGAGCACATTAATGACACCACCCCTTTGGCTGGATTGAAAAAGCCCGAAAACTTAGTGAGGACGGCAAACCGATGCAGACAAAAGATGAGACCTGCAGACCCTGTTGATTTAGAGTTTGTGGTATGTTTACGATGAAATTTTCAGTTACAATAATTTACATGAAATTTACAATTGCCATTTATTCATTTTTTCGGTTACAATAATTTATTCATTTTTTCGGTTACAATAATTTATTCATTTTTTCGGTTGCAATAATTTATTCATTTTTAGTTACAAGAAGAGGTTTTTCAGGCGGGATATCTGGGTGGGGAAATATAGACATATAATTTTTGCAACAGACAAACAGCTGGTTTTATTGAAAGAGACTAAAACATGGTATATGGATGCCACCTTCAAAGCCGTGAAAAAGCCATTCACTCAACTGTTTTCACTCCATGGGTTTGTCCGGTCAGGGGATGACATCAAGCAGTTACCTCTGCTGTACTGCTTGATGTCGAAACGTCGAACACGGGATTATACAAAGGTAAATTACTTACTTTACTAGTCAAACACTTACTTCATATAGTCAAATACTGAAATTAAAAAATGATATTAAATAATGATATTAAGTCATAAAATATTGATATTTTTGTCATATAAAGTCAAATACTGAAATTAAATATTAAGTCATATAAAATATTGATATTTTTGTCAAATAAAGTATGAAATATTGATATTTTTGTCATTTTAGGTGTTCGAGGCCATACGGGAAATGTCTGCCGATAACCTCAAGTTGAGATGTGCTGTGGTGGATTTTGAAAGGGGTGTGTGGGGTGGATTCCTCAGCGTATTTCCAGATATCCGTATTCGAGGCTGCAATTTCCACTGGTGCCAGGCCGTCTACAAAAAGGTGGTGGAACTCGGCTTAGAACGGGCTTATAAGGAAAAGGACGCTGTATATCGCATTATACGGAAGATCTTCGCACTCCCCTTTCTTCCGGCAGAGCACATCTCACCTGCGTTCTTAAAACTACAGGAAAAATATGCAACAACAGAATTACTGAGAGAATTGTTTTCGTACATTCAGAGGACATGGGTCGATTCCTGGGACGTCGAAAACTGGTGTGTATTTTTACAACCAATTAGAACTAACAACGACGTCGAGGGATGGCATCGCAGAATAAATCACAAGGCCGCGAGAAATAATCTTTAATTCTATCTACTCATCAAACTTTTACACGACGAATCGAAAACTGCAGAGCGACAACAAAGACTGGTATCGGAAAATAAATTAAAGCGGCGACAAAGGAAGAAATTTGAGACAATAGTAGGGAAAATCTTTAAAATATGGGAATTGTATGAACAGGGGGAAAAAAGTGTATCGGGGCTTTTAAAGGACGTGGGTCGTTTGGTTGCGGTGTAGAAATTCATTTGTGCATGGGGCTTGTTGTATACTCAGACAAATTAAAAACTTGACACTCGGGATTTTTGGGACTAGATTTTTAATATTTGGTTTAAGGCAACTATTTTAGTGTTATGTTGTGCACAGACGACCTTGACATCAACAGAAAGCAAGAATACGTCTCGCCGAAAGTCCTTGACATTGATAACGTTCGTGATGTCACAGTACAATCGGAATAAAGTGTTTAGTAACGGTTGTGACCTCCTCTAGCGTCTCGTACTGCCACACAACGTCTTCTCATGGATCTCAGAACATTAGTAAACACTACCCGAGGAAGACGTCACCACTGCACAGCAAAAGTATGTTGAAGGTCCTGCAACGTCAGTGGTGGATTCACTTGCTGACGAACACGTCGACCCAGTTCGTCCCAGATGTGTTCAATAGGATTAAGGTCGGGGCTAAGCGACGGCTAATCCAGGACTTGGACACCGGCATTTCTTAAAAAATTCTGGGTAGCAATTGCTGTATGGGGTCGAGCATTGTCTTGTTGAAACGTTAGTCCAGGCCCATGTCTCTGCATAAACGGAAGAAGAACAGGTTGCAAAATCTGATCCCTGTACTGGACAGCATTTAAGTTCCCTTGGACAACAACAAGAGGAGAACGCCCATGTGCACAAAAAGAACCCCAAACCATGACGCTGCCGCCACCAAATCGGTCAACATATCTGACGCATACTTGAGCGTAACGTTCACCTCGTCTGCGGTACACTCGGACCCTGCCATCGGCAAATCTCAAAGTGAATCGAGATTCGTCACTAAAGACAACCGAATTCCACTGTCTTTGAGTAAATCTTATGTGTCTTGTGGTCCATTATAGGGCCTCCAAGCTCGAAGACCAGCAGCCTGCAAGCGATTTCGAACAGTTTGTGCAGTTACCCTTCCACCAAACATCTCCCTACTTGTGGAGGTTGCAGTGACAAATCTGTTTCTAAGATGACGTAATCGTATTGCTTGCTCTTCCTGGAGTGATGTCACACGTGGCGCTCCCGCCCTTGGGCGGTCGGCAATAGTTCCAGTTTGAAGCACTCTCATTCTAAGATTAATTATTGTCTGGCGTGAACAATTAAAGGCTCTTGCAACAGTGACCACAGACTGACCAGCATAGAGCCTACCTATAGCACGTAGACGTTCTACATTTGAAAGGCGCGGCATTTCCTAACAAAGATGAAAATAACAATTTTAATTTGTTTTTTCAGTTCAAGTTACGTGTGCGGGTTCAGTTTAAGCAAACTTGCATCGATTGACCTCACGAGTTTGTGTTTACACGTGTTTTTCAGGTTTTTCATCTTTATATGCTCAAAATTCACGTGATCCACGTGACTTTACAATTTTATGAAATTAAAGGCCTCTTACTACTTACTATCGTTAGAAACACTTTAAAATTTATTTGACTTACCCGAAAAAAAAAATTGTTGAAATTCACCAGTGTCAAGTTTTTAATTTGGCTGAGTATATTAATGAACTTGTTATATTAATGAAATTGTTATTTATGGAATAAAATGATTTACTATGAAAAACTATACTAATTAAGAATACCTGATGTGTCCCGAAAGTAAACTAAGTCGTGTGGACCACTTAACCAGATTTTTTGCGGGACGACTTTGCTTGTGAACGACTTGACTGACATTTGTAACAATGTGTATATGGACAGGGTGCGATCAGTATGACATATTGGACCTTCTTCAAATTTTATAAGGAGTGGTCATATTGTGTTGTATATTATTGTTTTACTTAAACGTGTATATATATTAAAATATGAATATCATTATCAGTTCTTCAATTCCCTCCTTTTCTGTTGTGTATCGGGTTTACTTCTCCAGCTATCCAAATGAAAGGAAATGGGGTTTAACGTCCTACTCCTAACCTGGGCTAATGAAGACGGGCATACGCCATACAGTGTGCTATGAGGGAAATTTTGCCCGGGCAGCGGCGCTAAGGCCTACACTTATATCGAATTCCAACTGCCAATGGATCTTTTACGTGCACGCCAATGTGTACACGGGACCTCGGTTTTTCGTCCCATCCGAACGACTAGACAGCTGTCCTTGTCAGGCCCTCCTTCCTGCATCACTGAGAAGGGGAAACCACGCCGGAAAATCGGGATGAACTTTCTCGGCCACCCCAGCTATCCAGCCAACTCAACTCCGTTTCAAAAAAAAAAAAAATATTTTATTCTCTCTAAATGACCGTTTATTTTACAAAGACGGAAACAAAAACAGCCGACCCAAAATTACAAGTCGCCGCCCATAATAAAATATCGACATACAGGTACAAAGCAAAGGCCAGGAATACTGTGGCAGATTAACACTGTAAATATGTTAAAAATTAGAATCACATTGGGAGGAATGTGTAAAAACATTAAAATGTGTTACAAATCTAGAATAACATTGGGAATGTGTTAAAAAGGATACTGGATGTATATGTGCCCTATCTGGTATGTTAAAAACTATATTTTGATACATTTCCTGCTTAAAATTCTGGATGCAATTTTGCCCATTATTACTATACTTAAACACGAGTTTTCAGTCTGGAATAGTACTGGAATGTTTTAAACTGCAGTAGTCAAACCTGCAGTTGGTCCTTTTGGATTTATCAACAGCTTTCGATACTACTGACCACGGCAACCTACTGGATCGACTGTCATCAGATTATGGACTAACTGGATCCATTCTAAAATGGCTTTCATCCTATCTCACTGGACGATTTCAGTATGTTGAAGTTAACAACTCCTCATCAAGTCAAACTACAATTATGTGGTGTTCCCCAAGGATTCGTTTTGGGCCCGATAATCTTCACAATGTATACAAAGACGTTAGGTAAACTTATTCATGATCACAATCTGCTGTATCATTTTTATGATCATGGTGATTCTCAGCTCCTTGACAGCTTCAAGCCACTTCCGATCGATCAAAATGCCGTCATCAAGAATCTGGAAGGGTGTCTCGATAATGTCAAAAAATGGACGTCATCCAATATGCTTTAACCGAACAATGAAAAAAAAACAAAACGATTTTCTGCTCGATCGATCAATATTGGAAACGCCGAAATTCCTGTGTCTAGAACTGTAAGAAATTTCGGAATTCTCGTCTCAGTTTTGAAAACCATATGAACAACATCTGTTAAATATGTCATTACCATCTCCGAAGGATAGGGTTCATTCGTTATCTATTAACAGAAGACACTGCTGCAACCTTAGCTCGATCCTTCGTCCTGTCCAGAATAGACTATTGTAATTTGGTACTAACTGGTATTACAAACGAGCAGATTTCAATACTCCAAAGATTACAAAACCGCGCTGCTTACATTGCCACAAAGACTAAATCAAGACCAACCATCGCCCCAGCCGTAAAGAAATTACATTGGCTTCGTGTTCGAGAAAGGATCAACTTTAAAATCTTATGTTAACCTATCGATCGATAACATATCTGCACCAGGTTACCTTCAAAAACTAGTATCACTGTATCAACCTAAGCGACCAATAAGATCAGAAGGGAAACTTATTATTGGGTGTTCCCGACTATAATTTGAAATCTTTTGGATCCAGAACTTTTCGATACAGCCCATCAATTATTTGAAATTCACTTCCAGTAAATATCCGACAATGTGCATCTGTGTCAGTTTTTAATTCCAAAGTGAAAACTTGTTTTTTTAGTCGCTATCATTAACACTCCAAAGTGAGAACATTTTTCTAGCGCCTAGTGGATTGAATAGTGCGTGTGCGTGTGTTCAAAGCACTAACATTGTGAATATGATAAAACATTGTGAATCTGAAGAGTGTGTAAACCTTAATTTAGCGTTTACAGCGAAAAGGGTCACATATGAAGCTCAAGCACCAAGCAGGAATGTAATAAAATAAGCACTGGGTTTTAGTGAGAGAAACTCACCTGTTGGCACTGGGTTGAAATGTGGATAAGCGCTCTGTTGAAAGTGAGTAAAACACTGGGTTGAGGTGAGGAAAACACCTTATTAGCACATGATTGTGGATAAGAAAAATACCTTCGTGGAAGCTTAATTTTCATATTTGATATGGCTTCATCCTCACTTCATTATCATTTCTGCCTTTTTTATTTCATTGTAAATTTGAAGTGATTATTGAAGTGTCGTAGAAATGAACACTTCAGATATCAATTTACCATTTCGAACACGTCTCAGTCTAGTACCATCCATAGCGTCATCACTTCATTTGCGTAAGGGATTCCTCTTAGATTAGTGTGAAGTCGCAGTTATGCTTTTCCATATAAAGCCAACTTATCAAATATTGTTTATGTGCATCTGTATATAAAGCCTAAAAACTAATAGACATTCTAAAAATCTGAATAGCATTTGCATTTCCAGGACCACTTCCAATTACAATAAATACATGACATTAACCAAATATATTATAAAGTTTGTTGACCTCTTCCCTTTGGAGTGTAAGTAGGTCAGTGTCGTTTGCAGTGCGATCAAGCAATTTATATGCAGGTATATTTATTGAACTTTTGATATGTTAATTCACATAAATTAAAGATACATTATGTAAGTCTGATAAAAAGCTGACCATTATTGCTATAATAGTTCGTAAATAGATAATGTAAAATGGATAATTTGAAAATTTACTTCAAATTACTCTATTGCGATTGAAGATTTTAGCCTTTGAAGGTTAGACAAGACGTGTGTAATAATTTCAACCACCGTACTGGTTGTTCGAAGCTAAGTCTTGCTCCTTCATTTTTAGCTTAAATCAAAATATGGCTGAACTTTTCTAATCTATTTATTATCAGGAAATCCGATGCCATCGAGAGTTGATTATGGCCTGGATAAGTTAATTAATGTCTAATAAAAAATTTAGAAATCATTTCAGGCCTAAAGAAGGACCTGCAATAGGCAGATTTAGCTCTTGCATAATGTATGTTTACTGGGAGACATATTTTAATTGTAAATTACATTGTCTTAAAAACGACTACTTAATGTCAGCAACGTGATTTATTTGGTGTTAATATGTCTGTTGTAATTTTGTTTTCAGATGGGGAGCTCCATTATCTGATTATGGTTGAGAAATTGTTTCGCGGTTGAGTTTCGACAGATTGCAATGTGTATAAGCCAAGCGATACATCGCGATGTGGTGTTCATTAGAAAATATGTAATGTCTACTGACCTAAATGTCTTAAAGTTATTAAAATATTTACTTGTTACATTAAATGTTAAACAGCACAAGCATGTAAGAAAATATTAATTGTTTGTAAAATATAGTCCATGGTATTTAAGGACCAATTTGATAATTATTGCTATTTACAGATGGCAGTCATACTCTTTACAAGCCATCCTTATAACGGGTTGTTTGACCATTATTTCGACAAGGACAGCTGTCTAGTCCTTCGGATGAGACGAAAAACCGAGGTCCCGTGTATACATTGGAATGCACGTAAAAGATCCCTTGGCAGTTGGAATTCGATATAAGAGTAGGCGATAGTGCCGCTGCCCGGGCAAAATTTCCCTCATAGCACTCTGTATGGCGTATGCCCGTTTTCATTAGCCCAGCATAGGAGCAGAACAGTAGGACGTTAAACCCCATTTCATTTCATTTGACCATTATGTCATAGGTCAATGTAGAAGTGTTAAGAAATTTGGAACCAAACATTCGATAACCAGCGCCTACTACCCACAAACGCATTGGTTAGATGAAAGAAAGAAGAAACTTTTAAAGACAAGATTGGTAAACGAGGAGACCAACAACTGGGATGAGCTGTTAGACGAAATGACATTTTCAATGGGAATACTAAATCAAGCCTCAGGCAAATCCACACCTTATAGGTCTATATGTTATGGGTGTAGAAAGAACTAACCAGGGAAATATAATTAATTTTACCCCAGGCATTACACCAACGAAATGAAATGAAATGAAATGGGGTTTAACGTCCTACTGTTCTGCTCCTAACCTGGGCTAATGAAGACGGGCATACGCCATACAGTGTGCTATGAGGGAAATTTTGCCCGGACAGCGGCACTACGTCCTACTCTTATATCGAATTCCAACTGCCAAGGGATCTTTTACGTGCACGCAATGTGTACACGGGACCTCGGTTTTTCGTCCCATCCGAACGACTAGACAGCTTTCCTTGTCAGCCCCTCCGTCCTGCATCACTGACAAGGGAGAACCACGCCGGAAAATCTGGATGAACTTTCTCGGCCAATGCAGGGATCGAATACCCGATCTCCAGGCTAGCGAGCTAGCGTCTTACCAACATAGCCTTCTTTAAAATACTATCGCATTTGTTTCCTTTCAAGGCATTAGATAGCACACTGTAGATCTAGCACCGTGTACTTTAGGGCTTTTAAACTGAGAAAGTATACATACTTAACTTTCAAATTATCGTTTGATAAATGCTAAAAATCATTTGTTTATTCATTAGATGAACCGTTTAATTTTTCGAGAGGCGTGGATAAATCAACGCCCCGTTTATTTATCTACAGTGTTTAACTATTAGATGAACCGTTTAATTTCCCAAGAAGCATTTAGCCAATCTGTTAAATTTTAGGTTGATTGTTATTAGATTATTAACAAATTAAGCAGGTATTAGAAAAGGTAAAACATTATTTTAAAAAATGCATACCCATAGATGTTCGCCATAATATTATCAATTAACAAAACGGTAATTCCCACATTAACACAATAAGCTACACAATACATCAAAAATCGACAAATTACATAACAGGTAATCGCCGTTTTACTAACGGTGTGCTCGATTGTCTTTGCCGCAAACACCTCTTTAACAAAATCACATCTGTTCATTTCGGATTGAGATTATTGGATTCTTTAATAAATGTATAAACATGCTATTGCCAGACACTTCAATTGTCATCAGTCCACTATTGTAAGGTTGGTGGAACGTGTTCGAGTTACTGGATCAACACGTGACCGTCAACGTCCTGACCCACAACGCGTTACAACCCAGGCTCAAGACCGCTACATCCGGGTCACTCATCTGCGTGACAGATTCCCCCCAGCGACTCGAACAGGTGCAGCAGTCGTCGGAAGACAAGGACCAGTAAGACGTCGTCTAAGAGAAGTAGGACTCCGTGCACGACGACCTTATGTTGGAGCTATCCTCGGGGATCATCACCGTCAGCGGCGTTTGATATGGGCTTAAGGACATCATACATGGAGAAGAGTAGACTGGCAAAGTGTGCTCTTCAGTGATGAGAGTGGCTTTCATCTTTATCACGTGTGTGGAGACGTCTTGGGGAACGTCTTGCAGACTGCTGCGTCTTCGAAACGAATCGATAGGGGGGGGGGGGGAAGTGTAATGGTGTGGGGAGGCTTCACATTTCATCTTCGGACCGCCCTACATATTTGCAGGGGTCGCGTTAATGCTGTAGCCTAGCGTGATGATGTCTTGCAACCAATTGTTGTTCCGATGTTTCGAGCGCACCCACAACTTCAGCACTTCCATAGGGATAATGCACGTCCGCATACCGCCCTTTTTAGTATGGACTACCTGGCTGCTAACAACATCAATATCTTGTACTGGCCAGCCATGTCTCCGGACATGGCACCGATAGAACATGTCTGGGATGAGATTGGACGCCGTCTGTATCTGAGACCACAGATGCTTTAGAAGCTGCTCTTGTCCCAGGCCTTCTTTCAAACATTGGTAAATTCCATGCGACGTCGCTGCACACATGCGTAAAAGCCCGTGGAGGACACACGCGCTACTGACATCTGTGTCGCACTTATGGTTTTGACCCCTCTGACTTTGTACCGATGATTACAGATTAAACATTTGTAAAGTGTACAAATGTGTTGTTATTGATGTGTTCCCATTTGAATATTGTTCACAATAAGAAGCAAAATAAACAAGATATGTTTACAGGATCATTTTGTTATACGAAAAACTAAGTTTTCCATGGCGCTCAGTAAATCAGAAGTGGACATTGAAAATATAGTGGTTAGAAGAGAGGAAAGCGAAAGAATGATACATGACCATGTAAGTATTATAATATATTAGCAATATCATAATAGCCTTGATTTACACATAATCTGGTGGTCATATTATGAATGGATCGATGTTAAATGGGTGGGTATCTAGAATGATTATGTACAGATAGATGTTAAATGGATAGAAAGTTTAATGTTGTGTACCAGTAGACATGGTTCTGATATGTAGAGCTACTACAGAGTATCAGTGTGGCTCGGAACAAATAAAGCTGATTTCAAAACGAGGAAATGAAATGGGGTTTAACGTCCTACTATTCTGCTCCTTTATTGGGCTAATGAAGACGGGCATACACGATACAGTGTGCTATGAGGGCAGTTTTGCCCGGGCAGCAGCACTATGGCCTACTCTTACACCGAATTCCAACTACCAAGAAATCTTTTACATGCATGCAAATGAATACACGGGACCTTAGTTTTTCGTCCCATCCGAACAACTAGACAACTATCCTTGTCAGCCCTCCGTCGGGTACCTCTGACAAGGGTGAACAACGTTGAAAAATCCCGATGAACTCTCTCGGCCAATGAGGGATAAAACATCCAGATTTTGCGGCGTGGTTCCCACTTGTCAGTGATGCAGGACGGAGGGCCTGCCAAGGACAGCTTCTAGTCGTTCGGATGGGACGAAAAACCGAGGTCCCGTATACATATTGGCGTGTACGTAAAGAATCCCTTGACAGTTGGAATTGGATATAAGAGTAGGCCGTAGTGCCGCTGTCGGGGCAAAACTTCCCCCATAGCACACTTTCATTTCATTTCATTTTACTAAAACGCGTCTTATTTTCTAAAACCTGGCAATAAAATCTAAACATTAAATCAGAAAAACTAACCCAACTGCATTAATGAACCTGTTGTCAGTGTTTGCACATCATACGTTAAAATAAACATTTGGTGGCAAAAGTGAACGACGACGCACAACTAAGCACATCGTTGATGTCTGAACACCGCAATTGAAATTGGATATATGTCAACAAAATTGAACACCTTGGGTAATTGGACTACTTTTAATCAGCTTTTGGTGGGACGCTTATAATAGAATGGGAAATTAAACGGTAGTAAATTAGACGATTATTATCAAAATTAAACCGAATGCTTTTATCCGATTTTTCAAACGAAAATTTGATATTCAATGTGTATAAAAAAAAAATAACGCTGAATACGCTGGACTGAATAGTATCGGTTTCCCAGTGACCCCTGCTGAACATACTGAATTTTGTTGTAAATTTAAAAGCATTCGACTCCCCCCTGCTTGATAAACATACACCCTTTGTGAGAAAGTACTTTTTCGATCTAGCAGATTTAGGTACAATAATTAACGTTTTTTAAGCAAAACAAGAACGCAGGCAAGTCGAACGAAATGGCACCGGTCACTGCAGTGGGTATATCACCAGAAAGAAGGTCTCCGAAACAAGAGGCAAGCCCAAGTCTGAATACTGTGTCCACAGACCATTTGTTTACGCGAATTGTACTTATTCAGGTGTGACAAGGCAAGTCAAACTGATAAGTCGCTAATATTGGCGCATATCGAAACGTAACTTCCTGACCTGATTGTACGAAAAGATTATAACATTTTTAGCTTGTGGACCCTATAGAGAGGTCCAAATTTTTTATCCTATTTGAAAACCATTCAAATATATCACCAATACACCATAATGACGGTAATGTTCGAATTTCATGAAAATCGGAGCGAAATGGCCGCTCCCTGTAAACAGATAGTAGGTAATACCAAGGCTGTGAAACCTCGACTAGAGATCATCCGATTTTGACGAAACTTGAAATATAGGTTTATATCATAAAGATCTCGGTTCCTTATGTAGCGGGTCTTAACTTCATGGATTATGGCGTATCGTGCATGGTAACAGCTTGTTACTGTTCTAATTTCATTTTTGCTTGGTGTGCATACTGGCGCCTTACATTTTGTCGTGGATTTTCCGACGTGGTTTCCCCTTGTCAGTGGTGCAGAACGGAGGGTCTGACAAGGACAGCTGTCTAGTCCTTCGAATGAGACGAAAAACCGAGGTCCCGTGTATACATTGGAATGCACGTAAAATATCCCTTGGCTGTTGGAATTCGATATAAGAGTAGGCGATAGTGCCGCTGCCCGGGCAAAATTTCCCTCATAGCACACTGTATGGCGTATGCCCGTCTTCATTAGCCCAGTATAGGAGCAGAACAGTTGGACGTTAAACCCCACCATTTCATTTCATTTTGTCGTGACTTCTACTTGCACGTTGTTATAAGTTTTCTATAAGCACCATCAAAAACAAACAACAAAATTCTTTTTTTTATTTTTAAAACAATAATTTATCCGGTGTAACAACACACTGCATACATGTCAGTTGGGTGGACGGCGCAAGAGGTCCCGTCTGGGCATCGAACACGTGATGGTCCGCGTCCACAAAACAACTGTTTGCTGTCAGCGTTTATGACTGGTAGATTTATTTTACAAGCACCTTGAGTTGTAGGGATGGCGGAGTCTGCAAAACGAAAGTAGATCAAATAAGTGAAATGGGGTTTAACGTCCTACTATTCTGCCCCGACTGTGCTAATGGGGACGGGCATACGTCATACAGTGGGCTATGAGGGAAATATCGAATTTCAACTGCAAAGTGTTCTTTTACGTACACGCCAATATGTACATGAGACCTCGGCTTTTTGTCCCATCCGAACGACTATACTACGTTGTATGCTCTGTCTCGTATTCACCTCTCCAACATAAATGTGTATTTGTTAGCTCGTTGCCCTGGAGGTCTGAGTTATTAAACCAGTGTTGAAATCTTTTAGTGTCGGCATACCTTTTATCTTTTCATCGTTTACCGTGAAACAAAGTACTGCAGCTTTACGGTTGTGCTAATATTTTTTGGATATGTATATCCGACACAAACCGATTTCAATACTGCTTTAATAACATTATAAAGTACTTTTCGCACGTCTTGGGACTATTCATAAATAATGTCATTGCATAGATGGAGAGAGAAATGGGGTTTAACGTCCAGTCGACACAAACTAGGTCATTTCGGGACTAACATATGGTTTTAATTTTATTTCAATAATTCGCTTGCGCGTAGGGGTCTTTAGCAGTGGGAGGACCCGGAGTAAACCCACGAGGTTGGACAGGCGACCCTACTCCTTGTCACGTACCACCGGGGATTCCAACCCCCCCGCATAGAGATGGACGCCAGACTATTTTTATACATATTTACATAGTAACACTGTGGTTCTAATTGTCTAAAGTTACACTGTATACCTACCAACACATGTTGGTGATGGTGGACATGGGGATGTAAAGCAGGAAACCTCCATTAAACGACAAGTTTTTCCTGGAGAACATTTCATAGTCTGTAGAGTATATTTACAAAATGATATGTTAGTAAAGCTACAAATTAATTTATGGTTTTTTTTAAAGAAAATCAGAACTCAACTTTTCCTGACCCACGCTCAGAAAACGACTGACCGTGACAAATAGGCATCTTACTTATATTGATCGAGGGGGGGGGGGCGAATGGTTAGCACGTGCGCACTGTATCATACGGCCTGTCATTGAGTCAACTGGCGGGGTTTAGAATACCCCGGTTTTATGTGACAAGGAGTAGGGTCGCCTGTCCAACCTCGTGGGGTTTCTCCGGGTTCTCTAAAAGACCCAAGTTTCTAAATCAACGGTATCAGCTTACCAGTGTAATGAATAATTTTTTAATTAAATTGTTACTCAAATAGTTTCAGCCATGTTCATTCCTAAGTACAAATGCTGTCCTCTATCATTATTAGTCTAAGTGTCGATCATGGTCTGTTGTTTGTGCTGTAATAGGTGTTTTTCTGTAATGGCCTAGGTGGCTGTTGTTGAATTCGCTAAGAAATTCGTTGGATAGAATAGTAGTATTATATAGCACGTGTCATGCAGTGTTTGTTTACAATGGATGACAGTTACCTTCATAACGACACAGCCGGTGTGTCAGTTTGGTAACTAACCACGATTTTCACGATCTATCATGGTTAGTGCTAAATGATAATGCCAGCTCAATTTTTCGTCAAAGCTCACGAGATGTAAACGGACCTAGCCCCAATGCTTACCCAAACCCTATTTACATCTCAGTGACCTTGACAAAAATTGAGCTGGCCTTATTTTTTAGATTTAGCCAGCTATCAGATATTGAAAATACCGACTTTTATCGTTTAGTTTAAAATTAGATTATACAATGTTATTTTTAGCGTGTTTTCATTGGCCATATAAAGCATATTAAGAGAAGGAAAATAAAAAAAATATATAAAGAACCTGTAACAGTTCATTCAGATTTTCCGGCGTGGTTTCCCCTTGTCAGTGATGCAGGATAGGGGGCCTGACTAGGACAGCTGTCTAGTCGTTCGGATGGGACGAAAAACTGAGGTCCCGTGTACACATTGGCGTGCACGTAAAAAATCCCTTGGCAGTTGGAATTCGATATAAGAGTAGGTCGTAGCGCCGCTGCCCGGGCAAAATAACCTCATAGCACACTGTTTGGCGTATGCCCGTCTTCATTAGCCCAGGTTAGGAGCAGAATAGTAGGACGTTAAACCCCATTTCATTTCATTTCATTTACCTGTAACAAATGGCTTTATTTGATTTCCTCGAGGTCCACTCGACACTAACTAGGTCATTTCGGGACTAACACATGGTTCAATTTTATGTCAATAATTCGCTTGCGGGAGGAAATCAAATAAGGCCAGCTGTTACAGGTAAATGAAATGAAATGAAATGGGGTTTAACGTCCTACTGTTCTGCTCCTAACCTGGGCTAATGAAGACGGGCATACGCCGGGGAATCGAAACCCCGCCACTTAACTCAATGACAGGCGGTATGATACAGGCGCGCACGTGCTAACTATTCGGCCATCCAACCCCCTGTTAAAATACAAGATAATGAATTAAATATATAGAATCTTACCGCACATGGGTCGCTAGCTTCAGTATATAGTACACTGACGCACAGGCACTGCAAAAATAAATATCATAAATGAAATTTAATTCACCATGAAATGAAATAAGATTAGATTGGATATTCATTCATCATTTCGCGTTCCTATCTCTGGGGCAAGTTACGACTACAAACCGATATGCGGCCAACCAAAAAACATATTTATTGATCTAAAATGTCAGAATAATTGATAAAAAAATTCTAGATCGTATATTGTACCGGGTCACCTCATCACTGTTATATCTATCCGATCTGACCTCAATTAGCAAGCACGTAGGTAGTATCAGCTATACTTGTTAAATCTACTGTTGGACATGATATTAGTGCACCGATGCCTGGCATCAATTAAATTTGCCTGTCCATGGGAAATATTCAGCTAAATATATAACTTTTTGGGTTAGAAAAATTGGCCTAATTAATGTTAAAGGAATCCGGCTTTAAAATAAAATATGGGATCAATTTTGGTTGGCTTTTAATTTGAGTGTCAATCAATGTACACAAAACTGCACCAAACTACCAAAAAACTTAAAGAATTCAAACCTCTTTGATTCGGGTCAAGATAGATTTGGTTACTTTATGCTTTTTAAGAGGAAGCAGTTTTATATACAAATTCCAGTTTCATTTTGTCGCTTACCGAGGAAATCAAATAAAGCCATTTGTTACAGGTAAATGAATTGAAATGAAATGAAATGGGGTTTAACGTCCCACTGTTCTGCTCCTAGCCTGGGCTAATGAAGACGGGCATACGCCATACAGTGTGCTATGAGGGCAATTTTGCCCGGATAGTGACACTACGGCCTACTCTTATATCGAATTCCAACTGCCAAGTGTACACGGCCTCGGTTTTTCTTCCCATCCGAACGACTAGACAGCTGTTTACATGGGTTTTAGCGATCTACTTTTGTGCACCAACTGGTACACAAAGTCGGCTAAATCACACCACATTATCTTTATCTTTTGACGTTCAAATGTTGTGTTATAGTGCAAAACAAATCAACCCATGGAATCTCGTAAATGCGGTTATTATAACTTTGTGATCTACATCAATGAAGTCTCTAGTCATTTTAACTACAATTCTGAAGACTTAGACATAAAATATACTTGCCATTAAGGTACATGCTAGAACTTTCATGTTGCTAACTCCTAAATTTTTAATCTGTATAGTTAGAGGTCAACTAGCGGAATAATCTTGTTTCGTCTGACGAACCATTTCAATGGTTTATACCGGTGTATGGAAACAACTTGGTGCCAATATTTGAAACATACGCAATTGACACTTTAAACATACATTATACAAGAGCAAAATCTGGCTATGGCAGGTCTTTCTTTAGGCCTGAAATGTTTTATAAACTATTAATTAGACATTTATTAATAAGAAAAGACCTTAATCAACTCTCGATGAAATCTTATGTGTTGGATTTTCACTGGATTTGAATCTGATGCTAACGCTCATTGATGATTAAATCCTAAAATGTTTTTATCGTACCGACTTAAAGTAGCTAAGTCTCTAACTCAATATCATCCAAAATCTTCGACATTGAAAATACGATTTATTTGTCAATTTAAATCAACATTGGTGTTGTGATCTTACCCGGAAAAGATGGCCTTCTGATATCCAATATTTAAGACAAAATAAACATTTTACAATTGGTACACGAATCGTGTACCATCATGCGTTTCAGCACTACTTGTAATAAAGGACTCGAAAAACGAGGCTAGGCATATTCCACAAGTCATGTCAAACAGTGACGCGATATTCTTATCTGGAGAGTATGTCCAATAAATACTATCGGCGTGGACTGGAATAACCAGACGCTAGAGATTGAAATTCGATTGAGAATACTGGCGTATTTCGCCGAACCTAACTGATTAGAAGTTACAGTAAAAACAGAAACGATTGAATGTAAATCAATTTATATACATTCATATTACATAATTGTATGCGTTGCGACCCATTTGTGTCAATTTCTAGGTCCCAAATATTAGCGACTTAGCTCCTTTAAGTAATGATAATCGAGGCTAGGTTTAAAATTCAATAGTTAATATCTCGGTTCAGAGTAGATCAATTTGACTGAAATTTTCAGCATATTCTCTTTACATTATCTAGATTTTAACTATTATAGTGGGACCTGCCAGCTCTTTATCTAATCTCCCATAATGTATCTTTAAAGAAAATGGTATAGGTTATGGTATTATTATAGTATATGTTAACTGTATACGTACCAACACATGTTGGTGATGGTGGACAGGGCGCTGTAAAACAGGCAACCTTCATCAAGCGACAGGTGTTTCCTAGAAAGCATTTTACATTCTGTAAGAAGAAATCATAAAAAGAAACTACTACTGTATATTACACAAAGAGAAAATAACTATAGAGTAATGCAGGGGGTGCTGTTTGAATGGCATTTAGTAATTGAACACATTAAAATAAACACAACAGTTTTATGGATAACAATTACTGTATTTCTATAAAGCTACGTTTCAACAATAATTCTCTTGTCGTTATCAAGCACATTTTAATACAGACAGAAGGAACGAATATACTATGTACAATCAAATGTCACTGTTCTCCTAATTTATGGTTTCATTGAATGTTTTGATTGTACATAGTATTTATATTTCGTTCCTTCTGTCTGTATTAGTATTATTTTAATGCAGGAGGTCGCATTACACAAGACCAAAACGTATTAGACAATCCGAGTTCATTTGTTACTACAGTAAGTGGTGTGGCAAATGCTCCATTGCTGAAAATATTGCGTCGCTGCTTTGTAAAACAACAGGCCCCAAGTTCACAAAGCATTCTCAGACTTAAGTTACGAATTTACTCAAAATTGTTTGCCGTATTTTAAATAAATTATAGCCCTTTATCAATCTTTTGTTCATCAATAAGAAACTATGTGTAAAGTTTTTTGTTTCTAGACCAAAGATATTTCTCATACCCAGTGATTGGAAGTTGGGTAAATTCTTGACTTAAGTCTGAGAATGCTTTGTGAACTCGGGGCCCGAGAAGCAGTGGGGCAATACCGATGGTGTCAACCTAATGTTAGTCCCGAAATGAACTGGTTTGTATCATGTGGACGTTAAGCCCCTCTCTCTCTCTCTCGCTCGCTCGCTCGCTCTCTCTCTCTCTCTCTCTCTCCTATATATTTGTTTTTATTTATGTATGTTTGGCGTATTATAGCCCCGTTGGAGCTCACGTGCCATATTATTTCATTTCATTACATTTCTAACTTTGTATGGTTTGTTAAATGTTGTCAAATGGTATAAACTATCTGTCTTTGCTATTTTTACAGATATATTTCTGTGAACCCTAATGGATTGTATTTTCATTTAACGTGGACATGTTATGATCACACTTTATGGAACAAATGAAGACACTTTCTATTGTGTGTGTGTTTGGGGGGGGGGGGGGGGTGGATGGCCGAATGGTTAGCCCGCGCGCGCTGTACCGTACGGTCTGTCATTGAGTCAACTGGCGGGATTTCGATTCCCCGGTTGTACGTGACAAGGAGTAGGTTCGCCTGTCCAACCTCGTGGGTTTTTTCAGGGTCCTCCGGTTTCCTCCCACTGCTAAAGACCCCTACGCGCAAGCGAATTATTGAATTAAAATTAAACCATATGTTAGTCCCGAAATGACCTAGTTTGTGTCGAGTGGACGTTAAACCCCTTTTCTTTCTCTCTTTCTCTTCTATTGTAGGAATTTTCCGAATTGCTGGAGCCGCGTGCTAATGCTAAATTTAGTCGATTTTTTTTCAGATAACGATGCACAATTTTAATTATTTATTTTTATAGTACGTTTGTATTAGTATTATTTGTCCCACTTTTCATATTCGTTTTAGTGTTCCATTTTACCTGTGTTCATTATAATAAAATATAGTAAAATCGGTTCTTAATGGGGAATTAAATTTAAATTCCAAACAAACTAGTACTTGAATGAATGAATGAATGAAATGGAGTTTAGAGGGAGATAGAGAGAGAAATGGGGTAATTTCGGGACTAACATATGGTTTTTAATTTTATTTCAATAATTCGCTTGCGCGTAGGGGTCTTTAGCAGGGGGAGGAAACCGGAGGACCCGGAGAAAACCCACGAGGTTGGAGAAATGGAGTTTAACGATTCTGCACCGACTTGGCTAATGGAGACGGGTATACGCCATGCAGTATGCTATGAAGGAAATTTTTCCTGGACAGCGGCGCTACGGTCGACTCTTATATCGCGAATTCCAACTGCCAAGGGTATCAATGCTGTGGGATTTGGATTTACTCTTCGCATTGCTATCGAATTGCAATTGGCAAGGTATCTTTTAGATGTACGTCAATGGGGTGTCGGTTTTCGTCCCATCCGAACGACTAGACACTGGTCCTCCGTCGAGTAACTTTCTCGGCCAATACCGTGACAACTGATAGTCCTACCCGTTGACATTTTGATAAGTAATTTTAATATCATGTGTCACATTCACACACATAGTACACCCAATCTCTTATTCACAAATATAAAATCGAACAAATGTCATAATCTCAAACTAGTGAAATTATTCTTTCCCAATTAGAGATACATATTCCCGTATTTCCCTCACACTTAAAAAAAAGGGTTTTTTTTTGATAAATTGTACATAGGCGCCCCACCGAAGAAAACCCAATCACCGATCAGAGCTGTTTTAAAGTCACATGATAACTGCCCCCTGGCCGTGATATATGTAAAGCTTTAATGAATGAAATGTGGTTTAATGGCGCGTCATATTGCGCCAAACATATTGCGATTCTTTCGAGACGAGCTAAATCATATCACAGAATTTTATATGCAGTCCTTCGTTAGTCTAATTGCCCATTCAGACGCTTATTTTTAAATAAGTTCATTCATAATCGCTGGGTTATTTTTAAGACAGCATCGTGTTGCGTTCACACGTACTATAAGCCAAACCAGTTTAACTATTCAGACCTCTTCGGTCGGAGGTTAGAGTTAACTACGTATGGGTAGCTTCATATTCTTTATTCGGTTCTCGCACGTTTTTGATAACATTGGCACTGTCTGACCCCGATATTTTCACAGGAATGTAACTTACTGCGCATGCCCAAAACAAGCTGGAGCCCGGGTTTTTCAACCAACCCTTTCAGACGATTAAGATGAACCAGTTTAAAATAAAAAGCCTTCTCGAAGACAGGTCGCGAGCTGGGTTTTTTAAACTGGTTTATTTGCCCAACATGTGCGTTCAGACGCTTAAGTTAAACTGGTTTAAAGATCCCCTGTTTTTTTTGCACCAGTTCAACTTAAGCGTCTGAACGGGCTATTATAAGGAGCGGTGCCAGGAATTTTTGCCAGATTCCTGAGACATTGTATCTTTTTGGTGGGGGATGGGGGGGGGGGGGTCAGTTATCATGTAACCAACCTATTGTATATGATTTTTAAACAGCTCTGATTGGTTTTACTGTCCAGATTGGGTAGAAATTATAATTGAATTGGTTTAATTTTTTATAACTAATAGAAGACCATCTATGATAAAGGATAAAGCACACGACTGCGACACTTTTCTCATACAAGGCGATGTTTTAAATACGTTTTTATGTAGCCGAAATAAAATGGAGTTTAACGTTCTATATACTTTTCTGCGCTAATTAAAACGGGAGAACGCCTGGATAGTGGCGCTAGGACCTACTCTTATTTCGAATTCCAGCTTTCAAGGGTTCTTTTAAGTGCACGTCAATGTTTACACGGAACCTCGGTATTTCGTCTCGTCCGAACGACTAGGCCCTCATCCCTGACAAGAGAAAACCACCACCATCTTACTTACTGAGCCACAGCAGCTCTCTCTAAATAAGATACATTAAATAATAACAAATTTAATAGTTAAACATATAAAACATGAGCTGTTTAATACACTAATTAATAACAAATTCCATACTTACATATTTATATAAAACATAATCTATTATATAATATAAACTAAATAATAACAAATTTAATAGTTAAACATATAAAACATGAGCTGTTTAATACACTAATTAATAACAAATTCCATACTTACATATTTATATAAAACATAATCTATTATATAATATAAACTAAATAATAACAAATTTAATAGTTAAACATATAAAACATGATCTGTTTAATACACTTATTAATAACAAATTCCATACTTACATATTTATATAAAACATAATCTATTATATAATATAAACTAAATAATAACAAATTCAATAGTTAAAAATATAAAACATGATCTATTATATAATATACATTAAATAATAACAAATTCAATAGTTAAACATTTAAAACATGATCTGTTAAATACACTAATTAATAACAAATTCCATACTTAAATATTTATATAAAACATGATCTATTATATAATATACACACAATAATAACAAATTCAATAGTTAAACATATAAAACATGATCCATTATATATTATACATTAACTAATAACAAATTCAATACTTAAATATTTATATAAAACATGATCTATTACACAAAATAAAAACAAATTAAATATGTAAACATTTATACAAAACATGATATATTATATCATATAAAATAATCTTTTTTTTTTCTTTTTATTTTCAAAACTTCAACTGTTAAAATATCCTGATTATATCATTTGATATTTATAGTAAAAATATATGATTTGATATGAACGAATCCTTAACAGGCGTATAACACATATCTATCTATTAATTATAAAAACACGTTTTATGACGGAGTAAAAGAATAATATACTATAAAAAAAATAATTTAAAAAACTGAAAAATTCAAGCCATTAAGTGAGCATATTGCAGCCTAAGAAGTAATTATACAAAAAAGATAACATCTCCTCAAAACAATCATCCTATGAAAGAAATAAAAAATGTTCTGCTCCAACTGAGCTAACGGGCATACGCCATACAGTGTGCTGTGAGAGAATTTTTGCCGAAAAAGAAATAAAAGTTATCAAATTAAAATAACAATTCCATAACACCGATTGTTTATTAATTCAGAACCTTTCTATTTTTGATCAAATAATCTTATATTATGAGTAACTCCAGACAGATTATCAACTTGTAAACAATGTAAATGAAAGTATTCACCGATCAAAGATGACGATTTACATAATTTATTCCGTCTACGAGTATTAACATGTATTGAATGACCAATACACACTGAATTTTAGGCCTAAAAAATGACCTGCAAATAGGCAGATTTAGCTCTTGCATAATGTATGTTTAAATGACCAATATACACGTTAACTAAAGTTGGAATAGGGCACTATGCTAATCAAATTAAACACGAATCAAAGATATATCATAGATTGCGTAAGCCAGGCAACGAAACATATGCCCACAGTAGCTAAATCGTCCGGCAGTCGACAATGGTTGTCGCATATTTATTTTTTATTCAAGAAGTTATTAACGAAAATTGCTGAAATTCAAAGGGCGCCTTCGTGTTACTAATTTAAATAATGTATCAATCGGATTATAACACAGATCCTATTGCGTTTCGTTTTTTTATAGTTCAAACTTTTGTTTAATTTGTCTGTACTACACTTTGGCGAGATTCTAGGCTAGGGTTAGTGTATAAGTATTGGGGCTACGTCCAGGCTTAGGATTAGGGTTGGGATTAGCGCTAGCCCTGTTTACATCTCGTGACCTATGACGAAAAATTGAGCGGGCCTTATCATTTAGCACTAACCATACTACACTAGGATTTGGAAGAGTTGTTATATAACCTGCGTTCTGGATGGCGTGAGGGATTAGCCAATGAAACTATCTGTTACGGCGACGTCTTGGCGTGCTGTAGGTAAACTACTAGAAACGTCAACGCTGATTGATTAATCAATGTCTGACGTCTTAGGGTCAAAAGCCGCTCGTACGACGTCTGACGCGACCTAACGCTACAACCTGTCAGATCTTCATGTAGTGTAGGCCACCGAAATTATAAAAAAAAACGAAACGAAATATAGATCTGTATTTTAATCAGATTGAACTTTTTTATAAAACCCCTTACATTTCACCCTGTGCACGCATCAAGTGTATTTTTCAGTATATAAGATTGAGAGAGAGAGAAAGAGAGGGGGAGTGGGGGGGGGGTTGACGTCCACTCGACAAAAACCAGGTCATTTCGGGACTAACATATGGTTCAATGTTATTTCAACAATTCGCTAGTGCATAGGGGTCTTTAGCAGTGGGAGAAAACCACACACTCAAAAGGAACAATCACACCATCCGACATCAGGGGGGTTGGGATGGCCTAGTGGTCTAGAGTGCCGCGCTTCGACCTCTAGCTGGCCGGTCACCTCTGGCTCGTAGATAGGGGGGGGGGGGCTTCTCAACCTCGTGGGTTTACTCCGGGTACTCCGGTTTCCTCCCACAGGAAAGACCCCTGCGCGTGCGCTAAGATAATAAAAATGAAAAATAAGACTTGTCTGCGATATTACCTTCGGTGCAAGCAAGCGTTAAACACTAAGAACAACATCCGACATCACATCTTCCCCAATGACAATCACATCCATCGTAACCACAATCACAATCGCAACAATCTCCATCAAAACAGGCGAAAAAACACGCTCCAACATCACACCCACCGCAATCACAAATCACAATCACAATCGCAACCACCGCAATCACAATGGTAACCACCGCAATCACAATCGCAATCGCAACAATCCTCGTCACAATCACATCGTTTACGACAGCCGCACGTTGGACAACTAAAACAACAACACAACGGACAGGTGTCATCAACTACCGTCGTTCCCCCTCCATCAACTGTTGTATACCTGAAAATAAATTATCCAAAATATTACCATAGGTCATTTCGGGACTAACATATGGTTCTTTAGCAGAGGAAGGAAACCAGAGTACTTGTCACCTACAAGCGGTGGATCGGAAACCACATCAATTGACAGACCATACGATCTAAAGCGCAAGCGTTAAACCATTCAATTCCCCCATATTTAAACTATGTATTAGCAATAAATGAAATGAAATGGGGTTCAACGTCCTAGCTAACGAAGATGGGCTTACGCCAAACGACTAACACACTGTTCCTTGCCAGACCATCCACCCTGTACCGCTGACAAGGAGGTCCATCCATCCATCCAGCACCGCTGACAAGGTGTATAAACTACCTAAATGGAAATAGAATCCATAATGTAAAACCAAAATGAAAGATGACAGTTGTGCAATAAATGAATAGTTATTACACTTCATTTAAAACGTTTGGTAATTTATAGGGATTTTCTTTTTTTTTAAATTCTATTTGGATTATCGCCCTTATTATCGTTAATGTTTGTCCATTCTAACTGATGACGTCGAATGGCAAACAGACGACCACCGCCAATATTTCTTGTAATTCTTGTAACTCTTCTTCATATCTGTTTAATAAGAACTGTCTATTCGTCGCGATTGTCAAGCCACTCATACGATTTGAAGGGTTAGATTCCTTAAATAAGTCACGTACTCAAATCATTTCAGAGAGAGGGAGAGAGGTAGAGGGAACCAGGGTAACAGGGGAAACCCATGAGGTTGGACAAGCGATTAATCGAAACCACGCCAACTGAGGACCCGGAGAAATCCCACGAGGGTGGACAGGCGACCCCACTCTCTACTCCTTGTCACGTGCAGGCGGGGAATAGAAACCATGCCAATTGACTTAATGAAATACCTTCTGATCTGATATCCCCTTCTGATCTGATATCCCCTCCACCCCTGCCACACCCACACACATTCATAAACCAGCGGCTGTCAGGCAGGATACGCCCACATTTTCGAGAGATGAATAGAGAACAAGCTAAAAGGAAAGTGATTTTTCCTGCAATCAAGGGCCATAATTCAGGAAATTGCAATTCGATATGCGCAAATATCGACAGGAACCGAGATCTTTGGGTTATAAACTTTCATTTCAAGTTTCAACAAAATCGGATAAAAATCGTGAGCTCTATAGGGTCCACAACCTTGATATACCATATTTTTACGCTATTTGAGAACGAGGGACGGCCATTTTGCCTGTCAGTTTTGGGCTGATTTTCACAAAATTCGAACTCAGCCGTCCTTAGGGTGTAACGGTGATACACTAAAACGTTTTTTTTAAAATGGGATAACAATTATGACCTCTATAGGGTCCACAAGCTAAAACGCGATTTTTCCTACAATCAAGGGCCATAATTCAGGAAATTACAATTCGATATGCGCAAATATTGAAAGGAGCCGAGATCTTTGGGTTATAAACTTACATTTTAAGTTTCAACAAAATCGGATAAAAATTGTGACCTCTATAGGGTCCACAACCTTGATATACCATATTTTTACGCTATTTGAGAACGAGGGGCGGCCATTTTGCATGTCAGTTTTGGGCTGATTTTCACATAATTCGAACTCAGCCGTCCTTAGGGTGTAACGGTGATACACTAAAACGTTTTTTTAAATCGAATAAAAATTATGACCTCTATAGGGTCCACAAGCTAAAAACGCGATTTTTCCTACAATCAAGGGCCATAATTCAGGAAATTACAATTCGATATGCGCAAATATTGAAAGGAGCCGAGATCTTTGTGTTATAAACTTACATTTTAAGTTTCAACAAAATAGGATAAAAATTGTGATATCTATAGTGTCCACAACCTTGATATACCATATTTTTTACGCTATTTGAGAACGAAGGGCGGCCATTTTGTCTGTCAGTTTTGGGCTGATTTTCGCGAAATTCGAACTCAGCCGTCCTTAGGGTGTAACGGTGATATAATAATACGTTTTTTTTTTAAATCGGATAAAAATTATGACCTCTATAGGGTCCACACGCTAAAAACGCGATTTTTCGTACAATAAGGGGCCATAATCCATGAAGTTTCGATCCGATACATGCCAATATCGAAAGCAGCCGAGATCTTTTGGGGATAAACCTATATGTCAAGTTTCGTCAAAATCGGATAAGAATTGTGACCTATAGAGAGTCCACAAACAATTGTGGACGGACGGACAGGGGCGACGGCATAATACGTCCACATGAAAATGTGGGCGTATAAAAATCTTTCGTCCAAGAATACTTACGCTACAACCGGTACTGGTTGAGTTCTAACGACGGGCGTAGAATTAACCACGGAGAGCGGTTGCATGGTAACGGCGGTTATGTTTTCTTCTTTTGCTACAGCCGTCTGAATGCTAGCGTAGGGATTAACCATGGTCACGAAGGTGGCCTTTTCTTGTTTTTGTCTTTCTTCTTCTTTCTCTTTCTCACATGAATCGGGATCGCTAACGGCTTCTTCATAGCTTGGCGATGATGCGCCATCTTCTTCTGCTGAGTCCATGACAATATATAATGACCTTTCAAATTTATCTGGGGAGAGAGAGAGAGAGAGAGAGAGAGAGAGAGAGAATGGTGTTTAACGTTCACTCGACACAAACTAGGTCATTTCGGGACTAACATATGGTTTTTAATTTTAATAATTCGCTTGCGCGTAGGGGTCTTTAGCAGTCGGAGGAAACCGTAGGATCCGGAGAAATCCAACGAGGTTGGACAGGCGACCCTACTCCTTGTCACGTACAACCGGGCAAATTTATCTAGGGAAACAGAGTAAAATATAATTCTAAAAACAGGAGAATGGTTCAAATATGCCAAATTAATAATTAAAAGCAATCGATGGGAGGAAACTAAATTTACTTCCGTGGACAAGGATACATGTATCCTTTTCATTTTAAATATTTCAAATTGTGATATTTGCTTTATGCCTGAGGGGTTGGATGGCCGAATAGTTAACGGGCTGTATAGTAAGATCTATCACTGAATCAAGTGACGTGGTTTCGATTTTCCGCTTGTACGTGACAGGAGTAGGGTGAGCTGGGTAAACTGTATTATGTATAGCAAGATACCCCGCTTCGCCCGGGGAATAAATTCGCAAGGAGCCAAATTCGACAGGGGTCCAATTCGCCCTGGCCCCGAGTTCACAAAGCATTCTCAGACTTAAGTTGAGAATTTACTCAACTTTCAATCACTGTTTATGAAAAATATCTTTGATCCAGAAACACGAAACTTTGCACATAGTTTCTTATTGATGTATTTGCTACATTAAAACAACAAAAGTTTTATAAAGGTCTATATTTTAGTTAAAATAAGGTGAACAATTTTGAGTAAATTCTTTACTTAAGTCTGAGAATGCCTGTTACATAAAACTCTCCCAGGTCCTAGTGTTGTAAAGACAAGTAAAACGAAATTTTGAACTATAAAAAACGAAACGAAATAGGATCTGTATTTAAATCAGATTGGCGCACATATAATCCTACGTATAAACATATTTATCGTGTTGGGTTGTAAGTAACGTATTGCGGACATTAGAAATGTATAATGTACTGTTATCAAATCACGTGAAAGAAGTGGGTTAAATGTACGATTTGTCATAAGCAGTCTTATTTATACTCTACATATCGTTCAATTAAGATAGTATATGATATCCTCTCTTGAGATAGGGACGGATTAATCGTGCATGGGGTGTGAAATGAAATGAAATGAAATAGGTTTTAACGTCCTACTGTTCTGCTCCGACTGGGCTAACGAAGACGGGGATACGCCATACAGTGTGCAATGAGGGAAATTTTGCCTGGGCAGCGGCACTATGGCCTACTCTTATTTTACGTGCACGCCAATGTGTACACGGGGCCTCGGTTTTTCTTACCATCCGAACGACTAGGCAGCTGTCATTGTCAGGCCCATCGCCCTGCACCACTGACAAGGGGAAACCACGCCGGAAAATCGGCCAACACAAGGATCGAACCCCCGACCTCCAGACTAGCGAGCCAGCGTCTTACCCACTTAGCCATCGTGACATTCATGTACCTATACATACCTCTAGGTATTAGTGGTACATAGCAAAGTACAATACAAATCGTCGGTGACATGGAAAAACTTATTTTTCATGATTTTTAGTAGTATAACTGCCTTCGTAGCTTGGATTATATTTTACAGATAAGGTTGCTCAAATGTAGTTTTGGTGTGTTATTTGTAAGATAATTAAACAAATTAAGTGCTGTACAATTTATAATTTTATTTATTTATGTTATTGTTAAGCACACCTGGGCACTTATGTGTAGGGTGAGCTATAAAAAGTACCCTCATAATAATAAAAATAATACGAAATAATGTTAATAATTGAGTGTTAGTTGTACTTAGTGGGTAATTGTGGATAAAGTATATATACACGATAAAAGCTAGCCAATGAGATTAAAAGATGGAAAATTCAGCATTGAATATTTTCGTTAAGTAGACTTACGAGGTTTTTCCATGTCACGGACGAAACACTACTTACTTGTTTTCTTAAATTACACTGTATGTAATGTCTGTAACGTCGACAATAATATATGGAAATATTCGAGTTGTGCTGGTCAATTAAAAGATGGAAAATTCAGCACTGAATATAAATCCTAAATAAAATCTATTTTCGGTAAGTAAACTTATACGAGGTTTTTCCATGCCACGGACGAAACACTACTTACTTGTTTTCTTTAATTACGCTGTATATAATGTCTGTAACGTCGACAATAATATATGGAAATATTCGAGTTGTGCTGGTCAATTAAAAGATGGAAAATTCAGCACTGAATATAAATCCTAAATAAAATCTATTTTCGGTAAGTAAACTTACGAGGTTTTTCCATGCCACGGACGAAACACTACTTACTTGTTTTCTTAAATTACACTGTATGTAATGTCTGTAACGTCGACAATAATATATGGAAATATTCGAGTTGTGCTGGTCAATTAAAAGATGGAAAATTCAGCACTGAATATAAATCCTAAATAAAATCTATTTTCGGTAAGTAAACTTACGAGGTTTTTCCATGCCACGGACGAAACACTACTTACTTGTTTTCTTTAATTACGCTGTATGTAATGTCTGTAACGTCGACAATAATAGAAGGAAATGTTCGAGTTGTGCTGGTCAATTAAAAGACATCAATAGTAATATTTCACAATAACGAATATTCATCATCACGACCTTAATTCTTTGTCGGGGGAGTGGCGTACCTTAACAGATTGCACTTTAAGCAAGATATTATTTCAATATTAGATCAATGTTTGTATTATATCAATGTATGTATTATTAAGCTTTTATCACTAACATATCGGTTGGCATTATTTTATTTATAGACTATGACTGAAATCCTCACGCACTACAACCAGGGGACCGTTTCACGAAATTTTACCTAAGATAATTTGATTGGATAATATTAGATTGATTTTAGTGCTTAGCCAATCAAAATTGAAGCATCTACTAAAATTTGGATTTTATCAATAGTTAAGATTTCGAGAAACAGGCCCCAGTAGAATAGTATTACAACTGATCATACGATACTACCAGGGATGCATACAGAGAGAGAAAGAGAGAGAGAAATGGGGTTTAACGTCCACTCGACACAAACTAGGTCATTTCGGGACTAACATATGGTTTAATTTTATTTCCATAATTCGCTTGTGCGTAGGGGTCTTTAGCAGTGGGAGGAAACCGGAGGACCTGGAGAAAACCCACGAGGTTGGACAGGCGACCATACTCCTTGTCACGTACAACCGGGGATTCGAAACCACGCCAGTTGACTCAATGACAGGTTTTATGATACAGCGCACACGTGCTAACCAGTCGGCCATCCAACCCCCCAGGCAGAGGCGTAGCCGCGAAATATATATTGGGGGGGGGGGTCCGCAACCCTAACCCTAACCCTTTTTTAAAACCCCTAAAAAAATATAAAGAAACACCATGTGGCCATGCTGTCTACACAACTCATTTGCTGATTGGCCCATCCACCGCGTGCAAAGCATTATGGTTACGTGGCTGTCCGGCTAACTAGAAACAATTTTATGGAACACAGTTACGTTTCACTTAAAACACGTTTCCAGGACGATTCTCTCTGTAAATGTAAACCATATTGGGATATGTACAGGTTTTATACAGATAAGATCTTAACTAATCCTAATAATTGTTGTAAATAAATAGGAGTTAGGGCCTACTATGTAAATTTTCGGGGGGTCCAAGTATATTCAGACCCCCCCCCCCCCCCGAAAAATAATTGGGGGGGGGGGGGATCGGACCCCCCGGACCCACCCATGTGTGACGCCCATGCCCCCAGGGATGCATACGGTCATGGATGAAGATTGGAGAGATCGTGTCACACTGTCACCAACAAATCAGTAAAGTAGTTAAGCCTCTAACCCAGTATCATCCACAGTCTTCGAGATTGAAAACACAAATTTATTGTCGATTTAAATCAACATTGATTTTGTGATCTTACCTGGAAAAGATGGGATTCTGATATCCAATATTTAAGACAAAATAAACAGTTTACCATTGGTACACGAATCGTGTACCAGAAGCGTGTCGGCGCCATTTGTAGCAAGGAGCCACGGTGGCTAGGTGGGTAAGGCGCTGGCTCGCTAGCCTGGAGGTCGGGTTTTCGATCCCTGCATTGGCCGAGAAAGTTCGTCCGATTTTCCGACGTGGTTTCCCCTTGTCAGTGATGCAGGACGGAGGGCCTGACAAGGACAGCTGTCTAGTCCTTCGGATGAGACGAAAAACCAAGGTCCCGTGTAAACATTGGAATGCACGTAAAAGATCCCTTGGCAGTTGGAATTCGATATAAGAGTAGGCGATAGTGCCGCTGCCCGGGCAAAATTTCCCTCATAGCACACTGCATAGCGTATGCCAGTCTTCATTAGCCCAGTATAGGAGCAGAACAGTAGGACGTTAAACCTCATTTCATTTGTAGCAAGGGACTCGAAGAACGAGGCTATTCCACAAGTCCTGTCAAACGGTGACGTCATATTCTTATCTGGAGAGCATGCGCAATAAATACTATTGATTTAGACTGGAATAACCAGACGCTAGAGATCGCCATTCGATTGAGATTTCTCGCGTATTTCGCTGAACATAACTGATTAGAAATTACAGTAAAACAGAAGCAATTGAATGTAAATCAGTTTATATACATTCATATTACAATATTATATGCGTTACGATCCATTTGTGTCAATTTCTAGATCCCATCCTAAAAACTAGACACTGTCCTTGCCAGGCCCTCCGTCCCTCGCCACTTACAATCGAGAAACCACGTCGGAAAACCCCGGGTTTTCGGCCATCACAGGGATCGACCCCCGGAACCCCTGGTTAGTAGGCCAGCGCCTTACTTACTGAGCCACCGCAGCTATCTCTACATAACATACACTAAATAATAACAAATTTAGTAGTAGTTAAACATTTATATAAAACATAATTTATTATTATATATATTAATATAAAGCAATCTATTATTTACAAAATTTCAACTTTTAAAATATCCTGATTATATCCTTTTGATATTTATAGTAAAAATATATGATTTGATATGAACGAATCCTTAACAGGCGTATAGGCGTATATATATATATACCTATCTTAATTATTGATTAAAACATGTTGCACGACTTAGTATATAGAATAAAATATAATTTAAAAATCCTGAAAAATTCAAAGATAAAGTAAGCCGGTGAGTACATTACAGCCTAAGAAGTAAATATAAAAATCTCATCAAGACAAATATCCTATGAAAAAAAAAAAAAAAAAAATAAACAATGAAATTGAAATGGGGTTTAACGTCCTATTGTTCTGCTCCAACTGGGCTAATAAAGACGGACATACGTCATACACTGTGTTGTGAGAGAAATAGTAAAAGTACATGATTTAACAGACATACATGCAATATGCATGTAAAATGAACATATCTAATATATGTATTAAAACATTTTGTGCGGGAATATTTAGTAAAATAATATACGAATTAATATCAGTGTGTACTTATATACATGTACGATAAAAAGAAAATTCAATAAAACTGAAAAATACAAAGATAAAATAACCCGGGTGAGTACATTAGAGTCTAAGAAGTAAATATACAGACCCCCCCCCCCCCCCCCACACAAAAAAAAACATAACAATCTCCTTAAGACAGTTATCCTATGAAACGAAATAAAAGTTATCAAATTCAAAAACACAAATTCATGATACACATTTTAAATTCAGAACCTTTCTAGTTTTGATCATATAATCTTATTTTGAGTTATTCCAGACAGATTATCAAAACGTAAACAATGTAAATTGAAGTATTCGCCGTTACCTAATTTATTCCATCTACGTGTATTATTAACGTGTTAAACGACCAATATATACCTAACTAAAGGTGTGATAGGGCATGTATCACTTTCTACATCAGATCTTTAATTGATTATGTAAGCTTAACAATAAGTTTGAGAAATTCAAGTACTCTAAATCACTGAGATTTTGAGGGCTTATTTATCAGTGTTGGCAAGTTCAAGTACTCTGAATAAAAAAAAACATTGAGATTTTGCAGGCCTTTTAATTAGTATTGGCAAGTTCAAATACTCTGAATAAAAAAACACTGAGATTTTGTAGGCCTTTTAATTAGTATCTCTGAATAAAAACCCCAGAGATTTTGTAGTCCTATTACTTAGTAGGATGACCCATGTACTCACAGAAATACAGTCCACCGCTGATAGTTCGAGACTACCACTGAAGCGTGCACATTCGCCGTGCCGAGACCAACTTTCTGACAGTATGATACTATAAATAGCCATGGCACGTGCAATTCTCTACAAATCTATCAACTATTACAGCCGTAAAAAAATTTATTGTTGACGATTTTGAATAGCAGTAAAATTAAGCTTCTTGGTTATTACAGCAGATTTAGAAATTACGTTCGTTTCATTTTTTAAATCGCTTTATCATTAACTGTACCGTTAAGAGCGGCATCTTTTGGTTTAGTACAAATAATATCTCTGAATCACTCGGGTTAGACAGGAACATGATACTAGCAATAGTTTCATTTTACTTTTACAAGCTTCTTAAAACGATTGTTGAGTTGTCTAAAGTGCTTATTTCTAAATTCAATTTCTTGTTCTAGCTTTCTGTTATGTTTCGTAAAAAAAGTAGTCTTGATTATCCCGACCTGTCAATCAGACGTAGAATGGTCGATAGACTGGTTAAGCGAGACTAATTTCAAAACAAGGGCACGTAACCTATCTTTTACTCAAATGTGTCTGGATGTTATGGACGACTCTTGGAACCAGTTTTCAGTCTATTATTTATACATGATTAATGGTCATAGCTTATTAAGTACAACATGATCGTTTATTTAGTGACTATAATTGTGTGAAACTGATTTGAGGCTTGGCATATATATAAATATTGTGGCGTAATTGTCGAGATATATGGAGATATTTATTTATGGTGGGTCACCCTATACTTAGCATAGTTCAAATATTCTGATTAAAACAAAGAATAAAGGCCCAGTCCCAGTGGTCGATGAACACAAAACGTATGCAAAAAGGACACAGCGGACGAGCACACTTTCGGGGGTGGCTCCATCCGTTTTCATCCGCTCCAGAAATGGACAAAATTGACGAAAATTTGCGAAAACAGAACGGAAAAGAACGAACGTGGGAAGTATGTAGCGGGGATGTTAAGTGGATGTTCATCGTAAGCCTAGCGGAAGAAAGCGGGTGGAAGTGGATGACAGCTCCGAAGGGGTTATCGGGGATAATTTCGAAGCGGACGCCTAGCGAAAAGAGCCGAAGCATAGCGGGTGAAGCGGATGCATCACGTACTCCTTACGGGAACAAAGGGGATCCCGCGCGGATGTATATCGGATGCAAACCGTTCACTGCGCATGCGGGGTGTATGAATTGCGTCCGCTCCGCAGATATAAAGGGATGCAGCACGCGCGCAGTCAGCATAAAGTGGAAAGACGTGCTGGCGGCTACATCGATACATCTCCACTACGTGGCAAGGCGAAGAAGGCCAGAACGAGCACCCTACTCCCTGCTGAAGGCCCTGATGTTCAAGCCCCTAATGCTGAAGCCCCTGAAATCCCTAAACAAGCTCCTGGAGGCCCTGATGCTGAAGCCCCTGAAATCCCTGAACAAGCTCCTGAAGGCCCTGATGCTCAAGCCCATGAACGCCCTGCTGAAGCCCCTGAAGGCCTTGAACAAGCTCCAGCCAGGGAGAAGAAGAGGCAACGGAAGAAAAAGGAAGAGAGGAAACAGTACACCGTTTCCGAGGAGCATGAGGATGATGTGCTGGAATGGCTGAGGGAGAATGAGTACCTCTGGAGAAAGGGTCACAGACTGTACCGGGACACCAAGAAGTGGGCAGCTTGGAGAGACAAGGCAGAGAGCCCGGGGTACACTGCAGAAGTACTCCTTGGATGGTGGAAGCACATGCACTCCTGGTATGGGAAGCTACACCTCAAGAAATCCGGGCAGGCCGCCATCAAGCTCACTTACCGGGAGAAGTACGTCATGGCCAAGTGCAATTTCCTGGAGGGTGAGATCCGCCACCGAGGAGCAGCCCCGCTGAGACCCCTCTCCCTCAGCCAGCCCACAGACAGCCAGCCATCTTCAAGCCAGAAGCCACGTACCTTATCCAGACAGGAGTCTTCAGAGGGCCGCACAGCAGAGACCCCCTCGACAGCTGCACTACCCATGGTGCAGAACTTAGAGAATCCCGTGGAGGATGACGCCCTGCTCTCACAAATGGAGGAACAAGCGGCAGCCACCAGAGGCCAACCCACCTCCAGCACCAGCTCCAGAGGACGCAGGCAGAGAGGCAAACTGGAGGGCCGGGACGACATTGTGCTGTTGGAGATCAGGGACACAATGAAGACCAGCACAAGCCTCAAGGCCCAACTGAAGCTCATCCTACCCAGTCCAGGTCTGCTCCTCCACCCCAGGCGACGTCACAGCCCTTCCACGGCTTTCAACAGTCCCTCACCTACCAAGACTAAGACTACCAGGTCTTCCCACAGCAGAGGCAGATTTTCTCAGTCCAAGACCAGGTTCATCAGACGCCACTCATCACCCAGCTGCAGACCAGACAGCCCCAGCACACTCACCCCAACCCTTCCTACACCCCAGAGCCAAGGCCGTCAACAGACAATTTCACAGCAGTATTGGGCCTGACATCTCAAGTCCTTCATGAAGGGCCTCTCAACCTCTCTGGACTGACGTTTTTTCCCCGTTTTACATCCTCTTTGCATTCGTAAGTGCAGTGGGAGCGGGCCTTAAGATTTTGTTTGAATGAGAAGCGTTCTATTATGAGGTAATATGTGGTAGTGGTGTGTTTGTGTTGGGTAAATCACAATTTGACTTTAAGAGAGAGTCTATTTAATTCGATTCTATAACTATATCTGTCAAATTAAAACGTTGTCCTCTTTTTTCGGGTGAGTCACTGTAAACAGTGAAAAATAAAAGAATATAATATTTGCATCACTATTCAGATGGCATTTGTGGTTACTCGCTGTCCAGTTACAATACATATCGAAGGCTGAATTATCCCTTGCCAATGCCTTTTTCCGCCGTTTAATCGCAGAATATATTCAGTCTCTCAACGCATAAGCGCTCCATACGTCAGAGCAGACACAGCGACAGTTGGCCAGCTTGTGATACCCTTACATGTTTGTAGTGTGCAGGCTACATGGATGTTATTTTTTAATGTTTTCGGGAATCCATTAATTTTCTAGTAAGATTGGATATCTCTACACGATTAATAGATAAATATTTGCCATAGTTTTATTGGTGGTAAATACCATTTAAATACTTCCGTGGGAATGCATCTTTAATAATACAAGAATCCAAATTCAGACTGGCGCACGGTTCAGGCACTAATGGGTTTACGTAGCTATTGAAAATCCTTATAAATTTCTAAGCATTTCCTTGGATTAAGATGCCAGCACGTTTTAGTGCCAAAGTCATCCATTTTCCAATAAACCAAAATTCCACAGAAACACTACACGATGTTTTCAGAAGCCCAGTATCAATTCGGCAACTTTTAACATGCCATGTGTAACGGAAGTATGTTTCCAAAACAAGAATCACTTAAAAGGAAAAATCACAGCATCCGACATCGCACCCTTCGCAATCACAATCACCGCAATCTCTGTCACGGTCACGTCGTTTAATGTCACGGTTAGGACAACCTCTACCAATTCGATAATTTTTGACATGAAAAATGTAAGTAGGTTTTTAAAAAAAATGTGAGTCACTTAAAAGGAACAATCACATCCTCCAAGGTCGCACCCACCGCAATCACAATCACAACCACCGCAATCACAATCGCAACAATCACCGCAATCACAATCACAATCGCAACAATCACCGTCACAGTCACATGGTTTACTGTCGCAGGTAGGACAAGTTAAACAGAAACATAACGTACAGGTGTCATCAACTAGTGTAGTTCCTCCACCACCATCAACTGCTGTATACCTGAAAATGTCCACAAAATTAACTTATTTAAACATACATTATGCAAGAGCAAAATCTGCCTATTGCAGGTCTTTACTGAGGCTTCAGATGTTGTAGAAATTATTAATTAGATCTTTATTTACACGACAAGCTCAAAATCAACTCTGTAGACCCACGGGTGGCTTGGATACAGTTTGGATTTAAACAGTCGTCGATTTAAAATTAAATCAATAAATGGCGGACCAAGCTAAGGTTTACCGTTAGTCGCTAGTGTCACTACCGGAAACTGGTGATGAAAGGCCTGCCAAGCAAGGCTACCATAAAAATTGAGCATGTTACTTGATAATAGAGAATATGTGGGTGGAGTTATCGTCTGTCAATCAAACGATCGCCAATTCTCATAGACGGTGCAGACACAATTGATGCCTATTTCTAGTCCAAACTTCCAACAGTGACAATTCCGTTCAGAACAAAGTAATGTGACTGAAATTTTCAACATTTTCTTTTTTATCATCTATTTTTGAATTATTATAGCAAGAATGGCCAACTCTTTATAAAACTCTTAACTAATGTATCTTTAAAGATACATTATGTCACATTATGATAAAGAGCTGATCGTCCTTGCTATAATAGTTCAAAAATAGATAATGCAAAATAAATATCTTGAAAATTTCATTCAAATTACTTTAATTTGTGCCAAGTTATCACTGTTTGTAGTTTTAACAAAATGTGTGCATTGATTGTTTATTATCGTAACCACGGTGCTGGTTATTCTAGTCTTAGCCTTGCTCCTCCATTTTTAGATTTAATCACTAACTGGCCGAACCGTTCTATCTACTAAAAATCGGAGCCAGATGGCATCAAAAGTTGATTATGGTCTTGTCATGTTAATTAAATGTCCAATTAAAGGACAATATTTATGCCAGTCATTATCACATATGTGACAGAACTGGTTAAACACGTTCCAAATATTATTTTATCACATATATGAGTAATCAATGTTTCAATAATAGGAAGTGACGAACGCAAAAGGAAAACACGAGTTATACCTTTATATAACCGAATGAAGTGACGGGTGATAACAGATACAACCAGTCCCATACAACAACTTTTGGTCTTCGAAGGAATTATTAGTGAGCAGAAATTCGCCCATGTATCTGTTATCACCCGTCACTTCATTCAGTTATATAAAGGGGTAACACGTGTTTTCCTTTTGCGTTCGTCACTTCCTATTGTTGAAACATTATTTACTCATCTATCGTAGCAATGATCTCTGTGATAAAATAATATTTGGAACGTGTTTAACCAGTTCTATCAAATATGTGATAATGACTGGCACCAATATTGTCCTTTAATGTAACATTAAGTCCTAACTATGCCTCTTTAAACTGTCTATTAGCAGTAAATGACATGAAATTTTAACGTCCTACTGTTCTGCATCGACTGGGCTAATGAAGACGGGCATACGCCATACTGTGTGCTATGGGAGAAATTTTGCCTGTACACCGGTACTACGGTCTTTATTTCGAATAAAGGGTTCTTTTGAAGGGTTCTTTTATTTGGGGTTAATGTGTACACGGGTCCGGCTTTATCGTACGAACATGCATGCCAATGTGTACACGGAACCTCGTATTTTCGTCCCATCCAAACGACTAGGCACTGTTCCTTGCCAAGCCACCTATCTTGCACCTCTGACAAAGGGAAACCACACCTGATAATCCCAAGGAATTTTCTCGGCCAACACTTAGGTCGAACCCAAAGCCTCCTTTTTAGCAAGTCAGCGCCTGACTCACTGAGCCACCACGGCTCCCGATTAGCAGCAAATTGCTCTTCCATAAATTTCAATACTACCTTTTCTTCCCATGAGGGGCACGCAAAAATCTATAATTTAAAAACAAAATGGCAAATGACAGAATAAAGGCTTTACTCACTACACTTTGTTTTTTTCAAACCAAATTATTTGTATTCCTAATTTGTTAATTTTTGGCGTTTTTTGAAATTCTATTTGGATTATCGTCCTTATCAGGCGTTCTAACTTATAGCGTCAACTGGCAAACGCCATTCAGCAGACAGCCACCGTCAAGACCAGTCGCATTTCTTGTAAATTAATGCCAAGTTCTTATGTTTCACTGATAACAGGTCCTCACATTTTGTCTATGCTGCGTGTTCGTCGGGATTGTCAAGCCAGTCTTACAACTGACGGGTTTGATTCCTTAACGAGTCACGTACTCATACAAATAAAGGGTTTGATTCCTTAACGAGTCACGTACTGGGTACACATCATACAATTGACGGGTTTGATTGAAGGGTCACGTATCGGGTACGCATCCCACAATTGACGGGTTTGATTCATTAACAAGTCACGTATCGGGTACGCATCCCACAATTGACGGGTTTGATTCCTTAACAAGTCACGTACCGGGTACGCATCCCACAATTGAAGGGTTTGATTCCTTAACGGGTCACGTGCTCATACAATAAATGGGTTTGGTTCCTTAAAGAGGCATTAGGTAAGATAAGATAAATAGCTGACAGTTTTCGCTATAATAATAGTTACAAATAGATAATCAAAACAGAAAATATTGAAAATTTCAGTCAAATTGCTTCACTCTGAAACGAGATATTAACGATGTACTATAACAAATACTTATGGAAAAACAGCTATTTATTTATTTGACTCAATCACAGACCTTATGATACAGCACGCACGTGCTAACCATTCAGCCTTCCAACTCGCCTCTTCGCCAAAGAATGGGGGGTTGGATGGCTGAATGGTTAGCGTGCGCGCGCTGTATCATAAAGTCTATCATTGAGTCGACTGGTGTGGTTTCGAATCCCCGGTTGTACGTGACAAGGAGTAGGGTCGCCTGTCCAACCTCGTGGGTTTTCTCCGGGTCCTCCGGTTTCCTCCCACTGCTAAAGACCCCTATGCGCAAGCGAATTATTGAAATAAAATTAAACCATATGTTAGTCCCGAAATGACCTAGTTTGTGTCGAGTGGACGTTAAACCCCATTTCTCCCTCCTCTCTCTCTCTCTCTCTCGCCAAAGAATACTTACGCTACAGCTGGTACAGGTTGAGTTTTAACGACGGGCGTAGAATTCACCACGGAGACAGGTTGCATGGTAACGGCCGTTCTCTTTTCTTGTTTAATTTCTTCTTCTATCTCCTTTGGATTTGGATTGGGATTGGGATCGCTGACCGCTTCTTCATAGCTTGGGGGTGGTACGACATATTTGTCTGATGGGTCCATGATGATATTATACACCTGATTTATCTGGGAAATAAAATAATATATAATTTAAAAAACTGAAGAAAAAGTCATAAATGCCAGATTAAGATTAAAAACTAAATTTACTTCTGTGAACATAAAAAGGAAAAGGAAATAAAATAAAATGGAGTTTAACGTCTTACTGTTCTGTTCCGACTGGGCTGTTGAAGAAGTGCGCGCCCCATACAGTGTGCTACTTACTCACTTAACCACCGTGACTCCGAACACCAAAAGGACACGCGTAAATGTATCCTTTTCATTTTTATATCTTAAACTGTGATATTTGTTTTATTTATGCATCTAAATATTCTTTTTTTTATCTCATATAATTTCATCGTTTGGCGCGATATAGCCCGTAACATTTCATTCATTCACGTTATACACAGAAAAGGTTTGTATATCAAGGTTCAAATCTACTTGTATTTGGGTCCTAATGTATATTTGGATTTTCGAAAGAGAGAGAGAGAGAGAGAGAGAGAGAGAGAGAGAGAGAGAGAGATGGGGTTTAACGTCCACTCGACAAACCAGGTCATTTCGGGACTAACATATGGTTTAATTTTATTTCAATAATTGCGCGTGGGGGTCTTTAGCAGTGGGTGGAAGCCGGAGGACCCGGAGAAAACCCACGAGATTGGACAGGCGACCCTAATCCTTGTCACGTACAACCGAGTATTCGAAATCACGCCAGTTGACTCAATGACTGGCCTTATGATACAGTGCGCGCGTGCTAACCATTCGGCCATCCACCCCCCTTGGATTTTCGAAATACAGAAAATTCAAAACATTTTTACGTTCCCATTCATTCATTCACGTTATATACAAAGAAAAAATTTGTAGTTTGGTCCTGATCTATATTGGGTCTTTCGAACCGAAATACAATAAATTTAAAACATTTACGTGCTCATTCTACTGAACTTTAAATTAAAAATAGTAGTATTTTATAAAAAATAAAAAATAAAAAAAAGGTTGTTGGCTGCGCTGGTCTAACTTTAATAAAAGATCGAGATATATTTCACTTAGCTTTTGTTACAAAACAAGATTGAAGGACATGCACCGGCAGTAGGTGGGGAATAGGTTGCTGAATAGTATTTGATGTCCGTGATTGAGTCAAGTGACGTGGTTTCGATTCACCACCTGTACGTGACAAGGAGTGGGGTCGCCTGTCCAACCTCGTACCGGTACGTTTTCTCAACTCCGGGTCATACAGTTTCCTCCCACAGCTAAACACCTCTAAGCGCAAGAGAGTTATTGAAAAAAAATTGAACCATATGTTAGTCCCGAAATGACCATATAGTTGGTGTCGAGTGGACGTTAAACCCCATTTGTCTCTCTCTCTCTCTCTGGTAGTACGTTCCGTGTGTATACCCAATCCCCAATACAATACTACTTATAAACATGTTATTGTTTGTCGCGCTGTGTACATGTATATATAGGAAGTAACGTGTTACACCACGCTAGGTCACCTAGCGGGGTGAAAGAATTAGGTTAAATGTACCATTTGTCATAAACACACGGCCATAACTGTACAAATAGACTATCCTTCAATAAAAGTATTATCTGGTCCTAAATATCCCCTCTTGAGATCAGGGCCTGATTATGCCTGGCCCTTGAATCAACAGTGAAAAGAGGCATATCCTGGTCATTGTCAGTCACAATCAGTATGTATATCAGTATATGTTAGATAAATTAAAATAGATTTATTAGACTTGTCCCTAATAACGACCTAGGCTATATTAGTATAGGACGGAACTACGATTACCGTTTCCGTAATTCAATGGTTTCAGCATCCATATTATTTACAGATTTTATCTACACTTTCAAATGAATAATAATAGCCTGATAATAATATAGGTTTGATATACAAGAAAATATATCATCTATATCTATGCATCTACATACCTGTTGGAATTAGTGGTGCATAGCAAAGTACAATTTTGAAAGCGATGTTTACAAACACATATTCATACTTACTTACTTGTTTTCTTAATGTTGATGTTGTTGATAGATTCACACTAATGTCGACAGAGTTGTTGTCTACTCTGCTACTACTACTACTAGTAGATTAAAAATACCTAGTGGCTATAGTAATATTATTATTACTATTACTTAGGCTACACAATAAACTGTCATTCACGACTCACAAGATTATGAAATAAAGCTTACAAAAGTTGTCACTATAAACTGCCTTTCACGAAGTCTCACTTTGTAAGATTATGAAATTAAGCTTACAAAAGTTGTCGCAATTTATTATCGGGAATTCTAGCTGTACTTTACCTAAATTGACAAGGACTTTAAGCGGGATGTTAATTCAATGTAAGATCCTTTATGTTGATATTAAAACCTTTTATCATTGGTTAGTATTTTTGTTCGTTATTCTATTTATAGACTATGATTGACATCACGCAGTATAACAAGTAAGATAGGCTAGTTTTGCTTACGGTTATATCTATCTGATAAGGCCAACTTGAAGTTTGGTCAAAGGTCACGAGATGTAAACAGGGCTAGCACTAAACCCAATCCTAATCCTGGTCCTAGCCCTAATACTTAGCCCAACCCTAACCTACATTCCCGTCAACAATCACGTGCCCTAACCTTATTTACATCTCAGCGATCTTGACGAAAATTGAGATGGCCTTAACAAATAGATTTAGTCATGATATTGCAGTATTCAGCTACACACTACTAGGATTTGACCATAAATGTAGAGGGGCAGGGCGTGTCACACATTACTGTCACAAACCAACCGTTAAAATGTTATTATAAGATTGTACACATTAACGATGTTACCAGTCGATCTATCTAATAGCTCTAGCCTGAGAGCAATATGTCACTTTCACAACTTTCATTCTTGTTGACTAAAATCTGACGTTTAACAGGAATTGTTCAAGGGAGATAAGTCCAAGAGACAAAATGGATTCAAACGGAGGTAGCAGACCACCAAATATTCTCTCATTGACTTTAATGTTAATTCTTGAATTTCAAACAAAATGATCTATTTTTTCTTACACTTATAACTTTCAAAATGACTTTTGGTTGTTTTAGAAAGTCTAAGATGAAAAGCATTTCTTATGTAAACATTAGACATTATACAAGCAGACACATTAAAATTTGTAGCAGGTTTACTTCTGGTGTTGGCCGAGAAAGTTCATCAGGATTTTCTGACGTGATTTTCCCTTGTCAGTGGTGTAGGACGGAGGGCCTGACAAGGACAGCTGTGTAGTCATTCAGATGGGATGAAAAACTGAGGCCACATGTACAAATTGGCATGCGCGTAAAAGATCCTTTGGCAAGTGGAATTCGATATAAAAGTAAGTCTTAGCACTGCTGTCCAAGAACTATCTCCCTCATAGCCGGTCATTATTAGCCCAGCCAGAGTAGAACAGTTGGATGTTAAACCCCAGTTCATTTCATTTTTTCACATTAAAATTGGGTTAGAATTAGCACTAGCCCTGTTTACATCTCGTAATTATGCGTTTGACCTTGTCAAATAGATCTAAACCACCACCTCTAACAAATGGGACTCAGGGGCCCTTATTCACGAAAACTTAAACTAAGTTACAACCGAGATTTTAAGAAATACTGCAACTTCATTGGATATATGCAAATTGATTTTACTGGTCAGCCAATCGTATTGCAGTATTTCTTAAAATTTCGATTGTATCTTAGTTTAAGTTTTCGTGAATAAGGTCCCAGGTTTAAAAAAACCCAAAAGATTTTTTTGAACATTCCGGTTGTTATAGTCCGGTGTTCTAACCACTGAAGACCTACATTTTATGTGCTGCTGGACTACAGGTTTTTGACTGGGTTCATATAACGTTAATAGTTCATCAAACTTTTCAAGGCAAGGACAATAACTCCCTAAATAATTGGGGACAGATGTTGATGTTCCATAGGATTTATCCTCCCATTTAAGTGCTAAATGAAATCTTTTAAACGCATTACACCACACCACAAATTTCAAACGAGAATTGCAGGATTATTGCCCTCTTTAAACTTTTAACTCTAAAGAGGACAAAGCTCTCGAATAAATTGCAGATTTGTCCCTTTTTAGCTCTTTGAAATTAACTCAATGGAATTCTTTAAATTTGACCTTGTAGCAGGCACTGACAATGTTGCTTTGTGGGTGTTTGTGAGCATTTCAGAAGCCAGTTTTGTTCTTTTTTAGCTCTTTGAACTTTAACCTGATGAAATTCTTTAAAATTGGCAAGGACAAAGTTGCTGGCGGGTGTTTGCGTCTTTGCGAGACTCTCAGAAGCCATGGTTTGTGGGGTTTTTTTTATCTGTAACTAAATTCATATTTCTTTCTAATTTACAATAAAACGGTTCCATATAAAACATTTAACATGCAATGAGTATCCTTTATTATGATGATTCATTTTATAAAAATTTATAAAATATTATATACAAATCTATATTTAATATTAAATGCCTATAAACCACTTTCTAGTACATATTTTTATGATATTTAATATGAGATCAAACATTATTTCAGACTAATATATGCGATATATATATACAAACATGTTGAAAACTGAGACAATATTATAAAGAGAGAGAGAGATGGGGTTTAACGTCGACTCAGCTAGGTCATTTCGGGACTAACATACGGTTTAATTTAATTTGAATAATTTGCTTGCGCGTAGGGGTGTTCAGCACTGGTGAAAACTCAAGAGGTTGGACAGCAGGCGACCCTACCACTGGGGAATGGAAACCACGCTAGTTGACTCAATGACAGACCTTATGATGCAACGCGCACGTGCTAACCATTCGGCCATCACCTCCATCAATACTATACTAGGGCTCTTGATTCATTTCTATTTGCCAGTTTCAACTGACTGGAAATGATTATTGACCAGTCAAATTTAAATGCCATAAAATTAGAATTTCAAATAATTTAACATTACAACACACTAAAACAGTTCAAAATATCTTTAAAAATTGGAATAATGCTTAAAACTGTCAAATTCTTGGCAAACAAAAAATCTTGTTTATGCAAGATAAAGAAAATATATCAAAAATTAATCTGCTGGCAAAGTTTTGAATTTAAAGTTCTGATATACGTATAAAATTTATGTAGATCAATCTAAATGAAAGAGGAAAATGGGGTTTGAGTTCACTTGACACAAACTAGGTCATTTTGGGACTAACATATGGTTCAATTTCATTTCAATATTTCTCTTTGTACGTATGGGTCTTTAGCAGTGACGTGAAACAGGAGCACCTGGAGAAAGTCCATGAGGTCCAACAAACGAACCTACTCCTTGAAACCATGCCACTTGGCACAATGACAATCTTACTATCTAAAGCGGACACGTTAAACGATTCGGACACACATTCCCTCAGCAAACAATATACAAATGTGTGAAAATATAATAAATTAAAAACACAATCAATTCATCAGATATTACAAAGTTTTTAAAGATATAAAACATCGTAAATAATACTTAAAATTCTGTAAAATGTTTACAACAGACAGAGATGAAAACACACAAGTCTAAAGAAGTAGGCCCTTCGGCTCAATAAAATCAATACACTAAAACAAGTATTAATACAGGAGTGGCCAACCTTTTACATACCATTCGTCAATTTGTTCATACATGAATTCAGATGCACCATACAACTCTCTCCACCCACCCCAACCCCCAATATAAATGAACAAAAGTCCATCTTTCCTAAACTGAAAACAGATTGATGTGGAAAAGATAACATTTGCTAAAAGAAAGAAGAGAGCAAGAGATAAATGGGGTTTAATGTCCTCTCGACACAAGCTAGGTCATTTGGGGACTAATATATGGTTCAATTTTATTTCAATAATTTGCTTGCTGGTAGGGGTCTTTAGCAGTGGGAGAAAACCGGAGGACCTGGAGAAAACCCAAGGGGTTGGACAGGCGACCCTACTCCTTGTCACGTACGACCGGGTATTCGAAACCATGCCAGTTGACTCAATGACAGGCCTTATGATACAGCGCGCACATACTAACCATTCTGTCGAGTGGACGTTAAACCCCATTTCTCTCTCTCTCTTGTCTTAGTGCATGTGCCGGAGGTAGGCCATCCCTGAGTAAGAGGACAACTAATAAACTATAATATATTAAAATCTATAAAACAGGAAGACAGGATATTATATGAAGAGCCCCGGAGAAGAACGATCCAAGTCACTTTCTCAACGAACCCCAGTTAATGGCACCATCTGGTAGCAAATTGTATAAGCTTTCTGTGGAACAATCAATTTCAGGTAAAAAAGAGGCACATCGAACCAAGGACCTTCTGAAATGGCATCCCGGAGAAATACAAGTCCATCATATTTATTTGACCTTATTTCGGCTTAAAAGTGGAAGTCAGTTGTTGTACTGCTAATTATGTTTCGTATTAAACATCATTTTAAAGTTGTAATTAAACCCACTCGTTGTTCTGTTTGTGTCAAGCATTCTCGTCCAAAAGTCTGTTTTGCCTTTTATGCGAAAAGACATAAATGTGACTTAGATCGTTCTTCCCATGGACTCTTTATATATATCACCTTTTGTTCACTCTATATATATATATATATATATGCACATTTTTATATAAAAAAAAAACAATCTATAGAATAGGCAATTTGATTAAAATACAGATCTATATTTCGTTTCGTTTTTTTTATACTTTCGATGGCCTACACTACATGAAGATCTGACCAGTTATAGCAATAGGTCACATCAGGGGTCAAAAGACCGACTTATGTATGACCCTTTTGACGTCAGACATTTGATTAACCAATCAGCATTAATGTTACTAGTGGATTACCCACAGTTCCGTGAAAAACACGCCTACTGCAGCTCGCCGTAACAGACCGTTTAATTGGATTATCCCTGACACCATTCAGAACACGAGTTAAATAACAACTCTTCCAGATCCAAGTGTAGTAAAGACAAGTAAAACGAAATTTTGAACTATAAAAACGAAACGAAATGGAATCTGTGTTTTAACCAGATTGTAGAATAGGAAGACAAGATATTATATATATCACTCTATATACACATTTTTATAAAAAAAAAATTGGTATTAGTCAGGTCATTAAGGTTAGAAATCAATAACATTTTGACAAAAGCATGAAACTTGGCATACAACTAGTGTTTGATGTTCTATTTCAAATAAGAACTTGACGCACGTGATTTGACCTCATTTTCGACCGCCATTTTGAATTCAAAATGACTGCTCTGAACTATGGGATTTTGGCTATTTCAGCTTGACAATATGATGGAAGAAAGAATTATGGGATTTTGGCTATTTCAACATCACGATATGATGGAAGAAAGAACTAAGTGTCAAAATCTATGTTTTAGCACCTGATGAATTCATCAGAAGTATCGTACTTCTATTACTATATATTTATAGTTACCAAAAACAACAGTTCAATCTTTGGGTCACTGACATAGCAGTTAAAAAACACAACACAATTTATATGGAAAACAGTCACTAGTTTATACACATACAGCATGACGTTTCGACAAATTTGTGTTTAAACCAGTGATTGTTTTTCATATAAATTGTGTTGTGTTTTTTTTTAAGTGCTCAATTGCTAAATGCCACTCAAAGGATTATATTCGTGATAGAAGTACTTTGTTAAGCGGTGGACACACTAGTCGGATCAATTTGCGCCAAATTTTATTCGGCCGAATTGGTGGACACCGCAGGCGAATCCTTCATCCGATTCACTAGACGATTGCATCACCTTTCACGTCACATGATTAAACATGGCAGCGACCATGTCTTCAAACAATCATGTGACTTCTCGATATGATTGTATGATGAGTGGTGATAACTTTAGCCTTTAGAGCGTCACAAGATTTTGCAAAGTGATCAAGGGCCATAACTTTGGCAGTAATTATCGGAAATCAATAGGATTCTTTGTCTCATTATCTCAAACACTGTGTATAAATTTAAAGTCAATCGAATATTAACTTTAGCCTTTAGAGCGTCACAAGATTTTGCAAAGTGATCAAGTGCCATAACTTTGGCAGTAATTTTCGGAAATCTTCGTCTCATGACCTTAAACGCTGTGTATAAATTTAAAGTTAATCGGATATTAACTTTAGCTTCTAATGCGTCCACAAAATTTTTCAAAGTGATCAAGAGCCATAACTCTTGCAGTTATTATTGTAAATCGCTTGTAAATAGGCTTCTTCGTCGCATGACTTTAAACACTGTGTATAAATTTAAAGCCAATCGGATATTAACTTTGGCCTCTGGAGCGTCCAAAAGGTTTTTTGAAGTGATCAAGGGCCATAACTCTGGCAGTAATTATCGAAAATCATGACCCTAAACACTGTGTATAAATTTAAAGTCAATTGGATATTAACTTTGGCCTCTAGAGCGTCCACAAGATTTTTCAAAGTGATCAAGGGCCATAACTCTGGCAGTAATTATTGGAAATCGCTGAAAATCAATAGGCTTCTTAGTCGCATGACTTTAAACATTGTGTATAAATTTAAAGTCAATCGGATATTTACTTTAGCCTCTAAAGTGTCCACAAGATTTTTTGAAGTGATCGAGGGCCATAACTCTGGCAGTAATTATCAGAAATCGCTGAAAATCAATAGGCTTCTTTGTCTCATGACCTTAAACACTGTGTATAAATTTAAAGTCAATCGGATATTAACTTTAGCCTCTAGAGTAGAGCGTCAACAAGCAATTGTGGACACCAGACTGATGGACAGACCGACGGACGGACGGGGGCGACGACAATATACTACATTTCAATGTGTGCGTATAAAAAGGCAGCATGACCAATTTTCATTTTTGTGTAGATTTCTTAATTTAAGGTCATACAAAAAAATATTTCGGATCTCAAATACTCATGTAAATATATCATGTAAATATATTCCCTCAGTTACAGGAAGCGAAAATCTGACAAGTACACAACGCCGACAAATGTTACTGACACTAGATAATCATACATTCCTATAAGCCACATGATGAATGAGATATGTGATACTGGATAATCTTAAATTCCTCTACACCACATGATGAATGAGTTAAATGATACTGGATAATCATACATTCCTATAAACCACATGATGAGATAAATGATACTGGATAATCATACATATCTATCAACAAAATATAAGATAAATGTTACTGGATAATCATATATTCCTATAAACCACATGATGAGTTAAATGGTAAATCATACATTCCTATAAATGATACTGGATAATCATACATTCCTATAAATGGTACTGGATAATCATACATTCCTATAAATGATATTCGATAATCATACATTCCTATAAATAATACTGGATAATCATATATTCCTATAAATGATATTGGATAATCATATGTTCCTATAAATGATATTGGATAATCAAACATTCCTATAAATGATATTGGATAATCATACATTCCTATAAATGATACTGGATAATCATACATTCCTATAAATGATATTGGATAATCATACATTCCTATAAATGATACTGGATAATCAAACATTCCTATAAATGATACTGGATAATCAAACATTCCTATAAATGATATTGGATAATCATACATTCTTATACAGTCTTAAGACCAACTAGAAATCAGCCAGATTTCTTCAAGTTTGGGAATGTGACCTCAAAGATTTGTTGAAGAGAATCCTGTCATTAACCTCTCAAAGACAATAAATTGTAGCCCAATTATTATCTATTCAGATGGTGTATTGTATAAGTGTCATATTACACTACTCTATATTTAGAATGTAACACTAAAGCTAGATGGGTTTGGAATCAGATTCTATGAAATTTGAATAAGAGAATAAGAAAAACTAATCAAATTAAACACAGAAATAAACAAATTTAATAACAATTTAATAAAATTAAAAAAAATTGATTCAAATATTACATAATGTAATAATAAGCTTATTAATTTGATGTAATATCTACAGCAGCTTGTCTAAGCCAGGGTATAAAATATCTTACATTATTTTACTCATATACTTTGATATTGACCAATTTGATGTTAACCAATTAAATGATTTTGGAACTTTTTCTTGGGGAGATAAATATTCATAAGTAAAACAAGGGTTGTTGAGCACATTACGATTGTATAACTCTTGCCAATTATATATTGATTTCTATAGAAAGGGGCCAATATCGAAATATTAATGGCCTATTGATCCATCGTACAATACTATTTACGAACTTATCAATTATCAGTAAAAGAAAATTTGATCCAAAATTATCTATTTTGGTGCAAAAATATGAACATTTACTGATTATTTACATACAGGGAAAAGGTCACCCCAAAACAATCTACATGTATTTGTTATTTAAAAGAGCTAACTCGCTAATATTTAGGACCTAGAAATTGACACAAATGGTTTGCAACACAAATAATAATGTAATATGAATGTACATAAACTGATTTAGTATTTATTGCGCATGCTCTCCAGATAGGAATATGACGTAACCGTTTGAGTTACTTGTGGAATATATCTAGCCCCGTCCTTCTAGTCCCTTGTTATAAATGGCACTTAAAGGCATTCGTGAACCGATGGTAAAATGTTTATTTTGTCTTACAATCTTATGGAAGCCTATAACTACCATTTATAATTTCTACTTTTCGCCCCTTCAAAACACGAAAGTCGAAAAGTGACCTTGAAAGTAGAGACTACATCAACTTCTGAGGCGAAAAGACAACAGTACGACAGCAAGCCAAAATCAAAGGTCGCTAATATCGCCATCAATATTAGACTTTATAAACTATTTTGTTAACGCGAATTTATTGTCAATGTCAACAAAACAGTACACCTTTAATAATGTATTATAACAATATTACTTATATTCTCTGTCACCACAGGGGGATCACGTGGCTAAGTGGGTAAGACGCTAGCTTGCTAGCCTGGAGGTCGGGTGTTCGATCCCTGCATTGGCCGAGAAAGTTCATCCCGATTTTCCGGCGTGGTTCTCCCTTGTCAGTGATGCAGGACGGAGGGGCTGACAAGGAAAGCTGTCTAGTCGTTCGGATGGGATGAAAAACCGAGGTCCCGTGTACACATTGGCGTGCACGTAAAAGATCCCTTGGCAGAGTAGGCCGTAGTGCCGCTGTCCGGGCAAAATTTCCCTTATAGCACACTGTATGGCGTATGCCCGTCTTCATTAGCCCAGGTTAGGAGCAGAACAGTAGGACGTTAAAACTCCATTTCATTTCATTTCATTTCTGTCACCACAGAGTTATTGATGTGGAAATTTACACATCAAGAACTCGTAGTATTATTCTTACAATTTCTCGTACAATAGGGGCCACAAGGCAAGAAGTTAGGCCCGATATATGCGAACATCAAACCGAGATCTTTGATACATAAACATATAATATTAAGTTTTTTTCAAAACCGGATACAAATCGTTAGAGGGACCACAGCCTTCGATCCGATTATCACAAAATTCAAACCCAGGGTGTAACGGTGTATATTTAAACGGTTTTTAAAATCGGGTATAAACTGTAATTTTTGGTACACCCGGGGTCCATAATCTAGGAGGTTACGGACCGATATGTGCGAATATGGAAAGAAACAAAAATCCGTGGAATATAGACATATATTTTAAGTTTGATCAAAATCGGATAAAAAAAATTGTGACTTCTACAGTGTCCACAACCTTGGTATTATATACTTTTATACTATTTGCGAACGAGGAGCGGGCAGTTTCAATCCGATTTTCATGAAATTCGAACTCAACCATCATAAGGGTGGAATGGTGATGTGTTAGAACAGCTTTTAATATTGGATAAAATGTCAATATCAAAAGGAACCGCGTGTCCACAAATAAATTGTGGGCTGACAGGGGCGACTCAATACACGTCCACTTGAAAATATGGGCGTACAAAAATAGCTCAGCATGATAAAACTTGGTTTTTGGAAGACTAAACAACTGATATCAAAGACTTTATATGAAATGAGATTTTTATTTTAGAAATTAAAATGTTAAGTTATTTGATACTCCCACTGGCAGGTTAATAGTTGTCAACGCTTATGTAATTTATATTAGGGCAACACTACTCAAGACGGACATGTTGTTTAGATCAGCATACCAAGCAATTAAAATCAGTGAACCGGACCAAACCCAAACATCCAAAATTTAGCACTTTTTCCTAGATAGTCCTAGCACTGTATAAACCACATGATGAGATAAATTTAGGAGGACCTTGAAATGTGGTCTGAGAATTTATTTAGCCCAGTAGTGACTTGATCCTATGACAAAATAAAAACACAAATATAAAAATCTCCCATAAATCTGATTAAAATACAGATCTATATTTTGTTTCGTTTTTTTTATACTTTCGATGGCCTACACTACATGAAGATCTGAACTGTTGTAGTGGAAGGTCATGTCAGGGGTCGTACGAACAGCTTTTAACCCTATGACGTCGGACATTGATTAATCAATCAGCGTTGACGTTTCTAGTGGTTTACCAACAGTTCCGTGCATCGCACGACAAGAAGTTTTCATTCCGTAATACATCGTTTCATTGGCTAATCCCTCACTTCAACCGAACACGGGAACACAACTCTTCCAGATCCTAGTGTTGTGAAGACAAGTTAAAGTTGCAATTTCATATTTTTAAGTTATATTTTTAAAATTTATTAAAATAAAGCCTTAAAATAGATGGTATCTATAAACAGTCCTACCTTGTTAAAGAATAATCCTATTAATCCTAAAATAATTCACTATTGCCAGTTGAGAAATTTCATCTTCAAATTCAAACGTTTGAAGGTAACTACTCCATGGTGGAGAATAGAAAACAAGGGAGGTAATTGTGTTATTATTTCCGGGGTAAATGAGTTTTAAGTGTGAGAATGACACCTATGTTCGTATAATAGTGAGTTGACAACCTATTGAGCAAAAGACATAAAAATAATTATGTTTTGACTTTCTTAGAAAATATGAAATTGTAACTTTAAATGAAATTTTGAACAATAAAAAACAAAACGAAATAGGATCTGTGTTTTAATCAGATTTTTGGGAAGGATTGTGTAAGAACCAGAATATTTTTTTTGTATGCCCTAAACATCAGTTAATGCATTTCTTTAAACGATTCCTCAAGGATGGACTTTACATCATATTTAATATTATGGTCTATAAAATGTCTGAGTGTTTTGGCCATTTTACCGTGTAATTCCCATTCAGACTGCCAATTCATATCGTCAATCTGTTTATTACCATCAAAACTAAACTTGGTCGGCTTAGGGCAGCCGTAATGTTCAAAGGTAGCCATATGATTTTTCTGTCGTCTTCCCCGTTTTTTGCGTTGAATATTTTCGTGCACTCTTTTACAAACAAAGCACTCAAATCCATCGATGAAGTTGATGGCTGTTGGAGACCAACTACCCCCACTATCGATGGACCATTCTCTGTTTTTCAGAATTTTTAATAATATTGGGTTCGTTACTCCAGTTTTTTTCCATTCTAAATATTTATTGTATTCGTCGTCGTTATTATCGAGGTATTTTAGGTAAGCTGCCAATTCCTTTACAGATTTAAAGTCATTTATAATAATTGCTGAATGATTTGATGGCAAGAGATCCTGAAATCATAAATTTGTTGACATGTTTCAATTGGCAAGTACTCTCAATTTGTCAGTAATTATAATTAATAAAAAAATATAGCACAATGTTTTAAACATACATTACGCAAGAGCTAAATTTGCCTATTACCGGTCTTTCTTTAGGCCTGAAATGTTATCTAAATTATTGATTAGACATTAATTAACTTATCCAGACCATAATCAACTCTCGATGCCACAGCTAGCCTGCAATATTTAGCGGATTGAATATATTTTTCGAAAAAAAAAATTAAACGTAAAAATGGATAATCTAGGCTTTGTTTTTTATCATACCGACTTTAGTAATGATGATCGAGGCTAGCCTAAAATTCAAAAGCTCATGTCTCGGTTCAAAGTGGAAAGATTTGACTGAAATTTTCAGCATATTTTATTTACGCTATATATTTGATAACTATTACAGCGAGAACTGCCAGCTCTTTATCTAATCTTCCACAATGCCCCTTTAAGTAGTTTGTTCATAATCATAGAAATCTCTTTGAAATTTATAACAACTCACACAGTAGTTACTAGAGACGTTTTCTTACCAGTATATATGTCATGTTATATATATCTAGGTTGAAAAACAATTGTATTCTTTCTACCATGTTCATGATGGACTGGATTCAGGGTAAATTTGTTCATTTGACAGGTGGAGTTATTTCCCCTTTTCCCACAGGATTTCAGAAACCAAATCAAAATGAAATGGGGTTTTCGTCCAACTGTTCTGCTCCTATACTGGGCTAATGAAGATGGGCATACGCCATACAGTGTGCTATGAAGGAAATTTTGCCGGGCAACGGCACTCTGGCCTACGCTTATATCAATTCCAAATGCCAGGGGATCTTTTACATGCACACCAATGTATACACGGGTCCTCGGCTTTTCGTCCCATCCGAAGGACTAGACAGCTGTCCCTTCGTCCTGCACCACTGACAAGGGGAAACTACGTCGGAAAATCCTGATGAACTAAGACCAAATCAAAATACACTATATTTTAAATATTTATTATTTACCCTGACGGTTGGAGAACCATACACTATAGGTACAGATCCCACCATTAATGGTCTCCATAGCTTTTCTGTTACATAATCTGGACACACACCATTCTCCATCGCCAATGAAAACTTATATTTCGCTACTAATTTGTAAAAGTCGACATGATCCATACCTTTGATGGGGTCACTTAGGCTAAAATTTCAAATAAGAAAAGTCTGAGTTATAAACAACCATTTTAAGAAAAGGAAAGAGATGAAGGTTAACATTCATGTACCATCCACAGTTAGTGGTGCAATAAAATGAAATGGGGTTTACCACACTACTGTTCTGCTCCCACTCGGCTAATGAAGATGGGCATAGCTATACAGTGTGCTATGACGGAAAGTTTGCCCGGGGAAAGCGACACTATGGCCTACTTTTATATAGAATTCCAACTGCTAAGGGATCTTTTCGTATATATTAAACATACATTATACAAGAGCTAAATCTGCCTATTGCAGGTCTTTCTTTAGGCCTGAAATGTTATCTAAATTATTAATTAGACATTAATTAACTTATCCAGACCATAATCAACTCTCGATGTCATCAGATTTCTCAGATATTATATAGATTAGAACAGTTCAGCCATATTTTGATTTAAGCTAAAAATGGAGGAGTGAGACTTAGCTTCGAACAACCAGTACGGTGGTTGAAATTATTGCACATGTCTGTCAAACCTTCAAAAGCTAATATCTTCGCTCGCAATAGAGTAATTTGAATGAAATTTTCAAATTATTCATTTTACATTATCTATTTTCGAACTATGATAGCAAGAATGGCTAGCTCTTTATCTAAATCTTACATAATGTATCTTTACAGATTATGGCCTCACACACCTATCAATAATAGTATACTGTACTTACTGATCTGGAATATTTTTATTGTGTAAACACTTTCCATAGGCATCCACCTGAACTAAATCCATGAGTATTTTAACGTAACTGTCTCTGTCCGATGGTGGATCACAATCTGAATGAGTATATATTATCGATCCTAACTCGGCCTGCCATTCATTCTTCTCTTTCACGGGAACAACGTATTTCATACTCTGTAACCAATCTAAGCTAATCAGATACTGAGTTGTGATTGGGTAATCAGATTCGCGACGAAATGTACATGTATGGTTAAACATGGTCATGACGTCTGCATGAGAAAAATAATAACTATTTTTTGGAGATTCTTCATGAAACAAGGCCCATTCATGATGAGGTAGTCTAGGTAACGGAAGATCGTCCATTTTCATATCCGAGCCATAGAACATAAACACCTATAAAAACAAGATAATAATAAAATGAAATGGGGTTTAACGTCCTACTAATAGCAAGAGATAGAAAGAGAGAGAGAAATGGGGTTTAATGTCTACTCGACACAAACTAGGTCATTTCGGGACTAACATATGGTTTAATTTGATTTCAATAATTCGCTTGCGCGTAGGGGTCTTTACCAGTGGGAGGAAAACGGAGGACCCAGAGAAAACCCACGAGGCTGGACAGGCGACCATGCTCCTTGTCACATACAACCTACTAATAGCAATAAAGATGGGCGTACACCATGAGAGGGACTTTTCTATGCCACTGAGAAAGTTTTGACAGCTGTCTAGTCATTTGGATGGTAAGAAAAACTGAGGTCCCGTGTACACATTGGCATGCACGTGAAAGAGTAGGCTGTAGTGCCGCTATCCGGTCAAATTTTCCTCATAGCACACTGTATGGCGTATGCCGGTCTTCATTAGCCCAGTTCGGAGCAAAACAGTAGGACGTTAAACTCCATTTCTACGCCTAACTCTTTATTTCGAATTCCAACTGTCAAGGGTTCTTGCATGTTCACAGCAACATGTGCACAGCTCCTTGTTTTTTCGTCCCATCTGAAGAACAAGACACAGCTCCTTGTCAGGTCCTATCTGTCCTACACCACTGACAAGAGGAAACCAGGACAGAAAATCATGAGGAACTTTCTCGACCAACACCAGGAGTGAACCTGAGACCGCCTGGTTAGCGAGCCAGTGTAATACTCACTGAGCCACTGCGGCTCTCAAGATATTAAAGATAGGTTCCCAGAAAAGTATTTATCAGGTGGTTATTTCCAATTAGAAATATCTGCATGCATGACGTCAACAGTTGCACGCTGAGATTGAGTGCTTGATGTACATGTTAATAAACTTTATCAAGCGTTAGAAGTACAACACTTTCTGAGATAAAAATCACACAGAAAGACGCTGCCAGTGGATAATCCGAGAATTTAATTAGGATTTGATATTTGTAATAAATAGTCAGCGATTAAAGACAACATCGTCTTGTGTATGCAATGAATTCTCCTCCGACTTCGCACCTGTTGCTAGGTACCGAGAGAGGTAAGTCACGTGACACAAACATGACCTCTTTTGATCGATTTTTTATAGCAGGGGCATTCCTTGGCAATTACAATATTCTGAGAAGGATTTGAAGCAAAATTATGATAAATTAATTAGTTTGAATATGTTTTTAGTCCAAATATATCATCAAATCACCCAGTTTGTACGCGGGAATGTATCTTTAAGATATTAAGTGTCACTCCACGAGAAAACCATGCAAAATCCTGCAAAAGTGATAAGGTGGGGGGTCGGCACTTCGGATCCATATTCACAGTGATTAATCAGTCCGACTAGACTACTCGTTGACCAAAAGGGCCGATCTAAAAAATTAACCGTTCGGGAGATATGGCCCTATAACGATTTTCAGCCTATTTTCACCGATTTTGAGTCAAAATTTAAGCATATTTAGAGTCATTTTTTCAGGCCAAAATAGGGACTGCGTGATATACTGATGGTAGGTGATGATAGTATATGTCTTCGACTATTCAAGCATCATGACCAATTTATGTTGCTCCATGTCTCTGAGACATAGTATGGAAACCACTAATAGGTGTCGCCCATCACCTTGAAAGTACCCTATCTTTGAAATTAAATATAGCCGATGGTACGGGTATGGGCAAGATGGGTAAACGGTAATTATGTAGAGGGGTACTAGTGCTACCAAAATCAACAATAAAATTTTTGCCCACTCTTGTCCCATTATCAGAAATAATTTTTAAAGTTACCCCTTTTTCGAAATTTTGACCGATAGTTAATTGGTTGTTCACTATATATGCGCATAGTTTAATCGCCATATCGACCATAAATTTGCTCGAATCTGCTCGAATGAACTAGAAATGTTTGATAGAATGACTCCTGTATCAGGGGGAACTGTCAATTTTTTTTTCCGATATCACTTATTCACTGTTTCTGAAATTTTCGCATATTGACTATAAATCTTCATGATACGATTTCATGGGTTTGGTGACCAAAAGTACCTTTATGCATTATCAAAAATTATTTTGACGGATACCCCCTGTCTCTACCTAGTCCTAAAGCGGCGGAAGCTTTATAATGATCAGACCAATAGACGAAATTTTATCAAAAAAATTAAGTAAGTGAATCAGTAATTATACACAAATGTAACAATTAAGTAAGTGAATCAGTAATTATACAAGAACGTAACATTTCTTATAATGTATAATGAATGACTTTAAAATAACATAAAAATGGTTTTCTTGTACAACATAAATATTTTTGCGATATCTATTCTGCGTAGACTCTGGACAAGACATCAATAAATTTCTGAAACGTACGATTTATATCAAATAGGCAAATTTAATGTTTGGCCTTCATATGAAGTTACGTTGCAAGATATTATCCTCGAAGAGTTGATCCGATACGATCCTCGAAGAGTTGTGATTCTTATAGTTCACACTGTTCAATAATTTGAGAACGAAGTTTCCTTCTCGAAACTAGATCTAAGGCAGGTTCTTCATTAATTGTGTCATGTTCAACCTGCCCGAGTGGATGACCGCACGTGGTTCCCTTTGTCCGTGGTGCAGGACGAAGGGCCTGGCATGGAACCATGCATAATCTTTTAAATGTACACAGTGGTCCAATGTACACATTGGCGTGCACGTAAAAGATCCCTTGACAGTTGGAATTTGATGTAAGAGTAGGTCGTAGCACCGCTGCCCCGGGTCAATAAAAACAAAAAAACAAAAGCACACTGTATGGCGTATGCCCATTTTAAATAGCCTAGTCCTTTTGCATTTCATATCCCTTGCTGAATAGTTCATAATTCGTTTTGCAAAACGAAATAAAATGGGGTTTAACGTCCTACTGTTCTGCTCTCACTGGGCTAAGGAAGACGGGCATACGCCATACAGTGTGCTATGAGGGTAATTCCAACTGCCAAGGGATCTTTTATATGCACGCCAATGTATACATGGGGCTTCGGTTTTTTGTCCCATTCGAATGACTATACAGCTGTCCTTTTCAGACCCTCTCCGTCCTGCACCACTGACAAGTTGGAACCACGCCAGAAAATCCTGATGATCTTTCTTGGCTAATGCAGGGATCGAACATGCGACCTTCAGACTAGTGAGCCAGCGTCTCACCCACTTAGCTACAATTCGCTTACTAGAAGATTAATCTATTTGGTGCATGTCATGCAACCTTTTAACCTACCTGAGTTTTAGGATGATCTTTAAGATGTCTGTTTACAGAGAAAAAACATTTATTATCTCCGCAAGTTTTATATCTTCCCTTTTCTCCAGTAAATGGTGTCCACCATAATATAATAGGTTGATTAATTTTATCTGGTTTTAGAGCTAATAATTCCATTTCATCATGTAGAGGTATACGAGGTTCTTAAAGTAAAAAAAACAAGCGGTTGCCATGCAAGAAACGCCCACATTTTGCAAGAGATGGACAGATAAGCTAAAAATAGTGATTTTTTGTGCAATCAGGGGCCATAATTCAGGACATAATTTTGGGATATAAACACAAATTTTTTGCATTAGTACAGCAGTGTTGCGTGTGGATTTATCGGCGATCATGTTTGATCGGACTCCCTTTTCTACTTCCATCACTTTTACACAGAAGACCTAGCGGTTAACCGTCCCTACTGTGTCCACATGGAACTTCCTACTTTCTATTAGGGTTAGGAATAGGGTTAGGGTCAGGTATTTCAGATTAAAACCTATAACACAAAATGAATGTCGATTTATCATGTATGAATTCTTATTTACACTTTGTTTCAATAAAACACAATCTTTCAGAGAGAGAGAGAGAGAGAGAGAAATGGGGTTTAACGTCTACTCGACACAGACTAGGCCATTTCGGGAATAACATATGGTTTAATTTTATTTCAATAATTCACTTGCGCGTAGTGTGTCTTTAGCAGTGGGAGGTAAACCGAGGACCCGGAAAAAACCCACGAGGTAGGACAGGCAACCATATTCCTTGTCAAATACATCCAGGGATTTGAAACCACAGCAGTTGACTCAATGACGGGCTTTATGATACAGCGCACACATGCTAACCATTCGGCCATTCATCCCCCCATGATTTTTCAGAGAATATTTTTGAAGAAATGGCGATAATCTAGGGACAAACAATATATTGGATTATTGCAGTATTTTTAAACGGTCAATAAATTATTGTCAATAAAATTTACACATTGAGATATATTGATTTATTGAAATTATTGTCCAGCCCTAGATAAGTTATAATGTTCCAAAAACCATTGACCAGACAGATTTTAATTGCTGTCTGCTTTTTTCAAAAGGTGGGGGATAAATATTAAGGGCTACTGTGTTTCAAATGCCTCAAAGAACCTATTTGTAGACAGACAAACTAATTTTAATTGCTCTTTCGCTTTTTTCGAAAGGTGGGGGACAACAATTCAGGGCTACTATGTTTCAAATGCCTCAAAGAATCTATTTGTAGGCTATAAGCTTGTCCGATCAAAGCAAAATGCATTGCAACAATAGGACTGTGTATGGCCTTGTATAATATGTGACCCGCTCCCACGAAACCAGGAGCTTGTCGTACAACTTCATTTTGTACTACGGGAACCAAAGCATAAACTGTATGTCTTTTTGTTGCTGTGATTGAGCCGAACTCAACTTCTGATATGACAAATTTGAAAAGAATTGCATTTTTGGAAAGCCTATGCTGTGGACTATTCAAATATGCTGCCAGCTCTATTTTTATAAAAATGATCAAGAGTCTGGTTTTGTGGGAGCAGGTCACACAAGTCATTGAAGTCATATAGTATGTAGGCCTTGTAATATATATATATAGTCACAAGTCATATAGCCTGTATATTTACCCTCTCCATAATCAATGTAATCATCATCCATTTCCTTGTCTTCATCTTCTGACAGAAACTATCGTACAAAACACAAGAGAAAAGTTAAAGATACATTATGGGAGATTAGATAAAGAGCTGGCAGTTCTCACTATAATAGTTAAAAACTAGATAATGTATAGGCAATTTGCTGAAAATTTCAGTTGAATTGATCCACTACGAACTGAGAATTAAGCGATTGAAATTTCGACCTTACTAAAGTCGGTCCGATAAAAAAAAAACATAGTCTCAATTATCTATTTCATGATTAAATCACGAATGGAACTCGAACAGCAAATCAGATCATAATCCAATATGCCATGATTTCTGGATAAGTTAATTAATATCTAATTAATAATTTAGATAACATTTCAGACCTAAAGAAAGACCTGCAATATTAGGCAGATTTAGCTCTTGCATAACGCATGTTTAAGATGCATTACTTCGTGTGTGAACACTACCTAGTACACACTTAGGAATAAAAATTATCTGCATTTTTATTCATAATACTAATAGTTTCTATTATTATCTTGTGTATTTAAGTCAATAACAGATTCAATGGCACAGATTAGGTACGTAGTAAATGCATAGAACCGACCAACACAAAAAAATATTGTCAACTTGCAAGTGATCAAATTGAATGCAGAAAGCATTAACGACCTACACATGCACAGGCCTGATCGGTGAATCAAAATATTACCGGGTAGGCATAAGTAATCATAATGACAATGTATCCATCGGCATCAACAAGGAAGGTAATTTTTCAGTTCAAATGTGTAATTTTCAACATATAAATTTACCTGGAATCCTATGAGAACAAATGAAATTAAAGCAATTAAGAATAGTATAAGAAAATATCGAAACACTCGACGGGAGGACACCATTGCATTTCATCCATGAGTTGTTTGATCGTATCACTTTGTTCACGTTGACAGTAGTAAATTTAGTAACCGAAAGAAAACTAGTGCGCATGTCATACCGGAATTTTCAATTTGCTTCCTAATTCGGAATCAGACCACTATTAAATTTTAGTATTTTGTATTTATCCCCCCTTACAAAGCAGCATTTTAGTGTGTATTGATCTATGTTAATAATGTGTGTTTGTTCTATTGTGGCTATTCTTTCATTTTGTTATTGTATGCTGCTCCACGTGCAATAAACTTACTTATTTTATCTCATTTGCATTCTAATTTTCGTTGATCCTTAGTTTAGGTGTAGAATTGAAGAAATGGTTTAAAATTTATATTTTTCTACAAGTTTTGGTTGTATATTTATAATTGTATCATGGACGGGACATCTTCTTTAAGATCTCGGCCTATATTATAAGATATAGGATAAATTATATAATAATATGTTGCTAATCAAATAAAATCGCACTTTTTATTTCATTTTCAACATTAAGAAAAGCTATCGTCTAATGACCAATTTTGACCTCATCTGCATCGTAAAGGACAGACAAAATGAATATTATCATATTTTAACTAAATATTGTCTGAAATCAGGATAAATTGGCAGAAAATCTTTAGATAGCCCTAAGTGAAATTTGGCCCTGACAACGGCACAAGGCCTACTCTTAACTCGAATTCCTACTGCGAAGGATTCTATTAAGTTCACTGCAAGGTGTATACTTTTGGACCCTGTCCCACAACAACGAATAGACATACCACTTATAGAGAGAACCACGCTTGGGAAATTCCCGCGGGAGGGCTTCCTGCAGTAACACAGGGATCTAACCTTGACCCCTGTGTATTGTTGTCTTTTTGAACCAGATGTCATTATGTCTATTAAACAGGGCCATTAAGATGAATAAAAATCGATGTGGCAAGAACACCGATTTTAAACAACCATAAAAAAAACATCTGTTACGTTCATTAAGATTTGACAACACCAAACATACCGGGATATTTATACCAGCCCCCAACCACCACAAAATCCAGCATGAACATAAATTCTATTTCATATAGCGCCTACCCTACTTTTCGATCCATGACGACGGGTTGATAAGCGAGTGGTGATGCCCCCCCCCCCAACCCCACCGTAGTAACGGAATATTTATTTACCCGCCCCCAACCACAACAAAATCCAACATGAAAATAAACTTTATTTTATATATCGCCTACCCTACTTTTCGATCCATGACCCCCCCCCCCCTCCACCGTAACGGGATATTTTCCAGCCCCCAACCACCACAAAATCCAGCATGAACATAAATTTTGTTTGATATATCGCCTATCCTACTTTTCGATCCAAGACCAGGAAGTGAGTATGACGTCATCGCTGCCATCTTAGACGTCATATCAATAACCGAAGTTTGGGAATCAATTCGCAATTATCCAAGTTTCGTTCATGAATTGGCGGCGCCTTAGGCATTTTTTTTTGAAAAGCGTCGTCCTAAAGAACAACAACATCAACAACTTTTTCCGCCCCTAGGAATTATCATTTTAAACGGATCCTTCCAATATTTCTGTATCTCCGCTTGACGACGAGAGCATCCCCTTGAAACGTTTATATCGGTATTGGCCGATTATCACAAATTTTCTAGACAATCTAATTTTCCAACCCCGACTTATAATCAAATCACATCAACAAGATTTTGTTTTTTATCCATCGACAAAGATCTTCAATCTTGTAAAACGTTTTTAAAAATGTAGCAGCCGTTCGATGTTCGATTTTCTATTACTTATACATGAGAACCAAATGGCCTCATGAACATTTCTAAATGGATGTCGGGTCAGCTGGAAAATGAGATTTTGATCAATCAATAGGTTTTGAACTACATTTAATTTTTTTACACCAAAGCATGCATGTATCCATTTGCACATAATATAGATGGAGATGAACAGGTAGGTCATAGTTAGAAAATACAGATGTTTATGCTATATTCTGTCTGTAGAGTTACGCATGATAAAATGAACAAGTTAGCATTACCAAAAGAGTTTTATTTTCAATCTTTTGAACCAGTCAGTGAGAGTGATCTTAAAGTCTCGTTGCATTATCTTAGCGCAAACGTAATTCTCTTACAGAGATATCGGCCTAAATATGGTATTTAGAATCTTTTGAAGCAGTCAGTGAACATGATCTTCAAGCCTCAGTGCGCCATTTTAGCACAACAAGAATCCCATGCAAACTACAATATTGTGTATACAGGTTACTATGGAACACAATTACTGCTTATTACTGAGCGACGTTTCGATTAGGCTTCTCTAGTCATTGCTTGATAATGAATAGAGAAGCCTAGTCGAAACGTCGCTTAGTAATAAGCATTAATTGTATTCCATAGAATTGTGATCTGTATACTCAAATTCAATTACTAAATGTCATTGAAACAATTTACAATATTGTGAAAGGTGAATCTCTAATAATATCGGTCCAAAACAGTTCAATGCAGTTCAGTATTTATATTTACAAAGATATGTTAAATTCGAATTTCATCGATCTATGCTACTCTCTATGTCATTACGTTGTGGGCGAACCGAATTGATAGGCCAACGCCTGTCCAACCTCGTGGGTTTTCTCCGGGTCCTCTGGTTTCCTCCCACTGCTAAAGACCCCTACGCGCAAGTGAATTATTGAAATAAAATTAAACCATATGTTAGTCCCGAAATGACCTAGTTTGTGTCGAGTGAACGTTAAACCCGATCTCTCTCTCTCTCTCTCTCTCCGATCGCCGATACCTTGGGATAAAGTTAGAAACCCTATTTTTGCATACCCCAAAATGTGGTCCATAATATATCAATCTTCTAGATAAACCTCAGTTCATAAAGACCGACTATACTTCAAAATTATTATACACCCTACATAATTTTTGGAATACTGAACGGGAACACATTTAAAAGCTCCTATCGTGTTACACAAAACGTCGACTTACGTCGTATACGTATATGATTCACACAACTGTTCAAGCCATTATGGAGTAGACAAGCAGGAAACATTCTTTTCTTATACAGGAGACAAAAATACAAACGTGGCTATGATGGTAGTGTAGATCTAATATAGATAAGTCCTACATAAACATATGTATAATTATAGGTTAAAGAATAAGTTACACAGTGTACATGTATATCTTCTATAAGACTGGGCTGTTTATTTTGAAAACGTGTGCATCTTTACAATGTGAGCATTGCATGGAACTCTGTAGAATACACGATGCATTATGCGTGATGGAATTTAATGTTTGTTTGTGTGTGGGAAAATGAATTCCGGAAGTTGGACGCCTTTCTATTTAAAATATGGTTTCGTGGAGTTATTACGTTTATAGAAGGTATGGTATGTAACAATATCTAGTGAATTGATAAGTCTGGTATATTAATAAAACATCGCACTCCCATTTTTGTGTTCTTAAATAGCTGACTCTAACCTTAACCCTAATTCCTATAACCCTAATAGAACGTAGGAAGTTCCATGTGGACACAGTACGGACGGTCAACTGCTAGTTATTCAGTGTAAAAGTGATGGAAATAGAAAAGGGTGTCGGATCAAACATGATCGCCAAACATTGCAATACCCATCACCCCATCCAGATATTCCTCTGCCATCGTTATTCGCATATAGTGTAGAAATCGTTTGAAAGCTAAAAATAGAACTTCTAATTTACCATGATATATGAACGTATTTAAATCAACAATCTGGTATTTGACAAAGCGGGGTGTGGGGAGGGGGGGGGGGTCACGGTGGGTAAGTGGGGAAGACGCTGGCTCGCTAGGTTGGAGGTCGGGTGTTCGAACACTTCATTGGCCGAGAAAGTTCATCCAGATTTTCCGGCGTACGTGGCTTCCCCTTGTCAATGATGCAGGGCGGTGGGCCTGACAAGACAGCTGTCTAGTCGTTCGTGCCCGTGTACACATTGGCGTGCACGTAAAAGATCCATTGACAGTTGGAATTCGATATAAGAGTAGGCCATAGTGCCGCTGTCCGGGCAAAATTTCCCTCATAGCACACTGTATGGCGTATGCCCGTCTTCATTAGCCCAGTTCGGAGCAAACAAAACAGTGGGACGTTAAACCCTATTTCATTTCATTTCATCAAGCATATACACAAATAGTGTATATGTTTGAATCTGGTTAAATCTGGTTGAAACATCGCAGTGAAATAAACCATAGTTATTCCATAAAAGTGTGTTATTTGACAACTCAACTTTGCTCAACCTAATTGCAAGAAGCATAGGCTGATAAACATTATAATTTTCGGTTTGCCTAGAACTCCTTTCAGGAATTATGTTCACCACCTTTGACATTTGACTTTCTGATAAATGGAAAACACAAAGTGTTAAATTCATGGAAGTCGTTAAAATATATATATAAACGGATGTTTGAACAACCTCATCAAAATAAAAAAAAACCCCGAAAAACGCCAAAAATAAATTAATTATTGGACAAAATATTTTATTAATGTATTTGTTTTTACAGGTTAACCAAGGTGAAGGGTTTGTTGTTGTTTTTGGCGGGAATATGTTGCATATTATTATGGTATAACAAATATTACAGTAAAGGTAAATAACATTAAAATATTGATCATTTAAAATTAGAATACACGTAATATTTCGTCATGGCCGAGGATTGTAAGTAAGGGTTAGGATTAGCGCTAGCCATGATTACATCTAGTGACCATGAATAAATCTGCAGGTGGCCTTAATATTTAGATCTAACACGGAACCACCGGACATTGTAAGTCATGCACAAGAGGACCGTGAAACCAAATGAATGGTCGTTTGTACGGTATGCATAAGTAAACTTGAACAGAATATCTTTCTGCACACAGAGATCCAATTAATTCATACTTCGAGAATAGATCTCTGCTCTAAAATTATAATACAGTGTTGTAATGCGGTTCTACCTCGTTTATATATCTGCCATACGCACAAAGACTAATTAAAAATTTCCAGTTATTACATGGAAGCAAAATAACTACTTAACAAAATTCTCGAAGTATACTTATAATGTTTTCGACTAAAATCGACGATTTAGGACGTAAAATGTCGATCAACTAGCTTAGTGTCTGTTCTTAAGCCGAATTAATTGTAGACTGACAGACTTACTTTAATATGTATCTTTCCTTGTCCTTAATTATTTCTATGTCTTTTGCTCAATAGGTTATCAACTCACTATTATACGATCATAGGTATCATTCTCACACTTAAAAATCATTCACACCGGAAATAAGAACACAATTACCTCCCTTGTTTTCATATTCCCCACCATGGAATAGCTATCTTCAAACGTTTGAATTTGAAGTTGAAAATGGTATTTTTGCCAATTTCTCAACTGACAATAGTGAATTATAGGATTAATAGGATTATTCTTTAACAAGGTAGGACTGTTTATATATAGATACCATCTGTTTTAAGGGGGGTTGGATGGCCGAATCGTTAGCACGTGCGTGCTGTATCATAAGGCCTGTCATTGAGTCAACTGGCGTGGTTTCGAATCCCCGGTTGTACGTGACAAGGAGTAGGATCTCCTGTCCAACTTCGTGGGCTTTCTCCGGTTACTCCGGTTTCCTCCCACTGCTAAAGACCCCTACGCACAAGTCCCGAAATGACCTAGTTTGTGCCGAGTGGACGTTAAACCTCTCTCTCTCTCTCTCTCTCTCTCTCTCTCTCTCTCTATCTGTTTTAAGGCTTTATTATAATACATTTTAAAAATATATGAAATTGTAACTTTAATAAAGACCAAAGAAATGTCAAATTAATTGAATATCATATTCACAATAACTGTGGATTCTCGTGATTTATGGTCTGTCATTGAGTCAACTGACGTGGTTTCGGTTCCCCGGTTGTACCTGACAAGGAGTAGGGTCGCCTGTCCAACCTCGTGAGTTTTCTCCCACTGCTAAAGGCAACGTAATTATTGAAATAAAATTGAACCATATGTTAGTCCCAAAATGACCCCTCTCTAACTGCTATACCGTTTAAATTTAATTGTAGATGGACCAAGAGATATTTTATACACATTACCAAGTGACATGGCCAGTAAATCCACAATACCTCTTATATTACGCTGGGAACCAATATCCGGTGAAGGAGAAGGGAAGATAACTTGTGGTCAAGATGTTTGTGAAGTGACATCTAATAAAAGTAGAAAGGCAGAACAGAGTATTATGGTACACGTATGATTTTAGTGTAGTTTTGAAAAAGTGAGGCGCTCTTGGATCACTCGGTGAACCTCAGCAGATTTCAGTACCCTACATCTAGCCTCGGCTGTATGACGAAGTCCGCCATTGGAACCACTTTCAAGTTCCCGGATTACCAACGGCGTTGCTCATAACGACGCCTTTGAAAAATGTTTTATCATACAAATATTTAAAAGTCTGAAGCTGTTTTTCTTTCAAGTTTATCCGATTTTCTTCAAACAAGGACAACTTTGCACTAAAAATTCTACACACGCTTCGAACGACGCAATTTTGATAACTTCTTTTTAAAAGCGTCAAGTTTTCATAATACGTAAACCGGTGCTGTATCGCAATTGTATAGGCGTAGGTACATATCACTTACCGTCATACAACCGTAGGAGCCACGGTGGCTAGGTGGTTAGACGCTGGCTCGCTAGCCTGGGGGTCACGTGTTCGATCCCTGCATTGGCCGAGAAAGTTCATCGGGATTTTTCGACGTGGTTTCCCCTTGTCAGTGGTGCAGAACGGGGGGCTGTCTAGTCCTTCGGAGGGACGACAAACTGAGGTCCCGTGTATATATTGCCATTGGAATGCACGCAAAAGATCCCTTGGCAGTTGGAATTCGATATAAGAGTAGGCCATAGTGCTGCTGCCCGCGCAAAATTTCCCTCGTAGCACACTGTATGGCGCATGCCCGTCTTCATTAGCCCAGTGTAGGAGCAGAACAGTAGGACGTTAAACCCCATTTCATTTCATTTCATGTCATACAGCCGAGGCTAGATGTAGAGTAACGGAATCTGCCGAGGTTTGCCGAGTGGCTTATGGATGGTCATCCTGGCGAGATCTACGAAATATTAATAACAGGAAAATTATTAGTCTGATTAAAACACAGATCCTATTTCGTTTCGTTTTTTTATATAGTTCAAAATTTCGTTTGATATGCGTGTAAAACTTGAGTTAATTAGAACATATCCGGTGTTGGGGTTTGCTCGACATCTTATTTTTTTCCTTTTTTGCAAGTGGATATCAATTTAACATTCTAGCAAGTAAATGTAAATTTGAAATTCTTGCAAGTAAATGTAGATTTGACATTCATGCAAGTTATGGTAAATTTGAAATTCTTGCAAGTAAATGTAGATTTGACATTCATGCAAGTAAAGGTAAATTTGAAATTCTTGCAAGTAAATGTAGATTTGACATTCTTGCAAGTAGCTGTAAATTTGACATCTTGCAAGTAAATAAATGTAAATTGCTGGGTCAGCACATAGCATACAGTACAAAAGGTCACAGTACGATTTAAATAGAAAAAGTAAAAAAAAAACAACCAAAAACAAACCCAAAACATGCTCGATGGTTTATATATTAAAACACGATTGTGGTTATTGAAAGGGACTCGAGCAGAAATTACATAAAAACAATAAATAAGAAAAATAAGGTGATGGCAAAATCACTTTTTAGCTGTTATAAAAATAGACACGTACAGTATAGTCGATACGGTTAGGTCTAATCTCGTGTACAAGAAAGCACAGAGAATCCAGTGTCTAATATATATCAGTTGTATCCATCCAAATCCATCATCGTTCAGTTTAAAGTTACAATTTCATATTTTCTAAGAAAGTCAAAACATAATTATTTCTATGTCTTTTGCTCAATAGGTTGTCAACTCACTATTATACGATCATAGGTTATCTTTCTCACACTTACAAATCTTCACACCGGAAATAATAACACAATTACCTCCCAATTAAAACCCTTGTTTTCCTATTCCCCACCATAGATTAGCTATCTTCAAACGTTTGAATTTGAAGTTCAAAGTGATATTTTTGCCAATTTCTCAACTGGCAATAGTGAATTATAGGATTAATAGGATTATTCTTTAACAAGGTAGGACTGTTTAAAGATACCATCTATTTTAGGGCTTTATTTTAGTACATTTTAAAAATATAACTTAAAAATATGAAATTGTAACTTTAAAGGATTATCTCCCTTAGACTTACTATTTTAACACAAAAATTGTTATTGTCTTTTCAGATATATTCTTTCTATGGCAGCCATTTTAAAATGCACGATCTCCCACTGCCAAGAAGGGCTGGGGATTTGTGGGCTCTGGTTCACGAAGAATCTCCCAAGAATAATCACTACATCTTCTCAAATTTAGAAATACTTCAGTTGTTTAATTTAACTTCCACGTTTAAAAGACAGTCATCATATCCATTAACAACGTTTGGTTTGCGTGATCACGAGAAAATAATGGATCGGACGTTTTTATTAACTCTGGAAGAAAAGAACCGTTATCGTAAATTAGGATTAGCCCCCATTGTGTATGTACAGAGTGGTTGTGACGCACCATCAGATAGGGATAAACTGGTCTATTTACTTCAACAGTATATACCCATAGATTCCTATGGAAGATGTATGAAAAATAAGGATTTCCCTAAAAGGTTAGATTTAAGATTTGTTAGCGGGTGTGTGTGTGTGTGTGTGTCGGATGATATCGTAAACTTTAAGATTTACGACTGTGTTTTTTTATCCGACCACCACGAATTACGTGTAGACACTCAGGGGATCAAATGTCATATATATAAATTGTTCAGAGCAGTCGGGCAAAGAAAGGGGGGGGGGGGTCTAGAGTGTCACGCTTCGACAATCTGGTTAAAACACAGATCCCCTTTCGTTTCGTTTATATAGTTCAAAATTTCGTTTTACTCGTCTTTACTACACTTGGATCTGGAAGAGTTGTTATTTAACTGTGTTCTGAATGGTGTCAGGGATAAGCCAATGAAACAGTCTGTTACAGCGAGCTTTAGGCGTGTTTTGCGCGGAACTGTGGGTAATTCACTAGTAACATCAATGCTGATTGGTTAATCAAATATCTGACGTCATAGGGTCATAAGTCGGTCTTTTGACCCCTGACATGACCTATGGCTATAACTTGTTAGATCTTCATGTAGTGTAGGCTATCGAAAGTATAAAAAAACGAAACGAAATATAGATCTGTATTGTAATCAGATTGACGCTTCGACATCTAGCGGGCCGATCACCTCAGGCTAGCGGCCGTGGTTTCTATCCCTGGTGTGAACGTATGTGGCTTGGAGATAGGGACGCATTCTCAACCTCGTGGGTTTACTCAGGGTACTTCGGTTTCCTCCCACAGGAAAGACCCCTGCGCGTGCGCTAAGAGAATGAAAATAAAAAAAGACAATGTGTCAGCGATATCACCTTCGGTGGAACAACAACTACCGGGCAAAGAATCGTAGCAAATTTCAACAATTAGTGACAACCATTGTGGACGCTCTGACGACTTAACCTACTGCCGCCTTATCTTATTTATTTACTGGAATAATAAAATCGATAAGGTGAAATCTTATTTATTTACTGGAATAATAAAATCGATAAGGTGAAATGCATTTATTTTTTGACATATTGATGAAACTGTGAGAGGATAGGCGTCTAGTATCAGTTTGAAACATAGAGATTCTGTCATATTGGGGGGTTGGATGACCGAATGGTTAGCACGCGCGCGCTGTACCATAAGGCCTCTCATTGAGTCAACTGGCGTGGTTTAGAATACCCGGTTGTACGTGACAAGGAGTAGGGGCGCCCTTCCAACCTCGTGGGTTTTCTCCGGGTCTTCCGGGTTCCTTCCACTGTTTAAGACCCCTACGCGCATGCAAATTATTGAAATAAAATTTAAAACCATATGTTAGTCCCGAAATTTTCTCTTATCTAGTGACAGTCAATTTTTTAAATGAAGTGTCAGATATCGTTTCACAGTCTCACACAACAACTTTTGGTCTTCGAAGGAATTATTAGTGAGCAGAAATTCGTCCATGTATCTAGCTGTTTTCACCCGTCACTTCAGTCAGTTATATAGAGGGATAACTGTGTTTTCCTTTTCGCGTTCGTCACTTTAAATTGTCCTTTAAATCTTATTTTAAAATATCATTTCAGTTTGTCTTTTGACGATGATGGCAGCATGGCGCCAATGGAATCCGACGAATTTTATGCTTTCTTGTCACGGTACAAATTTGCCCTTGCCTTTGAAAATGCGATATGTGATGACTATGTTACAGAAAAGTTCTGGCGCCCGATTCAGATAGGCGTGGTTCCAATTGTGTTTGGATCCCCGACAATTAAGGCAAGTGATATTTTGCTATAAATATGTTTATGACAGATATATGTATCTCTTCAACTAAGGTTGTACGTGACAAGGAGTAGGGTCGCCTGTCCAACCTCGTGGGTTTTCTCCGGGTCCTCCGGTTTCTTCCCACTGCTAAAGACCCCTACGCGCAAGCGAATTATTGAAATATAATTAAACCATATGTTAGTCCCGAAATGACCTAGTTTGTGTCGAGTGGACGTTAAACCCCTTTTCTCTCTGTGTGTCTCTCTCACTGTCTCTCTCTCCCTCTCTCTCTTCAACTAAAAGCGTTGTGCCATTAGGTGACCTCGGTGGTTCAGTGAGTAAGACGCTGGCTCGCTAACCACGAGGTATCGGGTTCGCTGCCGGTGTTGGCCGAGTATATTCCTCGGGTTTTTCCGGCGTCCAGTGGTGCTGGGTGGGATTACAAGGAACAGTGTCTAGACGATCAGATGTGACAAAAACCCGAGTTCGGTGTACACATTAGTTTTGGGGATCACGTGGCTAAGTGGGTAAGACGCTGGCTCGCTAGCCTGGAGGTCGGGTGTTCGATCCCTGCATTGGCCGAGAAAGTTCATCCAGACTTCCGGCGTGGTTCCCCCTTGTCAGTGATGCAGGACGGACGGCCTGACAAGGACAGCTGTCTAGTCCTTCGGATGAGACGAAAAAGCGAGGTCCCGTGTATACATTGGAATGCACGTAAAAGATCCCTTGGCAGTTGGAATTCGATATAAGAGTGGGCCGTAGTGCATACTGTATGCCCGTCTTCATTAGTCCAGTCGGTGTAGAAATGTCGGACGTTAAACCCCATTTCGTTTTAGTCTAGTCAAAATACTGAAAAACCCACAACAAATTCCTTTAGAATATTTATTAGTACCGTCTTGTAGATGACCTTTCCCTGTACATCATACTGAAAATCCACCGAAATCCACTTGGGGTTTTGGGAGTTATCGACGTGATAATTTAATAAATTCCCCCCGAATAACTGCGTCCGGAAGCGAATATCGACGGGTTTATAACGTCACACTTTTCTCCATCGCTGGAAACCACGCGTTTCAATCCCGTATTGACCGAGAAGGTTCACCGAAATTTACATCAGGCATGGTTACACCTTGTCAGTCGTGCAAGACAGAGGGCCATGGACAACGTATACTCCTTCGGATGGTACGTAAAAGAATTTTCGGCAGTTTGAATTCGATGTAAGAGTAGACCGTAGCCCAGACACAATTTCCCCTTTAGGACTCAAAAAAACTCGACAAAAACTATAATTCGCTTGCACGTAAGGTCTTTAACTTTGGGGGAAAACCAGTGGACCAGGAGAAAACCCACGAGGTTAGACGGCGACCCTATTCCTTGTCACGTACAAGCGGAGAATCAAAACCACACCACTTGACTCAATGACACTTATGCTCTAATGTGCACAGGTTAATCAATCGACCCCTCCCCCCCGCCCCGCCCCGCCCCATAACCAAAGAACAATAACATAAACCGAGAATATTAGCTGAATACTTGGGCATTTGCCGTGACCGAACGCTATGCATTTCTATTTTATTTTAAAAGAAACCTATTGGAAGACGACAGATGTATCGAATTGCTTGTTCCTTTATTTTAATCTGTATCGGGGGTGGGGGTGGGGGGTGGGGGGTGGTGGATGGCCGAATGGTTAGCACGTGCGCACTGTATCATAAAGCCTGTCATTGAGTCACCTAGCGTGGTTTCGAATCCCCGGTTGTACGTGACAAGGAGTAGGGTCGCCTGTCCAACCTCGTGGGTTTTCTCGGGACCCCTACGCGCAAGCAAATTATTGAAGTAAAATTAAACCATATGTTAGTCCCGAAATGACCTAGTTTGTGTCGAGTGGACGTTAAACCCATTTCTCCCTCTCTTTTTTTTAATCTGTATCATATATAATTGATTTAATTGAGTATCAGTTATATTCGCTTTCGCTTTGTCGTCTCTGAAATAATAAAATTGAATTATATCTATTGTTGCATAATAGATGATGGTGTAAAGGTATCTTGTATTATTAATGTAGTGTGACATGGTGATCAATCAGGGACAGTTAATGATGCATATTATGTCAAATTTAGATATAATAGAGGCCTGGGCCCTGTTTCACGAAATCTTAACTAAGGATAGAATCCAAGTTTTAGTAGATACTTCAATTGTGATTGGCTAAGCACTAAAATCAATCTAATATTATCCAATCAAATTACTAAAATTTGGATATTATCTTAGTTAAAATTTCGTGAAACAGGCCCCAGGTATGTACATAAGCGAGAGAGAGAGAGAGAGAGAGAGAGAGAGAGAGGGATCGGGGTATCGTCCACTTGACACAAACTAGGTCATTTCGGGGCTAACATGGTCTTAATTTTATTTCAATAATTCGCTTGCGCGTAGGGGCCTTTAGCATGGGAGGTAACCGGAGGACCAGGAGAAAACCCACGAGGTTGGACAGGCGACCGTACAACCGGGGATTCGAAACCACGCCAGTTGACTCAATGACAGGCCTTATGATACAGCGCGCATGTGCATAAATGATTTATATAACATTTGCGGCTACAGGAAATATCTGCAATAGCCAAATTCACATTAAGAATTCGCTTTTATTCATTTTAATTAGCAAAAGGACACCCTTTTGCCTACTTCAATAATTTACAAATCCAAATGTCACCGCAAATATATGTCCATTTATTTGTGGAGTCATGGTGGCTAAGTGAGTAAGGCGCTAAGTCGCTAGCCTGAAGGTTCGATCCTGGTGTTGACCGAGAAAGTTCTTTGGGATTTTCCGGCATGGTTTCCCCTTGTCAGTGGTGCAGGTAGGAGGGCCTGACGAGGACATCTGTCTAGTCGTTCGGATGTTACGAAAAATCAAGATCCCGTTTAGTCTACACATGTCATGCACGACAAAGATCCTTTGGCAGTAGGCTTAGAGCCGCTGTCCGGGCTAAATTTCTCTCATAGCACACTGTGTGGCATATGCCCGACTTCATTAACCCAGTCGGATCAGAGCAGTAGGACGCTAAACTCTATTTTATTTCATTTCATATCCATTTATTTTTCAGGATTTTTTGCCAGATGAAAAATCAGCAATAATAACTAGTGACTATTCTTCTGTAAAAGAACTGGCAGACCATTTATGGCATTTAGATGAGCATGACGATGAATTTTCTCAACATCTACAATTTAAGTTTTCTGGAATAACAAATCCTAAGCTAAAGAAATTCATAGAGAAGAGAGAATGGGGACGAGGCAAAGCCGCGTTTGATATGTTCACTGCCTACACTTGTTTTCTGTGTCACACAATACACGATATTAAACGCGACCCGAAAAAATTCTACAACAAGGAGTTTAAGAAGGTAGATTTATCACATTACGGGTGCCCAGCCCCTCTTCGATTTGATTCAAATGGTATTTATAACGTTGTGGACTCTTGGTGGCAACAGGAATGGACGTTTTCTAAATATTTAGCAAGGGCAGCAAAATATTACCATGACAACAACGAAATAGTTTCCCCGGAACAATTGAATTCATTCGCCCAGGTTCTCTACAAAACGGGATTATAGACTAAAAGAGGAATGTGTGTAAACATTTATATTTAAACGCAAACAATATCATAGAAACGATTGCGATCTGTGACAATAAAAAAATTAAAGCATTTATTTCATAGCCTTAACAGTTTACAAAAATTAGAGACTGTGCAAACAACTATGATCTTTTAGATATGAACATGAAATGAAATGGGGTTTAACGTCCTACTGTTCTGCTCCGACTGGGCTAATGAAGACGGGCATACGCCATACAGTTTGCTATGAGGGAAATATTGTCCGGGCAGCGGCACTATGGTCTACTCTTATATCGAATTCATACTGCCAAGGGATCTTTTACGTGTATGCCAGGGTGTTCGATCCCTGCATTGGCCGAGAAAGTTCATCCAGATTTTCCGACGTGATTCCCCCTTGTCAGTGATGCAGGACGGAGGACCTGACAAGAACAGCCGTCTATTCGTTCGGATGGGACGAAAAACCGAGGTTCCGTGTACACATTATCGTGCATGTAAAAGACCCTTTGACAGTTGGAATTCGATATAAGTGTAGGCCGTAGTGCTGCTGTCCGTGCAAAATTTCCCTCATAGTACACTGTATGGCGTATGCCCGTCTTCATTAGCCCAGTTCGGAGCAGAACAGTAGGACGTTAAACGCCATTTCATTTCATTTCAAGTGCATGCCAATGTATACACGGAACCTCGGCTTTTCGTCCCATCCGAACGACTAGGATACGAACACAATGAACTGTGATTAATTAAAATTACCGCTTCTGTAAACACAGAGTGTGTAACAGTTTAAAGTAGCTAAGTCTCTAACTCAATATCATCAAAAATCTTCGACATTGAAAACACGAATTATTTGTCAATTCAAATCAACATTGGTCTATTGATCTTACAGGGAAAAGGTGGGCTTCTGATATCCAATATTTAAGAACAAATAAACATTTCACCATTGGTACACAAATCGTGTACCATAATGCGTTTCAGCGCCATTTGGAACAAGGGACTCATAGAACAGGGCTAGACATATTCCACAAGTCATGTCAAATGGTGACGCTTTATTCTTATCTGGAGAGCATGCGCAATAAATACCATCGGTGTAGACTAAAAAAAACCCAGACGCTAAAGATTGCCATTGACATGAGACTTCTTGTGTATTTCGCCGAACATAACTGATTAGAAATTACAGTAAAAACAGAAACGATTGAATGTAAATCAGTTTATATACATTCATGTTACATTATAATATGCGTTGCGACCCATTTGTGTCAATTTCTAGATCTCAAATATTAGCGATTTAGCTCCTTTAAAAGGAACAATTTGGTGATAAAGATAAGTCAATTTAATATAGAGAATATTCCAAAAATACAGATTTTATGTTGGAGAGGTGACCCTACTCCGTGTCACGTACAACCGGGGATACGAAACCACGCCAGTTGTCTCAATAACAGGCCTTATGATATAGCGCGCACGTGCTAACCATTCGGTCATCCAGCCCCTCCTTAAAGATTAGATTATTGCGATAATATTGAGTGATGGAAGGGATATTTAGATGATATTTTCTACACATATTGTCCCTTTTCAAATCTAACATGTCAAGAATTGCTTTATTGACATAGGATTTAACTATAATTAGCATACAGTGCAACTTAAAGGGGAATTGTGGACGATTAGATAAAAAGCTGACAGTTCTCACTATAATAGTTAAAAACTAGAGAATATAAAGGGGATATTCTGAACATTTCAGTCAAATTGCTCCACTCTGAACCGAGATATACGTGATTTAATTGTAGGCCTAGCCCCTGTTATCATTACTAAAGTCGGTACGATAAAAGAAACATAGTCTCGATTATACATTTTGACGTTAAATCATCCATCACAAAATGTACCAATTCGCTAAATATCCCAGGTTAGCGATGGCATCGAGAGTTGATTATGAGTGTTGAGCAGCCGATCGGATTCTAATCCGGTGAAAATCCGACATATAAGATGACATCTAGAGTTGATTATGGTCTTGTTTTAATGTCTCATTAATAGTTTAAATAATATTTCAGGCCTAAAGAAAGACCTGCAATAGGCAGATTTAGCTCTTGCATAATGTATGTTTAATGTTTAGATTTCATAGTGTGACCTACATTAATATAGACTCCCCGTTTTTACATATTGGTTAAAGTACAATCGTCATTTTTCTGTCTGGTTATTATTTCTATTGATCCTGATGTAGTTTTGAAAGAGGTTATTTGGAATGTCTTAACAATGTAGTCTAGCAATGCCACCATCTTCCCCTCTCCATAGGAGCCACAATAGTAATATCAGACCTTTGAATGCTATGGGTATCACCTAAGTTACAAAAATGAATTACGGCGACAAAACGACTGTAAGGACGCAAAAATAAAACAGAGGTGGGGTAGAGTCATAGGCGTACGGGCTCGATGACAGATATGGGGCCAGAACCTGACAGGCCCGAAAAAATTTCGGGTTTACAGACAGCGGCGCCGGTCTTTCTCGAGAGGCGAAGAAGCTGAGCTTACCTTGTATTTTGAAATATTTGACGGCTGAGAACACGTTTTCCTGCTATTTCAGTCCGTGAACAAACCAACTTCAAAGTCGTCTAATATAGCCTAATTTAGGTGGCTAACTCGAATTCCAATCAATCGTTTACAGTCCACGGAGACGGGACCGTTGGGAGAAAATTTTGACAATTTAACTGCCGCAAACGCGTTTTCCTGCTATTCCAGGCTGTGATTACAGCAACTTAATTTGGTCCAATATAGCCTGCCTGGCTGACCCGAATTCCAAACAACCAATCAATCGTCGCGGGGTATGGGGGCCTCACCCCTTCGGAGAAAATTTTGAAAATTTAAACACCGCAAATGCGTTTCCAATGGTTTTGTAACCCAAATCCCATTCTGAATTCCAACCATCCAATCAGACTGTTGCAGCTGCATTCACAAATAATAATCAATGCCCGAAAAATGTCGCACAAATTCAGTATAGTTAAATCAGTATAAATTCCTGGTATTCAATTAAAAGAAAAGTAAAATTAGTGTTTTATTAGGACTCGATGACAGTTAGGAAAGTAAAACTAGACATTCAGGTTAACAGACAGCGGCGCCGGTTTTCTACGAGAGGCGAAGAAGGGGAGCTAACCTTGCATGGATCCCCAAGAAAAGTTTGGAATATTTGACGGCCGCTATTCCAGCCCGTAAAATTAGTGTTTTATTAGATTTCGGGCACTTTATTTTGCAATTCCAATTGCCAAGGGATCTTTTACGTGCACGCCAATGTATACACGGGACCTCGGTTTTTCGTCCCATCCGAACGACTAGACAGCTGTCCTTGTTAGATCTTCAGTCCTGCACCACTGACAAGGGGGAACCACGGGGGAAAATCCCAGTGAACTTTCTCGGCCGATGCAGGGATCGAACATGCGACTTCCACGCTAGTGAGTCAGTGTCTTACCCACTTCGCCACAGTGACTCCCGCTCCAAAAGGAACTACCCATATCTGGGCAACTTTTCGCAAGTTTGATTTCCTTGATCTTTTAATTATAAAGCTAGTAGCTGCGCTGTTGTGACTAAGATATTTGCTTCATTGCTTTCTAAATATTTAATTTCAATGTTTTGGATTTTCATGCAATACTTTTTTTTATCGTTATGTGTCATATGGATACCATAGGCATTGAAACTGTTGTTTTATCACCCACAGGTGTTGTGAATAAATGCTGTCACTTAATAGCTTATTATTTTTCCACACGAACTAACAATGATTTGTTGCTTGGAGTTTTCAATAAAACGAACATTTTGATTTTATAACTGTAAAATTTCTTTGGCTCAAAAATTATTAATTCATATGACGTATCTTATTCCCCACACACTTTGGCTTTAGCGACATTTAAGTATTGCACTGAACCGTTGGGTAGGATACGTGTTGACATCGGGCCCTATTGTTCTTCAGTCCCAACAAAAGGCTGTAACACTGAATAAAATGAATATCATCACAATTAACTTAACAGATTTGATTATAAATAATAAGTTAGGCTGTATCATGATACAATATTATATTACACCACTGACTCGTCATGCATCAAAATGAATGTATAGTATTTTAATAGATAATGCTGTCCTGATCTTACAATACTATATTGGTTAATTTTAATAATTCAGAGACGGCAAATTGATGGCCGGATAACTCCCAGTCAAATCAAGTAAACCATATAATCAACATGGAAATAAAAAGAAAAAAAGGAAGTCGATACAATATGGAAGGGTATCGCTGCCAATATCAAATGCTCTGCTAAAATATATTTTCTATTCATTACGTGTAAAAAGTACGATGTACGAAGTCTTAATACCGGTAATGATAAAGTCAAATTACCTATAAGACCAAAGTTAAATGCAAAACGTCAAATGCAATGTGTCATTTGTCCTTCACGCTTTCTACATAACGTCTTACGCAGAGCACCAAGTTTGATATGCAAATGTAGGATATCACATATACGGAAAAAAGGCCGCGATATCACCTCGGTGGAAGCGGGCGTTAAATAAAGCTATTTCACACACACAAGATATTTACCCCACGATATTGAGGCAATCAACATGACAACCTACAAGAAATTCAGGGGACGACCCCGCATGCAATAAAATCGTGTGATTGGTATGGTTAATCCGAGCTTTTGACAAATAACATAAATAGACAATATAGTCTATATTTAGGTCGGGTGTTCGATCCCTGCATTGGCCGAGAAATTTCATCCAGATTTTCCGACGTGGTTTCCCCTTGTCAGTGGTGCAGAACGGAGGGCCTGACAAGGACAGCTGTCTAGTCCTTCGGATGAGACGAAAAACCGAGGTCCCGTGTATACATTGGAATGCACGTAAAAGATCCCTTGGCAGTTGGAATTTGATATAAGAGTAGGCGATAGTGCCGCTGCCCGGGCAAAATTTCCCTCATAGCACACTGTATGACGTATGCCCGTCTTCATTAGTCCAGTATAGGAGCAGAACAGTAGGACGTTAAACCCCATTTCATTTTATTTCATTTCTATATTTAGCAATTAGGTTACTGTCGACAAAACAAGAACGACTTTTCTTTCTCTAAAGTACGTAATTATGAATGTGCCAGGAAATAACTGATAGATTCAAAGAGCCATAGTGATGTATAACACAATAACTGGGATTTCGTATTCAGACCCGTATTTTTGACATTTTAAACTATCGCCACCGCCCCCACACCCTCTCTCTAAATTTTAGTACAGGCTAATTAACTTTAAACCTTTTTTTTAAAAAAAGTTTAATCATTGCGCCGAACAAATAATGAATATACATGTAGGCTACTTAAAGAGAGGAAAGAGTATACATGAATGTGCTTTTCACTGATATGTAACATGCTATCGTGAATATCGTATTATGACCCGTATTTTGACATTGCATACCCCCCCCCCCCATCCGTAATCATGGTAATATAGTTTAGAACCATCCCAATTTGGTCGGTTTTTTTTCAAGGTAAGTAAATTTCTTATAGTGTGTCAGGTTGATTTCCCCTTATCGTGTGCTGGCTTATAGTGTGCCAGGTTGATCTCGGCCTCGTTTCCGTATATGTTAATAAGTCACGTGATATCCTACATTTGCATATCATAGTTAGTGCTATGCGTAAGATGCTATGTAGAAAGTGTGAAGATCAAATGAAATGCGGCAGAACGCAAATGTAAATGTAATGAGGGAAATGTAAAATGTAGACACGCCAAAAAACAGCCTTTTGCAATCAAACATTTGTCATTTGACACATTACATTTGTGGTTTTATATTTAACTTTGGTTTTAGAGGTAATTTGACTTCATCATCACTGGTTTTAGGACATTGTACATTGAACTTTTTACATATCAATGGAAACGACATTTAAGCAGAGCATTTAATATTGGCAGCGATATCCTTCCATAGATACAGACGCCCATTTGTGTAATGGCAAAAGATTTTAAACGCATAGTGGTTTCTGAAGTGAAATGTGCTGAAAAAAAAAAAAAGATTTGTCAAAAAAAGAATTTCTATAATGGATTTTTCAACTAGTGCCGGCTAGATTTTCATAATGGCAGACAAAATTTGACGAAAGTTGAGTTTTTCGATTAGACGTTTCAGTATCGCTTAAGTATAATTTTTGGCGATCCAAACTCCCCAAAACACCGGTCCATACCGGTTAGAATTATTTGATAAGGCCGACTTCAAGTTTGTTCAAAGATCACGAGATGTAAACAGGCTAGCGCTAATCCCAGCCCTTACCTAACCTTGGACCTAGCCGTAACGCGTACCCTAAAACCTAACCTACAATCTCGCCAACAATCAAGTGCCCTAACCTTATTTACATCTCAGCGACCTTGACGAAAATTGATCTGGCCTTAACAAATAGTTTTAGCCAGTCCATACCATAGCTCCAGATAATCATCAACATTTTGGGGACGCTCTAGAGGCTCAAGTTATCTGATTTTCACCTATTTCGGAGAACCCAACTAAATCTGATTACGCATGAACAATATGAACACGAAATGGAATGAAATGGGGTTTAACGTCCTACGGTTCTGTCTGTGCTAATGGAGACGGGCATACGCCTTACAGTGTGCTATGAGGGAAATTATGCCCGGGCAGCGGCACTATCGCCTACTCTTATATCAAATTCCAACTGCCAAGGGATCTTGTACGTGCATTCCAATGAATAAACGGGACCTCGGTTTTTCGTTTCATCCGAAGGACTAGACAGCTGTCCTTGTCAGCGTCATTGTGGCTACCCGTGTCGTATATTCTACGGATTTAATAGTTTCCAGTGTTATTTATATTGAAAATAGGAAGACATGTCCTAGAAGACAACGCGGAAGTAATCAAAACTCACTGATTTTCACGAACGACAAAATCGTTATTAAAAACATCCGTGTAGAATGGTCTAAGCAGGCACAAACGACTCCTGGTAAAATTTGGACTTTTTGCGTATTTCGCCGAACGTAATTGATTAGAATTTGCAATAACGTTTATATTTTATTTATTTATTTTTTTAAAAATGTGTTAATCAATTTATATACACTCATATTACATTAATATGTCCTGTTAGACCTATTTTCGTATATTTTAAGATTCCAATGAATAGAGCTTATGTATACATTTGAAATCGGTCTATCCAATATTTCATTATGTACAATCTGTGAACGCTAAACTTGTCTTTTAACCATTCATGACGCTCATAAAACTATTGTTAACTGACAAGGAAGTTGCTATTTTCAAGTCGGTTCGGAAATTCCCAGACACCGGATAGGGTTTAAGGTAGCTAACAGTGGTCCTAACATGGAAAGGACCTACCCTACCGGCCTGACCAAAAACAATCAAACTAATAACAAAGAGCCTATTTTTGTCAGTAGTAGCTTGGTCCGCCGGCAATTTTACCAGACCTCCGATGACACGTACGGTACAATTTTCTAGAACATATCCGCCCAGCTTTTAAACCATCTAGCCAAAGGGCTTATGTCATCCCTTTTGCAAATACTCTCTTGGACCAGCTTGCTGTACCGGAATTATTCTTTAGTAGGGCGAAATAACCATCCATATATGATTAAAATCTGAACTGTACAACTTCTTCAGAGGTCTGGACAATGATGTTCCGGTGAAAAGCTGAGATGTGACCCTCCTTCATTCCCATACATTGTAATTCATTGTTGTATAGAACAGCTATTATACCACACTATCTATCTTCTAATACCCTGCCATCACCTTATGAGGGAGCCGCGGTGGCTAAGTCAGTAGGACGCTGGCTCGCTAGCCTGGAGGTCACGTGTTCGATCCTTGCATTGCCCAAAACAGTTCATCGGGATTTTCCCACGTGGTTTCCCCTTGTCAGTGGTGCAGAAAGGAGGGTTTAAAAAGGGCAGATGTCTAGTTGTTTGGATAGGACGAAAAACCGCCCTAAAAGATCCCTTGGCAGTAGTATTTCGATATAAGTGTAGGCCATAGTTTTCTACCCCGGCAAAATTTCCCCCCTAGCACACTGTATGGCGTATATCCGTCTTAATTAGTCCAGTCGGAGCAGATCAGTAGGACGTTAAACCCCATTTCATTTCATTTCTTTAGCAGTGGGAGAAAACCAGAGGACCGGGAGAAAACCCAAGGGGTTTGTCAGGCAACGTCACTCCTGGTCACGTACAAGCAGGTAAACATAACCACGCCACTTGACTCAACGACAGACCTTTTGATCATACGTGCAAGCGTTTTATTTTTGATTTTTTTTTTAAATTAAACATCTTTATTTACGCAAGAATATTTACAAGCATCATATAATAAATAATATATATATATATATATACTGAATATATACATGTATATAATACAAGGTTAAAAGTCAATATAAGTCAAATTAAATGAAATGAAATGAAATGAAATGAAATGGGGTTTAACGTCCTACTGTTCTGCTCCGAACTGGGCCAATGACGACGGGCATACGCCATACAGTGTGCTATGAGGGAAATTTTGCCCACTACCGCCTAATCTTATATCGAATTCCAATGTGTACACGCCAATGTGTACACGGGACTTCGGTTTTTCGTCCCATCCGAACGACTAGACAACTGTCCTTGTCAGGCCCTCTGTCATGCACCACGGACAAGGGGAACCACGTCGGCAAAATCTGGATGAACTTGGACTTTCTCTGCCAATCAAAGGATCGACCTCCAGGCTAGCGAGCCAGCGTCTTACCCACTTAGCCACCGTGATCCCGGTTTAAAATTTATCTATGTACTTTACATTTTAAAAATGCCTGTTGTTACAAAGTAATTTTAATTTGAAATTTGTAATTGTAGGGCTCCTGGTATTTTCATTATAGGTAAATATATCTGGAACATGTATTGATTATAAACAAAGATATATTTAGAATAATGAAATTAAGGAATTTAGTCCCTATTATAGAGACTTTAGAAGATGGTACGAAATAAAAGATCTCTACAGGGACAATTCCTCCCACTGCTAAAGACCCCTACGCGCAAGCGAATTTGAAATAAAATTAAACCATATGTTAGTCCCGAAATGACCTAGTTTGTGTCGAATGGACGTTAAACCCCATTTCTCTCTCTCCCTATTCTCTAATCATTTTCAAGTCCAAATTGTGTTATGCTTTCTTATGTGCTCAATCGTTCAATGCCACTCGTCATCAGTATGAAGGTGAGACAGCTAATTGTGTTATGCTTTCTTATGTGCTCAATCGTTCAATGCCACTCGCCATCAGTATGGAGGTGAGACAGCTAAGTGTTTTAGTCAACTTGGTAAACTATTTCATCATTTGTACTTGAGAACGATAAATGCCACCCAAGGATTAAAATTAATTAGTAGAGTAGAGTTTTGTAAATCAATATATGATGAGGAAAGAAGTAATTTCTTAAATTCAGCGTCGTTATAATAGTAATATGATTGTAGAATAACAATCTGATTAAAACACAGATCCAATTTCGTTTCGTTTTTATAGTTCAAAATTTCGATTTTACTTGTCTTTACTACACTTGGATCTGGAAGACTTGTTATTTAACTCGTGTTCTGCTTGAAATGAGGGGTCAGCCAATCAAATGGTCTGTCGAATCGAGCGTTTGACCTTTTTTGCCCCGGAACTGTGGGTAGACATTAGCGGCAATAGAAATCAAAACAAAGCAAAAGTAGATAAAAAAATACTTGGCGGTCGCTAATTGGTTAATAGAATGACTGACGTAATCGGGCCAAATGTCGCTTGCTTGGTACCTGACGTCATAGAACGTGAACTCCCGTGAACTTTATACTGGCAGGTATAAAAAAACGAAACGAAATATAGATCTATATTTTAATTAGATTGGTAGAATAATTGTATAATATCCACATAAGAGTTTGTTTCTGTGAATAAATTCCTGTGCTTAACAATAGCTAGACGTACAGGGGATAATATAATGTTTAATATGGCACCCACTTTCTTAGTTAAAATCGATTAAAATAGACCTTATATGGTCAATAAGTGTTTGAATACGAGTGAACAAGAGTAATCTATAATGCAGGGAAATACTTAAATATATTAATTCAATAAATTGAAAATGAAGCAAGATAAAATCTCTACTTTAGACTATAAAACTGGATAGGTGGTGGGGGAGCGGGGACGAGGATTTTATAGATCTAAAAATGGCAGTCAAAATATCAGTTGATAATAAGTCCTTGATATAAAGAGTCCCACATCACAGCTTAAATTGGATTTGATAGGCTATAATGATGGCCTCAAGAAGTTTCCTGGTATTCTTCATGTGCTGATTTATTGCGAGGGTTCTTGTTCAGTGCCATATGTTTTTAAGGTGTCCGTTGGTAATCAATGCAATAAGAATAGTTTACTTATTTCAGGGGCGGGTCCAGGGGGGGGGGGTCGACCCCCCCCCCCCTGCCCAGCTACATAAATTTTTTTGTAAATCAGCCTTTTTTATGAGAAAGGTTTCTCGGCCGTGTGCTTTATACTTTATCGTCAGATTTGGGACAGTATGGGCACTCAAGGCACGATAGATAGAGACCATGCGGGAGGTGGGGGGGGGAAATACATTGTCTCAGGAACATGACACCCCCCCCTGCAAAAATTCCTGGATCCGCCCCTGTATTTATACCAAGGAGATCGATATTATAATACTATTAACTATTGGTACGTGTAACAACCAACTTGGTATACCATCATAATACACACGCAAGCAATAGTTGCAACGATCATAACCATTGGTGCGTGTAAAAACTAACTTGGTATACCATCATAATACACACGCAAGCAATAGTTGCAACGATCGTAACCATTGGTGCGTGTAAAAACTAACTTGGTATGCAAGTGCTATACCATCATAATACACAAGCAAGCAATAGTTGTAACGATCGTAAATATTGGTAGGCCTACGTGTAACAACCAAATTGGTATGCAAGTACTAACCATCATAATACACAAGCAAGCAATAGTTACAACGATCGTAATAATCATAAACGTCCAAAAGAAAATAATGTCTAATGATTTAGAAACATCTTGCCATGTGGTTAGTTCTTTACCTTTAACCACTGGTACGTGTAACAGCCAACTCTGTAAGAAACTGCTATACCATCATAATACAAAAGCAAACAACAGTTGCGACGATCGTAATAATCATAAACAGCCAAAAGAAAATAATGTCTAATGATTTAGAAACATCTTGCCATGTGGTTAGTTCCTCACCTTTAAAGTCCATGTTATTGGCAGGGGACACTGTGTTTTTATGACTCGGAGTCTTCTGAATGTATCCAGGGACAGGAATATTAGGATCTTTATAATAAATTCTCAGAACAAGGATAGACAATACCACGGATAATGCACTCATAGCAACAAGGACTGTTAAATAAACCGCCAATATGGAAACCTGTAACGACGTCTGTGGCATGCTTTCACTTACAATGGTCAAGAAAACGATGTAAGCCAACAAAATGGTTATAGCTAGAGATATTTTCTCGCCAGCGTCAGCAGGCAACATAAAAACCAAAGCTCCCATAAAAGACAAGAATAGAACGGGTAGTATGATGTTTAAAACGTAAAAGATTCGACGACGTTGTATGGTAAGCTTTATGTAAACACCGGCCTTCATGATCGTATCTTTCTTCTCTATACTAGCGCTTATAAGATTCCATTGTCCATTAGCACCGTATTCATCAAGCCACACTTCACCAGTTGAGCTAGTACTTAACACTAAATCTATTTCTGTGATGTCAGACACCATTGTTTCCAGAACAACGTTACAGACCTGTTGGTCGAAAGGATAATATCTTACATTTATATCACAGGTCGTTTCAAAAAGGTTACTAGGTGTCCATTCCACAAACCCGACACTATGGAGTCGAATAGGCATTTCATCAAATCCTAGCTTAACCCTGTTTTCCACTGAGTTCCCTACCACAATGTCCGGCCTCCATACCTTTTTCTGTGGTACAACCATATTATGTATACCTCCATAGGCTGACTCGTTCCATGAGAGAAAATCGTCTTCCCAACTTAAATGGATATATCCAAACGATACCAGTACCTGGTCCTTTTCCCTGAGTTCGTTGATAGAAACTAGACTAAATGAAGTATAAATCTGCAAGATTTCAGTATCATATGCAACAGGTCTTACATCAGAATTATAGATGCCAAAGATATCATTATGCAAGTTGTAATAGTCATCTTTAGAAGCTGCTTCAGTCGTCTTTATCCAAATACAGAAAAAAACTAATAATGACATGGGCGCCATTTCAACCGAAACTCAGGAAAAATCGACTGAATCTCGTCACCTTTGATCTTTGACTTTAATTGCTGTAAAAAAGAAGGAATTACACAAAGCATAGGCAATATTTCAAACAACAAATTGAATACGATATCTGGGATAAAAATATCTCTTTAGACATCTGCATTCCATGAACATGAATGCCACGATGGCATTTTGTTAAAGCAACCTGGACAGACTTTTTTCGTTGTTTACATTCAATAAACCTAACCCATAATTTCGTCAATCACGTGTCATTACCCTATTTACATCTCGCGACCATGACGATATCTGTAGATGGGCTTAATATTGAGACCTGATCGTCAAAAATACATGTCTACATTTGAACTTTCCGCCATATTTTCGCGACATCTAACTGATGGGCCTGATTATATAATTCAATGGAATCCAATCTGGGAGATAATCTACCCTGATATTTTGTTTTCCTTATTAACTGTTAAGGATACATTATGGGAGATTAGATAAAAGGGGGGCAGTTCACACTATAATAGTTAAAAACAAGATAATGTAAAGGCAATTTGCTGAAAAGTTCAGTCAAAATTGATCGACTATGAAAAGAGGATTAAGCGATTGAAATTTCGGCCTAGCCTCAATCATCATTTCTAAAGTCTGTACGATAAAAACATAGTCTCGATCATCCATTTCATGATTAAATTATGAATGGAAGTCGAGCAGCAAATGGGATCATAATCCAGTAAATATCGCAGGCTAGCGATGCCACCGAGACATGATTATTGTCTGGATAAGTTAATTAATGTCTAAATTATAATTTAGATAACATTTCAGGCCTAAAGAAAGATCTGCAATTGGCAGATTTGGCTTTTGCATAATGTATGTTCATATAATCAACCTGATTTCGTGATACAAAGGATTCTTCGATAATTTCCGAAAAACTCAATATGTTTTTCACAGGTCTTTAATTTGGCTGAAAATGTTACATAAACTATTATTAAGACAATAATTCAAATGACAAGTCTAGATTTAAACGGATTGAAACACGATCGCCGTGATAAAAAAAAAGGTACCGTTGCTACGATAATAAATAATCTATACCGAATCTATAGTAATTTTGCATTATGTACTGAACTATTATACCACGAACGACCTGGCCCCGAGGTCACGAAGCATTTTCAGACTTAAGAATTTACTAAAAATTATTCGCGTTATTTTAACTAAAATATAGGTCTTTATAAAACTTTTGTTGTTTTAATGTATCAAATACATCAATAAACCAGCGGCTGCCAGGCAGGATACGCCCACATTTTCGAGAGATGGATAGAGAACAAGCTAAAAAGAAAGTGATTTTTCCTACAATCAAGGGCCATAATTCAGGAAATTACAATTTGATATGCGCAAATATCAAAAGGAACCGAGATCTATGGGTTATAAACTTACATTTCAAGTTTCAACAAAATCGGATAAAAATTGTTACCTATATAGGGTCCACAACCTTGATATACCATATCTTTACGCTATTTGAAAACGAGGGGCGGCCATTTTGTCTGTCAGTTTTGGGCCGATTTTCACGAAATACGAACTCAGTCGTCCTTAGGGTGTAACGGTTAAAAAATAAAATTTTTTAAATCGGATAAAAATTATGACCTCTATAGGGTCCACAAGCTAAAAACTTGATTTTTCGTACAATCAGGGTCATAATTCAGGAAGTAATGGTCCGATATGCGCGAATATCGAAAGGAACCGAGATCTTTGGGTTATAAACTTATACATTTCAAGTTTCAACAAAATCGGATAAAAATTGTGACCTCTATAGGGTCCACAACCTTGATATACCATATTTTTACGCTATTTGAGAACGAGGGGTGGCCATTTTGTCTGTCAGTTTTGGGCCGATTTTCACGAAATTCGAACGCAGCCGTCCTTAGGGTGAAATTGTGATATAATAATACGGTTTTTTAAATCGGATAAAAAATTATGACCTCTATAGGGTCCACAAGCTAAAAACGCAATTTTTCGTACAATCAGGGGCCAGAATTCAGGAAGTTACGGTCCAATATGCGGGAATATCAAAAGGAACCGAGATCTTTGGGTTATAAACTTACATTTCCAGTTTCAACAAAATCGGATAAAAATTGAGACCTCTATAGGGTCCACAACCTTGATATACCATATTTTTACGCTATTTGAGAACGAAAGGCGGCCATTTTGTGTGTCAGTTTTGGGCTGATTTTCACGAAATTCGAACTCAGCCGTCCTTAGGGTGTAACGGTGATATAAAAATACGGTTTTTTAAATCGGATATAAATTATGACCTCTATAGGGTCCACAAGCTAAAAACCCGATTTTTCGTACAATCAGGGGCCATAATTCAAGAAGTTACGTTCTGATATGCGCGAATATCGAAAGGAACCGAGATCTTTGGGTTATAAGCATACATTTCAAATTTAAACCAAATCGGATAAAAAATTGTGACCTCTACAGTGTTCACAAGCTAAAAACATGATTTTTCGTACAATCAGGGGCCATAATCCATGAAGATACGGTCCGATACATGCCAATTTCGAAAGAAACCGAGATCTGAGGGTGATAAACCCATATTTCAAGTCTCATTTAAATCGGATAACAATTGTGACCTGTAGACTGTTCACAAACAATTGTGGACTGACGGATGTCCGGACGGACAGGGGCGACGACAATATACGTCCACATGAAAATGTGGGCGTATAAAAAACTATGTGCAAAGTTGTTTGTTTCTGGATCCAAGATATTTCTCATAAACAGTGATTGAAAGTTGAGTAAATTCTTAACTTAAGTCTGAAAATAAGGCATCTTTAAAAAAAATATTGACTTGAAATTAAGAAACATAAATCGACCCACACAGCTTTAAGATGAAACTTGTGCACGTGAGCTATCCCAATCTACAAGTGCAATTTTTGTGTATTTTCTTGAATTCTCGTGGTTGAATAAATGAAGACAGTAATCTTGTTAATATTACTGTATTCTTTTGGTTAAAGTTACAATTTCATATTTTCTAAGAAAGTCAAAACATAATTATTTCTATGTCTTTTGCTCAATAGGTTGTCAACTCACTATTATACGATCAAAGGTTATCTTTCTCACACTTAAAAATCTTCACAACGGAAATAATAACACAATTACCTCCCTTGTTTTCCTATTCCCCACCATGGAATAGCTATCTTCAAACGTTTGAATTTAAAGTTTGAAAATGATATTTTTGCCAATTTCTCAACTGGCAATAGTTAATTATAGGATTAGTAGGATTATTCTTTAACAAGGTAGGACTGTTTATAGATACCATCTATTTTAGGGCTTTATTTTAATACATTTTAAAAATATAACTTAAAAAAATGAAATTGTAACTTTAAAAATTAATCACCATAAACTACAGTATAAATTAATTTAACAAATTTTGGTTCAATGCTTAATAATAGATAAGCTTCAATACGGAAATGGGAATTGACATACACGTGTGTATCCAAATACAGGTAAATACGGTATGTCCTTAGGAATGTGATCTCCTGACCGGTTTGTAGAATCGTCCCTCTAACTCGTTACTTTGGGTCTATATACCCTCATGCATTACCTAGGGCACTATAAATCTATCGTCTATGCAAACAATATACCCTGGGAACTAAAACTCTATAGCCCGTAGACGTTAATTATAATTTATAAGCTCAATTTAAAGTGTAAAACAAAGAATACCGGAGAGAGGTGATTAATGAAATATATAAGACAATATGAAGTAGATATAAAAACATTGAAAAAAAAACCCCAAATCATTGGAATAATCTACCTTACCTGTATGTATGTTTAGAAAGCTATATTCGTCCCAGCGTATACGAGTCGAAATGCTAAATGATTAATAGCAATATACATGTATTTTGACTTTCACTAAAGAAATACTTTTAATTAGCTCTGTTTGAATCCATTAATTAAATTAAATATGAAACATGTTGTTATCGGCTGGATGAACACTCTGAACAAAGCAACCTTTCTCATTATCTGATACGAGAGATTTAATTAAACCATGCAGATATTGGAAGATCGTTATTACCCAAATGATTAAAAACAATCGGGTGTTATGTAAGATACGCTCAAATCTTCCCTAAAGATGTAAGAAGAACAGGCTGTAAATCAGAAGTGTTCGTCCTCTAATGATCACAATGCTACGTTAGGTTTAAGGTAAGGGCTGGGGCACGACTGTGGAGGTCCTGAAGCTCGAAATATGGCGGGGGGGGGGGGAATTTGTCCTTCAATGACCTCAATGCTTCACACCAAAGTATGTTATTAACATTTTAGGCCGCATTCCATGGGCACAAATTGTCGTTGCAAAAATATTTTCGTTCCTACAAATCCGGTCTAGAAGAAATTTTGTCAGTGTATAGTTCATATAGAGATATTCGTTTGTTGTAATGTTCCCCAAAAAATTCCATAGTTCTTCGCTGATATTCTTCGTTGAAATCCGGACTATTTATTGATAGTAAAATTCATAGTGCGCGAGGTCACTGGACAGAATTCAGCGTTGTTCGCCGCGTCACGTGATCGTTTTTTCCACAATCGACCAATCACGTTATTGTCTACATTCGCGTGTGTTGTTGGTAAACACAAAATGGCGTGCTTCACGAGGAACACATTGCAGTTATACATGTTGAAGCTACACTAAATGGCGACAAAGGCTCAATTTACTTGTATTGTTCACTTAGACAGTGTTAATAAGGGAAGTGCAGAACCCTTTACAAACACAAGGTGAGATAAATGTCGTGAAGTAGCTATAGACTGGTTTCAATTGGATGGAAATAACCAATCCATTGCAGCATTTTTCGATACAAATGGATATTTTATTACGAAGGATATTATATTGAAGATACAGTCGGCAGTGGTTTTGGATTTCATCCAACGTTTTATAGATGTTTTAAGAACAAAGCAGTTAAATGATGCGAGAAAGAAAGAGAGTGACTCAGTGATAAGGCAGCGTCTACATTCAGTCCAACCGAAACTAAACTGTCACGACATACATACAGACTATTAGTATTAGTATTACTGTGATGTGGTCATAATATATTTTACCAAACATTATTTAACAACTTACTATTAGTATATTAATCATTCGACAAAAATAGCAATTCACTCATAACATAATATTTTAAACACGGTTTCACCAAACCTTCAACAAGATATGACCACTTCTATTCTAACTAGTAGAAGTAATAAATAAATGTAATAAATAAAGGTGCATCATATATAGGCTACAGACCATAAGTCCAGAAAAATTTGTGAATGAAAGAATTGAATATAACCATCCAAGTCAACCCAGAACATTGCATGCTGTGATTCAAAGGAAAGAGGGGAATTATACTAATTAATCAAAGCTTTTGATAATCCCTAATTAAGTCTTTCACACCCCTCTGATAAAGTAACATGAGCTGAACATTAATGTCCAGTCGACACGGTTCCTTTTTATTTAAATAATTTGCTTGCATGTAAGGGTCTGTAGCAGAGGAAGGAAACTGGGGGACTCGGAGAAAACTCACAAGGTTGAACAAGTGACCCTAGTCCTTGTCACGTACAAGCAGAGAATTGAAATTAAGTCATTGACGCAATGACAGACCTTATGATTTCATGTGTACATGTTAAACCATTCGCCACCCACCCTCCATATTAAATAGATGTCTTTGTAAATTATGTATGTTATAGTTATACAGTGTATTAAGTATTAAATGTCTACAGTGTTTTTAAATTTATGTATTAAAGAAATGTATATGAAAATATTATCTATTAAGAAATATTGGTATTTATATTAATAAATATCATTTGATACATAATATATCAAAATTCAAATGTTCTTTTTGGCCATTATGACCCTAATGTTTTGACCGTTATGTAGTTTTGACCAAAATGTTTGACCGTTATGACCAAATACTTGAGCCATTTTGGTTTAGGGCCTTTATGTCCATAACCCCTACTACTAGGCCTAGTACTTCAACAAATTTAAAAACTAAAAGTGTGTCTCATTCACCCCTACTCCTTCATTAATATCACCAAAGGAATCACATCATGGTGCAGTACTTGTTACTACTTCATCAGAGTTAAAGAAGTCAGTTTTATCAGAGAGCTGTATAATTTGCGAGAAAAAATCCAAGTATGTTCGGGCGGGGGCCATACAAAAGAGGGACAATTTAGTCCAGTGCGAAATAAAAACAGCATTTTTATTATTTTATTTAAAGCACCAATGACACTTTTGCTGTTTTGATAAGTCCAGTGAAACAAATACCGGTAGCCTTATTCTAACTACTAAATGAGTTAGTGTCTTACTCTTAGTGTAAATCCTCCATTAAATTGTATTTTATTTATCTTAGGTGATCAAAAATATTTTTCAAATCAAAGGTAATTAGTTTTGGATTTGATCGACTACATGTACAGTATCTGTTATAATTGTTTTAAAAAATCAGAATATTTATTAATCAGAAGCAAGATTCCAACATTGAAAGTGTGTTTGGCACTTTTATCGATGATTACATGTAAACTATGTCGTAGGTGAGCCCCATATTGATGGGGGGGGGGCATCTGGTTCATTCGCAATTGCAGACAAAACCCATTTTGAATTCATATATCTATTGTAAGCTTATACATTGTAGATGCAAAATTTTTATTTTGTCCATATGGGCTTTTCCCTGACAATTCTGAGCTAGTTCAAATTATTTAAGCATTTCTTCTTAATATTTCTGCAACTTTTTAAGTTTTCAACCTTTATTTCAAAATATGTTTTTTCATTCTTAATCTTAGCTATACACTAGCCTATCCATGATCATTATCAATTTTGTTATGTAAAATGAATGATTTTATTAGAATTACACTTATAGAAGCAGTGACCTTGTTGCATTCTCTGTAATCTCCCTTGATATTAAGGCATTTTTCTAGTGAAATAGACCGGTCCCATATCCTTAATCAGTGTCGAAAAAACCTGACTGACTGCCACATTTTATGTCAGTGTGATCAAAATACCTTTTGTGGCTCTCATACACCACTTCTCTACACGGATGGGACGTTTTTGGGGTTCATTTGATCTCTGTTCATCCCAACCGCGAGCGATTTGCAAGGTAAATCGTTCGCATGGCTTTGTTTACAAATGCGATGACTTGGCACTTGACCCCAGAATTTTTGACCGCAACCCCGCAAGCGAGATCGCTGATTGGCCAAATTTTAAATAGATGCGCAGGATCCAACTCACATCTACGCAAATATGGCTCCGCACTATAAAGAAATAAGTCATCGATTTATATCCTATTTCGAGCTTGAACTATTAAATTGGCAGATTTTATTGGAGAACTTTGTTGACATATTGATTGCACGATTATTGATAGTCCGATTTGTAGACCGGTTTAGCGGGAGCGAAGGTGACAAGATTTTCACCCCGAGAATACGGCCTATTTGTGACCCCTATCGCTTTCACGGGTTATTCGGCAATCGGGATAGCTCTTTAACAGAAGGTCGCTGAATGCAAAAGGATAAAAATCCATAATTCATTTCACCGAGAGCCCATATTCAGTGATGTGTTAAACTATACTTCTCTTGTAATTAAAAATATTAATTGTTAAGCACTCGAATTTGCTATACACTTACACTTTCATGTGGACGTCCATTCACACGTTCTTGTGGATACTCTGGAGGTCACATATTGTATCCGATTTTGATCAAACGTAAATGGAAACCTTTTCTGTACCCCATTCCACAGCATAGTAAAATGATAGACGATTACATACAATACCCATCTCAGGAGATTTAATAATAAAAATAAATACGTTGGGGATAATATCTAATATAAATCATTTTATATGTAGTCATTTTAACCCCATTTTCGTCCATATTAAGGTACCCAAGAATAGGATCAAACGCCCTTTAATTGTCGTATTATGGATGGCCAGTATTTTATTGGCATTCTAAGATTAGTTTAAAGCAGTAGTTCTAACATCTTTGCGTTTTGTTATTTGCAGATTACTTTTATTTTCCTCATATTCCTTCATTAACGCGTACCTGACTTCTCACCTATAATATCTGAGATAATATTGATTATTTTAAACCATTCATCATCATTTCATCATTTCACCTAAGAGCAATGAAATGAAATGGAGTTTAACGTCCTACTTTTCTGCTCCTAACCTGGGCTAATGAAGACGGGCATACGCCATACAGTGTTCTATGAGGGAAATTTTGCCCGGACAGCGGCACCACGGCCTACTCTTATATCGAATTCCAACTGCCAAGGGATCTTTTACGTGCACGCCAATGTGTACACGGGACCTCGGTTTTTCGTCCCATCCGAACGACTAGACAGCTTTCCTTGTCAGCCCCTCCGTCCTGCATCACTGACAAGAGAGAACCACGCCGGAAAATCTGGATGAACTTTCTCGGCCAATGCAGGGATCGAACATCCGACCTCCAGGCTAGCGAGCTAGCGTCTTACCCACTTAGCCACGTGATCCCCCACTTATGAGCCATTCTCAATTAAAGAAGGTTGAAGCATGAAACGTATTAAGTACATCGTTCTAGTCTTTGAATTATTTATATATTTTGTCGATGTTAAAGGAGAGAGGAGACAAACACAGGCTTGTTGTCCGATTAACATAGCTTTCAGCTTGCTTAAATATACTTTATTGACAGTTATGAGTTATAGCTTGTGAACAGGAGAGAGAAAAATGAAATGGGGTTTAACGTCCTACTGTTCTGCTCCTAACCTGGGCTAATGAAGACGGAATAGGAGAAAAAGAATGAAATCACGCGGACGACCCCCCCCCCCAACTTACTAACCCTTATTAAAGTAAATATCCGCCCAACATTAAAACCATTGTGCAAATTTAGGGAACAAAGGGGGCCTACGAAATCATTTTTGCCAATAGGTTACCCTATGTGGCCACTTTACAGTATTGGCATTACGCCTGGGCTGGTCAGTTTCAGTGGTGGGGGGCAGTAGTAGACTGAAATAACTCCGAATCTCAGGAACAGTCGTATGTATATTTCAATTCTGACCTGATCAACTTCCGCTAACGTCTGGTAATCGGTGAAAAGATAAGAAAGTCTAACCCACGTATGATAATAGATATATAAATAGGGGGAAATGTCCACTAGTCCGAGGGTTCATTAGTCCACCGATATCTATTATTAGGGTCAGGGTTAGGTTTAATTAGTCCATCGATATCTATTATTAGGGTTAGGTTTCTTGATACCCATATATAGTATTTCTTATAGCGACGGATTAGTGTACACGGGGACTATTGAACCCATCTCATAAATAGCCACATTTCTCACATCACTTTTATTAATTTACAACCAAATAAAAATCATTAAAATAATTATGAGCAAAAGTAACCATCCCACACTTCGCTGTATTGCGTTTCTATTCCTTTCGTTGTACGTTGTTTCAATGGACTCCCCATTTGATTCCAAAGGAGTCTGCGGTTATAATACGGCTAATGCTAGGAGTTTCAACAAACGCATTGTATTAACCAGTTGTTACACCATCATAATACACAAGCAAACAACAGTTGCGGCGATCGTAATAAAAATAAACAGCCAAAAGAAAATAATGTCTAATGATTTAGAAACATCTTGCCATGTGGTTAGTTCCTCACCTTTAAAGTCCATGTTATTGGCAGGGGACACTGTGTTTTTATGACCCAGAGTCTTCTTGCTGCATTGTTTCCTTACCATCGATTGAATGTATCCAGGGACAGGAGTATTAGGATCTTTATAATAAATTCTCAGAATAAGGATAGACAATACCACGGATAATGCACTCATAGCAACAAGGACTGTTAAATAAACCGCCAATATGGAAACCTGTAACGACGTCTGTGGCATGCTTTCACTTACAATGGTCAAGAAAACGATGTAAGCCAACAAAATGGTTATAGCTAGAGATATTTTCTCGCCAGCGTCAGCAGGCAACATAAAAACCAAAGCTCCCATAAAAGACAAGAATAGAACGGGTAGTATGATGTTTAAAACGTAAAAGATTCGACGACGTTGTATGGTAAGCTTTATGTAAACACCGGCCTTCATGGTCGTATCTTTCTTCTCTATACTAGCGCTTATAAGATTCCATTGTCCATTAGCACCGTATTCATCAAGCCCCACTTCACCAGTTGAGCTAGTACTTAACACTAAATCTATTTCTGTGATGTCAGACACCATTGTTTCCAGAACAACGTTACAGACCTGTTGGTCGAAAGGATAATATCTTACATTTATATCACAGGTCGTTTCAAAAAGGTTACTAGGGGTCCATTCCACAAACCCGAAACTATTGAGTCGAATAGGCATTTCATCAAATCCTAGTTTAACCCTGTTTTCCACTGAGTTCCCTACGACAATGTCCGGCCTCCATACCTTTTCTTGTGGTACAACCATATTACCAATACCTCCATAGGCTGACTCGTTCCATGAGAGAAAATCGTCTTCCCAACTTAAATGGATATATCCAAACGATACCAGTACCTGGTCCTTTTCCTTGAGTTCGTTGATAGAAATTAGACTAAATGAAGTATAGATCTGCAAGACTTCAGTATCATATGCAACAGGTCTTACATCAGAATTATAGATGCTAAAGATATCATTATGCAAGTTGTAATAGTCTACTTTAGAAGCTGCTTCAGTGGACTGTATCCAAATACAGAAACAAACTAATAATGACATGTACGCCATTTTGGTAGGAACAATCAACTGGATGTCGTCACCTTTCGATTTTAAATTAATTTCTAAAAAAAATAAAATAATACGAATTCCATGAGACATTTGTAAGCAGAAGAATTTGAATTTGGAATTAATATGAAGGTGACGATGACATTTTTGTTAAAGAAACCCTTACCGTTAAATGACAAACTGCGTTGTTTTATCTGAATATAAGTCGATCTCAAAATACAGATATATTTTTATTACCAATTTAACCAGGACATTTGTAAACCGGAGAATTTGTATGCGATATATGGAATTAAAATATTCCGTAATGGCAAGGGTTTAAGTTCTTTCATAATAATATGATGTTTGAATACAATAAATTTTAAATTTCTAATGTTCCAGACTTAAATGTAAATGTTGACTTTCAGGCCATACCCAATCACAGTAATCGTATCAGAAAGCATACAAATCGACCAATCCGTATCTCCTGTAATCCGAAAAATCCTAGTAAATTGAAATTTTGGAGAAAAGTGAGTTAGACCCATATTTGGATTTAGTATGTACACATGCTTTCTTCATTGAAAAGGCTTCTAATTATCTTCATCTAAAAAGCCAAAATAAAAATTTGTTTTATATTCAGTAGCTTAATCCTAAAACAAAACAGTTTTACATTGTTTTCTCAACTTTGCATTCAACAGACTTGCTAGGTTTTTCCAGATTACAGGAGTTACGTTATGGCCATCGAAATTTCATATTCCGTTCTGAAAGTTTTACGACGTCATTTTTCTTGGCACGTATATATTCACCAGTTGATTTACTGATATTCATGGCTTTTGTTGAAATAGTCTGTCTAATAACTTTTTAGAGGCCTTATCTTGTTAAATTTGTACCAGGAAAATATTACGTAGCCTTTAAAGAGCTGGGTGTATTAAGCAAGTGGTCAGTTCTGTTTGATAAATTTTTATATTCAAACTGGGAAAACATTCGCTTTAAAATGTTCATCGGGATTGTTCGGAGTGGTTCTCCTTTGTGAGTGGTGCAGAACGGAGGGTCTTACAACGTATAGTCGTTCGGGTGAGACGGAAATCGAGATCCCATGTACAAATTGGCTTGTACTTACCAGAGAATAAGTTTTAGCGCTGCTGCTCGGGCAAAATTGCCTTCATTCATAGTACACTTAGTGTAAGGTCACACGGTATACTAAGCTATCATATCGCCATACCACACTAACAATTGAAATAAAAACTAAATGATTAGAATAATGTACCTTACCTTATGCTGTTGGAAGCTATGTGGGCTATAGCGTATTAGCGACGAATTGTATATCCGATTACGCCAAGTAACTAATTATATGTTATATAAATAATACTAATATTTACTGAACTTTTGGCTTCTCTTGATCTCATTATATAACACCTATTTAACTGATTGTGTTTTGTGTGTCTGTCAATGACGTTGGTCAGGGGTCACTGCATCTGCAATATAAGCTTATCCATTGCTTTATGGTGGTATATTAGATTCAAAATACGTTAATGTCGTCCAATCGTCTAATTTATAAATTAAGACAATGTAAAATCCAATTTCTTTATTTGTTCAGAGAAAATTTTAATTTTATTACATTTTATTTCTATTTTTAACACGAAGAATGTCTTCTTCATTGCCGCTTTACATGTTTAGCTTGAACATCGATCTTTTTTTTGGGGGGGGGGGGGAGCTGGTCGATTCATAAGGTTTGTCATTGAGTCAGATTTATAATTTTGGACACTTTACCTAGTAATCATCTTTATGAATACACAAAAACACATACTTATGGATAAAAACAGCTACTTATTTATTTGGGCGACGTTTCGAAGAGTATTCTCTCAACGTTATCAAGCTAATACAGTAATACAAGAATTATTAGATCAATATATACAGAAAACTATAACAACAATTCATGAAACCATACAGGACAACAACAAGATCAAAGGGGTTTAATCTACAAAAAACTAATTAAGTGTAGCCATTGAGTAGCTATGATGATAGATACAATACTACCGACATAATGGGATAGTACCTACAATACAATTATGATATACCATGGTTTGTTTAGATAATGGTAATTAACTTTATAGATCTGTGTGATTAAATGTACAATAGGCTAGAATAAACCATATTTTGTAGAGTGGATATAACTGATAAATTGATAATAACATTATGATAAAACATATTTACCCTCTAATCTGTTGACTGTATTGATCGAGGTTACTGCCACATCTCCATATTGATGGCAATAATAATCTTTTAGAGGCATTTAGCAACTGGATAGAGCAATACACAAAAACACAAACTTATGGAAAAAAACAGCTACTTATTTATTTGGGCGACGTTTCGAAGAGTGTTCTCTCAACGTTATCAAGCTAATACAGTAATACAAGAATTATTAGATCAATATATACAGAAAACTATAACAACAATTCATGAAACCATACAGGACAACAACAAGACCAGTTTTGTTCATTTTTTTTCTTGAAGACAAGTGGAGAATTTTATTTGAATTCTTTTACAGATGAGTTAATTAATACATGTATGTATATACTGTTGATCTTCTATTACTACTCTAACAAAAATATCACTTCATACCCTCCGAACGATTAGCCACTGTCCTTGCCATGATTGAAAGAAGAATTTAGACACATCTCCCATTTGAACTTGAATGCCGTTTTCTTTGATTTCTAGGTGTAACTTTAATATGCCACTATGCAGAGTTCGCATCTAATTTAGAAAACCATTTACTTCCTGCAAGGGTAATTAAATACGTTACATGTCCGTCCGGTTTGCGTATTAATATACTCAGCCAAATTAAAAACTTTACACTCGTGATTTTTGGGACTAGATTTTTAATATTTGGTTTAAGGCAACTATTTTAGTGTTATGTTGTGCACAGACGATCTTGACATCAACAGACAGCAAGAATACGTCTCGCCAAAAGTCCTTGACATTGATAACGTTCGTGCTGTCACAGTACCCCCCAAAATGAAATTCACAGACTTGGAGAACAATCGGAATAAAGTGTTTAGTAACGGTTGTGGCCTCCTCTAGCGTCTCGTACTGCCACACGTCAGTGGTGGATTCACTTGTTGACGAACATTTCGACACAGTTCGTCCCAGATGTGTTCAATAGGATTAAGGTCGGGGCTAAGCGACGGCCAATCCAGGACTTGGACAGCGGCATTTCTTAAAAAATTCTGGGTAGCAATTGCTGTATGGGGTCGAACATTGTCTTGTTGAAACGTTAGTCCAGGCCCATGGCTCTGCATAAACGGCAGAAGAACAGGTTGCAAAATCTGATCCCTGTACTGGACAGCATTTAAGTTCCCTTGGACAACAAGAGGAGAACGTCGGTGCACAAAAAGAACCCCAAACCATGATGCTGCCGCCACCAAATCGGTCAACTTCTCTGACGCATACTTGAGCGTAACGTTCACCTCGTCTGCGGTACACTCGGACCCTGCCATCGGCAAATCTCAAAGTGAATCGAGATTCGTCACTAAAGACAACCGAATTCCACTGTCTTTAAGTAAATCTTATGTGTCTTGTGGCCCACACAAGTCGGTTACGGCGATGAAGAGGTGTCAATATTGGTCCATTATAGGGCCTCCGAGCTCGAAGACCAGCAGCCTGCAAGCTTTTTCGAACAGTTTGTGCTGTTACCCTTCCACCAAACATCTCTCTACTTGTGGAGGTTGCAGTGACAAATCTGTTTCTAAGATGACGTAATCGTATTGCTTGATCTTCCTGGAGTAACGTCACACGTGGCGCTCCCGCCCTTGGGCGGTCGGCAATAGTTCCAGTTTGAAGCACTCTCATTCTAAGATTAATTATTGTCTGGCGTGAACAATTAAAGGCTCTTGCAACAGTGACCACAGACTGACCAGCATAGAGCCTGCCTATAGCACGTAGACGTTCTACAGTTGAAAGGCGCGGCATTTTCTAACAAAGATGAAAATAACAATTTTAATTTGTTTTTCCAGTTCAAGTTACGTGTGCGTGTTCAGTTTAAGCAAACTTGCATCGATTGACCTCGCGAGTTTGTGTTTGCGCGTGTTTTTCAGGTTTTTCATCTTTATATGCTCAAAAGTCACGTGATCCACGTGACTTTACAATTTTATGAACTTAAAGGCCTCTTACTACTTACTATCGTTAGAAACACTTTAAAATTGATTTGACTTACCAGAAAAAAAATTTAATATATTAAATTTAATATATCCCATGAAACTTTATGTAATTGGCACGCAGTTGTACACATAAAATTGCAAAAGCAGTATCTAAACGACCAATTAAAGTCCATCGAAACATGAAATAGACGCAATTTATGTTTATATAATGACATGCTAAGCGGGGCGATACGAACAACTTTATTAAAAATGATAATTCCAGGCGACCGGCCTACGTCTAGATTCTTATTTAAAGGCTCAATACCACTCTTGTTGTAACTGAATAATATGTCCCTATCTTTATTCTGGTTAACAATTTGAACTATTTTACAATATTCCAATTTTGTGATGATACAAATTTCATCTTAACACACCTAATTTAAAAAATTGGAAAAATTCAACTAAATGATTTGAAAAGCCTGACGTAAAGCTTTTCAAATGTGACTTGGATTTAAAAATGTTTTTGAACCCTCTGTACAAGTAAAATATGATTTAATGGATAATTTACACAACAGGTAGGACACTAACACATCTAGTACTTAGAATAAGGCTATTTTTTATTTTCTGGAGCTCTCAAGCCAGCAAGAGTGTTATTGTCCCTTTAAGGGTCGGTTTCTTCTATATTTTGGTGAATAAAACTGCTTAATTTTGTGTTAAAGGCCCTTAAAATCTTCTACCTTTGGGCCGAGCAACTAACTCAATATACGTGATACGTTGTCATCTTAAACACGTCAGTCTTCATCTAGAAACGGAGACCGATGTCCCAAACAGTATTATATGGTGTTGGTATGGAACTTGGCTTTTGTTTTATAAAAATAACGTGTAGGTGAAATGTGGCTTTCATTATCAAGTACAGCAAGTGGGTCATGCACTGTATAGATCTCTAAAGGAACGGCAATAGATTATCAGGTCATCCAACGACAAAAATTAAATCGAACACTTAAAACGGTTACTTATCCGGATAAGTGGTTTTGGCGTTGTTTGTGAGTGTGTGTTGTTGGTGTTCACCAGAAACAAATTTGTCGGTATTAAAACAAAATATGCGTCTTCGGTTGATCACATTGATAAATGACTGTTCTATCGCGATATTGTGCCATACATCAATTTTAAAACAGTTATGTTGTATTTTCCCCATGTGTGGTCAAAGTGGGGGGGGGGGGAGCAAAAACCATAACGTTGTTATTTACAGGTTAAAGACCACAATAAGTGTCGAGTCAACAGTATGATAGTATAGAGCAAATTACCTCGTTTCGCGGCGTACCCAGCTTACACCATGCGTGTCCTCGATTGGGCATAACTAGCATAAGGATTCGGTCGGTCGTATTTCCCCAATTTTTTGCAAATTCCTGTGTGTCCGCATTTGTTCCTTAAAAAGTCAAATGCAAAAAATATACTCTTCAAAAAAAAGTAGGGGATATTCAGAAACAATACAAAACTGCGGAAATGCACTGCTGTTTTTATTAGAGGTAACCAGTGTATGTTAATAACAGGCCAATGCCTACACATGAATATAAATAGTTCATATGGGCGGCTTATCTGACAGCCCCATTTCACTCGCAAAGAGATACCGTCAAAAGTGAAAATGGACGTTTTTGATTTTTGTCTTAAAAATGAGTAATTGCTCCGCCAATCCTCAGACATTCAGCAATTCGTTGTGGCATGCTCCTAATCAACCGTCCAATCACGATTTGGGGCAATCTGACCAACTCCTCTTGCAGTACCACGGCCAATTCTTGCTGTGTTGTCCGTTGACGTCGAAGAACACGTCTCCCAATCAAATTAAACGTAACACACTAAAGCAAAGATACGCTAAACAGTAAATTTTATGCAAGAACCGATAGGAAAGCAAACATGGATAGATAAACCAGCACGCGGCAGTGTATGGCGCTATTGCGTGTCGCATGTGAAGATCAGTGGTTCTGTTGGGGCGATAAGTTTTTCATCTGTGAACATACTCTCAAAGCATGTCAAATGTCTATGACTATTTATCATATCACACCTGCATAGGTATTTGCATTTAAATATCCTCTACTTTTTTTGAAGAGTATATATAAACTGAGGTATGATGTAATATATTTCAGAAATAAGGGTAGTTTTCAGCTACATGCAATATTTATCAAGACCTCGATTAGGATTATCCAATCAAAGTCCTCGATTTACACTATATACATGTGTGTGTGTGTTTTCATAATTATTCCTTGTACCATAAGGATGATCCCTGTTGTTTTTGGTGCATGCCCCATCACCAGGGGCAAAGTCACGTCCATTTTTGTATTTGGTGGTTTGTTAATACAGTCGCATTTCTTAACGGATCATCTTGAAACTTTGGATACTCATTCTTTATACCCTAAGGATCACCCCTAATGTTTGTGGTGCATGTCCAACCCCCAGGGGCAGAGCGACGCCCATTTTCTACAGGCCGCAATTCTTAATCGATCGTCTTGAAAACTGTTCATACTTATTCCTTATACCCTAAGGATGGCCTCTATTATTTTTGGTGCCTACCCGAACCCCTGGGACAGAGCCACGCTCAATTTTTGTGTGTCTTTGTGTCGCTTACAGGCCGCAATTCTTTACAGATGTACCTAGGTACAGATGTACCTACAGTTGTACCTATTTATATTGGTCCATGTCAAACCCCCAAGGGCAGAGCCACACCCAATTACTGCGTTTTTTGTCTACAGACTGGCATTCTGAATCTGAATGGATCATCTTGGAACTTGGCATATTTATTCCTTATGCCTTAGGAATAGCAACTATTTATTAAGGTGCATGTCCCGACCCCCAGGGGCGGTGTCACACCCACTTTATTTTAAAAATAACCATATGAATCAAAGCACGAATGTGGACGTATATTGCAGCAATAGCGATGCTCTCGCTCAAAGAAATTTCGTGCGTGTGAGAAGAGCACCCCATCGTACCCCATAGAGTATTGCTTGGTGTTGCTAGCTTCTGCAATTCATCAGAAACGACGTACATTCACTCCTGTTCAGCCCATCCCTAAAAAGGGATTGGAAAGATGGGAAGTTAAAACGCATACTTTAACAACCAGTAGAAATACGCTATATAAAATTATAATTCGTACATCAGTTTACAGCTAGAAAATAGAAAAAAAATTGTTTCCGTTTTATCCAATAAACAATTTATTTTCATTTCATGCAGAAAGATATGGTGTTAAAACGTATTGCAAATTTTTGTATTACATTGTAGGCCTTAAACTATCATATAAATTAACACTTAGTATTTTGATCGAGTATTTTACGCACAATACTAGATCTTTGTACGATCTTAGAAATATCTTTCTCTATGGTTAGGGTTCGGGTTGGGTTTATAAATTACATGTCAAACGTACAAACTGAAGCTGTAACAACGGTGGATTGTGGTTAAAACTATTCTGAAGGGTTAGGGTTAGAATTGTGGGTATAAACACGTAAAAAAATCAAAGATATTTCTCAGAACGGGAGGATCCAGTATCGTGCGTATTTTACAGTCACAGGAACGTTTCCGTTTAATCGAAAATTCCAATAAACAATTTATTGTTAGTTCGAGGGGAAAGTGTTACAGGTGGTAGACAATATTTCATAAACGTATTATGCAGAGAGGTGATTATAATGAAGGTCCACCTGGATATAAAATAAAATTTTGTGTGAATTAGGCGTCCTGAATACAATGCAACATAGGAGGCTTATGACATTTTGCATTATAGTACTGTTAACCATTGGTAAGTGTGACAACCAACTCGGTAACAAACAGCTATACCATCATAATACAAAAGCAAACAATAGTTGCAACGATCGTAATAATCATAAACAGCCAAAAGAAAATAATGTCTAATGATTTAGAAACATCTTGCCATGTGGTTAGTTCCTCACCTTTAAAGTCCATGTTATTGTCAGGGGACACTGTGCGTTTACAGCCTAGTGTCTTCTTCCGGTATTGTTTCCTTACCATCGATTGAATGTATCCAGGGACAGGAGTATTAGGATCTTTATAATAAATTCGTAGAACAAGGATAGACAATACCACGGATAATGCACTCATAGCAACAAGGACTGTTAAATAGACCGCCATTATGGAAACCTGTAACGAAGTCTGCGGCATGCTTTCACTTACAATGGTCAAGAAAACGATGTATGCCAACAAAATGGTTATAGCTAGAGATATTTTCTCACCAGCGTCAGCAGGCAACATAAAGACCAAAGCTCCCATAAAAGACAAGAATAGAACGGGTAATATGATGTTTAAAATGTAGAAGGTTCGACGACGTTGTATGGTAAGCTTTATGTAAATACTGGCCTTCATGGTCGTATATTTCTTCTCTATACTAGCGCTTATAAGATTCCATTGTCCATTAGCTCCGAATTCATCAAGCCACACTTCACCAGGTGAGCTAGTACTTAACACTAAATTTATTTCTGTGATGTCAGACACCATTGTTTCCAGAACCACGTGACAGACCTGTTGGTCGAAAGGATAATATCTTATATTTATGTCACAGGTAGTTTCAAAAAGGTTACTAGGTGTCCATTCCACAAACCCGAAACTATTGAGTCGAATGGGCATTTCATCAAATCCTAGCTTAACCCTGTTTTTCACTGAGTTCCCTACAACAATGTCGGGCCTCCAAACCTTTTTCTGTGGTACAACCATATTATCAATGCCTCCATAATCTGACTCGTTCCATGAGAGAAAATCGTCTTCCCAACTTAAATCGATATATCCAAACGATACCAGTACCTGGTCCTTTTCCCTGAGTTCGTTGATAGAAACTAGACTAAATGAAGTATAAATTTGCAAGACTTCAGTATCATATGTAACAGGTCTTACATCAGAATTATAGATGCTAAATATATCTGTATGCAAGTTATAATAGTCTAGTTTAGAAGCTGCTTTAGTGGTCTGTATCCAAATACACAAACACACTAACAGTGGCATGGGCGCCATTTTAACACAACCTTTGGTCTCTGAATTTAATAGCTGTAAAAAATGAAATGAAATGGGGTTTAACGTCCTACTGTTCTGCTCCTATACTGGGCTAATGAAGACGGGCATACGCCATACAGTGTGCTATGAGGGAAAGTTTGCCCGGGCAGCGGCACTATCGCCTACTCTTATATCGAATTCCAACTGCCAGGGGATCTTTTACGTGCATTCCAATATATACACGGGACCTCGGTTTTTCGTCTCATCCGAAGGACTAGACAGCTTTTCTTATCGGGCCCTCCGTTCTGCACCACAGACAAGGTGAAACCACGTCGGAAAATCTGGATGAACTTTTCTCGGCCAATGCAGGGATCGAACACCCGACCTCCAGGCTAGCGAGCCAGCGTCTTAACCACCTAGCCTCCGGAGCCAATATTTGTAAACAACAAATTGAATACGATATTTGGGATAAAAATATAAGTCTGTATATAAGTCGATCTCAAAATACGGATATATTTTTATTACCAATTTAAAAAAACCAAATAGAACAAGATGGCTCATTTCTTACGCATTTATTTGCTAACAAAAACAATAAAAATAAAAAACATAAAGTTGCCATGCAAGATACGCCCACATTTTGCAAGCTATGGACAAAAAAAAGAAGCGATTTTTCGAACGACCATGGTTCAAAATGCAGAAAGTTAGGGTCCGACACCCGCAAATATCGACAGAAACCCAGATCGTTGGGATACAAAAATATATTTTAAGTTTCATCAGAATAGGATTTCCACCAGCGGCCAAGCAGCATACGCCCACATTTTGCAAGAGATGGATAAAGAACTAACTAAAACCAAAAACGATTTTTTTTTGTACAATCAGGGGCCATAATCCAGAAAATTATGGTCTGAAATGCGCAAATATCAAAAGGGATTGAGAATTATTTCTATCTCTCTAGCTTTCCCCCTCCCTTCATCTCAGATAAACTACTTTTAAAGCCAAAACTTTTCAACGGGTTTTCAAGCCCCTGTGTTATGAAATAATCTAACTTGAAGTTTAAGATGTTGCACATCTCTATATTCTTTCTGAAAAACAAAACAACTTAATTTTATTTAAACAAATCTTTAACGGACTCTGTATAGACAACATCTAATATGTTATATAATCACCATGTAAAGTTTCTCTGGACACTTGATGTGAAAGGGTGTACTATAAATATGCTTATAATAACGATAATAATAATCTATATACCTTCCTCTCTTTCATTCTCCCTTTCACCCTCTTTCTATCTATCTTGCCCTCTCTCTCCTCGCTCCCCACCCCCTGTTATGTCTTGAGTGGATGTTATACTCCGCATCCCTATCTCGGGTTTCCTCCCACGACTAAAGACCCCTCTGTGAATATTGCCCCCTTTCCTTCCACTCCCTGGGATCAATTCCTTGATTGTATATGCCAAAAAGACTCACGTATAGGACATAGTACTTAGTTCAGAAATGATGGTAAACTGACTGACAATTTTTACGTAAATTTTGCGTAAAATTAACATCATATTGTTATGTAGGATAGTACTTAGTTCAGAAATGTGAGAAAGGAGGATATTTTAAATGTTAAATAGTTAACAACGATAATTTTAAATTTCAAACATACTTTTAAAATTAAAATGCAATTTCAGTAATTGATTGCCCCAGCACCCCCACTCCGACAAGGAAGTCCCGGGTCATTGCCCCCCTTTGCATGCTACTCCCTAATACAGACCGGGGTAGCACGTCTCGTCGACACCAGAAAGAAAGGCTAGTTTCGGCGATTGGACCAGACACCTAAGACAAATGCAATCAATATTGCTACATAAACCTATGGATTATTTGAATATATCAAACTGAATTTAACATAAAGTTTTACATTTATTTACATGAATTTGGTAAATTAACGCAACAATATGTTACCAACCCATGTAGTTTGATTCTGTTTACGTCCACGTTGAATCATACTGGTGAAATTTTCCATACAGAATTTCAATTATTATTTCATTATAAAAATTATTATTAAAATCGCGCTTTTAGCTTGTGGTCCCACTAGAGGTCTTAATTTTTATCCGATTAAAAAAAACGTTTTAGTATATCACCGTTACACGCTAATGATGGTTGAGTTCGAATTTCGTGAAAATCGGACCAAAACTGTTGAACAAAATGGCCGCGCATTGTACGCAAATAGTGTAAACTTATGGTATATATGTCAAGATTGTGGACATCCTAGAGGTCACAATTTTGATCCGATTTTGATGAAACTTGCAATACATGTTTATAACCCAAGGATCGTGGTTCCTATCTATATTCGCGCATATCGGATTGTAACTTCCTGAACTATGGCCCTTGATTGTACGAAAAATCGCGTTTTGAGCTTATGGTCCCAATTTTTATCCGATTTTTATGAAAATTAAAACGTATCTTTATAGTTCAAAAATCTTAGTCCCTTTTGATATTTGCGCATTTCAGACCATAACTTTCTGGATTATGGCCCCTGTTTTTAGCTTGTTCTCTATCCATCTCTTGCAAAATGTGGGCGTATCCTGCCTGGCAGCCGCTGGTTACACTATTTGCGTACAAGGGGCGGCCATTATGTACGTCAGTTTTTGTCCGATTTTAACGAAATTCGAACTCAACCATCATTAGTGTATAACTGATGTATTATCACGTCTGTTTTCATAAATCAGATAATGACAGACCTTATGATACAACACGCACGTGCTAACCATTCGGCCATCCAACCCCCCGACCTCTATAGGGACCACAAGCTCAGAACGCGATTTTTCGTACAATCAAGGGCCATATTCTGGAAGTTACGATCCAAATGAAATGAAATGACATGGGGGTTAGCGTCCTAATGCTCTGCTCCGACTGAGCTAATGAAGACGGGCATACGCCATACAGTGTGCGATGAGGGAAATTTTGCCCGGGCAGCGGCACTATGGCCTGCTCTTATATCGAATTCCAACTGAAAAGGGATCTCTTTCGTGCATGCCACTGTATACACGGGACCTCGGTTTTTCGCCCCCTTCGTCCTGCATCAATAACAAGGGGAAACCACGCCGAAAAATCCCGATGATCTCCCTCGGCCAATGCAGGGATTGAACACGCGAATGTCTAAGCTAGCGAGCCAGTATCTTACCCACCGTGGCTCCTTGAATTTAAAACCATACAGCTTTAAAATACAACCTGTGCACATAAGCTATCCCAATATAAAGATAAGAAATGGAGGAACAAATCATTGTCTGCGATATCACTTCGGTGGAAGCGGACGTAAAATACAACTAACTCATCATCAGGAACAAATCATTAGAATAATCTACCTTACCTATATGTATGTTTGGAAAGCTATATCCGTCCCAGCGTATACGAGTCGAAATGCTAAATGATTAATAGCAATAAATTTTGACTTTGACTAAACCATTTACTTATAATTAGCTCTGTTTGAATTCATTAATTAAATTAAATATGACACCTGTTGTTAGCGGCACGATGAGCATGCTAAACAAATCAACCTTCCCATTATTCGATTATGAGTTTGATTTAATTATACCGTGCACGTATTGCAAGATCGTTATTACACAAACCATTAAAAACTAATTTTACACCGTTTTTCACCTTTAAATCGAAATGACGCAAAAATGAAATCGAAATTTAAAAAACTGCTTCCGTCTTTTTTTGCGCCTTTACATGGCGCAACTTCTTACTTTTTACTTATTTTAAAAAAATAATATTTGCTTTCGAAAAGACGTACCTAACCGCCAAAATTGTAGTTTTGGTCAAAATTACGTCATTTCCGCTGCTGACAGAAAGCTTTATCAGTAATAAAAAAGTTGAGACTTTGCATCATTGAGCATATGAACTTTGTTTTATACAAATCAAGCAATACATAATTAACCCAGAACCCATAAACTGAATTAGCCAATAGCGGCCAAGGTGAATTATCGATACAAAATTTTTTCATATTTTTGCTCAAATCACATGACCCTTTAATTATAGGTAAAGCGCCATAAAAAAATATTAATAAATAAAAAAGTTTTTTGTCAAAATTTAAATTTTCAAAATTTGGCGCCTAATATCTTCGAAGATTAATCGAAAATCAAAAATCTAAACAATCGTAGCTATTTACCGTGTCTCAGGCTATGTCAAAATGTATCAAATGTTAAAATCCAACAATTATTGTTAATATTACGGCAATATTTCAAAAAACGGTGATTTCGGACATTTCGCATTGTCACAGAAAGTTCGAAATAGCTTTAATCTCTAAGTCACACCCACTTTCCCATTAAAACCGAAGACATCGAGTTGATCCGACAAATAGTTTCTGAGATATGCTCAAGTGGAAAAAAAAATAATAATAACTAGAACTGCGAAGCAGTAATGACGGGTTTCACTGGTGCCACGTTACCCTAAACATATGTCACTTCCTGTACCAACGAAACCATTAAACAGGTTTCCACATAAGCATTGCACACATCAATTAAAATGGACCCCGAATCCAGCAATATAAATTCATTTTATACATTTGTTACATGTAAGTGTACAGTACTTCCGGTGCTAATGAAAATGTTCAATTAGTTTTATGAAATCAGAAATGGCATAAGGCATTGACTCTTTTACAGGCAAACTAGCGTTAAAAATGACACTTGCAAAATTGACCATTTCTCGGCAACTGCTCATATTACAAACTAATTTTCACATACATTCTCTTCGTATGGATTATTGCTACAAGTTCATGAAAGTTGCGAAGAAATATATTAAAACATGAAAAGCCTGAATGGGTTGTATATAGCTCATTATTTCACCTTTTTTCACCTTTAAATCGAAATGACCCAAAAACAAAATCGAAATTAAAAAAACTGAGCCCGATGTTTTCTGTGCCTTTACAGGGCACACCCTTTCAGTCATACCAGATTTGAAAAAAATAATATTTGCTTTCAAAAAGTGGTACCGAACTGTCAAAATTGTATTTTTTGCTAAATTTATGCTAAATGTACCGGTAACAAAAAAAATGACATTTTGGACCACGGAGCATATGAACTTTGTTTTATACAAATCGAACAATCAATAATTAATCCAGGACTGAAAAACTAAATTAGCCAATGGGAGCCAAGGAATAATACGGTGACAAAAAATGTTGCCATTTTTGATCAAACCAGATGACTCTTGAACCCTGGGTAAAATACCACATAAAAATATTCATGAATAAAAAAGTTTTTCGTAAAAATTTAAATTTTCAAAATTTGGCGCCTAATATCTCCGAAGATTCGTCGAAAATAAAAAATCTAAAGAACCGTAGCTATGTGCCTTGTCTCTGGCTATGTCAAAATGTATCCAATGTTACAATCCAACGATTATTGTTAATATTACGGCAATATTTCAAAAAACAATAACTTCGACGATTTCGGACATTTCGCATTGTCGCAGAACGTTCGAAATAGCTTTAATCTCTAAGTCACACCCACTTTCCCAGTAAAACCGAAGACATCGAATCAATCCGACAAGTAGTTTCTGAGATACAATCAAAATGGAATAAGAAAAATAATAATAATAAGAAGAATAATAAGAATAATCTTAACAAAAACAATAGTGTTTCACACAAGCTACGCAGTGTGAAACCCTAATAAGAAGAACTAGAACTGCGACGCAGTAATGACGGGTTTCACCGGTGCCCCGTTACCCTTGAACATATGTCACTTCCGGTACCGATGAAACCATTAAACAGGTTTCCATATAAGCATTGCACACATCAAATAAAATGTAAGCAGAATCAACCAAATCCAACAATACCAATTCATTGTATACATTTGTTACATGTAAGTGGTCCTGACAAAATTAAATTACTTCCGGTGGTAATGAAAATGTTAAATTAGTTTTATGAAATCAGAAATAGAACTAGAACTGCGACGCAGTAATGGCGGGTTTCACTGGTGCCACGTTACCCTTGAACTTATGTCATTTCCGGTGCCTCGTTACCCTTGAACTTATGTCACATTCGGTACCAATGAAACCGTTAAACAGATTTCAACGTTAGCATTGCACACGTGTTATGAAATGGACGCAGAATCAACCAAATCCAGCAATATCAATTCCATTTATACAATTGTTACCATGCGTTAGATATGTCAAAAATGTGATCCTGACAAAATGTATTACTAACTTACCACTAAGTTAACTGACTATCTAATGGGAACTTAAAATGTGAAAAAAGTCTTAAAAAATGATCCTGACAAAATTGGTTATTTCTCGACAAAGAAAGATGGTAGAAGCAATTTTTGGACATCTATATGATCGTATTGATCCAATCTATATCTCCATTGGAATCAAATGTCATAATGTTAAACGAATAATAAATATAACTCACTTCAAAATATATTTGTTTTGAAGGCTAAAAATAAAGTTTTTGCCAAAACGACATTACTTCCGGTGATAATGAAAATGTTAAATTATTTCCATGAAATCATAAATGGCATCAAGTATCAAATGGTGAAAATTTATGAAATTCAAATAATAATTGACACTTTTATAGACCAAAAACCTTGAAAAGTGACTTGTAGAAAATCGTCTATTTCTCTGCAACCGTAAAAGTTAGGAACCATTTTGTGGTATCTGTATGATCGTATTGATTTATTCTACTTGTTGATTGCAATCAATTATCATAAATTTAAAAACATTACAAATCAGACTCCTCTGAAAAAAATATCTGTTTTGAAGGCTATAAATACAGTTTTTGCCCATATGTCTCCATTTCAGGCGACACTGAAAATGTAAAATTGGATCCGCCCAGTCAAAAATGGCATTAGGCATCATATGGTGAAAAAAAAAGAAAATCGGATTATAATTAACTCTTTTACAGGCAAAATAATGTGAAAAGTGACCCATGCAAAATTGCCTATTTCTCGGCAACTGCTAATATTACAAACTAATTTTGACATAAATTGTCATCGTATGGATTAATGCTACAAGTTGTCAAGAAATATTGTAAAAAATGAAAAATCTGAATGCATTGTAAATAGCTCATTTTTACACCTTTTTTCAGCTTTAAATCAAAATGATGCAAATGCAAAACCGAAATAAAAAAAAAACAAAACAAAGCAAGACATATTTTGCGTCTTTAGTATGGGCATTCATCTTGATCTATTAGATTTGTAAACATTAATATTTGCTTTTTAAAAGACCTTTCGACACGTCAAAATTGAAGTTTTGGGCAAAATTACGTCACTTCCGGTGCCGTCAGAAACTTTTATATGTAGAAGTAATTTGAAAATTTGCACCAGGTGGGCTTTTCTTTTACACAAATAAGGCAATAAATAATTAACCCAGAACCCATACACTGAAATTAAAATGCGAAAAATCTTAAAAAGTGATCCTGACAAAATTGGTTATTTCTCGGCAAGGGAAGGTGTTAGAAACTATTTTGTGATATCAATATGATCGTATTGATTGATACTATTTGTTCATAGGAATCAAATATCATAATTTTACACCAATTATAAATATCTCTTACTTCAAACAATTACTTGTTTTAGAGGCTAAAAAAACAGTTTTTGACAAACTGACGGTACTTCCGGTGATAATGAAAATACTAAATTACTTGTATGAAATCGTTAGGTATTACACAGTGAAATTTTTATGAAAATCAAATAATAATAGCCACTTTTATGTACCAAAAACTTTGAAAAGTGACCTGCTGAAAATCGCCTATTTCTCCGCAACTGACCAAGTTAGAAAACATGTTGTGATATCTATATGATCGTATGGGTTCATTCTATTAGTTGATTGGAATCAAATATCATAATTTTGAAAACATTACAAACCAGACTCGTTTGAATAAAATATCTGTTTTGAAGGCTATAAATACATTTTTGCCCAAATGGCGCCATTTCCGGTGACATTGAAAATGTTAAATTGGTTTGAATTAGTCAAAATTAACATTACGCATCAAATGGTGTCATTTTTATGAAAATCCAATAAAAATTGGCTCTTTTACAGGCAAAATAGCGTAAAAAGTGACTCATGCAAAATTGACCATTTCTCGGCAAATACTCATTTTGACATAGATTCTCTTCGTATGGATTAATGCTGCAAGTTTATGATAGTTGCGAAGAAATATTTTGAAATATGAAAAGCCTGAATGGGTTGTAAATAGCTCATTTTTACACCTTTTTCACCTTTAAATCGAAATGGCGCAAATACAAAACCAAAATTAAAAAAAGTGAGTCCGACATTTTGTGCGCCTTTTGTAGGAGCATTTATCTTGATCTATCAGATTTGCAAAAATTAACATTTGCTAGTGAAAAGACGTTCCGACTCGACAAAATTGGAGTTTTTAGCGTCACATCCGGTACCGATAGAAAACTTTACCGGTAATAAAAAAATTGAGAATTTGCACCATGGAGCATATGAACTTTGTTTTATAAAAATCGGACAATAAATAATTAACCTAGAACCGATAAACTGAATTAGCCAATAGCGGCCAACAAAAATTATCGAGACAAAAAATGTTCACATTTTTGATCAAATCAGACGACCCCTTAACCCTGGGTAAAATGCCGTAAAAAATTATTCATTAATAAAAAAGTTTACTGTCAAAATTTAAATTTTCAAAATTTGGCGCCTAATATCTCCGAAGATTCGTCGAAAATCAAAAATCTAAACTATCGTAGCTATGTGCCCTGTCTCAGGCTATGTCAAAATGTATCCAATGTTAAAATCCGACGATTATTGTTAATATTACTGAAATATTTCAAAAAACGACAAATTTGGCGTTTCGGACATTTCGCATATTCGCAGAACGTTCGAAATAGCTTTAATCTCTAAGTCACACCCACTTTCACAGTAAAACCGAAGACATCGAATTGACCCGACAAGTAGTTTCTGAGATATGCTCAAGTGGAAAAATAAAAAAATAATAATAAGAACTAGAACTGCGAAGCAGTAATGACGGGTTTCACCGGTGCCACGTTACCCTAAACATATGTCACTTCCGGTACCAATGAAACCATTAAACAGGTTTCCACATAAGCATTGCACACATCAAATAAAATGGACGCCGAATTAACCAAATCCAGCGCAATCATTTTTTCACCTTTTTTCACCTTTAGATTGAAATGATCCGAAAACGAAATAAAAATTAACAAAACTGAGCGCGTTGATTTCTGCGCCTTAACAGGACAACCCCTTTCAGTCATACCAGATTTGAAAAAAATAATATTTGCTTTCAAAAAGTGGTACCGAACTGTCAAAATTGCAGTTTTTGCTAAATTTACGTCACTTCCGTTGCCGAAAAGAAAATGTACCGGTAGCAAAATAAATGACATTTTGGACCACGGAGCATATGAACTTTGTTTTATACAAATCGAACAATAAATAATTAATCCAGGACTGAAAAACTGAATTAGCCAATGGGGGCCAAGGAAAAATGCCATTTTTGGTCAAATCAGATGACTCTCTAACACTAGATAAAATACCACATAAAAATATTCATTAATAAAAAAGTTTTTCGTAAAAATTTAAATTTTCAAAATTTGGCGCCTAATATCTCCGAAGATTCGTCGAAAATAAAAAAATCTAAAGACTTGTAGCTATATGCCTTGTCTCCAGCTATGTCAAAATGTATCAAATATTACAATCCGACAATTATTGATAACATTACGGCAAAATTTCGAAAAACGACAACTTCGGTGATTTCGGACATTTTACATGGTCGCAGAACGTTAGAAATAGCTTTAAAATCTAAGTCAAACCCGCTTTCCCAGAAAAACCGAAAACATCAAATCGACCCGACAAGTAGTTTCTGAGATATGCTCAAATGGAAAAATAATAATAATAATTTGTTTAAAACAAAGTTCATATGCTCCTTTTTCCAAAATGTCATTTTTTTTTACCGATAGAGTTATCCGTTGGCACCGGAAGTGATATAATTTTAACAAAAACTATAATTTTGACAGTTCGGTACCACTTTTTGAAAGCAAATATTATTTTTTCAAAATTTGATATTAACAAAAGGATGCGCCATGCAAAGGCGCATAAAACATCGGTCTCAGTTTTTTTTTTAATTTCGATTTCGTTTTCGAGCTATTTCGATTAAAAGGTGAAAAAAGGTGTAAAATTAAGCTATTTATAACCCATTCAGTGTCTTCATATTTTAAAATATTTCTTCGTAACTATCATAAACTCGTAGCAATATGTGAAAATTAGTCTGTAATATGAGCAGTTGCAGAGAAGTCGGCAATTTTGCATGCGTCCCTTTTCACGTTATTTTGCCTGTAAAGGGGTTAACTATTATTCGACTTTCATGTTTTTTTTTTACTATTTGATGCCTTATGCCAATTTTGACTAGGTCAAACCAACCTAACATTTTCGCTGTCACCGGAAATGACATCATTTGGGCAAAAACTGTATTTTTAGTCTTAAAAAGAGATATTTTATTCAAATGATTATTATTTGTAATGTTTTTAAAATTATGATATTTGATAAAAATCAACAAATAGAAAAGACCTATACGATCATACAGATACCACAAAATGGTTTCTAACTTGAACGGTTGCAGAGAAATAGACGATTTTCTACAAGTCAGTTTTCATGGTTTTTGGCCCATAAAAATGTCAATTATTATCAGATTTTCATAAATTGTCACCATGTGATGCCTTATGCCATTTATGATTTTATAGAACTAATTTAACATTTTCATTATCACCGGAAGTAATGACATTTTGGTAAAATCTGTTTTTTAGCCTTCAAAACTAATATTTTCTTGAAGTGAATTATATTTATCATTCGTTAAACATTATGATATTTTATTCCAATGGACGTATAGATTGGATCAATAAGATCATATAGATGTCCAAAAATTGCTTCTAGCATCTTCCCGTGTCGAGAAATTTCCATTAGAAAGTCAGCTAACTTAGCGGTAAGTTAGTAACAAATTTTGTCAGGATCACTTTTTTGACATATGTAACACATGGTAACACATGTATAAATGGAATTGATATTGCTAGATTTGGTTGTTTCTTCGACCATTTTATAACACGTCTGCAATGCTTATGTGGAAATCTGTTTAACGGTTTCATTGGTAACAGAAGTGGCATAAGTTCAAGGGAACGAGGCACCAGATGTGACATAAGTTCAGGGGTAACGTTGGACCGTTGAAACCCGTCATTACTGCATCGCAGATCTAGTAATGATTGTTTTTACCAAAAAATCAGTCATCCAACACGTTGGCCGTTTTATTTTCCACTTGAGCATATCTCAGAAACTACTTGTCGGATCGATCTGATATCTTTGGTTATACGGGAAAATTGGCATAGCATAGATATTAAATCTATTTCGAACATTCTGAGACAATGAGAAATGTCCGAAATCACCGAAGTTGTGGGTTTTTTTTTTAAATATTGCCGTAATATTTACAAAAATCGACGGATTTTAACATTTGATACATTTTGACATAGCCGGAGACAGGGCAAATAGCTACGGTACTTTAGATTTTTGATTTTCGACGAATTTTCGCTGATATTATGCGCAAAAGTTTGAAAATTTAAATTTTTACAAAAAACTTTGTTATTGAGGAATATTTTTAATGGTATTTTACACATGATTAAAGGGTCATCTTACTTGAGCAGTTGTCAGCAGTTGTCGAGAAACAGGCCGTTTTGCATGCGTCATTTTTCACATTATTTTGCCTGTAAAATAGTCAATTATTATTCGATTTTCAATTTCGTTTTACTATTTGATGAATAATGCAAAATTTGACTAGATCAAACCAATTTAACATTTTCACTGTCACCGGAAATGACCTCGTTTGGGCAAAAACTGTATTTTATTAAAACGAGTTTTTTGTTTATATGTTTTTAAAATTATGATATTTGATTCCAATGAACAAATAGAATGAACCAATATGATCATGCAGATACCACAAACTGATTCCTAACTTGTACGGTTGCAGAGAAAAGGATGATTTTCTACTAGTAACTTTTCAAGGTTTTTGGTCTATAAAAGTGGCAAGTATTATTCGATTTTTATAAAATTTTCACCATGTGATGCCATATGACATTTATGATTTTATAAATCTAATTTTACATTTTCATTCTCACTGGAAGTAATGTCATTTTGGCAAAAAACTGTATTTTCGGCCTTCAAAACAAATATTTTCTTGAAGTGAGTTATATTTAGCATTCGTTTAACATTATGATATTTTATTCCAATGGACATATAGATTGAATCAATTTGATCATATAGATGTCCACAAATTGCTTCTAGCATCTTCCGTTGCCGAGAAATAACCACTTTTGTCAGGATCCTTTTTTTAAAGATTTTTTGCCTTATTAATTTCAGTTTATTGGTTCTAGGTTACTTATTTACTTCCCGATATTTATAATACAAAGTTCATATGTTTCATGGTGCAAATCGCTAACTTTTTTGTTACCGATAATGTTTTTTATGTCGCCACCGGAAGTGACGTAATTTTGCGAAAATTTTCAATTTTGACCGGGATCACTTTTTAACATATGTAACACATGGTAACAGGTAACAAATGTATAAATGGAATTGATGTCCCTGGATTTGGATGATTCTCTGTCTATTTTGTAAAACGTGTGCAATGCTTATGTGAAAACATGTTTAACGGTTTCATTGTTACCGGAAGTGACATAACCCTAACCCTAACCCTTTACTTCACTTTGTCGTATTAGCTGGAACACTCAGAGTTATACAAATTGATTATTATTATTATTAAACGTTAGGACAAATAACGTGGGAAGTCTTCTCTTTAAAGAAAACGTATTGCTTAATGTCACTCCTATTGTACGGTGTATGTGAAGCTTGTAATGTATTACCGACTTCAAATCAATTCTAAAAACAATATTTTTTTTAATTACGACGGACCAATAGGCTTAGATGACTTTAACCATGTTTATATAATATGCAGATTTCGTTCTTAGTATAAGATGTTTAACACATAAGTACAAGTAAGTAAGTAGGCTTATCATCAAATATTGCGATCATTAGAAGTGGAATAATTGCCGATAGTTCATCAAACTGCTTCTACTTTGATACATTAACCAGTGTTTGATTCTACGGTGTGATTGGATAAATTACCCCGATTAAACTCTATATTTATTTATGTAAAGAATAAAACATAAAAACATGCGAGAAAATCAATACAGCTGAGCACATGATAAATTGAAGATTTGGAAAACGTTTCTCACAATCTATTCTCTATCTTTTTTGTAAGTTTATTTTGAGGTTTAAATAAAATATTCACTGATTCAATCAATAGGAAATTTTCCATAATGGCTGAATTAATGCTACATGTGCAAAACAACTGTTTTATTATTGGTTAGAAATGTATTGTTTTCTAGACATCTGTCATACAATAACTTGTTGGATGGTGAAAGAAATGTTGTAGTGTTGCTTGTTTGTCATGTTTTTAAAACATTTGGTGTATTGTTTGATTCTCTAGAAATATGTACAAATAAACAAAATCAATTTCAAGCCATGTCAAATTTATTATTAAATGAATCCACGTCAAATGTTTCTACCAAGATAAAAGTTTGAATATTTTTGATGTGTCGTATTTTAAACTATTTTCGAAGAATTCAAATTTTCACCAAATATTCACCAATTCCAGATAAAAAGGTCCTTGGAGCTACCAACAACAATCCAAATCACACAGTCACGGGTAAAACAAGCTATTGGACGTATTATACATACAGTCTCAGGTTGAAGAAGCAGAGAGAGAGAGAGAGAAATGGGGTTTAACGTCCACTCGACACAAACTAGGTCATTTTGGGACTAACATATTGTTCAATTTTATTTCTATAATTCGCTTGCGCGTAGGGGTCTTTAGCAGTGGGGGGAAACCGGAGGACCCGGAGAAAGTTAAAGAAGCAATCCAATGTATTATAATAATATACAGTATAATGATCTATACTAAAGGATAAGAGGGCAGAATTCACACATAGGTTGATCTTTAAATACCTAACATAAGCACATACACGTGCAAAGAACAAAAACGTTATACACACCAGTCCAAAACTTTTCTAAAAATGAGAGAGAGAGAGAGAGAGAGAGAGAGAGAGAGAGGGGGGTAACGTCGACTCGACACAAACTAGGTCATTTCGGGACTAATATGGTTCAATTTTATTTCAATAATTCAAGGGGTTGGACAGGCGACGCTACTCCTTATCACGGTACAACCGGGGAATCAAAACCATGCCAGTTGACTCAGTTACAGACCTTATGATACAGCGCGCACGGGTTAACCATTAGGCCATCCACCCCCCTTACTCAAAATGAAAAACAGACATACCAGAAGGAATATTTCCCAAATGTTGTATAATAATATTGTAAGTAATAATCGGCTATTTGGCATAGAGCAAGTTCAAAGGTAATGTGGCACCGGTGAAACCCGTCATTACTGCGTCGCAGTTCTAGTTATACATTTGTTGCCATGTGTTACATGAGTCAAAAATGTGATTCTGACAAAAATTGTTACTGACCTGCCGCTAAGACTTTCTAATGGGAAATTAAAATGCGAAAAAAATCTGAAAAATTGATCCTGACAAAATTGGTTATTTCTCGACAAGGGAAGATGCTAGAAGCAATTTTTAGACAACTATATGATCGTATTGATTCAATCTATATGTCCATTGGAGTCAAATATCATATTGTTAAACAAATAATAAACATAACCCACTACAAAAACAATATTTGTTTTGAAGGCTAAAAATACAGCTTTTGCAAAAATGACATTAATTTCAGTGATAATGAAAACGTTAAATTAGTTCTATAAAATCATAAATGGCCTAAGGTATCACATGGTGAAAATCTTATGAAAATCGGATAATAATTGACACTTTTATGGACCAAAAACCATGAAAGGTGACTTGTAGAAAATCGTCTATTTTTCTTCTACCGTACAAGTTAGAAACCATTTTGTGGTATTTGTATGATCGAATGGGTTTATGCTGTTTGTTTATTTGAATCAAATATAATAATTTTAAAAACATTACAAAAAAAGAATCATTTGAATAAAATATTGCTTTTTAAGGCTAAAAATACAGTTTTTGCCCAAATGATGTCATTTCCGGTGACAGCGAAAATGTTAAATTGGTTTGACCAAGTCAAAATTGGCAAAAGTCATCAAATGGTAAAAAAAAAAAATGAAAATCGAATAATAATTGTCTCCTTTACAGGCACAATAATGTGAAAAGGAACGCGTACAAAGTTGCCTATTTCTCGGCAACTGCTCATATTACAAACTAATTTTCACATACTTTCTCTTCGTATGCATTATTGCTACGAGTTTATGAAAGTTACGAAGATATATTTTAAAATATGAAGACGCTGAATGGGTTGTAAATAGCTTAATTTTTCACCGTTTTTGACCTTTTAATCGAAATAGCCCAAAAACGAAATCGAAATTAAAAAAACTGAGTCCGATGTTTTGTGCGCCTTTGCAAGGCGCATCCTTTTGGTAATATCAAATTTTGAAAAAATTATATTTGCTTTCAAAAATTGGTACCGAACTGTCAAAATTATAGTTTTTGTTAAAATTATGTCACTTCCGGTGCCGACAGATAACTATATCGGTAACAAAAAAAATGACATTTTGGAAAAAGGAGCATATGAACTTGGTTTTAAACAAATTGAACAATAAAAAATCAATCTACGAGCGAAAAACTGAATTAGCCAATGGACGTCAAGCAAAATTATCTAGACAAAAATTGTTGACATTTTTGCTCAAATCAGACGACCCTTTAGCCTTGGACAAAATACCATAACGAAATATTCTTTAATAAAAAAAATTTTGTAAAAATTTAAATCTTCAAAATTTGGCGCTTAATATCTCAGAAGATTCATCGAAAATAAAAAATCTAAAGAACCGTAGCTATTTGCCTTGTCTCTGGCTATGTCAAAATGTATCAAACCTTAAAATCCGGGAATTATTGTTAATATTACGGCAATATTTAAAAATAAAGCAACTTCGGTGATTTCGAACATTTCGCATTTTCGCAGAATTTTCGAAATATATTTAATCTCTAAGTCATGCCATCTTTCCTGAAAAACCAAAGATATCGGATCAATCCGAAGGGTAGTTTCTGAGAGATGCTCAAGTGGAAAATAAAACGGCCAACGTGTTGGATGATTGTTTTTTTTGGTAAAAACAATCATCACTAGAACTGCGATGCAGTAATGGCGGGTTTCACCGGTGCCACGTTACCCTAAACATATGTCACTTCCGGTACCAATGAAACCATTAAACAGGTTTCCACCTCATCATTGCACACATCAAATAAAATGGACGCCGAATCAATCAAATCCAGCAATATCAATTCATTTTATATATTTGTTACATGTAAGTGTACAGTACTTCCGGTGATAATGAAAATATTCAATTAGTTTTATGAAATCAGAAATGGCATAAGGCATCACATGGTGAAAATTTTATGTAAATCGAATAATAATTGCCACTTTTATAGACCAAAAACCTTAAAAAGTGACTTGTAGAAAACCGTCAATTCCTCTGCAACCATACAAGTTAGAAACCATTTTCTGGAATCTGTATGATCGTATGGGTTTATTCTATTTGTTGATTGGAATCAAATATCATAATTTTAAAAACATAACAACTCAGACTCATTTGAATAAAATATCTGTTTTGAAAGCTAAAAATACAGTTTTTGCCAAAATGACGTTACTTCCGGTGATAATGAAAATCTTAAATTACTTGTATGAAATCGTAAATGGCATTAGGTATCACATAGTGAAAATTTCATGAAAATCGAATAATAATTGACACTTTTATGGACAAAAAACCTTGAAAAGTGACCTGTTGAAAATTACCTATTTCTCTACAACTGAACAAGTTAGAAACCATTTTGTGATACCTATATGATCGTATGGGGTCATTCTATTAGTTGATTAGAATCAAATATCAAAATATTAAACAAACAACAAATACGACTCATTTCAATAAATTATTTGTTTCTAAGGCTATAAATACAGTTTTTACCCAAATTTCGTCATTTCCGGTGACATGGAAAATGTTAAATTAAGTTGAACTAGTCACAATTGACATTATGCATCAAATGGTGTCACTTTTATGAAAATCCAATAATAATTGACTCTTTTACAGACACAATAGCGTAAAGAGTGACTCATGCAAAATTGACCATTTCTCGGCAACTGCTCATATTACAAACTAATTTTGAGATAGATTCTCTTCGTATGGATTAATGCTACAAGTTTATGAAAGTTGCGAAGAAATATTTTAAAATATGAAAAGCCTGAATGGGTTGTAAATAGCTCATTTTTTCACCTTTTTTCACCTTTAAATCAAAATGACCCGAAAACGAAATCGAAATTAAAAAAACTGAGCCCGATGTTTTCTGCGCCTTTACAGGGCACACACTTTCAGTCATACCAGATTTGAAAAAAGTAATATTTGCTTTCAAAAAGTGGTACCGAACTGTCAAAATTGTAGTTTTTGCTAAATTTACGTCACTTCCGTTGCCGAAAGGTAACTTTACCGGTAACAAAAAAAAATGACATTTTGGATTACGGAGCATATGAACTTTGTTTTATACAAATCGAGCAATAAATAATTAATCCAGGACTGAAAAACTGAATTAGCCAATGGGGGTCAAGGAAATTTACGATGACAAAAAATGGTGCCATTTTTGGTCAAATCAGATGACTCTGGGTAAAATACCACATTAAAATATTCATGAATAAAAAAGTTTTTTGTAAAAATTTAAATTTTCAAAATTTGGCGCCTAATATCTCCGACGATTCGTGGAAAATCAAAAATCTAAAGAACCGTGGCTATGTGCCTTGTCTCTGGCTATGTCAAAATGTATCCAATGTTAAAATCCGACGATTATTGTTAATATTACGGCAATATTTCAAAAATCGACAAATTCGACGATTTCGGACATTTCGCATTGTCGCAGAACGTTCGAAATAGCTTTAATCTCTAAGTCACACCCACTTTTTCAGTAAAACCGAAGACATCGAATCAATCTGACAAGTAGTTTCTGAGATACAATCAAATTGGAAAAAAAAATAATAATAATAAGAAGAATAATAATAAGAATAATTTTAACAAAAACAATAGTGTTTCACACAAGCTACGCAGTGTGAAACCCTAATAATCTTAACAAAAACAATAGTGTTTCACATAAGGCATCACATGGTGAAAATTTTATGTAAATCGAATAATAATTGCCACTTTTATAGACCAAAAACCTTGAAAAGTGACTTGTAGAAAATCGTCTATTTCTCTGCAACCGTACAAGTTAGAAACCATTTTGTTGTATCTGTATGATCGTATGGGTTCAATCTATTTGTTGATTGGAATCAAATATTATAATATTAAAAACATTACAAATCAGACTCATTTGAATAAAAGATCTGTTTTGAAGGCTAAAATTACAGTTTTTGACAAAATGACGTTACTTCCGGTGATAATGAAAGTTTTTAATTACTTGTATAAAATCGTAAACGGCACTAGGTATCACACACTGAAAATATTATGAAAATCGAATAATAATTGACACTTTAATGGACCAAAAACCTTGAAAAGTTATTTCTCCGCAACAGAACAAGTTAGAAACCATTTTGTGATATCTATATGATCGTATGAGTTCATTCTATTAGTTGATTGGAATCAAATATCAAAATTTAAAAAAATAACAAATACGACTCATTTTACTAAATTATTGGTTTTGAAGGCTATAAATACAGTTTTTGCCCAAATTACTTCATTTCCGGTGACATTGAAAATGTTAAATTAGTTTCACCTAGTTAAAAGTGACATTACATATCAAATGGTGTCACTTATATGAAAATCCAATAATAATTGACTCTTTTACAGGCAAACTAGCGTAAAAAGTGACTCATGCAAAATTGCCCATTTCTCGGCAACTGCTCATATTACAAACTAATTTTCACATACATTCTCTTCGTATGGATTATTGCTACAAGTTTATGAAAGTTGCGAAGAAATATTTTAATTGCCACTTTTATAGACCAAAAACCTTATAAAGTGACTTGTAGAACACCGTCTATTTCTCTGCAACCGTACAAGTTAGAAACCATTTTCTGGTATCTGTATGATCGTATGGGTTCATTCTATTTGTTGATTGGAAACAAATATCATAATTTTAAAAACATAACAACTCAGACTCATTTGAATAAAATATCTGTTTTGAAGGCTAAAAATACAGTTTTTGCCAAAATGACGTTACTTCCGGTGATAATGAAAAACATTAAATTACTTGTATGAAATCGTAAATGGCATTAGGTACCACATAGTGAAAATTTCATGAAAATCGAATAATAATTGACACTTTTATGGACAAACAACCTTGAAAAGTGACCTGTTGAAAATTGCCTATTTCTCCGCAACTAAACAAGTTAGAAACCATTTTGTGATATCCATATGATCGTATGGGTTCATTCTATTAGTTGATTAGAATAAAATATCATAATTTTAAAAAAAACAACAAATACGACTCATTTCAATAAATTATTTGTTTCTAAAGCTATAAATACAGTTTTTGCCCAAATTTCGTCATTTCCGGTGACATGGAAAATGTTAAATTGAGTTGAACTAGTCACAATTAACATTACGCATCAAATGGTGTCACTTTTATGAAAATCCAATAATAATTGACTCTTTTACAGACACAATAGCGTAAAAAGTGACTCATGCAAAATTGACCATTTCTCGGCAACTGCTCATATTACAAACTAATTTTGAGATAGATTCTCTTTGTATGGATTCATGCAACAAGTTTATGAAAGTTGCGAAGAAATATTTTAAAATATGAAAAGCCTGAATGGGTTGTAAATAGCTCATTTTTTCACCTTTTTTCACCTTTAAATCAAAATGACCCGAAAACGAAATCGAAATTAAAAAAACTGAGCCCGATGTTTTCTGCGCCGTTACAGGGCACACACTTTCAGTCATACCAGATTTGAAAAAAGTAATATATGCTTTCAAAAAGTGGTACCGAACTGTCAAAATTGTAGTTTTTGCTAAATTTACGTCACTTCCGTTGCCGAAAGGTAACTTTACAGGTAACAAAAAAAAATGACATTTTGGATCACGGAGCATATGAACTTTGTTTTATACAAATCGAGCAATAAATAATTAATCCAGGACTGAAAAACTGAATTAGCCAATGGCGGCCAAGGAAAATTACGATGACTCTTTAACCATGGGTAAAATACCACATTAAAATATTCATAAATAAAATTTTTTTTTGTAAAAATTTAAATTTTCCAAATTTGGCGCCAAATATCTCCGACGATTCGTGGAAAATCAAAAATCTAAAGAACCATGGCTATGTGCCTTGTCTCTGGCTATGTCAAAATGTATCAAATGTTAAAATCCGACGATTATTGTTAATATTACGGCAATATTTCAAAAATCGACAAATTCGACGATCTCGGACATTTCGCATTGTCGCAGAATGTTCGAAATAGCTTTAATCTCTAAGTCACACCCACTTTTCCAGTAAAACCGAAGACATCGAATCAATCCGACAAGTAGTTTCTAAGATACAATCAAATTGGAAAAAAAAAATAATAAGTGTTTCACACAAGCTACGCAGTGAGAAACCCTGAGAATAATCTTAACAAAAACAATAGTGTTTCACAACTGGCTACGCAGTGTGAAACCCTAATGAGCTATGTTTAAATAGGGGAGGGGGGCGGTGGATGGCCTAATGGGTAGAACGTGCGCCCTGTATCATAAGGCCTGTCATTGAGTCAACTGGCGTGGTTTCGAATCCCCGGTTGTTCGTGACAAGGAGTAGGGTTGCCTGTCCAATCTCGTGGGTTTTATCCGGGTCCTCCGGTCCCCCCCCCCCCCCACTGCTAAAGCGAATTATTGAAATAAAATTAAACCACATGTGAGCACCAAAATGACCTAGTTTATGTCGAGTGGACGTTACCCCCCCACCCCCTCCCTCTCTCTCTTGGAAATAGCGTTGAATCATTATAAATGTGTGTTAGCTGTGGCAAGAAATGATTCCTTTGGCAAACAAAGAAGAAACATGGTGAAAAATAATTGGTAAGGATTCCAAAATAGCCTTAGACCAGAGGTGGATATGAGTGGTATTTTCATATTGCAGCTATACTATTCAAAAAAAGTAGGGGATATTTGATTTTGAAGTGTTATTAAAGTCACCTAATGAAACTGACGAAGAAACAAATGACAAAATGAAATGAAGTTCACATTCATCGATTTATTCCAAATGATCGTTAGACTAAGTAAGGCACAGACTGACCATTATAAGGGTAAAATGATACACGGGGTCAAACAGCAAAGTTACCACAGCATCACAACCAAGTCAGTAACGGGTAAATCCTCCTCTGTTTGCCAAACAAGCATTGATCCGACGTGGCATACTCCTAATGAGACGTCTAAGGTCATTTTGGTCCAGACTGTCCCATTCCTGTTGCAACGCAGCAGCAAGTTCTTGGACATTGGCAGGACGTTGTTGACGTTGACGTAACCTCTGTCCAAGCATGTCCCAGACATGCTCGATGGGGGAGAGGTCGGGACTCAGTGCTGGCCAAGGTAATGTGGTGATGTTCTGTTGTTGGAGGTAACCTGTAACGATCCTGGCCCTGTGACATCTTGCGTTGTCATCCTGGAAGATGAAACGGCGGCCATGACGTCGTGCGAACGGCACAACATGGACTGCCAAGATGTTGTCCCGGTAGTACTGGCCTGTAACACGCCCTGCAACAACATGTAAAGCCGTTCTTCCAGCAACAGTGATGCCTCCCCACACCATAACAGAACCACCCCCAAATCGATCATGTCTGATGACGTTAACGTCTTGTAAGCGCTTGTTTCGACGACGCCACACCCTCTTGCGTCTGTCCAAAAAATCAACAGTGAACCTTGACTCATCTGAAAACATCACATTGCTCCAGCGTCGATTATCCCAGTGTTGACGATCCCTACACCAACGACGTCTTGCCTGAATGTGATGATCTCTCAAACAAGGGATCACGGAGGACGTCGGGCGCGAAGGTGACCCCTATGCAGTCGATTCCGAATCGTCTGGCCACTCACTCTCACACCAGTGTCTGTTTGAAGACGAGCGCTGATCTGATTTGCTGTGATGACACGATTTCTCAAGGCCAAGGTACGGATAAATCGATCCTGGGCTTGAGTTGTCGCCCTTGGTCGACCTGAGCGTGGTCTGTCCTGTTCAGATTGTGTATCACGGTATCTGGACCATAGCCTGCTTATGACAGACTGAGAAACATTCATCGTTCGCGCCACAACCGCCTGTGTTGTGCCGATCTGTAGCATGCCAAGGGCACGTAACCTTTCATTTTGGGTAAGCCGACTCATATCCAAATTTGTTTTCTGGTCACTAAAACAATTAAACTGATGTTTCCACCCTGGAATTCAATGCCACAACGACTGTAACATTCAAAGTCAGAGTCGTGCAAATCTTGGGTTGGACCCCCATGATGATCCCAAGCATCACCTGCATTCCATGCGGTAGCTATTGGTGCGTTTGGGCGTCACATGTAACTGGAAATGTTTCTTCTGTTAGGTTCTATAGTGACTTTATTCGTAGTCATTTGCATATTTTAGTATTATGCCCCCAATTCAAATATCCCCTACGTTTTTTGAATAGTATATATAAGAAGGAACAGGAACTGACAGCGGACATCGTCCGATCAGAGACAGTTCCTAAAGGAACTAATGAAGCACCACGATAAATCAATTCCCGGTACATTAAGTATACATGTATATGCTCATAGCGCTACAAAAAGTCTAATGACATTCTGGTTTCCCCATTAAAATTTCATACCTAAATGATGTTTAGTGATCACTTTAAAAAATAAGTCTTGAACATTTATCATAATAATATAATGATTCACACCGAGGCTACTTGGAATAATTAAAATTAGGAAAATCAATAGTTACATTCAAACAAATATTATGTTTGACAAAAACTGCTTGGTTACAGCATGTATGATTATCAATTCGTTTTTCATTTTATTTCGTCTTATATTCCATACTTTACATTTCACCACGGGAGGGGGGGGGGGGGCAAATAGTTAGCGCGTGTGCGTTGTATCAGAAGGTCTGTCACTGAGTCAACTGCCGTGGTTTAGATTCCCCGGTTGTACGTGACCAGGAGTAAGGTTGCCTGTCCAATCTCGTAGGTTTTCTCCGGGTCCTCCGGTTTCCTCCCACTGTTTTTCTAAACTTTTATAGCGAGAACTGTCTCCTCTTTATATAGTTCTTCATGACTCGTGAGACCGGGTACAGCTGGGACACTTGCCCAGGGGCCCGGAATCTAGTGGGGCTCGCAGGTATTCCGAGTAATGTTTTATAAAATATGTGCCAAAATTAAGTTAGAGACCATGTTTTCTCTGTAAAAAAAATTCGAGCTACCGTGACTCCCGCTACCAAGCCAAACTAGGTAATTTCGCGACTAACATATGGTTTAATTTTATTTCAATAATTCGCTTGCGCGTAGGGGGTCTTCAGCGGTGGGAGGAAACTAGAGGACCTAGAGAAAATCCACGAGGTTGGACAGGCGACCCTACTCCTGGTTACGTACAACCGGGGATTTGAAACCACGCCAGTAGACTCAATGACAGGCCTTATGATACAGCGCGCCATAATAATAAAAACTATGCGCAGAAATATAAGTTTAATTATAGATGGCGTTTAAATTTACCATATAGGTTTTATTTCATAAGATTTTAAATCAATAATTTCTGATTTATAGGGAGTCAAGTACCGGACGACTTGACCGCCAACCCGCATGGAGTTGCATACTTAGTGTTTCTGTAATATTAGCATAAGTAGTAAAATTAAACCGGTTAACATTTTCTTCAGGGTCAACTTTGTGATCATACAATTCAATTCCATATAACTGTGTCCAGTCTGGTTTGTATTGTGGTGCCATTGAAAAGTTGGCCCATTCTGTGTATCTGTATCGATCGGGTCTGATGGAATAACCCATCACGGCATCATATATGTGTTCGCCTGGTCTGGATCGCGAATACTGGGAGAAGACGGCCGGCTTCCAGTCTTGTTTTGGGTCTAAAGCTAATGCCATAAAGCTTGTACCTTCTCTACACAGCTTCGTGCTAGTGGAGTTTTCGTTACACAGAGGTAACTGTTCCAAACCAGCAGCTTCCACTAAAGATGGAAACAGATCGACAAATTCAACCATTCGTTCAGTTACTATTCCGTTATCAGTAAGTCCAGGAACGTGAATCATCATTGGTGCGTGTACGGCGTCTTCGAAGTTGGTCTGTTTGCACCATTCACTATGTTCACCTAGCTGCCACCCATGATCGCCCCAAAAGGAAACAATCGTGTTGTTAGCCAACCCTAGATCATCCAACTCTTTTATGACTTGCCCAAAGAGACTGTCGATGTAGGAAACGGCACTGTAATATGCACGACGTAGATCTTTAATTACGTTCTCTGGAAAGGTGTCGTTGATTTTGCCAGTAGGGTGATAAATACGCACGTCCTTATAGTTTCTGATTCTCCCACAGTCATTCCAGGCGATGGACGGCATTCCTGTTGGTGCATAAGGATTAGCAGGCATGCGTATCTCGTCCAGGGGGTAGTACTGTAGAAATTCTTCTGGGAAAATAAAGGGCAAATGAGGCTTATGAAAACCTACCGCGACGAAGAACGGAGTTTCTCCTCGTAAGGCTGCCGGTGCGACTTCTTGTAAGGTTTTAACGGCTCTTTTAGCAAGTAAAACGTCCTGGAGAGGGTATTGGTCCGATATTGCTTTTGGCACTCCCCACCAACTTCTACAAGCCTTCGTTCCATTCGCATAAGGTGGATAAATAGGCGCATGATAGTATGGATCACTCCAAGATGGCGGATCATCCTGACTTCCCGGATGGAAAATTTTCCCCATACCAATTGTTCGGTATCCATTCAATTTGAAATATTCTGGAAGAGTTGTAAAATTTCCACCAGTTTTCCGGAAGTTGGGACCACATTTATACACATGGGTTGTATCAGGCCGCCGGCCTGTCAATAGAGAACTTCGGCTTGGTCCACATAATGCTTGTTGTACATACGCTTGCTTTAACAATAAACTCCGTTTAGCTAGTGCATCTAATGTTGGAGTGTGCATGTTTGGGTGCACTGGTGACGGAAAATCGGGTCCATAGTAAGCTCCAAGTTCTGGTCGCATATCATCCGATACCAAGAATAACACATTTTTTATGCACTCTGTTCCAGATACTAAAAAAACAACCACAAACAAGAAGTTAAAATTTAGCATTGTAATTCGTGTATAGTTATTATCTATGAAAACCTTGAATTTAAAGATATTTGACCTTTAGTACAATTTATTCACATGCTTATTTTTATCTGTAAGGGGCGGTGAAATGAAGCCTCAGCTTATCATAATAAGCTAACTGGTTTATTATTACTGACGTTATGTTTGCCCGTTCATAACTGCCCAACATAACACAGACATTAACTCGTGAGGTTAATCACATATCGTTTATAGATGTTTTATCGTTCAAACTGCTTTGATTTCGAGGCTGTGTTAGTCGGCTGGTCAGGGCCGTGTTAGTCGAGAGGTCAGGGCCGTGTTAGTCGAGTGGTCAGGGCTGTGTTAGTCGAGTGGTTAGGGCTGTGTTAGTCGAGTGGTTAGGGCCGTGTTAGTCGAGTGGTTAGGGCCGTGTTAGTCGAGTGGTCAGAGCTGTGTTAGTCGAGGGGTCAGGACTGTGTTAGTCGAGAGGTCAGGGCCGTGTTAGTCGAGTGGTCAGGGCTGTGTTAGTCGAGTGGTCAGAGCTGTGGTAGTCGAGAGGTCAGGGCCGTGTTAGTCGAGGGGTCAGGACTGTGTTAGTCGAGTGGTTAGGGCCGTGTTAGTCGAGTGGTCAGAGCTGTGTTAGTCGAGAGGTCTGGGCCGTGTTTGTCTAGGGTTCAGAGCACTGTACTCATGATTAGTATGTTTCGGGTGCTAATCCCGGCGTGGTCGAGAAAAACCGTTGGGATATTTCAAGCCCGGTTCACTTGTCAAATGAAGAGTAGCCCTATTCTGCATCGTGGACGACTCAAAATATTATCAAAGATTATAAAGTGGTCTTGGACACGTAATGTACAATTGCGGTTTCCCCTGGGGTAATTTAGGACCGCGTAAGCCGAGGAGATGTATCTTTAAACCCCTTCTGATTCTAAACAAGATAGCAGTTATCAAGATAAAATTATATTAGGGGGGTTGGATGGCCGAATGGTTAGCACATGCGCGTTGTATCATAAGGCTTGTCATTGAATCAACTGGCGTGGTTTCGAATCCCCGGTTGTACGTGACAAGGAGTAGGGTCGCCTGACCAACCTCGTGTGTTTTCTCCGGGTCATCCGGTTTCCTCCCACTGCTAAAGACCCATACGCGCAAGCGAATTATTGAAATTTTAAAAAATCATGTTAGTCCCGAAATGACCTAGTTTGTGTCAAGTGGACGTTAAACCTCATTTCTCTCTCTCTCTATATATATATATATATATGATTAGGTGAGCTAAAAGAAATTTATTGAAACAGTATTACCCTCTCGAGGTAATAGAAGTTGGGATAAATAAGGCTTTGGCAATTGATATTCAAACACTGAGGGCTACTAAAGCAAAAGACAGTTCGGATAATATCATTACCTTTGTCGCTACTCATAACCCCCAACATCCCAACTTCTTTAAAACAATGTACGAGAGTAGGTTCAATTCATTAAATCACAAAGACAGCCACCTAATCTGAAGAGTCTCCTAACCAAACCAAAATTCAATTCATCTATCACAAGGACCGGCTTTTATGTATCTAAATGCCCGGATCTTCGATGTAAATGTTGCGACCATATTACGCCAAATAGCAAATATAATTTTCCTAAGTTTACATTTAGTGTCAACGACAATATGAATTGTGACACAAAAAATCTCATATATGTCTTGACTTGCAATGGGTGTCTAAATTTTTACATAGGGGAGACGTCCACGCATCTACGGGATAGAGTACGCAACCATCGACGGGATTGTAATATTGAAAATGGGCCCTTATTTGTAAATAGACATATTTTTAAATGTGCACAACACCTACAAGTAAAATTCCAAATTTTCCCTTTTTATAAAATGAAAGTCGATGACACCACGAAAAGGAAATTAATGGAAAATCATTTTATTAAAAAATATGTTCCTCGACTTAATAGTCAATAAGTAACAATTGGCCATTAGCTTCATTAATTTTCTTAAATCTATCCCATGATTATCTTAAACTCATTGTTCATAAATTGAACCCCATATACTACAGATTAACACATGTGTGTACATGTTTCTATTAGTTAACGATATACTATGTAACCATAGACAATGGTAACTATAGCCAAGTGTTACTATGTAAATATGTATAAATATACTATACTGTCCATCTTTATACAATGACATTATTTATGAATAGTCCCAAGACGGACGAAAAGTACTTTAAAATGTTAAAATGTTATTAAACCAGTGCTGAAATCAGTTTGTGTCGGCATACCTTTTTTTATCTTTTCATCATTTACCGTGAAACAAAGTAGTGCAGCTTTGCGGTTGTGCTAATAATTTTGGATATATATATATATATATATATATATATATATATATTAGACAATCTAAACTGTTTATGCAATATTGTAGCCCAAAATGGAAATTTCTTGAATTCTGATTGGTCGAAAAGTGGCGTCGAATGAGTATAACAGTCCTCTAAATTTCCTGGGCGACTCACTGCGAATGAATATTTTCTGGGTGCTAGACTCTGTTTGCAGTGGCCAAAAATTCTACACCTCAAAACTTTATTCTTGGAAATCTTCATGAATTTTTTCTTGTATGTCATCAACAATGAAATTCAACCATTGGCTTATTGAAACACTCACCTGAAACACATAAAAAACAAAGTTAGTGAGTGTATTTGAAGCATAATAAGTAAATTTAATTTCAAGGCTGGTCTGACAATAACGGTTGCTATGGTCATTCTATCATAATCAGACTGGTCAAAATCGAAGATTTTCAACAAGTGAATAAAAATACTACAATTTATTGAACTCCGTATGGATCGTAATATATTTTTAAAAATATACAAGTCGGGCTGATACTGATATGAATATGACAGAGACTAATTTTCATACATAGGCCATGTTTTTTTCCGAAGAAAAACAATCACATTCACAGCGTCGAAATGACAACGTAAACAAGCATAGCAACCACATGCGTACGCTACACAGCATATATCTACACGGTCACACGAGTGTATGGACATTTATCAAACAATTTGTTTCGAACCTAGTCACTGCTGGAGTTCAAAATCATTTAAAAAGTACATAAAATACATTACGATTTCTGTTTCGATCTTTAAAATTATCGCAGAATGACCTCCTTTTCCAAACAGACACAATTAACCAGTCGCTTAGTGAACCAAATAGAATGGAAATGAGTGTTATTTTATTACGTCACGGATATTTTCATTACGTCAAAATTGTTTTCCTTGGTATTTACGTCATTAAAACCAAAAAACGACCCTCAACTATCGCGAAAGAAAGAATTCCAAGAAAAATGTTAAATATTTTGGGCTACAATATCGATAAACACCTCCTGTTTAGAATTTATCGGACTGTTATTGTCCATTTGATACCGCTTAAATTTTTCATTAGAGGCGCTCGATCGCTACGCGATCTCGGCCTCTAATGATTTAAGCGGTATCAAATGGACAATAACAGTCCTCTGAATTCTAAACAGTCGGTGTTTATCTCCTAATTGATAACCTATTTATCATGATATATGTATATTAAACACAGGATATTCTATTATCATATGATTAATTAGTTGTACAGTGACAGCCGATCGAGGTATATTAAAGTTGCAATTTCATATTTTTAAGTTATATTTTTAATATTTATTAAAATAAAGCCTTAAAATAGATGGTGTCTATAAACAGTCCTATCTTGTTAAAGAATAATCCTATTAATCCTATAATTCACCATCATTTTCATCTTCAAACTCCAACGTTTGAAGATAACTATTCCATGGTGGGGATAGAAAACAAGGGAGGTAATTGTGTTATTATTTCCGGTGTAAATGAGTTTTAAGTGTGAGAATGACACCTATGATCGTATAATAGTGAGTTGACTGACAACCTATTGAGCCAAAGACATAGAAATAATTATGTTTGACTTTCTTAGAAAATATGAAATTGTAACTTTAAACACAGGATAACCTATTATCATATGGTTAATTTCTTTTACAGTGGCAGTAGGACGTTAAACCCCATTTCATTTCATTTCGTTTTACAGTGGCAATCGAGATATATTAAACACTGGTAGTCAGTGCGTACGGCTAGTACAAGACCGGGGTCATTCGTCAGGGATGCTAAAGACGGGCATACGCCATGTGGTGTGCTATTGGGGAAATATGTCCCTCGCAGTGGCATTTTTGCCTAATTCGAAAAGGTCTTTTTACTGTCAACGCGTATTGAATTTGCACACCAACAAATTGTATGGCGGACTTCAGGTTTTCGTCCTGTTCTTGCCACTCAACTCCCCGGCCCTCACTGAGCCATCGTACCAGGTATTTTGAAGGCTTGGCGAACCCTGGATTATGGATTATGACCCCTCCTTTTTTTAGCTTCTCTGTCCATCTCTTGCAAAAGGTGGGTGTATCTTGCATGGCAAACCTTGTTTTTTTTAAATGCCGCTTTTAGCTTGGATGTTAGATGAAAGTAATAACCCCCTTTCAAGGAATGAATGAATAAATAAATGAAATGGGGTTTAACGTCCCACCGAGCTAATCAAGACAAACATGCAGTATGCTATGATGGAAATTTGGCTAGGACAGTATATGAATTCCAAGAGTGTATGGATCTGCTACGTTAACAAGAGACCTCTGTTTGGGTCGTCCCATCCGAACGACTAGACTGTGTTCCTTGTCACGCGTTCTGCACTTCTGGCAAGGGAAACCACACCAGACAATTCCGAGGAACATTCTCGACCAACTGCGGGATCGAATCCCGGACCTCCAGGTTACAGAGAGAGAGAGCGAGAGAGAGAGGGTGGGTTGGTATTAACCCTGTCGGAGGAGAACAGTAGGACATTAAACCCCATTTCATTTCATTTGCATTTCAATTCTGTGATCAATTTGTATGTACCTGTTTCAACAGAACATATTCAGCCTGTATTAACAAATGACATCACGTTACATAAATATAGGATGAACGATTATTGACTTAGTTACCTGCGGTATACCTAGTTATTATCGATTCAATCTAATAATTACCTGGATTAAATATAATAATATCATAGTTATACGCTTCGTCAAAAAAAAAAAAACCAAACAAAAAAAAACATTCACGTTGGTTACCCATGACTACTCTTTTCCCATTATATCATAGGGTCTCGCATGGTTTCGATTCTCTAGCTGGTTGTACGTGACAAGGAGTAGTCGTTCGGATGGGACGAAAAACCGAGGTCCCGTGTACACATTCGCGTACACGTAAAAGATCCCTTGGCAGTTGGAATTCGATATAAGAGTAGGCCGTAGTGCCGCTGTCCGGGCAAAATTTCCCTCATAGCACACTGTATGGCGTATGCCCGTCTTCATTAGCCCAGTTCGGAGCAAAACAGTAAGACGTTAAACCCCATTTCATTTCATTTCATTTAGCCAGGTTGGTGCACCATGAATTACCGTAAACCACATTTCGTTATATTCCTGCGTTACACCTAAAAAAAAACAAAACAATGTTTGATTTATATTACGTTATATCATTATGCCAAACTTCTTGTTAAATTTTCCAAACGTTTGGATCTAATGATGCATTGGAATTAGGTCTGGACAGTTTAGTCTGTTTCAAATCTGGATTGATACACAATTACTTAAGGTAATTTATGCCAAAAAAAACCAACAAAAAACAGGCGGGACGATTTACCCAATACTACCCAATACACCACAATATCAACACATACTACCCAATACTACAACACAATCTGATTAAAACACAGATCCTATTTCGTTTCGTTTTTATAGTTCAAAATTTCGTTTTACTTGTCTATATTACACTAGGATCTGGAAGAGTTGTTATTATTGACGTGTTGTGAATGGTGTGAGAGATTAGCCAATGAAACGGTCTGTTACGGCGAGCTTCTGGCGTGTTTTGTGCGGAACTGTTGGTAATCCACTGGTAACATCAATGCTGATTGGTTAATCAAATGTCTGATGTTATAGGGTGACAAGCCGCTCGTATAAACCTCTGGCGCGACCTATCGCTACAACCGGTCAGATCTTCATGTAGTGTAGGCAATCAAAAGTATAAAAAAACGAAACGAAATATAGATCTATATTTTAATTAGATTGTACTACAACATAATGATGCAAAATTTGCATATTACTTGAATAAATAGGTGGTGCCGAATGCCACCCCCTCCCACTCTCTTTTATAGTGCCCACACCCTTATTGGTTTGCGTCATATACTGACCACGGTCCTAGATTATAAATATGGAATAGACACACCCCGTATCTTGCACTCTGGGAGGGACTAATTACTAAATTTGACCAACAGACACATTCCATTCCTGACCATGAAGATGGCATATGACAAATGTGTTTATTAACCTTTAGTTCAATTCATGTAGATTTCTGTTGTTTCGGGTGTTATTTTGCTTGACTATACTATAAACAATTATTAGTCAAGGCCTGCTTGGATGTTAAGCGCCATTATGAATCAATTCAAATTAAAAAATGATCAATTATATCAACGTCATAAATGATAATACAATAAATAAAATGTTCGAATGTTATTGTTCTACAAGTGACCACTGTTCATAGCAAGAAATGAAATCTAATGGGGGCCGCAGTGGTTCAGTGGCAAAGCCGATGGCTCGCTAACCTGGAGATCAATGGTTCATGGTTTACCTGCTTGCATTCCCTTGTCAGTGGTGCAAGGCGGAGGATACCAAACGTATATTGTCTTTCGAACGCCATCGATTGTCAACTAAGCCAAATAGCGTTGGAAGGAGGGTGACACGGAGCTTGTCAAGTGCCGGGTACCCCCCGACCTCCCCACCCTAAGATGAAATAAAATACAAGAAGAAAAAAGAAGAAGAATTTATCATACATGTGGAGTGGGGGGGGGGGGGCGGAGGTGGGAGGGAGTAATAATGATGGTCTGCATCCAAAACAATCAAGAGTTACCTCCCTTTAAGGGAATAAAATAGTCATTAATTAGCAAAGCCAAATTTTAACATTTGGTGCTTGCCCAATGAGATTGACATGTAAAGATGATTTACATAATTATAAACCTACTAGTCACAAAACATATTATTACCCAAAACGAAATATGCTTATTGATCAAAAGATCAATTTGATTATTATAATTATGTATTATACAAATAAACACGCGTGCATACAACGGGGATAATATTTGTTATATTTGAGTAAGTTTAGCTGAGGAAATAACTATAATGTGACACTATAACGCCTTATATTACCATTTTTCAAACAGCTGTTGATGGTTTCGTACAATTACGCATTGATTATTCGATATGCGGAGCAGCTTAGAAAACACCTCGGTGTAAATATAGTAGGTTTTACTTTCCCGATTGCATTTCAATACCTTTATTTGAGTGTAGACATGTATGTATTAACCAGTATGTTCACGGATTGAAATAAGGTAAGTTTTAAATATGTTATATTTCTTAATGTTTCAAAAAGTTACGTTTAATTATATACAACTGAAATGTGAGTCATTCAGGTTTATTATTTGCGTAAGATTTGGAATTGTTTTATTCATATCAACTTTCGAATATTAAATGAGTTGTATTAACGAAAACCTTAATTCTAAAACTTCAATTAATTTTTAATTGTTGCCCTTGAATTATTTTTTTTTTATTTTTTTTTTGGGGGGGGGAGGGAACCTTTATTGGGATTTATTGGGATTTTCCGGGGTGGTTCCCCCTTGTCAGTGTTGCAGGACCGAGGGGACAACGTATAGTCGTTCGAATGGGACAAAAATCGAGGTCACGTGTATATATTGGCGTGGACGTAAAAGATCCCTTGTATACCCGTCTTCATTAGCCCAGTCGGGGCAGTACAGTTGGACGTTAAACCCCTTTTCATTTCATTTCATTTATAAAAGCGGCATTGAAAAGTTAAGTGTTTTCAGGGCTGTGGTTTTATAGGTTTCAGTAGCGACAAATTGCAGTAACGATTAATATCTAATCTATCTTTTCAGTGAAAGGTGTAACAGATGAAAAGACCAATATGAAAACTAAAACGATTGTCACCTGTATTTTGGTGTGGGCGGTTTGTTTAATAATATACCAAGTAGTACGCATGCATATAGTACCATACACAAAAGGCTTACAAAGACGGGGAGATAACCTAATGCTAGGTAAACGTTTCATGTTTATGAGAAGTAAAAAAAAATATAAAGACCTCTTTGATTTCGGCAAAAATAGAGTATTGAAGTGGTGGGGTGTTTTTTTTTTGGGGGGGGGGGGTATTCGATTTTTTTGGTTTTGGTGCGAACATTAATGATGGTTTCATTTTTAGCCACCTGCTTCAACACAGTAGGGGGGTTGCATGGCCGAATGGTTAGCATGTGCGCGCTGTATCATAAAGCCTGTCATTATTAGTCAACTGGCGTGGTTTCGAATCCCCGGTTGTACGTGACAAGGAGTAGGGTCGCCTGTCCAACGTCGCGGGTTTTCTCCGGGTCCTCCCACTGCTAAAGACCCCTATGCGCAAGCGAATTATTGAAATAAAATTGAACCATATGTTAGTCCCGAAATGACCTAGTTTGTGTCGAGTGGACGTTAAACCCCATTCTCTCTCTCTCTCTCTCTCTCTCTCTCTCTCTCTCAACACAGTAAGATACGATTGATTACATCTCACAATGGCTGTAGACAATTGTGAAAGACGACATGTTTGTTTCTATAAAGATATCGACCAAGATCAAAGGGGTTATTTTAAGCTAGCTATATTATATTGTATGTATACATTGTTCAAAATATTCAACTCTTGTTATGTCCCGATGCAGCATTTTAGCTCTATAGAAATCAATTGCAAACTAAAATATTGATTGGCCAAGAAAGTTCATTCAGGTGTTCCCCCTTGTCAGTGATGCAGGACGGAGGGCTGACAAGGACAGCTGTCTAGTCGTTCGGATGGGACGAAAAACCGAGGTCCCGTGTACACATTGGCGTGCACGTAAAAGATCCCTTGGCAGTTGGAATTCGATATAAGTGTAGGAAGTAGTGCCAGCGTGACGGCAAAATTTCCCTCATAGCACACTGTATGGCGTATGCCCGTCTTCATTAGCCCATTTCGGAGCAAAACAGTAGGACTTTAAACACCATTTCATTTATTAGATTATTATCTTCTCGTTTTCTCTAATATATGAATATTTAGTTTCAGAGCAAGAGGGTGGAATAATCACAGGTGACGCAGAGGGAAAAAACAAAATTCACCGGATATTTTGCATCATTTTTACTATTCCCAAAAATATAATGAAAGCTTTAGCTGTGAAAAATACGTGGGCTAAAAGATGCGACAAATACCTGTTCTTTAGTAATACGACCAATGCATCATTACCAATGGCCGCCTTAAATATGACGGAAGGTCGAGAGTTTCTACCGAGAAAAAGTAGATTAGCCTTTGAATACGCTTATGAGCATTACGGCTCGGATTTTGACTGGTTCCTGAAAGCAGACGATGATACTTATGTGATAGTGGAAAACTTACGTCATCATTTAAAACAATTTAACCCGGATGAACCTGTTTATGTTGGGAAAAAGTTCTCTACGCATCACAATCATACCCATTATATGAGCGGCGGGGCGGGTTATATTTTTAGCCGTACTGCCGTAAAATCGATGGTTTCCGAATGTTTCCTAAAATACAGTAATTATTTTCGTGGTGGTATGGAAGACATAGCTGTGGGACAGTGTGCGAAAATGTTTCATTATAATATGGTGAACGTATCCACGGACGCCTTGGACAGGGAAAAATTTCATAGTCTACATCCGGGTAATTATCTGGATGCTGATGTGCCCGAATGGTTATACAGATTTTCGTTCTCTAAAGTAAGAACGGTAAGTTGCGTATTTGATCTTTTTCGAACTAAGATTCAGATAACATCCCGAGTGAGGTGGTCTAAGCATGGATCTTAAAATACATCTATTATAAGGTCCGTGGTCTAACGACTGAGCTGTAGATGCACGTCACGGGTTCGACCCAAGGTTTATAACATCCCGAGTGAGGTAGTCTAAGCATGGATCTTAAAATACATCTATTATAAGGTCCATGGTCTAACGAGTGACGGGTTCGACCCAAGGTTTATACTTGACAAGAAATTTGATCGCTTGCCTAATCTCGTGGGTTTTTCCTTGTATCAATTATACAATATATTAGTCTACGGCAATATACACTTGTCTTTACCCGAACGCCCCCCCCCCCCCACACACACACACACGTACGTCCTGCACCACTGACAAGTGGAAATCAGACTGTTTAATTAGACAGCACCATACTCATTCCTACTAAACTTACGCTGAACGTCTACAGACACTAAGCTAGTTGACCGACATTTTCATTCCTAAATCGCAGATTTTAGTCGAAAACATTTAATTTAGTCTGTTCGTGTATAACAGATGTGAACCGGCGTAGGGCCGCATTACAAAACAATATACTAATTGTTGGATATGGCGACCATTTACGGCAGAGGTCTATTCTCGAAATAGGGAGGTTGGATGGCCGAATGGTTATCATAAGTTCTGTCATTGAGTGAACTGGTGTGGTTTCGAATCCCTGGTTGTACGTGACAAGGAGTAGGTTCGCCTGTCCAACCTCGTGGGTTTTCTCCGGGTCCTCCGGTTTCCTCCCACTGCTAAAGACCCCTACGCGCAAGCGACTTATTGAAATAAAATTGAACTATATGTTAGTCCCGAAATGACCTAGTTTGTGGCGAGTGGACGTTACCCTCTCTCTCTCTCTCTCTCTCTCTCTCCCTCTCTCTCTCTCTTCTCGAAATAGAGTATCGTTTTCTGTGTACAGAATGATACCCATTAAGACACACTGGCTTCCCAAACGATGAGGATGTTTGGTTATAATAAAGACGATGGGCCACGGATCAGTGAGTAAGATGCCGACTCACTGAATAGGTGGTCTGGGGTTCGGTGCCGGTGTTGGTCAAGATTATCCAGGGTGTTTTCCATAGAGGCGCAGGAGGGGGAGGGGCTGTTAAAGGAAGCGCGTCTAGAACCCTTGTCAATCGATGTCCTGGGAAAATGCCCCTCATATCACAGCACACTGTACATGTGTATGGCGTATGTCTCATTTAGCGCGATTTGTGCAGGACTGTAGTCACCTTGATTAGTCCAGATGTTTTCCTCTTTGACAACTCGATACCCGCTTTCGCTTAGTACACACTAAACATTTAAGCCATGGCATGGTAGGCTACATAATATTCAATACCGTACGCAATGGTCCTAGATAGATATAATAATAACCAACACAAGCCAAGAAAATGTTTAAATGTACTAAGAATGCAACAGATGGCGATGTTGAACAGCCATCTAGCAGAAATTTTATTAGAAAACGAAGAAAAAGCAAAAAGCAAAGAAACAAATCAATTCTCAGCATCTATGAAACAGGTGCACCAAATAATGGGGTAACATTTGCCATGAACAAGGAACCGTACGAAATCAGGTATTGGATAAAGCTGTGGCATAAAATAATTTTAAAAAAGCCAGAGACACAAAGAGTGGAAATACGATTTCTATCTAGATGAGGCGTTTGAAAAAAAACTCTTTTTAAAACTTTAGTCTTTGTCGCGTCCACAGGGGGTATAACTCTGGAATGGAAGGCCAAATATCGATAGAGTCTGTCCTCTCTTGACCACAATACTTCACATCAAATTTGAAAAGATCCGTCAAAAACTCTAGCCTCTATCGCGCCCATAAGCCATTTGTTGATGGACGGACCGACGCACGGACGGTCAGAATGACGACATAATAGTAATACGCCCACTCTGAAATATGTACATATAATAAGTATTTAATGCAATCTGGTTTAAACACAGATCCTATTTCGTTTCGTTTTTATAGTTCAAAATTTCGTTTTACTTGTCTTTACTACACTTGGATCTGGAAGAGTTGTTATTTAACTCGTGTTCTGAATGGTGTCAGGGATACCCCAATGAAACGGTCTGTTACGGCAAGCTTTAGTCGTGTTTTTCACGGAACTGTGGGTAATCCACTAGTAACATCACTGCTGATTGGTTAATCAAATGTCTGACGTCATAGGGTCATAAGTAGGTCTTTTGACCCCTGACGTGACCTATCGCTATAACTTGTCAGATCTTCGTGTAGTGTAGGCCATCGAAAGTATAAAAAAAACGAAACGAAATATAGATCTGTATTTAAATCAGATTGTATTTAATGTGACCCTCCAATTCATATACGTTGTTGTCTTTCTTTTTATTTCAGGGATTTGATTGTTGCAGTAATGAAACTATCTCATTCCATTATGTCTCACCTAAGGAAATCTATCTTATAGATTTATTTTTATATCATATTCAAATTGCTAAAACTTAATATCAATACTTATTTTATTGTATGCCTATCACGTATGTAGATTTTATAAAATATTAAAGAAAAATAAAAAGACAATCTATATTGTGGCCATCACTGTATAAAGTTGGTTAATACAGTCGCTAGTGGAAAAGGGCCCTTATTCACGAAAACTTAAACTAAGATACAATCGAAATTTTAAGAAATACTGCAACTTCATTGGATATATGCAAATTGATTTTACTGGTCAGCCAATCGAATTGCAGTATTTCTTAAAATTTCGATTGTATCTTAGTTTAAGTTTTCGTGAATAAGGGCCCTGGTATTATCGCTTTGGAGATTTTCACCGGTTGGCACTCAAATCAGTTTCGGTTTGTAGTGTTTTGATAATGCTTAGTTGAGATATAGTTGTTTTAACTTCAATTTACGTTTTTCTTGGCAAGAGTGATAACACCTCATTAAACCTATAAATGATGCCTGAAGCATTGGACGAAACACTAATCGCTATATATTTCAGGTCAGCTTATATATCCGTTGTTTGTTTGTTTGTTTTTTTTTTGGGGGGGGGGGGTACCCTTCCTTTTCTGGGAATAAAATATTGTTTATTATTAAAATAAAAAGGATGGCACTGTCTCCCTAACTAATGCAATGAAATGAAATAGGGTTTAACGTCCCACTGTTCTGCTCCGACTGGTCTAATAAAGATGTCATACATGTCATGCTTAGAGGGGAATTTTGCCCGGCCAGCATCGCTACGGCATACTCTTATATAAAATTCCAACTTCCAATGGGCTTTTAGGTGCACGTCAATGTTTTTCTTCCCACCCGAATGTCTAGATAGCAGCCCTTGTCATTCCCACCGTCCTGCTTCACTGACAAAAACAAACCACACCAGAAAATCCCGATGAGCTTCCTCGGCCAACACCGCTAGCGAACCCGCGACATCAAGGCTGCAAGCTTCGAGCCAGCGTCTTACTCACTTAGCCACCGTGGCTCCTCCTGTGTTAAAACTTTTGGTTTAGACAAAACATGGCCTGTTATGTTTGTAAATATCAAAATGTATAATTTAATTCTAGAAAATGTGACTAGTAATATATTGCCAACAATCTGGGATGGACTTGTTTTAAATAAACAATGCTAAAACATCAAAGAGATGAAAATCCGAACATTCCTTAAAAAATTATTTATTTATCATCAAGAATTTGTTTATTTTCATATTACGCTTCCTGGGGCTACTTTCACTTTGCGCAATTAACATCTGGTTCTAAAATAAACTCTTGGAATATATGATATGACATGGACAAGTATGTAATAACTACTTGAGTTGTGGTGTATATACAAGCATGTTACTAGCACTGGCAGTGTATATCTGTTACTATTACACCAAACAGACAAGCACCCCCGCCAGTGTGTAGGTCTGTTACCATTTTTGGCCCAACATAATGAACAGGCGCTGATGCTATCGTATCAGATTTATACGGTTATAGCCACTGTGCTCGTAAAGGATGGTAGGTATAGATAGATATATGACTTACTTATACTAGGTCAGGACGAGATATATGACGTGGGTGTTAGACGATCAACCATTTGGATTATATATATACTATACAACAGGTAAGTATTTAAAAGTCTTTAATTTTTTTCATATTATTTCACAGGGTTTGTCTACCTGGTGCCACGCCCCATTATTAGTAGTTTAGTAAAATATCGAAAATGTTAAATGTTCGTGTAAGGTACTGTACTTTGTTATATTAGTGATTTAGTAATGAGAGGTCCCCACCGTCTTGCGATACGTTACGATAGGATTGTCCTTATTGAGTCCACATTTTTTTATATCACATTTAAAGGGTTTATGGGGTTTGTTTACCTGGTGCCACGCCCCATTATCAGAAGTTTAGTAAAATATCGAAGGTACTGTGTGTTTGTTATTTTATTAATTTAGTAATGCCTGGTTCCAACTGTCTTGCTTTGCGTTACGATATAGGATTGTTTCTATTGAGTCCACATCTACATCAGCTGGTACGTTCGGATACGTTTCGGTACGATTAACACGATTTGTACGACTGACCACAATATATAATAAGACCTGATAGGATTATCATAATTACTCCACGATTAAAACCACGATTTCAATCGTAGCGCGAATCGTGATAGCGGGAACTTAGCATTAGTAATTTAGTAAAATATCAGAATTGTTAAATGCAGAACATGTTTTATACCCTGTCTAGAACACCCTATGTCACTTCTCCTTCAGTTGGAAGAATATATAACTATCAATTATTGTTCTACTTTTGTGCTATAATCAAGAGAAAGAAATAGGGTTTAACGTCCACTCGACACAAACTGGATCATTTTGGGACTCAACATATGGTTCCATTTTATTTTATTTCAATTATAATTCGCTTGAGCGTAGGGGTCAATAGCAGTGGGGGGGGGGGGGAACCGGAGGACCCACGAGGTTTGGAGTGTTATAATCAAGGGAATTTCAGGTGTGTCCACCAATGTTACGTAGAAAGAGAGGCGGATAGAGAGAGAGAGAGAGAGAGAGAGCGACAGAGAGAGAGAGAGAAATGGGGTTTAACGTCCACTCGACACAAACTAGGTCATTTCAGGACTAGCGTATGGTTTGATTTTATTTTAATGATTCGCTTGCGCGTAGGGGTCTTTAGCAGTGGGAGGAAACCGGACAGGCGATCCTACTCCCTGTCACGTACTACCCAGGAATCGAAACCACGCCAGTTGACTCAATGACAGACTTTATGATACAGCGCGCACGTGATAACCCCCCCCCCCCCCAATCACGTTACGTTATGATTATATTCATTTACTATATATTCAACATTTGGAAATCTTGAGGAATGTATTAAAAAAAATCCGTTTTCAATTACACGTTTTGGTGCATGTTATTGACGATTCAAGTAACACCCGAGAATGTTTAGTCATCATGTTTAAAGTCACGTATAAAACTGAATAGATATATCGAACCCTGTTGCGCCAATTTCTACATAATCATAACACACAGTGCTAAATGATAATCCAGTTCAGTTTTTCGTCATAGGTCGCTGAGATGTAAATAAGGTTAGGGCGAGATTGTAGGTTAGGTTTAAGAATTTTGGGGAGAGGTTAAGTCTCCACATAAGCACTGACCTAGGATGATGAAAAATTAGTTCTGATATTTCCTAGTTTTATTAAAAATACATGCAATATATTAGATTTATATACAAAGTTGATTTCTCTCTCTTTTTTCTTTTCTACACACCCCATACAATCACACAGCACCCAGACATCCACAACCACAATTAAAACAGAGACAGAGAAATGGGGTTTAACGTCCACTCGACAAAAACTAGGTCATTTCGGGACTAACATATGGTTTAATTTTTTTTATTTCAATAATTCGCTTGCGCGTAGGGGTCTTTAGCAGTGGGAGGAAACCGGAGGACCCGGAGAAAACCCACGAGGTTGGACAGGCGACCCTACTCCTTGTCACGTACAACCGGGGAATCGAAACCCCGCCAGTTGACTCAATGACAGACCGTATGATACAGCGCGCGCGTGCTAACGCATCGGTCACCCCCCCCCCCCCCCGATATACTAGAGAATCTTCTATGAAACAGATGGTAATCAAAGTTTTTACCACTCACGAACCCCTTGGGACAGGGTACAACTCCCAGCAGACCCGACATCTGTATTCAGATTTTCCATATTATGCCTTGTAGTGTTGTGTTGGGGTGTTTACTCCTGGATTGTCCTGGACTGGTTTAATTTATTTAGAGTCCATCAAACATACATCCATATTGAAGTTTCACCCAATCCCAGAATGCTCTAGGGCTAAGGCCTTTTATTAACAAGGAAAACAACTCTATATACCTTTATGGTTTTAAGAAGGCTTCAGACCACATTTAACTAATTAGTATTAATCTACATTTGTTAAAGTAGAATAGTGAGCAAGTAATAGGGGATATATATGACACTAGCCTGTGTCACGACTTTTCAACACAATCGTTGTAAAAAAAACCCTAAACTGGGCCATCTTACTCTGAAAAGTTAAATTATGAAAAAATAAGCATGAAACGACATTTTTTTTTTAAATGAAATGGTGTTTAACGTCCTTCATATCTCCATCGACTGGGCTAATGAAGATGGACATACGCCATACAGTTTACTATTTGGACAGGACACAAACTCCTCGCAGTGTTTCGTTTGATTAGAGTTAAACCCACTTAACACTGCTGTAATGGAAGCAAATTTCTGTTCCAAATTATGACTGGTCAATAGTCCGATTAACAACTAATATCTAACTGCGTAACAATATCATTACGCTTTAAACAGAGCTGTAAATTTGACTAAATATGTTTACATAACGTTACGTCATAAGCGAGGTCAAGCTTTATTTTAAAGATATAAATGGTGATGTAAGAAATGAAAACCAACCAATTTGGGCGAATTAAATAATTATATTCCAGGGGGCAGTTTCACAAAGCAACTTACGATGAAAAATTTGCGTAAGTTTATCGTAACGTAAACTTACGTAAAAATCGCGTTTCACTAAAATTCTTAACTTACGAAATTCGTAACTTTTATCGTAAAGTCTACGGCAACTCTCACCATGTCGTAAGTTGGAATTTTTTTCGTATCTTTGACAAAATGGCCGCCTTGTTACTTTATGTGAATCGGCAACTTCGACGAGAGAGAATATTCAGGGATAGATTAAACCCTCTCGACACCCATACAGATGAGGAGTTAGTTTCGCGGTACAGACTTGATCGGACCAGTATATTACATCTTATTAACTGTATTATTATTATTAATGATGATATCGAAACCGCAACTTACCGATCGAAATCCCTGTCATCACCTGTACAAGTCCTGATTGCATTACGATACTATGCCACAGGTAGCTTCCAAAAACTCATTGCTGATGCAAATGGGATGAGTGTACCATCAGTGTCTAGACTAATTTATCGTGTTTCACGAGCAATAACAACCTGTGTTGACGATAAATTATCAATAAATTTCCCCTATTCCATGGAAGATATCAATTCTACAAAGGAATGTTTTCACCAAATAGCAGGCTTCCCAAATGTAGTGGGAACGATTGATGGTACACAAGTTGCCATCATAGCACCATCGGGAGAAAATGAGCCGATGTTCGTCTGCAGGAAAGGGTTTCATTCCATTAATGTTCAAGCAACAGCTGATTCTAAACTCAGGTAAACGTACGAATTATCGTTTTGTTTTAACTTTAAGCTTCAACATGACACGCGATCCGATAAGGGGAAAGCGATAAGGGGACTCGTCGTAAAATTACATAGTTCACTGCATAGTTCCTTTCAGAATCCCATAATTCTGTTCAACCCCCTCAATTAAAACACCGAGAGCTGCCGGGTTCCAATTTTGTTTTCGCCTTTTTGGTTCCATTTCGGCTTTTGGCAGACTTACAGACGACGTATGGTACTATGTCACGCGCTATGACGTAGCAAACAAAAACAAGTAAACAACAGGCATGAAAATAGCATTTTATTCATAAATACATCGCTAAATCTTAGCGTATATATAAGGAATATATCATTTCGTCGTTTATGTTACAAAAGGTAAGGATCAAATCAAACATAACGGCTATAATGCCGACATTGTCAACATCCAGTCCGTGGGAATGTTTACAGAAGTGTGAATGAAGTGACGCAACATGACGTCACGACCATTCGTGACGTATTTACGAAAAAAGATACGAGAAAAAGTTAAGAAAAAACTTACGCTGGCCTTTGTGAAACCGGCGTAAATAATTCGTATCTTTTTCGTAAGTTTTTCTTAACGTAGTTTTTTTTCTTAAAGTTACGAACTTTTGTGAAACTGCCCCCAGGTCTTTGAAGCTTGATAATTTATTACGAAGCGAACTAAATAATTATATTCCAGGGGGCAGTTTCACAAAAGTTCGTAACTTTAAGAAAAAAAAATACGTTAAGAAAAACTTACGAAAAAGATACGAATTATTTACGCCGGTTTCACAAAGGCCGGCGTAAGTTTTTTCTTAACTTTTTCTCGTATCTTTTTTCGTAAATACGTCACGAATGGTCGTGACGTCATGTTGCGTCACTTCATTCACACTTCTGTAAACATTCCCACGGACTGAATGTTGACAATGTCGGCATTATAGCCGTTATGTTTGATTTGATCCTTACCTTTTGAAACATAAACGACGAAATGATATATTCCTTATATATACGTTAAGATTTAGCGGTGTATTTATGAATAAAATGCTATTTTCATACCTGTTGTTTACTTGTTTTTGTTTGCTACGTCATAGCGCGTGACATAGTACCATACGTCGTCTGTAAGTCAGCCAAAAGCCGAAATGGAACCAAAAAGGCGAAAACAAAATTGGAACCCGGCAGCTCCCGGTGTTTTAATTGAGGGGGTTGAAAAGAATTATGGGATTCTGAAGGAACTATGCAGTGAACTATGTAATTTTACGACGAGTCCCTTATCGCTTTCCCCTTATCGCGTGTCATGTTGAAGCTTAAAGTTAAAACAAGACGATAATTCGTACGTTTACCTGAGTTTAGAATCAGCTGTTGCTTGAACATTAATGGAATGAAACCCTTTCCTGCAGACGAACATCGGCTCATTTTCTCCCGATGGTGCTATGATGGCAACTTGTGTACCATCAATCGTTCCCACTACATTTGGGAAGCCTGCTATTTGGTGAAAACCTTCCTTTGTAGAATTGATATCTTCCATGGAATAGGGGAAATTTATTGATAATTTATCGTCAACACAGGTTGTTATTGCTCGTGAAACACGATAATTTACTCTAGACACTGATGGTACACTCATCCCATGTGCATCAGCAATGAGTTTTTGGAAGCTACCTGTGGCATAGTATCGTAATGCAATCAGGACTTGTACAGGTGATGACAAGGATTTCGATCGGTAAGTTGCGGTTTCGATATCATCATTATTAATAATAATACAGTTAATAAGATGTAATATACTGGTCCGGTCAAGTCTGTACCGCGAAACTAACTCCTCATCTGTATGGGTGTCGAGAGGGTTTAATCTATCCCAGAATATTCTCTCTCGTCGAAGTTGCCGATCCGCATAAAGTAACAAGGCGGCCATTTTGTCAAAGATACGAAAAAAATTCCAACTTACGACAAGGTGAGAGTTGCCGTAGACTTTACGATAAAAGTTACGAATTTCGTAAGTTAAGAATTTTAGTGAAACGCGATTTTTACGTAAGTTTACGTTACGATAAACTTACGCAAATTTTTCATCGTAAGTTGCTTTGTGAAACTGCACCCAGGTCTTTAAAGCTTGATAATTGCAAATATAACTGTTTATTTCTATGTTTATTGATTTCGGTATAGTGCCCGTTATTACATCTTTGATCTATATTCAATGGCTCTTTACATGGACATTATATATACACACACAATATATATATAAAGTCTGAACAAACCAATTAGTAATTACTGGATATGACATTCAACATATACCACTGTAGATTTAGATAGCAATTCAAAGTTGGTTTAAACAATATTTTATTTCTATTATAACATGATTATTTAAAATACTCATATTGTAGATCTGAAAACAAGCCATAGCTTAGATGTATATAAATTCATCTCCATGTAAATTGTACATTTTAATAACATTGCTAAATAAATGTACAAATTTCAAAGGTATAATATCTTACATTTTTTACAAATAAATAAATAAATCATCTTCATGGGCATCATCATCATCATCATCATCATCGTTTAACAACAATCACCACCCCTTGCCAATTCAAAGTTCTAAACACTATGCTAACTTGATTTGGTTCCCATGAATTAAGCCAGAACAGTGTCTTACGTTGAATGCCAGAATATAATGATCTAATAAACTTTAAACTTCCAACAATTTGTCTGGTCTCGAAGGTGTTTTTGACTCATCCTCAACAGTTGGCAAACAGCGAATTAGAAAACGTTATGTATTATATAAATATAGCTAAGCCTGTTCATAATGGACAAACCTTTATCTCATCAATATATTTAAATATTATAGTTGGTTAGTCTTTGAAGCTCTACGTAGGTCTTTTCCACGATTGAAGGTGGTAAGAAATAGCATCGATCCGATTACCGCTCTCTCTCTCTCTCTCTCTCTCTCTCTCTCTCTCTCATCCTGACACACGTGAATTTTGCGCCAAAAATCTTTTTTTTTCATGAAACCCCAATCTCAATTTAAATTATTTAATAGTGGCTGCACATTATCCTTACCAATACTTACTGACCATAGAGCGTCCATGATAAGATTTAATAATGGTTGCACACTATTATTGTACCAACAATTACAGACCATAGAGCGTCCATGATAAGATTTAATAATGGTTGCACACTATTATTGTACCAACAATTACAGACCATAGAGCGTCCATGATAAGATTTAATAGTGGCAGCACACTATTCTTACCAATAATTACTAAGATGATTGACCATAGAGCGTCCACGATAAGATTTTAATAGTGGCTGCACACTATTACTAAGATGATTGACTATAGAGCGTCCATGATAAGATATAAAGAGATTTGTAGTAAATAACAAGTAAATATAAGTTACTATAACAAGTTGAATCAACCCTTATTAAAGAGATAGATGGTTGTTGTAGTAAGTAAATACCATGGTGTATATAAATGTGTGAATCAACCCTTAATACAAGATAACACATCTGGTAACCATATTGTTTTATTGGTTAGACAGTAACATGATAGATAGTAGAATCGACAGTCAGGTCTAGAGTCATTATGTAACAGATCTATCGACAAGTTCACAAAGCAAGAGTGAGAGAGAGAGAGAGACAGAGAGAGAGAGAGAGATAAATGGGGTTTAATGTCCACCCGACACAAACTAGGTCATTTCGGGACTAACATATGGTTTTAATTTTATTTCAATAATTCGTTTGCGCGTAGGGGTCTTTAGCAGTGGGAGGAAACGGGAGGACCCGGAGAAAACCCACGAGGTTGGACAGGCGACCCTACTCCTTGTCATGTATAACCGAGGATTTGAAACCACGCCAATTGACTCAATGACAGACCTTATGATTACAGCGCGCACGTGCTAACCATTCAACCATTCGGCCATTCAACCCTCCAGTTCACAAAGCATTCTCAGACAAGAACTACTCAAAATTGTTTGCCTTATTTTAACTAAAATATAGCCCTTTATAAAACTTTGTTGTTTTAATGTATCAAATACATCAATAAGGAACTATGTGCAAAGTTTTGTGTTACTGGATCAAAATATTTCTCATAAATAGTGATTGGAAGTTGAATAAATTCTTAAATTAATTCTGAGAATGCTTCGTGAACTAGGGACCTGGGCCCTGTTTCTCGAAATCTTAACTAAAGGAGTAGGGTCGCCTGTCCAACCTCGTGGGTTTTCTCCGGGTCCTCCGGTTTCCTCCCACTGCTAAAGACCCCTACGCGCAAGCGAATTATGTAAATAAAATTAAACCATATGTTAGTCCCGAAATGACCTAGTTTGTATCGAGTGGACGTTAAACCCCATTTCTCTCTCTCTCTCTCTTAACTAAAGATAAAATCCAATTTTAGTAGATACTTCAATTTTGATTGGCTAAGCACTAAAATCAATCTAATATTATCCGATCAAATTACTAAAATTTGGATTTTATCTTAGTTAAAATTTCGTGAAACAGGCCCCTGGTCTAGAGTCATTATATAACAGGTCTATCGACAAGCAGTAACAACTGAGTAATTAAACCCACAGATACACCATTAAGGTTCACAAAGATTTGAAACTCAATTCAAAGTGAATCCAACTGTCGTTAACTGTGTGAACGTATCGTTGTCAATTAAAGACAGGTGACCTTGGAATCAGGGCCAGTGCAAACCCCTGTGTGAACGTATCGTAATCAATCACAGACAGGTGGCTAGGAATCAGGGCCAGTGCAAACCCCTTTTCTAGTTTTTAAAAACTCAAATCAAAATATGTTTGCTAAAATATAGTCAGAGTCCACCTACTAAATAAATACTGGCGTGGTTTCGATTCCCCGGTTGTACGTGACACGGAGTAGGGTCGGCTGTCTAACCTCGTGGGTTTTCTCCGAGTCCTCAGGTTTTCTCCCACTGGTAAAGACCCCCCTACGTGCAAGCAAATTATTAAACTACTAAGCGACGTTTCTGTAGTTTTAAACTCAGTAATTGTGTATCCTTTAAATTATACCTTGTGTTAATCATGCACATGTCTGTGCTTCCTGGGGAAGAACAGGAACATATTATATTAACGCAGATATTTGTGAAAACCAATCTGGGTGGTTCCAAATGAAAACAACATCATAAGTTCAAACTTTTCCCGTTTGACTTTTATCACTGAAAGTTCACATCCTGAAAACTAAAACCAAAAGAAGGTGGTTTCGTTTAAAAGTTTAAAAATAGAAATGATTGTACACCTATAACATTTAGGTGTAAACCTGTAGACAAACAAAAGATAGTATCGTGTCTCACATGGACAGATGTTTTTCTAAGAGAGGAACAAATAACAGGTTTTAATTGGTACTAAATATACATTTAAATACTCGTTAGGTATTCTATACGATGTTCTTCTTTCATTTCTCGATGATTTATTTACAGTGGCTATAAATCTATGTAAGCAAGAAAACCCTATTGTCATTAATTAGCCCTTAATCATACCCAGTGTTGCATATGTATTTCAGACAGACAGTATGTAAGGGCTAAATCTGCCTATTGCGGGTCTTTCTCTGGGCCTTAAATGTTATATAAATTATTAATTAGACATTAATTAACTTCCCAAGACCATAATCAACCCTCGATGCCATCGTATAGTTTAGATTTTCAACAGGTTTAAATCCAATGGCGGTTGGTGATTAACAGTCAAAAATGGATAATCGAGACTTTGTTTATTATCGTAACAATGGTAGGGATGACAATCGAGGCTACAGTGTTATTAAAATACGGATTTCTCTGCTAAGAGTGAAGCAATTTTACTAAAATTTCCAACATATTCCTTTTACATTATTCATGTTTAACTATTATAGCTATAACTGCCAGGTTAGCTAACCAACGTCGTACTCACTGAATCACAACTGCGCTACGGCCTACTCTTATATCGAATCCCAACTGTCAAGGTATCTTTTACGTTCACGCCAATGTGTACACGGAACATCGGTTTTTCGTCCCATCCTTATGACTAGACAGCTGTCCTTGTCAGCCCCCCTCTCCCCCCGTCATGCACCACTGACAAGTGGAAACCACGGCCGGAAAATCCCGATGAACAATCTCAGTCAACAGCGGGATCGAAACAGCAACCCCCAGACTAGCGAGCCAGCGTCTTACCCACTGATCCACAGCTGCAGTCTTAATCGTAAAGATCTGGGGCCTGTTTCATGAAATTTTAGTAGATACTTCAATTTTGATTGACTAAGCACTAAAATCAATCTAATATCATCCAATCAAATTCCTAAAATTTGGATTTTATACGAGTTAAAATTTCGTGAAACAGGGCCCTGACCCTTGACCTTTCTCTTAAAACCCGGTAATTAAATACAGGTGCTGCCACAAAACATTAAATACAAGTAGATAACATCAGTTTGAACTCAAGATAAATGTTGTGATATTACTATTTAGTTGTTATCATTTATATCACTTAGTCTGTAGATAAATTCAGACCTCCTCGTGTTAATTTACCTGTATGCCAATATAGTATGTTGATCATTTACCGTTTACCGTGTGAATCTGAGAGAGAGAGAGAGAGAGAGAGAGAGAGAGAGAGATATGAAATGAAATGAAATGGGGTTTAACGTCCTACTGTTCTGCTCAGAAGTGGGCTAATGAAGACGGGCATACGTCATACAGTGTGCTATGAGGGAAATGTTGCCCGGACAGCGGCACTACGGCCTACTCTTATATCGAATTCCAACTGTCAAGGGATCTTTTACGTGCACGTCAATGTGTACACGGGACCTCGGTTTTTCGTCCCATCCGAACGACTAGACAGCTGTCCTTGTCAGGCCCTCCGTCCTGCATCACTGACAAGGGGGAACCACGCCGGAAAATCTGGATGAACTTTCTCGGCCAAATCTGGATGAACACCCGACCTCCACGCTAGCGAACCAGAATCTTACCCACTTAGCCACGTGATCCCCGGAGAGAGAGAGAGAGAGAGAGAGAGAGTGGGTTGAACGGCCACTCGGTCCACTCGACACAAACTAGGTTATTTCGTTCAGGACTAACATATGGTTAAACTTTATTTCATTAAATCGTTTGCGCGTAGGGGTCTTTAGCTGTGGGGGGAAACCGAGGGACGCCGAGAAAACAACGGATGTGAAACTCAAGCCACGTTATTGACTTTGAAAAAAAAAGTAATTCAGCTCGTCTGTGATACCCCAAGGGTACCATATGGATGCCACAAGGATACGAAGACTTCTATTCTTTACATACGTTATAAATAAATCTATTTGAATGGTATTTCTGATCGTCTGCTTGTCATCAAAAATAGCAGGAATATTTTCACAAGATATGGTCAAAGATTCCATATGTTGGAAATAGTATAAATGACATTTCGGCCAACATTGAAAATCGACCCCCGGACCCCCGTGACTTCTTGTGCATGAGACTCTTTGAAGACCAATGTAAACGTTCATATTGACAGATTTATCGCTGCACCCATGAAGTAATTTTATAGTTAGATTACGGCAAATCGAAATAGTTTTTTAAAGCGCCATGGCCCCTTTAACATATTGTGAAATGAAATAAGTTTTAACGCTTTACATTTCTTCATCAACCGATGAAGAAATGGTTAGCATGCTGTGAAAGTGATAAAGATATAGTCTACAAATTGTTTAAACAATCATTCACGATTCAGATTCGTTGATTCACAAATGATTCAGGGGTTACATGATTAACCTGTGAGGTATGAATGTAGATATAAATTGGCACTGTAAAATACGAGTAACGTACTGGGAATGTGTTTATCAGTTAATTACTGTAAACAAATACAGTGGGATGTACGAAATGAAAGGAAATATAATAGGGTTTAACGTCCTACTGTTCTGCTCCGAACTGGGCTAATGAAGACGGGCATACGCCATACAGTGTACTATGAGTGAAATTTTGGCCGGAGAGCGGCACTACGGCCTACTCTTATATCGAATTCCAACTGTCAAGGGATCTTTTACGTGCACGCCAATGTGTACACGGGACCTCGGTTTTTCGTCCTATCCGAACGACTAGACAGCTTTCCTTGTCAGCCCCTCTTTCCTGCATCACGCCAATGTGTACAAGCGGACCTCGGTTTTTCGTCCCCTAGACAGCTGTCCTTGTGGGATGTACTAGAAATAAAATGAAATGGGTTTAATGTCCTACTTTTCTGCACCGACTGGGCCAATGAAAACGGGCATACGCAAATACGCAGAACATGTCCCGTATCGCTGGCAAGGGGGAACCACGCTGGGAAATCCCGGGGGAATTTCTCGGCCAAAACTTAGATCTAACCTTGACCTTGGACACCCCCCCCCCCTAGTTAATGAGCCAGTGCATTACTCACTGAATCACCGCTACTTTCAGTTATCATAGAAAATATGATATATTTTTGAAATCGTTTTAATCCTCAAATAAAGGCCTTTGGTTAGATTAGATAAGGGGGGACAGTTTTCTGTATAATAGTTAATTAATAGATAATGAAAAGAGAATATGCTGAAAATTTCAGTGAAAACTACTTCACTCTGAGCCTAGATCTCCGAGACTATTTTGTTGACAGTTTTCAGTGTAATAGTTAATTAATAGATAATGAATAGAGAATACTTCACTCTGAGTCTAGATCTCTGAGACTATTTCGTTAAAACTTCAAACACTCATAACTTCGTTCCATTTTTGAACTATCATAGCAAGAACGTCCAGCTCTTTATCTATAAATCTTACATAATGCATCTTTACCTTCAATGGCGAGTTTACTTTGTATTTTATGACAGCCTGATATTCAAATATTCATTATTATGTCTTCAATGCATGTCAGAAGTATTGTTTGACATTTACTGCGGGGCTATGATTAATGATTGACATGACCGAAACACATACAAGTTCATTGAAATAGACTTGAATTGTCCGCCATGAATTTCTATTGTATCTGTTAGGTGTGTTGTGTACGCATGTAGCGTTCATGAATCAGTACAAAAGTATATGTTTTATCACCGCATGCAGATTATCAGAGATATTCTATTCGTGTGTGCACGTGAGAGAAGACGATAGCTGTATAAATAGATAGGGTAGGTAGGCCTATATTTGTATTACATGCATGTAATAAGGTGATAAGCTAATACAGTTCCGGTCTCCTGCCCAACACGGGATATTCCGAGGTGGTTTCCCCTTATCAGTGGTGCAGGACTGCTGTCTAGTCGTTCGGGTGTGATGAAAACAACGAGGTCTCGTGTATACATTGGCGTGCACGTAAAAGATACTTTGGAAGTTGGAATTCGTATAAGAGTAAGCCAAAGTGCTGCTGTCCGGGCAAATTTTTCTCATAGACCACTGTATGACGTATGCCCGTCTTCATTAGCTCAGTTGGAGCAGAAGACTAAGGCGTCAAACACCGTTTCATTTCTTTTCATATTATGCCCGACACCCGCAACTTTTAATGTTTAAATTTAGAGAGGGTTGGATTTGGACTTGAAACACAGAAGGTCCTTGGTACAAGTTAACCTCAGCTGTTAATTTCTTTATATACAAGAAGTACGTATATATAGGTACAACAAAAATGGTGGCTATGTAAAATCTTAACAAAGCGAGAGATATATTGAATTACAAACCCCAATAGCAAATTCAGACAGAAGTTGGATATCTGGAGTTAATTAAGAAATTAGAAAACTATTGACCAATAGATAATAGAGGCCAGTCACGTGGTGTTATACATAATAGAGGTCAGGCACGTGCTATGATGTGCCATGTATGCTGCAACTTTAACTAAACGAACATTTGGATTCTGTATATAAGACCCTTAATAGCAGGCAGAGAGAGAGAGAGAGGGAGAGAGGGGGGGGGGAGCTTCTGGACTCACCGGAGCTCAGGCACTGGATTCGGCAGATATGTGGAATGGTTGCTTGGAAGGAGTTAGGGCCTAGCCTTTAGTAATGCATGGTGATTATGTGTTTTATTCTTGTTCCTGATGTAAATAAAGGTTTTATTTACAGCACAGGGGTCTGTTTCACGAAATTTTAACTAAGATAAAGTCCAAATTTTAGTAATTTGATTGGATAAAATATTAAATTGATTTAAGTGCTTAACCAATCAAAATTGAAGTATCTACTAAAATTTGGATTTTATCTTTATTTAAGATTTCGAGAAACAGTGCACTGATCTTCTGTTAACAGGAAGTTTATATCAGTGACGTATAAAACCGAATACCGTTGACGACGATGTTCAAAATGCTAATAACTAACCTGAAATGTCTCAGTGTGATACCCTTGGTGAGGATAGAACTATGATTGCGATTGTCGTATAATTGGCCCGAGATCGGAAGCACGAACCCAATTGTGTTTAGTATAAATCACCTAATAACACGACCATTTTGTGGCTGTGAATTATAATATGGTTCATGAAAGTTCATATAATAAGTTTGCTTGAATATTCACAATAACAACCCTCAAATGGCGCTTTCTTCAAGTATTTCAATTAATTGCGTCCAGGATTTTATTTCCCCGGAAGGTTTTGTAAATTTCCACTGCCCCGACTGGAGAAACCAGGCGGTACCACTGCACCTACGAACGCCAATTATGTAGTTTACTGAAAGACTTGGTAGATTTGCGACTCCCCATCCAGAAAATCCAGGCTCGACAACTGCACCTACGAACGACAATCACTTATACAAAGAGAGAGAGAGAAATGGGGTTTAACGTCCACTCGACACAAACTAGGTCATTTCGGGACTAACATGGTTTAATTTTATTTACATAATTCGCTTGCGCGTAGGGGTCTTGAGCAGTGAGAGGAAACCGGAGGACCCGGAGAAAACCCACGAGGTTGGACAGGCGACCCTACTCCTTGCCACGTAATCACTTATACCATGGACCTTTTAATATTATAATGTCCGTGCCTACACATAGTCTGTTTTGTTTCAACATTAATCAACATGTTTTTCCTTTGACTTTCGTCATTTCCGTTTTTTTAAATCTTCATTACGTATCTATCGTGGCAATGCTATCTGTGTTAAAATAATATTTGGAACGTGTTTAACCAGTTCTATCACATATGTGATAATGACTGACACCAATATTGTCCTTTAATCACGTTGTATATGATGTGTGTGTATATATTGTGATAATGACTGACACCAATGTTGTCCTTTAATCACCTTGTATTATGATGTATGTGTACATATTGTGATAATGACTGACACCAATATTATCCTTTAATCACGTTGTATGATGTATGTATATATTGTGATATTAACATGTGGTGTTGTTTTATTTCAGCATTAACCAGGTTTTATATGGTGTGTGTATAAACAGAGTGATATATTATCATGTGGTGTTATGTGACAGTTGTGTTAGTGTTAGTTATAACATCTATACCAGCACAACAACAAGACTATTTACCAACTGTATGGAATTTTAACCAATATCCTGATCCTGCCACGGATTATCTGAAATGTGGCAGACGCATGAAATCATCGGTCTGTGATCCCAATGGTATCATTACGAAATCTAAAGGTAAGATTATTTTCGGTTCCGGATTAAAGAGAGAGAGAGAGAGAGAGAGAGGGTTTAACGTCCACTCGATACAAACCATGTCATTTCGGGACTAACACACGGTTCAATTTTATTTCATTAATTCGCTTGCGCATAGGGGTCTTTAGCAGTGGGAAGAAATGGAGGACCCGGAGAAAACCCACAAGGTTGGACAGACGACCCTACTCCTTGTCACATACAACACTATGGATGAGATTATAAAAATACTTCCGAATCATAATTATTATCTACTATAGAAGTTTTTGTTCCCCAGCAGTGAGTCAGGCTGTTATTGCACCTGTTGTAATGTACCGTTACGTGTAGATGTGTCAATCAAAGTGTCAAATAAATGAAATAAAAACATCATCGTCATTGATAAACATAAATAACACGATGATAACACCGAGTTAACGTTTATAACTTTACATACATAACATGTGTTTATTTGCAAATGAGGCATTTTTTATGATGAATTGATATGGCAACACGCCTATAGTTTATCACCAGAGAGAGAGAGAGAGAGATTTAACGTCCACTCGACACAAACCGGGACTAACCTATGGTTCAATAATTCGCTTGCTGCGCGTAGGGGTCTTTAGCAGCGGCAGGAAACCGAAGGACCCGGAGAAACCTTACGATGTCAGACAGGCGACCTTACTCCTTGTCGCGTACAACGCCAGTTGAATCAATGCATTAACAATACGTCCATCCAACCCCCCAGTTTTTCACAAATACACTGTCGTAATATTTAAATTATTCATTAAGTAAACAAACTGGGGAGAGGGGTTTTACATAGACTAAGCCTGTTCCCCATTCAGATATCCTAAATAAAAATAAAATCTGTCCCAATAATTTTCGGTAGAATCATGTTTCTTTTTTATTAAGCTTTCATATTACATATGAAAGCTTATTGTTTCTGTTAAGATTATTATTGTTATTTTTTTTTTGTGTTTTGTCCACAAATCGGATTTCTCAGAATCTAACCATAGGATCGTTCTGAAACTTTTACCTATCCCCCCAAAAATGGGTGGTGGCTGTTGATTAAATATATTTTCAAAACGTTTTACGAATCCGAAATCACCGAATTTTACGAAGGAATGCATTTGACCTACAATGCTGTAACTCTGTGACTATTTGACCTATTTTACTAATTCTTTTTTCTTTGAGTATCTTGAAACATTTACTTCAAATCTGCAATTTCGGATTTTGGCATTTCGAAAATTCGTCGCTGTCATTTCGAACCGGAAGTTATTACCAATTTGACAACTTCTTTAATAGTTGTGCGATTTTCGTGAAATTTAGAATGTTAGTAGATCTTGCCAATGCGACTTCAATGATGTCCTTGAAAATTTTCTAAATTATCTCCCCTTGGTGAAATTAAGGATCAAAGTTTTCAAAAAAATCGACGAAATATAGGTCAGATTGCCCTGAAATTTTTTTTCTGTACTAGCTAAGACAGTACTGATGAGTACACAAAATATGGAGTTTGTCGAGCAAACCGGAAGTGCCACCATCTCAAAATGTGAAAAGTCCATACGGCTTTTGCAATATTTTACTTAAAGACATAAGAGTTACATTTTCTGAATGCTTGAAGGAAAGCCTAAAAATCTATCGGTTTAGAATTTTGATTTAGGTCAACTGATGGACACCATTTTGAAATGAAAATGAAAATTAGTGAAAAATCCACATTTATGGGCTTGAAAACATACACAATTGGTCGTGGCTTAGAGAATCTGTCTCCTATTACCGAAATTAATACATTTGAGGATAGCCTGGATCATGGTCAAATGTTTGGTATTTGAATATTTCAAAAATTCGAATTTCTCCTTTGATGTTTTCCGTGCCGACAAGGTTGTTTTCGAGTTTAGCTGGTTTTGATTTCGCGCATGCGCTACACAGGAACCAACGGTACCATGAGTACTAAATTCCGGCGAGCAACTTTTCACGTTGGTACCTAGGCACCCTGAAAATTTCAAGGTGATACCTGCATTCGTTCAAGTCGTTTGTTGTTGTCAAGTGGAATTTCGCCGTGACACCGGCACCGATTGTCCGAAAACCATGAAATTTGGACACAATACGCCCATTACCACCCCGGACTCTGTGCTTTACCCCCATTTTGATCCCATTAAAAAAAAAGAGTTTTAGCAAAAAAACGATTTTCGGAATTTAATATTGGTTTTAACCCTGTAATACCCAGACATGATATATTATTATAATCCCTATGAAATATTTTAATTATTTACTGCTATAATATGAATTATCACTTATTCCCCGTTAAATAAATATCGGTCACCTGGTGCCGCTGTACAACTTAAAGGACACTGGCCTCAAGTCAATTTACGGAGAGAGAGAGAGAGAGAGAAATGGGGTTTAACGTCCACTCGACACAAACTAGGTCATTTCGGGACCAACATATGGTTTAATTTTATTTCAATAATTCGCTTGCGCGTAGGGGTCTTTAGCAGTGGGAGGAAACCGGAGGACCCGGAGAAAACCCACAAGGTTGGACAGGCGACCCTACTCCTTGCGTCAATTTACGGCTTCCATGAGGGGAAAAAGTGGAATTTCGCCATGACACCGGCACCGATTGTCCGAAAACCATGAAATTAGGACACAATACGCCCATTACCACCCCTGACTCTGTGCTTTACCCCCATTTTGATCACATTAAAAAGAAAAGAGTTTTAGCAAAAAAACGATTTTCGGAATTTAATATTGGTTTTAATTAATTTTGAAATTGGAAATGCAAAGAGATTTTATCGCCTCTTCCGTATGTGATAGGTATTGGTACTATACACATTATCCTTAAAAGACAATTTTTTAAACTGACCGTAACGATGCATCGACACTAGAAACCGAAATCGCCTATTTTGACCTATTTTGACTGCTGGGGTATCTTTCCGTCGCCCGTCCAACCTGTGTATTTTTTCAGGATCACCCGGTTTCCCCCCACTGCTAGACCCCTACGCGCAAGCGAATTATTGAAATAAAATTGAACCATACGTTAGTCCCGAAATGACATAGTTTGTGTCGAGTGGTCGATCAACCCCATTTCGCTCTCTCAATTTTAGCACTCCTAACTCTAAAACTAAATGCAAGGAACGGGCCTATTTACAGAGGTCACAATTTTAACCTACATGCACACCTACATGATATACATATTATTATAATCCCTATGGGATATTTTAATTATTTACTGTTATAATATGAATTATCACTTATTCCCCGTTGAATAAATATCGGTCACCGGGTGCAGCTGTACAACTTCAAGGACCTTGGCCTCAAGTGCATGGGACCAACTCTACATTTTCTGAAATGTCAATAAAAGCCCTGGAATGATTTCATTTAAAAAAAATAATCAGAAAGTAAATCTAGTTTTATTTATATGCTATTTGTTGCCAGAAAATATATTTTGTTACGAGTCTAATTCAAATTTAAAAATAAACAATGGGTCTGAGGCATATTTTATTGATATATAGAAATTAATGCAGTGTTCTCATTATGTGATAAAAGAGTGCCAGAAATGTCTCAAAATTCAGCCATTTGTGTATTTAGTATATCAAGTATATGCGTGTATTACAAAGCTCTGATTTGTGTGATTTGTGTACACCCCGCTCCCCCCCCCCCCCCTCCTCGTGTCACTATCATGTACATATCAATTCTGCTGCCAACCCACCCACGCGAACATGACTAAATTATGAAACATTGTCTAGTCGTTTGTATATTACGACAAAACGAGGCCAGCGTGGCTCATTTGCTGCAGAACGGAAGGCCTTGCAAGGATTAGTGTCTAGTCGTTTGGATGGTACGAAAACCCGAGGTCAAAGTGGTTCCCCGTTGGCAGTGGTGAAGTATGGAAGGCCTAGCAAGGATCTGTGTCTAGTCGTTTCGATGGGACGAAAAACGCCCGTCCCCTCGTCCATGGTACAAGGATTAGTGCCTAGTCGCTTGGATGGTATGCAAAACAGAGGTCCCCGTTCTCTCCCTTTGTCTGTGGTTCTTGACCGAAGGCCCGACAACTAACTTTGCGTGCAGTTTTTTTTAGGTAGGACGAAAAATCGAAATCCTGTGTGCATATTGGCGTGCACGAAAAATAACCCTTTGCATTTGGAATTTTATGCACCCACCCCACCCTCGAACAACGCTTAACATAACATTTTGTTTTCACTACCTACATTGTAAAATTTGTTTGATTTCAGATGACTTAGCCCCGGTTTTTCACAGTGAAAGATTTTGATGAAACTTGACATGCATGTTTATAACCCAAAGATATGGTTCCTTTCGATATTTGCGCATATCGAATCGTAACTTCATGAATTATGGTCCCTGATTGTAAGAAAAATCACTTTATATTTCGCGTGTTCTCTATCTATCTCTCGGAAATGGAATATGGAAATACACAAGCTAGCTAGTGTATTACAGGTTGGTGGTGGTGGGGATGAGGTCTTCTATTTGCAATGATTTTTTGACTACAAAATATACGCTCTAACTCATTACTCAAACTACAGCAAAAAAAAGCGGAACGGAAACCCGATTTTATATATTCTTACAATAGCAACGCACTTCGGGATTAACTTAGAAATGGTTCCACTACTGATGTCTTCCGCCTTACTCCTGCCACAGTAGTGGCTTGTCCTACGGAGTTCCTTTCCGCAAGTTTTTTTTAGTCAAATGACTGCAAAAAGGTTACTGGCCTATGTATAGCTCCCTTAATTTACACATAAACTGACCTAAAACTGCACTGCACATATAATAAACCAATTCCCATTGAAATAAAGGTGAAGCCGTACCGCATAATTATATGATTTGATGAAACCCAACTGCTACCTGAAGTTTCTCGCCTATCGAAGTTATAATATCCGCCGGTGTCATGGCGGCTCGCACATTATAAGAATCATTGCTTTGAAAATGTAGAACGCATTAACACAAAGAAAAACTGATGGGTAACTAGTTTAGTGGTCCAGTCTTCACTATAATTTGTGATAGAATTACTTATTTAAAAAAAACTGAATGATGTAAAAATAAAAATGGTTGGAGTGCCCAAGTTTAGATTTGTCGTTGATTTCATAAAGATGTTAGGATATAGAACGTTAAATACTGTGTGATTCAACATGGCGGCCGAGGGGTTTAATATGATATAAGTACGAAATACATGTACATGTAGTACCAAATGGTTTATATGTATGAGAGTCAAGGTTTGGACTAAATGTCTTGGGGAAGTAGGGGGCGACTAGCATGTGCCTCTCTTTAGTGGACCGATGTGAGATTGCCCATTGTATTAACTGGACGGGTAGGCCTATTCACCTTCAGTTATGTGTCAATGTCAAATAAGCGGCTTCGTATCAACACGGTCGGCTCTGGGCCGGTTTAATTCTACGTATCTCTCGTAGCTGAGAGAAAAAAGATTTTTTAGCCCAGAGAATATCTTCCGTCAGAGTGGTTGTTGATTCATAGATTCTAATAACCCCTTTTGAAGTTTATATGAAAGCTTTGATATCTGCTATGCAGATCTAGTTATTATTATTATTATTTTAAAGTATCTAATTGCACTCGGAAACGGATCCACCATGATAATGTATCTTTGTAATGATAGGAGAGCTTGAGATGTAATAGATTTTGTGTTTCACTGTCGAGACAGTAAGCTAAAAATAAAATTAAAATTAATAAACTTAATTTTTCAAAACAAAATGGAACGGAGGTATATTCTAACTGATTTTGCGTTCCAGTGACGACACGGTAAGCCAAAAATCTAACTTAAATTAGTCAACTTTCAAAACAAAACGTAGTCGTATACGGTCCGGCCAAATTTCCCTCATAGCACACTGTATGACGTATACCCGTCTTCATTAGTCCAGTTGGAGCAGAACAGTAGGACGTTAAACCCCATTTCATTTCATTTCTGGTAATCGTATACTGCCCGACCAAATTTCCCTCATAACACACTGTATGGTGTATTCCCTTCATCATTAGCCCAGTCGGAGCAGAACAGTGGGACGTTAAACCCAATTTCATTTCATTTCTGGTGGACGCTGACATCAGTTCCAGGCATTTTGATAAGCTTTAACCAATAAACTATTTAATCTATCAAACTCGGTTTTAGAGAGATTAAATGACCCATTCCTCATAGGATCATAGTGAGCTAACTAGATTAGGGAGGAGGGGCAGCTCCAGAGAAAACAATTAACTACTTTTTTGTTGTGGATGGGTTAATAGAGAGAGAGAGAGAAATTGGGTTTAACGTCCATTCGACACAAACTAGGTTATTTCGGGACTAAATGAAATGAAATGGGGTTTAGCGTCCTACTGTTCTCCTCCTATACTGGGCTAATGAAGACGGGCATACGCCATACAGTGTGCTTTGAGGGAAATTTTGCCCGGGCAGCGGCACTATCGCCTACACTTGTATATTTAATTCCAACTGTCAGGGGATCTTTTACGTGCATTCCAATATATACACGGGACCTCGGTTTTTTATTTCGGGACTAACATGGTTCATTTTCATTTCAATAATTCGCTTGCCCTAACCCTAGTCTTAAGCAGTGGAAGGAAACCAGAGGACCCTGAGAAAACCCACGAGGTTGGACAGGTGACCCTAATTCTTGTCATGTACAACGGGGGAATCGAAACCACGCTAGTTGACTCAATGACAGACCTTATGATACAGCGCGTACATGCTAACCATTCGGCCATCCAACTCCCCACGGGGGTTTAGACTAGTTAAGTTTAGAACTGTGTCTTGTGTAATTTATTTGAGATTCTCAAGCTCCTTAGAAGTGATATCAAATTACTTTTATCCACTTTATATAATAAGATAAGAGCATAAATTAAAACGTCTTTTGACATTTGATACCCTCAGTGCCGGTTATAGTTGTCAGTGCTTATCTAATGGAACCATTTATATCAAGGCAATAATGCTACTGAAGTCTGACATGCTGTTATACCAGTCAATTAAATATCAGTGAACCTGAACAAACCCAGACGTCAAAAATTTAGCCCTCTTGTCAGGGATACTACTAGGACTGTATATAGTCATGTATAGGATTTGTGTAGGTGCCCTTAATGCATGAGTAAATTGCATGTGAATAGTATAATATATATCATTGTAATGTCCTATGACCAATTGTAACAACAGTATGAATAAACATTTGTATTTGCGTGAAATATATCAATACTTCTTGATTACATTGCCTCGACTCAACTTACGCCACCCTCGGGATAAATTGTGCCGTTTGACCAAACAATTTTGGGACCCGGTCATTTTATTCCGGAATAATTAATTGTGGCTGGATACTACCTGTTAATGATAAACAACTTCTTAAACTATGTAGGGAAACCAATTTGGGCAGCAAATATTGAATACTTTGGACGCAAGGGCAGTTTTTGTGGCAAGAGGCACAAAGTAGTCCCTCTCTCTACGCACGCACTGCAGTGTGTTGTTGGTGAAATTTTGCCTGTACAGCGGCACTACGGCCTACTCTTATATCGAATTCCATCTGTCAAGGGGTCTTTTACGTGCATGTCAATGTGGACACGGGGCGTCGATTTTTATTTTCATCCGAACAGCTGTCTTTGTCAGTTTCTCCGTCTGGAAAATCCCGAGCATTTCTCGGCCAAAACCAGTAGCAAACTCGAGACCTCCAGGCTAGCGAGTCGTCTTCTGCTTTTCAAAGCAAGCATACACAAAACCACGTACAAAATCTTTGGAATCCGAAAATATTTATTGAAATATTTAGTGGAGAGATTCTGGAACCGCTCCAAAATTGATGTTATTAAATTTGTCTATACTACCGGTTAATGACTTTATGCAGACCCTCCAGTTTTATAATGTTTAAAGCCGACATAGTATAAAAATAAACGGCAGTCTGTTTTCAGCAGGTGTTCCATTAACTAAACCTGGAATGTTGTTTATTGTTGATTTAACGAGGTGTCAATTAAATCATCCCTCATCAAAACCTACCTGGTATTTCTCAAACGATTCTTGAAGAAATACAGATATGGCCGGCATTTTAGCACATGCTATAAAATGTCCACAAAATCCCTTTGTGTGAATGTCCACAAAATCCCTTTGTGTGAATGTCCACAAAATCCCTTTGTGTGAACACGTAGTAATAAAATTATTATTACTGTCTTCATTTACCCAGTCGGCCCAGAACAGTATGACATTAAACCCCATTTCATTTTCATTTCGTAAAATTATTTTAATTTTAGCCTCGCCGATTTTTTTAAAATGGGTAGAGATCATTACGGTGTGGTTGCGTGTCGTCAATATTGTCCGTATGATCAGCCCACAATTTGAGATATAATATAACTATAGTTCGCCTAGTTTATGCCTAGGCCCCACTAGGCATATTTTGCCTCGGGGATATACTACCGATGGACATTTTTATAAGCCTCGGGAGGCGTCATGAACAGGTTCCACGGCGTCCAAGTGGAACTACCGGGGGCATCGAGAGCCACGTAGAATCATCGGCAGGTCTCGGGATGAACTGCGAAAAATTTTGAAGTTTGCATTGTAGGGAAAATAGGCTCATCAATGTCCATCCCCGAGGCAAAACATGCCCAGTGGGACCTAGGCATTAGCGAACGGAATGAAATTTGTATTATTTAACCTCTAGTCGACAATTTAACCAGGAGATGGGATATTTTCCCCGACAGCGACGTGCCTGATCTCTGACTGTCCAAAATACTCCAACTGCACCGCTGGGTTTGGTACCACGCGAAGAACTAGGGACAGTTTATATATTGGGAAATCGTGGTCGACATTAAAGGGAGAAGTTTATAGTTCTTTAAAGGACCTCCGCAAAATTTCGACACTTGCATCCAAGCCACGTATATTGCATGTGATGTATACCTGAAAATAGGTACACCTGGTAGCCCTGCTGCCAGATTGCCTGGAAATATTTTAAGTTGTTGAGCTGCTGGACCCCTTTCCAGTGTGGGGCCCAATTTGGAGTAATTGGTCAAATGCAGTGCCGGACTGGACCCACCTGTCCACCTGTCTTTGACAGGTGGGCCTAAGCTCATTTTAAAAAAGTGGGCCTGAGCCTATAAAGAAAAAAGAAAAAGAAAAAAGAAAGGAGAGGGGGGGGGGGAGAAAAGAAAGAAGGAAGGAGAGGAAAGGACACAGGACAGGAGAAAGAAAAGCTAGGAAAAAAATGACTGACAAACAACACAAAAAAAGAAGTGTACTACAAGGAAAGAACTTTATGAGTTTGACCTCATTATACCGAGAACCGTGTAATTCATCTTTTAACCTCTACTTAGTTCTTCATAAGTCATTATCGCCGAAATAATCGCCAAAAACTTGCCAGTTTTGAGTTTTTCGCGAAAAATTAACCACTTCCGGGGGGGGGGGGATTTCACTTGGAAATCAAAAATTTGGTTTCTTCTGCTTTGGTCTGAAATGCTTGGAAAATGGGTTTGCGGTTGTCAATTTTCAAAATTTTCCGGGTGGGTTCTCCACCCCCCCCCCTCCCTCGGACGCTGGCGGACCTTCAGCGTGTACTTGTGTGGGCCTTAGTCAATGACCTGACAGGTGGGCCTTCAGCCCACCAGTCCGGCACTGGTCAAATGTGCCAAAAAACCGGTCCTGTAAGTTGCTAGCACTATACGTGGTCTAACGTCTGGTGTCGACGTTCTATTCTTCTACGCAAGATGAAGACGCTCTCTGTAAAACGTGGAGTTGTTCTAGCCTTAGCCGAACTTGTTCCGGTAAGTTTCGGTGATCACGTGACTGATATTGTATTGTACTCTTGGCGCCATAATTATCACTCAATGTACTTGAAATGTGCCGTATATCTCATTACAGTGTCTATTGTTTTTAACGACGATAGATATAGAAGTGTTTATATTATAAATCATGTGTTTTTTTTCTCTCTTCAGCTGATGAGATTGATAGAGTTATAGACGGTGTAAGGAATGATACTAGGTGTATGTGTTATGACTGTGTTCAAGCTAAACGAGGCTACATCATCAGAGTTGCTATACTACCACAAATGCAGAAAATATTAAAGTAAGAACATATGTGTATAGCTTTCAAGTTCTATAATAAACCTATAATGGTAAATCTCTTTGATCTCTGGGGTATATTCTATGCCAGGAATAACATGCCCGTCTGAAAGTCGGGAGCGGCTTTGAATATATACAGGGGAATTCTTCTGAAAGTTTTTTCTTTAAACCTGTAACGGGGTATTCTTCCAGGGTAGGTTTTTATTTTCCATTAGTTAACATGATTTAAGGTTTTTCTTACTGGAATTCTGGGATATTCTCATTTTACGAGACGGTTTATAAGCAAGATAAAGTCCTCGACTTTGGTTATGCTGGGGAAGAAAGACTTCAGAAAAAACCCTCGAAAGAAAAACCTCGGCCTATCGGCGTCTTTTTCTCGGGTTATTTTCTTCATTCTCTATTGCCGGCCCAGCATAACGTCAGTCTCGTACTTTATCCTTCACATTAAGCCTTGATGCATAATGTAGCGCTCCCTTAAACATACAATATTTTGAAATGGTGCAATTCCGTTCAGGTTTTACAAAGTTATAATAAATTTAAATATCATCGATATGCTGTTCGCTATATAACAAGACACCGCCATCTTTTAATGGTACAGCGGAGAAACCTGATGGTCCTAGATTAAATCCGACTGAATATAAGCCGGGAAAATTATCTAGCATTGGTATTTTAATTTTTTCTTAATTAAATGTTAAATGATTAAGCTAAGTACATATTTAGCGTGGATTAAGCCATGAGAAATTTGATATTTTAGGGAAAATGCAAATGACGCATCGGTACTTTAATCCTAACCGACATTCAAGAAATACAATCCAATGTAGGACCTAGACGTCTTGATCTCCTGTAGGACTCTAAACCCCATTTCAGTTTTCATTATAACCGAGCTAATGAAGATAGTGAGGGAATATTCGATCAGACAGCGTCGCCACGGTTTATACATTTTTCGATCTCCAACTTTCGAGGGGGGTGGGGGTAGCGTGCTTCCAGTGGTATGTACACGAGACCTCGGTTTTACGCACAATCCGTACGACTAGACCCTTTGCCTTGTCAGCACCACCGTCAAGGGCCTACTAGGCTGAAAAATCCTGCATAAATGTCTCGTCCATCTTGATCGAACTCGAGACCTCCTGGTTAGCGAGCCAACGCCATGCACACCGAGTCTAAACAAAAATAAGTGATTTGAAAAATTGGTGTTGGCGGTTAAAGGTAAAATGTTTATTTTGTCTTAAATATTGAATATCAGAAGTCCATCTTTTCCCGGTAAGATCACAACATCAATGTTGATTTAAATTGACAAATAATTTGTGTTTTCAATGTCGAAGACTTTGGATGATATTGAGTTAGAGTCTTTAAATAAAATCATTTCTTATGTCACCATGTAAAATATTTCTTCGTTTTAAAGAATAAATGAACCCAAGTTAGATTGTTTTTTGTTCTGCTTTGTACGGTTAATGAAACATATAACGGATTGAGTTAGTGTTCTCAGACAAGGCAATTAATGAAACCCGTAACAGATTGAGTTAGTGTTCTCAGACAAGGCGATTGATCTGTTGTTATGTTGCCAAGTAAAACAATTCTGTTTTCCCATATCTATATAGACGGTAACAATTATTTTTAACCTAGCTAACTTAAATAAGATTACTGGTGTAAAGACATTGTAGTCGGTATAATAAAAACAGTCTAGAAAAAAGGTACACTTAAAAACTTCCAGTGTATCATGGCCTCCTGTGTTCATTAGCCCAGTCGGTGCAGAAGTGTAGGACGTTAAACGCCAGTTTATTTCATCTGGTATTAAAGGTCAACGGAAAAGCTTCAATTTTTTTTTAAATAATGCAAGTAATTATGCCAACATAACAGGAGTCCGAATGTCAATATTACTTGCAGCAGGTAAATTTAAACGTTAGTAATTTCCGCTATTCTCCGTGGGTAGTCGTAACGTTCCGTGAATAAACAATCCGTGACGTTATTTTAGTCCTTCTGCTCATATTCTAGTCTATATTGATACAGGAACAGATAAAGACAAATTCTATTAAAGGAGAAGGTCCACTATTTCTATAGTAAAAGATAGCCATATACTAGAATCAATTGTTAAATATTTTCTCGAGGCCCATGTTTAAATGGTTATATCCCTGATTGTTTTCAAATTTTAGTGAAGTCTATGTCACTACTGGTCCGGGACTGTACAGCGCAGTGGAAGCTTACGGCTAGACCCCGGATCCATTCACTTTATTTGAATTGTTCGTTTGTTTGTGATTTCTGCGTATCTTGTCCATATATTTGTTTCTGTGTAAATTATGTGTGGTGCAGTCCCCCTGGACTTACTATTAGAGAGTGCAGACACATGACTAAGAGTTTATTTCGACACACAAAATAAAAAACAAATGTTTTAGAAATTAATTTGTTGGAGGAAAAAAGATTATATTTGTTATTAATCCTAAGCCGTCATCACGATTCATGTTTGTGTATAATAATGTATGGATTATTGGATTCGGTTCGGGAAGGGACGCAACTCTTTCTTGACTTAGCTAAAAAGTTCCATTGCCCAAGCGTAACTGGGAGGTTTTAGGTTTTTTTTTATGTGGTTGATTATCCAGCAAATTTCACAACTGACCCTGAACCTCCGTTCGCTAACCTGGAGGTCCCGTTTTCGATTTCGGTGTTGGCCGAGAATTTCGAGAAAGTTCATAGGGTCTTTACGGTACGGAATATCGAAGATGACGCTCGACAAAAAAGTAGGTGTATGGGTTGTGCGGGGTCGTCTGAACGAGAATATAACAGCAAAAGATCAAACAGAAATGTACAAAAATGTTTTAAAATATTAATATTGGGGTAATTTCTAACATTCCAACTACGTTTTACATTGATCATGTGAAAATATATTTTTTTCATATTACATGCCATGGCTCTAATTAAAATATAGACACAAAAATTATGTAATTGTTGAGACTGGAAGAAACCGTCAAGTTTTTTTGATCTTTTCTTCATTAACTTTAGTTTATAAACTTCTAAAAAAAATCCACATTACGCAGGAATTATCCATTTTCGTGTATTAATATGTCGAAATGGCGGACCCGGTCTTCACATCTTCACAGGTGGTATTGTTTATCATCTTTATCATCTCACATATATACCTATTTATATCTCATACATATACAGATGCACGTGTAGAACATACATAGTCAAACATGTTCCTTTCAGTGTTTCTGCGCCTTAACATACCCGTTACCATGACAATATCAATAAGAGATACAGGATTAATAGATAACATATGATCATGTATACGATAACCCAGTTTCTCCGAGAGAATATTTAATTTTCCGAAGCTAGACATATTTTGCCTCCCCCCACCCCCATTGATTGCCAGAGTAAGACATCTGAGGTCGGACCAGAGGCTCTGTAGTACGAATATTGGCCACGCCGACGTAAAAAAAAAATAAATACATATCTATAGAGAGCGCGAGAGAGAAATTGGGTTTAATGTCCACTTGGCAGGAACTAAGTCATTTCGGGACTAACATGGTTCAATTTTTTTTTCAATGGTTCGCTTGCGCGTAGAGGTCTTTAGCACTGGGGGGAAACCGGAGGACCCGGTGAAAACCCACGGGGTTGGACACGCGACATATCTATGGGCTCAATGGGGATCCATGATGGGTTCCGGACTGGTCTACCGGCTACACCCACCTCTCACTGGGTCAGCGATAACCCTATCATATATAGATTACCGTTCTTTACCAGAATTTTAATGGTACTCGCTCAACCGTTAATGTACACACGATAACAAGACCTTTAAACTGGTTGGAGTCTCTATCATATATTGCTAGGTTCTCGCTTTCACGATTCGTGCTGCAACTGAAATCGTAGTTGTAATCGTGGTGATTCTATCAGGTCTTATCATATATTGAGGTCAGTCGTAGCAATCGCATTGATCGGACCGAAACGTATCCGAACATATCTGGACGGACCAGATTGTGGACTTAATAGGGACAATCCTATGGTAATGTATCGCACGACAGTGGGAACCTAGATAGATTATTTTTCTCTACCACAATTATAATGGTACTCGCCCCACCTTTAATGTTCACCGATAACAAGACCTTTAAACAGGTTGGGGTCACTGGACGCCCCATGATGGTTCTGGGTTTACCCCTGATGTAGTAAAATGTTGTAACTCTGATAGTAAAATGTTATACGGCTTTGCCGCCAAAATGTCCCCGGTTCGTCCCGGTTTGAGAACCGGGGGAAGACCACGTTTTACCCAGGATCTCTCCGGTTCTCAAACCGGAGCGATCCGGGGTAAACCGTGGTCAATACCTGCAATTCGTGGCAGGGACTTACAAGCACCAGTAACTATAAAATGTTTTGAAATATTTAAGGTCAAAATGTAGATCCCTTATCTTCAACTGGAGAAACAATTAATGACAATATCTTGCCATGCCGCCGCCTTGAACCATTATTGTACTTATTATGGCGCCTTGAACCATTATTATATACAATGTAGTTAATTAGGTGTATGCTGCACACTAACACTATTTATGAAATAACAATTACAAAGCTTGATCAAGACGAGGGTGTCATGTTGAAGCGTTGCAGGTTAATAAACCAGGGGCCTGTTTCACGAAATTTTAACTAAGATAAAATTCAAATTTTAGTATTTTGATTGGATAATATTAGATTGATTTTAGTGCTTAGCCAATCAAACTTGAAGTTTCTACTAAAATATGGATTTTATCTTTAGTTAAGATTTCGAGAAACAGGGCCCAGTAATTGTTATTCCATAAATACATGTAGTGTTAGTGTGTTACTAAATGCCACTTTAAGAAGGATGTATATACTGCTAAGAGAGGTCTATCTATAAAAACAAACTACACTGTAGGTGGCTTAGTTTCCCAATATTCTACTCTCGTTCCTTACAGTAAGTAGAATAGTGATGCTTCAGCTAATTTCTCTTGTAACATGAACCTGTAAATAGACTGTTCCGTTAATACTTTGTTATGTTAAACCGATTTGTTATCCTTTCCCAGTATTATCATGAACTGGCTTGCGCGCAAGAGCTGTCGGTTCCAAATTTTAGCAGGGTTTAGGGTTGGTGCTAAATGATAAGGCCAGCTTAATTTTTCGTCATAGGTCACGAAATGTAAACAGGGCTAGCGCTAATCCCAACCCTGAACCTAGCCCCAATGCTTACCCTAACCCTAACCTACAATCTCGCCAACAATTACGTGCCATAATCTTATTTACATCTCAGCGACCTTGACAAAAATTGAACTGGCCTTAACGAATAGATTTAGCCAGGGTTAAGAAGAAATGTAATGAAATGAAATGGGGTTTACCCATGGACCATGGGTAAGCGCAAGACGATATCCAAGACGCTGTCCGTCTTTTGCACCACAAAAGAGGGGAAACCACGCTGGATATAAGCAAAACGAAGAAGAGAAAATCTCGTATTAGCCGAATCTAAAATGAAGTGGGGTGTAGCGTCATACTTTTCTACTGTGTGCTATGAGGGACATATTTTCCGAACATCGGCGCAACGGCCCATACTACTCTTATATCGAATTACAACTGTCAGGGGTTATTTTACGTGTGCACCAACGTGTGAGCAGGACCTTAGTTTTTTGTCCCATCCGAACGACTAGGCGGTTAGCCAGAACCTAATTATTCAATTTTGTTTAATTTCAGTATGACTGGAAATAATCCAGAGGGTAAATTAAAAGATGCCCAGTTATTCGCCTACCTATTATCACAGAGATGGAATCTAGTTGGTACCTGTAATGAAACTATTTTAATTCTTTATGCTAGAAATGATAATATAGTAAGTATAGAATTTGTAGAATCAACTTTATCCATCCCTATCCCACCTCCTAAAGTTTGACTAGGTTCCTTGGGTAGAAGACTCGCAGGAAACTGCGTTAGTTATATGTCCATTTGAATTGTTATTACAGTACCAATTTTAAAACAGCCAAGTACTGGCGTTTTGATGGCCTATATGGCATAATTCAGCATAATTATTTTACTGTATCCACGTGGTGCCCAGCATGTACGCCCTTTCTCAATATTAAATTATCTCTTATCACAAGCTTCATTCGATATTTTACGTCAATAAGTGACTAGTTTGAGATGTCAAACATTGTGGAACATTTCACCGAAAATTTAATGTCCGGCCCCTGAAAAAAAGACAAAACCCAATCTAATCAGTACAGTATAATAAGATAGCTAGTATTTCGACAGATTGGGGGCCAGGCTAGGTGATATTAGACAGTATTACAATACAGAATCTCTCGAAATATCGGCGATCATGCTAGGTGGTATTAGACAGTATTCAGTAGGCTACAATATAATGAAATAACTAGTATTTCCACAGTCTGGCGGACAGTCTCGGTGGTATAAACAGCACTCGGTACAGTGTCATGAAATAACTATATATAGTATTTCGAGAGACTGGGGGCCAGACTAACCTGTATTAGATAGTATTCAGTACAGTATAATAAGATAACTAGTATTTCGAGAGACTGGGAGCGAGACTAGGTGGTATTAGACAGTATTCAATACAATATAATAAGATAACTAGCATTTTGACAGACTGGAGGCCACACACTGATCAGCAGTGAATACTAGGCCTCTACAATAAAACTTTCGTAATCCTCTGTGAAACAGATTGTGGCGGCCAGTCTAGGTGGTATTAGACGGTGTATAGTATGCTTTCCATAGACTGGCGGCCAGATTAGGTGATATTAGCTAGCAATCAGTACAGTATCATGAGATAACAAGTATTTCCACAGACTGGATGCCAGTCTACAATGTATATAACATCACGCATCCATTACATTCAGTTGAACCCAAGATTAGATATTGAAAACTAAGAATTGTAGCACGTGTTCCATACAGTAAAATAGATCATTACTTATATTGACCTGGTTTCTGTTACATACAATCAACAATCAGTCACTTGAAATAAAAAAGGGGATAAAAACACTAGCGTCTGTTCAGCTAATCTCAGAAATAACTGTTTTCAGATGGGTAATTATGACATCAGCAGAAAATATCAAGACTTAAAAAACACGAGTAAGGCTTCACGTTTGGTTGTAATTATACAAAAACAAACACGTAGAATATTGTTACGAGTAAGGCCTCACATTTGGTTGTAATTATACAAAAACAAAAACGTAGAAGTATATTCTTAAAAAAGTCTCAGGCGTTGAGTAATTGTGACATCGGTGCATGGATAACGAGCGACGAGCAATGAGCTATTAAAGATACATTATGGGAGATTAGATAAAGAGCTGGCAGTTCTCACTATAATAGTTAAAAACTAGATAATGTAAAGGCAATTTGCTGAAAATTTAATTCAAATTGATCCACTATGAACTGAGACTTAAGCGATTGAAATTTCGGCCTAGCTTCGATCATCATTACTAAAGTATGTACGATAAAAAAAACATAGTGTCGACCATCCATTTCATGATTAAATTATGAATGGAAGTCGAGCAGCAAATGGGATCATAATCCAGTACATATCGCAGGCTAGCGATGACATCGAGAGTTGGTTATGGTCTGGATAAGTTAATTAATGTCTAATTAATAATTAAGATAACATTTCAGGCCTAAAGAAAATCCTGCAATTGGCAGATTTAATGTATCTTTAATGGTCTTGTGCGTCATGTTGGGCATATGCACGTTCAAACACTCGCGGTTCTTGAGCAGTTATAATTTCTTAAACTGTAAGTGTTAGTAATGGAAATGACTGCAAACTACGAGAGAGAGAAATGGGGTTTAACGTCTACTTGACACAAACTAGGTCATTTCGGGACTAACATAGTGTTCAATTTTATTTCAATAATTCGCTTGTGATCGAAACCACGCCAATTAACTGAATGACAGCCATTATGATACAGCGCGCACGCGCTAACCATTTTCGTACCATCCGAACTACTAGACAGCTATCCTTGTCAGACCCTCCATCCATACAAACATAGTACGATGGTACTTGTTTATAAAACTAGTTTCACTGTTAATTGTATGTTGTTTTTTTGTAGATTTATACCTTAACAAGACAACATGCGAGATTGAGGTTAAGAGATAGTGCTATTATACAAGTATCAATGAATACTAGACATTATTTTAACAAGAATGCAACAATAGCTGATGGAATTATACAAACTATTTTAGGATACAAGTAAGTGTACAATATCTGATCGGGCAATATTGATATAGACAGGTCACAATTCTATGGGATGCAATTACTGCTTATTACTGAGCGAGGTTGCAACTAGGCTTCTCTAGTCAAGTCATTAGGCTTATTACATATATATTACACACACCCCAGACTAAATCCCCGTAGCAACTATTGTCTTTTTTTTAAAACCACTGGGTTTTTTTCTGAACAAAATAGTCGAATTCACTTCATATTTATTGGAAAGGTACTCATAAGACTAAATACTGTCTAACACAGTCGTTTTTTGATACTTTCGGTGGTTTACACTAAATGAAGATCTGACCATTTGTATTGTGCGATCGCGTCAGGGGTCGTACGAGCGGCTTTTGACCCTATAACGTAGACATTGATTAATCAATCAGTGTTGAAGTTTCTAATGGTTTACTTACAGTTCCGTGAATCGCACGCCAGATGGTTTCATTGGCTAATCGCTCACGCTATTCAGAACGTAGGTTATATAACAACTCTTCCAGATTCTAGTGTAGTACAGATAAATAAATCGAGATTTTGAACTATAAAAAACGAAACGAAATAGGATCTGTGCTTTTATTAAAAATGGTTCCACTACTGATGTCTTCCGTCTTGCTCCAGCCAAAGTAGTGGATCGCGTCCTAAAGCCTTCCTTTGAGCAAGTTTTGTAGTCAGTTGATTAATAAAAAAAAATTCTGGCCTATAACTCCATTAATTTCCAATAATACAGACCCCAAACTGTACTATACATAGCTTAACATATAATAAACCAATTCCCATTGAAATAAAGGTGAAACCTTACCATGATTTGATTAACTCCTATTGCTATGCGAAATTTCTGTTCAGTTTAAAATGGCTGCCGAACCAGAATCACGGGGTGTCATGTGCACTCGAAAAACTGTTCGGTAAGATAAGATAATGATTTCAGTGTTCCACTCTTCGCTATTTGTAACATAATTACTTATTTCCATGCAAACTGTGAAGATTATGTGTTGAAAATTTTGCAATTGGATCTAATTTTACTTGGTCAAGCCTCGAATAGTGCAGCCGTAGATAAGAATTATCACGGCTCAAATTTGCAGCTATGTTTTAATCGGATTGTATCTAACAGGAAGGGATTTGTATCAGGTCGTTTAGATACTGGATCATCAAAGCCCTAGTCCTCACACTAGATTTTATTCAAATTTACTAAAAGAGAGAGAGAGAGAGAGAGAGAGAGAGAGAGAGAGAGAGAGATGGGGTTTAACGTCCGCTCGACACAAACTAGGTCATTTTGGGATTAACATATGGTTCCATTTTATTTCAACAATTCGCTTGCGCGTAGGGGTGTTTAGCAGTGGGAGGAAACCGGAGGACCCGGAGAAAACTCACGAGGTTGGACAGGCGACCCTACTCCTTTTCACGTACAACCGTTGATTCGGAACCACGCCAGTTGACTCAATGACAGGCTTTATGATACAGCACGCACGTGCTAACCATTCCGCCATCCAACCCCCCTAAATTTACTAAGATTCGGTCACAATATTTCTCTTCTTTTTTTCAGAACAATTCTACGTGGTGAAGAATATGTACCTCATTTCGCCGAGATTAAAGATGATGACAGTCATGGGACACTGATGACCCCAACATGGTGCCTTTTATTTATATCACTGTTCTTTATAGTCTCTGTTTAAGGTATTAACACGTGGTTTTTCAAATGAAATGAAATGAAATTGGGTTTAACGTCCTACTGTTCTGTTCCTATGCTGGGCTAATGAAGACGGGCATACGCCATACAGTGTGCTGTGAGGTAAATTTTGCCCGGGCAGCGGCACTATCGCCTACACTTATATCGAATTCCAACTGCCAAGGGATCTTTTACCTGCATTCTAATGTATACACGGGACCTCGGTTTTTCGTCTCATCCGAAGGACTAGACAGCTGTCCTAGACAGGCCCTCCGCCCTGCATCACTGACAAGGGGGAACCACGCCAGACGTTGTTTTTCAAATCATATCAATTAGGCCTATCATGATTTATTTTAAATAAGTATATATTATAATAGGTTCCCACTATCACGATTCGCGCTACGATTGAAATCGTGGTTTTAATCGTGGTGATCCTATCAGGTCTTGTCATATATTGAGGTCAGGCGTGGCAATCGTGTTGATCGTATCGAAACGTACCCGAACGTATCTTCACGTACCAGATCGTGGACTCAATAGGAACAATCCTATCGTAACGCATCGTACGACAGTGGGGAACCTAGCATTAGGGAAAAATGTACATAATCAGATCATAAGTAAAGACACTTATCGTCAAAATGATTCCAATACCACTTATTACAGAATTTGGTTGAGGCCAAGGCTTGTCTACAACTTTAACATGTCTGAGTTCCTTTATAATTTTGTAAACTGTTACTTCGTCAACAACTTTTAATGCAGGGGGTTGTTCGGAAACAGCCCCCCCCCCTCCTTCTGCTCCCCTCGTCTCCTCTCCCTGTGACAACATCCATAATACAGGAAACTAGACACACATCTATGACATTAAATATAAGCTACATATAAGTTCTCATTCCCCAGCTTGTGTTTACTAGATTACGATTACCATTATTCTCTTTGCCCCACCATTTCGTAGGACAAGTTTACTGATGTACCCCCTTACATCATATGGCTCTCCTACGACTTAACCGGGTGCTCTAATCCGAACGATAGTGTTATATCCCGTCTCTCTGTCAGCAAACTTATGGTTATACATACCTTTCAACACTATAGAAAGTTGATACGAATGTCTTGTAAGGAACTGAGTCTACACAGACAAGTGTGACATTATCTTAGTGATAACAGATATCAGTTTAGTAAATATATCATTTTTTTACATCAGGAACAAAATATACAACAGCTACATAAATAAAACAGGAACATAAATTAAACATCAACAAGGTACATTAATATAGTATATGACTATATTTCAACCATTCAAAAACAAACAATCATAATTTACATTCTTTTAAAAACAAAATGTCATTTCTAAACATCACAAAAAGGAAATTCACACAATCAAAGTATAATTTTAAGAAAAAATAGCAAACAAAATACAAAACGTACATATATAAATATAAATTAACATAGGATTTTGTCATATTGTTTTTTTACTTGAGATAAAAAAAACTTATCAAATTTAACAACGGTTTATCTCTCTAAGGATTTTGTCATATTGTTTTTTTACTTGAGATAAAAAAAACTTATCAAATTTAACAACGGTTTATCTCTCTAAGTTGGGAACAAGACACAAAACCAAACATAACATTCGCTTCTCATTTAAGCGCGACCCTTCTTCCTTGTCTGCGATATCACCTCGGTGGAAGCGGGCGCAAAATACAACTAACTCACACACCTTGAGAGTATAAACCGATTCCTCTTAATACGAATACAAAGCTGTCGAATTTACGAGGCAAACCTCTTTTAAAACTTTTCAGTTACATCTGTGACACTACGGGGTAGATGTGTGACACGTTCGTCTAGGACCTTCTTCGACTTCACGTTGTGGGATAAATTATTTCAATCATCAATTAACTGACTTTGGAACAACGTTTATGTTGATACTATATATAAGTTTATATAATTAAACAAATACAGCAAACAACAAAGTTATGATAGTACTTTTCGAATTATTAAATTAACCACGGTCTGAGTTTAATATCCTTTTTAACTCAGACCTAACGGCCTAAACGTGGCAAGAGCCACATACTTCTTGCTAGTTCTACATAAGGTTCGCGCTAGGATGATGTGTTCACCATGGCCTCTAAGCCGAGGAGGTTATGGGTATGTTCCCCTGAGCTCTGAATAATGGTCTTCACTACGCTCTCATCATGATATCTGAGCGTAAATCAAACCCGCTCTTACCTATATAGAATAGTATAATGCGTCATCTATTAGGGCGGGACAATTACCATTTTTGGGTAAGTGTTTCGTATAGGCACCGTTTTACGTCAAGACTATTCTAGTTAATTGTATTATAGTACCCTACTTCCAGCAATGGATACTGACATAACTGTCGGCGAGTTAGTCTAAGATAGTAGTAGAATAATGCAAGATACTTCATTACCCTAGTTTTCGTCACACATCATGTAGGTAACGAATTTCTATATTAAACAGAACACCTTTCTTATAACTAAAATAAACCCTATAGTATTACACATCGAGGTATATACAAAACACAATAAAAAAAAACATAGGAGATAAAACCATGAAAACTTTGTGAATGTTTATGAGTTAATATATTTACCGCGAACACAACGGTGGGCGATAAAAAAAATCTATTCAATCGTCTATTCAACAATTTCCAAATTAGGAGAATCTTAACTCAATTCCAGCCAAACAATCACAAAATATTTTACTTTGAGTACTTTGTTACTAATCATTTTCAAAGCCAAACTATGTGTTCAAAAACAAACAATTATAATTTATATTCTTTTAAAAACAAAATGACCTTTAAAACAACAATAAAACAAAATTTCTGTTCCCACCTCTTCCGCCGCCATCGGTGCGTAAGTCTTTTGAAGTTGTTAGTGATTTACTCCTTTTCCATCCTTGAATTATGGATTTCCATATCATCGAACTGTGCATGATTCATTTCCGATCATTGGACAGTGGTCATCTTTAGAGACTTCACGCTGTGCTGACGATAGATTTCCAGTTTCAAAGTCACGGCATCCATAACTGATTCTGTTGGTACTTATTTTCTATGGAAACCGCGCCTGTCACCCACGGTTTCGAAGATAAGCTTTTTAGCCCTGCATTTTTTCTGTCCTGCATTTCTTTTCGCCTCTAATTTAAGCGCGACCCCTTTTCCTTGAGGGTACATAACCGATTCCTCCTAATAGGAATACAGATCTCTCGAATGTACGAGGCAAAACTTTAAAAAAAATCAAGGTATATACAAAACACACGCACAAAAAAACTAAGAGATACACCCGTGAATACTTTGTGAATGTTTGAGTTAATACAGACAAATACGTTTATGTTTAAACTTAAACCTTACTTGTTTTCACTATTTTCTTCGCTTGGTAATTTTACAAGTTTAACATCCTGTTTAAACTTTATATTTAGCAAATCTCTAACATTTACAATTTCATTAAATCTATTACTTGGTCTGTTTGGCTTTCCATGGTCAGTTTACTAGGAAATTGATACCTAACTAAAAACGACCATTTACAAGGGTAATCCATCCACCTGGAAACTTCGTCTGCTTCCATTTGCATCTGGAAACTTCTTCTTCTTCCAAGTCATTCCTTGAAGGTCGACATATTTTTGTCAACGGCACCAAAAAGAGAAAACTGTGACACTACAGTCAATTAGGAACTGACTTTTGACTTCACGTTGTGTAAAAAAAACTTCAAGGATCAATTGACTCTGGAACACTTTGTTCGTTTAACTATATTTTTATATCTTTATAACATCCATAATACAATGGTTATATACCGGAAACTACACACCAAGCTATGACATTAAATATAAGCTAAATTTAAGTTCTCTATCCCTAGCTTGGGATTTGCGGCGTTGCGCTCTTCTTTCGTAGTCTATATGATGATCTCCCATTTCCAAGGGTAATCTATCCACCCGGAATCTGTTTCCATTAGCATCTGGAAACTTCTTCTTCCAAGGAATTCCTTCGGGGTCGACATCCTAACGCCAACGGCACCAAAACGAGGAGACTGTGAGACTACAGTGAATTAGGAACTAACTTTGATTTCAGGTTGTGTAAAAAACGTCAAGGATCAATTAACTCTGAGACACTGTTGGTTTAACTGTGTTTTATATGACATTAAATATAAGCTAAATATAAGTTCTCTTTCCCCTAGCTTGGATTTTGCGGCGTTACGCTCTTATTTCTAGGTATACATGGCGATCTTCCATTTCCAAGGGTAATCCATCCACCTGGAAACTCCATCTGCTTCCAGTTGCACCTAAAAACTTTTTCTTCCAAGGAATTCCTTCAGGGTCGACATCCTTACGTCAACGGCACCAGTCAATTAGGAACTAACTTTGACTTTACGTTGTGTAAAAAAACTTTAAGAATCAATTGACTCAGTATACAATGGTTATAAACAGGAAACTGCACAAACAGCTATTAGCTAAATAGAAGTTCTCTATCCCCTAGCTTGGGTTTTGCGGCATTACGCCCTTCTTTCTAAGTCTACATGATGCCGTGGGATGATTTCCCCCCTAAGAACCCCGAGCGATGTCTCTCCTAGGATCTTCAAATGATGTCTGAAGGAAAATTCAACCTTCCTCTTTCTTTTATAGAAATTATAGATGTGTCAAATATTAAGGCGGGGTGTGACACTCTGGGGGCATGTACTCTCTGTCCGGACGGCCAAATCTTCTGCGTCACACTGTCGTGTGTCTAAGTAGGACTTGACGTTGTGATAAATAAGACTTCAAACTCTTTTCTGTACTCTGGAGATATCTTTATAGGTTACAATGATATATTCTACAACATCGACACAGCTATTGTTCTTTAGGTATTTAAACGTTAACCACGATTAAAACCTATAAAGTCTACCCTGGCTATTTCGCCCAACCGTCTCCCAGGAAAAACGCGCTAGTCTAATGTATATAAAAATGGTTAGGGGCATCAACTATGAGGGTGGATCCTTGACCATGTTTGGGCAAAAGCTGTATTAGAGCACGCCGTTACGTCAACCTAATTTTATGAAATTGGGGTAATTTGTACCGTACCAAAGGTGCGGAGACCTCAGACTGACCTGATGCCTGATCGTTAACGTAATGGGATATCAGTTTTAACGAACCATGACACAACAGTAGCCCTCTTTCAGACATAACTGGTTGCAGTAACCGTGATTCAGTCTAAGAAAGGTGAAGGAATCCTGCAAGCGTAGTTTGCGTAGTGTCACAATTCGCCCCCCCATTAATTTTCTTTTGTGAGTTCAACACAAACGTATTTGGGTAGGCCTTAACATAGCCGGCCAGATGCTATATTTATATCGCGTCAGTCATGAGAGTCGAACTGTTTTCACCGGGATGGGTACAATGTTAATTCCAAATAGCCAGGGATATTTGTATAGGATATAATGCAGACATTGATATAGCATATAATATGGTTATACTATAGGGGATTACAACATGGATATTTATAGCTATAGCACAATACACTGTAAGTACACACATATATATGCGATATATATATATATATATCGATGGTTATAGTTCTTGAGAGCAATTGTTTATCGTTATTTACAAGGAGAAAACCGCACACAATAGGTTCCTATCACACGCAATGTTTCATTTTCACTGAGTTTATCAATCACATATATGTTTTCTCAGTTTGTACACCAATTACCCTAATTAAGTTCCAGTCATCGGCCACGTTTGGACGGATTCGGTGCGGGAAAAACTTTCTGCAGATCTTCCATTGCCAATACAGGGCACATTTTGTCTATAGTCGCCGGTGTATCAAATGGCATGGAAGTGACATCAGTCGGAGCTGTGGTGTAGGCTTTTGGTTCCATAGAGGATGTAACACTATCTTACAGATAACAGAAGATCAGCATAATGTATAAAACATTTATTGAGAACATGAAATAGACATAAACCGGTGGGGGGGGGGGCTCTATTCCAAGTCTGACTTGCTGTCAGTAAACGCCTGCTTATATAGCGTCTAACAATTAGGGGAGATGGACAGGAGTGATAATCATATATGGTATTGTTTATTATCAAATTATGGTGTCTATAATTACACTGCATATTTCTTTGGAAGTCATTGTCAGGTCAAGGTATGATGCACTGACCACTAAGTTCTGTCTAGTGTTATACGCGGATCACGTGTAGCTTGTAAAGAACATATTGAATAAATTAGATGTTTAATAAAATCGTGCCTTAACAAAAGTTATAGAGAGTTTAAACGTCATCTTCAGGTATAGATCACTTTGTCACATTCGTTTCCCACTCACAGGTTATTTATTAAAAATAAATAACGAACACAATTCCCACAGGTGGGACACTGGCTTCATCTGTATTACATGTACTTGATGTCACATTAATAAATGTATATCACACACGAAATAAAACAGTGCACACGATATAATAAGAGTACTCATGATATAATGAAAACACACGCGATCATATATTTATACTATACTACAGGAACAACATTAGTCCTAGACTTTTTGTAGGACGATACCATTTATGCGGTCTACACTTCTCGTTATACCATTAAATTATGGCATTCTTCTGGACTAACTCATGACAAAGTTAATGTCACTTGGTTATTTCTTAGTGCTGGTGTGGAATCATCTGTTCCATGGAGCGTATTTTCGTCCTCGGTCTCAGCCGACACCATCTCCTTAATTAACGTTGTTATCTAACATGCATTAAATACAATACAATATCAATACTTTAAAGCTCTAAATATGTCGATTACAATTTCAAGTCCTAATTCTAAAATAGCATTACACTGATATACATGCTACAGTTTTATATAAGGTCACTGAGACATTGTCAATATGTATACTCGGTTATACGTTACAACACATTAAAAAAAAACAAACACTGTTTTAATGTCAATAATACTACATAAATATATGTTCTATTCATAGTTCTGTTTCTTGCACGGCTAATTTGGTGATCGTAAACACTTCTGCAAACTTCGCTTCAGAGCCACATCTTTTTACATACTGGAATTCCCCTGTCTGGTTCGGCGTTGCTGTGCGTTAAGATATGGTACAATAAATCCCATAAATGACCAGTGTACTTGCTCAATTAGACCAATTACAATTACATTACCCTTAATTTATAACACTGCATATTTCTTTGGAAGTCATTGTCAGTTCAAGGTATGATGCACTGACCACTAATACATTCTCTGTCGAATTATACATGGATCACGTGTAGCTTGTAAAGAACATATTGAATAAATTAGATGTTTAATAAGATCGTGTCTTAAACAGAAGTTTAGAGAGAGTTTAAACGTCATCTTCATGTATAGATTACTTTGTCACACACATTATAATTTGAAAACCGTCACTCTTTTCCTGTGGTCAAAGTTCAATCAATGATATAAAAAACAAATCCAACAAAACACGTAAAAAAACTATCTAGAATATCCATTTTCTGTTTGTCATTCTTATGGAAACCTCGCCTGCCACCCACGGTTTCACGGATAAACGTCTTAGTTCTGCATTTTGTTGGGGGGGGGGGGGCACCAATTCACCGTGTGTCTTTTGACAGCCACATGCCATTTTCTTCATTATCACGGGAACACACCCAATGGTCTTGTTGGGCGATGGTACCGTAACAGATATTGTAACACTATCAGTTTTGTCATTAGACTGGATAACCTGCTCTAATACGTCAGACTCGCTCCTACGTCACTCCTTTTCTGACTTGCATATTGAAGTCAGAATAGCGCAGTGACGTAGAACCAGCCTTACGTCATTTAGAGCAGGTTGTCCAGTCTATTTTTTTATTGGCCTTAGATGGTCAACTTCCAGTGGCTCATGATTATGTGTAAAACTTGAGATTGGATTTTGATTTAATCTCAACACAAATCTGGCTTGCAAATTTTGTTCTGACAAAGCCGAAACTGTCGCTTCTTGTAAAGTTTTTGGATTGTCTGGAATTAATTTCATTTTTAAACGATCATCTTACAATCCCGTAATAAAATATCCTACTGATTGTCACTGAACGGGTTCTAAAACAATTTCAGCAGACTTATATGCATTTTTAGCCAAAAATACCTGAACTTTTTCAGAAAAACAAAATGTTTTAGCTTGCTGTAATATAACTAAAGCATGCTGTGGGTCAGCAATAGTATCATATCTCGTTTCCAATTCCTTTTTTACCGCTTCCCAAGTACATGTACGATTTGATTTTCTGTTAGTCAACAATTCAAAAAGTCACCCACGGTAACTTTACTGGATTGATAAGCCACATTTTTGACCGTATCTGTATCAGTGTCAGTAAAAAAAGAAAAATGGTTATTTCCCAATACTCTTTATCCAAGGTTCGAAATTTGTAGGTTCCCCGGAACAAGCATCAACTGAATTTGAAATACCATGATGTTTTAAAGTTGTAGACAGCCCATTTAATTCCTCTGTTAAATTCTGAAATAAAGTTATAGACAGCCCAGTAAACAGCCCACTTAATTCCTGTGTTAAATTCTGAAATAAAGTTGTAGACAGTCCATTTGCAATTAATTACTCAGTTAAATTCTGAAATAAAGTTGTAATTTCATGATTTTCAGCCATGATCGATAAGTAACAAAGACAAAAGCTAACGTACCTTTCCAACGTCAATCAGGTGGTTTAACTGGAGAATTCTGGCTTCAACAATATCTTCCTTCTGCTACATAGGACTTCTTTTCCATGTATTATTCCTGGTTCACGAGCACCATTACTGATAACTGTAACACTACAGATAAGTGAACGTCAGCATAATAAATGATCTGAACTTTATTACAACCATGAAATGTGAATAGGTTGGAAGAAACTCTGTAATTAAACACATCTAACCAATATATGTAGTGGTCAGTTGGGCCCTGTTTCTCGAAATCTTAACTAAAGATAAAATCCAAATTTTAGTACATACTTCAATTGTGATTGGCTAAGCACTAAAATCAATTTACAAAAATTTGAATTTTATCTTAGTTAAAATTTCGTGAAACAGGCCCCAGTTTATAAGTACTGGGCGTCGGTGCATTTAATTATATAATAGATGTTAGTATACTGTATTGTAATATATAGTCAAAGTTTGATAAACGTTATAAATTATGAAGCACTTTGCAGTCACAAGTCAAGAGTCTGGCTACAATTTACAAACGAGAGAGTTTTATGATCTCAAGTTCGCGTGATGCATGTAACTGGTTCTACATTTTTTTTGCATCTTAGGTATGTTTCTCGGTAAAACGTAGGGGGGGGGGGGGTGCGGGGTACTCGTTGTTTAAGTGGTGTATTATATGTACCTGGTTCGCTCCTGTTCCCCCATCATACGACTTGTGGTCCAGTTGGTCCTACATGAATTTAGTACCCGGGCAACCCAATGCCCCAATAATATTGTAGATTGATTTCGTTTTTATTTGGGTTATCGTCAAGCTAAAGCAACAAGAACTGTCTACGTCAGTTTTAAAAATAAATCCGGTAGACAAATTTCAGAGGACGAGTTAGTTATATTTTAAGTGAAATATAACAAGAAGACGTCCTAATTCGTTCATTTTACCAGAGAAAAAATGCAATTAGGGCTTCAAATAAAATTTCATTACACAATGTTTATGTCCTTTTTAAAATGTGACATTTTTGTGCTTTAGGTTGACGATATATATTTTATTTATAATCCCTGGGTGCCATAAGCGGTTGAACTCAATAAAAACCCAATTATGGAAAACAATCACAGGTTTATACACATATAGCACGACGTTTCGACATGTGTTCTCTTGTCGTTTTCAAGCACTTACCAATCTGATTTTAAAAAAAAACAGACCCTATTTCGTTTCGTTTTTTATAGTTCAAAATTTCGTTATACTTGTCTTTACTAGGCCATCGAAAGTATAAAAAGAAAACGAAATGAAATATTGATATTTTAATCAAATTGACCACATACCGCCGATTGTTTTCCATATAAATTGCGTTTTCGGGTTGCTATTTTTTTTAATTTTAATTATAATTACAATGCTTAAAATCATAATTCATCTTATTATAAACCGAGCTTTTCCAATATTATATTTTGTGTATTTTTGTATAATATTTAAACTGTATATAATTATTGTAAACAAAGTTTTGATATATTTTTTTTGAATATTTAGAAAGCTTGTATAATGTAAAAGTGATGGCTTGTGTTTTAGAGAGTAAATAAATATTTGATTGTTTTTACTTCCAGTGTCATTTAATTTTTCAACAATCTGATTAAAACACAGATACTATTTCGTTTCGTTTTTTATAGTTCAAAATTTCGTTTTACTTGTCTTTACTACACTAGGATGTGGAAAGAGTTGTTATATTATTGGCGTTTTGGTTGAAGTGAGGGATAAGCCAAAGAAACAGTCTGTTACGGCGACTTCTGGGCGTGTCATGCACGGAACTGTGGGTAAACCACTAGAAACGCCAACGTTGATTGATTAATCAGTGTCTGACGTCATAGGGTCAAAAGCCTCTCGTACGACCCTTGACATGACCTTATAGTACAAGGTGTAGGCCATCGAAAGTATAAAAAAAACGAAACAAGATATAGATCTGTATTTTAATTAGATTGATTATGTTTTAGAAGCATTGTGGGGTTTGGAGATTTGTTCTCGATCATTAGGTATATTAAAAATATGAAATGAAATGAAACGGGGTTTAATGTCCTACTGTTCTGCTCCGACAGGGCTTATGAAGACGGGTATATTAAAAATAATTTTCGATTTGCAATATGACGTGACTACACAATTACACCGGGTGTTCAAATTAGATTGCGAGCCAACCGTAGCTGATTATGAAGTGAGTAAGACATTGACTGTTGGCTGAGAAAGTTTTTGTCTTTCCAGCATTGTTTCCCTTGTCGGTGGCGTAGGAAGGGGTTCCTGACCAGGGACGTAACTAGCCTAGAGCAACGAGAGGGACTGGAAGTGTTCTCAGGGGTGTTGTAAAATTGACGGACAATGTATATCTATTGTTTTTATGGTCGACATTTTTTTCACAGGGGGACGAAACTTTTTGCCCCCCCCCCCCCCCTAGTTACAGGCCTGTTCCTGACATGGAACAGTGTCTAGTCGTTCCGAGGTCCTTGTACTTTAAGAAAGAAATGAAATGAAATGAAATGGGGTTTAACGTCCTACTGTTCTGCTCCTATACTGGGCTAATGAAAGAAAGCCCAGTTAGTTGTAATTCGAGTACGCAGCAACGCCACTGTCCGAGCAAAATCTCACCCAAAGCACGTGGAAAGTAACTGTGTGACTAAGTATATTGTCTATATAACTGAAGCTGATTATCAAATTCAAAGGGAAATAACTTGTGTGAAACCGATTGCCTATCAGTACCTATAATATAATACTAAAGTTAAGAAATGAAATGGGGTTTAACGTCCTACTTTTCTGCTCCGAATTGGGCTAATGAAGACAGGCATACGCCATACAGTGTGCTATGAGAGAAATTTTGCCCGAACAATGGCACTACGGCCTACTCATATCGAATTCCAACTGTCAAGGGATCTTTAACGTGCACGCAAATGTGCACTCGTCCCATCCAGACCACTAGACATCCTGCATCGCTGACAAGGGGGAACCACCACGGAAAATCTGGATGAACTTTCTCGGCGAATGCAGGGATCAAACACCCACCCACCAGGCTAGTGAGCCAGCGTCTCATCCACCCTGACCCCAACTAAAGGTAAGAAACCGACGGCTATAACTATGGGTGGGTTCAAAGTTCAACACCCTACATTCCTTCAACCAGTCACAATACTGACTATTTAAGACAATCGAGTTCCTATATGGATAAGTTAAGTGGAAAATCAAATCAAACTGCCCATAATGCAGCAAACTAAAATTCCTGTAAACAGTCATTAAACTAGTAATAAATTAGTCCATCGCTTTCCCTATATCGTCCGAAATGGCATTTCAGGGACTCTAGCTTCAAAACTTTCTCCAGGCCCCCTAGAAAGCTCGCACCTGTTGTGCATGGCTAATGGCCATGCCACTCGTTCTCTTAGGGGCCTGTGCATCAGTTTTACAACACCTTCTTTCATTCCATTCAAATTTGCTTTTCACTCAATTCTTTGAATTGATAACCTTTTGAGTCTATATTCCTGTTTTTAGATTTGACATCCTCCATGTTTTACTATAATGTTGATATATATTTTTTTAAACTGTGATAACCACCACAAAGACAAATACAAGAATACAAGCATTATAATATAAAATTTTTGTTAGAATTTACAGTTACAAATAATATCAGAAAACATAATCTTAATTAACTAATAATTATACTAATAATTATACTATATCCAAATTTCAAGTCCACTTTGAAATAGTGTTAACACAAATCATGTAAAAATTTGTTTTAATTATCCCACATTAATTAATTAACATGTACAAATCTGTTATAGTTCTTCCACAGTGTATACATTTTATTTCTGGGCCACCCGATATAGCTATCATTTTTAGCAGAAAACAAAATAAAACTAACAATTGTAATATACAGCTACCATTTTAACAATAAAAACAAAACTTGAGCAATGTATATAGAAAACAACCTATACTTCAATGAAAGAGAGAGGGTTTAACGTCCACACAACACAAACTAGGTTATTTCGGGACTAACATGGTTCAATTTTATTTCAATAATTCACTTGCACATAGGGGGTCTTTAGCAGTGGGAGGTACCGGAGGACCCAGAGAAAACCCATGAGGTATAACTGGGGAATCAACACCACATCACCCCTACTACTTCAATGAAAGAAAACGATCACTAACAATACTTTTAAAAATCAACAAATACATTCTAATGGGCGACTTTTATTATATGGAATAAGAAATGAGTATAAATACATTTTTAATCAGATGATGATAGTATATAATTTATGATTTGTAACCATGGTTACACTGGTCTCTATCAGTTGATTGGTTGTTCTTTTTCTTGGTTCGTTTTATCTTTCTTTGTAACCATGGCAAGGCTTATCACAGAACAAGACAGAGAAAGAGAATCAAGCTCATGATTTAACGAGACACAAATCGGGTCATTTTGGGACTAACATATTATACAATTTTATATCAATAATTGGCTTGCACCTAGGTGTCTTTTGCAGTCATGTACAAGCTTGGGGTCGAAACCACGCCACTTGACTCAATGACAGACCTTATGATCTAAAGCACATGTGTTAGACCTACTCCTGCTTTCTCACCCATAGTGTATAGGACTATATAAGGGTAAGTTAGACAATATTTCTTGTCTACGATATCACCTCAGGTGGAAGTGGACGTAAAACTCTAGAAACAACGAACGAACATTCTACACATATACCTTAAAAATAATATAATACCCAAAACAATCAACTTATTATAGGCCACCTTCATTCAAATTAAAGTTGTTTAGTTATTAGTGACTTGAATAAAATTTTGTTAGAAAATATTAACGTAATAAAATATAAATGGTTACAAATACATCATGTTAATGCCTGTGAAAATATCAATATATATGAAAAATATTAAATCCATCCTAACAAATTCAGACCAAAGGCCACAGTACTAATGAGCAGTCCTAAGAGGCCAATATAACCAAATGCACCTCTGTTCCTCTTGGCTGGATCTGAAAGAATAAATATACACATATTTAAAGATGCTTTATGTAAAGAAATGTGAAATGAAATGAAATGGGGTTTAACGTCCTACTGTTCTGCTCCAAACTGGGCTAATGAAGATGGGCATACCTCATACAGTGTGCTATGAGGGAAATTTTGCCGGACAGCGGCACTACGGCCTACTCGTATATCGAATTCGAACTGTCAAGGGATCTTTTACGTACACGCCAATATGTACACAGGATCTTGGTTTTTTGTCCTGCATCACTGACAAGTGGGAACCACGCCAGAAAATCTGGATGAACTTTATAAAGAGCTGGTCGTTCTTGCTATATCATACATGTACATGTAGTTCAAAAATAGATAATGAATATTTTTAAAATTTCAGCCAAATTATTTTATTCTGTGTGAAATTATGAATGTTTGAAGTTTTGACAAAATGTTGCATAGATTGTTTATTATCGTTAGTCCAGTCTACATTGAAGTTAAGGTTTAGCATATCACTTACGCACTGAGGTTTAGCAGCCTCATTCATCAAGGTGACTCATTATTACAAATGCGCATGAGAGCATAGAGTTTTAAATTCAAAATTGTTCACCGTGTCTTATATATTGGATATCCACAGTCCATATTTTCACAGTAAGATAATAACATCACTATTTATTGGAATGGAACAATAAATCATGTTTGTAATGGTGAAGACCCTGGATAGCAGTGAATTAGTGGTACAGCTTTAAAAGACAAATAATGCCAGTGTGATTCAGAGAAAAAATAACTATCTCTAAACCTCTTCTCATGACAAAACTACAGGTACTTTTTCTAATAGTATATTATAAATTATATTAAGTGATCATCGCAAAATTTCAACATTTGCAGGAATAACCTGCGGAACTGGGTAGGTTGAACGATACCGCAGATAGAACATGATAATTAAAAGTTGAATCATAAATGTTGGATAGGTAGATGGGTGGGTCAAGATATAATGATATATATATAGATGTGGGATATTTGTTTGGATACAAGTGTTGAAATATTGCGACTGTTCCAAATGCCAGGTACCCACTATCGTGCGATGTGTTTCGATAGGATTGTCCCTATTGAGTCCACGATCTGCTACGTGTAGATACATTCGGATACGTTTCAATACGATCAACACGATAACTATGACTGGCCTCAATATATGATAATACCTGATGGGACCACCACGATTACTCTACGATAAAAACCACAATTTCAATCATAGCATGAATCGAGATAGTGGGAGCCTAGCATAAGAAAGAATACATACCTCCAGTGTAATACCCATAAGCATAAACAATTCTACTGGCCAGATACAGTATGCCACATACAGCACTTATTCTCTGTAAATAATGACAATTATATTACACTTTATACAATTCTACTGGCCATATAGTTACTCTTTATATCTTAAAACCATGGATAATATCAATCCAAGCTAAATGGTACTAAGATTGATTATTTAACATTTAATTAAAAAAAAAAAAATCAATAAACCAACTCAGCAAAGCAGCCTAGATCGATGTAATTTTAAATTCAACATGTTTTTGTAAACACTGAATGGAATTGCATCATTTTTCTGTCCAATATTCCTATTAGATATATATCTTTCACAATATTGTAGCTTGTAGGGGTTTGATATTGGGTTAAAATGACGCAAGGAGGCTTTAACAGAATTGAACACTTCTTGGATTGATATTCCTTTCAGAGATTCAACTTTCCGTTTATTGTTCTTAGCAAGCTATTAAATATCCCTCAAATAACGATCAGAGACTAAGATAAAATTTTTAAGTTCAGTTGTGTACTCTTAAGGGTATTTTTTAGGGTCTACTGGCCCTACCCAATATATGCTCAAACACAACAGATCCATACGTTCCTGCCACTTTTTCTTATTTAAAGGAGCTAAGTCGCTAATATTTGGGACCTAGAAATTGACACAAATGGGTCGCAACGCATACAATAATGTAATATGAATGTATATAAATTGATTTATATTTAATCGTTTCTGTTTTTACTGTAATTTCTAATCAGTTAGGTTCGGCGAAATACGCCAGTATTATCAATCGAATTTCAATCTCTAGCGTCTGGTTATTCCAGTCTACGCCGATAGTATTTATTGGGCATGCTCTCCAGATAAGAATATAGCGTCACCGTTTGACATGACTTGTGGAATATGCCTAGCCTCGTTTTTCGAGTCCCTTATTACAAATAGCGCTGAAATACATCATGGTACAGAATTCGTGTACCAATTGTAAAATGTTTATTTTGTCTTAAATATTGGATATCAGAAGGCCATCTTTTCCCGGTAAGATCACAACATCAATGTTGATTTAAACCGACAAATAATTTGTGTTTTCACTCTCGAAGACTTTAGATGATATTGAGTTAGAGACTTAGCTACTTTAAATATTTTAGATCATTGATCATTAAAGACCAATAAAAAAGGAAGATATTCATTGTGTAGTCCAAAGTCTACATTATATAAAAAAAACAACAGATTTAGTTATACTTACAGGAAACTGGAGTCCACCCATCATCAAAAATATGAGAAAGAATGGGAGATTCTCCAATCTAAACAAAAAAAATAATAAAGCTGGGTCAAGAATAAAATAAGATCTTTTATAGTTTTTTTTTAAAACAGCATAATTAAACACACATAAAAATGTGAAGAATTAATATTTTCTTTCTTGTTTACTAAATTAGGCCAGGACAAAAAAATCCCTGTGTTTACAGTTTATGGTTATTTGGCCCACAAAATATATGGTTGGCTGGAAAATCTTTTTGCGTGGGGTTTATATCATCTATTTCCTATCATTTCTAGCTTAATTACTGAGTAGAGTTGAAGCCATGGTGGCTAAGTTGGTAGTCTGGAGCTTGCATGTTCGATTCCTGCATTGGCCGAGAAAGTTCATCAGGATTTTCCAACGTGAATTCCCTTTGTCAGTGGTGCAGGACGGAGTGCCTGACAAAGACAGTTATCTAGTCATTAGGATGGGACAAAAAAAACCTGAGGTGCCGTGTATACATTGACGTGCACATAAAATATCCCTTGGCATTTGGAATTCGATTAAGAGTAGGCCATAGTGCTGCTGTCCGAGCAAAATTTCCCTCATAGCACACTGTATGGCGTATGACCGTCTCCATAAGCCAAGTTGGAGCAGATCAGTAGGACGTTAAACCCCATTTCATTTCATTTACTGATTAAAGTTCTTGAAAAAAATACTGATATTTCAGGTGGAATTTTTCAAGAGAAAATCACACCAAGACCAGGTGATAGAGCCTGGAAAATGATCAAGTTTCTTTATCTTTTTGTATTTACTTACGTGTTCTGATGAGCTCGTTGATAACAATTGAAGTTATGGTTATTTGAGTACAGATTTGGATACTGCAAAACAAAATAAAATACAACATAATACCGGTAGTCAGTGCAGGGGGACTGCACCACACACAATTACTTAATTGTAACAGGTTTGGTGATTTAAGGCACTAGATCATCAGGTCTGTCATTGAGTCAAGTGGTCGGGTTTCGATTCCCTGCTTGCACCTGGCATGGTATAGGATTGCCGGTCCAACCTCGTGATATTTCTCTGGGCCCTAGGCCTAAACCCTATTTAGAAGACTGATCGAACTGGATCCAAATTACCTTTTTCCCCTCTTAAAAGGGTTAGGGTTAATAGTATTTCCAAAAATAGGCTACTCATTTAAATAAAGCGACCTTTGTGGACTCTGGAAATTCTCGAACCTCCCAAACCGGTCTACATTTAGAATCTCCCATTGATTATGAATTAGGCCATAGAGTGTCAATCAATTTGACATTCTTTTATTCAATTGTTTACCTCCACTCCATACTTTTTTCTGGCTTTCATCACATTTACTGCTAAAAAGTTGACGACAACCCATGTAGCGGGTAAAACTAAAACAACATAACCATAATCTGCTGGAACTTCAAACCCCATGTTGGATGATTCTGCAAAAAGTGAGATTTCTACTGTAATAATTCGCTTATATTACAAACTGAACTGGTCCGACAGGTCTTGGGTCAAAGAGCAAACAGGTCAATATCTCGGCCATGTATACAAATTTTAGATCTAAATTCTAGATGAAACGAAAGAAAACTAAACAGAGGGGGTATTCATAAAAATAACTTTTCCTTTTAAAACAGTTATACTTAAAAAAATATCCAGATAGAACTTATTTTATGACAAAGACGAAATAAAATGCATTTTAGGAAACCAGTTTTAACAATTTACGCCATTAGCAGATCAACAAAAGCGAAGGCTTTTACATCCAGTCGAACGTCTCAAAATATTTCTACATCCGGATGACCTCAAGCGGGAATTACGACTAAAATAAATTTCATTATTTAGTTAATTTTCATCGCTTTTTGTACAGTTTTCCATGAAATAAATCTTATATAATGTCGTGTGAACCTTCCAAATGGTGTAATCCAGCGGATGTAATGAAAAGACGAAAATTGAAGAAGAAATCGAAGAGTATTTCAGGAGAATATCCTCCTAAAACTGGCACGGTTTCACATATCGTAAACAAAGGTATCAGCACAAAAAGGGCCAACCCTTTCAGTTGCAACAGTGTCAACAAAAGGAGGGCTGTTATTAACTCTGAAACCGGTCTGGTAGAAAACAGTGTATTTGATTCATTGATTAGTACACAGCCTGATAAACATACCAACGATAATGAAGAAGAGATTCGATCGTATTCCCAGCCAAACCCAATTGTTGTTGGTACAGGATCGACAGCTAAACTATTCAGAACTCTGGATATTGAGGAAGAGGTAATGTATATTCTGCAATTAAAGTAATATGCTAGATAATTCTGTTGTGTTCAGAAGCAGATACTTGGGGGTAAGGGATTGCAGCTGTGCCGGTCTGTGCTGAGGGACAGGGGGCGGGGAACTTATTTAGACATAATAATAAGCTTTTTGTAGTGCTCCTTAAGTACATGTACTGCAATTTTAATCGTTTGCACGTTAACCGATCTCTTACCGTTACTTGGCTATTGCGTCAGAACACTTCCAGCTTTCGAAATTTGATGCAAATTGATTGGAGGGGAACAAAATAGGTCAACACTCCTGCTTCTCTTAACTGAATCGATAGATTTCAGCGTATGATCATGGTACTTATATCAGTACTCATATAAGAATCTAAGAGCGGCGCCGTTTTTTATGGCTTGCTCGAGTGGTATTGGTTTTGATGGTTTGCCAAGAGCGGCACTGTATAAGTATATGGTACATTAATGTGTCTTGTCCACTGGTTTGTCTTTTTCCGTTCTGGGTAAGAGTGGTGTGGTCCCCCTGCACTCATTATATCGAATAGATGCTCTGATGTGTTATTGTGGGTATCGTATTATGACATGCTTCAGTTGAATTTTGAACAATTGACAAATAAAAACGCCAACTTACCGTTATTTATTGAAAGTGTATTGCTTTTAATTTAATGTACCTGTTTTTATTTTAGGATAAAGAGGATTCAAATACAACACCTATTCTGTCAAGATCTGTGTCGGTTTTTCAAAACAAGGGTAGACAATTCCAGGAAAGATTTTCTAATTGCATTCAAACTCCAGATGATAAAAGCACCCATGAAAAAGTAAGCATTTGACTCAATGTTAGAATGTTTAGCCTGCATGATATGATCTTTTCTTTGACCTTGCAGGCTGTGTGTATCACCTACAAATTGAAAGGAAGCCAAGGTGGCTTAGTGGGTAAGACGTTGGCTCGCTAACCTGTAGGTCTCGTGTTCGGTCCCTGCATTGGCAGAGAAAGTTCATTGTGATTTTCCGGCGTGGTGCTGCCTTGTAAGTGGTGCAGGACTGAGGTACCTGGCAAGGGACAATGTTTAGTTGTTCGGATGGGAAAACAAACATTGAGATCCCTAGGCAGTTGGAATTCGATATAAGAGTAGGCCAAAAGCACGGCTGTCCGGGCAAAATTTTTTCCTCATAGCACACTGTATGTCTTCATTAGCAGAACAATAGGACTTACGGTAAAACCTATTTCATTTCATTTTACAAATTGAAGACATATTGGAGTTGCCTCCCTTGCATAATACAGCTGGTGAGTTGAAAAACTTTCTTCTAACCCGCTAGAAATGTAATTAAATCGGCTTGAATATGTGTAATGTTATCTCCTTGTGTTAGTTTTAGAACCAGATGAATTTACTTATTGTGGAAAAATAAGAGATCCCTATGAAATTTCAAAAATTTTGTGTTGTAAATTTCCATTGAGTTTTGCAGAGTCACTAAATCACAGTTTAGTAATGGTGGAAATATATGTTTATGAACCTATTATCTGGGGCTAAATTTGCCTTCAAAGGAAAGCCAAAGTTCATGATCAGATACCTGTAGTGCTTCTTATGCAGGGATGATGTCATGAAATAAAATAGGGTTTAAGGTCCTACATGTACCTTTCTGCTGCAACTGGCTTAATGTAGTGTGCTATGAGGGAAATTTTACCTGGACAGCGGCGCTAAAGCCTACTCTTAAATCAAATTCCAACTGCAAAGGGATCTTTTACGTGCACAATGTATACATGGGACCTCAGTTTTTCGACCTATCCCAATAACTATGCAGCTGTCCTTGTAGGCGCTAATACAGAAATAAGTGGTTTTATTAATGAATAAGTAAGAATGATGCTAAATATTTCAAATTTTTTTTTTCACACATTTTTAATTTTGTTTCATAATTTCAGTTACAAAATTGACCACAGATAAATACAGAGAGCTGTACTCAAGTGGGGTGTTGTTTTTCTTATTTTTAGTATTGGTTCTATAATTTCAGTTAGAAGATTTACCACAGATTAGTAAAGAGAGTTGTACTATAAAAGAAAGATTAGATTTATTACCTGTTGATTGGAGTTTAAAAGGTAAACTACGGGTAACTAGTGAAGAATCTCTAGCATGGTGTGTTCATATGAAATCTACAGATCAAGCTGGTGGTCTTCAACATTTTGTGGGGTGTAAAGAACAGGTGGGTTTTGTATATGGACAAATTATGGTATTTCGTCATTAGGGACAGATAATTTTGGATTTATGGTCAGTTGATTCATGGTCAGTTGCAGTTATCCAACTGGATAGCACAGGCCTGCCTGACAAAATGTGTCCCTACCTTGACAGATGTTGTTCCTGACATTTTTATTGACATTCAATTTTGAATTTATGGTCAGTTGCTGTTATATGCATCACAGGCCGTAAAAGAAAATTTAATTGAGATGTAGAGCCTACCTGACAAAATGTCACCCTACCTGACCAAATATCACTCTACCTGACAAAATATCAGGAACTATTGAAGTTTTACCTGACATTCTTCACCTTTGTACGGAGCGTGCATATAAATTTCGGTAAAAACACTGAAAACAAAACAAATCTTTGCCAGACAAAATGGCAGGCAGCAGAGGGATTGTTCTTTTCATATGTACATGTATATAATTGTGAATGTTTTGATATTTTTTCAGTGGTCACAGGATAATTCAGAATCATCATTTCACAGATGTTCTCTCTACTGGCAGCATCCAAACCTTCCCTGGACAAAACTTTTTCCTCGAATAGTATCAGAAAATAAAATAAGGTACACATGGAATATAATATTTTATTTGTGTTTTCATTCTGGTGTTTATATATACATGCTTCACAATGCATACCAAGTATATAGTTATACATTATAAGTTTAATAGTAAATGAAATGGGGTTTAAAATACTTCTATTCTGCTCCAACTGGGCAAATGAAGACAGGCATATGTCATACAGTGGGCTGTGAGAGAAATTTTGCCCTAACAGCGGCACTATGGCTTATTTTTATATCCATCTGCCAAGGTATATTTTTACGTGCACGCTTATGTGTACATGGGACCTCATTTTTTCGTGCCATTCGTACGGCTAGACAGCTGTCCTTGTCAATCCCTCCGTCCTCCACTGCCGAAAAGGGGAAACCATGCCGGAAAACTCCGATGAACTTTGTCGACTAAGTTTAATAGTGAAACTTTAGATTTATATGTACATAAGTCTCAAGTGTGCTTTGCAAAACGTTACACATGAGACTTATGTACATATAAACTCGAAAAGTACAAAAACAGGGGAGAAGATGTATGTACCCGGCTAGAATTTATCAAGACCGGTGGACATAGTGTTTTAAACTGTTGTTAGGTTCTGTCGTTTCAACTTTAAATTGCCATTTGGATTCCATGCTAATATTAAGTGCAGGAGGACCGCACCACATGCAAAACAAAAATCTACAAGATAAACCTGCGGACAAGACAGAAAATAGACATTGCACCAAATAAACAAATAGCAAATCATGTGAATGGATCCGGGGGCCAGCCGTAAGCGTCCACAGTCCCGGGCCTGTAGTGACACAGACTTCACTCAAATTTGAAAACAATCAGGAATACAAAAAAGACGTAACAGAAATAATGTGACCAATCTTGACAAGTATCTTTCAGGAACAGGCAAATAGATGTCACTTTTAGATTTGTATAATCCATCACTCTTTTTTTTAAAGATTTGTTTAATTTATATGTTTTTCAGTCGAGCTAATATAATAGGTAATAGTGACGATATAAAGAAGTGTTTATATACAGATTGGTCTGATAGTTTTACATCAGCTTTCCATCAACTACGATCAAACTATTCACCATATTTCTATATGTGTACACATCAGTTTACAGCGTTATTCCGTGGTGTGGGTGTGGCCGGTATTAATTCTATATCAGCTTTATTAACACCAACAACCAGAGGGTTCAGAGAAGCTCTTAAAACAGAAGGTAATATTAAAAAAAATATTATTTAAAGATACATTATGTAAGATTTAGATAAAGAACTAGCCATTCTTGCTATAATAGTTCGAAAATAGATAATGTTAAATGAATAATTTGAAAATTTCATTCAAATTACTCTATTATGAGCGAAGATATTAGCCTTTGAAGGTTTGACAAGACGTGTGCAAAAATTTCAACCACCATATTGGCTGTTCGAAGCTAAGTGTCGCTCCTCTATTTTTAGCTTAAATCAAAATATGGCTGAACTGTTCGAATCTATTTAATATCGGAGAAATCTGATGCCATCGAGGGTTGATTATGGTCTGGATAAGTTAGTTAATGTCTAATTAATAATTCAGAAAACATTTCAGGCCTACTGAAAGACCTACAATAGGCAGATTTAGCTCTTGCATAATGTATGTTTATCAATAACAATCTGCCTGAATGCTTACACTAAGAATATTTTATAAATGAAATATTTAAAATACAATTCAGTAAAGTAATTAAAACATTTTTCAATAATACAAATGGGTTGAATTTAGGAAATCAAGTGCTGTTTTAAGTCATAGTACTCATAGCCTGTTTATGTTGACCAAAAATTAAAGCCACTTATTGGTCCAAAAATGGTTCAATTCCATTCAGTATTTCTGCAGATGTGGTAAATTAAAATTTTGCAACATTCAGCATTGTCTGCTAAAGAGAGAGAGAGAGAAATGGGGTTTAACGTCCACTCGACACAAACTAGGTCATTTCGGGACTAACATATGGTTTAATTTTATTTCAATAATTTGCTTGCGTGTAGGGGTCTTTAGCAGTGGGAGGAAACCGGAGGACCCAGAGAAAACCCACGAGGTTGGACAGGCGACCCTACTCCTTGTCACGTACAACCAGGGAATCGAAACCCCGGCAGTTGACTGAATGACAGACCGTATGATACAGCGTGCGCGTGCTAACCATTCGGCCATTCAACCCCACACACACACACACACACACACTGCTAAAGACCCCTACGAACAAGCGAATTATTGAAATAAAATTGAACCATATGTTAGTCCAGAAATGACCTACTTTGTGTCCAGTGGGCCTTAAACCATCTCTCTCTCTCTCTCTCTCCCTCTCTCTCTCTCTCTTTCTTTTAAAATGTAGGACAGCAACAAATAGCTGTATGTGAATAAGTTAAATGTTTTCTATAAAGTTATATTTATGTTGTAGGTATTGAATTTAAGATGCCATTACTTGAAAAAAAGAAATCTAGTTTAGAAGATGAAGATACAGAGTTAGAAACTACCAATACAGAAAATACTAAACCATGTGGATCAATAGATGATGAAGATGCCCTAGATACTGATGAAGGAGCATCTGTATGGTTGGAGAGTCTAGGATTAGACAAGAAACAGTTCCCATCATTAGATCCTAATAAAGTTAAAATGTATCCTTTGAAATATATATCGACTGTCCTAATCTGTGGGTTTTCTCCGGGTCTCCTCCGATTTCATCCCACGACTAAACACTATTCAAAAGCGAATTATTGAAATAAAATGAACCATGTGTTAATCCCGAATTGACCTAATTTGTGTACGAGTGGATGTGAAACTCCATTTCTCTCTCTCTTTAAAATATATGTACATGATCTATTTGATAGATGGGGGCCACAGTGGTCCGAGTGATCAGGGTAATGGACTGAGAATACTCTTCGAAACGTCACCTAATTAAATCAGTAATTGTTCTTCCAGAAGTATTTATTATAGTTTATTGTGTATATTGGGAGCCGAACAATTGTCCCCCAAATAACTTTTTATTTTATTATTATCTACAAAAAATTGCACTTACAAAAAACAATATCTATTTTTGTGAAAAACTTAATTTTACACTATATTCACTAGGGTTTTGTGAAATAAATTAAAATATATTGATGTGAAATGAAATGAAATGTTGTTTAATGGCACGTCAGCTCCAACCGGGCTATAGAACTGACATGCCATTAAACAACACTGTGGTGAATACTGACCTTAATTATATATCAGTCAGAAAGAAGGATATAAACGGGTTGATAATAGACCAGAATCAATGATATATGTTGAAGGTGGTGAAGTTCAAGCTTTATTTAATTTTCTATTAAACTGTCGAACTTGTATAGCTAATAGTGGTGAACAGGCTGGTATCCCTCCTACTATATTATCACCATGTCCTTTTACTGGTGCTACATTAAAATCTAACAAGGTATGTATAAACTGCCCTTTCAAATGTGTGTGGGTGTGTGGGAAGGGGTCTTGAATGGTTTAACATGTGCCTGACAAGGACAGCTGTCTAGTCGTTCAGATGGGACGAAAACTAAGGTCCTGTGTATACATTGGTGTGCACGTAAAAGATCCCTTGGCAGTTGGAATTCGATATAAGAGTAGGCCATAGTGCTGCTGCATGGGCAAAATTTTCCTCATAGCGCACTGCATGCTGTATGTCCGTCTTTATTAGCCCAGTTTAGGAGTAGGAGGTTAAACCCCATTTCACTTCATTTTCAGCAAATCCCCTATACATTATCTATTTTTTAACTATTATAGTGTGAACTGCTAGCTCTTTATCTAATCTTTAAGTTTGTAAAGAGCATCTTGACACTTAGGTGAAAGGTGTGCTATATAAATACACCATAATAATAGATAATAATTACTAGGTTTTTTTCTCTTTCTGTTTTCCAGGTTAAACATTCACATGCCAAGCAGACAGATAGTCAAGGCAATTCTCATAGATCCCATATCTTAGAAATCAGTGGACCTCTACTTCCTCATAATATATTAAATATATCATCCTTATTCCGACAGAAAATTGGTAGAGAATTTAGTTTTACGTTTAATAACCACGAACCTACAGCTCCTTTCAACATCAAGATATCACAGAATGTCGAGAAAGATAATAATTTATTTCAGAATATGAATTTACGGTCTGATGTGAGAGATAGTTTGTATGATGGGCAGACATTAGAACGTGATGTTTGTTGTATTAAAACTATTAATGGGTCGAAAGATGGTTTTCAGGTTACGGTTTGATAGTTCTTAGATCTCACTCAGGGCCCTCACATAGGGGCAGGCTGAGAGGCGTTGAGATCTCACTCAGGGTCCTCACATAGGGAGAGGCTGAGGGGCGCATATACCCAGGACCGACACTTTTCACGGGGCAGCAAATTATCTAAGTGCATACCAGAAATATTCAAAGGGGGCTGAGATTCCAAATCACTGGTCTTTGCTTCTCCTAAACCTGTGGGTAACCCACTAAAAACATCAACCTCGTTGGTTAACCAAATTTCTGACGTCATAGGGTCAAAAGCTGCTCGTATGACCTCTGACGCGACCTTCCAGTACAACCGGTCAGATCTTCATGTAGGGTTGCCTGGAAAGTATAAAAAACGAAACCAAATACAAATTGGTTTAATTATTGCTCATACCTGAATTATAATTTATGTTGTTAATGGGATTAATTTAATTCTGATATATTGTATAGTTGTTTCTAGGTTTCATGAAATTGTATTTATAGCATATTGTATTTTAGTTTTATTGTCCCCCGCCTTTCGAAGAAAGCAGGGGACTATTAAAATGGGTTCGTCCGTCTGTCCGTCTGTCTGTCCGTCTGTCTGTCCGTCACACTTTTTGGGACACAATAACTCTCTTCCTAATTGAGCTAGAATGTTCAAACTTGGTGTATGTGTTTATTAGGTCAATGCCTTGATGGAGTTCGAAGATGAGCATTTTCCGCTTAGGGTAAGCAGAGATAAGCAATTTGATTGGTTGATGCTTTGGGACACGATAACTCTCTTCCTAATTGGGCTAGAATGTTCAAACTTGGTGTATGTGTTGATTAGGTCAATGCCTTGATGGAGTTTGAAGATGAGCATTTTCCGCTTAGGGTAAGCAGAGATAAGCAATTTGATTGGTTGATGCTTTGGGACACGATAACTTTTAATTGAGCTAGAATGTTCAAACTTGGTGTATGTGTTTATTAGGTCAATGCCTTGTTTATTTTGATTCTATCTGATAGAGAGTGATGAAACTTAATGTATACTTAATAATCAGTTTGATTGCTGGATACTTTTGAAAAAGATAAACATGCAATTAATTAATATATGTCATCTATTTATTTCGGGATTTCAGCGGGGGACATCAGCCTCACTGTTGGCTTGTTGTTATTTAAAGAATAAATTTTGATCTATCATCATTATAAATACTATTATTTATTGTATTAAAGCAAGAGAGTAAATTATATATCATGTTCAAGTTTTATTTCATTTAAATGTATTAATTACTAGTAATAAATATAATGTATTGCTTTGATTTAGGGACCACAACAAAATTTCAACGCTAGCGTCCGAACCAGGGATGGTACTTCACCCGTATATTCCGGACATGTCCTACGCGATTTTCGAAATGTCCGATCAGGAATATGCCAAATCGAACATCAAGATGTGAATGATATTCAATATATTGACTATACTGAGTGTATAATTATTGCTCATCTCGATTATTGTTGATAATAGGTACGGTTGCTTTGGTAATTATGTGATCAATCCTACCTTAATTGATTAACTACTTAATCTGCCTTGATTAACTACTTAATCCGCCTTGATTAACTACTTAATCCGCCATGATTAACTACTTAATCTGCCTGGATTAACTACTTAATCAGCCTTGATTAATTACGTAATCTACCTTGATTTCCTTTATAAATTCTTTCTGTTCTATGAATGGTGTGAATGTAAACGACTGGTGTAACTATGTGTTATATATTTTTGAATTTGAAAAATATTTACTGAATGAGAAAATAATTGTTTTGAATTTGCTATATTGTAATAAAACATTTTTAAACGTATATAATCATTCTTTGCTTGATAAAGACGAGAGAACCCTCGTCGAAACTTCGCTGAAATAAACCCTTCAAGTGACTTGTATTCCATATAATTGTGTCATGTGTTATTCTCATCCAGTTACTAAATGCCACGTAAACAAAGTATATAGTCATTGTTGTGCACTGTATCGATAAGACAAATCCGCGGACAAGACAAACTATACAGATAAAGCAATAAATAAACAATAAATATCAAATCAAGTAGGGGGTTGGATGGCCGAATGGTTAGCACGCGCGCGCTGTATCATACGGTCTGTCATTGAGTCAGTTTCGAATCCCCGGTTGTACGTGACAAGGAGTAGGTTCGCCTGTCCAACCTCGTGGGTTTTCTCCGGGTCCTTCGGTTTCCTCCCACTGCTAAAGACCCCTACGCGCAAGCGAATTATTGAAATAAATTTGAACCATGTGTTTGTCCCGAAATGACCTAGTTTGTGTCGAGTGGACGTTAAATCCCATTTCTCTCTCTCTCTCTCTCTCAAATTAAGTGAATGGCTCCTGATTGGTGGATAACATTTTTGAGAAGGGATACAGAGAAATGGGGCCTAATGTCCAATCTAGGTTATTAGTGTAATAATTATATGGTACATCTTTATTTTAATTATTCACTTTCACATAGGGATCAATTATAGCAGGAGAAGAACCTACCAGAAAAGCCACACAGCTAGACAAGTGATCCAGTTCCTTGTTATTTAGAGGCTTGGATCGAAACAAAGCCACCGGACTAAATGACAAACCTTTTCAGATGAAGGACATAATCGTACCCAATTCTAAATACCGTGTTTCTTCTTTTATACACACGAAATAGAATGAAATAGTCTAGTTGTATGGTTTAAAGTAGCCAAGTCCGTAACTCAGTATCATCCAAAATCTGCGACATTGAAAACACGAATTTTTTTGCAATTTAAATCAGCATTGGTGTTGTGATCTTACCTGGAAAAGATGGGCTTCTGATATCCAATATTTAAGACAAAATAAACATTTTACCATTGGCACACGAATCGTGTACCATAATGCGTTCAGCGCCATTCGTAACAAGGTGCTCAAAAATGAGGCTAGACATATTCCACAAGTCATGTCAAACGGTGATATCATATTCTTATTTGGAGAGCATGCGCAATAAATAATATCGGTGTTGACTGGAATAACCAGACGCTAGAAACTGACTTGCGGTTGAGACTTCTGGCGTATTTCGCCGAACACAACTGATGACAATTCACAGTAAAACGAACACGATTGAATGTAAAACATTTTATATAACTTCATATTACATTATTATATGTGTTGCGACACATTTGTGCCAATTTCTAGGTCCAAAATATTAGCGATTTAGCTCCTTTAAACAGTATTTATTTCGAGAATATTATACAATGTAAAAAGCATAAATAATAGAATATAAAAACAAGCCAAGTTGTATATGCCTAGATTCATTATATGATTTCAGGTGGGGTTGCGCAAAAGACTTCTTATCTGTATTGAGAGGTTATCTCTCACAGGAAACAAAGTTTTGGAGTGCAATTAATGTTTGTTACTGACTCTTTCGACTCGATAAAGCCTACTTTTCTGTTCCAACTGGGCTACTGAAGACGGTCATACTCCATGATGTCTGGTATGGGAGGGGGTGGTGGGTGGTATAGTCCACTCGACGCAAACTAGGTCATTTCAGGACTAACACATGGTTCAGTTTTATTTCAATAATTCGCTTGCGCGTAGGGGTCCTTTAACAGTGGGAGGACCCGAAGAAAACCCACGAGGTTGGACAGGCGACCCAACTCCATGTCACGTACAACCGGGGAATCGAAATCACGCCAGTTGACTCAATGACAGACCTTATGATAGAACTTTCCAAACACGTGATGCCTTGTGTCCTGTTCCAGTTTCCGGTTGTTTACAATAACAACGGGTGTTCATCGTGACGCTGCGGGTGTATTCCGCGAAGCAGCTCTAAGGCGGATTTCGCAAGCTACCATGAACGCCGTTGACTCGGTAAAATCATTCATCGATAATCATGCTATCTATATTAACACCGAATTAATTTTCATATGCGATGGGTTTATTTTTTTTTGGGGGGGGGGGGGGGGTTGGGGGGGGGGGGTATTGTTTGTGATTTTTGTTTTGTATGTTTTTTGATGAACTAAGCGTTCAGCGCATTAATATTTCGAATGAATAATTTTCCCTTGGAACTGAATTAACAATTAAAATTTAAAAAAAAATAAATAAAACATCATGTAGTTTAATTATAGTAGTTGTCACTTTCCTAATAATCCTATTGTTAGAACAGATTAAACCACCTCTTGCTGTTAGAAGTTAGAACCCTACTACATCCCATAAGCTTGCATGTCAGTTTCAAGTACTAGCTCTTCATTAAACAACAATAAAACAGAACACAAGACCGATGTGGAACTGTCTGCTTCATATTGGTGTCAATATATGTCAATTTCAGAACTGTGACGTCCAGTCGCGAGCCATGCGCGTGCTGTCAATCAAATCTTTACGTCTGCCATTAATGGATTTGTTGAACATGTGGACGGCTGTTGTGATTTTAAAAGTTATATTTAGTAGTTAAAATGGCGAAGGAATGTTTCAGGAAGTGCTTTTGTTGGAGTTTTTATGGAGCTGATCGGTCTCCCATAGCTTTTCCTTCAATTAATGACAGACATCACTGTCAATTTCAGATTATTTTGCCACTTCACGCTGAAAAACAAAACAATCTCCATCTTCAAGAACAAAAGTCTAGCAAAAAAGTTAATTGAAAGAAAGGTAAATTAATCTAAATGATGTAAATTTCTAAAATTAATCGATATTCCCTTTTCATGCTTTTTGTTCTTGCCAACTGTTAAACTGTTTTACTTTAAACTTAAACCTTTATCATTAATGGAAGACCCAGTGAGCATGAAACAAGTAATTGGAATTTAAAAAGAAATGTTTGGAAAAGTTATAACAAAGTTTCTAATTTTTTTATTATTTTTAAGTCAAATAAAGCCAGTATGCAGCCGTTTTAAAATTATGAAATCGGATTAATTTAGGTCTTTATTCTTTTGGTGAGAGGGCGCTATCCGTATTAGAATTTCACAAGTGAACTAAAAATAATAAAATTCCCAAAAGTGGATGTAAAAATGCCATTAAGCCGCCCGCCATTGTCGATATAAATAGCCAACAAATGACATTTCAAATTTTTTATTAACCAGGCATTTTGAAAGAGCTACATCTGCCTATTGCAGGTCTTTCTTTGGACCTTAAATGTGATATAAATTAGTAATTAGACATTTATTAACATGAAAAGACCATAATCAACGGTGTGTCCTCACTGTGCCCACTTTTGATTAATCCAATTAAGGTCTAATTAGGATTAGTGGATTAAGCGGATTAGGATTAGGTGTTATAGGTAATTAGATGGAAAAAAAAACCCAAATATTTTATGTAATTTTTTTTTTATTTTTCGATGTTTTATATATATTTAATAAAAATATAACATACATGGATATATCATACATCACATTAGCACTTTATAATTTAATGAAAATATAACAATTTTCGATGTTTTATATATAAAATATTTAATAAAAATATAACATACATGGATATATCATACATCACATTAGCACTTTATAATTTAATGAAAATATAACAATTTTCGATGTTTTATATATAAAATATGTATGTTATATTCAAGTGTCATTTTTTGAATAAAATTCATCACTTTAACGATTACAGTGAGTTCATCTCACCAATTATAAGACTGAATATTTAGTCACTTTCAATATTTGTTTTTTTCCATCTAATTACCTATAACACCTAATCCTAATCCGCTTAATACACTAATCCTAATTAGACCTTAATTGGATTAATCAAAAGTGGGCACAGTGAGATGTAACCTAATCAACTCTCGATTTTAAACGTATTAGGAAGATTCAGCCATATAATGATTTAATTTTAAAATGGAGAAGTGAGGCTAAGACTCAAATGACCAGTACGGTGGTTACGATCAATGCGCACATCTTGTCAAAAATATAACCACTGATAACTTCGCTCAAAATAAAGTAATTTGAATAAAATCTTCAATATATTCATTGTGCATTATCTGTTTTTGAACTATTATAACAAGAGCGGTCAGCTCTTTATCTAAGTCTTCATAATTCCTCTTTAATTGACTCCAACGATAATAATTTATTCCGCCCGAAATCGACAGACAACCAAACAGCAGAATTAATGGGTTACTTCTAGTCTCCAACGGTGAAAATTTGTTTAATATAAGTATACAGTTCAAGTCTTAGAATTATTTGATTTCAAGTGAAATTTTATAACATGGATTATATCACTCAGCTATATGTGACTTAAATAATTCTAGTCGATTTGATCTAATAAAACTAAAACACCTTTGTCATGCTCAGGAATATTTCTAACTAACTATAATAATGTACGCTTAGAATAAATAGTGTAATATACCTCAGTAAAATGATTTCGATGTTTAGACATGACTTATAGTATATTTATTTATTATCAATATGTTTGACGATGGTGATGTCAATTTTTTATTACTTACTTGTTGATATGTTTTTAAACTAGTTTCATAATAACTGAAATGAAATGGGGGTTTTAACGTTCTACTTTTCTGCACCAACCGGACATGTACAAATTTAAGTTATTATGAAATAAAGAGAGAGAGAGAGATAGAGAGAGAGAGAGAGAGAGAGATAGATAGAGATTGGGTTTAACATTCACTCGACACAAACTAGGTCATTTCGGTACTAATACATGGTTCAATTTTATTTCAATAATTCGTTTGCGCGTAGGTGTCTTTAGCAGTGGGAGGAAACCGGAGGACCAGAGGAAAACCCACGAGGTTGGACAGGTGACCCTACTCCTTGTCACGCACAATATTATGAAATAAATACATACTAGAATGTCTATTCAAAGATAGAAGTTACATATATATATATATATGGTGTGTGGATCAAATTATATACGCTTTCGCTTATTTTAAAATATCTATTTTATTAGTATTGAATCATATACACATGTTGTGCGGTGTAAACCAACTAATATAAATTTGAAAACCACCGAAAAAAGTTTCAGTTACGACGCCAATTGTTCATTTTTGAAAAATTACGTGTCAGAGCCAATTTTGAAGAGTATGCTAATGATTCTGGTTTTTGAATTCAAGTGGCTCTCGTAGCCTAGATTTTAAGAATAATTCTTGAAATTAGAGAAACTTTAAAATGTCAAGATGGCAGATTATACGGTTGATTATTCAATAAAGCGTGTGCTGTATGATGTGTCCAAACTTCAACAAGATTTTTCTCAGAGTGTCAGCTAATTTACTTGTAACCGGAGGCCACGAAGCACCAGTGGTCAGACCGTGTCTAACCCCGTAGCAAGCCAGATGTACGTAAGCTAGCGTATATGGGAGGACCACACTTTATCGGAGTTTGATCAATCGTAAAATGTCCCTAACCGGGGCACGGTGCCTCACAATAGATGTTAATTTTTCACGGTAGGAAGGGCAGGCTAGCCGGAGGGGAAAACGCCTTGGCGATTCTACCAGCTACGAGAAAAGGGGAACCCCCGGGGCTGGCGATGAATTGCCTAGTACTACACTATTAGTGTTTGTAAACCTTAGATTGAAACAACTATTAAAGCCATTAAACCCTCTTTAAAAAACTACATTGTAGAATATTAGTTTGTAAATACACGAAGACTGGTCAAGAGGCTTTGATCGTTTGTCCATTCGCCGCTGACCATTACAATAAATATGATGACAATAATAGCTAAAATCTTAAAAGTCAACTGGTCACTCAAATCTTTACACAAAAGAGCATTTGCTTCAAACAAGAGAGTCGGAAAAAAAAGAGATATTTCGGTTTGTTCATCGCTGTATAAAATCTAGATTTATGCTTATCAAAAGGGTTGAAAAGCCGGAACCCTGGGTGAACACTTATTCTTAAAGAATAAACAATAAACTAAGAATTAGAAGTCATTCAATATATTAGTATAATATATATAAAATGTTTCAAATCGGTGGGAACTATGCATAATTGATATCAAAATATTGAGCGTCTGTTATCATCCTTTGCCAAGGGTGCATTGAGTATTTTCTCATGGAGAGAAATAAAATGAAATGGGGTTTAATGTCCTACTGTTCTGTCCTGACTGGGCTAACGAAGACGGGTATACGCCATATGAGGGCAATTTTCCCCTGACAGCAGCACTACGGCTTGCTCTTATTTCGAATTCCAACTGCCACGGGACTTCGGGTTTTTCGTCCCATCCGAACGACTATACGTTGTCCCTGCAAGACCCTCCGTCCTGCACCACTGACAAATTGGAACGACGCCAGAAAGTCCTGATTAACTTTCTCGGCCAACGCAGGGATATAGAACACGGGACCGCCAGGTTGGCGAGCCAACGTCCTACTCACTGCCCCACCGTGGCTACCTCGCATGAAGAGCCCGTTTTCACATGTACAGTTGGAATTTGAATAAGGGTAGGCGGAAACGCCGTTGTCCGTGTAAAATTTCCCTCATAGCACACTGCATGGCGTGCGCTCGTCTTCATGATCCCGGTTAAACCCCATTTCGTTTATGCACATTGTACGTGACAAAGAGTAGGGTCGCCTGTCCAACCTCGTGGGTTTTCTCCGGGTCCTCTGCCCCCCCCCCCACTGCTAAAGACCCCTCCGCGAAATGACCTAGTTTGCGTCGAGTGGACGTTACCCTCCCCCCTCTCTCTCTCTCTTGTGTTCTGTTAAAGTGTTTTCCGATCGCTTTACGTCACTTAAAGATCTCTCTCTCTCTCTCTCTCTCTCTCTCTCTCTCGCTATGGTACACATTGGCGTGCACGTTAAATAACCCTTTGCAGATGAACTTGGATGAAAAGTAGGGGAACACCGCTGTACATTGCATGACACACACCTTTCCTCGTAAGTGAAACAAGGACACTTTAAATTCCTTTACATTAGATGCATTGGTCTAAAAGATGTAAGAAATTTACTACGAAAGAAGTTTGTGACGGAGGTCGATCACAACCAGGTGATGACGTTTCAATTAAAACGTCATAATATGGTATAAGTCACGACAGGAAGTCCCCTTGGGATTTCCTTCAAAACCAACCGCCATTTGCACAAGCGACTCTTGCTAAATCTATTAAGGACAACAATGTGACGGATTTCGTTGACTTCTTTAATTGGCCTCGTTACCAATGCTTGACCAACTACAGATTTGATGATGTCATCACCAGCATTTGGTGACAATGACATCTGACGAGGAGAAAATTCGAAAAAGCTAATCATCTCTAATGACCGGTCGGAACTAATCTCTAATTCCTGCTTGACATATGGACCCCAGCTCGACATAGTAACCCGCAGTAATCTAAAGCTCATATTAAATTTATATTTCTAACCTCCAACGTAAAATCTGTGTAGCCTAATTTTACAATTCACACTAAATTGGCACTTTTTAAAAACCCACGTCTAACGTGAGTGTATATCATCACTTCTTTCCGGCGTCCCGTTCATAATTCTAGTAACTTTTCTACAATTGTGAGTGCTGGAACTACGGTCGTAAAGGATTCCTATTGAAATTCAAAGTTGCACAACATTTTGTTCTCACATTTACCTGTTACTGAAACCTTGTACACACTTTATATGTCAGAGTTTTGTTTTAATTTTTCTGTCGGTGTTTTTCGGCCAAATATAAAGAGGGGCCCTATAGTAATTCAGCCTCGTGTGTCAATGTTATGCCTAGTTCCTTCTTTGAGAATTTACACCGAAATCATGAACACGGTCATTAGGTCGAAACTTGTCAGGATTTTTCAACTTGTATCAAAATTCCGAGTCGCCCATCAATTTCGTGTATAGGTATTGTCGTGGTCCTGAAACATTGAACGCCATCCTTGAAAATATTACTGGCGAGCGTCTATATGTACTCATTGCGTCGATATGAGACATTTTGATACTCGCACCTGTACATATTATCAAGCGACAGCTGTCTAGTCTTTTGAATAGAACGAAAACCCGAGGTCCTGTGTACACATTGGAGTGCACGTAAATGATCCCTTGACAGTTGGAATTAGATATAAGAATAGGCCGTAGTTCCGCTGTCCGGGAAAATTTCCTTCATAGAACACTGTACGGCGTATGCCCGCCTTCAATAGCCCAGTCGGAGCAGAACAGTAGGACGTTAAACCCCATTTCATATTCATATTTAACATGTAGGCTAAAAGCTGCAATACAAAATTATTTGGTCAACAGGAAAAATATGTGCGACTTAATTATTTCACTAACACAGATAGTATATATATATTAAAATTAAGTACTATTAGGGAAGCGACGGGCGTCGTGCAAAAATCAGTAGCCTATGCTAACTCTATTTGAAACATCTTATGCCATACTTTGCTTTTTGTAAATGAAATGAATTAAGGGCTTAACGTCCTATTTTCTGCACCGACTGGACTAATGAAAACTGGAGGTTGCCGTTTTTAGTTATTGTTTTCGAATTTGATTGCCCTTTAAAATCAATAACGATACAATTTGATTTGTTATTATTTATATGTACATAGTTAAATATTGGAAACAGAATATATAGCATTAAAGCGACATGGTGAGCAATGGATTGGTTTATTTTTAATTCGACGGTCTTTGCTTTTAGTGTGAAATAGCTTTATTTAAAGTCTACTTCCACCGAGGTGATATCGCTTTAGGGTGGCCAATCCATTTATATGTCTGTCTTTTTTAAATTCTAAAATTGTAAAATAAACAAATTGACATTGCTAGTCGACTGATACAAACAGTGATTATATCCCCACGAGACTGATTAAATCACACACCCTAGTGTCCGAGTATTGTCACCGTCAAAGCATGTGTCCACCTCTTGCCACTCGCCATTGTCACGCCTTATAGATGAAGTCACCCTGTAGTGACCATTACCTTGTTACGTCACAGAACTAAATTAATCCATTAATATACCAATCTATCAAGATTCTTTATAAGAGTATGTGTCTATTGACACAAACATCTTGAGTTTAAGGCGGGGCATGGAAATATAAACTTCTTGGGAAAATGATCAAAATACAATCTTTGTGTCAGTCGACTTTCATCCCGCTGCCAAAGGCGCCTACCGCTAGCGATTTATTGAAGTAATATTGAACCATATTTTAGTCCCAAACTGACCCTAGGTGTGTCGAGTGGACGTCCTCTCTCTCTCTCTCTCTCTCTCTCTCTTTCTGTGGATAGAATGGATAGAAACTGCGTCCAAAAAGTCAGACGCGATGTAATAATTCATACATTGTACCCGTCTTCATTAGCCCAGCATAGGAGCAGAACAGTAGGACGTTAAACGCCATTTCATTTCATTTTCATACATTGTAAGTTTAAGGCGAGTCTCGGGATTGTAAACATCTTGGGCAAACAATATCAAAATACAATATCTATATGTATACATAAAAAAAAATGTCTAAAATGTCGGACTCGGCAATTATATGCATTATCCTTATGCATTATTATTCACTGAAAATACTGTCTGTGTAATTCTGTTATAATTTCTCGATTCTGTATGAATTCTAGAATAATTGTTTCGTTATTTTCCAGGTCATAAAAACAAAACGAAAATTGTGACCCGAAAAGGTATTGCCGGAAGTTACTGTTTCGTTCAGGTAAACATTCCAAAAATTCATATTTATATAATAGAAGTACAGAATAATTGAATAGAAACAAGTTTTACTCCTGGGCGTAAAAATATTTATATTACGTATATTACATATTTTAATATTGTATATTACGCAATTGACCAAATTCCCTAAAGATGGATTATTTAATTTGTATCAATGGTATTTAGTAATTGGGCTGGAATATACAGGTCACAATCCTATGGAATACAATTACTACTTTAATCTTTGAATGGCATTTAGCGATTGAACATATTAAGTACAACAACCAGTGAAATCTTGTCGAAACGTCGTGTGTATATAATAATTATAGTGATTGTTATCCATAGAACTGTGTTGTGTTTCAGTTACTGCTTATAACTGAGCGACGTTTCGAGAGAAGCCTAGTCGAAATGTCGCTCAACTAGATAAGCCTAGTTGAAACGTCGCTCAGAAATAAGCAGTAATTGTATACCATAGAATTGTGACCTGTATGTGGATTATTTAGTTAACAATCATCTTGCTTATAATTAACCAACGTTTTCTCTGAAGGGAACTTCTCAAGGGAACATCCCAATACTAGATGAATGAACAACTTGGTAAGAGGTCTCAACAAAACAGACAAATTAATACAACGTGGAGCTTCGCTGTTATTGTGAACAATAACTAGTACTGCGACTTGTTTGACAATAAACCAGACCGAACAGTTGGCCAGTGTTTGTTAATTATGGGTTACAAAAACTCATTAATTTACAAAACAAAGACGATATAATCAAACTTGCTTCCATGAATAATATGGGTGGTATAAAACAAAACTTATTGATCAAATAAAACACTTTTATGGAATAACTATGGTTTATTTCACTTCGACATGTATAATATGCTTGATAAGGACTTGTGAAATCTTGTTGAAACGTCGCAGTAAAATAAACCATAGTTATTGTTGTTCCATAAAAGTGTGTTATTTGATTATATGTTCCAATTATTACATGCCATTCAAAGAATAAATCTAATCGATACATAGAAGCAACTGTAGCGATTTTCACTAAAAAGACTATAAATGAAAATGTAAATGTTATTACTAATTTCATCTGTTGATTTTTCAAGACAGCATTCTGTAATAATAGAATACCGTAGCTGGTTGCTAACATAGGCATACGGGGTCAATCTGAATTGTAGGCAAGGGGGTCTAAGGCTATTTTTCCGAAAAAATCTTTGTCAACAGAATTTTCAGAATGAATCAGTTATTAACTAAAACGAATTTTCCACAAAGGTGTGATGGTTGTTTATTTTTACTTAATTACACTATTTACACAACAATTTAAATTTACAACTTTATGTTCGAAAAACGGAGGAAATACATTGCCTAAAAAATGGACGGTTCACCGAATCTAAACCACCCTTAAAAACTTTACCCAATGTAATATAACTAGTGATGATAGAGGTTTGTTATACCGATTAAGTTTATATTTATAACAAACATGGAACAAAGTTCAATGTGCTGATGAAATTTCTAAATAAACACATTAAAAACTTTATTTACAATGGGTTATAAATTAGTAATGATCAAAGTTTAATGTGTGGAATGAATTAATATATTTTTTTTAAAACTTTTTTCAATGAAATATAGATTAGTAATTATCAAAGGTTAGTGTGTTGATTAAATGTATAGAACACATATTCAAAACTTTACTAAATGGCATGTAAATTAGCATTGATCAAAATGTGCAGATTAAATTTACATACAATAGTCATGTTTAATCTGTGGATTCAATTTATAAAAAATATTTTTATTTTAAAACTTTTTATAATGGAATATAGATTAGTAATTATCGTTATCGAAGGTTATTGCGTTGATTACATGTATAAAACACTTTAAAACTGTACTAAATGGTATATAAATTAGTAATGATAAAAATGTGCAGTTTAAATTTATATAAATATGTATACGATGTTTAAACATCACGAATTCTACAAACGCATCCCTAATTGTCTCTATAATCTTTTATTTTCTTCCAGATAAAATGTCCTCGCTACAACCTGTGCTACAAAATATTCCAGGTATTTTTGCAATATATTTTAGTTATAATTCGGAAGAGAAAAAAAAAACATTCTTTAAAAAAAATCTTTGAAAAATTAGAGAAATAGAAAACGTGAAGGACGTGACAGCGATTGTCTTTCTCTGTCTATCTTGAAGCTATGAAGTCCTGCTGGGAACGTCTGCTCTCCAATTTTACGAAATGTTTTCAAACTTGCGCCTTCTGCTACCGTTCACCAGCACGTGCGGGGTGGTCTAAAATCAATCTTATCTGGCGATAGTCTTTGGAGACAAAATTTTTATCTTTAAGATAATTACAAGTTCTTTACTGTCTGGTTCGCATCTTGATGACAAACGAGCATATTCTATAGTATTAATTATGGTAATTGGTCATAATTATGGCGGAGTCCTTATTTGTTGTGTTGTTTACAGTAACAAGATTTGTGTTGTGTGTTTAACAGTTTATCGCCATGACAGTTGGTCAGATGATTATTGGTTATAGGGAAGGTTGTTAACAGACGGACTAACAAGCAATATTATAATTTAATGGTGAGACAAGAATTAAACGAGCTTTATATGACCTTTTCGGAAGCCACGGTGACTCGGCGAGTAATACGCTGGCTGGTTACCCTGGAGGTTTCGTGTGCCCTGGGGTCAAGAAAGTCCCTCGGGATTTTCCGGCGTGGTTTCACCTTGTCAGTGATGCAGGAGTGGGGCCTGGCACGGAACAGTGTCTAGCCGTTCGGACGGTACAGAAAACCTGTGTACGCATTGGCGTACATGTAAAAGAACTTTTGACAGGGAAAAATCCCCTCATGGCACACTGTATGGTGTATTCCTGTCTTCATTAGCCGAGTCGGTGCAGAAAAGTAGGACGTTAAACCCCATTTCGTTCCATTTCCTTTTAACAGGGGGGGGGGGGTCTGGTGGTTTAATGCTTGTGCGTGAAATTATAAGGTCTGTCAATGAATCCAGTGGCGTGATTTCGATTCCCTGATTGTACGTGACAAGGAGCGGGTAGCCCGTCCAACCTCTTGTTTTTTCTCTGGGTCCTCCGGTTTTCTCCCACCACTAAAGACTCCTACGCACATGCAGAGTGATTATTTTTGCACGAGGGCGTATATACCCTTTTAGAATAGATCCTTGGTCGTAGAAAACCGAAGATTAAAAGGGGTCATCATAAATCAATTGACCCCCCTTTTGTTGATATTAAAGGTTAAAAACATGGGTAGCTTCTCGTTAAGTTTTAAACACTGTATTACCATTTGTAATTTATGGCACTTATTCTCGCCGATCTTAATAAGCGGTCATTAAATTGAATCTGTAGTTAACTGCTAGAGGCCACTACCTCAGTTTAATTGTCACTAATTTTAAATAGAATCGTTATTCGATTCACAACAGGCTTTAATTTATTCAAACATGGTGGAAACGCGGGCGAAATTATCGCTCGAAACTAAATGATAGCAGTGGGTTTCTGTGTTCACAATGAGTGGAAACTACAATACTCGTATTTACAATTTTTATTCTCCCATTAGTCAACAGTAAATATAGAAATACATACATACCGTACAAAATAACATGATGTCATATGAGAGAGAGAGAGAGAGAGAGAGAGAGAGAGAGAGAGAGAGAGATGGGGTTTAATGTCCACTCGACACAATCTAGGTCATTTCTGGGCCAATACACGGTTCAATTTTTTTTTCAATAATTCGCTTGCGCGTAGGGGTCTTTAGCAGTGGGAGAAAACCGGAGGACCCGGAAAAAAACACGAAGTTGGACAGGCTACCCTACTCCTTGTCATGTACAACCGGGAAATCGAAACCACGCCAGTTGACTCAATAACAGACCTTATGATACAGCGCACACTCGGCATTCCAACCCCTCGATATCGTATTACATTATAATTGTTGTAATACAGCACTATAATAGTTTGTTAACTTTATTATCTTCTCAAATGAGATGTGATATTGGGTGTTCTAGAAATGTTGCGCATGCTCAGTGTCATTTACGGCAATACTTATAGGTTTATGAAGAGGGTTTTATATAAGATCCAGTCATTTTCAGAAAATGTCAGGTTTAAAAAAAAAAAAAAAAAAAATCTCGTCATTTTCGTAAAATGGATTTTTATTAATGAGAATATTATTTTCGTAGCTTAGATTAAACAGGAAATACAACGCAAAACTTACTGATTCGTTTACAAAAGATGTTTTCGGAAGAAAGGGTTTTATTTTCAAACGTTATGGCGATCGTGTTATTTAGATGAAGTTCCGTGCCTGGCGATCTGAAATTAAACCAAGGGTTGTGACGTAGAACTGTTTTGGCAACTGGTTGTTTCAAAACTTGTCCGACGCCCATGTAAAAACTTAAACATAAAAAAGGGTAATTCTTCTTGTTGTCTGGCAATCCGGCGTAACAGTGCATAAGCAGTTGAATTCAAACCACCTGCTAAAAACATGTCGACCTACATGGAGACGGATTTTTCTCAATTACTCTTGTAAAGTTTGATATTAACAAGAACCTACACCGACAACTGCATATTGTCTTGTGACTCTATCTAGCTATGAAAGGCTAATAGCAAATTTCACGTGCGATTGCACGTTCATCGGCGCAGAAGTAAGATACTTTAATTAGCTCATTTGCTGAATGTTTGAATCTAAAGAGGCTGAAATGCGATCCTTGTAGAACATCTTTAGACAGATTTCCCTGGGCAAAAATAGGAATATAATAGCTACTTATGTCAGCACTGTTTGGTGTAAACCTGTGTTTGTGGTCACTTGATGTCATCACGGCGCATCAGAAAATCTTATTCGCCTTTTTAAACTGTCGGGTAAAACCTCTCCTAATGTGCCAACGGCGTAACAACCTATACGATTATCATGTTTATCAAAATCCATCTTTGAAGTTTGAGCTCACTTTAATTTATTCGGCATTATATAATTTTGAGCTAAAATTCTCAAATTTCCTCCAAGATTCATTTTGTACTTCATCATATTTAAGCGCCGACAATTGCAGTTGTTTTGCGGTTTTGAATAAGTATATATGATTTGTAAGGACAATACAAATGTAACTTCACAGACAAAAAAGCGCTTGTTTTTAAATTCTTATAATTTTGTTATTTTTTATTAAAGTCTAGTTGCGTCATTTTAACGCAATAGGAATCCCTTGCCAATTACTAAGAAATATGAATCTCTAATACGAATATTGGTTCAAAAATGGTTCATTTGATACGCTATGTGATACGTCCGCCGCCATTTTGTTGCGCGTGAACATAATTGATAGGCCTATTTTAAATCCGATTTAATCCAAGCCTATGGGTTATCTATTACATCGTTACTTTACGATAGTATATTGCATCTTTTATTTTTTTTTCATTTTCGTTCAGTATTTACAAAAAAAAAATGTTGAATTGAAATTTTATCGATCGCCATGTGAGAACATACTTGATAGGCCTATAGGCCTATTTTAAATCCGATTTAATCCAAGCAGGTGGGTTATCTATTTTTTTCCGACGTGGTTTCCCCTTATCAGTGATGCAGGACGGACAGCTGTCTAGTCCTTCGGATGAGACGAAAAACCGAGGTCCCGTGTAAACATTGGAATGCACGTAAAAGATCCCTTGGCAGTTAGAATTCGATATAAGGGTAGACGATAGTGCCGCTGCCCGGGAAAAATTTCCCTCATAGCACACTGTATGGCGTATGCCCGTCTTCATTAGCCCAGTATAGGAGCAGAACAGTAGGACGTTAAACCCCATTTCATTTCATTTCATTTCATTTCGTTATCTATTTTATTTTTGTTTTCTTAATTAAATGCAAATGACACATTTTATTTATTTTTTTTTATTTGTTTATTTTTTTCAATATTGCCTGGTGATTTGTTTTTGGATGTTATGTTTCATTTTGTTTTTAAAAAGCTAAGAGATTTCGGATGGGCAATTTACATAAAAATTGAAACAGTTAATTACAAATGTTACTCCATTAAAAAGGAGTTTCAACCAATTTCCTGGTAAATATAGAGAATATTTTAAAAAGACAAAAAACACCTATTTTCCACGTAAACATAGACGTGTAGTTTCCAACATCTATTTATATCGTATAGTTCTAGAGATGTTTGTTTTGCTGTGGGGAAAATTTTATCAGATAAAAAAAAAATATAATTACATGTTTCTTCCGCTGGGTTGGAAATTCATGTATGCTTAGCTTACTATCGATAATAGCGTCTTCATCCATCAGAAAATAGTTGAAAATAAACCTATTAAAACAGACTGTTGTTCTTTATCGGAGAACAGAACACAGATGGCAGCGGAACATTGCCGCGTTTTTACTTTAGACTAGATCGGGTTTCTCACTAAGTAAATTAGTATTCTCACACTTTGATGAAAATAGGCAATTACCTGACTGGTTGGTCGCTTTCATGGCAAGTGTTAAAATCAGTGTGATGAACAAGCAGTGATTTAGCCCGGGGTGTCGCTTGTTCTGGGGGACCAAGTGAGAATTAAGTAAGCTTCATTAACGGCTTATACACATCTAGGAATGTGTTCATATAACCAAGACGGTTTCCACTTGATAGAATGAAATCTGATCTAGATGAAGTTAGACATAGTCAATGTGACAACCTAATAAACTCCAGTTGACATGTGTTGACATTTCCTTGCTCTATGTTCTGGTCATAATTTGATATGGTGATAGAATATCAACTTTAATTTCATTCTTCTCTTTATTTTCTTATGAAAATAATTACTTTAATGGATCCGGTAAACAAAATTGTTGTTTTCCTACCATAGAAATTCATCCATATTAGAAATCTGCCAAATGAAATGGTGTTTAACACCCTATGTATCTGCTCTAGCCAAGCTAATGAAGACGGTCATGTGCTATGCAGTGTGCTATAAGGGCCATTTTGACCAGACAGCGGCGCTACGGCCTGCTCTTATTTCGAATTCCAACTGTCTAGGGTTATTTAAAGGAGCTAAATCGCTATATATTCGGGACCTAGAAATTGTCATAAAAGGATCGCAACGCATACAATAATGTAATATGAATGTATATAAGCTGATTTACATTCAATCGTTTCCCTTTTTCATCTAATTTCAAATCAGTTATGTTCCCAATCGAATGGCAATCTCTATTAACGTCTGGTTATTCCAGTCTACAACGACTGTCTAGGGATATTTAAAGCGTACGCCGACATATACACGGGGCCTCGGTTTTTCGTACCACCCCAACTACTATACATTGTTCCTTGCCACACCCTCCGATAAGGGGAACCCAGAGGGACTTTTTAGGCCAATACTGGGATCGAACTCGGAACCTCCAGCGTCTTACTCTCTGTGCTACCGCGGCTGCCATATAGATACCAAATTTTGAGTTTAATCGCTTTGTCGTTCGTAAAAACATATTTTTCAGGGCATACTTCAATCGGAATAAAGCTGAAAACGATATGGGTATCGAAGAACATCGGATCGATTCTTGATTTATTATTTACAGTTAAATTTAAGAGAATTGTTAGTCGAAAACTAAAGTTTGTCAGTGTCCTTGGGATAGCTAAAGGACCCACCAGGCATTAACAAACGAAATAATAGTTAGAATGCAGCTTGCGGCAAGTAACTATTGCTGTTTTCTTACCCCTTTAATAGAGCCTGTCCCTATAGTTAGTGACCATTATCTATTTAATTAGTACTAAAGACATCATCCCACATCTTATAATTTCTCCTAAATGGTCTGTCCACGAGCAAGATTAAGCAATTCAGCATCGTAAAAAAAAGCCCATGTATTGTAAATGTTTTAAACGACTGATAATTCAACTTGATAAGATTTCACTTTGTTTCGATTGTCAGAAAACAAATAATTCAATTACAACCAAACTGTTTTCATGTTTTGGCACTTTTATTATATCTTGGCCCTGATGCTAGATAAATGATTATATTCTTCCTGTAATCTTATTATATATGTACTTTAATACTTCATATATTGATATTTATAATATATGTTTATGTCCTCTATGTTTCTTGCTTTTGGGAAGTCGATTTATACAAGCCTTTGGCTTGTTTTGGTATCCTGTGAATAAAATATTGTTTTTAAAAAAAAAACCCACTAAAATCTACAACAATCTGAATATGAAAATATATTTAGACACAGGATTGAGTATATACCTTTAACACACATATAGTTATGGAAAACAGCTACTGATATATTTAGACACTGGATTGAGTCAAAAAAACAACTTATAATACACATATAGTTATGGGAAACAAACTACTGATTTAGACACTGAATAGAGTAAACAATACAAATTTTAAACTTGACTTTTCCCTCCTCCCTCTACTATCCACAACTCGAGGTTCGCACCACACCATAATCGTGTCGCTAACACATTAACCTATGTATATTTAGTATTTTATACATTTTAACCAATTGAGAATAAATATGTTTTGCTTTTGTAATTATAACCTTATGTAAATTGTGATTGTAATTATAAACAATGTATTTATATGTCTATTACGGGAAATGAATTTATATAAGCTCCGACTTGTTTTCAGATCCCATAATTAAATATTGTCTCTTTATAATATGTAAATATTGATCGAATAAATATTGTTAAAAACAAAAAATACAAATTAAAAAAAAGCATATAATACATACTTATGGAACAACAGGTATTACTATATTGAGAAACTGGATAGAGTAAAAAAAAAACTGTAACACTTACTAATAGAAAAACCCCACAATAACTGGTTAGAGTAAAAAAAAAAGCTGTAACACATACTTATGGAAAACAGATACTTAATACATGTACAAATAAAATCGGCTGGACACACGGGTAATACCACACTCGTAGATTTGAAGAATAGCCACGCATAAATCTTTGGAATGACCATCTTATCAATCTGGATTATTCTGGATTTACTTTCTGCTAATACGAGTTGGTGATGTTCATCAGATTCTCGATTCAGTTGTTCATCTGACGTGGCAGTAGTAGATTCCAGGTTCAGGTGATGTTTGGGAGACTTCTTTGAAAGTTCAATATCACCTAAGGGAAAATGCAGTTTTTAGCCCGAAATTAACATCAGAGCAATGGGTGTGGGTCTGTGAGATGATGCAAAATAAACTATTTGAAGGAAACAAAAGCGCAGTGAAAGCTGTAAAACTGTTGCTAAACACTTGGCGATATTTTTCAGTTATTTCATACATGTTCGTCTTCACCTAGATTTTCCGGCGTGGTTCCCCCTTGTCAGTGACGCAGGACGGAGGGCCTGACAAGGACAGCTGCCATTCGGATGAGTCGAAAAACCGAGGTCCCGTGTACACATTGTCGTGCACGTAAAAGATCCCTTGGCAGTTGGAATTCGATATAAGAGTAGGCCATAATGGCATAGTGCCGCTGTCCGGGCAAAATGTCCCTCATAGCACACTGTATGGCGTATGTCCGTCTTCATTAGCCCATTCGGAGCAAAACAGTAGGACGTTAAATCCAATTTCATTTCATTTCATTTCTTCCCTTTATGGTGGGGTGGTTTCTGGTAAACAGTGAACAAAGATTAGAAAACCAATAAACTAACAAAGGTACCAAGATGACTCCAAGTTATCGAAATACTGGAAATATTTCTGTTTGTTCACTAGACAATCTGGTAACCGTAAATTTAAAATAGGGGAATTGACACAGTATCTGTTCTTTGGACAAAAAGGAAAAGGCCAAGAAAGTAAAGATACCGATAAGTCTTAAATTTGTCTTAAAAAAAATTTTTCTGGTAATCATAAATTTAAAAGAAGGACATATACATATTTTGTTATTTCTGGTAAAAAGTCAAGAAAGGAAAGGTATCGATAAATATCAAAATTATCGAAAAATTGGAATAGTTTTTCTTGTTATTTCACGGGATTGTTTTCTCCTTACGGCGTCGTCTTTCCGGTAGCCGTAAAATTAAAAGCTCTGAATTTTATTGGAGGGAAGTAAACATTGTTTGAAGAGTTAAGAACGGTAATCATTGGTGATTATAGAACACAACATTACATCAAATAACCTAGGTGTTAATTCTAAATAACTCTTTATGGTCAATTAGGATCAATCTGAACACGGTACTCACTTATTTGTGATAATAAAACTATTAGCATGACGTATAAGACGTGTGCGTCTTAATAAAATGGCTTTCTGTACGAGATAGTATCTTTCTTCTTTGATCTTTTCATTGAAATTTGTCTTTTCGTCTAGATTTGAAACGTGCCCTTTTTCTTTCAGTTCTTAAAGAAAACATCAAAGTTTTTAAATTAGGAATTGTCCAAAGTTCAACATAAAATGTATCGTATTTTCTAATTCCAAAACTTATGAGATATTTCATAATATTTATTAAAAAAGAATTCTCCAAAATAATCATATAAAATATATTGTATTTTCTAACACTAAAACTTATGGGATATATCATAATTTTTAAATAAGAATTGTTCAAATTACAATTTAAATTTGATTGTATATTCTTACACTGAAACTTGTTCAAATTACCATTTAAAATGTATATCATTTTCTAATACTAAAACTTATGGGATTTAAAATATTTACTGATTTGAAAATATATTCCAAGTTTTGAATTAGAATTGTTGCAATTACATTTTAAAATGTATAATATTTTCTAATGCTAAAACTGATTAGATATATCATCATTTTTAAATCGTAATTGTTCAAATCATCATTTACAATATACCATATTTACTAATATTAAAACTTCATATTACCATTTGAAATGTATTATATTTTCATAAATGGGAATTCTCATATTTTTCATATATTATTATTTTAAAAAAATTATAATTTTTCATATATTATTATTTTTAAAAAATTAGAATTTTTTATATTTAAAAAATTATTATTTTTCACATTTTTAAAATTAAAATTTTTCATATTTTCAAAATTAAAATTTTTCATATTTTCAAAATTAAAATTTTTCATATTTTCAAAATTAAAATTTTTTATATTTTCAAAATTAAAAGTAGAAAAGCTGGACAGGCTGGTACATCTGCGTAGGATCTTGAAAAAGGGTATTGCACCCGAAACGTTGGATTAATATAAAGCTCTTTTAAATCTACAAGTCTGTTGCTGGTTCTGTTTGGCGGGGATTCTTTCATTTTATCTATTCTACTACTCCGCCCCGCCGGCATCATTTAGAAGTTTTCATGTTTTACAAATTAGAAGTTTTCATATTTTAAAAATTAGAAGTTTTTATTTTTTAAAAATTAGAAGTTTTAATATTTCAAAAATTAGAAGTTTTAATATTTTAAAAAATAGAAGTTTTTATAGTACCATTTAAACTTATGGGATATATCACATTTTGATTAGAGAACCGTTTTTAAAATAAAATTAACAGGCACGGAGAAATATCAGGTTGCAGTGTTTCCGGAATATAGTCTTACATGATGACGTATTGCTAATTTAGATACGACTGTGACCAGTATGCATTCTCTAATACTCCTGGATGCTTGTAAATGAAATAAAAAGAGTTTAAAGTCCTACTTCCCTGCTCCGACTGGGCTAATGGAGACGCGAATACGTCATACAGTGTGCTATGAAGGATATTTTGCCCGGACAGTGGCCCGAACTACTCTTATATCGAATTACAATTGTGTACGTCAGTGTGTAAACGTTGACTTGGGCTTCGTCTCATCCGAACGACTAGACACTGTCCTTTTCAGGCCACCCCACTGACAAGAGGAAACCGCGCTCCTAAATGCTCGTACATGTATATTACTTTGTTTAAAATTTCCGACATTGTTCTACAACTGATGACTCTGATTGCATCTGAAGAAGGAATAGAAAAAAAAATCCTGAAATTTTAAAATAATTGTATTATTCATCGATACTCCTTAAGGTTGGGTACAAATTTTTCGTGGTTTCCATTATACATTTTTTATGATATTTTTAGAACTATATACATATAATACTCACGCTTACATTATTAATATATTATTAATATTGATTATGATTTCATCAAATTATCTAATTGTAGTGGTGTCAAACACCTCGATAAAAAGAAACTCCCTGGTATTTATTTTTAAGTGCAATCAGGAAAATGCTTAGATTAATGTCATATAATATACAAACGGCAAATTAAACACAAACGGATTGTAGGTAATGTTTTATCCTAGCGAGCCCGACAAGGGGTATATACATATTCAATGATACGTATTAAAATAAATAATACGTACTATTAAAAAACAGGTGTGATAAGCTGTAATGTGCCATGTATATATAAGATTTGGGAGTAGTGATTACGTAGTTCGCCTCTTTTTGTAATTTTAGTTAACAGAAATGGTATAATGGTGATTTGACAATGGGATTAATATACCTACATTGTTTTCTTGCTCATTTCTCTGATATCCTGGTGTGAATGTAACGCCAACAGAAGGTTAAAACGGATTAACCTTCTAGATTATCGATATCCACTTGATTCAACCATATGATATGATATGATATACAATATGTATTAATCACGACAATATAATTGCAATTAATGATCCGGTCTTATTTGTGACAAATAAACAATGTCTGTTAAACGTTGATCGATTTAACTATATATATGACATCTTTTGTTTAGCTTTTCATCATTTGTTATTAAAGATTTGTTATTTTCCTGAAATGCTTTTGTTTACCCTTTAGTCGTTAATAAATACCCAATTCACAATTTAAATTTTAGAGATTAGAAATTTGTCCTTTTGACATAATTCTTTAACGATTAAGAATTTAGCAATAACAACATTTTTTGACTAATTTTCTGTCATGCGGAAAAAACCCCTCACTTTTGACTATCTATATCTGTTGTTAATAAATTTTTCATTTGGAGATAATTCATCAGAAATTATGAATTTAACTAAGACAACATTCTGTGGATATTTATATGTCATGCGAAAAAAAACCACACTTTTGAATATCTATTTATTATTAATAAATTTGTCATTTGGACATAATTCATCAGAAATTATGAAGTTAGCTAAGAGAACATTTTGTGGATATTTATCTGTCATGTAGAAAACTCTTGACTTTTGACTATCTGTCTATTGTTAATAAATTTTACATGGATTAACTACATTTAATCAAACCGCCTTCGATATACAAAAAAATACAACAAAGATGGTTTGCTGTGCATGATTTCCCGTATAAATGAAATGGAACGAAAATGAAAACGTCAAAGTGAGGGTTGGGGTTTGGATGGCCAAATGGTTAGTGCGTGCGCGTTGTATCATAAGGTCTGTCATTGATTCAGCTGGTGTGGTTTCGATTCCCCGGATGTACGTGACAAGGAGTAGGGTCGCCTGTCCAACCTCCTGGGTTTTCTCTGGGTCCTCTGGTTTCCTCCCACTGCTAAAGACCCCTATACGCAAGCGAATTATTGAAATAAAATTAAACCATATGTTAGTCCCGAAATGACCTACTTTGTGTCGAGTGGACGTTAAACCCCATTTCTCTCTCTCTCTCTCTCTTTAGCAGTGGGAGGAAACCAGAGGATCCGTCAGTTCTGAAATGAGCTAGTTTGTGTCAAGTGGACGTATTTATAACTAAATGAAATAAAATTGAACCATATATTAGTCCTGAAAATAACCCAGTTTATGTGGTATGAGGGAATTTTGCCCGGGAAGCGGAACTATGGTCTACTCTTATATCGAATTCCAACTGCCAAGGGATATTTTACGTGCACGCATATGTCCCATCCGAACGAGTAGACAGCTGTCCTTGTCAAGTCAATGTGTACACGGGACCTCTGTTTTTCGTCCTTGTCCTTGACAGGGATTCGAAAGGTAAAGACTATAACAGATTGTTTCACAAATATTGTTTTCAAAGTGGCAATTATATCAGTTGCGATTTTAGTAGCCATTAATAAGAGTAAATATCTAAACCCTAAATGTGTTTTAAGTCATTAATTAATCAACAATTTGTCGAGAATTCCCTGCTTCAATAGGAGCTTTCGTTATCAATGAATCTGCATTATTAGATCAAGATAAGCAAAAAATGTCAATGATTTTCTTATAGTAAGGAAATTTTAATATTCAACCAAGGACATCGATGTCATTAAATAACGAAAAGCAATGGGTATAATTAAGAAGCTAAATGAAATATTAAAAATCCATCTTTATGGATTATCCAAGACATGAAGGTGACAATAAATTGTAACTTTCATTATAAGTACCTGCCAATCATTAATGATGTTAACACGTAGGGTGTGATAAGTTGATTCTGGCAATGATTATTGGTTGATCGGCTTCAACGCTTCACTGATTCTCAAACCGGGTTAGTCTCTTGTGCTTGACTAACCACGCCTTAAATAGTCACCACGGGTGATCTAACCGTCTCCGTATTAAACAACTGACAGCGAGGTTTATAACATTAGTTTTCGGGTTACCTGTGAGTGAGTGAGTGAGTAACCTCAGACTAAAATATCGTGCTAAAGTCTAAAGCATCAGGGAGAAATTGAAGAAAGTTATTTTTAAAACAAAGACAACTACAGCGATGTCTCCTCAGAATCTGACCACTGCTGAAGATAATAAGGAATATATCGACGTCATTGGTGATGACGACACTGATGATTCCAGTGACAGGAATTCGTGTGAAGCTTTGAAGAGGAAAACAAGTTATACACTTCGGGGACTCAACGACGACGAAATCCATGAGTTACGATCCAAAATTAACGGTCGCGAACGTAAGAGGATGCACGATCTGAATTTAGCTATGGAAGAGCTTCGTGATGTTATGCCTTATGCCAAAGGACCATCAGTGCGAAAAATATCAAAAATAGCAACGTTGTCGTTGGCTAAGAACTACATTACAATGTTATCGAAAACAGTTGACGAATTGCGACATCTTTTGGATGATATGTATAGATCCGGTGCTCAACAGAGATTACCAGTCCACGCAGGTATTCCAGTACCATCTCCATTACCATATTTACCATTACCATCTTCACCAACGGCTGTAAACGGACCTCCGGGATTTCCGTACCAACCATCTCCGGCCCATCAGCATCTACCAAGTTCTCTTCCAGTTCCAGTATCGTGCTCATCTGCCTGTTCGTGCCCAGTCTACCCCTACTCCCACGCTGTTCACACGAGCCTTCCCACGATGTCACCTCCCCAAAAACTTTACCCCACTGCAAGTTCAAAACATTTAGAATCACTGCAAAGGATGTGAAAACTAGTGATACAAGACAGTGAATTGTGACTCATAACAAAAACTTTGAACAACCGTGACTTAAGACTTATTGACAAAGTGTATTTTTAAATCTTGTTGTTTGTGATATTAGGGCGACTGTGTGATGTTCTTGTGCCTTATTTACATGTAAATAAAACATCGTTTGTATTTATACATCATTTTCTTCTAGTTTCATTGATTTATTATTGATTAAATTTTGAATTTTGAATATACTTTTAGATATAACGAGGCGAGTCGGGGTGGCTCAGTGATTAAGACACTGGCACGCTAACCAGGTCTCGGGATCGCTTCCGGTATTGGCCGAGAAAGATCACCGGGATTTTTCGGCGCGGTTTCCTCTTGTCAGTGATACTTGAACGGAGGGCCTGGCAAAGACTGTGACTAGTCGTTCGGATGGGACAGAAAAACGAGGTCCCGTGTACACATTGACGGGCAAGGAAAATAACCATTGACAGTCGGAATTCGAAGGCTTTAGCGCCGCTGCCTGGGGAAATTTCACTCATAGTACACTGTATAGCGTAGGCCCGTTGTTATTAGCCCAGTCGGTGCAGACCTTAAACCCCATTTCATTTCAGATATAAAGAGTGTATTTGAAATCTAAGTTTAGAATTATAACTAAATCAATAATAAATTTAATATATTTCATTAGGTTTTAAATAGACACCGCTGCGCCTTGTTTGTAATCCTGCATTTTATATATTGAAATGTACAGCAAATTCGTTTCATTGTGTTTGATCCCTGCATTGGCCGAGAAAGTTCATTCAGATTTTCCGGCGTAATTCCCCCTAGTTAGTGATGCAGGACGGAAGGGGGGGGGGGGTCGGATGGGACAGCTGTATAGTCGTTCGGATGGTGCGAAAAACCGAGGTCCCGTGCATGTAAAAGGTCCCTTGATAGTAATGTTGTTGCTCTCTGCTTAGAGACACGATCTTCTGATTTATTTGGGCAACGTTTCGAAGAGTATTCTGTCAACATTTTCAATCACGTGATTGTTGGCGAGATTGTATGTTAGGGTTAGGGTAAGCATTGGGACTAGGACTAGGGTTGGGATTAGCACTAGCCCTGTTTACATATCGTGACCTTTGACCAAACTTGAATTTGGCCTTATCAAATAGATCTAACCACGATTGCTTATAAAATGAGAAACTGATAAGCAGTATATATTCGGTTAGCCGCCTTTATCCCATAAAAATTGTGTTCTGTTAAATCACTGATCGGGATGACGTCGGGGCGAGTTAATTAATTCTCAAAATAAACTCTTTTTTTCTTCTGCAAATTAAATTATGAAACCATATTTTTAATTATTAAGTAAAATAAATGAAGATTTAGTGTAAATGGATACATAAAAGAGTACCGGAGGAGCATTCTTTGCTCCGGACTTCCCTAATAATATAGATGCAGTTTATTCTAAACATTAAATAATATGGAAGCACGGTTGGTTAGATCATGGCATTATCTTGCAAAACAGGTTCAGAGAACAGTTGTAATAATATTCGACTGAATTAAAAAAAAACCCTATCTATATGGATCGCATATAAAAATGAAAGAAAAGTATCGTCAATCCAAAGAGAGGGGGAGAAATGGAGTTAACTCCACTCAACACAAACTAGGTTATTTCGGGATTAACATATGGTTCAATTATATTTCAATAATTCTTTTGCGCATATGTGTCTTTAGCAGTGAGAGGAAAACGGACGACCCTACTCCTTGTCACGTAAAGGCAGTTAACTGAAACCACACCACTTGACTCAATGACAAACCTTGTGATCAAGCGCGCACGCGTTTAACCATTCGCCCCCCCCCCCCCTAAATTAAATAGAAAAACTCCAATAAGAAAGTTCGTTTATAAAACTTATTCAATTCGCAGGCATTACAATATGTAATATGTAACTTATTTTTTTTTCGGTGGGGGGGGGCTCTTAATGTAATAAAATAAAACCAAGTACGAACTCAAACTACGGAACAGATGTCTAAAGTCCTCTTTCTTCATGATTTTCTCCTTCTACAGGCAGAAAAATTATGAAATTGCATTTTTAATATCTTTTATAGCAAGTAAATTTTTCAACTTAAAATTTAAGTCAAGTCATCATAGATGCGGGACTTTCTAGTGCAACACACACTTTAGAGCAAACCGGTATCGTTTCATTTGATTACATGTAGATAGTTCTGTTATTGCTAACAGTGTCCATATTTTCTGCTTGTCCATGTGTTTGGTTATTGTACGATGTGGTACCTACCTGGAGAACCCCAGACAGTTTATTATTCTTATAATAACCCACATTGATTCATTTGGTTTGATAGTTCTGTTATGACTTACAATGTCCATATTTTCTCCTTGTCCACATGTTTGGTTGGGATCCTCTTAGTTCTTGTAGGACGTGGTAGCTATCTGGAGAACCCCAAGCAGTTACAATCCTTATAATAATAAAGTCATTTTACAATGCATAAATACATCAAATGTTTATTTACAAAGTAGCATTTACAAAGTTATAAATATTTTTACATCTTAGATTAAAATTAGATCCTACTTTCATTTTGTTTGCTATCTTTACACAGTACGGCCCCGATATGCTGTGACCTTCCGTCTACCAATAAGAAATCCTCACGGCTTTACACTGGCTTCCAGTTAAACAAAGAATTGTTTAAAATAGGCCTATCATTTAAACTTATAACTGTCTCCACTGTGACATTGCTCCAGAATACTTAAAAGAACAACTAACCAATTACTGTCCTTAACGCAATATAAGATCATGTGATAAGAATCTACTAAGGGTACCTCCAACGAAATCAAATCGTTCTGATTGTGCCTTCTCCTCTGATGTTCCCATTATTTGGAACTCTTTACCATTCTCATAAGGAATACAATTTTAATATATATATATATATATATGTATGTATGTATGTATGTATGTATGTATGTATGTATGTATGTATGTATAACTAATACATGAATAATATTGGTAATATAGCCTATCAAAGAGACATTTCATTCCTTTACTTCCAGAAAAGAATATCTGCTCATAAGGGTTGATGACTTGATGCCTGATGCCCTGTGTGTAATAGAAAACTCAATGATATGTCCCTTTAATTACAGCTTATTTATCTACACAATTTTTACATTACCAACATAACAATAAATATTCAAAAACAGTGTGTGTATTAAAAACAGAATAGTCTTCATAATATCAATAATAGAATTTTGTTCGAGAAATAAAAATTAAATATTCGAAAAAATTTAAACATTCCTTAAAGATACATTATGTAAGATTTAGATAAAAAGCTGACCATTCTTGTTACATTGTATAATAGCTCAAAAATAGATAATGTAAAATGAAAATTTCATTCAAGTTACTTCATTCTGAGCCAAGTTATCGCTGTTTGTAGTTTTGATAAAATATGTGCATTGTGGTAACCAGGGCACTGGTATATTCGAGCCTTAGCCTCGCTTTCCCATTTTTAAATTAAATCTTTAAATGGAGAACCGTTCTAACCGTTCGAGAGTCTTGTTTTGTTAATAAATGTCTAATTAATAGTTTATATAACATTTCAGGCCTAAAGAAAGACATGCAATAGGCAGATTTATCTCTTGCATAATGTATGTTTAACAAGGAACAAAACATGCCCTTTGATTAAGAATGAAGTCTTTTCACATTTAAAAGAGTTTTACAAGACATATATTTAGTGAATTAAACTGGTTATGTGTGAAAGGCTCTTAGAAATGTTTATCCTAGTCCTATGCAACTACGGGTCTGGCAAGGACAGCATCTGCTGTCTAGTTGTTTAGATAGGAAGACAAAACTGAGGTCCTGTTGTGCGAAAGTAAAAGAACACCCGAGAGTTGGAATTCCGGCAAAATTTCCCTCATAAAAGAGACTCTCTGTATAAATAATACAACTACACATTCAGAGACCGATGTCTAAAAGCATGAGTTAAGATTGGAGTATTGTACAAATTCTGTACACAGGATACTATTCATGGAATACAAGTACCTTTTATTATGGCGCGACATTTCACCTAGGTTATCTAATCTTTATCAACCATACAATTTCCAAAAACCTGACCTCAGACGAATTACTGCTTATTACTGAGTGTTGTTTGCTTGATAATGACTAGAGAAGCCTAGTCGAAACGTTGCTCTGTAATAAGCAGTAATTGTATTCCATAGAATTGTGACCTGTATATTCCAGTTCAATTACTAAATGCCATTAAAACAATTTATGACCTCATCAGTAATAAACAGTTATTGTATTCCATAGAATTGTCACATATGAAGAGCCCCGGGGAAGAACGATCTAAGTCACTTTTCCAACGAACCCCAGTTAATGGCTCCAACTGGTAGCAAATTGTATAAGCTTTCTGTGGAACAATCTATTTCAGGTAAAAACGATCGGAGTCACATCGAACCAAGGCCCTTTTGAAATGTGCTCCTGGACAAATACAAGTCTATCGTACCCTTTATTTAACCTTAATTTGCCTGAAAAGTTGAAGTCAGTTGTACTGGTAATTATGGTTCCTAGTAAACATCATTTTGAAGTTGTAATTAAACCCACTCGTTGTTATGTTCTCGTTGTTATGTTCGCTTTGTTATGTTTGCGTCAAGCATTCTCGTCCAAAAGTCTGTTTTGCCTATTATGCGAAAAGAGAAAAATGTGACTTAGATCGTTCTTCTATTTCTTATTTCTATTAAATAACACTGAAATAATGTATAAATTCTAATGAACGAGTGAGAATAATTAAATGAAAAGCTTATATTAGTTTTATTATATAAATTATTGTTCGAAGCAGTCAACATGTAAATAGGATGCACCATCAATGAAATCATTGATCACCCAGTTTTAATCTGTTAGATATTACTGATTTTCATCTAACTCCACAGATCTTCTGTTCTTCCAAATTTAAACACTAATCCACTGGAAAAAATATACATGTAAAAATTAATACATTTATACGTGTAAAAATTATTTAAGTTGCATTTAAAAATATTGTTTGCAGTCCAATTTGAAATATTACAAAGTGAGAGAGAGAAAGAGAGAGAGAGAGAGAGAGAGAGAGAGAGAGGGGTTTAAGTCCACTCAACAAAAACTAGGTCATTTCGGGACTAAGACATGGTTTAATTTTATTTCAATAAAATCGCTTGCACATAGTGGTCTTTAGCAGTGGGAGGAATCTGGAGCACCCAGAGAAAACCCACGGGGTTGGAAAGAGAGAGAGAGAAATGGGGCTAAACATCCATTTGACAAGAACTAAGTCATTTCAATAATTCGCTTGTGCATAGGGGTCTTTACCTGTGGGAGGAAACCAGAGGACCCAGAGAAAATCAACGAGGTTGGACAGGTGACCCTACTCCTTGTGACATACAAGCGGGGAATTGAACCCATGCCACTTGACTCAATGACAGGCTTTCTGATTCAACGAGCATGTGTTAACCATCCAACCCACAATACTACAAAGTAGTTAAAGCCAGTTATGTAATACTAAAAATAATTTGAAATTGTTACTAGATAGTATTGATCGAAAATATTTGAAAAATTTGGGAACATTATTCTCTTCCTGAACAAAGTAAGACAACACTGTTCTCATAGAGCAATACACCACTTGGTATAGTTTCTATATATTAAAGTGTATGTTTCAATCCAACACCATTATTTCTTCATTCAAAATTGAACAGAACTGAGAAATTAACAATTTTATAGAATTTAAATTTGTATTTTCAACCTTGATGGAAAAACTTTTGAAATATAAAGAAATCATTTAAATACAACAATTACCTGAAGAAAATCAGAGCATTTTGAAGAAACACTGCAATTCCTGGCCAGTCATGTTCAGAAACTAAATGAAAGAAAAAACATTTTATATTGTACAATGTTTGAGTCATTAAATAGGTTACTTGAACAAGGGGGGACAACTCCATTTATTGTATCCTTTCTTTGTTCATTACATTATGCATGAAATACACTGTCCAGCTCTCTAGCCCACCTCCAGTCCATGGAAATACTAGTTGTCTCACTACGCTTGACTAGTTTCACTGGTATTATAAATCATGGATTGGATCAGGGGATCAGAAATCATGTCATGTGGAATTTTTCTTAATTCTTAATGATTGGCCTCTCAAAAGGGTCACTTATTGACCTTAACCACTGGTTTAATGAATGGATTTCTGCTCCAACCGAGCTTATAAAAAAAGATGGGGATAGGGTCGAACGTTCACTTAACAGACACTACCATTTCGGGACAACAGTTCTAAATTTTATATCTGAATGGCTGGGGGCATTTTCCTAAACTAGTCACAAAGTCAGGATGGGATGAAAAAAACGAGGTCCCTTGTACACATTGACATACACATAAAACATCCCTTGACAGTTGGAATTTGATATAAGAGTAGGCCGTAGTGCCGTTGTCCGGGCAAAATTTCCCCCATAGCACAAAGTATGGCATATGCTCGTCTTCATTAGCCCAGTTCGGAGCAGAACAGTAGGACATTAAACCCCATTTCATTTCATTTCAGTCAAAAAGTCATGTAACTCTTACCCTTTGTCAACTGGTAGTGCTCTGGGTAGTTTTTAAAACTAGATCCAGACTTTGGTTTGATTTTTTGTGACTACATGTTGGTCTAGAGAGTATTTATATCAAAAAAGCATTTATTAATCGGTGTTGTCTATTTTTGGATTCCTTGGAGAGATCACATTAATTTGGGGAGGTCATTTCCATTTGGAAAATTGATCTATTGGAAATCCTAGGTTAGGGTTAAGATTATCTACCACTAACTCTAACCATTTTGGGAATGTAAATCAGCGTGTTTGAATATCGACCTGAACAACTGACTTAAAAATAAAGACTCCTAAAAATATGAGAAATTGTCAAATAAAGGGAGATAACTACATTATCAAACTGGGCTATTTTATTCAATTGTCTACAGAGCATTTGATTAAAAATAAGATTACTTCTCAACTTACCTTTACTTACTACATAAAAACCAAATAGAATCCATGATGCAGCAATCAAGGCAGAAAAAGACATCAGAAAACCAATAAATAACCATACTCTAGCACCTGGGGAATATTACAATTACAATATTACTTTAAAAACATAAATTATGCAAGACCTAAATCTGCCTATTGCAGGTCTTTTTTTAGGCATGAAATGTTATATAAACTATTAATTAGACATTAATTAACTTATCCAGACCATAATAAACTCTTGATGTCAACGCTAGCCCGCGATATTTATTGGATTATGATTTGATTTGCTGCTTAACTTTCATTCATGACAATGGATAATCGAGACTTGTCTTTTATCGTACACACTTTAGTAATGATGATCGAGGCTACGCCGAAATTTCAATGATAGTGGATCAATTTGACTGAAATTTTCAGCAAATTCTCTTTACATTATCTAGTTTTTAACTGTTCTAGTGAGAACTGCCAGCTCTTTTTCTAATCCCCCATAATGTATCTTTAAAGGGGCAATATGTAAGATTTACATAAAGAGCGGACAGTTCTCGCTATAATAGTTAAAAAATAGATTATCAAAATGAATATATTGAAAATTTCATTCAAATTACTTTATTATGGGCAAAGCTATCAATGGTTGTAGTTTTGGCAAGATGTGTACTTTGATCACAACCACTGTACTGGTCATTTGAGTCTTAAATCGATAAATGGCCAAACCGTTCTAATCTACTTAAAATCAGAGTTGTTCGATGTCTAGAGAGGTGATTAGGGTTTTGTCATGTTAATAAATGTCTAATTAATAGCTTATATAACATTTCAGGCCTAAAAAAAGACCTAAAATAGGCAGATTTAGCTCTGTATCGTGAATGTTAAATTTCTAAAAGGGATATTAGTATAAGAATACTTTAATTCCATTTAGTATTATATATACAGATATGAAAATCCTGAGGAACTTTCTGGACCAATACCAGATCGATCTTAGGACCTCACAGTTAGTGAGTCAGCTATCAAAAATTGTTAAAATTCAATAGGATCCTTTGTCAAAAAGATGATAACTTTAGCCCCTAAGAGTGTCCAAATCTCCCATAAGTAAATATCGGAAATCATTGAAAGTAAAAACACTTCTTGGCCTCATGATCTATAAATTTCATCATTAGATAAGATTCAGACATTTGAAAAATTGTGGGCTCTTCAACATTTTTTAACCCCTTAACTGTGTAGTTTTTAAAATGTTAACTACCCCCTATTGTGTAATTAATTTGACGAAAAACGTCATTTTTGGACCTTTGTATTCCTGAATACAAACTATAGTGGTCCGAAACCATTTTAAAACTAACGGTAAATAGAGTTGTCTCCCTTCAATTAGATTTCCTGCACATGCTGCGATCGTATGTTCGAAGAATAGGTTGGGGAAAATATCTCCAGGGCGTTATATTACGTCCTACACACGGTGAGTGGCAGTTGTCCAGGACGTTATATAACGCCCTACGCAGTTAACGGTTAAACAATCCAAAGAGGGGCTGAAATATATTACATATATCCAATAATTAAAGGCTTGATGCTTCATTTTAGAGCCACAGGAATCCCTTGCAAACTAAACTATTTATCTTAATATATAGGAAAAGTTAAAGATCATTACTCTTAGGTATTAAAAATACACAAAAATATAAAACTCTTTGAAAAAAGAACTACATTATTTGTTGATTACTACCACTACCACTTTCGCTTATCTTATTAAGCACTTCAGGTAAACAATATTTAGATAATATATTTTTGCGTGTATATATGTATATGATTCATTGGTAGAAATAGGAAATTAATAGTAAATAATATTGGATATAAACCAACCTGTTTGACCAAGACAACCATTTGTATATGACTCTCCTCTTATCTGACCATTTGATACAGAATTTATCCTGAAATATATAATAATAATGTTTATATACGTAACACATTTTACTAGTTTCAACTTGTACTTAACGATGCATTATGGAAGATTTAGATAAAGGGCTGACAGTTCTTGCTATAGTAGTTCAAAAATAGATAATGAAAAGGGAATATGTTGAAAATTTCTGTCAAATTACTTCACTCAGAGTGGAGTTATTGCAGTTTGAAGAACAGTAGCAGTGTAGTCATTGTTACTATTGTTATGATAATAAACTAAATCTTGATTACTCATTTTTAAATTAAATTATTAATTAGCAATCGTGCGTGCTGTATCACAAGATCTGTCATTGAGTCAACTGGTGTGGTTTTAAGGAGTAGGGTCGCCTGTCAAACCTCGTGGGTTTTGTCCAGGTATTCCGGTTTCCTCCCACTACTAAAGACCCCTACGCGCAAGCGACTTAATGAAATAAAATTGAACCATTTGTTTTGTCCCGAAATGACCTAGTTTGTATCGAGCAGACGTTACCCCATTTCTCTCCCTTTCTCCCTCTGAATACTTACAGAAAGAATGCCAACGTTCCTATAACACCTGGTGTATGATAAGCATGATTAAAATCTGTTGTACTAGGATAAGATGCAGCGGCATCAATCACGATCCACCAACCTGCGAAAAACTACAACAAAAAAACATATATTGTCACCATGAGCGCTATGTTGTATAACACGTTCAAATACCTTACCAGATCTAAACTTTGTTATACAAAATAAATAGGTTTTGTTTTAGTTTACACATGATCATCAAAGTCAAATCATGTTGTATAAACACTGCCTCCAGGCCTCTGCGCTTAGTCGTAGATTTTTTTTGACATAATGATAGGGTCTATAGATTTACCCAAAACAACTTTAGTTAACCAAAACAACCTGTATTTTGAATAAAACAACACATTTTTATTATGTTTTTTTTTTCTTTGTATATGAATGATTAATATTAAGTAAACTTTTCTATTATTTTAATAGTTCTGAAAAAAAAAGAGAGCAAAGTTTAGGACATATTAATGTCTACGTGCATTCATACAAAAAGAAAGAAAAAATCATAAAGGTTGTTTTTGGTAATTAAAGTGGTTTTGGGTTAAAATAAACACAACAGTTCTATGGATAACAACTACTATATTTCTATAAAGCTACGTTTCAACAATGGTTTTGGGTTGTTATAGGTAAATCTACGGACTGCATAGCATAATGATATAAATCACACATCCATGGGGTCAGAACTACATGTATTTCAGTCTTCAAAATGTAATTATATAGAGTCTATAATCTATAATAATTTATAATAAAACATTTTGAAATGTGAAAATTGATATTTATTTGTTATACCATAACTCCTGATACAATTGAGGCTACACTGTTTCTTCTCTCTCCCAATTCAATACAATCACACTTTGGCCATTGACAGTTATCTAGAAATCCAGACATCTTGCTGGATCTTTATATTCACCAATCTGTAACAATTATTAAACACATGTAATCAATGAAAATATTATAATCCTTGGCTTATGGGCGATCATGTTCGATCCGACTCCCTTTTCTATTTCAATCACTTTTACACTGAATAACTAGCAGTTAACCGTCCGTACTGTGTCCACAAATGGACTGGATTCCTACTTTCTATTATTAGGGTTAGGGTCAGGTATTTAAGATTAAAACCTATAACACAAATATGGTAGGCACATCTAACATGAATGCTGGCTTATGATGTACTTTCAGTCTGCAAATGTATTGTACAATGAATTACTATAAAATTTTAATGAATGACATGATGGCTGACAGTTATGTGAGTGACAATGAATCACATTTAAAATAAGGATCCAGCACAACAGAAGGTGATTTTTCACAAATTCAAAGCTGTTTTTAAATAGATTATAGTCATTCAGATGGTATCACGTTCTCAGACTTACATTTAAGCTAAATGCTATTAGCAACGCCTTGAAATATTAAACTAAAACACAATATAATAGAATATCATGACAAAAAAATAAACAAAAAGCTTACTATTAAACTTACTTCCGGTCGTAGTAATTCAGGGGCAACAACTCCAAGATAAATTAAGAGGGTTATCTCCCTTCCGTTAATATCATTTCGCAAAGAAATAAATCCTGGTACGACGACAACAGGATTATTTAAATCTGACTGCCAAATGCAGAAGCAGAATGAAAGGGAAGGACCATCGAGTCGGATCCCTACTAGAATGATATTAAAACAATCCAAGTTATATTTTTGGGGAGAAGGTCATTTCATCCCCAAACCGTTTCACCCGGGCTGTTTCATCCCCAAATTAAAAAAGGTTGTTTTTTCCAAAAATTAAAAGGTTGTTTCATCCCTATTTTTATCCACCCGTGTTAAGAAGTATGTTTGTCAGTTTGACTTACATTTCGATTCGTATGAACCACATGAACCACAAACGAAACGATTGACACGTAGCCTATACCGGGAGAATACCTATGGTTAAACCAAACCACATAAATATTTACCAAAATTAATGTTAGTGATAATGAGAACGACAGGTAGCCCTTTCCCGATGATTTTAACTGGCCTCGAAGAGCATGTTAAATAGTAATTTTCGACTCCCTCCGCTCGGCTCCAATCAAATGTACCATTTCTGTCTAAATGTTAGAATTTAAATAAATAAAAAATACTAATAAAAATCTAAATATCTTGAGTGGCAATCTATCTTTATGTAAACAGTTGCATGCGATGTTGTTGGTTTTTTTTTTGTTGTTGTTGGGGTTTTTTAAAATTTAATTATTAGCCTTTGTCATAAATGATGTTCATGCTTTTTTCTTTTTAAAATGTTATGTGGATATTTGTATGCTGCCTCTTATGGGGTGTTTAGATACAATAAAAATCTAGGCCTATATAAATATGTAAACACATGTAAAGTCAAGATCATTTTCTATTTTTGAAAGCATGCTCGAAATATCTTAACATGATTTTATTTACATGGAATAGGGGGATTGGATGGCCGAATGGTTAGCACGTGCGCGCTGTATCATAAAGCCTGTCATTGAGTCAACTGGCGTGGTTTCGAATCGCCGGCTGTACGTGACAAGGAGTAGGGTCGCCTGTCCAACCTCGTGGGTTTTCTCCGGGTCCTCCGGTTTCCTCCCACTGCTAAAAAGACCCCTACGCGCAAGCGAATTATTGAAATAAAACTAAACCATATGTTAGTCCCGAAATGAGCTAGTTTGTGTCGAGTGGACGTTAAACCCCATTTCTCTCTCTCTCCCATTTACATGGAATAAACATATCTGCATCTACCTGGGGAATTGGCTGAAAGATTTTTACGTTTTCCTTATTGGTGTGCTTGTCCAACATTCTTATTTGAAATTGCCGGAAAATTGTATAGACGTCGTAATAAATATTCAAAGATATATGTATTCCATTGAAGTTTAGCTTGTGTTTTGAACTGCCTTAAAAATTAAACGGTCAACAAAATTATTAGCGAATCTTGTCGGCGAACCAAGCTACCGATTTATCCAGTGGTTCTCAACCCTTTTTTTGCCAACGGCAGACCTTGGAACACATGAAGAAATAGCGGCACACCTGGCTAAATATATATGAAAAGTATCTGAATTTTGCAAAATAAAAAGATGGTTAAGTCAGACGGCATACAACCGTAGACAGAGACTAGTCATAGACACTTAGAATGACTCAAACTAAATGAAGAAAAACGCACAGCTATGAACTTATCAGTGGATACTCAATTGCCGAATTGGGATCACCTGTTTTTTTCACATTTTCTTAGTGTGCCGTTCAAAATTTCGCGGCGCACTTAGGAAGATCTCGCGGCACACTTGTTTGCCGCGGCACACTGGTTGAGAATCACTGGATTAATCCGAGAGCTTAAAGTCGTTAGTCTTAAATAAGCCTATAATAAAATGATGTCAATTTATTAAATTAGTTCGCCTATCCCCGGATATGCGAGGATCTGTTCATTTCCAGAACAGATCTATCGAATGCCCGGCATAATGGATTATTAAAACTGGATATCTAGTTCGTTTCAGAATTCCGACAAGCATTTGGGGACTTGCGATTTGAAAGGTATTTTCTTGACGTTTTTTAGGGTTTTTTTTACTACGCCCCGTATACCCCTTAAAATACAAGTTAATGCAGTGGTTTACATGTATTTGGTTGAGTGAATCTATTTGACATTCACAATTTAATACAAATTAGAAGGGGGGGGGGGGTGGATGGCCGAATGGTTAGCACGTGCGTGCTGTATCATACGGCCTGTCATTGAGTCAACTGGCGTGGTTTCGATTCCCGGTTGTACGTGACAAGGAGTAGGGTCGCCTGTCCAGCCTCGTGGGTTTTCTCCGGGTCCTCCGGTTTCCTCCCACTGCTAAAGACCCCTACGCGTAAGCGAATTATTGAAATAAAATTAAACCACATGTTAGTCCCGAAATGACCTAGTTTGTGTCGAGTGGACGTTAAACCCCATTTCTCTCTCTCTCACAAATTAGAAATTTTTCCTTTCTGTTTAAGGTTGATCCAAGTGTAATTAAAGGATTAAAACATTTGTCGAAGAAAAAGACTAATGTCTTAGCTCTAATCGACAAAACACTCGCTTTAAAAATGCAATAACCAGGGGGTTTCGGTTCCTCGGGATTTTCCACTTGTCTGACAAGGAACAGTATCTAGTCGTTCGGATAAGACGACAAACAAAGATCCCGTGTGCACATTAATTGACGTGCATGTAAAAGGATACTTGACAGTTGGAATTCGAAATTAGAGCAGGCCGTAGCGCTGTCCGGGTTAAAAATTTCTATTACAGCACACTGTAACTTTCAACAGGACATAACAATAGCAAAATACGTCCCCGGTTATAGATAGTAGTACAGACATAGCTTACTGTTCCTGTTTTCATAAGCGAAGAAGGGTGTGGGTGGTGGGGGGGGGGGCAAAAGGTCGCGATACGTTGAATTTCGGTAGGGTTTGTCCACTTGTGAACCGAATGTAAAATAAACCCATTAAATACTGTAGATCACGATAACCAGATAGCTGGAAAAGCTGGATAACTCGTAGATTGTGGTACATTGAATATCGATAGTGTTAATTCTCATGGCCCCAATGCTTCACATCAATTTTTATACGCCCACATTGAAATGTGGTCGTATATTGCCACCGGCCTTCAGTCGGTCCGGCGTCCACAATAGAGGCTAAAGTTAATATTCGATTAACATAAAATTTGTATAGTGTTTAACGTTATAAGAAGAAAACGCCGTTAAATTTTCAACGATTTCCGATAATTACTGCATGAGTTATGGTCCTTGACCACAATTGCTTATGGACGCTCTAGACGCTAAAGCTAATATCCGATTCACTTTAAATTTATACACAGTGTTTGAGGTCGTGAGACGAAGAAGTCTATTGATTTCCGATAATTACTGTCAGAGTTATGACCCTTGATTACTTGAGAAATCTCTTGTGGACGTGCTAGAGGCTAAAGTTAATATAAATGTAAACACAAATTTATACAAAAAGTCACGAGACAAACAATCGAAACAAATTTTAATGATTTCTGATAATTACTTAATGGGTTGTTACTCGTTATCAGATTTTAGTGTGTTGTAAATGTTTTCATTACCGACAAAAGACAAAATTATTTAATAACCCTTGTTGACTCTCGGACGACTTAGCGTCTGTGGGCGTATGTTTCATAGTCTGGCAACCTATCCTTTAAAAATATGTTACAAAACTCTAAACTCTCTGAGTTTAACAAGGTCGCGGAACGTTGAATATCGATAGGAATTGTCCTGTCATAACGCCAAATTTGGAATACAAATCCATTGAAAACTGTAGCCTAGCTCTGTTATCGCATTAACGAGTCAATTGTGGACGGATGGGCAGACAGGGTGACGATATAATGCGCGGAACGATTCACATCAAATTTGAAAAAATAATTGTTGAAAACTAGACTGTTCTATTTTTTTTTTAAAACGAGCCAATTGTGGGCGGACTGATATACTAACGGATCGACGAACAGGGTGACGACGCAATACGTGGAGCATTGAATATCGATAATCATCGTCCTGCCAAGACCTCAATACTTCACACAAAATTTGAAGAAAAAAAACCAATCGGTTGAAAATGTGGACGGACCGGCGGACAGGGTATTGACATAATACGCGGAACGTAGAATATCGATAGGGATCTCCCTGTCATGACCCCAGTGCTTCACACCAAATTTGGAATACAAATCCGTTGAAGACTGTAACCCAACCCTGTCATGTTAACGAGACGACATAGTACGCTTATATACACAGAAATGTGGTCGAATAAAACATTCTTTATTACGTACTATTATCTGGTTTTAAATGGAATGTTGTAAGAATGACTCTTTATTAGTATATCTGAAACTTCTATAAAACTTGTGAAATAATCCATTTGCATCCAGTAGCAGGGGGCGATTTGATGGATGTATGGCGAAGATTGTCAAAATCCCAAATTACAACTACAAAATAATAGGAGACAATTGCCTGAATTATAAAGAGCGTCTGGCGTGTCACGATTTTAGCACTTTTAAAAACAATTTAATTAACAATATCTATTTCTTAGTATTAAAAACTACTCCTAGGTGATGATCGAACAAAAGGAGTTATCCCCTATGAATTGTCTGATATCCGAGATGGCGGATTCCCATTGCTTTCCTGCCATTTCGGAGCAATCCTAATTTTCTTTCCATTACCCGTCCTCGCAGGTAGTCGATGACAAACTGCCGTCCGCCGACATTTTCCTACTCTACAAAACAATTTATTTATTCGGTACCGATCCATGTGGCTGGTTTTATGTTCAAGCATGATATGGTTTTTGTAAAGAGTCGACAACCATTTACGTCCTAGTTTCAAACTGGGTAATGAGGCGTGCTACATGATTTGGTCTCCTGTTGAGAACTAGAGGGGATCGGTGCCATGACAGAATCATGCGGTTAACACAACTACTGTGCTATCCACATAATGTTTAAACGTGAATAAATTTTGACTTTTGAGGGATTTTGCGAGCCTTTCACGTAAAGCGCCGGTTCGTGAAATTATGCACCATTTGTAGGATTCCCGGTGTGAGCAATGCCTCTCTAATGTTCCTTGGATATAAGACCAGATCGGAGTGTTGGGATTCAGCCAAGCGGATGATTAAACGACTGATTTATGATGATGTTAATACACGATAGAAACTGTGAAAAAAATGTGTCATTTCAGTTTTTGAATAGCATTTTAAAAGCCATTTCATTAATTTCAGATATCATCTTACCTATCATAAAGCAATTTGGAAGATTATCAAATCAACGATGCTCAAGACAGTCTGATATCTGTACACAATATCCATTTGGTGGGAGTAGACCGATATACTCCAAAAAAAAAAAAGTCAATTGAAGCATGAAGCGGAAAAATAAACGATGTCATAAAATCAGAAAAGCAGAAGAAAAGTCAAATAACATCTGTTTAATAGACATACGTTATATAGAATTATGTGTATACATTTTTTATAATATTTACTTTCTAGTCAATTACATAGAATTTTAGATTAGCCTTATTATTCATTTTCTATAATATTTTATTGATTTTGTGATATTAACCTATTTATCATGCCACTTATGAATAAAATGGTACCACGTAATTCATTAAAGGGCATGTAGCTCTATTCTTTGGCACTTAACATAGACGAACATGGATCTACATTATCCAAGAGCTAAATCTGCTTATGCAGGTATTTCTTTAGGTCTGAAATGTTATTTAAATTATTAATTAGACATTAATTAACTTATGCTGACCATAATCAACTCTTGATGCCATCGCTAGCCTGAGTTATTTATCGGATTGGAATAGATTTTTTGAAAAAATAATAAAACGTAAAAATGGATAATCGAGGCATTGTTTTTTTTTTATCGTTCCGAGTTTAAAAACGATGATCGAGGCTACACTACAATTCAAAAGCTAATATTTCGGTTCAGAGTGAAGCAATTTGACTGAAATTTTCGGCATATTCTATTTGCGTTATCTATTGTTTAACTATTATAGCGAGAACTGTCAACTCTTAATCTAATATCCCATAATGCCCCCGTAATGTAATATGAGTGTATATAAACTGATTTGCATTCATTTTTGTTAAACTTTTATCGTATTTTCTCATCAGTTCTGTTCATCAAAATAAGTGAGCATTCCAAATCGAAAAATAGTCGCTCGCGCTTGGTTAGTCCAGTCTACATCGAACGTACGTTTTGTTATTTCACTCACGCACTGACGTTTAGCCATTGGCATCCAGGTGCCTCACTGAGCGCAAATAGTACACGTCGGCGTATACTGGTTCTAAAATTGAACAATGTGTCTTAAATATTGGCTATCAGAAGCCCATATTTTCACGCTAAGATAACTACATCACTTTTGATTCGAATGAAACAACAATTCTTTATAATGGTAATGTCGAAGACTGGATAATATTGAGTAATTAGAGGTCAACGCCCTTTAACGTAAATACACAAAAACATTAACCTAATTATCATTAATTACACAGCATAATACAACGCAAAGGTGAATTCACACGGACGTATTTGTAGGGTAGTTATTTCCAATAAAAGTCTGGCATATTTGGTATATATGGAAAGTAGAGACACCCAATCTTACGAGAAAAATACTGGATTTTCTGAAAAACATCGATGGGCGCCCACAGGACAAAAATGAAAGGGTATCATTAAAGATATATCATGGGAGATTAGATCAAGAGCTGGCAGTTCTCACTATACACTAGTTAAAAACTAGATAATGTAAAGAGAATTTGTTGAAAATTTCAGTCAAATTGATCCACTGTGAACCGAGAATTTAGCGATTGAATTTTCGGCATAGCCTCGATCATCATTACTAAAGTCGGTACGATAAAATACATAGTCTGGATTATCTATTTCTTGAATTAATCATGAATGAGCGTAGAGTAGCAGATCGGATCTTAATCCAGTAAATATCGCAGGCTAGCGATGACGTCGAGAGTTGATTATGGTTTGGATAAGTTAATTAATGTCGAATTAATAATTTAGATAACTTTTTAGTTCTTGCATAATGTTTGTTTAACTGAAAATGGTAAATGAACAATGGACAGCGAGTAACGATAAATACATGATTTAATGGATTATTTCTCTTTCAAGTCACGTGAAAACCAAGGCTACTCCAAACGACTTTCACAGCCTGTGGCAGTTTTCTTGAGATTGAAATGTTTTGAGAGAGATTAGAAGCAAACTTTTGAAAGACAAATTAGTTTGAATATGTTTTTAGTCCAAATATATCATCAAATCACACATTTTGTATACAAAATATACAGTAATCGATTTCGTGCCAATCGTCCATGCCGACATTATATTCACTAAACAAATATCCTCTGAGACAAATATTGAAAAACAAAATATAATATGAGATTTTTTTATCCCTTGCATTACCCTAGTATGTGACTTACTTGTAGAAAATTTCTGTACAGGGCCAATTTGGCCACTGGAAAAAACGTTCTTGTCGGATTGGCGGGTAAAATAGTACATCGATCATTTTTTTTCTTCTTAATTCTTAATGCTCATTCCTGAACTAAATTGTATCATTCGTGATTTGTGAAACAAATGTAAATTTGCAACGAAAGAGGTCGATATCGGTTTGTTTGACTGATTTTATCGACACAGGAACTCAAATAACATCTCAATATGGGCTTTCACTAAGGGCCTAATATTTTGATCAAAGACAGATTGGTATCCTATAAATACAAAACGAAAATAAACACACAAAGTTCTGTGAAATCGTAAATTTTATAATATTTACACAATTTTGTCACCAGACTTGTATACCCAAATATAAGGCCATCATAGTTTTTGTCTTTTTCAAAACATTTTCTGAACTTCAGTCTTTAAATTATAAAGTTTTAATTTAGCCACGGGGCTTTTATCATACAAGAAGTTTTCTTTCTCCTTTATGTAGATTTTATCTTTAAATTAAACCAGCCAATGGAAAAATTGAATAAATGTCGTGAGATCGAACCACACGGATCATTTAATATACGGGTCATATGACTAACCAAGGGACATTTAACACACTTAATAAATCATAGCCCTTATTGTACTTATATAGCAAAATCCTTAATGGTTATTGTAGTTTTTCTAAAGAAACTAATCCAACACTAATTCACCCTATAACAACCCTAATTTTAAAGACCAAGGTGTTGACGTCGGCTTTTTCTTTTTTCTCCTCAAAGTTATAATTTTCATACATGGACATTATTAGCACCACGGATATCAAAGGTTATAATACAATCACTTCACCTGGTTAACGTTTCTTGAGGCTTGTTTTTTATCACAATTAACCCTAGAAGACGTATTGTATCTTGGTGTAAAGTCCCCACTGAGCAGATAAGCATATGGGACAGTGCAGCTGGGAGCTACAGGCCTAAATAGCTCACTTAACTTTTACAGCTACTCCGAAAGGCGACAAGATTTCAAAAGCAGTGTGTAAATAAGGCTTAATGACATTTCATACAAAATGACGGACATCTTCATATGATTTCTCGGCGGGAAACTAAAGGGATTTCGGTTAGGAAGCTGTGAGTCTTTGTGATGACTATATGACAATTTGTTGTGGACAAGACGAAGGGTCTGTTTGGAAGACGATCCTCCACTTGAAGTTAGAAACTAGATTAATGCCAGTAAGCAACACCAGTTCCTCTTGATAGAGCTTATTGTTAGCCCCATGTGTGATATCCTGGTACAAGTGGACGTCAAGTCACAAAAAACTAGGGTATAATGAAAATGTTGATAATGCGATCTTTGTTACAGTATATATATAGAGAGAAATGGGGTTTAACGTCCACTCAACACAAACTAGGTCATTTCGGGACTAACACATGGTTCAATTTTATTTCAATACTTTGCTTGCGCGTAGGGGTCTTTAGCAGTGGGAGTAAACCGGGGTACCCGGAGAAAACCCATAAACTTTGGAAAGGCAACCCTACTACTTGTAACGTACAACCGGGGAATCGAAACCACACCATTCGCCCCCCCCCCCCCCCAATCTTTGTTATATAACACCGATCCTAAATATCTGACACTAAAACAGACTGTAAATACAAAGGCCGAACGTAATTTCAAATTTAAACTCTATAAAACTAATGAAAATGCTCATGAAAGCTACACTTAAAGTAGCTAAGTCCGTAACTCAATATCACCCAAAATCTTCGACATTGAAAACACGAAATGTTTTGCAATTTAAATCAGCATTGGTGTTGTGATCTTACCTGGAAAAGATGGGCTTCTGATATCCAATATTTAAGACAAAATAAACATTTTACCATTGGTACACGAATCGTGTATCATAATGCGTTTCAGCGCCATTTGTAACAAGGTGCTCAAAGAATGAGGCTAGAAATATTCCACAAGTCATGTCAAACGGTGATATCATATTCTTATTTGGAGAGCATGGGCAATAAATAATTTCGGTGTTGACTGGAATAACCAGACACTAGAAACGGACTTGCGGTTGAGACTTCTGGCGTATTTCGCCGAACATAATTGATGACAATTCACAGTAAAACGGACACGATTGAATGTAAAACAGTTCATATAAATTCATATTACATTATTATATGTGTTGCGACCCATTTGTGCCAATTTCTCCTTTAACCATCTGTATTGTAAATTTAATTATTCTATTGGAAATGAAATAAAATGGGGTTTACCTTTTTGTATCAATTAGTCAAATACGCAATGCAGTGTGCTTCGTGGGAAATTCTGTCCAGTTTCTGTCCTATCCGAACTACTATACGTTTTTTCTTGCCATGCCCCCTCCCGCCCCTTCCCTTCCCCACGACAGCAAAGGGGAAAATCAGGATGCCATGACCCTAAGTAATTTTTCAGCCGCCACCGGGATCCTTTGTCTATATGCAAACCAGCATGCTTACAGTGAATAACGGAAAAATATGGCATAAGTTTCTTGGCCTCCCAGACCAATGTGTGGATGGCTTAAGACACGATAGTGGGGATGCATTTCATTCATCAATCCCATTAAAATACAGATCTATATTTCGTTTCATTTTCTATACTTTTGATGGCTTACACTACATGAAGATCTGACCGGTTGTACTGGTTGGTCGTGTCAGGGGTCGTATGAGCGGCTTTTGACCTATGACGTCAGGCATTGATTAATCAATCAGCGTTTCTAATAGTTTACCCACAGTTCCGTTCATCGCACGCCAAGAACTCACCGTAACAGATCGTTTCATCGGCTAATCCCTCACTTCAACCAGAACGCCGGTAATATAACAACTCTTCCAGATCATAGTGTAGTAAAGACAACTAAAACGAAATTTTGAACTATAAAAACGAAACGAAATAGGATCGAGTGGATGTTAAACCCAACGAAATAAATGACCCGAAATCTTAAAAGGCTTACGAGTCCGGATAAGCAGTTTTGACGTTCACGTCCAAACGACTCAATATTTTGATCTGAAATTTTGAAACAAGGTAAATACAACATTCCTCTATATTTTGGCGCTTAACTTCCATACTTACTCGGGCTCTGTTCAAATCGGGATAGTCCCTTTAAGGTTCCGGGGGATAGAGCTATGTATTTTCTTAAAACTATTTGTTACTGTATTGCGGTTAGGTTCAACACCTTTCGTAAATTATCCCAGACAATAGATTCTATAATATACACCCATAGAACGTCGTTAATTCTATGATGGTTATTTTAACAAGCAGGGATTACTCGACTCGCGGGATACAGTAAAAATTTAATGGCGAGATATTTCGTGTAATCTGTAATCACCTCAACGGGATATTACGCCACGATGTAAAGAGCTTACCCCTTTCATTTCATATAATTTAACATATACCATAAGCGTATAAAGAAGCATTCATGATAACAATGCTTTTCCAATGAAGTAATTACTAACAATTCTACGTCGCGTTCCTGCTGAGTTATAAAAAGCTTGCGTTAACCGCGGGGCGAGTTTGCAACACTATCAGAAAGACGCGACTCGCCGTTAAATGTAGCGAATTAATTCTGCCTGAAATATTTGTAATTTTGGGATTATTGGGCCCGTTCATGCATCAAAGAGATCCAGTAATGGCCAATGCTACACTATATTATTGGAATCTATTAGTGCTAATAATTACGCTGGAAAATTGGTCGACCTTTCGCGCGTTTTTTGACCCAGGTCCCGTACTCCCCGCCACGAACGTCATTCGCTCACAGCAAAGAGCGCGAACAGCAATTGGTTCGTAATTCTGATTTGACAACCAGAAATAGCAGATTAAAAATCATCTGTCAAGCACGTGCTTGTAGCAGAAATTCGCGTTCTCTCCTTTATTCCCAAAAGTCTTAAAAAAAAGATACCATACCGATTTGTTTTGTTTTTTTGTTTTTTGTTTTGTTTTGTTATTTGTTTTTGTCTGATTTTGTTTCTATAACCGCGACTTAAATTAGATTATTGAAGAACGTTTGCGCGTCTCTTGGTTCATTAATTTTGTTTTGGGATTATTTTTTGCTTGTTTTTTTTTTGTTTTAGATAACGGGCGACATGCGTGTTAGATTGCGGAAGAAAATTTGCCCGTCTTTCGTTTCATTAATTTTGTTTTTGGGTTGGTTTTTGCTTGTTTCGTTTTTGTTTTTTGTTTTAGATATCGGGCGTCTTGAAATAGATTCTGGAAGAAAATTTGCTCATCTCTCGGTACATTAATTTTGTTTTTTTGTTTGTTTTTAGATAACGGGTGACTTGAATTAGAATCTGGAATTAAGTTTGCTCGTATCTCCGTTAATTGCTCAAGAACCTACTCAAACCAATCTGTAATAATTCGCCTCTGGCTTTCTCTTAATTCATAATATATTCACTCACAAGTGGCAATAAATATACTGTGTATTGATAGACAAGAAAAAACTCTCTAAACTCCATTAAAAGCTAAATAACGCAATCTGCCAACATTTTGTAATATTTGAAATGGTTACATGAACGATATCTCATTGTCACGACTATTAATTCCTTGTCACAACGGGGGGTTAGTTTAAAGGAAACACTTTCGCTAATTATGCTTACACGCGAAATCCTAGCTGAATCCAAAGGGTTATACCTTGGGGTGTTGGCGTTTGTAGTGACACATGCCCTTATTCAAATACATTCTGTGATTAGTTTCATTACGACACTTGCCAAACAAATTACGCGTTCTTAAGAGCGGGTGAAATCGTTTTAACGTGAAACCACATTAAGCAACGTAAGGTATCATATGGTTAAGATCCGTAATGATGTTTTGTGTAAATTTTAAAGTGGTGCTTAAAATATGTCAACCTTTATCCGTAGAGTAAATAAGCTCACTCTCGCTTATGAATAGTGGATAATATTATTTGACAAAACGATTTAAGAAATCTGCTTGCTTATAATAGTCTAATTTCATAATCTCACGAGTGCTAATCGCCGTTTGAATGTTTTCAATGGCAGAGGAAATAGACATGATATTTTTTTACTCCCATTTCAATCCTATGTCAACATTTTGATATGGAGAGTACGTTTGAAGAGGGTGGTGATCGACAGCCACATAGAGCCCAATGAAATGTGATTTGTTGTTGAAGCCGTTGAGGAAACTACTTCTTGCCTTGATAGAAAGCTTTCTAACACGTTTAACCCAGGCGTGTAGGGTTGATAATTACAGACGATAAAGAATATTATAAAAGATAACAAACACGACGATGACAGCTGTATTCCTGTCTCCCACGGTGGAGATAAATACTTTAACAACTATTCACATTTTCCCTCGAATATTGGTAATAAGAATTAATTTTACAATGAACAAGCACCTTGCTTCAAGAGGTCTGGTATTGTTCCATAGCTGGTATGAAGGGCTATCCACAATCACCTTATTATAATCTCTCACAGCTAGCACTAATACTTGATAGCTGGGAACAATATTTTGAAATAAAAAGTTAGAAAGGCTTTCATTGAAAACTATATTACTAAAATAGGGTATGAATTTGAAGAGCTGAAGAGGTTTCTGTTTGTTGGCAGTGTGTTGAAGATGATGCTCCGGCATATGGGCGGATAAAATATTATTTTTTACAGCTCGGTGTGTCTATAGGGCTTTTGTGTCCGCGATTGAAAACTTTCTTTTATTCGCATCTTAATGTAAGTAAATATGTACATTTGTATGAATTGATGTCATTCATAATTTATCCCGATGTCTGGTAAAAGCTCTTCATGGCGTCGCAAAAAGAGAATCATTAAACACATCTTTGTTGTGAAAATAAATCTGAAGCCTCGTTCTCCTCATAATTTCGTTTTCTTCTACACAAATTAAAGACTAATTCGATGATGATTTGCCGAACCGTGTTATCTAATTTTAGACTGGCATATGGCGCAGAAATTCAGTGACTCCATCAACTTGTTTCCGCATTTAGCCATATGTAAAGGGTTCACCGACACGAACATAATTCATGTTAAGGTCCATGCAGTAAAATAATTTGAAATTCTAGCCTTGGCTACTGACGCCCATCCTCTAACGATCGTGATTACTAAAAGTCGACTTCTGGCCTGACTAACCAAAGGGTGAGGGGTCAAGAGGAAAGGACTGACCCCCAATGGGAAGAAGTCGCCCACTTCGTGCCCTCGGGCTAATTTAGAACCTTTCATTTAATAGCCGAATAGGGTGGGGGTTGTATTGTTTCAATTGTGTTCAGTAAATGTAGGGGAAGGTTGAGATTTACATCAATAGCATCTTAAATTGTCTTCTTCATCTTAGATAAAGCTTTTGTTTTACACCACATGTTTAAGAGTTATTGTTACCTTGTGAAGTTTAACCCAGAGATATCGTTTGTCACCATTGACTTCTGAAGTGGGGGGCGCGGTGGCTCAATGAGTAAGACATTGGTTCAAGTGGTTTATATTTATGCCGGGGAATAATCTGTTCGTTTAAATGATATATTTCTTTCGTGTTATTATTTCGTTGCATATATAGCATATTTTATGGACGCGGTACTCAAGCACCGGGGAAAGTGTGCTATTTCCAACGTAAAAGCGGGATATATCGAGTTCACTATTTAAAGTGGAATAATTCAGTCCGGCAAAACATAATTTGGCATTTTTTTGTGAAGGAGGTGGGGTTGGTGTTGCCGAATGGTTAACGCGTGCGCTTTGCATCATAATGCCTGTCATTGAGTCAAGTGGCGTGGTTTCGATTCTCCACTTATACGAGTAGGGCCACCTGTCCAACCTCGTGGGTTTTCTCCTGGTCCTCCGGTTTCGCCCACTGCTAAAGACCCCTATGCACAAGCGAATTATTGAAATAAAACTGAACCACATGTTAGTCCCGAAATGACCTAGTTTGAGTGGAGAGGACGTTAAACCCCATTTCTCTCTCTTTCTTTTGTAAACCTCGTACTATATTGACGCTATTTGCGCGGTGCATCTACAATATGGAGTGAAGCCTAGTGGAGTTTAGTGTAGATATTAATTTTAAAATTTCTGCCGTAGGTGTGGTTTTTTTTGTTATTTATATCTTACTATGCTTATTTATTTGTGTCTTTATAATGTACATTTCGTCTCTCATAATTCTTAAGGAATGACAGTTTTTTAATTCTTGGTATATTATAATTTATGAATGAGATGTATTTATAACTGGTGAGACGTTAATAAACAACTATTACATGTGAAACGTTAATGACATAGGTACAATACTTTTTGAATTATTCCTAAGTGGGTAAGACGCTAGCTCGCTAGCCTGGAGGTCGGGTGTTCGATCCCTGCAATGGCCGAGAAAGTTCATCCAGATTTTCCGGCGTGGTTCTCCCTTGTCAGTGATGCAGGAGGGAGGAGCTGACAATAAAAGCTGTCTAGTCGTTCGGATGGGACGAAAAACCGAGGTCCCGGGTACACATTGGCGTGCACGTAAAAGATCCCTTGGCAGTTGGAATTCGATATAAGAGTAGGCCGTAGTGCCGCTGTCCGGGCAAAATTTCCCTCATAGCACAGTGTATGGCGTATGCCCGTCTTCATTAGCCCAGGTTAGGAGCAGAACAGTAGGACGTTAAACTCCATTTCATGTCATTTCATTTCATTTACACTTTGATTAGTGTACTCTTTTTTTTGGGCCACTCGATATTCCAATGTTCAAAACAATGGAATCCAATTTCACGACCCGATAATTCAAATTATAATTAAGAAACATTCCTCGGGATTTTTTCTAGCTTGGTTTTCCCTCGTGAGTAGTGCAGGACAGAGGGCGTGGCAAGAAAAATGGTCTAATCTCGTGTATACCAATGCTAATCAAATATAAGCAGGCCGGGGCGCAGGGAACCAATCTCAGTTGGGAGGGGCTGGGGATATTTGCAAGAAAATTTTCTTTGTCAGTCGCTGAATTATACAATTATATTTCTATAATATATGGTCTCATTCGCTGATGTTTGTGCCGGAAAAACGCAAATATATTGCCCGAAATATGGACGGTTCAGCGAATCTGGGGGTAGTAGGGGGACTGCAGGCCCCATCCCCCGGCTCCTACGTCTATGGAGCCACAGTTTAGAAAAAAGATTCCTCATTGCAGACTGAATGGCGAGTGCCAATCTGATTAAAACACAGATTCTATTTCGTTTCGTTTTTTATAGTCCAAAATTTCGTTTTGCGAGTGCCCGTCTTCATTATCCCGGTTAGTGGAGAAAAGTAAGACGTCCAAACCCATTTCATTTATGATTAAGAAACATATTATTATAAGTAAAATAAATACCCAAATATGCATCTTTTTTAAAATGTTGATTCACCCTGAGCATTAAGATCTGTTATGGACCCTATATATTATATATAATATGTATAATATATAAGGTCCATAACAGATCTTATTGTGAAGATTATGATATCTGAAGTTATCCCAACTTAGAACTTATTATCTCCAAGGAGCGTTAAAGTTAATTTGGATACGACATCTTGATCTGTGTCTATAAATTGTTTGATGGGCGGAAGCCAGATGTGTTTTGTTGATAATCTCATTGTTTCACTCAGTAACGTCATTGTTTCACGTGCTCAGTCACTCCAACATTAAGTTACTGCTCCCGAGGATTCCGCCTTTTTGACGTTTTCGTCATTTTTATCGATAATTCAATTGTCATCCTTTTCATTAACCTTCAGCCGATAGGTTCGGCCCCACGGGTTCTTTTTCGTCTTGGGCAAGGATACAAATTGTAAACAATTACACACAAGGGCCTCATGACACGCCTTACCAGATGTCTACCATTTTGTATTCTTACACCCAGATGCTTGAGTTGACGCCATCAAGAAAGAAACAGAGCTTAAGTTACACCAAGAAAGGTAATATTTTCTAACATGTCGCGTGACAAAGACTTTCCTGTCTTGAAGACACCAGATTGAAGACAGAATATTGGACAAGAGACCGATTTCAAACGTTTAATTAATTCTCCTGAAAGAGGACGTTTAATATTTTCAATATCACGACACATTTAGCTTTTTTATGACTTTTTTTTCTCAGAAAACAATAAGTGGCATTCGGAGTTTTAAAGGTGATATCGATTTCTCTTCCTTGCTGTTAATTAAGTACACGGTGTGGTCTGACATCTCTTCGGAATATTAATAAGAGTCATATTTGACTTCCCGAATACCTTTCCTTGATACCTAGACGGTTATCAGTTATCAATATGAAATTAAACTGAAACCTGATCGTTGATTTATAATATCATAATTATGGAGTTCCGTTGATAACACTAAGGAGACGTCGAGTTAATTTCAAGCATTACTGCGCTTTCAAGGAGTGTTTCGAGTCGGTATCCAGGTCCTCGTTTGAGAAGCAAAGCTTATATGAATAAATGAATGAATATAATGAATGTGGTTTAACGTCCCGTTTCTCTACTCCAAATGGGCTAATAAAGACGGGCAACGCCTATTAAATAATGTTTCTAAAAAGTGAGAGGAGAGAAAAATAGGGTTTACTTTCCACTCGACACAAATTAGGTCCTTTCGGGACTAAGATATGGGGGATCTTTAGCAATGGGGGGGACCCACGTGGTTGGACAAGCGACCCTACTCCTTGTTATGTACAAGCGGGGAATCAAGACCATGCCAAATGACTCAAGACAGACCTTCTGATCCAACGCGCACGCGTTAACCATTCGGCCACCCAACCGCCCTTGAAATATCATTAAATTATAAAAATTGAAGTTTAATATTCCATCAGTTTTATATTTGTATTAAAACAGTGTCCTCTTTCAATTCGATCCCTGTATGGGCCGTGAAAGTTCACCCAGTTGTCTAGTCGTTTGGATGGGACGGAAAATCGAGGTCCCGTGTACACATTGGCGTGCATGTAAAAGATTCCTTGACAGTTGGAATTCGATATAAGAGTAGGTCGTAGTGCCGCTGTCCGGGCAAAATTTCCGTCATAGCACACTTTATGGCGTATGCCCGTATTCATTAGCCCAGTTCGGAGCAGAACAGTTGGACGTTAAACCCCATTTCATTTGTCCTCTTTCGAGAAGCAACACTTTGAAATTACAAGAATAAGTGTTTGATTTTTGTATTTAAACAGAATCATCTTTCTAGAAGCAACGCTGATTAAATACGTTTCTAATATTTTTTTTTAAATTACCAGTTACATTTTTTTGTATTAAAACAGTGTGTTACCGGACATATCAATCATAGAGGTCAGGTGTCTTATAGGGGTTAACTACTCGACATATTCTTTCCATGATTATTTTTTCAAGTAGTGAAAGGTCGAGGGGGTGTTTTACACTGGCAGAAAAAAAATGATCTGGACAACAGCAAAATACTTTGTTATTTACTCCAGCAGAAGAATCTGAACACGCCCACTCCTCACCATAGACAAAGATTGAAGTGTACACCAATATTTTCATTGTTTGATTATTTGTAATAACTTTATTTTCGTACTCAATTGATTCACTGATGCTTGATACAGAGTGTCTCTTTATATGTGTGATTTATTAAGCTTAGAAACCCAAACAAAATAGTGGAACGGATATGGGTGTAATTTATCCGAACGACGGACCTTTTTTATCTTATTAAAATGACATGTTAATGAATGATTTAAAAATACACTTAACATATAGTTTTTTAAGAAGATCATTGAATATCGGGATTCAGATACTCGTTCCAGTCCCACTCCATAGACACTGACAGTTCAGTGTGAAGTACACGGGGGTCAGTTTTAGTACTGGCATGTTTCTGCTATTGTATTAATGATCTATGATTAATCAAAGAGCCGACGTTGCTCAGCGAGTAAGACGTTGGCTCGTTGATCTGGAGTACCCGTGTTCGAACCTAGTGTTGGCCGAGAAAATTCATCGGGATTTTCCGGCGTGCCCCCCCCCCCCCTACTTGTCAGTGGTACAAGACAAGGAGCTTGGCAAGGGGCAACGTATAGTCGTTCAGACGGGACGAAAACCAGAGGCCTCGTGTCCACGCACTGGCGTACATGTGAAATAACCCTTGACAGTTGGAATTGAAAATAAGAGTAGGCCGTGGCGACGCTGTCTGGACAAATTTCCCCTTATAAAACACTGCATGGCGTATGCTCGTATTAATTAGCAGAATACGATGATGCACAATCTCAGTTTAATTCATTTTGTATCTTTTCTTCAAAATATTAACTACACGTACAATAGATGCTGTTCCTTGACAGACAGATCCTTCGTCCTGCACCACTGACAAGATTAAATCGCGCCGGAAAAACTCGAGGGATTTTTCTCGGCCAACGCCGGGAGCGAACCCACACAGCAGTTACAGTATAAATAGGCAGAGTGAGCCTTTGACCTAGAGCCCACGGGTATCTGGGGCCCTCTGCGTATAACCATGTTTCAAATGTACGCCGGGTATTTGGGTAAGTAAATCCGGCCCTGTAAGAGCCCTTTTAATAGCGAGTGCATAAGGACCACACCGCTCAAAACAAAACTAGACAAGATAAACCTGCAGACAAGACAGAATATAGACACTGCAAGAAATAAACAAATATCAAATCAAGTGAATGGATCCGGAGGCCAGCCATAAGTCATTATAGTAGGGTCTTTGCCTTCTGTATTCGCTGGTCAATTTACATGTATAGTAGACATACAACTGTCATCATCTGGAATTTAGATTGGACAGGTCTATCATTGACTTGTTACAGCTGCAGGTTCTGTGTTTAAAGAGGCATGAAAATAGTAATTTGTATTGGTGAAGCCACATTTACATGTTTAACTGTTATCACGAGTTAGATCTAAAAACCCATCTCAAAACCCTTTCTCTCAGCGTGATTTGAGGTGAGTCGAGGTGATGAGGCTGTCACCCAAACGTGTATATTTTATACCTGAGTTGGCTATCTGCCCTACCCATCTTCTTATAGCACAATCAAACTTTGGTTTATCGTTCACTTGACTAAGATGGTTATCTGTTATTGACTGACAGTATGTTATTCTCACGGGGTAATGAGATTATTAACTTAACACGACTTCAAGAGACCTGGAGTGAAATCGAGAGATCAACTAAGCTTAGAATAAAGGATATTTTTTTATATTTTGAGGTACCCGTGAGCATGCCCAGATATCGGCAAAACATGGTTTGAATTTCAGAAAAGAGGATAGATATGCCAGCAGGCATGGTTAGTAGTATTAAAATCTAAAAAAAATAAATAATAGATCCCCGTTTTATTACCTGAAGACAAATAGCTAGTTTTCAGAATAAAGCATCGACGTGTTAGGCTACCACTGTAGTTCTTAAAAGGCGCGGCTTCCACTTGGCAGTGGTGCAGGATAACCATTGGGATGTCTAGTCATTCGGAAGGGTTGAAAATCCGATGCTCAATGTACACAGTGGCATGCACGTAAAAGAACCCTTGACAGTTGGATTCGAAATAAGAGTAGGCCGGAGGGCCGCTGTCCGGGCAGGCAAAATTTTCCTCACTGTATATCGTCTGAGGTTAAACCCCATTTCATTCCGTGATTCTCAATAACAACCAAATAATAAAGAAAACATATTGGTTTTGAAAATGGATGTTTTTATATTAATCCCAAAAATACATTTGCTTTTTATTTTATGTTTAATATTGACTTTCAAAACAATTATTTTATTCGCCTTGATGGAATGGATCTTAGTTTTTATTTTGAAGACACTTGCATTTGAATAGTATTTTATATTATTTATTCGCTTTTCCAGCAATTTCAAAAGATTCGCGTTTTTCTGGACAACAATAATATACTCGTTATTCAATTACAATTACACTACTTTGATATATTTTCTTTTGGTAGCCACGGTGGCTCAGTTATTGCGGTTTCGAACCCGGTGTAGGCCGAGGTTATTCGACATTTTCCAGCTTGGTTTCCACTTTTGAAGATCTGACAAGATAAAGGTCTAGTTGTTCGAATTTCCCTCATAGCACATTGGTGGCTCAGTTATTGGGGGTGCTGAATAACTAAAGAGGACGTTGCGGTTTCGAACCTGGTGTAATCCGAGGTTCTTCGAGATTTCCCAGCTTGGTTTTCCCTTATCAGGACTGAGTATCTGACAAGAAAAGGGTTTAGTCTTTCGAATAGAACGAAAACATGTCCGTTAACGAATTGTTGTTCGGGCAAAATGTCCCTCACAGCACATAACATGGCACCCTGTTTACATTATCCCGGTCGATGAAGAAAAGTAGGACGTTAAACCCCATTTCATTTTTATTCTATTTAAAAAAGAATCACGAGAACTAGTAAATTATTTTGAAAAAGCCGAAAGACTTCCTTTAATAAAATGTCATAAACGAATTAATAAAATGGACACAGTCAGACTGTAGTCTATTTTTTGTGCATATCTGATCTGTAGTTATGTCTAATCTGTATTTAAGGAAAGTATTAATCTTCTCACCTCCGGGCACTCAAGACGCTGATGAATGACTTGTAAGTCACCAGGCCAAGATGACTATAACTAAAGACAGGACCGCCTACCCGTGTACAACACACAGAACAAAATGAAATGCGAGTCTTCATTCTTTGTGGAACCTGACTCAAGGTATATGGGAGCCGGGTTCAGGGGATAACGTCTATAATCGGGCCGTGTTATTAATTGACATTAACGATCTGACTTGCACTGGAAAGTATACAATTTCAATGTCGTTCATATCATTTGTATCTGCATTCACAAAACATTTTACTTGAAGTACAAAAAAACCCAAACATGTAAATTATATAGTGTAGGAGATTATAGATTAGCATATTGAGCACTATAATTATAGGTGTATTGTAAACGGTTTTGTTGAATTAGGACAGAATCTAACTGCCAAAAGTCCAGATGGAATATTCACGTATTTCTCTTTTTTGGGGTGAGAACATTTTCACTTCCCTCGGGGAATTATTCCGTAGATATAAAGAAATTACTGGTTTATTTAAATCGATAATACAGGATGTAAATGCCACAGGTCCAGATGGAATATTCAATTATTCCCCTTTTTAGGGTGAGAACTTTTCCATATCCCTTAGGGCATTAATCCGTATGGATTTTTAAAAAAAAATATAACTGGTTTGATTTATTTAAATGGATAATACAGAATCGAAATGCCAAAGGTCCAGTTGGAATATTCACGTATTCCTCTTTTTGGGGTGAGAACGTTTTATTTCGCTTGGGGAATTAATCCGTAGATATAAAAAAAACAAACAGTTTATTTAAACCAATAATACACAAATAGTTTATGATCAGCTAACATTATTTAGGTTTACTTTACCCTAATATCAAATCGTGTATTTAAAATGAAATGTAAAGTTGTTTAACCATCCAATTTTCTGCACTGAGCGGGGTTATGAATAAATCTATAATATTGGTCGGTTTGGTAGAAAATCAATCTTTTTTAATATGAAATCATTTAACTTGAAATAAAGGAAAGGTTTTTTAAGGTCCTACATAGTTTACTTAAACCGACAATACACAAATAGTTTATGGTCAGCTAACAGTATTTAGGTTTAGTTTACCTTAATATCAAATCGTGTATTTTAACTGAAACGAAAAGGTATTTAATGTCAAACCTTTCTGCACTGGGCCGTGTAATGAATAAATGTATGATATTAGTCGGTTTGATACAAAATCAATCTTCTTTTAAAACTTTATCCTAATATCAGATCATTTAATTTGGAATGAAAGGAAAGGTTTTTTTTATGGTCCTACTTAAATAAATGTACAAGATTTGGTTTTTAAGATTAGAAAATTTATCCTAATATCAAATCATTTAATGGAGCTAAGTCGCTAATATTTGGGATCTAGAAATTGACACAAATGGGTCGCAACGCATATGATAATGTAATATGAATGTATATAAACTGATTTACATTCAATCGTTTTCGTTTTTACCCTAATTTCAAATCAGTTATGTTTGGCGAAATACGCCAGAAGCCTCAATGGAATGGCAATCTCTAGCGTCTGGTTATTTCTGCCTACACCGATAGTATTTATTGTGCATGCTCTCGAGATAAGAATAAGAAGTCACCGTTTGTCATGACTTGTGGAATATGTCTAGCCTCGTTCTTTGAGTCCCGTGCTACAAATGGCGCTGAAACGCATTATGGTACACGATTCGTGTACCAGTGGTAAAATGTTTATTTTGTCTTAAATATTGAATATCAGAAGTCCATCTTTTTCCGGTAAGATCACAACATCAATACTGATTGAAATTGACAAATAATTCGTGTTTTCAATGTCGAAGACTTTGGATGATATTGAGTTAGAGCTACTTTAAATTGAAATGAAAGGAAAGGGGTTTTAAGGTTCTACGTAAATAAATGTACAAGATTGAGTTGTTTTCGGACACCAAAAAAGATAATGTCATTTCGGTTTGTCCGAAAAAAAAAAGAAACGATCATTTTTAAGATTAGAAAATTTATCCTATATAATATGAAATCAATTATTTGAAATGAAATGAAAGGTGTTTAAGGTCCTGCTTTTCTGCAGCAACCGTCCAATGAATTATTTACAAGATTGGGGGATTTTCTTTTCTGGACCTAAACGATAATCTCATTTCGGTCTGATACAAAATCCAATCCAAATTTAAGATTAGAAACTTTGAACAATGAGTTAATTTATTGATTTATTGAGTCCGTGCCCATTAATGCCGATGTCATGTTATTCTTCTCTTATATAATCCAAAATAAGACAAAAGATATGGACATATTTCAAATAGGACTCTATAAAGCGAGTGACAGATTGAAAGTCCACAAGCTATAAATTAATTCTGATCAAACTGGTCATTACCTTTGAGAACCTAACAGACCTTTAATTGTCCTGTAATTGGCTGACCCGCTGCCGGACACAATTAGATGCTGCGTAAGATGGACACCGCTATGATAACCATCGGTGCCCATTAGATAAATGGTCAGTTAATGTGATGTCCACTATCGGCTTGTTATAACACAAGAGTCGTGAACAAAACAATATTGAAACATAAATCACACTATGGTACTTGAGTATGTCGTCAAACGAAGATGATCGAAGTTCAAGTAGAATAATATTTTCCTTGCGACAATGATCACATATGACCATATCCTTGAAATGTTACAATAGCTTTCTCGCCACATCGGAAGTTTAAAGTTACAATTTCATATTTTCTAAGGAAGTCAAAACATAATTATTTCTATGTCTTTTGCTCAATAGGTTGTCAACTCACTATTATACGATCATAGGTGTCATTCTCACACATTAAAATCATAACACCAGAAATAATAACACAATTACCTCCCAATTACCACCATTGTTTTCCTATTCCCCACCATGGAATAGCTATCTTAAAACGTTTGAATTTGAAGTTGAAAATGATATTTTTGCCAATTTCTCAACTGGCAATAGTGAATTATAGGATTAATAGGATTATTCTTTAACAATGTAGGACTGTTAATAGATACCATCTATTTTAGGGCTTTATTTTAATAACTTTAAGGTTTATCCATTTGTTTTGTTTTTTTTTAAAAAAAAAAAACATCCTTTTTGATTTTTAATAAAGGTTTGAAGTGAAAATTAAAAAATAGATTTTAAGGTTTAAGGTTTATCCATTTGTTTTCTTTTTAAACATCCTATTTCATTTTTAATAATGGTTTGGTATGTAACTTAAAAATTAAATTGAAAAATTGTGATTCGTATTAACAAAATATTCTGTTTCCGAATAAATCTCCAATATTTTTTTTCACTTGTTGGGCTCTAAATTATGTTATTTCAGATCAGGTAGATGTCACTTGAAAACGATAGTAAGAAAATTGTGCCGCAAGTGTCATTGCAAAGACATGAAATTAAATTTAATGAAATGGGGTTTAACGTCGTACTGTTCTGCATCGACTTGTTATAATGAAGACTGGCATACGCCATGCAGTGTTCAATGAGGGGCACTTTGCCCGGGAATTGGTATTACGGTCTACTCTTTTTCGAATTCCAACTGCCAAGGGTTCTTTTACGTACACGCCAATGTTTACAATGACCTCCGAACGACTATACGTTGTCCCCTGCCAGAACCTTCGCCCTGCACCACTGGCACTGTAACTGGATAGAGCAATACACTATAACACATACGTATCGACGAACAATAACTTATTTTATTTGGGTGACGTTTCGAAGAATATTTGAACTAGCAAAGTAAAATAATGTGTAGAGCAATTATATATAGACGAGTCTTGTAGTGCTGTAAATGAACAATTACACTGTTGATTCTCACTGAGAAAAAACGAATCATTACCTGTGTAGCATTTTGAATAAAAAGAAATTAAACGGAATTTAATTAAATGTCATTTAAGTTACTTTCTGATCAGAAATCATTTCTGCATATGGACCTTCTAAAATTGTTTGAATACATTTGCCTGACAGTTGTCGTGGTAATGTTCACAAAATATTACAGGCAATTAGATTTTGGCATTTGACTCCTGGTAATGGAATGTCAGCAATATGTTAACGTTTTTAAATTCTACTTTATTGGAAGAAAGAGGTAATAATGTTATGTCATGCCATCACGTCAAGTTTTAATAAGAAATGCAGGTAAATAATGGATGAACGGCAGGTGAGAGAGTAATAATTTCCAGGTGATTAACTGTATATACATGGTCATCATCTGGCAGAAATTGTACAAGGTGATGGTAATCCTCCAATATATTGTGGAACTCCAGCCAAACGTAAACACTGTCACTTTCCTCATCACCAGCAATAGACGGGGGTTTCAAATCGCATTACAGAATTTTTCAGCTCCACTGAATGTTAAGAGTTTAAGGAAAAGACGATTATAAACTTAGTTAAGATTGACAACTCTTCTGTTCTCTCTCAATCGTGACAGAGTGTACATAGCAAATTATAAATAAATTACAGTTCCAGGTTCCCGTGCATACAAGTTTCAAGTTTTAATGTTAGGGATGTTTGTTTCACCGTGAACATGTTATTTTTACTGGGAGAAGCCAAGATGCGCAATTTTTATCAATTGACCCAATCCGTTTGCCAACTATTTGCAATAAAATATGCTTAAACTTACAAAATGTGTTATTGAAACTAATTTGTCAAATACTGCGATAAAAGGGTCGCTAAGTTTTATATATAAATGGACCCAATCCTTTTGAAAATTATTTGCAATAAAATATGTTTAAACTAACAAAATGTGACGATAATATTATTTAAGTGGCATTTAGTAACTTGACAGATAAATAAAATATAAATATACTTATGGAAAACAGCTACTGATTTATTTAGGCGACGTTTCGAAGAGTATTCTATCAACGTTTCAAGCTCTTGAAAACGTTGAGAGAATACTCTTCGAACCGTCACCTAAATAAATCAGTAGCTGTTTTCCATAAGTATGTTTATAGTTTATTTAACAAAATGTGGTTTTGAAATTATTATGACAAATATTGCTACCCAAGAAATCAAAATTGAATACTGGTATACGAGAAATCAAATTCCTATTCATATTCATATTATTAAAAGGGTATTAAAAATAATTAAATCACACTTAAAAGTCAAAACACCATAAAAGTTACTGGATGTTCCTCTATTTTACAATTCTTTAGTTATCTAACAGAATTCGTATCTAATAGAAATTAATAAACGAATATGTTAACACAAATACAGAGCAAGAGTTCAGATAAGCATCTGTACTTTCTAAGAGCTTTACAATCAACTAACAACAGTTTTGACTTCAAGGGCAACTTTTTATTTTATTATAAACACTTACACAATATACTTGTGCGGATTGGGTGTCAAAAACTGTGAGAAATAAACTTTAGAAGAGTTTAGTCATACCATTACATCGTTGGGGCACCTGCATCCCCTGCATACAGCCAGAATATCACGTCAGTTAAAGCCCCGCGGGTGATGGGCATTATGTGCTCATAGGTACGTAGTAGATAAAGAAGGAATTCTCGCGGCATAAGTTTCATCATCGCTTTTCACCTAGATTAATCAGGTAATTGTATAGAGGCAACAAGTATCCCGCCGATCGCCATACAATAAACAAGTCTTCTTATTCAATTGTAATGGAGCTGTGAAGACGTAGTTATTTTTCATGCCGTCATCCGGCTGCGAGAGAGTCGGGTTTTATGGACGAGCTTTATTATACTTGTTAACTATCATACAAAATAATATTGCCGTGCCCCATTAACATCAATGACTTCTTGTGATCGGTATATTACTTATCGCTGAAACCAGCCCCAGGGAACCCAACGTATAATGTCTTTATATTGTGATAAAACGATATTTGAGAAACTGAGCTAAGACTGTCTGAATAGAAGATTTTATAATGTGTTTTCTGGATATAAGTTTACCTATCTTCAATAAACTCCCATAACAATTTGTAACGCTTTAAAATTGTAACAAGTAGAATATATTTATTTAAAGATACATTGAGTAAGATTTTGATAAAGAGCTAGCCATTCTTGCTATAATAGTTCAAAAATAGATAATGTAAAGACGTGTGCAATAATTTCAACCACCGTATTGGATGTTCGAATCTAAGTCTCGCTCCTCCATTTTTAGCTTAAATCAAAATATGGTTGAACTGTTTTAATCTATTTAATATCGGAGAAATCGATGCCATCGAGAGTTGATTATGGCCTGGATAAGTTAATTAATGTCTAATTAATAATTTAGAAAACATTTCAGGCCTGAAGAAAGGCCTGCAATAGGCAGATTTAGCTCTTGCATAATGTATTTTAAGGTATATGGCTAGATATAACACAATATAAGAGTTATTCTTCAAATGGTATTTAGAGATCGAATCGCAATACACTCATAAATATCTATGGAATAACAATTACTGGTTAATTAACATGCAACGTTTCGACGATGATATTCCCGCCTTTATCAAGCAAGAGATTATCATCATCGAAACGTTGCATGTTAAAGATACATTATGGGGGATTATATAATGTAAAGGGAATTTGCTGAAAATGTCAGTCAAATTGATCCATTCTGAACCGAGAAGTTAGCGATTGAATTTTCGACCTAGCCTCGATCATCATTACTAAAGTCGGTACGATGAAAAAACATAGTCTCGATTATCCATTTCATGATTTAATCATGAATGGAATTTGAGCAGCAAATCGGCTCCTAATCCAGTAAACATCACAGGCTAGCGATGCCATCGAGAGTTGATTATGGTCTAAATTAATAATTTAGATAACATATTAGGCCTAAAGAAAGACCTGCAATAGGCAGATTTAGCTCTTGCATAATGTATGTTTAATAAACCAGTAATGGCTATTCCATAAATAGTTATTAGTGCCATATAGGGTATTTTTCTTATAAACTGCCACAATTACAACTTGAAAGAGGAATGGGGTTTAACGTCCACTCGAAATAAACTAGGTCATTTCGAGACTAGTATTTGGTCCAATTTTATTTAAATAATTCGCTTGCGCGTAGGGGTCTTTAGCAGTGGGTGAAAACCGAAGGACCCGGAGAAAACCCACGAGGTTGGAACGTACTCCTTGTCACGACAACCGGAGAATCGAAACCACGCCAGTTGACCCAATGACAGACATTATGATACAGCGCGCACACCAATCAAAACCAATGGGCGAGACATTTAACCTAATCGTCTTCAATTCCATACACAAGTCAGACTAAATGTCGTATACCGGTTGTGTGTACTTGTTTTCAAAATTTCACGTTTTGGTTGGTAAAAATGTTACTTCGACAAAGAATCATTTTCGAAATTCCACGTTTTGATTGATAAAAATGTTACTTTAACAAAGGATCTGAAATTCAGGTATATTTTGGTGCGCCACAAGGATCTGTACTTGGGTCGGTATTTTTTGACAGCTTTGTAAATGAACTTTTATTTGTTGATTGCCATTAAAAATTCAGATATTGGCTAGAGAATACTGATCAAAAAAAGCTAGAAAATTAATTGTCAGCGAATAAGTAAAAACTGCACTTTAATATTTTAAAAATTCCTTTGTGTTTAAAAATAACTAACAATACATATATTTATTCGATTGAAGGATGTCGATAATAAAAATAGAACTCGTATTATACAATAACTGTCATTATTTGCCATTTGATTATATTTTTAAAATGAAATGGGTATTATCTTTAAGTGGCATTTAACAATTGAGAAACGCATTAACAGAACACAAATTTTATGGGAAACAATCACTGGTTTGATTACAAAAGCACAACGTTTCGACAAGTATCCTCTATTAGTATAGCGCCACAAAGGTATAACCGCAGTTGGTATTAAAGATCAAACGCGGATCGACTTCTTTTTGGGAAGGTAAAAATATCTACAAATAACGTTAAAAATGAGAAGAAAAATCGATTATTGATGATATGAAACAATCTGGTTACGTTCAACAAGACATCAAAATTACAAAGAAACAAGTCGATAGGTTAACGATTAATTCTCATCAAACGCTTGTTACATGGATGCATTATGCACGATTGTCGCCTTATTTTATAGTAAAATACTGTTTAATAGGGGTGTTGAGAAGGTGTATTGAGGACTATTTCTACTACATTAGCTCAGTTGAAAACGTGTAAGCTTTGTGAAGTTAAATCATCGGTACATCAAGGACTTGCTTATAACACGCTTTATACCTCATTTCCTTTTTTACATAAGATTTAAAGTAAATCTTGACACAAGAAATTATTAAATCTCTTTGACGAATCAGGATTTAAAAGTAAAAAAAAATATATTTGGAATAATTATGAAGCTCTGAGTATTCATGCATACTATGGACTTGCCCATAACATGGTTTATGCCTCATTCCTCTATTTGGAATAATTATGAAGCACTGGGTATTTATGTATACCACGGACTTGCTCATAACACGGTTTATGCCTCATTCCTCTTTTAGAGTAAATCTTAACACGATAAATTATAAAACCCCTTTGACGGATTTGGATTTAAAAGTAAAAAAAAAAAATATTAATTATTTCAATTAATCCTGGTAACATTTCGGAAAAAAAAGATAAATTTAAATTTTGATATTGTACAATGATTGCAGATTTATTGATCATCATCATATCGTCATATTTATCATCGTCATAAATAGTCATTTATTAATTTTCATAATGAATATAATTTTTTATAAAATAGATAAATTGGCTTTCCATGCTTTTGTTGTTAAACTCCCTTAAACGTGTATTGGGGGGGGGGGGGTGGAGTAGTGCGTGCGCGTTTGATCATATGGTCTGTCATTGAGTCAACTGGTGTGGTTTCGAGTCCCACGTTGTACATGACAAGGAGTAGGGTCGCCTGTCAAACTTCGTGGGTTTTATCCGGGTCCTCCGGTTTCCTCCCATTGCTAAAGACCCCTACGCCCAAGCGTATTACTGCAATATAAAATCGAACCATATTTTAGTCCTAAATGACCTGGTTTGTCTCGAGTGGACTTTAACCCCCCATTTCTCTCTCTATCTTTAAACGTTTATTAACCACCTTGAGAAAATAGTAATTCGTCATTGGTTAATATTGTTGGTGTAATTCCCCTATTGTAAATACATGTATATTTTTAATCCTGGAAGCTACATGAACATGCTTCATTACGGAAATTTTACGATATATAAATAAGAGTATCAAACCCATGAATGAGGGGGTATATAAATCATTCTAGCGTGATTATGTCGTATTTCACGGATATTATACCTAGCTTGCCAACAATCAATTCAAACGGAAGAATCTTTTCTTGGATATAGAATCATGTGCGTTGACATAAAGTATCTACATAAAACATCCCGGGGCACCTAGATTACTTGTGATACACTTGATGTATTACTTCTGGTTTATCGTTATTCATAAAGAAAACTCCCAAGACAAGCTTTGTGGGTGATATTACTGAAAATTTTGAAGAATTACGCGGATTAAATTTACTTTTCACGAGAAATAAAGTAATAAAGTTTAATTATAGGCATTGATCTATGTGTGTTCGCACATTTTTCAAGGCCCATTAACAATTTTACGGAACGATTCTTTTTCTTCATCGGTAACTTCACCTGAATGGCAAAAAGACCAAGGGCTAAGAAGGGAACCCTGTATAATCAAGCAACCCCCGTGTAACTGATCCTCACGATCAAGCTTCTTCTTGTTCTCGGTAAATTTTCTGAACGTATTTTTTGTAAAACTATAATTATCATCATGCCGCTCAGTTTGTTTAGAATTATTCTTTATGAAATATCAAACCAAGATAAATATCTAAAGGGTACTGGGTGGTACTGACTGGGCTAATGAAGACGGGCATACGCCATACAGTGCGCTATGAGGGGAAATATTTCCCAGGCAGCGGCGCTACGACAAACTCATATAATGAATTCTAAGTTGCAATGGTTCTTTTACGTACTTGCCCATTCTGATTAAAACAATGATCCTATTTTGTTTCGTTTTTTATAGGTCAAAATTTCGTTATGTAGTGTAGGCCATCGAAAGTATAAAAAAAACGAAACGAAATATAGATCTGTATTTTAATCAGATAGATGGTTGCCTATAACCAAAAAGATAGATATTGGTATATTACTGTATAAAGAATATATTTTTTGGATTTATTTTACAATCAGACTATTTAAAAATTCAAAATTAATTTTAAATAATAATATAAATTGAAACTATTGTTCTATTTTGTAGTGCATTTTATAGATTTTCTTTTTCTATTGTCGCAATTGGATAACATAAATAAAATTGATACAGTTGATCTTGTTGGTAGATTTTAGTTTCCGTTTTTCCTGTATTGAAACTATTGTTCATTTTTATAGAACATATAGAAATTAGTTTTTGTTTTTTCAGTATCACAATTAATTTCAGATTAACATAAATAATAATGATAGTATTGTTCTTTATTGTAGTATACTGCATTTAGATTTCCGTCAGTAACGGCGAGTGGCTATCAAATACTTTCGGTGATAAGCATTTGTCAAACGGAGCCCTTGATTTTACATAAATATGAATTATGAACTCTTTGTGTTTAACAAATTTGAGATCTCGATAATTCTTTGGACACTAAAATCAAGACAACAACATTTTTTTGCTCTAAAAAGTAGTACGAATCCTGCACATTGGATATACGTAACTGTTCATGCATCTTGTTTGCTTTTTAGAGAAAAGAAAACAGCCCCAAATTCCAAATAACACACTATGTATGGATAACAATTACTATGGTTTATTTCACTGCGACGTTTCAACAAGATTTCACAAGTCGTTATCAGGCATATAACACAAAACGTCGCAGTGAAATAAACCATAGTAATTGTTATCTATAAATAGTGTGTTATTTGATTATTACTAAATGCCATTCAAAGAATAGAATAACCCCAAATTCCATTTTATTTCATCGTGTATTTGCCTCCGATGAAAAATATGGCACAATGGACAAAGAGTTAGGAATCAGACTATATCAATAATAATAAGCAACGGAAACGTTAATATTTACAATCTTAGAAACGACTTTTCATTGAATTGTAAAACGAGCCTATGTGATCATGATAAGATATTAAATGGGTGGATAAATGCTTTAAAAGATAATTATTTCATAATTGACCTTCCGATATTCTCCATCAAAAATGGACTTCAAAATACAGGAAATAGACAGGTTAACTCTCAATTTCCTTACACTAACATACTGGGTTTTACCTTTGTTCACAGCTAGCCTAGTCGGATAATAATCAAGAATAATCTCGACAACATTAAATGAATTGTAAAATGAATTTTGCAATAACCATAATCCTTCAGATACACAAATAGGGGCAACGATGACTGGTACTTATTTAAGCGACACTCGTACTTTTATGAAATATTAAAAGTCGTATGTATGAATATCAAGCTCATAAGTAGACTGCAATAAAATACCTCATTGAAAATTGATGAATGGTAAATATTTTAATTTTAATATATGGACATTTGCAAACACAGAGAAGTCCAAGATCGCTGATGCACGGCATTTGCTTTAGTACGCGCGGTACATAAAACATTTTAATATTTTCAGAAAACTCTATGAATATTAATATTTTCAGAAGATTCTATGAAAAAATAATATGAAAGCATATAGATAAGTCCTGGTGTACGGCCCTTGCTTTAGTACGTGCGGTACATAAAGAATATTAATATTTTCAGAAGATTATGTGAAAAAATAATATGAAAGCATAATAGACAAGTCCTAATGTACGGCCCTTGCTTTAGTACGTGCGGTACATAAAGCATATTAATATTTTCAGAAGATTCTGTGAAGAAATAATATGAAAGCATAGATGAGTCCAAGATCGCTGATGTACGGCCGTTGCTTTAGTACGCGCGGTACATAAAGCATATTAATATTTTCAGAAAACTCTATGAAAAAAATAATATGAAAACATAGCTGAGTCCAAGATTGTTGATGTACGGCCTTTGCTTTAGTACGTGCGGTACATAAAGCATATTAATATTTTCAGAAGATTCTGTGAAAAAAATAATATGAAAGCTAATTATATTTAAAATAGAAATTTTATTCCTATCATAATTAATAATATCATATATTTGGCAAGAATATTTCACAATATTTACAAATAAAAGTAGAAAAGTATAAAATTAAAAGGCACCGAAAATATTTGTTTGGATTTTTTTTTTCTCCAGATAATTAACAATAATAGCAAACAATTCTAGCTACCTCTTTCACTTTATCCAGTTAAAAAAATTATAAATAGTTTGTGTTCTTATTCCACACATTAATAGTCACTTTAATAAACAAAGTTATATTCGTTTTTAGTTTGTGAACAATTGAAAAATCAACGGGGACTGTAACAATTCACATAGAGTTATTAGAGAGTCTTTTACCACTCTTGAACATTAACAGATGGAAAAACAGTTCATTTTCGTATTAAGGCATGACTTGGCATCGGATGTAGATGAGGAAATTTGTGTGGATAATGAGGTGCATAGGTAGGTCGTATTGTTGAACCGTTGCACTGACTGCAGGCACATGGTGCAGGCCATCTAGTTAACATGTGGTTTCTGTCATAATGTACGGGAGATGGTGAGGTTGTTGGTGAGTCCTTGGAGGAAACAGGAGACATAGCAGATATATCATGAGGAGTTAGTCCATTAGCACTGGTGATGGCATGAGACAACGTCGGTAACCCAGCGACCACTGGTAATTGAGCATGTGGATGATGTTGAACGTGTGTCACTGGAGTGTTCGCACGTGTTGGATGATGAGCGTACACATCACTAACAAGCTTTTTCATTTCCTCTAACGAACTACTCAACATTAGAATATAGTTCTTCGCTAACAGTAAAGTGGCAATTTTTGAAAGTTTTCTCACTGAAGGTCCATTAGCATAAGGCATCACTTCCCTGAGTCCGTCTAAAGCCGTGTTTAAATCATGCATTCTTCTTCGTTCGCGACCGTTCACTTTCAATCGCAAAAGTTGTAAATCTTCCTCACTTAGACTTTCTTCTCCCGTAGCTCTTCTTTTAGAAAGACATTTTCGTTTCGCAGGAGATGATCTCCCTCTGGAACTACAATCAGAATCGGTTCCATCAACTTTAATAGTTCTCTCTCCGTCACTGAAACAATCTTGATCCGAATTACTTTTACTGGTATCCATTATCTGGGAAACTGTGGAATCTTTGTCTTGGAACAACTGTCAAAAGTGAGGTTAACTGTCATTTAACTGAAGCAAAGCTATGGCTCACTACTGGCTTCTAAAACATTTGCTCTTCAATATTGTACTGCTGTTAGTTCAAGCTTTCTAAACTTTCGTGGTTATTGATACAAGCCTCTTTATACGGTGACAATTCTTAAGCAGGGGACGTCTTATGTCTGTCAACTTAGAGGGCGGGTCCCGTCTTTTGCACGGCTTAAGGACCCCCACTGAGCTCGACCAATCGTCCACGATTCTTTTCCAGCTGTTGAGGGGAAAAACTCTTCTAAACAATGCGTTTCAGGCGTCAACTAATGAGATTGTCGTTTGATACAACACGTTTAGCTAAACGAAAGAATTAACAGTGCAAAACGTCAAGACATCAAGGAGAAATTCGATCACCACTCAATCATTTAACCATGTAAAAACACTTATATATCATTTAGATATTTTACAAACAGAAACTACTACAAAAGTTTCAAACAAATACTTTGGGAATGAATCATGATCAGAAATTATATTTTATTTATTAATATATACCTTTTTTTAAAATTTGGAAAGAAACTTTAACCGTGCTGAGAAAAGGGTAGCCTATTTTATTCATTTGAAACGGTTCATAGTAAAATGTAAATTTTTCGAATCAGTTAAATGAATATCGGAAGCTTGATGTTTGTATAAATTAGAGAGCTTAAACATGGGCCTTATAAGCTTGCACGAAAACATAAATAAATATTATGCTTGGTTTAATTTCGTCAATTTTGTATATTAACATTTACACGTAATTACAGAAAAGTAATTTCTCTGAAATAAAATAAAATTATAGTTGGGCCTATTTATTTTTCATACAATACATCTTTGTTTTTCTCGACATCACATATTCCGTAAAGCTGAAATTTATGTGATCTATATCCGGTAACATGTTGGCATCGTTTTATCGGCAATAAACAGGCTCTCCCCAAATCGTTCTCTGTGAGGCATTACTAAAAAGGTAGGCCTATACCTGATCATATAGAATAAAAGAAAACACCAATCTATAACATGATTTTATAAAAAAGATCAAGGATGTTAGTCTTTTTCAATCATTTTTGTTTTATGAAAGAAAATTCTTAAAATAACACAAGAGAAATTCTTTCAAGAAACATTGAGGGTCTACGTTAAATTATCGAAACTTGCGCTTCTGTAGCCAAGTGAGAAAATAGGAGACAAGCCTCGTGTGTGTAGTGTCTCTCAGTCTAGAATAAACGAAGAGCAAAATTCGGGTGTATCGAGAGTATTGTCTGGTCTTTTTTTTTTTTTTGGGGGGGGGGGGGGGAGGACAATTATACGTAGGCTACTGCAGCACCGTATTACATAGTTCCTTTAGGAACTGTCTCTGAGTGGACGATGTCGCTCAGAGACAGTTCCTAAAGTAACTGGGCCCCTACGTATTACAGAAAACGCTCAAGTTCTTTCCAGTATTTTAATGATAGATGGAGTAACATTTTTTAGTTTTACATGTGATTTCCGGCAAAAAACAAGAACAGTAATAAGTGGGAAAATTGTGGTCTATTTGCATTCTATTTCATTTTTATAAAAGAAGACAAAAACATTGCTGCTGCTTTCTCTGTAAGCAGTCACTTAAAGTATTGGAGGTTAGAGCTAAACTTAGCAGACGCCCTTTTGTCGATGTCTTTAGAGTAATCTTTCTCTTGTATAACTCTTCTGGGTAGAGTTATGTTTGGTCCTTGAAAGGTTTTGATTGGATGACAGCTCGGCATCTCAGCCAATGAGAACGAGTTAGAACGAGATTTACCGGAAGCTGGATGACATGCTGAAGAAATGTAAATATTGTTTTCTAGATTGTAATAATTTATATTCTTAAAAATAAATTCAGTATACATACAAAGCCACCACAATACAATCATGCCAGTAATCTGCTCATCGTGTGATAAATCAGCTATTCTGAAAAGACCGAAAACTGTAAGTTGCCTATCGTAATATAATTATTTCTTCTGATTCAACTTAATTTAAGTGATTGTGATTAATTAAATATAGAAAATAATGTTTGATTACTTATTCAGTTCCAGTTTTATTTTCATCTTATTTCATCCTTTATTTGGATTAATTATGTGGTGACTGTGATTGGTAGTGAGATAGAATAGAATTATGTAGATGTTATTTTCCTGCTACAGGAATTAATGCGGCTATCATCAACATTGTGTGTTTGTTGGTACCGGTTCCACTGTCTTCTGATCACAGACTGTGACACATTAAGCATTTTGGCTACTGCTCGCTGTGTAGAACCCATTTGAAGCATGCCAAAAGCACATAGACATTCATCATGTTGAAGACGTCTCATTGCAAATTAAACGTAACACACTAAGATACGCTAAACAGTAAATCTTATGCAAGAACCGATAGGAAAGCAAACATGTATAGTATAAACCAGCATGCGTCAGTTTTCATCAACCCTTCCTTGAAGTGTCAAATTTGACAATGAACCCCTCCCACGTGTATGGCACTATTGCGTGTCACCCATGTAGGTCAGTGGTTCTGTTGGTGCGATAAGTTCTTCATCTGTTAACATACTCTCAAACCATGTCAAGTGTCCATGACTATTTATCATATCACAACCTGCATAGGTATTTGCATTTCAATATCTCCTACTTTTTTTTAAGAGTATAATATTAATTTAGCTCTGAATAGTCTTGGGGGGGGGGGGAATGGCCAAATGGTTAGCGTGTGCGCACTGCATCATAAAGTCTGTCATTGAGTCAACTGGCGTGGTTTCAATTCCTGGTTGTACGTGACAAGGAGTAGGGTCGCCTGTCCAACCTCGTGGGTTTTCTCCGGGTCCTCCGGTTTCCTCCCACTGCTAAAGACCCCTACGCGCAAGTGAACTATTGAAAAAGAATAATTCGGAATTGACCCATATGTTAATCCCTAAATGACCTATTTCTCTCTCTCTCTATAATTAATCTAGCTCTGAACTACTTGTGCAAAGCCCTGAAGATTGTGGGCTACATGTACCAGTTGTAGTGACTAGTGGCAAACATGACACCGCTACAATATTTTCAGCGACGCCCGGGACTCGTTAAGTATTTTGTTGGACGGCTAATTTTTTGCATTCTGTCGCCCGCGGATAAGCCGATTTTCTCTAACAGAAATTCATTGAAATTGAAATAAAACAATACTCGGTGATTATTTAAAGCATTTTAGTTCCACAATAATAATAGCCGAATAGACCAACTTCAGTGCTTCCGGTCATAGCTTCTGGTACTAAAAATAACTTTTTGAAAAATAAACAAGTACCGTATAGTCGAATAACAACATTTCTTTAAAAATTTGATTTTCATTGGTCAAAATATCATACTCTCATTATTATAGGAGTCTCTCTTCCAATGAAAATCATTGATTAATAAATTAGATCCATATAGAAAAAAAAATTGGGTGATTCTCTTTCATCTGCTTCTTGTTCTACTTAAAGACTGATAAATGGAGAAATACCTTTTGCTCCAAAATAAAACTAAATAAGTAAGAACACTGATATCTTACCCCACATCATTTTCAATTAAACATAAATATTTTGTTGATGTTGAAGTGTGTCAACACACTACAACAGTAACAGATAATGTTTCAAATGACTGTATTGTTGATGATATTGACTAGGTTAGGTTGGGTTGTGTGGTCTAGTGGTTTAATGCATGTACATGAAATCATAATATCTGTCATTGAGTCAAGTGGCATGGCTTCAAATCCCTGTTTGTATGTGACAAGGAGTAGGATCGCCTGACCAGCTTGTGGGTTTCTCCGGGTCCTTTGGTTTCCTCCCACTGCTAAAGACCCTTACACTCAAACAAGTTAATGGAATAAAATTGAACCGTCAGTTAGTCCCGAAATTACCAAATTTTTGTCGTGTGGATGTTAAACCCTATTTTTCTCAATTTCTCCCTTGATGATATTGATAGAAATTATTATTGAGGATTAGAGCAGATATCTGTTGACACTATTGGTTGTTGTTGTTTGTTACAATTTTAATGTTCAATACAATTATTGATGATAACATGGACAGGTTGAGTTAAACCTGCGCAAAGTTCACAAAACAGTTTCAAACTTAAGTTAAGAATTTACTCATAATTGTTTGCATTATTTTAACTAAAATATAGTCCTTTATAAAACTCTTGTTGTTTTAATGTGTCAGATACATCAATGAAAAAAAACTATGACTATGTGCAAAATTTTGTGTTTCTGGATCAAAGATATTTCTCATAAACAGGGATTGAAAGTTGAGTAAATTCTTAACTTAAGTCTCAGAATGCTTTGTGAACTTGGGGCCTAGTATATTGGGTCATGTACATGTAGCCCACTAAATATTAGATTAGGTCTTTCGTACAATGTATATGGATCAGTTTTGTACAGAGTAAACAGCTCCTCTCATCCCTTGGCAGCTGACAGAATTAAAAGTTCAGAATAGTATTAATTTGGACTGGTTTGCTGCCAAAATGCCTACCCTAATTGGTTGTGTTTCATCAATCCTTTTGATGATTATGGGCAACCCAAGCCTTCAAAAGGGCAATATGAAACATTGCTTGATAATGACTAGACAAGCGTAGTCGAAACATTGCTTAGTTATAAACAGTAATTGTATTCCATAGAATTGTGACCTGTATGGAACAGTTATCAAATAACTACACATGTGAACTTCAAAGATTGTGATTTAAATGCCTCCCCACAGTATCTTAATGAACTTTTAACACTGTATAAACCATGTCAGAACCTGCACTCTGCTGATAAAAAGCTTAATTTTTACTTCATGTTGAACACGCAACTCGAAAATTGTCAAGGCGAGCGAGGCATTATGATGGGAAAAAAGACGAATCTATTCCCTAGCCACTTCACTATTTAAGCCTTGTAACTTGTACTGTCCCCACATGAAACAATGCTACAACAAGTTGCATTCATGCGCATCGGTGATGGGCAGGAGTATATAATAGTATACGCCGCAGATTACACAAGATGCTATCATTGATGTCTGTCTATAGTCACTCTATAGGATTAGGGAACCGTCAGCTAAACAACAAGAATTCGTTTGGAAGTGGAAGCATTAATTAGACCAGACTGGTGTTTTTGAGTCGATGGTTTGAGTAATTAGGGATCCCTGCAAAGGGTTGGGAACCGACATATTTGGGTCTGAGAAAAGGCACTTTCAGCAGTAAAAAAGGGCACTGTCGAAAATTAGGGTGGGCGCACGACCCTCGCGCCCCTCCCCCCTTGGATCCGCCTCTGGTAATGAACTAAATCAGACTATTGCAGGTCTTTAAATTCAATGGTTTCAAATGTTATAAACTATTATCTAGACATTTATTGACATCACAAGCCTACAATCAATTCTCTAGACCTTCGGATGGCTGAGATTTAAATGGTTTAGAACACCCACAAGATTTTAAAAATTAACAATAAAATGGATAATCGAGACTTAGTCTTGATTGTCAATTACCACTGATTTGATAATAAACAATCTGTGCTACATCTTCAAACATCTTCGCTCAGAATAAAGTAATTGGACTGAAATTTTCAATATATTCATTATTCATGATCTGTTTTTGAATTATTATAGCAAGAACAATCAGCTCTTTATCTAAATCTTACATACTGGTACATGTAATACTTTTTTTATATAAATGCTGTACATTTGAAATTGGGGGGTTGGATGGTCTGTCATTGAGTCAACTGGCGTGGTTTCAATCCAAGCTTGTACATGACAAGGAGTTGAGTAGCCTGCCCAACCTTGTGGGTTTTCTCCAAGTCCTCCGGTTACCTCCTACTACTAAAGACCCCTACGCGCAAGTGACGTATTGAACCATATGTTAGTCCCAAAATGACATAGCTTGTGTCGAATGGACCCCTCTCTCTCGCAGTTGTACGTGACAAGGAGTAGGGTTGCTGTCCAACCTCATAGGTTTTCCCCGGGTCCTCCGGTCCCGAAATGACAGCTTGTGTCGAATGGACCTCTCTCGCAGTTGTACGTGACAAGGAGTAGGGTTGCCTGTCCAACCTCATAGGTTTTCCCTGGGTCCTCCGGTGTCCTCCTTCTACTAAAGACCCCCACATGCAAGCGAATTATTAAAATAATATTGAGCCATATGTTAGTCCCGAAATGACCTAGCTTTTGTCAAGTGGACCTCTCTCTCTCACACACATTTGAAATTATTTGATATTGTTTAATAAAGAACTTGCCAACAATAAGTGTTATGTTAGTCCCGAAATATCCTAGCTTGTGTCGAGTGGACCCCTCCTCTCTCTCTCTCTCTTCTCTCTCTCTCTTCTCTCTCTCTCTCATTTGAAATTATTTGATATTGTTTGATAAAGAACTTGCAAACAATAAGTGTTATGTTAGTCCCAAAATGACCTAGCTTGTGTCGAGTGGACCCCTCCTCTCTCTCTCTCTCTCTCTCTCTCTCTCTCTCTCTCTCTCTCTTCTCTCTCTCTCTCATTTGAAATTATTTGATATTGTTTAATAAAGAACTTGCCAACAATAAGTGTGTAAGAAGGCGATATTATGTGATAATGGTGTTAATCTTATAAATCAAGTAATGTTGATGTAAACCAGCATAAATTAAGACACCGATAAAAGCAAGACGTAAATGACACCATAAATAGCAAATGAATCTGGTAGCAAAGTTTACCCAAGCCCTTGAAAGCATTCAAGCTATTAATTTGTATTGTATTATTGTGATTAGTTGAGCTATCTGTTTTCAGGCTACTGGCTTGTCTTTGATGGTCAACAGTGTAGTACATCTGGCACTACCATTGTTCCTTCTGTTAGTATTGGACAGTTTTACGGCCCTAGGGCGAAAAGGGGACCAGCCATCTTGCATAAAACAACCTCATCCAAACATTAGAGAGTATCAAGATCGGTTAACTCTAGTTGTTTTCATATCTGTTACAAGTTATTCAAACTTCCTTAATACAGCTGTCTAATTTTATAAGAAAACAATTTGTGATATAAAAGATAATAAGTGTTAAGTCAGTAATTGAAGTTTGATAGCCATGATATTTGTTTAAAATAAGTCTGAATAAAAAAAAAACCCTGATAATGGTCGACCATAAATAATTATATGAGTACTTATACTTTGTTCTTTTCTTAGTTTAAGTAATTTAATCAGCTGGAGAAAATTTAACCAAGATAATGTTTTACAAATCTTAACAACTGGGGTGGTTTCGAATACCCGGTTGTATGTGACAAGGAGTAGGGTCGCCTGTCCAATCTCGTGGGTTTTCTCCGGGTCCTCCGGTTTCCTCCCACTGCTAAAGACTCCTACGTGCAAGCGAATTATTGAAATAAAATTAAACCATATGTTAGTCCCAAAATGACCCTGTTTGTGTCGAGTGGACGTTAAACCCCATCTCTCTCTCTCTCTCTCTCTCTCTCTCTCTCTCTCAAATCTTAATCTGGACAGTTTGTAGTGGCAGCTGAATAACTTCAAAACATATTTTTCAAATTGCACAAAATACTTTTTAAAACGTTTTGTATTTTTTGGACAATATTTAACTTTTCACAGCTTAATTTACGCTAAAATGTACTTAATTAATTGCAGTTATATGAATACAAAAATTAGAATATTTTTTAAATTTCCAAATAATAAATTCAGCATGTGTTTTCCAGAAAATAAATTCAGAAAGTGTTTTCCAGATAATAACTTCTGAGCGCATTTTCCAGATAATAAATTCTGAACGCATTTTCCAGATAAATTCTGAACATGTTTTGCGGATTTATATTTATTTTTATTTTAAAGTTCAGTTAATACTGAATATCGTTCAGATTTGCTGGTGAGTGCAAATCCAAGAATGCTGGTCATAGTTTGTCCCCTAAAATTATTACTTGGTTAAATGTGTCATACATAAACAACATGTTGCCTTTTATTTTTTTAAAAAAAAACCCCAAACATTCTATTTTGAAAATTAGATGATTCATATCTGAAAACATCCAGTCTGTATAGCTTAACAAAGCTAAGAAAAATGTGAACATATTATGTTGTGTTATATTATAATGTGTTATCAGAGATGATATCTACAAGATAATAATGTAAGATAGTCTTAAACCCAGCTCTCTCTTACTTAATTAAAGACTCTTTAACATTCAGCTTTTATTTCTTACAGTAAACCTGATCTCAAAGAGGACTAATAACGCTTCAATCTGATATTAAAGCAGATATGATCCCCATATGACACATCAGTGAAAATTAGAATTTAATGCCCCCTCATTTTTATTTAATAATTAATGACAATATCCTCTTTCAGTTAAAGCTTGCTTGTCTTTGGTATCAACGGCTTTTGGTTAGTCAATTGAATCCTGTTTTGCTCGTTGACGTCTTTTTAGCGACCAACGCCTGAATAATGTTTAGTTTGTGTTTGGCGTGAGTTTATCTAGGTGTTACATCTAAACGTTTACTAGTATCATATGATACGACCTTTAACCTACCTGTCAACAAAACAGATTGATACAAATAGCTAGGTTAAGAACTCACGGCTTCTCTGTTTCACTAATTTAAAGTTTAAATAGAATCTTTTGTAATTTAGAGTAACCATGGGAATGTCACTTTTTAAAGATAAGATATACATGTACAGAACAACACCTGCTGAAAAAAATAAAATCTCAAAAAACTTTAAAAACAGAAACCTGATTTAATAAAAACACGTAAATTACTATCCCCATCTCAACAGGTAAATCTCGTCTAATCTCACTAAAATACCAGTTATACAATATAACAAATATATCTACACATTTGAGCTTTAATTTCACACGTTTTATAATTGGCCAGAGAATGGCGGAATAATCTGGGATGTAGCCATATCCTGATTCAGCCATTGTGCCGGCCACAGATAGATACAAAACGTAGCACAATCCTTGTTCCGCCCACTGTGAAAATTATTACCTTTGTGACAGACTTGACTTGAGTTGTCGGTAAAAAGGTATGCTTGTTTAAAAGGTGTAATTAGAGCTCTCTTCTTGGTGGGCAGGTGACTTCTTCCCATGTCTAAAACTGATCCATCACAGGCTGTTTTTGTTGATGGTCCGACTGTTTTGTCTCAGTTTGTAGTTTAACACCACATATGTCAACTATAGTGTTTTGTAACTAAAAAGGTGTTTTGCTGCTACAAACTGTTTCTCCTCCTCCTGAGCTAGGAATTCATCATTCTTTGAATACGATCGTTATCCTGTCACACTTCTATGACTTTTTCCATTTACTAAGAAAGAATAGAGGTATCTTTGTGACTTAAGATGGACTTAGGTTACTGCCACACTAGTTACTGGTCCCGACTTGATAAATATTACCACAAATTGAAATAAATATATTTTAATTCTTAATGGAAACTGCCATATGAGCATCTTTTCAGAAGAACTGTGGGATATCTATATAAGTTATGAACTTTTTTCTTCTTTGAAATCATGTTTTAATTGGGTATGGTTTGTGCCCTTTGCGCTGATTTATGGGATGAAGTTTGACATAGACACGGACTAATTGTGACTGAATGACCACATTTTGCCAGATGTTGTAGAAGTTAAATGAATAGTCCGAAGAAAGCAAGCCTTAAATCAACTTGTTGCTACAAGTTTGGCAACTTGGCATTTGTATTGTCTCAATCATAATATTCTATAAATCTATCAAACTTTTAAGATGTTTAAAAGCTACAAGGGTCACTCCTTTCCCATTGTCTTTTTATAGTGAGTAGCTTTGTCATTGATGACCCCCCAAAAGTTTTCCAATGATGCAAGGTTTCAATTGACCCTTTAAATGTGTATAAGTCACAAGAGGTCAGATCTTGAGCAAGCTGCATAATAAACTTATGAGACAGTATGAAGTTGAAGAGGGTTTTGTTGTGTTGTATTAAAGCGGTGTTAGGAAGATTGGTCAGTGTTTAGCCATCTGTACAAGTAGAGCATCATTATTGTATTGAGCTGTTGACATGAGGTGGACAGTGATAAACAGACATTGCATGTCAACTTCAAGTTTTTTTTTTTTATATTTTACTTATTTTGACTGTGTTTATTACTTATTCTTAATGACAATCACCAAACAAATGCTGAGATTAAAACCCCCTCTGGGTTTTTTTTTCTATTGAATTCAGGCCATCAATGACTTTTTCAAGAAAGGGTGTCATATAAGTTTTCATTTATTATAAACCAAGTAAAGGATGATTTCTTTTAGATTAATTTGGTTTTGGAAAAACTAAAGGTGTGAAGAAAAAAAAATATTCAAAAAAAAAATTGGTTTTGGAAAAACAAGGGGTGTGAAAAAAAAAGTTATTTAAAAAAAAGAAAGGTTTTGTCAGAACTTTTGGTAAGCATTTTGTTACTACGCATTTGAAGCCAGAAAAAATTATTAGTAAATAATTATTTAAAAAAAAAAATTAATTTTGGAAAAACTAGAGGCGTGAAAAAAAAAAAATTATTTAAAAAAAAAATCAAAAATGGTTTTGGAAAAACTAAGTGTATGTACAAAAATAATTATTTTAAAAAAAAGAAAGGTTTTGAAATGACGTTAAAGTCTTGTCATGTTACTTCGGTAGGGACATAACATGTTTTGAAATGAAATGAAATGAGGTTTAACGTCCTACTGTTCTGCTCTTATACTGGGATACGCCATACAGTGTGCTATGAGGGAAATTTTGCCCGGGCAGCGGCACTATCGCCTACTCTTATATCGAATTCCAACTGCCAAGGGATCTTTTACGTGCATTCCAATATTTACAGGGGATCTCGGTTTTTTGTTTCATCTGAAGGACTAGACAGCTGTCCTTGCCAGGCCCTCCGTCCTGCACATAGGCGTACGGGGAAATTTTTGACTGGGGGGCAGTGGTGGTTGGTGCCCAAAAAATGTAGTTGGTTCTTAGTATGTTACATAATAATAATAAATTCGCTGTTAAATTGGACACATTCAAGAACACAATATTTTTTTATACAACTTTTACAAAGTACAATTGTGTGCCCAAATTTTCCCAGCATTTGGTGCCCAAAATGGGGGAGCCCCCCCAGCTCGTACGCCTATGGTCCTGCATCACTGACAAGGGGAAACCACGTCGGAAAATCGGGATGAACTTTCTCAGCCAATGCAGGGATCGAACACCCAACATGTTTTGAAGTAAAGTACATGTATATATTTTTTATTATTCTTGCTGTAATCAATATAATGTACATGTGTTTTTTCATATATTTAAATTCTCTAATTTTTGTTGTTTTCAGGGCGATGCTTTATGTAAGAAATGTTTTTATTACGCGTTTGAAGAAGAAGTACACCATACAATAATAAATTCTAATTTATTTGTACGAGGTGAAACTGTTGCTATTGGAGCCTCTGGAGGAAAAGGTAGGCTATCCAACCAAACATCAGAATTGCATTTTTGTCTTTAATTCCTGCAAATTCTTCAATTTACTGAAAGATGTAATTAACAAGTTGAAACTCTAAAAAGAATATTAGTCCAAAAATAAATTGAAATTACACAACATTCTGTATCTTCTGTAGGCTACAGAAAAAAGCCATGTGTTATCTATTGACTGCTTGTACTTGACAAGGAGTAGGGTTGCATGTCCAGTCTTGATTTTCTCCTGGTTCTCCTGTTTCCTCCCACTGCTAAAGATCACTAAAATTGAACCATATGTTAGTGGACGTTAAACCCTCCTCTCTCTCACTCTCTCTGTCTGTCTCTCTCTCTCTCTCTCTCTCTCTCCTTCACAATCCTTAGTTCAGTTTACAGGCAATAATGTACTAAGGAACAAAAGAATAATCTCTCTCTTTCTCTCTCTCTCTCTCTCTCTTTAACTATTTATGATTTACATGAAACTTTAATATTTAGCATTCAGTTACTTTGTGTCAAGATATTTAACTGGAACTCAAATGATATATAGAAAATAATAATGAATAGAATTTCATAAATTAATTGTATTGTTTTTATTTCCCCAGATTCTACAGTATTAGCGTATGTATTAAAGGTATTAAATGAAAGATATGATTATGGTATAAAGTTGTTATTATTGTTTTTATTTCCACAGATTCTACAGTATTAGCGTATGTGTTAAAAGTATTAAATGAAAGATATAATTATGGTATAAAGTTGTTATTACTGTCTGTAGATGAAGGTATTACAGGATACAGGGATGATTCACTTGAGGTAATTCTATTAAACATGCATTATGTAAGAGCTAAATCTTCCTTTTGAAGGTGGCGGTCGAGTGTTCGATCCCTGCATTGATCGAGAAAGTTCATCCGGATTTTCCGACATGGTTTCCCCTTGTCAGTGGTGTAGAACGGAGGGCCTGACGAGCACAGTTGTCTAGTCGTTGGGATGGGATAAAAAACAAGTTCTTGTGTACACATTAGCGTGCAGGTAAAAGGTCCCTTGTCAGTTGGAATTTGATATATGATTAGGCGATAGTGCCGCTACCCGGGCAAAATTTCGCTCATAGCGCACTGTATGGCATATGCCCGTCTTCATTCGCCCAGTCGCATCAGAACTGTATGAACTGTATGAAGATCTTTTTTATAAATTATTATTTAGACATTTATTCATATGACAAGGCCTTGATAAACACTCTAGACCATAGGGCGGCTCCCTTTTTAAGTAGATTTAAGAGCTTAATGATAAAATAGACTTAATCTAAATTGTTAAGTACCGTTGCTATGGAAATAAAAAAATCTATGTTACATTTTGTCAAAATTTCAAAGACTCATAACTTTGCACAGGAAAAAGTAATTTACAATATAACTGAAATTTTCAATATACCGGTGTTCATTTTTCATTGTCTGCTTTTAAATTATTATAGCAAGAACTGTCAGCTCTTTTTCTAAATCTTACATAATGCATCTTTAGGGTTATTGTTTATTAATTTTAATTGATTTATAAAATAATCTTATATATTTATTCTTATTGCTAATTATTTAATTTATAGTGTTATTTGTATTTTAAAACATACTCTTATAAGGCTTTTTTATCGACTTGCCAAATTGATTTGAATTTAGTGGAGATGTCATGTGACAAATCTAATCGATTTCAAAGTACTTTGAGGAGTTCGTTAAATGCACCAATTAGCTGTAAACAATTCTTGTGACTGGATGTGATCACCCGTTCAAATTGCCGATTTGTGGTAATCACTTCGGAAATCGGTGCTGATAATTTAATTGAATGCAAATCACTGTCTAATCAGTGGTCAATAAAAACATGTTTATATGTAAATTAATGGTTAAAAGTTTTTTTTAAATATGTTTTATTTATTTGTAGACTGTTAAAAGAAATGAACAACAATATGAAATGCCACTTAAAATAGTTTCTTATGAGGTATGTAAACACAAAGACATGTTAACAGGTTATAGTAGCTATCTTAAGGCAGAATCACACTACGGTGAAACTAATTTAATTTTTAGTTTTTCTGGGTCTTAATTAAAAACATTTGGTTTAGAATGTCAAACTAAAAGCTTTTGTATAGTGGAACCAAGTACTCTTGGGTTTAAAATTAGTCTTTTTCCTCAAGGGGAGTTGAGTGGTCGAATGGTTAGCACGTGTGCGCTGTATCATAAGGTCTGTCATTGAGTCAACTGTATGTGACAAGAAGTAGGGTCGCTTGTCCAACCTTGTGGGTTTTCTCCGGGCCCTCCGGTTTCCTCCCACTGCTAAAAGACCCCTATGCGCAAGCGAATTATTGAAATAAATTGAACCATGTGTTAGTCCCAAAATGACCTAGTTTGTGTTGAGTGGACAGGCGACCCTACTTCTTGTCACACCAGATGACTCAATGACAGACCTTATGACACAACACGCACATGCTAACCATTCGGCCATCCAGCCCCCCCTATCTCCCAACAGAGGGGCAGATGTTGTCAAACGAGTAAGCACATCAAAACTTACCAACCCCTCTGTTTTATTTAGGATATTAAACACCATTTTATTTGTGTATAAATCATCAAACTGTTAGATATTTACTTTATTCAATATTCTTTGTTTTATTTAGGAATTATATGGTTGGACTATGGATGCTATTGTTAAACAGATTGGTTTAAAGAATAACTGTAAGTAGATTTCCTTGTTAAAGGGACAATAACACTCCTGCTGGCTTGACAGCTCCAAAAAATAAAAAAAATAGCCTTATTCTAAGTACTAGATGTGTTAGTGTCCTACCTGTTGTGTAAGTTATCCATTAAATCCTATTTTACTTGTCCAGAGGGTTCAAAAATATTTTTAAATCCAAGTAACATTTGAAAAGCTTTACGTCAGGCTTTTCAAATCATTTAGTTGAATTTTTCCAATTTTTTAAATTAGGTGTGTTAAGATGAAATTTGTATCATCAATTAATTGGAATATTGTAAAATAGTACAATTTGTTGATCAGAATCAAGATTGGGACATATTATTCAGTGGTATTGAGCCTTTAATGTCAGAAGATTTAGAAAGGGTCTTTTGATTCCCAATTGCTGATTCAAATACAGTACCTTTCTTTTATCTTTTCTAAGATTTGTTATATTTTTGGGGTGTTTGTCAGGTTTCAAGGCTGATTATACCAATTGGTTGATGAGGTATCGGTCCTATCCATCAGAATTAAGCAATTTAAATTTTCAACCTCTTCGCAACCTAATATTGATATCGTCGCTGCCCTTTTGAGGAGTAACAAAATACTATATGTTTTTGATCAAATTTCTAGATTTAAAAAAAAGTAAAACTGTGACTTTGACAAAAGTCGTAGTTACTAGGGTTTGAAAGCTCAACAACGATATACAAACTGCATATTCCTGGTCAGGGATCAGAACAGGCTACAATGTATTGAAACAAACCATGAACCCCAAACCATCACTGGATGCATTTAATTGCTAAAAATGAAGTAAAAAACTGACGTATAAACATGTATTTCTTCTTTCCTGGATCCAGTTTAGAAAAGTAGGACTTTGTTAAACCCCATTTCATTTTAAGGGTGTGTTTCTGTATTGTAGGTACATTTTGTGGTGTTTTTAGACGACAAGCTTTAGACAGAGGAGCCATGATGTTGAAAGTTGATAGAATTGTAACAGGCATGTAAATTTTATACTGTTTATAGAAATTGTTCAATATTTAAAAGCAATCTCGGCTCCCAGGGAGAAGTTTATTGTTCGTTTGTCTCTGAGAAATCCCGCCGGCCATGTTTCAGTCTGAATTCGGTTTCTAAGCTCCTCCCCCAGTGGCTCCTGATTGGCTGGATTTGTTTGAATGAAATACTGCCGATTTCTTGACAATTAGGCATTGATTCATCGCATGAGTTACATATTAATGATCCCTGGAACATGTTCCACATCTTGACATCAAAAGTTTATTTGAAAACAACTGATTTGATGATTGATCGGGAACTATTTTTAGCACGCAATGTAAGTGATTCGGCAATTTGAACGTAAAATACAAAAAATTTCTGAAGAAACGTGAGTTTGAGCTGCCATCTTGGATTTTTGTGAAGCAACCGGCGGAAGGACACATCCCATGACAATCAAAATGGCCGACGAATTGCCGGCACGATTCTCTAGAGAGCAATGAACGGTAAACTTTTCTCTGGAAGCCAAGATTGATGTATCTGGTGACCCAGGAAAAATGAGTATACAGTTTAAAGTGGAATAATTCAAAAAGTATTGTACCTATGTCTTTCACATTCCACATGTTGGACAATAAGGATGTTTGACAACTTCTCTGCAATTCCAGATCTGTCACTCCAAGGGAGCCATGGTGGCTCAGCTGGTTGGACGTTGGTGCGTTAACCTGTAGGTTGCATGTTCGATCACCCTTGTCAGTGGTGCAGGACAGAGGACCTAGCAAGGGACAATGTATAGTCATTCGGAACGGACAAGAAACTGAGGTTGCATGTTGGTTCTCTGCATTGGCCGAGAAAATTCATCGGGGTTTCCCCCTTGTCAGTGGTGCAGGACAGAGGGCCTAGCAAGGGACAACATTTCACAAAAGGCGCAGTGGCAACTGTTACCTTTCACCAGAGTCATAAAGCTATATAACTATGAAACTTTATTTTGATTTCTTTATATCAGGTCATAATGCTGATGATATTGCTGAAACTGTCATAATGAACGGTAAGTTATACAAGTGTAGTAATAAAAACGAGTGAACCCTCGTTGAAATGTCACCTGAAATAAACTTCTAAGTAACTTGTATTCCATATAATTGTATCATGTGTTAACATTATGCAAGAGCTAAATCTGCCTATTGCAGATCTTTTTTTAGGCCTGAAATGTTATGTAAATTATTAATTAGACATTAATTAACTTATCCAGACCATAATCAACTCGCGATATTTACTGGATTAGGATCCCATTTGCTGCTCAACTTTCATTCATGATTTAATCATGAAATGAATAATCGAGACTATGTTTTTTATCGTACCGACTTTAGTAATGATGATCGAGGTTAGGTCGAAAACTCAATTGCTAAAATCTTGGTTCAGAGTTGATCAATTCGACTGAAATTTTCAGCAAATTGCCTTTACAGTATCTAGTTTTTAACTATTATAGTGAGAACTGCCAGCTCTTTATCTAATCTCCCATAATGTATCTTTTAGTATATTAATGTTTAAAGAAAATGGTGGTTTGTGAGTTGTAAATATTGTCTTTGTAACTGTTTACTGCTTTCTACATCAGTTTGTATTAATAACTGATTTCCGATTTTTGTGTCACTTCCGGAATCTTCAAATCATGGTTACAGATCAACCATAGAATTATTTTTGAAATTCTTTTTAACCTATGTAAAATTTGTGGATAAGTAGAATATTAAAGGGAGAGAGAGAAATGGCTTTTAACGTTCACTCAATACAAACTAGGTAATTTTGGGACTAACATATGGGTCAATTTTATTTCAATAATTCGCTAGCAGTGGAAGGAAACCCACGAGGTTGGACAGGCGACCCTACATACAACCGGGGAATAAAAACCATGCCAGTTGACTCAATGACAGACTTTATGATAAAACGTGCACACGCTAACCATTCATTCGGCCCCTAGAATATTAAATCCTATATCATTTGATTTATTATATTATAGTACTAAGAGGTGATAAAGCCAGATTACGTAGATGTACAGCTATTACAACAGTAAGTATTGTTCATACAGTCATCTGGCATGATGGTGAAACTGAATATTGAATCAAATTGGTACACTACATTTTAAAAATGTACTTAAATTGGGATTATAAATAAAATCCAAGACTGTGATGAATTAACTCCTATTTCGTTTCGTTTTTTATAGTTCAAAATTTCATATTACTTGTCTTTACTACACTAGGATCTGGAAGAGTTGTTATATACCCGCGTTCTGTGAGAAATTAGCCATTGAAATGGTCTGTTACAGTGAGTTTTTGCCGTGAGGTGCACGGAACTGTTGGTAACCCTCTAGAAACATCAGCGCTGATTGGTTAATGACCTCTGACGCGACCTTCGAGTACAAACAGTCAGATCTTCATGCAGGGTAGGCCATCGAAAGTATAAAAAAAACGAAATGAAATATAGATCTGTATTTTAATCAGATTGGTATTTAGAATAGAGTCCAATACAATTTATTATACAGTTTAATTTATTAATTATGAAGAAATCTATTGTATTGTTTTTATCAGGGTACAGAAGGAGCTTTACCTAGAAGTAAACCATTTAAATATACTTATGAAAAGGAAATAGTCATGTAAGTATAAAGCGTGGATGGTTGAATGTTTAGCGAGTGTGTGTTGTATTATAAGGTCTGTCATTGAGTCAACTGGTGTGGTTTCGATTCCCTGGTTGTACATGGCAAGGACTAGGGTTGCCTGTCCAACCTCATGGGTTTTCTTGGGGTCCTCCGGTTTCCTCCCACTGCTGAAGACCCCTACATCCATTCGACGCAAACTAGGTGATTTCAGGACTAACATGTGGTTCATGATCATTTCAATTATATCTCTACTGTCCTAAGGATCATTGGCAGTAGGAGGATACTGGATAACCTGCAGAAAACCTATCAAGTTGAACTATGAAAGTGGTCATGTACAAGCAAGGAATCGAAACAATGCCTCTTGAAAAAATGACAAACCTTATGATCTAAAGTGTATGTGTTAAACCATTCAGCCATCCAACCCCTTACATATTATAAAAATTAGCAGTATTCACTGTGAGCTATGTTTGTGTTCATACAGGTACGCATGTCTAATTTCCTGGTTTTATTTTTACAGGTATGCATACTTTAAGAAATTAGATTATTTCTCTACAGAGTGTATCTATTCTCCTAATGCTTACAGGTAAACACTTTCATTTGACTTACAGGTAGCACACTAACGAATAAATTATTATTATACCAACCTCAAAGCTAAATATCTCTGACATTTTAAAAAATATGTGCATGTGTTACATAGCATTTGAAAGCCCTTTGAATACAGAATTAAAAAATTTATGCATATTTGTGTTTTGAATTTTTGATCTATGATATGTGTTATAGTTGGTCACATATGGTTATCATTTTATAGAATAATGTCGGTTTCAAATTCAAGTTGTGTCGAGTTATTCTTTCAGTCATAGTCTAGACTTTTGAATTGTATGAAAAACTGAGGTCCTGTGTACATGTTGGCGTGCACATAAAAAAGCAGGCGACAATTGGAATTCAATATAAGAGTTAGACAAAATTTCCCTCATACAACACTGTATGGCATATGCCTGTCTTCATTAGCCCAGTTGGTGCAGAAAAGTAGGATGTTAAACCCCAATTCTATACTTTACTTGTTATTAAATGTTTACAAGTATTATGTCATATATTTTCAGAGGATTTGCCAGGGCATATATAAAAGATCTTGAAAAAATACGACCTAGATCTATTATAGGTAAAATCAGTTCTAATTTCTATATACTTATAGTAATTAATTTACTTACGATGTGGTTTTTTTTTTAAATTATTAAAAGGGTATGCATTTAATAAATTTACAATTTAACCCAGTAAATGAACGTAGGGTGACGTGACGGAGTGATCGAATGGTCTAACGCATGCCCTTTAGATCATAAGGACTGTCTTTGAGTCAACTGGCGTGGTTTTGATTCCTAGGAGTGGGGTCGCCAGTCCAACCTCATGAATTTTCCACCGTTTCCTCAAGTTTTCTCCCACTGGTAAAGACCCCTCTCTCTCTCTCTCTCTATCTCTCACTAAAATTCAATGTCAGTTTTCTTAATTTTAGATATAATTCATTCTGGAGAGAGTCTCTCTTTTAAAAAAGAAGTTAAAATGCCAGTACAAGGTTTGTATTTTATTTGTATTTTGCTTTCTAGAATGGCTTTTATTTGCCACTGGTGGTCGGGGGGGGGGGGGGGGGTCCGATAACAGTGTTGGCTGAGGTAGTTCCTCCAGATTTTCCAGAGTGATTTCCCCTTGTCAGTGGTGCAGGATGGAGGACCTGGCAAGGAACTGAACACATTGGTGTGCGCGTAAAATAACCCCTCACAGTTTGAATTCGATATAAGAGTCGACCATAGCACCGCTATCTGGGTAAAATGTCCTCAAAACACACTGCATGAAGTATGCCCATCTTGATTAGAGAAGTTGTGGAGAGAAGGAGGATATTAAAACACATTACATTTCATTTCTAGAATTGTTTTATATGCCACAATAATCCATTTATCTGATTTTCAACATTTTTCAATAATTACCTCCAGAAGTAAACCCCCTATGAAATTAATATTGGTTGTCTACCCACAGTCATCGTGTAATACACTGTAAAGTAGATATTGTTGACTAAGCGACAAATGAATTTTATAAATGATAATATTTTGCCTCTAACGGATTAAAGTCGTCATTTTATATACATAATGTTTATTAGTTAGTTAACATTGTTAGTAGCCAGGCTGTAGACATTAAGTAGGTGTTTTGACACTAAGGTGTTAAGACTGTGACTATTGAATGATATACATCACTATTGTCCAGGTTTGTGTATTCAATAGTGATGGGTGTTATAAATACTAAATAGTCACACTTCTACACCAATAGTGACATCTTTTACAGCTAGTTACACACCTGCTAATTAATGACTACTGTATAAATTCTAACCACTTTCTATACATACTAAACATTAGTTTAGAAGACCCGGGTTAATAAGTCAACGATATCAGCTTACCAGTGATATTTAATGATATAAATGTGAACACAGACGCACCAAGTTCACAAAGCATTCTCAGAATTAAGTTAAGAATTTACTCAACTTTCAATCACTCTTTATGAGAAATATCTTTGATCCACAACGCAAAACTTTGCACCTATTTTCTTATTGATATATTTGATACATTAAAACAACAAAAGTTTTATAAAGAGCTATATTTTAGTTGAAATAAGGCCAACAATTTTGAGTAGATTCTTATAACTTAAGTCTGAAAAGGCTTTGTGAACTTGTGTAAAAAGTAAATTATACATAATATGATATTTAATAATGTTATTTCTATATTTGTTTTATTTTATAACAGGAACCTGTAGTCGATGTAAATATATATCTAGTAATGAAATATGTAAAGCTTGTGTTTTATTAGAGGGTTTAAATAGAGGTCTTCCAAGGTAATTAATTAATATTTAATACCCTCTATATCAGGGCACTCCCTATTCATTAGGGGGGATCACGGTGGCTAAGTGGGTGAGTCGCTGGCTCTTCCTAGCCTGGAGGTCGGGTGTTCTATCCCTTCATTGGCCAAGAAAGTTCATCCAGATTTGCCGGCGTAGTTCCCCCCTTGTCAGTGATGCCGGAGGGAGGGTCTGACAAGAACAGTTGTCTAGTCGTTCGGATGGGACAAAAAACCGAGATCCCTTGTACACATTAATGTGCACGTACAAGATCCCTTGACAGTTGGAATTTGATGTAAGAGTAGGCCGTAGTGCTGTCCGAGCAAAATTGCCCTCATAGCACATTGTATGGCGTATGCCCGTCTTAATTAGCCCAGTTTTGAGCAGAACAGTAGGACGTTAAACCCCATTTCATTTCCTGTTCATTAGCCCAGTTGGAGCAGAACAGTAGGATATTAAACCCAATTTCATTTCTATATCAGGGGTGGCCAATCTTTTACATACCATGCGTTAATTTGTTCATACATCGATTCAGATGCGTCATATAATAAGTAACTTATGACATTATTTATGACAAGCTCCAAGACGGACGAAAGGTACTTTAAAATGTTATTAAACCAGTGTTGAAATCAGTTTGTGTTGGCATACCTTTTATCTTTTCATTGTTTACTGTGAAACCAAGTCGTCCAGCTTTATGGTTGTGCTAATATTTCTTGGATATATATACACAATATAAGATGATCCCACTTAGTGGACATATAGTTGTTTGTGATGGTTGCAAATTTAATTTAGTGTTTTTCCAATGTACAAGCTAAATAACAATAATAATGATTTATTAGACGTCAAAGACGCCTATTTTATTGACAAATATCGGCCAGCTTTAAATTGCATTGTATATAGGCCTAGTTATTGTTGTCTGATTTGATAATCAAGTTTTGTCCCTTCTTTGTACTATGACATCATAGTCATTGTATTATCTAAATGTTGTTTATCTGAAGAGCTTAATAAAGCTTAAATTTTGTATATATTTATTAATATCTGAAGACGCCCATAGAAGGCAGACAGCTAGCTTACTTGTATATGATTTAATGTATGTCAGAATGAAGTAAAGTGGAGAATTTTTTACCTGGACATATTTTTTATTTATTTATACATATACATATATATATTTATATATATAATATACATATATGTGAGACTTCTGTTGTAAAGATGGAAAGTGTGACGTATAATTTTACCTATAATAATGTGTAACTGACATCCTAATGTAACTTTTCATTATAACTTTTGTTTATAATTTTACCTATAATAATGTGTAACTGACATCCTAATGTAACTTTTCATTATAGCTTTTGTATATAATTTTACCTGTAATAATCTGTAACTGACAGCCTAATGTAACTTTTCATTATTACGTTTATTTATAGATTAGGGATAGGAAAAGAACATAAAGAACGTAGGAAGGTAGGTTTGTTATTTTTATATATCCTCATTAGATAAACCTCCAGTCACATTCAATCAGGTTTCCATTACCCTCGACCATATAAGTTGGGTGGTCATGGCCTGGTTGTGTATTTTTTCTGCAATGTCAGCACAGAAGTTACACAGTAATCACTACAACTTGGGTATCATTTAGTTGTGTTGTTTTAACAGGAGTTTATGTATTTAATGTTTAGTTTCAAACCATTGTTGGTAAACTGATCAAATCTGTTGAGAATCATAGAAAATATTGGATTTATACTGTTGTGTAGTTTAATGTGTCTGTCTAGATTAGATACTGAGTGTTGGCTTTATAACTGTTCATTTTCTCAAAATGTGTTGAGTAATTAACAGACTAACTAATTACTCAAAACTGCTCTCAACAGATTTGATCAGTTTACCAACAATGGTTTGAAACTAAACATTAAATACATAAACTCCTGCTAAAACAACACAACTAAATGATACCCAAGTTGTAGTGTAATATCCATATGAAACTGACAATTGGTCACAAAGCCCTGGGGTGATTTATTGTATGATCACCCAAGATTATCTACCATTTTCTGGGACCTGATGATCTTGTCTACGATATCACCCTTGGTGGAAGTGGATGTAAAACTCCAGGAACGAACGAACAAACCAGGTGATCAATCACAACGTAGGACCATTTATGACTAGTAACACAACAATCACACTACTGTTGAAGGCCTATTTAAAACCAGCTACTGATTGATTGAAAACCTCCCCATTATTGATTGTGCGACTGCCGACTACCCAATATAACCCTGGACTTTTCTACGGTTCCTTGCGATTTCCCTTTGTAGCTGGTCATAACTTGTAGTAAGTGGTCTCTCACGGTGACTTGAGTTTTAGTACTTTCAAGCAGATATTGTAATCTATCAACAGCAAAAAGTTATTTCCACACGATAATTTCTGCTCAAAGCCTTGGATTTTGTCCGTTGAAAGGGGGAACCGCAGTGGTTCAGTAAGTAAGTTGCTGGCTCACTAACCAGAAGGTCCGATCCCAGTGCTGGCCGAGAAAGTTCACCCGGAATATTCCAGGAAGGACAGCGTCTTGCTGTTCGGATGGAACAAAACACAAAGGTCCCAGGTGCACATTGGAGTACACTTAAAAGAACCCTTGACAGTTGGAGTTTGAAACAAGAGACAAGGACAACTGTCTAGTCCTTCGGATGAGACGAAAAACCGAGGTCCCTTGTATACATTGGAATGCGCGTAAAAGATCCTTTGGCAGTTGGAATTCGATATAAGTGTAGGACATAGTGCCGCTGTCCGGGCAAAATTTCCCTCATAGCACACTGTATGGCGTATGCCCGTCTTCATTAGCCCAGTATAGGAGCAGAACAGTAGGACATTAAACCCCATTTCATTTCATTTCATTTCGAAACAAGAGTAGAGCACAGTAGTGCCACTCTCCAGACTTGATTAGCGCAACTCTCCAGACAGAATTTTCCTCATAGCATACTTCATTGCATACACCTGTCTTCATTAGCCCAGTTGGTGCCGTAAAAGTAAAAACGTTAATTAACTCCATTTTATGTCCTTTGACATGGCTGCATTTCATGACATATATTCAAGGGGAACAACTCTTTTTTTTAAACCCTGAAATTTCACCTTCCGCAGAAGTCGATTTATGTAACCCTTTTGTTAAATGGGGGGAGTTGGATGACTGAATGGTTAAAGTGTGCGCGTTGCATCAAAAGGTCTGTCATTAGGTCAAGTGGCGTGGTTGTCTAGTCGTTCGGAGGGGACAAAAAGATCCCTTTGCAGTTGGAATTCTATATAAGAGTTAGCCATAGTGCCGCTGTTTGAGCAAAATTTCCCTCGTAGCACACTGAATGGCGTATGCCCATCTTCATTAGCCCAGTCGTAGCAGAACAGTAGAACGTTAAACCCCATTTGATTTTATCTATTTAAAAGTTGATTTGTTTTCTGCAGGCTGATGAGATGTTGAAAGAAGAGAACTGTAATACAGGTTGTAATAATACTCAAACTAACGGTGGTCAGACATCTTGTAATGGTCATGTGTGTTGTAAGGATAAGATAAATAGAACTGTTCCTACATCGCAGATAGAAAAACTTGATATTAAACCAAAACCTATCAGACCGGATCCATCAAATATAGATTTTTGATGAAATATTTATTGTTTTAAAATTAGATGGATTATTTTATTGCAATCTGATTAAAATACAGATCTATATTTCTTTTCGTTTTTTTATAAATTCGATGGCCTCTACTACATGAAGATCTGACCGGTTGTAGTGGAAGGTGATACGAGCGACTTTTGACCCTATGACATCAGACATTTGATTAACCAATCAGCGTTGATGTTTCTAATGGGTTACTCACACTTCTGTGCACCTCACGTCCAAAAATTGCTGTAACAGACAGTTTCATTGGCTAATCCCTCGCATCGTCAAGACTGCGAGTTATATAACAAATCTTCCAGATCCTAGCACAGTAAAGATAAGTTAAACAAAATTTTGAACTATAAAAAACGAAATGAAATAGGATCTGTGTTTTGATCAGATTGATTTTATTGTCAACTCCTCATTTTATTCCTTGGTCACATCTATGTTGCAATATTTATTTTATTGAATAAAGATTTTATCTTTCGAATAATTTTATGCACTTAATTTTGTAGCTAAATTTTAAATTATATTATAATGATAATAAGGGATCTTATAAAGCCCTAGACTCAAAGCACTGACTAAATTTACAGGAAACAGTTATAAATATGAACACTGAATCAAGTAAGTTTTGAGATTTTGTTTGAAGATGCTTAGAGAGGGGGCTGTCCGTAGATGTAGTGGCAGAGAGTTCCTTGTATGTGTCGGGGATCACGTGACTAAGTGGGTAAGACGCTGGCTCGCTAGCCTGGAGGTCGGATGTTCGATCCCTGCATTTGCCGAGAAAGTTCATCCCGATTTTCCGGCGTGGTTTCCCCTTGTCAGTGATGCAGGATGGAGGGCCTAACAAGGACAGCTGTCTAGTCATTCGGATGGGACGAAAAACCGAGTTCCCGTGTCCAAATTGGCGTGCACGTAAAAGATCCCTTGGCAGTTGGAATTCGATATAAGAGTAGGCCGTAGCGCCGCTGCCCGGGCAAAATTTTCCTCATAGCACACTGTATGGCGTATGCCCGTCTTCATTACCTCAGTTTAGGAGCAAAACAGTAGGACGTTAAACCCCCATTTCATTTCATTTCATTTCCATGTATGTGTTGCATTGTAGGCAAATGATCTTAGATTTACAGTTTCAGATATACATATATATAGGCGGGAGGTGGGGGTGGGAGTAGTTGATTGGGTTATTGATTGGTGTAACAGACACACTTTACATCAAAGTTCTGTAAAGTGACATGGATTTGATCCCAGGCTTGTGCATGACATTGAGTAGGGCCTACTGCCCAACCCTGTGGGTTTTCTATGAGCTCTCCTGTTTTCTTCCACTGCTAAAGACCTGTACAAATAAGCCATTTATTATCCTGCATCTCCTTGCTCCCGATTTCCTGGGGTGTTGGATGGCTGAATGGTTAGCATGTGTGCGTTGTATCATAAGGCCTGTCATTGAGTCAACTGGTGTGGTTTCGATTCCTCGGTTGTATGTGACAAGGAGTAGGGTTTTCTCTGGTTTCCTCCCACTGCTAAAGACCCCTATGCGCAAGCGAATTATTGAAATAAAATTGAACCATATGTTAGTCCGGGAATGACCTAGTTTGTGTCGAGTGGACGTTAAACCCTATTTCTCTCTCTCTTTCTCCCGATTTCCTTCCCTGATCATATCTCACCAACCATTTAAGATATCATATGAAACATTGTACACACATTTAACATATTATAGTAATAGTGCCATTTGCTAAAACCAAAAGGAAAAATACCTGTGTTTATTGTTGCTTGGCCACAAAAAATAGGGTTAGTCGGAAAAATTTTTATTTATTTTTATATTATTTTTTTCATCTATTTCCTGGCATTGTTTCTTTCAAATAATACCGAAATTTCTGTGTTGAAACTTGTCTAGAGAAAATCACACCAAGACCGTTTTATAGGGCCTGGGAATTGAGAGAAAAAAGGGTTTAGGGTCAGCAGTTTGGGTTAGAAAAGGGTCGGTGGACTATCTGTACAAACATTTATATTTTATTTGGCCTAATTAGACATTTCTCACTTGTAAAATAAATTGTATTTCCATGAAACAAATTTCAATATCAGCCTTTTCTTATTTAGGGGGTTGTGTGGTCGAATGGTTAGGATATCCTGTCCGGTTTCCTCCCACTGCTTATAGGACCCCAATGCGCAATGAATTAATGAAATAAAATTGACCGTGTGTTAGTCTCGAAATGACCTAGTTTGTGTCCAGTGGTTAACCCCTCTCTCTCTCTCTCTCTCTCTCTCTCTCTGTTTCGTAATTCAAGCTGTGAAAAGTGTTTTTTTTTTACTGTTGAGGCATCCTTCTTATGTGTCAATTAAATAAAATAAAATTAAAAAAAACAGTTTACCTGACAAATAGAAAATATTGATATGTAATTTCAAAGTAATAGATATTTTTCATTTATTGATTTACTATCACGGCTGCTATGTTGCATATCGTAATCAAGTTTTATAAATATGGTGGAAACAGAATAGGAAAATAAAATTTATTTAAAGGGCCAATCTCGATTATGTTTTGGAGAATAAAACTGCTTAATTTTTTGCTAAGTCCTTAAAATCCTCTACCTTGCCAAGCAATTATTTCAATACACGTGATACGTTTTCAAACAATGTAAACCCGTCAGCCTTCAACTGGAAATGCGGACCAGTGTCCCAAGCAATATTATACGGTATCTAGATAAAACCAGACTTTTATTTTATAAAATGACGTGGGTCATACTCTGTATAGATTTTTAAAGGAACGGCAATAGATTATCAGGTCACCTAATCAAACAATTGATCCGAAATCTTAAAAGGGCTTTGGCGTTCACGTCCAAACGACTCAATATTTTGAGCTGAAATTTGGAGACAAGGTAAATACACTGTATTTTGGCGCTTCAATTTCATATGGAACTTTTATTACTTAGACTCTGTTAAAATTGGGATGGTCCCTTTAATTTAGGGATATGTTTAATTCATTGATATATTCGAATGGCTGCCATTTTGCATATCATAATCAAATTTTAACAAGTTTGTAATTCCAAGTTTGTGGACACTCTATAGAGGTCACAACTTTTATCCGATTTTGATGGAACTTAAAATTATGTTTATATCCCGAAGATCTCGGTTCCTGTAGATATTCACGCATACCAGACCGTAACTTCCTAGATTATGACCCCTAATTTTACGAAAAATAGCTTTTTTTTTAGAACATGTTCTCGTCCATCTCTTGCAAAATGTGAGCGTATCTTGGATGGCAACTGCTTGTTTACAAGGCATCGCAAATAATTCTCCCCCATACTCCCTTTCATGTTAATAATTGAAATTATTTCGTGCCCCACTGCACTTATCAGAAATCCTGCATACGTCCATATTCCTGAACCAATGGCCCGAGAAATCCCTCTCTGACCATTGCTGGATTGGCTTCTGAAGTTCTGATACTTGAGCTTTTGAGTGAGTGTGTCTATTCTTCCCGTTCAATCAAATCTATCCCAAGTACAGCAACATGACAGCCCTTCGTTTAATCTGGGGTTTTCCCTAAAACTGTGGACAGTGATTTAAGGTATTAAAAACGGTGAAAGTATTGTTCGACTCCAAACTGTATTGTTTACATTGTATTTGTTTTGATAGCCTCGTTTTTCACGGAATTAGTTTGTCTGCAATATTTAGCTATGCACTGGTTAATTGTGCATAATAAAATCGTGAGTCATGACGTACACATGTAAACATATTTGGTCCAATTTGGGGCTCTGTTTAAAGCGTAATGATATTGTTACCCAGTTAGCTATTTTTTTGTTAATCGGACTATTAACTAGTCATAATTTGGAACCGAAATTTTCTTCCTTTATAGCAGTGTTAAGTGGGATTAGTATGGTGGCCCATGGTCGCAATAGCGTTTTTGGGGTTATTTTTTGTATTTCATTTAAAATCATAAAAAATAAAAGTAAAAAAAAAGAAACATTTTTTTTTTCTTTTGTTTTACAAAATAAAAAAAAATCTTTTTAAAATTTAAGAAAAAAAAAATCTTTTTAAATTAAAAAGAAAAAAAAAATCTTTTTAAATTAAAAAGAAAAAAAAATCTTTTTAAAATTTAAGAAAAAAAAAAATCTTTTTAAAATAAAAAAAAATCTATATAAAAAAAATTAATAAAATATTTAAGATTAAAAAAGTCTATAAAAAAAATAACATTTTAATTAAAAAAAAAAAAATAAGTGAAATAGAAAAAATCAAAAAAAGAATTCTGCACGTGGCCCATCGTCGTAATAGTGTCTTGATTATCCAGACTCAGTATAAAATCAGCCTACGACAGCTATCATTAGACTCGAGTGCCCAAAAATACCTCGTGGCCCATTGTTGCTATAGTGTCTCGATTATCCTATGTGGCATAACTCGAGCGACAAGAAACGAGTTTGTAGTTATCTCCCCTTCCGAAAAGAAAAAGGTAAACAGACATCAACACGTGAAGCACAATTTTTCCACCCATGACGTCTATGGACTTGGATATATGTATTTATACATATGCAAGTCAATAGAAATGTATAATTAATAGACTATAGAAGCCTAGCGTCATTTAGACTAGTTTATCCAGTCTAACTAGAACTAGGCCTACATACATAATGACGTTTGAAGTCATTGAGTGACTTTAATGACACCATTCGGCCTACTAGTGCGCAAGGCCTATTCTCCCCTCAAAAGGCTTATGTAATGTTTTTAAAACACTTGGTCTCCCTGAGGTTGAATTTCAAAAGTAGTTAACAACTTTGAAACTAATCCTCGAAGTATAGGCCTACTACTACTAAGTAGCCGGGGGGGGGGGGGGCGAATGGTTAGCACGTGCGCGCCCTATCATAAAGCCTGTCATATCATAAAGCCCGTCATTGAGTCAACTGGCGTGATTTCGAATCCCCGGTTGTACGTGACAAGGAGTAGGGTGACCTGTCAAACATCGTGGGTCTGTCGTTCAGATTATCCTGTGTGGGATCTATGAAGAACGTATGGTATAGACTCGAGCGACAAGAAACGAGTCTTTGATCAAGGCACAAGTAATTTTAACTAAATTCTATTAAAATTAAATTTTAAGTTACAATCGATCTTCGTGAAACGCATAAATTTAAAATTTCACTTTGATTTTAAAATCTATGTGATTTTAGCTTCAGTTTTTGTGAAACCCCTGCTCTCCCTGAGGTCATCGCTAGTCCCCCGCTACGACCACAGGAACGGGTAAGGTGCGAAAGTGCGATGGCGCACAACATCAATTTCAAAGACAAAATAGAGCATGATAGCCTACGTGGACTTCGTCTGGGGCCTGTTTTACTAAGATAAAATTCAAATTTTAGTATTTGATTGGATAATAGATAATATTACATTTATTTTAGTGCTTAGCAAATCAAAATTGAAGTATCTACAATTATGTTGACGTGAGATAACTACAGACTCGTTTCTTGTCGTTCGAGTTTATACGTTCTTCATAGATCCCACACATGATAATCGAGATACTACTGCAACAATGGGCCACAAAATGTTTCTGGTCGCTCTAGTCTAATGATACCTGTATACTGGGTCTGGATACTCAAGACACTATTGCGACGATGGGCCACGTCGGGAATTATTTTTTATCTTTTCTTTTTTTTTTCATTTAATTTTTTTTTAATATTATTTCTTTTTTATTTTTTTTAAAATATATTTTATTATTTTTTTTATATATATATAGATTTTTTTTTTTCATTTTAAAAAGATTTTTTTTTTTTAAATTTTAAAAAGATTTTTTCTTTTTAAATTTTTAAAAAGATTTTTTTTTTTTAAATTTTAAAAAATTTTTTTTTTTTTATTTTGTAAAAAAAAAAAAATGTTTCTTTTTTTTTTTTGTACTAATATTTTTATTATTTTAAATGAAATACCAAAAATAACCCAAAAAAGGCGATTGCGACCATGGGCCACCATAGATTAGGTATAATCAAACGAAGCTGTGCGAGGAGTAATTTAGCTGTCCATTGTTAAATTATTTTCAAAACATTGATTAATTGGTTGTTTACATCTATCACAAATGTACACGTACATGTCATTCTATTGGAGTATTTCAATAAACATTGACACCTTAGCAATAAAATATTGAATTGAACTGTCTCAAAAATATAAAATGACAGGCCCCTTTTTCATTTACGACTGCACAGCTGCGTGTGCTTTTGTATTACTTGGATTGTGCGTTTCAAAGTTAACGTCCGAAGACAGCCAATGATATTTAAAGGATAGATTCTGTCATATATTTGACGTAAGCAATACAATACATTCCCTATAAAAGGTGGAGATTTTGTATCTCTTGTCACAGACTGTTTCAGTTATCCGAAATTTAGATATCTGACGTATATTACAAGATGAAATCTACAGCTGGTATTTTACTGGTAAGATGATTTTATTATTAGTGGGATATATACTGGGGATCCGCGGTAGCTGAGTGATTAATGGGGTTTAACGTCCACTCGACACAAACTAGGTCATTTCGGGACTAACATATGGTTCAATTTTATTTCAATAATTCGCTTGCGCGTAGGGGATCTTTAGCAGTGGGAGGAAACCGGAGGACCCGGAGAAAACACACGATGTTGGACAGGCAACCCCTACTCCTTGTCACGTACAACCGGGGAATCGAAACCATGCCAGTTGACTTATGATACAGCGCGCACGTGTTAACCATTCGGCCATCCAACCCCCGAGTAATTAAGAGGTTGGCTCGGTATTATAAATAATCAAAAATACTTGTTTTTATTAATGTATTTCACTGTATTATAGTTCACGGTGGGTAAGTGGGTAAGACGCTGACTCGCTAGCCTGGGGGTCGGGTGTTCGATCCCTGCATTGGCCGAGAAAGTCCATCCCGATTTTCGGTCGTGGTTCCCCTTGTCAGTGATGCAGGACGGAGGGCCTGACAAGGACAGCTGTCTAGTCGTTCTGATGGAACGAAAAACCGAGGTCCCGTGTACACATTGGCGTGCACGTAAAAGATCCCTCGACAGTTGAAATTCTATATACGAGTAGGCCATAGTGCCGCTGTCCGGACAAAATTTCCCTCATAGCACACTGTATGGCGTATGCCCGTCTTCATTAGCCTAGTTAGGAGCAGAACAGTAGGACGTTAAACCCAATTTCATTTTCATTTCATTTCTGTATTATAGTCAGGGACGTAACTAGCTCAAAGCAACGAGGGGGCGGGAATTGTTCTCAGGGGGTGCTGTAAAACTGACGGACAATGTATATCTAATGTTTTTATGGTCAACAGAGGCGTAGCCGTGAAATATATATTGGGGGGGGGGGTCCGCAACCCTAACCCCTAAACCTAACCCTTTTTTAAAACCCCTAAAAAATATAACAAAGCATTATGGTTACGTCGTTGGCTGAGCGGGCGATAAATATTTGGCTTAGGCGATAATGTTTTTGGGCACCTACATGCGATTATCATGGCAGAAAAAAATTAACAAAATATTACTGACAGGCTAACTATACACAATTTTATGGAACACAGTTACTTTTCACTTCACACATGTTTCCAGGATGATTATCTTTGTGTTTTATTTTAGCAATGTAAACCATATTGGGATATGTACAGGTTTTATACAGATAGAATCTTAACTAATCCTAATAACTGTTGTAAATAAATAGGAGTTAGGGCCTACTATGTATATTCAGACCCCCCCCCCCCCAAAAAAAAAAAACAATTGGGGGGGCTCCTTTAAACAACATTTAAATATGGTCTACCATATGCGTGAATTTGAAATACGTTTTGTCATCCTATCCTTCCCCTCCCTTTTCAGGGATGGACTGAAAATGAGTATGGTAGCTTCGGGGGCCCCCTAAACTATTTTATGTTCTTGTGTAGCCATGAATTTAAATCGTTTTTTGATGAATTGTTAAGATATGCATAAGCTAAAAACACCAGGAAATACTCTAGAAAGCACTATTTACATTCAGGCTTTTCAAAAGAATTTTCGAGTTTGCCCATGGTTGGAGAGAACCCCGTGGCAATTGCAAGACTTTGTCGGGAAATGAACAACCAAAGGCTCCTGAACCTGGCCTCGCGAGGAGTTCCCACTCCATGGGGATCCGTTGTGGTTCTTTCCTCTCCGGCGCGAAATTTCTTTTTTGAACAACTGACTGTAGATTTATGTTTTCTGTAGTATGTGCGCAACCTGAAAACACTCACATAAGACATATTACAAGCCATATCCAACGGAAACAAATGACGAAATTGATTTTTGAGATCAGAACTGAAACCATCGACATCAGCAACCACATAAATGACATGCTACCAAGTCATATCCATCAAGACAAAATGACGGTTAATTTAAAATCCGCCATTTTTGAGTTAATTTTGAAGTGCTGCCATTTTGGTTTTTTGAAATTGATCATTAAATTCAGAGACATCGAAAACTATATAAAATACATAGTAAGGCTCATATTGTTCGATAATTTTCGCTTGTTACATGGAGAAGATACTATTTTATTACGATTAGTTAAAATTCCGCCACTTTGGATTTCATTTTGGTGGCAATTTGGAATTTTTACCATAATGGATTCTCTAAAATCATGTCACAAGTCATATCCAACAGGAATAAACGATGATTAACTTAAAATCCGTCTTTTTGGATTCCATTTTCGCTGTGATTTTGAATTGCTACCAAGATGGGTTTTTGAAATTATCTTTAAATTCAGAAACACCGAAAATCAATTTGTTTTGGGCAAAACGTTATCCCTGCCCGGCTACTATAGGATTTTGTCATAGGGAATGTCCCGGAACCTTACTCAAACATAGTCTAGGGAATGCAAGTGTCCACTACATATAAGAGCATGCCGTGTATCTATTTTCTCAATCTTTTTGTGATTCCTAGTCGCAAATGCATTTCAAATTATCTTCGCAACGATTCTTTTTAAACTTTCAACTTATTGTGATATACATCAGGGACGAAAATGATTTGTGGATACATATCTAGACTATATGATAAAATTTTCCAGCATAGAGTCTTTGATGTAAAAACGAACCACATTGCCGTTTCTGAACCTATAGGAGAACTTAACAACTGGATATATCATAAATAATCCTCAATACCACTAAAACTGTGTACATTGGCGTGCACGTAAAAGATCCCTTGGCAGTTGTAATTCGATATAAGAGTAGGCCATTGTGCCGCTGCCCGGGCAAAATTTCCCTCATAGCACACTATATAACGTATGGCCGTCTTCATTAGCCCTGTAGAAGCAGAACAGTAGAACGTTAAACTACATTTCATTTTATTTCATTGCAAATTGCACGATCATTTTTCAACAAGCATCAGCTGAACAATCCACCCAAGATTTTAACTGCCAAATCTGGCCGAAAAGACGGCTCCATGAAATGGGTTCAAAATTGCTATCTATTTACAGGCAGGTTGGGGGTTGTCATTGGTTTGGAAAATTCAGTTATGGGCAATTCATCGTTAGGGGTAGAGTTAGGATTATCTTTTTACGGTACTCCCGGGAGCAGGCGAGAAAATCCTAGATTACTCCTATACAGTTTTGTTTACATTGTAGGTTTTGTGTGCCGTGATGATCTACGTTGAGGCCGGGGATCCTTGTGCAGTAAGATTTTATTTTGTTTGTTATTGTTCGTAGTGTTTAACGTCCGCTTTCACCGAAGCTGATTTCGCAGACAAGTTGTCTTTTCTGGAGGAAAGCGGAGTACCCGGAATAAACCCACTAGGTTGAGAAAGCGCCCCTATCTCCAAGCCACATACGTTCACATCAGGGATCGAAACCACTACCACAAGCCAGAGGTTACCGACCAGCTAGAGGTCGAAGCGCGACAAATTAGACCCCTAGGCCATACCAATCCCCCTGAATGTTTTGCTTGTTTGTCTTTATTAATTAAACTCTTTTCATTATATTTGTGTTTGGTACATATAGCTATTGTCGGGATTTAAACATATATATTCTGCTTTATGCACGGTACCCACTAGCTCTAGTAGCTAACCCTAACAACACTATGGATCTCATATAGAAGATGACCATCAGCAGAGTTATCATCCTTGGATTTGCAGATCGCTGGCCACAATGAAATAAAACGAATTGAAATGGGGATTAGCCTTCTCCCTTTTTTGGCATCCGTCTTCGGAGTAGCAGGACGTTAGACCCCATTTCATTTTATTTCAGTTTTTTGGCACCAACAGGGATAATGAAGACGGACATACACCATGCGGTGTGCTATGACTCGTGAGGGAATGTTTTGCCGCGGGCAGCAGCGTTACTGCTTACACTTCATCGACTTCCACCTGTCCATGTTTCTTTTACGTGCACGCTAACGTCTACGCAGGTGGCCCCAAGCTTTTCGTACCATCCGAAAGACAAGACCCCGTTTCCTTGCCAAGCATGTCGCCCTTGAACGGATGACATGGCGAAACTAGGTTGGAACATTCAGCATTACTATTTCGGTCACCGCCGGGGGTCGAACACAAAATCTCATAGTTAGTGGGCCGGTGTCATACTCACTATAGTGGCTCCAATTTGAAACATTCACCATGTATGCTATTTGACATCGTCTAGAAGTAGTTATTTTTTTCCCCTTTGCTTTTCAGACTCACAAATGTCCATGTGGACATACATGTCGTCTACAAAAAGTCGACTGCTTTACAACACCTTGTCCTCCAGTACCAACTTGTATCATCGGTAAGTAGCCAACACGAAAACTACCCCCACAACCTAAAATAATTATTTTTACCGTGATATTATTTTTACGAAATTTATGCCAGGCTGAGATTATGCATAACTGTTCGCGCATTTTCAAACCATTTCTTCGCGCATAATCAGACCATTTCTTCGAGCATAATCAGACCATTTCTTCGCGCACTATCAGACCCTTTCTTCGCGCACTATCAGACCATTACGTCGCGCATTATCAGACCATTTCTTCGAGCATTGTTAGGCCATTTCTTCGTCCATTATCAGTGCATTTCCTTACGCATTATCAGACCAGACCATTTCCTTGCGCATTATCAGACCATTTCCTCGTGCATTATCAGACCAAACCATTTCTTAAAGGACAATATTGGTGTGATAGAACTGGTTTTAAACACGGAGATCATTGCTACGATAGATGCGTAATAAAGATTTCAAGAAACAAAAGTGACGAAAGCAAAAGGAGTTATCCTTCTATATATAACTGACTGAACTGACGAGTGATAACAGATACACGAACGAATTTCTGTTCACCAATAATTCCTTCAAAGATAAAAAAGTTTCTATATGAATGGATAAGAGGTGGGGGGGGGGAGAGAGAGAGAGAGAGAGAGAGAGAGAGAGAGAGGGGTAACGTACACTCGACACAAACCAGGTCATTTCGGGACTAACATATGGTTCAATTTTATTTCAACAATTCGCTTGCGCGTAGGGGTCTTTAGCTATGGGAGCAAACCGGAGGAACCGGAGAAAACCCACGAGGTTTGTACAGGCGACCCTACTCCTTGTCACGTACAACCGGGGAATAAGTTGACTCAATGACAGTAATAGCTGTAGAAATATATCTTTATATGCGGCGTCACGGTGGCTAAGTGGGTAAGACGCTAGCTCGCTAGTCTAGAGGTTGCGTGTTCGATCCCTGCATTGGCCGAGAAAGTTCATCGGGATTTTCCGACGTGGTTTCCCCTTGTCAGTGGTGCAAAACGGAGGGCCTGACAAGGATAACTGTCTAGTCCTTCGGATGAAGCGAAAACCGAGGTCCCGTGTATACATTGGAATGCACGTAAAAGATCCCTTGGCAGTTGGAATTCGATATAAGAGTAGGCGATAGTGCCGCTGCCCGGGCAAAATTTCCCTCATAGTACACTGTATGGCGTATGCCCGTCTTCATTAGCACAGTATAGGAGCAGAACAGTAGGACGTTAAACCCCATTTCATTTCATTACATATCTTTATATATTCTCAAGTCCAGCATGATGATTCTCTCCGCCGACTGGGCTAATGAAGACGAGCATACGCCATAAGAGTCCTATTCCTATTTCGAATTCCAACTGTCATGGGGTCTTTTACATGCACGCCAATCTTTAATGTGGTGTACATGGGACCTCTTTTTTTCTGTCCAACCCGAACGAGTAGATACTGTACCACTGACAAGTGGATTTTGTCTAAGCCAACACCGGGAGCGAAACCGAGACCTATTTAGCGAGCCAGACCTTATACCTACTGAGCCATCACGACTATCTTTTTATCCCAGTGAGATAGTAGTTAAACGGGCATGGCTCTATTTTTTTGAACATTTAAATAGACAAAAATGGTTCTAAAAGCACATATTAATGTAATCTGAGTGTATGTAAAGTGATTTATATTCTTTTTTTGAGAAAAAAAAGATATTGTAATTTCTAATCAATTATGTTCGTTTACGCCTGCTTAGTGCATTCTACACGGTTTTTTTTTTTTGGTTTTTTTTTAAATTACTATTTTATCGTTTGTGAATCAGCCTTTACTAATTACTTTCACATTGTGTTGTAGGAAAATATGTTTTATTTATTCACAAAATGACACCCGAAACCATAGAGTAGACGTCTCGTGTACTGATTATAAGATGCTAATCTCAGGGGCGGATCCAGAGGGGGGGGGGGGGTCGACCCCCCCCCCCCCCTGCTCGGCTACATAATTTTTTTTGTAAATCAACACTTTTTATGAGAAAGGTTTCTCGGCCGTGTGCTTTATCCTTTATCGTCAGATTTGGGACAGGATGGGCACTCAAAGCACGAGATAATGATATAGACATTATGTGATATCACAATTAATGCTTTGCATCCATGAAATTGAATCACAAAGTCATTGTATTAATTCATAATAAAAATAGACGTCAAACGAGGTGTTGAATTTCTCTGTTTAAAAAGCTCAATGTGTATGTATATACGCAAAAATGACGATAGAGACCAAGCGGGAGGGGGGGGGGAGATACATTGTCTCAGGAACATGACCCCCCCTCCCCTGCAAAAATTCCTGGATCCGCCCCTGAATCTGTCTTACATATTGGATATTAGGACTCTATAGTTTCACGGCAAGATAAAAACATCAATATTTATTGAAACTGATCAATATTGAATTTTAATTTCGAATATTATGGAAAAATTTGAGTTAAGAGGTTTAGCTCCTATAATGAATGAGGATATAAATGGCGATATTTTTTTCTTTTACAGAAGCATGTGTTCAGACTACAAAAGCCTGTAAAGTAAATTATCCTATACTTGATGCGAATAACAAAGAGCTATTTTGTGGACGTGGACCAAACAGAGTTACCTGCCCTGATCATACATCTTGTACAATCCATCAAACAGACCTTTACGCTGTTTGTTGTTATACAGGACCAAAAATTCAAATATATGTAGAAGATGTTAAAGCCTGATTAGAACCGAAAGACAAAAAATCTGAATACACTGTATTACACGTATCACATCTATTATCTGAATAAAACTTATACTATAATAAAAATCTGAATAACACTTATACTATAATAAAAATCTGAATAACACTTATATACTATAATAAAAATCTGAATACATGAATTTGCACTGGTTTCAATCAATAAAATGAAATGAAATGAACGTCCTACTGTTCTACTCCGACTGGGCTAATGAAGACGGACATACGCCATACAGTGTGCTATGAGGGAAATTTTTCCCGGGCAGCGGCACTATGGACTACTCTTATATCAAATTCCAACTGCCAAGGGATCTTTTACGTGCACGCCAATGTATATATGGGACCTCGGTTTTTCGTCCCATCCGAACGACTAGACAGCTGTCCTTGTCAGGCCCTCCGTCCTGCATCACTGACAATGGGGAACCACGCTGGAAAATCTGGATGAACTTTCTCGGCCAATGCAGGGATCGAACACCCGACCTCCAGGCTAGCATGCCAGCAGCTTACCCACTTAGCCACCGTGACCCCCAATACATATGACAATAAGACAACTTGTCTGCGATATCACCTTCGGTGGAAGTGGACGTAAAACACTAAGAACACCTATCAATAATGAGTGAAATAATACTGTTCATGCTCGTTATTATTGCACAGACAACACACCCACTTCTCTATATGAATTCTACTCAAGGTGGCCCACGTAAACTAGCAAATGTGTGCAATAATATTGAAATTGTCTAGTTATTGCACGGTTAAGCTCCACTAAATCTATTAGCGCGAAAACAAGTTGCATATTCAATGAAAAGAACAAAGGAAGATCTACCGTCCATGTTACTGGTTTCAGTGCAAGTGATTGAGAGAGAGAGAGAGAGAGAGAGAGAGATGCAGTTTAAGGTCCTCTCGACACAAACAAATATTATTTTATTTCAATTATGCGCTTGCGCGTAGGGGCCTTTAGCTGTAGGAGAAATCCGGGGAAGGAAACCATTCGCCCCCCCCCCCCCGCGCTCCTCAACCCTGTAAAAGAAAAACAAAATCAAGGTAAAAAAAAAAAGGTCTGCAGGTATATACTGTTACATGGATGACGCAACGTCACCCTTTTGGCTGATTTTCTTAACCTCCAAAGGCTTTGGAAATTGGTCAACATCAGCAGTGGCACCTATTAAATCTATACATATTCTTAACTTGCGTCCTTTATCTGCCGTTATAAGATGTTGTATCTCTGTGTCAGGTCTTTTGACGTGTTCCTTGGTGGGACCACGCATCACTTTACGTCGAAAAGACGTATCTCGCAAAGACGTTTTTCTCCTCGTGGTATTTTGATGATACTGAAACACAACGTTGACAATGTTCGACTGAGTTTGTGGAATATTGGTGTTTTTAGAAGGTGTTTTGGTGGTACTTGCTTTATTGGTACCTGGAAGCCCAGGATCATGGAGTGGGTTATTAATAGAATCATTAATATGGATTGTCGTACAGTGTGATTCAACTTTAGAGAATCTTGGCGATGGTGGATTTGATTCGATTGAATGCCGCGGACTTAAGTAGCTACCATTTCTTCTCACCTCTGCTGGAATGAATTCGAGCAGTTTGAGTCCCTCAGCAGTACCATTGTCTTTATGGGCATACTTCAAAACTGGTATATTCTTCGTGTCTTCACATTGGTGATAGTATCCATAATTGCTTCCATTTTGAATACCGTTTGAAGTAACATATTTTGAGCCGGGTTTATTATAATTTCGGATAAAATCGGTAGTTGAAATGGTGTCATCGTCATCATTTGATATGTCGCGTTGTACTGACGGATGGCAGACCTTTGGCGGCGTTTTTTGAGGATGAGCTGACGAAGAAATCGTTATCATTCCATCAAAATCCCATTCCTGTTGCGTTGTGGATTTAGCTACCTTTGGTGGCGTTATTCGAGGACGAGCCTGTGGTTCTGGGGCTAACTGTTTTTGAGCTGACGAAGAAATCGCTATCATTCCATCATAATCCCCTTCCTGTTGCGCAGTGGATTTGGTCACCCTTGGCGGCGTTATTCGAGGATGACCCTGCGGTTCCGGGGCCAACTGTTTTTGGGCTGACGATGAAATCGTTATCATTCCATCAAAATCCCCTTCCTGTTGCGTTGTGGATTTAGCCAATGTGGCTAAATACGTAGAATTAAAATGGATATTCCGGATTCTGCCTGTTGACCGGAAGTTTAAACCTTTTCGAACCATTACTGGCGATGTTCTTTTGTAAAATTGCGAACTACGACCTTTTGATCTTGAAGAATCAACATGATACTGAAGCTGAATTGGTCGAGGTTTTATTTTTGTGCTAGGTTTGAAATTGTCTGATGATTGTCGCAAAGTTTGATTTAGTGGAGAATGTTTGGAGGATTCTAGACTGGATTGATCATCTGTCGACACTAATGGTGACCCAGGAAACTTGCGTGTATTATCCTCGTTATTTGGCTTCCCCAAGCAGCTTTCATGGTTTTCGCCTCTGGGAGATTTTAGTTCTATAGGTGAATGAATTTGGATATGTTCAATTCTCTTCTCAGGACTTCGTACTGGGGCCTTTAAGCATGGCGAAGAATCGTTCGCCTTCATGGTACCAGGCTTATGTCCCTTGTTTTCCTCTTGATTGTTTATTTTAGTTTGGGTTGTGTAGGTCTTAATTCCAGATATATTCAAAGTTGAGGATTTAATGTTTTTAAATATATTCGTTTTTTCGTTTGATGAAATTTGCTTTTCAACTGCATTTATTGGGTCGCATGCTGGTTTGTTATTAGGAGTTATAGTATTTGACAGTGGTTGTGACGAATCGGCGTTGTGTTCTATAACATTTCCATGATTCCTCGCTTTTTGTATCTCTTCCTTATGATCAGAAACGTTTAAAAAAGGCCCACCATCCTTCTTGAAAGACACCCCTCCTTCTCCGGTGAGTTGATCTTTTGACTGATTATTTATTGTGTTTCCTTTGCTAAACTGGCGCAATAGCGATGCATCCGTGGATGTTAAATCTTCAGTTTGGGTTTGAACCAGATTTTTAAAAGAAGTTATCATTTCTTCGATATCACTAGTTGGTTCATCATCGTCTGTGTTTGATTTATTTGGTGATGATTTACGAGATTGTTGTTGAGATGTACTTCTTTGTGTGTCACTGGTAGTCGGGAGAACCATTATTAGTGAGTTATTAGCGTCTTGTAAACTGGGATCTGGTGCTGGATAAAATTCACAAGGTGTGCTATTTGGTCGTATGCTACACGAGCTAGAAGTGGCATACATGCTCGATGAGGAAGAAAGACTATAATCGTCATAGTAACCACCAGTACTGAGCGCATCTACAGCTGCGTTTCTGATTTGTGTGGGGGATAGAGTTGGTGGGGGCACTGGGTACATCTTGAACATATCTGCATAAAGCTGTCTATCGTCATAGTACCCATCAGTACTGAGTGCATCTGCAGCTGCGTTTCTGATTTGTGTTGGAGATGGACTTGGTGGAGGCACTGAGTACATCTTGAACATATCTGCATAAGGATGGCTATCGCTGAGCTGTAAATTATACTGCTTCCATGGAGGGGTCGGATAATAAACGCCATCTCTTAACATCGACTGGTGATTTATCATCGGAACTGGGTCACCAATGGCATCATCCATCTCAGCATGTCCCTGACAGAAACGTGGGTCAACAGAATGTGCATCATCATAATAATCCTGGTAAAAGGTATGAGCCACAAGATCATCCATGTCCCTTAAAACATCGCCGCCATTTTCTTCTATGTAATCATCGGATAATTCCAAATCTGTGTTTATCTGTTCTGTGTTTGGATAAGAACATGGACCACAATTTGAGGGTTCAATTTCGTGTTCCAAGGTTTGCAGGTGCTCTAAGTCTGTATCATCTATCTGTTGACTATTTATGCTATCTACTGATCTTCCCATCTCATGCAAACATGCTGTTTTATCGTCGGCAAATCCCATCGCCGTTTCCTCTCCCCGAGCCAAATCAACAGAATTATAAGGTAAGGTCGGTTCATTTTGCTTAGAATGTTGTGAGCTAGAAGTCCACTGAATGTCAACATCACATAACCTATCGGCTTTATCGTTCTTTGGTGGATCTTTAGGATCAGGCGAAGTAGACTTATTAGGTATGGTCAATCTATAGGGCTTAGATTGGTGTGAGCTTGAGTTAGATCGACTGTTGACATCGGATATATCAGCCTTCGGTGGACATTTTGGACCAGGCGAAGTAGACCTAGCTACATGAACATAATTATTAGGTATGGTCGATCTATAATGCTTAGATTGGTGTGAGCTTGGGCTAGATGGACTGTAGACATCGGATATATCAGTCTTGGGTGGACATCTTGCACCAGGCGAAGTAGATTTCTTGGTCTTTGAAGCTTCATCTATACGAAGAACATTTGGTGGCTTAGCTATAAAAGGTTTCGTCATTAATCCTAGTTTATGAGATATCTGCTGTCCATCAGCAACACCTTCTCCAACACGGCTACCAGAATCCCTACCAGCTTTATTACTCATCCTGGCGCCTTTATATGAAGCGGAATGAGACGTTCGCTTAGCTTGATGTTGTTTGATCAGATAGGACTTGACCAGATAGGGCGATTTAAAGTGTTCACTTCTAGAACCTTTCTTGACTGAAGATTTGCGAGATGTGGATGAAGCACTTATGGACAGATAAGATTGATCTTGCGAAGACGAACTGTGGACGAATGGGTTTTCTTCCAAAAAAGGTTTCCTTTTCCCGACCCTGCTTCTTCTCAGTGACCGCGGGGGAATCCATAAATCGTTTCCAAATAATGTCAGGTTTGTCCTCTTGACAAACGTTAGTTCAATTTCAATATTTTTTTCCGGTTTCATAGACTTTTTGTTGTATTGTTGACCGTTATTTGGACCTTTGTAGTTTTTGTTGTGTAAGAGCAAGTCTGTTGTCGACTCTGAAGCATTTTTATTGGTCTTGTGAGATTCTGATTGGTCATTCGATTCTCTATCACCCGTATTCAAATTCTGGAAATGAAATGAAAATGAAATGAAATGGGGTTTAACGTACTACTGTTCTGCTCCGAACTGGGCTAATGAAGACGGGAAATTTTGCCCGGACAGCGGCACTATATACGACCTACTCTTATATCGAATTCCAACTGTCACGGGATCTTTTATGTGCACGCCAATTTGTACACGGGACCTCGGTTTTTCGTCCTATCCGAACGACTAGACAGTTGTCCTTGTCAGACCCTACGTCCTGGACCACTGACAAGGGGGGACCACGCCGAAAAGATCTGGATGAACTTTTCGGCCAATGCAGGGATCGAACACTCGACATCCAGGTTAGCGAGCCAGCGTCTAACCCACTTAGCCACCGTGACCCCCTCAAATTCTGAAAAGCAGTTTTAAAAAGAAATACAAGTATTTAAGTAAGCTTACGTTTGTTTGTTTCCGAAGAATTGGAGTTTTTTTTATCCATAGTAATGAGGGAACCTCGGTCGCTCAGTGATTAAGACACTGGCTCGCTAACCAGGTGGTCCCCGGTTCGCTCCCGATGTAGGTCGAGAAGTTCCTAGAGATTTTCCGCCGCGGTTTCCACCTTTTCAGTGGTACAGGACAATGTCTAGTCGTTCGGGTGGGACGGACAATTGAGGTCCCGTGTACACATTGGAGTGCACGTAAAAGAGCCTTGACAGACCTCAAAATAAGAATTTGCCGTAGTGCGGCTGTCCGTCTTCATTAGCTCTGTCGACGCAAAAAAGTAGGCAGATAACCCTATTTCATTTCTCTGATCATCAAATCGCTCTCTACTGTAATTCGCCATAGCCGTATCGTTAGCGTTGGCAGTATTTGGTTGATAGAGGCGCACACTCGGCAAACCTCGGCAGATTCCGTTACTCTACATCTAGCCTCGGTTGTATGACGGTAAGTGATATGTACCTACGCCTATACAATTGCGATGTGGCACCGCGGTTTACTTATTAGGAAAACTTGCCGCTTTTAAAAAGACGTTATCAAAATTGCGTCGTTCGAAGCGTGTGTAGAATTTTCAGTGCAAAGTTGTCCTTGTTTGAAGAAAATCGGATAAACTTGAAAGAAAAACAACTTCAGACTTAAAAATATTTGTATGATAAAACATTCTTAAAAGGCGTCGTTCCAATGGCGGACTTTCAGGGTACTGGAGGCGTAAACAAACTATATTGAACGTAACTCACGTGTGATGACGGCGCCTTGGCGGCCAGCTTCGCCTCTTCATTGATTATATGGGACCAGTCACACGTAGCTAGCAATGACTGTCTCGTTGTGAGTGGTAGAATGCCGACAGTCACCAAGCTGAAATCTGTTAATTGTATCAGATGACTCCCAGACGTCACAAGTTTCAGGTTATCACCTATTAGAATAAAAGAGAGAGAGAGAGGGAGAACTGGGGTTTAACGTCCATTCGACATGTCATTTCGGGACTAACACATGGTTCAATTTGATTTCAATAATACGCTTGCGCGCAGGGATCTTTAGCAGTGGGAGGAAACCGGAGGACCCGGAGAAAACCCACGAGGTTGGACAGGCGACCCTACTCCTTGTCACGTACAACCGGGGAATCGAAACCACGCCAGTTGACTCAATGACAGACCTTATGATACAGCCCGCTCGTGCTAACCATTCGGCCATCCATCCCCACTACAATGAAATATTTGCTATGAAGGGTGAAGGTGTGAGGTATGGAGTACTTTACTTTAGTTAAACTCATACCATTTCGAAGGAGTGTTAGGATGTAAAACCTAATTTTAATTTCAATCTGATTAAAATACTGGGCCCTTATTCACGAAAACTTAAACTAAGTTACAACCAAAATTTTAAGAAATACTGCAACTTCATTGGATATATGCAAATTGATTTTACTGGTCAGCCAATCGAATTGCAGTATTTCTTAAAATTTCGACTGTATCTTAGTTTAAGTTTTCGTGAATAAGGGCCCAGATCTATATTTCGTTGTTTTTTTATACTTTCGATGGCCCTACACAACATGAAGATCTGACCGGTTGTAGTGATAGGTCAGGGGTCATGAGAGAGGCTTTCGAACCTATGACGTCAGATATTTGATTAAGCAGCATTGGTGTTTCTAGTGGATTACCCAGTTTCGCACACCACAAGCCAAACGCTCGCCGTAACAGACCGTTTCATTGGCTAATCCCTCACATCATCCAGAACACGCCAATAATAACAACTAGATCCTAGTGTGGTGCAGACAAGTAAAACGAAATTTTGAACTATACAAAACGAAACGAAATAGGATCTGTGTTTCAATCAGATTGATTTTAAATTGACTTGTACATTACCGCCACTCATTCCACTGGCTTTAATTCGTGTGAGCGTATTCAGCTTAGAGATAGCGGTACCTTCTCAACTGGTTTCTCCGGTTTCCTCCTACAGGACACCCCTGCGCATGCGCTTACAATAATGAAACAAGACAACCTGTTCGCGATATCACAAGCAGACGTTAAACACAACGAACAACACCAATAATCCATCCAACAGACCCAACAGTCGCCTATTTATCCTAATGGAGCTAATATAACAAGTGACCTACTTTGACCATTTCGGTACGTCCAGTAGTTGAAAGCAGCAGCTTGGCTCGCTGTACAGTTTATCAGTGAGGCATAGTTTAAAGACTGGGTCAATTGGTTAGTGACCAGGTAGAAGAGGGCGTTGTAGGACTGAGGAAAGACACGAGTTAGCACTGAGCAGGGAACAAGGAGATCTGGATTCTTAGGCTCTATTAAGCCCGGGAACTCTTTATCATCATCATCTACTTCTGGACCTAAACTGGAAATGAAATGAAATGAGGTTTAACGTCCTACTCTTTTGGGGCCTGTTTCACGAAATTTAAACAAAGATAAAATCCAAATTTTAGTAATTTGATTGGATAATATTAGATTGATTTTAGTGCTTAGCTAATCAAAATTGAAATATCTACTAAAATTTGGATTTTATCTTTAGTTAAGATTTCGAGAAACAGGGCCCAGCCCCGACTGGGCTAATGAAAACGGGCATACGCCATACAGTGTGCTATGAGAGAAATTTTGCCCGAAAAGCGGTGCTACGGCCTACTCTTATATCGAATTCCAACTGCCAAGAAATCCTTTACGTGCACGGCAATGTGTAGATGGGACTACGGTTTTTCGTCCGATCCGAAGGACTAGACAGTTGTCCTTGTTAGGCTCTCCGTCCTGCACCACTGACAAGGGGAATCCACGCCAGAAAAACCCGATGAACTTTCTCTGCCAACACCGGGAGCGAACCCGCGACCTCCATGCTATCGAGCCAGCGTCTTACTCACTTAGCCACCGTGATTCCACCTAAACTGGGAGAGAGGGGCCAACTTGTAGAGAAGAATTAACCGTTTCTAGACAAAACCAGATAACGAATTGCAAATTTTTTAAACCACTTCAAGCACAATATTGGTGTCAGCCATTATTAAATATGTGACAGTACTGGTTTTAAAACACAGTCCAAATATAATTTTAACATAGTGATCATTGCTACGATAGATGTAGTGACGTCCAATTCTTTTCATCTACAGCGGAATTATCAGTGAAATGAAATTCGCGAGTGTGTCTGTTATAATCGCTCGTTACTTCAGTCAGTTAACTCGTGTTCGTCATTTTTGTCGTCACTTCCCGTTTCTTCAAAAATGAAATGAAATGGAGTTTAACGTCCTACTGTTCTGCTCCTAACCTGGGCTAATGAAGACGGGCATACGCCATACAGTATGCTATGAGGGAAATTTTGCCCGGACAGCGGCACTACGGCCTACTCTTATATCGAATTCCAACTGCCAAGGGATCTTTTACGTGCACGCCAATGTGTACACGGGACCTCGGTTTTTCGTCTCATCCGAACGACTAGACAGCTTTCCTTTTTAGCCCCTCCGTCCTGCATCACTGACAAGGGAGAACCACGCCGGAAAATCTGAATGAACTTTCTCGGCTAATGCAGGGATCGAACACCCGACCTCCAGGCTAGCGAGCTAGCGTCTTACCCACTTAGCCACGTGATCCCCCCGTTTCTTCAAGTGTTTGTTACACACCTACCGTAGCAATGATCTCTGTGTTAAAATTATATTTGGAATGTGTTTAACCAGTTATCTAATAATATCTAATAATGGCTGTCACCAATATTGTCCTTAAAGAGGTTTAAAAAATTTGCAATTTGTTATCTGGTTTCGTCAAGAAACGGTTAATTCTTCTCTACAATTTGGCATCTCTCTTCCAGTTTAGGTGGAACCACGATGGCTAAGTGAGTAAGACGCTGACCCGATAGCCTGGGGTTCGCTCCCGGTGTTGGCAGAGAAAGTTCATCGTGTTTTTCCGGCGTGGATTCTCATTGTCAGTGGTGCGTCTACTCGTTCGGATGGGACGAAAACCCGATTTGCGCTGATCAAGCTGTGTCTTTGATAATTTAGCAGTTGATAAAAACAGAAGAAATTGGAACCCTTTTGGTAAATATGTAAATTCTTTAAAATATAACTTAAAATCAATTCTCACACATTGTTAGCATTGTTTAGTTGAACCCGTATGCTATATTACAACATATGCCACGCTTACCTGGAAACTGAATGTGTCTTTGAATATTGTGTGGTGTGATGCTGCTGGAGATGCAGAGATGGCAATCGTATCGAATCTATATATAATAATCAATAATAAAATGAAATGAAATGGGGTTTAGCGTCCTACTGTTTTGCTCCGAACTGGGCTAATGAAGACTGGCATATGCCATACAGTGTGCTATGAGGAAAATTTTGCCCGGACAGCGGCACTACAGCCTACTCTTATATCGAATTCCAACTGTCAAGGGATCTTTTACGTGTACGCAAATGTGTAATGAACAAATAAAAACATACCCTTCAACACAATGCGGAAGTAATTAGTGAAGCCTGATTCACAAACGACAAAATAACAATTTTATAAAAAAAAACGCGTAGAATTCATCAAGCATATGCGTAAACGGGGGAGGGGGGCTTTAGTCATTTGATTAGCCGAAAAACGCCCAGAAAGCGCCCCTGGACCCTGCCTAAAATCCCAGGACAGTAGCCTTCCCCCCACCCCCAAATCAAGAATTGCTTTCGTTGGCCCCTTGACGTATCAATGACAAAGTAGTATCAGTTGTTTAGTAAAGCGTGTAGCACACTCTGTCATATGCGCGACACCAGCCATTTATGCCACTGCAGAAAAACATGTATTATATATGGATGTTTTCTTGATACAAATTCAATCTTACCTTTGTACAACTGACCCCTTGGTTTCGAAATGGGTTCATTTGCTGTTTGTGGCCTCTTTGGGGACGACGTCCGTTCTTTTTGTATGCTAGCTGTTTTGGGACGAACTATGCTTGTGATTTGGCCAGAACAACTTGAGCACTGGAACAAATAAAAGATAAAACAATATTTCGAGAAAACAATAATTATGGTACTGGTAGCCTAGAGTAACAACTGCATTGTAAAATAAGTACAGTCGTGGGGGGTGGGGGAGGGTGGATGGCCGAATGGTTAGCACATGCGCGTTGTATCATATGGTCTGTCATTGAATCAACTGGCGTGATTTTGATCCCCCGGTTGTACGTCACAAGGAGTAGAGTCGCCTGTCCAACCTTGTGGGCTTTCTCCGGGTACTCCAGTTTCCTCCCACTGCTAAAGGCCCCTAGGCGCAAGCGAATTATTGGCCATGTGTTACTCCCGAAATGACCTAGTTTGTGTCGAGTGGACACGCACACACACACACTCAATCGTTAGTTCAGTTTATAGGCAATGATGTACTAAGGAACAAAAGAATAATCTCTTGAGCAGTTCCAATGGTCTGTACAAGAGTTGGTATGAAGCAAATAATTTGGTAAAATGCTCGAATGTTTTCTTTTTTCTTTATTTTTCAAAAAAAAAAAGAACCCCAAAAAAACAGGTAATGGAAATCTCACTTCCGTTCACAAAAACTTGGTCAAATTTGTTTCTGGGGTAACAAAAAAAATCATTAAAGAAATTTATAATTAGCAAAAGGTATCTTTGAAGAAACACATCTTTTCATTGGCTACACGAGGGGGTCAAGCTAGGTCAGTTGGACATATTTCGAATTCCAGATGTCAACCTGGTTCTTTTACGTACACGCAAGTGTGCACGTGTACCTCGGTTGTCCGTTCCATCCAATTTTCCGGCGTCAAGCTAGGTCAGTTGGACATATTTCGAATTCCAGATGTCAACCTGGTTCTTGTCCGTTCCATCCAATTTTCCGGCGTGGTTCCCCCTTGTCAGTGATGCAGGACGGAGGGCCTGACAGGGACAGCTGTCTAGTCTTTCGGATGGGACAAAAAACCGAGGTCCCGTGTACACACTGTCATGCACGTAAAAGATCCCTTGACAGATGGAATTCTATATTAGAGTAGGCCGTAGTGCCGTTGTCAGGGCAAAATTTCCCTCATAGCACACTGCATAGCGTATGCCTGTCTTCATTAGCCCACTTCGGAGCAGAACTGTAGGACGTTAAACCCCATTTCATTTCATTTCCGTTCCATCCGAACAACTAGGCATTCTCCACGCACCACTGACAAATGGAAACAGCACCGGAAAATCCCAAAGGAACTTTTTCGGCCATCACCGGTGGGCGAATCTGAGGCCTCAGGGTTAGCTAGTCAGCATCTTACTCACTGATCCATCGCGGCTCCCGAATTCCCACTAACACGTACCTGTTTATTTGTATATTCACATGTACTGGATGACGTTTCTTTGTGTCTTTTTTCTACCAGGGCCGTTAACTCTAAGCTATATTTCCAGACTTCCTCTAAGGAAACAAGCAAGCAACCCAAAGAAACCATTTTAAACTGACGAAGAAATAAATTTTGTTCTGTTTCTGTACAGGCATACATCGATTTGAGATTCATGGGGTATCTTAATAATTCCTTTAAACAGTTCCACACAATCCTGCATTCCTGATTCGTACACCGTGAAAACATTATATGTTTTACATCGAGCCATGCCGCCATCTTATTTTCGTCTTTATCAATGAAGGGGATTTTTTTAATAACCTGGTCAGGTATTCGGAACCAAGGTTCTTCTTCAGTGTGTTCATTCGGGGATGTCTTTGTTAATCTCAGCTTTTCTTCATCTGTCGAATTTTGATTAATTTGGGCCTCTCGTTCGTCAGTTATTTGCACCATCGTTTTGACATTTTCGTCAATGATTGGAGTCGGGGAGGGATAGAAATTATAAACATCAAAGACTTTCTTTTTCGTCTTCACTCTTCTGGTGTTTTCTTGACGAGCGGTCGAAGAGAGTGAAGCATTTTCTGTCAAACTGTGATGACGAGGTTCAGACTGCGATTCGTCGCAGTTACAGGATATAGACCTATTTACGACACCTAATGCGCCATGGTCGTTGAATACTGGTAAAACAGGTTTATGAGGGGTTAAAACTTGAGTTTCACTTTCGATCTTCAATGTACAAACAAAACTCGTGTTCTTATTCATCTTCAAGTTTGTTTTTGGCAATTAAATTTCTGAAAAAAGAAGGAAGAAAAAAGGTAAAGAAAATGTTAACTTTAGTAGACCCTATTCATATTCATTGTGCTTGATAACCGACAAGAGGATAGCCTACTTGTCAAACGTCGTGCTTATAATAAAGGCGGTGGTTAGGCCTATTGTTACAACGAGTCGTAAAAATAGTCCTCAGGCTATTGTTACGACGATGCTTTCACAGCCCTCCATCGGCGAAATTAAAAACCGAATAGTCGTAAAAATAGTCCTAACCCTAACCCTATCCCTTCCCATCTCTTAATTGCTGCCTTCAGTTCTGATAACGTTGAAAATACTGCTCCTTTTTCGATGCTGGTGTTGGGGAGATTGGCAGCCATTTTGTAATTCGTTCTAAATTTGGCTCAGACTCGTCGTAACAATAGCCACCGCCTTTATTATAATAAAACTAACTAGTGATTGTTTTCTCATTAAAATTCTGTTCTGCTAATAAAATGTGTTTCTCAATCACTCGGGGGTTGGATGGCCGAATGGTTAGCCACGTGAGTTCTGTATCATTTAGTCCACCTGCGTGGTTTCAATTCCCCGGTTGTACCTGGCAAGGAGTAGGGTCCCTGTCCAACTTTGTTGGTTTTCTTTGGGTCCTCCGGTTAGCCTCCCGTTAGCCTTCTACTGCTAAAAAAGACCCCTACGCGCAAGGTAATTATTGAAATAAAATTGAACCATATGTTAGTCCCGAAATCACCTAGTTTGTGTCGAGTGGACGTTAAACTCATCTCTCTCTCTCTCTCTCTCTCTCTCTCTCTCTCTCTTAAATATCCCATTTCTAAAGCTTACAGTTTATAGTTTTAGTTAAATAAATAAATATATAAATTTAGCCAATAGAAAAATACATAAATAATTTTAGCCAATAGAAATAATAACTATAATAAATAAATCATTTTTAAACAATAAAAAGTGTACCTTTAAGTTGGCACCATCCTCTTTTCAAACTTTACTTCCATTCTCGCAACGTTACGTGTGGGTTTCATTTTGTTTACATCAGTAACCATTTACGTCACACTGTTTACACGTACGTCACATTAATTAACGTTGATGTATTTTAAAGACCAAAAATTAATCGAAACAACAATGTTAAACACACATTATGCAAGAGCTAAATTTGGCTATTGCAGGTCTTTTTTTTAGGTCTGAAATTTTATCTAAATTATTAATTAGACATTAATTAACTTATCCAGACTATAATCAACCTGACGTCATCGCTAGCTTACGATATTTATTGGATTATAATCCGATCTGCTGTTCAACACACACTGATGATTAAATTAAAAAAATGGATAATCGAGACTATGTTTTATCGTACCGACTTTACTTATGATGATCGAGGCTACGCCTAAAATTAAATCGCTAAAATTCTCTGTTCAGAGTGGATCAATTTGACCCGAATTCCATCTTATATAAGTACCAAGATAACTATGTCTGTATTTTGGCCATATAGTTAAAGTTTAAAGGGATTGCCGCCGTTATCAATACATTCATAGTAAACCCTTTAAAGATACTTGCTCGCGTACAAACTGAGAGATTTGATGATATAATTGGACTATAAACATATTCAAACAAATTAATTTATCAAAAATTTGCTTCAAATCTCTATTAAAACATTGTATTCGCGCGGAAATACCCCAAAATATTAAAAAAAAAGTTTTTAAAAGCCATGTTTGTTCCCTAACTTGATTGAAGGGGGGTCCATTTTTCAGAATGTATATTTGTCATTACTTACTGTCCATTTACCATAAATATTGAGGCCTGAGTAGATTCTTGAATTATTTTCTGTCAACTTCTTCTTCCGCCGGTTAATTGCAGAGTCTGTTATACGCTTACACCTTTCAATGTTCCCCAAACCACTTGATCAAGAAATAACCGCTCCCTCTTTCAATCTAGCATTGAATAAGCCGCCCGGGAAGCTGCCGGGTTGCCAGTTAGCGATACCCTGATATGTTTGCCCAGTGCTTGCCTCATGGGTGTTTTTCGGGTAATCCAGTATTTTTCTAGTAAGATTGGGCGTATATACTTTCCATCTACTGTATACCATTTTTGCCATACTTTTATTGGAAACTATCCCCCGATCAATAATTACCGTGAAAGCAATGAGATCAAATGGGGTTTAACTTCCTACTTTTCTGCACCGACTGGGCTAATGAAGACGGACATACGCCCATACAGTCTGCTATGATGACATTTTGCTACGATCTACTCTTATTTCCAATTCCAACTTGCAAATAGGGTTATTTTCCGTCCCATCACGACGTCTGGACACTGTCCTGTGCACAACAGGGAAAAACCACGCCGCAAAATAACAAGGAACTTTCTCGGTCAATATCGGGAGCGAACCCGAAACCTCCAGGTTAGTAAGGCAAAGGCTTGCTCGCGGGGCCACCGCGGCTACCCCCCCCCCCCTTTAAGCCAGTCTAGCGGATCTTTACCGGATGGCCCAGTATATGCCAGACATGGTAACTGTGCTATTATTTAACTAATAAACCTGAACCCTGTGGGAGAGGCGGGGGTGGGGGGGGGGCTGGATGGTCGAATGGTTTGCGCGTGCGCGTTGTATCATACGGTCTGTCATTGATCAACCGGCGTGGTTTCCATTCCCCGGTTATACGCGACAAGGAATAGGGTCGCCTGTCTAACTTCGTGGGTTTTCTCCGGGTCCTCCCGATTCCTCCCACTGCCAAAGAACCCTATGCGCAAGCGAATGATTGACATAAATTTGAACGGTATGTTAGTCCCGAAATTAGCTAGTTTGTGTCGAGTTGACGTTAAACACACATCCCCCTCTCTCTACTCTCTCTCTCTCTCTCTCTCGTCTGTGTCCAAGAGTTGTTTCCTATAGTAGACTATCCACTAAGAAGTTGGTCCTGCGCTACCCCACACTGATCCGCAGTGAATATTCGCTTGGCCGCTACAATCACTGATAAGGATGACATCGATGCGACTTAATGACTACAAAATATTAACTTTTTTCTTTCGACAAATTAAATTCTGAAACATTTTTTTTTTAGTATTAGAAAAATAAATAAAGGTGTTTGAAGTATATCTTGATAAAAAATATTCCATATTTAGCGTAAATAGGTACAGAAAATAGTACGCGGAGGCGTAAAATGGGTAAAACGATATAATTCTGCCCGTACCAGTTCATATTACTACGTTCGATGTAAACAACGCACGTATGACCATCAATTTGACGTTTTTTTCTGTTTGTTTACTCTGAATGCTTTCAGAAGTACATTTTTTACCGTCTAATCTGATTGACCTGCTCGTGTTTGTTTTAAAACAACAAAAACAAGCCACAGAAGTAATCTTTTTTGGCGTTATCGATGCCATCTTGCTTTGTTGGTAAACATTGTGATGTGACGTCACCCTTAGAACTACAGCGGACCTTTAAAGGTCAGTCATCTTGGACAGAGATAAAAGACGGATGTCGCATTAGGTCTGTAAAACAGATTGGCGCTACCCGTGTATAATTAAGACGGGCACACGCTCTCGCTTTGAACCCACAGAAACTGGTGACGTGTTATCGAAGATTGGCTAAGTTAGCAGCAACTAAGTTAAAACTAATTTGGCAATAGGGCTGCCAACTTTGGTTTAAAAATAATTCCTTTAAAATGGTATCAAGGTTTTATGATTATATCCAGATGGTTATACAACGATAAGATAAGGCTGAATGAATGAAACGAGCGTTAAGACCCGATTGATAAGAACTTACCTTTGGTCTTTGAAAACACCAAGATGGTGGTTTATCCGGTGAGCGTGGCTCTGTTCCTTTTATCACTATCTCAAGGTAGGTAAAATTTAGACAAAGGAATTTAATAACTATAGTAGATGTTCGATTTAATCCCCCAATGATTCTGCCGTAAACACTAGCCGTGGATGACCAAAATGTCTCGCTTTCGAGTCCCACCATAAGGCTGGAATAAGGTCGAGATTTGCAAGCGGGTTCTCGTGTGTATTGTCAAACGGGACAGAATGACAAAAGCCTATTATATATTATACAGTTATTAGCAGGTGGATGTTACAGGTGAGTGGAACATTATACACACCCCCTCCCCAAAACCCATAATAGAGTTTCCGAGAGACTTTAAACCCCAAACTTTTCACTTTTATCTTGACATGCGCAGTGCATGTTCCAGAGATTAGCGCTCCAACATATCTCTAAATGTACAAAAGTACATAGTGTCTGCGATATCACCTCGATGGAATCGAACGTTAAATAAAGCTATTTCACACAAAGATAACAGCCTGCTTACGTGACAAGAGTAGGGTTGTCTGTCCAGTCTGTAGGTAAATCCGCCACTGAGTAGGGGAATGAAGTGAAATGGGGTTGAACGTCCTATTGTTCTGCTCCGACTGGGCTAATGAAGACGGGCATACGCCACACAGTGTGTTATGAAGGGAATTTTGCCCGGGCAGCGGCACTATGACCTACTCTTAAAACGAATTCCAAATGCCAATGGATCATTTACGCGCACGCCAATGTATGCACGGGGTCTCGGATTTTCGTCCCATCCGAACGACTAGACGGCTGTCCTTGTCAAGCCCTCCGCCCTGCATTACTGACAAAACGAAACCACGCCGGAAAATCCCGAAGAATTTCCTCGGCCAATGCAGGGATTGAACACGCGACCTCCAGACTGGCGAGCCAGCGTCTTACCCACTTAGCCACCGTGGCTCCAAGTAATTAAAGAGAGAGAGAAATTGGGTTTAACGTCCACTCGACACTAGGTCATTTCAGGACTAACATATGTTTATTTCAATAATTCGCTTGCGCGTAGGGGTCTTTAGCAGTGGGAGGAAACCGGAGGACCCGACGAAAACCCACGAGTAAATAAGGCGGCCCTATAATTTGAGTATAGCTTACAAAGTAAATGTGATGATGTGATAAATAATAGACCGGGGTTTAATATAAGCTATGCCTGTTCCCCAATCCCTATTCAGATACAAATCTGAATAAAAATATTGCTTATATAAAAAGATAGAGAAAATTACACACAATCAAAATGTATGAACCAAGTCTAAACAAAAAGGAAAACTTAGGACGTCTAACCTCATTTCCATTAATTACTTTGCCTACAAAAATGTCTTGATTTTTTCTATTTTAGCCTTTATTTTAACTCCAAAGAAGACTGAAGTATGTTACGGCGACCTAGGCTGTTTCAATGATCTACCGCCATTTCAAGGTGGAACTCAACGACCTATTGGTTACCTACCCAAAAGTCCCACAGAAATTAATACAAAATTTCTTTTACGTACTAGGTTTGTATTCATAATTTTGAAACATATGTTCAATAGGGTTTGGGAGTCGCGGTGGTTCAGTGAAAAACCAGGTGATCCCAATTGAGTATTCACTGGTGTCTACTGATAAGTTCATAGCTGTGAATGACTAGTCACTGTCTATATTCCGTCTGACTCGCCATGTTTTTATTTTGCAAAATTCAAATATTTTTCATATATATTTAGCCAGGCGTGCCGCTATTTTTTCATGTATTCCAAAGTGTGCCGTTAGCCAAAAAAGGTTGAGAACCATTGCCCTAGTCTAGGGTTTGCTCCTATTACTGGCGGAGAAAATTCCTCGGGATCGTAAGACGTGGTTTCCTCTGATGGATGATGCAGAACGGAGGGCCTGACAAGGGGAGCTGTCTAGTCGTTCGGGTGAGACAAACAAACGATGTCCCGTGTACACGTATACATCTTTACACTGTTAGAATTCGAAATAAGAGTAGACCGAAGCCCTGGCCAATTTGTCCCTATAGCACATTACATGGCGTGTGCCCGTCTTCATTATACCCGGGTGGGACAGGACTGTAGGGCAGAGAGTTTAATGTCCACTCGACACAAACTAGGTCATTTCGGGACTAACATATGGTTCAATTTTATTTCAATAATTCGCTTGCGCGTAGGGATCTTTAGCAGTGGGAGGAAACCGGGGGACCCGAGAAAACTCACGAGGTTGGACAGGCGACCCTACTTCTTGTCACGTACAACCGGGTAATCGAAACCACGCCAGTTGACTCAACTGACCTAGTTGTCGACTGAACGTTAAACCCCATGTCCCCCCACCCCCAACACTTTCTTTCTCAGTGACATATTTGAATATAGGTCTAATCATGTTTATCCGTTTTCAGAGCCAAGCCTACATCTGACGTCCAAGACATCATCTCTGATAAGGCTTCTGTCCTGAGTTCCAGCTACGATGGCAAGAAAAAGACCAAAATTGTCGTCCACGGATTCACACATAACGGCCATCGCCAATGGTTACAAAACATTGCAGCAGAATTTTTGAAAAATGTAAGTCTGTTTCTTCCATTCTTTTAAATCAAATATGTGTCAGATTTAACCAATAACTGAAATGCATTGTTTAAATTTTAGAGGGTTACCATCTTAAATTTGTGTAATCAAGAAATGTTTACATGAAATGAAATGGGGTATAACTCACCCTGATTCGCAGTGAATATTCGCTAGGCTGCGACAATCACCGACAAGGATGATATCGATGCGACTTAATGAATCACAAATATTAACTTTTTTCCTCCGACAAATCAAATTCTAAAAAAAATAATTATGTATTAGAAAGATAAATAAAGACGTTTAAAGTATTTGTAGGTAAAAATTATTTCCTGTTTAGTGTAAATGGGTATTAAAATGGGTAAAAGGCGCCATTCTGCTCGAATCAATAAGGTCTTATGTAAACAATGCACGCGCCATTTAGCCAATGGTTGACGCCGCGTGATATGACGTCATGTGTTGAAGGCAGTCATCTTTTACAGAGATAATAGAAGACTTTCGAAACTCTGTGAAACAGATGGTGTATAACGTCCTGCTCTTCTACACCGGCTGGGTTAATGAAGTCGGGGGAGAAATGTTTACATAATTATAACCAATAGATCGACACTATCCATACGGGTGCAGAGGGCGATGTGAGGACCGAATGGACTAACGCGTGCGCTTTAGATCATAAGTTCATTGGGTAAAGTGGTGTACGGCTTCGATCCTACACTTGTACGTGACAACCTCGTTGGGTTTCTCCGGGCCCTCCGGTGCCCCACCCCACCCTCCACACTCAAGCGTAGTCGCAAAATAACCAATACGATATATTAAATATGTCTGCAAGTCAAAAACTTTCAATAATGGCGTAGATAATATTAACTACACTATGTACATAATATAATTTTAAACTGTCGTTTGTATATCTGTCTGTTCAGGGTTGGCGTCTCACTAGGGATGCCCCGGGGCTGAAATTTGGTGTATTGTGGTAGCTCGGAACGGGATGTAACATAGGTCTGTCTGGTGGCGATGAGCTACCACTTCCGGTTTCCGGGTTATGCTACTTCCGGTACATGAAAATATCTGTGCTACGCCGGGTGAACCGCTAGTATACGATAAAGAAATGAAATGGGATATCCTTACTTTTGTCCTACAACCAGAATATATGGAGACGGACATACGTCACGCAATGCGCTTTAAGGGAAGTTTTGCTCGGCAGAGGGTTCATTAAACGTGGTCGCTGAAGCGTAACACCATTGCCCAAGGTTCTTGTAGATCATTGATGTGGACCCGTTTTAGTTAAATATACATTATGTAAGATTTAGATAAAGATCTGGTCGTTCTTGCTATAATAGTTCAAACATAGATAATAAAAAATTATTGTTTTGAAAATCTCATTCAAATTACTTTATTCTGTGTAAAGTTATGAGTTTGAGCAAAAATTAAGTCAGATTGTTTATTATCGTAGCTACGGCACTTGAGAATCGAGACTTCGCCCCGGTCATCTATTTATTTAAATAGCGGCTGTGTTTTAATCTACTTAAAATCGGATCCATCCGATGGTCCAGGGAGTTGATTATGGGCTTGTCATCTTAAATTTCAAATAATAATTTATATAACATTTGAAGCCAGAAAAAAGAGACCTGCAATATGCAAATTGAGCTCTTACATAATGCATCTTTAAGGTTTTGATTTAATATTACAGGAAGATATGAATGTTATTATTGTTGACTGGCAACAAGGTGCGGCCATACCATACGACCAGGCTACAGCTAATACCAGAGTTGTCGGAGCACAGGTAGCTCAACTTATACACGTGATGATGAACGCAACGGGGGCAACACCAGATAAATTCCACGTCCTTGGTCATAGTTTGGGTGCCCATATTGGGGGTTATGTTGGTGAACGTGTGAACAAACTTGGACGAATCACAGGTAAAGTTCAGTGGTCTGATCCCATTTCTTGACATTTATAAGAAACTTTGCTAAGCGAGTTTCGGGGCCGCGGTGAATCGGTGAGTAAGACGTTCGAAAGCCAAAGGAAGACACAAGTTATCCTTCTTTTGACTTCGACAGTTCCGTTTCTTCAATTCTTCGTTACTCATCTATCGGAGCAATGAACTCTGTGTTAAAATTATATTTGGAACGTGTTTAACCAGTTCTATCACATATGTGATAATGGCTGACACCAATGTTGTCCTTTAAGTTTTGGGGCCATATTGTTGCATTACCCGGAGATACGGTCGACCCAGTGACGACCAAGTATTGAGTTAACCACGATGTCGTAACAGAGAAGAGTATGAACCTTTCAGAAGCTAAGGTGGTTTGTGGGCGGACTGAGTAAGCAATTGACCTAACGCTTGTACCCGCTGCGAAGCGGAGTCGCCGCTTGAATAACATCGTGGGTTTTCTCCTATTTCTTCAAGTTTGCTGAAGCCTTTTTCGCGTAATAGATATATGGAATTAAGTATGTCATATGTCCGACTTTAAAAGATCTAGTTGAGTGGACTTTAAATCTGTATTTCACCTTTCCAGGTATTGATCCTGCTGGACCATACTTTGAAGGAACACCTCCAATAGTTCGTCTTGATCCATCTGATGCCGAGTTTGTGGATTGTATACATACCGATGGTTCCGGTGTGTTGTCTATTGGTATGGGTACCAAACAGGCCATGGGTGACGTAGACTTCTATCCCAATGGAGGAGAGAATCAACCCGGATGCGATACTAGCGTATTGGGGAAGCTGGCGCATACTGTCTGGAATGCGGCAACGTTAGGATTATATGGTATGTATATTTTGATCATATAGAGGGAAGACGCAGTGACTCGGTGAGTAAGACCAGGAGGACTTGGGTTCATTCCCGGTTTTGAGCGTGAAATTTCCTCGGAAGTTTCCGGCGCGGATTTCCCTTGTCAGTGGTGCTGGGCGAAGGAGCTAGCAAGGACGGTATCTAGCCCTTTGGATGGGACGAAAAACCAAGGTCCTGTGTACACATTGGTGTGCGCGTAAAGAACCCGTGACAGTTGGATTTCGATATAAGAGTAGGCCGGAGGGCCGCTGTCCGGGCAAAATTTTCCTCACTAGCACACTATAATGGCGTATGCCCGTCTTCATTAGCCCAGTATAGGAGCAGGGCCCTTATTCACGAAAACTTAAACTAAGATACAATCGAAATTTTAAGAAATACTGCAATTCGATTGGCTGACCAGTAAAATCAATTTGCATATATCCAATGAAGTTGCAGTATTTCTTAAAATTTCGATTGTAACTTAGTTTAAGTTTTCGTGAATAAGGGCCCGGAACAGTAAGACGTTAGACTCCATTCATTTCATTTTTCTCCGTCATCATTATCCCAGTCGGTGCAGAAAAGATGGACGTTAAACCCCATTTGGTTTCATTCACTACCAGTCATACTGATGATAGAAGTGACATTTTATACAGAAAAGCAGGAAGCTAAACCTCATTTCATTTCATTTCACACTATGGCAAGGAATTTTAAATATTGACGAATAGAACATATTCATACAATCGGATTAAAACACAGATCATATTTCGTTTCTTTTTTTATAGTTTATAATTTGATTTTAACTTGTCTTGACAACACTAGGATCTGGAAGAGTTGTTATATAACCTGCGTTCTGGGTGATGTGAGGGATTAGCCAATGAAACGCTTTTCTGCAGTGAGTTCTTGGCTTACGATGCACGGAACTGTGGGTATCCTACTAGAAACATCAAATGTCAAATGGTTAATCAAATGTCTGACGTCATAAGGTCAAAAGCCGCACGTGTGACCCATGATGCGACCTCCCACTACCACTCAAATTTTCATGTAGTAGAGGTCATCGGAAGTATAAAAAACCGAAACGAAATATAGATCTCTATTTTAATCCGATTGATATTTATATTGCATATTTACGCAATAAGATTACACTAAGATTTTTTTCTCAATTCGTTTTTCATTTTCCATCGCTTTATATTCGTGTTTTATGTTACCGGGCTCATTTTTACATTATTTCGTCGTATATTTGAGATAATCTGAACCATAAACACGAAACAAATTGCAGTTATACTTTTAATTTGATTGACATTTCAGGTGCCGAAGCCGCTGTATCTTGTAGCCATGAACGTTCGTACTACTTATTTACAGAAACTATCAACTCACCCTGCCCATTTAAAGCCTTTCCTTGTGCTAGTCAAAAAGATTTTGATGCTGGCAAGTGTCTACATTGTCATGGTAACGGCTGTTCTAATATGGGTTACCATGCCGACAAAACAGCCGGAAGGGGTTCATTGTATTTAGAAACAGAATCAGCATCAACTTTTTGTGGTAAATAATCTTATATCACGTAATAACTTTTGCCATCAGAAAAATGTTTTCTTGGGATTAATGCACGTAAAAGAACTCTTAACAGTTGGAATTCGATATAAGAGTAAGCCATATCACCGCTGTCCGGGCAAAATTTCCGTTATAGCCAACTATGTTGCGTAAGCCCAGTCGGAGCTGAAAAGTTGGGCATTAAACCCAGTACCAGATTAACCATTAGGCAAATGAGGTGCGTGCATTAAGACCAGCCAAAATCCAGACCAACCTTGTGCGTTTTCTCCGGGTTTTCAAGTTTTCTCCAACGTTTAAAAACCCCTACGTGCTAACGAATTATCGAAAATGATAAAACCGTATGTTAGTCCCTATATGACCTAGTTTCTGGCGACTGGACGTTAACCCATCTCTCTCTCTCTCTCTCTCCCTCTCTGGGCGTGGTTGTTTTTTATACATTAGAGGGTCACGGTGGCTCACTGAGTAAGACATTGGCTCGCTAACCTGGAGACCCCGTGTTCGATTCCTGTGTTGGCCAAGAAAGTTCAGCGACATTTTCCGGCGTTGTTTCCTCCTTGTCAGTGGTGCAGGACCAAGAGCCTGACAGGGGACATCTATCTAGTCGCTCGGATGGGACAAAAAACTGAGGTCCCGTGTACACATTGGATTGCACGTAAAAGACCCCTTGGCAGTTGGAATTCGAGGCAAAATTTCCCTCATATTACACTGTATGGCGTCTTCATTAGCCCACTAGGAGCAGAACTGTACAGCAGGACGTTAAACTTCATTACATTTCAAAGACAGGCGTGGTTGTCTTTTTAAACATTAATGACAATGTTGCTACTTTAAAGAAGATATACTCCTAGTTTTGTTATATTACAGATTACCACTATCAACTTAATATATCATCTGAGAGCGCCATGGATGGACTTGTTAAAGCTAAATTACATGGAACCAAAAGCGATACTAACATGCTACCCCTGAACAAGTAGGTATTAATCGAATAAACTATTATAATGGAAGAAACATAATATTATTTAATTTATATTCGATCAGTTTGAATCTGTACCAGCATGGTGTAGATCCGTGGTTCTGAACCTTTTTTTGTCAACTGCACACCTTGGAATACATGAAAATATAGCGGCACACCCGGCTAAATATATATGAAAAATATTTGAATTTTGCAAAATAAGAACATGACAAGTCATAGATGGCATACAACCGTAGACACAGACTAGTTAGAGACATAGAATGACTCAAACTAAATAAAGAAAAAAACCAGAGCTATGAAATTACCAGTAGACACCAGTAAATGCTCAGGATCACGTGGTTTTTAGCATTTTTAAATTTCGCGGCACACTTAGGAAGATCTCGCGGCACACTGGTTGAGAATCACTGCTGTAGATTAACCATATTCAATTCTATCTGTACCCTGTCGAGGACAAAGACAATCTGATTAAAACACAGATCCTATTTCGTTTCGTTTTTTTTTTATAGTTCAAAATTTCGTTTTACTTGTCTTTACTACACTAGGATTTGGAAGACTTGTTGTATAACTCGCGTTCTGGATGATGTGAAGGATTAGCCAATGAAACGGTCTGTCACGGCGAGTTTTTGGCATGAGGTGCACGGAACTGTGGGTAACCCACTAGAAATATCAACGCTGATTGATTAATCAAATGTCTGACGTCATAGGGTCAAAAGCCGCCCGTATAACAGCTGACGCGACCTACCACTACAACCGGCCAGATCTTCATGTACTAGAGGCCATCGAAACGAAATATAGATCTTTATTTTAATCAGAAGGGAATTAGATCGTCATTCAGAGGATGTACACATGTTGCGCGCATATGTCTCAGAATTATTATTCAAGAGCTTTCTCGTTCTCGTCCCGATTCTTCAATTCCATGCAAAGCCAAATCAATGATAAAAGGTTGATATTTTCATAAGATTATATTTATTTATAAAATGCCCTATACACAATACCAAACAAGTGTCGCGATCCAGACGAGACGACTTGTTGTCGATAAGAGTAGAGACTTCTTACCTTGTCAAAGTTTATGGGTATACTGTCATTTCTGGTGAAATAGTTCCGGCTAGTTAATTCGGACTAAAGAGGCTGGCCGTTCAATTCTGACTTGCGGTTGTGGTTTCTATCCCTAGTGTGAACGTATGTGGCTTGGATATAGTGGCGTCTTCTCAACCTCGTCGGTTTACTCCTGGTAATCCGTTTTCCTCCCACAGGAAAGACCCCTGCGCGTGCGCTAAGATAATGAAAATAATTTTAAAAAAAGACATATTGTCTGCGATATCACCTTCGGGTTAAGCGGACGTTAAACACTAAGAACAACAAGACGACGGAAAGTAGTGAGAGGGAGAGATGGGGTTTATCGTCCATTCGACACAAACTAGGTCATTTCGGGACTAACACATGGTTCAGTTTTATTTCAATAATTCGCTTGCGCGTAGGGGCCTTTAGCAGTGGGAGGAAACCGGAGGACCCGGAGAAAACCCACGAGGTTGGATAGGTGACCCTACTCCTTGTCACTTACAACCAAGGATTCAAAACCACGCCAGTCGACTCAATGACAGATACAGCGCGCATGTGCTAACCATTCGGCCATCCACCCCCCCTAGTCATATATTACAACAATATCTACTAGTATGTATACTATTCTAATATAACCAGCAATCAATTACTGATTGTATATTACATCTAATTATAGGAAATCAGAAATATACAATAGTGGCAACGTGATGAGTCATTTAATAAAGACAAGAGCTGATATTGGTACCATCACTGGTGTAACATTGGAGTATGATAAAACGGCTAGTATATTAACTAACTGGTTATACCCGGATGACTGGAAGTTAATGGGCGTGTCTGTTTTCAGTGGAAAAGATGAAACATCGTAAGTACTTTAACGGGCTTTTTAGTTTTTAAAGGCAAAAATCCAGATTTCTCAAGAGACCGTAGTTAACAGTGGTTTACGTATGTAATACCCCTGTCAGACCGGCCTGGCGTCCTTACTGCGCTGCTACGGCGACGGAAAATTGTCTTAGAGCGCGTGGTAAAAGCGTGGTGGAAACGCCAGATGTGGCGTGGTCTCCATGGTCGCCAATGATCGCCGAGTCACGGCGTTTTTTAGAGCATGTTCAGAAAAAGCCAAGGTTCTGCGATCTGACCCGAAAAGCTGTGAGAACGCGGCTTTTTTCAAGTGTGTAATTTTTTGTTGGGACATTATCTCGCGTCGTGTTCACGTTTGCCGGCGACCTTGTGCATGTTCTGGTCGTCGTATGGTCGCAGTAGTGCTTTACGGGCGCCACCCTAGTATGACGGATGGGGGGGGGGGCATAAACAAAGTGACAAAGTGTGAAGATCAATTTTGTTTACCTTGTATAAAAGGAGATGGATGGCCTGATGGTTTATTGCATGCAATTTAGATCATAAGGTTTTGTCTTTCGGTCACGGTTTCGATTTCCTTGCTTGTACGTGACAAGGAGTAGGATCGCCTGCACAACGTCGTCGTGGAATTTTCTATGGGTCTTCGTGTTTCCTCCCACTGCTAAAGACCCCCAAGTTAATTATTAAAATAAAATTAGTCCCGAAATAACATAGTTTGTGTCGAGTGGACGTTAAACAATGACTTATTGGTAAAGTCACATTGAACCCGAAACAGTAGCACCTCAGGACCATGATTAAGTTTTGCATGAGTCCTCATTAACTAGTTGTATTAATCAAAATATATCTGGTACAACTCCTTTAAATTTTAAGATATCCTGGCAGTACAGTAACTCATCTTATTTTCTAGACATTATAACAAACCACACAAGGGGAATAAATCAAAAACTTTAGTACACATATATATATTTATCCAGACACCCATGGATCAACAATCTGTGCCGATTTGATGAGGATGGGGGTCATTAAAAAGATCGAAAGGAACTTTAAAACTAAACATTTATATATTGGATTTTTTTTCAGAACCAGTTTCTGTGCGTATGGAAAATCACTGAAGTCACATTCACAGTCAGATTTCAAGGTGACTGGACACTGTTAATTATGAATGAGTAGTAGAATTGTCTGTTTCAATTTACGTATTATTGGTAGTAATTGTATAAAATGAAAGTAGAATTGTTTGTTTCTCTTTACGTAATACTGGTATTAATATATGATTAAAACCTTCCAACAATACGTATTGCTTTCTATATCTATTTAATATAAACCCACGATATAATTCAATGTCACAGGTACGGAAACAATCACACGCATATCCCACCAATGGCAATAGCCTGATAATGTTTACCGAATGCTTCACACATGCCTTCTCCCATAGCTCGATTTAGTTCACGATTTCGTCTCATATTAGCATTTTGATAAGCTCCGCTATTCTGCCGGCTTGTTAGATAGTCAAATGCGGTCATTTTGTTGTAAAATGGCGACCCAGGAAAGGATTGCGTCTGCTGGCCTCGTCCACCCTGACTCTGTTGTTGGCCTTGACCCTGTACGTTACTTTGTCCTTGGCTTTCATCTTCATTTTGACCTTGCTGCGACCCTTGACCTTGATCAACATGCGGATTCTGTAAGTGATCGGGACGGTTTTGCCTATCTCGATTTGTAAATCGGTTTCGATTTCTGTCCTGAGAGTTTGGTTCTGGTGAAGGGTTACTCAGTCGTCGTTGGATTAGGTCCCAGTTAGACTGATCATACGCTGATTCTACTGGCTGAGAGCCTCGTCGTGGCGGCGGGTTTGAATCGCTGTCGTCACTGGTCGTTGTCAAGGTCGAATCCGGGTTGGTTAATGGCTCCCTCGTTGTAGTTGAAACTGGCTGAGATCCTCGTCGTGGCGGCGGGTTCGAATCGCTGTCGTCACTGGTCGTTGTCAAGATCGAATCCGGGTTGGTTAATGGCTCCCTCGTTGTAGTTGAAACTGGCTGAGATCCTCGTCGTGGCGGTGGGTTTGAAGCGATGTCGCCACTTGTTGTTGTTAAGGTAGAACCCTGGTTGGTTAACGGTCCCCTCGTTGTAGTTAAAACTGTAGATATTGTGGAGCTAGATACCGGTGATGTAGTTCCTTGGGTATTAGGGGGCAGTGTTGTTGACACTGAAATACGTTGTAAATCGCCACCGGAAGTCAGAATATGTCGTGCCCTAGATCTGTGCCTTCTTCTGTCAGCTGACTGTGAACCTTTAATAATGATAAAAAAATACGTCATTTTTGTGATTTATGAAATGAAATGAAATGGAGTTTAATGTCCTATTGTTCTGTTGCGAGTGGGCTAATGAAGACGGGCATACGTCATGCAGTGTGCTATGGGTGACATTTTGCCCGGACAGCGGTGCTACGGCCTACTCTTATATCGAATTCCAACTGCCAGGGAATCTTTTACGTGCACGCCAATGTGTACACGGGACCTCGGTTTTCGTCCATCCGAACGACTAGACAGCTGTCCTTGTCAGGTACTCCGTCCTGCACTTGTCATTTATGACAGTCTGAGTTAGAATTGTACAACTTAGATGGCCGTGGTGTGTATATATCATAACAATAGAGAGAGAGAGAGAGAGAGAGAGAGAGAATGGGGTTTAACGTCCACTCGAAATAAACTAGGTCAATTCGGGACTAACATATGGTTCAATTGTATTTCAATAATTCGCTTGCGCGTAGGGGCCTTTAGCAGTGGAAGGAAACCAGAGGACCCAGAGAAAACCCACGAGGTTGGACGGGCGACCCTTGTCACGCAGAACCGGGGAATCGAAATCACGTGAGTTGACTCAATGACAGACCTTACGATGCAGAGCGCACGCGCTAACCATTCAAAAAAAGATAAAGTAAAATGAATATATTCAAAAAATCAGTCAAATTACTTCATTCTATGAGAAGTTATGCGTGTTTGAAGTTTTGACAAAATGTAGCGTGGATCGTTTATTATCGTAACAACGGTACTTGACAATCGCGACTACGTCTCGATTATCTATTTTGTCGTATAAGTCCTCTAATCGATTGAAGATCGAAGCCATCCGATGTTCCAGGGGGTTGATTGTCGGTTTGTCATGTGAATAAATGTCTACATAATAATATATATAACATTTGAAGTCAGAAAAAGACCTGCTATGAGCCTATTTAGCTCTTACTTGATGCATCTTTAAACAATTGCTCACTACTTGACAAAAACTAGAGAAGCCAAATCGAAACGTCGATCACTATAAACAGTAACTGTATTTCACTGAATTGTGAGGGGTTGGATGGCTGACTGGTTAGCGAGTGAGCGTTGTATCATAAGGTTTAAAACTGAGTCAGCCGGTTGTACGTGAATAAGGTCGCCTGTCCAACCTCATGTGTTTTCTCCGGGCCCTCCCACTGCTAAAAAACCCTACGCGTAAGCGAATTATTGAAATAAAATTGACCATATGTTAGTCCCGAAATGGCCTAGTTTGTGTCTAGTGGACGTTAAACTCTCTCTCTCTCTCCACTGATAACTCACTTTTTCTCTACTGAATTGTGTCAGTCCAATTACTAAACGCCTTTGAAAGAATTTAAAGAACGTATACAAGAGCATCATACTATTGGCGCAAACTGAAAATAATTTCCCAGTTTTAGAATTTGCGCAATCCTCCACACCTTACCTTTAAGAGAAATGAAATGAGGTTTAACGTCCTACTGTTCTGCTCCGACTGGGCATACGCCATGCAGTGTGCTATGGGGGGGGGGGGATTTTGCCCGGATCTTTTATGTGCACGCCAATGTGTACACGACCCTCCGCGCTGACCTACTGACAAGGCGAAACCACGCCGGAAAATCCCGATGAACTTTAACGGCCAACATTGGGATCGAACCCCCGACGTCACTTAGCCACCGTGGCTCCTTGGCTTTAAGTACATGTTTACATATGTCTTACCTGTGCATACGAGAGTTATAGTCATAATAAGAACGGATATTAAAAACACCTTTTCCATTGTAGATATCTACACTACAAGACACAGGGTATAATATATGTAATATAGTCTTATATAAGACAATACGAGAGTTTCTTATGAACAGTGTAAACACGAAATATATAGATAGTGTACCGAATGTTGTTGAACTTGGAATAGTAATGATGTGTGTTACGTCTTTTCGTCAGTCATTCTGTTATTCTAGCCATTATTTATCACTTTCTGGTAAAACGATAAGACGACGAACTATACATAAAGCTCCATAAACATCAACGGTTTCAGATAACAAGATTCTACCATGATCCTTATATTAGAGTATTATAAAGAGAGAGAAATGAGGTTTAACGTCCACTCGACACAAACTAGGTCATTTCGGGACTAACATATAGTTTATTTTTTATTTCAATAATTCGCTTGCGCGTAGGGGTCTTTAGCAGTGGGAGGAAACCGAAGGACTCGGTGAAATCCCACGAGGTTGGACAAGCGACCCTACTCCTTGTAACGTACAGCCGGGGAATCGAAACCACGCCAGTTGACTTAATGACAGACCTTGTGATACAACGCGCAGGCGCTAACCATTCGACCCCCCCCCCTCCCGAGTATTATAAGGTCCGTGATTCTACTAATCTATACTGTTTTAGCTGATTTATATTTATTTTGTAAAGAGCTAGACGGGATTTAATAATCTAGCCTTAGATATGTTGGAATATACATGCTCAACCTTTGCTTTTCGTTTGTAAACGATCATGCGTAGTTAGGACATATTCCTGAAATCTGATTCTGTTTGTTGTTATTATTGGTGTTATACGCTTTACAAAACTACGACGTCAAACTATTATTATGTAATACAACACAGAAATATACGAGAACCCGGCTTTGTTTTTGTTGGGATATAGATATACGTAATTTTTGACGTCATGGCGTTAGGTGTTATATGTTTTCTCTATAATTTAGACCAGTCGGCTGAATTATAAATATTTTCCATTTCGTTTTGATTCTGACTACTTCTATGTTCCTAATTTTTAGATAATATACCACTAAGCCAACCCTACGATGACTGACTAACCTGCAGGTCCCGTATTCGACCCCGGTATTGTCGGAGAAAGTCCATCGGGATTTTCCTGAGTGGTTCGTATGGGGCGAATAACTGAGGTCCCGTGTACACATTGGCGTGCACGTAAAAGAACTATTGACAGTTGGAAATTGAAATAAAAGTAGACCGTAGCGCTGCTGTCAGGACAAAATGTCCCACACAGCACACTACACGGTAGATGCCCGTCTTCATTCGCCTAGTCGGTGCAAAAAAAGGAGGACGTTAAACCCGGTTTTATTTCATTTCCAACAGGGACAATCAAGACGGGCATACGTCATGTGGTGTGCAATGAGATGTATTTTGCCTACTTTTATTTCGAATTCAGACTTTCAAGAGTTTTTTAACGTCCCATTCGAACGACTAGACACTTGTATTTGTCAGACCCTCTGTCTTGTAACATTGACCAGGGAAAACCACGCTGTAATATATAAATCAGTGGTCATTTTATATCATAATAGCAGAAAATATTTAATTTCAAATATACATACAATTTACAACACAGCGTGCACATTATATATAGAGGATATTTGTCGTTTAAGAGTGAATAACATATTTTATTTCATCGAGAAGCAAGACAAATGTTCTATTTATTTTATGATTTTACAATCATTTTAGGTAAAAACAACATGGACTACTGCTAGCCAGTGGAATAACACTTTTATTTCACTGATAAAACGCGGTATTCCACCACTGATCATAAAATAAAGTGCTATATTTAGAAATTATTTAATTTATATTGATCTTTTAACATGGTTATAATCAACTGTTTATCGGAACGTTCTTGGTTTATTGTAGCGAAACTTGAATCATTAGAACACGTGTTGCCACAATACAATAGAGTATATGCTGGTACAATAGGTAAACAATCATAAAATTATTGATTCTAAACTATTTATCAATAAATCTCCGTTTTTCTTACAAAATCTTGCTGCAGAATAACAAACACATGGTGACGGCGAGCTGGTAAGATAACTTAGATTTAAAACTTGGATTGAGTTGCTTCTGCGTAGATCAGTTTTCACCGTGTTACCTATACAACCGTTATGAGGCGTCTGGAATTGCTAGTGGTGGTAGGGGTGTTTTTGTTTATTTTCTCTGCGTTGTATATCAATCTGAACATAGATGTAACGAAAAAACACGATTTGAAATACCGGAAGAAACATTTCAAAGATGTGTTCTTTCATAAAGAAGTGACGCCGCAACTGGAACCGGAACTCGCGAAGGATTGGTTAGAAAATGACGCGGAACCACCAATATCCTGGAGACGCAAGGGAAAAAAACGGAAGCGAAGACCTAGACGTTTTCACGGGAGACTTGATGAGACTGAAGATACAGAAGATCAAATAAAGCGACGAATGCGACGCAAGAAGGATCATAGGCCGGGTCAAAAACACAAGAAAAAACGGAAGCGAAGAACTAGACGTTTTCATAGGAGACTTGGCGAAACTGACGATACAGCAGAAACACTGGAGCGACGAATAAGACACAGGAAGGATCATAGGCCTATTCGAAAACATCACAATAAGAAAAAACGAAAAAGCCATCATGGACAGAAAAGAAAATTGAAACGTAAGGCCCGTAAGAGAAAGCTGAAAAGGAATCACAAAAGAATTCACAATATCCAGCACCAGGACCACCAAAAAGCTGACATGGGTTTAGAGTTGGCGTCAAAATATATGGAAAACCATCACATTATGAATCAAAGGAAGGTGGGAAATCACTCGATCGATCATCAGATGCTGTTAGTTCCAGAGTTGGGGTCAAAGGATATCGAAAACCATCACATTATGAATCAAAGGAAGGTTGGAAATCACTCGAACGATCATCAGATGCTGTTAGTTCCTGATGAAGCTAAGGAAGAACTACATCTTGAGCCTAAGCACCCCCGCTGGTTCAGAGGCCAGAATCGCCTTTATAACAGACACAGCTTTAGACGTAAAATGACCAAAACAGAGATTTTGCTGGTCATGCAGACGGTTAAAAAGTTCGAAGAGTTGATGAGGAAACATGGGATAATATATTTCATGTCTGTTCGAACTCTACTTGGTTCCTATCGACACCATGGTTTTATACCGTGGGATGAAAATATTGACTTTGTCTTACCCCGGAAAAATCAGGAACAAGTTTTCATCATCTTGAAATTGATTGAACCGGAATATAGCCTTTATCGTGAAAAGAATGGGTTGTGGAAATTGTACTTTTGGCAGTCAAGGTCGTTTGGTAAGGAATGGAAATGGCCTTATGTCGGATTATGGTTTTATGATTCCAACAATACCCATATTTGGAATATAGAGCCGTATGCAAAGATAAATCAAGTGTATCCAATGATTGATATCTTCCCACTCAAAACGAGGCCGTTCCTGGGTATGTCACTTCCGGCTCCCAACCAAGACAGCAAACTAGTTCAGAAATCCTTTGATCTGTCCAAATGTAGCTCTCCAGGCTACGATTATAAGCGCGGTGTTCCCGTAGAGAGCACAACAATAGACTGTGATGCATTACAAAATAAATTCCCATTTGTAAAGAGACATGATTTTGGTCACGGCAACGTCAATGAAACGTTAATGTTCAATGGACAGGTTATTGGCTGGTTTGTTATTAAATGAAAAAATTGTTGTATTTATATCGGTGTTGCTAATTAATTGTTTAAGTGTGTGTTTTTTTTCTAATCATTTATTTTTTTATCTGTGTGCGGGGTGGGGTAAACTTAGTGTTTTAACTCTTTCTACGGCTTATATACCTTTCTCAGATTAAAAATTGAATATTATCTGAGATGCGTCAGGTGTTCCTTGTATTATGACTATTTGCTAAGACTAGCAATTGCTTCCCCTTGCGCGTTGTATCATAAGGTCTGCCATTTAGTCAGCTGGCGTGGTTTGGATTTTCTGGTTGTACATAACCAGATGTAGGGTCGCCTGTCAAACCTCGTGAGTTTTCTGCGGGCCCCCCTGTTTCGAGTGGACGTTAACCCCCATTTCGCCCTCTCTTGTCCCCTGCCTTACGAAGAAAGCAGAGATCTATTAAAATGGGTCTGCCCGTCTGTCACAATTTTTGGGACACAATAACTCTAGCTTCTAATTGAGCTAGAATGTTCAAAGTTGGTGCAGGTGTTTATTAGGTGAATGCCTTGGTGTTCGAAGAGAGCATTTTCTGCTTAGGGTAAGCAGAGATAAGCAATGTGATTGGCTGATGCTTTGGGACACAATAACTTTAGTTCTAATTAAGTGAGAGTGGTGAAACTTGGTGTATAGTTTCATTATATCATTATCTTGACTAAGTTCGATATTGAGCATTTTCTGCTTAGGGTAAGTAGCAATAAGCAATTTGATTGCTCACGACTTTGGAACATAACAACTCTGCTTTTAATTGAGGTAGAATGTTTAAACTTGATGTAGATGTTCGTTAGGTGAATGTTTTGACAGAGTTCAATGATTAACATTTCTCACTAAAGGTAAGCAAAGCTAAGCAATTTCAATGATCGATGCTTTGGGACAAGATAACTTCGATTCTATAAGATGGAGAGTGATGAAACTTGCGTATAGTTTCACTACCAGGTACCTCAAAACTTTGAATAAGTTAGATCATGAACAATTTATGCTTGACTAAGTATAAACAATAGGTTTACTTTCCCGATACTTTTGAAAAAGATAAATGTGCAATTAATTAATGTGTCATCTATTTATTTGAGGATGATTTCGCCGGGGGACATCAGCCTCACTGTTGGCTTGTTTGTCTAGAACTGAACAGGAGTGTTTGAAAATGAAATGAAATGGGATTTAACGTCCTACTGTTCTGCTCTGACTGGGCTAATGAAGACGGGCATAGGCCATACAGTGTGCTATGAGGGAAATTTTGCCCGGGCAGCGGCACTATCGCCTACTCTTATATCGAATTCAAACTGCCACGGGATCTTTTACGTGCATTCCAATATATACACAGGACCTCGGTTCTTCGTCTCATCCGAAGGACTAGATAGCTGTCCTTGTCAGGCCCGCCGTTCTGCACCGCTGACAAGGGGAAACCACGTCGGAAAATCTGGATGAACTTTCTCGGCCAATGCAGGGATCGAACACCCAGGGGTGTTTGAATCCACATTTGCTGCGCGGTGCTGGCGAATGAATGTCGTTTGTGGTTGTAAACCTTATGGTTATCGGAATGTTAACAAGTGGTTGCATCACATCACAGGCTGTTCCGATCTCTATAGGCACACAGGGCACCGCATTGGGCAGTCCCCTCATAATAATTTTGTAGGGTGTTGATCATTTAGATTTTTTGTTATGGGGATTTGATGTTGACTGGGGTCAAAATCTCACTTCCGACACAATGATTGATCTGCAGAAAGACACTTTACACCCCTATCCCTCCGCTGTAATATCATTAGTATTACCCAAAACTGTTATGAAATTGTAAATTTCATCCCTTTTCTCCAGTTCTGGACCAAAAAGTCAACCAACAAATGCAGGCAGAAGGGAGAAAGAAAATTATGGGAAAGATTGTCTATTAATAACTCGCACTACATTCGTTCGTTCCATCATGAAATAAAGGATCCACATGTCAACCTTTGGGAGATAACCCTATACTTTAATTGTTTACATCACGTGGTTTGATTGACAGCTTGCAAGTGAAATGTATTTCGTTTGCTTCGATGTCTTAATCCACATGCCAACCTTTGGGAGATAACCCTATACTTTAAAGGGGAAGACCAACGATTTTCAACAAGGTTTCCATAAACCTTAAATATATATTGATAAATAATCCCCTCTGTAGCACAAGCAAATTGTTTCTGTAAGCGATAAATTAATTTTTTATTAAAACCAGAAGTGACATAGTTGGTTCAACACGCTCACTAGGCTCTATAGTAAGAATACAGATTTGGCATAAGTTTACTGCTGTATTGTGTTCACTCGTCGTCCTTTGGACAAAAATCTGATCGAATGGGTTGTTTATTAGGATATTATAAACACGAATTTATTTTTTTTAACGTTTGGCACAGTAGTGATACGTCACGAAATTTAAAACAGGATATAGGAATGATTTCCGTTAGCGTTTCTTTTCTGACTGGCAGGAATGACATAGGTCCACACTACCAACAGTCTGTTCGCGTGGCTGATGATATAGTTAACTTAGTCAATTTGATTAGTCAGCAATGTCCCTGGGCTGTTATTGTTGCGGGCAATTTATTTGTTCGCCCGAAGCCTCGTGGTCTGACCGAAAACCAGTACAACGCAGTTAAGGTTTCTGTGAACAACCTGCTAACCCACAGATTGTCATATTTACACAACGTGCTTTTTTTGAATTATAGATATAAAGAGATATAAAGAATTGCACTTTGATGAGCGAAAACCAATTTGGTACGTTCGTAATTATACTACAGTTTCACTATTTTTAACTATTTCTAACGCTTTCTATCCATGGCAACCCACTGTTGCAAATACAACTATTTATTGTAGACGAGTTCTATCCATGGCAACCCATTGTTGCAAAGAGAACTTGTACTCGTTCCAGAGCTTGTGAAATAGAATTTATATTTTATGTACACTATTTATTTTATAGTATTAATATATTGTATTATATTATAGTATTAATATATAGTATTATATTATAGTATTAATATATAGCGTATGCTTAAATGTTGTTGAGATTTTAATTTGATTTTAAAGTCAATAAATACTTCAATGGCGGAAATTAACGATTATTCAGTACATATTTGATGCATTCTTCCAAACAGAATTATCCTGAGACAAAATCGTTTGATTTCCGCGCATGACTAAATTATCACGTTTTAGAGATCGTCACTTTCACTTGACGTTTAATTCTGCGCTTCTACCTACTTTTACAAAATTTCTTGATCATTTTAAAAGCAAAGCGGTCATGGATGAACCTTGTCTATTCCGCCATTGTTTCATTCGTCGTGTAGCCCCTAGCATATGGGTTGGGGGGAGAACGTATCCATCATGTTTGGCACAGTGGTGGAACGTCACATTTAAGACAGGATATATGAATGATTCCGGTTAGCGTTTCTGTTCAGTCTGGGGGGAATGACATAGGTCCACACTACCAACAGCCTGTTCGCATTGCTGATGATATACTTAATTTAGTCAATTTAATTAGTCAGCAATGTCCCGGGCTGTTATTGTTGTGGGCAGTTTGTCTGTTCGCCCCAAGCCTCCTGGTCTGACCCAAAGCCAGTCCAACGAAGTTAAGGCTTCTGTGAACAACCTGCTCCACTACAGCTTGTCATATTTACACCAAGTGCTTTTTCGGAATTAACAGTCAGAAGATGATATATAAAGAATTGCACTTTGATGATCGTGAAAGGATGTCATATTTACATCAAGTGCTTTTTTGGAATTACAGTCGGAAGATGAGATATAAAGAATTGCACTTTGATGATCGTGATCGTTGCATCCACAGCGGTTGGTTTTTCAAACACTATCCACAGTTCTTAATTATACTACAGTTTCACTATTTTTTTTTATCTAGTTCTTAATTTAACTAGCGTAAAATTAATAATTATACTACAGTTTCACTATTTTTTTTATAGTTCTTAATTTAACTAGCGTAAAATTAATAATTATACTAGTTTCACTATTTTTTATAGTTCTTAATTTAACTAGAGTAAAATTAATAATAAGCCAGCGCCTTACCCACCGTGAAAGGATGTCATATTTACATCAAGTGCTTTTTTGGAATTATAGTCGGTAGATGAGGTATAAGAAATTGCACTTTGATGATCGTGATGGAGTTCACCTTAATGTTGCAAGCACTCGTCTTTTTGTTGCTCTATTTGTTTAACATTTAGCGAGGGTCTTTCCCTATCCTGATGTACTGTTCACTTATCAATTTTATCGTTGTCCCTTTTCTTGGAACAGTAGGACATTAAACCCCATTTCATTTCCCTTTTCTTGCTGGGACCATAATTGTTTAGTAATGCACCAGAATGAAGGTAGCACGTCCCACCAGTCGTCCACACATCAAGAGAGGCATATATTCTTGGCTGTTATATGTGCTTTGGGTGATGAACCAACAGTTAGCAATTATATGATTCAGTGTACCGTTTTAGGAAAATACTCAATTGAAAACTATTTAAATAATGACAAGGCTGTTCAGTATTATACTGGGTTTTTTTACTCGTATGCATTTTATGGTCTTTTTAAATTGTTTAGGCCCTGATGCTTATCAACTTGATAATCTGTACAAGTCATCTGACCCTAATGTACAAAGTACCACTTGGTCTAGCTATAACCATTAAAACACACTACAAACTATGATTGGTTGTACGCCAAGAGGCGCAGTTTCATTTATAAGCGATTCTTTTGTTAGGGGTTCTGCCTCAGTTCATTGAGTATTCTTCTCTTCTTAAACCTACTATAAATATGTTTGACTCAAACGACAGCATCATGGCCGACAGAGGTGTAATGGTTCAATGTTATTGTGATTATCCCAACTTGGGCCACATGATGTTGTCAAAGATCACAGAATTGCCTCTAAAAGAATACACGTTCAGCGCATTACTGGATTGTGCAAAGCATATAAAATTTTGAAATCCCACAACCTCCATGTAACCTTTAAACGTGGGATCCAGAATTGAATTTATATCTTTTTCTATTTCTAATTTCAGCCCATCAACTGTGGACAGTTGCATGAAACAAAAACTAAAATCATCTTGTGTATATATTTTTTTTTATATAATTTAAAATATTTTGTTATTTCGATATAAACTATATAGGTTAAAGATGCATTATGTAGGACTTAGATAAAGTGCTGACCGTTATTGCTATAATAGTTCTAAGATAGGTAATTCTAAATTAATATTTGAAAATTACTTTATTCTGAGCTAGGTTATCACTGACGTTTTGGCAACACGTGGCAAATATTGTTAATTTCGCTAGCAACAACAATTGGCATACACTGCGATGGTGTACAGGCACTAAACACTAACATTTAGTTTTTGAATTGTGTATCTGTAAATGCATTGGCTAAATTGCAGATGCAAATGGATGACATTTATCACAAAACAATCAAAGTGTATTATGTCTCTTCCAGTTCAAAGTCAAATATAAAATGCTACCATTAATTAACAAAGCTACATACTGTCAATATCCTGGAAACCCTTACACGAGGGGTGATTGATAAGTAGCGAGTCTAACACAGAAACAAGAAATTCAAATCAAATGCATTTATATTTCAACATAATCCCCCTTCAATGTAATATACTTCTGCCATCGGTGTTGCAGAGCCTTTATTCCAGTTCTGTAGAAGTCTTTGTCTTGGGTGTGTAGACAATCATCCACAGTGGAAATGAAGTCATCGTCAGACGGGAAATGCCTACCGGAAAGACATTTCTTCAGAGCAGGAAACAGATAGAAGTCGGAGGGAGCTTAATCAGGAGAGTAGGGTGGATGCTGAAGAAGTTGAAAACCAGAGTCATGGATTGCTGACATGGCAACAGCTGATTTGTGCACTGGCGCATTGTCCTGGTGGAAAATCTCACCTTTAGTCCGCTTTCCTCGTCTTTTGGTCTTAATTTCTTGCCTCAACTGCCTGATAAGTGCTGCATAGTATCTACCTTTAATTGTTTGACCCTTTTGGAGGTAATCCACCATGAGAACACCCTCAGAATACTTTCCTGCCGATGAAACAGTCTTTGCCTTCCTTGGGGTCGGCGACGTCACATGTTTCCACTGCTCGTTTGTTTCAGGCTGAAAGTGGTGGACCCAAGTTTCATCCATAGTAACAATTTGTTTTAGGAAGCGGTCAGGATCGGTTTCAAATAAGGCTAGATTCACTTCTGACATGATGTGTCTTGAACGCTTTTGATCAGGCGTCAAAAGCTTTGGCACCCATCGTCCTGAAACCTTTGTCATTTCCAAAATTTCAGTGATAATAGAATAAATTCTCTCCTGGCTAATACCAACTACCCCAGCTATGAATCGTTCAGTAACTCGCCGATCGTTCATTATCAGATCATGGATGTTTTGTAACATTTCAGGTGTTGACACAGTTTTTGGTCGACGAGGGCGTGGTTCGTCTTCAATGCTGTCTCGGCCACGCTTGAATTCAACTGACCACCTTTTAATTGTGGCATATGAAGGCGCATTATTTTCTAATGTCACAACCATATCATCATGTATGGCTTTCGGTGTTAGACCCTTTTTATGCAGATACTTAATCACAGCTCTCGCCTCGATATGGTCCATTTTCTGATAACAGACCCTACTTGATTGTTATGACCTGTCACAACTAAACAGTTTACCGAATGTGATGAAAGTTTGTGACAGAGCCCGGGAAACATAATAGTGCACGTGCAAAACGTGGTATCATTGTGTTGCACGGCTTTCCAATCGAGGCTCACTAATTATCAATCACCCTCTCGTATAACTCACATAGGTAAAAAAAGAAGGCGTTTGTTCATCGTAATTGTGAAAATAAAACATGACTAAATAGTTGAGAAAATAGAGTTTTTCATTTCACACTATACACGCACATTATTAACTTTTAATACGAGACTTTAAACTTGTCTGTTTGTCAAAACAGTATAAAATACGGTTTTAAGGTTTTCCAGAGCAGTGAACCATCAGCATATCTAAATTTGAGATGCAACAAATGGCCTATAGTGTTTTGTAAAAAATAGTTGCAACTTAGTACGAACAATCCAAACCATAAGACAGAATTCGAAGTCCTAAAAAACGTTCTAGGCAAAATAGTGTATTCAAGCAAAATAGTGTAATCAGCAAATGGACTGCTCCTCGTGTACAAAATACACGACAAACAGTGGTAACAGGTGTCCGGAAGAGTAAGCTTACCCTGCCTGGGGTGTGGTAACAGGTGTCCGGAAGAGTAAGCTTACCCTGCCTGGCGCCACACCCGCCATAGCTGCATCGAAACAATTAGGCGAAATGTCGGTAAAATAGCGTGATTTGCCAATGAACTATCGGTATGCAAAATGCACGCGATGAACTGTGTTAACGATGTAGTAGACATTATCAGGGAGATAGTAATAGTATACGTGTCAATTAAATATATCTAGAATAATAGCCGAGAGAGACACGTTATATTTACCAATCAAATCAATTTGACGGTCATAAAACCTTTTTAAAGGTTTTAATAAGTTTAGTGCGCAAGTATCCTTGTAGTTGAAGCTTAGGTGACAAATGCCTCGATCTACATAAAAAATCAGAATAAAAGGAACAAGCTCTCGCGTAACGAATTAGCTGAGACACAAACACTTCATAAACTGGTGATATTGGAATGTTACCACTAATAAATGGAAAGTTAACAATCGGAAAGTCATCACGTTTATCATACAATTTAACACTCAGTTTATGGCAATTGTCAAAATCGAGACGCAGATCCAAGTAGGAAGCGTAATTGTCACTATCAGTGGTGTTTTTAATTTCGAGCTCATCAGGATATATGAATTCTACATAATCACTAAATTTAGGATTATTAAGTGATAAAACGTCATCGATATATCGATATGTGGAATTAAAAAGTCTGACTGATCGTTTATTAGTTTTTACGAGCGTCTGTATGTAATCGGCTTCGTACGGATAGAGAAACAGATCAGCAAGCAGAGGTGCACAGATGGTGCCCATGGGCATGCCAACCACGTGCTGATATATTTCCCCTCCAAATTCAACAAAGATGTTATCAATTAAAAAATCCAACATCTGAATTATCTTGATGGCCGTCTTATCAATGTCAATTTTATTTTATGAAAGTATAACGATGTGTATAAACCATAAAATAACAGGTTTCGTTCTGTTATTAATAACTGGTCTTGAACCTGATCATAATATTTGCTATTGCAATTGAACACAATTTCATTCATAGAATTAGAACATAAAAATGGGAAAGCTGTTACTGGTTTGGTCAGATCATTTCTACCTTTGAATGGGCATTTAACTTCAAGAATTGTTTTCTCATCGGGGATTCCACCGGGGAATGCACCTCAAAATGGATAATGAAAAGAAATAAACAATCCGACTGGTGTGACTTTTAGCCCAGTCAAGGACTCAAAATGTTTGCAGGGTAGTAATTTTATTTAAAGAAAACATGCTTGCACATAGTTCTTTTAATATTCCTCCGACAAGTCATTTTAGTTACATCCCCAAAACGATAATGAGGTGAATCGGAGTAGGTTAATGAGTTCCACCTTCTAGCAGTGGCAAGTTGTTATCCTGTAATCAGTTAATTAAGAGATTTCGACAGGCGAACAGTCTATTTTTCGATGGAAGGTAAGCTTGAACAAGTTCACCAAGATATTCAGGAGCGGTGCCATGCACACATTTAAGAGTTAGAGTAAGGGTTTTAAAATATATTCATGCAGAAACAGGGAGTCAATGGATGGATGTGATGTGGCTGGACGTAGGCAACTCGCTCACCATCCTGGCAGTCGAGTTCTGAGGACTTTTAAGTGGGCATTCTGGACGATCTACAAGAAGGTTGCGACAATAGCCGAGACAAGAAAGACTTGGGCATCGGACTAGGGATGAAACTCAACTCTTTGAGTTAGGTAGATCCCTGTTACTAATGTTTTTTAGATGAATGTGTACGGTCCGCATAGAGAGCTGTCATGTATACAAAGCGAACAAAACCGGGCCTAAAGCAGCACCCCATGGCACACCGCCGAGTCCAATGTAGAGCAATTCACATCACACGGCTACCTAAAGAAAAACAATACCACTGAATCCATGTTAGAGCACTGGCATCGATCCCAAACCCTGAGGTCTAAGAGAAAACTATGATCAGTGGTGTGGAATACAGCTAATAAATCGAAGAGTATCAAAAAATTCAATTTGAACACAATCCACTGACATCTTTATGTCATTCGCTACTATGACTAGGTCTATAGGTTGATTGCAATTCGCAGAAAAGACGATCTCTTTATGTTCAAATAATCTAAGAACTTTGGAGGGGAGAGGCAGATTAGGAACTGGACGATAATTTCCGAGGATGTTCTTGTCCAAACCAGGCTTTCTACGGTTTAAAAAGTGATTTATCAGCGGATTTGAAAGTAGTTGGAACAGTGTTTGTTTGCAAGTCGAGGTTAATGATTCGCGTTACTGTTGGTAATAAAACATCAAGATATGTGATACACAGACGTGTTGGCAAAGGGTCGATTTCAAAGATTTCCGAAATCTTAAATTCTAAGAATTCCTTGAAAAGTATTCAGAACTGATCCAACAAAATTAAAATTAGGAAAATACGTATCGGGTGTATTGGGCTTTTTACTGTTATCTTGATTAATAACTATTTCTCGGAAATAGTCACTAAAAGTAACCAGAATTGTAATCATGAAGCATAACACCAGTATAATTCTTAAATTTTTTTTATTTTTTTTTGCATTTTCGAAGATTTGGTCCCTGCAGTAATTGGTCTTGGTAGTTCTTAGAAGCGTATTAAATCCAATATACGTTTTGCCAAATAAATCTACGCCAACAACGTTCGGCAGTTCCCAATTTAGTTTTATATGTCGCGATTTGGTCTATGTATTGACGTGATGTCGTTTAGATTCGCACTTTTTTGGTTACTTTTAAGGCATATTAAGGTCATTGCACGAAGGTTTGTCAAATAATTCATTTTACTTCGTCAGTTAAAAAAAAGATTGGATTCCTGAAGATCACGACAAACCCATTTACAGGTATATATTTTATTGTCCCGCATTATTCGAAGAAAGCAGGGGACAATTAAAATGGGTCGGTCTTCCTGTCCGTCACACTTTTTGGGACTCAATAACTCTCCTAATATTCCTAATTGACATAAAATGTTCAAAGTAGGTGTTTTATTAGGTGAATGGCTTGATGAAGGCCAAAGATGAGCATTTTCTGCTAAGGGTAAGCAGAGATAGGCAATTTGATTGGTTGATGTTTTGGGACACGATAACTTTAGTTTTCTAATTAAGTAACAGTGATGAAACGTGTTGTAGTTCGTCAATGAGCCCAGGGTACGCAGAGCGATAAGAAATTTGATCGGTTGAGACTTTGGAGCTCAGCAACTTCGATTCTAATTGAGTGATAGTGGTGAAACTTTGACGGACATAATTCCCGACCCTTGTACGCGAAGTGTAAAAATATGATTTTTCAAGGTTGTGGCCCTCTAGAGGCCACAGTTTTTTTTTTTTATCCGATTTCGATGAAACTTAAAATATGTTTTTATCATAAAGATCTTGGTTCCTTTTGATAATCATACATATCCGAACGTAACTTCCTGGATTATGGCACCTGATTAATCGAAAAATCGCATTTTTCGCTTGTGGATTTTTTAGAGATCACATTTTTTTTTTCGATTTTAAAAACCGTTTAGATATATCACCATTTCACCATAAAGAAGGTTGAATTGGAATTTCGGGAAAATCGAAATGAAAGTGCCCGACAAAATGGTCACTCTTTGTACACAAATTATGTATAAGTATATAATACAAAGGTTATGGACCCTCTAGAGTTCCTAAATTTTATCCGATTTTGATGAAAATTAAAACATATCTTTATATTCCAAAATGCTCAGTCCCTTTTAATATTTGCGCATTTCAGACTATAACTTTCTGGATTATGGCCCTGATTGTACAAAAAATCGTTTTTGTTTTTAGCGCCTGTTCTCTATCCATCTCTTGCAAAATGTGGGCGTATCCTGCCTGACAGCCGCTGGTTTACTTTGATTGGTCAAGATTTTATAACATCCTGATTTTAATTGAAGTAGAATGTTTATACTTGATGTAGACGTTCATTAGGTGAATCTCTTGACCGAGTTTAATGATTGACATTTCCACGCTAATTTCATTGGTCAATGCTTTGGGACAAGATAAGTTTGATTCTAACCGGTGAAGAGCAGTGAAACTAAAGTGTATAATTTCACGTCCAGGTACTTCAAAACCAAGTTTGATCGTAAACATTTTATGCTTAGACTAAGTATAGATAATTAGTTTGATTGCTCGATACTTTTGAAAAAGATCTCAATACTTTTGAAAAAAATAAATGTCGAGTTAAGTAATATGTGTCATCTATTGTAAAATTTCGGCGGAAAACATCACTTACACAAGAGAGTTTATTAAATCTAGCCCTAGGGCAGACAGCGTATTATTTTCGCCCGACCGAGCGCTCGCATCGAGCATGTTAGATAATTTCGGCCGTATCGACACAAGCTAAATTATATTACACAAATTTTATATGTGCAAATAACAACAGCATCACAGTAAATAAAATTAAACATAAGAGCAATCTTTTAGGCATATAAATGTTTAAAATATACATTTAAAATTGATGAATAATTGACGTTGTGACTTGCAACGGTAATATTTCGATCCTTTGTTTAAAATATACATTTAAAATTGATGAATAATTGACGTTGTGACTGGCAACAGTAATATTTCGATCCTTTGCGCTTGAGGTGATTGCACTTAATCAATATGTGCTTAACTGTCAAACGAACATGAAAGTGAACACATTCTGGTTGAGGCTGTCGCTTCAAGATGGAAATTTGAGTTAAAAACATCTGTTCACTGCCTGAGTGACACAAAACTATAGGGGTTGCGCCAGTCTCCAAGAAAGGGCTTGCTGTGATGAAGTTTGTGCCTGCAAGATCCCAATACTGTTGTCAGCAGCCATTAGCAAATGATTTAAAATTATATGGTGAGAAGAACGGAGATGTTGGACGATGTAAACAGACTTGGCAACCACATCTGCTTGCTCAGTTCCTTCTGGAGCCCAGCTGTAAAAATAGAAGCTGATGGTGGAAGACGAACAGATCGAAGAGACTCGTTTAACTTAAATTAATTTTTCTTGTAATTTGACTTACTTTTTGCATAGCGCAAATATTAAAATAAATAAATATTCAAATTAATTTTCAGAGACGACAAAATTTCTTGTAATTTGACTTTACTTTTTGCATAGCGCAAATATTAAAATGAAATAAATATTAAAATTGTCCCCCCCCCCCTAAAAAATACCCTCACATCTGGAATATGTTGAGTATTAAAGTATTTCCAGCAAACATTCTTTCCATCCACAAATCAATACCTGCAATAAAAGTGGTCAGTACCCACCTACATATGCATCAAGTTCAAGAAGCACATGCCCTATACAAAAGCCAAGAGATTTGCATTATTTATTCTTTACATAAGACTCGGATGACTACATAACTCAAATGACTGGAATTGACGCACAGGCTGTTGTTATGACAGATGTGAACAATCCAAGTCAACTGGTAAATGCATTTGAAACGAAGATGTGAGCAATCGAAGTCAACTAGTAAATAATATCTAGTGCAGTAAACACCATAAATGATAATCTATGGGCCTTCTTAGTACGCCAAATACCATCAGAAAGGCATTTGAAACGAAGAATGCTATATCTATCATCAGAAGTGTTCGGCCCCTGCCAAATTGGACAATAGCCGTTCGCAGATGTGAGAAACAGGTGCTTTCAAAAATGCTATGTATAAAGTATTAAATCAAATAGTAAACATTGTCCTACACTGTTGCATTCGATATTAATGGCTGCAATGTCAACTGTACGCTGCCTCCCTTTTCGTTTTAAAAAAAAATACAATTTTATACCAGTATGATTGCAACATCTAGCATCTTGTCTTTACAACTACAATTAGATTGAATTACTAGACACGGGTCCCAAAAGTCTCTTCCGAGTTTATGTCCGATATGTCTTTTTTCAGATTTCAATTCCTGGATAGCTGCTACCTCAAGATTCCAACCATCGAAATTCGGGATAGAAGCATCCATATCTTTGTTAATATCCTTAACATTCAGTCTGCGGACCTGACTTGTGACCTTGTCAACATCTGATATATTTTCGGTAGAGACTGTTGACTGGTGCCATTTTTACCAGTCGAAAAAGCAGGCCACCCTATAAACTTCAGTACTATTGGCGAAAATTGTCAATATAGCAAAGTAGGCGCCTATACGTTATGGTCAGATCTTCAATGGCGTCTTCCGAACATTTATTTATACCAGAGTTCAATTTTTGTACGCCAATATTTTCATGTGGACACTCTACAGGTCACAATTATTATCTGATTTTGACGAAACTTAAAATATACGTCTATCTCCCAACGATCTGCGTTCCTGTCGGTATTGGCATGTATCGGACCATAACTACATGGATTATGGCCCCTGATTGTACGAACGATCACGTTTTTAGCTTGTGGACACTCGAGAGGTCACACCTTTGATGAAACTAGAAATGCATGTGTATTACCCAAAGATCTTGGTTTCTTTCGATATTCGCGCATGCATATCAAATCGTAACTTTCTGAATTATGGCCAGTGATTGTATGAAAAATCGCGTTTTGATTCTGTGGTCCCTATAGAGGTCACAATTTTTATCCGATTTAAGAAAACACGTGCGATTATATCACAGTTGTACACTAATGATGGTTGAGTTCAAAGACCTCTCTGTGGTTTCGACCGGTAATGGAAATACTAGTATTAAAGTATTTCCAGGGAACATTCTTTCAATCCGCCAAACAAATCCTGCTATGAAAGTGGTCAATACCCACCTATATATGCATCAAGTTCAAGAAGCACAAGCTATATTGACCATGCCCTGTACAAAAGCCAAGAGATTTGCATCGCTGTCTATTGTTATTTCCATGATGAGGCTCTAAACTCAGATGACTTGAATTGACACAAAAGCTGTTATGACATGTGAGTAATCCAAGTCAACTGGTAATGCTTAGTACGCCAAATGCAACCAGAAGGGCATTTGAAATGAAAAATGTCATATCTGTTATTAGAGTCTTCGACCCCTGCCAAATTTGACATTGGTCGTTTGCAGATATTTCACTAAATTAATTGATTTTATTGGCATAAAAAGCAAATTTTGCTGTCATTTTTAAACAGGTGCTTTCAAAAACTGGTAGATATAGAGTATTGAATAATAATAAACATTGTCCTGTACTGTTGCATTCGATATTAGTGACTCGCATGAATAGACAAGTGTAAACATTTTAATCTAATCGTCTGAAATTTTAATTTACACTTCATGCATAAGAATTCAAGATGGGTGTAATAACTGCAATGTCAACTGACCATTATTTTCCGGTATGATTGCAACATGTAGCATCTAAAATTAGATCGAATTACTAGACATGGGTCTCAAAAGTCTATACTGAGTTTATATCCGATATGTCTTCTTTCAGTTTCCTGGTCAATACTCCGGATAGCTGCTACCTCAGATGCAAACCATCTTTCAGAAGTTTAATACTGACAATATTCCTACCGCCCCCCCCCCCCATTTTTTTTTTTTATTTCTGGGGTGGTTAATCATACTTCTGTCGAAATTCAGGTTTGTAGCATCCATATCTTTGTTAATATCCTTAACATTCTGGGGGATCACGTGGCTAAGTGGGTAAGACGCTGGCTCGCTAGCCTGGCGGTCGGGTGTTCGATTCCTGCATTGGCCGAGAAAGTTCATCCAGATTTTCCAGCGTGGTTTCGCCTTGTCAGTGATGCAGGACGGAGGGCCTGACTAGGACAGCTGTCTAGTCGTTCGGATGGGACGAAAAACCGAGGTCCCTTGTACACACTGGAGTGCACGTAAAAGATCCCTTATCAGTTGGAATTCGATATAAGAGTAGGCCGTAGTGCCGCTGCCCGGGCAAAATTTCCCTCATAGCACACTGTATGGCGTATGCCCGTCTTCATTAGCCCAGTTTAGGAGCAGAACAGTAGGACGTTAAACCCCATTTCATTTCATTTCCTTAACATTCAGTCTGCGGACCTCACTTGATTTTTATACGCCAGCATTTTCATGTGGACGTATATTGTCGTCGCACCTGTCGGTCCGTCCACAATTTGTTTGTGGACACTCTACAGGTCACAATTGTTATCCGATTTTGACGAAACTTGAAATATAGGTCTATCTCCCAAAGATCTCGGTTCCTGTCAATATTGGCATGTACTTCACCATAACTTCATGGATTAAGGCCGCCGATAGCTTTGTGGACACTCTAGAGGTCACAATTTTGAAGAAACTAGAAATGCATGTTTATAACCCCAAACATCTTGGTTCCTGTCGATATTCCCGAATTATGGCCCTTGATTGTACGAAAAAACGCGTTTTAAGCCTGTTGTCCCTATAGAGGTCACAACTTTTATCCAATATAAAAAAACGTGATATATCACAGTTATAGACTAATATTGATGGTTGAGTGTGAATTTCGTGAAAATAGGACTAAACCTGACGGACATAATGCCCTAACCCCTTTGTACGCAAATAGTTTTAAAATATTGTATATCAAGGTTGTTGACACTCTGGAGGCCACAGTTTTTATCCGATTTGGATAAAACTTTAATATATGATTTTATTATAACGATCTCTAAGAGGTCAATTTTCTTTTTCAATTTTAAAAAAAAGTTTAGATATATCACCATTCCAACATAATGAAGGTTGAATTCGAATTTCGGGAAAATCGAAATGAAACTTGACCCACAAAATGGCCGCTCTTTGTACGCAAATTGTGTATAAGTATGTAATACAAAGGTTATGGAGCCTCTAGAGGTCACAATTTTTATCCGATTTTGATGAAACTTAAAACATATCTTTATATTCCAAAAAGCTCTTATCCTATTTGCGCATTTCAGACCATAACTTTCTGGATTGTGGCCCCTGATTGTACAAAAAATCGTTTTTGTTTTTAGCTTGTTCTCTATGCATCTCTTGCAAAATGTGGGCGTATCCTATCTGGCAGCCGCTGATTCCATCTTTTGTTAATCCAATATCACAAGTTCTGGCCCAAAAGTAAAGGTTAACTACCATATGCTTTTTGAGGACCACCTCCATCCCTTTTCTACCAGCACTCAAAACAAATGTTCTTCGTCACAGCATTTGGTTTAAAGACCAGCTCGTCCGTTGTATTTTTTTCCTCCGTTTGTGGTGTCGAAAATCTTGATAATTTAAGCTTTCCTAATCTCGTATACTAAACAAAAACAGTTTCTTTCTAAATATTATACACTTGCGTCTCATCGAGACCTTCCATTTTGGAACTACACCGACCAATGCCACAAGAGGATGGTTCAGTATTTTCGGATTCAGTTAGTTCGATCAATCGAAGGTCGCCAAAGCTGCAGAGGGTCTGAATAGAGAATTGAGGTAATTAACCATAAAAAGGTGACATTAAAATCTACCCCCCCCCTCCCCTAAAAAAATCTAAATAAAAAACCAACCCCCTCACATCTGGAAGACACTTCTGTGGCTTCGTCGGGTAATGGAAATACTAGTATTAAAGTATTTCCAGCGAACACACCCACCAAACAAATCCTGCAATAAAAGTGGTCAAAACCCACCTATATATGCATCAAGTTCAAGAAGCACATACTATATTGACCATGCCCTGTACAAAATCTAAAGATTTGCATAGCTGTCTATTGTTATTTCCATGATGAGGCTCTAAACTCAGATGACTTGAATTGACACACCAGCTGTTATGACAGATGTGAGCAATCCAAGTCGACTGGTAAATTAAATTCTAGTGCAGTGAACACCATAATCTATGGGCCTTCTTAGTACGCCAAATACCATCAGAAAGGCATTTGAAACGAAGAATGCCATATCTATCATCAGAAGTGTTCGAACCCTGCCAAATTGGACAATTGCCGTTCGCAGATGTGAGCTATCCAAGTCAACTGGTAATGTTCAGTATGCCAAATACCACCAGAAGGGCATTTGAAACGAAAAATGCCATATCTGTTATTAGAAGTCTTCGACCCCTGCCAAATTTGACATTGGTCGTTTGCAGATAATTCACTAAATGAACTGATTTTATCTGCATAAAAAGCAAATTTTGCTGCCATTTCGAAAGGTGCTTTCAAAAACTGTTATGTAAATAACAAACATTGTCCTACACTGTTGCATTCGATATTGGTGACTTAAAGGTGGTTGTAATGTCAACAGTGCTGTCTCCCTCTTCGCGTAAAAATCCTCCATTATATACCGGTATGATTGCAACATCTAGCATCTTGTGTTTGCAACTGAAATTAGATCGAATTACTAGACTGTATTCTTTCAGTTTCCTGGTCTATACTCAGGATAGCTGCTACCTCAGATGCCCCATTTTTTAAATTATTTTTTTGGGTGCGGTGTTTAATCAGCTCTGTTGTAATTCAGGTTGGAATCATCCATATCTTTGTTAATGTCCTTAACATTCAGTCTGCGGACCTGTCTGATATATTTTCGACAGAGACTAGTTGAAAAAGTAGGACACCCTAGAAACTTCAGCATTACCCGTGGCGAAAAATTGTCAATAAAGCAAAGTAGGTGCCTATACGTTATGGACAGTTCTTCAACGGCCGGCATCTTCCGAATATGAATTTTCTCGGCCAGCGCAGGGATTGAACACCCGAGCTCCAGGGTGGCTCCCATTTACGTTACTAAATATTGTAAATACCCCCTCCCCCAGTGTAAATGTTCTACACTGGGTAGAATAATGTTAGTAGCGATCTGAATGTGTGGAACGGGTGATCAGCGAATCGCTGATGCCACATAAATTCCGTCATGTATTCTGTAATCAGACCCCGATTGGTTGGTCCACGCATGGCCTTTATCTCACTCTTAATATCTCTGCCACATGGCCTCAACGTGGTTAGTAGTAGTTTGGGTAACTGGGTCCACAAAATTCTGTGGAACGGATGATCAGTGAAGCGCTGATGCCACATAACTTCCGCCATGTATTCTGTTGTCACACCGCGATTGGTTGATCCATGCGTGTTCTTGATTTCGCTCTTGGCTCTCTGCCACATGGCCCCAACGTGGCTAGCATTTGATCCATGCATGTCCTTGATTTCACTGGGGATCGCGTAGGTAAGACGCTGGCTCGCTAACCTGGAGGTCGAGTGTTCGATCCCTGCATTGGCCGAGAAAGTTCATTCAGATTTTCCAACGTGGTTTCCCCCTTGTCAGTGATGCAGGATGGAGAGCCTGTCTAGTCGTTCGGATGGGACGGAAAACCGAAGTCCCGTGTACACATTGGCGTGCACGTAAAAGATCCCTCGGCAGTTGGAATTCGATATAAGAGTAGGCCGTAGCCCGGGCAAAATTTCCCCCATAGCACACTGTATGGCGTATGCCCGTCTTTATTAGCCCAGGTTAGGAGCAGAACAGTATGACGTTAAACCCCATTTCATTTCATTTCCTTGATTTCATTCTTGGCAGATCTCACAATTGGCACATGGCCTCAATGTAGTGGGTAACCGGGTCCATAAAATTCTGTTTGTGATTTACTGTTCTATGAACATAACCCAAGTTACTCGGGTTGTTGTGGGTCACGGTGGATCGCTAGCCTGGAGGTCGGGTGTTCGATCCCTGCATTGACGGAGAGAGTTAATCCAGATTTTCCGGCCTCAGCACTCTGTATGGCATATGCCCGTGTTCATTAGCCCAGTTCGAAGCAGAACTGTAGGACGCTAAACCCCATTTCGTTTTTGTTATAGGCTTCCCACATGTCGGAATGAAAATGGAACCGGGCCTAATCCACTGCTGTAAAGTTGAAATCCGCGTTGCCGCGTCTCTTTGAGGGTCTGGTATCAAAAACCCACGTTATTGGGATGAATCATAGCGTTCAAGAAGCACATGCTTTATTGTTCATGCCCTGTACAAAAGCCAAGAGATTTGCATCGTTATCCTTTGTCATGTCCATGGGGAGGCTCTAAACTCAGATGATTTGAATTGACGCACAGGCTGTTGTGACACAGATGTGAGCAATCAAAGGCACCTGGTAAATTAAAATCTAGTGCAGTGAACACCATAAATAATAATCTATGGGCTTTCTTAGTAAGCTAAATACCACCAGAAAGGCATTTGAAACGAAGAATGCCATATTTGACTTTGGCCGTTCTCAGATATTTTTTTCTTTTTGCCCGCGGTTGCAAGGCAATTTTTATTGACCTTTTCTTCCTGAGTCCGTGCTTTCTAATTGAGGCAGAAAACAACCAGACACGTGGTCGTAAATATTTTTATATATTCATTCTTCAGGTATATTTACATGTGCATGTATTCAGAAAGCACGATCTATCATGTTAAGTCTATACCGAGTTTATATCCGATGTCTTCTTTCAGTTTCCTTGTCCATACTCAGGATAGCCGCTGCCTCGGATGCACACCATCTTTCAGAAGTTTAATACTGACAGAATATCTTCCCTTTCGTTTGTTTTGCTTTCGGAGTTTAACCATAACTCTGTCAAAACTGAGGTTGGAAACATCTATATCTTTGTCAATATGCTACAGTGCATCGGTCAGTCTGTTGACCTGACTTCATTAGCCCAGCCAGTAGCGGAACAGTATGACGTTAAACACCATTTCATTTCCTGACCCGACTTATGACCTTGTCCACGTCTAAAACATTTTCGGCGGAGACCGTTGTACCCGTCTAAAAAGCATGACAATGGTTATTTCAGTACTAAATTGTTGATATAGCAAAGTAGACGGCTCTTCAATGGCATTTTCCGAACGTTTATACCGGAGTTCAATTTTTTCAGCTTTTTGTATTCCAATGTCACATGTCCCCGCCCAAAAGTAAAAGTAAACTGCCATATGCCTTTTCAGGGCCACCTCCAGTATGCTTTAGGTAAGTTCTGAAAGATCCTTGCTGCGCCGCCAGCTCCAGACAGGCACCAGAACTCAAACGGATCTTCGCCAGCTGGTTTAAAGGCCAGCTTGTCCGTTGGTGTATTTTTTTCTACCGTTTGTGGCGTCGAATATCTTGATAATATGCTATACAATTATATTATATAGAAAAATTATCAGGAAAGAGTTTCACACCCAGGGGTGAAAATAGGAAAAAACCAAGAGCAAATTATAGGGCATCCCTCAATATATATTTCGTAAATAGGAAAAAAACCCAGCAAATTATAGGGCATCACTCAATATATATTCGTAGAGGTTACGTTACTGTAATATTATAAATACCCCTCCCAGTATTATAGTTAGAGTTTACGTTAATAACGTCCTACTGTTCTGCTCCGACTGGGCTAATAAAGACGGGCATACGCCCGCCATACAGTGTGCAGCGGCACTGTCCTACTCATCGAATTCCAACTGCCGAGGCATATTTTACATACATGCAAATGTATACACGGGGTTTCGGGTTTTTAGTGCCATCCGAACGATTAGACAGCTGTCCTTGTCAGACCCTCTGCACCACTGACAAGAGGAAACCACGTCGATAAATCCCGATGAATTTTCTCGAACAATGCAAGGATCGAATATCCGATCTCCAGGCTCACATTTAGGTTAATAAATATTATAATACCCCCATCCCCTTCCTTCGCCATTGTAAATGTTCTACACTGGGTAAAATATGTCCGTAGCGATCTGACTCGAAATGCATGGAACGGATGATCCGTGAATCGCTGATACCACATAAATTCCGCCATGTATTCTGTAATTAGTTGATCCATGCATGGCCTTGATCTCCCTCTTGGTTCTCTGCCACATGACCTCAACGTGGTTAGTAGTAGTTTGGGTAACTGGGTCCCAAAATTCTGTGGAACGAATGATCAGTGAAGCGATGATGCCACATAAATTCCGCCATGTATTCTGATATCGTACCGCGATTGATTGATCCATGCATGTCTGTGATCTCACTCTTGGCTCTCTGCCACATGGCCTCAACGTGGTTAGTTGATCCATGCATATCCTTGATCTCATTCTTGACTCTTTGCCACATGGCCTCAACGTGATTAGCAGTTGATCCATGCATATCCTTGATCTCACTCTTGGCTCTCTGTCATATGGCCTCAACGTGGTTAATAGTGGGTAACCGGTCCTCAATATTAACTGTTCTGTGAACATATCCCAAGTTACCCAGGTTGTTATAGAAACCAATATATCCGAATTGATGATAGAACCGGGCAGAATCTACTGTTGTATAGCTGGAACCAGTGTGGCGTCTCTTTAGGGGACTGGTATCAAAAACCCATGTTTTTGTGCAGATTCACTGCTCCCTAATAATTCGGCCAACGTTTTTGCACCTGGCAAATGGCAAATACCCTTTCATCTCTCTCAACTATTTGATCAAGGCCACCGAATTGCTGAGGTTAGTTCGTGAAATACTGCACACAGATGTTGCGACAAAACTGACACCAATGGTGTGCCTTGACCCGGTATCCATGCCCTTCATTGTCGGTTCAATGGACAGTCCACAGGTTTGTGAGACCCCAAATCTGCCGAATCTCTAGATGGGACTTGTCAACAAAACTCTCCCCCCCCCCCTTCGTCTGCCGAGACTTTTTGCACGTTGGACAACCCAACAAACCCCGTCGACTGTTCTGCGACGGAACCCTTCATTACACGGTACCTGCTGGCACTTTTAACACTAGAAATGTTTCCATTACTGATAAGACTTCCCTCTTGCTCCTGCCACAGTAGTGTATCGTTCTAAGAACTTCGGGGCCACGGTGGGTAAGACGCTGGCTCGCTACGCTGGAGGTCCTGCATTGAATTGGGAAAGTTCATCAAGATTTTCCGGTGTGGTTTCCCCTTGTAAGTGATGCAGGATGGAGGGCCCGACAAGGACAGCTGTCTAGTCGTTCGGGTGGTACATTGGCGTGTACGTAAAAGATCCCTTGGCAGTTGGAATTCGATATAAGCGTAGGCCGTAGCGGCGCTGCCAGGGCAAAATTTTCCTCGTATCACACTGTATGGCGTATGCCCGTCTTCATTAGTCCAGTTTAGGAGTAGGACGTTAAACCGCATTTCATTTCCACTAACTTCTTTTGAACAAGTTTTTTAATCATTTAATTACAAAACTGTTGCTGGCCTGTAACTTTCTAATTAAACTGACCCCAAACAGTACTGCATATGGCTGAACATATAATAAACCAATTCCCATGCCATGGAGGTGAAAAACTTGCCGAATAATTATATCATTCGCGATATTTCTTTCCTTTCCTATTTTAAATGTCAGCCAAGTCGGACATACTTTGCGCACTACGTCGTACGTGGTGAAACGTCACTTTTCATATATGGAGTTCATGTCCATATTTATATATGGCTTGAGTGTTTCACCATTATCTCATGGTAGTGGTTCGTAGTTACAAAGCGGTGCGATATTCGGCGAGTTTTCACCTGGGTGATAACATGGCTTCCCGTACGATATTCATTAGAAGTATCGCCTAGAAAATGTAGAACGCATTACCACAAAGAGAATCTGTTCGGTAACAGCATTAATTAAAATGCGAGTCGTGTATAAATGGCAATACGATCGTTTTTTTGGTGCTTTACACATATTTTCTCTGCGGTACATGTTTATTGTCTTCGCTTCAGTGGAAAGCGTGCACAAGAAAACCCCACCACTTACGTCTTTTTACTACCTGGACTAGTGATCGGTGAACCAGATGGGTCATTCCATGAGAGGTGGGAAATCGCCCCCCCCCCCCCCCTCACCTCGAAAAATTCTGGAAAAGATACATGTTATTGTTTATATAAAAACTTGAAACCGTGCAAAATTTGTGGTCTGTAGCTTGAAACTTTAATGAGATTTGGGAATTTGAGTTTCGTGAGTTACGAGTTTCATGAAAATTGACCCACTTGACATCGAATGACGCAGATTTGTTTTATGTTTCTATTTTTCATTCCTTTTTGTTTGAGTTTCCGAGTTGGAATTAACAAAGAAATGATCGGTCAATGTTGACTGCCCACGCTTTCTACTGGGCGCTGCCATTTTGGATGAAGTAAATGTATTTTCAGCCAACCTGGCTGCCGGGATTAATTAACGTATTCAATTCAATGACTTGTTGTCTCTCAATCTGTTGAAAAAAGAAGACCGATCTGCAGACGATGAAATCTATTTATATACCAGCGTAGTAATACGGCACCATTGGTGTGGTGTAGTTTGGTTTGATATAGTACTGGTCGCTGAAGCAGGACCCGTTCTATAGACACTGTGTTACGGTGAAACCACAAAATTCCTCTCCCATTTTTTTCTATAGGCGAGGTACTGGTGAGCTAAAAAAGAAAGAAATTATTTAACCATCGCCCAAATTTAAAAAATACCCGCACATTTACTTTAAAAAGATGACAACTCGCTCCCACAGAATCATAATGGTAGCGGTATACATGTACACAATAACATCCAGCCAATCACTCCCTTTCGATCCGCCGGCACTACAACTCCAACAGCTTCTGGTCCGTATTCTGGGTTGATATTAGAAAGTACTGGAGAGCGGCACAAAAACATTCTTAAATTGGAGTGACTGTTTGGTGGTTTAGAAGGATTATTAAGTAGCGCTAAAATATTAAGCATTCCGGAGAGTTCATAGGTACTAGGACATTGTTGTTTCCCTCCGGCCACCTACGTGATTTACAAATTGCGATGAAGGTCGGGAATGTTTTTCCACCTGAAATGAAATGGGGTTTAACGTCCTACTGTTCTGCTCCTAAACTGGGCTAATGAAGACGGGCATACGCCATACAGTGCTCTATGGGGGTGGGGGGAATTTTGCCTGGGTAGCGGCGCTACGGCCTACTCTTATATCGAATTCAAACTGCCAAGGGATCTTTTACGTGCAAGCCAATATGTACACGGGAACTCGGGTTTTCGTCCCATACGAACGACTAGACAGCTGTCCTTGTCAGGCCCTCCGTCCTGCGGAACTCTTAAAAATTGTCTGACGTTAAATTTGGAGGCCAGATCAAAGGGGTGCGCCTTAATAAATGGCATAAATGATCCAGGGCCTCCAGCTGCTTCATAATGATTGCCGGGTCTAGGTGTACTAATGAGTAAAGTATGGTGGTTAGACGATTGCCCGGAAACAACGGAATTGACACTTCTGGTCTGGCCGGTGGCTATCCGCGGACAAATTAGTGTCTTCCCCGTGTTCTGTTGGCGGGTACTGTTCATGGTTAGTGTCATTGACCGAGCCCTGGAGGTATGCTAATTTGGTTGTGGGTCTAAAAGAGAAATCCCCATCTCCCACGGGTACCACGTACCTTCCCTCCAAGTTAATTTCGGCGAGGGTGTCCTTTATGTATTTGGCCTGATAAATTAATATCAACCGATATAGGGAACTTATTTTTACATTCCAATCGAAAAATGAATGACTTGAATAGCTTTTCAAATTTTTCAAAAACATGTTCATGCCACATTTTTCGGAATGCCTTTGGGGTATCATTACTGTTGCGTCCCTTGTAATGATGCTTCTATGGTAGATTCCCCTGTCTTCTACGTATACTTCTGTAGATAAAATGTTTCTTTCTCTTCTTTTACATTAGTCACACATTACATAACCGAATAACTCAGTGGAAAAAATTGATTCTACCGAAGAGCCAGCTAAACGTACAATTAATTATCTTTCTCTAATCTCTCGGTCACCTTTCAATCTCTAGGTCACCTTTTCACCTTCAATGGCCAAAAAATCAAAGAGAAGTTGCCGTTTAGCTTAGGGCAATGGTTAGGTGTATCGTGACGAGTACTACATCCCTACAAAATTTGGGCGTCCTAGGGCCCATAGGGGCGGCTCTAGGGCCCAAAAAGAGACCTAGAGCAAAAACCCTAAGTGTGGGGGTTAGTGTTCTGGTAATGAGGTTTACCGAGGGTTAGGCTAACCCCCCGGGATCACCTGTGAACTGGCCCTAACCCCTGTAACCCTGGGAAATCGACACAAAGTTGAGGGTCAGGTCCCCGGGCCCGATTAGGTCGAGTAGGGTTCCTGATCAGCCTCTGAATTCAAAAGTATCCACTTTTTGGAGAGAATTGCTCTGGAATCCAAACTACTCGGACGATTTGGCTGAAATTTTCAGGGTACCTGCGCCCAACCCTCTACTGGCGCTCCTGAAAATTTGGTGACGATCGGAGCCATAGCCGAGGAGCTACGGCCATTTTCCTGTTGGTACCCAAATCTCGAAATCCAGAAATCGCCTTTTTGGGGTGCTAGAGTTATGTTTTCCGGCTCTAGCCCGCACCACTTGCCCACCACCGTGCCAAATTTCGAGTCTCTGGGGGCCGAGTACGGGCCCGCCAACCGAGGGTACCCCCCCCCCCTAAAATCGACGAAAAATCGGAAGTTTCGCGCGCCGCGGATCAGCACGGGCGCACTAATTTAGATTTCGACTTGAAACTCGCGGAGGACCTAGTCTGTGGTCCAGGTACCAAGAACGTCCGGTTTCGATCACCGGAAGTGGAAATATGGGCGTTTCCGCAAGGGCCACCAAAAGAAAAAAATTTTTTAAAAAATCGTAGGATGCTCCGATTTTAATTTTGAAACCAGATTTGGATTCCTCATGTTTCGAAATGGGGGGGTAGCCAAAATTTCGAAAAGATTCGACCATTTTTGAAGGAATTATTAAGCACCAAAGAGCGGAATTTCAGGGGGTCTGATTTTCGACCTCGGTCACCCCTCTACTGAGCCTCCTCCTGGCCGTTTTTGAACTCAACTCCGATCGTCACCAAATTTTAGGGGCTCGTAGCCACGACTCTGGCCCATATCTCAGCCAAATAAGGGCCAAATCGGGCCCATAGGGGCCGAGAATGGGCCCTCTTCCGGACGAAAATCAATCGAAAAAGTCAAATACGCGCGCACCAGACCTTTATTTACATGCACACGCGTTCGACACTCACTGGACACCTGCCCCAGGGACCTGGCTACAATTCAAAAAAATAAAATTGGGGCTCCGACTCCTGTGGGCGGAGCGGCGGCCATTTTCCCGAGGGTACCCCTCTCAAAAAAATAGAGTAGAGGTGGAACTAGATGTTCGATTTCAATTTTGAGACCAGATTTGGAACCGCAATGTATCAAAATGGGGGGATAGCCGAATTTTCGAAGAAATTCGGCCATTTTTACAGACAATTTGTTCTTTAAGACTGTTTTGGGCTGGATTTTGCTTTGCGCATGCGTAGCGCCGGAACCAAAGGCACGATGCCTACCAAATTTCGGCGAGCAACGTGTCTCAATGGTCCCCAGGTACCCTGAAAATTTCAAGGCTCTACCTGCATTCCTTCTAGGCGTTTGTTCTTGGCACCCGACGTTTTCGCACTCCATAAGGGGAAAAAAGTCGTTCATGCCAGCGCAAGCGGCCCAAATTGTCCGAGGAACCTGAAATTTGGACACAACACGTACATTTACACTAGCCACACCTGGGTACCACTCCGATTTCGATACGATGAAAAATAAAAAAAAAATTGTCAAAAAACGTTTTTTTTTCAAAAAGTTTTCGGTTTTAATGTTTTTTGAAATTGTTAGTCTCAACGAATTTTATCGCCTCTTACATATGTGATAGGTACATGTCCTCCCGAATTTATCCTTAAGTTTAAAATTTTTTAATGCACGGGAACCATGCGCTGGCTGCGTCATGATGGTAGCTATCACATATTAAAAGCACAATAGATAAAATATTAAATTGACTGAAAACTGGACGAAAAACGGCATTTTTTTTTTGGAAAAAATCGTTGAGGGGTGGGGTCAGAACTCGAATTTTTTGACCCTGTTCCCGGAGTCGAAACCACTTCTCCTTTGGATATGTTGTAGCCAGAATGTCAGGCTACATTTTGGTACCAATTTGAAGCCGATCGGTGCACGCTAAGGATCCCTACGGGCTGAAATCCGACGGACAACAAAATTCACCGGAAAATGTCGGAAAGGACGTTCACCCAAATACACCGCACACCCTAATTCAGCCTTCGGGTACGTCATACGAAGCTGCTGTAAAAATTTCAAGTCAAAATTCCTTCGGGAAGGCCGTTAAATTACAAAAAATTACAAAAGCCATCAAAAAGTGCAGAAAAAAATCGGATTTTCTCTCACGCCCTCAATTTTTATCCGATCGGTCTGAAATTTTCATACAAACCCCTCGTGGGTGATGCGCAGGTGCTGTAAAAATTTCAAGTCAAAATTCCTTCGGGAAGGCCGTTAACTAGAAATCCGATATTTAAAAAATCAAAAATAGGCAGAAAAAAAATCGGCTTTTCTCTCACGCCCTCAATTTTTATCCGATCGGTCTGAAATTTTAATACAAACCCCTCGTGGGTGATGCGCAGGTGCTGTAAAGGCCGTTAACTAGAAATCCGATATTTAAAAAATCAAAAATAGGCTCAAAAATATCGAACTCGCTCAATTTTTGTCCGATCGCTCTGAAATTTTAACACATACCCCTCATGGGTGATGCGCAGGTGCTGTATAAATTTCAAGTAAAAATTCCTTCGGGAAGGCCGTTAATTAGGCAAAACAGTTTTCAATTATAGACGTAAAATCCTAAAAAAAAACCGAACTGAGATAAGCCCGAGACACTTAGTTTTTGTCCAATCAGTCTGAAATTTTAACACAACCTTCCTAACCCTCGTGCCTTCTGACAGGAACAGTCCCATGCCAAAATTCCTTCGGGAAGGCCAAAAAATGAAGCATTTTGGGGGTGGTTGCATGCCATGCGTTCGACCTGAATCTGTGGCTCAACCATGAAACGGGTATAAAAACAGTTCTAATTGACCCAGGAATACATGTAGGATGAAGCTCTGAGAATTTCAGCTTCCTAGCTCCAATAGCTCCCAAAATATGGGGGCTCATACATGCGCATAAGTCGCCTAACCCTTCGCGTCGTCGGCTTCATGCGCAAGTAAAAAGACCCTTTTTGGCCCTTCCAACCCCCTTGAAATTTGCAGGGCGACCCAGGGACACATGTACTAAGCGATTCTGAGAATTGCAGCCCTCTATCTTTAATAGTTCCAAAAATATGGGGGCTGATACATGCGCATAAGTCGACTTATTTCGCGTCGTCGGCTTCATGCGCAAGTAAAAAGCACCTTTTTGGCCCTTCCAACCCTCCAATCCCCTTGAAATTTGCAGGGCGACCCAGGGACACATGTACATGCCCATAAGTCGACTTATTTCGCGTCGTCGGCTTCATGCGCAAGTAAAAAGCCACTTTGAATAGAGTTTTGCCAAGTTGGGTTTGGTAACCCAACTTGTTGCCCGACTACCGCCACGGGGAGGCACTCTAATTGGTAGTCATTTATAATTTGTTTTTGGTTGTCTAGTCTTCTAACTAAGAAGACTAAACTTTTTGTTTCTTTTTTATTTTTTTTTGTTTTTTTTTAAGTATTTTGTTATCTGGTTTAACATATTTTTTTTTGGGGGGGGGGGGAATTTTTTTATCGATGGCCTTTGGCCCACTTAGTCTTCATTATCCTGAGCCTATCATATATCTGCTTCGCAGTGAAAGGCTCCAGCAAAATGGAGTCTTCACCCGACGCCAATGCGAGCATCTTCTTTATTATGGACTGGCACAGAAAGAGCTCTCCACTAATAAGCCTATGGAATACACGCTCCATGGTCTGGACATGCGTCGCCGAAAATGTACGTCGGCCATGGACCGGAATAAATAAGGACATGGGCGGAGAGGGAGGGGCCAAAGCCGGGGCAGGTTGAACGGGTGATGGAGGCCTTGGTGGCGTGTGTTGAGGCGACACGGTTGCTGGTGAAGGTGGTTGACATGCCATGGGTGTGCGTGAAGATGGAGATGGCGGCACGTACGCCGGAGAGGCATTGCCCTGAGGCGAGGACTGCTGATCTGACTCTGATGACAGCCGAACACGACGCCTCTTGTTGGTAATTAAGATGGCGTCGTCTTCTTCGTCCGAAGAAGACAAGTATTGTGGCTGCATAGAAATAAGCAGCGGGCGAGGTGGTGTGACATTGCCGGTCTCCTCGGCTGCTGACAAGGCCTCGGTCGGTGACGCAGTACGAGGTGCAACAGCTTCCTCCTGGCTTTCATCATCTGATGAAATTACCGGGCGTCTTCGCACCGATTACTGGCTGGTGGTGGAAGCAGCAGGTGCTGCCGAGGTGGTGGCTTGGGGTTCAACATGAGCTGCCACCTCACTGCTCGTCTGCGTAGCTGGTGCCTTGCTGCCACGAAAAGCTGTGGAAGTGATTATGTTGGACATTTCGACAGCGCGTTTGCGTATAAGCGGTTGCTTATAGTAATGAATTTGCGTCTTTGTCGAATGGCTCATTTGGAGGGCAAGGTCCACGCTGACGTCAGGCCGGTCCGTGAGTACCCGAGTCACTATGGTTTTCCTGATGGCTCGGGAACACGGATTCCGGCCTGCCGTCTTCTGGTACCTTACCCTCAATGTATTATTATAAGCAGAACATGTGATGTAATTTCCGGCAAAGGATGGGAGAGCCGGAACTTCTGTGAGAATGGGTTGTTTCAAACGGGAAGGGAGCAGCATTGCGAATTCCTTAATCTCGGCATACAGGTCAGCCGGTACAGGAATGGAGGCCGGTGCTTTAGCATCGGTTTTGTGATCGAAAATAGTCATCACATAATTGTCTCCTTCCTTAACAGCGCTGACAACATCTTGTACGCTCATGTTAAGGAGGGCAAAGGTCCTCTGTCCACTGAACAGTAAAGTGGACAGGCCAATGTAGGCAACGATGTCCCCGTGAAGGCGTACACCGGGGACACCTTGTTGCCTAGCATCGGCCAGGAAGGCCTTTGCCCTCTGAGTAACTGGGGAGTCCGCCAGGATGGTGTGCATATCTGGCGTTAAGAGGTCATTCGCCATTTCCATCTGAAGTCTGTGGCGCCGCTTGGCACTCAAATAATTGAGCTTGACTCTCCAGCGACTGAAAGTTTTGACCCATAGATCATGCACCTTTTGCGACATCACCTCGACTTCCGTGTCTAATAAGAAATTAAAAAACATCAGTAACGAACCGAGGTACGATTTGACGGTACCAGGCTGGAATCGATTGCCTTCCATCAATGGTCTGTACCAACGTACCTCGAGAAGTCGAGGTGATGCCCAATCATTAATCGTGTTGCGTTCCGACAAGTGTTTCCAGCAGGTTGTCAACTGTTTCACATGCTGGCCAACTACTTTGTCGGACCTGGGCACACCATGATTGAACTTTATTTCCGCCCTCCAGCTGTTGACGTAATGTTCTGCTTGTGGGTTGAGAGAGCCGAGGGGTGTATCATGGCGGGCAGTCTCTGCAGGAGGTGGATCGTCAGAGGGTTGGGAAATAGGGTGCAGATGACGGTGATAATCAACACTGCCCCTTTCTAATTTATGGAATTTTTCAAGGTGCTGCGCAACCTTAGTAACCCGAGACTCGCAGTCAGGAAATGGGCAAGGCTTTTTACGGTGGAGGCTGAATTTATGGGTGGCCAAGTAGCTGGATACATAAGCATCACATTTGCCATGCACATTGCGTAAGTGCCGGGATATCCAGACTACTTGACTCCCACAAATCTCACACTTGACCCTATCTTTGCCCATTTCCTGGTTGTTGTCCTACAAGGTTGGGCAGCAGTAATTAAGTTTAAGTTTCGAACCTAACCTGGGCTAATGGCAGACAACAGTAATAAATAAAATGATGGCAGACAACAGTAATAAATAAAATGATGTTTTTAAGGTGTGTGTGTGTGAAGAGACTGTTTGCAAATGTGTGTTTATGTATGAGTTTTGCAAGGTGTGTGTGCTAAGAAGCTGTTTGCGAGTGGGTTTGTGTACGAAAATGCGTGTATGTACGAGCCGTGAGTTACTCTAGAGAATACTGGAGCAACTGGCGCGTAAAGCGCCCGGGGCCTCTTTTATACCACATTGGCACGTGACTAGGGTTGCACGTGACTTTGTAGACTTAGTGCCAGTGTGATGCGATTAATAAAAATATTTTTTTGAGCCAAATCTGTGTTTGTGTTTTGTATTTTTTTTCATATTGTTACAGCAGAGGGATCGTATAACCTCTTACGTATGTGATAGCTAGAATCCCAAGCTACATTATGCAAAAAATTTAAAAGCGATACGACCACGGGAACAATGCCTGTGATGTGCAAATAAATCGCATGTGAAGTCACCCAAATACACCGAAAACAACCACCGCAATGCAACCAGAATAAACAGCGATACGACCATGGGGGGGAGGGGCCAGCCAGGGTCATGACCTTCAGCCCACATGATAGCCCCGTGGGCGACCTTCCGCCACATGTCCTTGAATTCGACCTTGCTCTTTCCAACAATCGGAGCCAAGCAAAAAAAGGAACCTCAGGGATGAACTTGATTTTTTTGGGGGGATGACTTGACCCACCAAGGTCAAGCAGGACCCAAGGTCATGTGACGTCATCCGGGTGGGTGGGGGCACCAAGGTCGGCCAGGATCTGCACCCACGACCTCGAGCCGGCGGCCATTTGTACTAAAGTGGGGGTGGGACACCACGTGGTGACCTTGATTTGACCTTTAAAGGTCACGTAAAACGACAACTGTATCAAAGGTGGGCCAGCCCCTCCGTGGGTTAGGGTTGGGGGCAGGGTGTCAAAAATGTGTGCGTCGCATAGCCCTTGAAATGACCTTCCCCCACGTGACCTTGAATTTGACCTTGACCTTTCCGTTTTCGAAATTGAAGCAACATAAAAATACACCAAAAACGTCCATTTTCACTTTTGACAGTGCATCTCTTTGCGATTGAAATGGGGGCCGTCAGATAAGTCGCCTATATGAACTGTTCATGTTCATGTGTAGGCAATTGGCCTGTTGTTAACATACACTGGTTACCTCTAATAAAAACAGCAGTGCATTTCTGCAGTTTTGTATTGTTTCTAAATATCACCTACTTTTTTTTTGAAGAGTATATAGTACTTATTACACATAAGCAGCCCAATCTACTGAAACAACATTCATTTATCAGCAAATATTGACGATAAAGTAAATCAAGCGTTGTTTTTATCAAAAATGATACGGACATTCATAATTACGGCGTATTACTCGTGCGCAACTCTGATCAGGTTAGTACTTTGATTGGCTATTGTATACGAGGCCCCGCCTCTATGTGTTAAAGAGGTACATTTCAAATGTAGGAAAAAGCAATCTACTATCGCTTTGATTTAAAAAGAGGGGATTTGTACCCGTGTCAGTTCGGATTGTCTGTTTAATTGTAGTTGGGTGTGGCAGAAATGTTATATATAACAATATTCAATCGTTGTTTTGATGAAAAATATTGTCAATTTTGTTTACTGAGGCCGGATGTGATTCGCGTTCGGCTTTGTCACGTGAAACTATATAGGATCATCTCGTATCTCGAAACACGGAGGGTTGAGAGATGAGGTTTGTTATCCAGCATTATGCAAGGTCTTTCTTTAGGCCTGAAATGTTATCTATAGTATTAATTATACTTTAATTGGCTTATCCAGACCATACTCAACTCTCGATGCTATCAGATATCTCCGATGTCAAGTAGATTAGAACGGTTCAGCCATATTTTGATTTAATTTTAAAAATGGAGGAGCTAGACTTAGTTTCGAAGAACCAGTACGGTGGTTACAATTAATGCGCACGTTTTGTCGAACCCTCAAAGGCTAATATCTTCGCTCACTATATGTCTGTAGAGATTCATGCTTGTAACACGCATTGAACAATTTCAGCACATATCCATTGGACTACAGGGGGTCCCGTTGGGTCGCGTATTCGATCCTTAATTGGCCGAGAAAGTTCATCGTGATTTTCTGGCGTGGTTCCCTCTTGTCAGTAGTGCAGGACATACGGCCTGTCAAGGAACTGCATATAGTCGTTCGGATGGTACGAAAAACCGAGGGGCCCGTGTACACATTGGCGTGCACGTGAAAGTTGGAATTCGATATGAGTAGGCCGTAGTGCCGCTCTCCGGTCAAAATTTCCCTCATAGCACACTGCCCGTCTTCATTAACCCAGTCGCAGCAGAACAGAAAGACGTTAAACCCCATTTCATTTCCACTTGTCTACAATATCATGTTTCATTTCCCAAACATGCGTTTTCTGATTTCCTTGCGGCACCGCAGATCTGTTATGTGCTACATTGGCAGCAGTAAGCGCATAAACATTCGGGGGTGTTGCAATTCTTTTTTCTTCGTCGCCTGTCCAACCTCGTGGGGTTTTTCCGGGTCCTCCGGTTTCCTTCCACTGCTAAAGACCCCTACGCGCAAGCGAATTATTGAAATGAAATTAAACCATATGTTTGTCCCGATATGAAGTAGTTTGTGTCTAGTGGATGTTAAACACTATTTCCCCCTCTTTCTCTCTCCCGTTGCCGAGTTATGCCCACCTTTCCCAAAACCTTGTAAACGTCTCGGGGGATACAGTTTTCAACAATTTAAGCTGTGTTCTGCAACTTTTCGTTCCAGAGTTATTTCCACTTAGCGGCGCACGTTTTAAACCCATTAGGGGCTACATTGTTTATTAAACCCCTTTCAATTTTTTGTGAATCGTCGGATACATGAGGTAATAAACCCGTTCTTGAGTTACCCTCGTTCCGCATTTACTCCCCTTTGTTACAATATATTACTTAATGTCTCGCTCTCGACCATTAAACAATACATAATGCATCTTTAATTTTTGCGGACGAATATTTTGGATCTGTGACACGTGGCCTCCTTATTGGAACGACCTGTGCAATAATCGATTGGCAAGCCTGTTATCCATATCTTTAAGAGTCTGGGAACATTTTTATTTCAAAGAGGCCGTCTGTCTTCATTAGGCCGATTGGGGTTGAAAAGCAGGACGGACATTAAACACCATATTATTTATATCCTAATTATTGTTTGGGGTAAGGGGATCACATGGCTAAGTGGGTAAGACGCTAGCTCGCTAGCCTGGAGGTCGGGTGTTCGATCCCTGCATTAGCCGAGAAAGTTCATCCAGATTTTCCGGCGTGGTTCTCCCTTGTCAGTGATGCAGGACGGAGGGGCTGACAAGGAAAGCAGTCTAGTCGTTCGGATGGGACGAAAAACCGAGGTCCCGTGTACACATTGTCGTGCACGTAAAAGATCCCTTGGCAGTTGGAATTCGATATAAGACTAGGCCGTAGTGCCGCTGTCCGGGCAAAATTTCCCTCATAGCACACTGTATGGCGTATGCCCGTCTTCATTAGCCCAGGTTAGGAGCAGAACAGTAGGACGTTAAACTCCATTTCATTTCATTTCATTTCATTTGTTTGAGGTAAATATAAGTTGTACTAAAGCTACTTGATGGACTAAAACTAGTAATTATTTCCCCTTATTTCATGAGAAATGTAGTGCGAGTTATTAGACAATTTTTCCCTTAATTTTTTTCTCCCCTCTTCCTGCATTTTTGGGTTGACTTTTTGTCTAGAATTGGAGAAAAGGGATCAAATTTGCAATTTCATAGCAGTTTTGGGTAATACTGATATTACAGCGGAGGGATAGGGGGTGTAAAGTGTCTTTCTGCAGAGCAATCATTGTGTCGGGAGTGAGATTTTCACCCCAATCAACATCAAATCCCCGTAGCAAAAAATCTAAATGGTCAACCCTCTACAAATTTATGATGAGGATATTGCCAAATGTTGTCCCCATTGTGCCTCTAAAGGTTGGAACCAACGGAATGTTGAGCAAAAAGCTACAGCCTGTGATGTTACAGCCATTTAACATTGAAGTCAATGGGCAAATAATTGCTAGTCTGAGTCCTGATACTCCCTACGACTCTCGATTAGCAGAACGGTTTAAAAACAAAACCCGTTGGTTTCTAGCTGGCTGCCTGTTCACAATGGAATCATTTAAAGAGATTGCAGGCTGTCGCCTACAGTATACAATTCAACCGGTGGGTTCGTTTTGCTCAATTCACAAAACGGCCAAATGACAAAAATGCGACATTTAGATCGCGATTGAAGACTTTGTTAAAAAGCAGAAATGTACGTCCTGATTCACTGGCAACCAATAAAATTGGCAATTGATAAAAACGAATCCACTAAAAGCGATTGATCTGGGGTCTGAGAGCGACAAGCCATTCTTTGAAACCAGATACAAAATTGTATCAAAATTGTATAACCGTTGTCGGTGCAGCTCGCGTGAGATTTCAAGCAAAATGATTTCAATTAAAATCGGTCGCAATTTACCCAAGAAAGTCGACCGTGTACGCTGGGCTTAAGCCGTCAAATCTGATTACATTATGATTTAATTTATTGATTGACTATAGCAGCAAAACCTACAGGTAAAATACACTGGAGGCTTTGAATTCTTTTCATTACGGTAAAATACATAGTTCCATTCTTGTTGTATCGTTTTATACTGTTTTAATATTATAGGCTTATTAGTGTTGTTTTTGTCTATCTCTTATCAATCCAGATTTGAGAGGGAACTAAGTCAGCGATCGACGAGTAACAACTTCAGTTCATTTATGTCATGCTCAGATTTTCTTTCAGAATAAACTTGTTCTCGCGGCTACTGGATCACTAACTAATATTAAGCACCCGATTACTAATAATGGCGTTATTATAACAATGCATAACCAATGGTATACTGCGGATCACTAACATGGTTATTAATGTGACATCAATACTAACACTGTTTTAAAGGTAAGTAGGAAGATACCCTCTGATTATTATGTGATTTTTACCGTGTGGTTATTAATGATATTGAATACTACTATTCTCTCTATGGTTATTCAATATAACTAGTACTTCATGATTTATTCCACATTGATTTTAATATTGCATGATTACTCCCGTTTGGTTATTGATACTTATATTGCAGGATTACTTTCGTGTGGATATTGAATATTACAGAATTACTTCCGTGTGATTAGTGATAATATTATTACAGGATTGTTCCCGTGTGGTTAGTGATACTACTATTACAGGATTACTGCCGTGTGGAAATTGATACTATTATTACAGGATTACTCTCGTGTGGTTGTTGATGAGATTAGATATATCTAATATTTTAGGATTACTTCCATGTGGTTATTGGTAATATTGAATAATGTTATTAATAATTATTGAAAGATTTCCTCCATGTATATTTTAATGGTATTGAATATTACTAATATTGCACAATTACTTCCGTTTGGTTTTTGATGAGAATAAATAGAGGATATTTGTCGTTTTAGAGTGAATAACGTATTTTATTTCATCGAGAAGCAAGAAAACTTATATTTTCACGAATGCGTAGCATGAGTGAAAATATAAACGTTTTCTTGCTTAGAGATGGAATAAAATATGTTTTTCACGACAAAACGACAAATGTTCTATTTATTTTATGATTTTACAATCATTGTAGGTAAAAACAACTAGCCAGTGGAATAACACTTTTATTTCAGTGATAAAATGCGGTATTCCACTACTGATCATAAAATAAATATTACTAATATCTCAGGATTATATCGACGTGGTTATTGGTAATATTAAATAATACTATCATATATTCCTCGTGTGGTTATTAATGATATTACTGGTGATTTTGAATATTTCAGGATTTCCTCCGTGTGGTTAAGATTAAATGTTCCTAATATTGCAGGATTACCTTCGTGTGGTTAGTGTGGGATTATTATTTATTATTGAATATATTACTATTATTGCTGGATTATTGCGTGTGCTTACTGAGGATATTATTATTGGATTGTAGATCTCTAATATTTTGATTTATTAATGTGTGATTTTGTTAGGATATTACTAATATTGCGTGTGCTTATAGATGATATTACTAATGGATTGTCGATCTCTAACACTGTGATTTATTAAGGTTTGATTTTGTTAGGATATTACTAATATTGCGTGTGCATATTGAGGATATTACTAATGGATTGTAGATCTCTAATATTTTGATTTATTAACGTGTGATTTTGTTAGGATATTACTAATATTGCGTGTGCATATTGAGGATATTACATATGGATTGTCGATCTCTAATATTGTGATTTCTTAACGTGTGATTTTTTTTAGGATATTACTAATATTGCGTGTGCTTATTGAGGATATTACTAATGGATTGTCGATCTCTAACACTGTGATTTATTAAGGTTTGATTTTGTTAGGATATTACTAATATTGCGTGTGCATATTGAGGATATTACTAATGGATTGTCGATCTCTAATATTATGATTTCTTAAGTTGTGATTTTTTTTAGGATATTACTAATATTGCGTGTGCATATTGAGGATATTACTAATGGATTGTCGATCTCTAATATTGTGATTTCTTAAGTTGTGATTTTTTTTAGGATATTACTAATATTGCGTGTGCTTATTGAGGATATTACTATTGGATTGTCGATCTCTAATATTGTGATTTCTTAAGTTGTGATTTTTTTTAGGATATTACTAATATTGCGTGTGCTTATTGAGGATATTACTATTGGATTGTCGATCTCTATTATTGTGATTTCTTAACGTGTGATTTTTTTTTAGGATATTACTAATACTGAGAGGATTAGAACCGTATAATTATTGATTAAGCGTGGAGAGCAATCAAACTGCTCAGCTATACTTAGCCTGAGCGGAGATGTTTATGATTGAACTCCGTCACCTTTTTGATGTATTGAAGCTATACATCAATTTATTCCAGATTTGAGAAAGAACTTAGCCATCGGGTGACGAGCAATACTTCACAATATTTAGATTTCATTTCTCCAATGAACGAAACACGTTTGTGTCATTGGTAAACAGAGGTCGAAGTAATCCCACTAACAATGTTCATCATACATGTAATGGTTTTCATGGTACATTTACATATGTTTGGAGTTTCTAGTCAGTGTACCAGAGCATTTAAGATGATTCCGTTTAAAAACCGTCTTGTGAGTAATTATTTAAGTCAGCTTCTGAATTTATCAGTTCAAGATTGTGGAGAACAATGTGCCAGAACGCCCAATTGTGATTCCTTTTCTTATCAACCCAAGACGAACCCCAGGGAATGTTATTTGTATCGGAAGAGAGTTTGGGCAGGACAGACACCTGCGGTTAATAGAGAAGGCTTGGTGACGTATTGGCGGTTAGCAGGTAATTCCCTTTATATACAAACTAAGTAACATAGGGTATTTAGAACATTTATTCCATAACTTGGACATCTGTGTCTCCATTGTGTTAACCAAGCACTAACTTATACCGATTCCTTCATTTCGTTCATATTTTTCTAGAAGTATGGCAGAAAATATGTATGAAATAGTGATCACAAATTGAGCTTTAAGAAATGATATTTGTGCTTACAGACAATTTTTCTGTATTCAAAAATGCCTCTAGCTCTAACCCCTAATTGGTCTTAACCTCTCTAGAACATCGGATAGTTTAAAAATTAAATCGATTAGAACTCTAATAAATCGAGACTTTGTTTATTATCGTAACAATGGTACTTGATAATCGACGCTATCTTGTCAAAAATTCAAACACATAACTTCGCTCAGAAAAAAAGCAATTGGACTGAAATTTTAGATATATTCAATTTGTATTATCTATTTTTAAACCATTAAAGCAAGAACGGTCGGATATAATATATCTTTAAGACCTAAAATAGGGAGCCACGGTGGCTAGGTGGTAAGATGCTGGCTCGCTAGTCTGGAGGTCGCGTGTTCGATCCCTGCATTAGCCGAGAAAGTTCACCGGGATTTTCCCTGTCAGTCGTGCAGGATGGAGGGCCTGACAAGGACAGCTATTTAGTCGTTTGGATGGCACGTATACATTGACATGTACGTGTATATATTGGCATGCACTTGAACGATCCCTTGGCAGTTGGAATTCGATAGGTAGGTCATTGTGCCGCTGGCCGGGCAAAATATCCACTATAATACACTGTATGGCGTAGGCCCGTCTTCCTTAGCCCAGTTGGACGTTAAACCCCATTTCATTTCATCTAAAATAGAACACGTAAACAAAACTATAAGTTGACCATAACACTTCCGAGTGAATTAGCCCAATGTTTCAAGATCAACATTAATATTTCAGACCGCTGTCCATCAGAATACATTTTGAATACAACCTACAATATATGTTTCAAGGCCTATATTGATGCCACTGACGCGGCGATATGGAACAAAGCTATGACACAATGTGAAAACGATGGCGGATATCTCTTTATTGGAAATTCTAAGAGCAGATTACTAATGGTGTCCGATTTTGTCCAGAATTTAACAGGTTTCATATTTTGTTTTAATGATCAAATTTGTTTTGTAAGGTGACTAGGGTTAGGGTTAGGGTTGAAAATGTTACGTTTATGGAAATAGCAAGGGCTAAATCTATTTATATAGATATAAATAAGGCTAGGGCACGTGATTGTTGGCGATATTGTAGGTTAGGGTTAGGGTAAGCATTGGGGCTAGGTCCAGGGTTAGGGTTAAGGTAAGCATTGGGGCTAGGTCCAGGGTTAGGATTAGTGCTAGCCCTGTTTACATCTTGTGACCTATGACGAAACATTGAGCTGACCTTATCATTTAGCACTAACCACTAGCCAGTGTCGAGGAATAATTTATTGCACTATCCTCACATAAAGCGCATAATTCTCAACACACATACGTCTATGTGAATACGTAATTTTATTACAACTAGTGAAGATTGGACAACGAAGATCGTTACCGGACTGGGGTTTTTTTTACAATTTTGAAGTATGCTTATTCTGGTATAAAAAAAAAGTTTTATAAAATTACTTAATTATGCGATAATATTTCGTATTTATTTCAATGAGAATTCTATTATAAGGTCTGTAATTGTGTCAACTGTCGTGGTTTCGAAACCCCGACTGTACGTGACAAGGAGTAGGCAGGCACACGGTCATTCACCAAGTGCACAGGTTAGGGTTATGTGAAAAGAATATGGAGGGGGCGTCCATTACAGTATATTAGTATCTTATACCAGTAGATGGAAGGGATAGTATGGTCGCCTCTCTGTCTTGTATCTTGGCTCTGAACACGACGATTTCCGCCTACTTTGTGTTATTTTTTTATTATAGTGTACAGTCGCTTGACGTATTTTGGTGGAACTGATTTATACGTAGAAGGAACATGGGAATGGTTGGATGGCTCTACTGCATTTTATTGGCGTACAGGTGAACCTCATGGTGCCGGAGAGCATTGTAGTACAGTATTGACACATAACCCAGTTGGGGGATTTGGTGACGTAATGTGTGATCGCGTCAACGGTTTCCTGTGTGAGATACCCATATAGATGTGCGTGGTTTTCTTTTTAGGCCTCGAAAAGTAAATGAAGAGTCCAGGGGAAGAACGATCTAAGTTTTGGACGAGAATGCTTGACGCGAACAAAACAACGCGTGGGTTTAATTACAACTTCAAATGATGTTTAATATGAACCATAATTACCAGTTTAACAACTGACTTCCACTTTTCAACACAATTATGGTCAAATAAAGGGTACGATGGACGTATTAGTAGGGAGGCCATCTCAGAAGGGCCCTGGTTCGATGTGACTGATCGTTTTTACCCGAGTGAAATAGATTGTTCCACAGAAAGCTTATACATTTTGCTACCAGATGGCGCCATTAACTGGGGTTTCTTGAAAACGTGACTTAGATCGTTCTTCCCCGGAGCTCTTCATATATTAAAGGCCGGATGATGTTCCAATGGAACTGAAAGGGCTAGCCGCATAATACTGTGTTTCTTTCTTCAATATTTTAATTTTCAGGTGTAGGTACATATATCCAAACATATTAGCACAGCCGTAAAGATACACCGCTTTGTTTCACGGTAAATGATAAAAACGTTAAAAGGGTGCCGACTCGAACTGATTTCAACACTTTCTGTTCCAGAGTCCCCCCCCCCCACACACACACACACACCTGTGCCAACAACCTTGTAAATACCATAGAGACTACATTTTTTTAACGATTATTTTTTCAAATTTGACTGTAGGCATTGCGATCAAGTGAGGTCGACCACTACTAGCACCCACCCCTCCTCCCCAACCCAGCTGTCTCGCTTTTCAAAGCTGATGTGAAGCATCGTGGTTATGACTGGTCGGATCCTAAAGCATCGCGGTCATGAGACCCCCCACCCCAAACAGATACACACAAATGACTGTTGCAGGAATTCGGGGAAGCGTATGGGAAAACGGGTAACACTACTGTTCTTACCATTGCACACGTGACAACAGTAATAATAAGACTAAATTATTGTGGCGAGATGTAAATCCCACTTTTATATCTCATCCCACCACCTGGACATATAATACCCACAGTGGGCGTTCTAATCGACCTAACAGTATATTATTGATAAGGGGGTCGCGTGTTCGATCTTTACATTGGCCGAGAAAGTTCATCGGGACGCAGGGCCTGACAAGGAAATCTGTCTAGTTATTCGGATGAAACGAAACCCAAGGTCACGTGTATACATTGGCGTGCACGTAAAAGATCCCTCGGCAGTTGGAATTCGATATAAGAGTAGACCATAGTGCCGCTGTCCATCTTCATCAACCCAGTCGGAGCAGAACAGTAGGATGTTAAACCTCATTTCATTTCATTTTTTATTATTGATGAAATATGAAAAATGTTTTTGTAAGATATTTTCTTCTCGCTCTGATGGTCATGTGTAGAACAATAATCTATCCACGCTTCAAAGACATTTAAAAAGTTCACAAGCTTTTGTAGTACTTATTTATCCAGTATTCCAGAGAACCTTCTTTTGTTTGTTTTTTTTGCTAAAGAGAAGTACTGTCCCTAGGGGAAATCTATCCACGCTTCAAAAGACATTTAAAATGTTCACAAGCTTTTGTAGTACTATTGTATTAAATAAATGGTTTTGGAAGAGAGGAGGTTTATTGCGTTTTAAAAGAAAGCGTTGATTTTCATATTGTGCATTTTCTATAATTGTATTGTATTATAAAGTGCCACCTGAATACATTGTACAAGAGGTTCTATTGTTTTATGATAATTTCGTTCCATTCCGCCATTTTTTATATGGTTATGCATCTATTATTGTATTGTATTGTAAAGTAGGCTTTATAGAAACACTAATAATTCATTGCGTTATGGCAACATGGTATGCATCCATTATTGCATTGTTTTGAGGGGATCACGTGGCTAAGTGGCTAAGTGGGTAAGACGCTAGCTCGCTAGCCTGGAGGTCGGGTGTTCGATCCCTGCATTGGCTGAGAAAGTCCCCCCCCCCCCTTTGTCAGTGATGCAGGACGGAGGGTCTGATAAGGACAGCTGTCTAGTCCTTCGGATGATACGAAAAACCGAGAACCCGTATATATATTGGAATGCACGTAAAAGATCCCCTTGCAGTTGGTATTCGATATAAGAGTAGGCCGTAGTGCCGCTGTCCGGGCAAAATTTCCCTCATAGGACGTTAAACCCCATTTCATTTCATTTGCATTGTCTTGTTAATGCTAGGTACCCACTGTCACGATTCGCGCTACGATTGAAATTGTGATTTTAATCGTGGAGTAATCGTGGTGATCCTATCAAGTCTTATCAAATATTGAGGTCAGTCGTAGCAATCGTGTTGATCGTATCGAAACGTATCCGAACGTATCTGCACGTACCAGATCGTGGATTCAATAGGAACAATCCTATCCTAACGCATCGGACAACAGTGGAAACCTAGTATTAGCGACACACAGCCACTAAATGGTAATGTCTGCCATTGAGTTACGTGACAAGAGGTAGGATCACATGCCTAACCTCGTGGATTTTCCCAAGTTTTGCACCACTGCTAAAGACCCCTAGGTACAGACAGATTGTTAATACAAAACTCTCCGGCTCCGGGTCCCCCGGCTTCCTCCAACTGCTAAAGACCCCTACGTGCAACCGAATTATTGAAGTAAAATTGAATCATGTGTTAGTGCCGAAATGACTCTCTCTCTCTCTCCCCTCTCTCTCTCTCTCTCTCTCTCCGTCTTAATCAACACTAAATATAAATTGCAACAATTGTATTGTATTTAAAGTAAAGTGATATTATGTAAGCATGGTAATAATTGCACTTTTTAGATAATAATAATATGTACATGGAACAATAGTAACACACATCTTACAAGTCACGTTGAACATAGTGACATACATTTCACATGTCACATGGAAGATAGTAACATACATTCGCAAGTCACATGGAACATAGCGACATACATTTCACAAGTCACATAGAACATAGCGACATACATTTCACAAGTCACATAGAACATAGCGACATACATTTCACAAGTCACGTTGAACATAGCCACACACATTTCACATGTCACATGGAAGATAGTAACATACATTCGCAAGTCACATGGAACATCGTAGCATACGTTTCACAAGTCACATGGAACATGGCGACATACATTTCACATGTCACATGGAACATAGCGACATACATTTCGTAAGTCAAGTCACATGGAGTATAGTAACATACATTTCGCAAATCACATGGAGCATAGTAACATACATTCCGCATGTCACATCTAACAGTAACGTGGTTTTACAAGTCACATAGAACATAGTAACATCGTGTCACAAATCACATGAATCAGGTTTGTGTACGTTTCACAAGTCACGTGGTAGATATCGTGTGAAGGGGAGTGGCGTTGTTCACAAATTACATCATCGGCAACAAGTCACGTGGGAGATATCACGTAAAGGGGAGCAGTAATGGCCCCATTATACCATCGGTAACATGTCTTCTCTATAATTCTGGCAATCTCTTTTGGTTTGTTGTATTTTGTTCTCCAGCTAGTTGGAAGGCCTTAACGAAGTTGTTATATCACAAAACGCCAGTCCATTTCACAAATGGAAGTTCGAGTCATAAAACGTCAGTAATTATCACAAATGGAAGTTCGGGTCATAAAACACCAGTCCATATCACAAATGGAAGTTCGAGTCACAAAACGCAAATCCGTATCACACGTGGAAGTTCGCGTCACAAAACGCCTGTCGATATCACAAATGGCAGACACAAAACACCAGTGGATATTAGCCTACAACTGATTGTTCCAGTCACAAAACGCCAGTCCATATAATGGTTGTTTCAGTCACAAAACGCCAGTCCATATCACAAGTGGTAGTTCAAGTCAAAAAACACCAGTCGATATCACAAATGTAAGTGAGAGTTATGTCCCCCATCACGTGAACGGTCTGAATTTTGGTCGTGGTAAACCGGTAAACACCGACAGGTCATCAGAATTCAGTGATCCACTTCGATCAGAATATGTAGCAGCACTGACCCCACTGAAGCCTCTCGTCAACGCTGGTCGGAAAAACTCCTGAAAATTATTATTTAAAATACACCACAGAATATTACTACATGTTAAGTCTTGCATTTTAAAATTGGACAATCTCGATGAACGAACCAGAGATCTTTATTTTGAATTGTGACATGGTATTTTTAATTTGCTCATGCAAGAGTATATTATACGGAACTCGGTTTTTATTTCATTATCGTGACTAGGCCTGCAAAACTGACACGGGAAAACCACACTCGAAAATCCCGAGGAAATGAAATGAAATGAAATGGGGTTTAACGTCCTACTGGACTAATGAAGACGGGCATATGCCATGCAGGGTGCTATGAGGGAAATTTCGCCCGTACAGCGGCACTAAGGCCTACACTTATATTGAATTCCAACTGCCAAGGGATCTTTTACGTGCACGCCAATGTGTACATGGGACCTCGGTTTTCGTTTCCATCCGAATGACTAGACAGCTATTCTTGTCAGGCCCTGCGTCCTACAACACTGACAAGGAGAAAACACGCCGGAAAATCGCGATGAACATTCTCGGCCAACACCGGGAGCGAACCCGCGACCTCTAGGCTAGCCAGCCAGCGTCTTACCCACTTAATCACTGCGGCTCCCAAATCCCGAGGATTAAATCCATGACTTCCATACTGACAGAGCCATCGTGGCACCAACGTAAAAGAAGAAAGTGTTGTGTATGTACCTGGTTTAATTCGTGTTTAGTAAAATTTGTTTGGGGCATTATAGGGGTTGGATCGTCTCCCCCTGACAATGTTGAATACCCTTCACTGATTTCAGGACACGTGTCTAAATAGCCCGGTTGGGGGCGTGGGTAGTTTACACCACCATATCGAAGTCTTTCTATTGGTCGCTTTCTGGGGAAATCTGAAATATTAATTTATTTGTTAAATTATATTGGAGTGTGTTTATTTAGTTATAGAGTTATAGCGTGAGAGAGTGAGAGAGAGAGAGAGAGAGAGAGAGAGAGAGTTTAACGTCCACTCGACACAAACTAGGTCATTTCGGGACTAACACATGGTTCAATTTTATTTCAATAATCCGCTTGCGCGTAGGGGTCTTTAGCAGAGGGAGGAAACCGGACAATCTGATTAAAATACAGATCGATATTTTATATTTCGTTTTTTTTATACTTTCGATAGCCTCTACTATATGAAGATCTGGCCAGTTGTAGTGGGAGGTCGCGTCAGAGGTCATACTAGTAGTTTTTGACCCTATGACGTCAGACATTTGATTAATCAATCAGCGTTGATGTTTTTAGTGGTTACCCACCGATCCGTGCAACTCACGCCAAAGACTCGCTGTAACAGACCGTTACATTGGCTAATCACTCACATCATCCAGAACGTGCGTTATATAATAACTCTTCCAGATAGAAGTGTAGTAAAGACAAGTAAAATAAAATTTTGAACTATAAAAAACGAAACGAAATAGGATCTGTGTTTTAATCAGATTGGTATTGGGTGTTATATAGAAATGTTGCTTACCATCCATCACATATTGGGTAATCTCAAAACCACGCTGTAATAATCAAACATATACAAATAATAATTAGTACATATTTATATATATTTATATTTATTTGTGTATTTATTCATTTATTGGAAATAAAAACAACTAATAAACAAGTTAATTAACTTTTTTTATGAAGAAAGCAAAGGGGGTGGGGGGGTAAATATCTTCGTTGTTTTCGAAAATCTGATAAATCGAGAGTTTGGTCAGATTATGGTATGGATGTGTTGTTTATGTTCATTCAGAGAGATGAAATTGAAATGAATTGGAATTGGATTTAACGTCCTACTTTTCTGCACCGACTGTGCTAATGAAGACGGGCATACGCCATGCAGTATGCCATGAGGGAAATTTTGCCCAGACTTACAGCGAATTCCAACTGCCAAGGGCCCTTTTACTTGCACGCCAATGTGTACACGGGACCTCGGTAGTTCGTCCATTCTGAACGACTAGACAGCTGTCCTTGTCAGGCCCTCCGTATATAAATTTATTTAACTTACGTTAGTATTACCCTCTTTTAATGAAGCAAGAGCTTCATTATCGTTTGATGACCTGCGCCGTTTCGCTGCGTCCTACAATATATACATTAGCATTGTATTAAAACACAAACTTGACAATCAACCGGCACATCATCGATTATTTTCTTTAAACATACGTTATGCAAGAGCTAAAATAGACTGGATAACCTGCTCTAATACGTCAGACTCGTTCCTACGTCACTCCTTTTCTGACTTGCTTATCTATATTGAAGTCAGAATAGCGTAGTGACGTAGGAACCAGACCGACGTCATTTGGAGCAGGTTGTCAGAGCTAAATCTGCCTATTGCAGGTCTTTCTTTAGGACTCAAATGCTAATAAACTATTAATTAGACATTTATTAACATGAAAAGACCTTAATCCACTCTTGATGCCATGTTATGTGTCGGATTTTCACTGGATTTGAATCCGATCTGCTGCTCAACGCTCATTAATGATTTAATCCAAAAATGAACAATCGAGGCTCTGTTTTTTGTCGTACCAACTTTAGTAATGATGATCGAGGCTAGGCCTAATATTCAATCGCGCTAATATCTCGGTTCAGAGTGGAGCAATTTGACTGAAATTTTCAGCATTTTCCCTTTACATTATCTAGTTTTAACTATTATAGTGAGAACTGTCAGCTCTTTATCTAATCTCCCATAGTGTATCTTCAATAGAGTATTTCTTGAGTTATGGGAAAGCGCCAAGACGTCCGACAATAGCGTTTTCCTTATATGGAGTGAGAAAGTGAATGTTATACAGAGAGTGAATGTTATATTTATATATAGTGAGACAGGATGTTATATTTATATACGGTAGGGGTGTTATATGGAGAGAGTGTGGGTGTTATATTTATATGGAGAGAGTGTGGGTGTTATATTTATATACAGAGTGTGGATGTTATATTTATATGGAGGGGGTGTGGGTGTTATATTTATACAGAGTGAGACAGGATGTTATATTTATATAGAATGAATGTTATATTTATATGGAGAGTGGGTGGGTGTTATATTTACATAGAGTGGGTGTTATATTTATATGGAGAGAATGTGGGTGTTATATTTACATAGAGTGGGTGTTATATATATATTGAGAGAGTGTGGTTGTTATATGTAGTCCATTGAAAACTTACAGAAATTTTACCATCTCTTAACGACATCAGGGCACCATTATCATTAGAAGATTTACGTCGTTTAGAATCCTGAAATATAAACAAATTCATGTTCAACACAACCAATCGTTCACAAGATGTCAACAAATTCACAATATCACTCCACCAAGTTTAAAAATAGACACCCTTTTTATGCATCGTGTTTACCAGCTTTGAAGGGATTAAACGTACATTGTGCAAGAGCTAAATCTGCTTATTACAAGTCTTTCTTTAGCCCTGAAATGTTATCTAAATTATTAGACATTAATTAACGTATCCAGACCATAATCAACTCTCGATGGCATCGCTAGCCTGCGATCTGTAGTGGATTAGGTTCCGATTTCCTGTTCGACTTTCATTCATAATTTAATCATGAAATGGATAATCGAGACGATGTTTTTTATTGTACGGACTTTAGTAATGATGATCGAGGCTAGGCCGAAAATTCAATGCTAAAATTTCGGTTCATAGTGGATCAATCTGACTGAAAGTTTCAGCAAATTGCCTTTACGTTATCTATTTTTTAACTATTATAGTGAGAACTGTCAACTCTTTATCTAATCTCCCATAATGTATCTTTAATTCGGACAAGCATAGATCAAATAACTTTTCTAATATACAGCATCGTGCGAGTAGTTAGCGGAAGCATCAAAAGGCTTTACTTCTTGATATCACATGAATAGAGAAAAACATCAGACCTACCGTATTTGGTGCCGAAAGATCAGTATGGCGACTCCTGTATCGACGTCTTCGATTGGCCAATCCATCACGCACCTGAATCATACAAAATTTAAAATCATAATAAACACTTGAAAGCGATATGAAATTTTCTTTATTGAATTTATTTTTACCTTTTATTTTTAAGACGGCTATACAATTTAACAAAAAAAATTTTATTTTTTTTTTATTTTTTAAATTTGTTTTTATCAGTAAACCTTCTCACCTTTCGGTTGATAATACAGTGGAAAATGAATATAAACAATCCCTGAAAAATAGATATAAATATATATATATAGAATAATAAGATACAACTCATCAGTCAGAAATCAAAAAGAGGGGGTATACGGTGGCTCGGTGACTATGGTCCTGGCTCTCATCAGTCAGAAACGGTGGCTCGGTGACTATGGCCCTGGCTCTCATCAGTCAGAAACGGTGGCTAGGTGACTATGGCCCTGGCTCTCATCAGTCAGAAACGGTGGCTCGGTGACTATGGTCCTGGCTCTCATCAGTCATAGTCACCGAGCCACCGTTTCTGGCCCTGGCTCTCATCAGTCATGGGGGATCACGTGGCTAAGTGGGTAAGACGCTGGCTCGCTAGACTGGAGGTCGGGTGTTCGATCCCTGCATTGGTCGAGAAAGTTCATCCAGATTTTCCGGCGTGGTTTCCCCTTGTCAGTGATGCAGGACGGAGGGCCTGACAAGGACAGCTGTCTAGTCGTTCGGATGGGACGAAAAACAGAGGTCCCGTGTACAAATTGGCATACACTTAAAAGATCCCCTGGCAGTTGGAATTCGATATACGAAAAGGCCGTAGCGCCGCTGCCCGAGCACAATTTCCCTCATAGCACACTGTATATGCCCGTCTTCATTAGCCCAGTTTAGTTGCAAAACAGTAGGACGTTAAACCCCATTTCATTTCTCATCAGTCATAAACGGTGGCTCAGTGACTATGGCCCTGACTCATTAACTTAAAGGTCCTGGGCTTTATTTTCCAGCCTGTTTTCTCCTACAGGCCTAACAAGGACAATGTGTCTAGTCATTCGGGTGGTACGGAAAATCGAGGCCATCCCGTGTACTTGTTATGACTATCCATAAAACTAAACCTAAAGTGATATGAAGAATTTTGGTCCCAAGAAGCGTTACTCATCTTGTTCCAGTACAAGTACGATGGTACCATATGGCCCACCAGGCACCAGGCATGACGTGTTCATCGCCATCTTGGAATTGTAAAGTCAAATCAATAATCGCGCATGACGTGATCGCCGCCATCTTGGAATTATGAGGTCTTATCAATAATCGAACTCAGTCAATGGATCCGCAAGAAGAAGAGAGTGATGAATGGGGTTTAACGTCCACTCGACACAAACTAGGTCATTTCGGGACTAACATATATGGTTCAATTTTCTTTCAATAATTCGTTAGCGCGTAGGGTTTTTAGTAGTAGGAGGAAACCGGAGGACCCGGAGAAAACCCAAGAGGTTGGACAGGCGATCACGCCAGTTGACTCAATGACAGTTCTTATGATACAACGCGCAAGTGCTAACTAGCACAAGAAGAACTACAACGTGACGAGTATCGCGAATTGGTCCAAGAACCTGTAATAATGTAAAAACTTACTTGTAATGTGTTTAAAACAGTAAAAATATAATCAAATGCTATTAAATCTTCATTAACGGCTAAAATACCAAATATCCAGGACACGCCCATTATTGGTAACAAAATACAAATACTTCGTAAAGCAGCTCTGGAATTTACAACATAACTGATAATTTAAAAACAAAACACAACACAGTACACACAATATGGTGGCAATTGAAACTCAAAACGTCAAAAATAATAATCTTTAAGTGACATTTAGCGATTCGGAAACCCATATGGGCAAAAAGCCGAGGTGCACGAAAAAGAACCCTTGACAGTTGGAATTCGACGACGGGTAGTGGGTTTCCCACATGTACTTTTTGACAGCACGCAACAGTTGGTCGAAACGCTGCCGTTCTGGAACAATTTGCCTTTCACACATGACCAGACGTTTATTATTATATATAACATTTTATACGTACTTAGCTCTTACTCTGACATCTTTATTGATCATAACTCTAGTCTGTAACAAGGCGTGGGTTATTTTAACTACTATAATAAAATTTATCTGAAATTATAAAACAAACACAATAATATTAGGCTTTGGTGTTTGCTGAAACTTTTGATAAATCTTAAACATATCTTAAATTAATTGTATTAAAGGGGATCGGTGTGTGTAATAATAACACCGCTTTTCCCAGTATTATCCCGAATACATACTTTTCAACATCTTCAAGATCTTAATGCTAGAATTCCACTATCACGATTCGTGCTGCGATAAAACATGTGGTTTTAATCGTGGAATAATCGTGGTGATCCTAAAAGGTCTTAATTGAGGTAGGAACCTAGAATAAGAGGACCACGATGGCTCGTAGGCTCTAGCTCATTATTTAGCAGATCCCGCCTTCGTTTCTGTTATTGGCTTCTGTTGTTGGCGGAGTGATTCCCTGTCTGTTTAACCCTCTTGTCACTGTAGGGGTCTTTAGCAGTGGGAAGAAAGCCCACAAGGTTGGACAGGCGACACTACTCCTTGTCATGTACAACCGGGGATTCGAAACTCTGTACTAGGATAATGGTTCACAAGAAGAGTCTTATTCGAGGAATGATCGTGTAAGAAACCATGAGTTTAAAATATTTACCACAATAACAAGAAGGGCTGGTGCTATAAACGCCCAGATTAATCCACCATTTACAGATAACCAACAACTAAAATATAATAAAATAATACAAAATATAAACAAAATATAAACTATAATAAAATAATACAAAATATAAACTCAGTTCAACCAACAACTAAACTATAATAAAATAATACAAAATATAAACTCAGTTCAACCAAGAATAAAACTATAAACAAAAATATAAACTCAGTTCAACCAAGAATAAAACTATATAATAAAATAATACAAAATATAAACTCAGTTCAACCAACAACTAAACTATAATAAAATAATACACAATATAAACTCAGTTCAACCAACAACTAAACTATAATAAAATAATACAAAATATAAACTCAGTTCAACCAACAACTAAACTATAATAAAATAATACAAAATATAAACTCAGTTCAACCAAGAATAAAACTATAAACAAAAATATAAACTCAGTTCAACCAAGAATAAAACTATAAACAAAAATATAAGCTCAGTTCAACCAAGAATAACGATATAAACAAAAATATAAACTCAGCTGAACCAAGAATAACAATATAAACAAAAATATAAACTCAGTTCAACAATTAAAAAAATATATACATAAACAAAAATATATAATCACATACATCCAAAGACAAAAATAGAATATACACTCATTTCACAGAAAACCATCAATTAAAAAACAAAAAGTCAGTTCACAAACAACTAAAATATAATATAAAATATAAGTTATAAGTTCAGTGATAGCCAGCAAGTAAAAATATAAGCCCACTTCAAACAACATCTAACCTCTATCAAAACATATACATTCAGTTCAGATTTAAAAAAAATTAAAATATTTATATTATTGTTTCCATATATCATTTCAAATTTGACCAGAAAGAAATAAACAGAAGATGCGGTTTTGTTTCTGTCAACCTTATGCTAAGAATAATTGGTCAAACATTATGGACGCCAATTAATTAATTAGTAAATGAGCGAGATGCTAATTGTAGGCAGCTTTATATAAATGAGAATTTGGCGGAATACTAACCCTAACCCTAACCCTAACCCTTTTTAGAAGACTAAACTTGGGTCCAATTTACCTATTACCCCTTTTAAAAGCGTTAAGGTTAGAGTTCGAGTTAGTATTCGCCTAAATACTTCCTCAAAATACTCATGAAGCGGCCATTTTGGACTTCGGAAATACCTGAGTCTCCCCAACCGGCCTACAATTAGCATCTCCCAATAATGTTAAATGTTTTTGTTAATGTTGATCGTTTTTTTATGATTAGTAATATTAAAGATCTCCCCGATTTAATATCAAGGTGTATTTTGTATACTTACAAATCTTGGTTTCCATATCCTTCTAGTTGAGTAACACCCATTGATATACATACTATAATAACAGGTACGCCTACAAATAAATAAATTATCTCTTATAATCACAATAATCAAACGGCAATGAGTGTCGGACCAAAACCGTATACACATTGACATGCACGTAAAAGAACCACCGACAGTTGGCCGTAGCGCCGCTGTTCTGGAAACAATTACCTTTTAAATAATTATGTGGCGCATAGCCGTCTTCATAGCCGAGAGGGAGAGAGAAACGGGGTTTAAAGTCCACTCGACACAAACTAGGTCATTTCGAGACTAACATATGATTTAATTTTATTTCAGTAATTCGCTTGCGCGTAGGGGTCTTTAGCAGTGGGAGGAAACCGGAGGACCCAGAGAAAACCCACGAGGTTGGACAGCCGACCCTAACTCCTTGTCACGTACCACCAGGGATTCTTAACCACGCCAGTTGACTCAATGACAGGCTTTATGATACAGCGCGCACGTGCTAACCATTCAGCCATCCACCCACCCCCACCCGATGGGGAATAAGACACATAGGAATCAATATTTGGTGTAAATTTTTACTTACCCCAACCTACTACAAGTAATTCACGAAGTTTTGATCGACTTGAAAATACTTTAACAATACTGACGAGTACCTCAACACCTTCAGACAACATGAGAAAAAACACAACCAGGTAGAAATAATGCAGCCCAACAGCTATAACCTTACACACAGCCTGAAAAATACCAATAATATATATTTGTTATATGGCATCATCTGGTAGCAAATTGTATAAGCTTTCTGTGGAACAATCAATTTCAGGTAAAAACGATCGGAGTCACATTGAACCAATGCCCGTCTGAAATGGACTCCCGGACAAATACAAGTCCATCGTATTTATTTGACCTTAATTTGACTGAAAAGTAGAAGTCAGTTGTTCTACTTGTAATTATGATTCGTATTAAACATCATTTTGAAGTTATAATTAAACCCACTCGTTGTTCTGTTCGCGTCAAGCATTCTTGTCCAAAAGTCTATTTTGCCTTTTAGGCGAAAAGACAAAAATGTGACTTAGATCGTTCTTACCCAGGACTCTTCATTTCTGTTCACATGTTGATGTTACGCTAGGTTGCTACTATAACGATACGATTGAAATCGTGGTTTTAATCGTGGAGTAATCGTGGTAATCCTATCAGGTCTTATCATATATTGAGGTCAGTCGTTGCAATCGTGTTGATCGTATCGATACGTATCCCAATGTATCTGTACGTACCAGATCGTGGATTCAATAGGAACAATCCCATCGTAACGCATTCAGAGGCGGATCCAGGGGGTTTGCCAGGCTCCGTATAAGGAAATTTGACAGTTGACAATGCATGATGCTACCATCGTCTCTTAATTACGTAGGTATACATACACATTGAGCTTTTTAAAGAGAGAAATTCAACACCCCGTTTGATGTCAATTTTTAAAATTTCACGCTTTGAATGCCAATCGCATCCTACCATCTGATAATAAAGGATAAAGCACACAACCGTTGCACTTTTCTCATAAAGTGTTGTTTTACAATATTGTTATATGTAGCTGAGCAGGGTGAGGTTTGGACCCCCCCCCCTCCTCCGGATCCACCCCCGACATCACAGGACAGGGGGGCCCTAGCATTATGGATATTGATCAGTAAGACTGTTTACCTGGTTGGATGTTTCGTCGACACCAAATAAAAATATTACTAAAGCCATCATTAGAGCTATACAAAGATTTACTAATAATATAGCTCTATCTGACTTCACGTACCTACAAATATAAACAAAAATATTACTATTAAAGCTATACAAAGATTTACTAAAGCTATAGCTCTATCTGACTTCACGTACCTACAAATATAAACAAAATAAACATCATATCATCATGGCAAATAAATAAATTGGTTTTAGCTATGTGAACTCCTTATAGAGAATGAAATGAAATGATGTTTAACGTCCCACTGTCTTGTTTCGACTGGGCTAATGAAGACGGGTATACACCATCATACAGTGTGCTGAGGAAAATTTTGCCCGGACAGGAGCGTGACGACTAGTCTTACAGCGTGCTGAGGAAAATTTTGCCTAGCCTACTCTTATATCGAATTCGAACTGCCAAGGGATCTTTACGTGCACGCCAATGTGCACACGGGACCTCGGTTTTTCTTATCGTCTGAACGACTCGAGAGCTGTCCATGTCAGGCCCTCTGTCCTGTACCACTGACAAGAGGAAACCACGTAAAAAAAATCCCGAGGACCTTTCTCAGCCAACAGCGGGAGCGAACCCGCGACATCCAGGCTAGCGAGCCAGCATCTTACCCTCTTAGCCACCCCAATTAAACAAGGATTCTTGTTCAGTAACGATGAACAACAAGAAAAGTCAGAGAACCACGGATAATCCCAAAAGTACGGCCCCTATAAAACAGGTATTTTAGCTCAATGATAATAAAGAACACGAAAGGTCAAAGCAAACAGGTAACCCCCCAATATAGAGCCCCTATAAAAAAGGGACTTTGGCTTAATGATGATTAATAACAAGAATGTTCACTAAAATACAGATAATTCCAAAAGTATTGCGATGAATAAGTAGACAGATCAGTGAAAATGAAATGAAATGAAATGGGGTTTAACGTCCTACTGTTCTGCTCTGAACTGAACTAATGAAGACGGGCATACGCCATACATTGTGCTATATATAATAAGGGAAATTTTGCCCGGACAGCGGCACTACGGCCTACTCTTAAATCGAATTCCAACTATCAAAGGATCTTTTACGTGCACGCCAATGTGTACACGGGATTTCGGTTTTTCATCCCATCCGAACGACTAGACAGCTGTCCTTGTCATGCCCTCCGTCCTGCAACACTGACGAGGGGGAACCACGCCGGAAAAAAAGAGATCAGTGAAAACCAGTTCATAGTAGAAGTGACTTACCTCCAGACAAAAGCGTAGGTTAAAACTGTCAACAGCAGACAGAATATAGATATAGTACACCCTATCAGAGTTATCGTTGATAGTGTTGATCTATCACCCTGTAATAATAATAATAATAATAATATCAGATGATGATGATGATGATGCTTTTACTAACAATGTGGTTCTTGAATGCAGATATTTTCTGACAGCTTCACTTTCATTTCAACTTTTAATTTTTAGGGGAACTTTAACGATTTCGTGACTTATCCGACCCACCCCCACCTGCACTACTGAAAAAGAGATACCAGACTAGAAAATCTCTGGAACTTTTTTGCCAACACTGGGATGGAACCTGGACCTCCTGGTTAGTAAGCCAGTTCCATGATCACCGACCTACAGAATGAACATGGACAAGAACATTATTAGTTCACCCGATTAGATTTTATTACATACTTCGAGAAGGTATTTGTTGAGTAATAAAACCTTCTAGTAGTTTATCGAGGGCTGGCCGTCCTTACCGCACGGTACAAATATTATCACCACTAGAAGCAACAAATTCCAGAACAAGCCAGAACTCATACCAAAAGGCCGCTTTATAGAAATGAGTATTTAGGGGAATACTTAACCTCTCCCCCCAAATTCTTAAACCTAACCCTTTTAAGAGAAGTAAAAACTAAATTAGATCCAAGTTCAGTCTTTTAAAAAGGGTTAGGGTTAGGTTATATAAATCTCATTTATATAAAGCGGCCATTTTGGACTCCGGAAGCACCCGAACCTCGATAAACTACTAGAAGGTTTTATTTGTACCGTGCGGTAAGGACGGCCAGCCCTCGATAAACTACTAGAAGGTTTTATTACTCAACAAATACCTTCTCGAAGTATTTAACCCTTGTCGGTGCACGTGGGGTCTCCGTGGACCCCATGCACATGTTTTATAGTGTTGTGTAATAACTACTGGGCACTGCTTTTTGAAATTTAGTGACTTTGTCTCCGATACATTTTTACACGTAGTGAAGAACTCGGTATTCATCTGCTTCCCACATGCAGAGTTCTGTCACATGCAAATCAGGCCCAACGCTTGAAGATAACAAGGGGTCCAATCGGACCCCTAACTTAAACAACTCAACGTAGGGATTTTGCTAATGTATTTGCTGCCTAATACCATATTGCGTATGCCAGTGTATTCTCTCTTTTAGCTGCTGCATGTTACAAATACCAAAAATTAAATGATGAATTCAAGATATTCAATGGTTTTTGTATCAAGCGTGAATTGCCATTTTAACCTCTCTATCACATAGTACACAAAGTAGCAATTTTGTGATAATTATTAAATCTTTTCCAAATGTCACTAAAACGTTTTTGTAAAATAATTTAGTTGTTTTTCAGTTGTCAAATATGAAGGCAAATAAAAACTAAACCGCTGCCTTTTAATTCAAATATATCTGTACGTAAAAACTTTGAATTATAACTGGGGTCCATATGGACCCCTGATACCTGCTATGTGATTCTCATAACGTGAACCTACAAGGGTTAATAAAATCTAATCGGGTGATTAGTTATGGTAGCATAACAGGGAACCGATGCTCCGCGACATTTAGTAGCAAGAGACCTGAAGTAGCTGTGATAGACACTTTTGTAACTCAGCCACATTTTGTAACTGAAGATAGTTGTATTTGAAATGATGTCTTATCTTATCTATTTAGTAGTAGATAAACAATATGGCACTGCTGTGCTTGGATTTTATCCCATGGTAAAACTACAGAAATATCTAAACGAGTGGTGGGTGGAGGGGCGGTAAGATCCCATTAAAACAGTAGCAGAGGCTTGGCATGTGGGTAGACCTGGGAAGCTACTGGAGCAAATACTGATGCCAGCTGAGAGAGTAGACAGATGAACAGGAGTAGAACAGTCTTAAACTTAGTTTGTTTTGTTCTACTGTTGAGCGGGGATTTTTTTAAATTGTGTATAAATAACTAATGCTAGGCTAGAACTGTCGTGCGATGCGTTAATTTAGGATTGGCCCTATTGAGTCCACGATCTGGTACGTGCAGTTACGTTCCGATACGTTCCGATACGATCAACATGATTGCTACGACTGACCACAATATATGACAAGACCTGATAGAATCACTGCGATTACTCCACGATTAAAACCAAGAATTCAATCGTAGCGCAAATCTTGATAGTGGGAACCTATAGCAGCATAAACGAGGAAAGAAATTTTTTGACAAACCCCATTAGTATTCGGTGATGTTGGTTTCATCAAAAGAGCAAAGTTAGTGAGATGATTACAGGAACAGGTTGTCGACGTGTCATTGGTGGATATTACAACACAGCCGTCATTATTCCAACTCCTAGTAACATACAAAATATAACTTCATGTAAGATTTAGATAAAGAGCTGGAAGTTCGCGCTGTAATAGTTAGACACAAGATAATGAAAAGGGAATATCTTGAAAATTCCAGTCAAATTATATCATTCAGAGCCTCGATTGTCATTGCTACCGTTGTTATGATAGTAAACCAAGTCTCGATTATCCATTTATTTCATTAAATCATTAACCGTCAATCGTGTTTAAATCCAATGACAATCTCGCGTACCCGATGACATCGAGAGGTGATTATAGCCTTGGTAAGTTAATACATGCCTAATTAATAACTTATATAACATTTAAGGCCTACAGAAAGACCTGCAATAGGCAGATTTTAGCTCGTGTATAATGCATCTTTTAAAGGTCCAATCAATTTAAAAGCAAGGATATAAACTGGAGATCTGGACTAAACGCCTGGACCAAAACGCAGTAGCAGAATTCCGAATAATATTCTTTGTTTTGTTCAGCACTTTTCGCGAGGAAATACTCACCGGCTATTTCTTGCCGGCTATTTTAGACAGAATAGTTTCTAAGCGAGTAACAAACTTTAATAAATAAAAGAATTATCTATACTAATTTTACAAAGAATAGCAGAGATTTGACAAACTGCACGCAGCGATCCATCTACGCCATACTTCGAGATTATGATCACTGCCCTAGTTGTCCTCCATTTAAAACGCTCACGTGATCATTTTGGGGCGGGACTTATCGCCTGGACTACTGCTTTATGTACACAACATAGTAAAAATAACCCGATCAAGCACATGTTTTATGTAAACACATGTCATTGGCAAAATGTCAACTTTTGCCACTCCGGTAAAAGCACTATATAATATGTGCTAGTGGGTAATATTGCAATTCATTCTTTGCCATTGTAAACTGTCTTTAGGGTTTCAATCTGTTTATCTTTCAAAACAAGGTTAGATACTCCTAAATGTGTCTTCGCAAACAAAACCGCCTCTGTGAAATTATCTTTCTTGGGCGCCGCCATATTGAATAATTAGAAGACTATTTTGTGATTCGGCTTTGATTAGTTTGATATCTTTCATACAAACAGCGGCTAAATAAACATATTTAATTTCATTCAATATGAAATAAATAAATACTTCTAAAAATTACTAAACGCATACTCAGTGTTTTCGAAAAAAATCGTCGATGTAGGAATTAAAATGTCGGTTAATTAGGTTAGGGCCTGTTCTCAGGCGGAGCTAGCTGTAGACAAGAAGCCTAAGTTTGGGATGAGATTTGACATGGCCAGTAGATCTCTGTAGCTGCTGGGTCAAATGGGAAAAAAGATCGCATCACCGGAAGTGTTATGAAGAATAAACCACCTTTTATTCCAACTGAAAATTTGTTTGTACTACTGTTGAGCGGGGATTTTAAAATATATTACTTTTACTTACATGTCTTGAATATCCCAATAGGAACAGGTAGCGTTGCTCAACGATGTCTTAAATAGAAAATACAACCACTGAATCATTACTTTAAAGCACCAAAACGCTAGAAGGGCCCAATAAGAGCTTGACATGTGATGTTTAGAACAGTAGCGATTCTACGACAGAACAAAAATCTTTTGAGAAGAATTGCCTGAGAAACAGAATTTTCTTTTATATGGCCCTTTTTTAAAGCCTCAAAGTGTTAATATGGCTGAATAAGGACTGGGGGTTGTTCTCTAAACGAATAACCTGTCTTCATTAACTCAGTTGGTGAAGAATGTTAGGACGTTAAACCCCATTCCATTTCATTTTTAAACGATTAATTCGAAAGACTTTGATGAGATACTTTCTTGACTTCGATGTTAAAGGATAGAAACAAAAGGCGTTATGAACTAGTGGAAACTTTAGATTCTCACAAATTACTTTAGAATTGGCTTTCAGTCTTGAATAACAACGGGTAGACTAAAGGTGGTATGGCACCTCGCTCATTGGAATAAATTAAACATACAACTAGTAAACACAGGTAGACATTAGTTTCATGTAAATCAAATTATACAACTCTGTTTAATTGACCAGTGATTTTACCAGATCAGTTAAATCGCGACTTGAATTTCACGGGTTCGAAACCTGGCGTTTGCCGAAATAAACCGTCAGAATTTTTAAAATCCAGTCTATTCTAGTCTGGGATGGCGTGGGAATGAAAAACAAAATGGCCGAATTATTGTGTTAACATGGCATTAAACCCCGTTCTTTTCCGTTAGGGATCACGTGGCTAAGTGGGTAAGACGCTGGCTCGCTAGCCTGGAGGTCGGGTGTTCGATCCCTGCAGTGGCCGAGAAAGTTCATCAAGAATTTCCGGCGTGGTTTCCCCTTGTCAGTAATGCAGGATGGAGGGCCTGACAAGGACAGCTGTCTAGTCGTTCGGATGGGACGAAAAACCGAGGTCCCGTGTACACATTGGCGTGCACGTAAAAGATCCCTTGGCAGTTGGAATTCGATATAAGAGTAGGCCGTAGCGCCGCTGCCCGGGCAAAATTTCCCTCATAGCACACTGTATGGCGTAAGCCCGTTTTCATTAGCCCAGGTTAGGAACAAAATAGTAGGACGTTAAACCCCATTTCATTTCATTTCTATTCTAGTCTGGGATGGCGAGGGAATGAAAAACAAAATGGCCGAATTATTGTGTTAACATGGCATTAAACCCAGTTCTTTTCCGTTAGTTTACACAATGCTTTGGGAAAAGGGCCCTCCTAGGGCTGTTAATGGAACTGTTATTTCAACAAAGCGCGTTGCATTCTTAACAAAATGATTTCTTACATTGATATGAGAGAAGGTAAAGATGACGTCAGACTTCAACTTGCTAGAATCGAAGTCAGCAGCGCCAGGAAAAATGCTGATAGTTAAAACATCGGAATTAATCTCAAAGGTTCTCTTACTTCCTGTATCATTTCTGGTTAAATTACTAAAAAAAAAAAAAAACATTACATGCATGTATTAAAGGACAATGTCATTGAGCTGAAAATCGTATGTATGGCTCTCTACTTCCGTTTGTAACAATAACTCCTTTAAATATGTTAAAATCATATTTGTTATGTGTTTAACCAGTTATATTACATAATAAATTATGTCGAATGGATGGGCACCAGAATTGTTCTTCAAGGACTTGGTGGCCACTTTAAAACTCCCTACACGTGTTAATAATGGTTCGGAAAATGAATTTGGTAGTTGCAAACCTTTGTTAAAACTATATAAATGTACAAAAGGGGTCATGGTTAAAGCTTGCTGTAAGGGTGGTTTGAGAACAATCCTGTCTCGAATCATATCTATATTTCGTATCGTTTCTATGGTTTGGAATTAGCCAAATGAAACTGTCTGTTGCGGCGAGTTCTTGGCGTTCTCTGCACGGTACTGTGGGTAAACCCCTAAAAAACGTCAACGTTGATTGATTAATCAGTCTCTGACGTCATAGGGTCAAAAACCGCTCGTATGACCCTTGTCGCGACCTCCCAATACATCTAGTCAGATCTTCATGTAGTGCAGGCCATCGAAAGTATAAAAAACGAAACGAAATATAGATCAGATTGTACTAACAATGCATAAGATCTAGCATATATCCAAGGATGCTCAAATTCGGGCGGCTTGCATCGACTGCATTATATACGTGCATTTAGTGAGTTTACATGCAGATCAGCGGGCGACAGGTTGGCGCGATAGGAGTTTCATTTGCCGTGTACAGCTTAGAATCGCCTTCTGTGAAAATCAACAAATGGCACAATTTCGACCAGAGCTTGACGGTACATCCCACCAATGTGCAAATGGTACAGTCCTTACTGTTGTATGAACTTAAAGTAGGAAAGAAACTAAAACGAAAGTATTTGAAATATACAGTTTTTGGTACTCACCTATTTACTGTTACAGGTAGACTGGACAAATTGTTATATGTAATCAATGAAAAAACAATAGGTTCAAATTCTACAAAACAAAAAAATTTCTTTAGTTAATTAAAACCGTCTATGTAAAATCAATCTTATTACCGTCTTCATTAGCCCAGTCGGAGCAGAAGAGTGAGATGTTAAACCACATTTCATTTCATTTTTCTAAAACTTCGTAAGGCCGAAACCAAAAAGTAAAGTATTTATTTCAATCAAAATTAATGCACACCTATCCAAACTAAAAAACCCAGTTATTTTCAGGGCCGTTATAATTAGCTCAGAATAACGAGGGGACGGGAAGTGTTCTCAAGGGTGCTGTAAAATTGTCGGACAATGTATATCTATTGTTTTTATGGTCGACAATTTTTTCACGAGGGCGCGGGGGCGAAACTTTTTGCAGGGGTGGGGGCCCCCACCCCCTAGTTACGGGCCTGGTTCGTATTGAAATCAACGATTTCCAACACGTTATACCATATTCTTTTTAAATGTTTCTTTAAATGAGAGTTCAGCTTACCCTGATCCTACCATTCTCTTATTCAGTAGTCATGCTTCATCGAAAACAAAGTCAAGAAAACAGTTTCAATCAAAATTATAGATCAGTGTGATGTTTGGACCTTCACCCATGGTTGTAGTCGAGGGTAGGCGATCGCGAACGCAATAAACTGTTGTGCACACGCTCGTCTTCATTAACCCAGTAAGTGCAGGAAAGTAGGACGTTAAACCCCATTTCATTTTATTTCAATCTCAACTACAGTAAATAAGCCATTGTTATTATGTGATTGCCTTTAAGCTTCTAAGGTGCACTATCATTTCTTGCCGGGCGTGGCTTCGACTCGCGGGTGATCACGCCATGGATGGGCCACTCCGTCGTTGAATGACCCCAACACCACTTTCTTTACCTGATTCTGATCTGAAGATAGAACTTGGTAATTGTGCCGAGGCACCAGGTGATGACTGGTTAGCAGGATATATGACATCACTTATGTTAAACGGGTCAGTTTTGCCCACTGTGCAAACTAAAATAAATAGAATTAAGAAAAGGGTACATTAATACATATCTTAAAATACTTTCTTTCCACCTGGTCTATATTTTCCTTTTTGGGTCGTCCAGCAAATCAGATGGAAATAGTTTAAAATTTTAATTTTAAAGTCTTTAATCGAGGCTTAAATTAAATGCAAAATATAGATTTATATATTTATTGACTAAACATATAAATATACATAATAGTATACATAATGTATTTAATAAGTATGCATAATATATGTAAAGTATACATATTGTATAATATTATATATTATGTATACATATTGCATAATAAGTATACATAATGTATGTAATAAGTATAATACATATTGTACATAATAAGTATCCATAATAGTATACGTATACAGAATACATAATAAGTTACGAAATAAGTATACATAACAGCATACGTAATACTTTACATAATGTATGTAATAAGCATACATAATACATATACATAATGTATGTAATAAGTATACACATCAAATAATTATACATAATAAGTAAACGCGTATAGGTGGGGTTAGAGTTAGTGGTATTAAAGGTGTAAAAGATGATATGTTTATCTTACCTATATTCTTGGCTGTAATGGTTCCTGATGATCCTTCTGGTAATGTATTCCCCCACAAAGAACTAACTTGATCCATGGTATCAAGCAACAAAAGAGATACGCTAGTATTCTGAAAAGTACACAAACTAAATATTTGAATATGATCGATAACTCGCCTGTGATCTGCTGGATTTTACTGTATATATAAATTCTAATTACATGATAATAAAAATATCACTAAAGCCGTGATTACGTGAAAATATAAATATTACAATTAACCACTGATTACATGATAATATAAATATCACTAAACATCTGATTACATAATAATACAAATATTACTATACCACTGATTACATGATACTATAAATAGTATACCACTGATTACATAATAATGTAAATATTACTATACCATTGATTACATGATAATATAATTATTACTAAACATCTGATTACATAGTAATATAAATATTACTTTACCTCTGAATCTACACCTGTAAGATTATGTTTTGAATCAACCAGATTACCAACCAAATTAAGTGATTGCTGCAACAAGAAAAATAAAAACATTTTAATATTGCGTACATGTTATGTTTATTATTAAAATTCATTTGTGTGCGGGGATATTTAGCAGTGGGCATGGGAGAGGGGCTCGTGATAGGGCGACCCCTACCGATATTCTGTGTTCTTCAACTTTTCGTTATATGTTACGTCCCCTTTCCCGAAACCGGGGAGCATAGATAACATGCCTTATAATCCATCCGGTCACCAACTCCCACAGCCATCGATCATAACATCTGAATTGTACACTAAAAACTATTACTGGTTTATTAACATGCAGAGTTTCGACGATGATACGTTCGTCTTTTGCTTGATAAGAACAGAATATCATCGGCGAAATGTCATTTGCTTGATAAAGACGAGCGTATCGCCGTAGAACGCTTCGATACACCAAACTAAATACCACTCAAAAAAGATCTGAAATGTACATATTTTTATCATCGTTATTGTTCAGAGTTTCTAGTTGTTCACATATATTTCAAAACACGTCTTTGACAAGGTACAGCTCCTCTACCTACCATAGCGAACTGTTTCGTGTTTTCTTGTCGTCTTGTAGAGTTAATATTTGATTTAATTGTTGTTAGCGCGGATATTGCGCGTGTCATAGTGATTATCTCATTCCTTTCGAGAGGGCGCTCTGCAATGTCTGTTAAGTTAGCAACCAGCTCTTCCGGTTCGGCTACAAATACTCCTGCCTCTAATTTGGCTATCTGAAATGAATAAGCAAACATCAGATAATTTATGTATTTAAAATCTATTTCCCATGAAATTTATCTACATGAACTTCTTGAGAACGTCCTGATAGTGCCATTACATGTTAACCGAACTATGTATTGGTCCTATCTAAATGGCCATTACATGTTAACCGAACTATGTATTGGTCCTATCTGAATGCGTAGACCTTATTACCTGACGGGGTTTGTTCTGGGTTCCGGAATATGCGGTTCCGTGAGATTAAAGGGTTCCGTGCGATTAAAGGGGTCAGCGGAAAAAATGATTTAGGAACCATAAAACATATTAAACTATAAATCAATCTGATTAAAACGCAGATCCTATTTCGTTTCGTTTTTTATAGTTAAAATTTCGTTTTACCAGTCTTTACTACACTTGGATCTGGAAGAGTTGTTATACGAGCCGCGTTCTTGTTGCTGTGAGGGATTAGCCAATGAAACGGTCTGTTACAGCGAGTTCTTGGCGTATGGTGCACACCACTGTGGGTATCCCACTAGAAACATCAACGCTGATTGGTTAATCAACTGTCTGGCGTCATAGGGTCAAAAGCCGATCCTATGACCCCCTGACACAACCTTCCACTACAATCGTTCAGATCTTCATGTAGTGCAGGCCATCGAAAGTAAAAAAAAACGAAACGAAATATAGATCTGTATTTTAATCAGATTGACTACAAATTTCTACATTTACCGTGTTTTGTATTTCCACGACTTTATCTTGAATACACGAATCATAATTAGGTTCTTCCCACTTTCCTTCAGAATCACAGACACGTGACGCTATTCCTACAGTTTAAAAAATAATCGTATTTTATTCTTTTTTTTTTAAAAAAAAAACGTTGGATGTAATTTGTCACCTGCGTAAATTGTTGTTTTGATTTTGTTGAGTTTGCCCAATGATCATTGCTTTTAATTTTTTTTTTTATCAAATTTTGGATTTAGTAAGCCTTTGGTTAGTCAATACCACAAATTCATGAATGTTCAATGTAGCCTACCTCCAAATCGATCTTTGCACACAAAACTTAAATGTTATGTCGTTCCGTTTAATCGCTTGGTCGAGCCATAAACATATAAAAACATGTTTATGAAAAACAAATTTTGGACCAAAAACGGCAGCATGGTATATGTAGAGTACCGAAGCCCTGTATACTGGCACCCGACAAAGAATTTTTTTTCAGGCATTTCCATTTCTGCCAAAAGCAAAGTGGAACGAAATCATAATTACACTAATTGACAATCACGCAGTTACTGGATATTGGTGACTATATCATACCTGTATATCCAGTAGGACATGGGTGTTCAGCTGTAAAACCGGGTGTTGTTTGTAACCATGGAGTATTTCTAGAATCAGACTCTGTTGGACATGTGACTTCACCTAGAATAAATTATTGGCAAAAATAAGTGACCGACAAGGAAAGATATTTTATAGATATAAATATTTTACAAACCATATCCAAAATTCATAAAGATTGACAAATTTATACTATAATTTTCTGTGAATGATTCATATTTCTTCAGGAAAAAGGCTAATTTACAATCTGACTAAAACACAGATCCTATTTCGTTTCGTTTTTTTATTGTTCAAAATTCCGTTTTACTTGTCTTCACAACACTAGGTGACGTTCTAGTTGATGTGAGGAATTAACCAATGAAACGGTATGTTACGGCCCGGCACGGAACTGTGGGTAAAACCCCTACAAACGTCAACGTTGATTGATTAATCAATGTCTGATGTCATAGGGTCAAAAGCCGCTTGTATGACCCCTGACGCGACCTCTCAGTACAACTAGGTCATTTCGGGACTAATTCACGCGATTCAAGTGCCTCTTTATTTGTCAAGACCTCTATAATAGGTTTTTTTTGTTTTTTGCATTGCGTCCCTGCTTTTGCTAATAGAACAACATTCACGACTCTAGGAATGTAATCGTAATACCGATTGGAAGATAGGCTATAAGATGGCTGACAATACCTGGTATAACGAGGATCTTGGTTGTCTTTGGTTGACCTTGACCCGCTTCGTTGGTACCATTACAAGTTAAACTGGTATCCTGGCTGATTGTTAGTGTAATGTTTTGACCTGAAGAACATGTTTGTAAAGATAGGCAAATTCTTAATCAATTTAAAGATTACAAATTCCTTATAAATTGAGTTTAACAACATTAAAAAAAAGGTAACAAGCTCAATTTGAGCTTAACCATAAATTGGCTTAACCAAGTTAAATTGAACTTTACAAACTTAAATTAAGTTAACCAACTTAAATATAGTTCAACCACTGCATATTTTGTTTAACCAGATCAAATAAAATTAAATCAGATTAAATAGAGTTTGAGCAGAATAAATCTAACCAGATCAAATTGAGTTTAACCACCTTATATACATTTTAACCAGATTAAACAAAGTTAAATCAGATTAAATAGAGTTTAACCAGAATAAATTGAGTTTAACCAGAATAAATTGAGTTTACCCACATTAAATTGAGTTTAACCAGATATGATTGTGTTTAAATAGAGTTTGAGCAGAACAAATCTAACCAGATTAAGGAATGTTAAATCAGATTAAATAAAGTTTAACCATATTAAATTGAATTTAACCATATTAAATTGAATTTAACCATATTAAATTGAATTTAACCATATTAAATAAAGTTTAACCACATTAAATTGAGTTTAACCACATTAAATTGAGTTTTATCAGATTGAATAGCGTTTAACCAGATTAAATTGAATTTTGAAAGATTAAATTGAATTTAACCAGATGTCTAGCTGAAATGTCATCCCTAATGTAGCGGCAGACTCTGAACATATAGACAGACAAACTGTATAGACTGCACTACTACTTACCTGCTGTGACCTTTTTTTCTGCACTACTCTGCCAGGTAAAAGACGTTTTAACGCCTGGAGTTGCGACGTCGCATGTTAACGTTATCTCTGTGCCCGTCTGAACAAATATAGCGGGTGTATTGGGTACAATCCGAACCACAGGGGGAGATAAAACTTCTAATCGTGTTTCTGTGTGAGCGATCCGACCCGCTACATCACGTGCACGACATGATAGTTCACCTATAAATAAAATGAAATAGAACAGTCGGTAATTTAGCAAAACATCATTTCCAGGCAACGCAGAAGCTAACCCGAACTGGTTTTATAGTTTAAAAAAAAGTACAAAGTTTCTATTAAAATCCAATCTGATTAAAACACAGATCTTATTTCGTTTCGTTTTTTTATAGTTCAAAATTTTGTTTTACTTGTCTTTAATACACTAGGATCTGGAAGAGTTATTATATTACCGGTGTTTTGGTTGAAGTGGGGGATAAACCAATTAAACAGTCTATTATGGCGAGTTCTTGGCGTGCCATGCACGGAACTGTGGGTAAACCACTAGAAACGCCAACGCTGATTGATTAATCAATGTCTGAGATCATCGGGTCAACAGCTGCGCGTACGACCCCTGACACGACCTTCGAGTACAACTTGTCAGATCTTCATCGAAAGTATAAAAATTAAACGAAATATAGATCTGTATTTTAATCAGATTGAGTAAAATTCAAAGGAGCCCAAGTGGCTCGATGGATACGGAGCTGACTCACTAACAGAAATGAAATGAAATGAAATGGACTTTAACGTCCTACTGTTCTGCTCCTAACCTGGGCTAATGAAGACGGGCATACGCCATACAGTGTGCTATGAGGGAAATTTTGCCCGGACAGCGGCACTACGACCTACTCTTATATCGAATTCCAACTGCCAAGGGATCTTTTACGTGCACGCCAATGTGTACACGGGACCTCGGTTTTTCGTCCCATCCGAATGACTAGACAGCTTTCCTTGTCAGCCCCTCCGTCCTGCATCACTGACAAGGGAGAACCACGCCGGAAAATCTGGATGAACTTTCTCGGCCAATGCAGGGATCGAACACCCGACCTCCAGCCTAGCGAGCTAGCGTCTTACCCACTTAGCCACGTGATCCCCGGCTCACTAACTAATGAAATGAAATGAATTGGGGTTTAACGTCTACTGTTCTTCCCAATCTGGGATAATTAAGACATAGGTTGCCAACGAACAGGTTGCCAGCTGGATCGGTCAAATAGGTCGCTAGCCGAATAGGTCGCCAATTTGTGTTCGGTTAATATCTGTCACGTGCCAGCTATCACGTGATGTAAACAATTAGCCATGTGGCTTAAATTGTGTCACAGTGTCCAGTTTAGAAACTTAATTTACACAAACGCGTTGTATATTATACCTTCAAAACACCGTAAGTTCTTGTTCTTAATATCCTAATAAAGATTACCTTTCATCAGATTTTCTGCCAAACGGCGAAACGATCACAAAATACAGCGCTAAACTTGCTCCAAATTTGTATGTTTACTATAGTGACCAGTGAGCGTGTCGAACCAACTACGACACTTCCGGTATTAATAAAAATTAATTTCTGGCTTGCAAATTATTTTTTGCATATGTTATAGGAGGGATTATTTCTAAATATATATTTATTATTTATGGAAACCTTATTGAAAATCGTTGGTCTTCCCCTTTAAAGTCTTAACGGATGGGTAGAGTGGTGTGTTTTGATTGGCTGTTTTCGGGGAATTTGCTATACATGACCCAATTAGTGCCACTATTTGTTACAGGTATGTTTTTATATATCAATGACTAACATACTTACCTGTATCTATTCTCTTCACGTTGCTAATTGTTAAAGTGCTTCTAATTCTCCATGGTAACATCTGTTGGGTAGATACCTGGAATCGAGAGGTGCTCAGGGGTCGAACCTTAGCGCCATCTAGCGTCCAATCGACGTCAACACCGCCAGTAGGGTTGATATAATCTACGGAACATACAACCACTACTCGTGTCTCTTCCAGGAAGTAGATGCTAGTGGTAAAGTTCGTAACAAAATCCACTGCCGGTTTAAATAGATGACTGCCTATAATAAAGTTATGTCATAATGTTTGATTGTCATCTTTATACATTGTTTATTCATTTTAACCGACAAGAAGCCATATTAATTAAAAAGAAACAGTGGCGTGCAGGGAGTATGCAGAGAGGTGTTGGGGAGGGGGGAGGGGGTCTGTATCGGAGACGGTAGAGCACATATGACGTCATATGTGAAGTGTGGGTTAGGGTAAGGGCTGCAGATTTCGTCAAGGTCTCGGGATGTAAACACCTAAACCTAGCCCTAAACCTTGCACTAACCCACAATCCATATATGACGCCATTTATTGTGCTAGAATAGACGTCTTCGGTCTATCGTTCTACGAAGAGCGGGGGGGGGGGGCTCCTGGTTCAGTCCAAGGGAGTGGGGTGCATCAGATTAAAGAGTAAAATTAAATTAAAGTTTATTGAAATATCGGCGACGACGCATGATGGGCTAACATACACACACATACATCTTTGATTCTATGCCCAATTCGATGGCCTTAACGATTCAATGGGTCCTGCTGATTAATTTGATACCACATATATGTGTAGGTGTGGGTGTGACTGTGGGTGTGGGGGGGCGTGACTAAAGGTGATGGGCTAACATACACACATACACACACACCGACATCTTTAATTGAGGGGATCACGTGGCTAAGTGGGTAAGACGCTAGCTCGCTAGCCTGGAGGTCGGGTGTTCGATCCCTGCATTGGCCGAGAAAGTTCATCCAGATTTTCCGGCGTGGTTCTCCCGTGTCAGTGATGCAGGAAGGAGGGGCTGACAAGGAAAGCTGTCTAGTCGTTCGAATGGGACGAAAAACCGAGGTCCCGTGTACACATTGGCGTGCACGTAAAAGATCCCTTGGCAGTGGGAATTCGATATAAGAGTAGGCCGTAGTGCCGCTGTCCGGGCAAAATTTCCCTCACAGCACACTGTATGGCGTATGCCCGTCTTCATTAGCCCAGTGTAGGAGCAGAACAGTAGGACGTTAAACTCCATTTCATTTCATTTTTTTCATTTCATCTTTAATTGATTCTATTTATATAGATAGACAAGATTTACTTCCGGTTGCGTTATATACAGCTGTCTTGTTTATTTTCAGGGTTCCTATCAAACCAGTTTTAGCTTCATCAACCACCATTTTACTCTTCTGATTCAACAGTGTTTCATTAATTGATTCAACTACAACATCAACCCAAAAATCAGGTCTGAAAAGCAAACAATCATTTTTCTCATATTGTGAATCATGTCCTGAGAAAAAGGGGCGGGGTGGGTAGAGGGAGAGCGAGAGCGAGAGACGGGGTGGGAAGGGGGGGGGCTGGGGAAAGATGAAGCGCGGGGTAGGAAAGGGGAAAGAAGGGGGCGGGGCGGCGGACGGGGAGAATGATGGCGTGGGAGGAGGGGTGTATACCTTCTAAAATAAGATAGTAATTGATAAAATTAAAGAAATAAAATGAAATGGGGTTTAACGTCCTACTGTTCTGCTCCGAACTGGGCTAATGAAGACGGGCATGTACGCCATACAGTGTGCTATGAGGGAAATTTTGCCCGGGCAGCGGCACTACGGCCTACTCTTATTTTGAATTCCATCTGTCAAGGGATCTTTTACGTGCACGCCAATGTGTACACGGGACCTCAGTTTTTCGTCACATCCGAACGACTAGACAGCTGTCCTTGTCAGGCCCTCCGTCCTGCATCACTGACAAGAGGAACCATGCCGGAAAATCTAGATAAACTTTCTCGCCCAATGCAGGGATCGAACAAACGACATCCAGGCTAGCGATTCAGCGTCTTACCCACTTGGCCATCGTGTCCCCCGATAAAATTAAAGACTTACCGGAACTGAATGACACGAACCTCCACTCGAGTATTGTTGATAAGCTTGACAATCTGTAACAAGTCAATTATAAATCTTAACATACATCAACCATATGCATAACAAGCGGTGATTCTAACCCAATATTCGAGTGGGCCAATCAGATCAAAATACACATCTATATTTCGTTTCATTTTTTTATACATGAAGAGCTGACCAGTTGTAGTGGGAGGTCGCGTCAGAGGCCATACGGGCGGCCTTTGACCCTATGATGTCAGACATTTGATTAACCAATCAGCGTTGATGTTTCTAGTGGAATACCCACAGTTCCATACATCTCACGCCAAGAAATCGCTGCAACAGATCGTTTCATTGGCTAATCCCTCACATCAACCAGACACGGGTTATATAACAACTCTTCCAGATCGTAGTGTAGTAAAGGCAAGTAAGAAACTAAATAGTACCTACATTTTAATCAGAGGGGGGGGGGCTTAGTGGTTAGCACGTGCGCGCTGTATCAGTAAGTCTGTCATTGGGTTAACTGGCGTGGTTTCAAATCCCCAGTTGTACGTGACAAGGAGAAGGGTGGCCTGTCCAACCTCGTGGGTTTTCTCCGGGTCCTCCGGTTTCCTCCCACTGCTAAAGACCCCTACGCGCAAGCGAATTATGGAAATAAAATTGAACCACATGTTAGTCCCGAAATGACCTAGTTTGTGTCGAGTGGAAGATATACCCAATTTCTCTCTCTCTCTCTCTCTCTCTCTCACTCATTTTAATCAGATTGTATGCGCACACTGTTAAGTCAGTCGTCAGTAGTAGTACTATGACATGTAGTTGAACACGTTTAGGAAATTTGGCCATAATATTGCTGCAAAGGTCTACGTTTAATTCGAGTTACGGCTAGCTCCTGGATCCATTCACCTGATTTGATATATACGTTTAGGACGCAGGTTCGATCCCTGCATTGACAGAGAAAGTTCATCGGGATTTAGCTCGCTAGCCTGGAGGTCGGGTGTTCGATCCCTGCATTGGTTAGCCCAGGTTAGGAGCAGAAAAGTAGGACGTTAAACTCCATTTCATTTCATTTCATTTCATCGGGATTTTCCGACGTGGTTTCCCCTTGTCAGTGGTGCAGGACGGATGGGACGAAGAACCGAGGTTCCGTGTATACATTAGCGTGCACGTAAATAATCCCTTGGTAGTGGGAATTCAATATGAAAGTAGGCCACAGTGCCGCTGTCCGGGCAAAATTTCCCTCATAGCACACTGTATGGCGTATGCCCCTCTTCATTAGCCAAGTCGGAGCACAACAGTAGGACGTTAAACCCCATTTCATTCCTGCATTGAGTATAACATACTATAATTTTAATTTAGTCATCTACATAGAAAACCAACCTGTAGAAAACACACATAAAATGAGGTTTAATGTCCTACTGCATCGATAGGGCCAATGAAGATGGCGTCCTACAATGTGCAATGATCGAAATTTTGCTCGGACAGCGGCACTATGGTCAACCCATACATTGAATTCCAACTGTCAGTGGTCTGATTGAAAGCACGCTAGAAATTCCCAGGGAGCTTTCTCGACCAATAATGGGATCGAACCCCGGACCTTCTGGTTAGGGGGAGTTGGATGGCTGAATGGTTAGCGCGTGTGCGTTGTATCATAAGGTCTGTCATTGAGTGAACTGGCGTGGTTGCGATTTCCCGGTTGTACGTCACAAGGAGTAGGGTCGCCTGTCCAGTCTAGTGGGTTTTCAGCGGGTCCTCCGGGTTCCTCCCACTGCTAAAGACCATGCGCGCAAGCGAATTGTCCAGAAATGACCCTCTCTCTCTCTCTCTCTCTCTCTCTCTCTCTCTCTCTTAAATCAAGAGAAACAATTATTATTCTTTGTTCAGCATAACAAGACTAACCTCCGTTTCGACCCTTTGTTTTAAAGTTATATAACTGTTGCTGCTTGTGTTGGTATATTCCTTGTTCCAGGTAATATTGGTCAGTTTAAACCAAACCAATGAGAGATAACCTACAAAGAAGAAAAGACACAAATGTACCAACCGGACACCGAGCCACGGTGGCTAAGTGAGTAAGACGCTTGCTCGCTAGCCTGGAGGTCACAAGTTCACTGCCAGTGTTGGCTGAGAATGTTCATCGTGATTTTCCGGGTGGTTTCCCCCTTGTCAGTGGTTCTGGTGGGACGAAAAACCCAGGTCCCGTGTACACATTGGCGTGAACGTGAAAGATCCCTTAGAATTCGAGTAGGCCGTACCGCCGCTGTCCAGGCAAAATGTCCTTCATAGCATACTGTATGGCGTTTGAATTAGATATAAGAATTGGGCGTAGAGCCGCTACCCGAGAAACATGTCACCCATTGCACGATGTATGCTGTATTCCCGTCTTCATTAGCCCAGTCGTAGCAGAACAGTAGGATGTTAAACCCCATCTCATTAATTTCCAACTAGACATGCCCTGTAGTATGCTAGCTATGAAGGACTATTTGCCCGACGGTAGCGTTTTTCAACTGTCAAGAGTTCTTTTTACATCGCAGGACATCGTTTTTTGTGCGATCCGAATGACTCTACGCTTTTCCTCAGAGCAATTGTTTTGGCCGGCATCGGGGTCGAGCCCTGGGCCGTCTGGCTAGTTAGCTAACGCCACACTCACAGTGCCATCTTGACATGATTGGCGCTCTGCGCATGCCGACGTCAGTGGGATATGGACTCCGTTCCGTTCAAGGGCCACTCTTGTACGTCTGACAGCGGCTGTATATGGCAATTTAAATTCAATGACAATCTCATTAAAATACATATCTATATTTCGATTCGTTGTTTTTATACTTTCGATGGCATCCACTACATGCAGATCTGACCGGTTGTAGTCGGAGATCGCGCCAGGGGTCATAAGGGCGTCTTTTGACACCATGACGTTAGTTACTCAATCAACGTATCAGCGTCTGTGTTTTTAGTGGGTATTAAGAGATACTACTTTTGTTTTGATTTGTTTTCTATCGCGGCCAATGTCACTCACAGTTCCTCGTCCTAGATGACAAGAACTTGACCCAACACATCATTTGATTGGCTAATCCATTACATCAACCTGAACACGAGTTACTTAACAACTATTTCAGAGCCTAGTGTAGTGAAGACAAGTAAAATGAAATTATGAACTATAAAAAACGAAACGAAATGTGATCTGTATTTTAATCAGTGTAGTAAAGACAAGTAAAACGAAATTATGAACTATAAAAAACGAAACGAAATGGGATCTGTATAATAATCAGATTGATTCTTTGCGGGGGATTGAAAAAAAGCGATAACTACTCACCAATTTGAATAGTGAATGTGACATCAGAAGTAACACGTGGAAAACGTTGCATAGAAATAGTAGCATCTACGGATTGTGTTTGACTATTGATAGAGGTGTCACCATTTCGTGATAGTTGTATACCTCCTTCTAATAAACTTACTGTCAAACCTGCACAGAAACAAAATACATATATCAATATCACGTTTCCTCCACAATGCTATCTCGGTTTATTTTGAATAAACAAACAACGAAGCTAGTAAAACATTGGTCGATGCATACACGTTGCGGAAAATGCCACTGTCCATGAATGATTCTCCTCCAGAAAGGTTGACACTAAGCTGTAGACTTTAGGGATCGCGGTCCAATCACCTTCTACAGATTGGTTGCCTTCAGAGATCAAAGCACAAGAGTTCAATGAATATGTACTGTATGAGGAATTGGTTTCTGGCCGTATACTCAGTACTAATAGTACTAAGTACTAATAGTACTAATAAGTTTTATTCAGACGTAAAAACAAATCTTAATCCGGTTCTGGGGTCTGTTTCACGAAATTCTAACTAAGATAAAATCCAAATTTTAGTAATTTGATTGGATAATATTAGATTGATTTTAGTGCTTAACCAATCAAAATGGAAATATATGTATCTATTAAAATTGGGATTTTATCTTTAGTTACGATTTCGAGAAACAGGGCCCTGTTTAGTGAATAAGGTTTCGTATACTTATGTTACCTAAAAACGGATTGTTGAGCAGTGTGTAATCCAGCTGATATCCCGTTGATGACGTGCAATCTATCTGACCAATAGTAATAGCTGGCGTTGATGACGTCAAACTGTTTAAATCTCGGATATCTACCGTTATTTGCCCCTGTGTTTGACAGCTCAATGTTGCTACAGTAACCTGTACCGTTACATTGGACGATAAACTTGGTATTCCGTCATCAGTTACCTAAAAAAACAAAATTCAATGAATCGGTCGTGTTGAGTCGCATCGGCCTTAAAGATGCATTAGGCCAATTACTGAAATGAAATGAAATGGGTTTTACATCCTACTGTATGGCCCGAGTGGGCTGATGAAGGCGGGTGCTATAAGGGACATTTGGCCCGGACAGTGGCGCTACCATGTACTCTTATATCGAATTCCAACTGCCAAGGGATCTTTTACATGCACGCCAGTGTGTACACGGTACCTTGATTTTTCCTCCTATCCGAACGACCAGACAGCTGTCCTTGTCAGGCCCTTCGTCCTGCGCCACTGACCAGGGGAAACTACGCCGGAAAATGCCGATGAACACTATAATTATATCTAAGTTATAATTTGTATAATATTTAAAGGGACCATCCCGATTTTAACATAGTCTCAGAAATAAAAGTTCCGTGTATGTATGAAATTTTATCTCCAAAATATAATCGAGATTGGCCCTTTAAGGCCTAATGAGAAACCTACACTAGACATAATAATAATAATAATAATAATAATGTTTGTTTAAATAATCCTAATGTTCAATGGTTTCCTGTCCAGTTCGATTACTAAGTGTCAATAGAAAAATGAAATGAAATGAAATGGGGTTTAACGTCCTACTGTTTTGCTCCTATAATGGGCTAATGAAGACGGGCATACGCCATACAGTGTCCTGTGAGGGAAATTTTGCCCGGACAGCGGCACCACGGCCTACTCTTATATCGAATTCCAACTGTCAAGGGATCTTTTACGTGCACTCCAATGTGTACACGGGACTTCGGTTTTTCGTCTCATCCGAATGACTAGACAGCTGTCCTTGTCAGGCCCTCCGTCCTGCATCACTGACAAGGGGGAACCACGCCGGAAAATCGGGATGAACTTTCTCGGCCAATGCAAGGATCGAACACCCGACCTCCAGGCTAGCGAGCCAGCGCCTTACCCACTTAGCCACCGTGATCCCCGTGTCAATAGAGACCTTTCGCATCGGTACGAAAACGAACACCAAAACGAACATACGTTCGTTTACGTTTTCGCTTTCGTTTTCGTATCCTCCATTACGCGGTTTCGCAATCCGACGTACGGTACGAGATAGACGGCATTAATTTCCACTCCATGAACTTCTCTGTCCAGGCAAAGTTTTCAATCGTTTTTTAGCAGATGTACAACAAGTCAAGCAGAATATTGCATTTGAGCACATTCTACAAACTCTACACAATCAACAATACACACAAGGCCTCGAACAATTGTGGAAGATTCAATATATGAGACAAGAAACATTTTCGTTTGCATACCTACGTGAATCTTTCTCCACACGCGTACCGTTTTCACCGGCCGAACACTCATTACGGGTCGACACACGAATCGATGACGTTTTCGTCTTCATATATGTTTTCGTACCGATGCGAAAGATCCCTATTGAAACAATCCGTCTCTAATAATGAACTAGTCAATCTCCTACCTGAACTATAACCTGTAGTCGTTTTAAATCCAAGATGGTCGTCTGTGGGGTAAGTTCCAACTGCCCGGTGGGATTGATAAATGGCACCAATGCTGTCGAACCTATTGTATCTAGAACAAAAAAAACAACAAGTGCGAATTAGTGGCCAGTCATTTTGTGTTTCGTGTGCACTTGACAATGGAGCAGGGCGGACGGCTAGACAAGGGCGGTGTCTAGTCATTCTGATGGAATGGGAAAAAAACAAGATATGCACGTAAAAGAACCCTTGACAGTTGAAATTTGAAATAAGAGAAGACGGGCATCTGCCATGAAGTGTTCTATGTTGAAAATTTTGCCCGGGCAGCAGCGCTATGGCCTACCCTTATTTCGAATTCTGTCAACGGTTCTTTTACGTGCCCGTCAATGTGTAGTGTCCAGGGGTTGGTGTTAAAGGAGGCAAGTCGCTAACTTAATATCATCCACAGTCTTACACATTGCAAACACGACTCATTGGTCAATTTAAATCAACATTGGTGTTGTTATCTTACCGCGAAAAGATAGGCTTCGGATATCCAATATTTAAGACAAAATGAAAATTTTAAAATTGGCACACGAATCGCGTGGGAGAATGCTTTCGAGGGTCATTTGTAATGAAACGACTGTCCCACATGAGAATACTGTCGATGAAGGCTGGAATAACCAGACGTTAACGTCTGCCATTCATTTTGGTCTCTTCGCGTTTTCACCGAACATAACTGATTAGAAATTACACGGTAAAAGCAGAATGGATTGAATGTAAATCAGTATATATGCATTCATATTATATTATTATATGCGTTGCGACCCATTTGTGCCCATTTCCAGTTGCCAAAGAACAGAGCTTTAGCTCCTTTAATAACCATTCATATGCTCAAGCCATCCAACCCCCCCCCACCCCCCATGCTCTATCCAAAGGCGTTACACCTGGGTACAAGTAGTATAGGGTAGTGGCTAAACTTGACCGTAGATAAGATGGCGTACGTCTGGTTAGAAAAGTAAGATATCGAACCAAATTTTTTTAAATTCAATTTTGTTTCATCTGGAACAATTTGATTAAAACACGGATCCTATTTCGTTTTGTTTTTTATAGTTTAAAATTTCATTTTACTTGTCTTTACTACACTAGGATCTGGAAGTATTGTTATCATTGACATGTTCTGGATGTGAGGGATTAGCCAATGAAACGGCCTGTTACGGCGAGCTACTGGCGTGTGGTGCATGGAACTGTGGGTAATTCACTAGAAACATCAATGCTGATTGGTTAATCAAATGTCTAGCGTCATAGGGTTAAAAGCAGCTCGTATGACCTCTGGTCAGATCTTCATGTAGTGTACCGTAGGCCATCGAAAGTATAAAAAAACGAAACGAAATATAGATCTGTATTTTAATCAGATTTCATCTGGAAGAGCTTAGTCTTGTACTCCCATATGTTTATGCAACAAATTCCAAAATGAAACCTGCAGAGTCGTTTATTCTTCGATTCGTTCAAACTTACAAACTTCTCCAGGTGTCAGATCAAATGAGCTCGTGACACCTGCTTCGCTTATGACATCAAAGGGGCGTAACTCTGCTGAGTTAACAATCCAGCTGACGATAGGTTTGCTGACAACCGGTGGTTTGTTGAAGATGATATTTAACTGTAAACGGGCTTTTCTCTCTAATACTGAATATTCTTCTGCAAACACATCTACCTGAAAACAGAGGGAATTGGCATTTTACGCTTGTTTGAATCTATAAAACTCTCTTTGTCCAAAATATCTCTCACAAATCATCCAAATGTAGGAGAAAATTGAATACTTTGGGGGTGCTCAATGACCAGTCCAGAACGTTCCGAACTGACAGAATTGCAGATGAGTGACTCGGAATTCAGTCCTGTCACAGTTCCGTCAGTCCCGACATGGAGGTGTGAGTAGAATCATGACGTAATTAAGCACAGCGCAAATGTTTCAGCTGTCATGGTTAGTTAAGATATTTTCTTGTGCATTCGGTGCATGCTATATAGCCCGAAATACCCCCTTCACCCGATTGTCACTATTTTTGGTAATTGAGAGAATTCAATTCCAGAACGTTCAATCGAGTAGCCCCTTTCATTTTAACAAATCGTGGGTCAATATCATTTATTTGTCTGCTGATTGGTTACCAACCATAATCGTCTGACCAATAAAAGCCTCTAAAGCAAATCACTGAAAGCCTGTAATACAAATGACCGTCGAAATGTCGCACATTTACCTGTTTTAATAAAGACAACACTGTCCGGGAAGGGTTAAAGTTGCTGCAACCTTCCATAGCCCAAATCACTTGTTTGCAGCCCTTCATAGTCCATAATTCTTGCTACAACCCCCCATGGCCAATATCCCTTCCACATCCGTCATAGCCTATGTCATTTGCTACGGCCCTTTATATAATTGTATTGTACATTAAGATAATATACTGAAACCCCTTTCCGAACTGATTCTCGGATATTATGAAAAGCTGTACTGTGTGGGGAGAGCTTGAGTTCTTCTTCCATTAGTGTTCAACGTACGCTTCAACACCACTAGATGAAGGACTCAAACCCTCCCCACACAGTGAAACTTTTCAGCATAATGGCAATTAGTAACTCCTTTCCTAACTGATTCTCGGATATTATGAACAGCTGTACCGTGTGGGAAGGGCTTGAGTTCTTCTTCCATATGTATTCAACGTACGCTTCAACACCACTAGATCAGTTCGGAAAGGGGTTACTAATTGCCTTTATTCTGAAAAGTTGTACAGTGTGGGGAGGGCTTAAGTCCTTCATCTAGTGGTGTTGAAGCGTACGTTGAACACATATGGAAGAAGAACTCAAGCCCTTCCCACACGGTACAGCTGTTCATAATATACATCAGTTAAACTTACCCTAGCGTCTGTCATGGTTATTCTATCACGATGGGTGGCGTTGACTCGGAGACAAGTTCGATAATACTGATAATCCACAACAAGACAGAACAGGTCCGGTAACTCTGGTGGGCCCTGGGCGAGTAGATACGTCAGAGAATCATCTGGATCGGAACATAGGGATGATGAATCAAATTCGTACATGGGGAAACATACGATAGATTTCTGGATATTAACTTTGTCATATTTAAACTCTATATCATGTATTCCCGGTTTACATGTCGGTAACTGACCAGCTGAAACAGATAAACAGTTATAGTACTCTCTTCAGTTGGGAGCCACGGTGGCTAAGTTGATAAGACGCCGACTCGCTAGTCTGGAGGTTTTCGATCCCTGCATTGGGCGAGAAAGTTCATCGAGATTTTCTGACGTGGTTGCTCCCTTGTCGACGGTGCAGAAAGGAGGATCTGACCAGGCCAGCTGTCTAATCGTTCAGATGGGGCAAAAAATCGAGGTCCCGTGTATACATTGGCGTGGACGTAAAAGATCCCTTAGCAGTTGCAATTGGATATAAGAGTAGGCCATAGTGCCGCTGCCCGGGTAAACTTTCCCTCATAGTACACTGTATGGCGTATGCCCGTCTTCATTAGCCCAGTCGGAGCAGAACAGTAAGGCACTGGCTCAGTGGTGCAGGACGGAGGGCCTGGCAAAGACAGTGTGGACGCAAAGCCAGAGGTCCCGTATACACGCTGACGTCCATGTAAAATAACCCTTGGCAGATGGAATTCGAAATTAGATTAAGTCGTAGTACCGCTGTCCGGACAACATATCTCTCATGACACACAATATTGCGTATGCCCGTCTTTATTTGCCCAGTCAGTGCGGAACACAATTATAATGTATACCCGTCGCGACTTACTCACTGAGCAGGTAGATTAGTTATATTTACATGTATTTAATGTAGAATATAGATTAGTTATATCTACATATATTTAATGTAGATTAGTTATATTTACATGTATCTAATATAGATTAGTTATATTTACATGTATTAATATAGATTAGTTATATTTACATGTATTTAATGACGATTAGTTATATTTGCATGTATTTAATGTAGATTAGTTATATTTACATGTATCTAATATAGATTAGTTATATTTACATGTATTAATGTAGATTAGTTATATTTACATGTATTAATGAAGATTAGTTATATTTACATGTATTTAATGACGATTAGTTATATTTGCATGTATTTAATGTAGATTAGTTATATTTACATTTATTTAATGTAGATTAGTTATATTTACATGTATTTAATGTAGATTAGTTATATTTACATGTATTAATGTAGATTAGTTATATTTACATGTATTTAATGTAGATTAGTTATATTTGCATGTATTTAATGTAGATTAGTTATATTTACATGTATTTAATGTAGATTAGTTATCTTTACATGTATTAATGTAGATTAGTTATATTTGCATGTATTTATATTTAATGTAGAATAGTTATATTTGCATGTATTTAATTCAGGCTAGTTATATTTGCATTTATGTAATGTATTTAATTCAGATTAGTTATATTTGCATGTATGTACTGTAGAAAATGGATTATTTATATTTACATGTATCAAATGTAGATTAGTTATATCTACATGTATGCAATGTAGAATATGGATTATTTATATTTACATGTATTTAAGGGTATACATTCCAGTTGCTGTTTACTCCAATTAAAATCACATATTTCACCCTTTTTACACGAGAGATCAACACAGGACAACTTCGTTTCGCATCTGCTACCTGAAACACACAATTATCATTTTATTTAAACATACATTATGCAAGAGCTAAATCTGCCTATTGTAGGCCTCTCTTTAGGCCTGAAATGTTATATAAACTATTAATTAGACACTAATTAACTGATCCAGGCCGTAATCAACTCTCAATGGCGTCTGATTTCTCCGATATTAAATAGATTAGAACGGTTCAGCCATATTTTGATTTAATTTAAAAGGAGGAGCGAGACTTAGCTTCGAACAACCAGTACGGTGGTTGCAATTATTGAAAGGTCTTGTCAAACCTTCAAAAGCTATTATCTTCGCTCACAATAGAGTAATTTGAATGAAATTTTCAAATTATCCATTTTACATTATCTATTTCCGAACTATTATAACAAGAATCTTATATAATGTACAATGTACATGTATCTTTAATTAATATTACAGAATCTACAAGCTCTGCTTTTACGCAAAGTGTTTCAGAAAGATATTGTAATATCTAAGAATAAAGTGAATCTAATAAATTTGATTTAATACCCTGTTAAAAATAACACTAGACCCAGGGATTTTTTGTACAGTAATTAATTGGGCAAATGCGCTTTTGGTGCTATTTAACAGATGGGAAGCAGCATATTTAGGTACTCGCCCCACTTGTATTTCAAAGCAAAAGGGGTTCACGTCCCGAACGATTAGACTGCTGTCCTTGTCAGCCCCTCCGTCCTGCACCACTGACAAGGGGAAACCACCCCGGAAAATCCCGATGAACTTTCTCGGCTAATGCAGGGATTGAACACGCGACTTCCGGGTTAGCGAGCCAGCGTCTTAATGACTTAGTCACCGTGGCTCCAAACCAGATTGGGGAGATAATTATGTAATATGAATATCCGAAATAACCGGCCAGATGACGTAGACATAGGGCGTAATTGTTCAGACAGAAATAAGAAAAATACTTATTTACCTGTGAATCCAGTGGGACAGTCACATTTTAAAGGACCTATTCCAGCGTCCCCGCTACATTCCCACAATTCATCATCACGTGGTTCCCGACACGTGCCGTTATTCTTACAGAAATCACTTGGAACGCCAGAACACGATGGTTTAGGTACATCCAATAAGGGCTCGTTGATAGTTTTTGGCGTACTAGTTAAACCTGGAACCACGGCCTGGACAGTTAGGAGGGTACAAAGATGTAGTAACATTATTCTAGGTAACCATGGTGATAGATACAGATGAGGCTTCATTTCCTTAAATCACCCGGCGTCGTCACTGAAAACAAAATAAAAGAGTGTAAATTGTGTAGATGCTGCAGCCGCAATTTGATTAAACCACAAATCCTGTTTCGTTTCGTCTCTTATAGTTCAAAATTTCGTTTTACTTGTCTTTATTACACTAGGATATGGAAGAGTTGTTATATAACCCGCGTTCTGGATGATCTGAGGGATTAGCCAATGAAACGGTCTGTTACGGCGAGTTTTTGGCGTGAGGTGCCTGGAAATGTGGGTAACCCACTAGAAACATCAATACTGATTGATTAATCAAATGGCTGACGGCATAGGGTAAAAAGTCGTTCGTATGACCTCTGACGCGACCTTCGACTACAACCGGTCAAATCTTCATGTAGTGCAGGCCATCGAAAGTATAAAAACGAAACGAAATGTAGATCTGTATTTTAATCAGATTGGTGCCGCTGAATACAGAACCAGTAAAAAAAAAGAGGCCCCGCAATAAAAAAAAACTTTATAAATCAAAATGAAATGAGGGTTTAATGTCCTACTAGGCTATGAAGACGGCTATGCGCCACATAATGTTTTAAAGGGTAATTGTTTCTGGAACAGCGGCGTTGTGGCCAACTCTCAATGGTTCTTTTCCGTGCATGCCAATGTGTACACGGGATCACGGTTTGGTCCGATAATACACAGCACCCTCATTGCCAGACCCTCCGTCCTGCACCACTGACAAGGGCGAACACGGCGACGGAAAACTCGAGGATCAATCCCGGTCAACAGCGGGAGTAAACCCGAAACCTCTTGGTTAGCAAGCCAGGGCCTTACTCACTGAATAACCATACATCTGGGCTCAAGTTTCCAAAGCGTTCTCGGAATTAAGAATTTACTCAAAATTGTTTGCCTTATTTTAACTCAAATACATTCCTTTATAAAACTTGCGTTGTTTTAATGTATCAAATACATCAATGCGAAACTGTATACAAAGGTTTGTGTTTCTAGAGCAAAGATATTTCCCACAAACAGTGGTTGAAAGTTGAGTAAACGTCAATACGATTTCTAAATCAGAGAGGCACTTTAATCAAATCATTCTAGAAAACAACCTACTAAATGATCAAAGCAATTTTTTGTGAACAGTATATCTTAACTTAAACCTGGGAATGCTTTTTGAATTTGGGATCCGATATTTCAACCGATTCACTAAGTAGCAAATCTAGATTATGGTTGATTGTTTCATTTCGAAAAATCTTTTTTTTTTATTTGGAGTTACATGATTTCTTCGGTGCCACTAAAAGTCTCAAGTCCTGCAGCAGATGATGCGTGGCCTAGAAAAAGTTAATCGGTGCCAGTTGAACTGCAATGATTATTATAACAGTTAAATATCTTAAAGGAGCTAAAAATTGACACAAATGGGTCGCAATGCATATAATAATGTAATATGAATGTATATAAACCGATTTACATTCAATCGTTTCTGTTTTTACTGTAATTTCTAATCAGTTATGTTCGGCGAAATACGCCAGAAGTCTCAATTGAATGACAATCTTTAGCGTCTGGTTATTCCAGAAAACACCGATGGTATTTATTGCGTATGGGCTCAATATAAGAATATAGCGTCACCATTTGACATGACGTGTGGAATATTGTCTAGCCTTGTTCTTTGACTCCCTTGTTCCAAATGGCGCTGAAATGGATTGTGGTACACGATTCATGTACCAATGGTAAAATGTTTATTTTGTCTTGAATATTGGATATCAGAAGCCCATCTTTTCCCCTGTAAGATCACAAGATTAATGTCTATTTGTATTGACAAATAATTCGTGTTTTCAATGTCGACGATTTTTGATCATATTCAGTTAGAGACTTAGCTACTTTAAAGGCATATCAGTCCAGAATAGTGTTTCAATTATATAATGAATTGAAAATTTCGTAACATTCACGGACAGACGAAATAAACAAGCAATTATTATGACAGTTAAACATACATTATGCAAGAGCTAAATCTGCCTATTGCAGGTCTTTCTTTAGGCATGAAATGTTATCTAAAATATTAATTAGACATTAATAAACGTATCCAGACCATAATCAACTCTCGAATGTCAACGCTAGCCTGCGATATTTATTGGATTATGATCCGATTTGCTGTCCACTTTCATTCATGATTTAATCATCAACTGGATAATCGATACTATGTTTTTTATCGTACGGTACCGACTTTAGTAATGATGATCGAAATTTCGATAGCTTAATTCTCGGTTCATAGTGGATCAATTTGAACGACTTTTCTGCATATTCCCTTTACATTATCTAGTTTTTAACTATTATAGTAAAAACTGCCAGCTTTTTATGTAATATCCCATAATGTATCTTTAAATATCTGTAGGGATATCCGCCTATGAATTGAAAATTCAGGGAGGGCGATATAAACAAGCAAGCCCCACATGTCAGTGTGGTATGGTTGTTATTTCCTTATGAAAATGGGGGGTTGGATGGCTGAATGGTTAGCGTGCGCGCGCTGTATCATAAAGTCTGTCATTGAGTCGACTGGCGTGTTTTCGAATCCCCGGTTGTACGTGACAAGGAGTAGGGTCGCCTGTCCAACCTCGTGGGTTTTCTCCGGGTTCTCCGGTTTCCTCCCACTGCTAAAGACCCCTACGCGCAAGCGAATTATTGAAATAAAATTCAACCATATGTTAGTCCCGAAATGACCTAGTTTGTGTCGAGTGGACGTTAAACCCCATTTCTCTCTCTCTCCGTATGAAAACGCTAAATGATCAATATGGGTATATTCTAGCGATGATTGAGCAGTCAAAATTAGACATTGTTCGATAAATCATAGAAATACATACAGTGTCTATTTCTATGGATAAATACTTCATTTTATTCTATTGGCCGATAAAAGCAAATGGCGATTGGGTTCGGCTACTTTAAATTGAAATCCACAATATAAGGTACAAGTACAGGTGTGTGACGGACCACGCCTATACCATTGATAGTAAGAGATGAATATTATACTCGGTATATAATAATATATATAATAAAGATTATCGTGAGAAAACTTTTAAATAAAATGAAATGGGTTTAACATCCTGCCTTTCTGCACCGGAGAGAGAGAGAGAGAGAGAGAGAGGTTAACGTCCACTCGACCAAATTAGGTTATTTCGGGAATAACATATGGTTTAATTTTACTTTAATATTTCGCTTGCGCGTAGGGCTCGGATAAACCCCACGAGGTTAGATAGGCGACCACCAACCGGGGTAATAAAGATGGGTATTCGCCATACGGCCAACTCTTATTTCGAATTACAACTGTCAATGTTTCTTTTATGAACATACGTGTATACGGAACCTCGTTTTTTCGCCCTATCCGAACAACTAGACAATGTTCCTTGCCCGGCCATCCACCCTGTCCAATCCCAGATCCACTGGTTATTGAGCCAGTGCCAAAACATGTAATGCTAGGTTCCAACTATTACGATTCGTGCTACGACTGAAATCGTGGTTTTAATCATGGTTTTATCCACACTGATCCGCAGTGAATATTCGCTAGGCCGCGAAAATCACTGATAAGGATAACACCGATGCGACTTAATGAGCCACAAATATTAACTTTTTTCCCCCCGACAAATTAAATTCTAAAACATATTTTTTTATGTATTGGAAAAATAAATAAAGATGTTTGAAGTATTTGTAGGTAAAAATTACTTCCTATTTTAGTGTAAATAGGTATTAAAATGAGCAAAAGGCACCATTCTGCTCGAATCAGTAACGTTTTAAGTAAACAATGCACGCGCCATTGAGCCAGTTTAATATCAAATAAAAATATCTGAAGAAAATAAATGAAATAAGATTATTATTTGGTCAAACACCACCAGAATAGTGACCAGACCGTTGGTTAAAAAACATAGATTTAACAAAAATTGGTTACCTTAAACTTGTAATAATTATTTTATTAGTCTTTCAGCGCAACCAAGGAACGAATGCACCGGCCAAGTGGCTCTTATACACTTATAAGGGTTTTTCCTTGATTACAAAATATAGGGGATTCTTTAAGGGACTAAAAAATCGTGTGCATGGTCGTGCTTCTCTGCAATTTTTTTCATAATGACTATCAAAATATCGAAACCGTGACGAAGAATTTCTTTTTTTCCCAGCGCTTATGTCGTGACTGATAAATTATGTCCTAATGTAAAAAATAGGAGAGTGTATAAACATTGATTGAAAGGAGGGCGATCATGTTTCACGTTAAGCATTAGTTTACTATTATAATATACTTTATAACATAAATATACGTTTACATGTAATATGAATAGATCAGGAAGAAATCTTTTTGAAGGTCGGTTCGATCTGTCAGATGACATCCGGCTTGGGTGCCATGATTCAGGGGGTAAGGCCTTGGTACACTAAATAGAAAGGGAAGAAATTTGTTTGAAGGTCGGTTCGATCTGTCAGATGACATCCGGACTTGAGAGCCATGATTCAGGGGGTAAGGCCTTGGTAGACTAAATAGATCGGGAAGAAATTTGTTTGAAGGTCGGTTCGATTGGTTCGATCGGTCGGTTGGTAAACATCCGGCTTGAGAGAGCATGTCGGTTCACGGGGGGTGGGGTGGGGGTGTAAACAAGAGGTCCCGCATAGCAAAGTTCCTTGGGAATTTCCAACGTGTTTTCCCTTGTCAGTGACACAGGGTGCGGGGACGGGATGGCGGACTGGTAAGGAATAGTGTCTAGTCGCCAAGGCCGTAACTAGCTCAGAGCAACGAGGGGGGCGGAAAGTGTTCTCAGGGGTGCTGTAAAATTGACGGATAATGTATGTCTATTTTTTGTATGGTCGACAATTTTTCCACGGGGGGGGGGGGACTTTTTGCGCAAGGGGGGGGCGAGGGGGGCGCCCCCTTAGTTACGGGCATTTGCCCCTCCCCCATTAATCTGGTCTGCACTCTGTTTGCCCACCCAATAATTTTAGAAAATAAAAAAAAGTATTTGTGATACGTTTCGGTAATCAATACCTTCGACGGTGAATAAATTCCACATCCCCACTCAGTCATAAACTTGCATGTTGTAGAGCATTTCCGGCAGTCTATTTTTCAAAATTTTCTTGGCGAGGTCCCCAATGGACTCGCTACTTTGGCGCTCACAAGGGGAATTCGTTGAGGTTCGCAAGTTCGTTCGTTTGACATTTTGTTCTCTAGTCGGATAAACTAGTGATCAGGCGACGGACGGTATCTGGGCAGATCTATTTATCTCGACGATCGGTGCCTGACAGAATACTGTAAGACAGCATTTCCGGCAGTCTATTTTTCAAAATTTTCTGGGGGATGACTCCCTACTTGGACGCTCTTGAGTGGGCTTCGTCGTGATTCGCAAGTCCGTTCGTTTGACACTTTACCTCATCGGTCAGTGCCTGAAATACTGCCAGGCTGCATTTCCGGCAACCTGTTTTTCAAAATTTTCTGGGGGATGCCCCCGACCCCTAGTTAAAGCTCGTGCCTTTGCCCCCTTAACCTTGGACTTTGCCCCAGCTTTGCCCCTCCAATCACCGACGACTGGCGTCGCCACTGGTTACGGGTCTGCTAGTCGCTCGAATGGCACGAAAAATTGAGGTGCGCACGTAAAAGAACCCTTGGCAGGTGAGATTCGGTTAAGTGTAAGCGGGGAAACGCCGCCTTCCCAGAAAAAGCGCCCTCACAGCATACTGTGCAGAAAAAAAACAACATTAAACCCATTTTATTGCATTTTTCTTCCTGCTTGGAGAATGCAAGTCTTCGTTAACCCGGATCGTGAAGAAAAAGGGGATTCTGACACATTTCATTGCGTTTTATTTCCTCCCTGAGATGCTTAACATCTGAAAGCGTGACATCAAACTTAATACATGTACTTCGGTTGGTAGATACACAAACAGACCCCGCGTATAAATTAGAACACGCATGAATCTCGTGGTATCTGGAACTGAGAACAAGACCGTCTTCATTAGCCCAGTCGAACCATAACAGTTAGACGTTATAAACTTTATTTAATTTCATTTCTGAGAACCCCGACTGTTTGGGTATAATTCCCGTGTTAGTCGCATAATGACGGATGTATTGTATTCTCTAATTTGCTCTACGGGATTACAGTTGGTTTATTTCTTGATGGCTTTATTGAAGGAAATGAAATGAAATGAAGTGAGGTTTAACGTCCTACTCCAAACTGGGCTAATGAAGACGGGCATACGCCATACAGTGTGCTATGAGGGAAATTTTGCCCGGACAGCGGCACTACGGCCTACTCTTATATCGAATTCTAACTGTCAAGGGATCTTTAACGTGCACGCCAATGTGTACACGAGACTTCGGTTTTTCGTCCCATCCGAACGACTAGACAGCTGTCCTTGTCAGGCCCTTCGTCCTGCATCACTGACAAGGGGGAACCACGCTGGAAAATCTGGATGAACGTTTATTAATGAGGGAGGGGTGGGGTATGGACAACTTTAACTAACGACTGGCCATTTTGATTATTGGTGAAATGTCTACTCTACTTCCGGAATACTATGATTGTACAGTCTATGCTTCCAAATAATTTTAAACAAACAATATTTTACAATGCAACAGACCAGGGAGGAGGTAAGGTAACGGGTACTGGTAATGGGTAATGTGGTAATGTTACAATGCCACGGGTCAGGGATGGGGTACGGTAATGGGTACTGGTAATGGGTAATGGGAAATGTTACAATGCAACAGACCAGGTATGAGGTAAGGTAATGGGTACTGGCAATGGTAAAGATAATGGGTACTGAGGTAAAGGGTAACGGGGTAATGGGGTAAAGGTAATGTTACAATGCAACAGGCCAGGGATGAGGTAAGGTAATGGGTAATAGTAATGGGTAATGGTAATAAAGGGTAATGGTAATAACGGGTTAAGGTAATGGGTACTGAGGTAAAGGGTAATGGGTACTAGGGCAGTGGGTAATAAAGGGTAATGGTAAAGGTAACGGGTACTGGGGTAAAGGGTAATGGTAATCGTTACATATTTTTGAAGTAATGGTCATGCAATGACTAATAGATGATTGGTAATCAGTAATGGAAATGATCAACAACATTTCAATTACTTTTAAGTTACATTTTATTGCAAATATATTGAACAAACAAAAAACAGACCGACGCTACTTTTTAATATCAAAGTCAATATGACCATACGGCATGAAACGAAAACTTGTAATATATATTCTAGCAAGGCGATATCGCTAACTAGCCTCTTCAAGAAGTAAATAAATTTTAAATAAACAGTATGTCATAAACATCAAAGGCGAGTAATGACTAGTCAAATATAAACTCACATAAAATATGGATTCGATTATCTTCTATTTGAAATCGACACTTAAAGAAAATATACAGTTTGTCGGGAATTAAATATATAATGATGGACATAAATTTTACCTATTCAAATCTGAAAAAAAGAAGCTTCAACATAAACGTGATGAATTTAAATATCTTTATCGATATTTAATAATTTGGGCAGATATGAATGAAAGAGGAATGGTTTATCATCATAGCAAATAGTGGTCGGAGATGCTGAGCCTTATTGATCCATTCCTGACAAGTGTGCAATGACGGATAATTTTGCCCGTGCACAATTTCGTCCAGCTCTTCTCGGGGGGCGTGTTCAGAAATTTAAGCGGGGGGGGGGGGGGTCATTGGCAGAGACCACGTCATGTATGGCGTAAGAACTGGGGATTACTCGAGAATTTTATGTAATCATGAGCTCGAGGGTCTGGACCCCCACTGCTCCTATAAAGTTTCACAACTTGAAGACTGTGGACAAGGATAAAACAATATCAGAAATGGTCGAAGTTTTTAAAAGTTGGTGGAGAATTGATTGCTGCACTTTGGGAGCTCATCCCGATCGCACCCCACCCACGATTAGTACACCACTGTATAGGGGTAGTGGTGGGGGGTAGACCTATTTGATAAGGCCAACTTCAAGTTTGGTCAAAGGTCACGAGATGTCAACAGAGCTAGCGCTAATCCCAACCCTAACCCTGGACCTAGCCCCAATGCTTATTGTAACCCTAACCTACAATCTCGCTAACAATCAATTGCCCTAACCTTATTTACATCTCGGCGACCTTGATGAAAATTGAACTGGCCTTAACAAAGAGATTTAGCCGGGTAGCGGGCGTACACACATAACAGACATTAACCAGAACACACCCAAATCTAACCCGCAGGCCCTAATAACACACACGTTTGTCTCTGATGCTCTGGGTCATGTCGCCGACCTTGGTGAAAATTGAGCTGGCCTTAACAAATAGATTTAGCCAGGTAGCGGGCGTACACGCCTCGCAGAAATTAACAAGAATACATCCAAATCTAACCCACAGGTCCTAGATAACACACACTTTTGTCCCGATGCCCTGGGTCATGTCGGGTTGTTCTACATAATAAACTCACAGTGGGTTATCTCAATAACTCATTATTGGAGTCTTATACAAAGGTCTCTGTTGTCAAGACATATGTTAACAATATAATAGGTTGGATTTAATATAAAAAAAAATAATCAGAGCATGAAAAGTACAACTTTCCAAAGGTTAACATTCGTAAACATGTTCTGGGGTTGGATGGTCTTTCATTGAGTCAAGTGGCGTGGTTTCCATTCCCCGGTTGTGTGTGACAAGGAGTGGGGTCGCCTGTCCAACCTGGTGGGTTTTCTCCGGGTCCTCCGGTTTCTCAACACTGCTACAGTGCCCTTGAAATAAAGTTGAACCACATGTTAGTCTTTGTGTCGAGTGGACGTTACCCCCCCCCCCTCTCTCTCTCTCTCTCTGGTGGACATGTTTCTCGGGCAGCGGCAATACGACCTATATACTCTTATATCTAATTCCAACGGTCAAGGGTTCTTTTACGTGCACACCAATGTATACATCGGACCTCGGTTTTACGTACAATCCGAACGACTATACGTTGTCCCTTGCCAAACCTTTCTCAGTCAACACGGGGATCAAACACGAGACATCCTACTCACTGAGCAACGGTGGCTCCCGTTTGAAAGAAAATAAGCTACAATGTTTGGTTGATGCCATGAATAAATTTATTTCATATCATTTACAATCAATTTTATTTTCATTTATTTTTTTTATTTTTTTTTGATAAATTTTCCCGTGAGAAAAGATTACAATCTTAATTTCTATTGTAACCAACGGAGATAAAAAAAAAAGAAAATTAAAATCAGATAGTAAAAGGGGTTTTATTTATGTGTACATTTTACACGGACAGATGATATAAACGCTTAGTATTAAACTCTGTAATTGTGTATCCATAAAATTGTACCTTGTATTAATATGTTCAATTACTAAATGCCAATCAAAGAAGAGATAAACGTAGTTTGATATCTGTTTATAAACTAGGTGATTTTGAGATCTTGTCAGTGGTGTAGGACGAAGGGCCTGGTATTGTTGTTCGGATGGGACGAAAAACCGAGGGTCCGGTGTACACATTGACATGCACGTCAAAGAGTAGCCCGTAGTTATGCTGTCAGGGAGATATTTCCCCCATAGCACACTGTATGACCTATGTTGGTCTTCAATAGCCCAGTCGGAACAAAACAGTGAGACATTTTAATGCCCTATTTCATTTCGGGACCAATATATGATATATTTTGCACCGGGAAGTGATTCAATACACTTGGTAATCAGGCGACGGTATTCGGAAAATAGGCCTAAGACTCCGGCAATTCGATAACACGATCGAGATTAAAGCTGCGATATGACGTTTGGGTATAGCTGCGAAGACGTTAAGGTCTGTTTCTTGTTCATCATATAGGAGTTGTTATTAAAGTTACTAATACGTCAGTCTCAGAGGCAGCAGCACAATCTGTTTCACAGAGAATTACGAGTCTCGTATAATATCTCTGTCATAGATGACTGCCTTAACACGTGCTGTCACAGCACGCGGTGTGAATCATTGGCTGAATGGCGCGTGCATTGTTTACATAAGACATAACTGCTTCGGAGAGAATGCTGCATTTTAGTCATTTTAATACCCATTTACACTAAATCGGAAATAATTTTTACCTACAAATACGTCAAACGCCTTTATTTATTTTTCCAATATATACAAAAAATGTTTTAGAATTTAATTTGTCGCAGGAAAAAAGTTAATATTTCTAGCTCATTAAGCCGCATCAATGTCATCCTTATCAGTGATTGTCGCGGCCAAGCAAATATTCACTGCGGATCAGTGTGGCAGCAGCAGTCGAGCAGTAAGGGAATTGGAAACTCGACTAGCTACAGCTTCAACTATAATTATATGGAATATGAGCAGGCCCTTCGAAACGAGCTTCCCAGTTTGTAGGCCGTCTCCATGGTGAGAAAATTGAGACGGTTACTACCGCAAAATTACTTGGAATTCAAATTGACCAAGACCTTAATTGGGAAGGACAAATAGCAGATATGTCTAAAAAAGTATTTCTCCTAAATAAGATAAAAGATCATTTACCTTACGAGACAAGAATTTTGTTTTATAACAGTTACATGCTACCAATAATTGATTATTGCTCTATTATTTGTGGGAATGCTACCAAAAGTAAATTAGACATTCTTTTAAAATTACAAATGAGGGCAGCAAGAATTATTCTTGATGCACCAATTGAAACCGGAAGGAAACCGGAGAAAACCCACGAGATTAGACAGGTGACCCTAATCCTTGTCGCGTACAGCCGGAGAATCGAAACCACGCCAGTTGACTCAATGACAGACCTTATAATACAGCGTTCACATGCTAACCATTCGGTCATCCAACCCCTTCTTCTAGGACAGACATGACAAATGCTTTTAATACTCACACGTGGTAATTCAATATCGTGGTACACCCTCTACTAGACATAAATATATATATATATATATATTTATATTATGCCACACAATGAAACCTTCTTTTATGTCACTCGGTTGGGTAATCAATCACAAAAGTATTTCGTTATTATAAAAGTATTTCAACACCGGGTAAAAAACAACTGTGAGCGGGACTAGGGGTATAAGCTATACAATTACATGTTAATACACCGTTGAAGGCCGTTTGGGCACCTCTTATTTAGTTATTTAACTCTAAATGGTATATTTATGTATCATCAAAGCGTCGTTTTGAGGGTAACACGTGATAATTTGGATTTATAAAGTTACATTTTTGTTGCGAGTGATAGATTTGCCTATTCTTCTTCCAAATACACCAGGCTTAGTTTTTTTTCGTCCCATCCGAACGACTTAAGAAATTACCCATGTTAGATTGGATGGAACAAAACACCGAGGTCTTGTGAACACGTTACGTTACATTGTCAATGTAATTAATTACATTACCATTCCTTCTTAAATATACTCATTACAATTACTTTCTCATTTTTAGCAATGTAATTCATTACCATCACCCATTACATTGAAAGTAATCAATTACCGTTACCCATTACATTGAAAGTAATCAATTACCATTACCCATTACATTGAAAGTAATCAATTACCATTACCTATTACATTAAAAGTAATCAATTGCCATTACCCATTACATTGAAAGTAATCAATTACCATTACCCATTACATTGAAGGTAATTAATTACCATTACCCATTACATTGAAAGTAATCAATTACCATTACCCATTACATTGAAAGTAATCAATTACCATTACCCATTACATTGAAAGTAATCAGTTACCATTACCCATTACATTGAAAGTAATTACCTGTCCCCATTACTTTATGCTTATATAAATAAAAACATTTTGCATAGACATTAAAAAGACAGTCTTTTTTTTGGCTATGAAGCACCTACAAAATCACACTCGAACGGCAAAAGCAAATTTTCAAGTGAGAGGCAGCGGTGACAAATGCTGTTGCTTTAACAGTATCGAAAGTATAGTTAATAAACCACGGAACATCATTTAAGTAATTTTATTAAATTCTTAAACATACATTATGGGCGATTATATAAAGAGCTGGCAGTTCTCACTATAATAGTTAAAAACTAGATAATGTAAAGGGAATTTGATGACAATTTCAGTCAAATTGATCCACTATGAACCGAGGTTTTAGCGATTGAATTTTGGGCCTAGTATCGATCATCATTACGAAAGTCGGTACGATTTAAAAACATAGTCGCAATTATCCATTTCATGATTACTGTAAATCATGAATGGAAGTCGGGCAGCAATTATTTACCTAATTCAATAAACATCGCAGGCTAGCGATGACATCGAGAGTTGATTAGGGTCTGGATAAATTAACTAATGTCTAATTAATAATTTAGATAACATTTCAGGCCTAAAGAAAGACCTGCAATAGACAGATTTAGCTCTTGCATAATGTATGTTTAATCAATCCATTACTTTGTCTATAAACACATTGTATCGTATAACTGTGAAATTATTCAGCATGACTCAAACCAAATATTATATATTTTGTTAAAGGCTCAATACCACTCTTGTTGTAACTGAATAATATGCCCCAATCTTTATTCTGGTCAACAAATTGTACTATTTTACAATATTCTAATTAATTGATGATACAAATTTCATCTTAACACACCTAATTTAAAAAATTGGAAAAATTCAACTAAATGATTTGAAAAGCCTGATGTAGAGCTTTTCAAATGTGACTTGGATTTAAAAATATTTTTAAACCCTCTGGACAAGTTAAATAGGATTTAATGGATAATTTACACAACAGGTAGGACACTAACACATCTAGTACTTAGAATAGGGCTATTTTTTAGGACACTAACACATCTAGTACTTAGAATAGGGCTATTTTTTTATTTTCTGGAGCTGTCAAGCCAGCAAGATTGTTATTGTCCCTTTAAAGTGGCATTCAGTAACTGGATGAGAATAATACATGACACAATTTTATGGAATACAAGTTACTTGAAGGATTTATTTTGGCGACATTTCGACGAGGGTTCTCTCGAATTTATCAAGCAAACAATGACAACTGCAGTACAATGAAGATACAAAATATACAACAGCCTTCTAATGAAATGGGGTTTCATTGTGTACAATAATTAAACTTATGTAAATAATGGAGAGGGATCTCGTGAACTTAATAATTCCATTATATTCAGACGAAAGGGTTGCAACTCTAATTTCTTTTATGGTTACATCCGAAAAACGATTGGCCTATTTCCGCCTATTCTCTTGACAACAACACGTCAGCCACAACAATACTTAGTTACTGCTGACCAACCAACCAATTAGATTCCCTTGAAGTACATGTAGGGGTATCTCTGGTTGGTCAGCATTAACTTAGTATCCTTGTGTACATGTATTATATATTGTCTTATCACATTTTCAAATTTTATCATTGCTTGATAATGACTAGAGAAGCCTAGTCGAAACGTCGCTCAGTAATAAGCTGTAATTGTATTCCATAGAATTGTGATCTGTATACTCTAGTTCAATTACTAAATGCCATTGAAACAATCTAGACAAGTTTCGTGGCCCGTAAAGCTCTCTGGTATAGTTCCAGCGTAACCCTAACCCTGGAAAAACTTGTCTACTTCCTGGATGTAAACTAAGATCGGACATTACCATGAATATATAAAAATACACATATATATTAAAACATAATTATGGTACTAAACTTAACTTACTTTTGATGAATTAAATATAATCCCTTTAATCTGATTTTCTCAATATATCTAGACTAAAACTAAATAAATAATAATCACACGTTTATGTGCCTTGTGGCGTCACTGGGGTCAGAGCAGTGCGCTTAATACAACTGGTGGTAAAAGACAGGCCTTATATTATAAAGGCGTGGCATACAGGTAGACAATAGACGAAGGATAAGTTATCGTGGGTATATATTCAAACTGGTATTTTGTGTAAATAACTCCACTATAGAAATATATCTCAGTGTCTCTAGCCAACCGTGTACTGTTACATGTCGTGGTTTAGACTCAATAGCTAAAGTGGGGCTCAATCATTACACATAGTATATCTTTTTTATCATTTAAAAACATCTATATAGCGAAGTATTCAGCAAAGTGCTTCGGTGTACATTACAATTACATACAAATATCACAAAGGATAAAAATAAATTTTAATCATATATCGGAATAATAAAATTATATAAGAAATCGGGATAATATAAGTATCTTATTTGCACTGTTCGACAGGGTGTAGTTACATGTCTTTGGGTTTAATGCTGAAATCGATGGAAATTCATCATCATCAATGTGAACTTGTTTATAATGTATCCAATTATAGAAGTTACCGAAGCGTATCTGTTTACAACAGTTAACGACTCCAATTTTAGCATTTGGACTATAGACGAATTTCAGACAGCAAATCCAAAAGTGTAAACCCAGAAAATCCACATCGTAAACCCAGCAAATCGACAGTGTAAACCCAGTAACTGACACTGTAACCCCAGTAAAACGAAAGTTTAAACCTAGCTAATGAACGTTTAGAACTCAGCAAATCGACAGTGGGGCAGCAAATCAATAAAATGTAAACCCAGTAAATTAGCAGTTGAAACTCGGTAAACCGACAGTTTAAACCCAGTAAATCAACAGTTTAAACCCAGTAAATCAACAGTAAATCAACAGTTTAAACCCAGTAAATCAACAGTTTAAATCTAGTAAATCGTTAGTTTAAACAAAGAAATCGACAGTTTAATCACAGGAATCGACAGTTTAAACCCAGTTAATCAACGGTGGAAACTCAGCAAATCGACAGTTTAAACCCAGTAAATCAACAGTCTAAACACAGCAATCGACAGTTCAAACCCAGTATAATTAAATCGACAGTTCAAACCCAGTATAATTAAATCGACAGTTCAAACCCAGTATAATTAAATCGACAGTTCAAACCCAGTATAATTAAATTGACAGTTCAAACCCAGTATAATTAAATCGACAGTTCAAACCCAGTATAATTAAATTGACAGTTCAAACCCAGTATAATTAAATCGACAGTTCAAACCCAGTAATCGACAGTTTAAACAAAGAAATCGACAGCGTAAACCCAGTAAATCGACAGTTTAAACCCAGCTAATTACGGTGGTAACTCAGTAATTGACAGTGGAAACTCGGCAAATCGATAGCCCAAACCAAGTATCTCCACAGCGCAAACCTAGCAAATCGCACCCTCAGTAACAACGTAAAAGAACCATTGACAATTGGAATTCAAAATAAAAGTAGGTCATAGCGCCGCTGTCCGGCCAAAAGTTCCCTCGTAGCACAATGTATGACGTATGCCCGTCTTCATTATCGCAGTCGGGGCAGACCAGTAGGACGTTAAACCCAATCTCATTTCATTTCCTCAGTAATAAACAGTAATTGTATTCCACAGAAATGTCCAACCTCGTGGGTTTTATCCGGGTCCTCCGGTTTCCTCACACTGCTAAAGACCCCTACGCGTAAGCGAATTATTGAAATAAAATTAAACCATATGTCAGTCCCAAAATGACCTAGTTTGTGTCGAGTGGACGTTAAACCCCATTTCTCTCGCTCTCTCTCTCCCTCCATAGAAATGTGTTCTGTGACGGTCCAGTTCAAAGTCATTGAAACAGTTTAATGATTTTAAAAATACACGTTTTACGCCTACATATTAAAGCTGTGGTAATGGTGCTTGCTTATATCAGGGGGGGGGGGGGGAGTTCTGTGATTACTGGCGATAATTTGTTATTTCCCTTATTACTAAACTTCAATGCTCGTTTTTGAAAGTTGAATATACGCTGCCTGTGTAGCTATTTAATAAGCGAATAAATGACCTTTGACCTTTGATTATGGCTTTCGGAGTACCACCCCCCTCCCCCATAACCACCCCCGCCCCACCGCTCTAAAGTCGTCTTTTATATACATTCCGACCAAAATATATGTGATATGTGTATACTACCGACAACGGATTACGTCTAATTGTTCTACAATATATCGGCCAAATACATCTTACGAAGATTGTTCTAGACAATGTCTGGGTATCGGAGGCACCACACATTCCGACATAGAATATTCTAAAGGGCTAAATCTAATTGTTAAGGCCAGTTCATTTTTCGTCAGGGTCGCTGAGATGTAAATAAGGTTAGTGCACGCGATTTTTCGCGAGATTGTAGGTTAGGTTTAAGAATTTTGGGGAGAGGTTAAGTCTCCACAGAAGCACTGACCTAGGATGTTGGCGGTGCTTATGGGAAAGAGGTAAATATTGAAAGGGATGAGCTAAATAATAAATTAGGCAAAAAGCTTAATGCTTAACTTATATATAGGTACAGTTAATGTGTACAAGAATAAGGTTCTAGATGGCTGAATCCCTTTATAACGTTTTTTTAAATGGCAAAGCGATGAAAAGGGTTGATATAAATGTGATGGTGTATATATATTCTATAGTAAGGTAGGCCTACATATTACATTCACACACCCAATATTAATCCAATGTCATGATTTCCAACAATGTCAAATTCTCCATTAAAAAAAAATAAAATAGAAATTTGACATTGTTGGAAATCATGACATTGTATTAAAGATACATTATGGGAAATTCGATAAAGAGTTGGCAGTTCTCATTATAATAGTTAAAAACTAGATAACGTAAAGGCAATTTGCTGAAAATTTCATTCAAATTGATCCGCTATGAACCCTAGCCTCGTTCATCATTACTAAAGTCAGTACGATAAACAGCATAGTCTCGATTATCCATTTAATCGTTAAATCGTGAAGGAAAGTTATAATCCACTTAAGATAGCAGGCTAGCGATGCCATGTAGAGTTGATTATGGTCTGGATAGGTTAATTAATGTCTAATTAATAATTTAGATAACATTTCAGGCCTAAAGAAAGATCTGCAACAGACAGATTTAGCTCTTGCATAATGTATGTTTAATATTTCCAACATTTTATTAGAAAAAAAATGAGAAATATGACATTGTTGGAAATATTAATCCAGTGTCACGATTTCCAACATTGGATTAAAACTTAAATTTAAAAATAATAATAATAATTTCACTCCTGGATTCGACCCCCCCCCCCCCCCCACACACACACGCCACCGATTGTTATTACATATCACTATTATATATAAAATGTTAAGAAAAGTAATGAAATGGGGTTTAACGTCCTACGCTTCTGCACCTAACCTGGGCTAATGAAGACGGGCATACGCGATACAGTGTGCTATGAGGGAAATTTTGCCCGGGCAGCGGCGCTACGGCCTACTCTTATATCGAATTCCAACTGCCAAGGGGTCTTTTACGTGCACGCCAATGTGTACACGGGACCTCGGTTTTTCGTCCTTGTCAGGCCCTCCGTTCTGCATCACTGACAAGGGGAAACCACGCCGGAAAATCGAGATGAACTTTCTCGGCCAATGCAGGGATCGAACAATCGACCTCCAGGCAAGCGAGTCAGTGCCTTACCCACTTAGCCACGTGATCCCCCCCCCCCCAAAAAAAAAAAAAAAAAAATGTTAAGACTTACCTTGCTGTGATAAATATATACAAATCCAAGGTTAATTAGTATCGATATTTAAAATCAATATATCGTATTGACAACAATTCACCTGGTGACGACAACTGGGCATACCATATCGATATTTACAATTAATATATCGTATTAAACACAATTCACCTGGTGATGACAACTAGGGATACCATATCGTTATTTAAAATTAATATATCGTATTAAACACAATTCACCTGGTGACGGCGACTGGGCATACCATATCGATATTTAGAATTAATATATCACGATGTTCGTATTGAACACAATTCAGCAGTTGCCGACGACTGGGGATACCATATCGATATTTAAAATCAGTATATCGTATTAAACACAATTCACCTGGTGACGACGACTGGGCATACCATATCGATATTTAGAATTAATATATCACGATGTTCGTATTGAACACAATTCACCTGTTGATGACGACTGGGGATACCATATCGATATTTAAAATCAGTATATCGTATTAAACACAATTCACCTGGTGATGACAACTGGGCATACCATATCGATATTTAAAATTAATATATCACGATGTTCGTATTGAACACAGTTCACCAGTTGACGACGACTGGGGATACCATATCGTATTTAAAATAAATATATCACGATGTTCGTATTGAACACAATTCACCTGTTGCCGACGACCGGGGATACCATATCGTTATTTAAAATTAATATATCCTTTTGAACACAATTCACCTGGTGATGACGACTGGCGATACCAGAATAAAAGAGGTGTTGAAATAACATGAAATATATATTATATTGATATACACGGAAGTTTGTCCGGTATCATGATATCCATATTGAACTATAAAGCCACCCATTCAGTCTTTTCTTATACCTGTATATACACGATATTATATTACACAGCACTATGGTTTAATATAAACTCCATTCAATACAAGACCTATTGAAACGCCCTTCTTAAAGGGAACGGTCGGGGTTAACATTTCAATCAAAAGCGACAAACGTAACTGAGGGTTGAACTTAGTGTCTTGAATTTAATTTCTCATTTAAAATATTTACATGGGTAGTTGATATTTAAAAGACAATTTATTCCGAAAAATAGAAGATATTTTTTGCCCAGTTTACAGAAAGTCTCTTCTTAAAGGGTACCGTAACCCCCTCTTCTTCTTTTTTAAGTAAACGCTTTTGCTTTTTGGCTTAACTTACTCAGATTGTTTATTTAACATTTTTAAAACTAAGAAACAAAATATACCAACGCTAGATAATCTCGCGGCTTGGATTAAATTGGATATAAAATAGGCCCATCGGTATTAATTCGCGGACAATCAAATAGCGGCGGGCTTATTACATAGCGAGCAGAATAGATCGATGAAATTTCTGTTCAACATATCGTTGTAAATACTGAACGAAGTTGAACGCTCTGTGGACCGATATTCCCATTAGAGATTCTTTTTCACGATATTGTAGTTTTCAAGGGATTCCTGCAATTAAACTTTAATATATAAAAGACAATGTAATCCGTAAATTAATATCTTGTGTCTATTAGTCATGCTGAGCTTTCATCATCCTCGGTATCCCCATGTGGTATCGTTCCGTTCTAATTCAATCCGTAAATTAATATTTTGTGTCTATTAGTCATTCTAAGCTTTTATCATCTTCGGTATCCCGATGTGGCATCGTTTCCTTCTACTGAATGATACTACTGGGGATACCGAGGATGAGATTTCACAGTTGCGGAGAAGAAAAGATATCGGGTACAGAGTTCAACCATGACATAACTAGATCAATCGAGATAAAATATGATTTATCTTTATCTCATGAATCCGTATGCACACGGATCTCTTTAGCAGTCAGCGAAAAATAATCCAAGAAAACAGAGAAAACATTCGATGCAATCGAATCCACTCCTCCGACTTGGAGCGAGCTCATTATTTGCTTGGAAATCGCGTTGATCTCATTATAACTTACACATCTTTGGTTGTATTTTATAGGCTAACACACATAGCGATTAAAATTTTCGAGCCATGGTGGCTCAGTGAGTTAGGCGCTGGCTCACTAGCCATGAGATCCCGGTTTCTGACCCTTTGTTGGTCGAGAAAGTTCCAAGGGATTTTCTTATGCGACATTCACTTGTCTGTGGTGTAGGATGGGGAGATAGGGCAGCGTTTATTTGTTCGATTGGTCCCGTGTACACGTTGAAGTGCACGTAAAAGAACCCTTGACAGTTGGAATTCGCAAGAAGAGTAGGTAGATACGCTGCTGTCCTAATAACTTGATATCATTAAGAGAATACTCTTCTAAACGTCGCCAAAATAAATAAGTAGCTGTTTCTTCCATAAGTATGTGTTTTTGTGTATTATCAATATTTAGTTTATGTTTCGGTGTTGTGATCGGTATGATTTAATTAAGATTTAATATAGCGAATGAACGGAGTAGAAGCCTGAAGTAGTCAATAGAAAGACTATAAAATCAAATCAAATAGCAATCTTCTGTTTGTATTGTGTGTTTATTTCAACGGCTCGTGCTAGTCTATGTAATATACGTGTATTTTATAGTCGATTGACATATAAAAACATAGTGGCGGCTCCACAATTTACTAGTAGCGAGGTGTGTGCATGTGTATGTTGGTGTGTGGTGGGATGGTGGTGGTGGGCTTTTTTTGTCGTAATGCTCTTCTTTCTCGCATAAAATGACAAAATGATGGTGTGAAAATTAAATTAGTTATTAGTCCAAGATATTTTATTGCCTAATTATAAACTGATCTGAGCACAGCAGCAGTCGTGGCCCCTGGATTTTCCAGTATGGGGTGGGAATGCTCTCCATAAAAATGTCACAGATTTCCCGGCGAAATACGTCAAATAGGGTTTCATTTATAACGGACACAGTGAACTGGGCCCTATTCACGAAAACTTAAACTAAAATAAAATCGAAATTTTAAGAAATACTGCAACTTCATTGGATATATGCAAATGGATTTTACTGGTCAGCCAATTGAATTGCAGTATTTCTTAAAATTTCGATTTTATCTTAGTTTAAGTTTTCGTGAATAAGGGCCCAGAAATTATTTGTTTTACAAACTGCGCCATTTTGTGGGCTGCCATTGTAAATATTCAATTAAGCATATAGCATATTATTATGAACTTTCATCACATTTCAAAACCTTTGCTAACTGTTTCACGTTGCCCATTTGGAGGGTCGGGTTGTCATTAATCAGTCAGAGCATTGGCTGGAAGATTTTCGACGATATCACAATTGTAGGAGCAAATGGTAAGTCCGCAATTACCACTAGTAACTGTACTGTCTAATGAAACACCCGCCTCGTAAAAAAAAAAAAAAATCAAAAAAAATCAAAAGGTATATTATTTTGAAATTGATCTCGATATATTTGTGAACGGAGTAAAAACTACATTTGATAATATAGACAGTAGGCCTAGCCTAATAATTTTACTGTCTACTTTATGTTATGTATACTTACATTATGTATACTCTATGAATAATAATACTATTAATTATTATTACTAGGTAGACTAAGTAGGCCTAGGCCTAAAAATTTACCACATCTGTAACTTGTACGCTAAAAAACCCTTGACAGTTAAAAGTCGATAAAGAGTAAAGGGAAACACCACTGCCTGTATACCTGATATTGATGTATGCGTATGTTTTGTATAATGTTCTTAATGGACGTAATATGCAAATAAAAAAGTTGAAAGTTGAAGTTGTAAAATTCTAATGAAAATAAACCCTCTCCGATAGACGATAGATAGAGTATAGACTAATAATAATTATTATTATGTCCATGGCGTTGGGGTGGACATTTGATAGCAGATGGGGATCACGTGGCTAAGTGGGTAAGACGCTAGCTCGCTAGCCTGGAGGTCGGATGTTCGATCCCTGCATTGGCCGAGAAAGTTCATCCAGATTTTCCGGCGTGGTTCTCCCTTGTCAGTGATGCAGGACGGAGGGGCTGACAAGGAAAGCTGTCTAGTCGTTCGGATGGGACGAAAAACCGAGGTCCCGTGTACACATTGGCGTGCACGTAAAAGATCCCTTGACAGTTGGAATTCGATATAAGAGTAGGCCGTAGTGCTTTGTCCGGACAAAATTTCCCTCATAGCACACTGTATGGCGTATGCCCGTCTTCATTAGCCCAGGTTAGGAGCAGAACAGTAGGACGTTAAACTCCATTTCATTTTATTTCATTTTTGATAGCAGATGACGTCTATAATAGATTTTAGAGTTATCGATCTTGTTTTACACAGGTGGAGCTGTCTTTGTTTTTAGTATTTTATTATTACTTTTTACGACGAATTTCTGCTCTGATCAAGATCTGAATTGGCCTAGTATGGATTAGAAACAGTCATGTTCATAACTCTTTTATACGGAGGCAAGTATAGTAAAATCTACGATAGGCCTATAATTAATTTACAACGCAAGGCTCACGACGTAGCGTCCTCTTCTTCAAATCAAAGCCTGTCAAAAGGGGCTTAGGCCTAGCCAGGCTACCGGTCTTTCTTGGACCATGGCTAAAATTTAAGAAGTTTAAGCGAACCAAAACACTACAGTGAAGCAACAACAATGTCAATGAATACCCTGCCCTTGCGTCAACACACCTGCTTCCTACAATGAAATAGTAACTGAAAAGCCTGAAATTCAAGTAGCCTACTAAATACTAAAATAGACCCATCTGTTTCGTCTTTATTTATATGAAATCAAATGTCATGTGAGGATTGAGAAGAAAAACCTTTTGCTTCAAACGCCTCTGCCCTGTTAAAACCTTCGCCATTTTAAACACCACAGGACTGACTTGACCTAAAGTATACAGGTTTGAAAGTTGTTCTGTATTAGACGACATATCATTAAAGTTAAAGATGCATCCGGTACCGTAGTAGTACTAAGTAGTACTAGTAGACCTACTGTTGCTACGATAATATTAATAAACAATATGCCACATCTTGTCAAAACTTCAAACAGTGGTAACTTCGCTGAGAATAAAGTAATTTGAATGAAAGTTTCAATATATTAATTTTGCATTATGTATTTTGGAACTGTAATAGCAAGAATTAGGGTCAGCTCTTTATCTAGACCTCACATAATGAATCTTTTTATGTCGTACCGTACACAAACCGCTGTCTCAATGACCGAGAGTTTTTCCATTCTTTATCCCCCTTGTTGGTGGTACAGACATGGAACTGCCCACACTGATCCGCAGTGAATATTTGCTTGGCCGCGACAATCACTGATAAGGATGACATTGATGCGGCTTAATGAGCTAGAAATATTAACTTTTTTCCTGCGACAAATTAAATTAAATTCTAAAACATTTTTTGTATATATTGGAAAAATAAATAAAGGCGTTTGACGTATTTGTAGTTAAAAATTATTTCCGATTTAGTGTAAATGGGTATTAAAATGACTAAAATGCAGCATTCTCTCCGAAGCAGTTATGTCTTATGTAACCAATGCACGCGCCATTCAGCCAATGATATACACCGCGTGCTGTGACAGCACGTGTTAAGGCAGTCATCTATGACAGAGATATTATACGAGACTCGTAATTCTCTGTGAAACAGATTGGGAACTGCCTAGCCGCGTGTACATAAAAAGACTATTGAGATTTGGAATGCGAAGAAGAGCAGATGGACCGGACAAAATATCCCCCACAGCACACTGCAAGGCGTATGTCCAACTTTTTTTTAGTGGGATGCTAAGTCGGAACCTGTGTTGGGGCATACCGGTAATTCAACTAATTGATTGAAATATTTTTTGTGTTTTGCAGATTCAATGACGAAGTTGTTAAATGCTGACTGTGGTTGTCGTAATTTTGTTGATTACGTAAAAGATGTCTGTAATTTTGATTCTGGTGGTAAGAACAAAAACATGACAGAGGCCGATCCAGGAATTTTGCCAGGTTCCTGAGACAATGTACCCCCCCCCCCTCCCATTCGGCAAACCTCGACAGATGTAGGGTATCGGAATCTGCCGAGGTTTGCCGAGTGCCCCCGCCCACATTGTCTCTGTCGTCATTTTGGCGTATATACATACACATTGAGCTTTTTAAACAGAGAAATTCAACACCTCGTTTGACGTCAATTTTTATTATGAATTAATACAATGACATTGTGATTCAATTTCATGGATGCAAAGCATTAATTGTGATATCACATAATGTCTATATCATTATCTCGTGATTTGAGTGCCCATCCCGTCCATTATCTGACGATAAAGGATAAAGACGGCCGAGAAACTTTTCTCATTAAAAGTGTTGATTTACAAAAAAAAAATTATGTAGCTGAGCAAGTGGGCGAGGGGGGGGACGAAAGTGCAGTTACTTTTCTAATTTCAATACGGCAAGGTGGGAGGTGTGGGGGGGGGGGGGGGGGGCGGATTTAAGAAATGTGCGCCAATTCGTACGAATGCTGGTAAATAAACGATGCGTGTTAAACTACAATTCTCCTCTCTCGTGTTACAATTTTACAAGCATAACCACGGATTTAAATAAAATACAATAATGTACTCACGAGACATTAAACCCCATTTTAACTTATAATTATAGCGAGAACTGTCAGCTCTTTAGCTAATTTTACCTAATGCCCTGTTAACCCCACTCCATTTCATTTCATTTAATATCTTGTAAAAGAACCGTAGACCGTAGAGCCGCAGTCCGGGCAGGCACAATTTCTCTCATAGCACAATGCATAGCATTAGGCGGGTGTAGATAACAATGCACCTAGAACAAATTGCAACAGAAATCAGGTGTGGTCTCTAGTACTTCCATAACAAAAGCGGCCATTATCGGTCTTGGGGAAATTTGCATAATTAACATAAATCCAAGATGGCCGCTAGTGGATAAGAAAATCGCCGAAATCTCCGAATCGGTTGACTTCAGTGTAAATAAATGTATTAACGACCTATAGGAAATCGATACTCTCGAGTTCAAAAATGCCAACATTTTTTACCTACGACCTTATTATGACGTCGTAACGTCATTTTGATGGCATTACGTCGTTCTCATTATCAAATTGTATTGAAACCAGGAACCGCTGTACAATTTCTATAAAAGAACACATCTTCATCCAAACTGAAACTGTACATCATCGTTCATCTATAGCTGGGAGACACGGTGGCTCAGAGAGTAAGACGTTGGCTTGCTTACCTGGGGGTTCAGTGTTTGATCCCTGCGTTGGCCGAGAAAGTTCATCGGGATTTTACGGCGTGGTACCCCTTGTCAGTGGTGCAGGGCAGAAGACCTGGCAGGGGACAACGTACATCTTCGGATGAGACGAAAAACAAAAGCGCACACAATTGTCATATAATCTAATTGAATTCATAAGAAAAATCAAAATAAAAGATACACCAGATAAAAGCGCTATTAAAGATAGTTAACTTGAATACGCTTTTAAAAATATAGACCCTAGTTCACAAACCATTCTCAGACTTATGTTGAGAATTTGCTCAACTTTCAATCATTGTTTATGAGAAATATCTTTGATGCAGAAACACAAAACTTTCCAGCACATAGTTTCTTATTGATGTATTTGATACATTAAAGCAACAAAAGTTTTATAAAGGGCTATATTTTAGTTAAAATAAGGCGAACAATTTTGAGTAAATTCACAACTTAAGTCTGAGAATAATATTTTGAGGGGGAAAAACCCATTTGCCTTCTAGCCGGCAAAATAAAGTGCTCGAAATTCCATGACTTTTGGTCTGGTGATATTCCGGATTGTGTGACAGTTTTCGGTCATCGATCATTAATTGTATCATCAATATTTCGGGAATTGAAATTTCTTTAAATTGACTAATGGATAAAACATTTAAAATCAGTGTAATTTAAATAAAAAAAAAGGGTGTTTTTCGGGCATATTTGTTTCATCAGTGAAATTTCTGGTGACATGTGAATGCAACGACAACAGCCTGGTTGATTGATTTGATTGATTGAGTTCAGATGTCTTCATTATGATTTAGAGACCCTCGACTCCCGGTCCGTCCCTGGTAACATCAAGACCGATAGTTACTGCGGTTTCATTTCTGTTTGTTATTCATTTCACGACCGGCACTTGTGATTACCCCAGTAGTACAGTTTTTCACAAGCTAGGGGGCCGAGGGTCTCTGAACCTGGCCTCGCGAGGGGTTCCCACTCTATTGGAGGTCCGGTGAGGTTCTGTCCTTGCTTTTACAAAACTGACCGTAAAAGATGATTTCTGTAATTTGTCCTGATGTTTCTAGCTTACGCACAAATTTGGTGGGTGACAATCCTATTTGAAATTAAGTTTTGAACCCAACATTGAATTCAGTAACCCTAAAAACCACCAAATCCACATATAAGACATATCCAACGGAAAAAAATGACGGTTAATTAAAATAGCACCAATTTAGATTTCATTTTGTCGACCATTTTGAATTTCTACCATCAAGAATTCTCGAAATTTATTTTTGAGATCAGAGTTGTGCCAACAACTTCAAAACACATATATAAGATATATAACCAAATTCCGCAAATTTGGAAAACACTTTGCCGACCATTTTGAACTTCTGCCATCATGGAGTCATTTTTGAGATCAGTATTGAACTCGGCGACATCGAGAACCGTGGAAATGACATGTTACAAGTAATATCCAACAAGGAAAAATGACGATTAAATTAACATCTGCCGATTTGTGTTGCTGCCATTTTGGATTTTAGAAATTTATCTTTTAATTCGGACATCGAAAACCATATAAAAGTCATAGCAAAAGTCATATCTTATGAAATTATCGCTGCCCTTTTATTACCATATTATTTATGTTGTTTGTTTTTTTAAATTGCATTATATTACCAAATTTGGCAGCCACTTTGAAAGAACTGCTCGGCACCATATGAAAAATACATTTTTTTAATTGATATTTGTCAAATTCGACTTTTAGGCACATTTGGCTTGCATAATCGTTCTGTGTTTGAGGAATTTAAAAATTATTTATTCTTCCACCACTGAAACACATTCCTGAAGACCGCCATATTGAATTATGTTGATTACGTCATTTTACCTTGGCCAAATTCGACCGATTTTGAGTATAATTTTGTCTGACATATTTATCATTGAACCAAACTGCATTGGTGCAATTTGTTTAAGGTAAAACGTTATATCTTTCCCCACCTATATAATGCTGCATGAAGTAAATAAAACGTTTTGTAATGATAAGTAAAGCTGTATGACACCATGGTTTTTGTGGCGTCATAGTTGGTATCCAAAATGGCGCCTGGAACTTTCCTTATATAGGGCTTTGGTTACGATAAGGTCGTAGGAAAAAAATGTCGGCAATTTTGAACTCGGGAGTATCGATTTCCTATAGGTCGGTAATACATTTAGTTGCACTAAAGCCAACCGTTTCGGAGATTTCGTCGATTTTCTAGTCCACTGGCGGCCATCTTGGAATTAAATTATTTATGCAAATTTCCCCAAGACCGATAATGGCCGCTTTTGTTATGGGAGTACTAGAGACCATACCTGAACAGTTCCCAAAGAAATGATTTCTGTTGCAGTTTGTTCTAGGTCCCCCCTATCATATTGTTATATCTACCCACCTACATATGAAATGAGAGAGAGAGAGAGAGAGAGAGAGAGAGAGAGAGAAATGGGGTTTAACGTCCGCTCGACACAAACTAGGTCATTTCGGGACTAACATTTGGTTTAATTTTATTTACATAATTCGCTTGTGCGTAGGGGTCTTTAGCAGTGGTAGGAAACCGGAGGACCCGGAGAAAACCGACGAGGTTGGACAGGCGACCCTACTTCTTGCCACGTACAGCATATGAAATGAAATGAACTGAGGTTTAACGTCCTACTGTTCTACTCCGACTGGGCTAATGAAGACGGGGTATGGTGTATGCCCAGTTTCGTTAACCCGGTTGGTGCAGAAAGGAAAGACGTTAAACTTCATTTAATTCCATTTTGTCCCCCTTGTCAGTGATGCAGGACGGAGTGCCTGACAGGGCCAGCTGCCTAGTCGTTCGGATGGGACGAAAAACCGAGGACCCGTGTACATATTGGCGTGCACATAAAAGTTCCCTTGGCAGTTGGAATTCGATATAAGAGTATGTCGTAGCGCCGCTATCCGGGCACACTGTATGGCGTATGCCCGTCTTCATTAGCCCAGTCGGAGCAGAACAGTAGAACGTTAAACCCCATTTCATTTTGTATATTGTAGCTGTTATAGATATTTGTGATGAGAATGGTAATGTGGCGTTTTTATCAACTAAAAGTAATAACGAGTGTGTTGGTAATAGTGTATTACATAGATCTGTCTATATACCACTTCGAGTAGAAAATGCACGTGAGTAGATACATATTAGCTTATATGATTTTTGGAATAATATTCTTTTCAGATTCAACTCCAACATTGTAGTTAAATACAGTATAATCTTTTTAGCGATCGAGAAACACGTTAACAGAACACAGTTATTTTGGAAAACAATCACTAGTTTTATTATAAAAGCACGACGTTTCGACAAGTATTCTCTTATAGTTATCACAATGACATTAGTGAGTGAGAGAGAGAAATATTTAACGTCCACTCGAAACAAACTAGGTCATTTCAGGACTAACATATGGTTCTATTTTATTTCAATAATTCCCTTGGTCGTAGGGGTCTTTAGCAGTGGGAGGAAACCGAAGGACCTGGTCACCCGGAGAAAACCCACGAGGTTGGACAGTCGACCCTACTCCTTGTCACGTACATATCAAGCACAGTGACATTAGTGAGTGAGAGAGAAAAATAGGATTTAACGTCCACTTGACACAAACTGGAATAATTATATGGATTCAATTTTATTTCAATAATTCGCTTGGTCGTAGGGGTCTTTAGCAGTGGGAGGAAACCGAAGGACCCGGTCACCCGGGGGAACCCCACGAGGTTGGACAGGCAACCCTACTCCTTGTCATGTACATTTAGTGAACTTAATGTCAATAATATTTAAAATCAATAGTGGAACCGTTTACATAAAATTTAATAACAGTAAATGATTTCTATTTTTAATTCTCTGTAAACATTGTAGTTGTTTGCAAGAGACTAAAAATCCATGAATTCACTTGATTTGATACTTATTGTTTGTTGCTTACAATATCTGTGTAGTTTGCGTCCCGGTCATTGGTTTGTCTTATCGGTTCGGTTTGTTTTTAATGCGGTTTGTCTTGCACTTACTTTCTAAATTTAACGTCTGACGGATTTTGCAGAGCATGTGGAAATGACAGTGGGTCAGTTCAAGTCCTGGGTTAAAGTAGCTAAGTCTCTAACTCAATTTCATACAAATTCTTACACGTTGAAAACACGAATTATTTGTCAATTCAAATCAACATTGATGCTGTAATCTTACCGGGAAAAGGCAGGCTTCTGATATCCAATATTTAAGACAAAATAAACATTTTACCATTGGTACACGAGTCGTGTTCCATAGTGCGTTTCGTCATCATTTGAAACAAGTGACCAGAAAGAGCGAGGCTAGACATATTCCACAACTCATGTCATACGATATGCAGAATAGACTGGAATAACCAGACGCTAGAAATTTCTATTCGGTTGAAACTTATGCCGTATTTCGCTGGATCTGACTGTTTTGAAATTAGAGTCAAAACGGAAACAATTGAATGTAAATCAGTTCATATACAATCAGGTTACATTATTATATGCGTTGCGACCCATTTGGGTCCATTTCTAGGTCCCAAATATTAGCGAATTAGCTCCTTTAAGGTGGTGTAGTGTTTAACACCAGTTAGATCAGCCTGAGACTCCCTCTGTATTTTAAATCAATCCGAGTTAAGGTCTTTGGTGTTGAGGTTGTGTTAAACATGGATATACTTACACTAGTAACACACTAGTGTCGTATCTGTGTTACTCAAACACTAATTTATACCTGAGCCCCTCAGTTTGTCTATATTTTCAATATCAATTTCCCGTTGTAAAAAAAAACAACATAAAAACTTATTAGATAATAATAACTTGATGAAGGTTATTATCTTGTCAAAAATAACTCTAACACTAACCGCTAGGGGTTAAAAAAAAATCTCAGTTCAAGTCATTTATAGAGAGAGAGAGAGAGAGAGAGAGAGATGGGGTTTAACGTCCACTCGACACAAACTAGGTCATTTCGGGACTAACATATGGTTTAATTTTATTTCAATAATTCGCTTGCGCGTAGGGGTCTTTAGCAGTGGGAGGAAACTGGAGGACCCGGAGAAAACCCACGAGGTTGGATAGGCGACCCTACTCCTTGTCACGTACAACCGGGGATTCGAAACCAAAGTCATTTATAACAACACTGGTGTGAAACATCAGACGATAAAAAAGGGATTCTTTTTTTTAACTTAAGGCTTTCAGATTTAGTTTCCAGGCGTAAAATGCTGTTTTTACCTATAACTGGCCAAAATATAAGGCAAAGAAATGAATGTTGATCGCTGACCTACTGATTTACGAGAATAATGATCAAATAGATAAACTATCTATTGAATATAATACACAGAGACAACACCTCACAACATACATTCAACATAGATCGCAGTTACTTAACTTCCCGAAAGCGGGGAGAAGTGGTTATTATATAGTCAGCCAGCCCATGCATTTGGGATTGTAAGGAGTACATATGAAGTTGCTGATTTTTTGTCTGATATTTCGGACAGATTCATAAAATTCCTCAACGATTGAATTTGCCAACCCAATCCATTTAGCCGATGGCAGAAATATGTGTTCAGTATTATACATTGATAGTATAATTTTTTTTTTAATTTGTTTTAAACAGTATTTTTATTCATTAAATCTGAATTTGGGGAACAGGCTATGCCTATGTGTAACCCCTCTTTCTGTAATGTCCTGAATGTCCAATATATTGTGTATCCGAGATCAGTGGTGAGACACATCATAAGTGGTATACCCGTCGCTGCACATGACAAAACTGCAGCAGAGTGGTCAGCTGAGTTTTTTTTTAAAATATTTAAACAATATGCAACCTAATAATGTATTATTGGGAAATGCAGCTTATAGAGAGAGAGAGAGAGAGAGAGAGAGAGAGAGGGTTTAACATCCACTCGACACAAACTAGGTCATTTCGGGACTAACATATGGTTTAATTTTATTTCAATAATTCTCTTGCGCGTAGGGGTCTTTAGCTGTCGGAGGAAAACGGAGGAGACATAGAAAACGCACGATGGTTGGACAGGCGACCCTACTCCTTGTCACGTACAACCGAGGATTCGAAACCATGTCAGTTGACTCAATGACAGGCCTTATGATACAGAGCGCATGTGCTAACCATTCGCCCCCCCCCCCCCCCAGCTTATAGAGAACTTCTTAGTGGCTAACTTATATGCATCAACCTTACTGGTTAGGGTCTGTATGCAATTAATAATCTTGTCAATCTTCCAATTTGTTTGCATCTGCAACACGAAATGAATGAATTAGGGCAGGATACAAAAGGGAAAACAGTCAAAAATAACACTAGTGTTGTAGTGTTTTATTTTTTCCACCAGTCTTAGCACTGGTATTAAACTAGTTTAAACTCAGGTTAAGGTACTAAAAAGAACACCAGTTATATACCACTACAACTCAACCTTAACACAAGCGTACTTGAATTGACCCAGTGTCTAGCCAAAATTCCACGAGGAATACACGTGTCCGGTACGTGTGTCAGTGGCCCGCCTTCTTTAGCCCAGTCGGGGCAGAACAGTAGTACGTTAAACCCCATTCCATTTCATTTCATTTCGTGTGTCACCGACCATAGGTTAACCATAGCTCTGGCATAAATGTGCTGACGTGCTATTAAACACCATTTCATTGTAACCATAACAATCATGAATAAAAACGAACATTCGGAGCACAAAATACAAAAATGTGAACGTCATTCAGGCAAATCCAATTATAAAGTTTAATTTTCAGGTGAAGATGACACATCGGTTAAGACCCTGGTACCCGTTCTACATGAATGGCAAAGAAGATATCCAGCATTAGAAAGTAGGTTAATTGGTACTGTTTTAATAAAACGCCATATCAATTTAAACTATCGATGTTGTTGTTTTAAAGGAGCTAAGTCTCTAACTCAATATTTTCCATAATATTCGAAATTAGAAACAAGAATTGAATATTGATCAGTTTCAATCAATATTGATGTTGTCATCCAATATTTAAGACACAATTAACATGAAATGAAATGAAATGAAATGGGGTTTAACGTCCTACTCTTCTGCACCTAACCTGGGCTAATTGAAGACGGGCATACGCCATACAGTGTGCTATGAGGGAAATTTTGCCCGGGCAGCGGCGCTACGGCCTACTCTTATATCGAATTCCAACTGCCAAGGGATCTTTTACGTGCACGCCAATGTGTACACGGGACCTCGGTTTTTTTTGTCCCATCCGAACAACTAGGCAACTGTCCTTGTCAGGCCCTCCGTTCTGCATCACTGACAAGGGGAAACCACGCCGGAAAATCGAGATGAACTTTCTCGGCCAATGCAGGGATCGAACACCCGACCTCCAGGCTAGCGAGCCAGCGCCTTACCCACTTAGCCACGTGATCCCCCGACACAATTAACATTTTATAACAAGTACACGAGACGTGTACCCTACGGTTTTGGGGTCATTTTGTAATGAACAAATAAAAAAAATGTCCTACAACACAATGTGGAAGTAATTAGTAAAGGCCGATTCACAAACTACAATATAAAAACGTGTACAATGCACTAAGCAGGCGTAAACGACTGCCGTATTTCACTGAACATATTGATTAGAAATTTCAGTTTGTTTTTTTTTCTTTCAAAAATTGAATACAAAACACTTTATATACATTCATATTAAATTAATATGTGCTTTTAGAACCATTTTTGTTTATTTCAAGGTTCCAAAAAATAGAGCCATGCGTCCTTTAACCTTTAAAGCAGGGACTGGTCCCTATACACATGGTAATCTTCTTCTTGTTTTTTTTAGTGGGGGGGGGGGGGGTTAACGCGTGTACGTTAGTTCATAGGGTTTGTCCTTGAGTCAAGTAGCATTGTGTCGATTCCCTGCGTGTACGTGACAGGTCGACAACCAGACCTGTTGGTGTCTTCTATGCTTTTATTGTAATTGGATGTGGCAGAAATGTAATAATTAACAATAATCAATCTTTGTTTTGAAGAAAAAATTGACTTAGTAGCAGACCTTATGATGTAGCGCGCACGCGTTAACCACCCCATCCCCAATATTTTAGATATTAGGATCTTGTCACCAATAGCACCATTTTGAACATCGTCTCCTCTCTGGTGCGTGTAAAGAGTTTTATTAACATTATCATCATACCAATATAATAATGTTCAATCTATTTGTAGAAAAGTTGAAGAACCAGATGGCGGGAGAAAAAGGTAAGCGTCCAGTATAAATAGAACCAATTACGTTATACTGACAGGGCCCTCAAATGGGGGGGGGGGGGCTGAGGGGTCATGGCAAGGTAAACATCCAGGTTAAATAAATAGAACCGATTACGTTATACTGATTGTGACATCAGAACGGGAAATCGATTATTTCGCCTCGCCAACGTCCTGTACACGTTGGTGTGCGCGTATAACAACCCATGACAGCTGGAATTCGAAATTACATGTAGTTTAAGCCGTAGCCCCGATCTCCGGGCAAAATTTAACTCAAAGTCAAAGCGGTATTCCCGTCTTGATTAGGAATGGTGCAGAAAAGTAGGAATCTATTTCATTTCATATCTTTCCATTGTCGAAATCGTAAATAAATGAAATAAAATGGGGCTTAACGTCCTACAGTTCTCCTCCGACTGGGCTAATCAAGACGGACATGAACTCGGCCAACAACGGGAGAGAACCCGACACCTCCAGGCTAGCAAGCCAGCGTATTACTCACTTAGGCACCTTACCGTGGCTCTGTAAATACAGGTAGGTGGTATATAAATAAAATAATGTAAACTTTACTTACGGGGTGGGATCCCCCGCTTTCATTCCACTGCTAAAGGCCCCTACGCGCAATCGAAATATTGAAATAAAATTAAACCATGTTAGTCCCGAAATAACCTAGTCTGTGTCGAGTGGCCGTTAAACCCCATTTCTCTCTCTCCATAAACTTATTATTAATACATCTATGTGAATATCTTTTTAGCGGGAACGGAACCAAGATCAGGTAAAAAAGAGAGAGCCGGGAGAGATAATAAAGACTCAACACAGGGTGATGTGGCTAAACGTTCCACCACCAGCAAAAAGAAGAAATAAGTTGAAGCCAGTGCTACTTCAGAAACGGAATTAATATCACCGTAGAAATAAATCCTGTAGTTCTGGGTGTTTTGCGCGTAGCAATAATGAATACCGTGTTTTTAAAAATATTCTTTAAATTGTATTCCATTGGTTGTAAATTAATTCTTTAGGTCAAAGAATGGCCATCTGTTATCATATGACCATGTTTTTGAAAACTAAATAAAAACAAAAGAACATTATCTACTATTTAAATTTAAAAATGAAATTCGTAATATAGGGAATTGGTTCCCCGAGGTGGTGAAAAGGACCCCCAGAGTCAAAGAAAAAAAGAGAGAGGGATGGGGTTTAAATTCCACTCGACACAAACTACGTCATTCCGGGACTAACATGTTTCAATTTTTATTTCAATATTTCGCTTGTGCGTTGGATCTTTAGCAGTGGGCGGAAACCGGAGGACAGGAGGAAATTCACGAGGTTGGGTCACCCGTCCCCTCCCTTCAAGAAAAAGGTCCCTGACTTCAGTGCATGGCCCCATGTTTTCGGTACTAAGAAAAATGAATCCTGAGCTATAGGAATGATACCAAATCAAGTACAGAGCCCGTTCGAGATAGGGAGTAGTATTTTCAAAAGGGTTTATCCTGCCATAACTTCATCCAAAGGTTTATTAATCTATACATATATCATATAGAAGAATAATAATATTCATTCAGCTTTGATTATATTTGACCCCAGTGATGCCCTGTATTTTACCCTAGTGATGTTCTGTATTTAGTGATGTCCTGTATTTTACCCTAGTGTTGTCCTGTATTTTATCCCAGTGATGCCCTGTATTTTACCCTAGTTGGTGTCCTGTATTTTATCCCAGTGATGTCCTGTATTTTACCCCAGTGTTGTCCTGTATTTTACCCTAGTGATGCCCTGTAATTTACCCTAGTGATGTCCTGTATTTTACCCCAGTGTTGTCCTGTATTTTACCCTAGTGATGCTCTGTATTTTACCCTAGTGATGCCCTGTAATTTACCCTAGTGATGTCCTGTATTTTACCCCAGTGTTGTCCTGTAATTTACCCTAGTGATGTCCTGTATTTTACCCCAGTGTTGTCCTGTATTTTACCCTAGTGATGCTCTGTATTTACTCTAGTGGTGTCCTGTATTTTACCCCAGTGATGTCCTGTATTTGACCCCAGTATTGTCCTGTATTTGACCCCAGTGATACCCTGTATTTTACCCAAGTCATGCCCTTTATTACCTCAGTGATAAACTACTTGGTTCTCCATTTTTTCCTAGTGAAAAGCTCTGATGACAAAAAAACAACACCAAGTCATATCTTTTTAATACATGATTTTTTTTTTTTTTCTAATTTCTCTGACATATTTATCTTTCATCCTTTAAAAAAATGTACATCAAAAACATGACAAGTAATAATGCATTTATTATCAGGATTGTTTCATTTTCATAACAGATGACTTGGGGGTTTTATGAGTACTGCTTGTGTTGGGTGTCGATTTAGGGGTTTTATTAGCACTGCTTGACTTGGGTGTCGATTTAGGGGTTTTATTAGTACTGCTTGTCTTGGGTGTCGATTTAGGGGTTTTATTAGTACTGCTTGACTTGGGTGTCGATTTAGGGGTTTTATTAGTACTGCTTGTCTTGGGTGTCGATTTAGGGGTTTTATTAGTACTGCTTGTCTTGGGTGTCGATTTAGGGGTTTTATTAGTACTGCTTGACTTGGGTGTCGATTTAGGGGTTTTATTAGTACTGCTTGTCTTGGGTGTAGATTTAGGTGTTTTGCTAGTACTACTTGTCTTGGTTGTAGATTTAGGTGTTTTACTAGAAATACTTGACTTGGGTGTAGATTTAGGTGTTTTACTAGAATTGGGTGTTTCTGTAGCCTTACTAGATTTGGCATCACTTGATTTTGGAGTTACTTTTGGCATTTTACTTGAATTTGGTGTTTTAAGTTTACAAGAATTCATTTTATGGGTGTTACTAGAGTCTTCATCACTGTCCACATCTGTTTCCATGGTAACATCATCAACACCTGGTGAAGTCGTTGACACACCTTTTTTACCCATGTACAGTTTATTGAATATTTCAGATGTCTTTGAATCCAAGAAATATTCCTGAATATAAACAGATTTCATCTGCTCCATTTCATCTGAAGAAAAGAAGACAAAATTATTACATTTAACATATTGTGCATTGTTAAGGATGAGAAACTGAGGTCCACATGTTTACACAATACATGTAGATGCACATAAAAAAATCATTTACATGGAAATGAGAGAGAGAGAAAGAGAGAGAGAGAGAAAGAGAGAGAGATAAAGAGAGAGAGAGAAATGCGGTTTAAGGTCTACTTGACACAAACTAGGTCAAACGGGTCCTCTGGTTTCCTCACACTGCTAAAGACCATACCCTATGCGCAAGCAAATTATTGAAATAAAATTGAACCATATGTTAGTCCTGAACTGACCTAGTTTATATCAAGTGGATGTTAAACCCCATATCTCTCTCTTTTACATCAATAGGAAATTATGTGCAAAGTTTTGTGTTTCTGGAACAAGATATTTCTCATAAACAGAGATTGAAAATTGAGTATAAATTCTTAACTTAAGTCTGAGAATGCTTTGTGAACTGCTCCCAGGGCATGAGCTAATTTTCCCCCATTTTAATTGATTCAAAGATGCAATTTTTCTATTGATGTGTTCTCCAGAACATACACCAAATCGCATATTATTGACAAATTTGGGGGATCCTTGTGCTAAATAGAGGCTTTGTCATTGAATCCCAATCAAATGATTCTAGTAAATTTTAAGTATTCATTCACCTGTATTGTTCAATGTCTTTATAATCTTCAAACCTTTTCTCCATTCTGATTTTCTATCTGTGCTTTTAACTGATTGGTCAATTAACACTAAGAGAACACTGTTTAACTCTCTTATTAAGACAGCAGGAGTATTGTCTCGGATCTCAGCAACTCTATCACTATCCTCCATTTTCTCTTCCAGATGTTCAGCCGTAAATCCATTAGAATACATATTTAAACACTGACCTACTATTTTCGTGTTAAAGTCATTTTCTTTAATAATTATTTCAGCACATTTCCTGGCTAAATCGCTTCCAGAAAGAATAACATAGCTTGCCCACTTCATAACCTTAACCTTTAATAGGATGTCCTTGACCCCTGAGCAGACATCAAGGCAATATGTCAAAGCACTAAGAAAACCAGTGGCTGTAGCATCAAGTGTTGAAGAATCCGATGCAGGATTCCAAGATAATAAAATTTCAACCACATCAATCTGGTTATGGACAAATTTTGGAGATTTAGCACTAAGGTCAAGGTTGTTGTCAAGTCTGTCACCTGTTTCCTTGACAACAGTCTGGTTGGTCTGGTCAATTTGATTATCCTTTCTATCATAATCACCACTTTCCTTCAGTTTCTGCCTCTCAGATTTATAAGTTGTTTTCTGGTGACTGGATAACTGTGATTTTGTATCCAAACCAAGTTCATTTAGAATTTGTTCTGCCTGTCTGGATAATTTGGCATTATTTTGATATTTTCCAATCAGCATTAAAACAAGACTTGTGTCTCTAAGAGTAAAAGTTTCTATGGTAATCTTTTGACCTTGGTTGCTCAGGGTATTTATTGCTAAGGACAGTTGGTGCAATGATGATGAAAATATTCTGAGAATTTTGTTAAAAGCTGGTGAGTCATCTGGCCTGAAAAATATGAACATAAAAGAAATGTTTATAAACTGCATAAATGAAATGAAATTGAGTTTAACATCTTCTGCAACCAGGATATTAAAAGACCGGCATTTGCCATGCAGTGTGCTATGAGTACTATGAGGGAAATTTTGCGCGGGAAATTTTGCGCGGGCAATGGCGTTTCTGCCTACTCATTTAAAGTTTTGACACCCCTGCATTAGACTTTGTTAATGACAATTTCATTAATATTGAACAGTGTCAGTTCAGAATAACAGTAAACTTACCCAAATTTTGTTAATAATAATTTAAGACACTGGATAATCTGATGTATAAACTCCAAGGGGAAATAATTTGGTTCTTTAACATCAGTAGGTAAATCATTGAACACAGAAAACCACATGTTGAATAAAATATCACAGATAGATTCAAGATGGATGGAACTCACTTTCCTGAAATCAAAAACATATTTGTATTTATTAAATTTGATTCTATCTTTATATAATTCGATCCCTACATTGGTCGAGAAAGTTCATTAAGATTTTCCAGCGTGGTTTCCTCTTGTCAGTGAAGCAGATGGAGGGCCTGACAAGGACAGGTTTTTAGTCGTTCGGATGGGACGAAAAACCTAGGTCCCATGTACAAATTGGCGTGCACGTAAAAGATCCCTTGGCAGTTGGAATTCGATATTAGAGTAGGCTGTAGCGCCGCTGCCCGGGCAAAATTTCCCTCATAGCACATTGTAGGGCGTATGTCCGTGTTCATTAGCCCAGGTTAGGAGCAGAACAGTAGGACGTTAAACCCATTTCATCTTTATATAAAAGCATCATATTATCTAGAGAATGTGCATTATGTAAGAGCTAAGATACCTAATGCAAATCTTTCGTTTGGCCTCAAATGTTATATAAATCATCAATTAGACATTTATTCACATGTCAAGCCTATAATGAATGCTCAAGACCATCTGATGCTTTTGTTTATCAACAAATTTAAACCTGGTTGCTAGTTAATGATTTAATTATAAAATGGATAATCAAGACTTGTAACAACGGTAGAGATGAAAACCGAGACTACACTGTTCTTCTAATAACTCAGAATGAAGTAATTTGAATGAAATTTTCAATACGTTTATTTTGCATTATATATTTTTGAACTATTATAGTAAGAATGGTCAGCTCTTTATCTAAATCAACATTTTACATTTTCTATTTATCATCTTACGACATTTTGTAAACTTACATATTTTTTATAACTGTTAGAATCCAGGTTAATACACTGTTTCTTTCATACATCATAACAACATTCTCTACATCTAAACTAGCTGCCTTTATAATACCTAATATCAAACTCTGAAAATATACATAATTATCAATGGCCTAAACTAGCTGCTTTTATAATACCTAATATTAAACTCTGAAAATATACATAATTATCAATGGCCTAAACTAGCTGCTTTTATAATACCTAATATTAAACTCTGAAAATATACATAATTATCAATGGCCTAAAAACTTCCAGACAAAAGATTAACACCAAAGCTCAAATCTGACTAAATTTTGATTTTGAGCATTTGAGTAATATCAAAGCCCCGAGTTCACAAAACAGACTTAAGTTAAGAATTTACTCAAAATTGTTCGCCTTATTTTAACTAATATATAGCTCTTTACAAAATTTTTGTTGTTTTAATGTATCAATGTAAAAAGTTTTGTGTTTCTTGATCAAAGAAATTTCTCATAATCAGTGATTGAAAGTTGAGTAAATTCCTAAGTCTGAGAATGTTTTGTGAACTCGGCCCCAGGGTTCTACGTTTTAAAATCCTACTTTTTTGCACCAAACAGGATAATGAAAATGAGCACCCACCATGCAGTGTGCTAAGAGACAATTTTTGCTCAGATAGTTGAATTTGAACTAAGTCAGATATTCACCTCAGGTATATCTACACCACATTTGAACATTTCGACCTCAATCAAAGTTATTGTGTTCCAAAAGGTACGATGGCCAGACGGAAAGATGAATTTATTTTGATAGCACCCTGCTTTCTCTGAAAGGCGTGTGACAAAACAGTCTGTGTAACAAAGAAATTAACCTTCATTAAAGACAGATGAACCCATTTTAATAGTACCCAGAAGAAGAAGTCTGTAATGTAAGAAATGACACTAACCTGACTATGTGCATCACTAACAGAACTTGTAAAATAACTTTCTAATAATTTAAAACAATACAGATGACCATAAATCATATAATCTTCATTTGTTCTCAATCCATCAGCCATTAATGATAAAATCCAGATTCGCTCTTGATGATGCTGGGAAAATATAAATCAATTATATTGTAAACAGGTTATCATAACGTGTCCAGAATCACTGGTACCTTGCTTGTAGTGCTTTAAAGATTCAAAGAATTACCTCCTAAAATTTCAATAATTTGCTTAATTTGCATTAGCAATGGGACATAAGTGAATGCCCATGAGAAAACTCACGAGTTTATGCAGGTGACACTAGTCCTTGTCAGGTGGCTTGGGATCAAAACCATGCCACTTGACTCAATAACTGACTTGATGATCTAAATAGGACAAATTACACTAATTAGCCCTGGGCACAAGAAAAAGAAGCGATTTCATTGTGCACAGGTAATAAATACCCGTCAGCAACTCTGCCAGAAGCAGAATAGGGCCTGCAGCCGTATATCCCAAGCCACCCTCTGATATTACCCATAGTTTAGAAGTATACAGCTGTTTGATAGGAAATCCTTCTATAAGTGAAAGAGAGAAATGGGGTTTGATGTCCACTCAACACAAACTAGGTCATTCCGGGACTAACATTTGGCTATATTTTCCTTAAATAATTTGCTTGCACATAGGGTCTTTAGCAGTGGGAGGTCCCGGAGAAAAACGACAAGGTTGGACAAGCGATCCTACTTCTTGCCACGTACAAGCAAGGGATCAAAACCGCGCCAAATGACTCAATGACAGACATTTTGAGCCAACGCGTACTCATTAGCCCCCTATTCTATAAGTATAATATATACATACATCTAATTCAGTACTGTTGAAGAAACGATAAAAACCAGGAACACGATCAAATTCTATTGTAGGCTTCGTTAACAAAAATGTTGTCAGCTTACGATACATGTGGTTCTCTGAAAGAAGACAAATATTTTTTAAATTACTAACGTAGCGAAAACAAATAAATTTCTTTTTCAGTTAACATTAGTTTAATAATTCTAATATTTTTTTGATTGGTTCCTAATCGAACTGGTCAAAGTGATAATGTATTTAAATGGCTGCAGTATCACAGGAAAATATTTTTTCTTACATTTATTTATTTATTTATTGTTCTAAGAAACAGAATACATTCGTGACAATGTAAAAAAAACCCCAGCGGCTGCCAGGCAGGATACGCCCACATTTTCGAGAGATGGATAGAAAACAAGCTAAAACGAAAGTGATTTTTCCTACAATCAAGGGCCATAATTCAGGAAATTACAAATTGATATGCGCAAATATCGACAGGAACCAAGATCTTTGAGTTATAAACTTACATTTCAAGTTTCAACAAAATCGGATAAAAATTGTGACCTCTATAGGGTGCACAACCTTGATATACCATATTTTTACGCAATTTGAGAACGAGGAGCGGCCATTTTGTCTGTCAGTTTTGTGCCGATTTTCACGAAATGCATCACTGACAAGGGGAAGCCATACCGAAAGTATCTGATGCGAATCAATGTAATATTTACCTGGAGTAACAAGTAACTTGGTTATTCTGGACAAATAACTAGTTATAACCGTACATAACTTCATATTCGATGTTTCGATACTTCGACTTAACAAATCAAAAACATATAACAGCTCTTCTGCCTCCGCAAACTGGGCCTTTTTCAAAACATCGTAGAATTTCTTCAAGATAAGATAAGCCACCTTTCGTATGTTGGTAGCGTAACTACTCAAGCCAGCAAACACAAGGGACAAACAGTTGGAGGTAATAAACTGTTTACTATTGACAACTATATCTGAAAAATTAAGAAAACAGTCTAAAAAAAATTCACAGTTAGAGGTAATGAACTCTTTACAGTTGACAGTTATATCTAGAACAACAGGGTGGATAGACGAAAGGGAGAAGAGAAGAGAGATGAATGGGAGGAGAGGAGAGGAAAAAGGGAAGAGAGGAGAGGAGAGACTAGATGGAGAACAGAGTAAAGCAGAGTGCAAATGGCAATTAAAACACACAGTAAAAAATCTTAGAAAGTCCCGTATTACAAATGCCTTATAAGACTGTAAATACTGCCACTAATGATTCACCGATATTAAAACTAAGACTCATATTACAAAATCAATATCCTGTTGTAAATTATCGAGAACTGTTTCCTGTTAAAATTTGAAAGTTTTCAATCTCCTTACAGAATACGTGACCATACATCTTTATCCCCTGACAGTAAGATTAACATTGTCATCAGGGTGCAGCCTAGTCTGCCACCAAATGTTGATTCATAAAGAGGCGCCCATTTTAAAAATATATCTACATTCATTCTTACACATCTGAGATATTTACATCACCTTAAGGAAAGAGGTTGAGGACTTACAAATGGCATGACCCTGTTTTTAGTTGTTCACTGAATGGTATTCTGCATATAAAAATGGGGTTTAACATCCACTCGACACAATCTAGGTTATTTCAGTACTAACATGGGTCAATTTTATTTCAATACTTTACTTGCGCATAGGGGTCTTTAGCAGTGGTAGGAAACCTGAGGACCCAGAGAAAACCCACGAGGTTGGACAAGCGACCCTAATCCTTGTCACATACAATCTGGGAATTGAAACCATGCCAGTTGATTCAATGACAGACCTTATGATACAAAGCCCACGCGTTAACCATTCGGTTATTCACCCCCACCACACCCCCCCACCCCCCGTATGCTGCTAATATATGTAAGAATTTGATATCATGACAGCTCACCTGATTGTAGTAACTGGTTAAAGACAGGTAATAAAAAACATGGATCATAACATTCTTCATCAGATTTATATTCTACAGCCCGCTTCACTTCTACTGGCTATAATAATATAAATAAATTTATTTAACAAAACACTGGTCTGACCTTCATGTAGTAGAGGCCTTCGAAAGTATAAAAAATATGAAACGTAATATAGATCTGTATTTTAATCATCCTTTTGTCCAATAACGATTTACAGGAAAATGTATGTTCAAAATGCTACATCCTCTCATATTACCTTAACATGACCTCTAAAAATTTTCTCACTATTGTCCTGCATGGAATAATATCATGTTACTACTTACGTTCAGTTTTCTATGAATGGGAAAATTAACAACAGTTCTGTGCAGACGGGATTCGTCCAAACATTCCAGCATGTCAGCCATCTTGGTTTCCCTGAGAACTGAAGGCGTCTGATATTTCGATGAAGAATAAAAATCAAGAGCTTTTTGACCCCAAAGAAATGGTCTGAAAATAAACAAGAAGATTCACTCATCACCGTCCCCCACACATGTATAGCAAGAAATAAGTCAAATTTGTTTCCATGGAAACACAAAATATTTTAAATCAGTGGGATTTTTAACATGGTACACACAAGGCCTTAATTTTTTCTTACCATCCGATTTACTAAGGGACATTTCACTGTAACTCGGGTATCATTTAATTTTTTGAATTTGCATTAATTTCTTTCATATTCATTCAATATCAAATCTTTGTTTGAAAATTTGTAAAAAATCATTTCAAATCATCAAAGCTGACCAATTAATTTTGATAATGAGTGTCCAAGTTACAAGTGCTTAATTTCCTGACCACCGTTTAAAAACTAATTATACATCAATAATCAATTGGGTTGTTTATTTTTTTACCAGTGATTGAGAAATTAAACTGGGAAACTCATTATCAAAACTGAATGGTCAGCTTCAAACTGGACACAATTTTTGGTGATTTTAAATGATTTTTATGAATTTTCAAACAATGATTTGATATAGAATTAATGCTAATTACACAAGATTAAATGATACCCGAGTTACAGTGTTTTCTGAACCACAATCAAGACTGGAAAATATTGATCAAACCCTGGATCTCCTGGTTAGTGAGCCAGCGCCAAACTCACCAAGCCACTGTGACTTTTCACCGAGCCACTGTGACTTTGCACCGAGCCACTGTAACTTTGCACAGAGCCACTGTGATTTTGCACCGAGCCACTGTGATTTTGCATCGAGTCACTGTGAGTTTGCACTGAGCCACTGTGAGTTTGCACTGAGCCACTGTTAGCTTGAAGATGGATGTCGATTTTTGTTATTAGTATCCGAGAAACTTACTTATATTGAATGACATCAGCAGATCTTGATTCATATAAATATATCAACTTTAATAACATCTGATCTGAAATATCAATTAAATATTATCAAATATTATCAAAAAAGTGAGAAATTGTGTTTTACACCCATACAACACAAACTATGTCAATTTTATTTCGATAATTAGCTTGTGTCTAGGGGTCTTTAACTGTGAGAGGAAACGGAGGACCTGGAGAAAACACACGGTTGGACAGGCAGCCCTACTCCTTGTCACGTACAATCGAAACCATGCCGCTTGACTTAATGACAGACCTTATACAATTATACCAACCCCCAACCTCACCCTAAATACAATGAAATTATTTTGCTCGTGATGGGTCTCTACTTGTGTACATATTGGCATGCACGTAACTGTACCCTTGCCATTTGGAATTCGAAGAAGAGCAGTCTGGACAAGATTCTCCCACTCACATTCCTGTTGTTCCATAACAAATATTAGTTATCAATTTGTGTCACAAAGGGAAAAATGAGGATTTTAGTAATCAGATCATTTTTTTTTTATGGGCCCTTTCCAAAAGCCTCCTGTGATCGTGGTGTTAGGGTGGTTTTATCCAATGGCTACTCACATATTTTTGCTTTAATTTCTCGTTTTACAATTTATATAACTCTATGTATTTTACCTGAAATGGAAAGAGAGGCGCCATAGGCTCCCAAGAATATCCTTATATGGGCAGAATCTTGACAGTCATGTGATCGTTGGGCTATATCCAGCAACAGATTAATCAAAGTTTCTGAAACAAGAGAAAACACACAAAATAAACAATATGTAAAGACAGAATCGCTATGTTTATTACATTACAACCTCTCATCAAGATTTCACAGGTTGTTTTCAAAAAAAATACAATACATTGAATATACATCCCTTTTAAAATATCAGGCCCCAAATTCACAGAACATTCTCAGACTTCAGTTAAGAATTTACTCAAAATGGTTTGATCTTATCTTAACAAAAATATAGCCCTTTATAAAACTTTTGTTGTTTTAATGTATCAAATATAAGAAAGCACATGCAAAGTTTTGTGTTTCTTGATTTCGGGACTAACATATGGTTCAATTCTATTTCAATAATTAGCTTGTACGTAGGGGTCTTTAGCAATGGGAGGAAACCGGAGGACCTGGAGAAAACCCAGGAGGTTGGACAGGCGACCCTACTAATTGCCGCATACAAACAGTGAATCGAAACCATGGCAGTTGACTCAGTGGCAGACCTGATGATACAACCCATACGCTAATCATTCGGCCAACCAACCCCCAACTGCTGGTCAATCAAGTCAGGGTAATATAGAGAGAGGGAGAGAGAAATGGGATTTAACGTCCACTCGACACAAACTAGGTCATTTCGGGACTAACTTATGGTTTAATTTTATTTCAATAATTCGCTTGCGCATGGACAGGCAACCCTACTCCTTGTCACGTACAACCGGGGATTTGAAACCACGCCAGTTGACTCAATGACAGGCTTTATGATACAGCGCGCACATGCTAACCATTCGGCCATTCACCCCCCCCCCCCCCCCCCAGGGTAATATAATTGAAGCGAGAGCTCTGATTGATATACTCAAGTAAATCGAAAAAAAACCCACCAAACGTAATCAATACCGGTACCTTTAATATCTGTAGAGTATTCACCAAACATAACCAATAGAAATTTAGAATGGCTCATCACCATCTCATACAGTGATTTGATTGGCAGAGAATGGTCACATGATTCACCATATACAAAAGGTAAACAGCCAAATATAATGTTTAGTAGTTTAGGCTCTAAATACATGGACCTGAAATATATTATTGAAAACATCAATTTAGCCTACAAGTATGGAGTTTCAACTTTTTTTTCGTTTTATTTACTTGTGGCAATTTACTCCCACACTGTTCAGTAATTTGATTTTTACACTTCTACCATGAAAAAGAAAACCCACAAAAGGTTCAAATAACAATAATAAAGTAACTGACAAATGATAAGAACACTTGAACAACAGTATCCCTAGTTGTTGCCTAGTTGTCGTAATTATTGACGTACTTTGTTTCATATTTGATATGTTCCCAAATATTAGTAAATCCAATGTTAAAGATAGGCAGTCAAATGGGGTTATATTCAAATCTTACTTTAAACAGGTTTTGATGAATTTTAGCCACATTTCAGATAAAGTTGTTGACAATTCTTCTGATTTACAAAACTATAACATAAAAAATAAATACAACATTTTAAATCTTTCACAACAGAATTAGTACGGATCCATTTGTAACAGGAATGAATGAAATCTTCTTGATTTTCTACCATTTTTAATAATTCCATTTTCAGATAATTAGAAATCTAACAGATATATCATAATCTAGGTATTCAACTTTGGACATTTTGAAAATCTTTATCACAGTTTTAGGTTTATGTGGGTTGTTCAAGGTTGACAATACACTTGTATTGATTTTTAAAAAAATTTTCAGGAGCATGTAATTTTATTTATGTTGTGTTGTCGGGGGGTTTATATAATACTGCAAAGAAACTGACTTAGATTTAAATGATTACACAAATAAAATATCAGACAACTTTTTTTTATTAAAACATAAAACATTATGAAATTCCAATAGAACAATATTTCATTCCCTATCCAGAGATCAGTGAGGAAACAATATCAGGGAACTCATAAAGAAATCAGGACAGTTAATAACCCTAATTTAAACTTGATGAAATGAAATGGTGTTTAACGTCATACTTTTCTTCACTGACTGGTCCAATAAAGTCTGTATGCTGCTATGTGGGAATATAGCCTGGACGGTCGCACTACAGTCTACTCTTTCGAATTCCAATTGTCAAGATTTCTTTTACGTGCAAGTCAATGTGTACACAGGACCTCGGTTTCGTCCATCCCAAATGTCTAGGGGCTGTGTATGCAGGAGCTCATTTTTTTCCCCATCCAATCAACTAGGCACTGTCCTTGTCAGGCCCTTTATCATGAATCACTGACAAGGGAGAACCCTACTGGAAAATCCAGAGTTTAGCTAGCCAGCCCCTTACTCACTGAGCCACAATTTAAACATTGACTAATAACTAAAAATAAAATCAGTATAAATAATCACCTTCAAATTATCTGTGATCATGTTCAGTAGGGAGTATTTCATGTTTTCATCACTTGACTTCTTTGATACATGATTAACCAGCATCTGCATACAGAGTATAACTAATTTCTCCCTGTAGGATGTTTCTATGGTAACTAACTGTGTATATAATGCTTGGAGAAGTTTTGTATGATCCGATTTTAGCAGAAGTGAATCTTCAACAGCAGACGTCACGGACTTCCACATTTTTACCATTTCTTTTTTACCTTAAAAAGTATTTTAGAAAATGGGCCTTTTCAGTGAAATCAAGTATACTTTGCTCTCAGCCAATGAAAAAAACAGCAGGCCTTAACTGAACTGGTCAACTGTTTTACATATTTTGTTCACCTCAGTTTACAAAGATATTCTTTAAGTCAAATTTTAGCATAATCACACTTTTAAAGTGTTTTTATACACAAAAACTCAAAATTTAACTGATTATATTTACATGAATTAAATGGGGTTTAACGTCCTACTGTTCTGCTCCAACTGGGCTAATGAAGACGGGCATACGCCATACAGAGTGCTATGAGGGAAATTTTGCCTGTGCAACGGCACAATGGCCTACTCTTATATCAAATTCCAACTCCCAAGGGGTCTTTTACGTGCACACCAATGTCTACACAGGACCTCGGTTTTCCGTGACTTCCAAATGACTAGACAGCTGTCCTTGTCAGGCCCTCCGTCCTGCACCACTGACAAGAGGAAACCACATCAGAAAATCCTGATGAACTTTCTCGACCAATGCAAGGATCAAATGAATAAGGTACTACTAGAGTCTTGCTTTGTACATTTTTTATGATTTCATCCACATCTCATGTTATGAATACTAAACACTAATTCCAATTTGTTTCAGTGGTAACACAAAAATCATTAAATTCGTGAAAATTTCTAATTAGCATATGATATTCGGCGCAGGATAATAAACTAAGATTATAAATATAAAACAAACAACATACTATATCTGTTCTTAAGGACCAATTGTTGTATTATTTCTAGTTCCTTGCTATCGTGGATATTGGTTATTTTAGGTAGATTTGTTCCGTAAACGGTTGATATAACTTCTATACTATTCTTTATCTTACTTGACCCTGAAACAAAAACAAAAATCATATATATATATATATATAGAGAGAGAGAGAGAGAGAGAGATGGGGTTTAACATCCACTCGACACAAACTAGGTCATTTTGGGACTACCATATGGTCAAATTTTATTTCAATAATTCGCTTGCGTCTAGGGGTCTTTAGTAGTGGGAGGAAACCAGAGGACCTGGAGAAAACCCACGAGGTTGGACAGGTGACCCTACTCCTTGTCACATACAACTGGAGAATTGAAACCACGCCAGTTGACTCAATGACAGACCTTATGATACAGCGCGCACACGCTAACCATTCAGCCATCCAGCCCCCTTGAAAAAGATAAATCAAACACAATCCACAACATCTATTTTCTACTTACATTTTGTCTGTGTTGTTCCATCCGCATTAACCAACCACTCTTCAAACAGTTGTCGACAGACGCAGTTATTGTTGAATAATCGTAACATTACTCCCTCCATCTTATCACTAGAATTCTCCAACAGGTGTCGCCACAAAGACTCAGAACAAGCCAATGAGAAACTAGGATTTGCATCTAGTATGACTGTACACAAACCAATTAAATTGTCGTCATCGCAATGAGCCAAACAATTGAATAACTTGGATGCTTTTTCAAGCGAAAGTTTTTTAAATAATGACTGTGATTTTTCCAACATGTCCGACAAGAGTCGAATAACTAAATTTCCTGTTTCCGTTATTTCTCTCATCTTCTTGTTAACTATGACGGAATCTGATAAATTCAGAACAACTGTCAAGAAACGTTTCTGGTACTCTTCATCCAAATATGGTACCAATGATTTTAAACACTGGATAATCAAACTCTTGTCCAATTGTCCCCCCACAGAACTAATTTTCTCCAGTATACTGTCAGCGTAGATAAACAGCAAACTTTTCATTTCTGCTGTATCAAACATTTGGGCATTTGTTTTAATAATCTCTAATAGTGGCGTAGTAATATAAGCACTCAACACACGTGCAGATTCATCCACACCACCAAATAATCCTGAATCCTTTGTATACAGGAAAAGTTTCTGAAGTGTTGTGTTCTTCAAAATAGATTTCAAAATTTGTTTTTTCTGGTCCATCTTACTGTAGTGACTACTGCCTAGCAACAGAACATGTTCCTTGTCAATATTTTCTGTTTTCTCATCTTCAGCCATTTTGCTATCTACTTGCGAAATAATGCTTTGTAATACTCTGAAATAAAATTTCAACCTTTTCTCATTGTCTTTCTTATTCTGAAAATAAAATGATATTTTAGTCATTAAATCAGTGCCATGTTAGAGTCTTTTAGAACATTAAAAGGACAATATTGGTGTCAGTCATTATCACATATGAGACAGAACTAATTAAACACGTTCCAAATATAATTTTAACACAGAGCTCATGGCTACGATAGATGCGTTATGAAGCTTTCAAGAAAGGGAAGTGACGAATGCAAAAGGAAAACACGAGTTATACTATATAACAGACTGAAGTGACGAGTGATAACAGATACAAGGGCAAATTTCTGCTCACTAATAATTCCTTGAAAACTCTGGGGGGCCGCCATGGTGGCTTGATAAATATGGTGCTGGCTGACTAACACGAAATGAAATAAAATCGGGTCTAATACCCTACTTTTGTTCACCGACTGGACTGATGAGGTGCCAGTTGGTGCCATATCTGATTCTGGAATTGGTTGAGAAAGTTCCTTGAGATTTCCCACTTTCATTTCCCATTTTCAGTAGTACAAGACCGATGACCTTGCAAAGAAAAGTACCTATAGTCATTCGGATGGGACTAAAAATTTAGGTCTCAGGGAATAACTAATTAAGCAGTGTTTATTTCACAAGAGGAATGGAACAGGTTTCCACCATCTTGTCATTTAGAGATTATAATATTGTTTATTATCACTACTTACATTGTTAAACTGATCAACAGCTTCCCGGATATACAACAATATCTGTTGACATAGCAACACAACATCTTCAGTTTCCATAGAAACCAATCCTTCTTTTATTCTCTCTTCATACGACTCTGTTAACACATCCTTCGATACGGGAAGTGACATCAACATACTAGATACAGAATTACTATCTGATTTTCCCTGAAAAATATGTTCTTCGATTAATTTTTTTTTTTTTTTCATTTTACTCTGTATCAGTAAAATGTTTGAACTGAATAGTGACACTTAAATCACAGATTAGTAAACTGTTTTATTAACTAATAATTCAGAGAGGCCGATGCCATGTTCTCTTCCCGCCCTGAACACTCCGCATGTACAAAAATACATATTTATATAAGGTAACACTGTAATCAGGGTATCATTTAATCTTGTGTATTTAGCACTAATTTCTTTCACATTCATTCAATATCAAATCCTTGTTTAAAAATTTCAAAAATTGTTTAAAATCACCAAAAATCATCTAATTTGTATTTGTACCCAACCCCCCACCTGAATGGTTGAAGAAAGAAAGGTAACTCTAACAATGTGTTTGCTTGTGACTAGACCATGTATTCCACTAACCTGATGAGCAACAGTAAATGTTTTGATGTAGTTCACAGAGTTGTCTTCCTTTAAATGCTCTCCATAATAATCTATCACCATACGCAGCGAATCAACTTCCACTTGTATGTGAAAAATATCCACCAGAACTCGACTAACAAATTCTTTAATTCCTGTATTACAAAAATTATTACTAGTTATTAAGCCTTTAAAACACATCAATGCATTTAAATTAGAAGGAAAGTTGCAGCCACTGAGGTTGTTAACCCAAACCCTAGCTCCTCTTAGCAAAATGAAATAGGGTTTAATGTCCTACTATTGTGCTCCAACTGGGCTAATGAAGACGGGCATACAGTGTGCTATGAGGGAAATTGTGCCCGGACAGCTATGCAACTGCATATTCTTATATCGAATTCCAACTGCCAAGGGTTCTTTTACATACACGCCAATGTGTACACAGGACCTCGATCCTGCATCAATGATAAGGGGGAACCACACCCAAAAATCCTGATGTACAGGGATCGAACATGGGACATCCAGGTTAGTTCCTCGTAGCACAAGATAACCTAAGTTGCAGAAACATTGGTCTACAAAATACAAAGCAACTAAACAAAATAAGAGTATTGCATTAGACCATTGGTGATGGATTACTTTCTTATAAACCCCAAAAAATAAAAGTATAGACCAAGGGATAAACTAAAGGGCCAGCAAGCAGTCTAATATAATTTTTCTTTTCAACTATTATTTTACAGTACTCACCCTTAACTTCAAAATTAGATTCTTTTGTCTTTATTATCTCCATGGCAACAATAATCATTGGACTAAATGGCAACCTTTATAAAATAAAGTTAAAATAAGAGAGAGAGAAATGGGGTTTAACATCCACTTGACACAAACTAGGTCATTTTGGGACTAACATATGGGTCAATCTAATATTATTAATTCGCTTGCGCGTAGGGATCTTTAGCAGTGGGAGGAAACTGAGGAACCCGCAGAAAACCCACGCGGTTGGACAGGAGATCCTACTCCTTGTCACGTACAGGTGGGGAATTGAAACCACACCAATTGACTCAATGACAGACCTTATGATGCAAACACAAACGTTAACCATTCGGCCTCCCAACCCTCACCTAGTTAAAATAAACATAAGATTGTATGAATTTCATTTATACTAAACTTGCTTTTTGTATAGGGAATATATTTATCTGGGAACCATGGTTGCTTAGTGAGTGAGGTACTAGCTCACCAGCAATAAGGGGTCACTGGGTTCACTCCCAGACTTGGCCGAGACAGTTTCTCGGGATTATTCAGCTTGGTTTAACCTTTTCAGTAGCGCAGGACGAAAGAACCTGACAAGGTACAGATTCTAGTTTGGACCTACTGACTTTAATATTAAATTCATGCCACTTTTTGACCTATAATGATTTTTGAATATTCTGATGACCTTAGTCTTTATAACCTAATACTAGATTTCCACTACCATGATGGAAATCATGGTTTTAATCGCGCAGTAATCGTGGTGATCCTATACTAGCTTCCCACTATCACAATTCGCGACGTGATGGAAATCATAATTTTAATCATGGAGTAATTGTGGTGATCCTATCAGGTCTTATCATATATTGAAGTCAGTCGTAGCAATCGTGGTGATCCTGTCGAAACGTATCCAAACATATCTGCACGGATCAGATCGTGGATTCAATAGTGACAATCCTAAAAGTGACTAGAAGATGACCTACCTGTTGTTGGAGTCATTGTCTAAATTAATTTCTTCCTCAGTTTTCTCCAGTGAAGATAAACCATCATCATCTAGTTCTAATATAGCTAAAATAATCAAATTAATAGTCATGAAGAAAGGATATATGTTCTAGTTCAAATAAACTGGCCAGACTAAATTAATAGAGCCATGAATATAGTAAATGAAAAGAAATGAAATGGGGTTTAACGTCCTACTGTCCTACTCCGACTGGGCTAATGAAGACGGGCATACACCATACAGTGTGCTATGGGGGAAATTTTGTCCAGGCTGCAGCACTATTGCCTACTCTTATATCGAAATCCAACTGCCAAGGGATCTTTTTTATGTGCATGCCAATGTATACACGGGACCCTTGTTTTTCGTCCCGTCTGAACGACTAGACAACTATCCTTGTCAGGCCCTCCATTCTGAACCACTAACAAGGGGAAACCATGTCGGAGCATGAAGATAGAAACTGTTTTCTAGTTCATACTGTTGTTTAAGTCATACGACAAGGTAGCAGCTGCATGAATGTCCGTAAATTAGAATTTCACTTTATCACCATTCAATCCGACTGTCAACACAATTTTCAATTCGTCATACAACCATTTTGGACTTGTATTTCTTTTAGATTTAACTTTCACTATATTGTATACAGGTCACAATTCTATGGAATACAATTACTGCTTTTTACTGAGCGACGTTTCGACTAGGCTTCTCTAGTCATTATCAAGCTATGATAAAAAATGAAAATATGACAGGACAATATATACATGTACACCACAATGCTAAGTTAATGATGACAAACCAGGGATGTAACTTAATTACGTGTACCTAATGGTAATCTGATTTAATTGTACGCTAATAAGTAATAATACCAATTAACCTAAAAAATTGACTAATTGATTAATGGATAAGTTGTTGTGGAGTATACACAATGATTAGTGCAAGAAAATGAAAATTGATGAAATGTTATCAACAACCCCTTTCACTGAAATAAATACAAGCAGCAGACGACCAATGTGTCCCGCCAAGAAAGGAAAGCCCTCAATGACCTAAAAGACGACAGATCTATCACAATTGTTTCCGCCGACAAGGGAAAAGCAACAGTCATCATGAACACTCACGAGTACCTCACAACGGTCAACGGTTTACTCCAAGATCCAGCAACATATAGAAGAATCCGCAAAGACCCAACAAACGCGCACAAGGACAGCCATGAAAACTTGCTTAAAAAACTAAAAGAAGACAAACAGATCTCTGAAGCTCTCTATTACAAGCTCAGACCAAACCACCCTCGACCACCTTATGCCAGGGCTACTATAAAAATCCACAAAAACCCCATGAAAGCCCGTCTGCTGGTGTGTTCTCGAGATTCAGTCTTCTACAACACAGCCCAATATTTATCAAAACTACTTTCCTCACTTGGCACAACTGCATCGTCCTTCATCAAAGATTCAGGTGAATTCTGTGAGAAACTGCAGAATATTCAAAACCCCGGGAGGATGGTCTCATATGATGTTGTAGATTTGTTTACAAATGTACCAAGGGAAGAGGCCCTGAAGATTCTACGCAAGCGCATAGAAAGTTTAGAAAACCCACTAGAGACTTCCCTATCAACAGACAACATCATACTCTTGTTGAAACAATGCATCAATTCAACATATTTCTCCTGGGGTGACGATTTTTACGAACAGACCAATGGATTACCCATGGGAAGCCCCCTCTCCCCTTTAATTTCAGAAATATTTTTAACTGATTTAGAAGAGAAGGCGCTTCAAACATCCACCGTAACCCCAACATGCTTCTTTAGGCAAGTGGATGATACCTTTGTTATTATCAATCAACAAGATGATCCAGAAACACTGTTACAACACCTCAACAGGCAACACCCACGTATAAAATTCACAATGGAAACCGAAAATGATAACCAACTACCTTTCCTCGATGTTTGTGTATCTAAAACCAACAACTCGATCCGCACCAGTGTCTATAGGAAACCAACTCACACCGACCAATACATTCACTTCAAATCTAATCACCCGAATAGCGTCAAATCGGCCACAATTTCAACTCTGGTGAACCGTGCGAAAAAGATATGTGATCCTGAGAGCCTCTCCAAGGAAATTGATCATCTCAAACATGTCTTCACAAATTTCAACGGCTATCCAGGGAAGTTTGTGACAAATGCCATCAACAAGACCCTGTCGGCGAGTGCAGCTAAACCAAAAACCCCGACTGCCCCAGTCAGAATCTTCCTTCCTTTCAACGGCAAAGTCTCCTACCAAATCAAACGGCTACTAATGCAACAACCAGAAATAGATGTAACTTTCACAAAAAGCTACAGCACTAAAGATATATTAAGAGCCAATGGTAAACAAAATCCTACACAACCACCACAACCAAAGGGATGTGTTTATCAAATAGTATGCAATTGTGGGATTGCATACATCGGGGAGACAAAGCGACCATTAAATAAAAGGATAGATGACCACAAGTCGAAAGCAGCAACCAACAACTCAGCTGTAGCTGAACATTTGAACTCCAACCCTCGCCACAGAGTCCAATGGTCCAACGTAAAACCACTATGCAAGAATATAAGCAACAAGAGAGCGCGCCGATTACATGAAGCCATTCATATACGACGACACAAACCAACGATGAACAGAGATCAAGGATTGTTCCTTCCCAGGGCGTATGATATTCTTATCACATAATCAAGGCTAAGCATAATTCTACTTTTTTCTTTTTTATCATATTTAATACTTATCAATATTCCAGTAACAACTTTAAGTTTGTAATAACCATCATAATATGCAAAAATGACAACTAATAATTCCCAACTATTTTTGCTTTTCAGGCATTTCTGCTTTTCAGGCCTGCGGTTATTGTAATTTAATGCACTCAATATTTCTAACCCTGCTTTTCTACATCACCATAAGATCCAGTGAAGTACCGCTCAATATTTTAAATTGTCAGCCTTCAGGGGACTATTGATCATTTGTGCAGTCATTGTTCTAAGGGTTTTTCGTATATCAGTGTAATCACTCGCATCAACATCCACATATCAATTATTTTGGTCATAACACAAATCAAATCTCATCTTCGTGGGATGTTGTCATTATCAAAACCTCATCAAATCGTTGTAAATACTCCACAACAATCTATCCTTTTACCTTTTGTATTTATTTCAGTGAAAGGGGTTGTTGATAACATTTCATCAATTTTCATTTTCTTGCAACGTTTGTATTATTAAAACCCACTAATCATTGTGTATACTCCACAACAACTTATCCATTAATCAATTAGTCAATTTTTTAGGTTAATTGGTATTATTACTTATTAGCGTACAATTAAATCAGATTACCATTAGGTACACGTAATTAAGTTACATCCCTGGTTTGTCATCATTAACTTAGCATTGTGGTGTACATGTATATATTGTCCTGTCATATTTTCATTTTTTATCATAGCTTGATAATGACTAGAGAAGCCTAGTCGAAACGTCGCTCAGTAAAAAGCAGTAATTGTATTCCATAGAATTGTGACCTGTATACTCTAGTTCAATTACTAAATGCCATTGAAACAGTTCACTATATTGTAGCACTACAACTAGGGCATTGTGAAAAGCCTGACATCCAATTCACTAGGGCCGATATCAGACATCACTCTCTGATGATGATGATGTAACAACAAGGTAATATGTTTCATAACATGCATGGAGATCAAAGGAAATAACATCCCAAGGTGTACAACAGGATATATTTTGTCTTATAGCACACTGCATGGCATATGACCGTCTTCTGTAGCCTGGTTAGTAAAGAAAATTATGAAAGTAAACCCCATTCTATTTCTTTTATACTCACCATCAATTACACTATCTGTTGATCCAATACTTGCTGTCTCTAAATCACCACTAGATGGCAGGTCAGTAGATATAATCTCTGTTAGTTTATTTATATAATGATACGGGTTACTAATATACAGGTTTAATATTCTAGCAAGGAAAGGTAACTCTGATGATACTGTTTGGTTGCTAGGGACAAGATGTTTCAGCCATATTGTAAGTTCGTTACTGTCATCTTCAAACAAACCAGTTCTCTTTAGTAGCTAAAATAGAGATGAAATACATATCATCGTACAGAGTTAACAGTTATGCGTTATCGAGATCGGAACATTCTTTCTATTGCATGACATGAAACCTGGCAAAAAACGGCTTCTAGTTGTCTGGACGTGATGAAAAAATAAAGTACACTAACTGTTAGCATGGTTAGTGCAAAAACAAAGGACAAATAAACATTTCATTCTTTTCTTATGCAGATAAGTTCAAGATTTACAACAATCATCGTCACTGGATATCTGACAAAGAACAAAGGTAAAAGACAAAGCCTGAAAAACAATAAAGCCTAGGTAACCCATCATCGATATAGACTGGATAATCTTACCTTACAGATCAACTGTCGAGTTATAGGTAGAAGTCTCGACGGTCTGGTCAACATGCCTAGCAACTGATGCATTAAGCTGACTCCATCTTTACTCTGAAAACAAAAAAGGAGATCAATTCAACATCGAACATGGATAATAATAAAACACTGAGGCTACAATTGATGACTACAGTGGCGAGTATGGTGCCAGCAAGAGATGAGGTGCGGCAATCGCAGCAAGGGCGGCAGGTTTTATCTAATGGCACCCCAGTGGGGTTTAGTAGCTGTCGAAGGAAACGCCAAACCAAAAGTCCGTAAGTCTGAAGGTTACAAGTAAATGTGATCTTTTTGAGACATTTAGTAACTGGATAGAGCAATAAACTATAACACATACTTATGGAAAAACAGCTACTTATTTATTTGGGAGACATTTTGAAGAGTATTCTCTCAATCTTATCAAGCTAATACAGTAATACAAAATTGAGAGGCAAATAGGAGTATGCCACGTCGGATCAATGCTTGTTTGGCAAACAGAGGAGGATTTACCCGTTACTGACTTGGTTGTGATGCTGTGGTAACTTTGCTGTTTGACCCCGGGTATCATTTTACCCTTATAATGGTCAGTCTGTGCCTTACTTAGTCTAACGATCATTTGGAATAAATCGATGAATGTGAACTTCATTTCATTTTGTCATTTGTTTCTTCGTCAGTTTCATTAGGTGACTTTAATAACACTTAAAAATCAAATATCCCCTACTTTTTTTGAATAGTATATATACAGAAAACTATAACAACAATTCATGAAACCATACAGGACAACATGTCGGTGCATAAAATATTACTTACCTCCTTCTTCCATGGTAACAATCTAGCGTCTGCTTCAGAAAATATTTTCAACAAATAAAACTGCAAGTGTGAAATATTCTCTTCCTCTTCGTCTATGTCTGCTGAGGCGCCTGTTACCTTGGCAACACCATCAAGTAGTGCAGTAAGTAGAGCCGGGTGATCAAGTAGAATTCCAGGAACCAGCTGCTGGTTTAAACATAGAAATTGTTCCAATAAACTCAGATGTTCTGCTGTCGTGACAACCGGATAAACTGTAAAATATAAATCAATTATATTGTATATTGTATAAAGAGTGTCCAAAAGTGCTCTATAAGATTTATTCATTCTGTCATTTGGGCTGCGCAGTAGGTCGACATTGTCTTGTAGATCTGAATAAACTGGGATGTCACTATAAGGCTGGTTTCAAAGTAAAACAGGGGTCAACATGGTGGCCAACAACATAAAAACAAACTTCTTCAATCTACTACATAGAAACAGTGTCATACGGGACTCACCCAACAACAGTGTTATAGAGAAGCTGTTCAGTCTAATATATATAGGGGCCTTCAATTTAATATATAGGGGACTCGCAATAACTGTGGACCCACCCAACCACAGTGTTAGACAGGCGATCCTACTCCTTGTCATGTACAAGCGGCGGGTATCGAAACCACTCAATTTGGCTAAATGACAGACCTTATGATCAAATGTGTACATGTTAACCATTTGGCCGCCAACCGCCAAAAAAAAAAGTCCATGTATATGGTGGTAAAACAACCCTTAGCAGTTGGAAATGAAATAAAATGGAGTTTAACGTCCTACTGTTCTGCTCCAACTGGACTAATAAAGACAGGCATACGCCATTCAGTGTGCAATGAGGGAAATTTTGCCCGGACAGCAGCACTATGGCCTACTCTTATATCGAATTCCAACCGCCAAAGGATCTTGTACGTGCACGCCAATGTGTACAAAGGACCTCAGTTTTTCATCCCATCCGAACGACTAGACAGCTGTCCGTGCCAGGCCCTCCGTCCTGCATCACTGACAATGGAGAACCACGCGGGAAAATCTGGATGTACTTTCTCAGCCAATGCAGTGATCGAACACCCGACCTTCAGGCTAGTGAGTCAGCATCTTACCCACTTTGCCACCGTGATCCCCCTCGGCAGTTGGAATTCGAAGACAAGTACACTACCTGTTACCATGGTTGGACAAAACCCGGAGAAAACCCAAGAGGTTGGACAGGCAACCCTACTCCTTGTCACGTACAAGCAGGGAATCGAAACAACGTCAGTTGACTCAATGACAGACCTCATGATACAGCGTGCAAGTGCTAACCATTCGGCCATCCAAATGCAATGGGGTTTAATGCCTGATAACTGAAGGCTCCGAAAGTCCAGAATGTGTTTTTAAATGCAGAAATAAAAGTATGAATCACCTGAATCTTGTTTATCTGATTGATTGTCTGATGATTTGGGTTTCAAGGTCAAGTTCCAACAGTTGATAATAACATTAATACTCGGAACACTCTGAAAATACAAAATCATACAAATATCTAACAAACACAGATCAATGATCAACTTTTGGAGAGCACCCATCTTGAAGGTAAACATTTGATTGGTGGTGATCATGAATGAGAGAGAGAGAGATGGGTTTAATGTCCACTCGACACAAACCAGGTCATTTCGGGACTAACACATGGTTCAATTTTATTTCAATAATTTGCTTGCGCGTAGGGGTCTTTAGCATTGGTAGGGAACCAGAGGACCCGGAGAAAACCACGAGGCTGGACAGGCGACCCTATTCCTTGTCAAGTAAAACCGGGGAAATGAAACCCCGACAGTTGAATCAATGACAGACCGTATGATACAGCGCGCGCACATGCTAACCATTCGGCCATCCAACCCCCAAGTTGACACAGAACTGTGTCTGACGGACACTTACCTTTAATACAAGCTCCTTGAGTCTATCAATGATTTCTTGCCATGGTACGTGAGTATTTGTTTGTTTCTGATTCTCTATATATTCTATGTAAGATAAACATCGCCCCATGATCAGACGATACAACTCCATTATTTTATGACGAACTAACATGGACTCATTCTGAAAAGTAAAACATATTATTATGGCAATGGACATTGTAGAGTCATTCGGATGGGACGAAAAACCGAGGTCCCATGTACACATTGGCATGCATGTAAAAGATCCTTTGGTAGTTGGAATTCGATATAAAAGTAGGCCATAGCGTCGCTGTCCAGCCAAATTTTCCTCATAGCACACTGTGTATGGCATAAGCATATCTTTATTAGCCCAGTCGGAGCAAAACAGTAAGATGTTAAACCCAATTTTATTTAATTACATGAGTCATGCCAAACACCCTTGTTTTCAGTGGGTTCTCCAGTTTCATTCCACTGTTGAAGAACTCTGCACATTATTAATTAAATAATATAGAAAATGATACTGACCTTAAGAGCAGAGGCTAATGGTTTCATCAAAAGGTCTGGTGGTAAAATGAAAGCTGTAGTCATAGTAACAAGTTTAGTAACTGGCATATTCTCCCAGACAACTCTTGATGGTACAGATGGCTGCTTCTCATAAATCTAGAAAAAAGAAAATTTAAATTTAAAAATCAGACCAAGAGCAATTATGAATTGAATTAAACTAATCCTTGTTGTTATTGCTTAGCTATATATAATTGCCCTACACATTTGTTACAGTTCTTGCTTGAAAGGATGAGCGAATACTCTTCGAAAAGTCGCCTAAATAAATCAGTAATTGTTCTTCCATAAGTATGTGTTATAGTTTATAGCTCTATCCAGTTACTAAATGCCTCAAAAAAAATTGGGGTTACCATCATATTCATGAAGCTTTTGGTTCTGAGCAAGCTTCTCATTTCAGTTATTTTACCTGTCATGACTGACTGGCAGTAAGAGAGAGATGGGGTTTAACCTCCTCTTATTTCGAATTCCAACTGTCAAGAGTTCTTTTATGTGCACACAAACGTGGGCTGAAACAAGAGATATGGTAACTAACGGATACGGAAGTAATAGTCTTACCTCTAGGAAAAAATCCATACATCGTATCCATTCTACAGAGAGTCTGGGTGACAGAGAGTGCTGGTAACATGGGAGATAATGCTGTAGCAAATCTGGGCATGTTTCTAAGACTTGAACAACAAGCTCATTTAAATGTCGATGATGATATGGGTGTTGTATAGACAATAACATTTTATTCAATGTTATATTATTATTTCTGTGGAGAGAAAAAAAAACTGTTTCAAAAGAAGTCATTCAAAATAGAGGGAGAGAGAGAGAAATGGGGTTTTGTCCACTCGACTGAAACTAGGTCATTTCGGGACTAACATATGGTTCAATTTTATTTCATTAATAATCGCTTGCGTGTTGGGGTCTTTAGCAGTGGGAGGTAACCCTACTCCTTGTCACGTACAGGCAGTGAATCAAAACCATGCCAGTTGACTCAATGACAGACCTTGTCATTTCACGCGCATGCGTTAAACAACTACCCCCCTTCTCGATCTTGATGCACTATATAAATGAATAAATTATTGTTACCGTCATTTCATTCATAATTTTCTGTGAATATGTTAGAAGCACATAATAAAACTTCATTAGCCCAGTTGGTGGAAGAATATATATTTTAAAGATGTTTGATGAGAAACGACCTGGCAAGGAACAGTTATAAACAGTTATAATTAAACTTACATTTTTCCTGTACCAGTAGATTTATCATAGTAGGCGATGCCATATTTAAAAGAACAGCATAATTTGACTAGGAATTTATGAACCATTTCTATAACTAACACTTTGTCTTCTGCTGATGCTGTATCCTGCAGTGATAAAAAGAAAATTGTAATATTTTTAGGACAAGAATTAAGTGTTGATTTGCTTGTTCCAGTGGGTTGATTTGCTAATTCAGTGGTTGGATTTACTAATTCAGTGGGTGGATTTGCTAGTTCCAGTGGGTTCATTTGCTAGTTTCAGTGGGTGGATTTGCTAGTTTCAGTGGGTTCATTTGCAAGTTCCAGTGGCTGGATTTGCTAGTTCCAGTGGTTGGATTTGCCAGTTTCAGTGGGTGGATTTGCCAGTTTCAGTGGGTGGATTTGCCAGTTCCAGTGGGTGGATTTGCTAGTTTCAGTTGATGGATTTGCTAGTACCAGTGGGTGGATTTGCTAGTTTCAGTGGGGGGCTTTGCCAATTTAGTGGGTGGATTTGCTAGTACCAGTGGGTGGATTTGCTAGTTTCAGTGGGTGGATTTGCTAGTTCCAGTGGGTGGGTTTGCCAATTCAGTGAGAGAATTTGTTAGTTCCAGTGGGTGGATTTGCCAATTCAGTGAGTGGATTTGTTAATTAATTATTTCCCTACAGCACCTGTATATCATCTTTTTTATTTTCTTTCCATTTCTGTGGCCCCGACCAGTAATATAGCTGTGTTAAATGATTAAGTATATTAGGGTTGAAAACAGCAACTTTCAGTGATTTACTGATACCTCCATTCTCAACAACCTGAAACAACCAAAAATTAGAAATATTACACACATTGCACACCACACATTACAAATATTACACACCACACATTACACACCAAACATTAGAAACATTACACAACAAACATTTGAAACATTACACAACAAACATTAGTCCACTTGACACAAACTAGGTCATTTCGGGACTAACATTTGGTTCAATTTTATTTCAGTAAGTCGCTTCACCAAACATGAACATTACACACCAAACATTAGAAACATACCCATTACACACCAAACATTAGAAACATAACACACCAAACATTAGAAACATAACACACCAACCATTAGAAACATTACACACCAAACATTTGAAACATGAAACTCCAGTCATTTGAAACTTTTAACTAAAACACTGATAAATAAAAACAGCATCCATGGATTGAATCACCTTACCTTTTCTTGAAATATTGGAAGAACAACTTCAATCAGTTCAAATTTATCTTCCGATATTCCATAAAATATATTATGTAACAAAGCTGTATAAAACAAAAACTTTAAATTATACATGTATCATTACATTCAGATGTATCTTCAAGTTTACAACCATATGTGGATGTTATTTAATTGCTTGGATAATGTAGCCACAGTGATTATTTTGACATATATTTCATAGCATCTGCTCTTATTAGCAACAGCTGTAAATTAAGTATCAGGGCATAGATTGGTTTCAGTATAAGGGGGTTGCAATATAAGATGGGTTTCATTATAATCTGGCTGCAATATAAGATGGGTTTTGGTATAAGGGGATTGCAATGTAAGGTGTGTTTCAGTATAAGCTGGTTGCAATATAAGGTGGGTTTCAGCATAAGCTGGTTGCAATATAAGATGGGTTTCATTATAATCTGGTTGCAACATAAGATAGGTTTTGGTATAAGGGGATTGCAATGTAAGGTGTGTTTCAGTATAAGCTGGTTGCAATATAAGGTGGGTTTCAGCATAAGCTGGTTGCAATATAAGATTGGTTTTGGTATAAGGGGATTGCAATATAAGGTGGGTTTTGGTATAAGGGGGTTGCAATTTAAGGTGGGTTTTGGTATGGGTTTCAGTATAAGGGGGTTGCAATATAAGGTAGGTTTCAGTATAAGCTGGATTTAAGTATACGGTGGGTTTCAGTAAAAGATTAGTTTTAGCATAAGGTGGGTTTCAGTATAAGCTGGATTTCAGTATACGGCGGGTTTCAGTAAAACATTAGTTTTAGCATAAAGTGGGTTTCAGTATAAGGCAGGTACAGGTGGGTTTCAGCATAAGGCAGGTACAGAGGTGGGTTTCAGAATAAGTTAGGTATAGGGTACGTTTCAGTATCCAGCTGAATTTGGTAAGTGGGTGCAAGTATAAGGGAATACATCAATATGACTCTTAGCAGACTGAAGATTAATTATGTATAACATGAAAGTGTTTTAATATAACCTGACTGTAATCTGTAGACATGAACATCATTATTATAGTAAAGCCCTGAGGGGCACTCAATTGTTAGCCCAGAACATTCTGAATTGATGGAATTGCAACCGAGTGGCACGAAATTCAGTCCCGTAACAGCTGTGTCAGTCCCGACAACGGAGATATTGCGAGTAAAAACAAGAATTTATTAAACACATGAACATGTTTCAGCTGTTGTGGTTAGTTGGAGTACTTTCTTCTTCAGTCGGTACATGCGTTGTAGATTGAATTCCCCCTTTGTAACTGACTGTCACTATTATTGAGATTGAGAGAGTTCAATTCTAGAACCTTCAATCTAGTATCACCCGAGTGTTATGGTTCTTCCATATAAAATATAGAGTTGGGTAATCTTGACTCACCAGTTTTCTTTAAGAGTTGTCGTATAATACTGTTACTACCCGTTAATAATAACGCTATTATAAAATGGACGACACACGTTCTTACATCCTGGTGATCCTGTTTTTAAAAATATATAAATTAAGTCGTGGCATACACCATACAGTGTGCTATGAAAGAAATTTTGCTCAGACTGCAGCACTACAGCCTACCCTTATAAGACAGTGGCATACGCCATACAGTGTGCTATGAGAGAAATTTTGCTCAGGCAGTAGGACTACGGCCTACTCTTATATCGAATTCCAACTGTCAAGGGTTCTTTTACGTACACGCCATTGATTACACAGGACCTCGGTTTTTCATCCCATCAGAACGACTATACATTGCCCTCCGTCCTGCACCACTGACAAGGGAGAAACAGGTTGGAAAATCATGATGAATTTTCTCAGTCACCACAGGGATCGAAAACAGGACCTCCTGGTTAGCTAGCAAAGATATTACTCACTGAGCCACTGTGGCTCTCTAAGCAGGTGACACTAATCCATTTGTTGTATTAGTGTAGGACTGAAACAATGACACCTGAATGGATAACAGACCTAATGATCTGCACTGCACCCATTAAAATCGGTTAGTGCTAAATGATAAGGCCAGCTCAATTTTTTGTCATAGGTCACAAGATGTAAACAGGGCTATTGCTAATCCCAACCCTAACCCTGGACCTAGCCCCAATGCTTACCCTAACCCTAACCTACAATCTCTTCAACAATCATGTGCCCTAACCTTATTTACATCTCAGCGATCTTGACAAAAATTGAGCTGGCCTTAACAAATACATTTAGCCATTAAAATCACTCTGCTACGTAACACTACTCCTCCACCATAGACAGGCTAATCTCTTTTATTTTATCATACAAATTATGTAACAAAAATAATCATGGGTAACCACCATGCCATAAAATACATATTGAAAACTTACACTAATATTTTTTCTTTTATAAAGAGGCAGAAGAGTTCCTTGGTTTTTCTCATCAAATAATGATAAAACCGACACTGCAGAGTTGTCCCCCTGTATTACCATGGCAGCTAGTAACTTCAAGCTGTTCTTTAATTGGTTAGATTTGTTTGAGATATTCAACGACAAATAGATCTGTTTAAAATTTGTTTTGGTCAAATGACTAACGATACTTTCTCCAACTTTACCATATTTCTCGGCCAGATCATCCCCTGTTCGTATTAAAATACATTCTAATACACGAAATATCTTAGCAATCTGAAATAAAATAATTTTAAATCAGATTTTACAAGTAATAAATTCAGTTATTTAAAAATAACTGAATTTATTACTTGTAAAATCTGATTTATTTAGAATTCAAACATGCAATATTTCAAGGTTAAGTTAAATAAACTCTTCGGGACCATATACAAAAGCTGGTGGGTCCAAAAATCCTCTGTCTTCATTAGTGCTGGTTGGTACAAAAAAGTAGGATGTTAAACCCCATTTCATTTCCAAAAATCCCAATAGAAGGTTTGGCCATCTGAAGTCCTGTTGATTTCAGAACACCATTATTATTTCTCTAAAATCGTTATCAGACATCTGAATAATAATTCATTTCTATCCAGAAATATCAAGCCCAAGATGATGTCTAATTCATGTTTTAATAGATTACTATGTAAAGAACACTTTTAAATATTCGTAATACTGTTAATCATCAATCGAAATAAAAATAGTGATTATTGAGGCTAGGTTATATTTGATATTTAAAAATCATGTATAGGCATATTTCTTTTCAATCTGCTTTAAAAGTTGACATTTAGATTTTTAAAATTAGATTTTTTTACCATTTTAAAATGTGCAACATTAGTTACTATACTATAATATGGGGGGTGAAAACTCAAATGGTATTACCTATGTTGATTTCATGCTGCCATTTTATTTCTCTGAGGGAGGGTTGGATGGCCAAATGGTTAGCATGTACACGCTGTATCATAAGGTCTGTCATTGAGTCAACTGGCGTGGTTTCGATTCCGTGGTTGTACGTAACAAGGAGTAGGGTTGCCTTTCCAACCTCGTGGGTTTTCTCCAGTTACCTCCCACAGCTAAAGACCCTACGCGCAAGCGAATTATTGAAATAAAATTTAATCATGTGTTAGTCCCGAAATGACCTAGTCCGTGTCGAGTGGGCATTAAATCCCATTTCTCTCTCTCTCTCTATTTCTCTGAGAAAGGTAGTAGAAACCTGATCAAAAAAGACTCAGAACATCAACAGTATTCCTGTAGCTATAAAATCTTACCTCAGTTGACTTGGGTGTTTTACCATCCAGTAGTTGAAATACTTCAGCACAGTCGGGAGAATTCTGGATATAATCTTTAACAATGTCATATTCTGTAAAATCTGGAAATCCATTTGCTGCATCAGCAAATTCTTCTAAAGCTAATAAAAAAAAAATGTAAAAATAGAATTTAAATAAGTATTGTTGCATTTGTCTTTACAGACAATATGGTTTGCTTTAGTAATGAACACACAACATTCTCTTTATTAGTGCTTTCACAGTAAAATTATTGGGGGGGGGGATATTTCTTACTATAAATTAATGGAAGACCAGAACTCTTATCATTTTTAACTGTAATCAATTCCAACATGCTTGAATGCAATTAAAATAGGTTAAGCATCAATGACAATTCCTGTAGCTAGATTTTATCGTGATATAGAGATATTTTAAATTCTATATTTCCTTTATTCAAGTTTAGGTGTCAGGTGCTGAATTGTGCAAAGGATTTTAAGCAATGCCAATGGGAGAGTACAATACCATTATCATGTTTTGTGTTTATTTTTGTCAGTTGTTATTTTTAACAAAGATAAGTAAAATGAAATGAAATGGGATTTAACATCCTACAGTTCTGCTCCGACTGGGTTAATGAAGATGGGCATATGAGGGAAATTTTGCCAAGGGATCTTTTGCGTGCAGGTCAATGTATACATGGGACCTCGGTTTTTCATCACATCTGAACGACTACAGCTGTCCTTGTCAGGCCCCCCATTCTACACCATTGACAAGGGGAAATCAGATCGGAAAATCCCGACGAACTTTCTCGGATAAGTATATATCTTTGACAATAGTATGTAATGCTTTGTTTTCCATTAATTTAACATTGTTTGGCCATATTGACCAAATCTTTGGGCCGTTAAGACCAATTTGTTGACCCTTACGTTACGACCAATTTTTGGGGCTGTTACGATCGAACTGTTTGGCCATTTTGACTAAAATGGATTTTGGCTGTTATATGGCTTAAGGCCGTCATGACCACATCCCTATTCTTTGAGTTTTAAAAACTCAAATTAAAAAATTGGAATAGGCCTTTATTTTTAATTTATAATTATAGATCTATAACTTATAAGGTGCATGATCTAATCATTAAATAAATTATGATTTTCGCACCTAAAAATGTTGTGTCAATGTTTTTCAGCATAGACTTGAACTTCAACTGGTTGAAGGATTCGACTTCTCTGGTTTTCTTGATGACTGAACCCTCATCGGCGTCATCTTTAGGCTTTTTTCTTTTCCTATGAACTACAGACATGTTTTCTATTTCAATGTTTTCATTCAACACGTGCTTCCGGTTATGAATAGACTCGATGAACTAGATAAGTAAAAGTAGTAGACGCGAATGTCTAGTCCTATAATTAGTACACACGTTTTGATGACATAGTCACTCTATTTTTAGCCGAAGATACGTCATACACAAACATTCATCACAAGAAGATCAGTCATATTCAACAAAACCCAAAACAAAGTTAAACTTATCGAGATATTTTCGAAGTTTGTGAATTTAGTTGCCAAGAAAAGAGTACAGAAACACAGAAAATGGACAGTATCCTTTTATATCTAAAATACACCAAGAATTTTTAGATCAAAGATTGGAATTCAGGTTTGAAAATGGAGGAAGGTGTCAGAGACAGAAGAAAATAAACTTGCCAAAATATAAAAAAGAGGAAATTGTGCAATCTGAACATTTGGGTATTAATAATGAATACAAACTGTTACTGTGTTATATTTAATAAGATAATAATTATTAATTTTGAATCTATCTCAGATATGATCAACCACTTGGCAACTTGACACTTAAAGTTAATTAACAGTCTCTGACTCTGAGTCTGTCTGAGCGAGTAATTCATTATAGGCCTACTTTGAATCTAGATTTCAATTTACTCCGAAACTTAAAATAAACAATAACCGCTTACCTTGGTGTTATCTCGTGTTGCTTAACAGCAATTTGACAGACCAAGTCTTCCGATCGTAGCTCGACCATAGGTTCAGCTCTGAATGTAGGTGTCTCCTAGTTACACTTTACATGTACAGTATGTTCAGGGAGTTCTCTTTGTTGAAATTTTGCTGGGTAATTTTTTATGACTATATGGCCGAATGGTTAGCGTTTGTCCGCTGTATCATAAGGTTTGTGCATTGAGTCAAGTGGTGTGATTTCAATTCACCGGTTGTACTTGACAAGGAGTAAGGTCGCCTGTCTAACTTTGTGCGTTTTCTTCATGTCCTCTGGTTACCTCCCACTGCTAAAGACCCCTACACGTTTGCGAATTATTCGAATAAGATTGAACCATATGTTAGTCCCAAAATGACCTAGTTTGTGTGAGGTTAAATCTAACAAAATGGCAGAGGAATTGTACCGGTACCTGAAAAAGCCTGAATTTGTGCCTGACAATGTCAGTGCTTTCCTTCATCAAGAACAATATGTTCTTTCATGTTGGGGAAGTTGGATGGTCGAATGGTTACCACATGCGCGTTGTATCATAAGGTCTGTCAATGAGTCAGCTGCCGTGGTTTCAATTCCCCTGTTGTACCTGACAAGGGGTAGGGTTGCCTGTCCAACCCCATGGGTTTTCTCCGGGTCCCTCTAGCTGTTTCTTCCCACTGTTAAAGACGCCTACGCGCAAGTGGATTATTGAAATAAAATTGAACCATGTGTTAGTCCCGAAATGACCTAGTTTGTGTCGAATCTCTCTCTCTCTCTCATGTTGTCAAATCTTATTAATATAAAGATTTTATTTACTTAACCCAAACTAGAACATCTTTTTAACCTGAGATTTGCTGCTAAAGATTTAGAGAGAAATGCCAAGAAGTCAGAAAAATCAGAAAGAGATGAAAAAAATAAATTAAAGAAAGTAAGTAGCCTACCTGTATTGTTGTAAATTATAAATATTTAGTATCCTACTTGTGTACTTCTTCGCACCAACCAGACTAATGAAGAAATCATACACCATACAGTGTGCTACTTGCATGAAGGTAATATTGCCACTTTAGCATCGTTTCTGCCTACTATTCATGGAGTGGCTCCTATACGTGTACATTAATATGTACAGGCTGTAGAATTTTATAGTTACATAGCAGAGGTAGATCGTAGGGCCATGTTTGAAAATTGGGTTTTGAAAAATATGCTATTTTTCCGATGTGCAAATTGATCGATGGGCCAGTTCTAGTTTCAGTCATTTTCAGTAGTCCTGACCGCCATGGAAACCATAGTTTCAACTTTCAAGGGTTGTTTTAGTTCACACCAATGCGTACATGTGCAGACCTCAGTTGAGTCTCTTCCGAACAACTAGATGTTTTTTCCTTGCCAAACTCTCTGTCCTGCACCACTGACAAGGGGAAGTCGTAAATCAGCCATATACCGTGTATATCTTGCCTTGAATTAAAGTCTGTAATTACGTCAAAGTTCTAGCTGAATGAATCATTCTCTAAGTTGATTCCTCAGTTGTTTAAGGACATATATAGGTTAAGAGATACATTACTTACACATTCCAAAAAGACAGGTACCAGTACCTCTATTAAATAAATGTCCTTCCCAAGTTTTATAAAATGTTTTGGATATTTTTCAGTCTATAGCCAAAGGTAATATGGAAGGTGCAAAGATTCATGCTGAGAACGCCATTCGTCAAAAGAATCAGGCTTTAAATTATCGCAGAATGGGAGCTAGAATTGATGCCGTAGCTCAACGTGTACAAACAGCTCTAACCACAAAACAAGTGACAAGTTCTATGGCAGGAGTAGTAAAATCTATGGAATCAGCTATGAAATCTATGAATTTGGAAAAGGTACTGTGTATACTAACTACTAATGTTGCATCATTTTAATCAACAGGAATCCCTTGTAAATTACAATATTGTGAAATATGAATCTCTAATATGAATATCAGTTCCAAAATGGTTCAGTTCCAGTCAGTATTTAACAAGTTCTGATAAACTGAAATTTTATCGACCTATACAGCTTGAGCATAACAAGACACCACCTTCTTTTAATGGTAATGGAGAAACCTGATGAGCCTAATTTAAATCTGTTGAATCTTAGCTAGGACATTATCTAGCTTTGGTATTTTGATTATGTTTTCTTAATTAAATATTAAATAATCAACCTGAGTGGGCCTACATATAAGCATGGATTAAGGCACGAGAAAATTTAAATTTTAGCAATGACACATTGTATTTTATCGTCCTCGATAAATTAGCTTAGATCAGTTGAGGAATTATTTTAAAACAATTAAGCTACAAACTCATATCCTATGACTAGGTATTGCTGCTATATTTTCTCTAATGTATGGAACTTTCTCTCTTTTCTTATATCATCAACTTTTATTTTTTATTGCGGAAAAGATTAAGCAGAAGTTGGAGGGTTGGATGGCCGAATGGAGAGCATGTGCGTGCTGTATCATAAGGTCTGTCATTGAGTCAACTGGCGTGGTTACGATTCCCTAGTTGTACGTGCGTGACAAGGAGTAGAGTTTTCTCCAGGTCCTCCGGTTTCCTCCCACTGCTAAAGACCCCTACGTGCATGCAACACTGCTAAAGACCCCTACGTGCATGCAAATTATTGAAATAAAATTGAACCATATATTTTAGTTCCGAAATGACCTAGTCGAGTGGACATTAAACTCTCTCTCTCTCTCTCTCTCTCTTTCTCATCCATCCTATATTTTTACCAATGTTTTGTTGTATATTCTAGGTGTCTCAGTTAATGGATAGATTTGAACAACAGTTTGAGAATTTAGATGTCCAGTCCCAAGTAATGGAGAGTACAATGTGCAATACATCTACATTAACAACACCACAGAACCAAGTTGATAGTTTGATGCAAGAAGTAGCAGATGAGGCAGGGTAGGTTCATTTAACTATTTAATTCCTTTATCAAAATGTTTAAATATTATATATGTCGGGCAGCACAACCAGCTAGCATAGTTACTCCTAGAAACGGTATGAAGCCTAGAATAGTGTAGCAAGTCTGACTAGTAGAGTGTCTGTCCTGGAAACTGTATAAAACGTAGAATAGTGTAGCAACTCCGACTTGTAGAATGACTCCCTAGAAACGGTATGAAATCTAGAATAGTGTAGCAGGTCCGACTAGTAGAATGTCTGTCCTGGAAACTGTATAAAACGTGAATAGTGTAGCGACTCCTACTAGTAGAATGACTGCTTAGAAACGATAGAAAAACCTATAATACTGAATGGTGTCTGTGTTGATATTTTTTATCAAATGGAATCAAACAACAAGAATTAAAGATTATGATTAAAATATAAGTTATATTATTATAATTTTATCCTGCATATACGATCAAGTTTTCCAGAAACAATTACGAGTTGCTTTAGAATTAACATGTTGTGTTTCGTTGTCTTGCTACATATCCTCTCATTTTCTTCATACTGTGTTCAATTTTTATATTTTTTCTCTCTCCACAGGCTAGAGTTAAATATGGATTTACCACAAGCCCAGGGATCAACAATAGGAACAGCATCATCTACACAAGCTTCAACAGAACAGGTGGGTTATTTTCATACGTTGTCTGCAAGCCTTCCCATAAGGCACCTGTATCTATTGTATTGTATGACAAAGTCTGTTTAATTCCATTTTCAATCCAATGAAAAGTTTTTAAATCTGTCAAATGTCAATTTATGCTGAAAATGTGCCAAGAAATGTGGATATTGTATGACATATGAGTTTTTGTGTAGAATGGGTCACTCCAGATTGTAACTGTCATGTTGAAATCGGCACATCCACACACTATTGCCAACCAGTTGCTGTATGCTTTATGGAATGAAATGGGAGTAAATCGCCTGCTTTTCTGCACTAACCACTAAAAAGGCTAATGTCAATGAAATGTTGTTTAACATCCTACTGTTCTGCTCAATGAAGACGGGCATATGCCATACAGTGTGCTATGAGGAAAATTTGGTGTAAACAATATTTTATTTCTATTATATCATGATTATTTACAAAACTGATATAGTGGATCTGAAAACAAGCCAAAGCTTATATAAATTCATCTCCATGAGGAAAATTTCGCACAGGCAGCGGCATTATGGTCTACTCTTATATCGAATTCCAACTGCTAAGGGATCTTTTACGTGCATGCCAATGTATACATGGGACCTCAGTTTTTTTATCCCATCCAAATGACTAGACAGCTGTTCTTGTCTAACTCTTCGTCCGGCACGACTGACAAGGGGAAACCACGTCAGAAAATCCCGATGAACTTTCTCGGCTAATGCCGGGATTGAACACGCGACCTCCAGACTAGCGTGCCGGCATCTTACCCGCTTAGCCACCGGATGGACACAACCTAGTAAGATAGTGTGATTATTAATGTTAAGATCTGTTTGTCCTTTCTTTCAAATCAAAACATATATCTTTCTGTGTTCTTTTCAGGATGAATTATCACAGAGGTTAGCCAAACTACGTCAGATGTAAATAAACACAATCTATGGAACAGATTATACATGATGTACAGAATTAAAAAATTATCAGACTATTGGTAGTCTGAATCCAGAAACTATCGCTATACTTTAAATCAGGGCTCACATTTCAGCCATATTTACCTGCCTGGACTGATTGCCTGTGAATTTGACCGATTATAGAACTTAACCGTAGGTCAATTTATACATGCCATGAAATTAAAATTTCACAGAATTTGACCTCAAAAAAACAGATTTTCGGTGTAAAAACACTTAAAAATATACAAGAAAAATTACGACAAATTTAAAAAAACTGTAATGTTCCGTTGGAAAAAAATGTGTCTTGTTAATCTGAAGTAAACAAAATACTTCAAATGTCAATAATAAGCTGGCTGTTAAAGTTTTGAAGTGGTAGTCCTTGTTTAAGTATTTATGATAAAAGAGTGCATCGGAAATCAAAAGCAAACTGAAACATGGCCCCGAGTTCACAAAGCATTCTCAGACTCAAGTTAAGAATTTACTCAAAATTGTTTGCCTTATTTTAAAACAACAAAAGCTTTATAATGGGCTATACTTTAGTTAATTTATCAAATACATCAATGAGTTTTGTGTTTCTGGATCGAAGATATTTCTCATAAACAGTGATTGAAAGTTGAGTAAATTCTTAAGTCTGAGAATGCTTTGTGAAATCATGGCCAGATAATTACATGTCATATTTCTCAGTGTGTGTTCATTTTTCTGAAATTTTTTAGTGAAAATATTTCTCATCTCTTCATTTTATAATTCTGTGCCGAACAAAAGATTTGTTATTTTGTACAGTAAATTGTAGCTCAATGAAGGTACAGTTGACATACAACAATGCCTTGGTAGATATATAATATAATATACCTATGTATGTGAATATTAACCACTACAGACTTCAAACACAAGACACACTTGTATGAGAATTAATTTAGAATTTTTATTCCCTATGTAGTTGTCTTTCATAAATATTCAACTACTACATATAAAACTATGGGAAACATGCTCTTGGAATATTTATGCACAATGTTTGAAGAAGTGTTCCACGCCATTTTTGATAAAATATCCAGTGACCAAAAATAAAACTACAGACAAAAATATTCTTTTACTTTAAAATCAACAGATCCAATAAAAATCAATGATGGATTCTTAGACATTATTGTGCATAGAATTGACTTCTTTTTCTGTAGATAGACATTCTTTTTGAGTCAGATTTTATATCAAGATTGTCAATATTAGCAAAAATATCTGTTTTATTATTGAATTTCTTCCTTCTTTTTTTTTGTAATGATTTTATTTTTGTCGATTAACAAAAACAAATTTTTTATTATTGAATTGCTTCCTTCTTCACTTTTTTTTAGTCGATTTTATTTGTGTCGATATATTTGTTTTCATTTCTAGTTTAAGGCCAAACCAATGTAATTTTCAGTTCTTCAGGAGGCTTGATAAATAAATAGCCACTTGAATCACATGAAAGATGTTTAATTTAAAATTTTAAAATTTCAAAATTTCAAAATTTCAAAACTTTTCAAAACTTCAAAACTTTAAAATTTCAAAATTTCAAAACTTTATAATTTTAAAAATTTCAAAACTTCAAAATTGAGAACTAAAAGTTTGTTTATAATTTCAAAATATAAAAATTTAAAACTAAAAGCTTTTAAACAGTGCAATGAAGTACTTTTTGTTTTAAATTAGTCATTTTCCTGTAGAAATAAGAAGCTAAATTTTAAAAGGTTTTCCCGAAAAACAGAAAATTCATTTGGTGTGTTGTTATTGTTACTGTAATAAAGTGTGAAAACCTTTACTTTATGCAAGCCTGGAAATAAGGCACCTGTCACAGACAATGTCAGAAACAGATTCAGGCTTTGTCAGACACAAAACCTCTGGTACCTGTCATTTTGTCCGGCACTGATTTGTCTTTTTATTGATATTATTAATACATGTCCAGTACTAAGTTGAAAATGTCACATACTATTTAATTAGTGCCTGACATTTTGTCAGGTACATCTAAAACCGTTATTTCCAGGCCGGCTGTGTATGATTTAATCTTTCATCCCATTATCCTCATGTATCATAGATAGAATATTGTATTTTATTGTCACTTCAGCCTATTCTTATTATTGAAACACTGAATTCATAAATTAATCCTTTTGTTGTTGTCAACATTCTGAAATATATTATCCTGCTTATCTGCTGTTCCTATTAATTTGATTCTGACTTTCATCCGATGTTGTAAACCGAAAGAGTATAAACAATCGATAAAGATACCTATGGAGGGATGTAGATAACAAGGGAAATGGCGATCAAAATGATGGCCTTATTTTTACTAAACAGGTTACAGATTTATTTATTGGTCTACAGATAAAATCTAGCGTACAGAACAGGTCCTAATCATGTAGGATTTATACTGTTAACTGATTATCACTTGTGTTTCTCCAAATAGCTTGAATCAACTGGCGTGGTTTCGAATCCCCAGTTGTACGTGACAAGGAGTAGGGTCGTTTTGTCCAACCTCATGGGTTTTCTCCGGGTCCTCTGGTTTCCTCCCATTGCTAAAGACCCCTACACGCAAGCAAATGTTTGAAATAAAATTGAACCATGTGTTAGTCTCGAACTGACCTAGTTTCTCCCTCTCACTCTCTCCAAATAGCCCATATCGTTCTCAACCAGACCAAAACCAAGAATGACCTCTATGACTTATCCTTTATAAGACTTTTACTAACATTCAATCCGCTAGCGTGACTCAGTCTTAATATAAGGAAACTTGTGTCACAGGTTTAGGGTAGTCGTTTATCTTGGCATCTCTGGTAGAATGAAAGTTAAATATGATGATCATATTGTTTTATTTAGCACCTATATGCTTGTGATTAAAAGATTAATGGTTATATTGTAATGATTAACTGGACTAGTTAAGTAATGGTTATATTGTAATGATAAACGATAAGGAAGTAATGGTTATATTGTATAGTAGTCTATGGTTATTTGTGTAAAATATTAAATATTGTGAGTTTGTTTTTATTGTATTGTAAATATTATGATTTAATAATATAACTTTAACATTTTATACTCGTAATTCGTGACATTTTGTTTTTTGTTTATTTTTTGTATTCCAATCGCAGTTAAGGGAAGGATATTGAAATGAGCCCAGTCCATCGCCCTGGGCTGATGAATTGTTTCAATGGCATTTAGTAATTGAACTGGAGTATACTTGTCACAATTCTATGGAATACAAATACTGCTTATTACTGAGCGATGCTTCGACTAGGCTTCTCTAGTCATTATTATTCTGATGAAGACAGGTATACGTCATGCAGTGTTCTATGAGGGAAATTTTGTCCAGACAGTGGTGTTACAGTCTACTCTTATATCGAATTCCAGTTGCAAAGGGTTCTTTAACATGCATGCCAATATGTACACAGGCCTCTGTTTTTCTTCCCATCCTAACGAATAGACACTGTTCTTGTCAGGCCATCTGTACTCTACCACTGGCAAGGGGGGAACCACACAGGAAAATCCAGAGGATCTTTCTCAGACATTTGGAAGAAACCAAGACCTTAAGCCTAGCAAGGTAGTGTCTTCCTCAATGAGCCAGTGCGACTCCCTTGCTTCAAATGAAAAAGTGCATGCATTAATTTTTGAATATTTAAAGTGTGTCCGATAATGGGGGTTGGGGGGGGGGGTGCTGATCAGGCCCTCACACCTACTTCCTTTGACGCTGCCACCAGGGCTACATGGTATTTCTACTTATCTAGACGTTTAAGGAACTGGTGGGGATGACTTAATGAAATTTTTGTGAAGTGGTGTAATGAAATGTATTTCATTGACGGTAGGCTACTTTTATCGAAACCAAAAGGATCTTTGTGACCTGATAATACCTTTTTTTTTTTGTATAGTATTTTTGGTTAAAGGTAGATAACTCCATTTTGTTATCTCCCCTTGACTTGATATGGCATTATTGAAAGGGTTATGGTAAATACTTTATTAATGTTATGCGTATTGTCTGAGAAGTTACTTTATGCTGTCATTAATACCCCAGTTACATATATAATTTGCACTTATTATGACCTTGTTCTGGAGACTGTTTTTCATGGTTTACTACGGTAGGCCTACCGTAGTATATGGATTGTCTACTTTCGTTTTGGTCCTGCTGACTGCTGATACCGTCAGCTCAGAGGTGGAATGCAATCTGTCATGAATTAATGTGCAGTCACAGGCATAGATTTGGAAGGAGGACGGGACGTAGGGCGGGACGAAGGGATGGGTGGGGTTTGGGGGGTGCTTTTGTGTTACACTTTTTAAAATTATACTACCAGTAACCAGACTTAGCCTATTGACTATTGACTTGTCTATTGTAATTGTAGCCTACAGACAGGGCCCGGAGGGAGGGGGGGTGACCAAATGGTTATTGAGTCAACTGACGTGGTTTCGATTCCCTGCCTGGTTGTACGTGACAAGGAGTAGGGTCACCTATCCAACCTCGCAGGTTGTCTTCGGATCCACTGTTTTCCTCCTACTGCTAAAGATTGAAGTCAAATTGAACCATATGTTGGTCCCTATAAATGACCTAGTTTGTGTCAAGTGGACGTTAAACCCCATTTCTCTCTCTATGTCCCCTATTGTATATTTATTTAATGCATTCTTTTGGTGGGGTGGGGGTATTTGTAATTTCCAGGTGTACAAGGGTGTAACATAAGATGTAAGACAGGCCCTTGACCTATAATTTTCTATGTTTTTTTAAATAAAGTTATTATCAGTAGGCCTTACTGGTACTATAATTACAGCTCTTATATGTTAACACCTCTATGAATATTTATTTGCAGGTTTCGGAGTGTGCTTAGTATTAACAGTAGATTATCAGTAACAGTAGAAGTTATAACTAAACACAACAGATTTTATTCTGGACTACCAAAACCAAAATCCAACGTAACCATGGAGCCGGTCAAAACGGAAGCGTGCCGAGCCATCGACGAAGATTCAGACAATTTAAACAAATTAAGTCAAAACATTTGGAACCATCCTGAATTATGTTTTGAGGAGCATCACGCGCATAAAGTTTTGACAGATTATTTAGAAAAACATGGTTTTAGTGTCGAGAGGGAGCACAAACTCAAGACAGCATTTAAAGCTGTTTATAAAGGAGGTGCCGGACCTAATATTGCTGTTTTCTGTGAGTATGATGCATTACCAGGTATCGGACATGCCTGTGGTCATAATTTGATTGCTGAGCTAGGAGTGGCTACTTCTATTGGAATAATGGCTGGTATGAAAGCATCGAATAAAGAATTGGGGACCGTGAGTAATATTTACAACTTGTCACTCATATAGCCTACCCAATGTAACATCCATGATTCAGTCATTGCTCTTTTAAACATACATTATGCAAGAGCTAAATCTGTCTATTGCAGGTCTTTCTTTAGGCCTGAAATGTTATCTAAATTATTAATTAGACATTAATTAACCTATCCAGACCATAATCAACTCTAGATGGCATCGCTAGCCTGCGATCTTTAGTGGATTATGAGCCTATATACTGCATAACTTTCCTTCACGATTTAACGATTAAATGGATAATCGAGACTATGCTGTTTATCGTACTGACTTTAGTAATGATGATCGAGGCTAGGCGGAAATTTCAATTGCTTAGTTCTCGGTTCATAGTGGATCAATTTGAATAAAATTTTCAACAAATTGCCTTTACATTATCTAGTTTTTAACTATTATAGTGAGAACTGCCAACTCATTATCAAATCTCCCATAATGTATCTTTAAGCATCCGATCTAGCTCATGCGCCTTCCAGCATTAATATCTTGGATGATATTGAGTTGGAGTCGTAGCTACTTTAAGGCACTCGATTTAGCTTGTGCACCATCCAGCATCAGAATCTTGATTGAGTGAAAATTTGCCCGGATAGCCAGGATAGCTGGGCTACAACCAATTCTTATTTTGAATTCCAAACAATGGTTTATGTGCATGCCAATGTGTACACCGGACTTTGGTTGTTAGTCCCATCCGAACAACTAGACACCGTCCTTTACCAGGCAGTTGTACTCCACTGGTAAGGGGAAAAACGTGCTGGAAAACCCCCAGGAACTTTCTTGGACAACACTTGGAGCAAACCCAAGACTTCCTTGTTAGCGAGCCAGCATCATACTCATTGAGCCATCGTTCGGATGTGACATATTGAGGTCAGTGGCGGCACCAGGGGGGGGCATTTGCCCCCCCCATTAATCTGGTCTGCCCTCTGTTTGCCCCCCCAATAATTTTAGAAAATAAAAAAAAGTAGTTGCGATACGTTTCAGTAATCAATACCTTCTACGGTGAATAAATCCCACATCCCCCCCCCCCATTAATCTGGTCTGCCCTCTGTTTGCCCCCCCAATAATTTTAGAAAATAAAAAAAAGTATTTGCGATACGTTTCAGTAATCAATACCTTCTACGGTGAATAAATCCCACATCCCTACTCAGTCATAAACTTGCATGTTGTAGAGCATTTCCGACAGTCTATTTTTCAAAATGTTCTTGGCGAGGTCCCCAATGGACTCGCTACTTTGGCGCTCACAATGGGAATTCGTTGAGGTTCGCAAGTCCGTTCGTTTGACATTTTGTTCTCTAGTCAGATAAACTAGTGATCAGGCGACGAACGGTATCTGGGCATATCTATTTATCTCGACGATCGGTGCCTGACAGAATACTGTAAGACAGCATTTCCGGCAGTCTATTTTTCAAAATTTTCTGGGGGAGGACTCCTTAATTTGACGCTCGTGAGTGGGCTTCGTCGTGATTCGCAAGTCCGTTCGTTTGACACTTTACCTCATCGATCAATGCCTGAAATACTGCCAGGCTGCATTTCCGGCAACCTGTTTTTCAAAATTTTCTGGGGGAGGCCCCCTACCCCTAGTTAAAGCTCGTGCCTTTGCCCCCTTAACCTTGGACTTTGCCTCAGCTTTGCGCCTCCAATCACCGACGGCTGGCGCCGCCACTGTTTGAGGTCCACATTTGCGTGCATGTAAAAGAACCCATGGCAGTTGGAATTTGAAGAAAAATAGATGGAAATGCCACTGGTGTGCCTATAAAAGAAACGAGAAACGTTGACGGTTGGAATTCGAAATAAGAGTAAGCCATTGCACTGCTGTCCAAGCAAAATGACTTTCATAACACACTGTATGGTGCACGCCCATGTTCATTAGCCAGATGGGTTCACAGGGGCAGATCCAGGAATTTTTGCAGGAGGGGATTTGCCGGATTCCTGAGAAAATGTATCCCCCCCCCCTCCTTGGCTTGAATATTTTGAGAAATACAGAAATACATGGTCTCTATTGTCATTTTGGCGTTTAAACATTGAGCTTTTTAAACAGAGAAATCCAACATCCTGTTTGATATCAATTTTTATTATGAATTAATACGATGACATTGTGATTCAATTTTATTGATGCAAAGCATTAATTGTGATATCACATATGTCTATATCATTATCTCGCGCTTTGAGTGCCCATCCTGTCGCACCATCTGACGATAAAGGATAAAGCACAATTATGGCACTTTTCTCATAAAAAAGGTTGTTTTGCAAAAAATTTTATGTGGCTGAGCAACCCCTCTGGATCCGCCCCTGGTTCAGAAAAGTAGAACGTTAAACTTTATTTCATTTCATTTGACGACTATGTATGATATTGGATTATTTATGTTTTTAGTTGACGGTACTTGGATCACCAGCAGAAGAAGGTGGTGGAGGTAAAATAGATCTGATTAATGCTGGTGTGTTAGATGATATTGATTGTGCTATGATGGCTCATCCTTCACAGTTCATGTTACCTAGACCTATATATGTCGCGATGAATCAGTATGTACCATTTTATATATTACTCTCTATCACCGGAAACCCACGCCCGAAACTACTACTACCTAGAGCAGTGGCGTGTGAAACCGGTTGGCGTGCTGCTATCAGTTTTTACAGTTGGTCGGCAAAATATATTTCTTGCCAACCACATTTTCATGCAATCTTTTTGCATTCTTCAAAAATCCACGAATTTGGACAGGTGACCCTACTCTTTGTCACGTATAACTTGGGAATCAAAACCATGCCAGTTGACTCAATGAAAGATCTTATGATACAGCGCGCATGTGCTAACCATTCGGCCATCCACCTCCCATACCCCATATGTACATGGGAAGCCATGTGTATTTCAGCCGTCAGTAGTAGGTATCTGATATATTCCCCCAGATATTCTACAAACTGACTCTAGGATACAGCAATCTCCAAAAATGTCCCCAAATATAATTCCTGTTCCACTGCCCTTTAGCACCTCAATTTTTACACTATTAAGACAAAAATCAAAAATGTCCATTTTCACTTTTCACAGTGTATCTCTTTGCGAGTGAAATGGGGCCGTCAAATAAGCCGACCAAATGAACTGTTTATGTTCATGTGTAGGCAATTGGCCTGTTATTAACATACACTGGTTATATCTAATAAAAACAGCAGTGCATTTCCGCAGTTTTGTATTGTTTCTGATTTAGAAATTCTGAATATCCCCTACTTTTTTTGAAGAGTATATATAAAGTTATCTACATTATTTTTTGTACTCCAGGGTTGTAATTCGGTTCAAGGGCAGAGCTTCACATGCTGCAGGGTTTCCATGGGAAGGTATAAACGCTCTAGACGCTGCTGTCATGTGTTATCAGAACATATCGTGTCTACGACAACAGATGAAGCCAACATGGCGAGTTCATGGTATGTTATTCACACTTTTTGAGAAGGCCTGAATTATAAATAATGATTGAGCTGGTCTATGTGAATGAATTGGACTCCAAAATACTAACCCCTAGCATATGAAAATGAAAATGAAAGGAAATATAAATAAAATAAAATGAAATAAAATAAAATAAAAAAATGAAATGGGATTACCGTCCTACTTATCTGCACCAACTGGGCTAATGAAGACAGACATGGAACTTCAATAAAGTGTGATTAAGGAATTTGTCTGTTCTCTAAAAATATAAGAAAATATCAGGATTTTTATTGAGATTTATTAATGAAACACATCTGTACTAAAGCTTAAACAATCAATGCACACATCTTGTCAAAACTACGACTATTAATAACTTCGCTCCTATAAATTTGAATGAAATTTTCAATATATTCATTTTGCATTATCTATTTTTGAAATATTATAGCGAGAATGACGAGCTCTTTATCTAAATCTTACATAATGCCCCTTTAAGCTATTTTCGGGATACCTAGTGAATAAATTGCTGCACGAGTTATCTCCCTTTAGTGTTCACAGTTAGAGTCTGAAAACCAACTAATACATGGTGTATGCCCGGCTACATTAGCCGAGTCGGTGCATAAAAGTAGGATGTTAAACCCCATTTCATTTGTTTAATTGTATATTTTTACAGGTGTAATAGGGGGATTGCATGGCTGAATGGTTAAGGTGTGCACGTTGTATCATAAAGTCTGTCATTGAGTCAATTGGTGTGGTTTCGATTCCCTGGTTGTATATGACAAGGAGTAGGGTTTTCTCCGGGCCCTCCGGTTTCCTCCCACTCCTTAAGACCTCTATGCACAAGCGAATTATTGAAATAAAATTGAACCATATGTTAGTCCCCAAATGACCTAGTTTGTGTTGAGTGGACGTTTTATTAAACCCCATCTTGCTTTCTTTACAGGTGTAATAACTAAAGGAGGTGAGAAACCCAATATAATACCAGATTTAACAGAATTATTGTATTATATCCGTGCACCAACTAATCCAGAACTAGACGTATTAATTAATAAAGTTGATTCATGTATCAAGGCAGCTGCTACAGCAACAGGATGTACTGTGAGTATATATATACTTTACAAAGTTTGATATTCATTCAATTTTTCAATTTACAGGCCAAGTGCAAAAAGGAAAGAGAGAGAGAGAAATGGGGCTAAACGTCCACTCGACCCAGACTAGGTAATTTCGGGACTAACATATGGTTTTAATTTTATTTCAATAATTCGCTTGCGCGTAGGGGTCTTTAGCAGTGGGAGGAAACCGGAGGACTTGGTGGAAACCCATGAGGTTGGACAGGCAACCCTCTTGTCACGTACATCTGGGGATTCGAAACCACGCCAGTTGACTCAATGACCGGTCTCGTGATACATCGCGCACGTGCTAACCATTCGGCCTTCCAACCCCCCTTGCAAAAAGAAAATGACAAACATAAAAAGAATAACATATATATAATTGAAAATTACTATTTGCGAAAAATACCTTATTATGTGTAAATTATTTTTATGGTTTAATTCTTTTTGGTATTCATAAAGATAATATGAGGAATTGAGAATTCAGCATCCATTGTAGCCGATATATAGGTCATGGTCAACACCACCCAGAGCAACCTCTCTCATTGAATTCACATCAGGAGATTCTCTGCCGTTGATATTTTGATCTTGTTTTCTAAATTATATATTAAACATACATTATGCAAGAGCTAAATCTGCCTATTGCAGGTCTTTCTTTAGGCCTGAAATGTTATCTAAATTATTAATCAGACATTAATTAACTTGACAAGACCATAATCAACTCTTGATGCCATCAGGCGGCTCTGATTTTTTAGTAGATTAGAATGGTTAGGCCATTTAATAATCTGATTTAATAATGGCTAAGATACCAGTACCATGGTTATGATAATAAACAATCAATGCAAACATTTTGTCAAAACTACAAACAGTGATAACTTGGCTAAGAATAAAGTTATTTAAATGGAATTTTCAATATATTCATTTTGCATTCTCTATTTTTGAACTATTGCAGCAAGAACAGACAGCTCTTTATCTAAATCTTACATAATGTAACTTTAATTCAGCTTTGATAAGATGTAAATAGGGGGTTGGATGGCCGAATGCTTAGCGCATCATAATGTCTGTCATTGAATTAACTGGCCTGGTTTAGATTCCCTGCCTCTCCAAATTCATGGGTTTTCTCCGGTTTCCTCCCACTGCTAAAGACTCCTACACGCATGCGAATTATTGAAATAAAATTAAACCATATGTTACTCCCAGAATGACCTGGTTTGTGTCTAGTGGACGTTAAACCCCATCTCTCTCTCTCTCTTTTTCTCTCTCTCTCTCCCCATAAATGTAAATCCAACCCAAATTAAAAAGAAATTAATAAAATTCTAACTTTATTTCAGGTTGATTGTGAATATAGTAAGAAACCGTATTCAGCTTTAGTCTCTAATAATACTCTTGCTTCTTTATACGAGGTGAACGGGAATAAAGTGGGAATACAAACTGAAACAAATCCAGATATTTTAAGGAAACAGGGAGGATCAACGGACATGGGGAATGTATCACAAGTCGTACCAAGTATACATCCTAAATTCAATATTGGTACAACAGCTGTTAACCATTCTCAAGAATTCACAACAGCTTCAGGTACATTAGATATTAACCGATTTGTTTAAAATACAGATCTATATTTTGTATCATTTTTGGTATTCTGTCGATGGCCTCCACTACATAAAGATCTTCCCTGCAGTAGCCGAGAAAGTTTATCAGGATTTTCCGGCATATTTTCCCCTTGTCAGGGATGCAGATCGCAGGGCCTGACAAGGACAGCTTTCTAGTCGTTCAGATGGGACGAAAAACCCGAGGGCCTGTGTATACATTAGCGTGCACATAAAAGATCTCTTGGCAGTTGGAATTCGATATAAGAGTATTCCATTTTGCCGCTGCCCAGGCAAAATTTCCCTCATAGCACACTGTATGTCGTATGCCTGTCTTCATTAGCCCAGTTAGAGCAGAACAGTAGGACGTTAAACCCCATTTCATTTCATTTCATTTGTTATTCTGTCGATGGCCTCACCTTCATAACCTGTTGTAGTGGGAGGTCACGTCAGGGGTCATACCAACGATTTTTGACCCTATGATGTCAGTCATTTGATTACCCAATGAGTGTCAGTGTTTCTAGTGGCTATTCAGAAATACATCTTTTGCTTTGGTTTGTTTTCTATCGCTGCTAATGTCTACTCACAGTTCCGCTAGACAGACAACTTAAACAGACCATTTGATTGGCCAATCCCTTACTTCAGATTGTAGTGTAGTAAAGACAAGTTAAACAAGACTTTGAACAATAAAAACGCAAGAAAATAGGATGTGTGTCTTAATAAGATTGCATATTAACACAACACATTACCATGGTAGAAATGTCGCTTATCATAAGGTCTGTCTGTAGCACTATCGTGGTGGCGACATTGCTTTTAAATTTATAGACAAGGAATAGAGAAATAAGATGGCTTTATATTTCACTAGTTAATATCTTTGGCAAATTGGTAGGTTCCCACATATGTAGAATTGTACAAAATCAACTTAGTCTGTAATTGACAGTTGACATATAAAAAAGAGCTCTTTAACCAAAACGTGTCAATATTTTACCACCAGAATTACACGTGAGTGGAATTATTCTAATTGCATCATTTGACTTAAAGTAACCAATCATATCGTTAATTACACAAGTTCAGGTCCATGATCACGCTTTATTGTGCATGATATTCATATACCTTTAAAAGAAACCGTGGAACCCTGTAAGTCAGGCTTCTATTAGGTTCCAGAGAGCTTACATCTGAGTTCCTAGACAGCCGCGAGGCTGGATAGGGTTGAGAAATGGTTTTAGCTAATATTGTTATCTATTATGCTTGTATACCTGTATTCAGCTATATATATATAAAATATAGAAGCAAACTGTCGCATTGTTATTCCTGGTAAGACAAACGTCTTAAGAAAACCATTAAGAAGTAAATACACAACGTGAAGCAGAAGTAAAGACAGCTAGAGACAAATTCTAGGCGATCACAAGGCTACAGAAATATGTAGTAAGAAAAGATGCATGGGTCATATGTAGGATGTGACGACCGGTTCCCTTAATCCGCTCTCCACGTCAGACAAAAGACCCATGGTGCTACATGTCATCGAGTCAACTGGCGTGATTTCGATTCCCCTATTGTACGTGATAAGGAGTAGGGTCGCCTGCCCTACCTTATGGGTTTTATTTAAATAAAATGGAACCTGGTTTGTAACAAGTAGACGTTAAACCCCATATCGCTCTCTCTCTCTCTCTCTCTCTCTCTCTCTCTCTCTCTCTCTCTCTTAGAAATGGTTGTCGCTAGTAAAATAAATCAGTAATTGTAATCCATATAAATATGTTGTGTTTACTATCAATTACTAAAATGGCATTTACAGATGCATTATGTAAGACTTTGATATATTTCTCGCTATAATAGTTAACATGCTGTTGCCATGAAAGATATGCCTATGAAGTTACGGTCCGATACATCCCAATATTGAAAGGAACCAAGATTTTTGCTACCATTGTTACAATAAAAAACAAAGTCTTGATAATCCAATTTTTAATTAAATTATTAACTGACGATGATATTTAAATCCATTGATTTTCCGACATGGTTTCCCCTTGTCAGTGATGCAGACGAAAAACCGAGGTCCCGTGTATACATTGGAATGCACGTAAAAGATCCCTTGGCAGTTGGAATTCGATATAAGAGTAGGCGATAGTGCCGCTGCCCGGGCAAAATTTCCCTCATAGCACACTGTATGGCGTATGCCCATCTTCATTAGCCCAGTATAGGAGCAGAACAGTAGGACGTTAAACCCCATTTCATTTCATTTCATTTAAATCCATTGAAATCACAACCATCCCATCATGTAGAGAGTTATGGGCTTGGTATGTGAATATATGTCTAATTAATGATTTATATAGCATTTGAGGCCAAACGAATGATCTGTAAAAGGCAGAGTAAGCTCTTACATAATGCATCTTTAAGAGAAGAGATTTCATTGGTAGAAAAAAAGGAATATTCCACTTTGATGTTGGGGATTGGCCAGTTGGATGATTGATAATGTATTTTTATATTGATTCAGGGTCTCCTGTTGCTCAGGGTTACACTTTATCGGTTGCCAAGGCACTGGCAATGACAACATTAGATGTGATGATGAACCCAGATTTACTGAAGCAAGTTAAGGAAGATTTCAAAATGGATATGCAAAAATAAAAGATAGTCGACTGCAGAAAAAAGGTCTTATTTTTAAAAAAAAACAACATGCAATCAGAGAACAGTAGGACTTTTGGCATAAATTTCACCATAAGGGATGCTGAATGTTGGGAGATTTTGAATTCTTCGTGTTCTTTTAAATACTGATTAGAACTGAGCCATTTATGGTCTGATTTCCTTGAGTGATTCAACTTTTCCAATATTGTAGTTTTGATGCAATAATAAACACCTTTATCCTATCTTATTTGTATATAAATATGTTTTCCTTAGAATATTAACGATAATAAAACTGTGATATTACTGATATGAGTTTTTATATGCCCACATTTAAATGTGGTAGTAAATTGTCGTCATGCCCCATCTGTCTGTCTGGTGTCCACAATTGCTTGTGGACACTCTGGACCGATTTCTGATAATTACTGCCAGAGTTATGGCCCTTGATCACTTTGAAAAATCTTGTGGACGCTCTAGAGACTAAAGTTAATATCAGATTGACTTTCAATTTATACATAGTGTTTAATTTCATGAGACGAAAAAGCCTATTGATTTTCACTGATTTCTCATAATTACTACCCGAGTTATGGCCCTTGACCACCTTGAAAATCTTTGGACATTCTAGAGGCTAAAGTTAATATCTGATTGACTTTAAATTTATACACAGTGTTTAAGGTCATGAAACGAAGAAGCCTATTGAATTTCACCGATTGACTTTAAATTTATACACAGTGTTTAAGGCAATGAGATGAAGACGTCTGTTGATTTTCAACGATTTCTGATAATTACTGCCAGAGTTATGGCCCTTGATCACTTTGAAATATCTTGTGGATGCTCTAGCGGCTAAAGTTAATATAAATTGCTTAAGGACATTAGACAAACAATCGAAAGAAATTCTAATGATTTCGGATAATTACTTAATGGGTTATTACTTGTAATCAGATTTTCATGTGTTGTAAATGTTCTCATTACTGACAAAAGAAAAAATATGCAACAACCCTTGTCGACTGCCTGAACGACTTAGCTGCTCTGGGCATATGTTTCGTTGCCTGGCAACCTATCTTTTGTAATATAATATAAATGTTAATAAGAAATTTTTAGCAAAGCTAATGGGTGGCCAAGTGTTTCAATGTTGGCTGTTGATCATATATCATAAGACATGTTACCAGCCATACAATCCAGGAGTTGGACCACCCCACCATAAAGTTGAGCCTTTTATTCTTCAAATTCAGCCACCTAATCCCAGAGTCGGACTGCCCATCGCCTGAGTTCAGCCACCCATAACCGCCCATTCCTAGAGTTATGCTACCTAATCCTAGAGTTGGACCAACTCAGCCATTCTTATTCAAATCAGCTACCTAATCCTAGAGTTCAGCCACCCATAGCCACATATTCCTTGTTAGACTTCATCCACCTAATCCTAGAGTTCAGCCACCCCGCCTAGAGTTGGGTCATCATTCAACCACCTAATCCTAGATTTCAGCCACCCCACCTAGAATTGGGTCATCAATTCGTTGAATTTAACCACCTAATCCTAGATTTCAGCCACCCCGCCTAGAATTGGGTCATCAATTCGTTGAATTCACTCACCTAATCCTAGATTTCAGCCACCCCACCTAGAATTGGGTCATTCAATCACCTACTCCTAGATTTTAGCCACCTAATCCTAGAATTCAGCCACCCAACCGTTGATAAATTTGGACCCTAATTCGAGACACCCTCCCCTTGAAATGCAACAGTACATCCATCTTTTAGTTTACCCAACCACTGACTTACACTATAGTGTAGCCATTTAAAGTTCACCCACCTTAATTGAGTACTATACATTAATGGCCAAAATGCATTGTAAGTCCTGTCTTCATTAGCCCAGTCAGAGCAGAATAGTAGGACTTTAAACCCCATTTCATTTGCATTGTCAAGTATGCAGCCTGTCAAGAACAGCTGTCTAGTCATTCGGATGTTACGAAAAAAACAAGGTCCTGTGTACACATTGGCATGCACATAAAAGATCCCTTATATCCCTCGATATAATACTTGGCCGTAGTGCCACTGTCTGGGCAAAATTTTCCTCATAGCACACTGTATGGCATATGCACATCTTCATTAGCCAAGTTCTGCGCAGAACGATAGGACGTTAAATCCCATTTCATTTCATTTCACTTTATTAAGGGGGGGATGGATGGCAGAATAGTTAGCACGTTCGGGCTTTATCATAAAGCCTGTCATTGAGTCAACTGGCATGGTTTCGAATCCCCAGTTGTACGTGACAAGGAGTAGGGGTCGCCTGTCCAACCTCGTGGGTTTTCTCCGGGTCCTCTGGTTTCCTCCCACTGCTAAAGACCCCTATGCGCATGCGAATTATTGAAATAACATTAAAACCATATGTTAGTCCCGAAATGACCTAGTTTGTGTTGAGTGGACGTTAAACCCCATTTCTCTCTCTCATTTTATTAAGTATACAGACTAGTTGTAGATATTTCAATAGAAAGTGTCTATATATACAACCAAGTTCAATAATAACAATGTGAACAGGACTATTATTGTAATATTGTTATTATACAATAGACTATTGACCATGACATACAAATAACACTATAATATCCAGTACTTACACCCAGGTAATAAAGGTTAAAGATTTATAATACCTGTACCAGGTACATTTATACCAGGTGTATCACCTGTAACCTCTTGACTTCAAACTAGGGCAATACCACACACTATATTTATTATTACATAGCATATGGAATAATGATTTAATATTTGAGAGAGAGAGAGAGAGGGAGGGTATAACCTCCACTTTAGCTGGAGGGACCTGGAGAAAACCCACGGGGTTGGACAGGCCATCCTATTCCTTGTCACATACAAGCGGGGAATCGAAACCACGCCACTCAATGACAGACCTTGTGATCCTATGCGCATTCGGCCACCCAACCCAGAGAGAGAGAGAGAGATGCTAAACTAGGTCATTTCGGAACTAACATATGGTTAAATTTTATTTCAATCATTTGCTTGCGTGTAGGTGTCTTTAGCTGTGGGAGCACCCAGAGGTTGGACAAGCGACCCTACTTCTTAAGGTCACGTACAAGCAGAGAATGGAAAATACGCCACTTGTTTTGATGACAGACGTTCTGATCTGACGCTTAGCGTTAAAACATTCGGGCACCCCATTTGTAAAGCATATCCCGTCTTCATTATCCCAGTCGGAGCAGAACTGTAGGACGTTAAACCCCATTTCATTTCATTTCATTTTATAAAGCATACACACTCCGGCTAGTATAGCTGCTTAGTAGCACTGCTGGTTGTACAATATGACATTTATGCAAGTAAAATATAACAATAGGCCACATCAGCATAACTTATACGTTAAATATGAATTAACATATTATTATAAGCATGTTTAAATATTTCTGTTATAAGAAGTTTCTTAAATAGGCTACTTCATACTGCATTGCCTGTAAGTCGCAAAATGTCAGGCAATACCAGATACTACAGAAATTGAATAGCTGTGTCGGTTATTTTTATATGCCTGTTAAAGACCCCATACCCCCCACCCCCCGAATTGAAATAAAGTTAGCTAGTCCCGAAATGACCTAGTTTGTGTTGATCAAATGTGGATGTTAAACCTTGTTAATTCTCTCTCTTCATAATATACTATGTACTTGTTTGTCATTTTTGGGGTTTTTTGCACAAATTTACTCTGATTCAGCACATTTTTTTCTTTTTTAAATATCTGAAGTCTTTTTTCTTTTTTTTTCTCTTTTTTTTAAAAAATAGATATACGTCATGCTTTTCTTTTAATTCACCTCTGATCAAAGCTGTATGGGACCAGAAACAACATTTATACATAAGAAGGTATTTTTTTGCAAATACAATTATTTTATTCATTATATTATTAAACGTTTTTTTTTATGTTGGTCATGCCCTTTTTTGCACTTAATAAATGGAAAGCACCGAATGAATATCAAGTTTATTTGCGTCTGGATAATCTTGTCATCTTTTTATAATCGACTTCTTCACATTGATATAAGTCTGGATATTCAAATATGGGATACACCTTCAGAGGTCACGACATTGAGAGGTCACCTAAAGGGGGCGTAGCGATCGTAGGGACAAAAATTTAATTATTTCGCCGGATATTTGAGTCAGCCTTTCTCCCGAAATGGCTTTCAGTGTAACCACACAGGTAGCCCGGAGGGTTTTAACCCCCTTTCTGTTGAAAAGGTAATGAATTTATTTAATTTTCGGTGTGAATGGATAATATTCCGCGATTACTTAGACTGTCAAAAAATGTAACTGTTTTTTTGATATGGATATTTCTCTGTTACTGAGCACTGCCATTGATGGGCATAGTCTCTTTCTCCATTATGAATGACCCCATTTGACCCCATATCAGCTGATGGGGAAGATTTACAAAGATGCGCAAATTTGACCTACTGCCACCGATTCTTGTTTGCTTAAAAACCATAGCAATTATTTGCTTAGCTTACATTTTACCAGTAATGGCACGTACTGACACCAAAATTAAATATTATGTCAAGAGTCTTCAAAAGAGATTTATAAATTATATTTTTAAGGAAAGATAAACTTTATAAAAGACTAATGCACTTATTATGCAGCATATTATATTATATTAAATAAAATGAAATGTACTTTAATAGCAGTCATTGTTTGTTTTTTTTAAAGGCAGGCTGCCGCTCACCTGAATTTCGACCAAGGGGAGGTCTTTCTCCCTCTCCTTAAGTTAAAATTGAAAATCTATCTCCGTTACAAAGTTATTGGGGGGGGGGGGGGTATTATGATTTATGAATCCAATAATGACCCCTTATAACATGCAGTTATTGATCTTCAGAACAATTTCCCATCCACACAACTAATTACTCTCCTTAATATCAGATCACTCTCCTTACTATTTCAAAATCACTCTTATTATCGAAACTGGGAGAGTTTTTTGAGGGGAGCGATTTTTTCAATTTGTTAATTAAGGGGAGCTTTTTTGGGCTCTCTACACAAACAACGACTGTTTAAAGTCCTAAAATTTTCTGCTCACAATGAAGACAGGCATACCGGTATTACATACCTGTATTCCTTGTTAAAATCTGTCTGCCAAGTGTCTTGTTTGTCCATGCAAACCAACATTTACGTGGGACAGTGGGTTTTTCATCCCATCCGAATGACAGGGTGCCGTTCCTTGCCAGGGCCTCTCTGTCATGCACATGCACTACCAACAAGGGGGAACCAGGCCGTTCTCTGGCTAGTGAGCCATCAGGACTCCATGGCATGAACGTAAAATTTAATATAGAGAAATGGGGATTAACATCTAATCGACACAGACTAGGACATTTTGGGACTAACATATTGTTCAAAATTATGTTAATGATTCGTTGGTTCAATATTATGTCAATAATTCATTTGCGCATAGGGTTTTTTAGCTGTGGGTGAACATGGGGGGGGGGGAAACCCCCGAGCTTGGTCAGGCGACCTACTCTTTGACACGTGCACGCGGGAACTCAAAACCACTCCACTTGACTCAATGTCAATGACAAACCTCATAATCTAATGTGGACACCTAAGACCATTTGCCGCCCCCCCCCCCATTCTCCCCAAAAATAGATGCTTAGGTCTACATGTTAAGATTGAGATATCACAATTGTTAAAAATCCTGATGTAAGTCTTATCAGCCTATATAGCATCTACTCGAACGGTCAATGGGATTATACTTTCTGTCAACAATGGAATATATTTTAATCATATTCAATCTTGGAGTGGTTTCCCCTTGTCATTGGTCTTTGTCTAGTCATTAGGATGGGATGAAAAAAACAAGCTCGAGTGTACACATTGGCGTGCAGGTAAAAATCTTTTGGCAGTTAGACTTCAATATAAGAGTAGGCCGTAACTTCGCTGTCCGGGCAAAATTTCCCTCATAGCACACTGCATGGCATATAACTGCCTTCATTAGCTCAGTCAGAGCAAAACAGTAGGATGTTAAACCCCATTTCATTTCATATTAAATTTTTTCTGTTCTTAAATAAATTGCTATTCGCTCGATTCTGGTGGTTTGCTGTGACAGAGAGCAGTAGTTTCAGCTGGTTCAAATTCTAATTTGATAATTTCAGCAATTCTCCAGTTGTCATTGCTTCGTTACACACCACGACACCATGCGAGAAGGAAAAGAAGAAAAAACACAAAGATCTGATCAATCATTCAAGGGTTCGAGGAATAGATGTTTTACGAAATCCTAAACTAAACAAGGTGGGTATACGACTCGTACATACTACAGGGATTTTGTTTTGTCTGTGAGTTAAAAGCAGAAATAGATTTATAAAGACAGAATAGTTTGTCATTATTAATTGGCTTAAAGATACATTATGGGAGATTCGATAACGAGTTGGCAGTTCTCGCTATAATAGTTAAAAACTAGATAATGTAAAGGCAAATTGCTGAAAATTTCAGTCAAATTGATCCACTATGAACTGAAAACAAAGCGATTAAATTTCCGCCTAGCCTTGATCATCATTACTAAAGTCAGTACGATAAACAGCATAGTCTCGATTATCCAATGGTATTTGGCAATTGCGACTTAATCTCGATTTTGCATTTTATCGTTAAATTTTTAAATCTCACAGGTATTCTAATCCATCTAAATCTCATACATACCATGGTCTAGAGAGTTGGTTATAGGTTCATGTGAAAATATTTCTCAATGTCTCATCAATAGTTTATATAACATTTGAAACTAAAAAAAAGACCTGATCGTCAGATTTAATTCTTACATAATGCATCTTTAATAATGCCTTTAATCATACTAATTGATGAATATTCATATTGATAAGAGCTCTTTAAACATACATTATGCAAGAGCTAAATCTGCTTAATAAGGGACTTGAAGAATGAGGCTAGACATATTCCACAAGTCATGTCAAACAGTGACAGCATATTCATATCTGGAGAGTATGCGCAATAAATACTATGTAGACTAGAATAACCAGATGCTAGAGATTGTCATTCGATTGAGACTTCTGGCATATTTCGCCAAACATAACTGAGTTGAAATTAGAGTAAAAACGGAAACGATTGAATGTAAATCAGTTTATATACCTTCATTATGTTCATATTACTTTATTATATGCGTTGCTACCCATTTGTGTCAAATTTAGGTCAAAAATAATAGCGATTTAGCTCCTTTAAACATACTTTATGCAAGAGTTAAATCTGCCTATTGCAGGTCTTTCTTTAGGCCTGAAATGTTATCTAAATTATTAATTAGACATTAATTAACTTATCCGGGCTATAACTAACACTCGATGTCAAAGGATTTCTCCGATATTAAATAGATTAGAACAGTTCAGTCATATTTAAATTAAGCTAAAACTGGAGGAGCGAGACTTAGCTTTGAACAACCAGCACGGTGGTTGAAATTATTGCAAGAATGGCTAGCTCTTGATCTAAATCTTACATAATGTATCTTTCATATTGATTTAGAAATTCTAACATTTTAAAGTAGCTAAGTGTCTAACTCAATATCATCTAAGGTCTTCGACATTGAAAACACAAATTATTTGTCAATTTAAATCAACATTGATGTTGTGATCTTACCGGGAAAAGATGGACTTCTGATATCCAATATTTACGACAAAATAAACATTTTACCATGAATTGTGTACCATGATACGTTTCAGTGCTATTTGTAACAAGGGACTTAAAGAACTAGACTAGACATATTCCACAAGTCATGTCATATTCTTATCTGGAAATCATTTGCAATAAAAACTATCAGTATAGACTGGAATAAGCAGATGCTATAAATTGCCATTCGATTGAGACTTCTGGCATATTTGTAATTAGAGTAAAAACGGAAACAATTGATTTACTTTTATTGAAATGGACCAAAATTGACTTCTATTTCGTGTTTTTAATTTCAAATGCTATAATAATAATAATGATGATAATAATAATAATAACTTTATTTAACGAGGCAACTTATTTAGTTTGCAAAAAAAAACCCTAATCTTCCATAAGTCAAAATCATTTATAAGGCAATAACATTTTAAAGTGAGAAATTTGGCAAGTCACTCCTAAACTATAAAACATATACATTATACAAATAGAATATAGGAAGAACACTATAATTACGCACAAAATAAGATAGAATGCAGTTGCAAGTTAAATATACACAAAAAATAATAAGTATGTCATCCGTTGAATATTATGGTTTCTTCAGTGCTCAATATATATGAGTTTTCAGTTTAATCTTAAAATTTTCATCATTTTTACACGTCTTTATGTTATTGAGTTAGAGATTTGGCTCCATAAATATATACAAGCAGAATCATATCAATATTTAGAAACATCATTGGTTTTGAAGTGCAAAGTAGGCTCAGTTATCAAGTACACAACCCTGATATTATTATCAACAATTATAGATAGCACTGGACGATTGTAGGTTGACTCATTCTTACCATTGATTCGTCTGCTTGATTTTCAAAGATCTTTTAAATCCATTCTTTCGGAGATGATAAAATTATACTCAGATGGGAGATGGAAGGAGAGCATTCACATTAAAATGACAAAATCTGTGCATTCACCCGTAGATCGCATTAAAACTACAAAATCTGTTCATTCGTCCATAGACCCAGACAATAATTTGCTTATCTTGTATCCAACTTAGCGAACAGTAATAGTAAAGTTTAGATATTGTAACTTGAGAATTCGTAATTATGTATGTGTATTGATGTAAATAACATTTCATGATTAAATTTCACAGATGATGAGATAAATGTAGAATCTTGAAATGTGAATAAGTTATATGATCCTACAAAATAAAAACCCGAAAATGAAAACCTCCTTCTCACATCAGTTTTTAATAATTTTATTAAAGATACATTATGGGAGATTAGAGAAAGAGTTGGCAGTTCTCACTATAATAGTTAAAAACTAGATAATGTAAAGGGAATTTGCTGAAAATTTCAGTCAAATTGATCTACTCTGAACCAAGATTTTAGCAATTGAATTTTTGGCCTAGCCGTGATCATCATTAGTATAGTCGGTCCGATAAAAAACATAGTCTTGATTATCCATTTCATGATTAAATCATGAATGGAAGTCGAACATCAAATCAGAACCTAATCCAATAAACATCGCAGGCTAGCAATGACATCGAGAGTTGATTATGGTCTGGATAAGTTAATTAATGTCTAATTTATAATTTAGATAACATTTCAGGCCTAAAGAAAGACCTGCAATAGGCAGATTTAGCTCTTGCATAATGTATGTTTAAAGGATTGTCTGAGAATGAGAATATATTTTTTTTGTATGACCTAAATTACAGTAATTCTGAGACTGATTTTATGTTTCTATATTGTAGGGCATTGCCTTGACCTTAGATAAAGACATTATGTGCAGTTTAAAGGTTGAGTGCGAGACATTAAGTAATATATTGATATTGCATGAGTGCTATATCTATATATATTACGCAATGTCAAGCACAAGACCATTAAACAACTTAAAATACAGACACTATCCAGCACATGCATTTCAATGAAATATGGGTCCAATATTTCAACTAGTATAAATAATGTATGCTTGGCACATTGCCTGTACCATTATTTGAAATAATAGTATGCCTATGCCAACATCAAAGATGATGTCACATCTGTATTTTAAGGGTATTCAAGGGCTGATTTTATGTTTCTGTATTTTAGAGTCCAGTCTTTATGTTAAAAGAGAGACAGATTGTAGGTATTATGATGCTGATTTAATATTTTAGGGTACAGCCTTTATGTAAAACTGAGATATTGTGGGTATTCAAGGGCTGATTTTATATTTTAGGGTACAGCCTTTACATTAGAAAATGGAGAAATTATGGGTATTCATGGGCTGATTTTATATTTCTGTATTTTAGGGTACAGCCTTTACATTAGAAAATGGAGAAATTATGGGTATTCATGGGCTGATTTTATATTTCTGTATTTTAGGGTACAGCCTTTACCTTAGAAGAGAGACAGATTATGGGTATTATGGGGCTGATGCCGGCTGCCATCAGAAGTCAAGACGAGCAAATGGTCCGTGTGATGACTAACTTTTATAAACGTAGCAGTGACCTTGATAGATATATCTACCTGATGGCGCTACAGGAGAGAAATGAACGTCTGTTTTATCGAGTGTTATGTGAACATACTGAGGAGATGATGCCTATTGTCTATACACCTACTGTAGGACTGGCCTGTCAACAATATGGTGTTACATTCAGAAAACCAAGGTTACGATTTGTTTCTATAATCTTCCATTTTCTCCAAAGAAGAAAGGGGGGTCATCGTGGCTAAGTGGGCAAGACGCTGCCTAGCTATCCTGGAGGTCGGTTGTTCGATCCCTGCATTGGCCGAGAAAGCTTATCCAGATTTTCCAGCGTGGTCCCCCCCTTGTGAGTACGGAAAATAGAGGTCCCGTGTACAGATTGATGTGCACGTAACAAAAACCCTTGACAGTTGGAATTCGATATAAGAATAGGCCGTAGTGCCGCTGTCCAGACAAAATTTCCCTCATAGTACACTGTATGCCCATCTTCATTAGCTCAGTCAGAGCAGAACAGCAGGACGTTAAACCCCATTTCATTTTGGACACACAGGTACCTTTGACAGTTGGAAATAAATTTTAAAAAGAGACAAAATTTCCTGTCATGTTTTATAATGAAAGTTTGAATGTTTTTTTCAGAGGTTTATTTTTATCTATCAATGATAAAGGTCATCTGTATGAAATGATGTGTAACTGGCCAGAACAAGATGTCAAGGTAAAAACCTAAATATTGATTATCATTGACACGAGCCTGGAAATTAGGCCCCTGTCACAGACAATGTCAGGCACAGATTGAAGCTTTGTCAGGCACTAAACCTCTGATACCTGTCATTTTGTCCGGCACTGATTTGTCTTTTTCATTGATATTATTAATACATGTCCGGCACTAAGTTTGAAAATGTCAGATACTATTTCATTAGCCCCGGACATTTTGTCAGGTACATCTAAAATCTTTATTTCCAGGCCTGTCTGTGGTGCAAGCAACAATATAGGGTCTAATCACGTTCTCCTCTGCATCTTCTCATTATTCTTAGGGGGGGGGGGGGGTCCGAATTGTTTAAGCATTAAACTTTAGATCATAAGGTCTGTCAAGTGGCCTAGTTTCAATTCCCTGTTTGTACTTGACAAGGAGTAGGGTCGCCTGTCTAACCTCATGGGTTTTCTCCAGGTCTTCCGGTTTCCTTCCTCTGCTAAGGACCACTACACTGTGAAGGAGAAATATTGAAGTAGAATTGATCCATAGTCTCGACATTGTGTTCTTCTATTACACAGAGATGGAGAAACGAATATTAAAATCAAGTTTAAAATTGACTAAAATGTGTCGGGACCCATTAGTCAATTTAGATGCTGTAAAACTTGCTACTATTCAGTAGCCTGTTACAGAATGGGGAGGGTGGATGGCCGAATGGTTGGATCAGAAGGTCTGTCATTGAGTCAGCTAGCGTGGTTTCGATTCCCCGGTTGTATGTGACAAGGAGTAGGGTCGCTTGTGGGTTTTCTCCGGGCCCTCCGGTTTCCTCCCACTGCTAAAGACCCTTACGCGCATGCAAATTATTCAAATAAAAATGAACCATATGTTAGTCCCGACATGACCTAGTTTGTGTCTAGTGGATGTTAAACCCCATTCATTTCTCTCTTTCTCTGTTACAGAATCTTGCACATGTATAGAAATCATCTCAGCTCATTTCTATGATGTCCTAATTATTATTTCCAATATTTTCAGGCTATTGTTGTTACTGATGGTGAAAGAATATTAGGACTGGGTGATCTAGGCTCGTATGGTATGGGTATACCAGTAGGTAAATTGGCTCTGTACACAGCTCTCGGTGGTATTGTACCTGATCAATGTCTACCTATTCAATTAGATGTCGGAACCAATAATGAGGTCAGTGTGAGATTATGAATTTTAAATATCAGGATTATTAACAAGGGTCTGCAGAGACACCTGACCTATGATCTTGTGGGAGAGTAGCCTGTGACAGACTCTCCCACTGTACAAAATTATATATTGTCCAAAAATAGATGGATCAGAATCAACTAATTTAAAGAATCTAAGTCTCTAACTCAATGTCATCCAAAGTCTTCGACATTGAAAACACGAATTATTTGTCAATTTAAATCAACATTGATGTTATAATCTTACCGGGAAAAGATGGGCTTCTAATATCCAATATTTAAGACAAAAGAAACATTTTACCATTGGTGCACGAATTGTGTACCATAATGCGTTTCATGTCCATTTTTAATAAGGGACTTGAAAAACGAGGCTAGACATATTCCACAAGTCATGTCAAACGGTGACGGCATATTCATATCTGGAGAGTATGCGCAATAAATACTATGTAGACTAGAATAACCAGATGCTAGAGATTGTCATTTGATTGAAACTTCTGGCATATTTCGCCGAACATAACTGAGTTAAAATTAGAGTTAAAACAGAAACGATTGAATGTAAATCAGTTTATATACATTCATATTACATTATTATATGTGTTGCGACCCATTTTGGTCAATTTCTAGGTCCCAAATAATACTGATTTAGCTCCTTTAAACATATATTATGCAAGAGGTAAATCTGCCTATTGCAGGTCTTTTCTTTTGGCCTGAAATGTTACCTAAATTATTAATTTGACATTAAATTAAATTATCCAGACATAATCAACACTCGAAGACATTGCTAGCCTGCAATATTTAGCGGATTGGAATACATTTATTGAAAAACAATTAAATGTCAACCGAGACTTTGGTTTTTATCGTACCGACTTTAGTATTGATGATCGAGGCTAGGCCTAAAATTTAGTCACTAATATCTTTGTTCAGAGTGAAGCAATTTGACTGAAATTTTCAGCATATTCTATTTACATTATCTATTTTTAACTTTTAACTGTCAACTCTTTGTCTAATCTCCCATAATGCCCCTTTATTTATAAGTATCCACGGTTAATTATAGATTTTTCCGACGTGATTTCGCCTTGTCAGTGGTGCAGGACGGAGGGCCTGACAAGGTCAGCTGTCTAGTCATTCGGATGGGACGAAAAACTGAGGTCCCCTTGTACATTGGCATGCGTGTAAAAGATCCCTTGGCAGTTAGAATTCAATATAACTGTAGCTCATAGTGGCGCTGCCTGGGCAAAATTTCAATCATAGCACACTGTATGGCGTATGCCCATCTTGATTAGTCCAGTATAGGAGCAGGACAGTAGGACGTTAAACCCCTTTAGATTTTATTTAATTATAGGTTATTTTTTAAGTATAATCATAAAATATATTTGTTTTCAGAAATTACGTAATGACCCTCTATATATTGGTTTGAACCGTCCAAGGGTTACTGGTCAAGAATATGACGATTTCGTTGAGGAATTTATGCAAGCAGCAGTTCAAAGGTAATTTGTGTGCTCCTGGGTTTGCCCTTGTCAGTCGGGCAGGACAGAAGTCCTGGAAAGGGCAGTGTCTAGTTGTCGGATAGGATGAAAAACCGAGGTCTTGTGTGCATGCATGTAAAAGAACCCTGACTGTTGGAATTCGATATAAGAGTATGCCATCTGTGTGTAACATGGTATTAAAATATACTATCTTGAGAAGAGCGGATGGGTCATCTTCTCCCTTCGCCAAAATAATATTCGTCCCACTGCCTTTATGAGAAAATATGTTCGGCTGTCAATAACACTTTTGGAACACAATAACTACTGTTTGGTTACTTTGATTCTAATTGAGAGTAGGGATCACGGTGGCTAAGTGGGTAAGACGCTAGCTCGCTTGCCTGGAGGTCGGGTGTTCGATCCCTGCATTGGCCGAGAAAGTTCATCCAGATTTTCCGGCGTGGTTCCCCCTTGTCAGTGATGCAGGACGGAGGGCCTGACAAGGACAGCTGTCTAGTCATTCGGATGAGACGAAAAACCGAGGTCCCGTGTACACATTGGCGTGCACGTAAAAGATCCCTTGACAATTGGAATTCGATATAAGAGTAGGCCGTAGTGCCGCTGTCCGGGCAAAATTACCCCCATAGCACACTGTATGGCGTATGCCCGTCTTCATTAGCCCAGTTCGGAGCAAAACAGTAGGACGTTAAACCCCATTTCATTTCATTTTCTAATTGAGAGTAAAGAAACTTGTTGTATATTATTTTCATTACATCAATACCTTGACTAAATTCGGGGGTGGGGGGGTGGTGGATAGCCGAATGGTCAGCACGTGCGCGTTGTATCATACGGTCTGTCATTGAGTCAACTGGCGTGGTTTCGATTCCCCGGTTGTACATGAAAAGGAGTAGGGTTGCCTGTCCAACCTCGTGGGTTTTCTCTGGGTCCTCCTGTTTCCCCCCACTGCTGAAGACCCCTATGTGCATGCGAATTATTAAAATAAAATTGAACCATTATTCCCGAAATGACCTAGTTTGTGTCATCGAGTAGACGTTTAACCACATTTCTCTCTCTCTTTCTCTTGACTAAATTTGATAATGTGCATTTTCTGCTCAGATTTAGCAGAGTAGTAAGCATTTTGATTGCTCTATGTTTTGAAAAAGAAAAATTTGCAAGTAATTATTGCGGGTCATCTATTTATTTTGGGATTACGGCAGAGAAAATCACTCTCACTGCTGGCTTGCCGTCCCCCGCCTTTCGAAGTATGCCTTCAATGCCTTGATGGAGTTCGATGATGAACATTGTCTGAGTCTGCATACGGTAAGCAGAGATAAGCAATTTGATTGGTTGATGCTTTCGGGCACGATAACTTTGGTTATGATTAGGTGAGAGCTATGAAACTCCGAATATAGATTCTTAATATCATTACCTTTACTAACTTTGAGAATTTTCTGCTTAGGCTAAGTAGCAATAACCAATTTGATTGGTCAAGACTTTGGATCGAGGTAGAATGTTTAAATTGATGTTTCTCTCTTATAGAGAGTGATGAAACTTAGTGTATAGTTGATAATCAGTTTGATTGCTTGATACTTTTGAAAAAGATAAACGTGCAATTAATTAATATGTGTCATCTATTTATTTCAGGGTTTTGGCAGGGGACATCAGCCTCACTGCTGGCATGTTTAATTTGATTTTTCCTAAATACAATATTTTAAAGTTATAGCCTTTTAATACTTAACATTTTTATTTGTTGGTATTTATTTCAGATATGGTCAGAATTGTTTAATTCAATTTGAAGATTTTGGTAACCATAATGCGTTCCGTTTCTTGGATAAATACCGAGACAAATATTGTATGTTCAATGACGATATTCAAGGTAGGTATTCTTCAATTTGATGGAATTTTATGTTGAGGTAGGAAGGTTGGATGGCCGAATGGTTACCATGTGCACGTTGTATCATAAGGTCTGTCATTGAGTCAACTGATGTGGTTTCAATTCCCCGGTTGTACGTGACAAGGAGTAGAGTCACCTGTCCAACCTCATGGGTTTTCTCCGGGTCCTCCAGTTTGCTCCCACTGCTAAAGACACCTACGCGCAAGTAAATTATTGAAAAAAAAATTAACCATATGTTGGTCCAGAAATGACCTAGGGAATCCGTAACCATTCCAAGAGCTATTTGGCTGATATTTTCGTCTAAGTAAACGTTCGGAAATCATTGAAAAAAAGCCTTAAAATCGAGCAAAAAAGCCAATTGAACATGTGACTCAAAAATTGTCATGGCGAGCGAGGCATTATGATGGGAAAAAAGACGAATCTATTCCCTAGCCACTTCACTATTTAAGCCTTGTAACTTGTACTGTGTACTGTCCACACATGAAACAAAGCTACATCAAGTTGCACTCATGCGCGTCTGTGATGGGCATGAGTGTATACGCCGCCGATTCCAGAAGATGCTGTCATTGATGTTTGTCTATAGTCACTCTATAGGATTAGGGCACCGTCAGCTAATCAACAAGAATTCGTTTGAAAGTGGAAGCATTAATTAGACCAGACTGGTGTGTTTGAGTTGATTGTTTTAGTCTTTAGGGATCCCTGCAATGGGTTGGAAAAGGCACTTTCAGCAGTAAAAAAGGGTACTGTCGAAAATTAGTGTGGGGGGGGGGCGCCCCTTGTATCCGCCTCTTGGTGGAAATGCTTCCCCGGGTAAAAGTCTCCTGATAGAACACTGTATGGCATATGCCCGTCTTCATTGGCCCAGTTGGTGTAGAAAAGTAGGACACCAAACCCCATTTCAAAGGTGCCTGGGCAAAATTCTCCTGATAGTAGACAGTATGGCATATACACGTCTTCATTAGCCCAGAAAAGTAGGACACCAAACCCTATTTCATTTCATTTTTATATGTCATTTCCACTGTTTTCATCATAATTAATTTATTTATCTAAAGGTACCGCATCTGTGGCAGCAGCTGGTGTTTTTGCAGCATTACGTATAACAAAAAAGAAATTAATAGATAATGTCTTCGTCTTTCAAGGCGCTGGAGAGGTAGGTTTTAGTAAAAATGCAATTTTTGGGGGGTACTAAAAGGGGAATTTATGTTAATTTGATCTTATAATTAAAGCGTGGTTTTGATTCCCTGCTAACGCGTGACAAGGAGTAGGGTCCCACTGCTAAATACACCCACACACAAACGAATTAATGAAATAAAATTAAGCAATATGTTAGTCCCAAAATGACTTAGTTTGTGTCTAGTTAAACCACATCTCTGTGCAGATAATATAAGCAAGCCAGCACCAGTGATGGTAAAATCTTTTGATCGGCAATTTGATAATCCAAATCTAATTGAATGCAAGCGAGGTGATTATCTTCTATTGATAAAAAGATTTTGCTCTTTATTTATCTAAAGATTAACATTGCAAAAGAATTATCTGATGTGGATTTATCTTTTGTTGCTAGGCAACATTAATGGTAGCTTTGATTGTATATCTTTATCAACTTATAATCTGTTATTTTGTATAGGCATCTATCGGTATTGCTCAACTGATTGCGTTAGCTATGCAGGAAGAAGGGGCTAGTGAGGAAGAAGCTTACAGTAAAATCTGGTTGGTGGATTCTAAAGGTCTCATAGTTCAGGTAATAATTAGAGTAAAATCTCATAAAGTAACTTATTATTGGTTGATTCGGGAGGTCTCCTAGTCTAGAACTTCAGGAATTAACAGAATTGTACTGTAATTGAGTGAAGCAGATTGAAATTTTTTTAGTGGTCACCCTTTCTTTGTGTCATATTGCGGAAACACGTAATTTTGTAGGAATATTACTGACATAGATTTGAATACCGTACGGGAATTAGATATGAAAAATAGGTGCACCTATTTTTATTACATACGAATTTGAATATTTTGTTGACACATGATTTTTAGTTGTGGTCTGAAACCGTCTACTTAAATAATAAGAGTTATGCCCCTTTATTTTCATCTGACAAGAAAAATTTTGAAATCGCAACACTGGTCCACCTGACAATTAGTTAGTGCAAGAGAGTCGCACCACACATTAGAATCTTTGTAAAGAGTTGTAATGATAATATTTGGTTAATTTACAGGATCGACCTAAAGGTGGTGTAACAGGACATAAAGTGGATTTTGCTAAGAAACATGAACCAGTTGATAAACTCGAAGATGTTGTTAGAAATTTAAAACCTACTGTTCTCATAGGTAAGTATTATCTCTTGTCAGGGAAATGAAATTAAATGGGGTTTAACATCCTACTGTTCTGCTCCGACTGGGCTAATGAAGACGGCCATACACCATACAGTGTGCTATGAGGGAAATTTTGCTTGGGCAGCAGTACTATGGCCTACTCTTATTTCAAATTCCAAGTGCCCGGGGATCTTTTATGTGCACGCCAATGTATACACAGGACCTCAGTTTTCGTGCCATCCGAACGACTAGACAGCTGTCATTGTCAGGGCCTCTATCTCTGTCAGGGGCCAGGGCCAGGATCTAAAAGTCAGAGCTTGACACATGACAGTCAAATGAGTTGGAAGTCACAATACCTTCTTTTGGGATTAATTAACATATCCAGACCATAATCGACTCTCGATGGCATCGCTAGCTTGCGATGTTTATTGGATTATGTTCCGATTTGCTGTTCGACTTCCATTCATAATTAAATCATGAAATGGATCATCAAGACTATTTTTTTTATCCTACCGACTTTAGTAATGATGATCGAGGCTAGGCCGAAAATTCAATCGCTAAAATCTTGGTTCATAGTGGATCAATTTGACTGAAATTTTCAGCAAATTCCCTTTACATTATCTAGTTTTTAACTATTATATTGAGAACTACCAGCTCTTTATCTAATCTCCCATAATGTATCTTTAAAGGTTTAGATTTAACAAAATGAGTGAAGAGTTCACACAGCATTGTTTTTGTGATATGCAAAAAAGTGTTGAAATGGTCTTCTTTAATAATATACTATTCAAAAAAAGTAGGGGATATTTGATTTTGGGGGCATAATACTAAAATATGCAAATGACTACGAAAAAAGTCACTATAGAACCTAACAGAAGAAACATTTCCAGTTACATGTGACGCCCAAACGCACCAATACATGTAGCTACCGCATGGAATGCAGGTGATGCTTGGGATCATCATGGGGGTCCAACCCAAGATTTGCACGACTCTGACTTTGAATGTTACAGTCATTGTGGCATTGAATTCCAGGGTGGAAACAACAGTTTAATTGTTTTAGTGACCAGAAAACAAATTTTGATATGCGTCGGCTTACCCAAAATGAAAGGTTACGTGCCCTTGGCATGCTACAGATCGGCACAACACAGGCGGTTGTGGCGCGGACGATGAATGTTTCTCAGTCTGTCATAAGCAGGCTATGGTCCAGATACCGTGATACACAATCTGTACAGGACAGACCACGCTCAGGTCGACCAAGGGCGACAACTCAAGCCCAGGATCGATTTATTCGTACCTTGGCCTTGAGAAATCGTGTCATCACAGCAAATCAGATCAGCGCTCGTCTTCAAACAGACACTGGTGTGAGAGTGAGTGGCCAGACGATTCGGAATCGACTGCATAGGGGTCACCTTCGCGCCCGACGTCCTCTCGTGATCCCTTGTTTGAGAGATCATCACATTCAGGCAAGACGTCGTTGGTGTAGGGATCGTCAACACTGGGATAATCGACGCTGGAGCAATGTGATGTTTTCAGATGAGTCAAGGTTCACTGTTGATTTTTTGGACAGACGTAGGAGGGTGTGGCGTCGTCGAAACGAGCGCTTCCAAGACGTTAACGTCATCAGACATGATTGATTTGGGGGTGGTTCTGTTATGGTGTGGGGAGGCATCACTGTTGCTGGAAGAACGGCTTTACATGTTGTTGCAGGGCGTGTTACAGGCCAGTACTACCGGGACAACATCTTGGCAGTCCATGTTGTGCCGTTCGCACGACGTCATGGCCGCCGTTTCATCTTCCAGGATGACAACGCAAGATGTCACAGGGTCAGGATCGTTACGGGTTACCTCCAACAACAGAACATCACCACATTACCTTGGCCAGCACTGAGTCCCGACCTCTCCCCCATCGAGCATGTCTGGGACATGCTTGATGCTTGGACAGAGGTTACGTCAACGTCAACAACGTCCTGCCAATGTCCAAGAACTTGCTGCTGCGTTGCAACAGGAATGGGACAATCTGGACCAAAATGACCTTAGACGTCTCATTAGGAGTATGCCACGTCGGATCAATGCTTGTTTGGCAAACAGAGGAGGATTTACCCGTTACTGACTTGGTTGTGATGCTGTGGTAACTTTGCTGTTTGACCCCGGGTATCATTTTACCCTTATAATGGTCAGTCTGTGCCTTACTTAGTCTAACGATCATTTGGAATAAATCGATGAATGTGAACTTCATTTCATTTTGTCATTTGTTTCTTCGTCAGTTTCATTAGGTGACTTTAATAACACTTAAAAATCAAATATCCCCTACTTTTTTTGAATAGTATATAACATGAAAGTTATAGGTTTAGATTTGACAAATAAAGCAAAAATGATAGTTTTAGCTTGTTTCGATATTGTAGATATTTCACAGAAACACATTAGACATAGGTTTTTTTTGTAAGGACGTTGGATGTTGATGACCAAGTTGTCTTGTTCTGATCAAAATAACACAAGTCTTTGTCAACTGTTTATCAGCCATGTTTTTCTTTTGTTGTATTTTAAGGTGCGGCAGCTGTACCAGCGGCATTTACAGAAAATATTTTACGTATGATGGGAGAATTTAATGACAGACCTGTTATATTCGCTTTAAGTAATCCTACAAGTATGTCAGAATGTACAGCAGAACAGGCTTATCATGCGACTGACGTAAGTTATAATATCAAATAAAGCGCTATTAAAATAGTCAAGGTTAGTCAACCTTCAATGGGTCTTGAGAGGGAGGTAGGGTGTAATATCCACTGACACAAACTTGGTCATTTTGGGACTAACATATGGTTTAATTTCATTTCAATAATTCGCTTGCACGTATGGGTTTTTGGGAGTGGGAGGAAACTGGAGGACCCGGAGAAAACCCATGAGGTTGGACAGGCATCGCTTTTCCTTGTCACATTCAAGCGGGGAATAGAACCAAGCCATTTGACTCAATGACAAACATTGTGATTTCACGTGCATGCATTAAACCACTAGACCACCGAACCCCCCCATATTGTATATACTTATATCATGTGTGTTCCATGTCTTCTGTTATATGTATATGTTTATTCTTTATTTCAGGGTCGATGTGTTTTTGCTAGTGGCAGTCCATTCCCATCTGTAATGCATAACGGTAAATTATATCATCCCGGACAGGGTAACAATGCCTATATATTCCCCGGAGTAGCTCTAGGTATCATAGCTTGTGGTGTTCGACATGTTGCAGATAAGATATTCCTTCATGCTGCCAGGGTAAAATATTTATCTCTTTTAAAGTCTCTAATCTTCATTTGAGGGGGAATCCGTCTTAATTAGCCCAGTCGGAGCAGAACAGTACAACGTTAAACACCATTTTATTTCTTAGAGGGGTGTTGATTCCCTTGTACACTACAATATTATGAACGTCTGACGGGACCGCTAATTGATCTCGTAATTTGGAATATTAAGAATCCGAACTACTCAAAACTTTTTTGTTTGAAGTAATAAAGAAATAAATCGGGACATGAAAATGATGACGGATTTTACAGAATGCCGTAGTATTCAGATGTCGGAAGTAAAAGAGTCCACTGTATTATGAACGTGGGTTCTCTGTAAGGAATATCGGTCCAAACATGGTTCAGTTCCGTCTGATATTTACAAAGATATGACATATTCAGTATCATCTGTTGTCTTTTTATTCCGATTAAATCAAATCGTTGATATTTTGGTTTGGTTTTCTTGGAGTACATTTTAGTGTGGATGAAGCCGCGTAAAATTAGAAATTGTCCGAAATATGCAAATGACAAATTTAGCGGCATTCACATCTTTTCATTGAAAAACAAACACTGAAAGACGAACTTGTGACACCACTTTAAATATCCCCTGACAGTCGGAAATTAAAATAAGAGTTGGCTGTAGTGCCACTGTCTGAGATAGATTTCACTCATAGCACACTATATGGCTTATGCACGCGGTCATTGACCCGTTTGTTTTAGAAAAGTAAAACGCTAAACCCCATTTTATTTCTATATGGCATAACTAATGATTAACTCATCTGGTCTCTGTTGTTTTCTAGGCTTTAGCAGATCTGGTTACACAAGAAAATCTAGATGAAGGCCGAGTTTACCCACCACTCAGTCAGATTCGAGAGGTTTCCCTTACAATCGCGACAAAGTTATCTGAAGATGTCTATCGTGAAGGCCTAGCCACGACATATCCAGAACCAACAGATAAGGCTGCATTTATACGCGCACATGTTTATGACACAGAGTATGAACATTTTGTTCCTGAAACTTGGGACTGGCCTGAACAAGATAAATAAACGATTAGCCAGTTTAGAAAAATATACAGGAATATTGTACAACTTGATGTTGGACAAAGTAGAAATTTAATGTTAAAAAAAAAAAAGTATTGTACAACTTGATTCTGAACAAAGTAGAAATATTACACAAAAAAAAAATTGTACAGCTTGCAATTGATGAAAAGTAGAAATTTATGTACCGTATTTTACTGGGTATAAGTTGATGTGGACAATAAGTTGAATCGTCAGATTTTACTGTTTGTTTGGACCTAAGTATAAGACGAAGGCTGGACTTCCGTGGAAAAAAGTTTAAACTTATACCCTGAAAAAATACGATACAGCTTGATGTTGGAGTCCAGTTGAACAAAGTAGAAATTTTACGATAAAAAATTAACTGTTGTAAAAATTTGAAGGAATTTTGTTTGTTAGTGATTATATGATACCCTATGCCTCAAAGAATGTATTATATATAAATATATCCGATCTAATTTATATGAAATAACTAAATTTTCATGGTGATTACACTGAAATCCTGCTATTAAACATACATTATGGGAGATTAAAGGGCTAGCAGTTCTCACTATAATAGTTAAAAACTAGATAATGTAAAGGGAAGTTGCTGAAAATTTCAGTCAAATTGATCCACCCTGAATCAAGATTTTAGCGATTGAATTTTCGGCTTAGCCTCGATCATCATTACTAAAGTGGGTAGGATAAAAAAACAGTCTCAATTATCCATTTCATAATTAAATCATGAATGAAAGTTGAGCAGCAAATCGGATTGTAATCCAGTAAATATCGCAGGCTAGCGATGACATTGAGAGTTGATTAAGGTCTAGATAAGTTAATTAATATCTAATTAATAATCTAGATAACATTTCAGGCCTAAAGAAAGACCTGCAATAGGCAGATTTAGCTCTTGCATAATGTATGTTTAAGTTTTAATACTAGTGAACCGGTGTTTATACTGAGTTACAAATCCCAAGAATAGAAATTTGATAATACAGAAATACAGGCTTTATGTAATAGACTGTCTGCTATATAGGCAAAACATGAATATAATGAATTCATGCTATTTAATACCAACTGTTGACTGATACAAATTGGGAGAGAGGGGTTTAATATAGGCTAAGCCTGTTCCCCAATCCCTATTCAGATAAAAATCTGAATAAAAATATTGTTTATGAAAAAAATATATAAATTGACCTTAATAGTGAACCAGTCTTTATAACGGCTTGGAATCACAGGATATAGATATTGATACATTCTTTTAAAATACAGTCGTATATGTGAGTTGATTGTTGTCTCGTTTCACGGTACTTTGTTTTAGAATCTCAAATAATAGCCATAATTTTTAACTTCTGTCTGTACTAAAGTTTATTATCTGATTTATATTGATAGACATGACATATTAGAAGATGTATATTTACTTTTAAACCTATATATTTAATAGTTAAAACATCTTGAATTTCGACAAGGCCAACAGTTCAGCAATCATGTGGCTAAAAATAGTTGGCAAATCATTATAAAAGAAGATGAAATGAAAGTAGAGAAAAATATATAATAACTGTTGGTATTACAGTTCCCAGAGAGATAACTTCTGACGACATGACAGTTGCCAACAGGATAACTGTCTGACGACACGACAATTGCCGCCGAGATAACTCCTGACAGGACAGTTGCCGTCCAGGGCAAATGAGGAATTAAATACATTTTAATGCCAAGCCAGAGTTGTTGGATCTTGTTTAAATTCAAGTTGGAAAAACTTTGTTGATCCCCATTGATGAAGTTGTTTGCTGCGAAGAAAATATATTTTAGATTATTTATAGATTTGTTGAACCTATATATATAGTTGTTGATCTTTTATGTGTGGTGTGTCTGCAGGCCTAGAAATGTCTGACGTTACTCAAATAGCTACTGACATTTTAAACTTTACACAAATAGATAAATCTGTACCAGGACAAAATAACAGACATCGGGAGGGGGGGGCTGTCACGGCCTGAATTTGTGTCTGACTATGTCTCTGTGACGGGTGCTCTGTTTACTGGCTTGCGTCTGTAGATATTGCGTTCATGTGTCTGGTAATGTCCGCTCGATAAATTACAGTACCAGCATTCCATTTCACAAAGCATACACAAAAATATTTGATTTACGTGAACTTAAGTGTTATGTATGCTTTATGAAACGGGACCATTACATTTTCATTCATAATAGCGCATGATATATATATAGGCCTATATATCTAGGCTCTTATTATTGTGACAATTCAAGATATGATTAAGTCACAAAATTCAACTTTACTTGAAGAAATATGAATTAAGATCTGAAAAAAAAAATTAAGATTAATATTTGTTATGGAATTATCTTTTAATTTTAAATCTACTAAGTTTTGTGTGTTTAAGATTATTATCTGAATATAAATTTATTGAGTAAATTGAATTTGAATTTATTGGAAAAATTTTGACCCCAGAGTTTCCAGCGAGCTTTGTCATATTGCAGTGATAAACGACCAATTCCAATCACACACCAACTGTCCACAAGAAAAGATCACAAGTGGTGATTAGACCTTGTATAGTGCTACGGAGTGGGGGGGGGGGTTAATGCGAAAGTTAGTCCCGAAATGACCTAGTTTGTGTCTTCTCTCTCTCTCTGTATTGTGCTAGCACAACCGAATTAAAAGTGATCAAACTATTTACATGTATTTGTTCTGTAAAAGAAAGTATGCAAAGTTGTAATAAACGTTAGTCTATGCAGTACAATAATTGTTATCAATTAATTGTGATGTGTTATTTTATTATAGCAGATCAAGTTGGATTATTCACAAATTATTGTTTAAGTCAATTTCACTTATTCTACTGACACAGTAACCATCATGAAAACAAAATTGTAAGCCGGTTGGGGAGTTTCAGGAATTTCAGGAGTCCACAATGGCCGCTTTATATAAATGAGGGAATACAAACCCTAAACATAACCCTTTTTAGAAGACTGAACTTGGATCCAATTTATCTTTTACCCCTCTTTAAAGGGTTAGGGTTAGTATTCCCAAAATACTCATTTATATAAAGTGGTCATTGTTGACTCCGGAAATTCACGAACCTCCCCACTTGGTCTAGAATTAACATCTCCCAAACAATATACATATATAGTAGAATCTGGACTTTACTGGCACTGAAATTAATTGATTAGTGAATTTTACTGTCAGTCAATTAACATGCCATAAATTAGAATTTAACCTTTAAACAAGGTTAATTTTAAAGTTTTTATGTTTGAAATTAAAATATATTTTAAAATTGGGATAACGATTGAAATTTTCGTAATCTTTGAAAAAAAAGAAAATATCTTGTTATTAAGTTATATTTGTATAATTCTTTGAGCATCATCAAAAAATATTCTTTATGATGTATATTATTATTTTTAAGTTTGCTTTTTGTTCGTTTGAACTTTTTTTTTACTAGTCTTCATCATTTCTTTCATTTTATCTGCCCCTGCCTTCGTTAAAAGAACCGTTGGCTGTTGGTATTCAAAGAAAAGTAGACGGAAAAAACGCTGTCTAGGCAAAATTTCTCTTGGCATGGTGTAGGATGGCAAACCTCATTTCGCTTACCTGCCCATATTTAAATGTGATCGAATAATATATTGAAAAGATTAGAAATATCATGATACATGTATAACATATATATTTACAAGGATATATCTCAATATATTATGATCTATGTATTGTTTATCATAATGATATTATGTTTTTAGTTTGTCTCTCGTAATGCTAGTTTACCAATGTCGTACGATGTGTTGCGATAGGATGGTCCCTATTGAGTCCACGATCCGGTACGTGCAGACATGTTCATTTACATTTTGATACTATCAACATGATTGCTACGAATGAACTCAATATATTTAAGACCTGATAGGATCACCACAATTACTCCACGATTAAAACCACGATTTCATTCGCAGAACGACCCCTAATAGTGGGAACCTAGCATTAGTTATTTATTTGTGTGACCCGTGTTAATCTATTTTTAGAGCATGACATATTCCCAATCCATCTGTTATCAATTTTGTAGCCACAGAAACATGTTAGCTCATGATAATCTACCAATTTTATCAAGTTTTTTGTCATAAGCTTCATGGGGAGGGGGTCGAATGGTCTAAAACAATTTTTTAAAAAGTGCTTACTGGTATATAAGGTTCTAGTCCCCTAGCTTCTTTTGTGTATACTAATATATGTTTTATTTTATGGTCGAGCGCGAGACATTAGGTAATATATTAAGAACATCCTAGTGCTGTATTAAAATATTATGCAAATGTCTTGTTCAAGACTATGAAACAACTTAAAATACAGATACTATGCTGCATGTACATTTCAATGAAACTACCACATTAGTCCAAAACGTCATCTAGTATAAATAATCTGTTTCAATGGCATTTAGTAATTGAACTGGAATATACAGGTGACAATTCTATGGAATACAATTACTGCTTATTACTGAGAGACGTTTCGACTAGGCTTCTCTGGTCATTATCAAGCTCAGTAATAAGCAGTAATTGATTTCCATAGAATTGTGACCTGTATAGTATAAATAATGCAAGATGCACATATATTATTTGAAATAATGGTATGCCAAGATCAAAAGGTGATGTCACATCTGTATTTTATATCTTTAATAAACTCGACTAATATTGTGTGAAACTTTTGAGTAGTCTTGGTTATAATTTTATATGTTGATGTTTTGTACAGAAGATATATGAATATAATATTATCCTAGTTGATCTCATCTTCTTGTTAGCGTTTTAACGTCCACTTCTACCCAGGGTGATATCGCTGACGAGTCTTACTTTATCATATTTAGCACACACGCAGGGTTTTTTTCCCCTGGCAGGAAACTGGAGTAAACCCACAAGGTTCAGAAGGTCCCCCATCTTAAAGCCACATACGCTCACACTAGGAATCGAAAATTCGACCGGCAAGCTAGAGTTCGAAGCACGGCACTCCAGATCACTAGGCCATCCCAAGCCCACAAGGTTGAGAATGTGCCCTATATCCAAGCCACATACACTCACACAAGGGATCGAAAATCCGACCGGCAAGCTAGAGTTCGAAGTACGGCACTCCAGATCACTAGGCCATCCCAAGCCCACGAGTTTAAGAACGTGCCCATATCTTCAAGCCACATACACTCACCCTCTGTATAGAAAATACAACCGCAAGCCAGAGGTGACCAGCTAGCTAGAGCTATCCCAAGCTCTCTAGTTACTCTTACATGTATACTGTTTCTTAGTTTTATTGTATGGTTCCCAAATTGTCATGGGGCTACAGGCATAAAACTAGGGAGCCATGGTGCTGGCTCACTAATCAATTCGAGTCAAGTGTTTGCAGAGAAAGTTCTTCAGAATTTTACAGTCTGATTTCCATATCTTATAAACCTGTAACGGTAAATCTCTTTGATCTTTGGGGTATATTCTATGCCCAGAATAACTTGCGGTCTGAAAGTCGGGGGAGGTTTTTGGATATATACAGGGAAATTTGGGGTTATTCTTCTGAAAGTTTTTCTTTAAACCTGAAACAGGTTATTTCCAGGGTAGGTTTTTTTTCCCATAAGAAAACATGATATAAGGTTTTTCTTGCAGGAATTCTGGGATATTATTCTCATCTTGCGTACACGTAAACAGATTGTTTATAAGCAAGATAAAGTCCTCGAACTTCGGTTATGCTGGGGAAGAAAGACTTCAGAAAAAACCCTTTTTCCCCAGGTTATTTCCTTCGGTCTTTCTTTCTCCAGAACCGATGTCGAGGACTTTATCTTGCTTATAAACCATTCAGGTGCCAAAGAATAGAGGTTTAGCTCCTTTAAACTCCATTTCAGTTTCAAATGTCAGGGGGTAATGCCTGTACAAGTTGCAAAAATGTGTGTCTGTCTTTGACATAGTTTTTAAGGTCTAGTATCATCTAGAATTCAGTTGGAATTCAAAGAAGAAAGTTTCATATTATCAATTGTTTAATTTAATAATTGGACAGGAAATAGAGAGAGAGAAATGGGGTTTAACGTCCCCTCGACACAAACTAGGTCATTTCGTGACTAACATATGGTTCAATTTTATTTCAATAATTCGCTTGCGTGTTTGGGTCTTTAGCAGTGGGATGAAACACAAGGACCAGGATACAACCCACGAGGTTGGACAGGCGACCCTACTCCTTGTCACGGTACAACCAGGAAATCAAAACCATGCCAGTTAACTCAATGACAGACCTTGTGATACAACATGCACGCCCTAACCATTCGGCCATCCAACCTCACTATGCATTAATAAAGACCTGCAATAGACAGACTTAGCTCTTACATAATCCGCATCTTGAATTAATATTGTATTATCCTTTGAATAAAAAAATAACATCAGTTAAATAAATTCCTTTTTTTTCCATTCATTTATATGTTACTACATAAAGACAGTTCGTAAGAAATAAAATTGGCTGATTTTAGATGTATTCTAAGCGGAACATGATATATAGGACAACTTTGTAGGTGGTCATGATGGTCATGATATAGGAGCTTTTACGTGTGACGTATTTCCTGTGTCTATTTTAAGCTCTGGAAGGAGGCCTTACTTCATGTTTCTTTTATCTTATAGAAAATAGTTGTCAGTTCCATTTTAAGCAACACATGCTATTGGTACCAGGGTATTCTCATTTAAAAACATTGATTCTGTTAGTAGGTAAGGCCAGGTACTACACATGACCGAAAATGACGTCAAAAACTCATATACATGTATAGCACCGTATTAATCAAGTCGCCAATAGTACACAAGGGACTAATCAAAACTGTTCAGCCTTATGCAGACCCTAGCCTTGTTACACTCAGGTCTTAGTGTTGAACATGAATTTTGGCATAGTAGAGAAAAATATCTGTTAATTCTTTTTGTTCAAATTTAAATTATGTAAATAATTGTTGATTAAGTTGAGCCCTTAATTATTTTATTTATCTGGGTCAATTAAGAGGTATTTTGAAACATCTCATACCATTTCTTACGATTTCCACACATTTGAAATTTCACAAAGATTAGAATTTGTTTATAATTGATGTCCATTATATAATAAAATGTCAATCACCATGGTCCCTTCCCCGGGTCGGGTCCATCCAATCACTATCTGAAAGTTAACCATTATATTTTGACCCTGTAATTCTGTAATTCAGTATTTCTAATACCCACTCTTTCTGCACTATACAATGATCGAAAAATAAAAATGTTTGTCACTAATATCCTTTCCTTCCTCTAAATCTCTGTCTCATATCTAACAGAGATCTTTTACACTCAAAGAAACTAACCCGTAGCTTCTTACACTCATCAGGAATGCTTTCATCATTTAATTTCAAACATTCAAGCGGTGTTTTCCCATGATTTTTAACACATGGACTGTTTAATAAACATTCTTTGAGATCATCTCGAAGACCAGAACAGGCTAATTTAGGTTTCTTTTCTGTGACATCAGTTTCTTCATAATATTTAGGCATCCTATATTTGTTTTGTAAAATTCAGTGGTGTTTTTAAATAGAGTTGTCTCCCTTCTCTCAGTTACAACCCTTGCATAACAATTTTCACGGAAGTTGTAGTTAATCCCATGGAAATGAGATTATAATTCAGATTTGTGAGGGGGTACTGTGACAGTGTTGATCCCTTAATATAATTAGTCGTTCAAAGTAAACAAGTTATTAAGTTCAGCTCGCTCTTCAGGCACTTATAACATCAAGGTCACACATGTGTTTACAAACTTGAGGGTCAAAGGTTACTGGTACTTGCAAATATTTGGAACGTAAAGAACATAGGAAAAAAGATCAGAACCATTTTTGACTTTTACCATAAATGTATTTAAATTTACTATATGTTATTCTTTAAGATAAGGGCATTCATGAACACAAGTAAATATTATGATAGATAATATTCGTTTTGAAAGGCGGGAGTCGTTTATGATCGATTTATAATATTCCGCAATTTCGTTAAACTGTGGCCTTATTTCGCGCCAAATTTTGATGGCTTGAGTTCTGATCAAATGACTTAGAATTTTACAATAAAACTGGTTGAGTAAGTGAAAAAGCACCCAGCCCAGTTTGAAAGTTTAAGTAATTTTTCAAAACAGGCCTTATAAAAAAGGTTAGGAAAGTCAGACTATACTTAGGTCTATAGTTTTCTAATAGTCTTGTCGAGACTCCTTTGCTACTTTCGTTTTTTCCCTTAGAATTTTCACCATGTAGCCATAATAAGATTATATCGAAACATCGGACAACATACATTATAAACATGTACATAAATTTATAACAATATGACCCATAATATACATATATTTACAAATATGCCCGAAACCTCTATTGTCCTAAATAGACCAAATAAAATTCATTAAAGTTAAAGCCAATAAAGGGACTATCCCGATTTCAACAGACTTAACAGAGTCTCAAAAATAAAAGTCGGAGTACGTATAAAATTTAAGCATTATGTCAAAGGTCACATGCGAACATTGAGCGCTTGATGTAAAAGGTGATAAACTTTATGAAGAGTTAGATGTACAACACATTCTGAGATAAAAAGGACGGAAAAAGATGCGGGTAGTGGATAATCCGAGAATTTAATAAGGATTCGATATTTGTAATAAATAGTAAGCGATTAAAGACAACATCGTCTTATGTATTGAATGAATTCTCCTTTTGACTTCCAAGAGAGCTAGGTAAATCACATGACATAAACATGACCTGGTTTGATCAAATTTTTATAGCAGGACATTTCGTTCGCAATCACAATGTTTGAGAAGTATTTGAAACAAAGTTCTGACAAATTAATTAGTTTGAATATGTTTTTAGTCCATATATATCATTAAATCACCTAGTTTGTACGCGGGAACCCATCTTTAAATCAACATTGATGTTGTGATCTTACCGGGGAAAAGATGGGCTTCTGATATCCAATATTTAAAACAAAATAAACACATATTTCCATTGCACCATTATTCGTGTACCATCATAATGCGTTTCAGCGCCATTTGTAACAAGGGACTCGAAGAACAAGGCTAGACACATTCCACAAGTCATGTCAAACAGTGACGTCATATTCTTACCTGTGATCAAGCGCAATAAAATACAATCGGTGTAGACTGGAATAACCAGACACTAGAGATTGACATTCGATTGAGACTTCTGGCGTATTTCGCCAAACATAATTGATTAGAAATTACAGTAACAACAGAAACGATCTGAATGTAAAATCAGTTTATACATCCTTTTGTCCAAATTGGTATAGTTGAGCACAGAATGTGACAGATTAATATAAATAAATGCATCCATTGACTTGACCATTTTTTTTTTCTATTAATTAGATTTAAAGATGCCACCCAAATTAAAATGTACATCTGACTGTATCCATAAAAAATCCAATACAGGTAAAGTTAATAAGTCATAGATATAAATAATACAGTAAATAAGTCATATATAACAGCGATGTTTGTACGCTTACAAATAATTTGTTGGCTACTCTGCAATGACTACTTACCTATTCATGAGGGTGGGTGGCCGAATGGTCTAACATATGCCCTTTAGATCATAAGGTCTGTAATTGTGCACCCCCCCCCCCCCCAACTCACAACAAAAGCCCCATACACACAAGCGAATTATTGAAATAATATTTTACCATGTTTTGATAACATCATATTTTTGCTGGTGCAGGTACGTGTTGCTCATACCAGGAAGTTGCTCCATGAGAGATTTCTTGCTGCCTAATGCATAGCGATTGATTTACAATTTCAGAACACCAAGCATTTGTTTGATATATGGCAACGCCAACATGTCACCGGCGGCCAAATCGATATCTGAATTGCCATCACAATACTTAAAAGTACCCATAAGATTTGTTTTTAAATTCATATTTAAATTTTTATTTTTAGGCCTTTCTAAACAGAAGTCAATAGAAGATTATGTATCTGAAATTGTTCTCAAGATAGAATTTGAAGATTTGATCGAAATTGAAGACATTTTTGAAAAGCTAAACAAGATGAAGTTTCATACAGAAAAAAAACACAGATTGAATTACTCAAAAGTTATTCAATGTTTAGGTGAGGTTTAAAAATACGTTCATTCAAGGTTATTCAGTGAATCCATCAATGTTTAAAGATAAGTTCACCCCAAGTTATTCAGTGAATCCCTCAAGGTTTAAAGATATGTTCACTTGAGGTTAATTAGGTCATCTAAAGCAAATCCAAACTTAATTTTAACTAACCTAGAAAAATAAAATTATTGACTGTTGTATGCATGTATAGAGCTAGTCTTGTGTAGTATACAGCTACACAATTTGCCTAGTTCTAAACGACTGCTGAACTGACAAAAATGAATAGTTGTTAAGATAGTGCTCAAAACTGAAATCTCATGTCTACCATTGGCAACACATTAAAGATTCAGCTGTCTAGTCTTTCGAATGGGACAGAAAACTGGGGTCCCATACTCAAATGTATACATTGTCGTGCACGTAAAAAGAAAACATGACAGTTTGAATTTTTATAGGCTGTAGCGCCGCTGCCTGGGCAAAAGTCTTCCTTCTATCACAGTGCATGGTGTACGCCCGTCTTCATTAGCTCAGTTGGTGTAGAAAAGTAGGATGATAAACATGTTTCTGTTAACCCCATTTCATTTCACATTAAAGATCCCCTGAGAGTTGGAAATTAAAATTAAACAAGGCCATAGCACTACAGTTCATCATGATTTTCCGACGCGGTTTCCCCTTGTCAGTGGTGCACGATGGAAGGCCTAACAAGAAAAACAGCTGTCTAGTCATTCGGATGGGGCAAATTTCCCACATACCTTGTAGCACCTTGCATGGTATATGCCCATCTTAATTAGCCCAGTAGGAGCAAAACAGTAAACCCCATTTCATTTTATTTGTTTCAGGTGAAGTTGGTATTGAAGAGATTCTTTATGTAATACGACTAAGCTTCCTGGAATATTGTGATGATCATATGTACAGTCAATTGAATATTTATATGGGCGTTCTAGTGGCGGTTATGATTAGTGCCGGAGTTATCAAACGAGTGTTATACAGACGCGATTCTATCATACCTCATTTATTTAAATGTCTGCAACAAACATATACGACAAGTCTCGTCTCAAAAACATACGAAACTCTGTTGCGTCTTTTATTAGTGGGAACAAAGCTTCTCGTCGATTTGTATCTCAAGCTCGGAATTTTAACCATAATGAACAAACATTTAGAACACGCAGCAACAGTGACTTATTGTGGCATCGATGAAGTTGAGGCACTTTACATGGCCAAGATTTTAAGGTTGATGGTTGAGTATGGTAATCGACAGGCACGTTGTGCCGTTAAAAAATCACGAGTTTTGATGATTCTTAAAAAAGATGACGATTATATTGATGATGATATGATTGTAGAAGAGTTAATGGAGATCGATGAGTATATCAAAGGAAAAGCTCGTAATCATTTCAACCGATTTATCGAGGATAGCGCTCGAATACGATTATACAACGAAATGCCAGACAATAATTTTTTCTGCTCATCACCACACTGTCGTAAATTAGTGAAACATGGACAATACAGGTATTGTGGAAATTGCAAACTAACGAGATATTGTGATAGGGCATGTCAGAAATATCACTGGAGTGTCGGACATAAACATAGATGCCTTAAACTCAGTAATATAATTGATGTTTAAATTCATTGGAGTGTCGGTTGTAAGCATAGATGCTTTGAACTCGGTTATATTGGAGTGACGGTTATAAACATAGATGCTTTGAACTTGGTAATATTGAAGTGTGGGTTATAAACATAGATCCCTTGAACTCGATAATATTATTCATTGTAGTGTCAGTTATAAACAAAGATGCCTTGAACTCGGTAATATAATTTATTGGAATGCTGGTTATAAACATAGATGCCTTGAACTTGGTAATATAATTTATTGAGTGTCAGTTATAAACATACATGTCTTGAACTCCGTAATATAATTTATTGGAGTGTCGGTTATAAACATAGATGCCTTGAACTCGATAATATAATTTAATGGAGTGTCGGTTATAAACATAGTTGCTTTGAACTTGGTAATATAATTTACTGGAGAGTCGGTTATAAACATAGTTGCTTTGAACTCGGTAATATAATTTATTGGAGTGTCGGTTATAAACATAATTGCCTTGAACTCGATAAAATATTTCATTGGAGTATCGGCTATAAACATAGATGTTTTGAACTCAGTAATATAATTTATTGGAGTGTCGGTGACTCGGTTAAAAACATAGATTTTTTAAACTCAGTAATATAATTGACGTCTAAATTTATTCCCAAGAGTGTTTGGACGTAAAAATAGATGTCTTAAACTGGTTAATATACTCTGACCCATTGTTGATAAAGAGTTTGAACTAATGTAGAAATATAATACAATAAGAAATACCGATATGTGCTTCCATCTCGATTTATTGTCATTACAGTGCAAGTGTCGTTTTATTTCTTTGTTTTTGCTATAATATTTGACTGGCATTTGGCGATAGAGCAGATTATAAATAGAATGCCATCCCTGGTTTATTACACATATAGCCTGACATTTCAACAACAACGGTGTTTCATGTTCATTCCATATAACATTTATTTACCATTTCTACTGCCCAAGCAGTTAAAAACTTCAGGTGCAAGGTTGCTTTACCAAATGCAGTCGTCGTCGTTTGTATTTTAGAGGAGAACTGAAAAAAAGCTCCCCTTAATCAACAAATTGAAAAAATCGCACGCCAAAAAAATCTCTCCCAGTTTCGATAAGAAGAGTGATTTAGACATTAAAGGAGAGTGATTTAGAAATGAAGGAGAGTGATCTGATATTAAGGAGAGTGATTAGTTGTGTGGATGGGAAATTGTTCTGAAGATCAATAACTGCATGTAATGGGGTCATTCCTGGTTTCATAAATGATAATAAACCACCTATGACTTTGTAAAGAAGAGCAATTTTCATTTTTAAGAAGAGGGAAAAAAAACTCCCCTCAGTTGACATACAAGTGTGCTGCAGGTGCTCAAGTGCTATCACTCACCTTAAAAAACAATGACTGCAAATGCCATCGAAGGAATAAAATAATATTTGAAGAACTTCCATCAACAAATGGCTGAACATTCTCTATAGTTTGTTTTGAACTTGGTAGAAATCCTGTTAGTTTGAATGACTAAAGTTTGTCATAATAAAATAAGAAATCGATAAATGGCAGACAGCCGTTCCAGATTTGCCTCATGAAACTGCTACAGTACTAGTTCCGTTCTTATATGTGAACTCGTCAGCATGAATACTCAAGTGAAATTGTCTGTTTTATCCAAATTTCAGCATTCAAAAAATATTGACAACAAACAATTGATATGACTTGTGAATCTCTCTGTATAAATTTTGTTGACTTGTTAAAAATATGTTGTTTTTTATGCAAAGGATGTGTTTTCAGTTTTATTTTACAATTCATGGTTTATATTTATCTAGTCTCACTGACAAGTGGATATTATTTTCATTTTTGTTCTATTTTAATCATTAAATGTGTATTTAAAATCAGGTTGTTTGATCCTATAGTCCTGGAGCCTGTTTCACGAAAACTTAAACTAAGATACAATCGAAATTTTAGTAGACACTTCAATTTTGATTGGCTAATCACAAAAATCAATCTAATATTATCCAATCAAATTACTAAAATTTGAATTTTATTTTAGTTAAAATTTTGTGAAACAGGCCTCTGTTTTATCTTGAAATATGAAAACCAGATAAGAGGCTGACCACTGAATGATTTAATATGTGCACTTGAGATCATAAAGTCTGTCATTGAGTCAAGTGGCCATGTTTTGAGCTCACAAGGAGTAAGGTGGCCTGTCCAACCATATGTTAGTCCCAAAATTACCACGTTTTGAGCTCACAAGGAGTATGGTGGACTGTCCAACCATATGTTAAGTCCCAAAATGACCTAGTTTGTGGCAAGTGGATGATTAACCCCATTTCTCCTTCTATATATATATATATACATCTTTCTGCTGTTTGTTCTAGAATACTGGCCTTATTTCTCTTTTTGTCCCAGGGAGGTTGGATGGCCATTTGGTTAATGCATACAGGTTGCATCATAAGGTCTGTAATTAAGTCGGCGTGGTTTCAATTGCCCGCTTGTATGTAATAATTAGGGTCACCTGTCCAACCTCATGGGTTTTCTCCATGTCCTCTGTCCGCTGCGAAATCAAATTAATGAAATAAAATTGAACCATGTTAGTCCCAAAATGACCTAGTTTGTTTTGAGTGGACTAAACCCCTAAAGGATGTAGCATATGGATTGGCTAAGATTTTTATCTCACTACAAATTATAGCTTCTGGCCAATGAGAGAGAGAGAGAGAGAAATTGGGTTTAACATCCCCTAAGTTTAGTATGGGATGTGAGGAAGAACTGAATGAATATTGAGAGAAGAAAAGGTACATTGTGGAATAATATATACCCCTTGAGTTTTCATGAATACGGTCCAAGCTTTATCTGGTTTTCAAAATGAAATACCAATACTTTATATTGAAAATGACAATTCAATATTTTGTTGAGGTGTTAATTGTTTGTTTTTATATATCTGGTTTTTAAAATGAAATACCAATACTTTATATTGAAAAGGACAATTCAATATTTCGTTGAGGTGTTAATTGTTTGTTTTTATATATGTGATATATAAATATCTTCCATCCTCAAGACATTGATTCTTCTGTTATAATAAAGTTTGTAAACTGAGAGAATGTATAGAATTATGAACTTTCAAAGTAAATTTGATCATTAACGTGTCCTTGTGTACCCCATCCTAGTGGTCTAACAGTTTGCTTTAGGTTATAGAGAGAGAGAGAGAAATGGGGTTTAACGTCCACTCAACAAAAACTAGGTCATTTCGGGACTAACATGGTTTAATTTTATTTCAATAATTCGCTTGCGCATAGGGGTCTTTAGCTGTGGGAGGAAACCGGAGGACCCGGAGAAAACCCACGAGGTTGGACAGGCGACCCTACTCCTTCTCACGTACAACCGGGGATTCGAAACCACGCCAGTCGACTCAATGACAGACTTTATGATACAGCGCATGCTAACCATTGATGATTCAGCCATCCATCCCCCCGCTTTAGGTTATAAGGTCTGTCAATGAGTTGAGTGGGGTGGTTTCAATCTCAAGCTTCTATGTGACAAGGAATTCGGTCGTTTCCAACCTTTTGTATGATAATATGTCTGATTCGCATGTTAACCGGAAGCCGCAGTGGCAACGTAAAGCGGGGGACACACTAGCGCCTAGTATGTCCACTGTCATCAGGATTTTCCGACGTGGTTTCCCCTTGTGGGAGGCGTAGGGCCCGACAAGAAAAGATGTTGAGTCGTTTGGATTGGACGAAAAACAGGTCCTGTGTATACGTGGGTGTGCATGTGAAAGATCCCTTGGCAGTTGGAATGCGATATAAGGCCATAGTGCAGCTGCCTGGGCAAAATTTCCCTCATAGCACACTGTATGGCATATGCCCGTCTTCATTAGCCCAATCGGAGTAGAACAGTAAATTCCATTCCCGGTGATTAACCCAAAAAATAAATTGGACGCAGCTTCCAAATAAGGAAATATATTGTTTATACTCTTTCCCATTAGACAATTATTTGCATTTGACCAATGAAATAATAAATAAATCTCTCATCTCAGGAGGTATAGTAATGGAGGAATATGCAGAGAATGGAAAAAATCGCAGGACCTCGAATCAGAGTCAGTTCAAAGTCACTGACTTAAAGATACATTATGTAAGATTTAGATAAAGAACTAGCCATTTTTGCTATAATAGTTCGAAAGTAGATAATGTAAAATGAATAATTTGAAAATTTCCTTCAAATTACTCTATTGCAAGCGAAGATATTAGCCTTTAAAAGTTTGACAGACGTGTGCAATAATTTCAACCACCGTACTGGTTGATCGAAGCTAAGTCTCGGTCCTAAAGAAAGACCTGCAATAGGCAGATTTAGCTCTTGCATAATGCATGTTTAAGTACTGAATCAGCAATTCATGTCAAATGAGATCACTCGGCAAACCTCGGCAGATTCCAGTACCCTACATTTAACCTCGGCTGTATGATAGTAATTGATATGTACCTACGCCCATACATTAGCGATGCGGCTACCAGTTTACTTTAACAGGAAAACGTGCCGCTTTTACAAAAAAGTCCCAAAATGGTGTCTTTTGTCGAGTATATAACTAAACGAGCAGAGATATTGTCTCAAGGCTGCTGGTTTGATATAATTCCCTGGTAATTCCCCAAACCCAATGCCAAACTTGACGTTTGTTGATATAATACACTCTCCACAGAAATCTCCATGGGCGCAGCCATTTTTCATCCGGGAACTTTAAAATAGTTCAAATATGGCGGAATTCGTCATACAGCCGAGATTAGATGCATAGAATCTGTCGAGGTTTACCGAATGAAATGAGATGAGTTAGAGTTATGCCCGCTCATCATGATTCGAGTCCTAGGGTCTTTCGATTCTTCTGCTGAATCCGAATTGAGTCGCAATAAATATTTCAGGTCGAGCCGCAAGTTGGGTCATTGATGTAACTTAAGTCGGACTTGAGTTCCCCAGTTCTGGTAATATGATCAAATCTACACAACAACAATAATTATCAAAGTTTTTATTTTTCTGGATTAAAACTTAATTCCATTTATATAAACCTGTCATATTGCCTGTAAATCTATCTTCATAATAACAATTCCCCGCTTGAATGTGACAAGGAGTACGGTCACCTATCCAACCTCGTGGGTTTTCTCCGATTTCCTCCGGCTTCCTCCCACTGCTAAAGACCCCTATGTGCAAGACAATTTGTGAAATAAAATTGAACCATTTGTTAGTCCCGAAATGACCTAGTTTGTGTCGAGTGGATGTTAAACCCTCTCCCTCTGTTATTATTAGAGAGAGAAAGAGAGAGTTTTAACATCCACTGACACAAACTAGGTCATTTCAGGACCAACATATGGTACAATTTTATTTCAATAATTGGCTTGTTCGTAGGGGTCTTTAACACTGTAAGGAAACCAGATGATTCAGGGAAAAACCACAGGACTCAATGACAAACCTTGTGATCAAAAGCACAGACCATGTGACAATCTAACCCTCACTCTTCATAATAACAAGAAAAAGAAAACAAGTGAATTAATTACTCTAAGTACCTCTTCACCAAAATTACTGGCAATACTGACATCCAACTTCATTCTAAAACTTTCAAGATTTTTGTTACAACAGGGATAATGATAATAATAACTTTTTGGTTTTGTACACAATTACATCATAATTTTATAAATGCTTGAATAGTACCCTCATTGACACATTGAAATTAATAAACTTGGTTGTCTGTATTATATAGATAATGCTTCACTAAATTCCTTTAAAAGGTCACCGAAAAAGCTTCATTTTTTTTTTTAAATAATGCAAGTAATTATGTCAACATATCCTTTCCATAAGTATAACACAAACCCGAATGTCACTATTACCTACAACAGGTAAATTACAGCGTTAGTAATTTCTGACTTTCTCTGTGGGTAGTTGTAACTTTCCGTCCATAAACAACCTATGACGTCATTTTAGTCCTGCTCATATTCTAGTCTATATTTCTATGAGCAGAAGGACTAAAATGACGTCACAGATTGTTTATTGGCGGAAATTTATGACTACTTTCGCAGAACAGCGGAAATTGCTAACATGAAATTTACCTGTTGCAGGTAATATTGACATTCGGTTTTGTGTTATACTTATAAAAGGATATGTTGACATAATTACTTGCATTATTTAAAACAATTATGAAGCTTTTCCGGTGATCTTTAAAGACATCATAATTTCAATTTAAAACTAAGTTCAAAGATATAAAGAAATAAATTTCCATATTTCAATAACTCGAAGATCTTTGCAAATTGTGTTTGCACATTTTTCTTGTTACAGCTAAACAGTGATATAGATAATAACATTTTATTATTTCATCAACTCGAAGATCTTTTCAAGTTGTGTGTGCACATTCTTCTTGTTACAACTAAACAGTGATATAGATAATAACTTTTTATTGTAACACCAAATTAAAGATCTTTTCAAGTTATGTTTGCAAATCAGTATTTTATTTTAAATCCACCCCCAGCCACACCTTCACACAAGCATTATCAAACATACTAAAACAAAAACAAAACCCTAAATAAGTATTTCTAACCTAAACAATCAATCTAAAAATCAGATTCTTTATCAAATTAGATTAATTTTTTTATATAATACCTAGGTAATTAACAAGATCATGAAATATGAGACATTATATAATTTGTATATTTTCCATTATTTAATAAACATGGTTTAGATTACAAAACTCTGTTAAGCACTTGTTATACTAGAAGTGGAACATATATATCATTTGGGCAAAAAAATCAACATATCTTTGGTAACTTGCCATGTAAATATTATTTATGAATTAGGATTAGTGGACACAAATTCCTAATGACAATGTATGGAAAGCTCAATCTGCACAAAGGTTTAATATATATTGCAATCACACCATATACTTTTTCACAAAATTTATCCTCCATAGAGCAAATTTAATGTGTTTTAATTCAGGCCAACCTAATGAAATTATTTATTAAATTTATTAATGAACCAATTAGATGGTTTTTATTACCCAAATGTTACTCTTGTCCATTTTTAAAAAAAAACTCTCATGAGGCTATTTTTGCCTCTGCAAGTCTGTCTGCAACATTCTTCCAATTAGCAATGTTAAAAATAGCTTGAACATAGTCTGGTCGGACATTCTTATACTGTAGATAATAGGCATGCTCCCAAACATCAATACCAAATAAGGGAATTAAACCTGAAAAGAGAACAATATTCAACAGAAATTATTGTAAGATGTCTGTAGACAATACTGTAAAACAAATTTGGGTACCAGAAATTATGGCATATGTAACAAATAGCACAGGTAATAATAGCCATAATAACCCTAACCATCACAACCCTAGCATTTTTTTTATAATTAATTACCTGTGCAAAGGTTTTTTATCTGTGCCATTCACCCATTGCAGAGAGAGAGAGAGAGAGAGAAATGGGGTTTAACGTCCACTCGACACAAACTAGGTCATTTCGGGACTAACATATGGTTTTTAATTTTATTTCAATAAATCGCTTGCGCGTAGGAGTCTTTAGCAGTGGGAGGAAACCGGAAGACCCGGAGAAAACCCATGAGGTTGGACAGGCGACTCGCCCATTGCAACCCTGAACTTTTTTAACTGTGCCATATTAACCCTTATTATTACTGTGCATCCAGTAAAACATAATCTCCAGGCCAAATTCTCACCCTGCATTAACAAGAGAGAGAAAGAAATGGGGTTTAACTTCCACTCGACATAAATTTGGTAATTTCGGGACTAACATATGGTTCAGTTTAATTTCAATAATTGCTTACATGTAGGGGTCTTTAGCAGTGGGAGGAAACTCATGGACCTGGGGAAACCCCATTTCTCTCTTTCTCTCTCTCACTCTGATTAAGTCAGCTCAAAAATCTTCAAAATTCGGCACAATTCAAAATTTCCTTACCTGTAGTAGCTTCAAGTGGATCTTGATTAGCACAAACCGAAACACGTAACCTTCCGCTAACAGGATTAAATCCTAACCAGCTCCAACCTGATCCTTGAATTCCCACAGCAGCCCCCGATAACTCTTTCTTCATATCATCAAAAGATCCAAAATCCCTTTTAATTATATCCATTAAATCGCCTGATGGCTCTCCACCACCATTTGGACTAAGAACTTCCCAGAAGATCGAATGGTTTATATGACCTCCACCGTTGAATTTTAATGCTGGCTGAAGACTAATGAATGTATTCACATCATCTGTACAATAGAAAATAAATTATTGCAGAATTAATCAGATTATAACATAGATCCTATTTCGTTTAGTTTTTTATATAGTTCAAAATTTGTTTTACTTGTCTTTAATACTACGGAGATTACGGTGGCTAAGTGGGTAAGACGCTGGCTCGCTAGCCTGGAGGTCGGGTGTTCGATCCCTGCATTTGCCGAGAAAGTTCATCCAGATTTTCCGGCGTGGTTTCCCCTTGTCAGTGATACAGGATCGAGGGCCTGACAAGGACAGCTGTCTAGTCGTTCGGATGGGACGAAAAAACGAGGTCCCGTGTACACATTGGTGTGCACGTAAAAGATCCCTTGGCAGTTGGAATTTGATATAAGAGTAGGCTGTAGCGCCGCTGCCCTGGCAAAATTTCCCGCATAGCACACTGTATGGCGTATGCCCGGCTTCATTAGCCCAGGTTAGGAGCAGAACAGTATAGGACGTTAAACCCCATTTCATTTCATTTCATTTCTTTAATACTACACTAGGATCTAGAAAATTTGTCATAGAAGCAGCATTCTGGGTGATGTGAGGGATTAGCCAATGAAACGGTTCATTGCAGCGAGTTCTTGCCGTGCAATGCACGGAAGTGTGGGTATCCTATTAGAAACATCAACGCTGAATGGTCAATCAAATGTCTGACGTCAAACGTCAAACGGTCTAAAGCTGCTTGTAAGACCCCTGACGCGAACTGCCACTACAACTGGTCAGATCTTTATGCAGTGAAGGCCATCAAAAGTGTTAAAAAAAAAAATGAAATGAAATATAGATCTTTATTTTAATCAGCTTGTTGCAGACTTGTCAAGTACTCCTATTTGCTTGTGGTGCTAGCACCATGTGGATTTTAGTTCTACTGTACCTTTCTGCACCTGGCTTATGTAGTAGCATGGGAGGTATAGTGGGGATTAATGTCCAACTGTATTATTCTGCAGAGCCACGGTGGCTAAGTGAGAGAGAGAGAAATGGGGTTTAACGTCCACTTGACACAAACTAGGTCATTTCGGGACTAACACATGGTTCAATTTTATTTCAATAATTCGCTTGCGCGTAGGGGTCTTTAGCAGTGGGACCCGGAGGACCCGGAGAAAACCCACGAGGTTGGACAGACGACCCTACTCCTTGTCACGTACAACTGGGGAATCGAAACCCCGCCAGTTGACTCAATGACAGACCGTAAGATGATACAGCGCGCGCTAACCAAGGACTGTATACATTGGCATGTACGTAAAAGATCTCCTTGGCAGTTGGAATTCGATATAAGAGTAGACCATAGTGCCACTGCCCAGGCAAAATTTCCCTCATAGCACACTTTATGACATATGCCTGTCTTCATTAGCCCAGTAGGAGCAGAACAGTAGAATGTTAAACCCCATTTCATAATTCATTTCATTTTGTATTATTCTGCACCAAGTTAATAAAGACGACATACAAGGAGAGGATTAGTTGAACAGTCAGTTCATGAGATAACTAGTATTTCCATTGACTACAGGCCTGGAAATAACGGTTATAATTATTGTACATGACATGTCAAGCACTACAAGCATCGGCCATTTTGAGCTTTGTGACAGACATTTATTAATAATAATAATAAAAACTCAGAAATAAAACAAATCATGGTGCAGAGACAAAATGTCAGACACTAGAGCAATTGTGCCGATCAAAACCCTGAATTTGTACCGGACAGGTGTCTTATTTCCAAGCTTGTGACTGGAGGCCAGTCTGGTTCATTTCGTACTCACTTTTGGCAACAGCTTCAGATAATTTCTCTTCTGCTATGTTTAGATTTGTGACGTACGTTTTATGATGTTTGTCATGATGTAATTTCATGATGTCTGCCGAAATATATGGCTCAAGGGCATTGTAATCGTATGGCAGGTCTGGAAGCGAGTGTGTTAAACGAGCAGCCATTGTCCCCATTAATCCAGATTTGGGAACACATCTGAAAGAGAGATAAAAAGATAAAAATGCCTGACTGGAACCAAGGCAGACACATGCTAAAACTTAAGATGCCTGGTCTTAAAAAAAAACATGTCTAAAATTAAAATGATTAAGTTAGAATGTGTAGGCCAACGATGTTTTGAATAAACACCGATGTTTCGGACAGAAAGTTTTAAACCCTAATCCTAAATAGTTAGCTTCTATTAGCACCTTTTCAACCTCTGTGGCCAGGACTTGAGATCTGTAGCGGATATCTCGGGATATCAGTAAACAGGGTCTTCTTAATCTTAGACTCTCTGTGTTTACTTGTCTTATAGTTAAAGGCACACAAAAAATCATGATGCAATGAAGCCAAAAACGACAGACCAAATTACTGGGCCAAAAATAAATCAGAAATAATGTAGCACTTGCTTCCGGGTAAAACTGAATAATGTTAAATGTCATTTTATTGTCAGACTGATATCATCATGGTTGCAAATGAAACAATTCTGCATGCATGTGATAATTGAAACCATTCCTATCAAAAATATTAGTTTCAATAGCAGAGACAGCTTCAAATAAAAACTGATAGTTAAACACAAAGTTGGAGTTAAAAACTTTAAACATTTTAAACTTCGATAAAAGTCATGAAAGTGTTATCTTATGCAATTATACCTTGCCAAGGTGATGCAGCTAGCAGACAACATGTCGATTTCTTCTTGTAAACTGAAAAGGTCAAGGTCACCACAGCAGAAACGTAGTTCGGTTTTTCCTAATTTCTTCGCATGAAAACAAATATTGCAATGACTTTATCGATGTTGCAGGCCAAAACTTTAGTCTCCAGAACAGCTGTGAATTAATGTTTGTGACTTTTTGTGAAATTCTCATATACAAACAAACGGGGGAGTTTACCGTTAGAGAAATATTTTTTTACGGATTAGATGAGGAATTAGGAACGTTGGCAAGAATTATTTTCTTTAAATTCAAATAAAGAAATTTTATCCATTTATTATATTTGATGGGGATGAAGAGGGTGGACTTTTAATAATTGATAATAAAAAACGATAAAATTTCCAGGTGCGGTGTCCACATTCCTTTATAAGATCCATGGTCCTGTCCACGTTATCCTTATTGTTTGATGTTACAAGTCTATAGGCTATTCCTAACTTTCGGGCAATCTGACTTTTCGGGCAGACGTGTAAAATGAAAACAAAAATTATTATTTCATCTAGTTGGAAAAATAAAAGTGCCCGAAATATAATAAAACACTCATTTTACTTTTCATTTAAATGAATACCACAAATTTGTACTGGGGGCTGTTTCACCAAATTTTAACTAAGATAAAAATCCAATTTTAGTAATTTGATTGGATATAATTAGTTTGATTTTAGTGCTTAGCCAATCAAAATTAAAGTATCAACTAAAATTTGGATTTTGTCTTTAGTTAAGATTTCGAGAAACAGGGCCCTGAATTGACTATAGATTAAAGCATTTTGTCTTTAGCCACTTTTGAGCGACGTTTTTCGGGAATCGATTATTATTTGTGAATGCAGTTTCAACAGTCGGATTGGATGTTTGGAATTCAGGTCGGCATAGAGTGGGATTTCGGTTGCAAACCGATTGGAAACTTTGATGTTGCTTAATTCACTGGCTGGATTAGCTGAAAAACGCATTTGCGGTGGTTAAATTTTTCAAAATATTCCCAGGGAGCGCGAGGTCCCATTACCCCGTGACGATTGATTGCTTATTTAGGATTTGGGATTCAGGTAAGTCACCTAAGGTGGGCTAATATATTGGATCACATAGAAGTTGCTGTTTTCACGGTCTGAATAGCATGAAAACGCGTTTGATGCAGTTTAATTTTCAATATTCTCTCCCGACGGGACTATCTCCGTGGACTGTATATACGATTGATATTTTGATTGGAATTCGAAGAATCAGCCACTTACGTTAGGCTATATTAGACCACTTTAAAGTTGCTGTTTTCAAAGGCTGGAATAGCAGGAAGACGCGTTTGCCCACCTCCCCCGCCCCCATCCGACCCCATCTGAACATTCATCGAGCCCGTACGCCTATGCATTACAGTGGAGACCAAAAGGGGATACCTAGGATGCGCAGGTCCATTTTATGTATAAATTTATCTGACATTTCTAGATTTAACATGAAACATCCTTCATAAAAGGCTTCTGGCTATTAACAAATTTAAAAATCGCGCCATGATTCAAATGTATGAATAATGAATTTACACCAACCACATATTTATCGTTGATGTTATGCATACGTATACAATTTCACACACCGTCTTTATATTATATATTACTATTGGCATACTATTAACAATGGAAGTTACTCAAATATCTATTTTATTTTTACACGTGTGACGGCGTTAAGGAGCATGAAAGGTCTGACTATTTTATTCGTGCAAACCAGTGAGGTGTTACGATAGAAATAGATGTTAATGGCCGTCTTAATGCCAGGTTACCACTATCACGATTCGCGCTGGGAAAACGCGTTTGCGACGCTCAAATTTTGCAAATTTTCTTTGCGGGGTGGAGGGGGGGGGGGCTACACTTTTAGCGCCGCCCCTTCACCTTTCGTAGACGACCGACACCGCCGCCTGTGACCCGAAATGCTTTTGAGCATTTCACTTCAGGTTCTGCCCTCCTAACATTCATCGAGCCCATATGTACCTATATAAATTTGCAACTTGTATGTAATGGAATTCTGTTTTGTTGTATTTCTATTAACAACTTAGTGAGCTATTAACGATACATCTTTTCAAAAGTAACTTGTTGACGTCAATGTCGGGCGTTACTGAAGGATGAACGTTAAGTTTATAGAGTTTAAAAGGCATCTGCCTGCTCTGTACCTATATAGGCTCATTAAATATTGAGGAAATTGATTCCTAAGTCCTATACCTTTTTCAGTAAAAAAAAAAGGGCGATTTAATTACAAAACAAAAGTATAACTATTTGTTATTGTCAATTTATTTTTTGTTTGTTATCTCGCTCTCTTCATTTTATTATCAAACTGATGCTTCTTCTTTTTGCCATGTTCTATTCTGCGTAGTCCATCCGTTCATTTTACGACCTAAATCTGCATATTTTTAGCACATGGCGGCGTGCCTGGACAGTGACACAAAATAGTAGTTATATTTTGATTACTGAAAAGAATTATAATAGAAATCGTCTTTTTTGTGTTTTTCCCATTCTGTGCTTCGTCCAGACTTCGGTAATCAGGTATGTTATTGTATAGTTGCAGCGGGTTATTGATTTTTTTTAGCACAAGTTGATGATTTGAGTTAGCGGAAGTGAAAAATTCGGACGCCGTCCGCCATTTGCAATGTGTGTTAGTCAATTACGAACACGGAATTTCCTTGTTAAATTGTGAATATCATTGTGGATTTTAGAGATTTGTACAGGTATCAGCGAAATTGAATTATCAATATTTAGGAACATTGGTAACTGGGTTGTTGTTTTTCTTTTCTGCCGCTAGATCAAGAACATTGTGAAAGTAAAGTGAAGCGTGAAGGGACTCGGAGTTGTCCGTTTCATTTTCAAACTATGAAACTGTTTGCCGAGGAGACTTCGTTTTCAGTGATTGCCATTAGACCAGCTCTGGTCTCTGGTCATTTCCCCGAGGACTATAGTCCAACTATTTGTGTAGGCATACACAAGCTTTTACCAGTAACCTAATTTATAAGAATAAGAGTTTGTTGAGCAAACTTGAAAATATAAAATTTAAAATGTGTCTAGTGTTGGCTAGTTATAGGCCTACTCAGTAGTAGTAACTACTAGTAGAGTGGAAATGGATGGAATTCCTCCAAACACACAGACATGCAAAACTGACAGAATGTACCCAATTGATTATAATTTTAAACCAGTAATATTTATGGCGAAGAAAACTTGCAAAGAATTTCATGCAATTATCTCCCTTGACAGACTGTAGCCAATCAATTATAATATACCAATAATAATAATACATGTACTATCATGTAGGCTAGTTATGGCAAAGAATTTTATGCAATTATCTCCCTTGAACAATTAATACTAATTAAAAAATTTACCCAGTAAGCCTACAAGACTCTACCCAAAAAATGATACGCCAATGTAATTATTTGAATAAAATCCTAGCTTTTAAAAACTGTATTATTTCACACACATACAGACACCCACCCACCCCTCCCTTTATCAGTTATAGTAATTTGGTGCTATCTCTTTCCAGATTTAGATTTATTCTTCAGTTTCCAAAACCTAATGCTAAATGTAGTACCAGTTGGTGCTGGCATAGAAATGGTTCCACTACTGATGTCTTCCGTCTTACTCCAGCCACAGTAGTGGGTCGTTCTAAGACTAGGGGTTTCCTTTGAGAAAGTTTTTTAGTCTAATGAGTACAAAAAAGTTACTGGCCTGTAGCTCCCTTAATTTCCACATAAACTGACCCCAAACTGTACTGCACATACATTGTAGCTTAACATATAATAAACAATTTCCCACTGAAATAAAGGTGAAGCCTTACTGCATAATTATATGATTTGATAGAACCCAACTGCTACACGAAATTTCTCTCCTATCCAACTTAAAATGTCTGCCTAGCCAGAAACAGCATTCGCACTCTATCTCTCATGGTCATACATGTAGCAGTCGTTTTTTGTATTTTAGAGAAGAGCCAAAAAAAGCTCTCCCTAATGAACAAATTGAAAAAATTGCTCCCCTAAAAAAAGCTCTCCCAGTTTCGATAAGAAGAGTGATTTAAAAATTAAGGAGAATGATCGGATATTAAGGAGAGTGATTAGTTGTTTGTATGGGAAATGGTTCTGAAGATCAATAACTGCTTGTAGGGGGCCATTCCTGGTTACATAAATAATAATAAACATCGTCTGCTAAATAATAGCACTAGGCTACTAGTAGTACGGTCAAGTCAAACTACTGCTGTCGTCTATAACTACATACGATATTCCAATAGAAAGACTTGTTGACATTTCTAAATATGTATAGTTTGTATAAATTTTGTTTAAAAACATAACCCCTATTCAAAATATAATAAATGCTTGAAAATTCCATCAAAATATAATCTATTTCTTCCGGAATTATTTGAAATTTTCAGGTGCCATCTCTCGTAATTTATCACGTCTCGCGAGAGTTCTACCTTTAATTTCAGTTAAATTAACCAATGGTGCATAGGCATCATCTATTTTTAGCAACATATTCATCAGAATTTTATTACCATGTGCGATCACATTATACTAATCGAACACACCAAATAAATGTTCACAATGACGGCGATTGGAATGTGAGTCTTTCACACTCTTTTGAAGAAAAAAACAAATACATGTCCATGATTTACAAATATGTAGAGTGATTTTCAATTTTAAGGCGAAGGAGAAAAACCTCCCCTCGGTCGACATTTGGGTGCGTGACAAGCGCTTGCGAGCAATCAAGCCCCTCAAAAAACAATGACTGATGTAGGTCACTTTCGATATCAATTTCATGTCCATATGACCTTTTAGTAGCTCGCTTGCTACTTGTGAATGATTTGCCACAATATTTATTTATTTCAATACAAACTGTATACATATATGTTGAGAATTGTGCTTTTTGAACCTAACTTTACTTGCACGAAGCCTCTTAGACAATCAATTGTAGCCGTGAACACAGTATCACTGCAACAATATTGTGGCTATACATACTTATGGAAAAACAGCTACTTATTTATTTTGGCGACGTTTCGAAGAGTATTCTCTCAACGTTATCAAGGTAATCAAGCTATGTTTTTCCATAAGTATTTGTTATAGTTTATTGCTCTATCCAGTTACTAAATGTCTCTCAAAGATTAATGTTGTAGCTAGTGCTGGCATACAAAATTAAAATAAGTCTGGGGTTGGTGTACATTTAAATGTCTTTGATTTACAAATAGTGGTAAATGTTGCATTATTTTGTATCTAGATAATGAAAATTACAATATTTAACTTTTTTTTACTTTTTTTTCTTTTTTTCAGCCATCCCTGGTTGATAGCAAATTTGTAAAGATGACTGACGGGCCCCCTTCCCCGAAAAGGGTAAGTAGAGATATTCATATGAATTTAAATTGTAATTTTTCGCCAGGCATTTTTTTAATAAGCTTATATAAATATAGCCAAATTGTACAAAATAAATCATGAATTTTAGTCTTAATCAGTATGAAAAAGGAGATCTCGGAATATTTCAGGTAAAAACTGAACTGGATGATTTGTCAAGTTTGTCGAAAGAAGACCTGGTCTTAAAGTAAGTATAGTATATTTAGATTCTGTAGGTGTGGTACTCCACATTTTTGACAATATCTCAATTTAACTCTCTACAAGCACTGATAGTCTGCCCAAGGGAAATTTTTTTTTATAAAGAATTATGCTATAAATCACTCACAGATGAATTTCTAAGGACAATTTTTAATTGTGCACATTATTGCACACTACTTCATTTTAAGGACATTTCACAACTTTATGGTTGTACTTAGTCCAGTCTACTTCACGATTACATTTGACAGACCGAAACTGCTTTTGCTTAGACCACCTCAAACTTCCCGAGATATGGCGATTTGGGGAGGTCTGAGGAGCCCTAGCTAGTGCAGTTTGAGTGATGAAGAGTCAAAGCTTATTTTGTATATATGTTTATGTATATTATTTTAGATTACAAGAACAGAATGACTATATAAAACATATGGAGATTAAAAAGACTAAAACTCGAGATGAAGGTAAAATTATTTGTACTTGTACCACTTTCACTGTTTCAGGCACATTTCTGGTTAGAGACACTAACAAACTGGGGGCGATTAGTTTCAGAATTAATCTTCAACAAGTGCCTTTTTAAAGTCACCGATGTTCAGTGTGCATTTCGCGAACAAATCTCATTTTTCATGACTTCATCCATAATAAAACGCCCAGACAGTGGCACTACGGCCTACTCTTGTATAGAATTCCAGCTGTCAAGGGATCTTTTGCCGTGGCTGGTCTACCTATGAAGCGTGTGCATAAGTTGGTCAGAAAGTCTTTACAACTATATGACTTGATATCTCATATTGACATTTTAGACTTCCTGTCACCATTTTATCTGTTAAAATGGGAGTTAGGTGGTCTTAACACTTGAGCTTTGGATGATAATGTCTGTCATTGAGTCAAGTAGCATGTTTGCAATTCCCAGCTTGTACTGACAAGTTGTCTGAAATGACCTAGTTTGTGTTGATTGGACGTTAAGCCCCGTTTCTGTCTCTCCCTGTTGAAATGGGGTATATGGGTGTGGTAGTCTTTGTTCCTCTCTCTGGATGCTTTATTCAGGATTTTGTTTTCGTTTTTCAGGTTCGGAGGAGGAAGGTAAAGACTCAGACGATAAATTAAAACAACAGAGTATCGAAGCTGCTCGTAGAGAAAATACTCTAGTGATGCGCTTGACTAATAAAGAACAAGAGTTACAAGATTGTATGGTAAGCAACTTCTGATTTATTAATAATTTAAAGGTCACTGGAAACGCTTCAAGGAATTATGTCAACATATCCTTTCCATAAGTATGTCACGATCCCGAATGTCAATGTTACCTGCTACAGGTAAATTTCAACGAGTAGATTTCCGCCGTTCTCCGTGAGTAGTCGTAACTTTCCGCCAATAAACAGGCTGTGACGAAATTGTAGTCATTCTGCTTATATTCCAGTCTATATTTATATGAGCAGGACTAAAATTATGTCACAGCTTGTGTATTGGCGGAAAGTTAAGACTACGAATGGAGAACGGCGGAAATCACTAATGTTGAAATTTACCTGTGGCAGGTAACATTAACATTTGGGATCGTGTTATACTTAATGTTATACTTTTCCGGTGATCTTTAAGGATTTGGGGAAACAAAAATTTAAAATGTATGTTTTATTCTTCGATCACATAGCAGTGCATCATAGCTGGGCTTCCAATATTCAAGTTGATCAAACATATATGGTGACTTGTGCAAATGATGTCACAGGTGTCTTGTGATATCGGACGTGGTATGGGCGTGGTGGGAATTTGGTCGAGTTGTCTTAACACATGCACTTTTAGATCATAATGTCTGTCATCGAGCCAAGTGGCGTGGTTTCGATCCTAATCTTTTACGTAAAAAGGAGTCGGGTCGCATGTCCAACCGTGTACGTGACAAGGAGTAGGGTCGTCTTGTCCAACCTTGTACGTGACAAAGAGTAGGGTCATCCATCCAACCTTGTATGTGACAAAGAGTAGGGTCGTCTTGTCCAACCTTGTGGGTTTCCTCCAGTTCCTCACACTGCAAAAGAACCCCTACATGCAAGCACATTGTTGGAATAAATTGAACCATATGTTAGTCCCGAAATGACCTAGCCTGTGTCAAGTTGACGTCTTTCTCTAATTAATATTTTGAATTTCTGTTTGTATTTCAGAATCAAATACAAGAAATGAAAGCTGGACAGACAACAAGTATGGCTCAGTTGCGAACGATGTTATTGGACCCTGCTGTAAACCTTGTGTTCCAACGAATCACGAAAGAGATGGATGACTGTAAAGACAAACTGAAGCAAACGCAAAACGAACTTAGCGCTTGGAAATTCACCCCTGACAGGTGTATATTAAAAACATTGGTAACATTATTAGACATTGACCCTCGACCTCTACAAATTAAACTCTTCACACTTTTGTTGTCGAGGGACATCAGACTTTACAACTTGTCAAAATGGCCGCCATGATGGTAACAGACGCCAAATAAACTGTTGGTTGCCTTGGTAACGATGGAAACAGTCGGTGGGGTTTGTTCTGTATGCAGCAGTGTCCTAGCTAAGACTTTTCTTCCTATTTGTCTGCTGGACGTGAGCAGCGGAAAATCTTGTTACATTTCTGGTTTTTCAGTTTTTTGTTTTCTTTTAGCACAAACGTAACTGCATAACGGTAATGTACAAACTCTCCATGGTTTATTGTGGGTTTAAATCATGAACGCTAACGAAACAAACCCAAAACATTTTAAGACATTGAATGACCATTAGAAATTAACTTTATGGACAAAACGTAAAGTTTCTGTGTCGGTATGTCTTTTTAAGACAAAAGTCTTTGAACTTACAACAAGTGGTACATTAACTTTTGTCGTATTCCTACATCAGGAATTTTGACGCGTAAATAGACATATTAACTCTTTTTTTTCACACGCTCCAAGAATTGTTGCTCTCTGCAACAATTATACAAACTATAAAAAGAGTATCCTCCCTTGAGTTGGAGAATGTTCTGCGACCTGCAGGTGAATTTTGTTTCTGCTTTTTGTGGTATAACTGTCGATATATCGGCAATTCCAGTATTAAGTATTTTTATTTTCTTATCTATTTATTTTTTGTTTGGTTTTTTTTTTTTGTGATCAACCGTTTTTTAATGTATGTCACCTTTTATCTTGTACCTAACAGGGGAAGGGGATTGTTAATACGAGTCAATACATGTACAGCCCTTATTGTAAAATTCCTCACACTAACCCACATATGGGCAATTTTCAAGAATTGCATAGCATTGGCAAATAACAAAATGTGAATGGGTTATACGGTTTGTTAAATTTGACGCAGAAAAACTTGTTAAATATTGTATACTACAATGTACTTCTTGAAGGATATAACTCATGCTTTAATAACAAATATGTGAAGGGATGAAGAAAAGGAACAGTGCTAGATATTCGCACTGTTTGGTATACCACATGATTGGTTTATTCATAGTTAAATATTCTTAAAATGAATTCTTATGTTCTCTTTAATTCTTCCATCTACATTATCAATATTTATTTCTGATAATTCATCATGAATATTGAATTGACTTGTTCAAGGTCTTCATGCTTTCACAGATAGATTTTACACTATAATGTACCTTGCATATTTATTTTTGTTTACTAACTTTAAATTAAGTTCTGACTGAATCAGATTTGAAGATACACCTGTATTTTATGGTGATGATACACCTGTATTTTATAATGAAGATACACCTGTATTTTATGGTGAAGATACACCTGTATATTATGATGAATATACACCTGTACTTTATGGTGATGATACACCTGTATATTATGGTGACGATACACCTGTATATTAATGTGACGATACACCTGTTTTTATTGTGAAGCAATGCATTAGAACTGTTCTGAATTATATCTTCCAATTATTCATGTCTCTGATCGTCATTTGAGGGATGTTAAATTTATTTCTAAATCTCCATCTTCATTAGCCCAGTCGGAGCAGAACAGTAGGACGTTAAACCCCATTTCATTTCATTTCTTTGCAATCACTCACAAACTACAATATTGTGATTAAATGGAATATCAGATCCATAAAATGTTTTAATTCCCTCCAGTATCTACAAAGATATGATGACTTGATAATTTGTCAACATTCGGCATCTTATTCAGATGATATAAAAGGGATACGGTCAAAGCAAGGCAATATCACCTGTGAAAATTAGATATTCTCTAAATAACAAAATTCCAGTGACAATCAGCAGTTTTAACAAATTGTTATACTTGAGATTATGATTGCAATTTTATATAATCTAAAACATCTTATCTACATTACGAAACAACTTCTCATCATGTTTGTGTACTGGTATATACATATAATATTGTTATTTTTATGTACTAAAGTCATTTTTTCATTATACTCATCTTCTAAAATAGAAGTGTCTTAAAATGTAACATATACATGGCATGGTTTCGATACTAGTGACAAGGAGTGAGGTCACCAGCCCAACTTTATGGGTTTTCTCTGGTTTTCTTACACTGCCAAAGACCCCGAAATTTATTGATATAAAATTGTATCATGTTAATCCCGTAATGACCTAAGTTGTTTTGAGTGGAAGTTAAACTCTGTTTCTCTCGCATCCACTAAAGCATCCTCTCCTGTCCTGCTCATCAGGTTCAAATTAGACAATGCATTTCAAAATAGTTAAAAATATAATTTGATCTTTGACCACACTGTATATTGATATGGTTATTTACTAAGGTGTATTTTAAATATTAGTCAAGAATATTATATAGAAAAGAGCATTAATTAAATATTGTGCAATTATAAAATATTAATTTTTCCTAGTTGCTAGGAATCTGGTTTTGAATCTTATTTTGACTTTTGTAGTAAATTTTTTTCTCGATAATATTTATGAAGAAGTGATGAAGCTGACCGATTAGCGTAAAGTTTCATTAGAATTGTATCAATGATTATTCAAAGGGAAATAATTTGCATGAAATTCAGTCTTAGCCAATTTCTTATTGATATAACTATAAGACCACAGGGCAAATACAAAGGTTATTAATAGCCCATTGCCTTCCGGTGCTATTTCCAGTGTTATTTAATTCCCATGGGAAATAGAGAGAGAGAATTGGGGATTAACGTCCACTCGCCACAAACTAGGTCATTTCAGGACTAACATGTTTAATTTTATTTCAATAACTCGCTTGTACGTAGGGGTCTTTAGAAGTGGGAGGAAACCGAAGGACCGAGAGAAAACCAAAGAGGTTAGACAGGCGACCCTACTCCTTGTCATGTTCAACCGGGAAATCAAAACCACACCATTTGACTCAATGATAGACCTTATGATACAGTGCTCACACGCTAACAATTCGGCCATCAAACTCTGCCCTGGGAAATAATATGCATATAGTTATCTCAAGGACATAAACCAGATTTTAATTGAACAATATTTCAAAATCATTCCTCTTTTAATACATACTTTGATTTTTACAAAGTTAACCACAAAAAGAGATAAACTTACATATACCAAGTTTTATTTCACCATGTAAAATCTTCACATATTTGAACCACAAAAATTGAAAGGTCTCATTTATATAAATTTAAATCTCAAGTTTCCTCAGAATCAGATGAAAAATTATACCGGTAGCCCAAAAAGATTTGATAATTTATAAGCTGATTTGATGATTTTGAAATGTAAAAGTCCAACTTTTAGCTTGAATCAAAGTTTGACCTTCGGAGTTACATATATCAGCTCATTGGCAATAAAATGAGTTCTATTCTAAGTCTCTTATACATGTATTCAGAATTTTCCAGATATGTGATCAATTTTGCACATATAAAACAGACTAGACACACATATAATACTGGACATGGCACATAATATAACACAAAACTCCTGAACTGAACACAGTGAACACATATAACACATGACTAACGTCCTACTGTTCCTCTCCCACTGGGCTAATGAAGATGGGAACATATATAATACAAGACTCCACGAATTCACTACATGTAAATATTGTCCATTCTTTGCTTGAAGTTAGTATGGTCAACTATAAACTTATTGAATACTACTAATCTCCACATTGCTCAAATATATTTGAAAATTCTAATTTTGAAATGAGTTAGCTACCGAAATTACCTTTGTTTACAGGGATATAATAAACATAATAAACAATCAGAATTATTCATTTATACTGCAAGTACCAGACTTCAGAACATTAGAATTCCTAAATGAATATGAAAATTCTACAATTAGTGTAATTGAAAGCTGATTAATGATGATAGATTATTCTTGCTTGTGTAGACTTATTGAGGCCTTTAAATTACAAGCCTGGAATAAAGTTATATCCTTATTATTCAGGCTAGTGTCCTTAAAATTACTAGCCTGGAATAAGTTTAGTTTAGTTATATCCTTATTATTCTGGCTTGTGTCCTTAAAATTACTAGCCTGGAATAAAGTTATTAAAGTGTAGAGTTATATCCTTCAAGTTATAAAAACTCTGTGTATGTTGATTAGATACATGTATACCCTCACCATGTCATATTAGTTTCAATCACTCGCTTGCTTTTTTGTGTCTTTTAACACTTTTTATGTATCTTCACAAACTCAAGATATTACAACAAACTTATTTAGACTGTATTAGCAGAATTTATTGTACTGCTGAAGGTATCTGAATGCATTTCGAAACTAAAGGTGAACTCAGTAAGTCGTTGGCTCTCTAACCTGGAGCTCCCATGGTTCCTTCTTGTCATTGGTGCAGGACAGTGTATAGTCATTTAGACAGAACGAAAAACTGAGGTTCCATGTACTCTTTGGTTTGTATGTAAAAGAACCCTTTGCAGTTGGAACTGAGTGCAGAGCAGGTGGATACTCCACTGCCCCGACATGCTAATAACAAAGCATTTCCTTGAAAACTACTAGAGACTTTAATGTGTATGACTTGTACTGCATCTTAAAACACCTGGGCTCTTATTCACGAAAACTTAAACTAAGATACAATCGAAATTTTAAGAAATACTGCAATTCGATTGGCTGACCAGTAAAATCAATTTGCATATATCCAATTTGCATATTGGTCAGCCAATCGAATTGCAGTATTTCTTAAAATTTCGATTGTATCTTAGTTTAAGTTTTCGTGAATAAGGGCCCAGTATCTTGGCAATGAATGAAGAAATGATCTCATGTTTGGCATATAGAGAGTTTGATTCAACCATCCTAAGGAAAAAATATTGACAAATGACAGCAATTTGAATGTTATTTTCAACTAATGCGTGAAGAAGTCTGTTTAAGTGTTTCAAAAAATATTTTCAGCTAATTGTACGATGACGTTTAACCAGTATATAGTCAAGTTATCAAACGTTTGTTGTATATCTTGATTTTGTGAAGATGGATTTAATCTTGTTGCTAGATGGTACAACTATAGGATTTTTTCAATATAGTCCTAGAGAAATAGATGGTTTCAATTTTAAGTCAATTTGCTTTTTTGTCCACCGAAGATAGTTTTCATATTGCGGCTATGACGATACAATTTCTGCACACCAAAGATAGCTTGCTAGGATAACACTGATAGTATTGTTGTTAGTACCATATCACGAGAAAAAGATTGTCTCTATTCAAAATCAACCTGCTTATTTGCACACTTCATTGTTATTTGGTACTGTAGGGAAAAGAATTATTATCTGCATGTGGGCTGTGCTGAACTCCACACATGTGAGAAATACTGCTGGCAGGCTTAAAGTCTAAAGTGTCTTGTTTTGGGCTAGTACACATTAATAGTGCTTGTTAATTGTGCAATAATAAATATGATTTTAAGAAAAATGGGCAGAAGTGCTGCTGTATTGGCAAACTTCTCTTCTCTTGCATTGCATACGTAACTACACAATCTCTGATTTGCTGTCGTGTGAAATTCACTTAAATGTATCTATTCCAATGAAATTTTGTCGTTAATATTTAATAAATGAATTCTTTGCTGACACTCTGACTAGATCTGCTGCCCTGTGAAACGAGACTTGTATCGTCCTAACCGTAAATATATTCTGGTATGTTTGTAACTGACTGTATATAACAATACCTACTCTTACCTTCCAGCCAAACGGGTAAACGACTAATGGTCAAATGTCGTATGTTGTTACAAGAAAATGAAGAGTTGGGGAAGATGATAGCGTCTGGTAAAACAGCAAAATTAGAGGGAGAAATCGCTTTACAGAAAACCCTAGTTACAGAGATGAAGAAAGGACAGGAAGGTCAGCTATTTTAATAATTTATTACTAATACTAGTCATAAACACCTGTACCTTTGGGGGAAAAGGAACAGTAGGACATTAAACCCCATTTCATTTCATTTGGAAAAAGGGGTATGTCGGAACTAGAATGTCATGGATTCAAATCTCGGCATTGATCAAAAAAGAACCTTTGGGACTTTTCAAGCCTTGCTGGTGGGCCGGACAACGAAAGTTTGCCTAGTCATACGGATGGGACCTAAAAAAGCAAGGCCACTAGTTTACGTAATTGTTGGGGAGGGAGGGGGTCTAGTAGTTTAACTCGTGAACATTGGATCATAAGGTCTGTCATTGAGTCAAGTGGCATTTTACATGACAAGAAGTAGGGTCACCTATCTAACCTCGTGGGTGTCTCCCGTTCTGCTCCCACTGCTCAAGATCACTGCTGGCAAGCAAATTATTGTAATAAGATTGAACTAGGCTAGTCCCGAAATGACCTAGTTTGTTTCAAGTGGAAGTTAAAACCCATATCTCTCTGTCTCTCTCTCTCTCTCTCATAATTGTGTGCACATAAAAGAAATGAACTAAAATGTGGTTCAATGATCTGCTTTTCTGTGGAAAGAAAAAAATTGACAGTTGAAAACGAAAAACAGAAATGATGCTGTAATAATAAAATGTTTCATCTGGCAATGCACACATAATCATGGAAATAAAAATTACCACATGGTGGTTTCAAATAGTATTGTATTGAAGATTCATTAAACCCCATTTCTCTTTAGTTGTTAGCCACCCAGGATATTAACGTTAAAAGCTATTCTCTTATTTCAAATACATCTTGACCTATCCGTCAAGAGTTGATCCAACAAGATTGATTGTCAGGTCTACGGGTTATCTGAAAATATGTAGAATATAGCATCACTACATGTATATTTGACTGTACAGTGCAATGGACGCTTACAGCTAGCCAATAGATCCATTTACTTGATACGTTTGTTGTTTGAGGTGGCTATTTATATTGTGTAATTGTTTATGTGTGCTTCAGTCCCCCTGACCTTGCTATTATAGTTGACCTCACTGATAAATCAGTTTATATTCGACTGATGAGAGAGAGAGAGAGAAATGAGGTTTAACGTCCACTCGACACAAACTAGGTCATTTTGGGACAAACATGGTTTAATTTTATTTCAATAATTCACTTGCGCGTAGGGGTCTTTAGCAGTGGGAGGAAACCGGAGGACCCGGAGAAAACCCACAAGGTTCGACAGGATACCCTACTCCTTGTCACGTACAAGCAGGGAATCAAAACCACACCACTTGACTCAATTACACACCTTATGGTTTCCCAAGCTTGCATTAACCCCCCCCCCCCCCCCCCCCGACTCCGTAGCACTATACAAGGTCTAATCACCACTTATGATCTTTTCTTGTGGACAGTTGGTGTGTGACTGGAATCAGTTGTTTATCACTGCAATATGACAAAGCTCGCTGGAAACTACGGGGTTAAAGTTTTTCCAATAAATTCAAATTCAATTTACTCAAAAAATTTATGTTCAGATAATAATCTTAAACAAACAAAACTTAGTAGATTTAAATTAAAAGATAATTCCATAACAAATATTCCTTGTCACGTACAACCGGGGATTCAAAACCACCCCAGTTGATTCAATGACGTGCTAACCATTTGGCCATCCAACACCCACTCGACTGATAAGTAATCAATATATATTGCACTGATAAATCAATTTATATTTGACTGATAAGTAATCAATATATATTGCACTGATAAATCAATTTATATTTGACTGATAAGTAATCAATATATATTGCACTGATAAATCAATTTATATTTGACTGATAAGTAATCAATATATATTGCACTGATAAATCAATTTATATTTGACTGATAAGTAATCAATATATATTGCACTGATAAATCAATTTATATTTGACTGATAAGTAATCAATATATATTGCACTGATCAATCAATTTATATTTGACGGATAAGTAATCAATATATATTGCACTGATCAATCAATTTATATTTGACGGATAAGTGATCAATATAAGTTGCACTGATAAGTGATCAATATAAGTTGCACTGATTAATCAATTGTTATTGGATTGATAAGTGATCAATATATATTGCACTGATAAGTAATTAATATACATGTATATTGCACTGATAAGAAATCAGTTGATATTGCACTTATAAGTAATCAGTATATATTGCATTGATAAGAAATTAGAATATATTACACTGATAAGAAATTAGTATATATTGCACTGATAAGAAAGCAATTGGTATAGCACTGATAAGATATCAATTTATATTGCACTGATAAGTAATAAATTATATTTGTAGAACAGCTTCAGTACTTTACCTTGTTAACTATTTCAGAGATGGACGAGTTTGTGGCTGACCTTGAGGAGGATGTGGAGGGTATGCAGAGTATGATCTATGTTCTTCAGCAACAACTTAAAGACACGAAAGAACAACTCACACAATTACAGACAGAAAACGAACAACTGCGTAAAAATACATCAGCCGTCCCTAACGGTATCACCATGGAAACAAACAATACAGTGGTACCCATGGAAACTAAATCATATACAGACCAAAGTGCGGTTATTTCCCACAATTCCAGTCTAACTTCGTGTCCCGATAATCATCTCTCGTCCGCAAATAATCTAATCGCAAATACATCAGACACGCCTCATCGGCCAATCGTCACACATGACTCCATTTCAAGGTCAAATGATGGCCTTGTGGTTAAAACAAAAGACAGAGGATTAGTTGATTATTCAGGTAATGGTAACTATGACAACTATGACAACAGTGAAAGAGACACTGAAGAAGAAGAAGCCATGGAAACGGACAATATCACCGACTGTAGAAATGAATTAAAGCAAATAGAATCAGACTCACGAATAGAACATAAAAACCACAGGGAGTCCCAGGTAGAGACAGTTGAAACAACTTGTAATTATGATAGTTCGGATACTTGGAGTCCGCAGCCCTGGAAACTCCAAGATCCAGACTTGGAAATATCATCTAAAAGTATCACAAACAATGCTCAAGACAGTAAAATAATCAACGGCATTGATAAATCTGAAATAACCAAATCTGAATCGGATAACGATTTGTGATCATGGTAACTTATGGTGCATTATGGGAAGGGGGAGCAGTGACCAGGAATGTTTAATTCGTTTGTCTTGAAATATTTATGTTTATTTCTTGCAAGTAGTTTTGATATATATGTACCAGGAGTATACGGAATATACAATCTGATTTAAACACAGATCTTATTTCGTTTTGTTTTTATAGTTCAAAATTTCGTTTTACTTGTCTTTACTACACAAGGATCTGGAAGAGTTATCATCGATGTGTTCTGGATGATGTGAGGGATTAGCCAATGAAACGGTCTGTTATGACGAGTTCTTGGCCTTTTGATGCATGGAACTGTGGGTAAACGATTAGAAACGTCAACGCTGATTGATTAATCAATGTCTGACGTCATAAGGTCAAAAGCCGCTCGTTTGACACCTGACGTGAACTCCCACTATAACTTGTCAGATCTTCATGTAGTGTAGGCCATCGAAAATGTAAAAAAACGAAACGAAATATTGATCTGTGTTTTAATCAGATTGACTGAATACACTGAAAAATTGTCGAAAATATATTATAGAATATTTTCTGCTACTGAATTACTGATTGTAATCAGCTCTAGGCCCATGTTGCATCTCCGGGGCAGACAAAGGAAGTGGAGTCTAGCTTTTTACAAATTGGCATGCACATGAAACAAACCTTGGCAGTTGAAGTTCGAAGGAGATTAGACGGAAATGTCTCTTGCTAGGACAAAATTCTTCCCCTTGCATTAAATATATAATAATTAAAATGAAAATTACCAAAAGTTTTGTTACCATATACATGTCTTAAAAGTTTTGTGTGGCCAAAAGATTAAAAAAACTCATTTCAATCTGCTTCTAAATTGGATTAAAATGAATATGTCAGTAAGCCATGGATCCCTTGTCAGTCGTGCAGGACAGAGGGCCTGGCAAGGATGAAAAACCTAAGCCCTTAATAAAACTTTTGTTGTTTTAATGTATCAAAAACATCATTAAGAAACCATGTGCTAAGTTTTGTGTTTCTGGATCAAAGATTTTTCTCATAAACAGTGATTGAAAGTTGAGTAAATTTCTTAACTTAATTCTGAGAAGGCTTTGTGAACTTGGGGCCTGGTTTACAGACTATTGATTAGAACTTGAGCTTATCTTTATTCGAAAATTCAGATTTAATGTCCATAAAATAAATGCACAATTGGAATCGGCAACCTTAATGGTTTTATTTACTTGACTCTTACTTCATGGAACAGAGGAAAAATTTATCAAAAATTGTAAATAACAATTTATTGTTTATATTTTTAATTGCACATTGTTTTTGTTGGATACTGAAAAAGGTTATTTCCCCATGTTTTATCAATGAGCGTGTTCTGTTGTTTTCTTCGTGCACATGACGGAATAAAACTTCCTGGCAAAATGCCGTCTTTTCGAGATTTTAGAGAAATGCATTTTGTTGTGCACTTAGAATATTCCTTTCAGGGCCCTCTGAATTTATTGTTTTATGTTAAATATTTGTTATAATTTAAATTGAATATATATTTTATTTGAACAAAAAAGCAAAATATTATTATCCATGGTCACTGTATCTCCCCACCCCACCCATTGATAATTCTAATTATTCATTATGACATCAAATGTGCTGAATTCCATATTTGTACATCATTTCCATATAAGGTAACAATACATTATTTTGTACAGATATAAGAGATTTGTGATGTGATCAGAATTTAATTCATTGTTTTATAAATAATTCTCAACTTTAACAATTCATCTTTCGTTAACTTTGAATTGATCAACAAGGTGAAGTTTAAACATGCATTATGTGAGATTTAGATAAGGAGCTGGTCGTTCTTTCTACACTAGTTCAAAAATAGAGAATAAGCAATGAATATGTTGAAGATTTCAGTCAAATTACTTCATTCTGGGTCTTTAAGAGTAGGCCATAGTGCTGCTGCCACGTCAAAATTTCCCTCATAACACATTGCATGACGTACGCCCATCTTCATTAGCCTAGTCAGATCAGAACAATAGGACATTAAACCCCATTTCATTTCATTTGTTGATGTTTCTCCAACATCTGTTGTCTAATCATCCTGGTAGTGTCACAGTGTGATATATAACATATATCTCACAGTAATATCATTCTAGTTGTAGTGTCACAGTGTGATAAAGAATATATATTCTATATCAGAGTAATGTCACGAGTGAGAAAAATGTAGGTGTATTGTGATTTAAAACATCTACATATCTGCCAGCATGTAGAGTGATAATATAGTATCTGTTACCATAGATCAATAAAATAACAAGTGATATGATTTATATCAATAAAATAACAAGTGATATGATGTATAATTATTAACATTATCTCTTACTATAGTAATGTCCAAAAGAAAGTGGGGGGTTGGATGGGCGAATGGTTAGCATGTGCGTGCTGTATCATGAGGTCTTGTGATTGAGTCAACTGGTGTGGTTTTGATTCACCTGTTGTACGTGGCAAGGAGTAGGGTCACCTGTCTAACCTCTATGGTTTCCTCCCACTGCTAAAGACCTCTATGCGCTAGCGAATTATTGAAATAAAATTAAACCATATGTTAGTCCCGAAATGACCTAGTTTGTGTCGAGTGGAGGTTAAACCCCATTTCTCTCTTTTTTTTTTCGCTTAGAAATGTTGAGTTTGGATGCAAGAGACAAGCTTTGTAATGTTATATCAAATTTTTTTAAATCTAAACAAAAGTTAGCCATATTTTTAGTGTGTATACTTTCTTTTGGACATCAGTACAATGTATATAATTAATGTTAGACCAAACCAATTGAATTTTATTAGTGTCGATTAATTTGTTTTCATTCCTAGTTTAAAGCCAAACCAATTTAATTTTTAGTTCTTCAGGAATCTTGATAAATACACGTGAATTCTGTTTAGTTTAAAATTTAAATATTTGAAACTAAAAGCTTTCAAACAGCGCACAAGTACTTTGGGTTGTTTTCCCAAATAAGGGAGCCAGGGTGGCTAAGTGAGTAAGACGTTTACTCGCTAGCCTAGATGTCGTGGGTTTGCTCCCAGTGTTGGCTGAGAAAGTTCTTCAGGATTTTCTGGAGTGGTTTCCCCTTGTCAGTGGTGCAGGAGGGCTTGACATGGACAGCTGTCTAGTCATCCACATGGTACGAAAAAATGAGGTCCCAAGTACACACTGGCGTGCACATAAAAGATGCCTTGGAATTTGATGTAAGACTAGGATATAGTGCTGCTGCCAAAGCAAAATTTCCCCATAGCTCACAGGACGTTAAACACCATTTCATTTCCTAAGAAATAAGCAGCTATATTTTAACAAGTTTTCACGAAGAACCGGAAATCAAATAGGTGTGACCTTAGAAATATTCTTTAGTTCAAAACCCCAACATGACAGAATACCGGTTAATATACAATCAAAAGTACTTTTATTTATTTTTTTTCGTTGCCACTACGTATTCTTTATGTAGGGGTTTTGTACTCAAATATTCTCAGTTAAACAATTGTAGTACATATTGACTTTTGAGATATGTGAACGAACCGATTTATTGTGCCTTTAAATGTTAAAATCTAAACTCAAACCTCATTGGTTTGTGATTTATCATGATTAGCTATTATCTTCCTTTCGCTGAGAGCATGCGATATGGATGGAGTAAGGTAATCATAAATGTACATTATTATTATTTGTTTTAAAAATGGGTATCTTTCCGTATGCATGCACATCAGATAAAACAAATTCCACATCTGTATGTGACAAAGAGTAGGTTTGCCGCCAAACCTCATTGGTTTTCTCTAGGTCAATGGGTTTTTTTCAACTGCTAAAAGACCTGTACCATAAAATTGTACCATATGTTAATCCAGAACTAACCTGGTTTCTTTTTTTTTCTTTTTTGAAACATTGAATGTCAAAAATCATTATGGCATCTAAAAGAGAGAGAAATGGGTTTAACTTCCGCTTAAAGATTCATTATGGGAGATTAGATAAAGAGCTGACAGTTCTCGCTACATTAGTTCAATAATAGATAATGTAATATGCTGAAATTTCATTTAAATTATTCACTCTGAGCAGAGAAATCCTCATTTTACGATAATAAAGTCTCAATTACCCATTTTTGCGGTTAATCATCAACAGCCGTTGAACCGCAGATCGGATTCAAATCTGTTGAAAAACGGACCCATCAGATGGCGACGAAAGTTGATTATGGTTTTGTCATGTTGATAGAATTGTAATTAATAGTTTATATAACATTTAAGGCCAAAAGAAAGACCTGCAAATAGGAAGTTTAGCTCTTGCATAATGTATGTTTAACGCAAACTATAATTATATTCTTTTGGGAATAACATGGGGGTATGTTTATATTTTAATAGCGGCATTGGATGGCTGAATGGTAAGCTCATGCGTGTTGTATCATAAGGTCTGCCATTGGGTCATCTGACTTGGTTTCCATTTGCTGATTGTGTATGTGACAAGGAGTAAGGTCGCCTGTCAATCCTTAGTGGATTTTCACCAGGTCCTTTGGTTTCCTCCCACTGCTACAGACTTCTACGCACAACAGAATTATTGAAATAAAATTGAACCATATGTTAGTCCCAAAATGACCTGGTTTGTGTCGAGTGGACTTTAAACCCCATTTTTCTCTATATATATTTTAATAATTCACTGGCCCCAACAAATTGTTAGAAGTAGTAGCAAGAGGCACTCTGAGATCAAACTCATTAATGGCATAAATAACATGCCTAATGATCTAGTGTGTCCCTTCGACCACACAAAAATTATCGTGGGAAATGGTTTGTGAATCATTTATGAAGAAATAACGACCATTATAAATTATATTTTTTGGTTTCCCAAATGTATGCATGGTTTGTGTAATATATTATAGTTAGTGACAATCGCAATTTTTCAACACTTGCGTCCAAACATATAACCAGCGTGTAGATCCCCCCCATTCCCACCTGCCCTTGTCGACAGAGTAACAAAATGTGTGCATGGTTCAATAATATAAGACAATGTTGACATGATTCCGTTCACGATTCTACATTTAATTGATCATTTTCTATCCACAGTGTCGTTCAACCCACCCACCCACCCAGTTCCACGGATTGTTGAAATTTTGCGACTTAATTTATTTTAGTAGCATATGATTGATAAATTTCATTAATTCATTGTTGGGTGATTATTAATATTTCCCATGGGAGAGATTTGATCACTTAAAATGATTGTTACTTAATATTGTGCTACATGATGGGATAATTGTACAAATATATTATTCTAATCAATCAAATCTTAATTAAAAAGAGAGAGAGAAATGGGGTTTAACGTCCACTCGACACAAACTAGGTCACATTTCGGGACTAACATGGTTTAATTTTATTTCAATAATTCGCTTGCGCATAGGGGTCTTTAGCAGTGGGAGGAAACCGGAGGACCCGGAGAAAACCCACGAGGTTGGACAGGCGACCCTACTCCTTGTCACGTACAACCGGGGATTCAAATCTTAAAGTTGTAGGCATAGATGTCTGTGTGTAAAGAAGGAGGGAGGGGGACAGGTTCTGATATCTGAATCTTTCAATTATATTATACCAAAAAGTGAGTTGTAGTCTAATCGAAAAATATAATATTATTGAGATTCTTGACACTATAGACAGTGGTTCATGCTCAAATTTTTTTACAACAGACACTATTTCGGGATTATTTTAACATTATATAAGACTTACCATGAAAACTTCATTCATCAGCAATGGTCATCTGACCAGATTTGATTTTTGAGGATATAACCTGTCTTACTTGAATTATAGGTACATGTAGCTTGAATATTGGGGGGGGGGGGCACTGTGTAGTGTACCCTGGCCTGTACATTTTTTTTTCATTTTATCAATAAACTAGTGCTGTTTGTCGCATGCTGCCATCTTTACATGTCTGGGTTCTTCATCAAATGTTAATAGTTGACTGCATGAAAATTGATTGGTTCCATCATAATTTATTTCAACTAATCAAAAGGCCTGTTTTTGTGTTATGTTATGGCCAGGTCTAATAATTCAACACATTGTTAAAGTTGAGAATTAAAGTAATATTTTTATTCATGTAGTATTTGTGAAATAATTGTTTTCATTAAATGTGGAAAAATAAAATACAAAAAACGGTTGTCTTTTTTTTGTTAATTAAAATAAATTGATTTGTCATTGGAAAATGAGTAAAACATTGAATGAGTCCAAGGCCTAAATTCATCAAAACCTTATATTAAGAGGAACAGGGTTAGGGCCAGCTCAGTTTTTCGTCATAGGTCACGAGATGTAAACAGGGCTAGTGCTAATCCCATCCCTAACATGGACCTAGCCCCAATGCTTACCCTAGGCCAACAATCATGTGCCATAACCTTTTTACATCTCAGCGACATGACAAAAATTGAGCTGGCCTTTAACAAATAAATTTAGCCAGTGAACAGGCAATCTTTAATATGGGTTATAAACTAAAAGATTAATATAATATGTAATTAAATTCCAAGCTAGCCATTGCACAATACAAGATCTTTGTACGATCTGAGAAATATCTTTCTCTAGGGTTAGGTTTATAAATGACATGTCAAACGTACAAATTGAATCTGTAGCAACGGTGGATTTTGGCTAAAACTATTCTGAAGGGGTAGGGTTAGAATTGTGGGTATAAACAAGGAAAGAATCAAAGATATTTCTCAGATCGGGAAGATTAAGTTCCAAGTTCCAAGAGTAGCCCCCCCTTCCCACTACTGACTACTGAGGAAATTAACAACAAAATGGGGGTGTAATCTTCCACTTTTCTACACCAGCGAGTTTAATAAAGACGTCATCTTGTTCGTTTTCATGCTCATCCCATGCTGCCTATATTATGCATTGAGCTGTACAAGGATTAGTTTTAACCGACTGACAGTGATGGCGAAACTTACCGGTGAATTATGAGTAGGGGTTAGTCTATAGGATTGATGAATAGTGTAAATTATACTGAAGAAGTACACCAAAGTTTATTATTCGACAAAAATCGTATGCAGAAAACTCCGGAGAGGCGATCGATGAGAAATAAAATCCACCCAGACTAATCTAATGTTTAATGAACAACAAAGATTTGATATTTTGTCAATATTGTAGTTGTAGTTTTTATTTCAAAGATACGTGATTCAACTTGATGTTAGTTTTTATATCGGCTCATTTTACAATATTTTATTGGTCATATAAACATTATCCCTATTAATCAGGGCCTGAAAAAAGGTTAAATTCTAGTTGCACGGATTCTGTGTCCGAGAAGACGACCGCCCGCGAGCGCCGGCGGGGGTGGGGAACCTCCCTCAGAAAATTGTGGGATTATTTTGGTACTGTTCACATAGGAGTTTATTTAGCTATGCTCAGCTTTTTTTTCGCATGAAAACTCAGCACTATGAAGATAACGCACCACTTTTGTTACGATAATATTTGAATTACAAGACGAAACAGTCGTTAGGGGTCAGGAGGCTTCGCTATCTTACACTTTTTCTCAGCACTACACCATTTTCTTTTTTCAGAGCACGGTTTTCATATTTTTGAGGCACGGAGTTTTCATTTAGAAGCACGGAGTTTTCATTTAGAAGCACGGAGTTTTCATTTAGAAGCACGTTCATGCTCCAAGACACGTTATTTTAGGCCCTGCTATTTTTACCATAAGATATAATAATATTTAGACAAATACCGTGACGGAGCCAACATTTTCCAGTAGAAGGCGGGGGGTCAAAAAAAATTTCGACCCGATATCAGTGACATTTCAACAGAGGATTTTGTGACATGAATATCTGTCTCATTCTGATTCCTCAGCACTGGTTCCTTCGAGTTCGTCATATTGTAGGGGGTCACGGTGGCTAAGTGGGTAAGACGCTGGCTCGCTAGCCTGGAGGTCGGGACTCTGGTGTTCGATCCCTGCATTGGCCGAGAAAGTTCATCCAGATTTTCTGGCGTGGTTCCCACGTGTCAGTGATGAAGGACGAAGGGCCTGACAAGGACAGCTGTCTAGTCGTTCGGATGGGACGAAAAACCAAGGTCCCGTGTACACATTGGCGTGCACGTATAAGATCCCTTGACAGTTGGAATTCGATATAAGAGTAGGCCGTAGTGCCGCTGTCCGGGCAAAATGTCCCTCATAGCACACTGTATGGCGTATGCCCGTCTTCATTAGCCCAGTTCAGAGCAGAACAGTAGGACGTTAAACCCCATTTCATTTTGTAGGAATCAGACGACGAATATTTATTTCTAGTTAGCAATAACAGAGAAGTGTGTAAATGAGTTAATCCTACACGTGGCATTATCTTCACTTTTAACACCGTTTTAAAGTGACATTTTGATATACAAGAACTTATTTTTTCTTTTCTCTATGCTTTTACTCATGTTTTATTACGCCTTGATATGTAAATATCTTAATTACCTGAACCTGTCCATAATGTCATAATCATAATGTATTGGACGTTAAATTCGTAATAAACAACAATAATATTATTTTCACTTAATAAATTACTAAGAAAAGACAATATTGGATTTCTCTTATATTTCAAGACAATAACCCAGTGATTCTCAACCAGTGTGCCGAGAAATTTTGAACGGCAAACTAAGAAAATTTCTCACTAAAGAAGCTAGCTATTTGACTAATGAAATTTGAAACGCTGCAATAATGTAAGTTCATAGCTGTGTTTTTCTTTATTTAGCTGAGTCACTCTTTGTGTCTATGACTAGTTTGTGTCTATGGTTGTATGCCGTCTATGATTTGCCATCTTTTTATTTTGCAAAATTCAGATATTTTTCTTATATATTTAGCCAGGTGTTCCGCTATGTTTTCATATGTTCCAAGGTGTGCAGTTGGCAAAAAAAGGTTGAGAACCACTGCTGAATAACTCAACAACAGGACTTTTACACTATTCAACTAAATTTATTTATTTTACAACTGTTATTTCTATGTTATTTTTATTTGAATATTGTATTAACGCTTGTACGATATTTTATCATTTAAAACGAATTAAATCAAATATGCGTTCCGACATTGAAGATGACTCTGAAGGAAATCGATTTTTCGGATTTAAAAACAAAATTTCAAGATGTTTTATGTGCACTGTATGCTTCGTTTAGCAATTTTTTATTTGTAGTGGTAAAATGGCTTTTTCAACGCCGGATTAACCATGGTGGGGGCCCTGGGGCCTGGAACATGTGGGGGGGGGGCCCCTGATCACCGACCGCAGAGCTGTGGCCGGCAACCGCGAGCGCCAAAGTCGCCAAGCCCCGCAAGCCCCGCAAGGGGGTCGGGGGGGGGGGGTCTCCCCCCGGGAATTTTTCAGAAATTGGAGGCGGCCGGAAACGTGATTTCCTGGCATTTCAGGCACTTGTGTGGAGCCATTTAGAACTACCTACCCCAGAAGAAAATAAAATTCTGCCACAAAATTAGCGCATTCTGGCGTTATTTCAGTGGACCAATCAATGCGAGTGCTATGAAATGATGGCATTTCTAGAGGAGGGGGCTGGACGCAACTGAGATTTTTGTGGGGGGCCCTCTAATGTGGGGGGCCCTGGGGCCTGTGCCCCATGGTTAATCCGGCGTTGGGCTTTTTATGTAATTTATCTAAGCTTGAATTGGCCCTGAGCAGATATCGCAGACACGCGTTGTTGTCTAGCGTAGATTGGAAATAGATGGGCGATTAAGAAATTCTACCGGGGTTAAGGGCTTCGCCAGGTTTAAATCCGAGAAACCAACGGTTAAATCAACACAGTACGTTAAATAAAACTATTCTATTTCACACACACGACATTCATCATGTTTAAAGTTATAATTTCGTATTTTTAAGTTATATTTTTAAAATGTATTAAAATAAAGCCCTAAAATAGATGGTATCTATAAACAGTCCTACCTTGTTAAAGAATGATCCTATTAATCCTATAATTCACTATTGCCAGTTGAGAAATTAGCAAAATATCATTTTCAACTTCAAATTCAAACGTCTGAAGATAGCTATTCTATGGTGGGGAATAGGAAAACAAGGGAGGTAATTGGGAGGTAATTGTGTTATTATTTCCGGTGTGAAGAAAGATAACCTAGGATCGTATAATAGTGAGTTGACAACCTATTGAGCAAAAGACATAGAAATAATTATGTTTTGACTTTCTTAGAAAATATGAAATTGTAACTTTAAATCCATCGTAAATAGAAGGCTATATCTCGCTTTAACTCCGTGCTTCGGAAACATGGTTTAGATCCTGTACTGGTTATAGCGAACCGCACTGCACCCCATTTCAACAGCAGTAGTTAATTTAACACGGTATATTTATAGTGTAAACCGGTTATGCGTATAACGAACCCTGGGGTAATAAATGATTATATATATATAGATAGATATATAACATGATTTATACTGTTTTATACATTTCATTCATACATATATAGATTTATATACCGGTTAAAGGTGCAGTGCCACAGTTTTAAAACATCAGAATTAAAATCTGTATGCCATTTGCATTTTCTAAAAACAAAACAAAAATCAAGTTTTTCTCGACTTCATCCATGCTAATATGTACTCTTTTCGGACCCGAGACACTCTAGAGAGGGAATTCTGACGAGCACTGGCCAGTTGAGCGATGAGACGAATTCGATGACAAGGGCAATAACTCCGCAAATAACTGATTCGCTCACTCAATTTTGATAGGATTCAAACCTTTAGTAGACAACTAACCCCGTTTTTTAACCAGGGGTGGATTGAGAAGAAGTCTTTGAGGTAGGTGAACTCTGGGACCCCTAAAGCGGATAATGTTCTTACGTAGTCTGGGGGCCCTTTATTAGTCTTGAATTTACGTCGTTTTGGGTGAATTGCTAAGATAGCCACACGCTAATATTGTGCATGAGCTAGAAGCATCAGGATGTACTCTAGATGGAAATATTTATCGCCCTCAGACCCTTCCCCCCCCCCCGCCCCGCCCCGCCCCGCCCCGCCTCGCCCCGTACACAAACCACCACCATCACCATCACCACCACTCCCTCGCTGAGCCAGGCTCAGGTGTCCCCGGCTTCCGATCATCCCGGTCAACTGTGGATGGATTACAAATTTTCTATGACAGATGAATAATCGATGTGAGACCTTAGATTTCTATAGGTTCAAGTTCATAACTAGTCATTTCATGGTTAGCCAAAGAACTTCGGTAACTTTACATGAAAGATGTCAAAAAGAAAGACGGATCGACAAACAACCTTACAGAGGTACCGACAATATACAATCATCTGGCCATGGACACAGGCAATATGGTGTTTTATGTTAATAGATTATTTTGCACCTATTGATATAGAGGCGTTTGATATAGCATAGTTACACCCGACCGAATACATCATTATATACACGTGTTAAAGGTTTGGCTCGGGTTTTGTGTTCAACAAGGATATACAATATAATATGAAACCATACAAAAAAGAGAGAGAGAGAGAGAGAGAGAGAGAGAGAGTAACGTCCACTCGACACGATACAAAATAGGTCATTTCGGGACTAACATATGCATCAATTACATTTCAATAATTCGCTTCTGGAGAAAACCCACGAGGTTGAGAGACAGGAATAGAAAGAAAGAGAGAGAGAGCGGGGGGTGGGGGGGTAGGTAACGTCCACTCAATACAAACGATTTTGGACCAAGCGACGTGTTTCGGGGGCGGGGGATTTAGCGAGGGCGGGAGGGGGGTCAGCACCCTCTCGACACATACGGCGTGGGTGGCTTGATCCGCCCTTAAAATGACATTACTCTTAGTTTATATCTACGTTCTTGTTAGGTAATAGGGCGAACTGCGTGCTATATAAGGGTTTAAATTTGAAGTTATTTACCATGTAGAGGTAGTATGGTTGGAATGTTTGATATCTAAATACCTATATACCTATCTAAAACACTGTATATCTTAAATAGATAAACTCTCAAACAATTTAATACTTGTCAACTTTTAAACATGCATTATGCAAGAGCTAAATCTGCCTATTGCAGGTCTTTCTTTAGGCCTGAAACGTTTTCTAAAGTATTAATTAGACATTAATTAACTGATCCAGGCCTTAATCAACTCTCGATGGCATCAGATTTCTCCGATATTAAATAGATTAGAATGGTTCAGCGATACTTTGATTTAATCAAATATGGAGGACCGAGACTTAGCTTCGATCAACCAGTACGGTGGTTGAAATTATTGCACACGTCTGTCAAACCTTCAAAGGCTAATATATTCGCTTGCAATAGAGTAATTTGAATGAAATTTTCAAATTATTCATTTTACATCATCTACTTTCGAACTATTATAGCAAGAATGGCTAGTTCTTTATCTAAATCTTACATAATGTATCTTTAATATAATAATGATTTGTGTTATAAACTTTCCCGTGTGTGTGGTTTCCCTTGTCGATGGTGCATGGCGGAGGGTCTGGCAAGGAACATTGTCCAGTCGTTCGCATTGGACGAAAAGCTTTTGTCAAGGAAATAACCCTTGACAAGCCCTATTCATTACATTTTTGGGGTGCGACAATACTTAAAATGACACTCCTTCTTTGAGACGGATATAAAATATAATAAAATCTTAGATTGGATTTTATTTTGGTGTTGTGTTTAGTGATAATAACCAGGGGCAGCACCTGTTGGGGTTTACAAGGTAAATTGTTGCCTAGTCCTTCAGATGGTTCGAAAATCGAGACCAATCGGTTTACATGTAAAGAACCCTTGGTTTATGGACATAAGCTCGTCGGGAAAAATTCTTCTCCCTAGTATTGCACACGTGACCATTCAGTCACACGTTAGTCTCCAATCATAAATGGTTTGTGATTGAGTCAAGTGACTTGGTTTTGATTATCATTCTCACTTCATCCTCCTAAACATCTCCCAATGTCCAGTAACTTGTTCCTCCGCGATTGCCTTTAATGAATGACATAGTTTGTGTCGGGTGGACGTTACCCCCCCCCCTCTCTCTCTCTCTCTCTCTCTCTCTCTCTCTCTCTCTCTGGGGTTGGGTGGCTGAATGGTTAGCGTGTGCGCGTATCACAGGGTCGGTCATTGAGTCAACTGGCGTGGTTTCGATTCCCCAGTTGTACATGATAAGGAGTAGGGTCGCCTGTCCAACCTCGTGGGTTTTCTCTGGGACCTCCAGTTTCCTTCCTAAAGACTCCTGCACACAAGTGAATTATTGAAATAAAATTGAGCCATATATTAGTCTCGAAATGACCCAGTTTGTGTCAAGTGGACGTTAAACCCCATTTCTCTCTCTCTCTCTCTCTCTCTCTCTCTCAATCTGTAAAAGAAATATTAATGCAAAATGGTTCAATTCTATGTAATATGTCGGTATTCTAGATATGAATGGCAATCTCTAGCATCTGGTTATTTCAGTCTTCACCGATAGTATTTATTTCGCATGCTCTCTAGATAAGAATATGATATCACCGTTTGACATGACTTGTGGAATATGTCTAGTCTCATTTTTTAAGTCCCTTGCTACAAATGGCGCTGAAACGCCTTATGGTACACGATTCGTGTATCAATGGTAAAATGTTTATTTTGTCTTAAATATTGAATGCCCATAACATCACAATATCAATGTTGATTTAAATTGACAAATAATTTGTGTTTCAATGTCGAAGACTTTTGATGATATTGAGTTAGAGACTTAGCTACTTTAATATGTTGACAAGTATGAGTTGAAAAGACAATAAAGTCCTACCTAGCAACAGTCAACTTATTTAAACACCTCACAGGGGCTGATAACCCCATAAATAATAAGATAAATGGGAAACAGTCTCTGATCTTTGAACACAGGGCAGGTCTTTTAATATATTTTCTACCATCCACCCGTTTAAATACATATATTTACCCCTACGCTTAGTTATGTCTACGTAGGTCTATAGTCTCTATCATTCAGACAAGTATTCTACTTTGGAGGCTATATATGTGGGTTTCTGGGTGTCCGAGACTAATATAGGCCAAGCTACACTACACCCTATCCGTTACATCACACCTTTTGTTATCATTTCAAGCACTGGGAAAATCAAACAGTAAACTACTAATTATTAAAGATAGGTTCCCAGAAAAGTATTTATCTGGTGGTTATTTCCAATAAAAGTATGGAAATTTTGGTATATACCCCTACGGGCAAACGAATTATTGAAATAAAATTGAATCATGTGTTAGTCCCTAAATGACCTAGTTTGTGTCGAGTGGACGTTCGTTACCCCCTCCCCCCCTCTCTCTCTCAATGGTGTGCAAAGAATGTTACAATCACTGTCAGCTACCATTCGGCAAACCTCGACAGATTCTACGCCGAGGTTTGCCGAGTGTGTCAGCTACTACGTCGGAAATCACGTGAAATGGCGTTTAAAATCTTGTCAACACATTGCATCGATCATTTTGGGACTAACACATGGATAATTTGCCGGACAGCGACGTTTCTGCATTAGGAATCGGAGTCAACGAAGAATGGGTGGACAGATCACTGTCCGGGTAAAATGCCCCCTTTCACCCACATCTATTGCACACGAATCCATTGGTATGAAAAATACCGTAAGTGTTAGTCTCACAATGACAAAGTATTGTGTTGACATAACGACATTATATTTTATATCCCTTTAAATTTGGGGGGTTGGATGGCCGAATGGTTAACACGTGCGCGTTGTATCATACGGTCTGTCTTTGACTCAACTGGCGTGGTTTCGATTCCTCGGTTGTACGTGACAAGTAGTAGGGTCGCCTGTCCAACTTCATGGGTTTTCTCTGGGTCCTCCGGTTTCCTCCCACAGCTAAAGACCCCCACGCGCAAGCGAGTTATTGAAATAAAATTGAAATATGTGTTAGTCCCGAAATGACCTAGTTTTTCTCAATTGTTAGTCCCGAAATGACCTACTTTGTGTCGAGTGGATGTTAAACTGCATTTCTCTCTCCCTTTATCCCTTTAAATTTGTCTGCGTACCTTTAACTCCCACGCGTATCATAAATATATCACTTGATGATCAATGCTACTAATTGGGTCAATCTAACCAACCGTGACACTGGGTATCAAAGACTTAAGGTAATTAATGAAGGAATGTGAAATATGGATAAAATGTCACGTGACATGCCAGTTAATGCACCGTATGTTAACATTGAATTATTCTCGACTAATTTATTGCGGTGTATAAAACTATATCATCTGATGCAATCTTAGTTCAAATTCTAACATTTAGAAACACGTAAGTCTGGTTCTCAGTTGTCTAGCGGGGCGGAGGGACTGGCAAGGAGCAGTGTTTAGTCGTTCGGATGGGACGAAAAACGGAGATCCCGCTTAGACGTTGGTGCGCATGTAAAAGAACCCTTGAGCAGTAAGTTGCAATTCGAAATAAAGTCGGCCGTTAAACCCTATCTCATTTCATGTTACAATTCCATCCCGGCTCCGTTATTGTCAGCAGTTACAGCTAACGATTATGTGACTGTGGAATCACCAATAATTCTCTTCCCGGGTCAGAACAGAACACATACTAGTATCATCTTTTATACAGTGTTAGAAAGAATACGCAGAAAGCCCTTAATTGATTATAACCACAAGACCTCACACCAAATTGGAAAAGAATCCCTCAAAAACTGAAGCCTTTATCGCGGTCACAAGCCAACTGTTGACCGACAGACCGGCGAACAGGGTGGCGACATAATACACCCACAAGCCAATTGTTCACCGACGGAGCGACGGATATAGGATAGCTACATAATACGCTCATATAGACACGTGGGCGTATAAAAATGAATCTCGCCCTGGGGAAAATATAAAATCTTACTTGATCTGATAAACAATCAACGCCTCTGGTTAATCTATTGTTTTTACCATCTATTGTTTTTAATTCTCTCATATCGTAATCATCTGACATGTTATCCATTTATTACAATCAACTGAAATGTTATATAATTTAACGTCTAATAGTTTACATAACATTTAAGGCCTAAAGAAAGGCCCGCAAAAGGCAGATTTATTAGCTCTTGCATAATGAATGTTTTGTGAAAGCGGGACCAGGACCCTCGTCTATAGACTAAATGTACTGGGGTTCATAGCGCTAATCCCAACCCTAACCCTAACCCTGCCGGACCTAGCCCCAATGCTTACCCTAACCTACAATCTCACCAACAATCAGTGCCCAGGGCTCTGTTTCTCGAAATCTTATAACTAAAAATAAAATCAAAATTTTAGTAGATACTTCAATTTTGATTGGCTAAGCACTAAAATCAATCTAATATTATCCAATCAAATTAATAAAATTTGGATTTTATCTTAGTTAAAATTTCGTGAAACAGGCCCCTGGTCTTATCTACATCTCAACTAACTTGATAAAAATTGAGCTGGCCTTAACAAATAGATTAAGCCAAGTATAACCGAGAAGTGTTGCGTAGTCGTTCGAATGGCGCGGAAAAAAACGAGGCTCACCCGTTTACACTTTGACGTGCAGGTAAAAATGACATAGGCTATCTGTCTTTTATTCGGGTTGCAATTCGTTGAAGTTTAGGCTGAAATGCTGTTGTAGGGCCAAAATTTCCCTCATAGCAGACTGTATGACGTATGCGCAGAAAACAAGACGTTAAAACCGAATGTCCCGGCTTAAATTCCGGTGTGTGTTGATATATTTCCTTGGAATTTTCCAACTTGATTTCCCATTGTCTGATGCGGCAGTCTTCTGAAAAGAAATGAAATGAAATAGGGTTTGCGCCTCAGTGTTGTGCCACTTGGTGTAATGAAGACCGGATGCACGTAAAAGAACCCATTACAGTTGGCATTTCACTTATAATATCACACTGCATGAAAATGCCCGTTCTTATTAACCAAGTTGATATACACGTAGAATATACAATTTTTAAAACCCATTTCAGTTAAAGAGCCATCCTGAACAATGCGAAATCCCAACTGCAAAAATAGACAACACAAAGTTATATATTGTATGCTAAAAGCCATTTGTTCGAATGCAAATTTATGATAGTTTAGTACCAATATGACCTAGTTGTGTACACCACTCTTTGTCTGTAAACCTGTATATAGTTATATTTTCATGAATGGGTTAAAGTAAGTTCAATTTAATATATATGGCTCATACAAGTGAGAGAAGAAATAAATATATTCGTGTGTATTCATTTCATCTATACTTAATCAGTGAAGCTGAAACACATTCATGCAATTTTCATGGAATGTCATGAACACAATCAAAACATTATTCATGTATACAATTTCGTACATAACTGTATGCGGTCGTCGTGTTCATTCATACAGTCAAACATTACGAGCGGTTTTCAAGCCGGGTCCTTACTTTTTGTATGGTGTAACGTCTTCCCTTACTGAAAGGAAATGTTTTACCGCACGTTATTCCACGAACGATGTGCGGGGTCACGGTAGACTGAAATGAAGTAAAATGAACTTGGATTTAACCTCCTACTGTTCTGCTCCTACTGGGCTAATGAAGACGGGCATAGCCTACGCCATGCAGTGTGCTATGAGGAACATTTTGCCCGGACAGCGGCGCTATAGCCTACTCTTTATTTCGAATTCCAACTGTCAAGGGTCTTTTACGTGCACGCCAATGTGTACACGCGTCCTCGGTTTATCGTCCCATCCGATCGACTATACGTTGTCCCTCCAGGCCCTCCCTCTTATATCATTGACAAATGAGAACCACGCCAGAAATCTCGATGAACTTTCTCAGCCAACGCAGGGATAGAACACGGGACCTCCAGGTTAGCAAGCCGACGTCCTACTCACTGAGCTCCCACGGTGACTGAAATGGCGACTGAATGATCTAAGGCGTCTTCATTATCCCGGTTGGTGCTGATAAGTAGGTGGCTAAAGCCCATTTTGTTTCTCATGTCTGTGCTTTAGATAAAAAAAATGTCTTATCACTAAAGTCAATAAGCGTGGTTTCGATCCCAGACTTGTACGTGACAAGGAGTATGGTCATCAGCCTAACCTCGTGGGTTCTATTCCCCGAGTTCTCTGGATTCCCCCCGCTGAAGACCCCCGGGCGCAAGCCAATTATTGAGATAAATATATGCCATATAATTGATAGTTCCGACACGACATGGGTTGTATTGTGTGGACCCCCCCCCCCTCGCTCTCGCCCTCCCTCTCTCTCTCGCTCTCCCTCTCTCTATTATCTCTCTCTCTCTCTCTCGTGGTGGATGGCCGAATGATTAGCACGTGTGCGCTGTATCATAAGGCCTGCCATTGAGTCAACTGGCGTGGTTTCGAATCCCCGGTTGTACGTGACAAGGAGTAGGGTGGCCTGTCCAACCTCGTGGGTTTTCTCCGGGTCCTCCGGTTTCCTCCCACTGCTAAAGACCCCTACGCACAAGCGAATTATTGAAATGAAATTAAACCATATGTCAGTCCCGAAACGACCTAGTGGACGTTAAACCCCATTTCTCTCTCTCTCTCTCTCTCTCTTTTATCAACTGTAAACTCTCTGTATACCCCCTATACACAAGTCTACCTGAATAGCTATAACACAAAGTACACTTTGTAAACTCATTTCTATAAAACTGTATCTGATATTTTATTTACTTTAAGATAATCCACCGTGTATATTCATCATGGGTAAAAATATATACAATATATAAAATAAATATTGACCATATCTATAACGTATATAACGCTGTATTTACCATACTGTGTTATCTGAAAATGTCAACGTTTGATGTCCTCAAAACATGAATAAAACCAGTTGGTATAAAATAACCTTTGACTCTGTTTTCCATACCTATGTAACAATTTAACATTTCTTATCAAAAATTATTATATAATAATTTTAATATATGTTTCTTTATTTGGCTGAGTTAAAATCTTTGCGTTTGAATAGGGTACAAAGTAAAGTAAAACCAGTCGTCTAATTGTTATCTATATCGGGGATGGGGGTGGCCTAATGTAGCGCGTGTGCGCTGTATCATTAGGTCTGAAGTTGGGTCAACTGGAGTGGTTTCGATTCCCCAGTAGTACGTGACAAGGAGGAGGATCGTCTGTCCAACCTCGTCGGTTTTCTCCGTGTCCTCCAGTTTCCTCCCATACGCGCAAGCGAATTATTGAAATAAAATTGAACCACATGTTAGTCCCGAAATGACCTAGTTTGTGTAGAGTGGACGTTAAACCCCAATTCTCTCCCTTTCTGTCGTTATCCATATAAATGTGTTGTATTATTATCCTTTAAATTGATAATTCGAATTTTTTACAGTGTAGTAAATTCTTGACTTGAATATGTGATATAGGTCATTGGGGTCAATAAGGTCATCAAGATTCTAGTGTCTCGACTGGATTATTTATATGACGTTGGTCTAGTCGACATCTACCTTTCAAGAGGGAATAAAAACTGAATTGAAATGAGGTGTAACCCCTACTTTTCTGCACCGACGGGGCTAATGAAGACGGGTGCATGCCATACATGAGGGAAATTTTGCCTAATCACATTTCGAATTTCAACTGTCAAGGGTTCTTTTACCTGCACGCCTACGACTACACGGGACCTCGGTTTTTTGACCCATCCGAATGACTAGACATTGTACTTGCCAGGTTTTCCGTCTTGTACCAATGACAAGGGGGAACCCAGGATGAACTAAAATAAAAATAAAATGGCGTTGTCAAGCACAATACTGATACAGACAGAAGGAACGAAATATATTAGCCCGATTAGACCCTATTTTATTTTTATCTGGAACGTTCGTAAAATGTCCATCACTTTATTCTCATCGAATCTTTAAAGATACATTATGTAAGATTTAGATAAAGGAGCTAGCCATTCTTGCTATAATAGTTCGAAAATAGATGATGTAAAATCAATAATTTGGAAATTTCATTCAAATTACTCTATTGTGAGCCAAGATATTAGCCTTTGAAGGTTCGACAAGACGTGTGCAATAATTTCAACCACCGTACTGTTCTAATCTATTTAATATCGGAGAAATCCGATGCCATCGGGAGTTGATTATGGTCTGGATAAGTTGATTAATGTCTAATTAATAGTTTATATAACATCTTAAGCCCAAAGAAAGACCTGCAATAGACAGATTTAGCGCTTGCATAATGTATGTTTAGGTAAAACATCAAATCAAGTTACACGTAACAAAGTTGAACATTCCCTTCTTTCATACTTTAGACTCAAAATGATCAAAATTTAAAACCCCACCCCCTTTTCTACTTTCACGAAGGTAGGTCATATTTGAAGCTTTTATCTGGAACGTTAGTAAAATGTCCTTCACTTCATTCTCACCGAATCTTGAAGTTAAACATCAAATCAAGTTAAACATAAAAAAAAATCCCTGAATACTGAATATTTATTGAGTGTTGTGTCTATATAAAGAGTATAGAATACTATAGGTATATATATACGACTATAGGAGAAGGTACATATATAATATATAGGTAAAGGATACATGTGTGTAAACAAGGCATATATAGGTTAACACTGGGGTATATTACTACTTATACCACAGGAATATATACACCGGTAACGTATATCTGTATAAATACCCCCTGCTTTATAATAAACTATTCACGTTAATATTATTCGTAGATGTTTTATGATATTCTCGTGAGAGAGAGAGAGGGGGAGAGAGATAACGTCCGCTCGACACAAACTAGGTAATTTTGGAACTAACTTACGGTTCAATTTTATTTCAATAATTCGCTTGGGTGTAGGGATCTTTAGCAGTGGGAGGAAACGCACGAGAAAACCCACGAGGTTGGACAGGCGACCCTACTCCTTGTCACGTACAACCGGGGAATCGAAACCACGCCAGTTGACTCAATGACAGACCTTATGATGCAACGTGAACGCGCTAACCATTCGGCCATCCAACATCCCCTCCCCCACCCCTTCTCGTGAAACGAACAAGAGATAGCAAGGTTCGTGATGACTTTGCAGGTACCGAAGGGTGTGGGTGCAGCGAGGACAGGTGCGGGACGCTATAAAATGTGTCAACACAAACGTGAAAGAACCATTGGTGATTGGAATTCGGTGACGTCTAGGCGGAAACGCCGGTGTCTCGGCATAATTTCCCTCATCGTCCTCTGTATGACATATGACCGCCTTCATTGGTGCAGAAACGTAGGATATATTAAACCCCATTTCAGGTTCATTTCAGTCTGCATTCAAAATGAGAGTGTGTACCTCCTTGAACACTCCTCCTTTCACCAGCTTCTCCAATCTTCTGAATCGCCCCATCCGAACGACTAGACACTGCCCTTACCAGGATCTCAATGTCCTGCAACAACCGAGATAATGAAGACGTGAATTGTGTTGAGAGTTCCTTTCTCCCAACATGGTTTTAGATAAACTAAAAAATAACAAATATTTAACCTTAAAATGAGTCAGTATGGTGGGGGGGGGGGCAAATAGACCAATTCTAGTATGTTTCGATAGTCTAAATTGGCTATACATTCCAAACAAAACCATTATGAACTTGACCTATGTTATCCACTCTCTGCCTTTTCCACACCTCCACCCCCTCCACCTTCCCATGACCATATTCACATCCTTACTATAATGACCAGTTCCGTTAATACGTCTAGGGTGCATAATTATAATCCTTACAAAAATAGAATGTGGCGGGATGATTCACGTGTTGTCGTTGTCGACAAAGGGCTTTCTCTATCAAATGCGCTCCCCACCTCCCCGATAGCCATCTACCGTTCCCAATTTAATTCCTAAAGACATGAGCTGACTTTATTTTCAAACATTTGATTCAAACAGTAGATAAACATTCTCAAAAATAAAAGAGAAAAAAAAATAAGAAAAAATAGGCTATATTTCATATTGCATAATACATATCGTTATATTAAAATTTCTATATTTCATATTGCATAATACATATCATTATATTATAATTTCTATTTTTAGACATTATCTACCCCTGTCCTTGGCAATACACTTGTATCTATTAATAGATATATTTAGGCGGGGTTTGGTTTTATATTAGACGGTGCCACCGCCCTTTCTCGATAACAGACAACACGTGAATCATCAAGCCACATTCTATTTTTAGCTACTAATAATTAACCAATTAGAATCATCTCTTCTTGAAAGGGTGTTGTCGCGAAACAAATGTTTTGAAGATATAGGGATTCAAGCGATACAAAATGATAAAGTTCCTCTCTAATTAAAACAGGTAATATACGATATTGTTCATTAGGAAACGGGCGTGTTTTGAGTTTTTGCGCCCCTTTGTCATTTTGCGCCCTCACTCATACGGAAAAAAACCTAAGGGGTTCAATGCTGTTTTCAAGGCCTTAAACATAATTATATTGATCAACCGGTGTCAAACATACTCAGATATGCTACGAATTTAATCTAGCATGTTCCGTGGGGTAGAGAGGGTGTTGATATGAGGGGAGCATGGTAATATCTACATTCTTATATAAATAATCACCGATATCTCACTTTCCGAGATTAACTAAGCATAATTAGCGTCTTCTTAGGGCACCAAGGGATGGGGGTGCACATCATAGCTTTTTCTGCTGCTTGACTTACCATTGTGAAAATAGTACTGGCAATAAATGTCTCATAATCTAAACAGAATTTTAGGTAGTTTTCAAGAGTCGAGGAACGAACATCCTGGGGTTCTTTTTATATCCACCTCTAAGTATCTATACATTCCTTTTTAGGACATGGGGTGGGGGTGGGGTTTCAAGGAACAGCATCTAGTCGTTCAGATGGGACGAACAACCGAGGTCCCGTGTACACGTTGGTGTGTACGTAAAAGAACTCTTGGCAGTTGAAATTCGACATCAATGTATGTATTAAGCCTGTCTTTATTATACGACGTTAAACCTCACTGCAACATTGCCCTCATAGTACACTGCATGACGTATGCCCGATATCTTTATCCCGGTTGCCCCACCCCACCCCAAAGTATCTATGCTGTACCCATATACAATATTACTCAACATTCGGTAACGTCTATGATATAAATATCTTCCCATTAATACAGCATACTATTATACTTATATTATAGGTCTCATATACTTGCAATGTACATAATAATGTTGATATTACTACCTTATATGGTATAATATACACGTCTATTAATAAACACGTAATATGCCTGGATATAACAAAGTCCATTCATGTCTTTCAATAATACAGCCAACAATTTTTAAGACGTATAAAATCAGTAACGTCGCAGTTTTTTCTTTTTTACATAATTACATGTACCTTTGAAAATGGAACATGAATCATAACATGACACACTAAGGTAACTCTCGTACTAAACTTAGGCTGTCTGCCCACAGTTAGCGCCGTTTGAGAACAGACACTAGGCTAGTTGACTGACATTTTCAGTCCTAAATACACTAAGTATGCTTCGAGAATTCTGCTGAGTATTTATTCTGCTTCCACTTAATAAAATGCGACATCACCTCGGTGGAAGCGGACGTAAAATACAACTAACTCACACACAATAATTTTTTTTAAAAAAAGTTTATTTAGTCTTTGTGTGTATTTATGTGAAACGGGGTAGACACGCATTACAAAACAGGACATTAATATTTGGAGATGGCGGCTATTTATTTAGGGCAGAGATCTATTCTCGAAGAATGAAGTAGATGGACCGCTGTGCGCAGAATGGGTAACTCTATATCCGTATAAATATGTCCACCATTGTTTATTGTAAATAAAATAAAGAGAGGAAAATATATATCCGTTTATCTTTTGTGCAATCCGATTCAGATTATTGAAAACAATATTATTTAAACTAAACTAATTACGCAGGGCTCACCTGTGCGCAGTATAGGACCAAAGAAGAAGATTTGTGTACGGGTGTGGGGTGATGACAGCACTAAATCATAAAATAAATCTTTATCTTTGGAAATGAATAAAGGTAACATGTATGCTGAAATTTAAAAAAAAAGAATAATTCTAGATTTTCTGATCGCAAAATTCGGTATAATTTCATTTAACTGCAGGTTGTTCATTACAAAATAATACATAGGGGGTGGAGGTGTAAATCCGCCATTGGAATAAAACTATGGGATGCAATTCAATTCAAATGCAATGTAAATGAGTTTTAACATCCTATTTTTCTGCAGCCTCAATCTGATTAGAATACAGATCTATATTTCGTTTCGGTTTTTTTATACTTTCGATGGCCTACACTACATGAAGATCTGACCGGTTGTACTGGAAGGTCGCGTCAGGGGTCGTACGAGTGGCTTTTGACCCTATGACGTCAGACATTGATTAATCAATCAGTGGTGACGTTTCTAGTGGTTTACCTACAATTCCGTTCATCAAACGCCAAGATCTTGCCGTAACAGACCGTTTCATTGGCTAATCTCTCACTTCAACAAGAACGCCGGTAATATAACAACTCTTTCATATCCTAGTGTAGTAAAGACAAGTAAAACGAAACGAAACAGAATCTGTGTTTTAATTAGATTGCTGCAACCTATACCGGGGCTAATGAAGACATGCAGTGATCGTGATGCTTTAATAAATCTTTTTTTTTTACCGTATTATATATTTCTCGAGTTCTATCTATCTCTCTCTCTATATATATATGTTTATTAGTACCATCTGTTTGTCTTCCATCATTTATATTATATCACAACACCTACACGCACGTGTAACAATTTACACGTACGCGTGTTCGTCTGTTTTACTCAAGTCACGATTCCACGGTTATTTTACTACAGGTAAAAACAAACTGGCACGAAGATATTCTTACAAAAATTCGCATTTTTTACACCTTTTAAATAAGTCTGAAGGTTATACGCTTATTATAGAGGTTAAAATTCAATTTCAACGTTTCTTAAACAGCGCTATGGCCTACTCATGGATTCAATATTGAGTAGGTCATAGCAGCGCCGCTGTACGGGGAAAATTACATTCATAGGGCACTGTATGAGGTATGCCCGTGTTCATTAGCCCACTTGCACGTTAGTAATATACATATTCAACAATTAAACATGCTAAATCTTCATATGGGTGACTTTTTTTAGGCCTGAAATGTTATCTTCTTTATTAAAAATTGCACATTAATCAACTTATCCAGACCATAATCAACTCCCGATGTCATCGTTAGCTTGCGATATTTACTGGATTTGAATACATTTTGTGATGGATAAATTAACGTAGAAATAGATAATTGAGACTGTTTATTATTGTACAAACGGTAGTGGTAGTAGTGACGATCGAGGCTAGTCTAAAATTGAATCACTAATATCTCGGTTCAGAGTGAAGCAATTTGACTGAAATTTTCAGCATATTTTATTTTCATTATCTATTTTGAAACTATTATAGCGAGAACTGTCAACTCCGTATCCAATCTTACCTAATGTCCCTTTAATATGACTTAAAGTAGATTAATGACGATAAATTATTCGGGCTCCGGCTTGCATAAAGATTTAAACAGTGATTAGTCCGAATCACCATCGGATGCTTAGCAACAAACTCAAAATGAACGATGATAAATCACAACGTATAGTTTATGATAGTAATATATCTTTGCCAAAATGTACAAAAGCGATTAAAGTTGGAGATGTAGGTCAAACGATCAAACTGTATTAAGATTCTCGGCATCTCGGCATGATGAAAATCTCAGTCACGAACTGCAACAATATCATTACATACATTATGCAAGAGCTAAATCTGCCATTGCTGGCCTTTCTTTAGGCCTGAAATGTTATATAAACTATTAATTAGACATTTATTAACATGAAAAGACCTTATACAACTCTCGATGCCATCTTATGTGACGGATTTTCACTGGATTTGAATCCGAATTACTGCTCAACGCTCATTGATGATTTAATCTAAACGTGGATAATCGAGACTATGTTTTTTTTATCGTACCGACTTTAGTAATGATGGTCGAGACTAGGCCTAAAATTCAAACGCTAATATCTCGGTTCAAAGTGGAGCATTATCTAGATGTTAACCATAGTGAGAACTGCCAGTTCTTTATCTAACTAATCTTCCATGATGACCCTTTAATTAATATAAAGAAAATAAATCGCTACCTTGACAGAAATTATTGTTTAAAACTTGATAAAGAGTTTGGTTTTCTCCCAATTGGACTATTGTAATAGCATCTTTATCAATCGTCCAAAATTATGTTGTCTCTGCAAAGAATAACAAAATCACAAAGCTAACAAGATTCTTCGACAGCCAAAAGGAACTTCACATGTTTCCTGTACATGCTTTTGTCATATACAAAGGGGTCCTGACCACTCCTGGTGCAGAAAGGTAGGATGTTAAACCCTGTTTCATTTCAAGGTCAGTTCTACTCCCTTCATTATAATCAGCCCTCCCCAGCTACAAACCCCAACGCGCAAGCGAATTATTAAAATAAAAGTTCATTAATTCATATGTTAGTCCCGAAATGATCTAGTTTGTGTCAATTGGACGTTAAACCCCCATCTTTCTCTCTCTCACCCCTTTATTCTACTTCCCTGTTTGTGAGCTACACATAATAGATTCAGTAAGAAAACGAATAAAATGTCACGTTAATACGGAAAACATATCTTATAAAGGTATGTAAGGAAACGTAAAAACATGACAATAGAATTCACTCTTTTTCCAGTTGTTATTTCGGAGATGTACGAATTAAACCCATAATGCAAGCTAATATGGACTCAAATTGATTATTTAACATTTAATTAAACATAGATTATGGGAGATTAGATAAAGAGCTGGCAGTTCTCACTATAATAGTTAAAAACTACATAATGTAAAGGGAATTTGCTAAAAATTCCAGTCAAACTGATCCACTCTGAACCGAGAATACAGCGATTGAATTTTGGGCCTAGCCTCGATCATTATTACTAAAGTCGGTGTGATAGAAAACATAGTCTCGATTATCCACTTTTGATTTAATCATGAATGAACGTTGAGCAGCTGTTTATCGCGTTGTTTTGATTAATCCGACCCTGCTAAATATTGCCCGGACAGCGGCTCAACGGTCTGTCACTTGTTCTTTTACGTGCAAGTCAACGTGTACACGGGACATCGGTTTTTCGTCCCATCCGAACGACTAGACAGCTGTCCTTGTCAGGCCCTCCGTCCTGCATCACTGACAAGGGGAAACCACGCCAGAAAATCTGGGTGAACTTTCTCGGCCAATGCAGGGATCGCACACTCGACCTCCGGGCTAGCGAGCCAGCGTCCTACCCACTTAGCCACGTGATCCTAACGTGTACACGAGACATCGGTTTTTCGCCCGATTCCAACTGTCCAACAACTAGACAGTCCCTCCGTCCTGCATCAATGGCAAGGGGGGGGGGGGGGAACCTCTCCAGTAAATCCCGATGAACTCTCTTGGCTAACACCGGACGTCCTGGTTCTTACTCACTGAGTCACCGCGGCCCCCCCCCCCCCAAAAAAAAGGAAACAATCGATCATAATTGCCATTTGATGTCACAATGTTGTTATTGAGCCGGTAATACTGGTAATCAGTGTTTCAGGAACAGCTATTTAGGCCAAGAGACAGGTTTTCTTCACACATTCAATGAAATGAAATGAAATGGGGTTTAACGTCCTACTGTTTTGCTCCGAACTGGGCTAATGAAGACGGGTATACGCCATACAGTGTGCTATGAGGGAAATTTTGCTCAGACAGCGGCACAACGGCCTACTCTTATATCGAATCCAACTGTCAAGGGATCTTTTACGTGCACGCCAATGCCAATGTGTACACGGGACCTCGATTTTTCGTCTCACCCGAAAGACTAGACAGCTGCCCTTGTCAGACCCTCCGCTGACACATCCAAACTTGGTATAGATTTATATAACGATTTCGTGCATCTATAGGAATCCCTCATCGCAAAACACTGTAATAATTTTATCGACTTTTCTCTAACCACCAAAGGATGACATGCAATGAACTGAAGTTTACGTGCACCAATAAAGACGGGAATACGCCATGCAGTGTGCCATGAGGGAAAGTTTTCCGGGCAGTCGCGGTTCCGCCAACTCTACATCGTATTCCCACTGCCAATGGTGCTTTTACGTGCATGCCATTCAAATGACTAAACGCTGTTCCTTGTCAGGTATTTCGTTCTGCACCACTGACAAGGGGAATTCCGCTGGCGAATACAGGAGAACTTTCTCGGCAAACACAGGATTAAAACCCGGATGTTCCGGGTAAGTGCGACAGCATATTAATCACCGAGCTACGACTAAAGAACGTGTATAAGCTATCCGAATCGGGTATGATTAATTAACTAACACCTCACAAAACCCATCTCTACATACAATACACATTATTGATGTTGGTCACATCTTTCTATCTCTCTCTGCAAAGTATCCCCCTCCCCCACCCCACTGTCTTCACGTGACTGGGTGAGTAAGACTTTGGCTCGCTAACCTGGAGGTTGCCGTGTTCGATCCCTGCGTTTGCTGAGAAAGTTCACCCGGGTTTACCAGCGTTGTTCCTCCTTGTCAGTGTTATCGAAACGTCCACTCAAGACAAACTAGGTCATTTCAGGACTAATACACGGCTCGATTATATTTCATTAATTCGCTTGCGTCTTCAGCAGTAGGGGGAAACGGAGGACCCGGACAAAACCCACTAGATTTTAACCTCCACTCAACACAAACCAGGTCATTTCGGGACTAACATATGGTTCAATTTTATTTCAATAATTCGTTTATGCGTAGGGGTCTTTAGCAGTGGGAGGAAATGGCAGGACCCGGAGAAAACTAACGTTATGTTAGTCCCTCTCTCTTATACAATTATGTGTATGCACGCACAATGGTTCAATCTCCTAATTATCATTTTAAATTAGGCAGGTAAGTTACGGTTTGTTAGAATTAACCTTGCTGTGACGTCTGGGTCAGCGGTGATTATATAAAATAAATTAGACTAATGTAATTAACATATTGATACACAGAGATGCACCCCGTGTCCCAACCCCCACATAAATACTTTAAATCTCGTCTCAACCGGTTATTAAAAAATGCAATCTGCAATGGGTTCATATCCTTACATAGACCGACATCTACCTCCCGGTTTTTACTTGTCAGGGTAGCGCTTGTGGGACAAGCGAGGAAAGTGTGTCCAGTCAAAAAAGCCCCCCACCCCCAACCCCACTCATCCCTTTGCAAAACACCTCAGAAATGTTCTGGCAGTTGAAACTCGAAAAAGTAAATGAAATGGGGTTTAACGTCCTACTGTTCTGATCCGACTGGGCTAATGAAGACGGGCATAAACCATACAGTGTGCTATGGGTTGCCAGTAGAGCGGCGCTAATGGCCGACACTTATATCGAATTTCAACTGCCAAGGGTTCTTTTCCGTGCACGCCAATTTGTACACGGGATCTCGGTTTTTCGTCCCACCCGTACGACTGGACAGCTGCCCCCTGTTTTGCACCATCGGGATATTCCGGCGTGGTTCCTCCTTTTCAGTGGTGCAGGCCAGAGGGTCTAGCAAGAGACAACGTATAGTCATTCGGATGGGAAGAAAACCCGAGGTCCCGTGTACAAATTAGCGTGCACGTAAACGATCTCTTGGCAGTTGGAATTCGACATAAGAGTATGCCTCGCAAAATTTCCCTCATAGAACACTATTTGGTGTATGCCTGTCTTCATTAGCCCAGTCGGAGCAGAACAATAGAACGTTAAATCCCATTTCACTTCAGTATACACCATGTGCTACGACCTACTCTTATTTCGAATTCCAACCGACATGTGTTCTTTTACATGCACGCCAACGTGAACATGGCACCTCAGTTTTTCCTCACATCCGGAGGCAGAGATACTATTCCTTTCCAAGCCTCCGTCCAGCACTACTGAGGAGGGGGAAACATGCTGGAAAACCCGGGTAAATTTCTCAGACAATAACGGGATCGAACCCCAGTTCACCTGCCAGTCTCTTAAATCACTGATGTGCTTTAATGTATAGGACGTGTAATCATCTATTGGAACCGCCGTTTCACAGCGCGTACCTCAATCATACACTGACGCAACCTGTGACAACACATTCTGACACAAACTGAGTGGGTGTCAATATATGTTTCAGTGTTACTTTTTTTTAATAGTGTCCGCTATTACATTCCTTTTGATCTGCCGAGAGCTATTGATACGTTCGACCATTGTATTACGTTATATAATATTGACATATTACGTCACATATAACGGTCCACGAATACTAATTTTAGGCCCATGGCGTACAATCGAGGACTAGATGATGGACAGACATTTCTGGATAGAAATCGGGAATAATCTCACTGACAGGCGTATATGACATTATACCATTGTTATATATGGTTATTTCTTAGTGATCAGTTGTTTGCTGGAGGCAGTTTTATAGCAATGACTAAGTAGTTAGCTGGCAATGGATCTAAATATATCGCCATCTTCAAACAGAACATATATTTATAACCGGTCCATTTATGATGTATCTAATAGCGTTGGTTAAATATCATACAAACAGTTCTTCCACATAGTTTCAGTACTCACTCAACTCGGTTGTTAAATGACCCTGCGGCGTTCAAAGGGTAAAGGGCTTTAAAATAAAATAAAAAGTAAACCCTGAACTGTACAGTGCAGTGGGCGCTTACGTCTAGCAACCAGATCCATTCACTTAATCTGATATTATTATGCAGGTTTGTTGTTTGTGATGTCTGTAGTATGATATCTCTTGTCCGTGGATTTGTCTTGTACGTGTAAATGTTTGTGTGTGGTGCAGTCCTCAGTCCTCCCCCTGATCTCACTAATAATGATCACCACACTTATTTTATTTTTTTTAAATCAGTTTGATGGCCGCAAATTAACTGAACACAAGTGCTATGTATATGCGGATTTCAGTTATGCCGATACAGGATTTTTTAAGAACGGGATGGGATCTGCGGCTCTAAGTCTAGAAAAGGCAAGGAGCACTATTATAACAGGCCAATTGCATTTGTGTGAATATAAAATTAATTTTAAAAAAATAATAATTATAATTTAAAACTCCGATTAACATGTACTACTGTATCTTGTTTGTCAAAACTAAACAAATTAACACTGAAAAAAAAAATTCCGCGAATATTTGTTCTTGGGTGTGCTTTCCATCATTTTGCGACACGGACATGAATGACTCACATCGCCATCAGTGAAGCGGTTACATAAAACTCCACCCAAAGCGCACAATAATGCATATCAGGATGTAATTTGTTCCTTGGCAAAATAAAATACATTTCAAAGTCAAATGTTTAAAAAACGACAAGAATTGATATGATTTTTTCACTAATCTGTAATCGAAGCGAACAGATTTCTTCAGGTGATAATAAACCGGAAGCAGGTGCGTGAGTGAAAACGAGGCATTAATCGTTAGAGGGGTCTGTGTATTGTGTAAATGACGTTTGGTCCCTCCCTGTGGCGGCCATTTTGTGGACCGGTTCAGTACAATTAACTGTAAGTGTGGTAATAGACAAACTAGGGTGAGTTTTAACAAGGCCTTGTTTCATTTCAGAAATTGTCAGCCATTTAGGATAAAATTGATGTTTCAGCTGTGCATCCGTGAGGTGATCTGTAATTTGGATTTTAACAATTTTGGATACTTTGGAGTAAATGAACGAGTTATATTTGCAGCACACGGGACTCGCCCAATTCAGTGCAAAATAGACGCATGCTGTCACCTATCCAGCTTGTTTCATGAAAGGCGTAAACTTAGCATAATAGCTAAGAAAGTTTAATCCGCCGACAGAGGTGCATAGCTGTGAACTTCATGGATTAACATGAAGTTTGCTACATCTTTTCTATGTTTCCTTAGCAAAATTATTTTTAATTAGTGATACTCTTTCTTTTGACATCGACTTGAGGACTTCCTCGTTTGACATTTCCATTTTATTTTGGGTGATGTTGATTTGATATTTTAAAACGACAGTGGAAGTCTGGTTGGCTTTTTGTTGGGGTATCTGCTTTCAAAACTTATTCTAGAACGAACAATGAGTCATTATGTTATTTTGGCGGAATCAGGGTTTGGAATGAATGAATTATATTGTAATTGGGCGAGGTAGTAATGGTAGTATTATTATTATACTGCCGTGGTTATTGATCGACCGTGAATCAACTCACAAGTAGGTGAAAGGCTCAGGTGAATCAAGACGAATTTGACGAGCCTAGAAGTAAAGAAGTAGAAGCCACAAGGTGAAACAGTATAATGGGGCGGGTCTACTTGAGATTTTTTCATTCATTTTTTTTTTTTTAGCTTGGCCACAGTGAACACAATTTTAGAAGGTTCTAAATCTAAATATCTAATCCAATTTATTGATTATTCAGTTGAAATTATTATCTCATTTTTTCATCAGGAAACTTTTTTTCCATTTTTATTGATGATAATGTAATTGATAGTTCACAAGTTATAACTTGTTGTCTTTACATTACAGGAGAGAGTGAGAGAGAGTGATAAAGAGTTTTATAGCTGCTTCAAGACACCAGTGGATTTATTGTAATCTTTTATAAGTCGGCAGAACACACAAATTCAAAATGCCTAAGCCGGTAAGTTGAGACTATCGTATGAATCAAAGGTCACACATTTTGTTTGTGGTTGACATGATTTAAAACAATAAACAAAATTATGTTTTAGGAGCAAATCATATTTGGATGTTCATTTTAAATTTACACATATTTTTCAAGTAATCTTTTTTTCTTGAATAGCAACATGTACAATTATTTTATCATTTGTCAGTCCAAACATTTTTTGAATATTTTCCTTTTGTGATTATTTCTGTCTTTTACCATCAAACAAATGGATGAGAAGACATAACATCTGCAATATTTCTATCATTTGAAAAAAAAATAATAATACGATCAATTTGTAATATTTTAAATTCACTTTAGTTTCCATACATGTATGTGATTGGACACCTACATGTAGATGTATCCTTCGAAACAATATTTCTCCGTTCAAAGTAGAAATTTTTCCCTATAATTTTCATTTTTCTGATACTGATAGTTGAAATAATTCACTCAAGCACAAACTGAAAGAAGACTAGCATTTTTATAAATCTCACCTTCCAACAGTGATTTATACTTATTATTGCTTACCATATTTTCATCAAACTGATATGCAATTTCTAATGATTTGCATCCTTAGTTATTTTGTGTTACCTACCGGTACGTACACAGTTGGATCTATGTCAAATGATTGACGATTTCTCTCATGTGAAATCCAATTGAAGTGTTGATTGTTAAAAAAAACCAAAAAAAAACCTACTCACACTCTTCAAACTTAGTCAGTATTCATAATAATTTTGCAAGATAAAACTAATAATGGTCTATTATAATAGCCAGGGACGGGCTGGCCTTAAAGTTATTGCCACTTTTAATAAATTACAGTTTGACATTAGCTACATTCTTGTATCTAGGGGATCACGTGGCTAAGTGGGTAAGACGCTAGCTCGCTAGCCTGGAGGTCGGGTGTTCGATCCCTGCACTGGCCGAGAAAGTTCATCCAGATTTTCCGGCGTGGTTCTCCCTTGTCAGTGATGCAGGACAGAGGGGCTGACAAGGAAAGCTGTCTAGTCGTTCGGATGGGACGAAAAACCGAGGTCCCGTGTACACATTGGTGTGCAAGTAAAAGATCCCTTGGCAGTTGGAATTCGATATAAGAGTAGGCCGTAGTGCCGCTGTCCGGGCAAAATTTCCCTCATAGCACACTGTATGGCGTATGCCCATCTTCATTAGCCCAGGTTAGGAGTAGAACAGTAGGACGTTAAACTCCATTTCATTTCATTTCATTTTCTTGTATCTAATGTATCTTCTGCTCTACTTTTTTCCTCTAATAAATATAACATACATATACCTGTAAAAGTAGGGTAATAAATTACAAATAAAAAATATATAGGCTACATGTAAATTCTTAACTTGATTACTACATGATTCATGTATTCAATATTTTATCCTCGGCTTACATTAAAACATTCATCTCACCAAGTGACAGCACTGACAAATTACAGTACTGTATTGATTAACTGTTTCACTATTTTCTACTATTTTAAATGACAATTTCTTGATCATTACATCATTTTTTGGGTACCCATACATGTAGGTGTTTTGTGTAGCAATTTACCCAAATTTAGGTAGTGGATTGCACATCTGAATTTTTAGTTATGGGAGTCACTGTAGTGAGTAATGACACTGGCCAGATTTGATCCTGGACGATATTGTCTTGAGAAAGTTCTTTGGGATTTTCCAGTCTGGTTTCCCGGTTATCAGTGATGCAGGAGGGTGAACCTGGTAAGAAACAATCTAATTGTTAGGTCAGAAAAAATCAGGCCTCGTGTGAAGAATTCAATGAAGAGCAGTTGGAACCTCAAAATTTCCTGCATGGTACATACATGTACATTGCATGTCAGATTCTGATTTTCAATGGTCCAGTTTTTTCAGAAAAGTAGGATGTTAAACCCCATTTCATTTAATATGTACGCAGCACTATTTCAACACACTGTACATTGGTTTATTTACCTATTTTATGAAATTTTAACTAAGATAAAATCCAAATCTTAGTAATTTGATTTGATATTAGATTGATTTTAGTGCTTAGCCAATCAAAATTGAAGTACCTACTAACATTTGGATTTTATCTTTAGTTAAGCTTTCGAAAAACAATGCCCAGGCCCGAGATGTTGGATTAATATTGAAATCGATGTACTGTCTGTAAGGTACAGTGTATCGTGACATGTACATATATGTAGGAGGTTTGGTTGTCCATCACAGAGATGTCAGTTCTGGTATACTCATACTGTTTCACTGAGGATCGATTGATTTGACAGTTTGGACAGTAGTTTGTTTGGTGTACATTTCCTTCTTTCGTGAGAAAAAAACCTGCCTAATTTAGTAATTATACTGATGTGTTTCGAGTCTAAATATAAGCTGTCCAATTAGAACTGCCTATTAAATCTAAAATGATATTAGATATGAATTAAAAAAGGTCACTGTTAATGTTATATGCAATTGTGACGTCTAAAAATTTGCATGCCACCTAATATGATAGGGCATGAATTAACAAAGATCGTTGTGCGTTCGAAGCAATTATAATGTATAGGCTTAAAATTATAGCTCTGTTGGATTCGTAAGGTCTATAATTATTGAACAGAAACCTAGTAAATTAATGTGTCACCATGTTACAGTGACTGTATTGATGAGTCTGACTAGTTAGAGTCCTCCATTTACAAAGTGATAAAGAAAAATGTAGATTATGGTCCAACTGACTCAGTTTTCACATAAAGTCGCACAGTGATAAAATAAAAAGATTAGGGTCCATTCTCTGTTATCACAAGTGACACTGTTGTACTTGGTGACAAGTTAATTAGATTTAGTTAATGATCACTTTGTTCTGTGATCAAAGCCGTGTGGGAACCTAGTTGATCAAACTGCTACTGAAAAACAGAGCATATTTACAGTACATGTATTTATAAGTCAAGCGATACATGTATCAGTTCTTGCAAATGTTCGATGATATCACCCCCAGTGGAAGCGGACATTATGTAATAACTCTTCAGTAAGAGTGAGCATATCTCCCCCCCCCACCCGTGCATGATGCAATGCTGTGGATTATGACTAAATAAGGCTACAATTAAGGACAATATTTCTGGGCGTAGCCTATGTAATTTGACTAAGTCTTAAGTACAATAATATGCTTATTTATGTCGTAAAATCTTTTATTATTTAAATTGCATGATGATTATACTTCCTGATTATAGGAATTAAATATAAATAAACCAGTTGGACTGCTTTTGTTGCTATTAATACTACCTATAAACATTGTTATACTAACAGGAAGGGCAATATCCATAATAATGCACACCCTAATATTGTTGCCTGTCCTGTTGATCATTATTGTATAATACTATAATGGATATGAATGGCTATATCATGAATAATGGAATGATTAATTTATTGAACATTTGATACATATATATGGATACCTGGGGTACAATGCATTTTAGTAATATTAAAGCGACAATTGCATATTTTAAAGTCATGCTTAAAATGTTAGTCTTAAAATACATACATGACATCTACATGTATACACAGTCCTGTCTGTTAAAGAAAAATCCTATTATATTCTTAATCCTATATTTCACTAGAGGCAGTTGGGAAATTGACAAAAATATTATTTTCTTAGCATATCATATTTTGACTGAATTTTCTACTCTACTGATCAAGCCCGTCTCTTGGGTATCAATATCATCAATGTGGTTAGTATGAACAAAACAGGTTATGATTTATAGACAAGCTGTTTCTTGGGGTTAAAAGGTACTCCTATTACAGTTGGTCATGCACCAGATTTTCTTCCACTAGATTATACAAATACATTTATCATCATGGTTAGCTTTATGTACATTTGTAGCAAGCCTTGAAATAATGATATCAGTTATATATGTACCAGACAAATTGTCGAACACTAATGAACTAATACCTCACACTTCAAACTTTGTGCCAGACATGTATTAATAAAATCAATAGAAAGACAAATCTGTGCCTGACAAAATGACAGGCACCAAAGGGATTGTGCCTGTCAGAACCCAGAATTGTGACTGACTATGCCTGTGAAATGTGTCCTATTTCCAGGCTTTATAGCTAGCTGTCTTTTGTTCTTTTTGTTTTGCTCAGGAGGAGCCACATTGGCTCAGTGAATAAGACTTTAACTCGCTACCTGGGAGGTCCCGTGTTCGATCCCTATGTTGGCCGAGAAAGTTCATAGGGACTTTCCAGCGTAGTTCCCGGAGAACTTCCCTCTAGGCAGTGGTGCAGGACAAAGGGCCTGACAAGAGACAAAGTAGAGTCGTTTGGATGAGACAAAAGACAGAGGTCCCGTGTACAGATTGGCGTGCATATAAAAGATATTTGGCAGTTGGAATTCAATACAAGAGTAGACTGTAGTGCCACTGTCTGGGCAAAATTTCTTTCGTAGCACACTGTATGGCGTATGCCCAGTCGGAACAGAACAGTAGGACGTTAAACTTCATTTCATTTTGATCGGGGAAATGTATAATGAGTCTACTGTACATACGTGTACAGGTATTTGTTGTGTGACAATTATAATTTTCCCCAATCTGAGATTGAAAGACTTCTTTGATTTTGGTCAAAAACAAAGTTGTATTTTTTGTCTTGATTTGTATTTCGTTAAAAATTTTAAGTATATATATATATATAGTAAACCTAATTTAGGTTCTACTGTACAGCATCTATTTGGATGAAACAGAAAACTGAGGTCCTCTCCTTATACCATTGCCAGCTGATGTAAGATCTTTTGAAAGTTTGAAATCGAGTTAGAAAATTTGCTCCATGAGAAAATTTCTCTCACACATGTAACACATGTCACACTTGCATGGCATATTGCAGTCTTCCATTAGCCCAGTTGGCGCAGACAAGATGTTGAACCCCATTTCATAAATTGAGGTCATATCATAGTCTAATTCTTTTCCTCCTGGTTGAAAAAAATTAGATGTTTGATATGCTTCTTGACCTCCTTTTCTCCCATCCCCAGGTTTTTCTTTTGTTGAATTGTTCATCTCTTCTCACTGGTGTTGTTAAAGTGAAGTGGATTGAACACTTGACTCAAAACCTGCAAACCGGTTTTTTATAGAATATTTTCTAGCCATTTTACACAAATAGATGATTTTATTTGTGACACTGAAGTCTTTGTTAAGATATGACTTGAGCTTTGTATTTACATACAGGCAGACATATATTTGTGTTCTAAAAAAACAAAAAAAGATGGGAGAAGTGACACATACACTCTATTAGAATTTATAAAACAGAAATTGCTCTCTTTGAAAATATTTCGGTTACGGTACATGCTTAAAAATAGAAGGGATGTTCTCGTCTAAAGCTCTCTAAAATGTGATTTGAGCTGAGTTGAGGAGAGCAAGAGCCATTGCTCTCCGTTCACTTCAAGCATTGGTACATGTAGGCTACTGACAGTAATATAATGCAGGAAATAAGGCGTTTTAATAATACATGTACAATATGTGATCATATGTAATGATGTTCACTCAAGTGGAATTAAATACATGTACAGTTTGCAAATTTTGATTAAAAACGAAAAAAAAAGAATGAACACATTGCATAGGGGTGATAGAATGTTAGATCCCTTACAATGATTCTGCATAAATTACAAACAATGATTCTGCATAAATTACAATATCTAATAAAGCACATGTTTATGTAGTTAGTTAATACATTGTGTCAAATACTCAGAGGGAGTTGGGTGGGTGAATGATCTATATTGCAATCATTCTGTCATTGAGTCAAGATGTGTGGTTCAATTCCACACTTGTATGTGACAAGGAGTAGGGTTGTCTGGTTGCTTTCCACTACTAAAGACCCATACACACAAGCGAATTATTTAAAATTTACCACAGTTAATCTCTCTCTCTCTCTCTCAATAGCACATGAATGATCCCATGGCATTTGGAATTCGATATAAATGTAGGCCATAGAGCCACTGCACGGGCAAAATTTCCCTCATAGCACACTATATGGTGTATGCCCGTTTTCATTAGCCCAGTATAGGAGCAAAACAGTAGGACATTAAACCCCATTTCATTCCTCTCGCAATATAGTAGATATACAGCTGTAAACTTACACTGAGTACTACCACAGTAAATCTGTCATCTAAGCCATTATTGTAATTACTTTGTGATTTTATCATTTACAAAAACATTGTTTTTACCTAAACAATATTTTATCTCCAGTAGATGACAGCTTATCCTCTACATTATTTATTACAAATTTATGGCAATCTTGGGTTGATGTAGTTTCAATCACGAACAATAAGTCTCTAGCCTCCTATTGTTGGCAGGGTGTGCAGTGTGTGTGTGTGTGGGGGGGGGGTTGAATGACCTGTTAAAGTAGTACATGTATGTACATGTAGATACTTACTTACTACTTTGCAAATAGACTTTTGATGGCTGTTTTCATCTCTATCCTAACACACTTTCTGTTATTTAATTCATATTCATCACATTTCATTCAAACAGTAGCTCAACAAGAGGCACCTCATTTCAAGGGTTTTCTATTTTATAGTATATGTACATGTAGGGGTCTGTCTTCATTAGTCCGATTTGGTGCAGAAAAGTAGGAAGTTAAACCCCATTTCATTTTATGTATGTAGGGGTGGGGGAATGGTCTCCAACATACGTTTATTATTGTGTGTATTTCACCACATAGAAGACTAAAACAATTAAATTAAAATTCATTACACAATATCATGTACATCACTAGAATACATGTACATGTGTTAACAATGTAACTTAAAATATTAATGTTAAATGAAGCCAAAGATACAAGTAATGTACATGTACATGTACAATAGACTGGATAATCATACATGAATAGTCTTGATTGTACAAGTTGTAACATTTGTTGACCAGATGTGTGACATATAAGATGAATATCGTGATCTGACTCATCTAAATGTACATCTACATACATACCAGTTTAATTATATACTATTACTATATAATTTTTTTGTTCTATATAATTTATACATCTATAAACTGAGTCGTCTCGTTGCCGTTATATTTTGTGATAATTTCGGGGGTTTCAGAATATTACCGAGTTTAGATATTGTATAATCTTTTTAGTCTATATGTTACACACAAGTGTCGAGTCCTAGATGGGTTTTGTGGCTGTTTTGTAATATTTTGGATCCTTAGAATATTACTGTGTCTTTAGAATCTAAAATGTATAAAATTATTTGACATGGATAATCGGGGGTTTTTAAGGGGTTTTTAAAACATGAAATTTCCATCTCTCTCAACTTTCAAGTAGTGGGGGGGGGGGTGTTACTGAATAGTCTAACTCCTGCACTTTAGATCATACATGTACCTGTGATTGACTCATGTGTCATGGTTTGTATTCCACGCTTGTACTTGACATGGAGAATAGTCCCCTGTTCAAACCTTGCGGCTTTTTTTATTCAGATCCACTTGTTTCCTGAAATGGACCTAGATTCTGGCAAGTTGATTGTAGTAAACCCAATTTCTACATGTATCTCTCTCTCTCTTCGATTTTGAAGATGTTCTTTTCATCTTATGAAAGCTATGAACATTCCTTTTACATGTCTGAGTCTCACAGCTTAATCCAGGCTAATATGTACTCAGATTTAACTTTTATAATATTGCATTTTACAACGGATTCTTTATACGGCTAAAATCATGCAATGAGACTTTAAAGATGAATAACATTTTGATGTCTCACATTTTGAAATAAAAAATTTGTTGTGTAGAAAATAATTGAAGAGGTTTTTAAAACTGGAGTAAAAAAATATGCTGATTCATCAACTTGTTACACGATATCTATACTACTCTATGTATAATGAACATGCATCAACTGGCATACATATATTATAATAAATTTTGACAGATTACATGGAGGATATGGTAGTCTTTATATAGTCATTATATGTACATGTATAGAGGAAATTAAAGATAAATAATTGACATTCTGAGGTCCCATTTTCATGACCTTGATTTTGAAGTAGGATTTTCTGATGTGGTTTCCCCCCCTTGTTCAGTGGTGCATGACGATGGGCTGGGAAACCGAGGTCCCAGTTACATGTTGGCTTGCATATAATAGAACCTCTGACAATTGGAATTTGAAAAGATGTAAGAGTAAGCCGTAGCACCGTTTTCAGGACAAAATTTCCCTCTTACATGTACATGTAGCGCATTGCATTTCATACGCTTGTCTTCGTTAGCTCTGTTGGTGCAGAAATGCAGGATATTAAACCCAGTTCATTTCATTATAATAAACCATTCGACTTGAAAGCAAACATTGACCTTCATACATAGGACATACATGTATAGTAGACTATACTGTATAGCTATCTTGTTTCTTCATCTCTATTGTAATTATATGATACTGGCTATAGTAGGATTAGATAGTTACGCTACATCGAACATAATATCCTTTAGCTTTACTTTCATCTTTGTCTGTCTACAGTATATACAGGAAACTTATCTGTCCATACAATCACTTTCATTTTACGGGGGTACATTGAACATACATGTTCACATGATTAAATTGAAATTTGTTTTACTATTTTAAAATGTCAATCTTCATTAGCCCAGTTAGAGCTGGGCCCTTATTCACGAAAACTTAAACTAAGATACAATCGAAATTTTAAGACATACTGCAATTCGATTAGCTGACCAGTAAAATCAATTTGCATATATCCAATGAAGTTGCAGTATTTCTTGAAATTTCGGTTGTAACTTAGTTTAAGTTTTCGTGAATAAGGGCCCAGAACAGTAGGATGTTAAACCCCATTTCATTTTATTTATGATTTTAAAATGCCATTCTCAAAAGAAAAATGTGGCTTTTCATTCCTCATATGCTTACCACATTCAATAATTTTACTATTAAAGCCCCAACATTCTAGAATAATGGTTAATAATAGCTTAAAACCATAGACAAACACCGGTTGTTTATTAACGCCCCAACACACCAGAATAAAGGTTCAATATACAGAGCTTAAGACCATTCACAATTAAAAGCACTCTTGCTAAACGTCATTCGTGCTCAAACTGTGAAATCAATCGATCCTAAAGAAAGTTATGGTCACATAAACTTTTACTTTTATTTGTATGGATTCCGCTTCGCCATCTGTATGGTTCTAAGAACCTAATAGTAATAATATTGCTGTTATCTTTTTTTTGTACAAGTCAAAAATGTTTTTTTTGTCCCCCCCCCCTCCTCCTACTCAAATGTGCAGTGTACTTACATGTAATTACATTGTATATAACATGTAATGATACATGTAATATACCTGAACATTGTATCTTTACATTAAAATAGTGTATAGATTGCACATAGTTTACCTCTGAGTTTTATGTGAAATGTCTGGCTTGTATATTATATAATTAGTGTTTATCTACATGACTTCTAGAATATTCTAGAATTTTAATTTCTGCTGACGGGAAATGTGGGAGGGGGGTCTCTTGCCATACAGCTCCAGTTACCATATTCTCCATTCCAAATTTTAACAATATTTCTGTTTTGATTAAGTATACTAAGCCTGTTTTCATTAGTGCAGTAATGCAGGAAGTTAAACTCCATTTATTTTATTTACTGATTAACATTTTTATTAAAATATATCATTAAGAACAAAATAACCTACATTCTAGTTGTAGTGCAAGTCATATTTATTTATTAAGCGGGGATTTGGATAGCCGAATGGTTAGCGTGTTTGCGCTGCATCATAAGGTCTGCCATTGAGTCAACTGGCGTGGTTTCGATTCCCCGGTTGTATGTCCAACCTCTTGGGTTTTCTCCGGTTCCTCCGGTTTCCCTCCACTACTAAAGACCCCTACGTGCCAACGAATTGTTGAAATAAAATTGAATCATATGTTAGTCCCGTAATGACCTAGTTTGTGTCGAGTGGCCGTTAAACCCAATTTCTCTCTCTATTTACTAAGCATGCTTGATATCTTTTGTCTGTTTCAATTGTGGTCTAAATATTATTTTTGTTAAGTTTTTATTTTTGTCTATTTCAGATCAATGTACGCGTCACTACTATGGATGCGGAGCTGGAATTTGCCATCCAGCCAAATACAACAGGCAAACAGCTGTTTGATCAGGTAAGCTTGATTATTATTTAATTGATTTATAACTTGAGTAAAGTTCTCTAGATCTTATTAATGAATACTTTTATTTTAGTGAGAAAATTGTTTCTTCCATGCCAAATGACAGAAGAAAACTCCCCCTACTCCTCCAATAGAATAAAATACATGGCTGTAAACGGTTCCCATGGATATGCCCTATTCCCATGGATGCCCCCTCCCCATTGATATGCCCTAATGGTTGCCTATTCCCAACGATACATGTATGACCTATTCCCATTGATTTTCTCCTGGAACAAATGAAGCAAAGCCTCAAAACTATTACATCTATTTTAGAGATTGTTGTTGTATGTACCTGTATAGAAGACTGGAAATAGGGCACCTGTGTCAGACCAGGCAGTTATAATTTGATATTAACACCTGTATAAATATATTGTTTCATTTTGCCTTACAGGTGGTAAAGACAATAGGCCTTCGGGAAATTTGGTTCTTTGGATTACAATATGTTGATTGCAAGGGCTATACAACATGGTTGAAACTTAATAAAAAGGTAAGTTTTGTATTTTTTGCTATTGGACAATAGCTACCCAATTTGTTTTTCTTCTTCTCTTTGGGTGCTTCAAAAGAAGTCTTTAGTCTTTGCCAATTCAATAACAATCAAAATGGAACTTGAAATGGTTGTTGATAAACTTTGATGTTTGATACATCTCAATTCCAATATGGTCTGATGATGTCATGATAGGTTCATTGTCTATGTACATGTAGTACCATCTTACTCGTTTTCAGTGCTATTATCGTATATATACTCATGTCCAAAAGAAAATATACACTGTGCATTTTGTGCTGCATGAACCAAAGTCGTTTTTTCCATGGTATGCGGTATTTGGGTAGAATGTCAATTTGTTTCACATTTTTATTTTGCTTAGAAATGTTGAGTTTGGACTTAATCTAAATAAAACTTAGTCATACTTTTAGTGTGTATACTTTCTTTTGGACATCAGTATAGGTTTTTACAAAACAATGGTTTACAGATAACTGAAATACACACTCAAACAATTAAGTTGGATATCTCTATTTGTGGCATTTCTTCGGGTCCTTTGGTGGTTTCCCCCCACTGCTAAAGACCCCTACACGCAAGCGAATTATTGAAATAGTTGGATATCCCTATTTGCGGCATTTCTTTGGGTCCTTTGGTGGTTTCCCCCCACTGCTAAAGACAACTACACACAAGCAAATTATTGAAATAGAATTGAATCTTATCTTAGTCCCAAAATGACCTAGTTTGTGTCAAGTGGATGTTAAACCCTATTTCTCTCTATATAGTGAGATATACACTCAGTCATGTAGGACATCACAAATATTCCTAAATTATTCAACAATATAAAATTTTCATTGTTCAGCAGTGCAGTAAATTTAAACAATTAATATTTTTATTGTTTAATCAACATTTAGTAATTGAACACATTAAAATAAACACAACAATTCGATGGAAAACAATTACATGTACTGTATTTTAATCCGAGTTAAGTTTCTACAATGAATCTATGATAATCAATATTATTGCTGTCATTCCATGATATCCAATATTATCCAAGACATTCCATCATAATCAATATCATCCGTCATTCCATGATATCCAATATTTTCCATGACATTCCATTATAATCAGTGTTATCCATGACATTCCAATATGATCAATATTATTCATGACATTCCATGATGATCAGTATTATCCATGACATTTCAATATTTTCAATGACATTCCATGATGATCAGTATTATCCATGACATTCCATTATAATCAGTATTATCCATGTCATTTCAAGCTTATCAATATTAAAATTTAATTGTTTTTGACAGGTAAACAGTCAGGATGTGAAAAAAGAAACACCTCTCCAGTTTAGATTTAGAGCCAAATTTTTCCCTGAGGATGTATCAGAAGAACTTATTCAAGAAATTACACAGGTAACTTCATGCTGCTTTGCTTCAATACTCTTCTTCACAATATGTCTAAGATGCTGGCATCTTTATGAAATTGTATATGTATATTTTAAAACTTTTGTGTAGACTGTGACATATAAATTAATGATGTGGACGTATGTTGGCCCATTACACAAATGACTCCAAACTTTGCCATAAATGATCCACCCCGATATATGTGGTATCAAATTCACTACCATGACCCCATGAATGTTTTAGGTCATGATGCAGTTCAATTTGGGCTCCGGACGAACCCGGGTATCCTGATAATACATCAATATACATCTTTGATCTCTTGCAAAAACTACAATATTGTGGAAGTTGAATCTCTTAAAGTAGTATCAGTTTAAAAATATTTGGAGGAAATTTCTCTCACAGCCTAGCGTGGTTTTCCCTCATAGCACACTGTATGGCGTATGCCCGTCTTCATTAGCCCAGTTTAGGAGTAGGACGTTAAACCCCATTTCATTTCATTTTCTCTCATAGCACACTGCATAATATATGCATGTCTTTTTGTCTTGAATTCGATGTCCTTTCTGTTTTGGATTTCAATACATGTAATTTATATACAGCATTATTTACCCTTTATTTCTTCCAGAAAATGTTTTTTCTTCAAGTAAAAGAGAATTTGTTAAATGATGAAATCTACTGTCCCCCCGAGACGGCTGTTTTACTCGGTTCCTACGCCTGTCAGGCTAAATATGGTGACTACAACCCCCAAACGCACACAACTGGTTTTCTGGCTAATGATCGCATTCTTCCACAAAGGTAAGTCTAGCCAAGTCAATACAATGTTTATAACAGTCAGCTATTATTATTATTATTCCACATCAAACATAGTTAGGGAGAGATCGATATTCTACGAATATTGGATTCGTCTTTATGTCGGTGGAAATGGTGGGTGGGTAGGTGGCAGAATAGTTGCCAGATGTGTGTTTGATCATACTGTCTGTTTTTGAGTCAAGTGTTGTGGTTTTGATTCCACGCTTGTACGTGACAAGGAGTAGGGTCGTCTGTCCAACCTCGTGGATTTTCACTGGTTTCTCCAGTTTCCTCCCACTGCTAAAGACCCCTACGCACCAGCAAATTATTGAAATAAAGTCAAACCATGTTAGTCCCAAAATGACCTAGTTTGTGTCCAGTGGGCGTTAAACCCAGTCATTTGATAATCACAAATGTATATTAAAGTGAATTTATCTCATTGAATCTGTTTGATATGGTAATACAATAGAATGAGGATATATTTTAGTTAATTGTGGGCTGTTCAGGAAGTGTTATGGAATTGTCAATGACTAACATCCTGTACTTAGAGGTGCCGATTATATGTACAATGAAAAGATAAAAAGCTAGCAGCTTCAAGTAACTTATATAAAATAAATGAAATATTCTATTGTTATTTAGTTAAAGATTTGATCGTAGCAAGAATTTGTGTAGGTTACATAAATTACTAGGAAGTTGCTGTGGCTTCCATGTATGCAGCCATTTGTCACAGGGTGGGTGCAAAACAATAAGACGCAAAGCCCCATTTATTTTCCCTGCACCTAAAGGATATTGAAACACTCCGATCGTACCCTTATGTTTTAGTTTCTGGAGCATACCTTAGAAACACTCAAGATGGTCTTTTTACAGACATTAGTCTATTTTGTCCATAGGAAAATTTTTGGGTTTAATAATTTTGTGTTTCTATGGCAACAAATTTGACTTCATTTCTGCAAAGAACGGGATGTTGATGGCCGGGTCTTCTTGGTTTATTTCAGTGATTTTCCAAGATTTTGATTTGAAGGCAAGATAATGAGAATATTATTTTATCTTTTAGAGTATACGAACAACATAAATTAACTAAAGAACAATGGGAAGAACGAATAATAACATGGTATTCAGAACATAAAGGAATGTTACGGTAAGTTGAATAATACACTGCCATGATGGATCATAATTTAAAATATTGTGCATATTCAGCATAATTTTTCTCACAGTGACTCAGTAAGGTATTGTCTTATTATCCAGGAGATACTGTGTCTTGATTCCAGTGTTGGAGATAGTTGTAGCCTGCTTTCCTCAAATTCCTGGGCCTTGCAAGGAACAGTGTCTAGTCGTTTGGTTTGGGAAAAAAAAAAAAATAGAGGTCCAATGTGTACATGTTGGTGTGCACTCTTAAAAGAAAGCTTGGTAGTTGGATTTTGACCAGGAATAGGCAGAAATGTTGCTGACTAGGCAGAATTTTCCCTATAACACACACCATGGCATACGTCCATCTTATGTCAAGCTGATGCAGTAAGACGTTAATAAACTTTTGTTTGATTTCATTTCATTTGTTTATTATAGAGAGGATGCCATGATGGAATATTTAAAAATAGCACAAGATTTAGAAATGTATGGTGTGAATTATTTCGATATTAAAAACAAGCGAGGAACAGATTTACAATTAGGTGTTGATGCCCTTGGTTTAAATGTATACGAAAAACAAGACAAGTAAGTTGGTATAGATTAAATTTGTAATATTTTTCAAACCACTATTTGTTTTGAAGAATGCAGTTATCTGTCTGTCCATTACACGTTTTGAGACATTACACTGCTTATAAGTGAATTACAGAATTTAAATTTGGTGGAGAGGGGTGGATGGCTGAATGGTTAGCGTGTGTGCGCTGCATCATAAGGTCTGTCATTGAGTCAACTGTCATGGTTTCGATTTCCTGGTTGTATGTGACAAGGAGTAGGGATGCCTGTCCAACCTCGTGGGTTTTCTCTAGGTCATCTGGTTTCCTCCCACTGCTAAAGACCCCTACGCGCAAGCGAATTATTGAAATAAAATTGAACCATATGTTAGTCCCGAAATGACCTAGTTTGGGTCTAGTGGACATTAAACCTCATTTCATAAATTGTATGTCTTGACCAAGTTCAATAATGGCCATTTTCCACATTCTCTACTCAGAGTGTTAAAGAGCTTGATGATTCTTATTTTGTGATTGAGGCCAAGGACTTCAGCTCCACTGTTGGATTCTTTAATCTATCTCACTCTACATTGCTTGACCAAGTCCTGGTGCTGCTATCAAGATGTCCAATATGAAAAGAGAGCAAACTGTAAGACTTTCAATACATTTCATATTAAATGTCTGTTCGATTATTCTCTTATTGCTCTATTATTTATTCTTTCAGATTGACGCCTAAGATTGGTTTCCCATGGAGTGAAATTAGAAATATTTCTTTTAATGATAAAAAATTTGTTATTAAACCAATAGACAAGAAAGCACCTGTAAGTTATTTAACATGTTATTAATTAAATCTGATATAAAACATCTCTACCTTGTCTTTACTACAGCAGGATCAGGGAAAAATTGTTGCATAACCCACGTTCTGGGTGATAAGAATATACCCAGTGAAATGGTCAGTCCAGCAGCAACAATATCTCATGGTCTGTCCAGCAGCAACCACTGTTTAGTTTCTAGAGCAGTTTTGAGTAATTAGTTAGTCTGTTAATTACTCAACACATTTTGAGAAAATGAACAATTATAAAGCCAACACTCAGTATCTAATCTAGACAGACCCATTAAACTACACAACAGTATAAACCCAATATTTTCTATGATTCTCAACAGATTTAAACAGTTTACCAACAATGGTTTGAAACTAAACATTAAATACATAAACTCCTGTTAAAACAACACAACTAAATGATACCCAAGTTGTAGTGATCTAACAAATCCAGTTGGTGCAAAAAAGTAGGATGTTTAAACCCCATTATATTTCATTTCAAAAGTCGAAGATAAATTTTGTTTTTTTATCGTTTCAGGATTTTGTGTTTTATGCACCTCGTCTTCGAATCAATAAACGTATCTTAGCCTTATGCATGGGTAATCATGAATTATACATGAGAAGACGAAAACCAGATACAATCGAAGTCCAACAGATGAAAGCTCAGGCTAGGGAGGAAAAACTCAGCAAACAACAAGAAAGGTACAAGTCCTAACCTCTTGTAGCCCAGCATTTCCTAATAAACGAATTGGTAGCCTAAAATTGTTAAATTCCGTTCAGTATTTTCAAAGATATGAATTTGAGGAGGGTGGATGGCTGAATGGTTAGCGTGTGCGCGTTGTTTCATAAGGTCTGTCATTGAGTGAACTGGCGGGGTTTCGATTCCCTGGTTGTACGTGACAAGGAGTAGGGTCGCCTGTCCAACCTCGTTGGTTTTCTCCAAGTCATCCGTTTTCCTCCCACTGCTAAAGACTGGACACTAAAGCAAATTATTGAAATGAAATTGAACCATACGTTAGTCCTGAAATGACCTAGATTGTGTCGAGTGGATTTTAAATCCCATTTCCGTCTCTCTCTGTCAAAGATATGAATTGAAAATTAAGCAACATTCAGCATCTTTTGCAGTATCACGATGGGGATAGTGTCGGAGTATAATCGTTTGATTGGCATTGAAACACCCACAATTGCTTGCAGGCCGGTAAATTGTCTATTGTTGATATTTTGTTTTCCTAATTGAATAATAGATAATCAATTCAAGTACATTTTAGTCTGAATTAAGCCATCAAAAATGTGATATTGTCGAAAAAATGTAAATGATGATCATCGACTTTAATCATTTATTGATTTTATTCTTCAGAGCTCAGATGGAGGCATTGAGATTAGAAAGATTAGAGATGGAAAGAAAGAGGAAGGAATTAGAAGATAAATTACGCCAGTTGGAAGACCAACAGAGGAATGATAGAGAAGGTATAAATTTTATAGGTTTCACAAAACATTCCCAGAATTGACTCCACTTTCAATCACTATTTATGAGACATATCCTTGATCTAGAAACAAAAAACTTTGCAAATAGTTTCTTATTGATGTATCTGAAACATTAAAACAACAAAAGTTTTATAAAGGGCTATATTTTAGTTAAAATAAGGCGAACACTTTTGAGTAAATTCTTAGGCTGGCAATGTTTTGTGAATTTCCCTTATAATACTGAATGCCCGTCTACATTAGCCCAGTCGATGCAGAAAAGTAGGACATTAAACTCCATTTCAATTCTTGTGGTAAAGATCATACCATGATAGTGCATACAGAAATAACAAGTCTGATACTTTGTTTAAAAACCAAGAAAAACATTCATGCTTTAAATTTTTTACCTTCAGCTCGTGAAGAATTGCAGAAGAAGAGTGTGGACGATATGTCAACACTACAACGTATGGTTGATGAGCAAGCTCGTGAAGCCGAGTTACTACGACAACAATTAGAGGAGGCTAAACACATGGAACAGGAAAGCCGAGATAAATTGGTAAGTAATGATGATGATTTCTGGCTTGATGTATAAGAATTTGTATTGCTGTCAAATTTATCCATGAAACAATACCCATGTACTTTGAAAATTGGTTATTTGTGGTTAGAAGTATCAGAATTTGCACAACTGACAAAATTGATCTATATATCTTGAAAATTATTGATTTTGCACATGCATAAATTTATAATTAATTAAAAACAAAAAAATAATATATAACTGTTTTGTCCGAGATTCTGGTTAAACAAAGAAAGATGCAAAAATAAAAATAAATATATGTCCTAGAACTTTTGGTCTTGAGATTCTTGTTGAAGACATAAAAACACATAATAAAAACAAAACACCCTGAAACTAATGTGCAAGATATGGAACATCAGATTGTAATGCTAGTATTGAGTTGGGTTCTTACTTAAGTGGTCTAACCTGTCGTTGAGTCAAGTGATGTTGTTTCGATCCCAAGTCTCTTTCCCAAACTAATGACTTTTCTCCAAGTCCTTCGGTTTCCTCCCACAGCTGACTAACCCTACGTGCAAGCAAATCATTGAAATAAAATTGTACCATATGCTAGTCTTGAAATGACATAGACATGTGTCTAGTGAGCTTAAACGTCCTGCATTAACAGTTGCTGGAAGAAAATTTTAAGTGTTCCCAAGATCTAAATGTCTTTTTTCGTTTTTGTTATTTAGTTGGTTGAACTTGAAGCTGCCCAGTCGAATCTAGAGGCCCGATCATCCGAGCTAGAGGTTAAACAGAGATCTATGGCTGAACTCCAAGAAGATTTAGAAGCTGCTCGTCTCGCTGCTCTAGAGAAAGAAAATAAATTGAGTGAAGTTTTGTTGAAAGACCAGGAGAAAGAAGAGCAGCTGTTGACTTTACAGAGTCAACTTCATATTAGAGAAAATGAACATGATGAAAATGATGAGGCTGGTTCCCAATACGGTAAGTCGTTATCTACAAGACCAGTCTTGTCTAAAATTCCTATTGGGATTTTCCGATGTGGTTTCCCCTTGCCATTGGTGCAGGACAGAGGGCTTGACAAACACAGCTGTTTCATTTGGATTGGATGAAAAACCAAGGCACATAAAAGATCCCTTGGCAGTTGAAATTTGATATAAGAGTAGGATATAGTGTTGCTGCTCAGGCAAAAATTTCCCTCATAGCATTAATTCAGGAAGCCACACTGACTCATTAAACCAGAGATCCCCGGTTCGATCCCATCATTGGTCATGAAAGTAACTCACGATTTTCCAGTGTGGGTTCCACTTGGCATTGGTCTCGTCGTGTGGGTCATGCGATTAAAAACATGTTTTGTGTGTATGTAAAGTAACTTTTGGCAGTTAGAATTTGAAGAGCAGACAGAAATGCTGCTGTCTTGACAAATTTCACCTCCAGCATGTGTCATTGCAATGAAAATTACCATATGTTTTATATGTTAAGGTTAGTCGTCATGACTTAGTAAGACGCTGGCTTGCTCGCCTGGAGGCCAGGGGTTCGCTCCCAATGTTGGCCGAGAAAGTTCATCAAGATTTTCCGGAATTGTTTCCTCTTGTCAGTAGTGCAGGATGGAGGGTATGACAAGTACAGCTGTCGTTTGGATGGAATGAAAAACCGAGGTCCCATGTACACGTTGACGTGCATGTAAAAGAACCCTTTGCAGTTGGAATTTGATATAAGAGTAGGCTGTAGCACTGCTGTCTGAGTAAAATTTCCCTCATAGCACACTGTATGGCGGCGTATGCCCGTCTTCATTAGCCCAGTAGGACAGTAAAACCCATTTCACTTCATTACATTTCTAACCTCATGCTATTCCATATGTTAGTCTCCAGTATTTTATTGACAACATGTTAATCCCCATTCCATTCCATCTTGTTGATGAAAAATGCTTTTCTATTCTCAGGTGCTGAATTAGATGTGCATGAAAATGAGGAACTTCCCCGTCCTGAAGAAGAAAGAATAACACAAGCAGAAAAAGACAAACGTATTCAACAACAATTAAAGGTTTGTAGAGTTGTTTACAGTAAAATTTACACCTTCACTTAACACATGGTCCAGGGTTTGATTCTGGTGAGGGCTTGGGTGATCTATTGGGTTAACATAAGGTCTGTCATTGAGTCAAGTGGCGTGGTTTCGATTCCTCGCTTGAACGTTACAAGCAGTAGGGTCGTCTGACAAACCTAGAGAGTTTTCTCAGAGTCCTCCCGGTTTCCTCCCACTGCTAAAGACCTCTACGTGCAAGCGAATCATTGAAATAAAATTGAACCATATGTTAGTCCCAAAATGACCCATTTTGTGTAGAGTGGATGTTAAACCCACCATTTCTCTCTTTATCTTGATTCTGATCTTGGCCAAGTTGCTTGAGACTTTCCAGTCTGGTTTCTCTCTTGAGAGTGGTGCAATATTTGCTTGAAGGTCTGGCACGGAAAAAGCATGAAGTTGTTCAAAATGGACAGCAAAACCCAACAAGGTTCCGTGTGTATCATTGGCAGCCAGTCAATGATCCCCTGACAGTTGGAAATTGAAATTTATTGACATTTAGTAATTGAACTGGAAATTACCCCCGGCACTGTTTATTATTGAGCAATGATTTAGCTAGGATTCTCTGGCAGTGGCCTAGTGTGTGAGGCGCTGGTTCGTTGAACAGGATGTCACAGATTCAATCATTATGTAGACTTAAGAAGTTCCTCAAGAATTTTCACCCTTGTCATTGATGCAGCAAGAAGGAGCATCTAATCGATTGGATGGGATGGAAAACCCGGGTCCCACATACATGTTAGTTGTTGAAAACGGAGGTCCTGTGTACATGTTAGTTGTTGAAATTTGATGAAGCAGATTACTGTTGACTACTGAGCCTTAAAACCACATGTCCAAGAAAGGAAGCATGGCTTGGAAATAATCCCAATTTTGATTTAACCTATCATTTTAATGTTCTTTTTCTTTCAAATTTCAGGCCTTAAGTAAAGAATTAGAAGAATCTAAAGAAGAAGAAAAGGTTACCGTTACCGACCAACTTCATGCAGCTAATGTGAAAGCTGGCCGCGATAAATACAAAACATTAAAACAAATTCGACAGGGAAACACTAAACGTCGGGTGGATGAGTTTGAATCAATGTGAATAAAAACTATTAACTATAATAAAATATATATATATAAATATATAACCAGGCCCGTTTCCGTTCAACACATCAGGATTTCAATTGTACAAAATAAGGACGTAACGGTTTTACAGATTTTGACGCTGAGTAGTATGAATAATCCTTGTCTAAACATAGAGTGGACAGCTTAATACACGAGGGATCCGTGTTCAATCGAGAAAAAAAAATCTTAACTTTTTCATTTCTAGACTTGATTGACTGATTATCCAATATGGCCGTCTGTTCTGAAATGATAAATGCAGGGAGACTTTTTCTTGTTTGAATTGCAGCCCTCATTTTGTACAAATAGTTAGCACTAATAAGCTGTTTACGAAACTTTTAGATATATCTTTAATGGAGCGAGCCAAGTAATATCGTCATTGAAAATCCTGTTCTTTTCCGATCTTCCACTTTACATTTCAATTCATATATCTTTAACATTTAATCAAATTTTTCTTTTTCTACTTTTATAAAAAAAAAAAAAGAGTTTAAGTCCAGGTTTAAAAAATCTTCTTATTGGATTCAAAATTGATATTAGATTGGCTCAAATAGAAAGTTTTGTTTAAACCAATCTCGAGTTTTACAAAACGATTTACAATTAGGATTAGTTGTGGAAAAGGCCTGAATTATTTACTCATTTCATCTCCGGAATCATTGCTTCAGATTTCTGTTAGCAAATTAGGATGTTTTGTTTTGTATTGTTTCGGGAAAATCACAAAAATTAATTTTTATTAACAATATATAAATATATATATATATATATAGATAGATGTATATGAAATCTACGCAAATTGTACATTCTACTGTTATCCTTGAGTACTAAAAATAATTTAAGTGTGAAGCAAGAGGTTTTCGTAGCATGTTTCATAAACAACCATGAAATTATTATGAATAATTATTGAACTAAAAGATTTGGTCTTTATCTCTTTGCAAAAAAAAGAGCCTGTGATTTTCAAATATTTTCATGAATAAGACCATAGACGAATATGCAACAATAATTTCTTGCTTTACTACATCTTTTGAAGATTAATTGATTTATATTTATTTTGAAATTGTCATGTTTATTTCTTACGACCAATTTTAAATTTTGTATACTGGGACTAATTTTTTTTTTTTTTTTTTGAAAGAAAAAGTATTTTTCTATTAAAAATATTAGATGAAGCTTGTGATATTAATTTGTAAAAAATTACAAAACAATAAAAAGTTTAAAATGAGAATATATGTTAATACAAATAGCATGTTTTTTTTTGTTTTTTTTTTTAATTTGTTTTTTGTTTATATAGATGAATATAACCACGGTTATTTAGTTTAGAACAGATGTCAAAAGGGCTGGGGGGTATATTGTGAACTGTTTTTGGACTAGGAACTGGTTGTGCTAGGGCGACTGATCTTGTTTAAAAGGAACCAAAGGTTCCGTCGACTCATTCACAATCAACATGAAATTTGGCTTGTTCCTTGGACAATTGGGCCCTTAGATTTTTGATATGTTTGTCACAATTCCAATATGACTGCGATGGCATACTCGATGGTACTTGTTAAGGACGTGTCACATCTATTGGTGACTTTACTTAAGGTTCTGTTTTGAATTGAGCCATGGCAGTAATCGATAATTAGTCATTTGCATCAAATAAGTAAATTTATGGAGAAGTTGTTTGGTGTTACAGAGAAGAATATCTTACTTTGTGTATGAACCCTGTCATCACCCTAGCTCTTTTCATGTCTTAATGTATAGATAATGATTTCACATTATTCATTTTTGAAAACGGTTATATTCCCTATGTATCGACTTCGAATTTACTGTGAAGAAATTGGCCTTAGTTTGGAAATATTGCCTTCATTTTAATTGCCTATCTCTCTTGGATAAGAATTTTTGAAATCTTGAAATACCTTTTACAAAAAGAGTTGAACTTGTAAGGACACTTTCAAAATAGTTTATTTCAAGTTGAGAGACATTTTCATGTGATGTATGGTGATTCAAAATGTCAAACCAGGATTTGTCTTGTAGGCAAATGTTGCTGTAAATTTTATGCAATCGGACATTTTAAGGCTAAATTTTGTGTTGTCAAAGAATATTTTTGCTAAAAAAAAATAAAAAAAATATGACAAGACTCCACATTGGGATGCTTGATTGTCGGTCTGGATGCTTCTGAATTGACGGAATTGCAATCGTGTGACGCAGAATTAAGTTGTCACAGTTCTGTCCGTCTCAAGAATTGAAGTAGTGACGCAATTCAAAGTAAATGTTTTAGCTGTCGTGGTTGGTTGATATTTTTTCTTATCAATCGGTGCCTGCGCTGTGTTATCCGAAATTCCCATTTTCACTATTCGTCGAATTGAGAGAATTTAATTCGAGAACGTTCAATCGAGCATTCCCATTATCTCGAGGTATTTCATTCATTATTAAATCTTAAAATGTTATAACACATGATCTAAATAAAGATTATTTATAAAGTTTAGTATAGAAGTAGGCCTGCTTTCTTGTTTAGGTTGAAAAATTGAGTTTGTGAATTTCGAAGAGAGAAACAAAATGGTTTTATGAAGAAATTACATATTATTATTAACCCTATATCCATCTAGATGATGTCTAGTAATAACGATACATTGAATACCTTGACTGCTTTAGTGGACATATAATTTATTAGAAGTTGAAGCATTTGCACCAATGCACTATGTACACTACACTTTGATGTGCACATAAAAGAACCACTGACAGTTGAAATTTGAAATAAAGAGTAGGCTGCAGTTCTGCAGTCCAGGAAAATTTCCCTCATAGCACACTGTGTGGCGTACACCTGACTTCATTATTAGCCAGGTCGGTATAGGATGTTAAACCCCATTTCATCTTGGCAGCTGACACTAGGGTTGTTTGGAAATCTTTACACAAAAGAATGAAGTCATATGTCTCGTAGAGCCACTGACAATCGTGTATAATGTGATCAATTACACTTCACCAACTCATGTCCCCATCAAATTGTAAATTGGGTTTCTAATTATAACTACATGTATCTCAATACAAATAGACATTGTTGTAAACCAGCATAGAAATAAAGATTTTAGTAGTACCTTATGGGTGTGCTGGAGGTGTGTTATATTTACCCTTAAAAACACAGACGAATCTATATCTGACAAAATGACTTGTAGTGCCTCATCATATTGCCAGAATTTGTGACTGGTGCCTAATTACCAAGCTTGGTGTAGCTGTTGGCCTTACTTTTATTTGTCTTAATTTATGCCTGACATTATCTGTGACTGGTGCATTATTACCAATCTTAGTTGAATCCCAAGATATGCCTGTTAGCCTAACTTTAATGTGTCAGCTATTGCAGTCAAGGTATCAGTTCTGTCATATTATCTTAATATTGTGAAGATGAAATATATTGTACAGTACTAAAAACCTAGAATATTATATTTTATATATCGATAAATATACACAAAAAAAGATGTACAAAATATCTTAATTAATCTTCATTTCATATTTTATCCATTTTTTGTCATTTTTTTTTTAAATCCAGAACTGCTTAATTTCTAGGTTTTTTTGATATGTGTATGAGAATTATATATATATATATATATTATAGTGTATTATATATCTAAAAAATAGCAGTGGACCAAGGGTCAGTTTCTTAATAAAAAATGAATAAAATATTAGTCATTACCAGTAACAAAAAATAATTTAAAGAATTGAAAATTACTTGTAATCTTATCACCAGTATTGTCACAATAACAATAAAAACGGTCTTACAGTTGGTTTTATTTTTACCGTAATATGGTAATAACATATACTTTGGGCATATAATGGCAACATTTACAGAAGCTATTGAACAAAATCCGGTTGGGGGGGGGGGGCTGAATGCTTAAACGTGTGTGCATTGCATCGTAAGGTCTGTGATTGAGTCAAGTGGTGTGGTTTTGATTCCCGCTTATTTGTGACAAGGAGAACGGTCGCCTGTCCAACTTCATTGGTTTTCTCTGAGTCCTTTGGTTTCCTCCCACTGCTAAAGACCCCTATGCACAAGCGAATTGTTGAAATAAAATTGAACCATAAGTTAGTCCCGAAATGACCTGGTTTGTGTCGAGTGGACTTTAAACCCTGTTTCTCTCTCTCTCTTGGTAGATTATAAGGACAAATGGTTAGCTGTATGTAGAATTAGATTTTTTTTATATTTAGAGAACTGTGGAATTGCATTACAGCTGACTTGACAATTTGTTTATTTAGTCACAAAATCTGGAATTATTACCAGCCAATTTATACAGTGTATAAACAGATCACAAGAAACAATTTAATCATAAATAAAGAAAATTTTCTTAAAATATTTGGTTTACTTAATTATTTAATCAAAGGGTCCTAGAAGATGCAGTTAGGGGAAACTTCTCCACATTGATGAAATAGTTTCAAATGTGACTTCTAACAGTTCTAACTCTGCATTGATGACATATTTTTCCAATGTAATATTTAAAAACAATTTGGATGGGGCGAAGTTAAAATAATGGCTATACAACTAGAGCGGGATATTTTGCATAAACAAAATGAGCTCTCTGACACAGAAATTTTGATACATGGGTGCAGGGAAGTCAGAATGGCTGATATCACAGAAGTCCCGGAAAATATTGTAACAATACAAAAAGAAGATAGTTAGCTACAACGTGCATTTTAGTGATAACCTAGTATAAGCAAGGGAGCCATGGTGGCTCGCTAACCCGCAGGTCTCGTGTACAATTCTATAGAAAATGGAGGTCCCGTGAACAGATTGACATGCATGTAAAAGATCCCTTGGCAGTTGGAATTCAATATAAGAGTAAGCCGTACCACCTCTGTCCACCCAAAATTTCCCCCATAGCACACTGGCGTATTAGTCCAGAACAGTAGGAGGTCACGGTGGCTAAGTGGGTAAGACGCTGGCTCGCTAGTCTGGAGGTCAGGTGTTCAATCCCTGCATTGGCCAATATAGTTCCCCCTTTTCAGTGATGCAGGACAGAGGGTCTGACAAGGGCAGCTGTCTAGTCATTCGGGTGGGAGGGAAAACCGAGGTCCTGTGTAGGCTACACATTGCCGTGCATGTAAAAGATCCCTTGACATTTGGAATTGGATATAAGAGTAGATATAAGAATCTATATCGATCACCGCTTCAGCATTTAGGGGCTGCGGCCATTGTGAGGTGACAAGGAAAGTGTGCATAGTTGTTTGGATGGAACGGAAAAATGATGCCCACCTATGGCTATGTGTCGTCCACATGAAAGAAACCTTTGCCGATGTCCAGGCAAAGTTCTCCCTCTTGCACTGCACCTATAACTACAGAATTAAAATTTAATCTCAAAATGACCGAATATTGTGTTGAGTGAGTCCTTATGCCCTGTTCAATAGGCTATTCCATGTCATATAATCAGAAATGTGCGGAAAGAAAATAAAATGGAGTTATTTCCCTTCAATTTGTTGACGTTGAAGCAGCCTCCTGCGTGTACATTTGTTGATGTTGGAGCGGCAATAGAGCAAGGCACCGCAAGAAAATTTACAGACGAATTTTTATCAAGCATAAAATATCAACATATTTATTGCATTTTTTGTAAAATATGCCACGGGTTCAGATAATTAATTGTGCTAAGATCTTTAGAAGAGTTGGCAGTTTATAAATCTGCATTCAAGAAGAAAAAAATGGTTGGTTTGTTTGCTTGTTTATTAATTGTGTGATGTGTCAGGCGAGCTGGTGAGTGAGTGCCGAGTTGACATCTGTCATAGAAATGAGTCTGTTCGTTAATCGATAGCTGCGCCAGGTTTTTTTGTTAACAATTTGTTTTGGGTTAGATATTTCAATGCAAAATATCATTTATTAACTAAAATACGGTTGTAGAGGTAATTTTATTTTTTTGTTGGATTGTTAAAAGAATTTGTTTTGGATAATTAAGATATTCAGTGAATAACTAGGCCTAAAATTGTTTTGGTTAGACATTTCACTTAGATAACAAACCTTAATCTTTCAACCCTCCGTGTTTCGACATCAGTATATCTCAGCATTTTTAGTTATGTTCTGTAGCTACATTTCACTCAGTGCAAAATTTCATTTATTAAAAAATATACTGTTGTAGAGGTAATTTTATTTTTTTGTTGGATTGTAATTTGTTAAAAGACTTTGTTTTGGATTAGACAATCAGTGAATAACTAAAATTGTTTTGGGTTAGACAATTCAGTGCCAAGCAAAATAACATTTATTAAAAAATATAATGTTGTAGAGGTAATTTTATTTTTTTGTTAGATTGTTTGTTAGGTCTATATAGGGGTAATTTTATTTATTTGTTATTACCACTTTGTTTTTGATTAGACATTTTATTGCATTGCAGTAAAAACATTAATTAGCTATATGTAGGCCTACTACAGGATGCCTGATTTATATAGTTAGTTTAAAAAATTACATATTTAAAGCAGTCACACTAAAGAGTATGTGGAGACTGAGAGAGTATTATTTTATTGGATGTCAAATTATTTTAGTGGCAGTGTACAAACTGTAGGCCTACTTACTGTTTTTAGATCGAAGAAAAAATGTATGGGACCATTGATTGAGATTTTAATTTGGAAGATTGGCAGTAAAACGTTGCAGAGATGGAGGAAACGTTAAAGAAATTGGCAAAAGAAACCTCGACACCGAAACTAGCTTTTATAAAACAGTCGTGTACAAAGGCTTTAGGTAAGTAAAAGCAGTAGAAATACACTATAGTTATTGGTTGGTAGTTCAGAAATGCCTTTATTTTAGCTATTTTCTATCATAACCTCACAGCATTTAAAATGGTTAAACCTCATAGATTTATGCCCAAAAGCAAAATGTCCATCTTTATATCTGTTGATTTTTTGTTTTGTGGGATTACCATCTGTTTTTATTGAAAATTGAGTGGGATGGCTGGACTCCAAATGGCACTTGTTTCAACCAATTCAAAAGTATTTTTGTAATTATAGAGAGAGAGAGAGAAATGGGGTTTAACGTCCACTCGACACAAACTAGGTCATTTCTGGACTAACATATGGTTTAATTTTATTTCAATAATTCGCTTGCGCGTAGGGGTCTTTAGCAGTGGGAGGAAACCGGAGGACCCGGAGAAAACCCACGAGGTTGGACAGGTCATTATAACTTACATGTATCTAGAAAAAACTATTGATGGAGTACATTGAACATGGAATGATATAGGGACAATTATCCTGTATCTCCTGTGGGTTCAGTTGAGGTTTATTTATAAGAATTTAAATTCTCAACAAATTCTGATATTATTCTGTATAACTATTGAAATTGAAATAAAATGGGGTTTAACATCCTAAAATTTCTACTCCTTCCAGGCCTACTGTGAGGGAAATTTTGAAATTTGCCAATACAGTGATGCTACAAGTCACTTTTGTTTCAAATTCCAACGTGACCTTCTTTTTGTTCTGTCCCATCCGAAGGACTAGATGCTGTTCCTTTCTAGGCACTCTATCACTGATAAGGGGAAACCACATCGGAAAATCCTCTGGAAGTTTCTTGGCTATGACTTGGATGGGATCGAATCCGGAACCTTGAGGTTAGCAAACAAGCAGATTACCTTCTGAGTTCCCCAGGATTTTCTGATTTAGTTTTCAGCCATCCGATGGCATTGAGGGTTGATTATAGTCTTGTCATGTTAATTAATGACTAATTAATGACTAATTAATGATTGATGTAACAATTAAGAGCTAAAGAAACACCAGCAATACACAAATTGAGCTATTTCATGATGCATTTTTTTTAGGGTATAATTAATTATAAAAAGAAAATTGTTGATAAATTCTGATAATTTATGGACCAGACTACTATTGTTAATGTACATGTATATAGCCAGCTGCCAATTGGACATGTTGCTTATAAATACTGACAAACCATTGACTGATTGAACATACAGCCATCTGTTGTCACACCTATTACAGGTTATAGTTTATACTATTTAGTTAAAGCCATTACATTTCTCTACTTTCACATGTTCCAGGTTATTAATTGTGTTAAAATGAATTTATATTGTTATTCACATTTCAAGTTACAAGGTCATTTTTGTTGATTGTAAACATAGATAAGTCTTGTTGCATAGTTAAACAGGCATTATGTAAGAGCTAATTGTGCCTATTGCAGGTCTTTCTTTAGGCCTTAAATGTTATATAAATTATTAATTAGACATTTATTAACATGACAACACCATAATCAACTCTCTATTCCATCTGATGGGTCCAATTTTCAACAGATTTTGAATCCGATCTGCGGTTCAAAGGTTCTTGATGACTAACCGTAATAATGAATAATCAAGACTTTGTTGATTATTGTAACAACAATTAACAATGACAATCGAGACTACAATTGAAATGATGATTTCTCGGCTCAGAGTGAAGTAATTTGACTAAAATGTTCAACATATTCCCTTTACATTATTATCTATTTTTTAACTACTATAGCAAGAACTGTCAGCTCTTTATCTAAATCTCCCATAATGCCGCTTTAAGATAAACCGATATACCATCTACATAGGCTACTTGGGAGCCGCAGTGACTCAGTGAGTAAGACGCTGGTTCACTGGTTCCCTCCCGGTGTTGGGCAAGAAAGTTCCTCAGGATTTTCCGACATCATTTCCCTTTGTCGGTGGTGCAATGTTGGAGGGCCTATCAAAGAACAGTGTCCAGTCGTTCGAATGGGTCTGTGACTGTGTTGTACATATTGGCGTGCATGTAAAAGAACCCTTGACACAGTTGGAATTAGAAATAAGAGTAGGTCGAATATGCCTCATAGTCATAGTACACTGTATGGCATTTGCCTGTATTCATTAGCCCAATTGGGGCAAAACAATTAGCAAGTTAAACCACATTTCATTTAATTTTGCAAACTCTTTGTTATACAGAATCAGATTTAAAACTCTTTGTTATACATTTCGAAATTCGATGGTACTGCTCCAAAATACTGTATTGGTCTCTTACAAATGTAAACAGTTATACGCGTTTCTAACTGTATACTGCTGAGGGAGGTTGGGTGGTAGAGTGGTCTAACACATGCACTTTAGATCATAAGGTCTATCATTGAGTTAAATGAAGTAGTTTCAATCCAGTAACAAGTGGTCTAATGCATGTGCTTTAGGTCATAAGGTCCGTTATTGAGTCGAGTGGCATGGTTTCAATCCAACACTTATGACAAGGAGTAGGGTCTCCCATACTCCTCTCAGTGTTTCGTTTGATTAGTGCTAATCCCACTTAACCCTGCTATAATGAAAGCAAATTTCTGTTCCAAATTATGACTGATCAATAGCTAACTGCGTAACAATATCATTACGCTTCAAACAGATCTCCAAATAGGACCAAATATGTTTACATAACGTTACGTGATGACTCACGATTTTATTGTGCACAATTAACCAGTGCATCGCAGAATATTGCAGAAAAACTAATTGCGTGACAAACGAGGCTATCAGCACGGATACAATGTGAACAATACTGTTTGGAGATGAACAATACTTTCACCGTTTTTAATACCTTAATCCACTGTCCAGAGTTGTAGGGAAGACCCCAGATTAAACGAAGGGTTGTCATGTTTCTGTACTTGGGATAGATTTGATTGAAGGGGAAGAATAGACACGCTCATTCAAAAGCGCAAGTATCAGAAGCCAATGCAGCAAAGGCCAGAGAAGGATTTCTCGGGTCATTGCTTCAGGAATATGAGGGTTGTCTGCCTAACCTTGTTTTCTCCAGTTTCCTCCCACTGCTAAAGACCTCTACTTGCAAGCAAATAAATGAAATGAAATAGTTCCATATTTTAGACCAGAAATGTCATAAATTCAACAGCTGAGGAATGATACCATAAACTGGTTTAAAAAAAGACCCTAACCATCAGGTTGTTTCCTAACTTAATCACTAAACACTAGGTCACAATGTACTAGTATGTGTTTACACATCAGCATAACATTGTTATTTCATTTGAAACAAACCGAATAGATAATATCTATAGGGTATATAATTTGATTTTCCCTATTTATTAGTTTTAAATTGTTTCAATGACATTTAGTGGAATCCAGATTGATGTATATATGACAGTTTATTGTAGCCTACTATTAGGGAGGTTGGATGGCCGAATGGTTAGCGAGTTTGAGTTGTATCATAAGGTCTGTCATTGCGTCATCTGGCGTGATTTCGATTCCCCGGTTGTGACAAGGGGTAGCATCGCCTGTCCAACCTTGTGGGTTTTCTCTAGGTCCTCCCGTTTCCCTACGCACAAGTGAATTATTGAAAAGAAAATTGAACCATATGTTAGTCTCAAAATGACCTAATTTCTCTCTCTTATTGGACTATTAATTTAAAACCATATTGAAAATGATCTATGTACCAAGTGAAACCCATATATATATATATATTACCTATATGATGGCGGTGATCAAATAACTGATCACCCCTATCTCGATCCAATCTATATATATACATTTTATTCCATACATGTATGACACATACTGTCTATTTTCAGTCACACAGAGGTAACATTTAGTACTAACTTGAACTGTAAATGCATGTTTTGACTTAGTTACTTTAGTAACAAAGCCTTAGAGACCCCTTGTGCTCTCTCTTCGTTACTTACGCGTCCTAATGACAACTAATAGGAAAATAAGGCCTTTCCCCCATCTCGGTTCTAAGGCTATTTTAGAATCCTTACCGTCTATTTTTCACCGTGATTCTTCTTTGATCGCCAAAAGGTATCATTTCTTGCCACATCCGATACAAATTTATAATAATCCAATACTATTTTCATGTAGAATTTAGCACTAGGGGTCTCTAAGACTTTGCTACTAAAGTAACTAGTTTTGACTAGGCAATTTTGTTTTATCAAGTAATCATTCCTACATCCATTGAATATTACACAGACTTTTATATATTACATACATCGACTGAAAGTAACACAGACTTTTATATATTAAATCCATTGTATATAATATAGACTTTTATGTGTTAAATCCATTGAATAATACATAGACTTTTTTATGTTAAATCCATTGAATATTACAAAGACTTTTATATGTTAAACCCTTTGACTTTTATATGTTAAATCCATTGACTTTTATATGTTTAATCCATTGACTTTTATATGTTAAATCCATTGAATATTATATAGACTTTTATATGTTTGGAGCCGTTGTGGCTAAGTGAGTAAGTGGCTGGTTCGCTATCCTGGAGCGGGTCTCAGGTTCGCTCCCAGTGTTGGATCCATTGAATATAACAGAATTTTATATGATTGTTGTATTATAGTAAATGTTATATAATATTATTACAGAGATATTAGAATCACCAGAAAAACTGTCTTCTACTCCAACACATGAACTGAGAGAAAGATGTCTGGAACCAATACAACAGTCCTTGGAATCAAGATCCAAGAAATTGATGGCCCATGCTCTCGCTGGACTGCACGTAAGACCCTAATATTATCTGTTTAACCATCTAAAAAATATGAGGTCATGTCCTCAAATTGATTATACATGTAAAAGACCTCTTTGTGTAGTATGAATTAGAAATGAAAAGGGGTTAAAAGTTCTACACCAGAGTTTCCCCCTAAGCTTCATGGATATCCCGCTTTCAAGGGTGCTTTCTCGTGTACAACAACATTTACACTGGACCTCGATGTTTTGTTCCACCAAAACAAATAAATGCTGTTCCTACCCAGGCCCTATGTCCTGCTCGGCTGACAAGGGGGATCCAGACTAGAAAATTCTGAGCATCACCCGGAATTTGGCTTGCGTGTCTGTGAAAAATTTCTCCCAGAGAAATTGGGAGCCACGGTGGCTGGCCGGCTAGCCTGGAAGTTGAAGGTTTGCTCCCGGTGATGGAGAAAGTTCATCAGGATTTTCTAGCATGATATCTCCTTGTCGGTGGTGCAATACAGAGGGCCTGACAAGGACAGCTGTCTAGTCTTTCGGATGGGATTAAAAACTGAGGTACTGTGTACACATTGGCATATTAAATAATCAACTTGAGTCCATTTTAGTGTGACTTAAGTCGTGGAAAGTTTGATATTTTAGATCAGGAATATTTCATACTATAAACTACGATTAGCCTACTATGACTTTCATTCCTTACGATATCGGGGGTTACAGTGGCTAAGTGGGTAAGACGCTGCCTCGCTAGCCTGGAGGCCGGTTGTTCAATCCCTGCATTAGCCAAGAAAGTTCATCCAGATTTTCCGGCGTGATTCCCCCTTGTCGGTGATGCAGGATGGAGCGCCTGACAAGGACAGCTGTCAATTCGTTCAGATGGGACGAAAAACCTAGGTCATATGTACACATTGGCGTGCACGTAAAAGATCTCTTGACAGTTGGAATTCGATATAACAGTAGGCCGTAGTGCCACTGTCCGGGCAAAATTTCCCTCATAGCACACTGTATGGCGTATGCCCGTCTTCATTAGCCCAGATCGGAGCAGAACAGTAGGAAGTTAAACATCATTTCATTTCTTTTCCTTTCCTTGCGATATCTGTTTATTTTTTTGCATATTTCAGGATTTATTAAATGATGAGAGATTTCAATCAAGTTTTGAGACAGCAGAAGAACAGTTGCTACCTGTACAGGTGTTAAATACAGTTTATATCACACCTAATTTACCTGAAGAGGTCCAGGTAGAAATAATGAAGGTATGTTGATATTACACTTGCACACAGAGACCTATCCACTCTATTTTGAGATAATCTCTGCCCTAAATGGCCACCATCATATCCAACAATTGGTATACTAATTAAACATTTTCAATTTTATTAAATGCAAGCAGAATATATACTTCGCAAAATTCTCGAAATATACTGAGTGTATTTGACTAAAATCGTCGATTTAGTACTTAAAATGTTGGTCAACTAGCTTAGAGTCTGTTCTTAAGTGGAGCTAATTGTAGACATACAGCTTAAGTTTAGTATGCTGATTTTTATGGGAGATATTTTCCACAGGCTTTTCTTTTAGGCTGTGGTGACTCAGTGAGAATGGTGCTAGCTCACTAGCCAGGTTAGGGGATCACAGTGGCTAAGTGGGTAAGACGCTGGCTCGCTAGCCTGGAGGTTGGGTGTTGGATCCCTGTATTGGCCGAGAAAGTTCATCCATATTTTTCTGGCGTGGTTCCCTGACAACGACAGTTGTCTAGTCATTCGGATGGGACGAAAAACCGAGGTCCCGTGTACTCATTGGCGTGCACGTAAAAGATCCCTTGACAGTTGGAATTCGATATAAGAGTAGGCCATAGTGCCGCTGTCTGGGCAAAATTTCCCTCATAGCACACTGTATGGCGTATGCCCGTCTTCATTAGCCCGGTTCGGAGCAAAACAGTAGGACGTTAAACCCCATTTCATTTCATTTCATTTTCTAGCAAGGTTAGCGAGTCAAAGTCTTACTGACTGAGCCACCATGGCTCCTATTGAATATTCAGCTAGAGTTTATTAAACCTTGTTAGTAACATCTATTAATAATATAAAAATTTGAATTATTAGAATTAAAACTATGAAACACACATGATAATAAATTCAGTATTATTGAATTATGTCAGGTATGTTAGCAATTGTATTATTGATAATATCTACAGCAAGTTGTGTGTTTATTTTAATATAAATCTCCACACCTGTTACATATATATAGGACTAATATTATATGTTAGCTATAACTGATAATAATATAACTGTGGACAACAGGGGGGTTGGATGGTCGAATGGTTAGTGTGTTCATGTTGTATCATAAGGAGAGTGAGAGAAATGGGGTTTAATGTCCACTTGACACAAACATACGGTTCAATTTTATTTCAATAATTCGCTTGTGTGTAGGGGTCTTTAGCATTGGGAGGAAACTGGCGTGGTTTTGATTCCCCGGTTGTACGTGACTAGGAGTAGGGTCGCCTGACCAACCACATTGGTTTTCTCCAGGTTCTCTGTTTTCCCCCCACTGCTAAAGACCCCTACGCACAAGCGAATTGTTGAAATAAAATTAAACCATATGTCAGTCCTGAAATTACCTGGTTTGTGTCTAGTGGATGTTAAACCCATCTTGTGGAGTAATCTCTCTAGCTCTCTCTCTCTGTATACAACATATCTATACTACTATTTGGGACTGCGGTTTGTTTGTTTAGGGTTGGCAGTCACAAAGGCCATCCCAAGGCTGAAATTTGGTGTATAGGGGTAGCTCAGACAGGGGAGTAACTTAGGCCTGGTGGCGATGGACTACCACTTCTGGTTTCAGAGTTATGCTACTTTCCGTTCATGGCTATACCAGGTCAACCGCTAGAACTACATATGTCAGATACAGAAGGGTGGGGAGGAGAGATATAGGGTTTAATATCTACTCTATATACATAATAGGTAATTTCGGGACTAACACATGGTACAATATTATTTCAATATTCAACATAGGGGTCTTTAGCAGTGGGAGGATCGTGAAAAAAAACACAACGTTGGCCAGACGACCCTTGTCGCGTATTATTCTGTTTGTTTAGAGAGATAGAGAGAATTGAACGTCCACTCGACATATATTAGGTGATTTCGGGACTAACACATGGTGCAATTTTATTTCAATAAATGGGGGTCTTTAGCAGTGGAAGGAAACCAGGGGACCGGAAAAAAAATACACAGTGCTGGGCACATGACCCTACTAATCTTTGTCACATACTTTTCTGCACTAAGCAGACTAATATCCTACTGTTCTGTACTAATAGTTCTAATGAAGACATACACCATGCAGTGTGCTATGAGGAGAATTTTGCCTGGGTAGTATCGTTTCTGCCTACTCTTCATTCTTTAAGATAAGATAAGATAAGATTTTATTGTATCATTTCATCCAGCAAGGACAGCATACATTTTATTGTATCATTTCATCCAGCAAGGACAGCATACACAGTTTAAACAAAAGTTGATTATACAATTATAACATAACATCTGGTCTGATCATTTATGTTCAAGCCAATGAATACCCATCTTCAATAGAAGGCTTGATCTCACTTTAACTCTGTACATCTTATCAAGACCTTCACGTAATCTCTACATTTATCGTCACGAATTTTGATCGGTCATGGACCCGACTCAAGACCTCTCATATTCCTTAAAGATACATTATGAGAGATTCGATAACGAGTTGGAAGTTCTCCCTATAATAGTTAAAAACTAGATAATGTAAAGGCAATTTGCTGAAAATTTCATTCAAATTGATCCACTATGAACCGAGAACTAAGCGGTTGAAATTTCCGTCTAGCCTTGATCATCATTACTAAAGTCAGTACGTTAAACAGCATAGTCTCGATTATCCATTTAATCATTAAATCGTGAAGGAAATTTATGCAGTAAATCGGCTCATAATCGACTAAAGATGGCTAGCGATGCCATCTAGAGTTGATTATGGTCTGGATAGGTTAATTAATGTCTAATTAATAATTTAGATAACATTTTAGGCCTAAAGATAGACCTGCAATAGGCAGATTTAGCTCTTGCATAATGCATGTTTAATAGAAAATATCATCGCGAATACTAAGTCTCTCGCTGTCCAACTGAAATGTCGAGTTGTGATAATCAAGTTGAATGTTTGTTCAGTGTCAAGGTTGCTATACTATGATCCACTTCACATCTCAGTCCAAACCTTTCTAATTTACTTTTGTATTCTTCCATTATGCTAGTAAGTATGCTTTAATTGGTTTTCTGTGAGTTTTTCTACTAAAAAAGCTTTCAATGACTGTAAATGAATCTATTGTGTTATGTGTTCTGAATGGTGTCAGGGATAAGCCAATGAAACGGTCTGTCACGGTGAGCTTTAGGCGTGTTTTGCACTGAACTGTGGGTAATCCACTAGTAACATCAATGCTGATTGGTTAATCAAATGTCTGACATCATAGGGTCATAAGTCGGTCTTTTGTCAGATCTTCATGTAGTGTAGGCCATCAAAAGTATAAAAAAACGAAACGAAATATAGATCTGTATTCTAATCAGATTGGTAGAAAATAACATGATGGGAGGTTTGGAGAGCTCTTGAATATAACTTTTATTTAAATTAATCACTGAATATTATTTACATACATGGAATAATTCACATGTTTTTGAATTCTGTTTCAGTTGTTATTGAATATGACCTTCTCTATAAGTTGGTGTATGAATGCCAAGGTCATCTGTAAAGTTTCACAAGTAAGTTCTTATGTTATATTTTATGTTTCAGTGAAGCGGCTCTTGAAACATTCTGAATTAATTAGGGGCGGATTATAATAACAGAGGCTAAGGACACTGTAACCACCATTCAGCCCATCAGAAAAATTAAGTATGTTGATTAAGTCGAGGGGGGTTGGATGGCCGAATGGTTAGCACGCGTGCGCTGTATCATACGGTCTGTCATTGAGTCATCTGGCGGGGTTTCGATGCCCCGGTTGTACGTGGCAAGGAGTAGGGTCGCCTGTCCAACCTCATGGGTTTTCTCCGGGTCCTCCGGTTTCCTCCCACTGCTAAAGACACCTACGCGCAAGTGCATTATTGAAATAAAATTGCACCATGTGTTAGTCCCGAAATGACCTAGTTTGTGTCGAGTGGACGTTAAACCCCATTTTTCTCTCTCTCTCTCTCTCGATTAAGTCGATTATGATTCTTGGACCGGCCAACTCTAAAATTAAGCGGGCCAACCAGGCTCTGAAATTAAGCCTGAAATTGGAAGAATAGTAAGCATGTGACATACAATAACAAACGACCTACATTGTTAGCATGGCTACATTATCTGATGAAGGCAATCGTATGCATGCAATAATAACAAATGACCTACATTGTTAACATGGCTACATTATCTGATGAAGGCAATCATATTCTTGCCATAATAACAAATGACCTCACAGCTATATTCGGATTAGCTGATGAAGGCAATCATGCTTACCATAATAACAAATAACCTACATTGATAGCATGGCTATATTATCTGATCAAGGGATTCATATGCTCACCATGATAACGAATGACATACATGACTACATTATATGATGAAGTCAGTCATGCTCACCATAATAACAAATGACCTACATTTATAGCATGCTCAACATAATAACAAACGACCCACACAAGAATAGCACAGCTATATTAGCTGATGAAGTCAATCATGCTCGCCATTAATAGCAAATGACGTACAAAAATAGCACGGCTGATTTAGCTGGTGAAGGCAATCATATGCTCGCCATAATAACAAATGACCTACAGGAATAGTACAGCTCTATTTTCTGATGAAGGCAATCATATGCTCGCCATAATAACAAATGACCTACAGGAATAGTACAGCTCTATTATCTGATGATAGCAATCATATGCTCGCCATAATAACAAATGACCTACAAGAATAGCACGGCTAATTTAGTTGATGATGTCAATCATGCTCGCCATTAATAACAAATGACATACAAAAATAGCACGACTAATTTAGCTGATGGATACAATCATATACTCGCCACAATGGTCTATCATAGAAATGGATGTGAAAGCGGACGTAAAATACAACTAACTCACACACATATATGCTGGTGACGAGTAACAAAAAGGTTACAAATTTAATTTGTAAATATTTTTTTTGTTGATCAGTTATATTTGGATATTTACCTGGGTGATATAAAAGGTGACACAGGAAGACTAGCATACAATAATTTTGTTAGACTTTTAGATGTTATTCATGAACGCCGAGTTATTATTGAAAACTTACCTCCACCTGCTCTTCATCAGGTATAGAGACGACAAACTAACTTTACTTGGTCTTCAGGGTTTTAATATTAATTTCTATGGGGACAGTTTTATGGGGTTAGGGTTTCCTTTCCTTTTTCTAAGTGGCATTTAGTAATTGAACAGTAACACACTAACACTATTTATGAAATAACAATTACTGGTTTATTAACATGCAACGTTTCGAGGATGATACTCTTGTCTTTATCAAGTGAATGGGGTTAGGGTTATTTGTATTTTCTTGTGGCTCGGGTATTGTATTTTTATGGGGTTGGGTTAATTGTATTTGTATCTTTATGGGGATAGTTTTATGGGCCAACGGTTATTTGTATTTTTATGGGGCTAGGGTTATTTGTATTTTTTATAAGGGTTAATTTTGGGTTATATTTATAAGAGCATTTTAATATCAATTCTCAAACACAAACCTTTTCTTGAATAACATTTTTGGAAAAACTACAAATCAAACAATAACTGGTATAATTTGTGACCACATGCTGTATTTTTGTAAGCATGTTTTAAATATTATTTTGTCTACTTTTGTATTATATTGAAAAGGATAAATTTTTAGTTTTTTTCTTATATGTCATTACTGTTCAAAACAACTCGTATTAATTGGAGTACTTGGAATTCAATTTAACTCTTAGATAAACACATAGAGCACTTTTTATGCTACACTTTAAATTAATATTGAATCCCTGAAAATCAAGTAATGTGACCTTGACATGACATCTGGAATGAACTTTAACCTTTGACCCAGCTGTTGGTGACCCCAGGTGTATTATATTGGTGATGGTGGTTGAGGGAGTATGTAAGGTCTGAATAAATAGATTTCAGGGCTGGAGTTCATTGCTTAAATGTATAGTTAAACTGAACCACTGCCTTGAACAAAAAAAAAGTCAGTTAAAGGACAATGTTACTGCTATCAACTTTAGATATGTGATAGAAATAGTTATACAAATAGAAATCTTTGCCATTGTTTGAAGATCTCAGAAATCACCTAAAAAAGCGAAAGCAGTTAATTTTACCGACTGAAGAAGGGAATGACAGGAGTTACATAGACAATTTTCAACTCACTGATTACACAATTGTCCTTTAAGGTATTTTTACCAGTCCTCACTGACCCTTCGTCTGACAAATGTGGTTAGTGTACATGATCTTGTGTATTATAGACTCAGCTTAAATAACTATTTGTGGTTTTCTATGGCAGTCCAATGAAGCCAAAATTATAATGTGAGAGAGCAAAATGAGGTTTAACGTCCACTCGACACGAACAAGGTCAAGGAGGTGGGAGAAAACTGGAGAACTATGGAAAAAGCCATGAAGTTGTGCTATTGACCCTCCTCCTTGTCTCAATGACAAACCTTATGATATAACGCCCCCCCCCCTCTCTCTCCCCCTATTGTAAAAAACAATACCATATCGGGACACTCATCCTATTTGCCAAACCTTGACTATAATTCTGTGGTATTGGCCGTTGTTTTGACAAGTGTTTATCATTTAGCTATATTGGTCTGCCATAGTCTTCCCATTTAAGAGGCAATCTGACTTCCAGGAACCAAATGATGATTCTAGAAACCATTGAATCAACTAACTATCACTGTAAACCGCAGGAAGCCTCCATCAACTTTTCTGTCCAAAGAGGGTGGGAATAGAGCTTTTAAAAAAGTAAATAATATAATGAAGCCCTTTTTCAAAAATAAAATCAATTTAAACCCAGGATATTCTAACTATAGCAACCTACCACAAAGAAAGTGTATAGTATAGTCCGGGCATGGATTAAAAATCACATTTTTGCTTGTACACTAAAACTAAAATGCAACCTGTTTTCGTTTAATTAAAAGAGCTAAACCTCTTTAATTTAGGTCAAAATAAATTTAAATAAAGTTTTCAAACAGGGATTTTTATAAGAACTGTTTTTGTCTTCTTGTAAAAAGCTTTAATCGACTGATAACACACTGTTTCCTGCAGTTTGTATCGTAATATTAGTCACAATCCCCCCTTAAATTCCCATTCTGCTCTACCTATCTACCTACTATGAACTGCTGCTTACTTCCCTTGGTTTGGACTCTCTAGGTTTATGTGGATACATATAGTGGAAGCTCGCAGAATGTACGGGGTTCGGTGAAGGCAGCTATGACTCAAATGTTAAAAAGCTTTACAGAGAAGTTGCGTGAGGTGGAAGAGACGGTGGTAAGCATGCTTTGTTGATAATCAGTTAAACTCCTTTAATGCTGCGCGGAAAGAGAGCCATGGTTGCTCAGTGAGTAAGGCACTGGCTAATAAAGTTCTGTGGGATTTTTCGGCAAGGATTCCCTTTGTCAGTGGTGTGTGACGGAGGGTCGGACAAGGTACAGTTGTTTGTATGGAACTAAAGATGAGGTCCTGTGTAATGTTGTTTCACCTTGTTAGTGGTGCAGGACGAAGGGCCTAGCAAGGACAGAATCTAGTCTTTTGGATGGTATGAAAAACAACCCCCCAAGTACATGTTGACATGCACATAAAAGAATACTTGACAGTTTTAATTCAAAGAAATATGAAATAAGAGGAAGCTGTTGTGCCGCTGCCCGGGCAAATTTACCCTCATAGCCCACTGCTTGGCATATGCCTGTCTTCAGTAGCCCTTTAATTTTCATTTCAATGACTACGCTCAATCTTCTGCGAATTTCAACTGCCGAGTGTTCTTTTAGGTGCAAGTCGATATATATACACTGGTGAACTTTGGCTTTTGATTCATTTAGAAGAACCAGACTCACTCTCCTTGTCTGTGCAATATGTGAATGTGATGCACGTGTAGATTACTGTATGTCTGTCTCAAAATGAGCCAAGTATTTTGTTATAAGAAGCAAGCAAATTAGTGTTAAGAATTTGTTTTTGATATTTTGTGATAAAAAGGAGTTTAATTGATTTATTCATCTATATATAAACTGGAAAACTTTACTGTGAAACTGGAAACTTGATGAATGTTTCTTTTAATTTTATAAAGTCAGTTAATTTTAATTGGCAACATCAAATTTAGTTCATATTTAAAACATTTCCTTTGATAATTAGCCTCCTCAGATATGAAGACTATAAAAAAGTTTCAATAGAGATGGCAGACACATCCATTGGATCCACCCATAAATCTCAATAGTACTGAAACACATATTATGGCATTGTCTCCCTTTCTCAGCCATCAGAACGATTAAATCTGATCAAAGTTTAAGTACTGCCTTGTGCTTGAGACTTGTAATGTCGTTATCTTAAGACTTTGACTCGGAAATGTTAAGATATCTTTCCAGTTTCATAGTTTCATGCCTGCTGTGTGATCTGAATCTCATTCTCTCTCTCTCTTGCTTAGCTTTTTGCTTTCTCTGAATTCTATTGATATGTATGTAAACTGTTATAAGATTATACAAGATGGTTGTACATTGTGCATAGTGAAATTTCATTATGATCATCAGTTTATTTGAAAAAAATATTAATTAATTATATGATATTACAATACCATGATCTTCAGTTTATTCGATAATTAACCGAAATATTAATTTTTTATAACACTGTAAATATAAATTGATAGTTTTAATATATCTCAGATTGTTACATTGTTGTACATTATAATCCTTGTGAGTGGCATTTAGCGATTGAGCACATTAAAAACATAACACAATCCATACAGAAAACTATCACTGGTTTATACACATATAGCATGACGTTTCGACGAGTATTCTCTTAACGGTAAGAGAATACTTGTACAAATTTGTACTTGAAAACGATAAGAGAATACTTGTCAAAACGTCATGCTATATGTGTATAAACCATTGATTGTTTTCCATATGAATCGTGTTGTGTTTGTACATTTATAGAAAATCGATTAAGATTTAAAACGACAATCAGTGACTTAATAAATTAGTATTAGACCACTGACTGAGAGGATTATTAAACTATTTTAATAAATATGATACAAATAATTAATTGATTAAATAATGAGCAATTTGTTAATGAAAATGAACCGTTTAATGAACAGATTAATGAACCGATTAATGAATTAATTAATGAACCGATTAATGAATTATTTAATGAACCAATTAATGAATTGATAAATTAATGGATGAATTAATACTACAGGAAGAAGATGGTGATAATGTATTAGCTGATTTTAAACAAGCAGGTAAGATCAAATCAAGCCTGAAAATAAGGCACCTGTCACAGACAATGTCAGACACAAATTCAGACTTGGTCAGGCACAAAACCTCAGGTGTCTGTCATTTTGTTACTCATTAATTTTTTAATAACCAATTGACTTTAGATTTACACACATTGTTTAATAAGATGAGAAAGCCTTTTGATTTTTAATGGTATCCAATAATTACTGCCAGAGTTATGGCCCTTGATCACTTTGAAAAATCTTGTGGATGCTCCAGAGGCTAAGTTAATATCCGATTGACTTCAAGTGTTTAAGGTCATGAAAAGAAGAAGCCTATTGAATTGCAACGATTTCCTATAATTACTGCCTTTGTTATGGCACATTATCACTCTGAAAAATCTTGTTGATGCTCTAGTTAGAAGTGCTAAAAATGTCACCATCTTTTGAAAGAGATAATCTGAGGTAAATGAAATATGTCAAAAATTGACCAGCTGGCAAAGGGAACCAATATTTTAAACAGATTCTGATGATTCTTTCTGAAGAATATATTATTAACATAATTTTGACATATATTCTCTAGGTAATAATTACATGACTGCTGAAGGCCTGATGGATGATATTGTTGCCATTCTACGATTTTTTGCTGGAAAAATCAGTGGAAGTCAAAGGTATTGTTATTCTTTCTAATGACTGTAATTCTATGAGTTGTTACAGTATTTTTGGAGATATGTACTTTTATTGACTGTGAAAAAATGAATGAGTTAATACTTTTATTGACTGTAAAATAATGAGCTGTTTAATACTTTTATTTAGTGTGAAATAATGAGTCAATACTTTTATTGACTTTGAAATAAAATACTTTTATTGACTGTAAAATAATGAGTTGTTTAATACTTTTATTGAGTGTGAAATAATGAGTAAATACTTTTATTGACTTTGAAAAAATGAGTTAATACTTTGATTATTGAGTTAATACTTTTATTGACTTTGAAATAATGAGTTGTTTAATACTTTTATTGACTGTGAAATAATGAATTGTTTAATACTTTTATTGACTGTGAAATAATGAGTTGTTTAATTTTTTTATTGACTTTGAAAAAATGAGTTTTATTATTGAGTTAATATTTTTATTGACTTTAAAATAATGAGTTGTTTAATACTTTTATTGACTGTGAATTAATGAGTTAATACTTTTATTGACTGTAAAATAATGAGTTAATACTTTTATTGACTGTAAAATAATGAGTTAATACTTTTATTGACCGTCAAATAATGAGTTAATACTTTTATTGACTGTAAAATAATGAGTTAATACTTTTATTGACTGTCAAATAATGAGTTAATACTTTTATTGACCGTCAAATAATGAGTTAATACTTTTATTGACTGTCAAATAATGAGTTAATACTTTTATTGACTGTCAAATAATGAGATGTATTTAACTTTTTGTTTACAGTTCTGGAGGCCAGGGTAAACAAGAAATGCAGATATTAGTTGAAGGAATTCTGTCTATATTGTCTCATTCACCTCTGAGTATCAGATATCATGAAGGCTTCCAGGAACTTGTCTGGTACGTATTAATCTTATTTTTAATGTCGATGAATGTCATTTTGATATTTTCAACAGACATGTCTGTCACCTATAGGTCTTATTTATTGCCATTTTAACTTGAAGTTCTGATTATTAATATTTCATGTGACAATAACCAGCTTTACCGAGACCTGTTTAAAAGCTATACCATGAACTGGGGACAGAATTTACATATCAGGGCTGGATTAAGAGGGGTGGGGTCTGACTGGATTGCAGCTAGGGACCCCAATTTGAAAGGGAACCCTGAATTAGTTCTCAAAAGATTTTGTACCATAAATAGATATTTCATATGTTACCGTAGAGTGTAACAAGGGGGATATAAAACTTCGGCAAGTAAGACAACCAGGGGTCATGCATCAGAATATGGCCCCTTTTCACTGTTGATGCTAGGGCCCCGAGTTACATTTTCAGGCAGTGGTCCCATGCAAGCTTAATTCTGGCCTGATAGACTCTATACACTATTTACCCCTATAAGGATGCCATATGAAGAGTCCAGGAGAAGAACTATCTAAGTCACATTTTTGTCTTTTAGCATAAAAGGCAAAACAGACTTTTGCACAAGAATGCTTGACACGAACAGAACAACGAGTGGGTTTAATTACAACTTCAAAATGATGTTTAATATGAATCATAATTACAAGTACAACAACTGACTTCCACTTTTCAGCCAAATTAATTTCAAATAAAGGGTACGATGGACTTGTATTTGTCTGTGAGGTCCATTTCAGAAGGTCCTTTGTTCGATGTGACTCCGATTGTTTTTACCTGAAATTGATTGTTCCACAGAAATCTTTTACAATTTGCTACCAGATGGCGCCATTAACTGGGGTTCGTTGAAAAAGTGACTTAGATTGTTCTTCCCCGGGGCTCTTCATATGTTAATAATAATAATAATAATGACTTTATTTAAGGAAGGTTGAAGATTAGGCTATAATATGTTAATAGTAATAATAATAATAATAATAATGACTTTATTTAAGAAGGGTTGAAGATTAGGCTATAATAGCCTTTCTAACACTCTGTCTTTCACACTGTCTGGTACTTGAGCTGCTAAAGGGATAAAAATGTTTCAATGAAATAACACAGAATTGTATTTATTTAAAGCGGAGTTGGATGGCCGAATGGTTAGCACATGCGCATTGTATCATAGTCTGTCATTGAGTCAATTGGCGTGGTTTCGAATCCCCGGTTGTACGTGACAAGGAGTAGGGTGGCCTGTCCAACCTCGTGGGTTTTCTCCGGGTCCTCCGGTTTCCTCCCACTGCTACAGGTACAGACCCCTAGTACACACAAGAGAATTATTGAAATAAAATTGAACCATATGTTAGTTCTGAAATGACCTAGTTTGTGTCGAGTGGACGTTAAACCCCATTTCTCTCTCTCTCTCTCTCTCTCTCTCTCTCTCTCTCTCGATTCACCGGTTGTACGTGACAAGGAGTAGGGTCGACTGTCCATCCTCGTGAGTTTTCTCCGGGTCCTCCGGTTTTCTCCCATTGCTACAGACCCCTAGTACGCACAAGAGAATTATTGAAATAAAATTGAACTTAGTTTGTATCGGGTGGACTTTAAACTCCATTCCTCTCTATTTATTTAAACAGGAAGTATTTATGTCCAGGATTAATTTCTCTGTTGGGAACACCAAAAGCTGAGAAGAGTATATTGATGCAGAAATCATTGTCTATGGAAGAAGGTGTTGGAATTGCTAGAGGCTCAGCTAGGTCTACGTCTGCTCCAAATATAAACATATCAACTGCTAAAATTATTTATCTGTAAGTTTCTTTCGAATGTTTAGAGGACCATGTTGTTGTCCATCAATTGTATATGTGATCAAGTCTGGACAGAAGGCACCTGTCACAGACTTTGTCAGATACAAATTATCACATGTACTTTAATATATACATTGTGTGATATGTACTGGACAAAGTCTGTGACAGGTGACTGAAGTCCAGGCTTGTATATATATCGGGGGGGGGGGGGGAATGGCCAAATGGTTAGCACGTGCGCGCTGTATCATAAAACCTGTCATTGAGTCAACTGGCGTGGTTTCGAATCCCCGGTTGTACGTGACAAGGATTAGGGTCGCCTGTCAAACCTTGTGGGTTTTCTCTGGGTCCTCGGTATCCTCCCAATACTAAAGACCCCTACGCGCAAGCGAATTATTGAAATAAAATTAAACCAAATGTTAGTCCCAAAATGACCTAGTTTGTGTATATATACGTTGTGTGATAATTTGTACATAACAAGGTCTGTGACGGGTGCTTGATGTCAAGGCTTGCATGTGATAGAACTGGTTAGAACACATTCCAAATATAATTTTAACAGAATGACTGACTCTCTTTCCATATTGTATTTATATTGTCCCCCGCCTTTCGAAGAAAGCAGGGGACTATTAAAATGGGTTCGTCCGTCTGTCTGTCTGTCTGTCTGTCTGTCTGTCCGTCTGTCTGTCCGTCTGTCTGTCCGTCACACTTTTTGGGACACAATAACTCTCTTCCTAATTGAGCTAGAATGTTCAAACTTGGTGTATGTGTTTATTAGGTCAATGCCTTGATGGAGTTCGAAGATGAGCATTTTCCGCTTAGGGTAAGCAGAGATAAGCAATTTGATTGGTTGATGCTTTGGGACACGATAACTCTCTTCCTAATTGGGCTAGAATGTTCAAACTTGGTGTATGTGTTGATTAGGTCAATGCCTTGATGGAGTTCGAAGATGAGCATTTTCCGCTTAGGGTAAGCAGAGATAAGCAATTTGATTGGTTGATGCTTTGGGACACGATAACTTTTAATTGAGCTAGAATGTTCAAACTTGGTGTATGTGTTTATTAGGTCAATGCCTTGATGGAGTTCGAAGATGAGCATTTTCCGCTTAGGGTAAGCAGAGATAAGCAATTTGATTGGTTGATACTTTGGGGCACGATAACTCTCTTCCTAATTGAGCTAGAATGTTCAAACTTGGTGTATGTGTTGATTAGGTCAATGCCTTGATGGAGTTCGAAGATGAGCATTTTCCGCTTAGGGTAAGCAGAGATAAGCAATTTGATTGGTTGATGCTTTGGGACCTGATAACTTTAGTTCTAATTAAAAGGGAGAGTGAGGACACTTGGTGTATAGCTTTATTATATCAATACCTTGACTAAGTCTCGATAATGAGCATTTTCTGCTTAGGGTAAGCAGAGCGATAAGCAATTTGATTGGCCGAGACTTTGGAACACATTAACTCCTTTTCTAATTGAGCTAGAATGTTCAAACTTGGTGTAGGTGTTTATTAGGTTAATGTCTTGATGGAGTTCGAAGATGAGCATTTTGTGCTTAGGTTAAGCAGAGATAAGCAATTTGATTGGTCGAGACTTTAGAACACAATAACTCTCATTCTAGTTGAGTTAGAATGTTCACACTTGGCATAGGTGGCTATTAGGTGAATGCCTTGATGGGGTGTGAAGATGAGAATTTTTTGCTTAGAGTAAGCAGGGATAAGCAATTTGATTGGTTGATGCTTTGGGACACGATAACTTTAGTTCTAATTAAGTGAGAGTGAGGACACTTGGTGTATAGCTTTATTATATCATTACCTTGACTAAGTTTGATAATGAGTATTTTCTGCTGTCATGTCATGGCTGAGTTCAATTATTAACATTGGTCGATGCTTTGGGACAAGATAACTTTGATTCTATCTGATAGAGAGTGCTCAAACTTAGTGTAAAATTTGATTGCTCGATACTTTTGAAAAAAATAAATGTGCGATTAATTAATGTGTCATCTATTTATTTTGGGATTTCGGCGGGGGACATCAGCCTCACTGTTGGCTTGTTTTAGTATAGGTAATGAGTTAGTTCGTCTTGTGAGTAATATTAGTTTGTTAAGACAAGTATTGATTAGAATGATTGGCTCTCATTCCATATTGTATTTATATTTTAGTATAGGTAATGAGTTAGTTCGTCTTGTGAGTAATATTAGTTTGTTAAGACAAGTATTGATTAGAATGATTGGCTCTCATTCCATATTGTATTTATATTTTAGTATAGCTAATGAGTTAGGTTCGTCTTGTGGGTAATATTAGTTCGTTAAGTATTAATTAGAATTTCTGGCTCTCATTCCATATTATATTTATATTTTAGTATAGCTAATGAGTTAGTTCGTCTTGTGGGTAATATTAGTTCGTTAAGACCAGTATTAGAATCACTGTTCCATCGTACGCTGCTCTATCCTCCACCCCAACACAGACTGGATGCACTCAAAGCTATAAACGAGGTTTGTTTCTTCTTTTTTTTCTTTTCATTTTAAAATGCTTTGCATTACTGAAATTCTTGTTCTTCAATTTTGCGATGGACCATCGGGATAGTCGATGCTCCCTCTTAACTTGTAACGGGGGTTTGGATGATTTAAAGCATGTGCGTTGTATCATGAGGTCTGTCATTGAGTAGAGTGGCATGGTTTCCATTCCCTGCTTGTACATAACAAGGAGTAGGTTTGCCTGTCCATCCTCATGGGTTTTCTTCGAGTCCTCTGGTTTCCTCCGACAGCTGAAGACCCCCTATTGAAATAAAATTGAACCATATATTAGTCTCTCTCACTCTCTCTCTCTCTCTCTCTCTCTCTGTATAATATATTTATCTCCCTCTAGAATGTTCTGTGATTATTTATTTATTTATTTTTGATTAGGTATTATCTAGTCCCGAACTCGTCGTAGATTTAACGGCACCACCGATACAGGATAACGGACAGAAATCTAACAAGATGCATCAAGATGTACCATTATTAAAACTGTAAGTTCAAATCATATTAGACAGATGTTAACTGTCTCAGGGCCGGATTACATTAAAGACTTCAGAGGCTACAGCATCAGGAGCCTTCGCAGTCTAGACAGCCTCCAGAGATTAAATGAAAAGTTGTTTCATTTGTGAATGCTGAATCAAATTTTTTTTTTTTTTTTGAAAAGTTGAAACAGGAAATTAAAGACAGTACAATCCATGTCTTGCTTTACGGAATGATGCTATGTGGATTAATTAGAAAGCCAGGTCCCTAGTTCACAAAGTATTCTCAGACTTAAGTTAAGAATTTACTCAACTTTAAATCACTATTTATGAGAAATATCTTTGATCCAGAAACACCAATCTTTGCACTTATTGATGTATTTGATATATTAAAACAACAACAGTTTTATAAAAGGCTATATTTTAGTGAAAATAATGCGAACAATTTTGAATAAATTCTTAACTGAAGTTTTATAATGCTTTGTGAACACGGGGCCTGTCCTTGAAAGATTTTGCTCAAATTAATAATAATAATAATATTGTTAATACTGAAGAACAGTTCGTAGCTTGGTTATATGGCATCAAACATTATCAACCAACAGTGTAGACTTTGTCAGTCTCTTATTTGGTTACAAATTTTTATGTTTTGAATTTTTAAACAAAACATCTTTCATGGAATTCAAAATAAAAGTAGGCTGTAGTGCCTCTGTCCGGGCAACAAAATTTCCCTCATAGCACACTGCATGGCGTATGTCCGTTTTCATTAGCCCTGTAGGAGCAGAACAGTGGGATGTTAAAACCCCATTTCATTTTGTTCTAATTGAATAATTAAGAATTATTGTGTGTATTTTCAGTATTGTAGACTCTCTACAGGAATCTTGTCATTGTAACGATACTGCCGTCTGCTTTACCAGTGTTACATGTGCTGATCAGTTACTTGGTACACTTGAACGATTAAGTAAAGGTGAAGGCCTCACGGAGAATATAGCCGATGAAATAAATAATTGCTATCTAGATTTTGAAAAAGGTAAGAATATTTTATAGGATGATATTGGGAAAGTAATTCATGTTTTATCCTTGAGGAACAAAGACTTGGTAGTGAATTTCTGAAAAAAATGATGGTGGTAGTTTATGTTCACTAAGGTGTAGCATAGGCCTGATTTAGCCTTTCTACCTATAATAACAAAACTTTTTTTTAAAAATCTAAACATGTCTTAACATATATTATTATGAAAAACAATTTAAAATTGCATCTGGTTGCTGTGTTTTATTTTTCATAGTTAAAAAATAATAAATTTGGGGGCTTATGTATTAGAAGGGGATAATGTAAGCAAAATGTCGGAAAACATAAAAGGGGAACAACTCCATCCCTGTGTTTTCCACAACATGACAAAGTCTTCTTGTTGTTTATTAGACCTAATAAGGACATATATTCTAATGGTCAAGATAGTATAATATTCAATTGGTGGCTGCCTTGTCGCTGGAAATTCTTGTGGTTTACGCAATTGACACCTTTCCAGGGACTGAGAGTGACCTCTAGTTTCAAGTTTAAACTGAAAATATATAATGGAGTTACTTCCCCTTGACCTAGGACATAACAAGCAGTAATCTATGAGGATGTTTTTATACTTTGAAATAAAAACAGGTCATTGCTGCCATTTTCAATTGACTCGGTGGTGTCTGAGAATCATAACATTTCTTTTTAAATGGCCTTATTTTTAGATGTATTCAGATCGAGTGATTTACACAATCGTTCTGTTATACTAGAAGAAGATGGTGGATCTGTCAGCCATTCTCGTAATTCAGAAGATGAAGAGGATGATGACTCAGATGATGAAAATACAAAGGTTGGTGTTTTCTACTTTTTTACGTGACAACGATTTGGGTTGCCTGCCTAACCTTGTAGGTTTTATCCAGAAAATCCTTTTTCATCTCACTTTGAAAGCAAATTTATTGTAATAAAGTTATACAGTCCGTCTTTCTGTCCTGTTTTTATTTCTTGAGAAGATCTCATTTCCAGCGCCCAATGAAGCCATGGAAGGGTTTTGAAATGGATACCATCCCCGCTTCTGTCCCAATATTCTTTACAGAGCATAAATCATTAAAGATATATTTATTAAACTATGTATCAACCTGTTGTAGTAGTCTTCATGAAACTTTGTTTGCATATCAACTATTAGAAATTTCTGTGTTTCCATGGAAACAAATTTGACTTAAATTTTGGTATACAAAGTCATGGGATGTTGATAACTGTTGAATCATCTTAATTTCTATAAAAACAGGGATTAGAATCACCGAAGATAAAACTGGGGATGATTGGTCGACAGATCAGTGAAGTAGACGAAGAGATGGAATTAAAGATAACCATACAGAACCAACTACAGACGGCCCAACGTCAAGAGATGGCACGGCGTCATAGATTGTTACGAGATAAATTTGAAGCTGTTGAACGACAGAATGCCAAGTTATTTTTGTTACAGTTTAAACGTGTTTTACCCCAACTACTGAATATGGATAGTATTAGTGATGTTGATCAGGGTTTAAAACAATTCGCTTCTAATTTCTGTTCAGGTAATCGAATTATTATTTATTTTAAAACAGTCTTACAACAATCTGATTAAAATATAGATTTATATTTCATTTCGTTTTTGTATACTTTCGATTATCTACACTACATGAAGATCTGACCAGTTGTACTTGGAGGTCGTGTCAGAGTTCATACGACCTACTTTTGACCCAATGATGTCAGACATTTGATTAACCAATCAGCGTTGATGTTTCTAGTGGGTTACCCACAGTTCCATGCACTCACGCGAAAAACTCGCCGTAACAGACCGTTTCATTGACTAATCCCTCACATCATTGAGACTGCAGGTTATATAAAATCTTACCAAGATCCAAGTGTAGTAAAGATAAGTAAAACGATATTTTGAAATATAAAAAACGAAACAAAATAGGATCTGTGTTTTAATCAGATTGATTTTACAGGTAATGTCGTCAGTAGAATGTGATAATGACAATATTTGTATATATTACAGGTAATGTCATCAGTAGAATGTGATAATGATAATATTTGTATATATTATAGTAATGTCTTCAGTAGAATGTGGTAGTGACGATATTAAACTGTATTTGAATATATATTATAGGAATGTCGTCAGTAGAATGTGGTAGTGACGATGTTAAAGACTTGGTATCTGGTGTTATATTAAATGCTGATGGTATTTATACTGTATCTATACTAGCGTTACTCCTGTGTTTAAAACTTAATATTATTGGTTACTATAGCAACAAAGCTGCCGAACTACCATTAACTGAGGTAAGACTGACAGATAAATAATACCAGTTTGTACAGTAATTCCCTTTAGTTTCTGGGGGGGGTGGTTGACCGAATGGTTAACATATTATAAGGTGTCATTGAGTCAACTGGCGTCGTTTCGATTCCCCACTTGTACGTGACAAGGAGTAGAGTGGCTTGTCCTACTTCGTGGGTTTTCTCTGGATACTCCGGTATCCACACACTTCCTTTTATAAAGGAAATAAAATTGAACCATATGTTAGTCCCGAAATGACCTAGTTTGTGTCGAGTGTACATTAATCCCCATTTCTCTCTTTCTCTCTCCCTTTAATTTCTGGGGTGTTGGGTGGTCTAACGCTTGAACTTTAGATCATAAGGTCTATAATTGAGTCAAGTGGTGTGGTTTCATTCCCAAGCTTGTACATGACAAGTAGTTCGATCTCTAGGTCCCTCGGTTTCCTTGCACTGTTAAGGACCAGCAAATTATTGAAATAAAAGTGAACCATAAGTTATTCTCAAGTTATTCAGGCACCTAAAGACTTGTACACACAAGCAAATTATTGAAATAAAATTGAAATGACCGTTAAACTATCTCTCTCTCTCTCTCGCTCTCTCTCTCTCTCTCTCTCTTATGGATCCTGTATCAGAAGATGAAAATAACAAGTACAATATTAATATTAAGGTATATATTTATTTACAGAAAGAGTTTTTAGATGAAGCATTAGGTAGTGGTTTAATTGTGTATCTATCACCAGCATGGTTGAGTGAAGTATATGTACAGATATTAACTACAAATATACTAGAAACAGCTGGTTACAGTAAGAAAGATGATGCAGCTCTTATAAATATGTTGAAAGGTAAAGTTTTCATTTTCAGAGATCATGATTCGGGTTTTGTCAGTTTCTAGCTCAGATTCATGAATATGTTGGGAGAGTAAATCAAGCTATTATCGGCTCATTTCCAAAGACGACCAGCTTTTATCCTTGTCGGCTAATCCTTAATAGTCATACCTTTGTGTGAATTGGCCATATGGCAATTACAGTCTCGTGCATCTCAGAATCCAAGAAATAGGCACATGTAGCGACAGTTTTTATTATCTCATAAATAAGCTCCTTTGCATTAGCCCTTTTGGTACAGAAAAGTAAGACTTTTGCATGGAAAAGGTCACTAAAACCTACTCTTATTTCAAACACTAACTGTTGAGGGTTCTTTTACGTGGTCCCTCGCCTTTAAATCCCAATGAAATTTCTCTCCCGGTTAGCGAGGCAACCTCTTGCTCACCAAATCAGTCATTTCACATGCTGGTAACCATTTTGATTACCCCCAGCTCTACTGTCATTAGCTATATGACATTGTATATTTTTATAATGTAGATATTGATGGATTAGACAGCCAGCTCTCATATCGTTAGCTATATGTATTATATTTTTATAATGTAGATATTGATGGATTAGACAGCCATGAAATAGGAGGACAGTTATTATGTGTAGTTAAAGAAAGATGTGGTTTTATGACTTTAACACAGGAAACTACAACAATGTCTAATTCTAGAACAGTAGAAGCAGGTAATTATCTATATGGTTGTAATTTACTATTATTATTTTGACTAATCATAGCTGGGTGACTAGAATCAAAGCCTTGCAATTCAGTAAGCGAATCGTGAGAAGGTGAATCGCAATACATCGATTCAACGATATATATCGTGCCAGCACTAGTATTGACTAAGCCACCTTGGCTCCCTGCAGGCTTATAAGTAAATATGAGGCTCATAAGGCAAGTTTTACTTTAACCAGGGGAGTTGAATGGCCGAATTGTTAGCACATGCGCGCTGTATCATGAGGCCTATAGTCAATTGGCGTGGTTTCGAATCCCTGGTTGTACGTGACAAGGAGTAGGGTCCTCCAGTTTTCTCCCACTGCTAAAGGACCCCTACGTGCAAGCGAATTATTGAAATAAAATTAAACCATATGTTAGTCCCGAAATGACCTAGTCTGGGTCGAGTGGATGTTAAACCCCATTTCTCTCTCTCTCTCTTTTAGTTAACCAGAATTTCATATGATTAATTTTGAAATTATTTTTACAGGAAAGAAACTTGCTAAGTTAATATTATATGTCTGTTATGATGAGATACTGGACGTTCTCTCGGTTTTATTAAATGGTAAAAGTTCTTGTGGTACTGGTAATAGTTTAGCATTACTCCTCGGTACAGAGGGGGCCAAAGAAGAAACAATGAGAGCCCGTAATGCCATCTGTGTTAGTCTTGATGGGCTACATAAAACAGCCAGATTATGCTGCACCTTGGGTAAGTTAAAGTCATTTTTCGAAAAAAATCAAATCTTACATTGTTTAATCGATCGATGGTATACACAAGACCTTGGTTAGCCGAATGGTTAACTCGTGTGGGTGAAATCACAAGGTCTATCATGGCGTCAAGTGGGGTGGTTTAGATTCTCCATTTGTACCTGACAAGGAGTAAGGCTGCCTTTCCAACCTTGTGTGTTTTCTCCGGGTCCTCGGGTTTCCTTCCACTGCTAAAGACACCTACGTGCAAGCGAATTATTGAAATAAAATTGAACCATATGTTAGTCCCGAATATGCCTAGTTTGTGTCGAGTGGGCGTTAAAACCCATTTCTCTTTCTCTTTTTATAATCAAAAGGCTTTCTGTGTATTTTTCTAACACTGACATTAAACAATCCATCAAATCACGCTCATGTTTTAAAGATGATAATATAGTTACTAGTATGGTGCGGTTCTGACCCGATACTCAGCGATACTCATGGGGTGCCGCTGGCTTATGTTGTCTATACCCTAGATAAGATGTTGTCTTCAAATATTGACAAAGTTTCAATTCACCATATCTTTGTAAATTCTGAATGAAACTTTTACGAAAATTACGATGTTCTATGTGGGGAAATTTTGCTTGACCAACACGCATATTTATTTCATCTCTAGGTTTGCAGCAAAGATGTGGCAGCGTTTTTACTCAGCTAGCAGCAACATCTTGTGTTAAAGAAGATATGAAGCCGGACGGTAAACAACATAAAACGGGAGTTCTTCCGACTAAACCTAAAATAGCCCGGTTCCACGCGGCCCATGTACTGAGTATGGATGTTGTTATGACAACAGGATTAGAAATGGGGAGTCATTCAGCTGATTGTTGGAAACATGTATTCAGGTATGGCAAAAAAAAATAGGGTCGGTTGGTTGGAAAATAATGCTGATTATTATAATAATGCTGATTCGGTCCAAAATTTCAGTGTAGGAATTTGTCTGCAGAAAACCACGCCAAGACCAATTTATAAAACCTTTCCCCGAATTCACAAAGCATTCTCAGACTTAAAGGTCACTGGAAAAGCTTCAAATTTTTTTAAAAATAATGCAAGTAATTATGTCAATATATTGTTTCCATTAGTATAACACGAAGCCGAATGTCAATATTACTCGCAGAAGGTAAATTTCAACGTTTCAACCATATGTTAGTCCCGAAATGACCTAGTTTGTGTCGAGTGGACGAGTGGACACGGACGTTAAACACCATTTCTCTTTCTCTCTCTCTCTCTCTCTCTCTCTCTCTCTCTCTCTAAAGGTGTGACTAAAATTTGAATAATGAATAATATTTTATGAAGTTGATTTCAATGTTTACATGTATACATCTTATTGCTTTTTTAGTTTATTTATTTTATTTATTTAATTTCTGTATCATATTTTGTAAAGGTATCTGTGTGCTATAAAACTGTACAATAATAATAATAATAATATTTATAATTTAGATGTTGTGCCCATATATCAGAATTAGAACACACATACTTCAGTGGTGGTAACAACCAATCAAGTTTACCCAAGGTTCAACATGGACAGACCACAGATCTAAATATAGATATGGCTCCACCGTAAGTTAAATTCTACGCATTAAAATCTAACCCTGTCTGTAGAGAGAATAAAATTAGAAATCTATTGGTGGCGATCAGGCTTAAGTGAGATTGTGCGGATATAGACATCAGGGACCGAAGCACAAAATGGATCTTGGATGGACAGGCACAGTGCTGTATCTGCTTCCTTTTAATGGTGAACAGAAAGAATTGCCGTTATAGAATGCTTATTTGCATAGACTCTAAGGCTCCCAATCTATTTGACTGTGACTGTGTTGGCTGAGAAAGTTCCTCTGGATCTTTCAGTGTGTTTTCTTCTTGTTAGTGGTACAGGACGGGCCGGGGTCATGGTAAACAAGGTCTGGTCATTCGGATGGGTCGTAAAAGAAACCTTGACAGAATGGATGAATGGTTAGCACATGCGTGCTGTATCATAAGGTCTGTCATTGAGTCAACTGGCGTGGTTTCGATTCCCCGGTTGTACGTGACAAGGAGTAGGATTACCTGTCCAACCTCGTGGGTTTTCTCCACAAGCGAATTATTGAAATAAAATTGAGCCATTTGTTTGTCCTGAAATGACCTAGTTTGTGTCGAGTGGACATTAAACTCTCTCTCTCTCTCTTGCCCCCCATCAGTTTTTAGTGTCTTTGTAAATGCTTCTGTTACCTACAGAAGAATAGAAATAGGACAACTGTCATCGACGCCTTAGTTTGTTGCCTGGCAACCATTATTTCTTTTATTTTTGTTAAATTTTCATTTGTATTTTGAAATTTTATTAACAGAAATGAAAATGAACTGTATGCTTCACCTGTTGTACCAGCTGTACATGTTGCCCCTCAAATCAACATACTTGAACTCATCCGTCAGTCTAGTATAGAATCAGGTTGGGACAATTCATTGACTGGAGGAGGGGTGTTAACACATGCCCAGGCTACTAAAGCGTTATGTGGATTGTCACAAGAAGTAGATAGGTGAGATCAAAGTTTTACAAATTAAATTTATGTTTAAATCCAATCTTTCTTGGTTTGATTTATAAATCCTTAACCCTTTCACAAATGATTTAACAGTTTCCTCCCACGGCTAAACTTTTTAAATAGATTTGAACCATGTGTTAGTCCCAAAATGACCTGATTTCTTACACTCTCATTTAGTGACATGACTAAACATTCACATTAAAATGACAAGACCTTTGAATTAGGTGAAAGAGATAATGTCGATTTAATTAAATGTTCCACTAATCTATAAAATATAGCCTTTCTCCGGGACTGGGACCTAAAGGGTTTAAACTTTATTTTAATTGATTCGAATCTTTCCTTGTAGTTTGTTTGAAGATGCTGCGAAGAAGTTAAATTTGGTAGCCTTGTTGAGTTTTCTCACAGAGTTGGGCGAGTCCAGTCGATTGCAGCTGCGTAAATTTAATTATTCTGACGAGTCTGGTACTGGTGTCGGTCGATTACCAACCAATGCACTTCACTTGTATCGACTACAAGAAGTTCTCATGAAGGTTGTCAATGGATCACGACCCTTGTTACATCTGATTAGAGTCTGGAGTGTCATATCTCCTTATTTGGTTGAGGTTAGTATATATCTCCTTATTTGGTTGAAGTTTGCATATGTATATATATACATCTCCTTATTTAGTTGAGGTTTGTATATATATATTATTTCCTTATTTGGTTGAGGTTTGAATATGTATATATATATGTCCTTATTTGGTTGAGGTTTTTATATATATTATTTCCTTATTTGGTTGAGGTTTGCATATCTTATTATTTAGTTGGGTTTCTATATATATATATACAGGACTGTATTTCCTTATTTGTATTGTTTTATTTGACGTAAAGGACAATACAAGATTTTGCCCTTTATTTACCTAAATAATTCACATTGTGACAATATTTGACTGCTCAGATTTTGTATGCAGGATTTTACTCTTTATTTACTTAAAGATTCACAATCCAACATCCATTGTGGATTGTTCTGAAGACTCACCATCTTTAGACATACATTTCTTTATTTTCTGGCAATCTATCTTTTATTTTACTAGAAGCACAAGTCTAATGTTCACAGGAGTTATTCATGCTAAACAAATAAATCTAGGGCAGTAAATAGTTCACATGTATAAAACCAGCTTTAAATCTAATCTAAAGACAAGTATCTTAATAAATAAGTGCACATGATGAGGAGTAATGAAACCTACATCAATCCCTAGCATTAGTCGAAGTTTGATACTGAATTTTCTGATTTAGTCATGAAGAGTGGTAATCAATTATTTATAGAAAAAAAACAAATAAATAAGTAATTAATGAATGTAATCTATTTATTTAGACCTCATTGTTGGCATGTTAACAGCTAAAGATGAGATCTAAAATGTAAATACATTATGATTTTATATTTCAGGCAACAGGACACCAAGATCGTAGTATAAGTAAAATGGCTGTTACCTGTGTACATGAGTTTATTGTTGCTATGTTGAGTAACCATGAAGAACTGCCTCACTATCATGTTAATGAGTTTCTGTGTAAGACGTTTGAAGATATGTTATGTTTAGAATTATGTGATGGAGATGTACAGGATCAGGTCAGTTTAAGATTAAATGATTAAATCGGTCAACACTAGCCTGGAGGTCGCGTGTTGATCCCTGCATTGGTTGCTAAAGTTGGTCAGGATTTTCCGACGTGGTCTAGTCGTCCGGATGGAATGAAAAACCGAGGTCCTGTGTATACATTGGCGTGCACGTAAAAGATCCCTTGGCAGTTGGAATTCGATATAAGAGTATGCCATAGTGCCGCTGCCCTGGCAAAATTTCCCTCATAGCACACTGTATGGCATATGCCCTTCTTCATTAACCCAGTATAGGAGCAGAACAGTAGGACGTTAAACCCCATTTCATTTTCATTCCATTGAATCAGCCAAAACTAGGATCAAACCCATGATCTCCTGGTTATTGGGCAAGCACCTTACTCATTCAACCACAGAGGTTCATCAATTAATATTGATATGTTGATAGTTGGCTTAGAAGATTTGTGCATGGTTGTAATATGTCCATTCCTAGACTGGCTGTCCAAATTCTTGTGCTAATGAATAATACAATTTATTCCAGTATTTGAATCAATCCGGCTGTTTTGATAGAGCAGGGTAAAGTTAATGTAGCACTATATATGACAGTAAATCTTGAACAGGTGCTCTTAATAATGTACGTATTTTGCTTAATGACTAATCCACGGCTGACGACACGAAATTCGATAAGAAATGTCTGTGAAAGAAACCTGAAAATAATCCCTGTATTGAAGTTTGCTATCAGGTAAATTGATACAGGTAAGATAGTGACGGGCTAGATGAACAATCTGTTTTATTGCAGAGTGTCGTCTGATTACGTATTTACTTTCAGATTGTATGTTCTATATGTGAGGAAGTTGAAGCTTGTACAGCACAGATACAATCAGGGTGGCGTCCCTTGTTTGGAGCTCTTCGATCTGTGAAGATAGAATATACAGCTAATGAGGCTGTGAATGAAGCGAGACAGAGACATATCGCAGCTGTGTTAGATGTATTTGATGTTTATCTGAGTACAGATAATATATTGGTGTACGCCAACGCTACAGTAGATTGTATTCTATGTCTTCTCAAATATGTACACGGACCAGGTGAGTTGTATACAGGGGTTAAGAGAAGGGGATACTCCGATCTCAAATGAAAAAAGATCATGTGGATTCTTCACAATCAGATTGTATCGTTGACCACGACGTTGCCTTATATTTAAACATTACGAGTTTTAAAGATCACATTAAATAAAAGGTAATTATATCCAGTCAACCAGTAGATTCGAATAGTAGAGGCCCGGTCCCACTGCACTTACGGATGCAAAGAGGATGTAAAACGGGGAAAAAACGTTTGAAAACGCCATGCATCCGTTGTGTACTCACTGCATACGTGTTTCATATGCTCTATCCATCGAGCATCCGTTCACTTTGGGATGTATGTATCTGGTATATTGAAGAATGTCGGAGCTGTCATCCACTTCCATCCGCTTTCATCCGCTAGGCTTCCGATGAACATCCATTTAACAACCCCGCTACATATTCCCCACATTCGTTCTTTTTTCGCAAATTTTTGTCAATTTTGTCCATTTCTGGAACGGATGAAAACGGATGGAGCCACCCCCGAAAGTTTGCTCGTCCGCTGTGTCCTTTTTGCATACGTTTTGTGTCCATCGGCAACTGGGACCAGGCCTTAAAGGCTGTTGGTGTGCTGTGATGTGCTGGAGACTGGAACTGGAGGCTCTCGGATGTGATAAATTTATCTGACACACTCTTTAATATCTATTGGTGAATATTTCCAAACTATCAGGAAATCTACTGGTGAGTGTGGCAATGGCTCACTAACCAGGCAGTCCTGGGTTCGCTCCCTGGGTTGGTTGAGATAGTTCCTTGGGTGGTTTCTCTTGTCAGTGGTGCAGAACTGAGGACCTGGCACGGAACTTGGTTTAGTCCTGTGCACACATTGCTGTCCACGTAAAAGATCCCTTGACAGTTGGAATGCCAAGTAGAGTAGGCAGGAATACTGGTGTCTGGGCAAATATCACTTATAGCATTCTGTATGACATATGCTCATCTTCTTTAGATGTTGGGGGGTTGAATGGCTGAATGGTTAGGTCTGCCATTGAGTCAGCTGGTGTGGTTTCGAATCCCCGGATTTATGTGGCAAGGTGTAGGGTCGCCTGTCCAACCTCGTGGGTTTTTCCGGGTATTCTGGTTTCCTCCCACTGCTAAAGAGCCCTACGCACAAGCGAATTATTGAAATAAAATTGAACAATGTGTTAGTCCCGAAATGACCTAGTTTGTGTTGAGTGGACGTTAAACCCCATTTCTCTCTCTCTCTCTCTCTCTCTCTCTCTCTCTCATTAGACGTTAAATCCCATTTCATTTCATTTGTATGATTTTAGGTATGTTTGAATATGGAAGTGATGATGAGTCTGATTCAGGAAGTGAAGTTTGTAACACGGCCATTAACAACGAGAACCTGTGTATACCAGCATTAAAATATCTGAAACGTTGCTGTGATATTCTCACATCCATGTGGAAGATGCCAGCTTGTCCACCATTTAAAGGGTCTCAGAGGTTAGTTTGTACCAGTCGTGTAGTTATTCTTCTCAAAGCAGAGATGTGGAAAGCAGCAGATGGTAGCAGTAAAATTGACTGTTTGTGTCTGGTGAATTTTCTGTTAATTGACTGTTTAATTCCCAGTAAAATTTCTTGGTTGTTCTGCTGATTTCTTGGCAAATTTGACTGTTTCTGCTGAATTCCTAGTTAATTTTACTGTTTCTGCTGAATTTTCAGCAAATTGGGGATTTTTGTTGAATTCATGGCAAATTCGTCTGTTTCTAATAAAATTCTAGCAAAATGGACTGGTTGCTTCTGTTAGATTCTCAGCAACATTGACTGATTCTGCTAATATTTTTTTGAGATTATTTGATATTTCCATAAAAGGCAAATGATTTTAAGTAGTTATCATGAAATGGACTTTGTCTGTTCCTCGAGATCCATTCTGATTTAGTTTTTGGAACGTTTCTCATATACCGTTCCAGTAACTTCATGACACTTTGCATATATCAAATCATTATAATAGCTGTGTCTTTTGTATTTAAGAAGGGGGTTGGATGGCCAAATGGTTAGCATGTGCGCGCTGCACACTGTATCATAAGGCCTGTCATTGAGTCAACTGGCGTGGTTTCGGATCCCCGGTTGTATGTGACAAGGAGTAGGGTCGCTTGTCCAACCTCGTGGGTTTTCTCCGGGTCCACTGGTTTCCTCCCACTGCTAAAAACCCCTACACGCAAGCAAATTATTGAAATAAAATTAAAAACCATGTTAGTCCCAAAATGACCTAATTTGTGTCGAGTGGACGTTAAACCCCCTCTCTCTCTTTCTCTTGTATTTAAGAAATTTCTCGGATTTAAAAAGGGAATCAAATTTAACTTACAAAGGTACTGGATGTTGATGTTTTGCTCTTGTTTTATTAGTGGTTGAAAATTGAAAAATTATTTTTATAATCCAATACCGTCTTTGTTCTTTTCAGAATTCAGCTTGGTTCTTCTGTTCGCCTCGTTGATCCCAATATTCCAAATATGAATTTTGAATCCTTTGCCAAACATTTCAATCCGAACTCATCAGATCTTGAGATCTCTCCAGACAAGGATCCTGATTGGGTAGTTGTACCTACAGACATTCAACCTGATGCCAAAAGTAGCCAATCAATAGACTCAGGAGTAATAGACGCTAGCCAATCAGAAACATCCCTACAGAATGCAACTGTTGCCGAGAATGAATGGATATCTGTTCCGTTAGATGAATTAGACAATCCGTCTGGTATTCTTCATGTATGGTTTTTGTTACTGGATGGTTTGGCTACATCAATATCGTCATGTCCGAAAACCTTCCAACCGCAGACATTAGAAATGTTATTTGAGTTGTTGAAATCTGCAGGCGACACCCCAGGTAATATTATTAAAGAAATAAAATTGTACCATATGTTAGTCCCTAAATGACCTAGTTTGTGTTGAGTACAAATTAAGCCCCATTTGTGTTGCAACTCTGAGTCACAGTGGCTAAGTGAGTGAGATGTTGGCTCGATCCTTGCATTGGCCAAGTAAGTTCATCAAGATTTTCCAGCATGGTTCCCCTTGTCAGTAGTGCAGGAGAGAGGGCCTAGCAAGGGACAATGTATAGTCGTCTGGATGGGTGTGCACATAAAAGATCCCTTGGCAGTTGGAATTGGATATAAGAGTAGGCTGTAGCGCCACTGTCCAGGCAAAGTATCTTTCATAGCACACTGTATGGCGTATGCCCGTCTTCATTAGCCCAGTCGGAGAAGAACAGTAGGATGTTAAACCCCTTTCCATTTCTCTCATGAATCTATATTTTATTTTTTTTAATTTTTTTCAGGTCCAAGTTTTGCAATACATTGTGTGAATCATCTTGTTCTTCCAATGCTGCAGTCATGGTTACGTCGTGGTTCACGTATCCAAGGTCACTGGGAGGCCGGTGCTGTTAATTTTAAACAGTGTTTAGGTCATACATCAGATCTGGTTGTAGATTATCTAAATAAATTTGTAGGTTCGTAAAATATTATAAAAAATAAATAAGCGTACAGTTAAGGTATTCACATGTTGATAAACGGAACACAATTACTATTTATTACTGAGCAATGTTTTCACCAGGAAATCAAGCAATATTGTTAACTAATGCAGATGTTCTAGAACAACAGGGGGGTTGGATGGCCGAATGGTTAGCACGTGCGCGCTGTATCACAAGGCCTGTCATTGAGTCAACTGACGTGGTTTCGATTCCCCGGTTGTACGTGAAAAGGAGTAGGGTCGCCTGTCCCACCACGTGGGTTTTCTCCGGGTCCTTCGGTTTCCTACGCGCAAGCGAATTATTGAAATAAAATTTAACAATATGTTAGTCCCGAAATGACCTAGTTTATGTCGAGTGCACGTTAAACCCCATTTCTCTCTCTTTCTCTAGAACAACAGTGTGGTTTCCAGTGAGCTTCATCAAGTCGTGAATGGCTGGTTCATGTGATGAATGGCAGAGAAATAGCGCTTGAAAGCTCATTTGACAAAATGGTCCGCTTGCTAGGCACCGGTCCAAAATCAAAACTTTGCTTCTGTTAATGCTTTCGGAATGTTCTCAAGAATGTCCTTGTCAAGTTTGATCAAGCTGTTTGCAATAAGACATCAAAAGCAATGTCCACAAGAGAAAAAGAGAAGAGTCAACAGTACCCTACGCAATCAGTGATTCAACCCTGATGTTAAGGTGCCATGCATGATGCTTTAAAAACAAAAACGAAAGTAGTAAAATGATGGAAAACACATGTTCATTAACCAATAATAACTGTATTCGTAGGTGATGCCAATAATCATAATATGTTAGAGTTTATGATGAAACAGATGTTAGATGTGTTAACAGAGTGTGTAGCTCAACCTGTAGAAAATATCTCTAGATTAGGTTGTTCTTGTATCAGGTATGTTCTAAATAATAATTCTGGTCATTATAGGGGGGTTGGATGGCCGAATGGTTAGCGCTTACGCACAGCATCATAAGATCTGTCATTGAGTCAACTGGCATGGTTGTACGTGACAAGGGATAGGGTCGTCTGTCCAACATTGGGGGTTTTCTCTGGGTGCTCCGGTTTCCTACCATTGCTAAAGACCCCTACGTGCAAGCAAATATTATTAAAATAAAATTTAACCATATGATAATCCTATGTGCAAGCAAATAATTAAAATGAAATTGAACCAGATGTTAATCTTGAAATGACCTAGTTTGTGTCGAGTGGACGTTAAACCCCATTTCTCTCTAGCTCTCGCTGGTCATTATTGTATCCACCATCTTGAATTTCTGGCATATTGGATGATCAAAAAGGTTATTTAAGTTCCAATTCAGACATGGCAGCATCCAAAACATATAACATAATAATATTGCCCGCCATATATACGATATAAGCTTGTAGCTTAGACAAATAGGGCCAATGGGCCTTATTTGTTGCTATAGGGTAGGAACTTGCCCCAAATTTTTGTTGTTGTTATATAATTAGTATAGTATGCCTCATATTTCCAGGGAATCCTCCTTCTTTTTTGAAAGTAAAATTATCAACCACCCCTTATTACATGTACATGGGACCTCATTTTTTTGTCCCATCCAAACAACTAGATACTATTACTTGTCTGGCCCACCATCTAACACCACTGTCATTTGATCAAGAAATAACCAAATGGTAAAGAGAAATGGCTTTATTAAATTTATATTGATCCTGTTTCTAGACTGTATTTAATATAAAAACACAAATTTATATGAAAAACAATCACTGATTTTATTTCACCCTATGTTTCAACAAGTTCCTCTTGTCGTTCTCAAGTAAGTAAGTAGACTGTATTTGTTATGTGTTTATATTTTACAGACATGTTTTATCGAGTGCCGGACCACTGTTGACCGAACCTATGTGGCAGATTAGTGCCGAGACGTTGCAGAGAACTCTAAACGTTACGACCTACAGTGCTAGACAGTTGATGACTCTGTTTCACGCCAACTCAGAGAATTTTTACGGGGATATCGGCCAGGTGAAAGTTGCTACAAGAAAAGACTGTACTGCCATAGAATGCATTAGATTAAAACAGCTGGCACATCAGGTATATTTAAATAAAATCAGATTCAGTTTGGTAACTCAATCGAATGGGAACCTCTAGCATCTGGTTATTCCAATCTACACCGATAGTATTTATTGCACATGCTCTCAAGATAAGAATATTATGTCACCGTTTGACATGACTTGTGGAATATGTTTGGCCTCATTCTTCGAGTCCCTTTGTTACAAACTTTTTTGAAACGCATTATGGTACACGATTCATGTACCAATGGTAAGATGTTTATTTTGTCTTAAATGTTGGATATCAGAAGCCCATCTTTTCCCAGTAAGATCACAACACTAATGTTGATTTAAATTGACAAAAAATAAATCTATTTCATACACAGGGTGCAGAAGTTTTGAGCCATTTTGTTAAAGGGTTCATGTAATTTATATGATTGTATAATTATAGGTATGAGAGTCAGGTATCTAGCTAGTTTAACACCTGTATGATTGTATTATTCCAGGTATTCTTATTAGAGAGTCAGGTATCCAGTATGACACCTGTCAAATTTAACATGGATGAAGATAAATCATTTATACTTTTACTTTATCCACCCAATCATGAAGATAGTCTAAATCCAGATCATATAATGACCAGGTTTGTTTACTTTTCTTTTTTTTTTTTTGGAGCATATGTAACACTATCTTAGTGATAACAGAGATCAGTTTAGTAAATATAATATTTATTTACATCGGAACAGAATATCAAACAGTTACAAAGATACAACTTGAACTAAACTACATCGGAAACTAGACTAAGACAGGAACACATATAACAATATTAAATCCACTATTCCGCCCCTCTGCCAAGGCAGCGGCTGAACTAAGGTGAGTCCATACACAGGTCTCTCCTTTTGTCTTGTCCTCTCCGATCGTCTCCCTAACTTTCAGCAAACTCCTCGGTATATACCTTTGGACAATAGATAGAACTCATGATCATACATGCAATTGTTTCTTTTATCTTGTCATGGTATATTTACTGACCAATGCGTATTTCTTTGAAGTCATGCGGAGCGTGTGCACAGATCATATGTAGTTTGTAAATGACATATGGGATTAATTACATGTTTAATTAGAACGTTACTAAACAGAAGTATATACAGAGTTGAAAAGTCAATATCATATATTATCAACAGCAATAAGTGATTGTCCAATTTGATGAAAGTTATAGAGTACTTTGTTACACATGTCCATCTTTATTAGTTGGTGCAGTAAAGTAAGGTGTTAAGACTCCATCAGGTGTTCTAGAAAGGATAAGATGTGGCATACTCTGGTTGTGCATGACATATGTTCTTTCACAAGAGTGTCTCAGGGAAGTGGACATTGGTTCGCTAACCTGGAGGTCCCATGTTTGATCCCTGCGTTGGTTGAGAAGGTTCGTCACCATTTTACAGCGTGGTCCTCCCTTATCAGTGGTGTAGGACAGAGAGCCTGGTAAGGGACAACATATAGTTGTTCAGATGGGACGAAAAACCCAGGTTCCTTGTACACATCAGCGTGACAGTTGGAATTCGAAATAAGAGTAGGCCATAGCGCTTCTGTCTGGGCATTATGCCCTCATAGCGCACTGCATGGCATATGCCCCTCTTCATTACCCAAATAGGATCTTACACAAGAAGATTCTGTCATCAACATCCCACACCCTTCTATACCAAAATCTACATTGTTGCCATGAAAACACAGAAATTACTAAATACAAGAAATGTCTAATAGTTTGATACTTTTAATTAGCAAAAGGCATAACTATTATTATAGGTTGATGTATGTGCAAAGTTTGTTAAAGATATCTTAAAAGTTTTATGAGATATGCTTCTGAAACAAAGCCGGGATGGATCGATGGAGCCCATTTCAATATCCCTCCTTTCAAATATTTTGTCGTGGGATAACAAAGTGATGGGCCGGATGTGGATTTTAAAAGCCAAAGCTACATACCTGGTTGAGATTAATGCCATTCCCTTATATATTGGACATGCTTTGAAAATGATGATTTAAAATGATTGTATTAAATTATATTTATTGAGTGCCATTCCGTAATATATTGGACAGGCTTTAAAAATAAAAACTTGAAATGATTGTATTAAATTATATTTGTAGAGTGCCGTTCCGTAATATAGTAGTTGGTTTATTATCACATCAGCTGTTGTTACAGACAGTGGGTTATCTTCTCTTAGATGGTGCTGAGATTAAAACAGATCCACTACCAGATTTTATACCAGAACACATAGAAACCAAATTACCAGGTAGCGACATTTATCATCTCCTAGTCAACCATCTCAATGTGTGCAGTTTTCTCTTGTCAGTTGGTGAAGGAGGCAGGGCCTGACAAGGACAGCTTTCTAGTCGTTCGGATGGTACGAAAAACCGAGGTCCCGTGTACACATTGGTGTGCACGTAAAAGATCCCTTGACAGTTGGAATCCGATATAAAAGAAGGCCGTAGTGCCGCTGTCAGGGCAAAATTTCCCCTCATAGCACACTGTATGGCGTATGCCCATCTTCATTAGCCCAGTTTGGAGCCAAACAGTAGGACTTTAAACTCCATTTCATTTCTTATTTCATTTCATTTCTGTATTTCTGATGTAAAATGTTCTTCTGTGTTTCAGGTCTGATGCCCTACATGTCAACAAGAAATGCCTTGACCTTTTTAGAATGTCTTCAATCGGCCTATTCCTTAGCTTGTGAATTCGACGCTAGACCAGGTCTAAAATTTCTCGTACAGAAAGTCGCAGGTTTAGATGTCGCTGCAAATCTTTACAAACAAGCCGGAGCTAGTATTGTCTATTATGTTCATTCATTGGTGGAAATATGTGCTCATTCAAATAAATTATCTCTGGAGACTACGCAAAATATCTTGGAGACGTTGACATTCTCAGAAAGAGACACGGGAATTATCTCGGATTTGCTTCCAGAGTGGAGAAATTCTAAATTAGGACTTTTAACCAATCCTGATGTGTTTCCATATTTACTGCTGAACGCATGTGATGAGTTATGTCAGACGTATGTGGATATTTTAGTAGATAAAGAAGGAACAGCAAGGTTTGATCGAATGGAAGAACAGCCGCTGTTCTTTCTAATTGCCCAACCTGATGATATGGCTGAAGTGACAGCGAAGAAAACAAAGAGGACGGATTCTATGAAATCTGATAGAGGTGCGAAGAGTTTTATATCTCAGGCGGTAACCGTAGATACTCAAGAAGGTTAGTTTCAAATTTACTTTATTTGAAGACCCACAAAATGAAATGGGGTTTAACACCCTACTGTTCTTTTCTGACTGGGCTAATGAAGCCATACAGTGTGTTATTAGGGAAATTTTGCCCAGACAGCGGCACTACGGCCTACTCTAATATATCAAATTCCAACTACCGTAAAATCCTGATAAACTTTCTTGACCAAAACCGGGAGCAAACCTGCGGCATCCAATCTAATGAGCCATCGTCTAACTCCTTTAGCCACCATGGCTTCCATTTAAGATGCAATATTCAAGTCTTAAATGTCAGTGGTACAATACCCTATGTCTAGTCTTTAGGATGGGAAAAAAAACCCAACAAGATCCTGTGTATACAGCATGCCCATAAAAGAACCATTAACAGTTGGTATTCGGTGAAGAGCGGGCAGAAATTTTCAATTCATTATATAATAAATTAAAGAATCCCCGCTGAACAGTAGCACAACAGACTTAGTAGAAGTGACGATTTTTTAATAATATAACGTTTCGGGTTTAGCTTTAGTCACCCTGCTCAGGGAGTGTTGCCGTCTCTCTTCTCGTATCCAATTCATTATATACTTGTGAATACTAAAGGAAATTGAATTATTTTTGGACTGTTATTCTTTTTAGACGTCCAATTCTCATGATATTGTAGTTTGCAAGGGATACAAAGTCACTCAAATGATAATCAGTATTGTTGGTTTTGGTGTTTAAGATCTGCTTCCACCAAGGGTGATACAGGGTCGTAACTACCTCAGAGCAACGAGTGGGGCGGGAAGTGTTCTCAGGGGTGCTGTAAAATTGACAGACACTGTATATCTAGGGGGTTTTATGGTCGACAATTTTTTCACAGGCCCCCCCCCCCCCCCTCAGTTACGGGCCTGGGGTGATATCGCAGACAATTTGTCTTTTTATTATAATACTATTATCTTAGCACACACGGAGGGGTCTTTCTTGTAGGAGGAAATCAGAGTCATAAGGTTGAGAAGGCGCCCCTGTCTGCAAGTCACATTTTAGCGCATGAAGAATCGAAACCACAACCAAAAGAAAGAGGTGGACGGCCAGCTAGCGCTCGAAGCGCGACACTCTAGACCACTGGGCTATCCCAACCCTCTTGACAATCAGTGACTTAAACTAACTTATATACTGTCTAATTGTAGAAACATCTAGTTACCGTGCCAACAGCCAGGAAGGACAAAGTGAATCTGAAGAAGAAGAAATATTGAATGAGACAGATCAGGCAAAGAGCAAGCGTGAAATAAGAGAAGAAAGCGAAAGTAAAGTTTATACGGTTGCTACGGATAAAACCATTAAATCATTGATGGCAAAATACAAGCAACGTAAACAACAAAATTCCATGCCGTCATTCGTTCGTTTGGTTCAAAGAATGAAGGAAGTGTCACATAAGGAAAAGATTCCGAGACGAGAAGTTGTGGACGAGAAAATCGAAAAACAACAGCAGACGTCAATAATGAAGGTAGGCAGACAATCTGATTAAAATACAGATCTGACTTTCTTTTTGACACCTCAACTGGTTTCATGCATTTGGTTATCTTGTTGCTGTTTTGTTCTTGGGGTGATGTTCTTCAAAGCAGCCTAAAATTCATCCTCAGTATCCCCAGTGGTCTCAATCCGTTCCATTCCACTAACCCTTTGTTGATTGTGCTATTTTTATCAACCAATCCAAAAAATCGTTAAATACATAAAAATGAAATGAAATGGGGTTTAACATCCTACTGTTCTGCTCTGACTGGGCTAATGAAGACGGGCATATGCCATACAGTGTGCTATGAGGGAAATTTTGCCCAGACAGCAGCATTACGGCCTTCTCTTACATCGAATTCTAACTGTCAAGGGATCTTTTACGTGCACGCCAATGTATACATGGGACCTCGGTTTTTCGTCCCATCCGAATGACTAGACAGCTGTCCTTGTCAGACCCTCCATCCTGCATCACTGACAAGGGGGGTAACCTTTCTCAGCTAATGCAGGGATCAAACTCCCGACCTCCAAGCTAGCGAGCCAGTGTCTTACCCACTTAGCCACCGTGACCCCCAAATACATAAAAACATCTTTCCCATTAAAAAAAACATGTCACTTCTTTTTATTAATTTATTTGCAAACTTTCTCATAATCGAGCAAATAAGCCACCATATTGTTGTGAACGTAAACAATGAGGCTAAGACTGGTTTGTATAATGTTTTTATATTGGTTGAATATATGAATACCCCAGGGATACCGAAAGGATGCCTAACTTGGCATTCTAGGTTCTTTGGATAATTCTGCATAGATTTATAGAGTTTGATTTTTGATAAGACGTCACAATTCCATGATGGCTGGGATGAATTCATAGACTATAATTAACGGTTCTTTGTTCAATGTTTGATTGTATTTATTTTACCTTTTGATGGTGTAGGTGGAAACTCAAGAAAATCCTTGAGGTTAAAAAAGAGACTATACCCTTTGTCAAGTTCAAATCTGTGATCGAATCCATTATTTACTGAGATAATTTCAGACTATCATATTGTATATTTTTATTTCGTAAGTCCCTAGATTTTAGCATTTTTATGTACAAGCCATATTTGGATGTATAACAAATCATTATTTTATCTCCTGACCTAATTCCTCTCAAGTTAAGGCCTGCATTCGATAAACAAGACAATCTAAAGCCCACACATAATACAATTCAACCACCTTACCCACCCCCAAGTTAAAAGCCCTTACAATATCTGTTTATGTATTAACTGAGTTAATTGTATTCATCTCCAAAATTATAAACATGAAATATGTTTTTTTTAGGATAGCGAGGCTCACCTTCGATCCTGGTCAGAGATGCTGATCCAGATTCTACAACTATTTCTCCAGATGGATCAACATCGTTTTAAATCTCTGATTCCTGTAACATTTAACAGTAATAACCAGCTAGTCTGTCACTCAGATGATCCAAAACTCAAAAAAACCCTAGCTGCTTGGTTCCATCGGCTCGGTCATCTGTATCACCTAGCTCCTACAAAACGATTAGTCAAATCAGAGGAAGACATGCCCACAACTGTTAACCAATCACAGACAGAGACCGACAGCTCAATTGATCAATTAGAACCAAAGAATGACAGTGCGACTGATATCAGCCAATGAGAATAAAGTGTGAAAGTTTGATAATTGACCAATTGAAATGATGTATGAGAGGTTGATAATTGACCAATGAGATTATAGCTAGGCCAAACCGTAATCAATGGTTAGCCAATCAATAAGCTGAGGTATTCAACAGGGTGTCATTCAGTTTAGATTCGATAAGATAGGTTATGAAACTGTATTGAATTTATGAAATTATATTTTAAAGGTGTAAAGATATATTTTTCTTAAACTGTACAGGCTATAATAAAAAGGTCTTTTAGATTTCTCTTAGATTTTCTAAAAGTAGACCAAAAGTCTTTTAGATTTTCTAAAAGTAGACCAAAAGTCTTTTAGATTTTCTAAAAATAGACCAAAAGTCTTTTAGATTTTCTAAAAGTAGACCGAAAGTCTTTTAGATTTTCTAAAAGTACACCAAAAGTCTTTTAGAATATCTAAAAGTAGACCAAAAGTCTTTTAGATTTTCTTAGACCACATTTAGTTTTGTTTTATTTCAAGCGATGAAATAAATATATTTTAAATTCTTTTAGATTGTGTAAATCATTAGCTAATTAACATTAGGTTACAGTTTTGTTTCATTTATTTTGTTAGATTGTTATACTACATTGTACACTACAAAACAAGGTATTTTAAATTGACTAAAATTAAATCACAATTTCTTATTCTTTCATATCAAGCAATTATAAAATATGATCTCTTTTAGCTAAAAGACATTTTGTTTTATTCCAAGTTATAAAAAATATATGATGTAAGTTCTTTTAGATGGTCTAAAATCAGACCACAATTTTGTTTTGTTTCATTTTAAGCGATAAAATCATATTTGTTATTTATTTTTAGACGTGCATGGCGACACAGTTTCAATTTGAAATATGCTAGAATTTCTTAAAATGTTATGCAAGAGAAATTCTATAATTTATTTTTAAGTTAGTGAATTTATTTTGACAATGTGAAATAATAATTATTTATCTACGCAATATGTATGGACAAATTTTGTTTGGGTATTTTTTCTTGGGCATTATCATGAACAATGATGAAATGTTAACCCTTTTAGCACTTGGATGGACCCCACAAAACTACTGAAGTTGCATCAATAGCTGTGACACTCGCAAGAACTAGTATTACAAGCCTACAACACAGTTTAATGGTTTAACAATCTGATTAAAATACAGATCTATATTTCGTTTTGTGTTTTATACTTTCGATAGCCTTCACTACTTGAAGATCTGACCACCTGTACCGGGAGGTCATACAAGTGGCTTTTGACCCAATGACATCAGACATTTGATTAACCAATTAGCATTGATGTGTATAGTGGATTACCCACAGTTCGATGCACCACACGCCAAAAGCTCGCCAAACAGACCATTTTATTGGCTAGTCCCTCACATCATCCAGAACACGTCAATGATAACAACTCTTCCAGATCCGAGTGTAGTAAAGACAAGTAAAACGAAATTTTGAACTACAAAAAATGAAACGAAATAGGATCTGTGTTTTAATCAAATTGGTCGTTTAATGGCTTGCAGTGGAAATCATAAGGTCTAACATTGAATCCAGTGAAAATAATTCTATTAATAATTAAACTGAAATTAAATAGAATATTTTGTTACAGTTATGTTGTGTAAACTGGGAAATGGTCACGGGCAAGTAGTAAGAAAGAATGATGTTTTTTGTTTGGTTGTGGGCAGTTTAAAGCCTTGCACAATTTGTTTTTAGCTGTCTGCCAAGGAAGAAGTGGTTTCTTTTATTAATATATACTCCTATTTGAAATAATTTATTGAATTAATAATTCCAGTTAAAAGTTATAAGTATTATTTTATGTGCAATATTATTATTTGTTAATTGTTGAAATATTTATATACCATTCCTGAAGAGTCCCCTAGTATTACTGGTTATTTATTTTTATGTTTTTTTGTACTTCTTTTATTGTCATGTGATAATTATCATGTGATTTCTATATATGGTCATGATAATGATATAAAATACCCTTACTCTCCTATGATTTTATGAACTTTTTGTTAGGCAAGGGAATGTACTACCTTGTACATTCAAAGATCTGTACTGTACATTCAGAGGTCTGTACTCTGTTCATTTAAAGAGTATTTCTCTAACTCACCAAGTAATGCATTCCATATTTCATTTTCATTAACTCTGATTTTCATTTTTATTTTATTTTTTTTTATCAGAGCTTGTTTTTTCCCAACCATGACACTGTCTATTTGTTGATGAAATATTTTCACCAATAAAACTGGACTGGACTTTTTCTAGTTACAGTTATACCAACAGTTTGTTTCAATGTTTTGTTTTTTGATTGTTTACACTTCTTCATCTAGACCAACAAGGTACATAATCGAAAGATCCCATAATTATATATTGTATACTTAGATTATGTAAATATTGATTGAATAAATATTGTTAGAAATAAAAATCTATCAACACAGAAAATTCCGCAAAATCAATAATGCTTTATCCAGACCGCCTGAAAATACATTGATGTCATTTTGTGACAATCATGTCTATGCAAAATAGAGGACACTTTCTAAAAATAAAGTTATGCTTGGAAGTTCAGTTATTAATATTTTCTTTACCATTCTTCATTTCCTTCATTTCCTTCACTAGACTAGTTTGTTCTAGGACACAAAATAATTAGAATGGTCTGGGTTAGGACACGAAATTATTAAGGTTGGTCTGAGCTAGGTCTAGAAATTAATTAGCCTGGTTTGGACTAGGACTAGAACTTAATTGTCCCCCGCCTTTCGAAGAAAGCAGGGGACTATTAAAATGGGTTCGTCCGTCTGTCTGTCCGTCCGTCTGTCCGTCCGTCTGTCTGTCCGTCACACTTTTTGGGACACAATAACTCTCTTCCTAATTGAGCTAGAATGTTCAAACTTGGTGTATGTGTTTATTAGGTCAATGCCTTGATGGAGTTCGAAGATGAGCATTTTCCGCTTAGGGTAAGCAGAGATAAGCAATTTGATTGGTTGATGCTTTGGGACATGATAACTCTCTTCCTAATTGGGCTAGAATGTTCAAACTTGGTGTATGTGTTGATTAGGTCAATGCCTTGATGGAGTTCGAAGATGAGCATTTTCCGCTTAGGGTAAGCAGAGATAAGCAATTTGATTGGTTGATGCTTTGGGACACGATAACTTTTAATTGAGCTAGAATGTTCAAACTTGGTGTATGTGTTTATTAGGTCAATGCCTTGATGGAGTTCGAAGATGAGCATTTTCCGCTTAGGGTAAGCAGAGATAAGCAATTTGATTGGTTGATACTTTGGGGCACGATAACTCTCTTCCTAATTGAGCTAGAATGTTCAAACTTGGTGTATGTGTTGATTAGGTCAATGCCTTGATGGAGTTCGAAGATGAGCATTTTCCGCTTAGGGTAAGCAGAGATAAGCAATTTGATTGGTTGATGCTTTGGGACACGATAACTTTAGTTCTAATTAAGTGAGATTGATGAAACTTGGTGTATAGATTTATTATATGAATACCTTAACTAAGTTCGATAATGAACATTTTTTGCTGAGGGTAAGCAGAGTGATAAGCAATTTGATTGGTAGAAACTTTGGAACACAATAACTCTCCTTCTAATTGAGGTAGAATGTTCAAACTTGGCATAGGTGTCTATTAGGTGAATGTTTAAACTTGATGTATATGTAGATGTTCATTAGGTGAATGTCTTGACTGAGTTCAATAATTAACATTTCGAGCTGAAGCTAAGCAGAGCTAATCGATTTCATTTGTCGATGGTTTGGGACAAGATAATCTTGATTCTATCTGATAGAGAGTGATGAAACTTAGTGAAAAAAATAAATGTGCGATTAATTAATATGTGTCATCTATTTATTTTGCAATTTCGGCGGGGGACATCAGCCTCACTGTTGGCTTGTTTATGTTTGTTTTGGCGAAGACTAGAAAATAATTAGGTTGGTTTGGGCTAGGACTAGAAAATAATTAGGTTGGTTTAGGCTAGAACTAAAAATTAATTAGGTTGGTCTGGGCTAGGTCTAAAAATTAACTAGGTTGGTCTGGGCTAGGTCTAGAAAATAATTAGGTTGGTTCGGGCTAGGACTAGAAAATAATTAGGTTGGTTTAGGCTAGGCCTAAAAATTAATTAGGTTGGTCTGGGCTAGGTCTAAAAATTAATTAGGTTGGTCTGGGCTGGGCCTAAAAATAATTAGCCTGGTCTGGGCTATGACTAGAACTTAATTTATATTTGTCTTGGTTAAGACACGAAAATAATTATGTTGGTTGGGCTAGGTCTAGATATTTATTAGGTCGGTCTGGGATAGGACAAGAACTTAATTAATTTGGTCTGGACAAGAACTTAATTAATTTGGTCTGGGCTAGAAATTAAGTTTGTCTGGGCTAGGACTAGTACTTAATTAAGTTTGTCTGAGCTAAGACTAGAATATAATTAGGTTGGTCTGGACTAGGACTAGAACTTAATTAATTTGATCTGGGCTAGAACTTATTTAAGTTTGTCTGGTTAAAGAATACAACATAATAAGGTTGGTCTGGCCTAGGTCTAGTACTTAATTAAGTTTGTCTGGGTTAAAACTACAACATAATAAGGTTGGTCTGGCCTAGGACTAGAACTTAATTAATTTGGTCTGGGCTAAGACTAGAATATAATTAAATTGGTCTTGTCCAAGACTAGAAAGTAACAGTTAATATTTGAAGTTCTGTTTGTGTTCAAGTTAGTTGTTATTGTATTATAACATATACATTTCTTACTGCCAAATATACATGTTACGGTTCAAATAAATTTTATCGTTTTTATTTTTACTTTTTATGCAGTTTTTGCAGTCATCTGGCATTTATTACCTGAACTCATACCCTTACATTTCCCGTTTTATGTTTCCTCAAATCTCTCCCACATTTTCTATCTTTCTGGTTTGGTTATACTCAATGAAAATCAAGCATTTGACTCCATAGCAACCAAACCCCTGAGTGGCATTTCAAATATGTTCAACTTTGTAACATTAAATAATTGATGTGTTATTGATCCGATGCATTTAAAATAATTGATGTAAGTTTATGTAATGTATTAATATTATTGTACTGTATTATTATTATACAGTTCCAGCTGTATTTATTTATATTTGTTATATGGATGTGGATCTCTATATTAAATATATCTTCTGTTAAAAATATTGCTTCGTTGCTTTTCATATAAAGGATGGGGATGCGGTAGTCTAGGACTCTTAAAGGAACTAAATCGCTAACATTTGGGACCTAGAAATTGACACAAGTGGGTCGCAACTCATATAATACTGTAATATGAATGTATATAAACTGATATATATTCAATGGTTTCCGTTTTTACTCTAATTTCAAATCAGTTATGTTCCGCGAAATAAGCCCGGAGTCTCAATCGAATGCAAATTTCTAGCGCCTGGTTATTCCAGTCTACATACGCCGTTTGGTTTGGTGCAATATGTCTAGCCTCGTTCCTCGAGTCTCTTGCTAGAACTGGGGCTGAAACGCATTATGGTACACGATTCGTGTACCAATGGCAAAATGTTTATTTTGTCTTAAATATTAGATATCAGAAGCCCATCTTTTCCCGGTAAGATCACAGCATCAATGTTGATTTAAATTGACAAATAATTTGTGTTTTCAATGTTGAAGATTTTGGATGATATTGAGTTAGAGACTTAGCTACTTTAAGACTAGAATGTCTCCTGTTTGAAATGAGGCCTGGGCCAAGAAGAATCTCATGTTATTTCAAGCTCAATTCCTACCTAAAATGTTGCTTTGTCAGATGAGATGGGATTGGATTAAATGTCTCCTGTTCGAATTGAGGCGTGGGCCAAGAACAATCTCGTGTTATTTCAAGCCCAATTCCTACTAGAAGTGCTGCCTTGTCAGATGGGATGGGATTGGATTCAATGGGATTGCCAGCAGTTGTAATTCGAATAGGAGAAGGCAGAAAATCAGCTATCCGAGCACAATTTACGGTCAGATCAATATATTAAGGCCACCTGCCGCGTTCGTCAAGGTTAGAGGGTTAGGGCACGTGATTGTTGCCGAAGATTGTAGGTTTGGGCAAGGGCTAGATCTGTAGTTAGGGTTATCGCTATCTCTGTTAACATCTCGTTACCATGACGAAATCTGCAGGTAACCATAATATTTAGATCTAACACAGCCCTTTACAAAAAAATATTGTAACAAACCGCCGTAAGAATGTTAATTTTGTTTATTCTAAATATTTCATAAAGGTCTCAGAGTATCGGCTGCCAGCAAGGTTCGTATTTTAAACAGGGCCGGGTTAAGCTTTGTCTGCGATATCACCTCGGTGGAAGCGGACGTAAAATAAAACTAACTAACAACAAGCTTGTATGGGGTTCCTGGCTGAAGATTTCACCGGGGCCCTTGGATCAACAGTCATTGTCCGTCGCACCTACTATAGGTATTAGGTACACTATTCTGGGGGCCTGTCGGCCTGGCTGTAGCCCAGCCACCCCCTCTTCCCTCCCACCTAATCTGGCTCTGACTTTAGCTGATCGGACATCTTATTAATGAATTATTGGGAATTTCACATTTTAACAACGGCAGCATATAAATTAACAAGATTTTAGAATAAATATAATTCAAGTCTCGGATCCTCCTTTGAGGGATTGTACATAGCATGCAAACCACAATATTGTGAACGATGAATCTCTAACTAGGAATATCAGTTTATATGGTTCAATTCCATTCACTAGTTACAAAGATACGATGAATTGAAAATTTGCCGGGATTCGAATCCTTTGAAGACAATATGAACGGGATATGATCACCTATATAATCTTACCTAAAATGGTACTCCTCATAATCCCATGGAATTCAAGTCGGGATATTATCTACTATTGAGATTTGATTTTGTGTTTTAATTAAATATCAAATAATCAATCTGGATTAGAGTGGATTAATTGCTAAAATTAGACGTACAAAAGTTTAAATATATGTATACAAATGTAAATGACTACCAGAAGATTTAAATATTTATACAAATAAAAAGGAATGATACAATCACAGATTAATATTTTAATATATTTTATGTACAAATTTATCACAGATATGTTGCTATATGAGCTAAAATTGTGGATGGTTGAAATATTTCCTAAACAGCGTTTTCATGTTTGCTGTTGTATTACTGAAAACTCTACAATCTTCAATCAGTTACGTTTTAAGCCACGAACAAAGGCCTTTACAAGTCCGACGCATGGTAGTCGAGTCTATTATCTTCATTATAGATCGACCAAAATTTATAAGATTATTTTCACTATGGACCGGTTTCAATGTATAAGATCGTTCTCACTATAGATCGGCCTCAACTTCTAAGATCGTTCTCACTATAGATCGGCCTCAATTTCTAAGATCGTTCTCACTATAGATCGGCCTCAATTTCTAAGATCGTTCTCACTATAGATCGGCCCTCAATTTCTAAGATCGTTCTCACTATAGATCGGCCCTCAATTTCTAAGATCGTTCTCACTATAAATCGGCCCTCAATTTCTAAGATTATTTTCACAAAAGACTGATCTTAAGGAATGTTTTCACTACAGATCAACCACAATTTATATAAGATCGTTCTCGTTACGGCCTTAATTTATACCATTATTTTCACTATAGTTCGGCCTCAATACTGAAGATTATTTTCACTCTTATAAAGATTATTTTCAATATAAATTGGAATATACAGGTCACAATTCTTCTGCTTATTACTGAGAAGCCTAGTCGAAACGTTGCTTGATAACGACTAGAGAGGCCTAGTTGAAACGTTGCTTGATAACGACTAGAGAGGCCTAGTTGAAACGTTGCTCAGAAATAAGCAGATGTATTCCACAGAATTGTGACCTGTATATTTTCAATATATATTCTTCAAAAAAAAAGTAGGGGATATTCAGAAACAATACAAACCTGCCGAAATGCACTGCTGTTTTTATTAGAGGTAACCAGTGAATGTTGATAACAGGCCAATTTAATTGCCTACACATGAACATAAACAGTTCATATGGGCGGCTTATCTGGCGGCCCCATTACACTCGCAAAGAGATACACTGTCAAAAGTGAAAATGGACGTTTTTGATTTTTGTCTTAATAATGAGTAATTGCTCCATCAATCCTCAGACATTCAGCAATTCGTCGTGGCATGCTCCTAATCAACCATCCAATCACGATTGGGGGCAATCTGACCCACTCCTCTTACAGTGCCAAGGCCAATTCTTGCAGTGTTGTTGGTTGACGTTGACGAATACGTCTCCCGATCAAATTAAAAGTAACACACTGAAGCAAAGATACGCTAAACAGTAAATCTTATGCAAGAACCGATAGGAAAGCAAACATGGATAAAATAAACCAGCAAGCGGCAGTTTTCATCAACCCTTCCTTGAAGTGTCAAATTTGACAATGAACCCCTCCCACGTGTATGGCGCTATTGCGTGTCGCACATGCAGCTCAGTGGTTCTGTTGGGGCGATAAGTTCTTCATCTGTGAACATACTCTCAAAGCATGCCAAGTGTCCATGACTATTTATCATATCACAACCTGCATAGGTATTTGCATTTCAATATCCCCTACTTTTTTTGAAGAGTATAGATCGACCGCAGTTTATAAGATTATTTCCACTATAGTTTGACCTCAATGTATAATATTATTTTCACTATGGGTTGAAGTCAAGAAAATGTTCACTATATAAATCAACCTTATCAGAAAAGTTTCAATAAAGATTGGCCTCAATTGACAATTTTCAAAATCGATTAACCGCAATTTTTAAAGGGACAATAACACTCTTGCTGGCTTGACAGGTCCAGAAAATAAAAAAAATAGCCTTATTCTAAGTACTAGATGTGTTAGTGTCCTACCTGTTGTGTAAATTATCCATTAAATGCTATTTTACTCGTCCAAAGGGTTCATAAATATTTTTTAAATCCAAGTCTCATTTGAAAAGCTTTACGTCAGGCTTTTCAAATCATTTAGTTGAATTTTTCCAATTTTTTAAATTAGGTGTGTTAAGATGAAATTTGTATCATCAATTAATTGGAATATTGTAAAATAGTACAATTTGTTGACCAGAATAAAGATTGGGACATATTATTCAGTTACAACAAGAGTGGTATTGAGCCTTTAAGTAAATTTTCAATATAGATTATCCGCAATTTTTATGACTATTTTCACTATATAGATCGCCTTCAGTTTGTAAGATTAATATCACTACATCAATTTGCAATACAGATTCTGAAATATTGACATAAAAAAAGCACAAAATTTTCAGGAACCATAACATAGGGACTACGGTATTGGAAGCGCTTACTGGCAAGAACATGAACGTTTTTATGGATGCGAGTCTTCTTGCGTAAAACCTGTAAATTAGCAATAAAATAAGTTCCTTTGCGTATATATTTTACATTCATTCAACAGACATGTCTGCTTCATAGACATTAGGCCTGCATAACCCCTGTTTCATTGGTTACATTAACCACATCCACATAACAAAGTTGAACAATCAGTCCACTTTTTGGTGGTGTTAAACATTACAAAATAGAAGTTCGCGACAGGTGAATTGTCCGTATGCAAAATTTTAAATGACATCCCCAACATGTCTAACAATAGATTCTCGTTAGGTTATATTGTCATGGTTGATCGCATCCAATCGAACCCAAAGATTGTTACTGCAAGGTTTAATAATAGAACTTGTCTGGATTGCTACTCATGAAGATGGTCTGTATGTTTACTGCACTTAAAACATGTTGTCTTCCAAATGAACAGTTTAAACATAGACATGGACCAGTTCTGTAAAACGATGAACATTTCCTTTCCAGTATTCGTGATATTGTGTCAACTTTCCTGCGTCAATCATCTTATCAATGTCCGCTTCACGGATCGCTCGTTCCATCTCCTCCGAGGGTCGGTATTCCCATAATCTGAGAATCGGACGATCATTGGTAAAATGGCATATTAAAACGGTTAAACGTAGCTCATTTGGTGACGCCAATCCGTTTTGAATAGCCATACATTTCGCTAAGCACAATTCGGCAATATCAAGGGGTCTAGGGGTTGAAAGTCCCGTTGACTTAATGTTCATCACGTGTAATTTTCCTTTCCTCCGACATAATGCATCAATTTGACCCGATAATACGCGCACCATATTTGAAACTTTGACATGCGCAGTTAGTTGAATAGCGAGAGCCTCAAATGAATCAAACCAAGTTTCTATTTTCCTCGCGAACAGACGACACAAATACCCACAGAACGACGCTGCTGCGTCCTCTTCTTTGGTAAACGTAAGATAATGAAACGCATCAAGAGCACCACGAGAATGCAGCTGACTCAACATGGCCGAATGGAATTGCTGACCTTGGATTTCGGCGGGAATATGTAGGAGGAAGTATAGATATTTTTCACGTGTTCTGTCATGTTTGTCTAAATCTAATCTACAAGCCTCGCGACGTGTTATGAAGAATTCCCATCTGTGTTGTTTCTCTTTACTATACGTGTTGTACATCAGGTTTTCACCAACCGCTTCTACCGCTATAAATATCTTCATGGTCGCCATATCATAAACACGTGACAGTTTCTCCAGTCGGCGTTTCAACTCGCCTTCATAGAAATCTGCATACACTAATGACACCATTTTAAATCGTTATTCTGAAGAAAAACCAAAGAAAGAAAATATTAATCAAGATGTTGTATACTGTATACGTGTCACTGCATACGTGTATTCGATTTTAGATGCATTATATCAAATGAATTATTATTATCGGTTCTATCTAAATATTCATTCTGTAATGACAGAAATTAGTAATAAAAAAGACAGTTCTTTAGATTTCAAAAATGCTACGTATAATTAAAGGGTGTTGCACGGTAAATTCAAGACAATAAGTCAGGTTTCCGGTTTTTAAACATTTACTTTCAGCGCTGGGGTGCGCTTTTTCAACGTTATAATTACGTAGGTATGTTTGCAGGGGCGAATTAGAAATAGAGAAATGAAATGAAATGAAATGGGGTTTAACGTCCTACTGTTTTGCTCCGAACTGGGCTAATGAAGACGGGCATACGCCATACAGTGTGCTATGAGGGTAATTTTGCCCGGACAGCGGCACTACGGCCTACTCTTATATCGAATTCCAACTGTCAAGGGATCTTTTACGTGCACGCCAATGTGTACACTGGACCTCGGTTTTTCGTCTCATCCGAACGACTAGACAGATGTCCTTGTCAGGCCCTCCGTCCTGCATCACTGACAAGGGGGAACCACGCCGGAAAATCTGGATGAACTTTCTCGGCCAATGCAGGGATCGAACACCCGACCTCCAGGCTAGCGAGCCAGCGCCTAACCCACTTAGCCACCGTGATCCCCCTAGAAATAGAGATGTTACTCTGCATTTTTCTTATGAATTAAGAAAATATGGATAACAAAATGAATATGGTTTCAAACAAGATTGTTTTCAATTATATTTTTAACATCATGGTGACGTAGTAGTGATGTATGATGGATTGTACATCTGTTTAACGATTTACAATTAGGATTTAAAAAATATTGTCAATTCATAGATCGAAATTTCCAGGAAAGCCATTATAACTAGTAATATATTGCAATTCTTCACAAGTTTTCTTCTCTGATATAGTCCTCGTAGCATTTATTCACAGAAAGTTTCGTAGGGCGTGATAATAACGTTATAATTACGTCGCTATGATTGCTGGGTAGCGAGACTATATACGGGAATTGGTATTGAATACAGTTTATTGACACAGAATGTATAGGTATAATATATTCAATATCACACATAGAGCTGATTTCTAACGTAGATATAGGTATAATAATAATATATTTAATTTCTATAACAAGCCTCTATTGATAATACAATCTATTGTTGGTACACACTGTTCAAAGACTTACATATTTCTATAGACATCGGGTAGGTGGGTAAAGACTATACTGTTATTCAAGATAACGGGTTATCGTATTTTTATAGTAGGCCCATTTATGAGATTTAATTTTAGCACCTTCGATCACGAACGGTAAAAAAAGTTGTTCTTCTAGATTTTTAGTAAGTTTATCGGGTTTTTATTTGTGTGTATGGTGTTGGGAGTGTTAATATTCGATTATTATTAAGTCGAGAGGGGCTCACTAGTCTGCCGCTATAAGAAATGCTATAAATATGGGTATCAATAACCCTAACCCTAACCCTAATAATAGATATGGTGGACTAATGAACCCGTGGAAAAGCGAGCATTCCCCATTAAATCCATAGGTCTATCTCAGTTGGTGGGGCTGAGGCTATTTGCCCGAAAATTTTCTGTCACCCGAATTTTCAGAATGAATCATTCATTAGCTAAAACGAGTTTTCCACAAAGCCGTGGTAGTTGTTTATTTTTAATTAATTACACAACAATATAAATTTACAATAATATGTTAAACCAACAAAAAAAAACAACTTAAAAGTTCCCCATTCTTTGATGTTTCTGCCCGAAAAACTGCATGAAAATGGATGACTCTTACGCTCAAATATATTTATTAGACACTATCAATCACTTTCAACGAGACAATAAATGTAATCAAGTTTGTATCATATATAAATCATCTCTATATTCATACGATTATCGAAAATGGAGTCGCGGTGACTCAGTGAGTAAGACTTGGGTCTCTGGTTCGCTCGTGATGTTAGCCGAGAAAGTTCTTCGGAACTTTCCGGCGCGGTTTCCCCTTGTCAGTGGTGCACTACGGGGGGGGGGGGGGCTAGTCGTTCGGATAGGACGGCATAACCGAGGACCCGTGTACACATTGGTGTGGTGTACTTAGAGGCTACTATACATGTATATTGACAGTAGAAATTCGAAATAAGAGTAGGCCGTAGCGCCGCTGTCCGGCGGGCAAAATATCCGCCATAGCATGCCCGTCTTCATTAGCCCGGTCAGTGCAGAAAAAGGGAAGTTAAACCGGATTTCATTTATTTCTGCTGGGGCAATCTCTATATGGTATTCCATTTTTGTTTTAAAAAATTAAGCCTCACATTGGATCTAAACATTAAGTCTACGTGGTCCATTTATATCACATTATAATGCCTGTTCGAGAGAGTGACCGATACAAAAATGGAATGGAATTTAATGAAGCCGGGTGTATGGGAAACGCTCTTCCCTTTCCAAGTCTGAGCAGAACCGTAGGACGTTAATCCCCATTTCCTTTCACCCCTTTTCCAAGCCCTCCGTCCTGTGCCACTGAATAAGGGGAAAGCAGACAGAAATTTTCTCGACCAACACTTGGATCAAATCAGGGACCTCCTGATTATTTCTCGCATATAATAATTTTTGTTTTTCTGTGGAGACAAATGTGACTTATATTTGGATAGACACCAATCTGATTAAAACACAGATCCTATTTCGTTTCGTTTTATAGTTCAAAATTTCGTCTTACTCATAGTGTAGGCCATCGAAAGTATAAAAAATAACGAAACGAAATATAGATCTGCATTTTAATCCGATTGGATAGACACGGAATGTTGAAGACTGGGTCTCTTTGCTTATAACATATAGAACTTATTGGAAAAAAAAGTGGCCAACATATCAGTCGACCAAACAATTATTACAGTTGTCATCTATATCAATTAATCAATCAATAAACCAAAATCGATCTTTCCTGTTACTGAATCGATTATCGATTATTTCTGAATTGCCCGAAAAATGCAAACGACATTTAGCGATAATAAGTCATGGGGTTGTATAGATGTATTATTAACATCTGAAAACGCCTATAGAGGGCAGACATTTATGAATTATATATATATTATATATTTAGTCGACATGGGTGTGTGGACGATCCAACTACATTGTAATGTATTTTGATATTTGTGGACGACTTAACATGACTTTTCGTGTGGACGGGTTTGCTTGAGTACGAGTTAACTGGCATTCATATTATACACTTAATATATTACAGTTTACAGTAATTATTCATCGCAATTTTTATCACTTCGTTTTGTTGCTTTATTTCGGACAAAAATAAAGACTTCTACTTAAAATGGTGTATTGAAGAGAGAGAGTGAGAGAGAGAGAGAGGGGGAGAGAGAGAGAGAGAAAGAGAGGTTAACGTCCACTTGACACAAACTAGGTAATTTCGGGACTAACATATGGTTCAATTTTATTTCGATAATTCGCTTGCGCATAGGGGTCTCTAGCAGTGGTAGGAAACTGAGGGACTCGGAGAAATCCCACGAGATTGGACAGGCGACCCAAATATTTGTCACGTACAACTGGGGGAATCGAAACCACGACGGGTGACTCAATGACAAACCTTACGATGTCGCGCGCACGCACTAACCATTCGGTCACCCCCAGCCTCAGATGTTGTAAAAAATAAAAAGAATAATTTGTAAATATTAGTAATTATACTGAAAGGTAGAAATCACATGGTGTTGATGAATTTATATAAGCTTCGACTTGGCTTCAAATCCATTATATTGGTATTGTATATGTACGTGGTGCTCGAAATCAAAATAATATGTTTAAGCCAAGTATAGTCTGCCCCCACGACACCTACCCCTTAAATAACAACACTTTATAAACTTACAATTATATCTGCATTTTACTTACAATTATTTCCTTGTACTGAAAATATTATAAATATATTTCAGATTTTCTGTCTGTTTATTTCTAATCCATATTATTTTCTATAACAAACAATACATACTGTCCTTCCTTTTCTAACCACAGTTTGTTTTCACCAAGTTTCAACATGAATTAGGACTATCTCGTAACCACTGCTTTTGAAAAAATCTTAGCTTCAACCCAATCCTTGTCTCGTATTCTTAAATATCCATAATAATTCGCATAAATAAATAATATTCCACTTCACAATCAACTACGTTATTCAGTTTGAAAGTTGATATTTCTGTGGTATATCAGTTATACCCCAGTTGTTACGGGGCAGTTATTGACAATAGTCCACGGTTACTATACACCTCGATTATTTAGTCCTTCAAACGAATACATAATAAACGGTAATTATGTAGTCTTGATTAAAATGGTATCGATAATTAATCGTTTATAGGTAACAAATATATAAATCATAGTCACGATCGATCTGTCTGACAAGATAACAAAACTATCAATAAAATAATTATTTTTAGCTTATCTCGATCAAAAGGTCTCTAGATAATCACGTGAAATCCTGTTCGGTATTTCACCTAGCCTAATCCCTCTATGTCTACAAGGTGTATAACAGGGTAAACGTTAATCCCCTTTATCTGTAGTCGTGGCCTAATCTTTAATCCGCACATGGGTGTATTAAACACAATATTGACTAATAAAGTAGTGTATTTTAGAGGTTATAGAAAACATGAGACAATACCAGCCAATTCTGGAAATGAAATGGGAAATGCTAATTGTAGGCCGGTTAGGGAGGTTCGGGAATTTCCCGAGGAATCCCTATCTGGGGATTAGCTCAAATCAAACAAAACACTGCGGGGAGTATGGGGAATTTCAGGAGTCCACAATGGTCGCTTTATATAAATGAGTAATGGGGGCAAAAGGTAAACATAATCCAATTAGCACCGGCCTACAATTAGCATCCAAATGAAATGGAGGATTAACCAACTTGGTTAATGATGAATACCGACATATGCAGTGTTCTATCTGAGAAATATTGTTTTAATGACATTTAGTAACTGAACTAGAGTATACAGGTGATAATTCTATGAAATACAATTACTGCTTATTACTTGATAATGAATAGAGAAGCCTAGTTGAAACGTCGCTCAGTAATAAGCAGTAATTATTGTATACCATAGAATTGCGAACTGTTTATATACTGAGAAATTTTGTCTGGACAGCGGCGTTTCCGCTTACCCTTTTTCGAATTCCAACCGCCACAGTTTGTTTTATGTTCATGCGAACATGTACACGAGACCTAAATAAATCAGTAATTGTTCTTCCATAAGTATATTGCTCTATCCAGTTACTAAATGGCGAAATGCCTCAAAAAGATCAGCTTGTTTTTCGTACCATACGAACGACTAGAGACTGTTCCTAGTCAGGCACACCACTGACAAGCGGAAAATTTCGAGGAACTTTCTCGGCTAACATCAGGATCGAACTCCGGATCTGCTGGTTCGGGAGCCAGCGTCTTACGCAAAAAGCCACTGTGGCTCTCAGGCAATACTGGCATTGCTAGTCAACACATCAGCACCGAATTATGTCAAAGTGGATTCATAGCTGTTAACGGCGTGGTCATACAACAGGACAGCAACCCGAGCTACACCAGACCAAACAAACAGTATCAGATAGTACAGAAATATACCCGTTATAGACAGAGATAAATGGGGTTTAACGTACACTCGACACAAACTAGGTCATTTCGGGACTAACATATAGTTTAATTTTATTTCAATAATTCGCTTGCGCGTAGGGGTCTTTAGCAGTGGGAGGAAACCCATGAGGTTGGACAGGCGACCCTACTCCTTGTCACGTACAACCGGGAATTCGAAACCACGCCAGTTGACTCAATGACAGACCTTATGATACAACGCGCACGTGCTAAACCCCCCCCCCCCACACACACACACACCCGTTATAAGGTTATAAGCCGACAACCAGATGATGATGAGGATGACATTAGGTTTTCTGAAATTATATTGGGTTCTGTCGTGTGCAATAATGGGGTAATTTAGCCCCCATAGCCTACTCTTAGGGGTTTAAAGGTGTCGCCAGTGGAAAAAACATGACATCGGTTATTCGCCCCATCCGGACAATAAGCTTTCCATCCTCTAACAAAATACTCAGTTTCTCGTCCTGTCCGAGCAATTAAACCCCCGCCATGCACCCTTGATATGGGTAACCTAGGTTGAAAAATCCCAATGTCATTTCACGGTCAAAATCGGGATCGAACTCGGTATGTTCTGGTTAATGAGCCACCGTGGTTCCCTATCATTGTGATTGTTTATGAACTTGATGATGTTTAAGCTGAAGTTATATAGGGGTGCCTATTTAAGTATAACAGATTTTATTTTCAAAATAAGAGAGAGAGATAGAGAGAGAGATAGAGAGAGTGGGAGAGAGGGGGGGGGGGTGTAACGTCCACTCGACACAATCTAGGTCATTTCGAGACTAATCCATGGTTCAATTTTATTTCTATAATTCGCTTGCGTGTTTTCAAAATAAAGAAGTTTTAACAAACAATAGCCCATTCATTTTGTCAGTCGAATGGAAAAACGCTGAAATTCTTCCTTGGGATGTATATCGGCTTGAAAGCTTCTGCCAGTCAACACGGACTAGTAGATCATTTCGGGACTAACATGTCAACAATTAACCTGCGCACAATGGGGAGAGGTGGGGGGAACAGGCGTGGATCCCAGGGGGGTGGGGGCACCTAGCGCACGCCCCCCCCCCCTATTTTTTGCGGTGGCGAACAATTTTTTACCCCATATATTCTCGCGGGAAAGGAGAACAAAAATACTTAAAAATGGTAGTGATCCCCGTCGTAATTTACTCCGAAACGAGCCGGTTGGTGACTTGGTTGAATGCCCGTCAGTCCGCCCACCGTGGGCCGGGCTTCGCAGTCCCAAGTGGGGGCAGCTCGCCCCTCCCCTCCCCCTTTCTGGAAATCCTGGATCCGACATGGAGAAAGACAAAAAAGGGAGTGGTATCTGCATGTGTGTACTGTACGTGTGCACACAATGTCTATTGTATCCTTCGTGCTGAAGAATGTTGAGTGTCATGATAAGCGAGTCTATATAAATATATATATAATTAGTGTGTATAGGTATAAAATACCTGATACATGTTTTAACCTGTTCAGGATCTACATGTATAATACAAACATTCATTTACGCTCGTATATCATATAAACTATATACTAAACTTACGCTGTTGGTCTACAATTAGCTCCACAGACACTTATAAGCTAATTGACCTACATTTTAAGTCCTAAATCGACGATTTTAGTCGAGTATATTTTGAGAATTTTGGGAAATATATATTCTGCTTTCATTTAATAAAATTGAAAAAGTTTAATTTTTTTTTTTTTTTTTTTTTTTTTGTGTATAACAGACGTGAACCGGAGTAAGGACAGTGTCTAGTCGTTCGGATGCGAGACAAAACCCCGAGGTCTCGTGTACTTGTCCACGTAAAATAACCCCTGGCAGTTAAAATTTGAAATTAGAGTAGGCCGTTGAGCCGCTATCCGGGCAAAATTTCCCCCATAGCACACTATGGCGTCAGCCCATCTTCATTAGCCCAGTCAGTACAGCAAAGTTAAACCCCATTTCATTTAAAGGCCTTGTAAATACGTGTGATGTTTGTATGACATCTCACAAAAATAAAATAAAAGGGATTTCAATAACTCGCTTAGGGGTCTTTACCAGTGGGGTGAGGAAACCGGAGGATCCCTTTAAAAAAAAACCCGAGTTTGGGCAGTGATTCTACGTATACAAGCTTGGTATCGAAACCACGCCACGTGACTCAGTGACAGACCTAATAATCTAAACCGCACCCCCTAATATAAAAGAAACTCACAGCTATCATAAATCGTAAAAAAAAAGGTTTAATATTGATATAAATAAACCATAAATTAAATAACCTAAAACTTGTAAATCGAGCCATAAAAACTGATTCACAATTTATTACGTGTACATAATGTTTTAGAGAACCTTTGTTCACCCCCCCCCCCCCCGTAAATAAACTTCTTGGTATATTTAGACGACACGGCGCCATTTTATCAAAATATAAATATTAATACTGTAGATTTAATCACAGTTATAAACAACTGCTGATTTTAAGTAGTCACATTGTCAATGATTCATAACAACGAACCACATAAAGTTTTTACTTGGAGTTAAAGCAATGAAATGAAATGAAATGAAATGAAATGGGGTTTAACGTCCTGCTATTCTGCTCCGAACTGGGCTAATGAATACGGGCATACGCCATACAGTGTGCTACGAGGGAAATTTTGCCCGGACAGCGGAACTATGGCCTACTGTTATATCGAATTCCAACTGTCAAGGGATCTTTAACATGCATGCCAATGTGTAGACGGGACCTCGGTTTTTCGTCCCATCCGAACGACTAGACAACTGCCCTTGTCAGGTCCTCCGTCCTGCATCACTGACAAGGGGAACCACTCCGAAAAATCGGGATGAACTTTCTCGGCCAATGCAGGGTTCGAACACCCAACGGCCAGGCTAGCGAGCCAGCGTCTTACCCACTTAGCCACCGTGATATACCTGGAGTTAAGCATTCTATATTATGGTTATCTACAAACTTCCTCAATATTACAAACTATTACAATTCTTAAATACAACGGCTGAAAACTCCGATATTTAGTAGATTAAAATACGTTTTGCGCTTGATGCGGAAACCGTAAAAATGGATAATCGAGACATTATTTATTATCGTAACAACGGTAGTAATGGCAATCGATGCTAGACACTAATTGTGTCGCCCATATATAGGCTCGAGTGAAATTTTCAGCATATTCATTTTTCATTATCCATTGTTAGCTATTATAGCGAGAACTGTCAGCTCTTTATGTACTCTTACTTAATGCCACTTTAATAAAGACAGACAGGAACGGTCAGGTCAGAGGACACTGTTTATTGTGATAGATTCTACTTTCAATTTTTACATACGACGTCATGTCAGTCTATTTTGTCTTTCATTTGTATACCATGCACCTATAATTTGTTTACTCTCAATTTTTTTTTCACAGAAGACGTCGTGACCACAGGCACTATTTTATCCTTCTTTTGTATCCACCTGTTTTCTGTTCAATTTAAATCTATTTTGTTTAAAATTTACCAACCAACCATTTCTTTTAATCATTTTATCTAATTAATAATGAAACGGGGGCGTCGTCTGATTATTTTTTGAAGACGTGACATAAACTGCCACGTTTAATAGAATAAAAACACCAGCACGTTCCACTCTAAAAGATTTCTGGTACATAATATTGTATAGTGGTCTATTGATACTGCGCAACAGAGCAGGTGGGTTTGACAGATTGCGTCGAGTCATTCAGGTGTCACTCAAATAATGGGAGATAACTCGTGTTCAAAGCGCGTGTCTGTTAAATAGACGCTCATTTCGTCATTTGACCATGAGGATGACACGTGTTATTTCTGTGCATTTAATGCTCAGGCTGTAATTAATGTGTTTAATTGCGTGTTAATTACACCACTGCGAGGCTTTCTTCATTTTAAATTTAACAGGAGCATATGGGTGATTAATGAAAAAATGGAATGCATTGGGACACCACCACTGTTCTTTCTTTATTCAGCGAAACCGACGCCAAATATTAGCAGTGCGAGAGAGAGAGAGAGAGAGAGAGCGAGAGAGAGGGTTTAACGTCCACTCGACACGTTCTAACATATGGTTCAATTTTTTTTTATTTCAATAATTCGATAGCGTGTAGCCGAGTCTTTAGCAGTGTGAGGAAACAGGCGATCTCACTTGACTCAATGACAGACCTTGTGATTTCACGCGTATGCGTTAAACCAATAGACACCCCCAACCCTCCTAAATATTAGCCGAACTCTATAGGCAATGTCCAAGAGTTTGAGCAGCGATGCAGACAACGTCAAGTTTGGCGTGAGGTGCGGTTAATTACCATGGAGATGTAAATATCAATTATATAAACCTCTATGGAGAATACCAGGGAAGCTCCGAGCGCTCTCGGACGCCCTCCTCTGGAGACACGTGCCTGATGTTCACCTAGATGTCACCGTGTTGAAAGGCTGCAGGTAAAAATTGGCATTGTCTGGGACTACGGGAATGGTGGTCATTTTGAAATCAGAAGCTCCAAGACTGTGTGAAATAGCTTTATTTAACGTCCGCTTACACCGAAGTGATATCGTAGACACCAATACAATATTTCTGCTAATTTCTAGTGGCACTCAGCAAACCTCAGCCGATTCCAGTACCCTACAGCCTCGGCTGTATGACGAAGTCCGCCAATGGAACTACTTTCAAGTTCCTGGATTACCAACGACGTTGCCCATGACGACGTCTTTGAACAATGTTTTATCATACAAATATATATTTCAAAGTCTGAAGCTGTTTTTCTTTCAAGTTTATCCGATTTTCTTCAAACGAGTACAGCTTTGCACCGAAAATTCTACACACGCTTCGAACGACGTAATTTTGATAACTTCTTTTGCTGAAACTCAATAGGCTTGTTCGTTTTACTAATTTAAACGATACATGTAAATTTCATACATATCGGATAATAACTTTTGTCGTTAGAGCATTCACAAGCGCCACAGAGCAGTCAGACTGACTGACTAAGGTACAACAAAGTGAAACAAGGGCCATAATTCACCACGTATTTAACGGAAATTGCTGAATTTCAATAGGCTTCTCCGTTTCACTAATTTAAATGATGTATATCAATTTCAAACAGATCGGATGATAACTGTTGGTATTAGAGAGTTCACAAGATTAAATAAAGTGAAAACAAGGGCGATAACTCTAAATGTAATTAACGGAAATTGCTGAAATTCAATAGGCTTCTTTGTTTTACTAATTTAAATGATGCATATAAATTTCATACAGATCGGTTGATAACTTTTGTCGTTAGAGCGTTCACAAGGTGCAACAAAGTGAAACAAGGGCCCAGAAGAAATTAACGGAAATTCTTGAAATTAAATAGGATTCTTCATCTCATTAATGCAAACGACATAATATATCAATTTCAAAACAATCAGATGATAAATGTAGTCTATAGAGTGTTCACAAGAAATTGTGGGCGATGGACGGACGGACGGACGGGTGCGACGGCAATATACGACCACATTTCCATGTGGGCGTATAAAAAACGAAACGAAATAGGATCTGTGTTTTAATCAGATTGAGTGGGACGTTATACACCATTTCGTTTCAAAAACACCAATCAGGAAACTTTCTACGTTCCGATGACAAGACGGCTTACAGGTTTAGCCCTGGTTAGACACTCTTGCTGGCTTGACAGCTCCAGTAAATAAATATTAGCCTTAAGTATTAGATGTTTAAGTGTCCTACCTGTTGTGTGATTATCCATTACATCCTATTTTACTTGTCCAGAGGGTTCGAAAATATTTTTAAATCCAAGTCACACTTGAAAAGGTTTACGTTAGGCTTTTCAAAACATTTAGTTGAATTTTTCCAATTTTTTAAATTAGGTGTGTTAAGATGAAATTTGTATCATCATTTAATTGGAATACTGTAAAATATTACAATTTGTTGACCAGAATAAAGATTGGGACATATTATCCAGTTACAACAAGAGTGGTATTGAGTCTTTAAGGCCAACTTCAAGTTTGGTCAAAGGTTACGAGATGTAAACAGAGCTAGTGCTAATCCCAATCCTAACCCTGGACCTAGCCCTATGCTTACCCTAACCTTAACCTACAATCTCGCCAGCAATCACGTGACCTAACCTTATTTACATCTCGGCGACCATGACGAAAATTGAGCTGGCTTTAGAAAATAGATTTAGCTGTTTATTAGCACGATGCTTTCATTCATACAGGATATACGAATATGGATGTCGGATGCGGCTTGTTCACCGAATGACATCAGATTTATATTTGAACAAAATATTTACATTTAATTAAACATCATTAGCCAACAAATTGGATATTTACTTGATTTTAATATCATGCCAGAATTGCCGCATTATAGAAGAGTAACATTAGACATAGGGAAAAATATTTCAATTGGGTTATAAACACGTTTAGTGACGCGCGTGTTAATGTAACAGCCTTGCAAGATTCTATACTCTCCACCGACTCGAGGCTAGAATTGATTTTGAAAGATATATATTTTTTTAAAAATTGTTTTATTGCGAACAAAAAGTTTTTTTTTTTATAAACTGAGTGATGCACAGCTGTCACCAATCTGTTTCACAGATCGTCTCTAATATCTCTGTAAAAGACGACTGCCTTTAACACGTGCCGTCACAGCACACGGCGTCAATCATTGGCTGAATGGTGCGTTCATTGTTTACATAGTCATTTTAAAACCCATTTACACTAAATAGGAAATAATTTTTACCTACAAATACGTCAAACGTCTTTATTTTTCTAATACATCAAAAAAATGTTTTAGAATTTAATTTGTCGGTGGAAAAAAGTTAATATTTGAGACTCGCATTGATGTCATCCTTATCAGTGTTGTAGCGGACTAGCGAATATTCACTGCTGATCAGTGTCACAACGGCCCATTTTTCACAGCGGCATCCGACATTGTTGACTATCCATTTTTTTTTTAAGAGTGTCCTATTTTCACCCCTGGAAACCAAACCACGTTTTATCACTAAACAAAACATATTTCATAGTCGATATCCCCCTTGTTCGACAATGAGTGATATCTATTACTATATGGGCACATATTGTTAGTCTATTAGTCTAATTTAGCCCCGCACTGAATTCACAATGTAACAGTATCGCTCTAATAAATGCCGCGAATCCCCGTGTAGAAAAACTGATAGGCCAAAAGGTCGCTGACCTACCTAAAGGCCTCACCGATGATGATGATATAGACGTTCTCGGGCTGACCGGTAGTGAAGGCGGTGCGGGGTGGGTGGAATGCAAATTTCGGGTTACAGGCGGCGGTGCCGGTCTTCTGCGAGAGGAGGAGCGGCGATTACCGTGTGGACGGCCGCTAACGCGTTTTCCTAGCTGGCACGAATTTAGTTCCTTTAGGAACTGTCTTTGAGCGGACGATATCCACTGTCAGTGGACATCGTCCGCTCAAAGACAGTTCCATCGTCTGATCAAAGACAGTTCCATCGTCCGCTCAAAGACAGTTCCATCGTCCGCTCAAAGACCATCGTCTGCTCAAAGACAGTTCCATCGTCCGCTCAAAGACAGTTCCATCGTCCGCTCAAAGACCATCGTCTGCTCAAAGACAGTTCCATCGTCCGCTCAAAGACAGTTCCATCGTCCGCTCAAAGACAGTTCCAAAAGGAACTAGCACGAATTGTGATAATGAGAACCCAGCATTTAAGACAGTTGTATTAACATTTACTTCTATCGTAACTTCCATGTTGAATAAGTATGCCGAGAGAGGGTTTTTTAGCAATGGTAGAAAACTGGAGTACCGGGAGAAAACCTACCAGGTTCAACAGGCAGTCCTACTCCTTGTCACGTACAACCATTGAATTGAAACCATGCCAGGTGACTCAATGACAGACCTTATGATACAACAAAAATGCGCTAACATTCGGCCATTCACTGAGACACAAACTAGGTAATTTCGGGACTAACATAGGGTTCAATTTTATTTCAATAATTCGCTTGCTTGTAGGGGCAGTGGGAGGAAACCAGAGAACCACTAAACGACAGAGAGATAAATGGGGTTTAACGTCAACTCGACACAAACTAGGTCATTCCGGGACTAACATATAGTTAATTTTATTTCATTAATTCACTTCCGCGTAAGGGTCTTTAGCAGTGGGAGGAAACCGGAGGACCTGGAGAAAACCCACGAGGTTGGACAGGCGAACCTACTCCTTCTCACATACAACCGGGGACTAAACGGCAGATCTTATGATCTAAATGCAAGCTTTAAATTACTCTGGTGCCCGACCCACAACATACTTAACAATTAACTTTAAACCAAGGAGACGAACATGAAACGAAACAGGGTTTTAACGTCCTATTTTTCTGCAAGAACCAAATGAAGGGGGCCAAATGCCATGCAGTTTCCTTTTTTAGGGAAACTTCTACTCTTTGTCATTGAATTCCAACTGCCATCCAAATGTCAAGAGTTCTTTTATGTGTACGCCAATGTGTACACAGGACCTTGATTTTTCTTCCCATACACAAACTAGGTCATTTCGGGACTAACATAGGGTTCAATTTTGTCGTTCCCATACACAAACTAGGTCTCGTTAGAGCGTTCACAAGGTGCAACAAAGTGAAACAAGGGCCACAACTCCAGCAATAATTAATGGAAATTATTGAAATTAAATAGGCTTCGTCTCACTGAAAAACATATATTTTGCCCGTGCAGCAAACTACGGCCTACTCTTACATCGAATTCCAACTGCCATGGTATCTTTTATATGCACGCCAATGTATACACAGGACCTCACTTTTTGTCCCATCTGAACGACTAGACCGACTAGACAGCTGTCCTTGTCAGGCCCTCATTCCTGCACCATTGACAAGGTGAAACCATGTCGGAAAATCCTGATGAACTTTCTCCATCAATGCAGGGATCGAACACGCAAACTCCAGGCTACCGAGCCAGCGTTTTACCCACTTAGCCACCGTGGCTCCTGGACCATCAAGACATTTCAAGTAATCAATTTATACAGTAAGGAATAATAAAACAAAACTTTGCTAATAATAGCACTTACTTTATTATATACAAATTGTAATATTGATTAAATAAATGGAAACAACAAAATCATGGTTATTCATTATTAATCAGCATTATTTCACACTTTCTCTTGTTTTCATGGTAATGAAGAAGCTAGACAACCTGGGGCTGCAAATGAAATGGGGTTTAATGCCTTTCTGTGCCAAATGGGCTAACAGAGACACGCAATATGCCATGCGGTGTGCTGTCACCTGAAAATCACAAAGAGAGAAAAGCAATATCCTGAAATATATTACATGGGTGGCTAAGGAGCATTAGTTGTGGGTGGTACTACCCAGCTGTGATTCCTTCTAATCTATAAACCACACCAATTTCAAAACACATAAACATGAAAACTCAATCAGATTAAACTACAGCTCTATATTTCGTTCTGTTTTTGTTTGTTTTTGTTTTTATTCAGACTTTCGATTGCACGGTGTAGAAACGAAATTTTGAACTATAAAAAAAAAAAAAAACGAAATCAAATAGGATCTGTGTTTAAATCAAGATTACATGAAAGCGTAGATGATTGTTACAACATATACATGGTCCAGGGTCTAAATACCAGTAATTATACATATATAAACACAGAGAGGGATGGGATGGGATGGGTACATATCTCTTTATAAATGTATCACAAATAGTCACATTGTAAAAAATAAATAGGGATGATCCAAACTCTTACATCTTTTAAAATGAAATGTCTGATCAATTTTTTTTTTCAGTAACTCTCGAAAAATGATATGGGAATCAATGTCTTACTGTTCTGCACTGGCCTTCATTTTTCAGAATGTTTTTCATTTCTGGACACAGAGACAGGTAATTTCCTAATTTCTTGTTGATAAGAAACACCTTCCATGTACGATACTGCAGCCATATTGTGATCTGAATTGCAAGGTGACTGATGCATATAAAGTGGGTGAAATCAGCTATGGCTGGGCAAAATTGTAATTCCCACAAGTATATTGTAGCATTACACACACGTAGATTCATATATAACATTTATATCATAAACCCACAAGGTATCGGATTAATAGATCAGTCGTAAAGAAACTTATCAATAATACTGTTAAAGTTAACGCTAAAGTTTGTCGATGTGACAAATAAATATCGTTTAGTATCAAGTGATGGACAAGGTGTAAGTTCTATATAAAAAAAAGGTACGGTACATGAACAGAAAACATCCTCTATCCCAGACCTTGCCAAGTGTCATATTTAGTGATGGTCCGATAATTGGTTTCAATATCGATAGCTGGCTGATAATTGACCCATGGGTAGAAATCGGTATTGGACGCGACTCGGTCTTACTGGAAGACCCGTCGATATCTGATATAAAGGGCTCGGTAATTAGTATTACCTTTAAAATATTATTCAAGTTGCGAACAAATCATTATTTTGCTGGACACGCTGTACTTTTATTTTAGTAGTGTGTGTGCGTTGCTATTTAGATATAATACAGACTCTTATTGAGGCTGCAAAAAAGGAAAGAGTAAACAGTGCAGAATCCTTATTTGCGTATGTTTTTATTAGCACATTGTTTGACAGTTCGGGTCTCTCAATGCATTTGTTTTTTAGGAATATCATTTCTACGCATGTGCAAACAGACATTAATTATTAATATCATAGCATATTTATAGTGCGCCCTTTCAAATAACATGTTCAGGGGCACTTTACAAAGTGACAATGTAATCGTAAATAATTCCACAAATTCTACTGTGGTTCGAGCATAGATGGCACATCAAATTTGATGTAGTGTGATTCTTTATGCTGGTAAAACCTCGGGGAAATTGGCTTTACTTGATCACTGACGTTGATCGTGAAATATTTCCAAATCTTATTACGTTATGGCATTTTTTTCTCTTTGTTTCTATCAAATTCACTACTAGTATTGTCAGCACGCTGTCACAATGCATAGAAGTTTTAGACAGAGAGCGGAAAAATGTCACTGATAGTAGTCATATTGGACCATCACTAGTCATATTCATTATGTAGCCAGTGCTTACCTTTATAAAATTCCTTGATGTGTGCACTACCCTTTAAAAAAAAAAAAAAAAAAAAAAATAATTTCCAAATCTATCCATGAAACGAAGTATCTGATTTGTTCACAAAAACAAAATACGAATAATATGACCATAATTCAAATAAACATTGAATAACAAACAAACAAGAAATCTGTGATCAAATTATTTCCACACACATCAGTGAATTGCTATAATACCCATTTCCATGAGTTTTTGTATTTTAGCGGCTATTTCTGGGTTTTTTAAATGTTCTCGCACAGCTTGGGGTTCTTTACTCATCTGTTGTAAAATCATCTGCATTGCCGGATCCCCGAGGATCTGTTGTACTTCTGGATCGGACATCGCTCTTCGTTTGATACTTTCCGGATCACTATTCTCTTCAAGTGTTGCCTTACGATATCCTTCCACAGCCTCCTGGCAATCTGGATCCAACTCCAACGCCTTTTGAAAAGCCATAGCAGCCTTTGTAGGTTCTTTCATAGCCAGCAGACTTGTACCTTTTCGCAAATAACCCTTCACAAATTTTGGATCCAATTCAATACACTTGTTGCTATCTTTCACCGCCAGAGAAAACTCCATTAACTTTGTGAAACAGGCAGCACGATTACTGTAAATCTTGGCGTCATCAGGATTCCTCTTGATGGCTTCTGTGTAATGTTTAACAGCTTCTGGGTAATCCCCTTTTTTGAAACATGCGTTCCCTTTCGTCTTCTCTTCCTGGGAGATGTCTGGATTTATATACGCCTTTCGTTCCTGTTCTTTCAGCTTCTTTTCAACTTCTGTAACTTTTTTGATTACTTCTGGTGCACGATGTTCAGACAACGATTTATTAAAATAAACAAGAGCGTTCTTCAAGTCGTCCTGTTTTAAATACGAGGTGCCGATCCTACAGAGAGCCTTTGCAACGAGTTTGTAGTCAACTCGATTTTCTCTTCCTACTTCCACAGCTTTCTCGCACTCTGCTCGACATTTATCAAACTCACCTGAAATAAAAATAACCAATTATTTACATAATGTGCCATAAAATTACAGCCACATGGTGGGGATTGACATAACTGTGGTTTATCTTACAAAAGATGGAAAGATAGGTTGCCAGGCAACAAAACATACGCCCACAGCAGCATAATTTTTTTCTTTTGTCGGTAATGAAATATTTATAACAACTCATTAAGTAACATCAAAAAATCATTAGAATTTGTATGACCTCTAGTTCTACCCAAGTCTAACGTTTAGTATACAAAAAATTTAATATTTTGGATTGAGCTGTTCAAGTTATCAAAAATCATTGAAAATCAATTATTTGTTTGTCCCAAGACCTTAAACTCTATGTATCAATTTTAAGTCAATCGAATGATCACCTTGGCCTGTAGATCATCCGCAAGATTTTTTCGAAGTGATCAAGGACCATAACTCGGGCACTAATTATCGGAAATTGTTGAAAATTGATAGGCTTCTTCATTTCATGAACATTATTGTGTATAACTTTTAAAGTCAATTGGATATTAACTTTAGCATCTAAGAGTGTCCACAAGATATTTCAAAGTGATCGAAGGCCACAACTCCGGCAGTAATTATGAGCAATTGTTGAAAATCAATATGCTTATTTGTCTCATGACCTTAAACACTGTGTATATATTTAAAGTATCTGATATTAACTTTAGCCTCTAGAGCGTCCACAAGCAATTGTGGACACCGGACTGACGAACAGGGGTGACAACAATATATGACCACATTTCAATGTGGGTCAATAAAAAGTATTCAAATCTGGAAAAGTATTAATCCCATAAATGTTGGGAATGGAAATAAACGCAGAAAGTTTCTCAGAATATTTGTAAGCTGAGTTGCTTGGATTGTTCTGACAGGATAGCTTCATTTCTGCCCTAATGGTATCTCTGAGCTCCAATCTTACCTGCACTATACCAGGAATTCTTCCAACCATTTATATGTACTTTATGTTAAATTTCAGGAGAGTAAATCACTCTCCTCAGGATATTTAGGAGGACTCCTTATGGCTCTCCATCATTTTTTCAAACAGTGAGACCCGACGTCCCAGTCTTAGTTAGATAGTGAAACAAGTATAGAACTCGAGAATTCAAATTAATTTAACAGAAAATATTCTTTACAGGACCCATGTGGGAAATTTTGCCAAAACAAGGAAAACAAGCCGACAGTGAGGTTGATGTTCGCCGCCTAAATCCGGACATAAATAGATGGTACATATTGATTAATTGCACATTTATCTTTTTCAAAAGTATCGAGCTATCGAAATGATTTTCTATACCGGTACTTAGCTTAAGTATAAAATGTTCACGATCAAACTCTACATCAGTTATGTCCCAAAGCATCGACCAATGAAATTGCTTAGCTTCATCTCCAAATGTTAATCATTGAACTCAGTCAAGACATTCACCTAATCAACATCATCATCAAGTTTAAACATTCTACCTCAATCAAAAGCAGAATTGTTATGTTCCAAAGTCTTGACTATTCAAATTTCTTATTGCTACTTATATAATTAGCCTAAGCAGAAAATTCTCATTATAGAACCGAGTCAAATTGATGTTGATCTGAAAGATGCATTCCTAATTTTGTTAGTAGTAGATCTAAAATGAGTGAGGGTTTGGTTTGGTGGAAAAAGGGAGTGATCTGAGTTTTGGTTTAATTGATGTTGTTAACCACTTTTTAACATACAGTAATGTGATTATTTTCTTGAATATCCCATTGAAATGAAATTCATATTATTGGGCATATTCCTGAAGCAATAGCCAGAGAGGGAGAAATCCCTCTCTGGCCATTGCTGGATTGGCTTGAGCTTTTGAGGGAGTGTGTCTATTCTTCCCGTTCAATCAAATCTATCCCAAGTACATGACAGCCCTTCGTTTAATCTGTGGTCTTCCCTAAAACTTTGAACAGTGATTTAAGGTATTAAAAACGGTGAAAAGTCGTGTTCGTCTCCGAACTGTATTGTTTACATTGTATCCGTGTTGGTAGCATCGTTTGTCACGCAATTAGTTTTTCTGTAATATTCTGCTATGCACTGGTTAATTGGGAATAATAAAATCGTGAGTCATATGACGTAACGTTATGTAAATATATTTGGTCCAATTTGGGGCTCTGTTTAAAGAGTATTGATTATTATTAGCTCTAATCAAACAAAACACTGCGAGGAGTATGATTATTGGGGTGTATCACTGTGTGGGTGTAGCAAGTCAAAATGGGGTTAAGTTAATCGCATGGTAACTTTTATCCTCTAAAGCGTGCACAAGATTTTTCAATGTAATCAAGGGCAATAACTCAGGCAGTAGCTGTGCAAACCCTGACTTATAAGGTTAGTGCTACTACTGCTAGCCCTGTGTACATTTTGTGACCTTGGTGAAATCTGCATGTGGTCTTAATCATACATGTGATACCTCCCGCAATTCGCGGGAGTCTCCCGATTTCACCCCTGATCTCCCGAGCTCCCGATCGGGAGACAAATACTCCTGCGTTTTCAATTCTTGTAATTTTATTTTTTGAGAGTCAAAATTGTAATCAAATAGCATCGAAATAAAACGAGACAGACTTTTTTTTGTTAAATGTTGTGTTGAATGTTGTTACTATAATTAGTAAGACGGCCTGAATACATTTCCGATGTTTTCGTATTTGGAACAATACCATTTAAATAACACGATAATTATTGTTTTTATACGAAATTAATAAAGTCCTGGTCGTAATATTCATGATTTTCGATGTTGAATAAATTTTACAATGACCAACACAATGCTCTAAGTTTGACATAATATTACGTAATTAGTCGGAAGCTACGGGCCCCGGAAGCTACCGCTTTGCAAAACTGAAAGTTTGACATCGCGCGCTTATGTCAGTCTCGTATTCATGGCAATTTCTGTACAATAAAACATAATTAAATAGTATTGTGAATGTTCAGAACAGGATGAATTAATAGGGCTTTTTTTACATACATTTTTAATTTGTAATGTGTGATTTTAAACTCATTACGGTTATGTTACCAATGTGGACAGCAAGGTAATTCAGACCACGTGACATCAACATTATGTCGTCTGCAGTTGGAATTTTTTAGCACACGTAAAGGATCGTACATGAATGGTGTTGAAAATATCATCAACAATACAATTCATACCGTGTGAGATCAGTAACTTGCAAGTTATGCACAAAATATGAATAAAATTTTCCAAAATGACAATAACCACAGCTACCGTAATGTAAATGGGCTATCAAGGCAAATTAAAAGTAAACTGTTACATTTAATTAATATTGAGTATATATATATGTAACTGCACCTCAAATGACCAAAACTGCTAATCAAAAGTTTTTAAATTTATTAATGTAGGCCTACATGCATATTAAAATGATATTGAAATGTGTAAATTAATTTGTCTTTTATTCATGGTGGGTGGGTAATTTTAACGCGTGATTAAAGTCTCCCTCTTTTGACCTTAATTCTCCTGACATTTTACTTGTGGCCAATCACATGTATGCTTAATATTTAGACTCAATCCTTGATTTGGTTGATACTGTCACATGACCGGCATATGCAGTGATAGAAACCGACTAGCTTATGATAATATCATTGATATCGACAAATCAAGCAGGCCCAAAGACGGTGGATTTGCCGTACCCAGTAGCCTAGTAGAACACCTTCAAAACTCTGAGTGGACGAATTTTGACCAATCTATCCAAATTAATTATAAGCTCCCTCTTAAATTTATAATAGTAAGAAATCTTAAAATGCCTGCTGCTGAATGGATTATATCTCCAGAAATAATACTAATAGGTTATTAGTCATCACTGATCAAGACAACTCTTCATAGACGTCAGAAGTTATCCCCCGAAATCTCAATTATGGCAACTGTCTAGATCTACTCACCCATTTCTAAATATACTGAGGCTTTGTTGGTCAGTATTGTAATATTGGTTGGATCAAGTTCAAAGGCCGAATCATAATGTTTCAAAGCAGTATCAAATTCCTTGTTTTTGTAGGCATCATTCCCTTTTTGTTTTTCTGTCTCCGACTGCGTCTTCTTATCCGCCATTTTTCAGAATCTTCTCGAAATGTGTAGAGTGAAGCAACACGTGGGGTCTATTTATAGATTATTGAGAGTTGTTTCCCTTATTTTTTTATTAACGACGAATATTTTCGCTTCTTCTAGAAACCCGTGTCGTTAAAATTTTTAAAGAAAGCGGATTGTATCCACGTGACTACAAACAGTGGTCATTTCGAATTAAAACAATTTTGTTTTAATAAATTTAAAAATGTTTAAAAAGAAAAAATCAATGTTGGTTGCCAGGCAGCGAAATACAGCTATAGATTTATATAATAACACAGCCAATGACAGAATAAGCCATCCAAATCCACGCAGAAACTTTAGCAAGAACAAAATTACATGGATTGGCCTAACCCTAACCCTGGACCTAGCTTTAACCCGTACCATACGGTACCTAAGCCCTATGGAAGGGTATCGCTGCCAATATTAAATGCTCTGCGACAATGTCGTTTCCATTGATTATATGTAAAAAGTACAATGTACAAAATCCTAATAGGCCTACCGATTGATAATGTCAAAATACCTCTAAGGCAAGTGTTAAATGTAAAACGTCAAATGTTAAGTGTAAATGACAAATGTTTTGTGGGAAAATGCAAAATGCTTTTTTTGACGTGTCTACATTTTACATTTCTCTCATTACATTTTACATTTGCGCTCTGCCACACCCCATTCAGGGGCGTCGTGCAAAAAATTTTTTTAGGGGGGCCCAACTTTCTGCAAGTGTGTTCATGGTAAATTAAATTTACTGGCTGCGGAGAGTGTTGGCGGTAGCGCCGCCCACATCGAATGCAGTGGGCATGAGCATGCAAGGGGGGGGGGGGGGTACGGAAAATTTTTAAAATTAGAAGCCGGGAAACGCCATTTCGATGGATTAGAGACAATAAAGTTATGATTGAAAAATGGTCGGTTTTTTTAGTGATAATTGTAATTTATCACTCGAAAACTGAATTATATTTTATTCATCTCAACTTCGATTTAATTATTGAATGGACATTTCGAACAACTTCATGCATGGTCAAATACGTATTTAGATGTATTTGTATTTTAATAAAAAATACTTTCAGTCTTTATTTTTGACACCCGTATATGGATATTTTATCAAATACAACATACAATCATAAATAGGGATTTACACAACAAGCACAAAATCAACTCTGTACGTAAACCCCCGGATGGCTTGGATTCGGCTTGGATTTAAACAGGATTTCATTGATTGATTAAATTTTTAAATGGCGACGTGAGCGGAGATTAACCGTTACGTTGACGTCACACTCCAGGAAATTTTAAATCGAGGCTAAATGATAGAGTGTACGAAGCGAGTTATATAGAAATAGCTCTATGGCGAGGCCTTAACAAATGATATCTAAACTAAAGTGCAATAAACTAAACACGGATAATGACAAATTATACAATCCCTGAGACCATGTGATGACTAAAACAGACGGACAGGTCTTCTGTCTTAATAATATCAATAAAAATATTTGTATCCACCCCCCCCCCCCCCAGGCCCCAATGTGCACGACGCCACTGATCCCATTTGTCCTTCACGCTTTCTACATAGCAACTTTCGCACAGCATCAACTTTCATATGCAAATGTAGGATATCACGTGACTTATTAATATACGGAAACCCGGCACACTATAAACCAGCACACTACAAGGATATTCACCGCACGATAACAGTAAATCAAGCTGGTATACCATAAGAAACTATCTAGACGACCGTGCGTAATCATGAATGTGCCAGGAAATAATTGATAGATTCAAACAGCCAAAGAAACACACTTTCCAGTAATTTATAACACAATAACTGGAATTTCGTATTAATACCCGTATTTTAATATTTTAAACATCCCCACTCTTTCTGGTCTCTCTATAAACAGAATTGAGTACAGCCTAATTAACTTTGATCCATTAAAGAAACAACAATAGCATTGTGCCCAACCAATAAATAATATATTTAAAGAGAGGAATGACTATACATTTTTTAGTATGGACATAGGGAATTTTTGATTAAGCCCCGTATCTTTATTTTAGTTTAGTTTAGCCCCCCCCCCCCACCTACCCTTCCTTCACTTCAACTTTTTGTAAAGTTAAGCAAATATGAATGTGCTAGAAAATTATTTGCATATTTGAAAAGAGCAATCAGTGATACGTAACATGGTATCTGGAATTTCGTATTTAGACCTGCATTTTTACTTAAATACCCCTTTAATAATGTGATATTTTTTGGATTTGAAGTATGAAAATACCATTGTACCAGAAAACTATTTACATATTTACAATGTCCATGGAATTATTAAAATTTTGAATAGTGTTATTTTTTGTGGGAAAAGTGAAGCTATGAATAGCATAGGCCCTAGGCCTACTTCATGCATGACATGAATGTGAAAAGGACAATTTATTACCTAGTGTTGGGCAAATTTTACTGAGTTTTATTGTGGGCCCACACATTAGCTTATACAAGCGGGTGTGTGTGTGTGGGGGGGGGGGGCTTATATTTATCTTTAACAGAAATAATATCAGTCCCTGAACCCTATATCCTTGTGCTTACATCAGCATGCCTCTCCATTTAGTAAAGTAAGTGGCCACAACATGTCCACCATCCAACCCATGTATTGCGAACATTTGCTGTAGACTTGTTAGAGCGAGAGAAATGGGGTTTAACGTCCACTCAACACAAACCAGGTCATTTCGAGACTAACATATGGTTTAATTTTATTTCAATAATTCGCTTACGCATAGGGGTCTTTAGCAGTGGGAGGAAACCGGAGGACCCGGAGAAAACCCACGAGGTTGGACAGACGACCCTACTCCTTGTCACGTACAACCGGGGATTCGAAACCACGCCAGTTGACTCAATGACAGGCCTTATGATACAGCGCGCCCGTGCTAACCATTCGACCCCCCCCCCCCTAGACTTGTTAGAACTATACGATTGGATATTGACATTGTACAAGTCACACAAACCATTCATTTATAACACCAGTTTATATACAACAGATACACACATTATAATTAGGATTTTTATTACAAAATTCAAAAACATGTAAAAACTATAATCTTGTATAAATTTGACCAAAAAATAATATATATAATACCCGTATATATCCTAAGAATAACTATGTATTTTTTTTTACAAGATTAAAATTAAATTAAAATATAACGTATTGTAAATATATTATTCCAAAATAACTACATCCCCCCCCAACACTCCAACCCTTAATAAGAAAATTTCTCCACTTCGTATCCCTCTCTATTTCAATAATTATTAACACCTAAACAATCTTTCAAACACGCTTATTGGCAAATATAGCGGTTAAATTAACACTTAATAATAAATTCTTATTCATAAATATATAGATATACTGCACGATACCATCACACTTAAAACAACCATACCCCATTCTTATTCACAAACATACAGTTAAATTCACAATTAAATTGAAACAACTCTCACACAAACATACAGCAGAATTCACGCCTGATGCAACTCTCACAAACATCCTCACAAGTTGAATTCACAGTTGATGCAACTCTCGCATACATCCTCACAATTAACTTGAATTCACGCTTGATGCAACTCTCTCGCAAATATCTTCACAATTAAGTTGAATTCACAGTTGATGCAACTCTCACATACATATTATTCCCAAATAGTAGATAAACCAAATACAACATCGATAAAATATGATTTGGCGTTGATTCTGTGTCTGTTAAAATACAAGTTTCTGTTCATCGCCCATTCTGGTACATCAACAACTTCATCTTCAGACATATCCTCAGCCCAATTAACAAAATCTTTTGTCAAGTTTTCTCTAGCATCGCTATCTGAACCTGTTACTCGAGCAAATACTACTTGGCTGGTGGTGACTTTAAATTTAAAATCAGGAATCAAAGCCCAGCTAGGAATGTCTACGGCTCCTTCGTACACAGGTTCTTCAGCCCAGTTGATGACAAATTTATGGTTGATTGGGTCAAATTCTCCAACATTTTCTTGGGTGAATGAATGGATATGGCGGTCGTAATCTAATCCAGGTATCAATGCCCAGCCAGGGACATCTACGGGTCCATCATACACAGGTTCGTCAGCCCAGTTGATAACATATTGATGGTGAATTTGGCGGAAGTCATCAATATTTTCTGTGGTAGCCCATTGTCTTCTAGAAAAATCATCTTTATCATGTCGATTAAAATCAAATGCAGGTATCAAAGCCCAGTCAGGGACATCTACGGGTCCATCATGCACAGGTTCTTCGGCCCAGTTGATAACATACTGATGGTGAATTTGATTGAAGTCATCAATTTTGTCTGTGGTAGAGTAATCATCTTTAGCATGTCGATCAAAATCTAATCCAGGTATCAATGCCCAATAAGGAATATTTGTTGGTTCTTCATAAGAGATTTCGTCAGCCCAGTTGATCACTGAATAATGTTGGTTTTGGTTTAAGTTCAGCTGACAAGTGTCGTCTAAATCTTCGTCCAAATTCTTACTATCTTCATTGGATGATGCTGATGATAGAGATGGTGATCTTGGAACTCTCAGTTCACAAATCTTCTCGTATCCATGGTTGGATTTCTTATAGTAAGATACAACTGAAAAAATGAAAACATTTTAAGAAATGAAAATAAGAAAGTAAAAGACAAATAAATAACTGACCCTATAAAATAACTAAATGTTCAAATCCACTACAAGTAAAATACGTAAAACAAAGGTCTTCATGCATAATTTGGTATTGCACATTAAAATATTGCTTGGCAGTTGGAATCAAAGAGTAGGCGAAAACGCCGCTTATCCCTTCCCCATCTCCGTATTCCACACGTAAGTATAAATACAAAATACCATATGTTCGTGTCAAGCGACAAGTCGACAACAAATAAATAAATAAATAATTCTAACCATTTTATTTGTGTGATTTAATCAACTGCATGTTGATTTTGATCTTACTGTGAACGGATACCGTAAAAGTGTTCAGGCTTAATAGCAGTAATAACGGTAGGGTTGATTAGTAACGCGTTAGACTTACTAGAAGTATTAACTAGTGTTGACTAGTAAAGTGTTAGACTTACTAAAAGTATTAACTATAGGGTTGACCAAAAGAGTGTTAGACTTACTAGAAGTATTAACTGTAGAGTTGATCAAGTCTTCATCATTTAATGTAACAAACATGTTATTATCAGCATATATCATCTGACTTACTACATCATCATAGTCTAAACTACTTTCACTATAGTCTGGCATCTCTCTGGAATAAATATAATACAAAATAAAAGTAGACGTAAGAAAAAGTAAAATACTCTTTAAAGTTCAAACTTCTTTAATTTAAAAAAGCAAAAACCGTATTCAAAACATATAACACAAAAAATCAGTTTATCTATTATTTGTTTTTACCTGTTCTCAACTCGACTACGAAAATATTGAAAACCTATTTGAGATTTTAACGGTTTATTTTTTCTTTCAATTTTTAGAATTGTTTACAATATAATTAAATATACTTACAATACAGTCATAGTTGATGTTATACTTTCCTATCTGGATTCACAATAACGTAGAAAATGTAATTAATTTCAGAGAATTATCACAGAGCGTCTTTCTCTTAGCAGATAAAATAGCTCAATGATAGAACAATAAGATGACGTTTTACCTATTGTGACGTCATAATTAAAAGACGTCATAAGTTTTGTTGAATTTCCTCAAAAAAGAAATCAAGTTCGATTGACCTTTGAAGCTTTTTCCTGAAACAAATCAAAATCTTATTATTTTTTGTTGAAATCCCCCCCCCCCCCCACAAAAAAGGGATATTTCCTAACCGATTTATAGATTATTGTTTTTCCAATTTCTAAGATTCATTCTCGGCCAAAACAGTAAACTCTTAAATACTGAACACTGAAAAAGTGAAACGTATTATAATTTTGACAGAGAGACTGTTCATCGAAAGGATTACGCATAATATTTGGACTAACATTGGAGATTCACAGCCAATCCGTCCTACAAAAATTGACGAAGCCTTACCAGTAGGTTTGGACGGATCTTCCAGTGAAATGAGAGTTAAAGACAACACATGTGAAGAGATTAACCAAAGCAGCGCCAATAGTGCAGCCAATCAATATACTACTCCTAATTTTAAGGATCTATCTGTGGCCAACCAGACCATGTTATACATCTTGTAACAATAAATAGTGAACAAGGGCTAGGGCCCGATCTGCACAGTTTTAAAAAATACAATTGCTGGACAATCTGAAATCCCCCTTTTTGGTATATAGATAAGGATAAACATTATTAAATTAATTATAAATATTTTGTATGTAGGTATAAAACATTGACTTTCTTGGTTGTATCCCAGAGATAAATAAAGGACTAATCACTAACCATATTATCATAGTATGTTTATATTTAACTTCAAGAAATAGAGAGAGAGAGAGAGAGAGAGAGAGAGAGAGGGTTTCGTCCACTCGACACAAACTAGGTCATTTCGGGACTAACATATGGTTCAATTTTATTTCAATAATTCGCATGCACGTAGGGGTGTTTAGCGGTGGGAGAAAATCGGAGGACCCGGAGAAAACCCACGAAGTTGGACAGGCGACCCTACTCCTTGTCACGTACAACCGGGGAATCGAAACCACGCCAGTTGACTCAATGGCAGTCCTTATGATACAGCACGCTCGCGCTAACCATTCGGCAATCCAACCCCCTTTCAAGAAATAGACAGTATTATTATGAAGATCAGTAGGACGTTGAACCCCATTTCATTTCATTATTATTAGGATAAAATGATGAACTCTGTAGGCCCTATTCATTAATTCGAACTTTGCCACTTATACCTTAAAATATAATTACATCATTTTAATTATAAAAAGAATTATTTCATTTCATTATTATTGGGATAAAATGATGAACTCTGTATTCATTAAGTCGAACTTTGACACTATTACCTTAAAAATAAATATACCGTGTACGGTAATATAACGCCATTGTAATTAAGTGACATTAAAGATACATACAAACTGTGTAATTTGATGATTTATTTGGGTAAAAAAAATTTAAAACTATTTTATATTTTAATATTTTGCTTCAAATACCATTCAAATTTTTTAATCGAATAAAGATAATCCAACCCCCTGCCACGAGATTCTTTTTTTTTATCACGGGACTCGATTGGAGGAGAATCGAGCTTTTTCTTATATTTGTCGTTAGTCGCTGTCTATTTACCATAAATATCGAAGCCTAAGTAATGAAATGAAATGGGGTTTAACGTCCTACTGTTCTGCGCCTATACTGGGCTAATGAATACAGGTATACGCCATACAGTGTGCTATGAGGGAAATTTTGCACTATCGCCTACTCTTATATCGAATTCCAACTGCCAAGGGATCTTTTACGTGCATTCCAATGTATACACGGGACCTCGGTTTGTCGTCTCATCCGAAAGACTAGACAGCTGTCCTTGTCAGGCCCTCCGTTCTGCACCACTGACAAGGGGAAACCACGTCGGAAAATCCAGATGAACTCTCTCGGCCAATGCAGGGATCGAACACCCGACCTCCAGGCTAGCGAGCCAGGGAAGTCTAAGTAAATTACTGGATCACCTTCAGCCAACTTCTCTTTCCGACGTTTAACCCCCTCAACGTTCTACTAACCGTTAGCCGTTAGATCAGTGGTTCTCAACCTATTTTTGCCAACGGCACACCTTGAAACACATTAAAAAATAGGGGCACACCTGGCTAAATTTATATGAAAAATACTCGAATTTTGCAAAACAAAAACATGGTAAGTCAGACGGCATACAACCATAGAGACATAGACACATAGAATGACTCAAACTAAATAAAGACACCCGTGAATACTCAACTGAGATCACGTTGTTTTTCGCATTTTCTTAGTGTGCTGTTCAAAATTTCGCGGCACACGCGTTAAATCAACACATAGGTAGTTCATCTTACAGTATTCGAGGGATACCCTAACATTTGTGTCTTGTGCGCGCCCTATAGGTTTTTGTCAGGGAATCCAGTATATTTCTAGTAAGATTAGGTGTCTCTACAATTGATATATTGCCATTATTTTATTGGATTTAATTTCCCGATAAATAAATTCGTGGGAATCTATCTTTAAAGTAGCGGTTTCAGTTTTATAATGCTTGGATCGGAGCTTCGGAAGCATGGCTAGAAAACGATTTATGTAGCACAACCGTATGTAAAATATCCATGTCTATATCGAAATACCAAAATAGTGATTTGCAATCACGAACCCCATCCCCAATAGCGTTAAATGAACATATCAGTATCTTTAGGCGCAAATTGTTAAAAGAAAACTCTATAGGCTAGAGTTTAGAGCATTGAAATTAACAGTATAATGTACCATTAGTACATTGAAGAGATGTTGATACCTAAGCTATTTCTACATCCACAAAATGAAGGAGTGTGTGTGTGTATGTGTTGGTGGGGGTAGTGTTTGTGTGGGGGGTGGGCAAGGGGGTGGGAATTACCCTTCCCTGCTCGTGCAGAGCGTATTTTTTTCTCTTAATACATTCATCTAAATAATCTTGAACAAACACGTGAGAAGTATTGCTGCTGTTTTAAACCTTACTCCACTCTAATCCTATTCAAGTAATGCACCTAATTGAGCAGGAATTTTGTCTTAGAGCTTCCCATTGGATAAATTCTCAGGTAATTCTCCCAAACTTGACTTTTCAACCCCTTACTCACCTCTGTCCAAATTCCTGGAAACAACCCTGGGGCGTTATATTACCGTACACGATATATTTATTTTTAAAGGTAATAGTGTCAAAGTTCGACTTAATGAATACAGAGTTCATCATTTTATCCTAATAATAATGAAATGAAATGGGGTTGAACGTCCTACTGATCTTCATAATAATACTGTCTATTTCTTGAAGTTAAATCCAAACATAAGCATACTATGATAATATGGTTAGGGATTAGTCCTTTAGTTATCTCTGGGATACAACCAACAAAGTCGATGTTTTATAGCTACATACAAAATATTTATAGTTAATTCAATAATGTTTATCCTTATCTATACACCAAAAAGGGTGATTTCAGATTGTCCAGCAATTGTATTTATTAAACGGGGCAGATCTTGCCCTAGCCCATGTTCACTATTTATTGTTACAAGATGTATAACATGGTCTGGTTGGCCACGGATAAATCCTTAAAATTAGGAGTAGTATATTGATTGGCTGCACTATTGGCGCTGCTTTGGTTAATCTCTTCACATGTGTTGTCTTTAACTCTCATTTCACTGGAAGATCCGTCCAAACCTTTGCGGTCTTCATCTTCTAGCGTATAGGCTTTCCTGTTCTGGTGAGGCTTCGCCAATTTTTGTAGGACTGATTGGCTGTGAATCTCCAATGTTAGTCCAAATATTATGCATAATCCTTTCCTTGCTATGCCCCAAAATATTACTTGGGCGAGATCCATACAATTTTTTGATGAATAGTCTCTCTGCCAAAATTATAATACGTTTCACTTTTTCAGTGTTTAGTATTTAAGAGTTAACTGTTTTGGTCGAGAATGAATCTTAGAAATTGGAAAAACAATAATATATGAATCGGTTAGGAAATATCCTTTTTTTGTTATTTCGACAAAAAATAATAAGATTTTGATTAGTTTCGGAAAAAAGCTTCAAAGGTCAATCGAACTTGATTTCTTTTTTGGGGAAATTCAACAAAACTTATGACGTCTTTTAATTATGACGTCACAATAGGTAAAACGTCATCTTATTGTTCTATCATTGAGCTATTTTATCTGCTAAGAGAAAGACGCTCTGTGATAATTCTCTGAAATTAATTACATTTTCTACGTTATTGTGAATCCAGATAGGAAAGTATAACATCAACTATGACTGTATTGTAAGTATATTTAATTATATTGTAAAGAATTCTAAAAATTAAAAGAAAAAATAAACCGTTAAAATCTCAAATATTTTTTCAATATTTTCGTAGTCGAGTTGAGAACAGGTAAAAACAAATAATAGATAAACTGTTTTTTTGTGTTATATGTTTTGAATACGGTTTTTGCTTTTTTAAATTAAAGAAGTTTGAACTTTAAAGAGTATTTTACTTTCTCTTACGTCTACTTTTATTTTGTATTATATTTATTCCAGAGAAATGCCAGACTATAGTGATAGTAGTTTAGACTATGGTGATGTATTAAGTCAGATGATATATGCTGATAATAACATGTTTGTTACATTAAATGATGAAGACTTGATCAACTCTACAGTTAATACTTCTAGTAAGTCTAACACTCTTTTGGTCAACCCTATAGTTAATACTTTTAGTAAGTCTAACACTTTACTAGTCAACACTAGTTAATACTTCTAGTAAGTCTAACGCGTTACTAATCAACCCTACCGTTATTACTGCTATTAAGCCTGAACACTTTTACGGTATCCGTTCACAGTAAGATCAAAATCAACATGCAGTTGATTAAATCACACAAATAAAATGGTTAGAATTATTTATTTATTTATTTGTTGTCGACTTATCGCTTGACACGAACATATGGTATTTTGTATTTATACTTACGTGTGGAATACGGGGATGGGGAAGGGATAAGCGGCGTTTTCGCCTACTCTTTGATTCCAACTGCCAAGCAATATTTTAATGTGCAATACCAAATTATGCATGAAGACCTTTGTTTTACGTATTTTACTTGTAGTGGATTTGAACATTTAGTTATTTTATAGGGTCAGTTATTTATTTGTCTTTTACTTTCTTATTTTCATTTCTTAAAATGTTTTCACTTTTTCAGTTGTATCTTACTATAAGAAATCAAACAATGGATACGAGAAGATTTGTGAAATGAGAGTTCCAAGATCATCATCACTATCATCAGTATCATCCAATGGAGATAGTAAGAATTTGGACAAAGAATTAGACGACACTTGTCAGCTGAACTTAAACCAAAACCAACATTATTCAGTGATCAACTGGGCTGACGAAATCTCATATGAAGAACCAACAAATATTCCTTATTGGGCATTGATACCTGGATTAGATTTTGATCGACATGCTAAAGATGATTACTCTACCACAGACAATATTGATGACTTCAATCAAATTCACCATCAGTATGTTATCAACTGGGCCGAAGAACCTGTGCATGATGGACCCGTAGATGTCCCTGACTGGGCTTTGATACCTGCATTTGATTTTAATCGACATGATAAAGATGATTTTTCTAGAAGACAATGGGCTACCACAGAAAATATTGATGACTTCCGCCAAATTCACCATCAATATGTTATCAACTGGGCCGAAGAACCCGTGCATGATGGACCCGTAGATGTCCCTGACTGGGCTTTGATACCTGCATTTGATTTTAATCGACATGATAAAGATGATTGTTCTAGAAGACAATGGGCTACCACGGAAAATATTGATGACTTCCGCCAAAATCACCATCAATATGTTATCAACTGGGCTGACGAACCTGTGTATGATGGACCCGTAGATGTCCCTGGCTGGGCATTGATACCTGGATTAGATTACGACCGCCATATTCATTCTTTCACCCAAGAAAATGTTGGAGAATTTGACCAAATCAACCATAAATTTGTCATCAACTGGGCTGAAGAACCTGTGTATGAAGGAGCCGTAGACATTCCTAGCTGGGCTTTGATTCCTGATTTTAAATTTAAAGTCACTACTAAAACCAGCCAAGTAGTATCTGCTCGAGTAACAGGTTCAGATAGCGATGCTAAAGAAAACTTGACAAAAGATTTTGTTAATTGGGCTGAGGATCTTTCTGAAGATGAAGTTGTCGATGTACCGGAATGGGCGATGAACAGAAACTTGTATTTTAACAGACACAGAATCAACGCCAAATCATATTTTATTGATGTTATATTTGGTTTATCTACTATTTGGGAATAATATGTATGTGAATTCAACTTAATTGTGAGGATGTTTGTGAGAGAGTTGCATCAAGCGCTAATTCTGCTGTATGTTTGTACGAGAGTTGTTTCAATTTAATTGTGAATTCAACAGTATGTTTGTGAATAAGAATGGGTTATGGTTGTTTTAAGTGTGAGTGTATGTGTATATCTATATATTTATGGATAAGAATTTATTATTAAGTGTTAATTTAACCGCTCTATTTGCCAATAAGCGTGTTTGAAAGATTGTTTAGGTGTTAATTCAAATATATCTTGTTTGTGCGGTATGAATTAATATTGTAAGTATCAGTCACGACTGGTTTGGGATGAATGGGCAAAGAATAGGTTTAAATTATTGAAATAGAGAGAGATACGAAGTGGAGAAATTTTCTTATTAAGGGTTGGAGAGTTGGGGGTGGGGGGTAATGTAGTTATTTATCATTTTGGAATAATATATTTACAATACGTTATATTTTAATTTTTATACAGTAATCCATATATGCAAGAATTTTTGAATCTTGTAATAAAAATATACATAGTTATTCTTAGGTTATATACGGGTATTATATATATTATTTTTTTGGTCAAATTTATACAATATTCATAATAACACAACTTTATGGATTTACTACTTCTTGGTTTATTACATGCAGGTATCTTACAGGTATCTTTATCAAGCAATGTTTTACTACTTCTTGGTTTATTACATGCAACGTTTCAATACTCTTACAGGTATTCAAGGAAATTTATACAAGTTTATAGTTTTCACATGTTTTTGAATTTTGTAATAAAAATCCTAATTACAGCTTATATCTGTTGTATATAAACTGGTGTGATAAATGAATGGTTTGTGTGACTTATACAATTTCAATATCCAATCGTATAGTTCTAACAAGTATACAGCCAATGTTCGCAATGGGTTGGATGGTGGACATGTGGACAGATGAATATAAGCCCCCCCCCCCCCGCCACACACACACACACCCGCCTGCATAAGCTAATTTGTGGGCCCACAATAAAACTCAGTAAAATTAGCCCAAGTAGGCCTAGGGCCTCTGTTATTTATAGCTTCACTTCTCCCACAAAAAATAACCCCATTCAAAGTTTTAATAATTCCATGGACATCATAATATTATAATGTTCATGCTAATTTCTACTGATAGTGATAAGTCTAATTAAACCTGAAAACCTTTCGTAGGAATTATTTTTTTTTAAAAATATATCACTCGCATAGATCGAATGGTTCGGAGCAGAAAAATGTCTGGATTGCTATTGATTTGATAATTTCCAAATGAGATCCAATTTTTTTAATTTTCGACACAGAGATTGCCAACAGTTTCACATATGTGAAAGCCTTCTTTTAATTCTGTACACAAGATGACTGACCTTTTTTAGGGTCACATTGTCCACCATAGTTGCTTAGTTCTACATGTGACATATCGGCTAGATCTACTTCTAAGGCCACCTCCAGATTTCGTCATGGTCGCTGAGATGTCTTATTTGGGCACGTGATTGTTGACGAGATTGTGGGTTAGGGGGGTACCGTATGGTACGGGTTAAAGCTAGGTCCAGGGCAGGGGCGTACATAACGGTTTTGTTTGGGGGGGGGGGGGAGCCAAAATGCGACCGATTGATGCATATACCCCCAGTACGAGTGACGCAATCAGGAGCCGCGCACCACAGGTGCGAGTTTTCTAGGGGCCATGTGCAGAGCGGATCTAGAAGCTGGGAATAGGGGGTGGGGTGGGGGTGGTTCCAAATCTAGGGCGCCATCCACAATCCCACCCCACAATGAATGTCAACAAAATACTGGCTATAACATTAAGCGTCCCAGTAGAACATAGACAGTATTGTATAACTATATAGTTGTTCGCCGATCGTTGTCTCACCGGAAAGCAGTTTTATTTAAGTTGACATAAAGTTTATGTCATATATTATGATGATTGTGCCTATAACACTGAGCAACCTGAGAAAATTTTGAAAAATTGAGTCAATATCCTAGCATTTGGGGTCATTGCTGGGAGAAAGTCTTGTGGACGAGAGGACCATAAATGTGAGCCAATGGGACAGAATCTCGAGATCTGCCGGTTTTGCAAGAGTAACAGGCCCGGCGGAGTAGGGGGCTAAGGGGGGGGGGGGGGCGCAAGTACCCTTTTCTCCAGGTTGTTGCACGCAAGTAACTATTCTATTAAAAACAAAAGGGCTCCATACTGTTTCCAGGGTTAAGAGACCCGCGGTTGCGAGGGTCGCGATTAGATAACTGAACGGTCAATCTTCATTTCAAGTCCATCTCATGTCTGTTGTATCTATAACATATTAGGTAATTAGCAAAACGACGGGATAGAGTTTTATTTATACTCTTTCCTTGTGCCCCTTATCCATCAAATAATTCACTGCTATGGCCAGTTGAAACAAGCGGTTGCCATGCAAGATATACCCACATTTTGTAAGAAATGGACGGGGAAGAGGTAAAATCAAAAGGGCCATCCTATCATTTGATCCTTAACATATTTAAGGTTCATCAGAATGGGACAACAATGGAAGCCCCCCCCCCCCCCACACCTGTTGTGCCTACAAAATCCGTACATATTTCAGATTTTGCCTGAAAAGCAGGGGCTACAGCTCTAGAATGCAAGGTCTGATGCTACCAAAGTCGAACTGATCCAAGAACTTTTGACCCTTAACACACAGTTGAAGTTCATAGTGAAAGGTACACAAACTTCATTCATATTTAACATTTTGTGTAAACGGCAGGGGCAGATGCGCAAGCAAATGGAACCCACCCATAAACGAGTGATACTCTTTTTTTAAGTTTCATCTAAATCGGATAAAATTGTGACCTCTAGATGGTCCACAACCTGGGTATTACATGATTTTATTATACTATTTTCGAAAAGGGGAGTGGCTATTCGACGGGGAAGTTTCGCTCCGATTTTGCGGAAATAATTATTGTGTAACGGTGATATATTTGAACAGTTTTGAAAATAAGATACAAATTATGACCTCTAGAGGGCCCGTAAGCTAAAAACGTGATATTTCCTACAATCAGGGGATCAGAATCCAGAAAGTTACGGTCCAATCCGAGCCAATATCGAAGAAACCCAGATCTTTGGGATATAAATATATTTAAATTTCATAAAAATTGGATAAAAAATTCGAACCGCTGGATGGTCTACAACCTGGGTATTACGATTAGATCCTAATGTTAAAGCTAGAATGGCAGATTTCTTCAAGGTCACGACATGTAATTAAACAGGGTTAGGGCAAGTGATTGTTGGAGGGTTGTGAGTTAGGATAAGGGCTAGATCTTTGGTTAGAGTTTGCGCTAGCCCTGTTTACATCTCGTGACATTGGCGAAATCTGCAGGTATTTAGATCTAATATTTAGATCTAAACTGAATATTATATGCTTTTAGGGGAGCGGCCATTTTGTCGGGCAGCTTGGTCTCATTTTCAGGAAATGTGAACTCAACCGTAATTATGGTGTAGCGGTGATATATTCGAATGCCTTTTAAATCGGATAAAAATTGTAACCTCTGACCACAAGCTAAAAAGCGATTTTTCGTACAATCAGGCGCTATAATCCAGAAAGTTATAATCAGATATGTCATTTTTCGTACACTCAGAGGTCATAATCCATGACGTTACGGTCCAATACATGCCAATTTCGAAAGAAACCGAGATCTTTGGGAGATAGACCTATATTTCAAGTCTCGTCAATTTCGGATAAAAAAATTTGACCTGCTATAATTGAATGGGTTTTTACAATCAAATAAAAACTGTTACTTCTACTGGGTCCACGGTTCGTAAAATCAGGGGCCATAATCCAGGACGTGACGGTCCTATATACGCCAATATCGAAAGGAACCGAGATCTTTCGGTAACAAACGTACATTGTAAGTTTCATCATGCATTATGCATATATTTGTAAAGTTCGGCATCACAAGATTAAACCACCATAGATTGTGTTTTTATGGTAAGGGAGTTAAAAATGAAATAAAATTTCACTTCATTGCTGATTAATTTTATTAGCCAGAAATCGCTTAGAAAGCGTCTCCGACAATCTAGATCCCCAAGAGCTTCTGGGGCCTAGGATGGTAGCCCCCCCCCCAATCAAAAATTGCTTCCATCGGCCCTGAGTTGACATAACATTTGTATAGTCTGACGCCCCACGCCCCACACGTACACCAGTAACCGAGCTTTTAATTTTTCGGAACTGGTCCTGAAAATTTTAGTCATTGTCATGGCAAATGGAACCAAATTCTCGCTAACGAGAGGATAAGAAATGAGACAGAATCTTGTGGCCTAATCTGTCAATTTCGCCTGTTTTGTAATTGTTTGTTTACCTCATTAATTCATTTAGTCTGAGACCGACTGCGGTGAGTACTTTTTTTGAGACCGACTATTTTTTTGCCATGGGGGAAAAACATTTCATAGAACAATATACTCACAACAGAATACGAGTGACAAACATTTTTTCAAACATGACAAGCAGACATGGTTATTTTATACTATAGTTTTGTGTGACATATGCAATTTAGGTTCACGGATTCACAAAAATACATAGTATTTGGGATCTATTCTGGCATTGTTTGTTTACCTAATTAATTCATTGAGTCACCAATGCATAATTTTTATACGGACTGCAGTGACTGCACTTATTTTGAGACCGACTATATTTCTCCCTGGGGGAAATTTTGTTCATAGACCAACATACTCACAACACTTATTTTGATACCGACTGCTCTTATTTTGCGACTGACTGCACTGATTTTGCGACCGACTATTTTTCTTCCTGGGGGATGTACCCCCCCCCCCCATTTACGCCCCTGCCCCTGGGGTTTAACACCTTATCGAGATGAAAAGTAAGATGTGAAGTGTTATCTAACTTTTCACTAAATGATGCTATTTTTTGCTCATTATTCAGGGTTCAAAGCCTTACAAAGTCTAAGCCTGTCGATATGTGACAGCACAACACACATAAAGTACAGAAACATTTTGCATCCCTGCTCTGCTTGATCACATCAGTATATTATAACATTTTTCGTGGCCTTGGTGGGTCAGACCCGCTATGAGAAATGCCATGGGGACCATGATGATCATGGGTCAGGACTAGTATATCTCAGGTTTGTATTGAAAAGAATCTTCAGGGGTTTTAAGCTATTTCGTGAGGTTAGATGGCCGAATGGTTAGCGTGTGCACACTGTATCATAAGGTCTGTCATTGAGGCAACTGGCGTGGTTTCGATTCCACGGTTGTACGTGGCAAGAAGTAGGGTTGCTTGCCCAACCTTTTCTTCAGGTCCTCCGGTTTGCTCCCACTGCTAAAGACCCCTACATGCAAGCAAATTACTGAAATAAAATTGAACCATATGTTAATCCCGAAATGACCTAGTTTGTGTCGAGTGGACATTAAACCCCATTTCTCTCTCTTTACCCTATTTCAAAACGAAGCAATTTTCGACCTTCTCACAACTCAAAATTAAAGTACAACACACTTTATATTTCAGATTTTATTTTTCTATAAATTTATATATTTGTACAAAAAAATGAAATAAAATTAAAATATATTACATCTGGGTGATTTGTGGAATGTTTGTATGTTGGAATGGTGATTGTTTAAAATCAGTCATGGTAGCATGAGGAACAAAGGAACACATTTGTTTTACAATATTAACAAAACAAATTCTGAAATGATGAGTGTTAAAAAAGGTTGTGTATCTATATTTTGAAAGCAGTAATTACATGGTAACACAATTCTTAAGCAAACATTAAGCAAAACATAGGCGTAAATCTTTATCACTTGGACCACCCACCCGTAACAAGTGCTCCTTGAACTTCCCAAATTTCGTTTCATTTTTATTATACTTTCGATAGCCTACACTACATGAAGATCTGACTAGTTGTACTGGAAGGTTGCGTCAGGAGTCCGACATTGATTAATCAATCAGTGTTGAGTTGACGTGTCTAGTTGATTACCCACAGTTCTGTGCAAGGCATGCCAAGAAGTCTCCGTAACAGACCGTTTCATTGGCTAATCCCTCACATCATCCACAACACAGATCAATGATAACAACTCTTCCAGATCCTTGTGTAGTACAGGCAAATAAAACAAAATTTTTAACTATAAAAAAACGAAAGAAATGGGATCTGTGTTTTAATCAGATAACTGTATCAGATTGCTATTTTTACAATGGATTGAATACACGTTATAATTTCAACTGATTTAGCATATTAGCATATATTTTAAAGCATATCACTAGTATATGCAGATATGAAATGAAAATTAGCTTACAGCTTAATGAGGTAACTATATGTATATATCCAGTGAACAAAGTCCTGAGAAATAAAATAAGCTTAAATTATCATCTCAGTGGTTTAATAGATAGAGTCTTTACTCTTGGGGAGTCGGAAATTCCCATACCAAGTCAGATACCCCAAAGGGCAGGAGCTGACTGTCCATACACTCATTTGGTCAAAACAATAAATAATGGGTCGGTTTTATGACCCAGTCTACTACCACACGAGGGTTAGGGAACTCAGAATTGTCAATAGATGGGTTTTCCATATGAAAATAACCCTCCTAACTGACCTGATCTCCCTAACCTGAAAATAGACAATTATCAGGTGTTCATCTGCTTTGTTCTGTGGGAACAAATCATGGGACCCTGAGTCTGAGTCAAGTCCTAAGTCGCTGGTTTTAGTACCAAGTCCAGTTGAGTCCAAAGTCTTCACAAAGCCCGAGTTCATCAAATGAACCAGCAATTTATGACGAATAGGGTAAGTTAAAGTTATGCACTCTCGCCGGACTTAAGTCCTTGGCTCTTTCAAGTTGCGAGTTGTCACTTCAGCCGAATCTCGAAGTAGTATCTAGTCGCAAGTTGGCTCATTGATGTGACTTAAGTCGGACTCGAGTCCAAGTCGCGGGACTCGAGTCCAAGTCGCGGGACTCGAGTTCCCACCTCTACTGATGAGCTACTTTTTCTCGCTCTCACATAACTCATATTATTGCCTGTCTAACAATACAAAGTTTTTATAATTGAGAAGTAATTAATTAACACAAATAATTTACAAAATGATCAATTTGTACAACGTATGATTATAAAAAAAATGATTGAAATGATAAAATGATTTAATTAAAATTTCAGGAATGATTTTAAAAATCTGTCGAACATTGTATAGTATTTACAATTATCATAATAAAATAAAAACTAAGTAAAAAAAAATAACAAAATAATTTGTTTAAACACACACAAGTATAAAAATGTACAATATTTTAACAACAAAATCGTCACCAATTCAATAACAGTTTAAACTAAATATAAATAAATCATGCTCAAAGCAACAAATCTTGTTCAAAGCAACAAAGAAAGTTTTTAGCGTATGACGCAAGGTGATCCAGCACTTGCCCTAAGATGCAAGAAGATCTACTGTCTTATTCATGAAAGGGTCTAGCATGTTGCTAATACCAAGGATGGAGATGATGAATTTCCTTTCTCGCCCTCCCATTCCCACCCATACAGTTAGCTAGGGTCTAGCATGTTGCTAATACCAAGGATGGAGATGATGAATTTCCTTTCTCGCCCTCCCATTCCCATCCATACAGTTAGCTAGGGTCTAGCATGTTGCTAATACCAAGGATGGAGATGATGAATTTCCTTTCTCGCCCTCCCATTCCCATCCATACAGTGTTAGCTCAGCTTGAGAACAGATACTAAGCTAGTTGGTCGCCATTTTAAGTCCTAAATCGATGATTTTAGTCGAAAACACTAAGTATATTGCAAGAATTTTGAGAATTGTTGGATATGGCGACCATTTAGAGCAGAGATCTATTCTCGAAGTACAAAGTAGATGGATCTCTGTGTGCAGCATTAAAATCACAACTAGCTCTTCTGGCTAGTGTCATGGGAAACATCTGTCTGCCATGGAAGCACTGAACTAGGCTTAAGTCCTATGATGAGGCTCATAACAGGCCTCAGACCACAATCTTAATCACTCCCATCCATATTCTAAATGAGATGATCCACCATTTTTGGGACGTAAGAATGATTCATGTACCTCCATCAGCGCTGGCTGGGCGTCCATTAGCAATCATAACAATCCCAAATTCTTTATTTAGTTTTGTTACTTTGACAACGAAATGATAACCTAGCTTAACAAAACAATAGTGCACCATTTCATAATGATCTAACGATCCCCCACCACCCTCTACCGGCATTTCTATTGAAGTATATTTATAACAATCCTTTATTTAGATTTGTTACTTAGACAACAAATCATATCCAAAGAACACTAAAAACCAAAGAACATTATTTTTTAACGATCGAGCAAGCTACCCGCACTTCAGTGGAAAACCAAAACTCACAACATTTATATTGACATATTTACAATAATACATGTATATTAATAGCACTTAATTATTGCTATGCATAGGGGAAAACTTAGCCATTAAGATCGTCCCTTCAACACAATATTACGGTATGCAAGGCGTATGCCTGTCTTCACTAGCTCGGATGCGGCAGAAAAGTAAGTCGTTAAATCCCATGTCATTTCTATTCAGACTTAACATACAAATGTGTGCAATGCTAGGGAGGATAATGATAATTTAGCCTAGGCAGCAGTTTGTCACATACTTGTCATTGAATTCCAATTGTGAATGTTTTTTTTTTTTTAACATTCAGACCGAAATGTTAAAACACTAAGGAATGTGATAAATGAAATGGGGTTTAAACCAGACTACTCAAAGGCTATAAGTAATTAGCATGCATATTTACAGCTTAACCAATTTAATTTCTAGTTCTTAGGTAAATAGCCTCTTAAGCCTTGGGTGTTTAAAATTACAAAATGCGTAACCCAGAACTTTCTGTTTTTTTAAATTAGATTTTTTCAAGAAGCAAAATTTTTCATAAGTGTTCCTGAAAAAACCCAAAATTTTAAATTGTGTTAGCCTAAAGCTTGGCAAGCAGACAATCTGTTTTGAGTTATGTCAGTTTCTTTTGCTATCCACTGCATACAGGGGTTCTACTAAGCTAAATTAAGGAGTCTCGAAATACCCTATATCCTAAGCGATGGTACCGTTAATAAAATGCTAATCATTATCATAGAAAATAAGCGAAAGTTGATAAAAATTAGAATATAATTAGGATAGGACATTATTATAACAGGACATGTACATCTTGATTCACCTCATCCCTTATTTCATATCTCAGCTCCTTATTTCATATCTCGGCTCCCTATTTCTCATTTCAGCGCCAACAGTCCCAGATTAGATGACGATAGGTCCTAGTCTATTCCACTATTGAGGCCCCTCCCAATCCCCCATCTTCACACGACTAAAGGAAGATGAAGGTGTGTTTTAAACACAATTGAGCAAAGCTGAGGAAGATGACTGGATGTTTAAGACTTTCAGTGTGTATAAGAAAGGCTTTGACAGTTTCAAAAATATAATTTAACAAAGCCGAGGATAATGAAAGATGTCTAAGACTACAGTGTGTATAAGAAAGGGTTATGACAGTGTCAAAAATATAATTAAACACCCACTAGATCTTGAGACCCTTGGCTTAAGCCTGCCATTATTTCACACTTTGTTCCTATTTCACATTTTAAATCCCCTTTTCACATAACTATTCATTTTATCCATACTCCTGTTAGAGTCTCACTATCACTTCAATCACATCTTTGTCCTTTTTTTCACATCCAGTTCCTTCACACAACTGTCTCTTATATCATTATCCAGTCCCTTCACACAATTGTGCCTTATTTCATGTATTGGTCCCTTATTTCACCTCTGAATCCCTTCGTTCACACCCCTGTCCCATACTTAGATTCATCTTCACTATCACCTTTCTTATTTGAAATAGATTTGATTGTTGATTTTATAGAATCTAAAATAGACATGACAGCTTTCTCATCTACTTTGCGCCCTTGTAACGAGGAGCGACTTCCTCGGGTAACAGGGAGAGGATGAGACAGTTTTTGTCCCAGTAATGGATCATCCTCTGCTCCAGCGAAATTAGCGGAAGAGCCATCATGGATGGAACGATTGAGAGATGATATAGAGGCAGCACGAAGAGCTTCCGCAGATGAATTAAGAAAATCCTCTTTGTCCTCAAATATTGGATCAAAGCGGATATATGTGGAAGATCGGTGTTCCTTATTCTTATTTTTATCTTTATCTGCTTTTGGCGATTTGGGTGATTTAGGTGATTTGGGTGATTTGGATGATTTGGATGATCGACTAGTTTCTGGTGATGGCGCTGTTGCTGGTCTCAATAACGATTCAATATCTGATTTAACATTCATTCTCTTTTTCGAGCTATTGATGGTCGCGAATAAATTACTGGCACTTTTTAAACCTACTTTACGCTGCGAACTTTCATTCGTAAACTCTTTCAACTGATCGATGTCCGTGATTCCGCGTCGTCGATTGTCCCGTTTGTCACTTGGATCTTGAGGCATGGGTAGAAGACTTCGGTTATCGGTCACGTCATCATTTTCTCGAACTGCCACTCGATATGAAGAATTACGAGCAGCCACATCAGCGGATGAAACAATGCCATTTGTCTGCCTCACTGCCATTCTGTAAGAATCTGCTCGGTTCACATTAATGTCCACTTCTGGTGTCCGTGGAGATGAATTCTTTGAGTCAACAGATCCAGCAGATCTTCTTCTGCTCTTCAAGTTTTCACTTTCTTTGTTGACAGCAAATCTGTAGGATGGGGCTCGAGCTGTTGATGGAGATGATTCTTGTGACCGTGGAGATGAACTCTTGGAGTCAGCAGACATTCGTCTGGATTTTGAATGTTCACTTTCTTTGTTGACAGCATATCTGTACGATGGAGCTCGGGCAGTTGATGGTGAGGAACTGTCGCTAGCATCGTTTCTCATCGCAACTCGATAAGAATCAGTCCGACTTGTATTCGGTGATGACCTTTCTTGACCTTGAGATCTTGACCTTGGCCTTTCTTCTATTGTTGAGACAGAATGTGTTTTGCTAGAGCTGTGACGACTTGGCCAGGTATCAGAATGAAGTGCTACTTCTGACCCTGTAGACTGGTTCATCACAACCACTGTTGGAGAATATGTTACGGGGACTGACATCTGATGGGTTAAACCTTGTTTATGTGATGATGTGTTTTGAACGGAAGAAGAGCGGCTGAACTTGTTTATGGGTCTGGTTGTCTTCAGGGTGTCGTCGTGAGCTGAATTCAAAATAATACTGTTACTATTGATATCTGTACCTTTAGCGGTTTTTCCAGCTGCCTCCAGGAGAGCAGACGAAACACGATACGTATCCATTTTTGGTGCATGTTGTTTTGATGCACTTTCACTAGATTTTGCATCTCTGCTCAGTGTCAGGGTGGAGTTATTAGGGGTTGAAAAGGGGCTGGACATACTCACGTATGTGATACTGTCATCGATGTCCGACAGATTTAAAGAGCTGCAACTGCTCAGATTATCCATGGATCTGTTTTTTAAGTTACTGCTCATATCCATGTATCCTCCCCTATCCATGGATAAAGAACTGGATGATATTTCTGATGGAGCAGTGATTCGTACGCCTTTAAGATTACCTACAGCGTAATGATTGGTCGGTGTTGATGTTGAACGAACATAGTTTTTAGAACTAACATCACAGATTGGAGACTTTGTTCCGTCCCCCGGACGACCTTTTGGAGTGACTGTTATGATTGGTTGATATTTTATAGGAATAGTTTCCTTGGATACATCTGCACTGTCATCAATGAATGGAATAGCCAATCGATAACTGGGATTTTTGCCATCTGCTGGGGAATTGACCTGACCCGACGACCAACTGTCTTCCGATGATCCTGATAAATCTGGAAGTGGATCGACCATGTTTACAACAGGGTCAAAGTTCAAAGTTTTAGATGGTTTTGATGCATCAACAGGAGACTTGTCTGTTTTTAGGATACCAGATTTCTGAGATCTGGGCCATGAATTGGGATAATCTGGGACCTCTTCTTCATCCCATTTTTTCTTACTGAGATATTTGCGTGTTCTGGGTAGTGTATTTCCTGAATGATTCTCCTTGGAATATTGTTGCGGTTCTTCTTTTTCTTTTAGTTCGTCATCCGCTGTTTTGGAAATGTTACCTGACGAATTTGGAGAGAGACGAATTTCCTCCCCACTGTCTGATGGAGAGACTGAACACCACGATGGATATGCTAATGACGTGGGAATACGAGTTTTTGATTTTAAGCGTGCGTAGATGGTTTCTTGATCCGATTCGGAAAATGATTTATCTGTTACATTTAAACTTGCACTACTTCCGTCGCTAACGCTTGGACTTGCTTCACCAATTTCAAACGTTGTATTGGATATGGGAACGCTAATACTCGTCATGGAACATGTTCTTTGTGGTGGAGGAGGTGCAAGCTTCACAGATACTCGTTTCAAAACAGTTCCTTTTCCTTTTCCAATTGTTGCTCCTGGACCAGACGTTGGTCGGAAGATAACGCTATCAATTGTGGTTGTACTACCCATACTGAATATTGTCGAATGTTCTTTGGTTGGCGAAAGTTCTCCGTCCTCCTCGGCTAAATTCGCGTTGCTACGTCTCAATCCACTGTCGTTATGAAACGACGTGTAAAACCCGTCCTGATCAACGGAAAATTCTGAGAACTCGTCTTCAAGTTTTGGTTGATTGTTCAGATCAGGAGACATGAGGTCGAGAGCGAGAATATTCTGACGGGTCAGTCGGGATAAAGAACTGAGAGTATCAGCACTACTGGATGATATTTCTTCACGACTTGCTGCTCTGATAGCCAGACTCTTCAACCATGCATCTGTGTCCATCTTAGTAAATTGGTCCCGACAATCACTATCAGTATCAGCTGTCACACTGGATTCCTTGTATGTTGTTGTGTCTGTTCCATGTCTGAAAAATACAATAAAAAAAGAAAATTGAGAGAGATAACAATTGGGATTTAAACATACATAATGAAAGAGCTAAATCTTGCAGGTCTTTCTAAACTATTAGTTGTATATTTATTAAACATACATTATTCAAGAGCTAAATCTGCCTATTGCAGGTCTTTCTTTAGGCCTCAAATGTTATAGACATGAATTAACTTATCCAAAACATAATCAACTCTCGATGGCATCGGATACTTGAGATTTTAACTACAGTGGACTCTGTCACATCCTATCTCTGATCACTCCGGATTGCTGTGACATCCGGTATGATTTTCATGTCCCGATTTATTTCCTTATTACTTCAGCCAAAAAATCACTGGTAAATCCGAATTCTGTATGTTCCAGATTCCGAAATCAATCAGCCGTCCCGTCACATAATTTCCATTGAATCGACACCGTATAATCCGTACTTCAAACGGTGGGTGTGCAGCATCCAATTATCGGTGAGATTAAAACTCGATGGGTGTGAAACCAGAAAAGATTAACAAGTAATCACCAATCAATTATCGGTGAGATTAAAACTGTGTTGATTACTTTGATCGGTAAAGCAGTGAACCCGAGTTGTTTTAAGGGATTTGACAAGATCTACCTGCCAGTCAATTGGTCGGCCAATCGCAAAGCTTGGATGACAGGTGCCGTTTACTTTGATTGGCTTGAAAAACTGGACATAGAACGACAGATTATAAATGACAATTTACTGAAGACGGGGACGATGAAGAATATACATTAACGACAGACTTGACCTATTCAAAATTCCTACGCATGCTCAACGACATTAAACACTTCGCACAGATTAAGGACGAAAAGATGATCGCAACAATTCATTTGTTAGAAGATGTTGCCCAGGACTCCGCCTTACGATATGCTTCCGGTAATCTTAACTAAGCAAACTACTTTAAACGATTACATGCATTGATATTTATAAATATATTGTACGCATGCATTAATATTACATGTAAACGATTTATGAATATATTGTACGCATGCATTGTTATTGTTAATTATTTAATATAATAAAATTTTGAAAGTACAGAAAAGTTTATCATTTATAAAGGGAATAGCATTCTGGTGATTCGAAGCTACAATATAAAAATTCTTCCGGTTTTCGAAGTTACAGTATTTCCGGTTTTGGAGAAAACTCGGTATTCCGAAACGCTGTGTGATCCGAATTATTGTAACAATCCCGCACGATGTCGGATGTGACAGAGTCCACTGTACATATAGATTACAACGGTTCGCCATTTAAAAATTTAACTTAAAAATGGGAAAGCGAGGCAAAGTCTCATGTTATTCCTTCCCTTGAGAACTTCTATGTACAACAATTTTGTGTCCATTTTCCCATTTTAAATTGACAAAAAGATAGATATCATTTACCGCATTATGGTAATTCCAATTAAGAGAGAACCTACCTGTCTTCACTGAGTGATGGAGAATCACGACCGGAATCTTTACCAAGTGAAATAGCTGAATATGATGATGGCATGCTGGATTTACCCGATTCCATAGACTGACGATTACTACAGCTACTAGCACTCCAATGACCTGAAAATATATCACGCATAAAATATAAACAATGTCCTTATCTACTTGATAAAAATCACATGCAAACAGAGAAAGAGAGAGAGAAAAATGTGGTTTAACATTCATTTCTGGACTAACATAAGGTTCAGTTTTATTTCAAAAATTCGCTTGCGTGTAGGGGACTTAAGCAGTTAGAGGAAACCTTCTCTCAGACTGTTTACAACTGTTATGTTTTTCTTTTTTTTTTAAAATAAAAGTACCAATACTTTTAATGTGTATGGTTTTAAAGTCTATATTTAACCTGTATCCTGCCATATTGGGACTCTATGGTCTTAAACTCTATATACATAACCTGTATCCTTCCATATTGGGACTCTACATGTATGGTCTTAAAACTCTATATTTAACCTGTATTCTGCCAATTTGGGAATTCTGCCATATTGGGACTCTACATTTAACCTGCATCCTGCTATGTTGGGGACTGTACGGTTTTAAACTCTATATTTAACCTGTATTCTGCCAATTTGGGGATTCTATGGTTTTAATAAAGCCTTTATTCAACCTGTATTCTGCCAATTTGGGAATTCTATAGTTCTAAAGCCTTTATTCAACCTGTATTCTGCCAATTTGGGAATTCTATGGTTTTAAAGTGTATATATAACCTGTATTCTGCCAATTTGGGGATTCTATAGTTTTAATAAAGCCTTTATTCAACCTGTATTCTGCCAATTTGGGAATTCTATGGTTTTAAAGTGTATATATAACCTGTATTCTTTCAATTTGGGGATTCAATGGTTTCAAACTATTAAATTAGCAACCTCAAAAGTTTTTCAAAGTTAAATAAAATAAATTTTTAAACAAACCTGATGATGATTGCCTTTCTTCTTTTGGTCTTCGCTTAGAAATTTCACGAAGTTTAACGGCTGTCGTCCAATCTTTGGGTAAACTTTCCCAGGGGAAATCGTATTTTTGGGCTTGTGCTTTTGGTAGGGTGTTACTCTCAAAATAATAATAAGAACCAGGTCCAACTGAACTTTCTGATCCACTAGCTCCACTCATAATTCCTGAAATAATAATTTAAACATTTAACATGTGAAATGCAGTCCTAGAAACAATGAATTTAGTTGTACAATGTCAATCTGTTTCACAGTGGTATTGCGAAGACTATAATAGCTCTGTAAAAGATGACTGCTTTATCATTTGACGGCTCCATTGTACATACCCATTTACACTAAATAGGAAATATTGTTTACCTACATATACTTGAAACACCTTTATTTATTTTTCTAATGCTTAAAAAAATTGTTCTAGAATTTAATTTGCAGCAGGAAAAACGTTAATATTTGGGTCTCATTAAGTTCCTATCAGTGACTGTAGCGGGCTAGCAAATATTCACTGCTGATCAGTATGGTACAATGTAATTGACAAATGAGAGAGAGAACATGGGGTTTAACATCCACTCGACACAAACTAGGTCATTTTGGGACTAATATATAGTTCAGTTTTATTTTATTAATTCGCTTGCGCGTATGGGTCTTTAGCAGTGGGAGGAAACCAGAGGACCTGTAGAAAACCCACAAAGTTGAACAGGCAGAGCTAATCCTTGTCACGGAAAACCAGAGAATAGAAACCAGGCCAGTTGACCATACTCGTCACATGCAAAAGGGGACTTGAAACCATACTACTTGAATCAATGACAGATCTTATGATCTAAAGTGCATGTGTTAGATCCTTCAGCCCCCCAATCCAATTCAGTAGGAAAGCCTCAGGAAAAAACAATCTATAGGCATCCCCAGATTTACAAACAATCACACAGCACACCACAAACATGTATTTACCTCTCCCTCGGGCAATTGCACTTAATAAATCTAAACAAATCTATTCATTTTTTTACTCAAATTCAAAGAGAGATTAATCTTTTTAGTTTTTGAAATTAGATTAATAAAAACTATTCTAGACATACCATCAGGCATACTGTTGGCATTGGGTATATGCATCGTACTCTTAGCTCGAGCTGGAGACGGTTCTGGTGCAGCATCAAAATCTAATGCATCCAGATCTAATGACTTCGGCCGTGATCGAGAAACACTGCTGGAAACATTTTGAACCATGGATTTGATCTTGTTTCCGATGATACTTGATCGTCTGGTAGCTCGTGAAAATCGACTGGATGCAATTGAGACGACACTCTGACTTAAATTTGTGCTACTTGCGTAGCTATGGCTGGTCGTGCTCATACGATGCTCAGTTGACAAACATCTCTGTCGTGATTTCACGCTTCGAGGTAATGAGCGAGTTCTTCTGCACGGAATAAACTTCATGTATCTTGGTTCTTTGGCTGCAATTTCATCCTCTATATATTCTTCGTATTTGGCGTCGATTTCATTAAAATACTGCGCCATTATCTCATCCTTCTTGGGATCATCCTCGGCATCGAGATCATCGAAGCTGTAGGAACGAGGCTGTATTCGTCCACCAATTCTTTTCTCTTTCTCAAAGACTTTGATCTCTTGCAGGATATTATCCGAAACCCCAGATACCGTTCGGCGCCGTTTGGATTTGCCAGAGGAATCTGACTTTAAAGACTCGCGGAAAGAACACATGCGGTTAAATGCAGACCCTGACGTATCTATGACAACGGTGCTTGGTTTTTTATTTGGAGTTAACTGCTCTTCTTCTGCTGTAGCATTTTCATCAATATGTAGATCATCCAGTGCCACAGTTTTTGGTCGTTCACGAAGTTTGAGTTTTTTGTAATCCTTTTTAAATGATAATACAGGCTGCATCTAAAAATAAAATGAACGTAAAAATCTTATTATAAACTAGGTGGGATTAGGTCACCTGTATAGCTGTACACCGGTACAGGTGTTTACAACAGTGGCAGGATCAGCATTCTCCAAGATTAGTGAAATACAGTGCCAACGATCTGGAGTATACATCATATACATGTACATTACATGTCCTGGCCAAAGAACACAAAACATGTTCATGGAAGTTCGGAAATGACATGCTTTGAATGAATAGTACATACAATCAATTTTTAATTTTTAAAGTCTGTATGATGGTTGGAGAGAGAGAGAGAGAAATGGGGTTTAACGTCCACTCAACACAAACTAGGTCATTTCGGGACTAACATATGGTTTAATTTTATTTCAATAATTCGCTTGCGCGTAGAGGTCTTTAGTAGTGGGAGGAAACCGGAGGACCCAGAGAAAACCCACGAGGTTGGACAGGCGACCCTACTCCTTGTCACGTGTATAATGGTTGGGGCAAGGGGGGGGGGGATGCATCACCACTGTCTCAAGTCCCCTTGTCAGTGGAGGGAGGCATTTGAATTGGACGAGCAAATCAAGGTACCATTGGGAGCATGTTAAAAATCCCCTGACAGTTGGACCTGTGTATATACCATCGGTGTACGTTAAAGATCCCCTGACAGTTGGAGAGAGAGAGAGAGAGAGAGAGAGAGAGAGAGAGAGAGAGAGAGAGAGAGATGGGGTTTAACGTCCACTCGACACAAACTAGGTCATTTTGGGACTAACATATGTTTTTTTTAAATTTTATTCCTATAATTCGCTTGCGCGTAGGGGTCTTTAGCAGTGGGAGGAAACCGGAGGACCCGGAGAAAACCCACGAGGTTGGACCTGACAGTTGGACCTGTATATACCATTGGTGTACGTTGAAGATCCCCTGACAGTTGGACCTGTATATACCATTGGTGTACGTTAAAGATCCCCTGACAGTTGGACCTGTATATACCATTGGGAGCACGTTAAAGATCCCCTGACAGTTGGTCCTGTATATACCATTGGGTGTACGTTAAAGATCCCCTGACAGTTGGACCTGTATATACCATTGGGTGTACGTTAAAGATCCCCTGACAGTTGGACCTGTATATACCATTGGGTGTACGTTAAAGATCCCCTGACAGTTGGACCTGTATATACCATTGGGTGTACGTTAAAGATCCCCTGACAGTTGGTCCTGTGTATACCACTGGGTGCACGTTAAAGATCCCCTGACAGTTGGACCTGTATATACCATTGGGTGTACGTTAAAGATCCCCTGACAGTTAGACCTGTGTATACCATTGGGTGCATGTTAAAGATCCTCTGACAGTTGGAAATCGAAATAAGAGTAGGATGTAGTGCCGCTGTCAGGGCAAAATTTCCTTGTTAGCTCAATGCCTGGAGTATGCCCGTCTGCTTGACTTTGGTTGGTGCAGAAAGGTAAACTGTTAAACCCTGGTTCATTTCATTTTATTCCCATGTCGTCATCGTGTTGTTTATCAAGGAAAAGCACCATGAACATCATCAAGACCTTCATATTCCCATCTTCATTACCCCGGATGGGGCAGAGAAGTAGGACATTAAACCAATATAGTGGACTAGATCTTATAACTGACCTGGGTATCCATCCTTCGACTACTAGGTCAGTCTATTATTCATTTGTTTTTTTCGGCAGTATTTATATCCAATCTAGTGGCCCAGCCGACCAAGGAGAGAGAGAGAGAAATGGGGTTTAACGTCCACTCGACACAAACTACGTGTAGGTCATTTCAGGACTAACATATGTATTTTAATTTTATTTCAATAATTCGCTTGCGCGTAGGGGTCTTTAGCGGTAGGAGGAAACCGGAGGACCTGGAGAAAACCCACGAGGTTGGGCAGACGACAGCCCACCTGTGTATAAACATATTCAAAATCAAAGTCAACTCACTGTCTTTGGCAGATTAAGATCTTGGGTTTTGAGTTTAGGTTCGTTGTGGAACACCGGCCATAGTTTAAACAATAGAGAACTGTAGAGGCCATCTTTACGATATGCGTCTGCCTCACGTAAAATCTTGGCTGGTGTGACGTCAGAGAGGATGTACTGATCCTTGACACACTGTGGTCGTGATTCCGCTGTGAACATGTGACAGTCGAAGCCATGATATGCAGTATGATGATCACCAACGGTGGAAAACTTCTTTAAATCTCCAACAGCTGAAAAACACAAACAAATAAAATTAACTAAAAATGTTGCAATCAAATGTATTTCTATTTTTGTAACCTAAAAAAAAAAACATCTGCAAATAGTATCGCTTATAAAACAATTATGTGGGCTCAGAATCAAAGTGGATATCTCCAACTTTGATTAAAGCTCACCATCTGGCACATACATGTAGTCACTTCTAGCACTGAAATACTGATGCCAGAACTGGTATGTGACACATATTCACTTTCTGGCAGGACAGTTTTGCACTATTAGGAGTGACACTTCTAGTTCTGAGTCCTCGATTAATTAGAACATTCTAGAGTTGACTTATGGCAATGAAGATCAGAATCTGCCAATAGCGTTGAAAATGCATTGGTTATACATGATTTTTTCTATTGGAAAGGAGTGGCAAATAGTCCTAGGGGCGCATAACTCTGAATCCAAAGCATGCCATTGTATCCCCTTCACATTAGTACTGACATTTGGGGGTCAAAGTTTTTGTAAGACGAACAATAAAAGTTACTTATTTTGTAATTCAAAATAAATTTAGCAGTTTCCCGTTTTGTGTTTTTCGGTTTTTTCTACAACTGTTATTTGAAAATAAAAGTTTTTAATGTTTTTTTGAGGAGGGGTGGAAGTAGTAGAATTGCCTATGATGCAAAAAAGTCAGACACTAGCTCGACTGTTGTTATCCACTATTTTATTGTAGAAAATTCAAACAGAACTAAAACATTGTGTTTAAGATGGATTTGTCTCCCTTTTATAAAACTAACACAAATATAAGCAACATACATATATGTCTAACAAACCAAAGGAATTATATGTTAAAATGAAATGGGGTTAAACGTCCTACTGTTCTGCTTCAACTCGACTAATGAAGACAGGCATTCGCCATACAGTGTGTTATGAGGGAAATTTTGCACAGGCAGCGGCACTATGGCCTACTCTTATATTAAATTTCAACTGGCAAAGTATACATGGGTCCTCAGTTTTTTGTCCCATCCGAACGACTAGACAGCTGTCCATGTCAGGCCCTCCGTCCTGCACCACTGACAAGGGGAAATCCCACAGGAAAATCCCGATGAACTTTCTCGGTCAATGTAGGGATCAAACACGCGACCTCCAGACTAGCGAACCAGCATCTTACCCACTTAGCCACCATGGCTCCCATTATATGTAAAGCGTCTAGTCATGGTGGTTGGTATACAAAGTATGAGTAGGTTGTAGGACTGCTGCTGGGGCAAAATTTCCCTCATAGCGTACAGCATGGCTTTCACTGATCTTCATTAGACTGGTTGGTGTAGAAAAGTATCACTGTAACCCAGGTCTCATTTAATTTTGTGTATCTAGCACTAATTTCTTTCACCTTCATTCAATATCAAATCTTTGTTTCAAAATTCGTAAAAATCGTTTAAAATCACTCAAATTCATCTAATTTGTATTTGTGTCCACTTTAAAGCCGACTGATTAATTTTGATAATGAGTGTCCAATTTACAAGTATTTAATTTTAAAACAAAGATTTCATATCAAACGAATGTGAAAGAAATTAGTGCTAAATACACAAGATTAAATGATACCAGGGTTACAGTGTATGACGTCAAACCTTATTTCATTATTTAATTATTACATCCCTCCTACATTCACTTTAAATTTGATTATGAAAGTCTTCAACCAAAGACATATGTACTTAAAACCCTAACAACTTTAATATTAATTCATTTCATTTATCTAGAAATCTTATAATTCAATAAAAATAAAAATGGGAGTGTTAGTAAAAATCGAAAATAAAAAAAATTCCATTCATATTTGTTAAGTGATGCGTGATCTGATTCAAACGATTTAAATATCTGTGTGTGGTGGAAAAAACTGGTATAAAATATTTTCAACACTTGAATAAGTTTCATTAAAATACTTATAACATGTTCAGTAAGTTTTACTAATGTATATTTTATGTGGTAGACATCATGGGGTCTTTCTTACTGATAAACTTAAAGAGAGCAACTCTGTAAATATCTCTTTTACCAATTATTATAATGTTTTATATTTTACCTGTAGACTGCTATATATTTGTTTTACCACATAGTTTAATTTTAATTTGTTATGATTTTCTATCTATATTTTATCTGGGGGGTATGTAAATCCTATTATATTGTTTTACCAAATAGTTTATTTTTAATTTGTTATGATTTTCTATCTCTATTTTATCTGGGGGGTATGTAAATCATATTATATTGTTTTACCAAATAGTTTATTTTTAATTTGTTATGATTTTCTATCTATATTTTATCTGGGGGGTATGTAAATCATATTATATTGTTTTACCAAATAGTTTATTTTTAATTTGTTATGATTTTCTTTCTATATTTTATCTGGGGGGTATGTAAATCATATTATATTGTTTTACCAAATAGTTTATTTTTAATTTGTTATGATTTTCTATCTATATTTTATCTGGGGGGTATGTAAATCATATTATATTGTTTTACCAAATAGTTTATTTTTAATTTGTTATGATTTTCTATCTATATTTTATCTGTTTATTTTTAAATCCTATTATATTGTTTTACCAAATAGTTTATTTTTATTCTTTTATGATTTTATATCTTATTCTATTACATTGTGTACTCGTAATCATATATATATTTTTGTACATGTGCCACAGAGCAGCTTTACAAGCTGGATTTTTTCGCTATACAAGTTCAAATTATTATTATTATTATATAGTAATGTGGCTAGAGGGTTAGATCTATTTGATAAGGCCAACTGTAAGTTTGGTCAAAGGTCACGAGATGTAAACAGCGCTAACCCTAACCCTGGACCTAGCCCTAATGCTTACCTTAACCCGTGCTTTCTGTGGGGGGATCTGTAAAGAACCCTCACCTCCCAATAACCCTAACCTACAATCTCACAAACAATCACGAGCCCTAACCTTATTTACATCTCAGCAACCTTGACGACAATTGAGCTGGCCTTAACAAATAGATTTAGTGTTGAGTCACACAGTGGAAGGATATTGATGTGTATTAGGGGGAGTGGGATTCCACGGCAACCTTGGGGGAGGCACAGTGGCTCAGTGGGTGAGGTGGCACAGCTGCTAGCTAAGAAAGTCCTCTTGTGTTTATGCAGGGTGGTTTCCATTTGTCAGTGGTGCAGGATGGAGGCCCTGACAAGGACAGGGTCTAGTCATTCAGATGGGACAATAAACCGAGCCTCTGTCTACATGTATGTGTTGACCGACATTTAAATGAACCGTTGACAATTGGATTTTGAAATAAAAGTAAGTTGTAGTACTATTATCCAGACAAAATTTCCCTCATAGCACCATGTACATACGCTCGTCTTCATTAGCCCAATCATTTCATTTCATTATTAATAGAGTCTGTTACAGCCCCTGGATAACTTTACAGATTCATATAGCTAATTATCCAGACCTAAATGATTGATTACTTTATATTTTATAAATAGGAAATACTGGACTGGATGTCGTGACCTAATCCAGATTAATGGATAGATAACTCTATTATTATCTCGTCAACAGGTGCCATGTGACAATAAATCAATGTTACCATCCGTCTATAAATGATATTTTGTTTATCGAATAACATTTAATTATCTGTGCATTGTCCTGCGACTGATTTCGATCATGTTCAAAACAAATTATTTTTAGATTCAATTGGCGATTAAAAACAAGATGGTCGTTTAAAGCATATTATGTTACTAATAGGATATGTCAAATTAATTTAAGTAATAAATGACAGTGGTGGATCCCGAGGTAGGATGCAGAGGTGTAGAAACTCCTCCATAGTCCATGAATAATGACAGTGGTGGATCCCATGGTAGGATGCAGAGGTGGAGAAACCTCTCCATGGTCCATGAATAGTGAATAGAACGTTTAATAGTGACATGCAGCCGAGGTGGCTCAGTGATTAAGGTTCTTGCTCACTAACCAGGAGGTACTTGGTTCAATCCTGTATTGACCAAGACAATTCTAGCAAGCAATATCCGTAGCACTGCTATTAAGGCAATTTTTACCCTTTACAAGCCTGACTGGTGCAGAAAAGAAGAATTTTAAACCCCATTTCCTTTCAATAGTGACACTTTTTATTTCAAGGCACCCCGAAAATTGTAATTTTATTTTGTTAGACAGTAGTGTAACAGAAATACAAAATAATTAATAAAAGCTTTAGAAAGAGAAAGAAAGTATGGATTGCAGTAATTGATTCCAGTCTACAAGAAGAGAATATGATTTTAATTTAATTTAAACATATTTTATTGTTCAATAAACAACTGGATAAGACACAAGTTTTACAACTTGTAAAAGTCTTCTCCAATACATATATACATATTACATAAATGAATACGTGTAGTGATTAAACCCTGTATGGTGCTTGCAACATAGGGTAAAAATTGGATGTGGTGAAACTCTATATCTATTTTCAATTTCTTGGGGATCATGTAATACGTGTAAATATCTTTTTATGCAGGCAGAGATAGGGGTTATAAATATAACGAATGAAAAGGGGTTTAATGGTCTACTAGACTAACGACGACAGGCATACACCATACTGTGTGCTATGGGGGAAGTTATGCCTCAACAGCAATTGGGATTCCAACTGTCAAAGGTTGTTTTACAAGCATGACAACTTAACCATACATTATGCAAGAGCTAAATCTGCCTATTTCAGGTCTTTCTTTAGGCCTGAGATGTTATCTAAATTATTAATTATACATTAAGTAACCTATCCAGGCCATAATCAACTCTAGATGGCAGCGCTAGCCTGCGATCTTTAGTGGATTGTAAGCCGATTTACTGCATAACTCTCCTTCTCGATTAAACGATTAAATGGATAATCGAGACTATGTTGTTTATCGGTACTGATGACCGAGGCTTATGGGAATTTCAGTCGCTTAGTTCTCGGTTCATAGTGGATCAATTTGAATGAAATTTTCACCAAATTGCCTTTACATTATCTAGTTTTTAACTATTATAGTGAGAACTGCCAACTCGTTACCGAATCTCCCATAATATATCTTTAACACAGGACTTGTTTTTTGTCCCATCTAAATGACTAAGCCTTCCATCCTGCAATTTCCGTCTTCATTAGCCCAGTTGGAGCATAACAGTAGGACGTTAAATTCCATTTCATTTCCTTCCTGCAACATTGACAAGGGGAACCACGCTGGAAAATCCTGGAGAACATTTTAGGATAAATATGGGATCGAGCCCTATAAATATAGCACTCAGTTATTATTTATTACCCCGAGATCTGAACATTACAACCAAACTCAACGATTAATACCAGTAGGTTTACTCTCTGTCTCAACACTACTAGGTATAGGGGACCAATCTCAGTTGGTGGGGCTGACGATATTTGACCGAAAATTTTCTTTGTCACACAAATTTTCAGAATGAATGAATCATTAACTAAAACGAGTTTTCCACAAATGTTACTACACAAGGTCTTAAAGTATTAAAGTATTCAAAACATAAACCGTGTGTGATTTCATTTTACAATTATACCATTATAGTATTATAGTAATCAAAATATAAAGTGTGAACAATTTCATTTTACAATTATATTTCTATGATATATGGTCACATTCTCTGATGTTTATGCAAAAAAAATGGAAATACATTGCCCGAAAAATGGACGTTTCACTGAATCTGGTTCCTATGACTACCAAATCTTACATGAATTAAGAGAGGTGTATATTGGTGAATCAAGTGTAAAGTATTCTATTATCTACTGTACGTGAATCTTTATACAATAAACCTGTCAATAATAAACACTTCAGGTACATAAATCTTCATTTCAGTGAGTAATTTAGGTCACATTCATATCAAATATACCTGACATTTGTATTACATAAAGGGTCTATAGAAAGCCTACGCAATATACCCACGCTTTATATCTAGACAAGCTACAAATATAGCCTGACCCAAAACAAAGCAGAACACATAAAATCTTTATTAAATCCTCCAAACGTCCATCAAATTTCATCTGTCTGTGTATGATCATTCCCCTATAGCCTGACCCAAAACAAAGCAGAAGACATAAAATTTTTATTAAATCCTCCAAACGTCCAGCAAATTTCATCTGTCTGTGTATGATCATTCCCCTAAGTTTCAGTTATCTTGGTGTCTTTACATAAATGTCATATTCTTTCCAAAATATACTCCAAGTGGCCTTTTATGCAAAGCCACCAAGATAACTGAAACTTTGGTGAATGATCGCACAGACTGAAGTTGAAGGCTGGACCTTTGTAGAATTTAATAAAAATTTTATGGGTTCTGGTTTTTTTTTATGGTCACCCTGCACCATACTATATAAAGGACCGATAGAAAGGCTATACAATATATAGGCCTACACCTACAAATACAAACTTATATATCAATACAAATCTAAAACAAAAGTTTTTGTGAACTCTTCTGAGAGGTGGTAAAAGGTTCTATAGAAAAAGTAAGCATACACCACTGTTCCATGCACAGCCTCTGTAACTACATGTATTTTACATGAACTAAGAGCAGTTAAACAAGTTTTCTGTTCTGACTATATTCAAACTATATATCTACACATACGGGTATGGGACAATTGTCCCCGGACAACAAGTTCCCTGACAACTCGTTCCCGGACAATTCGTCCCCTAGGACTATTCATCCCCGAATAATTCGTCCACAGACAATTCGACCCCAGATAATTAGTCCCCTAGGACTATTCGGTCCTAGGACTATTCGTCCCCAGATAATTCATCCCTGAGGACAATTCGTCCCCTAGGACAATTTGTCCCTTAGATCTATTCGTCCCCTAATTATGATCAACAGCTAATTCTTAAGAAATTGAAGAAATTGAAACTAACTGATGTCTGGTCTACATTGTTTTATAATACATAATAATGCATATTGATTATAAGTCAAGTGCAGTATTGACAATGGACAATACCCATACATGTACATGTACTTCCATTTATTTAAATTTAAGTTTTTATTGTAAAATGTACATAACAGTTGACCTATATGTCATGAATGTAGGCCAGGAATTTAAATGAAAAATATCGCCCAAGGTACTAATTTATCAGATAAAATTTTTTCATTGTGAAATTGGCACACAAGATGCTATTATATCAGATAAATATATTCATTGTAAAATCGGCACACCAAGGTGCTATTTTATCAGATAAAATGTATGCACTATTTACATTTACATTACATATTTAAACTTTCTCCTGGTGGTCATGAATAATTCATCGTCATTTGATCCGAGTGTTTGATTTCAGATTTGAACAATTCACACATTATATACGTTCGTTCGTACATGCGTAGGATATAATAGGTTATGTCATCATAGACTTTAACTCTATTATTTATTCAACGCGTACCTTGAAATTTATTACCTTTGAATTCCTCTTACGGGAATTATTCTATTAGAAACATGATGAATTTTTAAATAAAGCTTAATAATTTATTCAACACCGTACCTCGAACCATAATTCCTTTAAATTCCTCTAACTACTATTTAGAATCACAAATTTAAAATTTTGTCATTTTCTGTAAACGATATAAACACCTGTCTAATGTCAGGTAAGCCATTTAATGGGCCTCTTTTTAATCCAATTAAATTAATCAAATATATTTTAGTCTGGATTATGACATGAAAAATTAGATATTGACCCAAAAATGTAAAGGAAAGTAAACACTTTTGAACGTCAGTTCAACTTAGTGAGAGAGAGAGTGAAATGGGGTTTAACAATCACTCGATACAAACCAGTTCATTTCGGGACTAACATGGTTCAATTTTATTTCAATAATTCGCTTGTGTGTAGAGGTCTTTGGCAGTGGGAGGAAATTGGAGGAACGGAGAAAACCCACGAGGTAGGAAAGTTGAATCAATGACAGACCTTATGATACAACGTGCTAACCATTCGGCCATCCATCCCACCAACCCTCTTAGCAGTCTGTTTCACAGAAGTATTACAAAAGCCTTTTTATACCTCTGTATAACATGACCGACGTTCATAAGTTCAAGTATTCCTTCTACATGTGACGTCACATCATACGGTGTTGATAATTGCCTCGAAAGTGCATGTACTGTTTACATAAGACGTAGCGTAAATTGGTTCCTTTTACTCATTTCATATACCCATTTACACTAAATAGGAAATATGTTTTTATCCAGATATACTTCAAACATATTTTTTTCATTTTTCTAATACTTCAAAAGAATGTTCTAGAAATTAATTTGCAGGAGGAATTAACCCCCACCAATGTCATGCCTCTCAGTGATTGCAGAAGCCTAGCGAATATTCACTGCTGATAAGAGTGCCCTCTAACAATCATCATCAACAGGTAACTGCCATGCATTCCAATCAGGCATCAGACCATTCATGTTTTTTCCTAGTAACTTTATACATATTCTGACTTTGCTTGCGATTGCTTCAGAGCTCGAAGTGGGGAATTGCAATTGCTTCAGAGCTTGAAGTACATGTAGGGGATTTGCGAACACCAGAACCAATGAACAATTATTATTGAAGGTTGTTAATATAGTACACCAAACTCAATCAATTCTTAGCAAAAAGTCTGACAATGGAATTCTGCACAAAATACAGGTACATGTACATGTATTCAACATGAGTTGACAAAAAATGACTAAAAATTCAAGTAACAGTGACAGTAATGTCAAACAAAATCAATGAAAAGACATACAAGAGTTTTTTTTTTGAACAAGTGAAAGACAATGGCTAATATTGTAGCCACTAGCTCAGACAGATCATATTGAAGGCAGTGAAGAGCCTTAACAATCAAATTCTTGCACACAGGGTACAATTTTATGGATACACAATTACTGAGTTTAATACTAAGCGACGTTTCGACGACGATACTCTCGTCTTATCAAGCAAATGATACTGGTATGTGAATAGTAGGCAAATATATATACAGAATATGCAACAAAAATAACAATCAAGTACCTCGTCGAAACGTCACTTAGTATTAAACTCAGTAATTGTGTATCCATAAAATAGTACCTAAGTGTGTTAATATGTTCAATTACTAAATGCCAATCAAAAAAGAAATTCTGGCACAATCCAAGACAAAGTCTAAACATGTACATACATGTACATTCTTCCGCATGTACATATAAATGAGTCAACTGGCGTGGTTTTGAATCTCCGGTTGTACGTGACATGGAGTAGGGTCGCCTGTCCAACCTCATGGGTTTTCTCCGGGTCATCCGGTTTACTCCCACTGCTAAAGACCCCAACACGCAAGTGAATTATTGAAATAAAAATTAAACCATATGTTAGTCCCGAAATGACCTAGTTTGTGTCGAGTGGATGTTAAACCCCATTTCTCTCTCTCTGTATATAAATGTAAACATTTAACAACATGAAATTACATGGCTGACGTGCACAATTGTCTAAAAATTCAAATATTTACAGTAACGTCACTCAAGGCTTTAATTTTGACAACTTCGTACAAGACACTAAACATCACACCCAGACAAAACAATATGCATATAATATCCATATTTTACCTTTTTTATGCTTTTTCAGCATTTTAAAGAATCCAAGAATTAACAACAAACAGACAATAAAACTCCATTCATGACGATGTAACGTTGATAAGTGGCAGAAAATTATGTTAAAATGAAGAAAGTTTTGTGATATGTGAGAGACAGGTTGTCGTAAAGTTTGATGTGCCGGAGGCCGTACGTACGATGTATATATTGTAATAAAACATATCTCTTGCTTGTTTAACAACTTACTAACTGACAGTTTTCACTGAATAAAACAAAAAACACACAAAAACGCTTTCTCACGAACTGTAACGGTTTTAGACTTATGTATAAATAATGTATGAGTTATTGATTGAGTGGTTGAGTAGTGCACTTTAGACAGTATGGTCTGTCAATGTGTCAAATGGTGTGGTTTCGATCTCATGCTTGTACGTGACAGGTAGGGTCACCTGCTTTACATGTACCTTGTGGGTTTTCTCTCGGTCCTCCGGTTTCCTCTCAGATGGGGTTTAACATCCACTCGACCCAAACTAGGTCATTTCGGGACTAACATAAGGTTTAATTTCATTTCAATAATTCGCTTGCACGTAGGGGTCTTTATAGCAGTGGGAGGAAACCGGAGGACCCCATGAGGTTGGACAGGCAACCCTACTCCTTGTCACGTACAACCAGGGATTCGAAACCACGCCAGTTGACTCAATGACAGGCCGTATGATACAGCGTGCACGTGCTAACCATTCGGCCATCCAACCCCCCTATTTTCTTAATAAATAACGACGGAAATCCAAGCAAATTAAGTTTAGTACTTGTATCCAGGTTTGAAAGCTTTATGCACTTACATGTAAGCAGCCCCACTAGAAGGTTGAAATGGGGAATAGAGACCTTAAAACATAAACAGTTACTGTTGTAGATATAACTTTGAGATGTATAATTATTACAATGTATATATAATGAGAGAGAGAGAAATGGGGTTTAATGTCCACTCGACACAAATTAGGTCATTTCGAGACTTAACATATGGTTCAATTTTAAATCGCTTGCGCATAGGGCTCTTTAGCAGTGGGAGGAAACCGGAGTACCCGGAGAAAACCCACAAGGTTGGACAGGCAACCCTACTCCTTGTCACGTACAACCGGGGAATCGAAACCACACCAGCTGACTCAATGACAGACTTTATGATACAGCAAGCATGTGCCAACCATTCAGCCATCCACCCCCCCCCCCCCCTGCTACACGTATATATAATGAATAGAGATGTTAAAACAACAATACTTACTATGGGAGATATAACTTTGAGATATGCAATTATTATATATAATATGGTAAGTTAAAGAGAGGTGAATACAGCCATATTGTCTATTTATTATAATATCTTTGTTATCTGTCAATCAGACGATAAATCATACGTTTTATTACTTGTTTACCTATTGATAGTACCAGTATAGAGGTTGGCCGAATGGTTTACCTATTGATAGTACCAGTATAGAGGGTGGTCGAATGGTTTACCTATTGACAGTACTAGTATAGGAGGCGGCTGAATGGTTTACCTATTGATAGTACCAGTATAGGACAGGAGGGTGGCCAAATGGTTTACCTATTGATAGTACCAGTATAGGGGTTGGCCGAATGGTTTACCTATTGATAGTAGGCTACCAGTACTATAGGGGGGGGGGGTATCACGTGGCTAAGTGGGTAAGACGCTGGCTCGCTAGCCTGGAGGTCGGGTGTTCGATCCCTGCATTGGCCGAGAAAGTTCATCCAGATTTTCCGGTGTGGTTCTCCCTTGTCAGTGATGCAGGATGGACGGAGGGCCTTACAAGGAAAGCTGTCTAGTCATTCGGATGGGACAAAAAACCTAGATCCCGTGTACATATTGGCGTGCACGTAAAAGATCCCTTGGCAGTAGGCCGTAACTCTGGCAAAATTTCCCTAAAAGCACACTGTATGGCATATGCCCGTCTCCATTAACCCAGTTTAGGAGCAGAACAGTAGGACGTTAAACCCCATTTCATTTCATTTCATTTAGTACTATAGGGGTTGGCCATGTTAGTCCCAAAATGACCTAGTTTGTGGAGAGTGGCCTTTAAACCCACTTCTCTCTCTCTATTACTGTATAGAAATTAGGCAACCACCTCTCTTTTCAATATTGACCAACGCCAACCTACTATGACCTTGATATGTAATTAAGGGAGTGATATAAACCCTGACACGGACTGTCTAAGTGACGTCTATAGTCTATAAATCAGAAACTAGAGATTTAAACAAATTAAAGCTACACCTATCTGATATCATTATATTACTACCAGTAGGTCTCTTGCTCTTACCCGAACAATAGACTCAGATTAACCAAATTATACCTTAACATAGAACATTTAGGTTTAACTCATCCCTCTAAAGTTTAACCTAACCCACTGACATATTTAATAGGTACAAGACAAGATGTGCTAACGCTTTGTGGAAAGATCCTAAACACAATATTATATGTTTCCCACAGATTTCCCAACCAAACTATAGGTGTAGGTTTTATATGAACAATAGACTCGGATTAACAAAATTATATGTTAACTTAGTACATTTAGGTTCAACTCATCTGTTGTCTAAAGTTTAGCCCACTGACTGAGATCCCAAACTCTATATAATACGTTCCAACATCAGTAATATCGATGGTTGGATCAACAAAATCCAGGTTTTACGTGATCAACAGAGTTGGATTAATAGAGCCGGATTAACAAAATTATACGTAAACGTTGTACGTTTAGGTTCAACTGTCTGAAGCTTAAAGCGAGAATTTCATATTTTCTAAGAAAGTCAAAACATAATTATTTCTATGTCTTTTGCTCAATAGGTTATCAACTCACTATTATACGACCATGGGCATTATTTCCCACCCTTAAAAATCATTGACACAGGAAATAATAACACAATTACCTCCCATGTTTTCCTATTGCCTCCATGCATTAGCTACCTTCAAATGTCGGAATTTGATGTTGAAAATGATATTTTTGCCAATTTCTCAGCTGGCAATAGTGAATTATAGGATTAATAGGATTATTCTTTAACAAGGTAGGACGGTTTATGGATACTATCTTTTTTAAGGCTTTATTTTAATAAATTTTAAAAATATAACTTAAAAATATGAAATTGTAGCTTTAATCCACTGACACTATTAATAATATACAATGAAGGACCATATTCTAGAGATCATAACAAAACCTTATATAAACTAAACTTATTAAGAACAGTCACAAAGCCAGAACTGTCCAGGAAGTTATGGATGCCATTCAAACACTAAATTCCAAACCAAGATCATTTATTACATCAGCTATGAGTATTTCTAGTCTCTTACATCAGGGTATACAGAATTATCTATATACATGTATTTTCTATTATATTGGATCAAAATGAAATAAAATGGATGGAGTTTATGTCCTACTGTTCTTCATTGGCATACATGCAGGTTGCTACATATACGAGGGAAATCTTGCTGGATTACGGTGCTACATCCTTTTCTTACATGTATTTTGAATTTCAAATGTTAAGATTTCTGTAACCGCCAACATGTACATGTACAATGTACCTCAGATTTTCATCCCATCTGTAAAACCTGATACTGTTTCTTGCCATGCCCTCCGTCCTGCACTACATGTATACATATGGTTCAATTATATTTCAATAATTCGCAGTGGGAGGAAACCGGAGAACCTGGCGAAAACCCATGAGGTTGGATAGGTGACCCTACTCCTTCTTACATACAACCAGGGAATCAAAACCACGCCAGTTTACGCAATTATGATACAATGTGCACGCACTAACCATTCGGCCATTCAAGCCCCCCCCCCACTATTGTGTTTGGTCAAGCAGATAATTTACTACACCTATACATGCACAGATCAAACAGAATCTTAGAATTCTATTTAACGATGGAATGTTGAATTGAAAGCCAGTGAAATGACACTAGCCAGGTTGACCGCTCGACAACTCATCAAATATTGACAGATGTGTTTATTCTTGACCAGTGTCCAGAGGCTACACAAACAAAAATATATCCAATGAACCAATACAAACATTTGTTACATTGACTAAGTTTCATACCGACCACTGCAAACACTTGTAAGATACACTATTCTATTATAAAAAATCAACCAATGTAAACACTTGTAACATGTGGATATACGGTAAATTAACCAATGTAAGTACTTGTTTTATATTTTTCTACAAGCCAGCTGATCAATGTAAACAAGCATTGTATTGGATGTAAATATTGTCGCACTATTTAAGGAATGTCAAATCTGAATAGATTTTGAATGATATATTGCTATGTTCATATATTAGCCATGAAGATTTGTCGAAGATGCAAATCTATTGGATGTGTTTGTTTTCAGCTACGATTGGAAGCCATTCATTTATTGCAAACTCATTTTTCTCATTCATTGTACAATATATGTGAAATAACACTCAGTTAAAGTAGCAAAGTCTCAAACTCAATATCATCCAAAGTCTTTGACATTGAATAAAAAGGAATTATTAATCAATTTAAAACAACATTGATGTTGTGAGCTTACCAGGAAAAGATGGGCTTCTGATATCCAATATTTAAGATAAAATAAACATTTTACCATTGGTACCATAATGCGTTTCAGCGCCATTTGTAACAAGGACCTTGAAGAATGAGGCTAAACATATTCCACAAGTAATGTCAAACGGTGACGCCATATTCTTATCTGGAGAGCATGCACAATAAATACTATCGCCGTAGACTGGAATAACCAGATTCTGGACATGCGTTGGCTCATATCCCTACCCTGTCCGTTGAAATGCAACAGGGTAATGTTATCAATTCCATTTTCTTAAAGGAGCTAAATCGCTAACATTTGGGACCTAGGAATTGACACAAGTGGGTCACAACTCATATAATACTGTAATATGAATGTATATAAACTGATATACATTCAATGGTTTCCGTTTTTACTCTAATTTCAAATCAGTTATGTTCCGCGAAATAAGCCAGCAGTCTCAATCGAATGCAAATTTCTAGCGCCTGGTTATTCCAGTCTACATACGCCGTTTGGTTTGGCGCAATATGTCTAGCCTCGTTCCTCGAGTCTCTTGCTAGAACTGGAGCTGAAACGCATTATGGTACACGATTCGTGTACCAATGGTAAAATGTTTATTTTGTCTTAAATATTGGATATCAGAAACCCATTTTTTTTTTCGATAAGATCACAGCATCAATGTTGATTTAAATTGACAAATAATTTGTGTTTTCAATGTTGAAGATTTTGGATGATATTGAGTTAGAGACTTAGCTACTTTAAGTGGCAAATATCAGGTTAATATTTTTGTTTAAAATTAAATCTATGAGGTACTGAATTTTTCAATATCCTTGCATCCTTTTAGGAAATGAAACACACCTATATTTGAAAGTATTGATTCATTACTATCATTATCTGTGCACAAAGATAAACAATAAACAAAGACGATACATCAAGTTTACACACACCTGGACAAACGAGCCACAGATCTCAGGTGAGATAACGAGATGAGCGGTCATCTATCGGTCATCAGCCAACAGATGGACAATGACTGGACCTTTACACGTGCTCAAAATAACCAAAACAATAGCCCAAACCATCCTCAATGATTGACAAAGGATTAATAAATGACCGTCACCCAAAACTCACAATGGCTGTCAATAAAACCTACTCAATGATGCTGTGTATAAAATTTCTAAACTAAAACTCAACATATGGACAATTAAATATTTTATAGAATTTAAAATGCAGATATATTAAAAGCTCATTCATTAATCAAACAGAAATCAATCTCCATCCATTGTATGTACATGTACAATCTATGGATTTTTTGAAAGATTTTCAAAGTTTTCCCGAAAGAAATTGTTGGCTACTCTGTATTTGGTCCCTTTTCTGGTTATATTGTTGTTGGTTTTTTTTGGAAAAAAATTCAAAGCTTTCCAAAAGAAATTGTTGGCTACACACTATTTGGTCCCTTTTCTCGTTATATTGTTTTCAAGGGGACAAAGTAAAATCATACTTCAACTGGTTTATAATAGGCAGGGACGTAACCAAGTTCTAAAAATATGGTGAGTGAACAAATAAATAAGGTGCCATACACATGCTGAATACCTGAATAAAAACAATTTAAAAGGGTGAAAATCAATTTTTATCACACAAGTTAACTAAAGTGATAAATAGATTGTAAAAAAGGAATCACTTTTGAACAAGAATCTGCTTACTAAGGTGCAGTGTACATGTATATGAAATAGGGACGTCCTGGAATTGTCTAAAGAACAAGGGATATCCTGGAATTGTTTAAAGAACAAGGGACATCCTGGAATTGTCTAAAGAACAAGGGACGTCCTGGAATTGTCTAAAAAACAAACATGTCAAGTTTTATATTGATCGTACTGGTGAAGCCTTTGAGTTTATTTTGAAAAGTCACGCCCTCAAGAAGAAGATTACCATGAGTATGGAACCAGTTCCCGATTAAAAATGTGCTCACATGGGCCCAGGAGCTCACCTTAGTCACACCACTGCCTATAGGATGTATGCTCACCTTTTCAAATTTTCTAGACCTGCACTTTCAATGTTATATGAGGAAAACATTAGACTTTTGATAGTCAGTTTGTTTATTTTGAACAATTTATTGTAAAAAATACAAACGATTAAAATTGCTTTAAACAAATCATGTTCTAAGCTTAGACTACATCCTTCTTCTACTATATTTGATTTAAATTTGATTGAATTGTATTTTTGTGGGGAATTTTTAAAAAAAAAAAAAAATTTTTTTTTTTAAAAAAAATAACCACACCCATTTGAATGTTAGTTCTTCAGGAACACCTGATAAATTTTGTTTCCTTCTGCTTGAACAAAAAAAAAAAAAATAATTAAAAAACAAAAAATTTAATTGGTTTCGTTTCACAAAATCTCCTAATTCTAAATTGTATAACTTATGAAAATTTTAATTAATGAAGTAGGAAATGGGAAAAGTTATTTCATTCTTAGTGTGACTCCAAGTCACCCATGACAATCAAATGGTCCACTGATTTTCATGGTGGACATAATTTCAACTAAGTGTGATCAACTTTATACCAAGCTTACAAGTGCTCTTTCTTATGTACAAGGACAGTGTGTAGTTGTTCGGATGGTATATGAAGTAAAACCTGTTGGCGTGCACGTAAAAGAACCCCTAGCAGTTGGAATTTGAAATAAGAGTGGGTTGCAGCTCTATTGTCCGGGCAAAGTTTCTCCCACACATGTCCATGTAGCACAGTGTATGGCATATGGTGGTCTTCATTAGCCCAGTCGGTGCAGTAAAATAGGACATTAAATCCCATTTCATTTCATTTTTGAGAGAGAGAGAAAAATAGGGTTTCACATCCACTCGACACAACTAGGTCATTTTGGGAATAACATATGGTTCAATTTTATTTCAATAATTCGCTTGCGCATAGGGGGTCTTTAGCAGTGGAAGAAAACAGGAGAAAACCAACGATGTTGGACAGACGACCCTACTCCTTGTCACGTACAACCAGGGAATCAAAACCATGTCAGTTGACTCAATGACAGACCTAATGATACAACGCACACATGCTCATCAATCGACCATCCAAACCCCTTCATTTTTGATGTACATATGCAATCTACCTATTTGTTTTCTTACCTGTTTCAACAAGAGACATTTTGAAATTCAATATCTTCTTTCTTCTAATCAAATTTTAAGAAATTATTGATTTATTTGGCAGGTTTTGCTTAATTATTATCACAGAGATTCATAATCAGCTGACTGAGGAGGGTATTTTCTTTCACCTCCCTAAACAAGCAGGTTTTCTAAGGGTCTTCCCCATTACTCAATACACATATATAATAGGATCAGGCTCATTTACTATCCTTGTAAAACTTTTAGAGAAATGCTTTTGGGAAATAAAATCCAAAATAAATGTCATAGATACATCATCCTTCCAGACATGGTCGATATCCAGTATTTATGGTTTACAAACAGAATTCAGAAACAGTTTATAGTCACTAGAAATTAACACAAAACAGCAGACTTTTCACATCACTGTTGGGAAAATGGCCTCATCTGAAACTATCTACAATGCACATCGTTCCATATAATTTTAAAAGATAAATATCTTAGAACCGTCTTCAAAACGTCGCCAGAAATAAAGTTGTAAGTAATTCCTATACCAGAAAATTGTGTCATGTGTTAATTACAGGTACAATACAGCCAGGTGATCCAAGTTCAACCAGTCCACCTAATTACAGGTATTTTTCTCAGTACACCTTCTTACATTAGTTCACTTCTTCTTTAATTATCTTTTGAGGTGTACCGCATTATACAGGTACATGTACTTTCACATCATTGTTTTTCTACAGGCAACAATATCTTTCAAATCTGTTCACCTATACCTGAACATGTAATTAAAACTATCGAATTAATCAGTGATCAAGATATGATTGCCTTCTTTCAGTATTCCTCCTGCATAAAAACGAATGTCTGCATTGAGTGTATCTGTAAATCCTTCGACTTCCAATAACCTTGACTATGATTTACCTCATTTGTCTGCCAGTCACCATCAACTACCAAGGTGTCTACCTGTGTAGGTGACTACAGGCTAATTAAAACAAAGCAATGTAAACAATGTGGATTTACCTGTTTATTGAACATCAAAGGGTTTATAATCAGGTAAGTTACCTGTCATAAAATAATGACTGGTTTAACACCCAAGTTAATTACCTTATTAACAGGTGCCCAGGTATGGGGGATTTTATCTGCCATAATCTGAAACACTAGAATTGTCACCCTGTACTAATTGAAATTGTCACAAAATGTCACAAAACAAATGTTTCAAATTGTCAAAAAATAAAATTTCAAATTGTCCAAAAAATCATTTTAAATTTTCAAACTGTCCAAAAAATCATTTTAAATTTTCAAACTGTCCAAAACAATATTTCAAATTTTCAAATTGCTCAAAACAATATTTCAAATTGTCACAAACATACAATTGTCAGGGCAGTGAATTTGTGTATTTCACACTTGAATTCTGGTTTTTAAAAAATGGTTAACATTTGAAAATACTTTGCCCTAAAGGATAATACTGAATAATTGCAATTTAGAAAGGTTACTTGTAATGAGGTTTAAGAAAGATCTCCACGCTTTTAGCCAATATCATACTACACAAGTCAAATTTCTTGTTCTTAAAAGTGGGGAAAAGGGAACCAAATACCATGGTTGATTTAAACAGTATTTAACATATAATTAAATATCATATACAATATATAATAATTTATTTGGATTGGGAAACAAGCTATAAAGCTTATATTAATCTGTCTGCAATACCATGGTTAAATGGTTGCTTCCGGTAATGATTAATGACATCCAACTGGATTTTTCTAAAACCTGGGTTGAGTGCAAAATGTAGACATAGAGAGTTTGGGAAACAAGCTATAAAGTTTATATTAATCTGTCTCCAATACTATGGTTAAATGGTTGCTTCCGGTAATCATTAATGACATCCAACTGGATTTTACTAAAACCTGGGTTGTGTGCAAAATGTAGACATAGAAAGTTATGATTTCAAATTTTTGGAAATATTTACTCTCCATAAATGAAGTAATACAATTTAAAAAGCAGGACTCAACTTGATTCTGTTGTTAACCTGTCAGGTGTTGACAGGTCTATTGTCTTTGTTAATTACAGGTGGGCTACAAAACTAACATTAATTAAAGGTTCTGCTACAGGTAGGAAGTTAACACAATAACTCAATCCATCATTAGGAGTTTTTATTTTTCTGAAAGATCTGTAATCATGTTTGACAAGTCTATTGTTTTTAGAAATTACAGGTGGGCTAGAAATATTTATTGTTCATTACCTGTAATTATAGAATTTAATTAATCTATTATTAAAATACATGTACTTGTAAGTAAATAAGAGGCTTTCAGTCCATTTGTTGAAAGGAAATGAAATGAAATGGGGTTTAACGCCCTACTGTTTTGCTGCGACTGGGCTAATGAAGTTGACCATATACCATACAGATTTTACCAGGGCAGCGCCACTATGGTCTACTCTTATACCGAATTCCAACTACCAAGGGATCTTTTATGTGCATGCCAATGTGAACACAGGACCTTGGTTTTTCGTTCCATCCGAACGACTAGACAGCTGTCCTTGTCAGGCCCATCATCCTGCACCCCTGACATGGGTGTAAACCATGTCATTTGTTGAAAGGGGCAGGGCACATGATGTATATCTCTTCATATCATACACTGTTCATGTATATATGCTGCACAAATTAAATTAATTACAGGTATGTGTATTTCAATATGCCAATGGTTGAATTTTATTATGGATGGATATACAGTATGTACCTGTAGCTTCAATTAACACCTATTTAACCTCCATGACTGAAACATGTTGTTGTTTATTACCAATTTAACATCCAATGCATTATACATGATATTAGTGACAGGTTGATTTAATTAAGTTATTTACATATGAAAAGGTAATAAATTTTTTTTTTAAAATAACAAAAAGGTTCTTGTATATAAAAGTGGAAAAAACGAAAACATCGGTCTACCCCCTTTTTTATACCGAAAACATCGGTCTATCCCTTTTTTTATTACGGGGCTTGTGTCGACCAGAGTGAATAATACTTAATCTATTTGTGTCAGCTGTTATTATTATAGACAGCCTGCCACACGCCAGGTCAGAAGAGATAAATTCAAAATCTTCATTTTTACGACCCACGTAGGAGTATCCGGTAACTCTACAATTTTACGATACATTAATTTCATTGATCCTCCATATTTATTGATGGTCAGCTTTATCTGACCATTTTCCACACTTTATCTGAGTAAATGACCATTGTCAACACTTTATTGTCCACTTCTCCTTCGTCTAATGGCTTTTCATAAATCACAAACCACTTCGAGAGCAACTCAATTATTTAAACAAATATAAAGATAGAACTATGTGTATTGATCAGTGATGGGAATATAAAAATCCAATTTCCGAAAAAAGGATAAAATGTTTTGATGATAAACTGTAAGGAATATAGAGAGTAGATGGATGGTGGACCAGAGAACAGGGACAAGGGGACCAGAGAACAGAGATGGGGGACCGGAGAACAGGGATGAGGGACCAGAGGACAGGGATGTGGGACCAGAGGACAGGGATGAGGGACCAGTGGACAGAGATGAGGGACCAGAGTACAGGGATGGGGACCAGAGGACAGGGATGGGGAATCAGAGGACAGGGATGAGGGACCAGTGGACATAGATGGGGACCAGAGGACAGGGATGGGGAATCAGGGGACCAGAGGACAGGGATGGGGAATCAGAGGACAGGGATGGGGAATCAGAGGACAGGGATGAGGGACCAGTGGACAGAGATGGGGGACCAGAGGACAGGGATGGGAAATCAGGACAGGGATGAGGGACCAGTGGACAGAGATGGGAGACCAGAGGACAGGGATGAGGGACTAGAAGACAGATATGGGGAGCCAGAGGACAGGAAAGAGGGACCAGGGGACAGAAATGGGGGACCAGAGCTAATTGTATAGGACAGCTTATTATTATTTTTTTTTTGTTGACATTGCTGCTTCTTTTCAACAACTGGTATTATATGGAATACATGAATTTTATTATGGTGCTATCTTGCCAGAAACAGATTTACATACAAGGGTGGCAGGCTGAAACCTATGGCCTCAAGATGTAGGGACTTCTTATTTTTTATTTCTGATACTGTCCTAAGCCTTTCTTACACATACTGTACTCTAGTCTTCATCACTGGCTTTGCTCAATTGTGTCTAAAGGACAATATTGGTGTCAGTCATTATCGTTTAAAATACACTTTCATCTTCTTCAAGTCGTGAGGTTGGTGATTGGGAGGTTTCTCATATATGGAATAGTCTATGGCCTCTCTTCATCTTACTCCAGAAATGACTCCCATGGATCTGCTCTTGGTGTGGACAGCCTTATTACCGGTACATTAACGTTTTATATCACTATTACTGCTACAACTAGAACCAAATTAACCAACATTTTATATCACTATTATCGGTACAAGTAGAACTAAACCAACGTTTTATATCACTATTACCACTACAACTAGAACTAAATTAACCAACGTTTTATATCACTATTATCGCTACAACTAGAACTAAATTAACCAACGTTTTATATCACTATTACCACTAGAACTAAATTAACTAAGGCTTTATATCACTATTATCAACGCCTACAAGAGACATCTCTTAACTAAATATGTACAGTAGTAAAGTCTATATTGATATACATGTAAGTAATCTGATAATGAAATGCTCAATTACCTGTAAATAAATACAAATAACTAGGTGAATGAAGACTTGAGAAGCCAAGCTGAAACTAAGTAATTGTTATTCCATATAGATGGAGTTATTTATTTATGCTAGTCAATTACTAAATACCATGTAAACAACTTAATTAACTAGGCCCAAAGTTCACAAAGCATTCTCAGACTTAAGTTATGAATTTACTCAAAATTGTTCACCTTATTTTAACTAAAATACAGCCTTTTATAAAACTTTTGTTATTTTATTATATAAATACATCAATAAGAAACTATGTGTAAAGTTTTTTGATTCTGGATCAAAGATATTTCTCATAAACAGTGATTGAAAGTTGAGCAAATTCTTAACTTAAGTCTGAGAATACTTTGTGAACTCAGGCCCCAATGTTTGTTTATCAACACAATATTACAACTCTTGCTAACCCTGAATCACTAATTATTCTCTTAATTTCCATCCCAAGTCTTCAACAATCTATCAACCAGTCGAAAAAGAAAAAAAAAATCCCCTCCATCAAGTTAAATAAATCATTATTTCTTTTCTGATTTTCATTATGTTTCAACATAATATATCAATCAGTCGAAAAAAAATAATTTTCTTCTCCATCAAGTTAAATAAATCAATGTTTCTCTTAGTGCGATAATTGATATTTACTGACCCCTGACTGACCTATGGTACCTGTGTATCTCTTTATCTCACCTGGATGTGATGTGATATTTATCCAGGTATGAAGACCTGGTTGATCACACGTTACCTGTCACTTCAGGCTATTGGTAGTAATTAACATTGTAATGTTATATTCTACACATGTTAATTGATCTCCATCAAGATACATAAAAGCAAAACAAAAATCGCTAGAGAAGTGATGTCAGATGTTCTAGATAATAAAATCATTAGCCATATGAGAAATGGTATCAGATGTTCTAGACAGTAAAACCATTAGCTATATGAGAAGTCGTGTCAGATGTTCTAGACAGTAAAACCATTAGCCATATGAGAAATGGTATCATATGTTCTAGATGGTAAAACCATTAGCTATATGAGAAGTCGTGTCAGATGTTCTAGACAGTAAAACCATTAGCCATATGGGAAGTGATGTCAGATGTTCTAGATACAGTAGTAAAATTATTAGCCATATGAGAAATGGTATCAGGTGTTCTAGACAGTAAAATCATTAGCCATATGAGAAATGGTATCATATGTTCTAGATAGTAAAATCATTCACCGTATGTGAAGTGTTACCAGGTGTTCTAGAAACAGCCTTTAAGGTACATTATATGTGCTTTGTATCTGTACATACATATATGTTGTGGTCAAGTATATGTACATGTACATGTACCTGTGTGGTCATGTACCTGAGATGATCCTATGGTTATGTACCTGTACAGGTATAATCATGTGGTCAGTATCAGATTATCTACAACAAATGTTTCACCATTGATAACAAGTTTTATAGTAGAGATTAAATCAACCATGGTCATATTTCCATATTTTATTGGTTTTAATCTTTTATATTATCTCAATCTGTTATATTATTTTATTATCCTTTCATTGTCTACCTATTGTCCACTATAAACATTTACCATATTGTACTAAATAAGTGCACACACATGTACATTGTCTAGCTACTGTCTACTATAAATATTTACCGTATTATCTCAGTGGACATACATGTACTTGGGTCTCAAGAAATCTAACTGGTTCTTACAGAACCCTTGGACACTAAAAATTTGTTGTTATTTTTAATGATTTTAATGCAACAGATGGTTGAAATTGGATCCAATGTTTGCTCTGCTCCTTGCAGTGTCCATGGATCTGTATATGAAATGAAAATGAAATGGGGTTTAATGTCCTACTGTTCTACTCTGAACTGGGCTAATGAAGACGGGGGGTCTGTCTATGGGGGCAACATTTAGTGTTTATTTTGTTTAGTTAAATCTGACATTTGTTTTTTCTTTTTTGGCTGACTCTGACATTTGTTTTTGCTTTTTTGGTTGACTCTGACATTTTTTTTTTTTTTTTGGTTGACTCTGACATTTGTTTTTGCTTTTTTGATTGATTCTGACATTTGTTTTTTCTTTTGTGGTTGACTCTGACATTTGGTGTTTATTTTGTTTGGTTGACTATGGTATGATTTATTAATGAGGGGATATAGCTACAGTTGTCCAGGCTTTATCAATACTATAGTTATGCTAATATTATCAGATTTATTTCCTTTTTATAATATTAATATTCATCACCTGTTTCCTCTCTCTCAATATTGACGTTTCTATAATCCTTTCTTATCAAAGTATCTTGACACCATAAATATTCAAATGTTTTTCATTAAAGGGACATTGATTTTAATTTACAAATAACTTGGTGTGTGTTGAGAGAGAGAAGAGAGAGAACTACATAGGTCTTTTTGAGACGAACACATGGTTCAATTTAATTTCAATAATTCACTTGGCACCCCTACTGGCTGTCATGTACATGTACAACTCGGGAATCAAAACCACACAACTTAAAGCAGATCTTTCGATTGGCCTCAAATATTGTACAAATCATTAATTAGACATTTATTCATATGCCAAGCCCATAATCAACTCTCTAAATCATCGGATGGTTTTGATTTTCCACGTATTTAAACACGATTGGCAGTTACAATTTAATTAAAAACTGGATAATCAAGACTTTGTTTTTTATGGTAACAACAGTAGCAATGACAATCAAGAGTACAATGTTCTTCAAATGACCACAACACTGCTCAGAATGAAGTATTTGACTGAAATGTTCAACATATTCCCTTTTCATTATCTATTTTTCAACTATTATAGTGAGAACTGTCAACTCTTTATCTAAATCAGTCAAATTACCTTATTCTGAGTGAAAGATTCACGATATAGTCTTGATTGTCAATTACCATTTTTAACGATAAAAAACAAAGTCTCGATTATCCTTTTTTAATTCAAATTATTAAATGGCGATCATGTTTCAATCCATTCAAAATCACGGCCATCTGATGATCTGGAGAGTTGATTATGGGCTTTTTATGTGAATTAATGTCTACATGTATATAATAATTTATATAACATTTGAATTTAAAAAAAAAACAACCTTGCAATAGGCAGATTTAGCTCTTACATAATATATTTTTGATCCCTTAATTAAAACACACTTATCAACAGATACTCTATGAAATAGAGGGTTGGATGGCCGAATGGTTAGCGTGTGCACGTTGTATCATAAGGTCTGTCATTGAGTCAACTGGCGTGATTTTGATTCCCCGGTTGTACGTGACAAGGATTAGGGCCGCCTGTCCAATCTCGTGAGTTTTCTCCGGGTTCCTCCCACTGCTAAAGACCTTTACACACAAGCAATTTATTGAAATAAAATAGAACCATATGTTAGTCCCGAAATGAACTGGTTTCTGTCAAGTGGATTTTAAACCCCATTTCTCTTCTCTTTCACTCTATGAAATCTTGGACAAATAAATGTTTTTCTATTTCAATACAAGGAGAACCCTCCGGAGTTACAGTACATCTCTTTAATACGATACATCATAATAAAAAAAACCAACTTGGACAATGATCAATGTGTGACAGTTCCCAGCGATAAATATTCATAATACCCGTACAAACAATCATTGATGTCTTAATATCAGACAAAAAAATACCTTGACAGCCACTGAACGTTATCTTATATATCAACAAAGAAAGCTGTACCACCATCAACATAATACCATAACAACTGTATTATGTACAGCAGTTGTCACAAATACCTCAAAGATGCCTTTAGAGATATCCTCACATTTTTGTCTTGCCCACACCCCATGGGTGTTTTCCAGGGAATCCAGCATTTTTCTAGTATAAGATTAGGTGTCTCTACTTTCTCTATATACTAAATATGCCATACTTTTATTGGAAAAAAGAGACCACCCCAGATGCAATATTTCCCAGTCATGGAGGGTTAAGGTTCATGAGATGTGCATTTCAGCTAAAGAAGCCTACATTTACAATATAAATCTTGCCTACATGTATCCTTGATTTTCAAAGGAAATCCCTTTTCCATTACAAACAAATATCAAGTGGATACAGCACGATGTGACTCTGATTAAAGCATCTGCAATTCAATGTACGAATACCAACAATTCAATTCCATATATTAATGTACATTTCATCCACTTTTTATATAATTTTCATCCACTTTTTATATATTTTTCATCCATCTTTTTTTTGTATTTTTTATCCATTTTTTATTGATTTTTCATCTAATTCCTTTAATGTATTTATCATGTATACCGTAATGTATAATTTACATGCTGCCCAAAAAGGGTGTTTTATGAAATAAATCTATCTAATATCTAATAGTAAGTGCAGGGGGACTGCACCACACAAAATTTACATAAAAACAAATACATGGACAGGACATCATACTCCGGAAAACACAAACATAGAGACAATTCAAAAAAAGTGAATGGATCCGGGGGCTAGCCGTAAGCGTCGACTGCGCTGTACAGTCCCAGGTCTGTAGTGACACAGACTTCACTCAAATTTAAAAACAATTAGGAATACAACCCAAAGAACCCATTGTGCAATGCCAGCATGCTGAATTTCATAGTTGGCTATTCTGTTTTTCACTGATCCTACCCACCCCCCTTGCGACACCCTCACATCTCCCTAATGCTACAACTGACCTCAATGTATGATAATGTAAGACCTGATAGGATCACCAAGATAACTTCACGATTAAACCATGATTTCAGTTGCAGCACGAATCGTGATAGTGGGGACTTGGCATAAATCTATGTAATATCTAATTATCTACTAAATTACATAGTTGGCCAATCTGGTTAAAACACAGATCCTATTTCGTTTCGTTTTTACAGTACAAAATTTCGTTTTACTTGTCTTTACTACACTTGGATCTGGAAGAGTTGTTATTTAACTCGTGTTCTGAATAGTGTCCGAGATAAGCCAATGAAACGGTCTGTTACGGCGAGCTTTAGGCTTATTTTTCACGGAACTGTGGGTAATCCACTAGTAACATCAATGCTGATTGGTTAATCAAATATCTGACGTCATAGGGTCATAAGTCGGTCTTTTGACCCCTGACGTGACCTATCGCTATGACTTGTCAGATCTACATGCAGTGTAGGCCATCGAAAGTATAAAAAAATGAAACGAAATAGTTGGCTATACTGTTTTCCCCGATTCTACCCACCCCTCTCCGACACCCTCACAGATCTCCCTACGTGAATTTTGGAACTAGTTCACAGATCTAACAACCTTATGTAAGTTAAATCTTAATCAAAATCTACCCAGACAACAAGAAACATACAACAGTTGTGCATTGTACGTATAAGAACTGAATCTGTTGAAACACCCGGGGGTCATGCTTTCATGTCAGAGTTGAATTAACACCTCTAAGTTTGGTTTACATGTACTTCTGTGGTGATTTACACAACATGTTATCACCATAGTAACATGGTGTGTTTAAAAAACGCAGGGTCGGGAGAAATCTGAGACTAGATCTAAGGGTTTACCCGTGTTACATCAGATTACAGAAATCCCTTGAAGAGATTTATTTACTTTTGTTAAAAGCCACAAAAATTTAAGAAAAAAAAACACTTGACGAGAGTTTTGTTGACTTTGGTAAAAACTACAAAAATGAGAAATGATGTGTTTATGTATATTGTTTACTGTGTTAACCCAAGGGTCAGATTAAAAGGGGGTTTGGGCTAACTTAGCTGCAGCTAAGGGCCTCATATGTTAAAGGTGATCCCCCCAATGGGGCTAATAAAGACAAGCATATTATGCCATATTATGTGCAAGCCAATATGTTCACAGGAACTTGGTTTTTCATATCATCCAAACAACTAGGCCATGTCTTTGCCACAACATCCCGTCCTGTACCAATGACAAGGTGGGGGTCACGGTGGCTTAGTGGGTAAGACGCTGGCTCACCAGCCTGGAGGTCGGGTGCTCGATCCCTGCATTGGCCGAGAAAGTTCATCCAGATTTTCTGACATGGTTCCCCCCCCTTGTCAGTGATTCAGGACAGAGGGACTGACAAGGACAGCTGTCTAGTCATTCGGATGGGATGAAAAACAGAGATCCCATGTACACATTGGTATGCATGTAAAAGATCCCTTGACAGTAGGAATTTGATATAAGAGTAGGCCGTAGTGCCGCTGTCCAGGCAAAATTTGCCTCATAGTACACTGTATGGCGTTCGAGCAGAACAGTAGGACGTTAAACCCCATTTCATTTCATTTCTTCCAATGACAAGGGGGAAACTACGTGGGAAAATCCTGCGGAACTTCAATATAAAAGGACATCAACCACATGATTGTACATGTACATGTATGGTATATCTGACCAGTCAAATTTATAAAAGGTACTTGACAGTTTGTGGGGTTTGAATAAAATGTCAATAATGTTAATTATCTTTTTATTCTTACACATAAATAAAAGATCATGTCGACTGAATGAAGACGAACAACTCTATAAAACTAATACGTGATATATCAAGGATGAAATACAGCCCTTTTATATTATAAACCCTTAATGGACAGACTCCCGTAAACAATAACGATCTCTATGTCTTTATTTGAAAGGCTTGAATGGTCAGTGAAAAAGGGACTCTTGGGTCCGTTCGGGTCTATTGTACGTTGGATTGTATTGTAAACATGGTCGAATGTGTGCTGACTGGCTTCCAACTGGGATAGGATCATATCTTAATTCTCGTCTCTTTTCTACTTAACCTTCACGAGGGCTTGTCGGAGAGAAAAAGTCAATCTCCAGATCTGTGGCTATCTCACGCTACATAAAACCCACAAGTATGTGAAAGCTTATATTTACTATAATTACTGGACCTACACCAGGATCTGATAAAACTCGTATCATTACGACCACCTGATCTTATACAAAATAAAATACATGTAGGATCTTATAAAGCTCATATCATTATGACTGTCTGATCTTTTATTAAATACATATAAAGCTTGTATTGTTACAACTTTCTCATCTTTTATAAAATACATATATGAACTTATAAAGCTTTACAAAATAAACAACACACAGGATCTTATAAAGCTTGTATCATTACCACTGTCTGATCTTTTAGGAACTCAAGTAATTTGAATAAAGATTTGGGTAGATAATCATAAAGTTAGTGCCACGAAGAGAGGCCCTTCCCAATCCCCCACCCTTACGTCTACACGAAGATGAATGTGTGTTTTAAACACAATAAAGTAAAGCTGAGGATCATGGGATTTTAAGAATAAGGTTTATGACAGTTTTAAAAATATTACGCACCTTGGTCGGAGGCCACCCCCTAGGTCTTAAAGGCCCTAGGTAAATTTGGCACTCCATAAAGGGTTTATGTCATTTATATATCCATATCCCATCTTCATTAGCAAAGTTATTGCAGAAAAGTAGGTTGTTAAACCACATTTCATTTCAATCTTTATTTCCTTTTTATATTCACCTTGAGTATAATCTGCCGAGAATCCATAGACCTTTTTATATTCATCCTGAATATTTCATTTTGTTTTCATTTATTTGAACTATTATTAAGGGTTTTAAATTTTCCAGTATTCCGGTGGTCAGACCTTTTTATATCCATCCTAATTTTATGACTATCTCATTTTGTTTTGATTTAATTGAACCATTAATACGGGTTTTAAATATTGCAGTATTCCGGTGGTCAGACCTTTTTATATTCATCCTCATTTTATGAATATCTCATTTTGTTTTGATTTATTTGAACCATCTTTAAGGGTTTAAATATTCCAGTATTCCGGTGGTCAAACTACCTGTTTTGAGCTGGACTATGAATTTTTTTTATGTTGCTAGGTGACAAGATGATAAATGATTGTATGTTAAAATCTTTCACATTATTCTCATAAAATGACATTTTAATTTATAATTTGTTGAGGAGAGATTTATCAACGTGTAGGATCTGGACAGACAGCTTCAAATTATTTGTAGGCCATTCAAACTGGATCTTATCAGTCTATGTCAGTTATATTTTGAAATAAACATGTCTAACACCATCAAAAAAAGACACACCCTTATTTTGGATAAAACTCAAGGGCCACCCATGATCAGAAAAAATGGTGTATCTACTAGCTAGTCCTTCTGTGAAAATGGGAGTTTAATGTCCAATCTGCATGACATGTACATGTCAGAGAATTTTGTCCGTACAGAAAAGGTTTGATCTATACCTCTTTAAATTCCAACTGTCCTGGAAAAACTGAGGTGCATGTACTGTGTATACATTGACGTGCACGTAAAAGAACCTTTGAGAGTATCATGTACATGTAGTGCCGCCGTCCGGGCAAAATTGCCCCCATAGCACACTGTATGGCACATGCTCATCTTCATAAGTCCATTCAGTGATGATCATTAGGACATTAAACCACATTTACTTCAACAATTCACCCGAGCCTAGGGTTCTTTAGCATTGAGTGGAAACCATGCCACTTGACTCAATGGTGGGTTTTCTCCGGGTCCTCCGGTTTCCTCCCACTGCTAAAGACCCCTACGTGCAAGTGAATTATTGAAATTAAATTAAACCATGTGTTAGTCCCGAAATGACCTAGTTTGTGTCGAGTGGACCTTAAACCCCATCTCTCTCTCTCTCTCTCTCTCTCTCTCTTGACTCAATGACAAACCTTGTAAAGAGTACACCCCCCCCCCCCTTACAACCCAATAAACCTAGCTTTAATATAAAACACAATGCACAACGCAATAAAATTTAATTTCCTGTGAAATACAAGACAAGATAATCATGATTTATAGTTTAATTCTATGGTATCCTGTTTCCTGGTTACCTCACGCACAATCGTACGCAGGTAATCCTCGTAAATCCTTCTAGATTAAATCGCAAATATTTAACGCCTACATACTGTACAGGTAAAATAAACCCCAGTCTTTTTACATAACAGGGCCTCTTATGTTTGGTAATACGGATGTAAAATTGTATATGTAAATTTTTAAATTTTGAATAGGTTTTATCTGACATGTTTTTAAATAGTTTTATTACATTTGGTTCAAACAAATTCTTTGTGCAGACTGGTTTGTACATGTATGTAGGCATATTTTGACTGTTACACAAATAAATTTACTTTTATAGTCTAATAAATGTACAAAAACATCTCTTTTAATAGAGGGGGGTTTGGATGGCTGAATGGTTAGCGTGCGTGCGCGCGCTGTATCATAAAGTCTGTCATTGAGTCGACTGGCGTGGTTTTGAATCCCTGGTTGTACGTGACAAGGAGTAGGATTGCCTGTCCAACCTCGTGGGTTTTCTCCGGGTCCTCCGGTTTCCTCCCACTGCTAAAGACCCCTATGCGCAGGTGAATTATGTTATGTTAGTCCCGAAATGACCTAGTTGTGTCGAGTGGGCGTTAAACCCCATTTCTCTCTCTCTTAAACAAACCAGCGTCACATCCATGCATTAAATGTTGGCTAAAATTTTTTGATGGGCCTCTTAATAATCCATCGACCATCTACCATCAATATTTTGACGGGCCTCTTAATAATCCATCGACTATCTACCATCAATATTTTGATAGGCCTCTTAATAATCCATCGACTACATGTACATCTACATGTGCCATCAATATTTTGATTTTGTTTTCTTAATAAATTTGTTAAATACGCGTAATCAGTTTGAGTACATTATAGAGGAGACTACAATTGATTACACTCTGAAAATTTAGCATCTTGTCCGAGAAATGACAATGGCAATAAGTGGCTTTAATCACATTTAGCACGGATAATCTAATATAGTACAAATATATACATGTACAGATGTGAGAGTTGATTCAAACTTTCTAACGAGACGGTCATGATCCCTTTTATTTACTTTTCACTTCTTACAAACCAAGATTTGATTCAATTCATTTCAATAATTTGTGGAATGCGTGTAGGACTTTGAATGAGGACTAATTTGTGAATCTTTTGAAAATGAATTTGAATGTATCTTTACTTGTACATTGCTCTTGAGGCTGAGGTAAATGAATGCTTTATGCAGGGTTCCAAATAGGGGAAGTAGATGGGGGCACACATTTTTTAAATTGATTAAGTTGATATTAAAGGAATTTAACACAATATTTTTAAATTGCTAAAGTTGATATTAAAGTAGCTAAGTCTCTAACTCAATATCATCCAAAATCTTCAACATTGAAAACACAAATTATTTGTCAATTTAAATCAACATTGATGCTGTGATCTTACCGGAAAAAGATGGGCTTCTGATATCCAATATTTAAGACAAAATAAATATTTTAACATTGGTACACGAATCGTGTACCATATTGCGTTTCAGCCCCAGTTCTAGCAAGAGACTTGAGGAACGAGGCTAGACATATTGCACCAAACCAAACTGCGTATATGGAGACTGGAATAACCAGGCGCTAGAAATTTGCATTCGATTGAGACTGCTGGCTTATTTCGTGGAACATAATTGATTTGAAATTAGAGTAAAAACGGAAACCATTGAATGTATATCAGTTTATAAACATTCATATTACAGTATTATATGAGTTGCGACCCACTTGTGTCAATTTCTAGGTCCCAAATGTTAGCGATTTAGCTCCTTTAAAGGAATTTAACACAATATTTTTAAATTGCTGAAGTAAAGGAATTTAACACAATATCTTGGTCATTTTGAGCCTCACATGCAGTTATTTGATATGTGAAAAGCCAGGGATTAGAATTTTGCCTGAAATTAATTCAGCCTACAGGTACATGTACATCAAGATTCAAACCCTGGACTCTCTCTTACTCTCTGGAGGCTCTCTCTCTCTTTTCAGGATCCCCTCTCTCTCTCTCTCTCTCTCTCTCTCTCTCTGTGGACTCCCTCTCTCTATCTCTCACTCTCTCAATTGAAATTCAAGCCAAAAAACAATTTATGACCTCAAGCCCAGGTCTTAAATAGTGGTTCTTTTTTTAAAAGTTTATGTCATGATTATCAAGTTACTGTAAGTAAACTTTGGTACACGCAGGACGCGACCCACTAAAGGTGTATGTACAATAAATGAGTCAGCAAATACATGGCTCAAGTGGTTTTATTTATTTAAAAAAATATCTTTGATCCGCCGAAGATTTAGATATAATTGGTTGATGGATATAACTATGTGGTGAATGGATGTGTAATAATACGCCATGGGTCACCAAGTCTTTTCTTACCGGGCGAAATAAAAAAATGTAATTATTTCACCTCTTTTCATAAGGTTACTATAAAAATACTCATGGATTTAACGCAAGGATATTCACACGAGGACTAGTTGACGTTAGGGGTGTATTTAGCTTTTCTTTTTATCAGCTGTGTAATCCTATGGCTATTTCCGCTGTCATTATGTCAGCTAGCCACTATAAAAATATTATACGACTTCAAGGGACAATTCATTTATAAATAGGAAGGATGGATGTGATTAATTTTCAGACCATCAGATATCACTTTTAACAACAGTTCTACTGGGATGTACATGTACAAGACTGGGTGGACTTGGATCTTCAGACCATCAGATATCACTTTCAACAATATAAGCATGCACATGACTGGGTGGACTTGATCTTCTTCAGAGAAGAGAAATATGTACGCTTACTTTTCATCAGGTTTTCATCTCAACGAAATGTTGTTGAGCAGGAGGACTGGGAGCATGGTTTCGTTTTGGATTACTGAGAACAAACATCCTGTTAGAGAGAGAGAGAGAGAGAGAGAGTTTAACTTCCACTTGATCCAAACCGTTTCCGGACTAACATATGGTTCAATTTTATTTCAATAATTCGCTTGTGCGTAGGGGTCTCTAGCAGTGGGATAAACCTGAGGACCTTCAGAAAACCCACGAGGTTGGACAGGTGACCCTACTCCTGGTCACGTACAACCGGGGATTTGAAACCATGCCAGTTGACTCAATGACAGACCTGATGATACATCCTGTTAGATTTGTATAACATATATTAATATTGTTTATAATGTCTCTTTAACAAAAGTAGACCTAGTTTTATAAAGGATTATAATAAAGGTGGTAATAATGAATGAATGGGTTTAACTGTCCTACTCTAGGTCACAGTTTATTGGTTTTACACCTTTTATTAGACTCGACTGAACTCTGGTTTAATCTTAAGATTAGAGACTAATAGTAATAACTAGCGATTTACCCGGAGTTGTAGTGATAGAGCCCTGAACCAGATGTAGTACACATGTAATTTTGAAACCAGACAGGCCTTTGTAACTCTCCTGCACGAGCTTCCCTTAATATAATTCTGAAATCAGAAATGGTAGTGCAACGCCACCAGGCCCTTGTCACTTCCCTGCTTGAGCTGCCCTTAATATAATTCTGAAATCAGAAATGGTAGTGCAACGCCACCAGGCCCTTGTCACTTCCTTGCTCGAGCTGCCCTTACAGTATACCTCAAATTTCAGCCTTAGGACAGCTCTAGGGGCTTAGTGTAGCTGCCAAGCCCAAACAGACAAATGATAGTCACAAATATATACATATACATGTACAGTAGATGGATTCTAGTCAGATAAATTTAAAAATTATTAGACCAAGAGTTAAACCTAGGACAGTGTACTATAATCAATTTCACGAGCAGAAGACACCTGTAATTTTTTACCTCAGAGTCATCCATGGAGACATTTGACACGACTAATAAATTGAATTGTTTATATCATTAAATATATCCTGTTGTATCAACTACTCTTAAAACAAGCTAGTATACATTATTCAGTCAAACTGGGGGATGAAAGGGGGGGGGGATGATCTAATGCATCCATTTTAGATCCTACATGTCCATGTAAGGTCTATCATTGAATACGAGAGACAACATATAGTCATTGGGATGGGACGAGAAACATTGGTGTGCACGTAAAAGAACCCTTGGCAGTTTGAATTTGATATAAGAGTAGGCTGCAGTACACTATATGGCGAATGCCGTCTTCATTAGCCCAGTTGGAGCAGAACAGTAGGCTGTTAAACCTTGATTCCCAGCTTAGCTTGTATATGACAAGGAGTAGGGTCGACTGTTCACTGCTATAGACCCCTTATTAAATTGGACCATATGTTAGTCCCGGAATCACCTAGTTTGTGTCGAGTAGACAATAAACCCCATCTTTCTCTCTCTAACAACAAGCAAGTGTTCATTACTACAAGTAAGTAAAATACAGACAAGTATATCAACAGCATTATGGGAATCCGTGGAACAGCAAAGAGGACCACGATAAAATAAAAATTATCCTTTTACTGTCCTGACAGAAAAACAACTTTTCTTTTACCCACGCAGTAGATCAAAAGTCCCCCCCCCCACCACCACCATCATGACATCCAAATAGGTGCACTACTGTTGTCAAATTCATTTTTATTTCATGTTAAAGAGTTATAAAAGAATTGCGTACTGACAAGAAAACAGCTTGAAATAGAATAAAAATTGCATGTTTTATCATCACAACTCTGTAAATATTGAGGAAAAAAAACAATGTTGAATTAGTGGAATAAATATTATACATATTGAATTCTGAAACCAGAAAACACAGTCAATAAAATATATTGTATTAACATTTAACAACGTCTCCCATTGATTTTATTGTTCTAAATAACTCAATGTACCTTTTCATATTTCATTGTTAATTAATATTTGTCATTATTTACAGGTAGGAAGGAGAATTAACGAGCTACCTGTAGAGTTAAACTCGTTAAGAACAGGTAAACAGGTTTATGCCTTTGACATGGGCACAGGTGGTGTATAACAGATTACCGTCATGAATAATCAAATTGGTTCGTAATAAATCATACATGGATATTTTCCAATATTCAGCAGCGTAGATGAGAGGTGGGGTGTGGGGAGGGGGAGTGTAGGGGGGGGGGGCACTTTGATCTATTGAAAAACAGATGAATACACAGCCACCAGACACACATGTTATTTTACCATGAAACCACTGTTTACTGTTGGAAAGTGCATGTGCATGTACATGTTTGATACATGTAGGCACATGTATTGCATTTCATATTTTTTTTTCTGGTTTGGTACTAACTGATTGACATTACACTGAGAGAGAGAGAGAGAGAGAGAGAGAGATGGGTTTAACCTCGACTTGACACAAACTAGGTCATTTTGGTACTAGCATACATGTATGTTTCAATTTTATTTCAATAATTTGTTGGCGTGTAGGGGTCTTTAGCAGTGGGAGGAAATTGGAGGACCTGGAGAAAACCCATGAGGTTAGACAGGCGACCCAACTCCTTGTCACGTACAACCAGGGAATTGAAATCACACCAGCGCACACATGCTAACATTCGGCCATCCAAACCCCCTTACACTGGTAGCATGTACATTGTATTACAGTGTAGCAATAGTAAATACACTGCCTAGTGCACAACTCTGGATAATTGATGCAATATAGATGTAGTTATTAACTAACAATTCTTCTAATTTTACAGTACGTACATTGTACATGTACTTCCCCAAAAAGTTTTTACATTTTACATGTAGTGATGAATCTAATGGAAGATGACAGTGAATTCAACAATATGGTACATGTATGTACTTCCCCAAAACATATTTACATGTAGTGGTGAACCTAACGTATTTACATGTAGTGATGAACCTAATGGAAGAAGACTGTGAATTCAACAATATGGTACGTACTTCCCCAAAACGTATTTACATATGAATCTAATGGAAGATGACAGTGAATTCAACAATATGGTACGTACTTCCCCAAATAGTTTTTACATGTAGTGATGAACCTAATGGAAGATGACAATGAATTCAACAATATGGATGTTATTATGTTAATAACTGTTTCTAGTAGATCAGCGGGATGTAATTATTACAATACAAAAACTACACACAGAGTCAGGTTACACAAAGGTCATTACATTCTTTAAACAACACAGGGGGTAGAAACTCTACAATTCATCCTAAACCCCTGAAATTGCAATGTGGAAACTCTACAATTTGTTGTAAAACCCCTGAAATGGTTATGTGGAAACTCTACAATTTATTCATGCTAAAACATTGAAATGGCAATGTGGAAACTCTACAATTTGTTGTAAAACCCTGCAGAAACAGCAATATAGAAACTCTACAATTTGTCCTGAAACATTGAAGTGACAATGTGGAAACTCTACAAATTGTCGTAAAAATCTTGAAATTTGTTGTCTTAAAACCTTGAAGTGGCAATGTGGAAACTAGGGCTGACTGCTTGTACTTCAAGACAACTGAATTTCATGCAGTCAAATCTTTCAATATTGATAATTTCTATTTACCAACTGTATAAAAATCATCCAATAATGTCTCTGTGATCGATTGGTTCAGGAAGTGCCATTTCAAGCATGTGAACCAGCTGGGGTCTGGGAAGCATTGTAAAGCCGCGAAGTGAAAATTTTTGCGATTTTGAACCTGTTTTGCTATTACAGTTCTATAATATTACTAGCTTTCATGGACATAAAATATTTCTGTCATCGAATCGATTGGTGCAAAAAAGTAGGGTATTGAACTCCATTCCATTTTATCCTCATTTCATTTTCACTTCCCTAGGATTTTCATTTCCGTTCATTTTGAGCATATTTTGTCACGTATTATGCAAACTAAACTGACATTTAGATAAATTGAAAGAAGATTAATTAATGCAGACTCACGGACATGATAAACAATAAAAAAGATGAGAATGACAGATACCTGTATTTATCTTCTTCAAGACAGGAAAGAGGATGCAACTAAATCATTCACATTCGTCAATGATTCATAAACTATATAGTATATCTATATATCAACCAGGAAAACAAGCCTTATTTATACATGTACATGCTCCTGTGACATGTACAGGTACACATAATTTTGGCCATAGGCGTACAGGGAAATTTTTGACTGGGGGGGAGGCGGTGGTGGTTGGTGCCCAAAAAATGTAGTTAGGTTCTTAGTATGTTACATAATAATAATAAATCCGCTGTTAAATTGGACACATTCAAGAATGCAATATTTTGTACAAAGTACAATTGTGTGCCCAAATTTTCCCAGCATTTGGTGCCCGAAATGGGGGGACGGCCGCCTCCTCCACCCCCCCCCCCAGCTCGTACGCCGATGACCGTGGCTTCCCCCTCTCTGGACCCGTCCCCGACAAACCAGTTGGAATTTGAAATAAAAGTAGGTCATAACACTGCTGTCCAGGAAAAATTTTTATTCATAGCACACTGCATGGTGTATGCCTGTCTTCTTTAGCGTAGTTGATTTATTTTATTTCATTTCATTTCATTTTATTGCCCTCGCACCCAAATATAGACTAATCAACTATAATTGTACTTCTAACCTTAGAGAATATACATTGTAGTGGTGTAAACCAATTTAATAACAATTACACAAATCACTTATACACCTACCTACATACACACATATATATATAACACATAGCACACCTTTCATTCATTCATTCATTTCTATATTTACCTATTTACCTATTAGACCAGGTAGGTTAATTATTATTGACTTTTATTCATAGAATAAATAAACTATAACACGGGACAATGGTGTATATTATTATCCTATATAATAATCTATTTCACGTTCCAGACATATTGATATATAATCTACCCACACTAGACAATAAAATTACACATGGATATTAAAAGTTATATACCACAGTATCTCCACGCGTCAAACAGAATATGACTCAATATACTGTCAACTAAATTCTTTTATGGCGGCTAAGCGGCTAATTCGCTGGCTCGCAAGTCTGGAGGTCGGGTGTCTAATACCCTGCATTGGTTGAGAAAGTTCATCCAGATTTTCCAGCGTGTTTCCCCCTTGTCAGTGATGCAGGACGGAGCGCAATGAAACGATCAGCTACAGCGATTAACCCACTAGAAACATTAACGGTCAGCTACAGCGAGTAACCCACTAGAAACATCAACGCTGATTGGTTAATCGAATGTTTGATGCCATAGGGTCAAAAGTCACTTGTATGACCTCTGACACCACCTTCCACTACAACCAGTCAGATCTTTGTGTAGTAGAGGCCATCGAAAGTATAAAAAAAAAACCCAAACGAAATATAGATCTGTATTTTATAATCAGATTGTCAATGTCGAAGACTGTAGATGATATTTGAGTTAGAGACTTAATTAGCCACTGTACTTTAATTATGTCATAATCTGGATCATATTAAGAAAATTCCAGATAATTTAATAAAATAGTTTTAGTCTGGTGAGTCAGTCTAATATCCTTTGGCAATAGCCAACAAGCAATATAGCCATTCTCACCTCCGAGGGTACGGTATCTTAATGTCTTTATTTTATATAATCGTCTTGGAAAGATTAATACAGGTTCTTGGTTACAGATGAAGACTAAAACCCCAGAAGGCTGGCTACAGCTTATATCATCCGATCAATAAAAAATCACTTATTTTATTCTGTCAATGTGTTCAACTTGTCTAATATCAATATCTACCTGAATAAATTTAATAATTTGTGGTGTTGAAGTTGATTTAGTTGTATTAAAGGTTAAATAAAGTTAATACAGTTTGATATAAGATCAATTAAATATTTTATCCATGTGTTTGTTTTTTTATTGAATGGATAATAGAAAATCACATGTACGGTACATAAAAAGTGACGTACATGTATATATGTAAGTGTATACACGGCCGTGAATTAATCAGTAACCAGATTAATCGAAATAACCAAACTAGGTTGGGGTACCAAGTGAAGGGGGCACTAAGGTGGGGATACACCAAGGGAAGATGGCGGATGCTAAGGGGAGGGAGCACCAAGGGAAGGTGGGCAATGCCAAGGGGAGGGAGCACCAAAGGAAGGTTGGTGATGCCAAGGGAAGAGAGCACCAAGGAAAGGTGGGAGATTCCAAGGGGAGGTTCATGTAGGTGTGGTACATGTACACCAGCGGAAGGTGGGGCACCAAAGGGAAAGATGGGCACAAAAAGGGAGAGTTGGGGACACCAAGGGAAGTTGGGAGACCACGGGAGGGTTGGGAGACACCAAGAAAAGGTGAGGGATGCCACAGAAAGGGTAGGCACCAAAAGGAGAGGGCACCAAAGGGAGGGTTGGGGGACACCAAGGAAAGGTGGGGGATACCAAGGGAAGGTGGGTGATCTGGCACCAAATATTTTTTTCCAGTGCCAAATTTAAAATTTTATAAGAGACCAATGTCGATTTTAGTTTAGTATGCTTTAGTTAATGTCAATTGTACATGTATAAGCACTGTTTATAGCATAAACTACACACTATACATTAAGCAGTGTCAACTCTATAACAAAACACATAAAAACCTACTGGTACTACATGTAGATTGTCAAATTCAAAAATAAGTGAATGTTGAAGAATCAATATAACTTGGGTGTGTAAAGTTGAACTGCTTGTAATTACAAATTAATATACATTACACATCACAGGGTTATTTAACATCTGTTTCCAAACATACTCTATAGGTACATGTATGTTGAAATGAAATGGGGTTTTACGTCCTGCTACGAACAGGGCATATGCCATACAGTGTGCTTTGAGGTAAATTTTGCCCTGACAGTGGCACTACGGCCAACTCTTACATGTATATCAAATTCCAACTGCCAAGGGATCTTTTGCATTCTTGTCAATGTGTACAGAGACCTCAGTTTTTCATCCCATCCGAATGACTAGACAGCTGTCCTTGTCAGGGATCGAAAACACCCGAACTCCATGATAATGAGCCAGCGTCTTACCCATTTAGCCACCGTGACCCCCTCTATAGCTATGCAGGGTAAAGATATGTTTTTTTTCTGTTGCAGAAATTAATTCCAACAGACACATTCATCAACCAAATGCTGATCTTTTGGGGGAATTTGAAACATAGACAGGGACTTGTTAGGGACTCTAACATGCCCCTAGCACCAACAACTCCCAAGTATCTCTAAAATCACTGTAAACAAACCCTGCAAGGCATATTTTAAAAAATTCTGCTATGAAATCAGACACCGTACAAACAATTTCTGTAATTACATAATTTTATGTCCACCCCACCCTATCGGAATTCCTACATTCATTAAGTAACTATTTGGGCATTTCATGTTTTTGATACAGGTATGTCCTAGTACATGTACATGTAACTAAATTATTTTGATATCGTAAAGATCTTTGCGACATGTCAAATGTCACATGACATGTTTTTGATTGACACACGACACTATCTAGCTGACACTTTCAATCAGCTGATAAAAATAATACCCTATCTCAAAATCAATCTCTATTAATTTCCTCTGGTGATTTCAGAATCGGACAAATTTTAACTGCATGTTTAACCTTAACCCAACCCAGTGTTTGCGAAAAAAAATGAAATGGGGTTTAATGTCATACTGTTCTGCTCTGACTCACCATACAGGTAATTTTGGCCCAGACAGCGGCGCTATTGCCTACCCTTATATCGAATTCTAACTGTCAAGGGATCTTTTATGTGCATGTCAGTATGCACATGAGACCTTGGTTTTTTGTCCCATCCAAATGACCAGACACCTGTCCTTGTCAGGCCCTCCGTCCCGCAGCACTGAGAAGGGGAAATGAAATGAAATGGGGTTTAACGTCCTACGCTTCTGCACCTAACCCGGGCTAATTGAAGACGGGCATACGCCATACAGTGAGCTATGAGGGAAATTTTGCCCGGACAGCAGCGCTACGGCCTACTCTTATATCGAATTCCAACTGCCAAGGGATCTTTTATGTGCACGCCAATGTGTACACGGGACCTCGGTTTTTCGTCCCATCCTGCAGCACTGAGAAGGGGGAAACCATGCATGTAAACTTAACCTAACCCAATGTTTTTCGAAATGAAATGCGACTTAGCGTCCTACTATTCTGCACCAACCAGGGGTAATGAAGACATGTGACGGGCATATGCCCCCACAAAGTATGATATGTGGGATGAATTGCAACTTTCAAGGGTTCTTTTACGTGCACACCAACTTTCAATACACCAGTTGTATTAAAAGTGACGAGGAGTAAGGTCGCCTGTCCAACCTCGTGGGTCTTCTCTGGGTCCTTTGGTTTCCTCCCACTGCTAAAGACCCCTATGCGCAAGCGAATTATTGAAATAAAATTGAACCATATGTTAGTCCCGAAATGACCTAGTTTGTGTTGAGTGGTTATATATTAAACCCCATTTCTCTCTCTCTCTCTCTTTCTCTCTCTCTCTTCTTTTGAAACTGTATGTGAATCTTTTTTGTTGTCTACAAACAATTTTTGTCTGTGTTGAATATAGGCAAAAAGAATATGAGTGTGTCCGACGGTAATTATTTACACGTAAGTGTGCTCCAAAAGGTGAACTTTTACAACTTTAAAGTACATGTAAGAATGTATCTAAATACACCGTATACCTGTAATCACATTTTCAGATAAAGAAAACATCAATATCACAAACAATTTCTCCAAAAAAAAACTATCTCCAAAAAAGATGAAAGACTTTTAATAATAAACCAATTGTATCATTTTGATCTTCACATAACACAGCTAACAAGTACAATCCTTTGAAAGTAAAAGAACGGCTTTCGGTTTAAACAAATGTAGCGTGAAGGTCTTAATGTACATGTTCATATTAAAATCCAATTGTTTAGAACTGTTACATAGCCAGCAGCTAGTCGTTTTAACTTTTGTTAAATTGAAAGAAATCGGTGTGAAAGTTTCACCTTTTGTATAAATAGGCCAAACAAATATTTGATGCTTAGAATTTCATTGAAGTGAAGAGATTTGTTGAAAGAGAACTAAAGATGTTGTCTGAAGAAATGTAAGTGGAGCTGGAAGAGATATATAACTTTATATAATATTATACAATCTTGTGCAATCTCAACTAATGAACAAAATGAATCAAGACAATAATGAAATGAAATGAAATGGGGTTTAACATCCTACTGTTCTGTTCATATTGGGCTAATGAAGACGGGCAGTGTGCTAAGAGGGAAATATTGCCCAGACAGCAGCGGTATGGCCTATTCTTATTTCGAATTCCAGCTGTCAATGTGTACACCAGACCTCAGTTTTTCGTCCCATCCGAATGACTATATTACTTGTCCTTTGCCAGGCCCTCCATCCTACACCACTGACTAGTTGGAACCACGCTAGAAAATCCTGATGAACAATCTGGCCAACGCAAGGTTCAAACAAGGGACCTCCAGGATAGCAACCCAACATCTTACCCACGTGGCACCCAAGACAATAATGGACAACTGCTCAACAATACATACATGTACATGTGCAACAAGCGCTCCAGAAATGAAATGGACTTATTGCCCTTATTTCCAAGCTAAATTAGGGCTAAATCTATTTGTTAAGGCCAGCTCAATTTTTGTCACGGTCGCTAAGATGTAAATAAGCTTTGGGCATGTGATTGTTGGCGAGACTGTAAGTTAGGGTTGGTAAGCATTAGGACTAGGTCCAGGGTTAAGTTTGGGATTAGCGCTAGCCCTGTTTAAATCTCGTGACCTATGACGAAAAATTGAGCTGGCCTTGTCATTTAGCACTAATCACTGTCACTGTAAGTACATAATATGGTAGCATCAAAGAGATTATTACCATTTACAATTAAATAATCGCTTGACTCTGATGTATTGTAAATCATCTTCTGTATACTGTATATTATCAAAGTGTGGTATATTTAATAAACTTATACAATGTTATACAATGTTGTAATATATTAACCAGGTATTATGTAATGGGTGATCATAAATATAGGGCCCTATCCCCCACTAATGTCACATTAAGGCCACATCAATTTCAACTGTTGTTCTTCAGGAACATTTATTAAAATTCAATGTCCTCTATTTTGGGGGGAAAAAATTATAATTTAAAAACCATTCTCAACAGCTCTTAGTTCCACATTTTCAAGTTTCGAAATTCAAAAGAAATAATTTTTTACGAGAATCGAGTGACTTTTTATTTATCAGGAGCCCTGGTGAACTAAGAAATAAATTGCTTTGGCCTAACACCATGTTAGATTAACTTTCCTCCACATCCAAACAGGTAAATATTTGGGTGGACAGTAGTTACAGCAGTTTGACAAGCTGAAGATTTCACTTAGAAATTAATTGTCAGGATTATTTCGTAACCTGTCGTGTTGATAGAAGTACAAGAAATTTTCAGGGAATTTTTTAAGGAATGAAATTAATTTTGGGTTTAAATTAAATATATTACGCTAAAATATTACATAATGATCATTCCCATCACAGCAGCTTGACAAGTTAAAGATTATATTTAGTAATTCAAGAAGTTCAAGAAAGTTTCAGGGAATTTTAAAGGAATGAAATTACTCTTGGGTTAAATTAAATATATTACGCTAAAATATTACATAATGATAATTTCCATCACAGCAGCTTGACAAGTTAAAGATTATATTTAGTAATTCATTGTTAGGATTTTTTTGTAACTTGTCCGTCAAAATGTTGACAGAAGTACAAGAACTTTTCTGTCTCTGAATTCTTTCAGGAATGAAATTAGTTTTGGGTTAAATTAAATATACATGTATTACAATTGGAAATCTATTTAAAGTGGCATTATGAGAGATTAGATAAAGAGCTGGCAGTTCTCATTATAAGAATTAAAAACTAGATAATGTATAGGGAATTTGCTGAAAATTTAAGTCAAACAGATCCACTCTGAACCAAGAATTTAGCAATTGAATTTTAGACGTAGCCTTGATCGTAATTACTAAAATCGGTCCGATAAAAAACAAAGTCTCGATTATCCAATTTTGGATTTAATCATCAATGAGCATTGAGCAGCAGACCGGATTCAAATCCAGTAAATAACGCAGTCTAGCGATGACATCGAAGGTTGATTAAGGTATGGATAAGTCAATTAATGTCTAATTAATAATTTAGATAACATTTCAGGCCTAAAGAAAGACCTGCAATAGGCAGAAATAGCTCTTGCATAATGTATGTTTAAGTGGAGGGTAGCCGTCCCAGATTTCTCTCATTAAAGCTACTAGTTTCGTTCTTATTTGTGAACTCTTCAGGCTTGAGTGAAACTGTGTGGCTAAAAATATTACACAATGACAATTTTCATTACGGCAGCTTGACAAGTTAAAGATTATATTTAGAAATTAATTGTCAGTTTTTACTTCTAGGATTATTTCGTAACTTGTCTGTCAAAATGTTGACATGAGTAGTTACTCTACAAGTACACAAAGTTTTTCAACATATTTTTTTAGGAATGAAATTAGTTTTGGGTAACGGTATTACACTAAAAATATCATATAATTCCCGTTAAAAAACCTTGTCTGTCAAATTGTTGACAGGAGTATTATTCTAAAGGTACATGTATAAGATATTTTCTAAGGAATGAAATTAATTTTGGGTTATATTAAATATCTTACCCTAAAAATATCATAAAATAATAATTCCCCTAAGAAAAAAACTTAGTCAAAATGTTGACAGGGGTATTATTCTAGAAGTACATGTATAAGAAATTTTCAAGGAAATTTGCTAAAGAATGAAAATAAGTTTGGGTTGTATCAACACTAAAACTATAACATAATAATAATTCCAATTTTAAAAAAAAGTTTGAATCTAGACTTTGGTTGTTTTTCAGTACAGATTATAACTAATCATGACAAAGATAATTGTGATTTCCAATGTTGATCGATGCAGTGATACATTTTATATATGAGTGGAGTGGAGTGGAGGGGGAGGGGGAGGGGGAGTGGGGGGGGGGGGGAGAGATGGGGAAAATCATTGTGATATTATAACCAAACATTACATTGAAATTCTTGTTACATGTATGCTTTTGTTGCCGAAATAAATCATATCCAGATTTATAAAAGAATTCCTGTTTTTAATGGAATTAATCAAATTATATACGTACAATTAATTGGTAGGAAGGAAATGTAACAGCCCAGAAATGTACCTATTAATTTTTAAAATGGGTACATTGTCTTCTGTATAAAAAAAATAAATAGGCACCCATGGTAGGAAAACAATAAAGACCATGTCTTATTGATAAACAGCAGGCCTACCTATCAATTCAAGATACAAATAAATCTGATCGAAAAGTTCGCTACAATGTATTTTCGACACAGTGATTTTAAGTGTAGGGGGAGACTCGCTGTACTAATTTGTGCTTCAAATTTCCCTTTCACTGGATCAAACTGTAAAGCAAGCAAAATACTTGGCATACATTGAACTGGGGTTTATTGAAATAATCTTCAACCAAGGTTTGGGAACGCCAAGTAAACATTTCAAAAGTAAACAAGACCCAGCTATAGAGTGAAAAATTTTAACTTACGGATTTGAACTTTCTTCGAGTCTAATTTTCGAGTTAGGTCTTCTATATGTGCAACTTTCCTTGAGATTTTTTCGGATTTTTCACAAATTTTCTGACACTCTTCTGCTAAATCACAAAATATATCATCTGCATGTCGAATTAAACTGGCTAGTTGTAACATAGCCCCTAATACCGCATTATGAATGACAGCCCTTTCGGCATTCGGCCCCTCGTCCCTCTCCTCGGGTCGTAAAGGTTTTCTACCGAGCCGAAAAGGCTCAACAATTCGCATCCCAAGTGGCATAATTCCTTAATTTCACTATTCTCACATGTTTCTGCTAAAATATTCCAGTAAAAAACCGGGAAACTTTGAACCCTCGGGTTAACCGCTTATTACTCCATGATCATTCACAAACACACACACACACGCGTTTGACAGTGTTGTACAGGTATCTACCGTTATAGTAAATAAACTCACTCCCTCTGTTAAGCACTGATTTACCGTGTTTCTCGGGAGGCACGCGCGAATATTCCACATGTCCCGTGTATAGCGTGTATAAAGATTCCGCGTCTATCCCTGATTTTTGTAGTGTTAAGGAGGTGCGAATGAAACAAAGGGCCGAGCGTCACTTTTAATTATCACCCTTTGTTAATTTAATTTTAAAAGTAGCCATAACGGAACAGCCAGGTATATGAAACGCCTCGTTGGCTTCTTGTTAGATTTGACCAATCAGAACGCCAAGCAAGAAATCGATAAACCGTGTATGATTAGAAAGGCTATCATTGAGATTATCGGATCGCTATTTAAAATTTCAAAATAAGCAGATTTTCACCCGAATATTTTGTTCTCCATGACTCCATTTTGTACCTTTACGTTCTTATATGAAATAATGATACAGCACGTGTCACAAAATTCAGTTATTTGGTATTAAAAACATCTCGATTTTCTGTCCTTTTATCTTTCCCGCGCTATCACCCTTCATTAATTAATTACGCAAATGAGTAGGATAATATTTGGCGCAATATTTCAAAATTCACTTTAAACAATAAGATTCCCGTGCTTGGGTGCGTACAAGAAATCGAGTCATTTGTGGTCATTACTACAAAATGATATGTAATTGATCCCAAATTGACCAATTTCTTTAAAATAAACGTAAATGGGCTCAAATAAATTGATATAATAGATTTATTCATCAAGAGTTGCTGGGGGTATAACGCGTGCGCTTTTTCAGATGATAAGGTCTGCAGTTCACAAATGAAAACCAAAAAAAAATGGAAAATCGTATCAGAATGACAACAATCAACATCAGAGAGAGAAATGGGGTTTAACGTCCACTCGACACAAACTAGGTCATTTCGACATTTCGGGACTAACATATGGTTCAATTTTATTTCAATAATCGCCTGAGGGTAGATGTCTTTAGCAGTGGAAGGAAACCGGAGGGCTCATAGAAAACCCACGGGGTTGGACAATCCACATCAGCTGTAGTGTGTGCGGTGAATTTGGTTAAGGTAGCGATGGTGGCACCAGGATTTCCCTGAAGGGAGGCCCCCCCCCCTCCCACAATCTTAGCATCGATCAAAAAGGAAATGGGATTTCTGCTCCACCCGGGATAATGCAGACGAGAAAACGTCATTCAGTGTCCTACGTACGAGGATAATTTTGCCTGGACAGTGTCGCTACGGCCAACTGTCCAAGAGTTCTTTTAAGTGCAAACGAATGTGTACATGGGACCTCGATTTTTTGTTCCATCCGAATGACTAGACGCCGCACTGTTCCTTGCAATCAAAACGTAGAACATTGGCCCACGGAGCTTGAATATGGCAAGCTCTCAATCGAATAAAAATTACATGCGATAGGATAGGCGATAGGATTAACCCCGGAAACAAAAGTTGTACGCTATGCTTTCCGCGTTGAAAGGATTTGTTCGTGAAGGGAGATAACTCTGTTTAAAAACCCTACCCTGGAAAGTTCAACAAATTGAGACTCAGCGTTCGATCGTTAATGAAGGTTCGTAACGAACAACCACGACTTGACTAAGCTTTAATGGAGCTTCTGACTGAAAATGTCACTTGGACCCTTGTATCAACAGTGAAAAGGGAATAAAGGGTCAACCACGCGTCGAAAATACCGACGAACTTTCTCGGCCAAATCGGATAAAATTTCTCACAGCACACTGTATGGCGTATGTCCGTCTAGATTAGCCCAGAAAATTAGTGCTGAAAATTAGGACATTAAAGCCCATTTCATTTCATTTAATTTTCGAATATTCTGGTCAAAGGTTTCGTGTAACGCTAGAAACTATCACGATATACAAAAAAAAACCCGGAATAGTTTCGAATGGTAAACGACCATGACCTTGAGTAACGCTAAAGTAAAACTAGAACCAAAAGCAACAAGACTGGTCTTCAATCTTGCTGGAAGAAGAATAAAGGAACTGTCACCCTGTGTTAACAGGTGTGGTTATAAAATATGGGGTTGTGTTTGCCTTGTTTAAATGGACCCGAAGAAGACCTTGAACAGCCTGATCCGGTAAATACTGACCTTGAATTTGATAAAATCTCACTTTGTCAATGGTGATGTAAATCATGAACGGTCAAATATGTGGCACTTAATTAATTCTGTCATAGGTTAGTCACCGCTGTCGCTGGACAGTGCTGGATTAAAAGCTTGTGCTTATAGGGCGTCGTGGTAAAGGGGACGGTGCACCACAGAATGTCTGCTGTGTTAGATGTCAAATTTAAAATATTTAAGAACTTTCAATCTTTTATCTTTTTATACTGTTACCTGTTTTGTGGCAATTAATATCAATAATTAATGTGTATAAAATCCCAGAAAAACTTTAATCACATGCTTGGTGTTTGTTTGTGGTTTATTGGTTTATATTTTGAATTACATGTACATATATGGGACACAAAAATCTTTTATATGCTTAGGGCCTCTGTTGGTCTTAAAGGGACAATAACACTCTTGCTGGCTTGACAGCTGCAGAAAATAAAAAAATAGCCTTATTCTAAGTACTAGATGTGTTAGTGTCCTACCTGTTGTGTAAATTATAGATTAAATCCTATTTTACTTGTCCAGAGGGTTCAAAAATATTTTTAAATCCAAGTCACATTTGAAAAGCTTTACGTCAGGCTTTTCAAATCATTTAGTTGAATTTTTCCATTTTTTTAAATTAGGTGTGTTAAGATGAAATTTGTATCATCAATTAATTGGAATATTGTAAAATAGTACAATTTGTTGACCAGAATAAAGATTGGGATATATTATTCAGTTACAACAAGAGTACGTGGTATTGAGCCATTAATCCAAATCTGCCCATTGGACCACTATAATGAATCACTATATATTATTATATTATTTCCTAAAGCCAGCTAAGTATTTGTTTATGCATAAAACAGAATCATTCGAATAGTAACAGAAGATCTGTATCAATTTTATAAAGTATAATAATGATGTATATTTACTGTGCGATATTATGTATTATACAATACAGTATAGGCATATTGTATTTGTGTATTATACAGTATATTTACTGTACGATATTGTATATTCTACGGTATAGGTAGATTTACTGTGAGATATTGTATATTCTACAGTATAGATGTATTTACTGTGAGATATTGTGTATTATACAGTATAGATGTATTTACTGTGAGATATTGTGTATTCTACAGTATGGACTGTGAGATATTGTGTATCATACAGTTGACTTTATGGGTAGTTGGTATATTGACTGTGAGATATTGTGTATTATGGGTAGTAGGTGTATGGACTGTGAGATATTGTGTATTGTACAGTTGACTTTATGGGCATACAGACTGTGAAATATTATGTATTATGCTATAGTTGGTATGTTTACTGTGAGATATTGTGTATTATACAGTTGACTATATGGGTAGTAGATATTTTTGACTTGTGAGATATTGTGTGTTATAAAGTTTAGGTAGTAGAGGTATATGGACTGTGAGATATTGGGTGATTACACACCTAATTATGGGTTTAGACATGTATTTACTGTTTTATTAAAAGATATTAGCATACAGTGTTACACTAAATTTGACAGATGTATGTGGCACACTAACTTGTGCCACTCAAAACCAGATTACATCTGTGACATAATAATAATAATAATTTTTATTCGAAATCTTCACCAGGTGCTTTATTGCCAGACATGATGTATAACCTCCTTTATTCTCTTTTTGGGGGGTTGGATGGCCGAATAGTTAGCACGTGCGCGCTGTATCATAAGGTCTGTCATTGAGTCAACTGGCAGGGTTTCGATTCCCTGGTTGTACGTGACAAGGAGTAGGGTCGTCTGTCCAAACTCGTAGGTTTTCTCCGGGTCCTTCCGGTTTCCTCCCACTGCTAAAGACCCCTATGCACAAGCGAATTATTGAAATAAAATTGAACCATATGTTAGTCCTGAAACAACCTAGTTTATGTTGAGTGGACGTTAAACCCCATTTCTCTCTCTCTCTCTCTTATTCTTGTTTTTAAAATTGTTTTTAGGAAGAAAGAAGGCGACAACAGGCTGCTGCTGCGGAAAAAAGGGTGAAAGCCGAGGAAGGTCGAGGAGTGAAGAATCCAGAAGCTTTGAAACGTAAACAACAAGAAAGAGAAAAGCTTGAAACCGAGGCAGCACTACAGGAACGTAGTGGAGGTGGTGGAGAGGGGTTAAAGGTGAACATCTCTTTAATTATTCATACATCTATACAGGGAACCACGGTGACTCAGTGAGTCAGGTGCTAGCTCACTACAGGGGCGGATCCGGGAATTTTTGCAGAAGGGGGTTTGCCAGGTTCCTGTTAAAGAAATTTGACAGTTGACAATACATAATGCCATCATGTAGGCATACATACACACTGAGCCTTATACCCAAATTTCATTTCATGTATTAAACATGCATTATGCAAAAGCTAAATCTGCCTTAAGTGTTATATAAATTATTAATTAAACATTTATAAACATAACAAGACTATAATCAACCCTTGATGCCATCACATGCTTCAGTATTTAACTCAATTAGAACGATTCGGCCATTTAATGATATAATTTAAAAATGGAGAAGAGAGATTAAACAAAACGATAACAAATGATAATAAAAAATCAATGTGACTTAAACATACATTATGCAAGAGCTAAATCTGCCTAATACATTATGCAAGAGCTAAATCTGCCTATTGCAGGTCTTTCTTTAGGCCTGAAATGTTATCTAAATTATTAATTAGACATTAATTAACTTATCCAGACCATAATCAACTCTAGATGGCATCGCTAGCCTGCGATCTTAAGTGGATTGTGAGCCGATTTACTGCATAACTTTCCTTCTCGATTAAACAATTAAATGGATAATCGAGACTATGACATTTATCGTACTGACTTTAGTAATGATGACCGAGGATAGGCAGAAATTTCATTCGCTTAGTTCTCGGTTCATAGTGGATCAATTTGAATGAAATTTTCAGCAAATTGCCTTTACGTTATCTAGTTTTTAATTATTATAGTGAGAACTGCCAATTCGTTATCGAATCTCCCATAATGTATCTTTAAGTTACACCAATGACCCGACTTGTGACTTGATAACTGGTGACTTGAAAGAGCTTAGAAATCAAGTCGTGGCAGGGGGCATAACTCTTAATTACCTTATTCACCATGAATTGCTGACTATTTAATGAACTGGCGACTTGAACCGGACTTGGGCATTGTGTAGACTTGGGACTTAGTCGACACTCAAGTCAGTGACTTGGGGACTGGACTCTTACTCGAGGTGCAGCAACTTTGGACTCGACTCAAGACTCCCGTGACTTGTTTCCATCTCTGGTCAAAACTACAAACATTGATAACTTGGCTCAGAATACAGTCATTTGAATAAAATTTTCGATTTATTTATTTTGCATTATCTATTTTTGAACTATGATAGCCAGAACCGCCAGCTCTTTATCTAAATCTTACATAATGTATCTTTAATTTATCCTATTTTATTTCTTTCTTTCAGTGGAATGTGGGATAAATCTAGTTAGTGTCAGGGATGATCGGTATATGGTGTACTATTTATTGTATGTTAGCCACGATGATGAACTTTCTGTGAATGTTAAGACAATCTCTACAATATTAAAATCTCAAATGATCATTCTGCAAAATGAAATTATTTTATGAAAATTGAAGTACAGGCTTAGAAGAGACAAGGTATAGAGCTTCATTACTAGCAATACTGGTCACAAAGAAGAATCCTGGACTGAAATTAAAATTATCTTTTATACTTTTATTAAATACATATTATCATATTATGTTGTTTTTTTTTCTTTCATGAAATAAACTTATTGAAATTGTTTTTTTTTGTTTGAAAAAAAAGGAGAATGGTTCTAGTACTGTTGTACTTATTTAGTTGTGGCTACTCTATGGTTTTCGGAGCGGTCACGGTGGCTAAGTGGGTAAGACGCTGGCTCGCTAACCTGGAAGTCGGGTGTTCATCCCTGCATTGGTCATGAAAGTTCATCCAGATTTTCTGGCGTGGTTCCCCCTTGTCAGTGATGCAGGACAAAGGGTCTGACAAGGACAGGTGTCTAGTCGTTCAGATGGGATGAAACACAAGGTCCCATGTACACATTGGCATGCACGTAAAAGATCCCTTGACAGTTGGAATTCTATATAAGAGTAGGCCGTAGTGCCGCTGTCGGGGCAAAATGTCCCTCAAAGCACACTGTATGGCGTATGCCCGTCTTCATAAGCCCAGTTCGGACAGAACAGTAGGACGTTAAACCCCATTTCATTTCATTTCTATGGATTTCAGGGGCGTGTTTTGGGATGTTTATATCCACACTTGTAATTGACAAGGAATAAGGTCGTCTGACAAACCTTGTAGGTTTTCCACAACGGCTAAAGATCCTCTATGGACAAGCAAATTATTGAAATATAAATGTATCATATGTGAGTCCAAAAATGATCTAGTTTGTGACGAATGCATGTTAAACCCAATCCCTCTCACTGGTTCTTTGCAAATTTCTACAAACTATTTGTTTGGTAACTGAGTAAAAACTGGGACCTCCCCTTTTATAGTCATATGATTTCCTTAAGATTTTCCAGTTAGGTTTCCCCTTATCAGTGGTAAGGGGGGAAAACCAAGCTGGCAAGGAAAATGTCTAATCATTGTAATGGCAGCATATGAAAGAAAAACATCGAGTCATTTGGATGACAGCATGTTAGATCCCCTCATGGTTTGAAACATAAATAAGAGACACACCAAAATTCTCTTATAGCTCACTGCGATGTCCGTCTTTAGACCATTTTATTTTAAGCAGCTGCATTGGCTCATTGAGTTAAGACATTGGCATGCTAACCTGGAGGTCCCGTGTTCCATTCCCAGTGATGGCTGAGAAAGTTTATAGTTCCCCAACTTAAGTGGTGCAGGACAGGGGGCCTCGCAAAGGACAATGTATAGTCGTTCCAATGGGATAGAAAAACCACGCTCCTGTGTACGTCATTGCACCGCTGTCCAAGCAGAATTTCCCTTGTAGCACACTGTATGGTGTAATCGTGTCTTCATTAGTCCAGTGGAGTAGGACATTATGCATGTACCCCATTTCATTTCAGTCCTACTACTTCTACTCCATCCACTCAAAATGTCAGAAACCAGTCATTTCGGGACTAACACATGGTTCAATTTTATTTCAATAATTTGCTTGCGTGTAAGGGTCTTTAGCAATGGGAGGAAATCGGAAGACCCAGAGAAAACCCACAAGGTTGGACAGATGACCCTACTCCTTGTCATGTACAACCAGGGAATCGAAACCACCCCAACTGACTCAATGACAGACCTTATGATACAGCGCGCACATTCTACCCATTCGCCGCCCCCCCCCCCCCCAGCACTTAAAAGAAGAAAAACAAACTCCACTTACAATAAGCAACAGAAAAATTGACATTATTTTTGTTTATTTTGTCATTTATTATCAGCAGAAAATAACAAAAAAAACATTTTATGTAAAAAAATCCTCTTTCATGGAAAAAATTATTGCTGTAGTTAATTTTCAATTTTAATTTGAATGGTTATGTGTGAAATACAAGGGGAAAATACTTTCTCGGACATTGGCACTTCCATTTCCTGTTCATTAGAGAGCAGGCTGTAGTGGCGCTGTTAAGGCAGAATTTCCCTCATAGCACACTGTGTGGTGTATGGCCGTCTTCATTAACCGAGTAGGATGTTAAACCCCATTTCATTTCATTTTCTTAATGACTTTGCATAATTTGAAATATCATTAACAATAACAAAAAAAGAAAGAGACCCACGATTTCACAAAAACAAACAAATATACGACCTTATCAACAAAATATACGTAACAACATTAAAATGATCACCATAGATATTATTCGTATTAAATTATATTTTTATTAATATATTAAAATAAACATATTTCTTCATTTTTTTCATTAAATGCTGAGTCATCTTGTTATAGAAAGCAAGGGAGATAATTAGAGACATTCTAATTCAGTAATCTTTCACGCAGAAGATTTTCAAGTTTGACAGCATCAATTCCAAATTTACGAATACCCTCTGCTAACTTTTCTGTTGCCATAGCATCTTCATTCATTTGCCATCTGAATGTATTTTCATCAACGGTGACTTTAGGGATATCCAGTCCTTTAGCTGAAAATGGATAAAGACAATCTTTTATAATAAACAAAAAGAAATGAAATGAGGTTTTGTTCTATTGCCAGACTTAACCTGGGATTAGTTTGTTTTGTCAGACTTAACCTGGGTGAAGTTTGTACTACTGTTAGACTTAACCTGGGTGAAGTTTTTCTGTCAGACTTAACCTGGGGAAAGTTTGTTCTACTGTTAGACTTAACCTGGGGGAAGTTTGTTCTACAGTCAGACTTAACTTGGGGGAAGTTTGTTCTACTGCCAGACCTAACCTGGGTGAAGTTTGTTCTACTGCCAGACTTAACCTAGGGTTAGTTTGTTTTGTCAGACTTAACCTGGGTGAAGTTTGTTCTACTGTTAGACTTAACCTGGGGGAAGTTTTTCTTTCAGACTTAACCTGGGGGAAGTTTTTCTGTCAGACTTATCCTGGGGAAAGTGTGTTCTAAAGGCATGATTTAACCTGGGGGAAGGTTTGTTCTACTTGCACACGTAACCTGGGAGACAAAAAATGACATAGACGTTTGACTTGGCACCATTATTTGTTAGAAATCCTAAAAAGATTATGGTCCCTGATCTCTTGACTTAATATGGACCGAGAAAGTTGTATTCTACGTACCAGCTTCAACATCTAGCTGTGTTTTTAACGTATCAGTGGATTTCGACAGTTGATCTAATAAACCTGGCCTGAAAATTAAGAAAATAATCAATTAAACCAATCATAAGCGACATTGCAAATTTAAAAGCATCTTAGCTTTTTCTTAGCAGAAAACAATCATCACCAAACTCATTCAAAGACATTCACCTAATGAACATCTACATTATGTTTGAGAGAGAGAGAGAGAGAGAGAGTGAAATGGGGTTTAATGTCCACTTGACACAAGAGAGAGAGAAATGGGGTTTAACGTACACTTGACACAGGCTAGGTTATTTTGGGACTAACATATGGTTTAATTTTATTTCAATAATTGGCGTGCGCATATTGGTCTTCAGTAGTTGGAGGAAACCGGAGGACCCGGAGAAAACCCATACTCCTAGTCACATACAACTAGGGAATCGTAACCATGTCAGTTGACTAGGACATGTGAGTAAATATAAAATTTGTTACCAACTTACGATATGGTGAGAAGATCGCAACCAGCCAATCCAGTAATCTGACCTGTGTTTCGGAATGATGCACCCATTACAACTGTCTTATAGTCATATTTCTTATAATAATTATAAATACTTGTTACACTCTTAACACCTATAAATACAAAATTAACAGGAGTTGGTCGCTAACACAATACAAAACCAGGAGCCGGTCATTAACACAATACAAAACCAGGAGTTGGTCACTAACAAAATGTAAGAATTAACAAGAGTTGGTCACCAAAAAAATGAAAGAATTAACAAGAATTGGTCAACAAGAATAAGTCACCAACAAAATGAAAGAAATAACAAGAGTTGTCCACTAACAAAATGTAACAAGATTTTTTGAAGTGATCAAGGGCCATAACTCTGGCAGTAATTATCGAAAATCGCTGAAAATCAATAGTAACACAATATAAAAATTAACAGGAGTTGAAATCAAATGAAATGGGGCTTAACATCCTACTGTTCATCTCCGACTGGGCTAATGAAGACAGGCATACGCCATACAGTGTGCTATATTAGAAATTTTGCCCGGGTACCGACACTATGTCCTACTCTTATATTGAATTCCAACTGTCGAAGGATCTTTAATGTGCACGTCAATGTGTACATAGGACCTCGGTTTTTCATCCCATCTGAACATCTAGACAGCTGTCCTTGTGAGGCCATCACTAACAAGGGGGAACCACGCCGAAAAATCTGGAAAACTTTCTCGACCAATGCAGAGATCGAACACCAGACCTCCAGGTTAGCGAGCCTGCGTCTTACCCACTTAGCCACCGTGACACCCCCTAAGCTATAAATGAAATGGTGTTGATCTTTTTCTCCATCAACTAGGCTAATGAATATGGACATATGTCATGGAGTAACGATGGGGAACATTTTGACCAGACAAGGTGTCAAGCCTACTCTTATATCGATTTCCAACAGTCACAGCATCTTTAATGTGCTATGATCATTTCACTATATTCTGGGCCTTGCTGGGCATTCAATCCTGCACCACTGAGATGGGAAAGAGGACTTTAAAATTCCCCAAAACTATCTTGGACAACAGTGGGATTGAACCCAGAATCTCCTAGCTAATGGGGACGTCGCGTATCAGAACCTCCTAGTTAATGGGACGTCGCGTATCAGAACCTCCTAGTTAATGGGGACGTCGCGTATCAGAACCTCCTAGTTAATGGGACGTCGCGTATCAGAACCTCCTAGTTAATGGGGACGTCGCATATCAGAACCTCCTAGTTAATGGGGACGTCGCGTATCAGAACCTCCTAGTTAATGGGGACGTCGCGTATCAGAGGTCTACTAACCTGGATCTTCAAGAGGTTCATATGTTTTTTTATCTGTATTTTTGACGAACCAATCAAATATTCTACCAACAAATGGTGAGATTAAAGTTGCTTTTACGTCACCACATGCTATAGCCTGTTTCAATAACAAAAATAAAATACATCACCTCAAGATATAGCTCGTTTCAATAACAAAAATAAAATAATCACATGTTATAGACTTTTTCAATAACAAAAATAAAATAATCACCACATGCTATAGTTTGTTTCAATAACAAAAATAAAATAATCACATGCTATAGTCTGTTTCAATAACAAAAATAAAATAATCACCACATGCTATAGTCTGTTTCAATAATAAAAATAAAATGCTATAGTCTGTTTCAATAACAAAAATAAAATAATCACCACATGCTATAGTCTGTTTCAATAATAATATACATATGTATCATTGAGCTGGTTCTATAACAATAGAAACAGGGGTGGATCAGGAATGGAATGCAGATTAAACTCTTTGTCAAGAGAATACGTAGGTCACTTTGAGACTAACATATGGTCATTTACATTTCTGTGATTATGCTGGATGAAAGGTAAGAGAGAGAGAGATAGAGATAGAGAGAGAGAGAGAGAGAGAGGAATGGGTTTTAATGTCTACAGATACAAACTAGGTCATTTCGGGATTAACACATGGTTCCATTTTATTTCAATAATTCGCTTGTGGGTACGAATCATTAACAGTGGGAGGAAACTGAAGAACACGGAGAAAACCCATGAGTTTGGGCAGGCAACCCTACTCCATGTCACATACAAGCGGAGAATCGAAACCACGCCACTTGACTCAATGAGAATTTTGCCTGAACAGCAGTGTGACTACCCAGGCATCGACATTTCCGCGCACATGCGCAGGCACATTTGCTTTAAAAAACTTTTTTGCAGGCACATTTTAAAAGATGTAGCCACGCCAGGTGGCACCTGCGCCCGGCACTATTTTTTGCCGCCCAGCACAAAGAAAAAATCGAAGGAAGCCGCCCAGTCGTATTTAAACCCCTTCGTCCTTCTCTGTACACAAACTTGGCACTCGAAATTTACCACGGCAATTAAACGGCAAAGCCATGGTAAAAGCCAACGTACGCAAACCATGTCTGTCACGGCATAATTTATTTTTGTGTGCCGTAGTAGACCCTATCATCCCAAATTAGTTTAAAGAAAGATGTATTGGTATTTTGTTTATTTATACTTAGAAGATGTGTAGGCCTAGGTCTATTCATTTTACATTTATTCTACGGTCTTTATATTTGTTTATTTGCCGTAATTAGGTCACCCAGACCAATTTACCGCACTCCAATGTTAAAGGTTTGAATGTCGTAATTGTCCAACACGTGCCTGCAAATTTTCACGATGTTTCTTATTTTATTTCTTACCTGTGTTGACCGTGGATTTGCTACTGCCCGAGAGTAGGACTAGGAGGACGATGAGAGCTTTCTCAGTTTCTGCCTGACCTGATTCTCATTCCACCATAATAATAATAATATTCGTGAGACACGTACAACAACTTTACAGACATTGAAACAAGTCAAATAATACAACGTGTTTTAATTATAAATATCTACCTGTTGTCATAATTCGTTGTACTCAAATAAAACATCGTTTTAAGAATCGTTTTAATTTCTAATCTCAAAGTTATAAAGTAATATTTGAAAAAACCCCAACAAAACAACAAATACCGAAAGGTCCTCAACTTATCTATCCAGAGAAACAGAGTGAGGCGGGACAATTTTATGCTCGGTCGGGTGGTGTCAAAAAGTTTTTAGATCCCTGTATCATTGATGAAAATTAAGTGAATTTGGTAAAATTTGAATATATCAATGGAAATTTGATTTGCACTGAACCAAATACAAAAGGCAGCAGATGCTCTGAAAATACACCAAGAAGGGTTTTATTTTCATAAAAGACCACGCCCCCTCCCAAATTGTTTTTTGCCTCGCTCCGCTCGCCAAATATATTTTTACACCACTCACCAAATCCTGGCTACATCCCTGTGTTTCAGTATGACCCTGCAGGCACATTTTCAAGTGTGTGCGCAGGCACACTCAACTTTTATAGAGCCCTGTGACTACCAAATCGTCAGTTTCCAGCTTTAATTTCCAGATTTGAATCCAGAACATTCTGCTTGATGGTCCAATACCCTAACCACTTGACTACAGCGCCAAGTTAATCAAGCCACCAAGATTCGCTATGGGTGGAATAATAAAAAAAAAAGATAAATACTGTATTCTTCAGTGGATTAGATGGCCGAATGGTTAGGGTGTGCGTGCTTTATCATAAGGTCTGTCATTGAGTCAACTGGCGTGGTTTCGACTCCTGGTTGTACATGACAAAGAGTAGGATCGCCTGTTCAACCTCGTGGGTTTTCTCCGGTTCCTCCGGTTTCCTCCCACTTCTAAAGACCCGTACCCGCAAGCGAATTATTGAATAAGATTGAACTATGTGTTGATCCCTGGGTGACCTAGTCTGTGTCGCGTGGACAACCAGGGATTCGAAACCACGCCAGTCGACTCAATGACACACTTTATGATACAGCGCGCGGCCGCTAACCATTCAGCCATCCAACCCCCCTCTCGATGGATTACATGAATACTAACCTGATAGAAATTGAATATTAAAGTCATATTAACATGGATACCGTATTCAGCTTCTAGAATCCTGAAACAAATATTAAAGATACATTATGTAAGATTTAGATAAAGAAAATCCAAGTAGAGGACGATAAAAGCCCCACACTCGATAATTAAGGAGGGCGGAAGATTCCCTAGAACAGTGCAGGCAAGTCTGGATCTCAGTGATGCATCCGGGGAGGAGCAGGAACCAAGCCGTGAAATATATCAAAAAAGAGAATCCCCAGCAACAGACTTCACAACACTGTGTAGATGGTTTTTAAAAATTATATTCTAAGTCCAGTACATGTTTGGACTTAGAATATAATTTTTAAAAACCATCTACACAGTGTTGTGAAGTCTGTTGCTGGGGATTCTCTTTTTTGATATTTAGATAAAGAGCTAGCCATTCTTGCTATAATAATTCGAAAATAGATCATGTAGAATGAATAATTTGAAAATTTCATTCAAATAGTTCACAGCTATTCATGTGATCAGGCTGTTTGAGACACTCCTCGGAGGAGATGGTCTAGGTGCTAGGGGGTAAAACAAAAATATCTTACTTGGCGGCTTGAATACCTTCCCATGTTGATGATAATTTGATTAAAATTCTGTCTTTACTGATTCCATTAGCTTTATATAAGGCAATCAATTGCTTTGCTTTATCCACCATTGCATTCTTATCAAACGATAATCTGAAAAAATAATAGAAATGAAATGAAATGGGATTTAACGTCCAACTGTTCTGCTCTGAACTTGGCTAATGAAGATGGGCATACACCATACAGTATGGTATGAGAGAAATTTTGCCTGACAGCGGCACTACGGCCTACTCTTATATCGAATTCCAACGTCAAGATTTCTTTTACGTGCATGCAAATGTGTACACGGGACCTCAACTTTTTGGCCCATCCGAATGACTAGACAGCTGTCCTTGTCAGGCCCTCCGTCTAGCATCACTGACAAGGGGGAACCATGACGGAAAATCCTGGTGAACTTTCTCGGCCAATGTAGGGATCAAACACCCGGCCTCCAGGCTAACGAGCCAGCATCTTGCCCCCTCAGCCACCGTGATCCCCCCAAAATAGTAAATCAATGACTTCTTAGTGTAAGTAATTGACGACATATTACCGATTTGATTTACGTCAATATAAATTTATGAATTGGGAGCTCTGGCCCTGAGTTCACAAAGTATTCTTAGACTTAAGAATTTACTCAACTTTCAATCACTGTTTATGGGAAATATCTTTGATCCAGAAACATAAAACTTTGTACATAGTTTCGTATTGATGTATTTGATACATTAAAACAACAAAAGTTTTATAAAGGGGTATATTTTAGTTAAAATAAGGTGAACAATTTTGAGTAAATTCTTAACTTAAGTTTGGGAATGCTTGTGAACTCGGGGCCAGATGTGTTATTTCCAGTCGTGTTGGGACAAGTTCATTTAGCATATTGTTGCTGGAACATGGTTTTTCGTACATTCTAAAGAATTCGAAGAGGGGCTCAAAGTCCTTCTTTATAAAAATAAGAAAAATAAAATATGACGTCTTCTTCAGAGCTGAACATGTAATTTTTTCCTCGAACAATTGCAGCTAATCATACATTTGAGTTCACCTTTTTTTTAGTCATCATGTAATTTCATTTCGATGCTGAGGGGCCCCTGAACTTGGAAGTGATCTGGAGCGCTCCCCAAGGTTTTACTCCAGCCCTGCACAACAAAATGCCATTCAGAAATTACATGTTTGGACTTTGGAATATTGTTACAGGCTTAGCAGGCGTGCACGGGAATCACACCATCACAAACTCTAACGTTTTGTCAATCTGATTAAAATACAGATCTATATTTCGTTTCATTTTTTTATACTTTTGATGGCCTACACTACATGAAGATCTGACCAGTTGTAGTGATAGGTCGCCCTGAGGTCATACCAGCGGCTTTTGGCCCTATGATGTCAGACATTTGATTAACGAATCAGCATTTATGTTACTAGTGGGTTACCCACAGTTCTGTGCAAAACTTGCCTAAAGCTAGCCGTAAAAGACCGTTTCATTGGCTAAGTCCTCACACCATTCAGAAGACGTCAATGATAACAACTCTCCCAGATCCTAGTGTAGTAAAGACAAGTAAAACGAAATTTTGAACTATAAAAACGTAACGAAATAGGATCTGTGTTTTAACCAGATTGACGTTTTGTTTTCTGCAAGCAAAATGTTTTTTTTCCCCTTACCTAGCGTCTACCTCTGTTGAAACTCGACCAGGAATTATCTTCAATATTTCCATTCCAAAATTTATACAAACTTTATCCATAGCGGTATTCAGTTGTTCTTCGGTTGTTCTTTAAAAATCAAATATCCATTTAAAATTAACTAGAATACGGAAAGTTGCATCTAACAAATGGGGTTTAATGTCCACTCGACACAAACTAGGTCATTGCAGGACTAACATAATATAGTCAAATTTCATTTCAATCATTCGCTTGCATGTAGGAGTCTTTAGCAGTGGGACAGAAAAGCTTGCGCGGTTGGACAGGCAACCCTACTCCTTGTCACGTACAAATGGGGAATTGAAACCACGCTACTTGACTCAATGACAGACCTAATGATACAGTGTATTAACCATTCTGCATCCCCCTACTAATAGGAGAACGATTTCTATTTATTTAGTAATGGATGGGATAGAGCAAAAAAATATAACAATTCATTATGGAGGAACAATTACTAATCACCTTCTCACAATTTGCGTATAGAATTGAGAGACATGGTTTGAGTTACTATGATACATAGCAGTAAATTTTAACAGATATGTTACATAAGTTTGGACAGAGTTAAAGCCCTCCCACTTGACTTCCTAACTTGTATAGGCTCTAGAAAAATTATTAAAAATTTTTCTCATTTAATCAAAATTTAAATACATTGTCCCAGGCAAATAGAACAACCTACTTTCCATTTTCTTTGCCGTAAGACACAGCTTCATCTATCAGAGATTGGTAGGCAGGCATGGAAGCAGCTGCCAGAATCAGGGATGGGTTGGTGGTTGCATCAGTTGGTTTAAATTTAACCATTGCTGAAACATAAAATGTTATTAATCAATCACCTTACAAGAATTATGATATTAATTGCCATAATAGGAGAGAGAGAAATGGGGTTTAACGTCCACAAACGAGGTCATTTCAGGACTTACATATGGTTTAATTTTATTTCAATAATTCGCTTGCGTGTAGGGGTCTTTAGCAGTGGGAGGACCCGGAGAAAACCCACAAGGTTGGACAGGCGACCCTACTCCTTGTCACGTACAATCGGGGATTCGAAACCACGCCAGTTGACTCAATGACAGGCCTTATGACACAGCGTGCACGTGCTAACTATTCGACCATCCAATCCAACCTCCCTGCCATTATAGGACCATGGACAACATGCGATGTACGAAATGAAATGAAAATGAAATGGGGTTTAACGTCCGACTGTTCTGCTCCTATACTGGGCTAATAAAGACTGGTATATGCCATACAGTTTGCTATGAGGAAAATTTTGCCCGGGCAGCGACCCCATCACCTACTCTTGTATCGAATTCCAACTGCCAAGTGATCTTTTACGTGCATGCCAATGTTTACACAGAACCTCAGTTTTTCGTCACATCCGAATGACTTGACAGCTTATAGGTTTACATATAAGTACCAAATTTCAACTTGATACTTTAAGTAATTTGGAAATTGTTGACATTTTTTCATTTTTCTGGGTGCACCGGTTTAGAAACACCCAACTTCGGAAAAATGTCTACAAAATCTTTAATAGTCAGAATTTTTGGAAAATATTTGGGATCGAGACATTTCATAAAGCAACACTTCCATGAACAAATTATGTGCGAAATCGATGACAGTGGGTTTCCCCGCTAGTCGCATAACCCAGCTATAAACTAAGAGCAACTTATTAAACATACAATATGCAAGAGCAAAATCTAATTATTGCAAGTCTTAATTTAGGTTTCAGATGTTATAGAAATTATAAATTAGATCTTTATTTAAACAACAAGCCCAAAATCAACTCTGTAGACCCACGGATGGCTCGGCTACAGCTCGGATTTAAATAGGATTTCACTTATCAATTAATTCAAATATGGCGCATCCTGATGAGAATACGTCAGTTAGATTGAGGCTAAATGATAGAGTGTACTTAGTGAGGCCGCTGTAGAGCGTTTCCGCATGCCATTGAAAACTTTACTTGATAATCGAGATATGTAGGTGGAGTTAACGCCTGTCAATCAAACGATCAGCCACGGTGAAGGCACATTTCACTACCATTTCTAGTCAAATATTACAACGATGATAACTATGTTCAGAATAAAGTAATTTGACTGAAATTTTCAAAATATTCTTCTTTCATCATCTAATTTTGAACTGCTATAGCAAGAATGGCCAATTCTCTGTAAAAATCTTCTATAATTTATCTTTAAGTTTTGGTCTCCATTATTTCAGATGAGCGAATAAATCGAAATGTGACATGAATTGATTATCTTTTTATTTATCGATGCAGATCAAATCACAAGTCCACAGGAAAAGTCTTTATTGATTTGGTGGATTGAATCTGTCTGTAGTTATCCAACCATGAAATGTTTATCTGAACCGTGAACAGAAATACTTGAAGAAATACTACAGTTATTTACGATGATCGGTTTCTCATACAGAAGATATAACATTTTGTTCAGGGTTCCAAACCATTTTGGGAGCCACGGTATCTGAACCGTGAACAGAAATACTTGAAGAAATACTACAGTTATTTACGATGATCGGTTTCTCATACAGAAGATATAACATTTTGTTCAGGGTTCCAAACCATTTTGGGAGCCACGGTGGCTAAATGGCTCGCTAGCCTGGAGGTTGCATGTTCAATCCCTGGATTGGCCGAGAAAGTTCATCAGAATTTTCCGGTGTGGTTTCCCCCTTGCCAGGGGTGCAGGATGGAGGGACTGACAAGGACAGATGTCTAGTTGTTTGGAGGGAATGAAAAACCTGAGGACCCGTGTATACATTAGTGTGCATGTAAAAGATCCACTGGCAGTTGGAATTCGATATAAGAGTAGGCCATAGTGCCGCTGTCTGGGCAAAATCTCCCTCATAGTACATGGTATGGCGTATACCCATTTTCATTAGCCCAGTCAGAGTAAACAGTAGGATGTTAAATCCCATTTCATTTCATTTCATTTCCAAACCAGTTTTACAGCCAGAGAAATGAAATGAAATGGGGTTTAATGTTCTACTGTTCTGCACTGACTGGGATAATAAAGATGGGAAATTTTGCCCGGACAGCAGCACTACATGTATATCCAATTTTAACGGCCAAGGTTTTTTTTTTTCAATGTGTACACGTGACCTCGGTTTTTTCATATCATCTGAATGACATGACAGCTGTCCTTGTCCGCCCTGAACCACTGAGAAGGGGAAATCATGCCGGAAAATCCAGATGATCTTTCTTGCCCAACAGCCTAACACCGGCGGCAAACCTGACACCTCCAGGCTAGTGAGCCAATGTAAGTAAAAAAAGTTGAACTACGGTATGTGTTATTAAAAACTGAGGTTTTGTGGGTCAAACTTTAAGTAACACAGATTTAAGTAAGACTGAGGTGCACATGTTATTCCTGTATACTTGATAGCATAATTTTAATGGAGATAAATTGCTATTCTTTGGCACCTAGAAATTTCTAATCTGTTATATTCGGCGAAATATCCTTAGTGTCCAAATTGAATGGCAGTCTTTGGCGTCTGGTTATTCCTGTCTACACTGATAGTATTCTTGTGTGGGACATGTTTAGCCACGTTCATTGAGTCGCTTCATTACAAATGGCGGTCAAAAGCATTCTGGCACGCGATTTATGTGCCAATTTTAAAATTTTCATTTTGTCTTAAATATTGGATATCAGAAGCCCATCTTCACACGGTAAGATAACAACATCAATGTTGATTTATATTTACCAACAAGTCGTGTTTGCAATGTCGAAGACTTTGGACGATATTGAGTTAAAGACATGTCTTCTTTAATCATAATTGACACAGGACATGTTACATGTAGTAAAGATAGTAAAACCCATCAATATATCAGGTTTTGTGGGTCACATTTTAAATGGTAACACAGATATTTAAGTAAAAAATGTCGAACTGCATTCTACAAAAAAAACTGAGGTTTTGTGGGTCAAGTTTTAAGTAACACAGATTTAAACCTACATTATGCAAGAGCTAAATCTGCCTATTGCAAGTCTTTATTTAGACTTCAGATGTTATAGAAATGATTTATTAGACCTTTATTTACACGACAAGCTCAATGGGTAGGATACAATTTGGATTTAAACAGTTGTTCATTTAAAATTAAATCAATAAATGGTGGAACAAGCTAATGTTTACCGTTAGTCGCTGATGTCACTACCGGAAACTGGTGATGAAAGGCCATTCAAGCGAGGCTAATGTATCTTTAAAGGACAATATTGCTAATAGCAGGATGTGACAACTATTATTTGTTTTGGTTGCGAAAAGAAGGAAGATATAACCCTAAATTATTCAGGTAAAGATTTTAGGGATATCTATAATATTAATAACAGCAGGATGTGACTTTATTAATATTTTTGACGATTGAGATCTGTATACTTTACAGCAGGATTAGGATGACAAAGAGATAAAACTAATCCTTTGTTCATTTAACAGGTTCTCTATTTACGCGAGTTTAAGTTCCAGATGACTGAGAAAGAGGATATGTATTTTGTTTCAATGGTATTGAGTAATTGAAATGGAAAAATGGAGGACATGGTTCTATCAAACAGACTTACTGTTTTATTAGTGAGTCATGTTTTGACTAGGATTTAGAAATCTTGATAAAGACAAGTCATAATGAATGCTGGTTGAAAGGTCACTCAGTAATTGTATTTGAGAGAGAGAGAGAGAGAGCTGTGTATTTGTATTGTGAAAGTCAAAGTGTACCTTTTCAACTCAATCTTATCATTAAATGAAAGTTTATTATTAGAGTGTGAATCCATTTGAATTCAAAGACATTTCTTATGGCATCATGCTGTCACTGTCACTATCAGGATCATTCGCGAGGAAAAGCTCAATTATTTTTAATTATGCATTTTGTCTACTATAATTTTTTAAAGAATAGAGCTATATATGCCCTTTAATGCCACTACCCTTTAAACTAACATAATAAGCAAAACATTGATTTTAGTTTTATGTAATCTTTAATTAATGCATTTCCCTATTCCACCCACAAAAATATTGATTTAAAAATGTTCAGTGCTTCTAATATGTATATAGTCATAATGACACAGCAATAATATTTATGTAACCACTATTATAAAAAAACTAGGTGAAAAAATAACTGTCAAATATTTCAGTTATCATGGAATTTCATAATCCTTTACTCTCACTCGTCTCTAACCTTTCATTGTAAGCAACAGAAATGAAATCATGTCCTACGCTAATGAAGATGGGCATGCGCCATAAAGTGTGCTATGGGGGAAATTTTGCCCAGCGCTACTGCCTACTCTTATATTTATATCGAATTTCAGCTGTCAAGGGATCTTTCATGTGCATGCCAATGTGTAAACAGGACCTCGTATTTTTTGTTCCATCCGAACGACTATATAGAGGATATTTGTCGTTTAAGAGTGAATAACTATTACGTTTTCTTGCTTAGAAATGAAATAAAATATGTTATTCACGACAAAACGACAAATGTTCTATTTATTTTATGATTTTACAATCATTTTAGGTAAAAACAACACTTTTATTTCACTGATAAAACGCGGTATTCCACTATTGATCATAAAATAAATAGATATACATTGTCCCTTGCCGGACCTTTTCTGCAACAGTCACACTGACAGTGACATTAGTGACAATTGAATAATAAATGGTCAGTCTATTTAAAAATACCATTATGTGCACAATTGTCAGATCTATTATAGAAAAGACATGACTTTTTTTTTATTCACTTTAGTTTTGTTCTACAAAATACACTTTTAGATAATCTACTTGCATATTCATATTCATATTCATCCAGACATACATTGTACATAAACCCTGTCTTATCGCAATAAATAGTCACTTTTGATAATCAAGACTACAAACTGCCGGCATAGATCAAAAAGAACTTGGCAAACATAGTATTAGAAAATTTGTGGAAAAGCCAAACGAAATGATTAAGTTTTTCTACCTTCAAAATCTCCCGTATCCGCGACAACAGTCGTCACGTCTTTCAGTTGGTCTAATGCAGACCTCGCCAGCTTTTTGGCATCAGACATTTTGAAATTATATAAGTATTTTACTTTCAATAACACTTTCCTGTTGCCTTGTCGGTTCGCAAATTTCTTGCAAGTTGTGAATTACTATATCCGGCCATACATACGCATTGTGATTGGACAAACTACAGTTACTTTTAACCAGTGGCAGTCATCGGGTAACCATCGGGCGTTTAGTAAATAGGACAACTTTTGTTGCTACCCAATGGCAATGCAATAGGGTTTTACGTCCTACTTTTCGGAATCGATTGGGGCAATATAGACGGGATTCACTACCAAAAAAGTCATAGCTGATTAAAAGTGGATAGAGGTTTCCCTCGTGACCGACGGAACATTAGACCAATAACAATTAATTAATCTCTATATCACTTGAAAGCCTTAGGAGATAGATTCTGATAAACAGAATTAGATTTAGGACTATAATAGGATTATTTCAGGACTAACATATTGTTCAAATTTATTTAAATAATTCGCTTGCATGTCGGGGTCTTTAGCAGGGAACCGGAGAAAAACCATAAGGTTAAGCATGAGACACGTAAGCCTACCATTGCGAGTTACGATTTTGGCACGTGTCCTAATATTGTTTTAGTATTTTAAATTTCTTTCAAAAACACAAATTTTCGTGCGATGCACCGTTTAGCAACTCCCATTACTGACGCGTGTTTCTCGATTGAAAAATTGTCCAGTTTTATAAAACATGTGGATCTTCACTGCAAGAAAACCCTCAATTTACCATTTAACCCATTGGCGTGAATGTAAACGAACCCTTGGCGGTCGAAATTCGAAATATGAGGAAGCCGTAATGCCACTTTCCTGGAAAAAAATATCCCTCATAGCACACTACATGGCGTGCAGAAAAAAGGACGCTAAACACCATTGCATATCTAGACTGACTTCCTGGCAGGGGTGCAGGACGGAGAGACGAAAACCGAGATCCCCATGCTAGTCCCGTCTTCATTAGCCCAGGTTAGGAGCAGAACAGTAGGACTTTAAACCCCATTTCATTTCATTTCCCATGCTGGTCAAAATTATCCTATAGAACAGTTGGTGCAGAGAGAGAGGGAGAGAGAGAGAGTTTAACGTCCACTCCACACACACTAGGTCATTTCGGGACTAATGTGGTTCAATTCTATTTCAATAATTCGCTTGCGCGTAGGGGTCTTTAGCCATGGGAGGAAACTGTAGGACCCGGACAAAACTCACGAGGTTGGACAGGCGATCCTACTCCTTGTCCCGTACAACCCGGGAATCGGAACCACGCCAGTTGACTCATGACAGACCTTATGATACAGCGCGCACGCGCTAACCATTGGTGCAGCGATTTGTTGTGAGACGTTTAATATCATTTCGCTTTTGTGTTGAGAACAAAATATAGAGAGTAAATTCTAATAAATAATAGATTTTTTTTTTTTTTATTGCAGTCGCGCTAATAAAATAATCTGCAGAAATAATATTTATTCAGACATATCATAACATTGTATTATGTACGTATTGTCAATCATCGATGCATGCGACCTACTTAATAGTTGATTAAATAAAGTTGTAACTGTCCACCCTTCTGTATCAAACGGGAAAATGAAGACGGGCTAACGCCACGTTGTGCTAAATAGATGAGAGGGAAATTGCCTACTTTTTGTCGAATTCAGACTGCCATGCACATGTTCGATCCCGGCATTGGCCGAGAAAGTTCATCCAGATTTTCCGGCGTGGTTCGCCTTTAACAGTGATGCAGGAAGGAGGGTCTGACAAGGACAGCTGTCTAGTCTTTCGGATGGGACGAAAAACCGAGGTCCCGTGTACACATTGGCGTGCACGTAAAAGATCCCTTGACAGATGGAATTCGATATAAGAGTAGGCGTAGTGCGGCTGTCCGGGCAAAATTTCCCTCACAGCACACTGTATGGCGTATGCCCGTCTTCATTATCCCAATTAGGAGCAAAACAGTAGGACGTTAAACCCAATTTTATTTCATTTAATTCGGAGCAGAACAGTAGGACGTTAAACCCCATTTCATTTCACTTCTTAACATCTTTTCGACTAGACCCTGTTCCTTGTCATTTACAGGAAAGGAAGAAAAGCCGAGGTCGTGATAGAATTCTACAGAGAGTCGGCGAAAACGCGGTCCATTCAATTTACCCCTATAGCACACTCTCTGGGGAATGCCCGTCTTCATTTGCCGGGTTGGTGCAGGAAAGTAGGACGTTAAACCCCCTTTTATTTCATTTCATTTCCACGGATATAGAGGAAGGGCTAGAGGTTGCTGACTTATTCTGTTATAATCAGCTACTTTATATGACCAATGTACACCACTTCATTATCAATATGATCGATTAATTATAACAGTACTGGGATAATTGCCAATCTTTTGGATAAAATGTTTTAAAAGGCACAACAAGTTCGATCGGTCAATATAGTTTTGATGTCATTACGCAATTAAGAACATTTAAATACAAAACGCCCTTCTGGCGTATACGGCGAAAAAGCGACAAACACATGCACAGTTTTTCGTCCCACCTTTGTCACCTCCACAGTCGCCACATTACAATAAGTGAAGATTTTTCTTGTAAAAAAGGAATGAAATAGGGTTTAACGTCCTGCATTTCTGCGTCTACCCGGCAAATGAGACGGACATGCGACATTCAGTGTGCTGTAAAGGAAATTTTGCAATTGAATTCCAACTGTCATGGGACCTCAGTTTGTACGTTCCATCCGAACGACTAGACGCTGCTCCTTGCTAGCCCCCCGTCCTGCACCATTGACAGGGTTTTGCTCATCCACGACGGGGCCAGAATAGAGAGAGAGAGAGAGAGAGAGAGAGAGAGAGAAATGGGGTCATTTCGGGACTAACATATGGTTTAATTTTATTTCAATAATTCGCTTGCGCGTAGGGGTCTTTAGCAGTGGGAGGAAACCGGAGGACCCGGAAAAAAACCACGAGGTTGGACAGGCAACCCTACTCCTTGTCACGTACAATTTGGGATTCGAAACCACGCCAGTTGACTCAATGACAGGCCTTATTATGATACAGCGCACGCACGTGCTAACCATTCGGCCATCCAACCAACCGGGACCTGAATAGTCTAATATCGTTATAAATTATAATATAACCTTGTCACAGATGTTGAGTTGATCAGGAACTGATATGATAAATGTGTTAAGGTCAAGTCTCTTGTCGAGTATTTTACACATGTCACGTGCAGAAGCGATATAGTCGACAAAAGTGACAATGATATATCTGCAATGACCAAAGATATGAAATGAAATGGGGTTTAACGTCCTACTGTTCTGCTCCTATACTGGGCTAATGAAGACGGGCATACGCCTATACAGTGTGCTATGAGGGAAATTTTGCCCGGGCAGCGGCACTATCGCCTACTCTTATATCGAATTCCAACTGCCAATTAAGGGATCTTTTAGTGCATTCCAATATATACACGGGACCTGAGTTTTTCGTCTCATCCGAAGGACTAGACAGCTGTCCTTGTCAGTCCTCCGTTCTGCACCACTGACAAGGGGAAACCACGCAATGACCAAAGAGGACACGCAATGAACAAAGACGACCCCGTGAAACATTGGGTTCCTAGACTTAGTTTGAGGGCCCAGTTGGAGCTGACACGCCATTTAAACACCAATTGATTCATAGATATATATCGGTATAGGCTGTGAATAGATTGAACTTTACCCCAGCCCTCCGACAAGAAATGTCCGACATTAGAATAACATTGCCATAGAAACCTAGGACATGAAAGTGATTCGACCGTGCCCTCATCCCACTATGGATTATTTACCTTCAAAATCACCAGTATCCGCCACGACCACCGTGACATCCTTCAGCTGATCCAAAACACTCTTCCCTGCCATCTTGTATGATGAAATAATATGTCCTGTGTAGGAAAATTGATCTCTCCACTGTTTGCCTGTTTGTTTGAATATGCTATTACTAGCTCGTGTTAATCCTATATTATACGCAGTATGTAAACGTGTCGGCCGATATGAATGATGTAGCACAAATTGGCGATCAAAAACCCACTACACACAGCGACCGGGTCGTCTGGCGGAAACAACAAAATGATCAGGCAGGGTGATAACACAACTGTCTATACACTGGCTGAGACCGAATGAAATCTACAAACTATATCATCATTATTATAACAACGCAAATGAGTTTCAAGCGTGCTCGTTGCATGCTGATTTAAAGAGGCGGTGTTTGGGCTGATGAAGACACGGGCATTCACCATAAAGTGTTCTATATGAGGGAAATTTTGCCCGGACACTCCCAAGAACAAGATGAGGAGCGCCTGGGGACCATTTTCTACCCCAAAATCGAACATTTACAAGACGTTACAATATAAATGAAATGGAATGGGGTTTAACGTCCTACTGTTTTGCTCCGACTGGGCTAATGAAGACGAGCATAAGCCATACAGTGTTCTATGAGGGAAATTTTGCCCGGGCAGCGGCACTATGGCCAACTGCCAAGAGATCTTTTACGTGCAATCCAATGTGTACACGGGGCCTGGGTTTTTCGTCCCATCCGAATGACTAGAGAGCTGTCCTTGTCAGACCCTCCTTCCTGCACCACTTACAAGGGGAATCCACGTCGGAAAACTGTACATGTCGCGTGTATTACAATTTTAACGTGAAGGGCCAGATTTTGATGAAGAGAGGCCCAAGGATATCCCACTAACGACACCCCTTGATTTTCATTGCTAATGTTGTTACGATAATAAATAAAGTATCGATTATAGATTTTTAAATTAAATTTAAAAGTGGCGGTCGTGTGTTAAGCCGTTCAAAATCAAAACCATCCATTGTTCTAGAGAGTTGATTAATAATGTCCAATCAATAACTTATGTAACAATTGAGGCCAAAAGAAAGACCTGAAATAGGCAAATTTAGCTCTAGCCTTATTTAATATATTGTACGCTGATCCAATTCATATATTTAACTTTTGGTTTAATGCTGATTAAAAAACCCCAAACAAAACAACATAATCCATTCACGTTTTACATAATATGTATATTTTAATGAGTTCCTTATTTATGCTACCCACAATTTTCTTCATCGCCTATATAAATTCCTTTCTTTTAGGATCAACAACTTTTTTAAGTGTAGTGTGATGTAGGCCTAGATATTAGACCACGCGAACAGGGCACCCTGTCTCAACTCAACTGAATTGATATGTCACTAATCTTTCAAGTCTCTGAACTGTTTGAGTTTTTCTTATGTGAAATGAAACGAAATGGGGTTTAATGCCCTAATTTCCTGCACTACATGCAGTGTGCAATGAGGGAAATTTTTACTGGACAATGTACACGAAACTTCTGTTTTCTTCCCATCCGAGCTTCTAAGGCCCTCCGTCCAGCACCACTGACAAGGAGAAACCACGCTGGAATATCTAGAAGAACCAGAGGACTTGGAAGTTCTTTATACAAGCAGCTGAGTTTATACCCCTTTCTCGACAATCAACGCAAACATTAAAATAGACATCTTTATCCGAGTACAAGTCTAGCTTCGGGCGTTTTTGAATAGTTTCGAGGCACAAAAATTAACTCTACAGACCGATTTGATAAATAGGGGAGATAACTCTAAATAATTGACCTTAATTGACCCTTTAACTATGACCTTTCTTCTAAACTAGTCATGCTTTCATTGCAGATCAGAGAGGTGATTTAATAGTTTTGACATGTTTTTATTGTTATGTGTTTGTCAGTTGATTTGATTATATGATTACGAATTGTACTTACGTTTATCACCCGAGGCATATCATTCGGATTACAATTATTATCAGTCTACATGGCACATGCCATGCAATCATGCACAACATCACCATATATATTCCTAACCATTACCGATATAATTATTACCATGATTTTCCAATATATTCATGTTTATTTTGTCTGTACAGATACTGCATTACATATAGTTTTCTTTGCTTTGGTAGGCCGTGATTTCATTGGAAGTATTTGGCTACAAAAATAATAACAACAGAAGGGTTGAATGTATATTAAACCTTAGTCGAGTGAACTTTTGTTTTTCTTTTCATCCGAAGGACTACAGAACATTTTACTTGTATCCCCCAAATTATAAACACATCAGTACCGGTATCTATTATTTTTGCTGTTTTCAGGTTTTAAAACATTTAAAAGAAGGAAAGATAACTGCGTCAGAATTGTGTAATCTTAGTATTAAACGAGCAAAAAGGTTGAAAGACTTGAATATTTATATCAGTGAAACACCAGAATATTCCCAACAGTTGGCTGAAATCTCAACAAACAGAACGAAACAAGGTGATGATATTAAAGATACATTATGGGAGATTAGATAAAGAGCTGGAAGTTCTCACTATAATAGTTAAAAACTAAATAATGTTAAGGGAATTTGCTGAAAATTTCAATCAAATTGATCCACTCTGAACCGAGAATTTAGAGATTGAATTTTCGGCCTAGCCTCCATCATCATTACTAAAGTCGGTACAATAAAAAACCAAGTCTCATTTATCCATTTCATGATTTAATCACGAATGAAAGTTGAGCAGCAAATCGGATACTAATCCAGTATTAAAATATCGCAGGATAGTGATGACATGGAGAGTTGATTATTATGGTCTTGATACTTCTTAATAATTTAGATAACATTTCAGGCCTAAAGAAAGACCTGCATTAGGCAGAGTTATCTCTTGCCTTATGTTTGTTTAATAGGTATTTGTTGCACTGAATTGCATATTTTTCTTTATTTATCAAAGTTTTTCTTTTTTAGTAAAGTGAAAGTAGATTATAAATGGTGGGGTGGGGGTCTATTGGTTTAACGCATGCATGTGGAACCATAAGGTCTGTCATTGAGTCAAATGACATGGAGTAGGGTCGCCTGTCCAACCTCATGGGTTTTACGTGGGTCCTCTGATTTCCTCCCACTGCTAAAGCTAAAGACTTAAAGACCTGTACGTGCAAATGGAATTATTGACCTAAAATTTCACCATATATTAGCCCCGAGTGTCAAGTATCCGTTAAACCACCTTTCTCTCTCTCTCTGTATATTTCTAAAATGTGAATCGGTCAGATTTATGCCTCAATTGTTTTTCATGGTTTTGATTCCCTGGTTGTACGTGACAAGGAGTAAGGTTTCTTATCCAACCTTGTGGGTTTTCTTCGGGTCCTCCTGTTTCCTCCCTCTGCTAAAAAAGGGGTGGGGGTGGATGGCCGAATGATTAGCACGTGCGTGCTGTATCATACGGCCTGTCATTGAGTCAACTGGCAGGGTTTCGAAATCCTGATTGTACGTGACAAGGAGTAAGGTTGCCTGTATAACCTTGTGGGTTTTCTTCAGGTCCTCCGGTTTCCTCCCTCGCTAAAGACCCCTACACGCAAGCGAATTGTTAAAATAATATTAAACCATATGTTAGTCCCGAAATTACCTAGTTCTAACTGTGGTATGTTGTAATATGTATATTTTAATCTCACCACCAAGCAACGAAAAGTAGTTGGATTTTATGAGGCGCTATCAAATGTATTATTATTATTATTAATTTTTTTTTATTATTATGATCTTTAGGAGAAGAGCAGAGACTATTAGAAGGAATTCCTGTTGCATTTAAAGATAATTTTTGTACAACTGCTGTAAAGACAACATGTGGGTCAAGAATGCTGGCAAACTTTCAACCACCTTACAACGCTACAATGGTGGAAAAAATATTGCAACATGGTGGAGTTCTAATGGGGAAAGCCAATATGGATGAATTTGCTATGGGGTAATGGCATGTATATTTGAGAAGAAATTTAGAAAAAGGATCTAGTCATTTGGATGGGACAAAAAAAAGAAATGAGTTCTATCCATGTATTTGTTGGTGTGCACACTGTATGGTACATCTGTGTCTTCATATAGGAAGTTAAAACTATTTCATCCATTCATTCAACCATTGGATCGATCCCTGCATTGGCTGAGAAAGTTCATCCAGATTTTCCGGCGTGGTTCACCCTTGTCAGTGATGCAGGACGGAGGGCCTGACAAGGAGAGCTGTCTAGTCCTTCGGATGGGACGAAAAACCGAGGTCCCGTGTATACATTGGAATGCACGTAAAAGATCCCTTGGCAGTTGGAATTCGATATAAGAGTAGGCGATAGTGCCGCTGCCCGGGCAAAATTTCCATCATAGCACACTGTATGGTGTATGCCCGTCTTCATTAGCCCAGTTTAGGAGCAGAACAGTAGGACGTTAAACCCCATTTCATTTCATTTCATTTCATTTCAACCATTGGTTTGCCTTTAAATAAAAGACCCAAAACAAGAGTTGCTCCCCTTTTTGCATTTGTTATCTTGTCAAATGACAAGTTATTTTCTTTTTTTCTATAGAGTGAACAAAAGGGGATTCCCCATGATGATGTCAATAGGAAGAACATGTATATTAAAATTGGTAATAACACAGGGGGGGGTTGGATGGCTGAATAGTTGGCACATGCGCACTGTTTCATAAGGTCTGCCAGTAACCCGGTTGGAGGGAGGGAGAGCAAAATGGGGTTTAACTTCAACTCAACACAAACTAGGTCATTTCGGGACTAACATATGGTTCAATTTTATTTCACTAATTTGTTTGCGCATAGGGATCTTTAGCAGTGGGAGGAAACCTAAGGACCCAGAAAAAACCCATCAGTATGAACAAGTGACCCTACTCTTTGTTACGTTTAAGTGGGGAATCGAAACAATGCCAGTGGGATTTCATTTATGTAAAATTATCTGGCAGGCAAGAATGGCAACCTACTTATTACAACTGCATAACATAATTTTATCCTATGATTTTGATTTGAATTTTTTTTTTTAGAGCGGGGAGTGTGGACAGTGCTGCTGGTCCAGTTCGAAATCCTTGGAGATACAAATTTAAAAAATCAAATAAGAAATCTAACCAATCAGAGAGAAGTGAGAGTCATGTGACTGACAATAACTACAATGATTGGTTTATTACTGGTGGAAGTTCTGGTGGTAGTGCTGCTGCCATAGCAACAGGTGCATGTTTTGGGTAGGTTTTACTGTAATTTACCAAACCTGACAATAGATTGTTTTAAGTAAATACTTTCAAATAAATAACCAACGCTTTAATCCAGGATTCAATCCATGTGTTGACCAAAAAAGTATGTCAGGATTTTTCAGTGTTGGTTTCCTGTTGTCAGTGGAGCATGATAGAGGGCCTGGCAAGGAACAGTGTCTAGTTTTTCAGATGGGATGAAAAAACAAGGTGCTATCTATATGTTGGTGTGCACCTAAACAAACCCTCCTTGACAGGAGAGAGAGAGAGATGGGGTTTAAGGTCCACTCGACACAAACTAGGTCGTTTTGGGACTAAACTATGGTTCTATTTTATTTCAGTAATTCACTTGCGCGTAGGGTTCTTTAGCAGTGGGAGGAATCTGGAGAAGAAGAAGAAAACCCACAAGATCGGACAAGCGATCCTACTCCTTGTCACGTATATAACCTGGGAATCAAAACCGTGGCAGTTGACTCAATGACAGACATTATGATACAGCACGCACATGCTAACCATTCCGACCCCCCCCCCCCCCTTGACAGTAGGAATCTGAAATAGAGTAGGCTGCAGCACCATTGTCCAAACAACAACATTTCCCTCATAGGTTGCTGACTGGAGTATGCCCATCTTCATCAGCCTGTTTATATTTTTAGGGGGGGGGGGGGGAAGAAGGGTGGCTGAATGGTTAGCGTGTGCGAATGGTTAGCGTGTGCGTGTTGTGCCATAAGGTCAGTCATTGAGTCAACTGACGTGGTTTTGATTCTCTGGTTGTACGTGACAAAAAGTAGGGTCGCCTGTCCAACCTCCTGGGTTTTCTCCGGGTCCACCGGTTTCCTCCCACTGCTAAAGACCCTGCACGCAAGCGAATTGTTGAAAAAAAATTGATCCATATGTTAGTCCCGAAATGACCTAGTTTGTGTGGAGTGGACTTTAAACCCCATCTCTCTCTCTCTCTCTCTCTCTCTCTCTCTCTCTCATATGTTTAGTATTTATAAATGTTTCTATTCCGTAGTGCATTTGGCTCTGATACAGGTGGCTCTACTCGTATCCCAGCAGCATTTTGTGGTGTGGCTGGATTGAAACCAACGTATGGTCGTCTGTCTCGTCATGGGTTGATACCATTGGTTAATTCTATGGATGTACCAGGAATTATGGGTAAAACAACAGACGATGTTGCTGTCATACTTAGTAAGTTATCAGTCTTTGTTATATTTTGCCCAAGTAGGGTCCACTGTCCAACCTCGTGGGTTTTCGTCGGGTCCTCCGGTTTCCTCCCACTGCTAAAGATCCCTACGCACATGCAAATTATTGAAAAAAAATTGAACCATATGTTAGTCCCAAAATGACCTAGTTTGTGTTGAGTGGATGTTAAAGCCTATTTCTCTCTCATCAGTCGATTTTTGGCAGAGATTGAATCCTTTCTGTATGCATCAAGGCAAAAACTGAAGCATGTTTTGATTACAGAGTAATGTCTTAAAGATGTGTTCCCAGAAAAGTATTTATCGGGTGGTTATTTCCAATAAAAGTATGGCAATTTTGGTATATATGAAAAGTAGAGATATCCAACCTTACTAGAAAAATATTGGATTCCCCGAAAAACACTCATTGAGCGTATACAGAAAAAAAATGTAAGGGTTAACCTAATCAACAGCCTGACGATTAAGAATTTCTGCACGCATAATGTCAAAGGTCACACGCAAACATTGAGCGCTTGATGTACAAGTTGATAAACTTTATGAAGAGTTAGACGTACAACACTTTCTGAGATAAAAAATGACAGAAAAAGACGCGGGTAGTGGATAATCCGAGAATTTAATTAGGATTCAATATTTGTAATAAATAGTAAGCGATTAAAGACAACATCGTCTTATTTATGCAATGAATTCTCCTCTGATTTCCAGGACGTGACGTAAACATGACCTGCTTTGATCGAATTTTATAGCAGGACATTCCTTGGCAATTACAATGTTTGAGAAGGATTTGAAGCATAATTATGACAAATTAATTAGTTTGAATATGCTTTTAGTCCATATATACCATTAAATCGCCCAGTTTGTACGCGGGAACCCATCTTTAAGTACAGTTGGGCAAAATTCTCCTCCATAGCATTGCACACGTAATCATAGAAAACTCTCGGAGTTGGCTGAGAAAGTTCCTCAGGATTTTCCGGGGATTTCCCCTTGCAAGTAGTGTTTTTTTGACAGCTGTCTAGTCGTCCGGATGGGATAAAAAATCAAGGTCCTGTGTACACATTTGAGTACATGTAAAAGAACCTATGACATTTGATATTCGATATAAGAGTAAGCCGTAATGCTACTGTCCAGACACAATTTCCTTCATTGCACACTGCATGCTTGTCTTCATTAACCCAGGCGGTGCAGAAAAGTAGGAAGTTAAACCACATTACATTTCATTTCTGTTTATTTATATATTTAGATGGTGTGTCAGGTTTTGATATGAAAGATTCTACAACGTTACCTGGTCCTCATAAACCTATAAATCTACCAGATAGACCTGATGTAAAACATTTACATATAGGAATACCACAGGTAATAATTAATACTTACATAGGTCTACCACAGGTAATAATTCATACTTATATAGGTCTACCACGGGCAATAATTCATATTTATATAGGTCTACCACAGGTAATAACATATATAGGTCTATCAAGGGTAATAATTAATACTTATATAGGTCTACCACAAGTAATAATTATATATGTCTACTACAGATAAAAATAATACTTATATAGGTCTACCACAGGTAATAATACATATATAGGTCTATCATGGGCAATAATTAATACTTATATAGGTCTACCACAAGTAATAATTATATAGGTCTACCACAGGTAATAATTAATATTTATATAGGTCTACCACTCGGGTAATAATTAATACTAATTAGCTCTATCACAGGTAATAATTAATATAGGTCTACCATGGGTAATAATGATATAGGTCTGCCACAGGTAATGATTAATACTTATATAGGTCAACCACTCAGGTAATAATTAATACTGATTAGCTCTATCACAGGTAATCATTAATACTTGTGGATCTTCCACAGATTATAAGTAGTACACAAATATGTATATTTCTCTTTTTCCTGTGTGGTTCTGCCTTGTTGATGGTGCAGGACAGAGAGCAAGGAACAAAATATAGTCATTCAGATGGGACGAAAAACCAAGGGCCCGTGTGCACATTGGTATGCTCGTAAAAACATCCTTCACAGTTGGAGTTCGAAATAGGAGTAGGCCGTAGTGCCACTGTCCTGGCAAAATTGTCTTCATAACACACTGTATGACATATGCTTGTCTTCATTAGCCCTTTGGAACATCCTTGATGTCAAACTGCTATTTACTCTGTATTTCAGGAATATCTTGCTCCAGGAACAACAAAAGATGTCACAGAGACATGGCAGCAAGTAGCAGACATGTTAGATGATGCTGGAGCGAAAGTGACATCTGTATCGTTACCTCATACCCAGTATTCTATATTAGTGTACTCTGTTTTATGTTGTTGCGAAGTAGCGTCCAATATGGCCAGATATGATGGAATCGAATTTGGTAAGTTTCTTCAGAAATTCTCATAAAATTTTTAATGTTTTTCCCATTTAGATATATAGATTCAAATACTGTTGCACTTTCAATAAACTTCTTTTAAAGCCTGTGGCATGGCACTGGTCCCAGCTTCGATGCCTGTGCTAGTTTTCATGTGGACGTATATGTTGTCACCCCTGTCCATCCGTGTAAAAGTATGTAATACCAAGGTTGTGCACCCTCTAGTGGTCACAGTTTTGATCCAATTTTGATGAAACTTAAAAAATATATATTTATATCCCAAAGACCTAGGTCCCTTTCATTATTTGCGCATATGGGACTGTAACTCACTAGTGAATGGCCGCTGATTGTCTGAAAAATTGCTTTTTTTTAGTTTGTTCTCTGAGCATCTCGTGCAAAATGTGGGCGTGTCTTGCCTGGCAACCGCTTGTTCAGCTTGGTTTCTACTGGTCAGTGGTACAGGGCAAGAAAAGCATTCAGTTGGTAGATGGAACAGATAACTGAGGTCCTATGTATATATATGGTTGGCCATCCTCGGTATCCCCAGTGTTCTCATTCTATTCCACTCCACTAACCCCTGGATTCATCATTCACATATTCAAATTAACTGCCCTTGATCAAATCTGATTCTATATTCACAACAATATGGCGGCTTGTTCTCTTGATTGTGAGAAAGTTTGCAAGAAATTTAGTATAACAGAAGTGACATGCACACAAAAAGATGTCCTAAAACATCTTTTTGATGGGACAGATGTTTTTATGTCAGTTCTTGTGTATTTAACGATTTTTTTGATTGGTCGATAAAAATAGCACGATATCAAGGGTAGATAATTTGAGTATGTGTATTACCCATGGAGTGGCATGAAAGAAAACAACTTGTCTGAAAATAAGTGTTTGTTCCTCTGGGCAACCATTAATATCGAGCCCTGATCAGAAGTGTCTCAAAGAGTAAGTATTTTACTTTGTCAATCAACAAAATAACAAACGCCATTTAACGTTTTCCAGGTTACCGTGACAACAATGATGTGTCTACAGAAGAGATGTTTGCTGGCACGAGGCATCATGGTTTTAACGATGTTGTTCGTAGTAGAATAATGGCTGGAAATTATTACCTTTTAAAAGAGTAAGTAGATCTGTAGGTAGGGGAGATAAAACCTTGAAGCTTGTCACCGTGAAGTCACAGGGGCTCAGTGAGTAAGGTCCTGGGCTTGTTCCTGGGGTGTTGGCGGAGAAAGTACCTCCAGATTTCCCAGCTTGATTTCCCTTTCTAGGATGGTCCTGTCTATACCATTAGAAGCACGTTAACAATTCTCTTTACTGGATTTCCCTTTCTAGGATGGTCCGGTCTATACCATTGGAAGCACGTTAATAATTCCCTTACTGGATTTCCCTTTTTAGGATGGTCCGGTCTATACCATTAGAAGCACGTTAATAATTCCCTTACTGGATTTCCCTTTCTAGGATGGTCCGGTCTATACCATTAGAAGCACGTTAATAATTCACTTACTGGATTTCCCTTTCTAGGATGGTCCGGTCTATACCATTAGAAGCACGTTAATAATTCTCTTTACTGGATTTCCCTTTCTAGGATGGTCCTGTATATACCATTAGAAGCACGTTAATAATTCCCTTTACTGGATTTCCCTTTCTAGGATGGTCCTGTCTATATCATTGGAAGCACGTTAATATTTCCCTTACTGGATTTTCCTTTCTAGGATGGTCCTGTCTATATCATTGGAAGCACGTTAACAATCCCCTTACAGGATTTCCCTTTCTAGGATGGTCCGGTCTATACCATTGGAAGCACGTTAACAATTCCCTTTACTGGATTTCCCTTTCTAGGATGGTCTATACCATTAGAAGCACGTTAATAATTCCCTTACTGGATTTCCCTTTCTAGGATGGTCCTGTCTATACCATTGGAAGCACGTTAATAATTCCCTTACTGGATTTCCCTTTCTAGGATGGTCCGGTCTATACGATTCGCAGCAGGTTATTGATTCCCTTACAGGATTTCCCTTTCTAGGATGGTCCGATCTATACCATTGGAAGCACGTTAATTATTCCCTTACTGGATTTCCCTTTCTAGGATGGTCCGGTCTATACGATTGGCAGCACGTTATTGATACCCTTACAGGATTTCCCTTTCTAGGATGGTCCGGTCTATACCATTGGAAGCACGTTAAAATTCCCTTACTTTATCGCCTTTTCTCGAATGGAGGACTGAACAATGAACTACATCTTGTGGTTCAGCTGGTCATATCGATAAACCCCTATTTCATTTCATTTCATCTCATTTTATATAATTTCAGGAATTATGAACGTTATTTTATCAAAGCTCAGAAAGTCAGACGACTAATCAGTGACGATTTTAACCGAGTTTTTTCTTCTGGTGTTGATTTACTTCTAACGCCGACCACCATTGGTCCAGCCGTAACATATGAGGACTTTACGAAGGCTGATAATCAGTCACGCTCCATTGAATTCGATGTATATACCCAACCCTCTAATTTAGTAGGTAAGTACTCGGAAGTGTGTGTGCGTGGTTGAGTGGTAAGGAATAGATCTCATGGCTAGAAGCGAAAAGGGGTTAAAAAAAAAAAGCACCAGTCAGACTTATGAAAAAGGAACATTCACAGTGTTTAAAATTCGACAGGAAAAGTTGCAAGCCAACAGGACCTGCTGGTAGACGCCATTCATGAAAGTTGTAGGTCTTAACATTAACTTGTGGGCCCAATAAATATTAACAAAACACACACACTACCCCACCCAAAATGCCTTAAATTTCGAAGTTCCGTATGTGTCTTCTACAGTCATTTTGATAGAACCATGAACAAAATATCCATGCCACAAACAAAGTCGGCTCACAGGACCGACCCACCATCTTCAAAATAAAAAGATGTCGGCCCATCCAATTATTTATCGTCAGGGGTATCACGGTGGCTAAGTGGGTAAGACGCTGGCCCGCTATAGCCTGGAGGTCGGGTGTTCAATCCCTGCAGTGGCCGAGAAAGTTCATCCAGATTTTCCGCCGTGGTTCTCCCTTGTCAGTGATACAGGACGGAGGGCCTGACAAGGACAGCTGTCTAGTCGTTCGGGTGGGACGAAAAACCGAGGTCCCGTGTACACATTGGCATGCACGTAAAAGATCCCTTGACAGTTTAAATTCGATATAAAAGTAGGCAGTTGTGCCACTGTCCGGGCAAAATTTCCCTCATAGCACACTGTGTGGCTTATGCCCGTCTTCATTAGCCCAGTTCGGAGCAGAACAGTAGAACGTTAAACCCCATTTCATTTCATTTTTGTTTCTTTCAGGTATTCCTGCATTAACAGTACCTGCGGGTTTGTCTAGAGATTGTTTACCAATAGGATTACAGATACTAGGTCCACATCTACACGAACAATCTATTCTCAGTTTAGGAAAGTGGATAGAACAACAAGTCAACTTTCCCTATTTAAATCTAGATTTTTTAGATAATGAGCAGTTATTATGATAAAAGTTTTAGATGATGAGCAGTTATTATATTATGGAAAATGAGCAGTTATTATGAGAACAGTTTTAGATGATGAGCAGTTAGTATATTATGGATTATGAGCAGTTATTATGATAAAAGTTTTACGTGATGAGCAGTCATTATGCATGATGAGCAGTTATTATGATAAAAGTTTTACGTGATGAGCAGTCATTATGCATGATGAGCAGTTATTATGCATGATGAGCAGTTATTATGATAAAAGTTTTGGATGATGAGCAGCTATTATGAGAATAGTTTTGGATGATGAGCAACTATTATGAGAATAGTTTTAGATGATGAGCAGTTATTATGGATGATGAGCAGCTATTATGAGAATAGTTTTAGATGATGAGCAGTTATTATGGATGATGAGCAGCTATTATGAGAACAGTTATCATGAGAACAGTTTTAGGACTTTTTGAGAGTCATTTTAATTAGCAAATGTGATTGTTAATTTAATTCTAGAATATTTTTTCTGCGTTAAGTGGTAAAGACAGATGAATTCAGAATAGGGTACCATAAATATAAAACATGAAATATTAATTTGATTTGCAAATTTTTTTTGTGTTATGGATACAATCACTTTATTTATAACACCTGCTTTTTGGGGAACTGTGGTACTTGAGTACACTAGTGTGTCTCGTTAAAATCGCATTGCAAATTATGCCTGAACAATTTCAGATTTGGAGCCACTTTTAAAAAGAGATTTTGATGTCACAATGATATTATCAATGCCAAATCAAATTTTTACATTTTAATTCTGTGAATGTCATTGAGGAATCCCTTGCAGATAAAATATTAATGTGAACTTAGGCAATGAGAGGATGGACCCTATCGATATTAAGCATCCTTCGATTTTCCGTTCAGGAGTAATGCTCGAAAAACCTTCTGTACCTTGTGAACGCAATAAAGACTAGTTTTTAATGGATCTTTTTCATATTTGTCTTGAAGTATTGGGGTTATTCCCCCCTTTGCCGAAAATTTGTCTTCATTTGCCGTAAACTGTGTGAACACGATAAGAATCTATCGGTTTCAACAGATTTTATTCCAAATGTCTGTCTGTCCGTCCGTTCATGTCTGTCCGTCACACTTTTTGGGACACAATAACTCTCCTTCTAATTGACCTAGAATGTTCAAACTTGGTGTAGGTGTTTATTAGGTCAATGCCTTGATGGAGTTTGAAGATGAGCATTTTCTGCGCAGGGTAAGCAGAGATAAGCAATTTGATTGGTTGATGCTTTGGGACACTATAACTTTATTTCCGATTAAGTGAGATTGATGAAACTTGGTGTATAGCTTCATTACATCAATACCTTGACGAAGTTCGATAATGGGAATTGTCTGCTTAGGCTAAGGAGCAATAAGCATTTTGATTGGTCAAAACTTTGGAACATAACAACTCTGCTTCTAATTGCGGTAGAATGTTTAAAATTTATGTAGATATGAGTTCAATGATTAACATATCGAGCTAGTGTATAGTTGATAATCAGTTTGATTGCTCGATACTTTTGAAAAAAATAGATTTGCGATTAATATGTGTCATCTATTTATTTGGGGATTTCGGAGGGGGACACCAGCCTCACTGTTGGCTTGTTATCGTAGAACAGGTGCAAGGGTCTTTTCTTTGGGAGGAAACCGAAGTATTCAGAGTAAACTCATGAGATTGAGAAGATTCCACATACGCTAGAAACCACGATCGCAAGGTGAACGGCCAGATAACGCTAGAAGTGCAACACACTAGGCCGTCCAGGATATAAAGAGGGCGAATCTTTATGTAGAGAATTCCAAGCAGTCCAGATAGCGCAGTCCTCACGTACAGAAGTTCAATTGGTTCTAAACTAAGTGGAAGAAATCTTGTGCTTTATCTAGACCTACTTCTTATTAGTTCATCAAGCTGATCGTGGAGGGTTCACTTGAACTTTGCAACTTTTCAAAATTCCTTATATGGTAAATTATTTTAGGTCATTTAAATGCCTTAAAATTTGTTGATTTTTGTTGTTGTAAGAGTAATCGCTTTTCTACTGTGAACACTGATAATTCTCCCCTGTTCAAGCCACGGTGGCTCATTGAGTAAGACACTGGCTCTCTAACCAGGAGGTCTCGGGGTTCGCTTCCGGTGTTGGCCGAGATAGCTCCTCGGGATTTCTTTCCTGTTTCACCTTTTCTGCGGTGCAGGGAGGAGAGCCAGACAAGGATAGTGTCTGATAGTTCTTGACCAATGCAAATACTGTATTCTTAAATTCTTTTAGTGAATAAGGCCCCATGTCTATCATATTCAACAGAAGGTCTGATCTTGCTTTAACTCAAGCTGGATATTGTAAATTTCGAGGTCGTTGATTTAGTAATATGTAGGTCTGTATGTTCTGCAATTGTGAAGTTGAAAAAATAGTCTATGAGTGGGGCACGGGTAACGTGAATCAAGCTAGTTTTGATTTCTCATCATACCACGTATTCTTCACTGCAACCTGTCCGAGGGCACGGAGGGAATCATAAAAAAGTACAAGTTGGGGGTATGGCAATCGTTGTAAGCTATCAAGTGGGTCAAAGGGTTATTGAATGTAGGCATTGTCACCATAGCTATAAATACAAGGAAGGCGTTGTCACTCGGGTAATAACCAAGTCTCCAGGAATGTTTTCCTCGTAACTTTGTAATAGATCGGTTTGGTTCATCTCTAGCATTAGCATCGTCCAAGGGATTTGTCACCTTAACCCACAAGGTTTCTTTAAGACCCCCCCCCCCCCCACCCCGATCCGCCTTTCACTCGGTTTATGGCTTTCCACAATCCAGGCAATAACCGATTCCGAATTAAAAAAACCCCAAAAAAACAAACACACACATAAATATTATAGTTTATTATATAGTAACCCACACACAAGGATATAAATATGCTTTAAACAAGTAAACAAGATAAACTTATCAAATTCATTATCCCTCTTTTATTTTAAAAAAATATACCTAAACAAAAAAACCCCAAACACTATAAACTTTCTTTTCATGAGGCAAAAACTTTACCTACCTCTACTCAGCAAATTTTATGTCGAGCATTGAAATCTCTTCAGAAAAATTTCAAATGTCCGAATAGAAGAATAATTCGAGAAATTATGAATTTGTTTCATCATAAAAGCCCCTAAAACAAACCCATGATGTGTTTGTTTCGTCATAATAAGCCATTTTAGAGAAATTTCTAAAAACAGAAATCTCTCATTGATTTCAACATTTGGAACTACAAAAGCGAGTGAAAACAAGAAGTTTGAGCCTCTCGAAAATTTGTTGTTGTGCATAAAATAATTTTAATTTTTTTAATGGATCAATAACAATTTAATTAAAATACAGATCTATATTTTGTTTCGTTTTTTTTTATACTTTCGATGGCCTACACTTACATGAAGAACTGACAAGTTGTACTCGAAGGTCATGTCAGGGAACGTACGAGCGGCTTTTGACCCTATGACGTCAGACATTGATTAATCGATCAACATTGGCGTTTCTAGTGATTTACCCACAGTTCCGTGCTCGCACGCCAAGAAGTCACCCTAACAGACTGTTTCATTCGCGTATCCCTCACTTCACCCAAAACACCGGTAAAATAACAACTCTTCCAGATCCTAGTGTAGTCAAGACAAGTAAAACGCAATGTTGAACTTTAAAAAACGAAACGAAAAAGGATCTGTGTTTTAATCAGATTGAATCAATAATGGCTGGATTTTGAAATTGAGCATTTAAAAAAAACAACAAAAAACAAAAAAAACCCACACACATATGCATAATTGTTTTTTTTTCTAGGCACAATAATTCAATAATGCTGCAGGCGTATTATAACTCCTTCAATGGCCTGGGAAACATTTGATTTTACGAGATACCCCCCCCCCCCCCAAAAAAAAAAGAAAAAAAGAACAGTGTAAAAAGTAAGGTCTCTGATCGTCATTTGGTATTGTGAAAATTGTCAACATTCGACATCCATATCAGCTGATCTATAAGATAGCCTATATCTACTTGTTAAGGCCAGCTGATCTATAAGATAGGCTATATCTACTTGTTAAGGCCAGCTGATCTATAAGATAGGCTATATCTACTTGTTAAGGCCAGCTGATCTATAAGATAGGCTAACTCTTCTTGTTAAGACCAGCTCAATTTTTGTAATGGTCGTTGAGATGTAAATAAAGTTAGGGCACGTGATTTTTGACGAGATTGTAGGTTAGGTTTAAGAATGATCAAATTGAGTACATGTTACCGTGTATTTAAGCGGCGACATATTATTTTTGGTTGAAATGTGCAAATGACGGTCAGCAACTTTAAATTTAAAATACTGCAGCATTGTTTAATTAAAAGCACAGATATAAATAAAAGTATCACATAAGACTTGAAAGATACCTTCCCACGAAAATGGATTCTCTCCAAGTCACGTCACGTGACACGCGATTACTTAAAATAGATTGGGGTACTTTCCTTCCGATTAAAATGTTTCAGAGGGATTTGAAGCAAATTTTTGATGGATAAATTAGTTTGAATATGTTGTCAGTCCAAATATATCATCAAATCACACAGTTTGTTCGCAGGAAGGCATCTTTAATATAAAGCTGATATCCCGAGAAAATCTAAAATATTTAAATCTTTAAAGGGAAATAAAAAATAGCCTTATTTTAAGTACTAGATGGGTTACTGTCTTACCTGTTGTGTAATTATCCATTAAATCCTATTTTACTTGTCCAGAGGGTTCAAAAATATTTTAAAATCCAAGTCACATTTGAAAAGCTTTAAGTCAGGCTTTTCAAATCATTTAGTTGAATTTTTCCATTTTTTTTTCAAATGAGGTGTGTTAAGATGAAATTTGTGTCATCAATTAATTGGAATATTGTATAATATTACAATTTGTTGACCAGAATAAAGATTGGGACATATTATTCAGTTACAACAAGAGTGGTATTGAGCCTTTAAAAACCGAATTCCACAAAAGATCAATGAATTAGCACAAGTTATCACTCCAAAATCTCTTAACATTGATATACCAAAGTTTGGCCCACATGTTTTGGGCTTTTTGTTTTGTAAAATAGCTGCTCATAACTTATTAAATATTATGCGTTTACATTGACAGTTACTAGGATTACACATAGATTTAAATAAATGATTCTCGTTCAATTGGTTTCTATCCAGTTCTTCAGTATTTCTTTAATTCTTTAATGGTCAGGATGCATTCCCAGTAAACTTTATACTTTATCAAGATCGAAAAATTATCATGTTGATAGGAAAAATCCGAGTTGTGGGTATCAAAAGAGTGGAAGTATCTGAAAAAGGTGTCAAATTGATTATTTAGCAAATAAATAAAAACAAAATTGACATGAAAATGATTTTAAAATATATATATTTGGAAAATCAGAAGAAAAAAAAGAACATTGACACTACCTAGGCCAATGTGAGACCATCGGGGTTGTAGGGAAGGGGGGCGGGTGTAACTCCAAATAAAACTACGCCGTAGCGCCAGGACAAAATCTTTTCATAACACACTGTCCGTATTTGTTAGTCTGAATGGTGCAGCGAAATGGGACGCCAGCCACTATTTCATTTCATTACTGTCACACCAGTGGACTTTGGTTTTAATTTAGTTGCAACCTGCCAATTAGAAAACGAAACGCCATTATCTGGGCAAAATCACCCCTCCGTTCCTAACATTGCCAGATTGTTCCCAGATAATGATTGCAGCATTATACCAGCGGCTGCCAGGCAGGATACGCCCACATTTTGCAAGAGATGGAAAGAGAACAAGCTAAAAACAAACGTGATTTTTGTACAATCAGGGGCAATAATCCAGAAAGTTATGGCCTGAAATGTGCACATATGAAAAGGGACAGAGATCTTTTCGATATAAAGATATGTTTTAAGTTTGATCAAAATCCGATAAAAATTGTGACCTCTAGAGGGCCCACAACCTTCGTATTACACACTTTACACAATTTGAATACAAAGAGCGGCCATTTTGTCGGAAGTTTCATTTCGATTTTACCGAAATACAAATCCAAACTTCATTATGGTGTAATGGTGATGTATTTAAACGGTTTTTAAAATTGGAAAAAAATTGTGACTCTAGAGAATCCGCAAGCTAAAAATGCGATTTTTCGAACAATCAGGGGCCATAATCCTGAAAGTTAAGTTCGGGTATCCGCTATTATCAAAAGGAAGCAAGATCTTAGTGTGTAATAAATATATATTCACATGTTTCTTTTTTAAATCGGATAAAAATTGTCACACGCTAAAAACGGATAAAAATCGGATCAAAATTGTGACCTCTAGGGGGGCCACAACCTTGATTTACCAGATGTTTACATTATTTGCGTACGAGGGGCGGCCATTTTGTCCGACAGTTTTGGCCCGATTTTCACGAAATTTGAACTCAACAAACATTACAGTGTAACGGTGATATATTCGAAGGTTTTTTTTTAAATCGAATAATAATTTTGACCCCTGGAAGGACCATAAGCCCAAAACGCGATTTTGCGTACAATCAGAGGCCATAATTCAGGAAGTTACGATCCGATATGCGCGAATATTGAAAGAAACGAGATCTTTGGGTTGTAAACTTGCATTTCAAGTTTCATCAAAATGGGTTCAAAATTGTGGCCTCTAGAGGGCCCACAACTTTGATATACCAGTGGTTTGCACTATTTGCGAATGAGGGGCGGCCATTTTGTCCGTCAGTTTGGGACCGGTCTTTACGAAATTCGAACTCAACCATCCCTAGGGTGTAACGGTGATATATTCAAACGTTCGTTTCAATCTGATAAAAATTGTGACCTCTTTGGGGTCCACAAGCTAAAAAAGTTATTTTTCGTACAACCAAGGGCCATAATTCAGCAAGTGATGGCCCGATATGCGCGAATATCGAAAGGAACCGAGATCGTTTTGATATAAAGATAAATGGGTTATAAACATGCATTTCAAGTTTCATCAAAATCAGATGAAAATTGTGACCCCCAGAGGGTCCACAAAACCCTGATACACAATATTGTGACACTATTTGCGAATGAGGGGCGGCCATTTTGTCCGTCAGTTTGGGTCTGATTTTTACGAAATTGGAACTCAACCATCCTTAAAGGGTGTAACGGTGATATATTCAAACGCTTTTTTTTAAATCAGATAAAAATTGTGACCTCTATGGGGTCCACACGCTAAAAACGCGATTTTTCGTACAATCAGGGGCCATAATTCAGGAACCGATATCTGTGGGTTATAAACATACATTTCAAGTTTAAACCAAATCGGATCAAAAAATTGTGACCTCTACAGTGTTCACAAGCTAAAACCGTGATTTTTCGTACAACCAGGGGCCATAATCCATGAAATTACAGTCCGATACATGCAAATATCGAAAGGAACCGACAACTTAGGGTGATAAACCTATATGTCAAGTTTCATTGAAATCGGATAAAAATTGTGACCTTTAGAGTGTTCAAAAACAATTGTTGGCGGACAGAGGGACGACAATATACGTCCACATGAAAATGTGGGCGTATAAAAATGAAATGGGGTTTAACGTCCTACTGCTCTGCACCAACTGGTCTAATAAAGAAAGGCATACACCATACAGTGTGCTATAAGGGGAATTTTGCTCGGACAGTGGCACTATGATCTATTCTTGTATCGAATTCCAACTGTCAAGGGTTCCTTCTGAAGTACATGTATTATGTTTACGAGACATTAAACTCCATTCATCCCTTTTTCTACCCTACTAGATATAGCTTTTTCGATGGCCTACACTACATGAAGATCTAACCGGTTGTACTGGAAGGTCGCGTCAGGGGTCTTACGAGCGGTTTTTGACCCTATGACGTCAGAAATTGATTAATCAATCAGCGTTGACGTTTCTAGTAGTTTACCCACAGTTTTGTGAATCGAAGGCCTAGAACTCGCCGTACCAGACGATGGATAAGGAGCGACCATTTTGTCCGACAGTTTGGTCAGATTTTTACGAAATTTGAACTCAACATTCATTGATGTGTAACGGTGATATATTTAAACCTTTTTTTTTTAAATTGAATACAAGTTGTTGCTGCTGTGGCTGTTGTCTGTGGTGTTACTGCTGTTGCTGTTGTGGTTGTTGTCTGTGGTGCTGTTGTTGCTGCTGTTGTTGTTGCTGTTGTGGTGGTTGTCTGTGGTGCTGTTGTGGTGGTTGTCTGTGGTGTTGTTGTCTGTGGTGCTGTTGTGGTGGTTATCTGAAATAAATAAATCAATGAATAAATGAATGGATAAATAATGGAAAGCAGTGATTCATATCATTGAATGGGGACATATAATGGTGGAGACGCAGGGGTTAGTACCCTACTTGACTCATAATAATCATAATTTGTGTTGAACAAAGACAAACACGTCCTACAAGACAATGCGGAAATTATTATTAATGGCTGATTCACAAACGACTAAGTAATAATAACAAGTCAACAGTGACGCACGTTTATCTTTTTCAAAGTATCGAGCAATCAAACTGATTATCAACTATACACTAAGTTTCCCCACTCTCTGTCAGATAGAATCAAAATCAAAGAAATTGCTTAGCTCTGCTTCGCTCTCGCGGGAAATATTACACCTCAATTAAAAGCAGAGTTGTTATGTTCCAAAGTCTTGACCGATTAAATTGCTTATCGCTCCTTAGCCTCATATTCAAGTCACCAAACCCAACAGTTCGAGTGAACCTGGAAATTGTCTACAAAGTTTTTTTTATGATTGATTTTAGTAGCCTATGGCGTCCTCTTTCAGAATCTGCCGGTTGAACCTCGGTCACCCTTTAGCGCTTTGAGAAATTCAAGATACGCTCACCCTTTCATATAATCCTCTATAACTCCCATAGTATTTTGTCTAGGATGATAATTTTGGTGTCTAACCGTATGTTCTGGGGGCCAAGGAATTCGCTGAAATCATTCATTATGTCGTGGGGTGATTAGATGATAGTAAAAAAAAAATTCCAGACAATATGGCCCTTTATTGTCGGTTGAGGGCCATTGTTTCACCAAACCATACTATATGTAGAGACAAACTATATATTTATGGACATAGGAACATGAGTGATACGATAACATCCCATACATGCCTCTCAGGGGCTCCGGGGCCACATGGGCCGGCCCTGAAAAGGGGGGTACAAGCTGTTTTAAAAAAGCAAATTCGATCCACAAAGCACGAAAATAACCCCACAAAACTAGCAATGTTCAGTTTAATCCTTTGGGCATGTTTCTGCTGCAACCTACGGCAGCACACGCCCAAACGACTGTACATTCTAAGCCACCCCTAGTGCATCTACAAGCAAGCGTACTGCATGGGGTGTCACTCTTGCATCTGCATCTGATGAGCCACATGGCAGACTCCGGAGGAATTGTCCTGTTGTAATGTTCTCAATTTAGTATCCTTCACTCAGCAATACAGTTCCGATGGATTACGATCTTCCAGTGAACAACACCCAATAGCTCGGTGATGAGCTCCCTTTACGTTCCCTGCAAATGCATCATTCATTGAGCAAGCCTACATGGCTATGGTGGGATGATGACGATACATTTCCAGTTATGGATGTCCATATATCGATTTGCCAGAACCCTGTCCATAACAAGCTGACATAAATACAGTCGGGCGTGTAAGCACTGATTCTACTACTCCGACGAGTGAGAGAGAATACAATCAAGCTCTCGCCACTTCCAAAGCTGTTCCGTTCCCAACAACGTATCAGCATGTAATCGTGTTATATCGACTAAGTGTATAAGTTGACAGGATTTCAATGTCAACAGTTGTTCTTTCTTTGATAGATGATTCCATTGTAACGCGATTCTTGTCAGCTTGTTATGGACAGAGCTCTTGCAAAACGCTGGGGGTATAGGCATCCAAAACTGAAAATATATCGTCATCACCCCACCTAAAGCATGTAGTCGTGCATTTGCAGGGAATGTAAAAAGATGTCACCACCATGCTATTGTGTGGCGTTCATTGGAAGATCCGCCGGAACTTGATCCGGAATTGTATTGTTGGGTTAAGGACACTAAATTGAGAATATTACAACCGGTAAACTTGCTCCTGTGGCTCATCTGATGTGGATGCAAAAGTGACACCCCAAGTAGAGGGATTTCGGGCTACAACGCATGCGTCGACATAATAAGTAAATATCTCAACCAAACATGCAGCCGAAACATATTCGTTGTGTTTAATTACGTCACGATTCTACTCACACCTCATCCGTGGTCGGGACTGACAGAACTGTGACAAGACTGAATTCCGAGTTACTCGATAATGAACATTTTCTGCTGATGGTAAACAGAGCGATAAGCCTTTTGATTGGCTGAAACTTTAGAACGCAATAACTCTCGTCTCTATCTAAATGAGGTAGAATGTTCAAACTTGGTGTAGGCGTTCATTAGGTGAATGCCTTAATGGAGTCCGATGATGAACACTGTCTGCTTACGGTAAGCAGAGATAAGAAACCTAATTGGTTGATGCTTTGAGGCACGATAACTTTGGTTATAATGATGAAACTCTGAATATGGATCCATTATATCATTACCTTGACTAAGTTCGATGGTGAGAATTTTCTGTTTAGACTAAGGAGCGATAAGCAATTTGATTGGTTAAGACTTTGGAACATAAAAACTCTGCTTTTAATTGAGTAGAATGTCATCTATTTATTTTAGTATTTCGGCGGGGGACATCAACCTCACTGTCGACTTGTTAAATCACATAGCTGAAAAACAACAAATCAATCGTCTTGTGGTATGGGGGCCTCGTCCTCCCGGAGCAAATGCGTTTTTCTGCTCCTCTATTCCGTGAGTTAAGCAACTGTAAAGTTCTCTAATGGCTTGTATCCGACCTGAATTCCATCTACCCAATCACACTGCTGCAGCTGCAGTCACAAATAATAACCGATGCCCGAAAAAATGTCGCACAAGTAGAAATGAAATGAAATGTGGTTTTATGGCACGTCAGCTCCAACCGGGCTATATGCGCCAAACATATGGTGAATATTACAAGACAGGCTACATTATATCACAGAAAAACATTATATGCATAAATAAAAACAAAAGACATTTACTCAATACGAGTAGATTCTAAATACAGTAAACCATTAGCAATAAGTAAATGGGAAGAAGAGAATAGTTTTATACTTGAAGAACGTGAAACCTCATGTATATTCAATTTGGTCTATAAAACGAGCACTGATACTAGATTACAAAATTTTCAATTTAAATACCTCCATAAAATTATATATACAAACGACCGTTTATTTAAAGTCCAATTAAAGGAGTCTTCATTGTGCGATTTTTGTTATTCAAATATAGAAACCCCGGAACACCTTTTTATATACTGCAATTACGCCCAGGTAATATGGAATGATTTACATGAAATCTTCTCAACTAATGACATTTCATTACAATTACAACTTACGAACATTCATTTCGGTTTTCTGAAAGAAACAGTTTTTAAATCATATCGTGAATTCTTATTTGTAAATCATTTAATATTTTTAACAAAATACTACCTCTACAAATCGAAAATAGAAAATATCAGACCGACAATTATTAATTATCGAAACTACCTGAAAGGTAAACAACAGATAGAAAATGAATTAAACGAAACCTTAGTAAATAAATGGGATTATACCATATGAATATTATGCATACCTCTAGTATTCCATTCCTAGTATTCCAACCCCTTAATACCTGTTGCTATCTTTGTATTTTTTTGTTTTTTTTTGTTTAGTTTTTTTATTAGATTTTATTTTCTTTGTGAATATATTTGTTCTACTCAATGTAATATAGTATAGCCTTCAACATTAAACCGACGCTATCTGTATGATGCTACACACTGTGATTGTAATATGTGAACTATGTACTATGCTGTTATTTGATTATTTGAAATAAAGATTTTTTTAAAAAAAAACCAAAAAAAACCCCCAAAAAAACAATATCACAGTTAGTAAAATTAAAAATAAAATACAACTTTTATGCATATAAATATTAAATACAAAAATGAAATGATATATATATATATATATATACACAATTAAAATTTATGATAAAATTCTGTCTCCTTTAAAAAGTCTAGTATGTTACAATATAAACCCGGTTGGGCAAATAGATGACATAGAGACTGACAACGGTAATATTTCGATCTTATGTTCCTGAGATGATTGCACTCAATCAAAATGTGCTTCACAGTCAAAGGAACATGACAGTGAACACATTCCGGTTGAGGCTCTCGCTTCAAAATGAAAATGTGTGTTAAAAAGGTATGACCAATGCGAGAACGACACAAAACAACTTCATCCCTCCTGTTGGTTCTATAGGAGTTGGGCCAGTCTCCTAGGAGAGGCTTAATGTGATGAAGTTTGTTTGTGCCTGCAAGATCCCAAGACCGTTGCCAGTGGCCATATATAAAAGAATTAATGAGGGATTTAAAATCGGTGAATGATAAAAGGAATTTTGATATGGGGAGATCTAAAGCAGACTTGGCAGCTAAGTCTGCCTGATCATTCCCTTTAATATCAACGTGACTGGGCAGCCAGCAAAGAACTGTGTCCTTGCCGATAAACTCGTGTGATAGTAGCAGACGATAAATGTCTGCTACTAATGGGTGTACAAGCTGTTTATTGTTTATTGCTTGTAAAGAGGACAGAGGATCAGTAAATATAACGTGTTTTAAAATAGAAGATGATTGAATGAACTCCAAAGCCTGAAAGATGGCCTGAAGTTCAGCAGTAAATATGGAAGCAGCAGGTGGAAGTCTTACAGAAATGATTCCAGATGGTGTGATTGTCTGACGTTCGATTGTCTGCATGCTTGTCGATCCGTAACACATCTGAAAGTCATCAACATAATGAGAGCCGTCGACCCCGCGTTTAAGGCACGTCGGTATCGTATTTATTTTGATAGAAAAAAGTGTGGGAGACAATATACTTCCCTGGGGAACTCCCATTTCCTCGGGAAATGGGTCAGAGAATATTGATCCCAAACGTACCTTAAACGACCTATCTTCTAAGAAGTTTTTAATGAAGATAGGTAAGCGACCCCGCAGACCGAGGTTATGCAGGTCGCGCATGATACCATATTTCCATGTGGTATCTTATGCTTTCTCCAGATCAAAAAATATAGCAACTAAATGTTGTTTCTGGATGAAAGCATCCCTGACAAACGTTTCAAATCTAACGAGATGATCAAGAGTGCTCCTTTGGGACCGAAATCCACATTGGAGATCTGTAATGAGGTTGTTGGACTCAAGGTACCAAACAAGCCTTCGATTGATCAATCTCTCCATGGTTTTGAAAATGCAGCTAGTTAAAGCGATCGGGCGATAATTGGTAGGATTCGTAGAATCTTTACCAGGTTTAGGGATGGGAATTATGGTGGCTTCATGACACGAAGGGGGGAAAATCCCATCAACCCAAATCCGATTGTAATGATCTAATAATATTAAGAGGGTAGAAAAAGGTAAATGTTTTAGAATTTGGTAGTGTATTTCATCTGGACCAGTTGCAGTATCTCGAGCTCGCTTTAGCGAATCCCGAAGTTCTGTAATAGAAAACTTGTCATTATAACATTCATCATTACGGGACTTGAAATTAAGTCGCCTTTTCTCCTGTTGATGTTTAATGGCCCGAAAGGCATCCGAGGAGAAATTGGATGATGAATTGAATGAGAAAGTACTGGCCAGAGAATTAGCAATATCAGGAAATCTTGTTAGGGTGGTATTATCAACATTTAGATGGTTAACTTATAATGCACTACTTTTACCTTTAATCCTACGAATCCTATCCCATACCGATTTGGAAGTGGTACGGGAATTGATCCTTGAGACATAACATTGCCATGAAGACTTCTTTGCTTGGCGTATGGTTCTACGAGCCTTCGCCCGGACCATTTGGTATGCTGCAATATTCTCCATAGAAGGGTGATTCTCAAGGCGTCTTAAGATACGATCACGCTCTTTAAGACGCACAAGTAGAGTGGCGCCAGGCAAAATGTTTTAATCCATAGACAACTCAGTACAAATCCGTGGTATTCAATTAAAAGAAAAGTAAAATGAGAGGTTTTTTTTAGACTTCGGGCATCTTATTTTGCCAACTAGATGAAATAATTTTTTTCACTTTACCCGTTTACCCGAAAAGTCAGATTGCCCGAAAGATAGGGGACCATCTGCCCTCCCCCCCACTGCCGGCTCGTACAACTATTTGATTAATAAACAAGACCTTTTATAATGAAATAAATGGTGTAAACGTCAGCGAGGGGTAGTCCAATATCAGTCTATATTATTAGTATGTCTCTCGATCATACAGTTGATGTATTGATATAATGATATGATAAATTTACATTACATTTTCGACTTTAAAACTATCGCATAAAATTCTTGGCTAAACACAAATGATTGAAATGAATATGATTATGTATTCACGTAAAAGATCCCTTGGCAGATGGAATTCGATATAAGAGTAGGCCGTAGCGCCGCTGCCCGGGCAAAATTTCCCTCATAACACATTGTATGGCGTATGCCCGTCTTCATCAGCCAAGTTTAGGAGCAGAACAGTAGGACGTTAAACCCCATTTCATTTCATTTCATTTCTAACGTTCTTACATTGTCCAACAAAGCAGCCATTTTTTTACTAGATTATTTATTGACATTATGAATAAATAATTCTGAATACGTCATGAATAATTATATCATTTCTGGGTTTAGTGATGACACCGACGAAATGATCACGAAAAATTTACAATTGCTTTATTACACAACTCAGTGTTTTGTGTAATCGACCCCACCCTCAACAACACAACGATTTATATAACTGTCATACTTATCTAGAAATTGGAAATATATATGCGCGCATATATTCCCATACCCTTAAAATTTATTCCCAAATACATTTGTGCCAATTGCACAGTACATGTATATTTAAAGTCAAAACAAAGTTTTTAAAAATAACTGGTGGTCGCAATCTCATATATGAAACACAGTGAAATTCAAACAGTCAACCATTAAAACATAGTTAGACAGTAGTCCTTTGTTGTTTTAGGCCATTATTTCAAAGAATGTACTGTTTTTGTGAACACCTACTCACAACTTCCAAAAACTGTACTTTCTTTGACCTAAGAATGTACAGTTTTTGGAAAAAATAGTACATTATTAAACTTAAGAAAGAACAGATTTTCAGATAACTAGAACAAACATATTTATTGCAATTTTTGAAGCAATACTACAGTCAAATGAATCAAAATTTCATGGACAAGTTCATTCCTGGCATTGAAAGTTTGAACTCTCTGAGTTCCTTATGTTCTTTGTCACTGGTTTCCTCATTAACGCAACGTTCTTGCTTAAATTTAGTTGGGCTTGTATCCACCAATTCTTCCAATTTATGTTTTTTGGAACCACTATGCAATACTGAACTCACAGAGGCTTGCTGGGCATCACTTGTTCTTTTATATGCTCGTACAGCATTAGATCGGTGTCCAGTCGTTTCAGTGATCAATTGCTCGTCCACTCCAGCTTGATATAAACGAGTAGCAGCTGTGGCACGAAGGGAATGATTAGTAAAGTATCCAATTATACCAGCCGACTGACATAAACGTTTAACAGTGGACTGTATGGTATGAATTCCTACAGGAGAATCACAGTACCAAACATCAGAGCATGGCATCTTCTTGGGACGCAGATAAAATGCATCTACTGTACCGTTTTTTGGACGCAGAGCTATATACTTTTCATATAATCTAACTGGACATCTTAATGGGTTAGAATTTTCATAAGCTCTTGTCATTTTAGGACTGACTTTCCTGTGATCTAAACCACCTTGGTTTGTCTTTGAAACATCTTCTATGAACTGCAGATATTTTTTACCTTCTAAGTCATACATAACAGACAATTGAGTGTTCATACCAAACCTTAAATTCCGGTGTTCTTGAGCAGCTCGCAGTGCAAAATGTAATCCAAACAAGAAAACAAGAGTATCCAATAACTGCTGTGGGTTACTTTCACCTAACAAGCCTTTACTCCATAAAATCTCTTCTTGTTCTATTGTAATAACTTCTGACTTCTTGTTATAATACCCAGTCCAAGTCTCGACAACTCCTTCATTTTACTGTTCAGAACACTTCTTAAACCCTGATATTCTTGATCATCCATAAAGGCTATTAAACGTCCATTCTGACGAAGGTAGTGCTGTATAGATATAATAATCTCATACAAAGTATTTGGTTTATAATTATCACCGGATTTCTTACGCACTTCAGGCTATAAAAAAGGAAAGTGCCTCATTCAATTCTTGACTGGAAAGATTTAATAAACCTTTTTCTTCAGAGTTATTATTGTTTCTGTGTTTCTTCCACATACTAAATAAATTAACTGCCCATCTAGTTTTATTTTCAGTTTTAATACTAAGACCACTTTTAACCAAATTCTTTAGATCAGAATCGTCCAGGGGCTTGGAAAACCTCAGTGAAGTCTTGGCATTTTCTGGCAAATTTGATGTTTGAACATCGCTTATATCCGAGTAGTTCAAATCAAAGTTTGGTAACTGTTTGGCTTCTTTTACATAATTTTCCTCCAAATTCAGAGCATCACTAAGAACAGTATCCGTTTCTAAATTATAATCATCTATTTCACAAGTCTTTGTTTGGGTAATAAATATTTCATCATCACTAGAACCTGACATCTTGACACTTGAAGCATCAACTATTCAATGAATGAATGCATGAATGTTTAAAAGTGTACATTCTTAAAGTAACAACTGTCTTAAAACAACATTCAGTAGTGAGCTGTGTGCATGCTCATTTAATGCAGATACTATGTTTTAAGACAGATAAAGGCCACAAACTGTACTTTCTGTCAACAGAAAAAACAACTTCGGGGTTAACACCCCTCAGTTGTTTCTTCTGTTGACAGAAAGTACAGTTTTCGGCCTTTATCCCTTACATATATATACTAAATGGGGTTAGCTTTCCGTATCTAACCGCACATTAACAAATACATTTACCTCACTAAATTCACTGGTTTTCAAGTTGTTTGGGATCAAATCCACAAACAAATACCGAAGAAACCGTTCACACTTGGAAAGGAAGTGGCTATTTGCTACATGTCGTAAGCAAGAATTTCAAAATAGCTTTACGACTACAGACTGCAATTATTACCCGATTTTAATGAAACTTACAGATTATGATATCGGGTTACCACACATTTCATGTGGTATGGCTACAGTCCTTGATGATCAAATAATGTCAATAAACTCACAGATTATAATAACATTAATAATATTTAAAAGTTCGACCACTTTCGGTTAGCGGTTTCCGAGGTATCAAGTAACCACACGTTTCATGTGGCACGACTGCAGACCGCAATTATCAGCCGATGTCTATGAAACTGACTGAATATGATAACATTAATAATATCCCAGAGTAGCTATATTTCGACAACTTCCGGTTAGCGGTTTCCGAGATGTCAGGTTACCACACAATTCATGTGGCACGTCTACGGACCGCAATTACCAACCCATTTTAATGAAACTTACAAATTATGATTACAATAATAAGATCTCAGAGTTGCCAAATTTTTGACCACTTCCTGTTAGCAGTTTTCCGAGATGTCAGTTTACCACACATTTCATGCTGCATGACTGCAGGCCGCAATTATCAACCCATTTCAATTACATTAATAATATCTCAGACTAGGCAAAGTTTCGACCACGGCTGTAGACCGCAATTATCAACCGATATCCATTAAACTTGCAGATTATGATTACAATACAGTCACGTCGTGCCACATGAAATGTGTGTCAAGCTGATATCTCGGAAACCGCTAACCGCAAGTGGTCGAAAGTTTGGCTACTCTGAGATATTATTAATGTTATCATATTTTGTAAGTTTCGTGGATATCGGTTCATAATTGCGGTCTGCATTCGTGCCACAAGAAATGTGTGGTAACACTTTTTTGATGTCTATATGATCGTATCGATTCATACTGTTTGTCTATTGAAATCAAATATCATCATGAATATCTCTTACTTCAAACAAAGATTGGTTTTTAAGGCTAATAATACAGTTTTTGCCAAAATGACATTGCTGCCGGTAATAATGATAATCTTGGATTTATGTAATGTGATCGTAAATGGCATAAGCATTACAGGGTGAAAATTTTGGAAAGTAGAAACCATTTTGTGATATCTATATGACCGTATCCCTTTATTTGATATGTTGATTTAAACTAAAAGTTAAAATTTTCAATACGTAGCAAGAAATTATCATTTAAAAAAAAAAAAATGATTTTAAAGGTTAAAATTCAATTTGGGACAAAATGGTGTCACTTGCGGTGTCAATTATAAATTCTAATCAATTTGATTTAACGTACGTTTGCTTTATGCATCAAATGACATAACTTTTATGGAAAGCCATTAATAATTGACCCTTTTACAGGCGAAATAACGTGAAAAGTGTCTCATGCCAAATTGCCCATTTCTCGGCAACTGCTCATATTACAAACTAATTTCGGCATAGATTGTCTTCGTACAGATATATGCTACAAGTTTCTGAAGTATGAACATTACATAGAAATAATTAAAAATATGAAAAGCCTGAATGGGTTGTAAATTGCTTAATTTTACACTCTTTTTCCCCTTTAAATCGAAATGGCGCAAACACAGAATCAAAATTAAAAAAATTGAGTTCGACATTTTTTCGCCTGTCACAGGGGCATTCTTCTTGATCTATAAGATTTGTAAAAATTAATATTTCATTGGCAACAAAAAGTTGAGAATTTGCACCATAAAACATATGAACTTTGTATTATTCATATCGAGCAATAAATAATTAACCTAGAGTCTATAAACTGGAATTAAAAGGTAAAAAAATCCTAAACATTGGTTATTTCTCGACAAGGAGAGATGCTAGAAGCAGTTTTTGATATCTTTATGATTGTATTGATCCAATCAATATGTCCATTGGAATCAAATATCATAATGTTCACCAAATGAACATCTACATCAAGTTTAACCATTCTACCTCAATTAAAAGCAGAGTTGTTATGTTCCAAATTGCTTATCGCTCCTTAGCCTAAGCAGAAAATTCTCATCATCGAACTTAGTCAAGGTAATGATATAACGAATCTATACTCAGAGTTTCATCACTCTCACTTTTTTAAAACCAAAGTCAGAACTAAAGTTATTGTGCCCCAAAGCATCAACCAGTCAGATTGCTTATCTCTGCTTGCGGTAAGCAGACAATGTTTATCACCAAACTCCATCAAGGCATTCACCTAATCAACGCCTACACCAAGTTTGAACATTCTACCTCAATTAGAAGGAGAGTAATTGTGTTCCAAAGTCTCGACAAATCAAACTGCTTATCGCTCTGCTCACCCGAGCCGAGCTGAACAGAAAATGCTCATTATCAGACTTCGTCAAGGAATTGATGTGATAAAAATATACATCAAGTTTCATCACTCACTTTCTTAGAACTAAAGTTATCGTGCCCCACATCATCAACCAATCAAATTGCTTATCTCTGCTTACATTAAAGATACATTATGGGAGATTTTTATAGAGAGTTGGCCATTCTTGCTATAACAGTTCAAAAGTAGATGATGAAAGAAGGATATATTGAAAATTTCAGTCAAATTACTTTATTCTGAACATAGTTATCATCGTTGTAATATTTGACTAGAAATGGTAGTGAAATGTGCCTTCACCTTGGCCGAACGTTTGATTGACAAGCGTTGTTAACTCCACCTACATATCTCGATTATCAAGTAAAGTTTTCAATGGCATGCGGAAACGCTCTACAGCGGCCTCGCTAAGTACACTCTATCATTTAGCCTCGATCTAACTGACGTATTCTCATCAGGATGCGCCATATTTGAATTAATTGATAAGTGAAATCCTATTTAAATCCGAGCTGTAGCCGAGCCATCCGTGGGTCTACAGAGTTGATTTTGGGCTTGTTGTTTAAATAAAGATCTAATTTATAATTTCTATAACATCTGAAGCCTAAATTACGACTTGCAATAATCAGATTTTGCTCTTGCATAATGTATGTTTAAGCAAAAATACTCATCTTTGAACTACATCAAGGCATTGACCTAATAAACACCTACACCAAGTGTGAACATTCTAGGTCAATTAAAAAGAGAGTTATTGTGGCGGGCAGGCAGAGAGACAGACAAACCCTTTTTAATAATCCCCTGCTTTTTTTCGAAAGGCGGGCGACAAAAATACTTTTTTTCCCCAAATGACATTTCTTCCGGTGACAATGAAAATGTTAAATTAGTTTTATTTAATCACTAGCAGGATACCCGGCTTCGCTCGGGGGTCATAACTCCGAAACCGGAAGTGGTAGACTAACGCCACCTGACCTATGTTACTCCCCGGTCCGAGCTACCCCTATACCCCAAATTTCAGACTCTGGGCAGACCTAGTGTAGCCGCCAACCCCGAACAGACCGGTTTCGCTCGGGGGTCATAACTCCGAAACCGGAAGTGGTAGACTAACGCCACCTGGCCTATGTTACTCCCCGGTCCGAGCTACCCCCATACCCCCAATTTCAGACTCGGGGCAGACTTAGTGTAGCCGCCAACCCCAAACAGTAACTCCGAAACCGGAAGTGGTAGACTAACGCCACCTGGGCTATGTTACTCCCCAGTCCGAGCTACCCCTATACCCCAAATTTCAGACTCAGGGCAGACTTAGTGTAGCCGCCAACCCCGAACAGACAGACAGACAAACGACAGTCACAAATATTAGTATAGGTAGATAGATAAATGGCGTAAGATCATATGGGGAAATTCTTTTTATGAAAATCAAATAATGATTGACACTTTTATATGCCAAACACTTGTAGAAAATCGTCTATCTCCCGAAAATAATTAAGATCGTAATAGATGGACCGTATTTGTGATTGCGTAGTAAGTGTGATTTCATTACCCCCTCGCTTGTACGTGAGAATGAGTAGGGTCGCCTGTCCAACCTCGTGGGTTTTCTCCGGGTCCTCCGGTTTCCTCCCACTGTTAAAGACGCAAGCGAATTGTGGAAATAAAATTGAAACATATGTTAGTCCCGAAATGAGCTAGTTTGTGTCGAGTGGACGTTAAACCCCATTTCTCTCTCTTCAAACCATTCTGTGGTATATGTATGATCATTATTTTAAAGGCTCAATACCACTCTTGTTGTAACTGAATAATATATCCCAATCTTTATTCTGGTCAACAAATTGTACTATTTTACAATATTTCAATTAATTGATGATACAAATTTCATCTTAACATACCTTATTTAAAAATTTTGAAAAATTCAACATAATGGTTTGAAAGGTCTAACGTAAACCTTTTCAAATGAAACTTCGATTTAAAAATATTTTCGAACCCTCTGGACAAGTAAAATAGGATGTAATGGATAATTTACACAACAGGTAGGACACTTAAACATCTAGTACTTAGATAGAGATATTATTTATTTTCTGGAGCTTTCAAGCCAGCAAGAGTGTTATTGCCCCTTTAAACAAACAAAAGGCTTAAAATTCAGTTTTCGCAAAATGACGTCATATCCGGTGACAGTGAAAGCGTTAAAATGGTTTGACCTAGTCATGAGTGGCATTCGGCATCAAATGGTGAAAGAAAATTGAAAATCGAATAATAAATGATTCTTTCACAGTCACAGGCAAAATAGCGTAAACTGTGACTTATGCAAAATTGACTAATTCTCGGCAATTGCTCAAATTACAAATTACTTTTGAAACACACTTTCTTCGTATGGAATATTGTTACATGTTTATGATAGTTACAAAGGAATATTTTAAAATATGAAAAGCCTGGATGGATTGTAAATAGCCCATTTTTACACCTTTTTTCACCTTTAAATTGAAATGGCGCAAATACAAGCCCTGTAGTAGGGACATTCATCTTGATCTCTCAGATTTGTAAAAATTAATATTTACTTGCGAAGTTGTAGTTTTTGGCAAAATTACATCATTCCCGGTGCCGACAGAAAACTTTATCCGTTACAGAAAAAAAAAGACATTTTGGAACACGGAGTATATGAACTTTGTTTTGTACAACTCGAACGATAAATAATTACTAGGACCGGAAAACTGAATTAGCCAATGGCGGCTAGCGCAAAGAACCGAGAGAATTTATTTTCACATTTTTGCCCAAGTCCGTAGACCCTTTAATCCTGTGCATAATGCCATAAAAAAATTCATAAATAAAAAAGTTTTTTGTCAAATGTTGGCGCCAAATATCTACGACGATTTGTCGAAAAACAAAAATCTAAACTACCCTGGCTATGTGCCCGGCCTTGAGCTATGTCAAAATGTATCAAATGTGAAAATCCGCCGATTATTGTAAATATTACGGCAATGTTTAAAAACGACAACGCCGATTTCGGACATTTCGCGTTGTCGCAGAACGTTCGAATTAGCTCTATAATCTCTAAGTCACACCCAGTTTCGCAGTAAAACCGAATTGATACGGCAACTAGTTTCTGAGATATGCTCAAGTGGAAAAATTATAATAAGAATAATTTTAACAAAAACAATAGTGTTTTACACAAACTACGCAAATAACCAAAATCTTAACATACCGAAGCCCCATTAGTAGTTGAACTCGCTACAGCAACCAATGACGGCCCGTCAGTAATACAAAAGGTACTGTGACATGCCACAACTAAGGAACATAAAACCAAGGCAGCGACAACTTTCATCGTGATGAATTATTTTAATAAGCGATAACTCGAATTAATACTGGAGAACAAATTTGTTTCACGTCTGCACGGCTCGAGCTCTGTGTTGCTGTCTGCCTTATGATGAGATAATCGTTGACTTCTGCGTCAGGGGCGTACATAAAGATTTTGTTTTGGGGAGGGGGGGGGGTAGCAAAAATGCGATCAACTGATGTCCCTAATCCGAGTGTCGCAGTCAGGGGCCAAGCACCACAGATGAGAGTTTTCTAGGGGGCAGTAGCTGATCTGGATACTGGGAATAGGGGGTGGGGGTCCAAATCTAGGGCGCCATCCATAATCACACCCCACAATGAATGTCAACAAGAGAGGGAGAGAGAAAGAGAGGAATGGAGAGAGATAGGGAGTTTAGCGTCCACTCGACACAGACTAGATCATTTCGGGACTAACATATGGTTTAATTTTATTTCAATAATTCGCTTGCGCGTTGGGGTCTTTAGCAGTGGAAGGAAACCGGAGGACCCGGAGAAAACCCACGAGGTTGGACAGGCAACCCTACTCCATGTCAGTAGTAGAGAGGGTACTTCGGAGCAATTTTGGAATTCCAGACATTCCAAAGGTCTGACGTCACACATTCCTAAGGTCTGACGTCAGAGCATTCCACAGGTGTTCTATTTATAGTTTGAATATGGTTATTGTTGACTGAACAATGAGGTTATGAATAATAAAAAAGGTATGCAGGTGTTGTATTCTTTGATCGTGTTTGACTTTTGTAACGAGGGTATGGGGTCCACGAATTGTTTATTGGGGGGGGGGGGTAGGGGAAGATATTTCGCTTTATAGGCAGGTGTGCAGAGGTTACATTGAGTTCACGCCAAGCATAGCTATACCTGCATTCAGGGACAATGATCTCCGCTATTAAGCTTGACAGTTGAGCATGTTGTGATTGTTTATCAAAGGCTGTTTATATCCCACACACCATACTCCCCCCCCCCACACCCCCGTCCTAACCTAAAAAAAACCACTTCACAGGTCTACACTCTTCAATCCGTGTCGATACTAAGAAACCAACAACAGCCTTTTTTTTTTTTTTTATAATATTTTATTTAGCCATCATGTTATATATATATATTTTTAATTTGCTGGCAGGTTCCAATCTGCTAGCTCCCTATAAGTGGCGAGAACGTTGATTATGTTCTTGAACGCAGGGTTCGTTCCCTCAACCATCCTCAACCGTGTCAGTATGTAGTCCGTAAAAGCTAACAATCTGCAGAAAAGAACAAATCAGATAGGTATTGGTAAAATAAAACATACCAAGTAGAAAAAATCACCAAAAAACTTACGTTTCTTTTTCCTGCTCAGGTGATGGCCTTATAGGGGTTATATATGGGTGGTGTGTCGCCAGTAAATTATTGGCGTCGAACAGAATATCCCTTAGTTGGATAGCTATAGCAGGTGTTCCAATAGCATTGAGACACGGTGCCAATGTACACAGCATTAGGGTAATTATGCTTTTCAAGTAAGCCTGAACCTGGTCAATACTGTACCTTAAACAACAAAAAATATAATATTATAATTTATATTAAAGATATTTTCAAAGTCAAAATATTAATAGTTTGGTTAATACCAATAAATGTATGCCAATTTTGGTGTGTATGTGTGTGTGTAGCTTGAAAAAGTAGAAACATTCGAGTATGATGAAAAGTAGGGTGGGCTGATGCCATGGAGGTACAGTGTGTGGTTCTCTTGCACTTACCATTAAGCATTGCTTTCAACATAAAGTTCACGGTCTCTACGTATATGCAAGGTAATATAGCGTCTTAGGATCCTAACCGGGTTAATATTTGTTGAATATGTTTGACAAATATGGTTGCTTAGATATGAACAGTTTTAAAAATAAGCAAAGCAGACGAAAGTCGTATATTAATCTCAATTGTTAGGAGAGCGATTTAGCTAATTTACGCGTGTCTTTAATTACGCACTACAAAGGCCGTCCTACGAGGGTCGAGTGAAAAGTAAACATGAAACGCTGTTTTAAAAGTAGGTTTCGAATCACAATTTTGAAGAAATAATAAAAAAACTTACATTTTGAGACGGTCTTGGTTTTCTTTTTTTACAAAGTCGACGAGAGTTGATAATGCTTATTCGTTCAGAGGCGAGAATAATTTTCACAGACAAACGGTGGGTACTTATAAAGAAAAGTGAATACTTTTATGAGCAACTATAAATCGTTGGGAGGGTCGAGTTGTTCTAAGATATTCCTTTTAAAATATTATACATTAAAACTAGACAATACTCCGTTATGAATAATTTTAAAATAAATATCTCCACTTAAAAATATTATTCATGAAAACTAGTCAAATGTTCATAAAGTTTAACATTAGGTTTTGTCTGTTAAGAAGGGGGCAATTATGCGTCGTACTCAGACACCAGCTATAAACTGTCGGTGTTTTTATCAAGTACTAGACATAACCAATGACGCGAAATAATTGCCAGAAAGACGTGTGATGTCTGTCGGCGAGCGAGTAGCTGAAAAAACCCCTACTGGCAGCGAGTGGGTTTAAAAGACCAAGCGTCTAGCTACTTGTCAAAGCAGGTGTCAGTGGCTGACCGTTTAACCTCTCGCCACGAAGCATGCTACATTGAGTGTGTATATCTCGTAAGACCTTGTCTTTTAGTATACGCCTAGCAATTACTGGGACAAATTCGGAAAATAAGGTCAGTTTTTTCCTTTAAAGATACATTGTTTAAGATTAAGATAATTATTATTATTTTTATTATTCACTCTTTTCGAATTGTTTGGGGTCTCTGAGTACAAGATCTTGTACATATATTTTGTTTTTTATGTAGAATTGTTCAAAGTGTAGATTATAGCCAGGGTTAAAAATTCAGACAATTTCGACAGTTTTATCAAGAAAGTTGTGTTTGAAAAGTAAAATATTATTGTATCCGTAAATCGCAAAGCCTGGTGTTGTTAGGGTATCACTCGATGTGAAGATTATTAGCCCGGTTGTCAAACCTCACCCCAGATGTTTACATTCACGAGGATTACATTAACGATAGATTATTATTTATTAGCGATAGTATTACATTAGTAATAAACGATTGGTCGTTTCTTAAATTAAATTCTTAACATGTTACGGTGTTAGTTTTGTAAGAGTTTTTGATTGTGAAATTTGAATGTATATAACGTTATCAATTTATGTCGTGGTCATATAGAAAACGCCTGGATAAACACGATACATATACATTACGGTTATGGTGTCGAGATATTTGGGTCGTCGCGATAACCTGGGGTCTGGGACGGTTCTCAATTGTTGGCGAAAATTACTGGATAATCTACCACATAAAAAACCAAACTCACGGTTACGCAAGGGTAATGGAACCTTTCGGCTAAAGGCTCGGTAAGTGTTAGATCTTATGAAGCCAGGCCGTTTTTGCTAGATTCTATAAAGTGAGTCTGAAATATATCTCACAATTCACTTGGCGCATCTATTATTAGAAACAAAATAGATCCGAGGAGAATGAAGCGTGAATCACGATGAAGAATTAAGAAGATTGTGAGAAGCCATACGGCTGATTCATGACGAGAGAAAATTACCATTTCAATTAAAACTTTTACAAACAAAATTTTAGAGAGGGTCATTGTAGACTAGCGAGATGTTTTGATAGATTCAGTACGTGGTAACTTAAAAGACTGGATAATCCAGACAATGACAGGCTTTCCGTCAAATTTTGAGGACCCAGCCAGACTAATATTCGTAGAATATTTGTTTGGATGATAGAGACAACTTTACCGTTAGATGTGTACTGTATAACTTCGTTCAACATGTAAGGGGAGGTAACTACATTCAACATGTAACAAACCTTGGAATCACACCGGCTATTATGAATTATCTTCAAATTGACATTTTTTCTAAGTTTGACTTTCTCGGTTCCTTGACCCATCAATCATTATGCAATGAGTTAGTAATACTTACCGTCATTATGCAATGAGTTAGTAATACTTACCGTCACGTTCAAGGTGTAAGGTCCCTTGTTTTTAACAAATAGACGTCGTTGTTTTTTTTAAAAATCACATGATTCTACAGTCATGTTGTCTATATTATATTCCTTCACTTTATCGTTTTTGGAATTCCACTCCGTCAAGAATAGATAGGGACCCCCTATTGAATCGAAAAAGCTGAATTCCGATTTCTTAGCCGCCTCGATGCATTCGGTTTTAGATTTGTACAAAACTCTGGAAGTCGCTAGGGTAATCACACTCTGTTTGAAAAATCCTCTGAATTGCCAGCGAAAACCTCCCGACAAACATGGTTTAATCATTTGCATAAAACTACAGGTTTGATTGTACCTAGTGTGTTCAACGAATGGGTTGTCTCCGGGGTTCCAAGACTTCAATATTAAGTTGCATCTAAAACATTTTACGCGATCGTAAGGTCCAATATAGATAAAGCCAGCCTTGCTCAAATTATGAGGTGTCGGCTGCTTATGCATCCAGCAATTATCAAAGGTGGCCAGACGATCGTTATAGAGTATATAAGGCTCCATCTTACTACACCATTTAAAAACCCAACACCTAGATCTAAAAAAAAAAAAAAAAAGTGAAAAAAAATTGTTACAGTCATGTACTTTTGATTATTATTAAAACAAATTTTCTGCTTTCTTAGAATGGATGCGTTTGAAACCTACACACACGCTCAATGGGGTGAAATACTACAGATTACAGACGAATTTGAATATTGGACTGCAAGTCAAACCTTGGCCGTTAACGAAGCTCTAGACCACGTCGAGAATGAAAATCATAATGAAACACAGGGGGTTAAGCGGCAACTGTCTGACCCTGACACCGAGGATGACTCTGAAGAAGAAGAAAGGTTAGAAAAAAGCCCCCGACCGGTGGTTAGTCCGATATTATTTTCAGATGACGATAGCGACTTTGACACGTCGCAGGTGAGCAAAAAAACTTTACACGATATTCAAAATAATGTGAAACCTAATTCGTCTACAGAAAGTGAAAAGATCGATCCGCTAATTGCACTATTAACGAGTGACATAACATTGCCTTCTAATATCCAATCTTTAGTGGCTAAGGTTTGTGACGAAAAAGACGACGAAGTCGTCGACATTTTTGATTTGTTAACACCACCGGATTTGTTTTTTTAAATACCATACCAAACCCAATCTCCATTTTTTTTTTTTTTTTTAAAGATTTGTCAAGTGGGGAGAGGTGGCGAAGATTTAGTAAGGCTGATTTCGGTGGAGCGCCGTTTTTCAAGAAAGTTTAATATCCATTCCGAATTAATGAGAATCGAAATTATAAACACGGAGGCGGTTACCACTCCTGACTGGCTAGAGCGGCTATTCACTCAGATATTAGAGACCGTCAGAGAAAATTTCAATGTTCAGCCAAACGAGAGGGTAAGAATACAACTAAATCATCCTGATTTGGACAACCCCATATATATTGCGTTTAGACCTTACGAAGAACTAACTTTGGAATTAATTTTGGAAGAGATTGCGAAAGTAATGCAGTCAAAAAAAACACTAGTTATTGACAATCAAACTTCTATATCCGTAACCTATGTAGCCTCTAAAGAGGGTGGTGCTTTTACAAATAAGGTTCTTTTGAACGAGGCTTTTATGAGTTCAAAAAAACGAACATTTATATCACCAGTTGCCAACTTTGGTTATCAAACTTGTTTCGGACAATCTATCGTCCTGGGTATAAATGAAATTTCTTATCGTAAGAAAATTTCACCGACAGTCGAAGAAACTAAACATTACAAACGTGTAGCAAACAAACGCAAGAAAAAACCGTTACAGATTGCTATGGCTATGGAAATGTATCAAGAGTACGGGGTTAACCCGTTAGTGCCTACAGGTCGTCCTGAATGGTGCATATTCCAAGAACACTTAAAAGCTAAATATCAAATTGTCATCTATGACGCACAGAGTGCAAATTGTGTCATATTCAGAGGTGTTGCGGATCCCAATGTACCCGTTTTAAGACTGTATTTAATGGAAAAACATTTTTATTATATAAAGAAAATCAACAGCTTATTTAATCAAGCATACTATTGTCCAGCGTGTGAAAAACCATATTCTGATAAGAATAAACATGTGTGTAAAGCGACATGTCGCAGTTTCCGTCAGTTAGATTCTTGTCCTAGGGATCGACCACGAATACAATGCGAATTTTGCCACCGTTATTTTAGAGGGTTGAAATGTTTGGAGAGACATAACCAAAATGTCCCACTATACACCGTGACGACGTGTGTGAAATATAGGGCATGTTTAAAGTGTTATGCGACAATAGACACACACGAAGATGACGCAATGAATAAACACACATGCGATGTGCACAAATGTCGTAATTGTGAGCAGCTGTGTAAACCTAACCATAGGTGTTATATGAAACGATTATCGGAGGACGTTGAAGTTGAGACCGTCAGATATTTTGTTTTTTACGACTTTGAGACTATTTTGGATGAAAATAATATCCATGTAGCGATTTTATGCGTTGCACACCGCGTGTGTCCTTTATGTTTGGAGAAAGACATTAACGAACCTTGTGACGGTTGTAACTTAAAGAACACTCAGAGAGAATGGATTTTTTATGGTAAATATTGCGTCTCTGAGTTTTGTCGTTGGATAGTTCAGACCGAAATAAATGTCGACCTCGAGGGTAAAAAAACTACCGTTCTAACTCACCGACACTCGAGGTTCATAGCACATAATAGTCAGGCTTTCGATGCTCTATTTGTATTGAGATATTTCGTCATACATACTAGAATTCTACCTCAAATCATCGCAAACGGGTCTAAAATCCTTTGTATGACTATAAACAATAATATACGTTTTTTAGACAGCCTGGCGTTTATGCATATGAAACTTACAGATTTTAGCAAAACATTTGATTTACCGATTACGAAGGGTATATTTCCGTATTCATTCCTTAAACCTGAAAATTTGGAATACAATGGTGAAATGCCACCGATAAGCTTTTACGAAACGTCAACTATGTCTCCGCAGGAACGTGATAAGGTTATTAAATGGTATAATGAACGCGTGTTACAAAACAATTATTTTGACACTAAAACAGAATTGACAAACTATTGTGTAAGCGATGTAATTCTCCTCAGGCTGGCATGCGCTCGGTTTCGTAGTCTTTTCATAGAACTGACCAAAATCTCGCCCTTTCAAATGGCTATTACGATTGCGTCCTTGTGTAACCTTGTCCACCGGCGAAAATTCTTACCTCCCTTTACGATTGCTATAGCACCCCAGGGTCAGTATGTAGTCGCCCGTCAGTATTCAAATTCAAGTATACGTTACATGCAATATCTGGAATACATTGAAAACCATCATATACAACATGCCCGTAACGGTGGTGAAAAGGTCATTTTCAATATGTATGTAGATGGGTGGTATATGGAAAATAATACCGAAGTGTGTATCGAATACTTGGGTTGCGTTTTCCACGGCTGTCTCTGTATAAAAAACAGAGAGCGAACATCACCATACAATAACAAAACTATGGCCACGTTGTACGAGGAGCACTTGGCACGTTTGGAACGGCTGAAGGCCCCCAACCGTCGCGTTCGTTGTATATGGGAATGCGAACACCGACAACTCGTAAATACCCAGGCGTATTTAGACTTTGAAACAAGAACACCACCTTTGACGGCCCCCTTGCAAGTACGTGACGCCTTTTATGGTGGCAGGACGAACTTATTAAAATTTTATCACAAGGCCCGTGAAAACGAAAGAATTCGATATCTGGATTTTACGTCACTTTACCCCTTTATCAATAAATCAGCGATTTATCCTGTAGGACACCCCTTGATTATTCTACGGGACTTCTTACCTTTGGAGAGTTATGTAGGGTTTGTTAAATGTCAAATCCTCCCTCCAAGGGAGTTATACATACCCGTCCTTCCGTTTAGGTCCAACGGCAAACTGTTATTTCCGTTATGTTCTAAATGTGCTCTGAATCGTAGCAAGACGGATTGTACTCACAATGCAGATGATAGGTCACTGACAGGTACTTGGGTTATATTTGAAGTTATCGCAGCGATTAAAAAAGGTTATCGCATACTCAAAATCTTCGAGGTATGGAATTTCCCACACACACGCCAATATTGCAGCGGTGACACCCCGATTGATCCGAAAGACTACGATATTCACGTGTCTACCGTCCGTGCCGACTATACTGATATCCCGGAAGACGATATATTTGCACAGCTACCCAAAAAAGACCTGTTCAGTGAATATATCAACATGTTTCTCAAAATTAAACAAGAGAGTTCGGGGTATCCAAATGAGCTTAATCCTTCGTGTAACTTGTGTGATAATCTAGATACGTGTTGCCATATCGACTGGCAGGTTCTCGAACAAAAACGTTTGGCATATATTAAAGCTTACAAACAACACGAAAACATTACTCTCGATGCAAATAAAATATCTAAAAATCCGGGGCTACGATACGTGTCGAAGACCGCATTAAATAGTTTATGGGGTAAATTCGCTGAAAGGTCGGATACGCGAATACAATCTGTTATCACACCCGACCCAACCGACTTCTACGATTATCTTTATGACGGTACAAAAGTTGTCAGGAATATCGAAATTCTCAGTGAAGAAATGGTCCTAGTTCAGTATACAGAGCGGCAAGATCTTGTCGCTAATGCCCCACACGTGAATGTGCCTATAGGGGCTTTCACTGCGGCCTACGGCCGTATGAAACTGTACGAATATTTAGATAAATTGAACCATCGGGTTCTGTATTTCGATACTGATTCCATCATTTTTACAGAGACCGATAATGACACGCCTGTTGCAACCGGAAATTATTTAGGCGAATTTACGAGCGAAACGTCGCCCGACTGTCGCATACTTGAATACGTCGCCACTGCCCCCAAATCCTACGCTTTGAAAATTGAAAACGAAAAAACACGTGAAATCTTTTATACCATTAAATCTAAAGGTATTACGTTTAACCACGATGTCTGCCAACGTATCGAGTTTCAAACGTTTGTCGAATTAGTGCACGATCACTGTCGTAAGGTCAAAGTCACATACCCGAAAGCTTTCCACCGCAGTAAAGTGTTTGTGGTTTCTATGAAAGAGAAGTCGAAAACCTTATCATTCAATTACGATAAACGTGTAGAAATTAGGGATTCCTATGATACAAAGGCTTATGGTTTTGTCAAGCAAAACGAATAGTGATACGTATGTCTGTATATATATATATATATATATATATATATATATATATATATATATATATATATATATATATATTATGATTGTAACTGTAATTACGTATATTGTAACACCATTTGTTGATAACCCTGTGCATATGTGATATAAAAAATATAAAAAAAATAAGACCTTGTTTTGTTTTTTCTAAAAAAAAACATTTTATTCAACTATTCTACATCTAGAGTTACATTTTAACATACATGAGGTCATACAGATATGGACATTTACATTTTAAATCTAAGAGCAATAAAACGCCGGACATGTCTGTCGTTTTCACGGTGATTTCGTGAAAATGTTTTTATAATTCTTTTCATGTTTTTACCTCTACAGCGATGATAGGGATAAAATACACAATATTGGCCACATACGTCACTGAACAAGTCCTGTAGATGCTTCCGGCTGTATACGAGTGGCAACCCCGTTTTCATAATCCTTTGCATAACGTCATTATGGCGGGGTTTAAGGCCAAAGGAATCAAAGTGTTCAACCTCATGGTGACCCACATAAAGAAGTAACCAATGTTCACCCTTCTTATTGGATGTATGGGTATTGTAAATATATAGTCCACGCTGTAACGTCTTGGGTAGTTTGTCACGGGCAAAAACACCTCGAAAATGAGGGGCTATTTGGGGGTCGCTTTTTAACATGACTGTGATATGTTTTGTATTCATCTCAAAAGTCTGTTATAACATTTCGAGCACTGTCTATTTCTATCTTGTTTTCAAACTCACTGTATAGAATCACGTTCACAGTAGATACCAAGGCTGTCCCGAATCGTATTTCGAGTTTTGCATTACCCGTTCTGTTGAGATGTACAGTATTGTCGTCAGAAAGTTCTGGGGTGTAATCAAAACAGAATATGCAGTAGCCGTTTCGATAACCATTCATCGTAATGGTGGGTCCTTTGTCCTGGAAAAGACTAGACGTCCCGGAAAATAAGGTGTTGAAAGCTCGTGTATAACCGTAACCTAGGGTTTCGCTGAAATTCGGACTCAGTGGTTTAGCGAAGACATCCTCCCCATTAACCTGGAGCGATATATGATTTATGTCAAAATTCTGCAGGCGATAAGGATTTTTATCGGCGACTCCTGAAAAGGCCTGGTTCGACACCAGAGCTACGAGAACTCGTCGAGGTGTTTGCCCTAAGAACAGATTATCCTTATCCAAACTTCGATTCCCCGCAGGTATAGTAAAGCTTTTTACATCTACGCGTCGAATAGGATAAATCGCATTTCGTTTCATCAAGGCACTGGCATGTGCGACTATGACGGAAGGGTTCAGCTTTAATCTACGTATAAAAAGCGACGCTTTTTCGATCACCACTTTAAAATCATTCGTGGCTGCCATGAGACAAAAGGCATCTTTAGAACGTACAAATCTAAGTCTCATATCAACTCCATTTAGTAAGTATTTACTCTGACTAAACAAATCCAGGTGTAGTTTCCCCAGCATATCCACAGATTTACTACCTTTGAAGGATTTGGCTCGAAACTTGAAACCATTATTACTGCCACCGGGGGTGTCTAAACGCCACTGGCATGATAATAAATGTGATTTTTGAGCATCCGTCCCATAACTCAAAAGATTCTCCAAATAACATCGGTAGGGATTGACGGCCGCTGGTTGTGATACTCTCTTGCCATTTAACGACACATCGATTTGACTAAACAGACTGTGTAAGAAATTATTCACAGGGCCCACGTTAGCGGCATCTGCTATATTCGTGCCATCTGAGTTTAAAATTTTGGCTCGTACGGTAAAGAAACTCTGAGCTAGATCTAAATATTCTTCACCTGCCCCCGACATGTAAAATTCGATTGGGGCGCCACTGTCTAGATTAGATATAGGATGATATTCGTGCCATTTCCCACTTTCAATATCTATTTTGGTGTTTGGTGCACTGAAGATATCGAGCCCGCTACTTAGGCATTCACAGGAACGTGGATCGATCATTTTTTTTTGGGGGGGGGGGGGTCTGTAACGGAGTCTGAATTTCAACTAAAAATGTCCGATGAGGTCTGCTTACGTCGCTTTCGCTTCTTACCCCGGGCTTGTTTTAGACGTTTGGCACCCCCTTGCCGAGTAGCCCCCTTTATAGGACCCGCGATGCTCTTGAGGGCTCTTGTACCCAGATCGCGACTCGCTTGTAACAAGTGTTGTTTAGCAGAGGTTTTTAAATTTTTACCGTGAAGAACGTCTCCAAAAATCTGGGCTCCCGTGGTGAGTGCTTTTTTCCCGACAGTTTTGGCTGCCGACTTTAAGAGGGGCGTAGCAACTCGAAATAAACTTGAGAAAACCGATCCTAAACCATAACCTTTCTGATACGGTGACCCCGTAAAAATTGGAAATCCGTCACCCGTTTGACTGAGGTAATAACGTCGTATCTTTGCATCGTCACACCTGTAGGGTTGTAGACACGTCATTATTCGACCTTGCGCAAGTGCAGTTTACAAAGAACGTGTCCAAATTCAAATGGTACTGGTTGTCCTAGTTCCGTGTAAAGTCCGAGTTCAACCGTGTCTATGTAATGTTTGTTGACTGGTATATAATAGGGGTTGTCAAACGTTTTATATACAGCCGATCCAAAGGGTTTAGCTAGATCCACCTGTATAGCTCGCAACAACGGTGCGCTTGTATCACCGACCAACTGATTTTCGATAATATCAGTGTAAATATAAATATTGTGAAAATTGGAATCTAAATCGACTTTTGTGTCACTTTTCACACTGCTTGTAAATTCATTCTCTTTCATAAACCCGAATATCCGGGCTAAATTCTTGGACAAATGGACTTTTTGACCGTCTCTTCCTAGGAGTAATAAGACATAACCCTCGGGATCTTTCACGATAGATAATGATGCCCCAACCTCCAACGTCGATTTATTGAAATGATTGATTATGTCGTGTCCAGTATCGTAGTAACCATCGGGTATTGAAAAACGTAAGCGATGCGGTCCCTCTATTTTCGTTTTACTACGGTTTGCCAACCAACAATCTTTGAGGTATATTTTGTTCCAACTGCAAGGGTATTGAATTTCGACGAGTCCGCATGTCCAGGCCCCGTCGAGGTGGAGTGGGCGTGCCAATTTTGTTGTATAATTGCTGATCTTGTTGCTAGGAAAATATTTAACTGAATTATTAGATGGGAGAGTTAGAAATATTTGGTCGTCCCGCTCTGCCATGGCTGTCTAATTCCGTCGTGACTGATCCACATACACCTGTATACCGACCCTTTTTAAGTAAAAAAAAAAATATTACAACCGCGATGAATTATTATTCGCTACCTCTTGGTTTAGCATCACCGTATTTAAAATTTCAACAGTTATCATGGTCAGCGTGATGAGCACTATGAATGCGTACACAATGACTTCGCAAAACTCGCCGTCGCAGTTGGGTCTCTTTGCCTCTTGTAAAAACGTACGGACACGGCTGTAAACTTGTGGATTTAACGTTGTCATTTTTGTAGGACGTCGGATGCTTTTATCCAACTGTCAAACGCTTTACCGTACCCTTTCCACCGAACTAATAAATATTTTGAACCGCGTACCGTCTTTCTAGAAACGACTTGTTCGATATCGTAATGTTTAGGAGGTATAACCTTAATCAGTTCTTCACGGTAAAATGTACCTTTGATCTCAACACCTTGTAGGTCGTTTATTTTATACAGGGGTCGATCACGCCGCAATCTCCGAGACACTCGGAATATCTCTTCGCTGTAGGAACCCAAATAATCTTTTTTAAACGGTTGTTTAGACCCGGATATTCTGACATAGTCCCCAGTGTTAAATGCGTATTTCTCTTTTGGCTTTGTGTGTTTTTTGTAAAGAATGTCCATTACACGGTCTTGATTACCGGGGTGTACGTTAGCAGGGGCCATTTGTATACTGCGGTGTTTGGCTTTGTTGTAGCCGTTGACGATCTTTTGTAAAACATCAATGTATCGATACGTGTTGTTTTTCGTAAAATAACGGAACATCCGTCCCTTGAGCGTTCTTTGAAAACGTTCGACGATGCATGCTTTAATGTCGTCATTTTGACTTACATAAAACCCAATACCCCGTTTCTTGAGCATTGATTGAAAGGATTTGTTCACAAATTCCGTACCTTTGTCCGTTTGTATAGTAATGGGTTTTCTTTGTGAGTTTTCCAAAACTTGGGTAAATGCTTGCACAACGCTTTGAGCATTTTTACTTTTCATCGGATACACCCAAGCATATTTACTTAAAACATCTATGACACATAATAGGAACGTATGCCCTCTATTGTGTTTTTTCAAGGAGGTAAGGTCTGATAAATCGATTTGCCATATGTGATCAATTCCTGATGCGATGATTCTGTCACGTTTATATCGACGTCTGGGGGTCACGTGCTTCGTATAGGCACTTTGTTTAGACAGCCAGGTACGAACGTCTTTAAGTGTGACTGCGTGGTTGTTCTGTCTAAGAAATCGATACAGTTTGTAAATACCCCCATACGAAGCTGGGTGTTCGGGGTTATAATAAATCTTTGTCAACAAACGGTTCACCCCGACCCTCATTTGTTTCTGTAAGGTAACCAGTCCGGGGAGGCCTGTCTTCGGCGTGTTTTACGACGTAAGGTTGCAGATTCAAGGTCACGGCTGACTTTTGGCGTGTCGTTTATATAGGGGTGAGATCCTGCATGTCCCTCCCAACGTCGAGTTTGGGTTGGGTGACCCGTGGAGTGTGAACGTGAACGCTGTTTACGAATGGGCGTCCCCATTAGAGCTGGATTGTTTATGTAATGATATCGATCTGCATTTCCTATCAAATCTTGAGGTAAATTATTGTTTGACAATGCACGCCCCAAAACCTGCCAACCTATGGGGTTAAAATATTTACGCTTTCGTAGCAAATCATTGACGAGGTCCGTTATATTTGAACCGGGAACGGACTGACCCTCTATTGTGACCATTCCTTTACCGTCCCATGTGACGTTTAGGGCTTGATATAATTTTTCTATTAATAGATTTGCCTTAGTTTTCATTGATTTCGGAACTGTAGCAAGGATGTCCGATTTTAATGGAGGGTCCTCAATAACTCTTGAGGGTTCCGCTTGCGGTACCTCACTGATTGGATCTCTGTTATTTATAACCGGTTGTTTGGTAGTAAGACCAGTACTTAACCCTTGTTGTTTGACATATACAGTAGGTGGTTCAACGGCACGATTTTTATGAAATATAAATTCCCTTAACCGTTGTCCATACTTTTCGACCTTTTCCGAATCATCCATTTCGGGGTCCTCGAGGATGCGGCGTATTTCGACGTCTAATTCAGAAACTTTTCTCACAGAGGGTGGCTGTAATATCTGGGGTTTAGGTGTTTGCAACTTTTCCAGCAAACTCTCGGGTACTAGAGCCATCTTTTTAGTAAATTCCATTACAACCCGAATATTTTAGGTACCACACTCCCTAGAATCCCTACCAGAGGTGCTAGCAAGCTACCAAGAAATCCACCCCTCTGCAGGATTTTTTTCTTCTGTTTCAGGGCGACTTTACGGTCCGCTAAATGTCTTAGACTACGTTTGTGTTTCGACAATCGTTTCTTGTGGTATGCCGAGAGTCGAACTCTCCCTTTCAAGATGTTAAAACAACACTCACACAATGCGTCAATGACTGGTTTACTTGCGTTTTTAATAATATGTATTCGCTGTCTTGGTTTGGCCAGCTTGAGTGCTTGTAATAGCTTGGCGTGACGATCTAGACCATACATTATCTATTTTCGGACAACTGTGTGTAGGTACAGTCGAAAATCAATTGCTTTTATACCTTTGGTACGTACACCGTGGGGTTATCCCTAGGGAAAATACTACTCCGAAGTCTCAAAAGGTCTGGGGTTGTACTCTTCAAATCGAGAAATAAATACGAATAGGGTTTCCTTGTAGCGTCCTCGTAACTTTCACGAACAAAATTAGTTTTCCCAGGGTACATCTGCTTGGCTAATTGCGTTATAGCAGACATGTCTCGAGGGTTCTTAAATATAATCATGTAATGGGCATTGAGACTGATCGTCCTGTGATGTTTACCTTTATGAAACAGATTTTGAACAATATAAATGACGGAAGTATTTTCGTGGTGACTTCCGCGGGTAAAGAGTTTTGATACTTTGTCCGTTGTCTCGTCCATCAAATCATCAATGATCAATAGTGTTCTTTCCTTTGGGTTTAGACTAGCGGATAACCCTTCGACAAATTCTACGATACCCGCTAATTCTTCGTACAAAGGTTGCCAAACACCGTAACACCACACGATACGATCTATGGGTTGATCGACAACTTGTGGTAGTTCTAGAATCAAGCGCCTGACCAATTGACTCTTACCCGATTGTGTGGGCCCTGATATCATACATGTAAATGGGGTCTTTAGCCTTACATCCATTTCGTTAGCCGGGGTAAAAATAACTAATTCCATTTAAAAATGTTTAATCTTTTATTATATCAAAGTACAAATGTAATACATATAGAAAATGAAAATTATAATCATAAAAAAAAAAAAGAAAAAGTTATTTAGTCAACGTGTGAACACATTCTAGGATTTGAGGTTTCCAATACAACGTTGCGTGTAGAAACAACTCTTCGCTCTGATCGCGAATCTCTGGGACGAATCGTGCTATCTGTAAAAAACGATCTTTATTCAACTCTAGAAAACAGGATTCGAAGTACAAGTTGATTTCATCGAACCAATAGTCGATCCCCAGGCATGTATGTTCAAGCTGCCCTCCACGACCATTGAGACAGCCTTCACAGCGACCGGTTACACTTTTTGAAATCTCCGTGTTGATCATGTCTCCCAATATTTGCACAACTAACGTACGTATATTTTCGGCAGGACAGTAATGATCGTCATTGACATGCATAGGTTTTGAGCACATGGTGCACGGTACGAGGTGTGTAACGTGTTCCTCCGCATCTACAAGATCCTCGTGGAAAATGAGTTGATTTTCGGCGTAGACCCCTTCTACGCGTACTTCCGTGCTGTAGCAATCAGGCTGGTCCCATCCTTCATTGTTTGCTGCAGAAACACATTCCTCTGGAGTATTGTGCCACGTCTGTCCAGATTTTAACAAACTTCAATCCTTTACCCCGAGACCCGACTTGGCAGGCGAACAACCATACACATGATAACGACCGCGCTTGAACGATCTTGTAACTCGAGACATGCCTGTTAGGTCGGAAAAGGTTTTTTCGGGTATCACCAATTGTCTACCATTTTTTCTCTCCAGAACCATTTGGCGGGCGGTTCCCAGTTCACAGCTTAACTCACTGTTGATGGCAAATTTGGTAGGTTTTGTACAGGATAAATATCTTTTGAAACGATCAACAACCCGACTCCATTCTTTTAATGTCATCTTAAAAACCATTTTACGCTTCAACCCTAAATAACCAGCCTTCAGTAATATTTCAGGGGTTGTATTATCATTGTCCCCTAAACTCAATGTCAAACCGACTGAAACATCTGATATCTTGGGTGAAGCCATGTTGTTTCGTATGATAACTCAATAGTTAGGCATCTATTTATATATATATATACAACTCGTTATATTATTGGTTCGCACAGACCGCCCAATAAAAAATACGTTGGACAGAAATTATACACAAGTCTCCGCCTTTGCTAAGCCTACTACACCTAGGGGTGGTTCCTCACCCGTAAAATTATTTTCACACAACTCTTTGAAGCTAACTTTCAATGCCTCCCATTGTTTCACGTTTAAATGAACACCCTTTCGGGTAGGTTTTGGCATTCGTTCCTCTTCACACCACCAAAATTTACGAATGTTGACTCCAGGGTATTTGTTGTCGATCGTTACGTACACGTCATTACCAATAGGCACTGATTTCTTTACAATGTTTTTTTGTAAATACTCATCTATCTCTGAGGCAGTGTTCATCAATGCCTGCCATTGCCGCTCGAAAAACATGATACCATTGGGTGTTGGATATCTATCACTCTTAAAACCGTAACCATACAGTCTGATGTGATAACACACATCTTCTTGCCAAATACATTTTACAACCAAATAATCATTTCCAATATCCTTTCGATACAAGTCGATACTCATGATGTTAATCTCTTGTTTTCAACTTCATAAAACAATTCTACATTTGAACGTGTAATCAACCCCCTTTTATACCTAGATTTTCGAAACTTAAAACCAAAATTTAACTACACCCTGTCACAAATATGTAGATTAAAACTATTGGCTTAGAACAAAATCGACAAAATCACCTGTCAAGCTTAATGGCGGAGGTCATTGTCCCTTAATGCAGGTATAGCTACACTTGGCGTGAACTCAATGTAACCTCTACACACCTGCCTATAAAGCGAAATATCTTCCCCCCTACCCTCCAATAAACAATTCGTGGACCCCATACCCTCGTTACAAAAGTCAAACACGATCAAAGAATACAACACCTGCATACCTTTTTTATTATTCATAACCTCATTGTTCAGTCAACAATAACCATATTCAAACTATAAATAGAACACCTGTGGAATGCTCTGACGTCAGACCTTAGGAATGTGTGACGTCAGACCTTTGGAATGTCTGGAATTCCAAAATTGCTCCGAAGTACCCTCTCTACTACTCATGTCCCGGTAGAACATAGATCGTATTGCCTATATAGTTCGTCGGAAAGCAGTTTTATTCAAGTTGACATAAAGTTTATGTCACCATATTATATGACATTGTTATTGATTTTGTTATTAAATTTATGTGAACCTTAGGGGCAGTGACTATGACACTGAGCAACCTGAGGACATTTTTAAAAATTGGGAGCAACGGTGGCTAGGTGGTTAAATATTGTGTGTGAATCTGTGCACCTAAATTCCAACGGTAGAGTATAAAATAACCTAGTCAACTTGTCAGGTTTAAAAAAAAATCTCTGTTATGAGTATGTTGGTCTAAGAAATTGAGAGAGCTTGTTACGAAGATTTTGATAACTTAAATTATATTATTGATTGTCATACGAATAACATTAGTCGAACAGTTGGTAAGAAATTATCGGAAGCGTAGTTTGTTTCAGAAATACGTTAAAATATCTTTAAATTATGAAATGTTAAGGTGATCTATTGAACTTGTTGCATATTTAATCCCAGTAGAAATTATAACGTATTTTACTCATATTTTAATTCTGCAGAATTCTGCAAAACCTTTCCCTAGACGCTTGCCCGTCTTCATTAGCCCAGTTCATTTCATTTCCCTAGACCCCACAGTCCAGTAAATGGCATTTCAGTGACCAAGTAAGCGTCCCCGTTTCGTAAATATATGGTTTATTTACAACGGGAACAGAATATCAAACGTCTACATAAATACATCAACACTACAAAAACTAGACTATACTGGAACTATTATTACGACAGGAATACATCTAACCATATTGAATCTACCATTCCGCCCGTCTGCCAAGGCAGCGGCTTAACTCAGGTGAGTCCATACACTCGTCCAAGCCTTTCCTCTCCGCCCGGCTCCTCTCTCCTAACTGTCAGCGAAATCCTCAATATATACCCTTGCACACATGGTCATACATGCAATTGTCTCTTTTATCTCGTCACGGCATGACTACTGACCAATGCATATTCCTTTGATGTAAAGCGGAGCGTGTGCAAAGACCACACGTAGTTTGTAAAGAACATACTGAATCAATTACATGTTTAATAAGCTCGTGCTTAACAGAAGTTTATATAGAGGTGAAAGTCAAAAATCATATATTGTTAAAACTAGCGGAATTCATTAAGTTCCATGTACCTAAATGATACTGTTCAATTTGGTGAGAAATATAAATCACTTTGTCACAATCGTCGCCCCCAGTCAAGATGTGACCGATCTGCACATTAGTCTTCTAGATCCCCACGCCCTTGGACAAAGACAGATAAACTATCACCAATAAATATTACTCGTATTGGGAGATATTCCTCAGTTTCGTCCCTTTATAGTCTCCCAGATGGCGCTACGTACTTTTCGGTTCAACCATCCTTCCCGTTTCCTAAGTAAACAAATATCGTAATTTAAACATAAGCTATCGTGCGATAATATTGTAGATATTTCTGTAAAAAAAAAAAAATTGTGGTAGGCCTAGCGACATCTACCCCGCAGTACCCCCCCCCCCGTTGTTAAGGAACATTTAGGTCTATTAGGCCTATAATTAGTATTAGAAATGTCTTCTTGAGTTTAATTTTAACACTTCATCATTAATTTTGTCATCTGCATCTGATTTTAATACAGACAAATCTTTGTTTTTCAGGTACTAAAATTCCCTTTAAATGCTACAGAAACCATGCTTGCTAGTGAAATTATATTCGTTTGTTTTATGCTATGTAATTCAAACAATGTATAATCCCAAGACACGCATAGGAAAGCTGTCTAGTCGTTCGGATGGGACGAAAAACCGAGGTCCCGTGTACACATTGGCGTGCACGTAAAAGATCCCTTGACAGTTGGAATTCGATATAAGAGTAGGCCGTAGTGCCGCTGTCCGGGCAAAATTTCCCTCATAGCACACTGTATGGCGTATGCCCGTCTTCATTAGCCCAGGTTAGGAGCAGAACAGTAGGACGTTAAACCCCATTTCATTTCATTTCATTTCAAGACACGCATAGATAATTAAAAATTAGAAGGAAAGTTTTTTTTTTATGCGCTTTATAAATTTTGATGTTATATTATTATTATACATGTATTATTACGAGAGGAATCCAAAAATATTTTTCTGTAGTCAAGCCACCACACTACACTGATGCCGATGTAATGTAATGTCGATGTAATGTAATGTCTAATGTAAATACTAGGGGGTCCACTTTGTGTGTGCTCGGGGGGTTGGATGGTCGAATGGTTAGCACGCGCGCGCTGTATCATAGGCCTGTCATTGAGTCAACTGTCGTGGTTTCGAATCACCGATTGTACGTGACAAGGAGTAGGGTCGCCTGTCCAACCTCGTGGGTTTTCTCCGGGTCCTCCGGATTCCTCCCACTGCTAAAGATCCCTAGTTTGTGTCGAGTGGACGGTAAACCCCATTTCTCTCTCTCTTGTATGTGCTCACTAGACAATCGGTAGACAAAAAATTTCTAAAGAACTTCATATCATTTTGTTTACTATTTTCATGTAAGCGCATGTAAGAATTTCATAGAGTCTTTCATTTGTCTTTCTGAGTTTTGAACTATGCTAAATAATAATAAAAAACCCCACAGACATTTCATCAGAGATAATTGCCTTTGTTCACAGTGAAAAAAGTCGACTGTTCATCGAAACACTACTGTCTTATTGCACGGAATTAACGACATAGAAAACTCACTGAATATTTTTAAAATTGTCCACTCGTTTTTCGAAATCACCAGACGGTTCAATAACTCACTTACTGTAACTACATTTTCACTTGTACATTACTTGCCTATTTCTAAAATGTAAATCCATTCCAGGGACAGCTATAACATAATCACTGTAATCATATCTTCACTTGTACATTGATTATTTATTTCTAAAATGTAAATAAATGTATCTATATCTGACAAGGGGAGGGGTTTAATATAGGCTATGTCTGTTCCCCAATCCCTATTCAGACTCAAATCTGAATAAAATATTGCTAAAATATCGGAACTAACATATGGTTCAATTTTATATCAATAATTTACTTGCACGAAGAGGTCTTTAACAGTGGACGGACTGGAATGAATTGGGGGTATTGAAGAGTAACTACCCCAATATAGAGTGAGGGAGTTATTGCAGGATATGATCTGAAATATCTCATCTACAATACGGAACTTAATTTTAGAAAAACTTGTGTCGTGTAAATGTTTTATAGAAGGTAATTTCTTTATATCTTGAAATAAAAACAGTAATTGGTGTTTATCGTCCTAATTCAAAAATTGAATTCTGAAATAATAATTGAAATTGTGTATGGAATTTTCCACCATATGTTTCAACGTATAGACGTAATCAGAATCAAACTACATGGGTTGGTAACATATTTTTATGTTTATTTAACAGAAAACGTGTAAAAACATGTAAAACTTAATGTTAAATTCAGTTTGATATTTTCAAGTAATCAATAAATTTATGGAGCAATATCGACTGAATTCGGCTATGGGCACCAAATGCTGGGAAAATTTTGGCACATAATTGTACTTTGTAAAAGTTGTATAAAAAAAATATTGTTTTCCTGAATGTGTCCAATTTAACAGCGAATTTAAATTCAGAGTGTCTATAGTTAGGCAATTAAATAGAAATCTTAAGACTCGTACTCTCTATAGTTTGGAGTACAGTAAGCCACGAGTTACAGTTGTGTATATTACAAGTAAATAAAATTTAGGTCTCTTTTATTGATGATTTAGAAATTAAGAACTTATTCATCGCAAAAGAGATATTATTATTATTATGTAACATACTAAGAACCTAACTACATTTTTGGGGCACCAAGCACCACCCCCCCACCCAGTCAAAAATTTCCCCGTACGCCTATGGTGTCTGGTCCAGATTCGAATTCTCCTTTTAGGTACCAAATCGCTGGAACTAACCTTCTGGTGTCGACGAAGCGTTCTACCCCAGTCTATCTCACACAGTAGCATACAAAGAACGAGCATGGAGAATTTTTTTATCTGGACGTATTTTGTTTTATTTATTTATGTATATATATAGAGAGGGAGAGATAATGAGAGGGAGAGAGAGAGATGGAATGAGAGGGGAAGAGAGTCTTGACACTTAACAAGGGGGGAGAGAGAGCTAGTAGAGATTTCGGAACTAGGTGCGGGGTGTATAGGGATTGGGAAGACGAGATAGAGGGGAATAGAGTTATCGGGGAGATAAACTGGAATAAAGAGATGGAAGATAGAGCTAGGGGAAGGGCGATCTAAACAAACGCGTTCCACATAAGCGTCTATTGGTATGACACAATGGCTCTCCCTTAAAGATAGCAGTTACTTTCAGACCTTCGTTTAGGATCGGGTTTGTACCAGTGAACACATTTGAATAGCCCTTTCTGTGAGGATTTTAAAGAAGTTTACAGGCACCTGTCCCAAAATAATTGTGCAAGTCCCAACAATTCGAAATGTCCTAACAAGGTTGGTGTTCCTTAACTTCACGTACTGACAATACACTCTATAAAAATACACACGCACACCCATACACACACACAAAGACAGTGGCGACGGCATTATGTGAATGTGGACGTATAAAAAGGCTTCATTCTTAAAATATTTTAGTTCAAGATTTTGTGAATGAGGTCCATTTTTGATTTGGTTTACAGTAGTTGGACCAAACACTGTTTAATGGCCATGTGTACATAAAAGAACAGATGGAACAGGCAGAAAGGCGGGTGGGATGTCCTAGTGGTCTAGAGTGCCGCGCTTCTGTTATAGATGTTATTCAAGGTACTAAGGATGATTTCGATAATGATAAAGTTTTAAAGAATTATGAGTTAATAAAATCCTCAATTCAAGAGAAATGGAGGCATATTATTAAAATCATTCTTATGATAATACTTGTAATATCAAAGATGAAATTGTTTTTAAATTAATGATGTATTAGTTGTTAAGTCAAAAGATATTACTTCTAAATATTGTTATAAATTATTAATTAAGAATACTGGTTCTGACCCTACGTCTTATTATTTCTTGGAGAAGAATGATAAAACGCTATAAACTTCAGAATGCCTCGTTCGGCATTTGTGTCCAAACGTGGCAAAAACGTTTGTCTAGGGTTTCAAAACGTAGGTTATTATTAAATTGCCATGTTTTTGGAACGGGGTATTTTGTCCAGAACGAGACTGGGTAAAAATAACTCGTTTACTAAACGTAGTTTTTTCTTCAAGATAATTATTAGCGGTATTTGCTACCAACAAATAGAGCGACGCAAATAATGTTCAAACCATCACGTGACAAATTGCAGATCTACAAATTAGATTATTTATTGGTTTATTGATATGGTTCATTTTTATACTATGGTTTACTATACTGGAGTTGTATCGTGTATATTAAAGCGCTTCCCAAGCAGGGGTGCATGTCCGAATGGTTAGTATGATAAGTTGAACCATATGTTTGTGTCGTGTGGACGTTAAACCCCATCTCTCTCTCTCTTTCTCTCTCTCTCTCTCCAAACGAAACAAAACATAACAATGTCACGTGACAATATTCCATATGGTGAATAAAGGCGTTCTTTGATTACAGTAGACAATTCGATTATGGTACATTATGGTAAACATTTATAGGGTATTAAGTTACATATCGGTCCTATGTATATTAGCGGGGTCACGTTAGCTATGTGGGTAAGACGCTGGCTCGCTAGCTTGGAGGTCGGGTGTTCGATCCCTGCATTGGCTGAGAAAGTTCATTCAGATTTTCCGGCGTTGTTCGGCCTTGTCAGTGATGGAAAGAAAAACCGAAGTATCGTGTACATATTGGCGTGCACGTAAAAGATGCCTTGACAGTTGCAATTCTATATAAGAGTAGACTGTAGTGCAGCTCCCCGGGCAAAATTTCCCCCATATAACACTGTATGGCGTGTGCCCGTCTTCATTAGCCCAGTTCGGAGCAGAACAGTAGAACGTTAAACCCCATTTCATTTCATTTTCTTATCGTCACGTGTCTTTATTATGATACTGCTTGTGAACTATAAATATATCAGCCATCGCATTTTCCATAACTTCAGTGGCATATGCTAGTCAAAACGGTACAATAATATTGGGATTGGGCGCCCTACAAATCATTAAAAGTATAACAATTGCTTGTTGAACAAGTGTCGCTAATGAAAGTTTTTTTCCCAATGCAGCAAATTCTAATGTGTCCAAATCGCAAAACCTACTGGGCTAGTTTCTTCTGTTTTATTTAAGTTATTATTTTTTAAAATATATTCAAGAATACGTCTTTTACAAATTTGAATATAGCCACAAATAAATGATTATTTTGATACACACTGTCATGTATTTAAAGATACATTATGGGAGATAAGATAAAGAGATGGCAGTTCTCGCTATAATAGTTAAAAACTAGATAGTGTAAAGGTAATTTGCTGAAAATTTCAGTCAAATTGATCCACTATGAGCCGAGAGAGAAGCCGGTGAAATTTTTGCATAGTCTCGGTTAACATTACTAAAATCAATAATATAAACAGCATAGTCTCGATTGTCCACTTTTTCTGATTTAATTATCTTTGGCCGTTAGCGGCATATAGGAATCTAATCCAGCCTACATCGAAGGCTAGCCTTGACATCGAGAGTTTATTATGGTCTGGATAAGTTAATTAATGTCTAATTGATAATTTAGATAACATTTCTGGCCTAAAGACAGACTTGTAATAAGCAGATTTTGCTCTTGCATAATGCATGTTTAATTATAACCACAAATAAAAGATTATTTTGATACGCACTGTCAAATACGATGCTAAGTTGGGTTATTATTGGTTTGTATATGAAAAGGTTAGTTCCAGTGATTTGATAACTAGAAAGAAAATAGAACCTTGACCAGACACCTAAGCCAAATGCAATCAATATTGCTACATAAACCTATTGATTATTTGAAAATATCAAACTGAATTTAACATAAAGTTTTACACGTATTTACATGTTTTTTGTTAAATTAACACAACACTATGTTACCAACCCATGTACTTTGATTCTGTTTACGCCCACGTTGAATCATACTCATGAAATTTTCCACACAGAATTTCAATTATTATTACACGGACGTCCTTGGGGTATACGGACAAAGGACAATTTCGGACAACTTTTTATGTGACTTCTTTTGAGGGCTTTTAGAAAGCATCTTAGATGTCAATTATACAGATTTAAAAAAAAAATATATATGCGACTAGTCACACAAGATAAATAGCCACATATACAAAATGGACCTACAAATAGCCACATTACACCCAGTTCGTGAGAACACCAGGCCTAATCTTATTTCAGATTCCAACTGTACAGAGTTTTTTATGTGCATGTCAATATGTACAATGGGGGAAAAATATTGCAACATGGTGGATTTCTGATGTGGAAAGCCAATATGTATAATTTGCTATGTGGTAATGACATGTATATTTGAGAAGAAATTTCGAAAAGCATCAAGTCATTTTGATGGGACAAAACTAACGAGTTCCATCCATGTATTTGTTGCCGTGCATGATGCATTCCTGTCTTCATTAACCCATTTTATCCATTCATATTCAACCGTCGGATTGCTTTTCCAGTAAGACACAAAACAAGAGTTGCTTCCCTTTATGCATTTGTTATCTTGTCAAATGGTAAGTTATTTTTTTCACGTGTGACTGGGAGGTCTTGTTGGGAATTGAATTAACGACCTTAGTTCTGGAGTTCCTAAACCTCTAAAGAGTGAACAAAAGGGAATTCCCCGCGACAATGTCAGTAGGAAATATATTAAAATTGGTGATAACACAAGATGGAAATATCAGGGAGTCCCCATGCAGTCATACAGTGTACCACATACTTACAGAATCATCCAACAATGGCGATATTCTGTAAAAATGATATATAGGCCTAGAGTCGATTTTGGGCCATAGGGATAAAGTTGAGTTCATTAAATGGCTGTAAAATCTTGAATTGGGGTTTAACGTCCACTCGACACAAACTAGGTCATTTCGAGACTAACATATGGTTCAATTTTATTTCAATAATTAGTGGGAGGAAACCGGAGGACCAGGGGAAACCCACGAAGTTGGACAGGCGACCCTACTCCTTGTCACGTACAACCGGGGTTTCGAACCCACGCCAGTTGACTCAATGACCGACTTTCTGATACATCACGCACGTGCTAACCATTCAGCCATCCAACCTCCCGTCTTTGTGTACACTAATCAACTAACTTAGCAACAATTGCATGCAAGCCTGAATGGTGGGTTGTCATTAATCCGCCTTTACTAATACAAATTGTTGAATATGTATATTATTTTAGAAATTCCAAACATTTATGCTAAGGCACTGACAAAGCTAGAATTATTATGGTCGTCAATAATCTTTTCATCATACTAATTGTCGAATATGTGTAGTGAGGCGATTTTCAGATCATTCTAAATAAATAATATGTCATGCTTATCCACACAGCCTCACTTATTTCGACGAACCGTATTTTATTCAATCTTAATTCACCTCGGTGCACCTTGCTGAGAAGATATGCCCTAAATGTTTTCTTTACTATATGCAAATTTACATTTAGAACACTTTTACGTAATTCTTGCCGATGTGACCTTTTGGAACACAGTGTTCCACATGACACTATCGATATTTCGAATTCAACCAATTCACGTCGCGCAAGATATCGGTCATTGTCATTTGAAAATTAACATGGGTGTTACACAGTCCGTAGGGCATAAGTTAATATTAAAAAATATCGTCAGCAATCCCTATTTGCCAGTCAAGAATTCGGAAACTCTCGGATGGCGATACTCCCCTTTGAGTCACCGGACTATAATGAAAGCATTGTAACCGTGTCAAAGGCTCGGTCTGTTTGTTGCAGTTCTTCTTATGGAGACTAACTTAAACACTCCTCGTAAATTATATGTCATGTACTAGACACAAAGACAAAGAACTGTAGGGGATTGTATTCATTACGTTAAGATTTCAAAGTGCCGAAACGTTCTTATTGGTGGTCAGACTTCTATCAAATATGAACGGTGCACAGCTGGTGGCAATGCAAAGAAAGGAAATGGGGTTTAAGGTCCTACTTTTCTGCACCGACTGGGCTAATGGAGACGTCAGGCGCCATACAGTGCGCTGTGAGTGACATTTTACCCAGACAACGGCACTACGTCCTACTCTTATTTCGAATATAAAATGTTAAGGATTCTTTTAAGTGCACGCCAATGTGTACAAGGGACCTCAGTTTTCCTTCTCATAGTAATGACAATTCATTGTCTCTTGTCAAGCGGAACCACGCCGGATACGCAACGATCGAACAGCAAGAACAGCGAGCCAACGCCTTACTCACTGAGCCACCAAGGCTCCCTGAATAAGGTTGGAAGTTGTAAGGGACTGGATGGGTCTGTCCAATTGGAAGAAAAAAGGGTGTATTTCTTTTAATAATAAATAAAAGTCATCTTCTTAACCACTTCAAAATATAATGGCCTAAATCCGAAGAGAAAAATGATCACTGAGTGTGAGTGGGTTGCGGAAAAGGTGAATCCAGCTAAATTCGTTTCCTAGACCTGGCACTTATTCTTCACTGCGATCGATCCGAGGATATCATAAAATGTACAGCTGTGGTATGCGGGCGGGGGGGTGGGGGAGGTCGGTGTAAGACCCAACGTTGATCCAAAGGTTATTGAATGTAGACTTCGTCACCTGGCCCCATGTTAACAAAACATTCTCAAAAATAAGTTAAGAATTTACTCAAAATTGTCCACCTTATTTTAACTAAAATATAGCCCTTTAAAAAACTTTTATTGTTTTAATGTATTAAATACATCAATAAGAAAGCTATGTGCCAAGTTTTGTGTTTCTGGATTAAAGATATTTCTCATAAACAGTGATTGAAAGTTAAGCAAATTCTTAATTCAAGTCTGAGAATGCTTTGTGAACTCTGGGCCAGAGCTACTGAATGCATCTCTAGCATTAGTATCAGCGAAGGCCCCCATCTGACTTTCACGCGGTTTATGACTTTCCGCTACCCGGGCAATCACAGATTCTGAATTAAAAAAAGAGAGAGAAAAAAACTAACCATTATATAAATGAAATGGAGTTTAACGTCCTACTGGTCTGCTCCGACTGGGCTAATGAAGCCGGCCATACGCGCCTTAGAGTGTGCTATGGGGGAACTGTTGTCTAGCGCTATGACCTACTCTTATCTCAAATTCCAACTGCCCTTTTACGTGTACGCCAATGTGTAGACGAAACCGCTGTTTTTGGTCCCACCCGAACGACTATACATTGTCCCTTGCCATACCCTCTGTCCTGCGCTATAGTGAGAAGGGACACTACGTCGGATAATCCAGAAGAACACCAAGATATAAGAAATATTATAGTTTATTATATTGTAATTCAAACATAAAGAAATAAATATGTTTCAAATATGTAGACAAAATAAACTTATCAAACTCATTATTCCTCTTTTATTTGAAAGAAATATACTTAATCAAAAACCCAAACAGTAATCTTCCCTTTTCATAAGACACAAACTTTATCTATTTCTGCTCAGCAAATTTTATATCGCGCATTGAAATCTTTTCAGAACAATTTCAAATTTCCGAATAGAAGAATAATTCGAGAAACTATGAATTTGTTTCATCATAAAAGCCTCAAAAACAAACTCCTAAAGTGTTTGCTTCGTCATAATAAGCCATTTTAGAGAAATTTCGAAAAATAAAATCCCTCATTGATTTCAACACTGGGAATAATAAAAGCGAGTAAAAACAAGAAAGTTGCGCCTCTTGAAAATTTGTTTTTTATAAAATAATTTACATTTTTTTAATGGATCAAGAATGGCTGGATTTTGAAATTGAGCGTTTTTTAAAAAAAATATATGCATACTTGTTGTTTCTAGGCACAATAATTCAATAATGCAACAGTCATTGTAGGTTGGAGTAAGTCGCAACGTATTATATCTGAACTGTGCAAATGAAGATCAGTGGCATTGAGTTTAAAATACCGCAGCGTGTGTAATGAAAAGCAAGAATATAAAAGTTTCGCAAACTCTTAAAAAGTATCTTGTAGTATAAGACTTAATGTAAAGGTAATTTTCCTACATGAATCGAAAATACCAAATCTTTAAATAGTTTCAAACAAATACAATTCAATAAATCGTGAACATTCAGATATTGTCCTAAAAATGCGAATATTGATTAGCGACTTTAAGATGAAAAATACTGCGTTTTGTGTAATGAAAAGCACATATATATAAATAAAAGTTTATTATTAGACTTTAATGTAAAGCTAATATCCTAAGAGAAAACTAAAATATTTAAATCTTTAAAAAAACGAATTCCACAAAAGATCAATGAATTTGAAAATCTCTTAACATTGATATATCAAAGTTTGGCCCAAATGTTTTGGGCTTTTGTTTTGTAAAATAGCTATTCATAACACTCATATATGGTTAATTTTATTAAATATTATGCGTATACATGGACAGTTACTAGGGTTACACACAGATTTTAAATAAATGATTCTCGTTCAATTGGTTTCTATCCAGTTCTTCAGTATTTCTTTAATTCTTTAATGGTCAGGATGCATTCCCAGGATACTTTAAATTTTATCAAGACCGAAAAATTCTCAAGTTGAAAGGAAAAATCAGAGTTGTGGATATCTAAGGAGGATCTGAAAAAGATATCAAATTGATTTTTAAAATATAGTTAGCAAATAAAATAAATAAAAATGATTTTCAAAATATATTTGAAAAATCAGAAATAAAAGAGAGAGAGAGAGAGAGAAATGGGGTTTAACGTCCACTCGACACAAACTAGGTCACTTCGGGACTAACATATGGTTTAATTTTATTTCAATAATTCGCTTGCGCATAGGGACTTTAGCAGTGGGAGGAAACCGGAGAAATAAAAGAAGTAACGAAACCAAGCGTTGAATTTCTCAATGACACTATCTATAGGCCAATTTGAGACTATCGCACGTTTTTCGCTCTTGCTTACGTTTGGAATATGATGATGGGGTGGTGGGGAGTACATGGTGATGATCAAACAACGACCGTTCTGATAATTCTGTCTCGAAATCCAATGGCGATAGTTTCATTGCTTTCGAGGTCGGGGGTTATGGGGGAGATTTAACTAGGTCGTAACGCTGCCAGAACGAAATCCCCTTATAGCACACAATCCGTCTTTTTTAGCCTGATGGGTGCAGAGAAATAGAACGTTGTTTAAAAACCCTATTTTATTTCATTACTTGTTTTTCGTCTCATCCGAGGATCGCAACCTGCCAATTAGGAAACGGAGCGCCACTATCCGGCAAAATTCCCCCTAACATTGCCAACCTGTTTCCAGATAACGACTGGAGCATTATAAAATGAAATAAAATGGGGTTTAACGTCCTACTGTTCTCCGTCGACTGGGCTAATGAAGAAGGGCATACGCTGTATAGTGTGTTATAAGGGAAATTATGTAAACATCCTTTTAATTCAATTTTAAATTTATACGCCCAACAACACAAACAGCCTGTTCAATAAATCTAATTCGTCGCCCGTTGAGGGGCACCTTACTTAAAAGATGCATTATGCAAGCTGTAGATAAATAGCTGACAGTTCTTGCTTGATAATAGTTAACAAATAGATAATGATAGATGAATATTCAAATTACATCATTCTGAGCGAAGTTATGACTGTTTGAAAATGTAGCGCAGATGGTCTATTATCGTAGCTAAGCCTCGATTATCCATTTTATCATTACATTTTTAGATCTCGTGGGTGTTTTAATCTATTCAAATCTCACCCATCCGGTGAGCCAGAGAGTTGATTATGGGTTCGTTTCAATAATACTAAAGTAGTTTATATAACACTTGAAGCCAACAATAAAAAGAGACCTGTAATAGGCAGATTTGGCTCTGGTACATAATGTACCTTTAAAGTATAAGTATTACTTTTCAAAAGTCCATTTGCCAATTTCAAGTCCTATTTACAAATGAAATGGGGTTATTAACGTCTTATTTGTCTACACCAACAGAGCCAATGCAGTCGGACATGGTCCATGCGGTGGGCTTGGCGCCGTGGTGGTCCAGTAATAGAGCAGGAGCCCATCCCACCACTGAAAATGCCTGGTATGGGTAATTGATGATGCATGTGGTCATGCAAGTTCCATGCGGTAATTAGTGAATGGGCTAATCTAGCTTAGGTTTGACGTGGGGCACTTCGGGATATTGAACGGAGCTTCCCCACTACTGAAAATGTCCGGCATTGTGGACATGCGGAACATTTTGCAAAACGTTTCATGCTGTTAGTTAATGCGCTAGTTTAGTTTTGGTTTAGAGATATGCTGGCGGGTTTTCCCCAACACACAAAAGTCTGATACATGTGACCATACAGTTAGTATGTGAGCTAGTGTAGGTTAGTATTGGGGTTCCTGTTCTTTCAGTCTGCGGGACAAGTCCAGCCGCCTAGCTATAGTCATGGGATACTAGGCCCAGACAGCGGCACTACGACGAACTGTTATTTCAATTTCCAACGGACAAGGGTTCTATTACGTATTGTGAAATAGAGTTATCGTTCCACTTTTCTGCACCAACCGGGCTAATCAAGATGTGCCCAGGACTATGCTACGGTATGCAGCATTGGAAACTCCCAGGGGAAATTCTGGGCCAACACTGGAATCTAACCCGAGACCCTGGTTATTGGGTCAGCGATGTTCACTTTCCGTTTTCGGGTAATAAAAGAAAAAGGGCAATCCAGCTTGCTGTGACCAGAGGGTTAGTGCTAATTGATAAGGCCAGTTCAACTTTTCATCATGGGTCACGAGATATAAACAGGGCTAGCGCTAATCCCAACCCTAACCATAACCCTGGACCCAGTCCCAAATTCTTAAACCTAACCTACGAACTCGCCAACAATCACGTGCCCTAACCTTATTTCCGTTTTCGGGTAATAAAAGAATAAGGGCAATCCAGCTTGCTGTGACCAGAGGGTTAGTGCTAAATGATAAGGCCAGCTCAATTTTTTGTCATAGGTCACGAGATGTAAACAGGGCTAGCGCTAATCCCAACCCTAACTCTAACCCTGGACCCAGCCCAAAATTCTTAAACCTAACCTACGATCTCGCCAACAATCATGTGCCCTAACCTTATTTACATCTCAGCGACCTTGACAAAAATGGAACTAGCCTTAACAAATAGATTTAGCCGTGACCAGAGGGCTTACTGAACAGATGATTTATCAAACGTGACATCAATGTTTTTTTATACTGTGATTTGTCAGAAGGATTGTTTGTGTTACGTCATCTAATATCCATTATGTTGTTAACGTAAATTAGCCAGCAGCAAGCAGATAATATCGGATTTTTTTACAATCACCCGTGGCTTCATATGATTTTTAATATGTAAAAATACATAGAATATTAACGCTTGATTGCCTTAACTTTGGTTATTTATTTAGCTGTCGGCGTCTAGTCCCAAGTATACGTTTGCGTGCACGTAAAGGAACCCTTGAATCTTGGAATTCGATGAAGACGGAAAGTTTCCCCAATAGCACACTGCATGGTGTATACGTGTCATCACTAGCCCGGTTGGTGCAGAAAAGTAGGACGTTAAATCCCATTTCATTTAATTACTGTTTGAAAAAGAACGGGGGGTGGGGGTGATGGTTGGCCGAATGGTTAGCACGTGCGTACTGTATCATACCGTCTGTCATTGAGGCAACTGGCGTGGTTTCGAATCCCCGGTTGTACGTGACAAGGAGTAGGGTCGTCTGTCCAACCTCGTGGGTTTTCTCCGGGTCCTCCGGTTTCCTCCCACTGCTAAAGACCCCTACGCGCAAGCGAATTAATGAAATAAAATTAAACCATATGTTAGTCCCGAAATGACCTAGTTTGTGTCGAGTGGACGTTAAACCCCATTTCTCTCTCTCTCTTGAAAAAGAACATTCCCCCATGAGAACAACACTAATCAGTAAAAATGTTTCCAACACTCAATCAACCACTGATGTTCTACTTGAGATTATTTTGATAATTGCAAGAGATTTTAGTCTTCTATTTATTGTTTATTGTCATAGTAACCAATTCTTCCGAATGCATTATAAATCAAATCAATCAATCACTAGAACGTATACAAATATGGAAGACCAACCAGCTCCTTATTCAGTGTTCTTAATTCTTAATAAGGACTAATAACACTGAATAAAGAGCTGTTTGGTCTTCCATATACAAACCCGTAAACTGTTGTATTTGAAATGGTTTTATGGATGTGTCTTCTCATTACCGTAAAATATCCATGCGGAAATATTCTTATTATAAGCCGATTGCATTATTTCGATACAATCAAAATCTCGTGAACTAGAAAACCTTTCCTTGTTTCCGAGGTATTTATAATCCGTTGTAGCGTTTTGACGCGGTTCCCGGTTTGGATTATCTCAAAAATAAGAAGCCCGTTAAAATTGGCCAATACGAGCTAAAAGTTGTGTTAGAACATTTTTATGGGTTAAAATTGGCAGAAGATATGTGACAACTTTTGAACTAATACACGTTCATCAGCCCCTTCCCCCTCTCTCACCCCACCACCACCACCAGATTCGGTGGACCGTCTGTTTTTCGGGCAATGTGTTTCTACTTTTCGGGCAAAAACATCAGAGTATGGGGAACATTATGCGTAGATCATTAAAAATAAACAACCATCACAGCTTTGTGGAAAATTCGTTTTAGTTAATGATTGATTCATTCTGAAAATTCGGGTGGTAAAGAAAATTTTCGGGCAAATAGCCTCAGCACCCCCCCCCCCCCCACACACACACCCAACTGAGATTGCCCATGAAGAAGACTTTTCTTCATTAGCTAAAAGTCATATTGGAACCTTTTCGTTGTCTAATAAGAGCTACAAGTTATATTCTTAATGCATAACGTGTGTACGTTCATTAAGTACGGTATCAAATAGGATACTGGTCTACGATGATGCTGGGTTTTCAATAAACAAATGGGTTGTATGAAATGGTGATATAATGGGCAGTGATGTCTGGTCTAATCACGTAATCATGTATAATACTGACATTGTCACATCCGGTATTTGATCGATGACACACGAAACGACCGTTCAATAATGAGATTAAAAAACAAATGAAATGTGGTCTAATGTCAAAATTTTCTGCACTAATGAAGACGGGCAAACGTCATGCAGTGTACTATGCAGGAAGGGAACTACGGTGGCTAAGTGAGTAAGCCGCTGGCTCGCTAGCCTGGTGGTCGCGGGTTCGATCCCGGTGTTGGCCGAGAAAGTTCATCGGGATTTTCCGGCGTGGTTTCCCTTTGTCAGTGGTGTGCACGTAAAATATCCCTTGGCAGTTGGATATAAGAGTAGTCCGTAGCGCCGCTGTCCGGGCAAAATTTCCCCCATCGCACACTGTATGGCGTATGTCCTTCTTTCATCCGCCATGGCTTTCCTGTTTTCTTCGCGCGCAACCCCGGTGGCCACCCACTTGGTGAAGTTTTTCTAGAAATATATTTCAAGTTTTTAAACGGGAAAAACCCTCCTCTCGCATAACAGGAATTAACCTGAACTTACGTGAACTTATGATATTAAATTCCGTTTAAGCCAACAATCTAATCTTCTGTTCTCTGATCACATATAAGATTAGAATAAATTAGTGTCAAATCCTTAAGTTGAATAAACACACCCGGATCAATGTTATCGTCTTCTATTCGATAAAGAAGGACAGTGGCCTCACCTAGATGAGGGGGGGGGGGGGGGCTGGGGGGGCATATTCCCAGGGATGGAACCTCTCGGGGGCGGGGGCCAAGGGGGGGCATATTTCCAGGGATAGCACCTCTCGGGGGCGGCAAACTATCTAAGTGCATAGCAGAAATCCCCATTGAATATTCAGCAGATCACCGGCCTTCGCTTCTCCTATACCTGTGTAAACCAGTTCATATTCCAGCAAATAGAGAGGGTAGAATTATGATTTTCCAAGATATTTTATAAGGTTTTTCAATCAAATGAATGGCTGAAGGGGGGGGGGGCGCACTGAGAAGCTTTTGCCCTGGGCGCCACATAGGCTTGCGAGGCCCCTGAAGTGGGACGAATACTAGAATGACCGATAACTTTTCTTGTTTTGTATTTTGAGTAAGGCGCCTTTTCGCTAACTAAAAAGTCCCGGGTTCGCTTCAGATGTTGGTCAAGACAGGTCCTGCTTTCGCTTGGTAAAACTCTTCCTTTCGTTCAGATGGGACGAAAAGCCGAGGTCACGTATAAAGGTTAGCGTGCGCGTAAACAATTGCCAGTTGGAATACGAAGAGTACGCGGTAAGATGCCCATGTCCGAGAAACAATGTCACCCATAGCTCAGTACATGGCCTATGCCAGTCTTTCTTAGTCCGCTTGGTGCAGAAAAGTAGGACGTTAAACCCATTCCCCCTCCTTCTTTAAAAACAACATTCGATACCCCATTCAATTTACTTAAGAGGTTAACTCAGCAAATACAATTTGACGGATTTGAATTTCTTTAAAATTAACTATTGAATATGAAATCAAAGAACATCCTCAAAGTAAAACACCTCACAATATGTCGTTGAAGGAGGATGTACGGTTACGTCCTTGTCAATAACGAAATTAGATCTTTGTTTATTGAACTAAATGTAAAAGAATGCGGATTATAAAAAAAAAATAATGATTATGGGTTATGTGCACTCACGTGCTCGTACTAGATGATATGAAATGACCCAGTATGAGTAGTGTGGACTTTACCACCCCCCTCTCTCTCTCTCTCTCTCTCTCTCTCTCTGTATGACATAAACATATATTTACCTTTTTATCTCGAATGTCAGTTATAACGAATTTTTGAGAGCAACGAAAGCTGACATTAAACCAAAGAGGAAAATGTTGGATATAACGGAGCTGCTAGAACTTGGTGTTGTTGATCCTGTCACAACGGGACCAGCGCTTGATGACTGAAATAAATAAATAAATAAATGGATGAATGAATAAATATTGGACAGCAACTTGTGGACGTTCCACTGATAGGTATAATTAAGGAGGGGTCCGGTAATAGGTAGGGGAGCGGGGGTTGGTCCCCTTCTCGCTTCATAATCACAATATTTCAGTGTCAAATTAAAATTTTGAGTTGTATGTCGCGTCCGCTTCCACCGAAATATCCCAGAAAATGGCATTTTGTCCATGGGTCGATGAATATTTTCTTAGGAAAGCCCAACGCCCCCTGCCTCCCTATACTGGATAATCCTAGAGTTGCCACTATACAATCCCTCGCACTCCACCGATACCCCCTGCTGGATAATCCTGGAGTCGCCACTACTGCCCCGCCCATTTTATGCCCATAAGAAACTATAGATAATCGACATGTGTTGACGTATGAATGTATGATATTTATAGATTCCATGAGGTTTATTTGTGTAGAGGTCTATTACAATCGGTGTCCACCCAATAGTGATAACAGACAATAATAATAAAAGTGCTAATATAAATAGATTATACTGGTGGATTAAGATAGTTGATTTGACATATTTCTTGTTAATTCAGACTTGAACAAGGTAATAAACCTAGTAGATTGGGGCGGGGTGCGGGGTAACGCGTGCCCTTTAGATCATAAAGTCTGTCGTTGAGTCAACTGGGGTGATATAGATTCCTCGGTTGTATATTACAATAAGTGGGCTCGCATGTCCAACCTCGTGGATTTTCCCCGGGCCCTAACTTTCCTAAGAAAGTTGCCAGAAATGCGATTCATGGTTGAGAAGTAAGCGCAGCGTAGGGCAGGAATGGAGGGAAGAAAAGAACAATTCAAAGCCCACATCCCCGGCGTTAAAGGGGCATTAGGTAAGATTAGATAAAGAATTGACAGTTCTCGCTATAATAGTCAAAAAAAAAAAAGATAATGCGAACAGAATATGCTGAAAATATCAGTCAAATTGCTGAACTCTGAACCGAAATACTAGCAATAATAAACAAAGTTTCGATTATCCATTTTTACGTTAAATCATCCATCACAAAACGTATTCAAATCCACTAATTATCGCCGGCTAGCGATGGCATCGGGGTTGATTATGCTCTTCATAAGTTAATTAATGTCTAATTAATAATTTAGATAACATTTAAAGCCTAAAGAAAGGCCTGCCATAGGCAGATTTAGCTCTTGCATTCTCTGGGTAACGGTCTGACCGTAAAGTGTGGGTTCACTAGTGTAGGCAATCTGGTTAAAACACAGATCCTATTTCGTTTCGTTTTTATAGTTCAAAATTTCGTTTTACTTGTCTTTACTACACTAGGGTCAAAGGCTGCTCGTATAACCCTAACGCGACCTCTCACTACAACCGGTCAGATCTTTATGTAGTGTAGGCCATCGAAAGTATAAAAAACGAAACGAAATATAGATCTGTATTTTAATAAGATTGTAGGGTAGGGGAACCACACTACACTTAAAACAAAACCGATAGGAACAAAACCCGCGGACAAGACAAACTACACAGACATTGTGAAAAATAAACAAAATATATCAAATCAAGTGTATCGATTAAATTACAGATATTGTGTACTTTGAGTATTGTGAGAAATAAACAAAATATATCAAATCAAGTGTATCGATTAAATTACAGATATTGTGTACTTTGAGTTTACACATAGCCGTATTGAATTACTGCAATCCGGGATTATCACGTATAAGGTTACCCTTTTATACAACCATTAGATTAATATGTTATGTTATCTAGACTTTGTGTTATTCAGCTTATCGTATCAAACAAATTTGATGAAATTTAAAATTATATAGTGAAAGGCAATACGGTTATTATTCAATGTATAGAAGATCGAACTGGGGTCTAATTTCATTTAAGTCGTTTCAGCTTAATTTGAGTTTAATATATTGTACTATGCAGGATTGGCACTGTGGTATATGAATACGCCTATATACAATCTCCGATTGTGACTAAATACCCAACAAGAACGGACATATACGTAATATTCATATCACGATTTAAAAATCGACAAGACGGTATACAAGCCAAAATGCAAGTCGAAAATAAGAAATTAGGAAAAAACGAAGGTCGTTATTATCGCGGTGTGTTATTTCTTAATTCCCTATTTTCGAGTTGATTTTGACTTGTATAGCGTGTTGTCGCCTCACATTTTGTCGTAACTTCTACTTTTCGACTTTCGCGTTCTGAAGAGGCGAAAAGTAGAAATTATGAATGGTAGCTATAGGCTTCCATAGTTAACAAATTCTTGACGCAAAAATCACCGCATTAATTATAAATTAAGCAGTCAAGTAAGGTCTGAAATTTGTATGATACTACACGGCTAAAACGGCAATAAATCCATGCACGCCATATTAATATGTCGTCATGTATCGGTTTTTAATTAACTAATTATTGACTGTGAATATTGATGTAGAAATTCCAATAGTTTAAACTCTGATGATTGCAACATTCTTGAATTATGCCCATTGTCTGTCTTTCGATAATGCCACTTACTGTCAAACGCGTTTATTTTGGTAAGCGAGAGAGAGAGAGAGAGAGAGAGAGAGAGAGAGGCAGAGAGAGAGAGAGATGGGGTTTAAAGTCTACTCGACACAAACTAGGTCATTTCAGGACTAACACATGGTTCAATTTTATTTCAATAATTCGCTTGCGCGTAGGGGTCTTTAGCAGTGGGAGGAAACCGGAGGACCAGGAGAAAACCCACGAGGTTGGACAGGCGACCCTACTCCTTGTCACGTACAACTGGGGAATCGAAACCCCGCCAGTTGACTCAATGACAGACCGTATGATACAGCGCGCGCGTGCTAACCATTCGGCCATCCAACCCCCAACGACTTGAGAACAAGAACATGCTAGAAGAACAGCAAGATGAATAGAGCTTGGTGCCTAATTCCAGGTAGAAAAATAGCCTACCTGTTATCGCAAGATAACCTACTTTATGCAACAAACAAGGACAGACATGTAAAACTTTTTATCTGAAAATATACGTCCAAGGACGCAAAGGCATGTCATGAATTGAGCACATTTCTTTGTCTAGATTTTAAATAAAAAGTTAGCTAGACGTAATATTGTTTGTCAAATGAGTTGTTAATAAATCTGTTTAATGGTAGCCTAGATTATCTAATCTTAATCATGGAACACGTAATTAGCAATTTTCTATCGTTGTCATCCAGTGGCAGACCAAGTAGACGGTCTGTCATTGAATCTCGAGTTGTGGTTTCGATCACAGGCATGAACGTTACAGAGAGAATATTGACCTGGGTAACCTCGTGGGTTTTCTCCCGATCCTCCGGTTTCATTCCACCGCTAAAGACCCCTACGTGCCGTGCAAGCTAATTATTGAATAAAGATGCCCCTCTTTAGCTACGGGGATTGGGGCTGCGAATTATCTTTTTCCGTCCTCCCATTCCTACCCCACACTGCTCTTTTTGAAATTCACTACGACTGATTTTCAGGGGGTTAGGTGGCCGAATGGTTAACACGTGCACGTTTGAACATAAGGTCTATCAATGAATCAAGTGGCGTGCTTTCGATTCCCTGCTTGAATGTAACAAGGAGTAGGGTCGCCTCTCCCACCTCGTGGGTTTTCTCCGCCCCCCCCCCCCCCGGTTTCCTCCCACTGCTAAACACTCCTACGCGTAAGACCTAGTTTGATTAGATAGAACGTTAATCCGCATTGCTCTCTCTTCGCTCTCGACCGGTTTTCTTTGGAACACCTCCCCCCACCCCCGCCATGATTATAATTGACGTTAACCCTCTCTAAAGGACGAACGATGTTAATCCCGAAATATGTTTGAGTGTTGAGAAAAGTCCGTTTTCCATGCACGCGTTCTCACGGCGTTTCCGCGTGTGTTTTCGCCGTTACATGGAACAATGCCATTACATCTGCAGAAGACCAACTTTTTCGCCGGAGACCCCGCGAAAACTTGTATAATGGAAAAGGGGTCTTATCTCTTGAAAAAACCCATCCCCTCACATTTGTGTGTGCAAAAGGTTTATTTAACTTCCGCTTACACCTAAATGATATCGCAGACAACCTTCACATACCATTTTATTTAAAAAGCAAAGTTTATCGTTATCAGTAAAATATAGCAATAATTGACACGGGAATTCTAGTGACTCATACGGCGCCGACGGCCACCTGTTAGAACAGGTAAGTTAAGGTGTATATTGCTTACAAAAAAACAATAAGCTATTGTCCAGGTATGTAATAATTGAGTATTATAAACACCATGTAAAACAGTAACACGACACCAATTTCATGTCAAAAACATGACAACGAACATTTAAACATCCAATTAGTCTTTCACTCAAAATTATAAAAAGAATTGCTGCAAAGATGACATTTCACACAGAAAATGTAGCCGGGGCAAAAATGTTTCCAATCGAATTGAAATAGCACGCCGAGCGAAGCGTTGTTCTTAATTTTAAATGATTATTCCTTCCAATTTACAGATAAATGCTGTATTATAATCCAATCCAAACCGAAAATATTAATAGCTGGTTCATGTTCAGGGATTTAAACAGCGGGGGTTTAAGGTGGAGATAATGCCAAGTTTAACGTCCGGACGAGGGGCGGCGTGGGGGTGGGGGAGGGGGTGGGGGGACCGTTGATGAAATCAGAAGCCTTGAGACAGTAGGACTGCTCATTTAGGTGCATACATGTTTAGGATTACAGCGGAGTGAGCCTATACGGCATATTTGGTATATATGGACAGTAGAGATTACTATACAGGTCACAATTCTATGGAATACAATTACTGCTTATACCTGAGCGACGTTTCGACTAGGCTTCTCTAGTCATTATCAAGAGAAGCCTAGTCGAAACGTCGCTCAGTAATACGCAGTAATTGTTTGTATTCCATATAATTGTGACCTGTATACTCCAGTTCAATTACTTAATGCCATTGAAACAATTTAGAGATTACTAGAAATACAAATACTGGCTTCCCTTAAAAACACACAATGAGGCGACCACTGGACCCAAAATGTTACTGTCCACGTGTGCTCTGCTTGAGTGACGTAATGGGTGCTTGGTCTGTGTTGCTCGAAAGGCCTTGACATACAACAGACTCTGCGATTAAACGACAGAGGAGGAAGATGGCAGAGAATAATCCAAGAATTCACTTCGACTTCAATTTCGATTTTTGTGGTAATTACAATTACAAGCCGTGGATGGATTCTTCCTCAATCAAGTCACCTGACAAACAAGGCTGTTTAACATTATTTTATTTTTTTATCAAACCATCTCGAGAGGGATTTGAAGCAAACTATTGATGGATAAATTAGTTTGAATATGTTTTTAGTCCAAATATATCATCAAATCACACAGTATATTGTTGGAAAGCATCTTTAAACTACAAAAATATATATCATGCTGCGTGATATGCAAACATCACACACACCAACCATGTGATGTATTTGGCGACGGTAATAAAACGCCGAGCGAAGCGTAGCGCTTATTCTGAAAGTAAATCCTCTTTATTTTCCTGCCATTAATAATACCCGCAAAATATATTCAAACGAAAAAGGAAATAATATAAAATAGTTTGTGTCAAGTATAGAAGTAGGGCTCCTAAACTCAATTTGTTTCATTTCCTTTCCTTTATGACTGTATCTTGAATATTAGTCAAATAGGGGTGTGGCTTTATGAGCATGAATCATTATTTTATCTTATTTTAACCTGCTTGTCTAAGGATGACTGTGTCAGTATGCAAATGATGTGTAATTACTATAAGAGTATTTATTTCACATCACGAGATGACCTTCGTGATCGCAGTATAAAATGTTAATCCGGTACAGAGGTATGATGTCCAATATATCCACGGTATGTACCATCTACCAGATAACGGAGGAAATGAGATGAGGTTTAAGGCGAGTGTATTTGGGGGTGTCCAGAGGGGTCAGCCCCCCTCCTCCCAACCTGCTCATGTGGAGTCTATACAAGAGGGACTGAGGCGAGAGCCGCGGAGAGAGCCTGTACATTTAAAAGACCAAACTTCCCTTCAGAAATGACCTCGGATGCAAGGAAATCGACTTCAAACTTTCAACATTTTCTGGAAGAAGAACCCCATATCCCCGTTTCAGACTCCGCGGTCAGTCACGTCGGAACCGCCCCCCCATCCCCCACCGGCTTATTTTTCTGCACATGGAAGGAAGTCGACTTCAAACTTTCAAAAGTTTCTAGGCGGGTGGGGGTGGGGTGGGGAGAGAACCCCATATCCCTGTTTGAGGCTCCGCGGTCTGTCACGTTGGAACAGGGACCCCCTCCCCCCCCGGCTCTTTTTCCTTCACACGCCCCTGTGTTTAACGTTCTACTCTTCTGCACCGACGAGGCTAATGAAGCTCAACATATATTGCCTTTGTTAAGACTGTATATTCCGGATGTGACGCATCAATAAGAAATTAGCTGGCCTAAAATATGAGTGTCCATATAAAAAAAATTGCATTGAATTAAATCTCTGAAAAAAAATTATTTAAAATTTCCTATTCCTGTTGATTCATTATATGAATATAACGTATTAAGTTGCCGACACAGGTAGAACAATACAAACATTTTAAATCCAAATAATGTTCAATGCAGATAAGCGAACCGTGGCAGGAAAATGGGCAATCAAACACCTGGTTGTACCCTAGAAGGAAAATACGAACATTCGGTGTTGTATCTCTAAAATACAGTTGATACTATGTCACGTGCGTGACATTATTGATATAATGAAATAATAATTTAGGACGTAAAATTTACAACTTTAAATCTATCGTATAAAATTCTTGGTAAAACACAAATGACTATGTATAAGTACTTTATTACGTTCTGACATCGCCCATTTATTGACATCATAAATCATTCTCAATTAAATACGTCATAACTTATTATATCATTTCTAAATTTAGTGATGACTCCGAAAGGGTCACAAAAAATATACAACTGCTTTATTACACAGCTCGGTGTTTTGGGTAATCGACCCCACCCTCAACAATACAGTAATTTCTAGCTGTCAAGGGTTACTTTTGTGTGCACACCAATTTGTGCACACACTTTTGTAGAAATTGGAAATTGCGGCGCCTATATTCCCATACCATTACAAATTATTCCCAAATACATTTTAACTAAGTTAATCAATTGGTCAATTAATTCCTGTTTTGTCAGATTTCAGAATTCAGAGAGCGGGAGGGTTTAACATCCACTCGACACAAGCGATGTCATTTCGGGTCTAACACATTGTTCAGTTTAAGTTTAATAATTCGCTTGTGCGTTGGGGTCTTCAGCAGTGGGAGGAAACCGGTCGACCTGGAGAAAATCAACGAGGTGAGGGCAGTTAACTCTACCCCCCGGGGAATCGAAACTATGCCACTTGACTCAATGACAGACCTTCTTATTTCAACGCACACACTTTAACAATTTGTGCCCCATCCCCCGCCCACCAGTAAGAAGAAGAGCTACCCCTCCTTGAATAAGGTTAAAATAAAGTGATCCGAACGAACAAACCCCATACACTTAAATTTTCATTTAGAAAGATTAAAGATTAACGCCCCTCTCCCTCGCCCCCACTCTCTCTCTCGGTAAACAGGCGGGTGTCACTAGGCATAAATCCGAAGTTTCTGTACAAAAAGATGAAATAAGTTATTTATTCGAATAAAGTAGGAAAGTTTGTGCGCAAAAGTTGACATAGATAATTTCAAATTTTAAAAAAAACCAAAAAAAAAACCATTAAAATTTTAATTTCGCTCTTTGACTTGATGCCCCGTAGATACCCAAGGGCGGTGTGGCGCAATAGTGCACTGTTGGCACCGGCGTCCTATTAAACACACACTCTCTCTCGCATATAAGCAAAGTTCAATTTAATTTTGTATCATTACATATCACTGAATGGCGAAAATCGCCCCATCCAGTTTAATTTAATTGAATAATTTTTCACTCAAAAAATAAACAAAGGATTGAGACAAAGGATAAGTTCTAGATAAATAACCAAAATCTGAACATACCCCAGTGTTTGGACCAGCAGGTGATCCCGTTACAGTCGATGATGGTGCGCCATCAGTGGAAGTGCTGCTGGTACTGTGACATGCCACAAATACGGAACATAAAACCAAGGCAGCGACAATCTTCATCGTGATGAGTTATTTTAAGCGATAACTAGAATTAATACTGGAGAACAAATTTGTTTCACGTCTGCACGGCTCGAGCTCTGTGTTGCTGTCTGTCTGATAACCGTTGACGTCTGCGGGTGAATTTATTTCCTTTTGCTGTGTCACATGATCTGTCATCAAGTGTATTCATAGTAACCATGCAAAATAAAATAATATAAAAACGCAACACTATAATTTGATCAGAGCAGACATTATCGTTAACTAGGAATATCATCATCATACAAAAGATTAATCTTCGGCGCACAGAGAGAGAGAGAGAGAGAGAGAGAGAGAGAGAGAGAGAGCGAAATGGGGTTTAACGTCCACTCGACACAAACTAGGTCATTTCGGGACTAACATATGGTTTAATTTTATTTCAATAATTCGCTTGCGCATAGGGGTCTTTAGCAGTAGTAAGGAAACCGGAGGACCCGGAGAAAACCCACGATGTTGGACAGGCGACCCTACTCCTTGTCACGTACAACCGGGGCGACTCAATGACAGACTTTATGATACAGCGCGCGCATGCTAACCATTCAGCCATCCCCCCCCCTTCGGCGCACAGTTAAAACAATAGTATTACTTTACAGCTGTGCAAGGTGACTCATTCATCCGAGGTCTTGGGTTTATTATTAAAGATGCATTATGTAAGAGCTAAATCTGTCTATTGTAGGTCGTGAGTTTGGTTTTATTTTGATAACTCCACTCAGAATAAAGTAATTTGAATGAAATTTTCAATATATTCATTTTGCATTATCTATATTGGAACTATTGTAACAAGAACGACCAGCTCTTTATCTAAATTTTACATAATGTATCTTTAATGTGTCACACAAGGTACATTTACGTAACATTATTCTGTTACAAACTTAATTCAAAAGAACATTGCCCGACCATAGTGGTCTATGAGACACTAGATATCAATATAAGTATACATACAAATAAATATAAGATATCCCATTATAAACATAACCCACATCCCTTTTATAATGTGTGATCTTCTTTGATACAGGGCGAGGGGGTGGGGTGGGAGCATGCCACGACGAACTGCTGAATGTCTGAGGATTGGTGGAGCAATTACTCATTATTAAGACAAAAATCAAAAACGTCCATTTTCACTTTTGATAGTGTATCTCTTTGCGATTGAAATGGTGTCGCCAGAGAATTCGCCCATATGAACTGTTTATGTTCATGTGTAGGCAATTGGCCTGTTATTAACATACACTGGTTACCTCTAATAAAAACAGCAGTGCATTTCCGCAGTTTTGTATTGTTTCTGAATAACCTCTACTTTCTTGAAGAGTATATATGCGTGTTATATTCGTGTCCCCATATGCTGCATATAGCACCATTATAGGTTTTATCGGATACGCTTTCATTACGCATGCATCTAGAGCTATATATATATATATATATATATATAGGCGTGTTATATTCGTGTCCTCATATGCTGCATATAGGTTTTATCTATTACGCGTTCAAAGCCGATTTTATTTGATTATGTCTCGACATTGTATATTATCTTTGTTGACTATCAAATTAGTTCCCTTATGTGATCAAAGCGAAGCGAGTATGGGTCATGAGAATAGTATTTGATGAGAGAGAGAGAGAGAGAGAGAGAGAGAGAGTTTAACGTCCGCTCGACACAAACTAGGTCATTTCGAGACTAACACAAAGTTTAATTTCATTTCAATAATTCGCTTGCGCCTAGGGGTATTTAGCAGTGGGGGGAAACCGGAAGACCCGGAGAAAACCTATGAGATTGGACTGGCAACCCTACTCCTTATCAGGTACAACCCAGGAATCAAAACCACGCCAGTTGACTCAATGACAGGCCGTATTATACAGCGCGCACGTGCTAACCATACGTCCCCACCCCCAATATTTGATGAATCACTGCTGAAATGAAATAAAATGGGGTTTACTGTCCTACTGTTCTGCTCCGAACTGGGCTAATGCAGGACCATACATACGCCATACATTGTGCACTACGGCCTACTTTTATATCGAATTCCAACTGTCAAGGGATCTTTTACGTGCACGCGAATGTGTAAACGGGACCTATATATAATATATTGGTGAAAAATAATGATAAGTCGAGCGCTCGAGAACATATAATCGAGCACGTCTCAATCGATGTTTTAAGCTTGTGCATTATTTAATACTTGTTCGTTTTTACAGCCCATTCAAAGCTGCTGTGACGGAGCGGATACACCCCATCCCTACTCAACTGCCACACAAAAAGGGGGCATATTAGTATCAAAGAAAAGGGACGTAGAAGTATGTTCGCCGTGGTGGTGGCGTGGAACTATATACTTTATCAGCATGGTTACGCTCTAATTCCCAAAGTAAGGCTACTGAATTTACTTCCCTTGATTCGATGTGTTGTTTATTGCTTGCAATGTCTGTTTAGAATATGCATGGTTTGTCCCCGGATTTGTCTTATAGGTTTAATTGTGTGTGGTGCGGTCCTCCTACATTTACTATTTAAGTCTTCTCGTTGTTGGGGTTGCCCTAGCTGACCGGTCACATCTGTCTTCCGGTCGTGGTTTAGATTGCCGATGTGAGCGTATGTGGCTTGGAGATAAGGGCGCCTTCTCAACCTCGTGGGTTTACTCTGAGTACTCCAGTTTCCTCCCACAGAAAAGACTCCTGCGCGTGAGCTAAGCATAACAAAATAATACAAATTGTCTGCGATATCACCATCAGTGGAAGCGGACTTTAAACATTAATAATACAAAAAAAGGCTTTTCGATCGTCCCCTTCAAATTAATACAGGAGTAAAGTAGACATTTTGGTATTCTACTCAATACTTCAAACTAATCGTCTAATCGATAATCTCTCTAATCCTGATCGATTGATTTTAAAACATCAGCCATCTCTTCCTTATCAACACTAATTCCAACGTTACCCGGTAGAAAAATCTCGAACAAATGACTGTTGAGTTAATACTGTAAATACCTGTCACTTACTGTACACACTGAAGTTGACCAGATAACACAGAGAGAGAGAGAGAGAGGTTTAACGTCCACTCGACACAAACTAGGTCGTTTCGGGACTAACATGGTTCTATTTTATTTCAATAATTCGCTTGCGCGTAGAAGTGGGAGAAATCCGGAGAACAAGAAGAAAACCCACGAAGTTGGACAGGCGATCCTACTTCTTGTCACGTACAACCGGGGAATTGAAAGCACGCCAGCTGACTCGATGACAGACCTTATGATACAGTGCACACGTGCTACCCATTCGGCCACCCAACTCCCTGACCAGATAACGGAGAATAAAACAAAATGGGTCTCAACGTCCTCATTCTCTGCATCAACCTGGCTAACGAAATGAGATTTAGCGTCCTAGTTTCTACACCGACTCGGCTCCTGACTCAAGAAGACGAACATAAACCATGTGTTGTGCTATAGATGGTGTTCCAACTTTCAAAGGTTCTTTTACGTGCAGGCCAACGTGTACACCAGACTTGCGGTTTTCATCCCACCCGAATGGCTATAGGGAATATTAGAATACACTGACTCGGCTCCTGGCTCAAGAAGACGAGGATACGCCATACACTGAAAAAAACTTGTGTTGGATCTCAACACAAGTACTTGTGTGAAATTTATTCTACACAAGTTATGTGTTGTTTTGCATTGCATTAACACAAACTTGTGTTCTTTTTAATGCATTAACACAAATCTTGTGTTTTTTCCACATAATTAACACAAGTAATGTGTACCGTCAACAGATATTTTTTTTTTTAAATTTGAACTCCATACAAAGTCTTAATCCGGGGGTCCACAAGTAAGAGAAAGGTATTTTTTACTCAGACAATATAGCCAGACAGACTTGAATGCTAATTGGTGTTAAGATGTCTGTAGTTAAAATAAAGTTGGGCCCAATAACCTGGTAGATCAAAGGCCTGTTTAGCGCTCATGCCCGGTGTGATTTTAACAATTGACTCCAAATGCGTTGACAAGAAAATAAGTAAAACTGTTATTGAATGTGATTGGTTGATAAAATCAACGTACTATAGGCTACATTTTGTCTGCGATATCATCTCGGTGGAAGCGGACATTAAATGAAGTGATTTCACACAATTAATTTAACATTTAACAACGTGCTGAAATGATTTTGGAGCAGTGATATGTTTGACAAATGTAAGCTAATGGTCACATAGAATACAAGACCGCAGGTTTGTGAATATTTATATAAAAAAAATAATACCATGTATGTAATTTAGCATCGATATTGTTTCTCTGTATAATATTAGTATTTCGTTTCCTTAAAAAAAACTCCAACAATTTAAACCGGAAGTTCATGTTTATAATATGGCGCGGTCAGGAAAAAAATTTCGGCATGTTATTATCAAATCTGTTCAATTTTTCTGAAATCATGCTTAATTAACATTAGTTGTTCGGCGCTACGATGTTGTTCAAATACTTACATTACAGAATCACATTATGATTAAAGCAGAAACGGTTCGACTTGAACCAGCAGGTAAGAATCTGTTTTGAAATTATATCTTGGGAGGTTGGATTGGCGTTGGAGACCCGATTGGCGGCCATTTTGATTCTTGTTTCATGATTTTTTTATATTATAACGATTTTGCCAAGAGTAGACATAAACGCGGGCACAGACTAGAAAAAAATCTTTTTACACTTTTGTGATAGTTGAATTGTAATCTAATTTATGTTTAAAAAAACAACCTTAAATCTAATAAGCAGACGGAAGATATGGACGAACAACAAGAAGAAGTTATGGAGGTCCCAACAACTGAACCTATGGAAGTAGAAGAATCGTTTACAGCCGAAACCCGATACGATGTGCCAGTTCCGGTTATGGAGTCCTCCATCTCAGACGATGCCGACGTTAGTGTCTTCTGCGACGAAGAACCCGTAGTGGTGTATCACTATAAACCTCAGAATGCCTCGTTCGGCATTTCTGTCCAAACGAGGCAAAAACGTGTCAAAATTTTTGCCCCGATTTTGCCTCGTTGTAACGAGGTAAAAAAAATACCTCGTTTCTCTGGAGTTCCAAAACGTGTTTTTTTTTAAATTGCCCTGATTTTGGAACGAGGTATTTTGTTCAGAACGAGGCTGGGTAAAATTGCCTCGTTTACTAAACGAGGTATTTTATCCAAGACAATTATTAGCGGTATTTGCTGTCAACAAATAGAGCCATACAAATAATGTTCGGACCATCATGTGACCAATTGCAGATCTACAAATTAGATTATTTATTTGGGACATGATATTGTTCATAGTTATGGCTTACTACACTGGAGTTCTATTATGTATAATAAACGCTTCCCGAGCGAAACAAAACATAACAATGTCACGTGCCAATATTACATATGGCGGATACAAGCGTTCTTTGATTACATGCTGTTTGGTTTGATTATTAAATAATACGGCAATCTGTATATATGGGAAAAGGAGAATGAATTTCCCCAAATCCAAAACTAGATGACTGGAATATTTATTGAATGGAAAGTAAATATTTTATAAACAAAAATATTCGGATTTGCAGTATCCTAGCTTGGATGGATTTGTGATTTGAATCTCGAACTCAGTGTTTTATACATTTTATTATAAAATTGTAATAAATGTTTTACATGAATGAATAAAATCTACAATTTAAAACAGTACAATAACATTGTGATTTGACGCTCTACAAATCACTAAGAGTATAACAATTGCTTGTTGAAAAAGCGTTAATAATATGTTTTTTTCCATTTATTATTTTTTAAAAATATATTCAAAAAGATTGCGTCTTTTACAGATTTCAATACAACCACAAATGGTTGATTGTTTTAATGCTAAGATAAGTATTAATGGTTTGTATTTGAAAATCAAATTATATAAGCGAAAAATAGTAAGATACATTATGTATATCTTAAAACACGCCCATCTCAGTTACTACTTCGGCGAATATCATTTGATAATTTAGATGATCAGAATTAAACACCGTTTTGCTATGTTATTATTTTTTTATGATTGGGTGGGGGTATACTTAATTAGGGGATTGGATTGAAAGATTATAGCTACCATCTTATGGAGACATAATGTGTGGTGCATTTACGGTCTTATAAAGCTCTATTCTTACATAAAGAATTCTTGATTCGCACGGAAGTGTTTTAGCCGTGATCATTTTAAGTCATGCTTATGCCAAGATCTGGGTAAGTGTTAATTTAACTAGATATCAGAAAAGTACCACGTTTTCATAAATGTACTCTTTAGATAAATTGTACAATATTTATCAGTTCACTAGTTACAATAAAATCATGCATTATAGCTATTTTTATTTATTTATCCCTGGTGCTTCAAATTCAATTTAGGGTGCCTCAACATATTTAAAAATATGTTTTAAAGCTTTAGGTCATTTTATTATATCTTTCTACCATAAATAATAGCCCGAATTTAGGTATGCCAAAAGTTAAAGAAATATAAACAGTTTAACGGGTTAACGGCATATTAATAGCTTTATTCACTGAGATGGTTCCTTTACTTATAGTTTATTTTTCGAATTGCTTTTTGTATTTATTTAAATGGAAATATTAACAGCATTCTATAAGTCAATCCACGAACATACCCAATTTCAATATTTGCGTGTTGACCTTTAACATCACACTTAGATCCTGTACGCTTTGTGTCTTACAGTCAATACATGTCATGAAGACCTCTTTAGACATAATTTCGTTTATAATACTTTACTCGTTTCTATTGAGTTGTTTAGCAGAAGTAACCCATGACAACAATATGTTGAGACGACTACGTAACAGAATAGGACGATTCAATGTTATTAAAATGACACAATGACAATTTTAATTTTATTACCAACCCTTTCACAATATTTGAATGAAATATCTCACACAGGGTGTTAATCTGTTTTCAGTTTCTATTCCAATTCAATAAAACATTTAAAACATTTAATACATGTCTTGGTTTGATTCATTATTTACAATTTAATACGTTAATCGTGTATTTTAAATAATACAGTTCAAGAGATCAAAAAATTTCCAAATTTATATATTCAACATTACACGTTTATACGTGTATAAACATTTATATGAAATATATTATAAACAGATATGCTATGACCAGAGTTGCCATTATCTTTATTATTCGACTGGAAAACTCCTGTCATTCACTCTGTCGTTCGACTGATTCATCATTCACGTTGTCATTTCCGAGTCTGAAATTTGGGGTATAGGGGTAGCTCGGACCGGGGAGTAACATAGGCCAGGTGGCGTTAGTCTACCACTTCCGGTTTCGGAGTTATGACCCCCGAGCGAAGCCGGGCATTCTTCTAGTATATAAATAAATATATAAATAAATCATCTTCATGGTCATCATCATGGTCATCATCATGGTCATCATCACTATTTAACACCAATCATCGTCGCCTGACAATTACATATTTTATATTTTGTGATAGGTAAAGTGTGTGGGGTTAAGAACAATTTAAATAGCTATGTTATATTTTGTGATGGGTAAAGTGGGGTGTGTGTGTGTGTGTGTGTGTGTGTGTGTGTGTGTGTGGGGGGGGTCATTATATATAACACAATATAATTAGTATTAGAATTCTCTGTTTTTCTGTTAACATTTCAAATATCTATTTAGTTTTGATGTATTAATTTACTTTTTCCTATGATTTTATGAATAAATAATAATCTTACAAAAACAAAAACAAATTTTGTTTCCTTCTTTTATCAAACTTTACAGGTCTAACAGAGCAAAGAGATGGGTCCTGCATAAAAAGGTTGCTATACTGTATATAAATTGGGGAAAAACACAACACAAGTTTTTGTGGATGGTTATACACAAGTTTGTATGAAACCACACAAGTTTCAGAAATTTCAACACAAGTTCAACACAAGTTTCAAAAATTTCAACACAAGTTTCAAAAATTTCAACACAAGTTTCAAAAATTTCAACACAAGTTTCAAAAATTTCAACACAAGTTTCAAAAATTTCAACACAAGTTTCAAAAATTTCAACACAAGTTTCAAAAATTTCAACACAAGTTTCAAAAATTTCAACACAAGTTTCAAAAATTTCAACACAAGTATTGTGTAGATTTTCACACAAGTTTCAACACAAGTTTGTGTTGTTTGATAAATTTTAACACAAGTTTTGTGTTGTTTGATAAATTTTAACACAAGTTTTGTGTTGTTTCAACATTTAACACAAGTTTTGTGTTGTTTCAACACAAGTTTTGTGTTGTTTCAACACAAGTTTGTGTTGTTAAATAGAGACACCTTACTTGTGTTGAAAACAACACAAGTTTGTGTTCTTTCAACACAAGTTTTTTTTCAGTGTATTATGTGTTTTGGCGGACTTTTATTTTAAATTCCAACTTTCAAAGGTTCTTTTACGTGCACGCCAACGTGTACACCAGACCTGCGATTTTCGTCCAACCGGAATGGCTATAGGAAATGAGAATAAAATTGAGTTGAGTGTCCTAATTTTCCGCGCCAATCGGGTTGAGGAACATGCTGCCGTGACAACAAAGTTTCCGCCTACTCTTCATCAAATTTTTACTGTCTAGGGGTCTTTTAAGTGTACGCCATAGTGTACAGTGTTGTACAGTGTGTAGATTTTCACACAAGTTTCAACACAAGTTTGTGTTGTTTGATAAATTTTAACACAAGTTTTGTGTTGTTTCAACATTTAACACAAGTTTTGCACACGTTTGTGTTGTTAAATAGAGACACCTTACTTGTGTTGAAAACAACACAAGTTTGTGTTCTTTTAACACAAGTTTTTTTCAGTGTATTCTGTGTTTTGGCGGACTTTTATTTTAAATTCCAACTTTCAAAGGTTCTTTTACGTGCACGCCAACGTGTACACCAGACCTGCGATTTTCGTCCAACCGGAATGGCTATAGGAAATGAGAATAAAATTGAGTTGAGCGTCCTAATTTTCCGCGCCAATCGGGTTGAGGAACATGCTGCCGTGACAACAAAGTTTCCGCCTACTCTTCATCAAATTTTTACTGTCTAGGGGTCTTTTAAGTGTACGCCATAGTGTACAGTGTTTGACCTCGGGGTTTTCGTTCTATCACAACAATTAGACGATTTTCCTTGTGAGGCCTGCAACACCGACAAAGGAAGAAACCCCATTATCCAGGAATGTTTGATCCAAATCTGCCAACAAAATCCAAATCATGGATAATCGTGTTCATGTAAATCCCTAAATGTATAGTCTAACATTATTATAAAATATATGCCACTCCCCATCCCCGTTCATGAATCACACGAACAGCCATGATCATTCAAAAATTGCACAAAAGACCGTTATGCACGTACATGAAATAACCATTAGTTATTTATATTAATGACATTAAAAATATACGGTACCATAGCAGGGTTTAAGTATTAAATTATGGGAGGCAACCTGAGATAGGTAAATACAAGTGCTAAAAGCCATTTAGTCTTTAGATAAATAAAATCAAACAAAAGAATTAATTGTCTTATATTGGTATATATGGGGGTATACGGGACAGCCGTAGAGTATTTGTTTCATTTTCTATTCAATTATATAAAGTGTTTATTTATATATCAACCCCCTTTTAAAATGTCTTTGATTAAACTGCTCGTTTAAGATCAATCAAAGTCAATATATTTTTTGTTCAATGATACGTATTAGAAATAGAATTAAAATAAGTCAATATTTTGTAATAGAAAAAAAAAACAAACTACGCCATACTAAACTTACGCTGTCTTCCTACAATTAGCTCCGATTGGGAACAGACACGAATCCCGTTGCCGATTTTAGTCGAACCACTAAGTATACTTATACAAATTTAAGAGGTATTATTGAAATAAAACTCAACCATATGTTAGTTCTGAAATGTCCTAGTTTGTGTCGAGTGGACATTAAACCCGATTTCTCTCTGTGTCGAAACACTAAGTATACTTATATAAATTTAAGAGGTATTATTGAAATAAAACTCAACCATACACTGTAAGCCTTTTCTGTAATTTTTACAGACTTGTTTCTGTAAAACGCCTACAGCGCAGGTCTGTTATCCTGATAACAGACACGAGTCTGTTAATATTTAAGAAATACAGAATTTCGTCCGTAAATATGACATACGGGTGTTTAAATTAAAGTGACGTCATCGGTCTTCCTGGGCGCCATTACTGCGAAGACCGTTAGTTAGCGGCAAAGAGGAATCCCTCAACATCGAGCACAATAGTTGAACACTACAGTCAATACCAAACATTGCAGTTTTAGGTAAGTATACAGTAGGGACACATCTTTGTTTGACATAGATTGATTCTTAGCATTCGTAAAAATGTACGGTAACTGATTTATGAAATAGTAGGAATAGACTCTTCTACTTCTAGACAAATGGACATACATAATACATGATACTCACATACACTGTCACAGTGTTAGTGTTAGCACAGAGTAAAAATACACTCTGGTGTTAGTGCTAGGCCTAATATTTTTTCGCATTGTTTTTGGAGGCTTCAGTTCTAGTTGAGGCTACTCGGATGACATAATAATAACATTGATATAGAAAAAAATATATGAACTATGAAGGGCTAACATTTCTGGGCTTCATTAAGTTCATAGTCTCAGGTCTGTAGGCTAGGCCTACCACTGAAAACCATTATTAAGAATTTATTGAATTGTCAATGCATTGTCTGGATAATGATCTTTAATTTTTTATTTTACTAATTTTTTTAGGCACAGCTTATTGCATCCTTGAGTGCCATTCCTGTCATCTATAGAGTGGGCTACCCAGCCTTTCTCTGGGTTAGTAAATTTTTTTCAAAGGTAGGCCCTACCGGTAAAGAAAAATTATAAGATTGAACTTACTGAAGATAATAATTTTGGGAGTTGAGCGCATTGTTAATGAAAACCAACACTTCCTGCCCTCTGCTTGGACCTTGAAATTTGAGGGGTGGTTGGACGAATGGTCTAACCATGGAGCTTATATAAAATCCATGGTCTAACATGGGCCTTAGTTAGGTCAGAATGAAGCCTATGTCTTTGAGTCAAGTGGCGTTGAAAGGAGTAAGATTGCCTGACTAACCGTGTTCATTTTTTCTGGGTCGTTCGTTTTCCTCCCACTGTTTATAAAAGACCTACGGTTAAAGCGATTATTGAAATAAAATTCTGTTTATTAGTCCAAAAATGACCTAGTTCGTGTTGTGTGTGGATGTTAAATCCCATTTCTCTCTCCCAGCTTGAACCTTGGGGTAGGTCTTATTAGCAACAGGTGAATCCTATTTTAGTCTGCTTTTAGATTTACCTGTCATAGGTGCAGAGTCGCCACTGGTTAGTCCAAAAATCTGATCAGAAACCCAAGATGCGGTAACGATAGAAGAAAGCATGGGTTTTAACCCGGAAAGCAATTGGTGTTACGTTAGTTACAGCTACTACCAATATGAATCATGATCAGAAAAGTTCAACCTAACTTAAAGGAGCTAAATCTGTATTCTTTGGCCCCGAGAAATGAACACAATGGGTCGCAACGATAATAATCTATTATGAATGTCTATAAACTGATTTACATTCAGTCGTTTCTGTTTTTAGTGTAATTTGTAATCAGTTATGCTCGGCGAAATATGTCCAAATTGAATGGCAGCCTGGTTATTCCAGTATACACTGATAGTATTTGTGATATGTTTAGTCTCCTGGGGGGTTGGATGGCTGAATGGTTAGCACGTGCGCGCTGTACCATAAAGTCTGTCATTGAGTCAACTGGCGTGGTTTCGAATCCCCGGTTGTACGTGGCAAGGAGTAGGGTCGCCTGTCCAACCTCGTGGGTTTTTCTCCTGGTCCTCCGGTTTCCTCCCACTGCTAAAGACCCCTACGCGCAAGCGTATTATTGAAATAAAATTAAAACCATATGTTAGTCCTGAAATGACCTAGTTTGTGTCGAGTGGACGTTAAACCCCATTTCTCTCTCTCTCTCTTTAGTCTCCTGTTTGTGGACATGAAACTTCATTTTCTCGCACATTTAGCTCCCTTTTCCTTAATTAAAATGTGTTCTTTTGAAATGGATGTCATAAGAAACAACCTGATTGAGAATATTTGTTTTGCAGGTGCATTTTTGAAATTAACCCAGATAACGCACAGAAATCATGAAAAAGAGGAAGACTCGAGTGTGCCAAAAAGTGATATAACTAATCACTAAACTGTCAAACTTTAAATGGATGAAGTACAGTTACAACAATAGCAACAATATACCGGTACTGTGAGAAGGTATACGACGGTATAGATGCCACATTTTGGTTCAAGGTGCTTTAAATTCTGGACCACGGTTTGGTTAATGTGGTACAGATATTTTAACTGTCCATTTTCATGCGATGCAGAATACTCCCCTGTAGTTCATGTGACAAGAAGGAGAAAAGATGGCTTTCGGCAATGAAACATGTGTCCCGCTGAAAGTACATTCCCCTCCGGCGAACCACAAATCACGGATATAGGAACATTTTGAATCAAAAACGTCAGATGGAAAAGCAGTGGCTAGGGAGCTGGAAACACGTCCAAGAAGAAATACTGTGATATGTATCGTTGCAACCTATGATGCAATAATGTTCATGCATGCAAACTTTAGGGATAGGCCTATTGAGTTTATGGTTAGTTTTTATACACCAGCACATAGTGTGTATAAAATAGGTGATAAGGGACCGAGCCACAACCCTTTTATGAGTGATACTTTGTAAATGAGACTTTAAACGCACTGCAAGAAATCTTTTTAATGAATCTTCTTAATTAAACTTGATCTTCTTATTGTACTTTTGATAAGATGTCCGTTTACTTTAATGGAAAAATCTTTTGGTCATTTAATTTGTCCATCAACAATTTGGTACATTTGTAAAATTATCCTCAGTTCATTTTGTCTCTAAATATGCGGCCGTGTTGCATAAACATTAAAATTGTGTAACTCTCATCTACACATTTCATTTTGGGACTGGTTCATTAACTTTGTCAGTAGTCGAGTTCCATCTAAATTTTTATCTACGAGACTGAATCAATTTATGCCATTCTCACTAAGGAATGTACATTCTTAGGCAGAGTTATTGTGCAAAATTTAATGATATACATTTTCAAACAGAGATTAAGCTAATCATTGAAACAAGCTGTACATTTAAGGTGGAATAATAGGAATTCTGCATTGATGCTGTTCTTGTTTTAAAGTCATGATACTTTTGGGGTTCAATAATTGTTAGATTTTAAATTGTTCATTTAAACATTTAGAATGCAAATTCATTAATTCCAAAAAATTGAATGATTTCATTAGATCATGTTTTACTGTTATAATTTACTTTCATGTTGTTGATGTTTTAAATAATAGATTTGAGGTAAATATTACAACACCGTGGTTAAGATTTTAGAAAAAGATTTGAGGATAATTCTATTGTAACACACTGATTATATATTTGTAGAATAGATTCAGAATGTTGTTGTTCTACTATAAAAAAAATTCATTTGAATATTATAATGTAAATGTTACATGTACAAGAATTTGAATGGATAATTTCATTATTGTTAAATTTATATTTTGTTGCTACCCATTATTTGATACATCCATGGAAATTTTCACATACATTTTTTAATTGCTGGGAATTTTTGTTTGCTTGTCTTGTGAGAACTTGATAAATATTTTGGAGAGTTATTTCCCTTGTTAATAGGGCAACAAATTCTCTTTTTTTTTTTTAAAGTCGTCACTATTCCATGTACAAATGTTCATTATTATTAATGAAGAATTATGAAAGGAGCTTTGTTTTTGTTGAAATATACTACCAAACTGCTTGACAGCCAAAGAATATGTTAGATCTCTAAACATTCTCCATATTGTAATATCAAATCTGCTCTTGATCAAATGTGTTAAAAATATGAATTTGTGGTTGATAGTTTTTTTTTTTTTAAGGCAGTTGTTAGCTTTACTTACTGACAGTAATCTCCAATTTCCAGTATTTTCAGGTCTTTTATTATATCTTAAACTATCATGTAAAAGCATTTTTGAGGAATTAATTGTATCTTATATTGTTTTGAATAATTAAATTCTGTTTTAAATCTTAAGTAAATGTCTTTTTGATGCTTATCATACCATAAGTTTTTTACAGCTGTAAAACATTTTCCGTAAAATTTACGAACAAATGGCTGGCAGCTAGGTTGCCAATCTTTGGACGTAATTTTTACGACATGTTCGTAAAAATATATTTACGGTGTGTCGTAATTTTTACGTACATTGGTTGGCAACCTAGCTGCCAGCCATTTGTCCGTAAATTTTACGGAAAAAGTTTTACAGTGTATGTTTGTCCTGAAATGACTTAGTTTGTGTCGAGTGGACATTAAACCCGATTTCTCTCTCTCTGTTTCGAAACACTAAGTATACTTATAGAAATTTGAGAGGTATGTGTTCTGCTTCCCTTTACAAAAATGGGAAAGGTTTATTTAGCCTTTATGGGTATGACAGATGTGAAATGGAACAGAACCGAGTTACAAAATAATATACTAAATTTTGAATATGGCGGAAAAAGTTCTCTTTGCGTAGAATGAAGTTAGGTATTAGAACTTGAATTGAAGTGTTTGTACATAGAGGACAAAAGTACATGTAAATTATGTTTAAAATACGTAATAAGATAGCTATTGAATATTTCAATTTGCTTTGTACACCGCATTAATTATGTTGTCATGACAACAAGTATACGATTACATATATACCTGATGCTCAACTATAATACGCTAAGGCGTGTTTTTAAATTGACGTCTTAAACCCTACTTTCATTTTGTTTAATATTAATAAACTTTATAGCCGTGATCGAACAATTGACTTCTTAAATCATACTTTCATTTTTTTAACATACATGTATTAATAAACTTTATAACCTTGATCGAACAATTGACTTCTTAAATCCTACTTTCATTTTGTTTAATATTATAAACTTTATAACTTTGATCGAACAATTGACTTCTTAAATCCGACTTTATTTTTTTTAAATTTTTTATTATTAACCTTGATCGAACAATTATAAACTGTAATGCCTCGGAATTGTTTTGTACTGAACTTCAAATTACAAGTGAGATTAGCAACGGGTCATTACGTCTAAATTCCTAGAGATCTCGGTTATACGGCACTGACACCAGGTATCCTCGTCAAATCAGGACAAATCCCCGGTTGTACGTGGCAAGGAGTAGGGTCGCCTGTCCAACCTCGTGGGTTTTCTCTGGGTCCTCCGGTTTCCTCCCACTGCAAAAGACCCCTACGCGCAAGCGATTTATGTAAATAAAATTGAACCATGTGTTAGTTCCGAAATGACCTAGTTTGTGTCGAGTGGACGTTTAACCCCATCTCTCTCTCTCTCTCTCTCTCTCTCTCTCTCTCTCTCAAATCAGGACAAAACCAAGCTCCGAGTTCGCAAAGCATTCTCAGACTTAAAGATACATTATGTAAAATTTAGATACAGAGCTGACAATTCTTGCTATAATAGCTCAAAAATAGATAATGTAAAATGAAAATATTGAAAATTTCATTCAAATTACTTCATTCTGAGCCAATAGTTATCACTGTTTGTAGTTTTGACAAGATGTGTGCAGTATGGTAACCAGGGCACAGGTATATTCGAGACTTAGCCTCGCTTTTCCATTTTTAAATTAAATTTTTAAATGCCACGGAGAGTTGATTATGGTCTTGTTTTGTTAAAGGAGCTAAATCGCTAATATTTGGGACCTAGAAATTGACACAAATGGGTCTCAACGCATATAATAATATAATGTAAATGTATATGAACTGATTTAAATTCAACCGTTTCTGTTTTTACTGTAATTTCTAATCAGTTATGTTCGGTGAAATACGCCAGAAGTGTCAATAGAATGGCAATCTTTAGCGTCTGGTTATTCCAGTCTACACCGATGATATGTATTACGCATAGTCTCCAGATAAGAATATAGCGTCACCATTTGACATGACTTGTGAAATATGTCTAGCCGCGTTTTTTGAGTCCCTTGTTCCAAATGGCGCTGAAAGGCATTATGGTACACGATTCGTGTACCAATGGTAAAATGTTTATTTTGTCTTGAATATTGGATATCAGAAACCCATATTTTCCCTGTAAAATCACAAGAACAATGTTGATTTGAATTGACAAATAATTTGTGTTTTCAATGTCGAAGATTTTTGATGATATTGAGTTACAGACTTAGCTACTTTAATGTAAAGGCAATTTGCTGAAAATTTCATTCAAATTGATCCACTATGAACAGAGAACTAAGCGATTGAAATTTCCGCCTATCCTCGATCATCATTACTAAAGTCAGTACGATAAACAGCATAGTATCTATTATCCATTTAATCGTTAAATCGTGAAGGAAAGTTATGCAGTAAATCGGCTCATAATCCACTAAAGATCGCAGGCTACCCATGCCATCTAGTGTTGATTATGGTCTGGATAGGTTAATTAATGTCTAATTAATAATTTAGATAACATTTCAGGCCTAAAGAAAGACCTGCAATAGACATATTTGCCTCTTGCATTATGTATATTTAATAGTTTATATAACATTTCAGAACTAAAGACCTGCAAATAGGCAGATTAAGCACTTGCATAATGTATGTTTAAGTTACGAATTTAATCAACTTTTAATCAACTTTTAATCACTGTTTATGAGAAATATCGTTGATCCAGAAACACAAAACTTTGCACATACAGTTTCTTGTTGTATTTGATACAGAAAGGGCTATATTTTAGTTAAAAACAAGACGAACAATTTTGAGTAAATTCTAAACTTAAGTCTGAGAATGCTTTGTGAACTCGGGGCCAGGGCTATTTAATACGTTTTAATATATGTATGTTGATAGCCTAAGTTTTGCGAGGGTGCCACAACGGCGAACACTTTATGTCTTCAACAAACGAAACCGGAATTGGATGTAACGTATCGTCAACACCAATGTGTATATTGGACGTCGGTTTTTAGACACTGTCCTGCAACACCATAGGCGTACGGGGAAATTTTTGACTGGGGGCGGGGCGGTGGTGGTTGGTGCCCAAAAAATGTAGTTAGGTTCTTAGTATGTTACATAATAATAACAAATTCGTTGTTAAATTGGACACATTCAAGAACACAATATTTTTTTTATACAACTTTTACAAAGTACAATTGTGTGCCCAAATTTTCCCAGAATTTGGTGCCCAAAATGCGGGGGGGGGAGGCGGCCAGCACCCCCAGCTCGTACGCCTATGTGCAACACTATCAAGGTAGAAACGGCCAACGCCGGGAGCGAACCCGAGACTCCAGGGTTAGTGAGCCAACGTCTTACTCAGTGAGCCACCGTGGCTCCCTAGTTATATTGTGTACTAGCTGGATACCCAGCTTCGTCCGGGGGCCAAATTCGCCCGTGGCCCAAATTACACGGCCTAATGTGGGAGGTGGATCGTGGCGAGGAGGCGTGATGGACGAACATACACACACACACGCACGCACACACACCCACACACACCCACCCCCTACATCTTTAATTTCATCTATATAGATAGATAGATATACTTTAGACAATTGGAATATTGAGATTCGAAAATATAGCTTCATTGATCTACATTGTTTATTACTGTCGCAGCTTGTTACAGATTTGATCACCATGCGCCATAACATTTTTATTGCCTGTAGATCCAATTGTGTTCATGTTTAACATAATCATACTATATGTCTCTGCAATTTGTAATAATTTTAAAATTTAAATGACCGTACGACCATTGCCCGAAGGCCCAAGAGCATGTACCCATATTTGGTAAGAATGTTTGTATGTTTCCTTTATGGTTGATATCGTCCGGAATCAGCTGATATTGAGGGTTTATTCTCACGAAGGCACAGTTATTGACCGTAACGGATTAAACGAGGTCGTTTTCGACGACTTCGTGGGAATCCAGCTCTTAGGGATTAAAATCGTAACAATGGTGTTATAGATTGTTATGATAAGAATTTAAACATTCATAATCCCCAAAGTAACTAATTAACCAAAATTATAGCATCATTTTTGGCATAAGAAATGAAAACATAACTACACTATAACAACAATTAATTTAATTTCGCCAAAAAAGACACCCTGTCTAAATACTCGAGTAAAGTCAATTCCTCTTCCTCATGTCTTCCTTTTAATTCCTGGAGCTGGGTTTGGATTTGAGCATATTTATATCTCTTCCTTGGTGGTTAATATTTTGTTCTTGTTGTAGAAATGTGATCATTTCAAAAACATTCGGATGGGATTTTCCAACTAGCTTCTTGATTCTTGCATGCTATCCTTCCAGAGTGTTGTTGGTTCAGAGTGAACATAAATTCATAAAATCTTTAACACCGTTAATTGGGTCCTAATAGCAACATGCCTCTCTTCAAACGAAAGCCGACAAGTAGATATCTGCGCCTTCGTGGGAAGGATCAATTTTGGTCACGTTCTGTAACTGCGCCTTCGTGGGAATACACCATATTGAGAACTTTTGTATTGTTTATTCCTTTTGTATTGTTTATTCCTTTTGTATTGTTTATTCCTTTTGTATTGTTTATACCTACTCCGCGTGTCTGCGCCAATCGAGATAAGAAATGAAATGAAATATGGTTTTATGGCACGTCAGCTCCAACCGGGCCTATATTGCGCCAAAATCGAGATAAGAAAGAGGGATATACATAATGTCGAGCAGCTTTTCCGCGTACTGTTCATGAATTCCAACTGACAACGGGTCCTGTACCACTACAAGGAGAGAGAGAGAGAGAGAGAGAGAGAGAGAGAGAGAGATGGGTTAAACTTCCACTCGACACAAACTAGGTCATTTCTAACTAACATGTGGTTCAATTTAATTTCAATAATTCGCTTGCGCGTAGGGGTCTTTAGCAGTTGGAGGAAACCGGAGAACCCGGAGAAAACCCACGAGGTTTGACAGGCGACCCTACTCCTTGTCACATACAAGGAGAAACCAGACAAGAAAACCATCTGCGTGTCTGCGTCAACCGAGATAATGACAATCTGAATAAAATAAAGATCTATATTTTGTTTCGTTTTTTTTTATACTTTCGATGGCCTACACAACATGAAGATCTGACCGGTTGTAGCGATAGGTCGCGTCAGAGGTCGTCAGACATTTGATTAACCAATCAGCATTGGTGTTTCTAGTGGATTACCCACAGTTCCGTGCGCCACACGCCAAAAGCTCGCTGTAACATACCGTTTCATTATCTAAACCCTCACGCCATCCAGAATACATCAATGATAACAATTCTTCCAGATCCGAGAGTAGTAAAGACAATTAAAACGAAATTTTGAACTATAAAAAAAGAAACGAAATAGGATCTGTGTTTTAATCAGATTGAGATTCTAAAGACGGGTATAGCTTATTTCCTTTATGTAATATTTTCCTTGTTATAAATCTTTTCAGCTGATATTGAAAAGTCTGTTTTGTTTAATTCATTTGTGAATATATGAATGTACATCTTGATACTACTAAAACATCTGACATTTCCGTGTGGCCAAGCAGAGATGAAACTCACATTTTAAAAAGAATATAGGAAGCTTATTCAAACCATACATTTCATTATCACGGCTTTCCTGAACCCATTACTGACACGGATTTATAAACATTTTGTGCTCCAAAAAAGTAGTTTCAATAATGATAGAGGATTCTAACTGGCAAGTGTTTCTGCGATGGTTAATCATCCACTCTACGGAAACAAAATTGACTAAGTGAAAAGTTTATTCCATTGAAGAGTCCAGCGGAAGAACGATCTATGTCACATTTTTGTCTTTTCGCATAAAAGGCAAAACGGACTTTTGGACGAGAATGCTTGATGCGAACAGAAAAACGAGTGGGTTTAATTACAACTTCAAAATGATGTTTAATACGAATCATAATTACCAGTACAACAACTGACTTCAACTGCTTAGCCAAATTAAGGTCAAATAAAGGGTACGATGGACGTATTTGTCCGGGAGGCCATTTCAGAAGAGCCTTGGTTCGATGTGAATCCGATCGTTTTTACCTGAAATTGATTGTTCCACAGAAAGCTTATACAATTTGCTACCAGATGGCGCCATTAGCTGGGGTTCGTTGAAAAAGTGACTTAGATCGTTCTTCCGCGGGGCTCTTCAATTGCAAAGTAGTTGGAGAAATTTGTTAGAAAAAAATCACTTACAGCAAATGGTTAGATTTTAATAACCATTTTGAAAATATTACCTGTAAAATCTGATAGTGGAACGCATTGGAAAAATGAACTGGTTCTGCTTCGACTGGGAAAATGAAGACGGGCATACGCCATACAGTCTGTCATACGTATAGTTCCTCCTTGTTATTTATACTAACTTGATATTCGAATAAGCCGTATCTCATATATTTCATATATATAGTTTCTCCTTGTTATTTATACTAACTTGATATTCGAATAAGCCGTATCTCATATATTTCATATGTATAGTTTCTCCTTGTTATTTATACTAACTTGATATTCGAATAAGCCGCATCTCATATATTTCATATGTATAGTTTCTCCTTGTTATTTATACTAACTTGATATTCGAATAAGCCGTATCTCATATATTTCATATGTATAGTTTCTCCTTGTTATTTATACTAACTTGATATTCGAATAAGCCGTATCTCATATATTTCATATGTATAGTTTCTCCTTGTTATTTATACTAACTTGATATTCGAATAAGCCGTATCTCATATATTTCATATGTATAGTTTCTCCTTGTTATTTATACTAACTTGATATTCGAATAAGCCGGATCTCATATATTTCATATGTATAGTACCCCCTTGTTAACGAGAAAGCGGCGTCGTTAGGATTTCAAGTAGTTTCCGTGAACTTAATTCATACGGTTCAAGTGCTTGGCTGATACGTCCCGCAACACAAAATTCCGATGGTCTTTTTCGGTCAACAACGACATCGAACACGGGACATCCAGGTTAGGGAGCCGATGTCTTACTAACCGAGTCACCGCGACTCCCCGGTGGAACGTAATTAGCACTAGAGTGGAGAAAGAATGCTACCGCATAGATAATAGTAAGTGCTCCAACATAAATAGACCCCCATAAAACAAACGTGCCCCTTTCCTTGGGGCCCCTTACATTGGACCCCCCCCCCCCTCCAGTGGACTTGTGGGCCCTGTCTCAGGGTGTTCATATCAAATTCTCTCCCCGGATTCTGTTTTTTCTTTCAGGTTTATTCTTTGAGATTTTCAAAAAGAAAATCGGGTCTGAGTCTGGCGCCCTATGGCGCCTCAGCTTTAATCTGTACTAACTAGTTCGGGGGTTGGATGGCCGAATGGTTAGCACGTGTGCGCTGTATCATACGGTCTGTCATTGAGTCAACTGGCGTGGTTTCGATTCCCCGGTTGTACGTGACAAAGAGTAGGGTCGTCTGTCCAACCTCGTGAGTTTTCTCAGGGTCCTCCGGTTTCCTCCCACCGCCAAAGACCCCTTCGCGCAAGCGAATTATTGAAATAAAATTGAACAATATGTTAGTCCCGAAATAACCTAGTTTGTCGAGTGGACGTTAAACCCCATTTCTCTCCCTTTCTCGTTATGGTTACGCAAACCTCTACACGTAATACATAATGGCAGATGTTATTGATAGTTATTGTGCCATTTTGACACATGAAAGCAGAATCCAAGTCTCAAAAGTCGCTGGTTTATTTATATAATATGTACAGGATGCCGAGTGTAAATGAAATAAAATGAAATCGGGTTTATCGTCCTAGCTCCGAACTGGGCTAATGAAGACGGGCATACACCATACAGTGTGCTATGAGGGAAATTTTGCCCGGACAGCGGCACTACGGCCTATATCGAACTCGAACTGCCAAGGGATCTTTTACGTGCACGCCAAGCTGTACACGGGACTTCGGTTTTTCGTCCCATCCGAACGACTAGACAGCTTTCCTTGTCAGCCCCTCCGTCCTGCATCACTGACAAGGGAGAACCACGCCGGAAAATCTGGATGAACTTTCTCGGCCAATGCAGGGATCGAACACCCGACCTCCAGGCTAGCGAGCCAGCGTCTTACCCACTTAGCCACGTGATCCCCGGATGCCGAATGTTGAGAAATTCTCAATGCATAATATATTTGTAAATACTATTGTACTGACATTCCTTTTAAAAATTTAGCTCTCACAATATTGCAATTTGCAATAGTTATACGGAGGAAGTGGGTGGGGGCTATTATTGGAGGATTTGTCAGTCAATCCCAGAAGGTATTTTGAATATATAGGAGCCACGGTGGCTAAGTGGGTAAGACGTTGGCTCGCTAGCCCGGAGGTCGCGTGTTCGGTCTTTGCATTGGCCGCAGTGGCGGCGCCAGCCGTCGGTGATTGGAGGAGCAAAGCTGGGGCAAAGTCCAAGGTTAAGGGAGCAAAGGCACGCGCTTCAACTAGGAGTAGGGGCCTCCCCCAGAAAATTTTGAAAAACAGGTTGCCGGAAATGCAGCCTGGCAGTATTTCAGGCGCTGATCCATGAGGTAAAGTGTCAAAAGAACTGACTTGCGAATCACGACGAAGCCCACTCAATAGCGTCAAAGTAGGGAGTCCTCCCCCAGAAAATTTTGAAAAATAGACTGCCGGAAATGCTGTCTTACAGTATTCTGTCAGGCACCGATCGTCGAGATAAATAGGTCTAACAAGATACCGTCCGTCGCCTGATCACTAGTTTATCCGACTAGAGAACAAAATGTCAAACGAACGGACTTGCGAACCTCAATGAATTCCCCTTGCGAGCGCCAAAGTAGCGAGTCCATTGGGGACCTCGCCATGAAAATTTTGAAAAATAGACTGTCGGAAATGCTCTACAACCTTGCCCCCCCCCCCCCGGCGCCACCACTGATTGGCCGAGAAAGTTCGTCAGGATTTTCCGACGTGCTTTCCCCTTCATTATCCTGATGGGCGTAAAAATGGGAGGACGTTAAACCCCATTTCGTTTCATATGTACCACAGATACATAAAACACAGTCACCACAAATTCCGATAAACACATGGCAAGGGAGATAATAACAGTTAAACATTATATACATTATGCATGAGCTAAATCTGCCTATTTCAGGTCTTTCTTTAGGTTTGAAATGTTATCTAAATTATTAATTAGACATTAATTAACTTATTCAGACCATAATCAACTCTTGGTGGCATGGCTTGTCTGTGATGTTTATTGGATTATGATCCGGTTTGCTGCCCAACTTTCATGATTTAATCATGAAATGGATAATGGAGACTATGTTTTTATCGTACCGACTTTAGTAAGGATGATAGCGACTAGGCCGAAAATTCAATCGCTAAATTCTCGGTTCGCAGTGGATCAATTTGACTGAAATTTTCAGCAAATTAACATTACATTATCTAGTCTATTATAGTGACAACTGACAGCTTTTTATCTAATCTCCCATAATGTATATTTAAGGTCAAGTTTTGCGAAATGAAATGGGGTTTAACGTCCTACTGTTCTGCCCCAACTGGGATAATTAAGTCGGGCATACGCCATACAGTGTGCTATGAGGGAAATTTTGCCCGGACAGCGGCACTACGGCCTACTCATATCGAATTCCAACTGCCAAAGGATCTTTTACGTACACTCCAATGTGTACACGGGATCTCGATTTTACGTCCCATCCGAACGACTAGACAGCTGACAAGGGGAAATCACGTCAGAAAATCTCGATGAACTTTCTCGGCCAACACCCAGAGCGAACCCGCGGCCTCCAGACTAGCAAGCCAGTGTTTTTTTTTTCAGATACATACATTCAAATGTGTCAAACAATATAAAATTAAAAATCAAACATTAAAAGACAATTATATCACAGACTGAAAATAAACGATATAACTATAAGTAAATAAATCACAATATTTTAACATGGTTATTGTCTAAAACACTAGAAGGGATGAAGGAGAAAAACTCGTGAGCGAACCCGCGGCCTCCAGGATAGCGAGCCAGTGTGTCACCCACTTAGCCATCTTGTCTCCCTGCAAAGATCTATCTGTTTATCGCCAATACAGCAGGGAAGACTAATGAAATAAATAGTATTTTGAAGACTCTGTCGCTTTAAAGTAAAACTTAAAGAAGAGAGAGAGAGAGAGAAATGGGGTTTAACGTCCACTCGACACAGACTAGGTCATTTCGGGACTAACATATGGTTTATATTTATTTCAATAATTCGCTTGCGCGTAGGGGTCTTTAGCAGTGGGAGGAAACCGGAGGACTCGGAGAAAACCCACGAGGTTGGACAGGCAACCCTACTCCTTGTCACGTACAACCGGGGATTCGAAACCACGCCAGTTGAAAACTTAAAGGAATGACGATATAAATATCCATATGACAAATGTTAATTGGGCCAATGGACCGAATATAAATACAAGTTTGTGTAAATTGAACGTTAAACACCCCCTCTCCTTCCTCCGCCCGCCTCCCCCCTCTCTCTCTCTCTCTCTCGTGTGCATTAACTGCTGGCTTTGTTTCTGTTATACCCGTTGCTAAGGTAAACAAAACAACCTAGACAGATAGTCGTTTGACATGTGATATCTGATCTTTTAATAGTGAAGCAGTCCAAAGAAAAGACGTAATAGCGACACACCAGTCGTGTAATAAATATATCAGGCTATATTGATAAATATATCACGTAAGTAGTAATTTTTTTCAAGACGGCTTAAACGAAATGAACTGTGTGTGTCTACAACGTCCCATAAAAAAAAAGGAATGAAATGGGGAGAGAGAGAGAGAGAGAGAGAGAGAGAGAGAGATGGGGTTTACCGCCCACTCGACACAAACTAGGTCATTTCGGGACTAACATATGATTTAATTTTATTTCAATAATTCGCTTGCGCGTAGGGGTCTTTAGCAGTGGTAGAAAACCGGAGGACCCGTAGAAAACCCACGAGGATGGACAGGCGACCCTACTCCTTGTCACGTACAACTGGGGATTCGAAACCACGCCAGTTGAGAAATGAAATGGGGTTTAACGTCCTACTGTTCTGCTCTGACTGGTCTAATGAAGACGGGCATACGCCATACAGTGGGCTATGAGGGGAATTTTGCGTGGACAGTGGCGCTACGACCTACTCTTATACCGAATTCCAACTTCCAAGTTATCTTTAACGTACACGCCAATGTGTACATGGGACTCCGGTTTATCGACCCATCCAGTGTGCAATGAGGGAAACTGAGCCCGGACAGTCCCGCTACGGCCTACTCTTCCATCGAGTTCCAACTGCTAAGGGATCTCTTACCTCCATGCCAATGTGTACACGGGACCTCGGTTTTCGTCCCATCCGAACGACTAGACAGCTGTCCTTGCTAGACCCTCCGTCCTTCATCACTGACAAGGGGAACCACGCCGGGTCTCATAAAGAACAGTTTAAGAGTCATGATATTTATCACCCAATAACACATTCTACAGTGGATCATAATCCGTAAGAGATATCGTTTACATGAATTTGATTGGTCAATTAAAAAGGAACTACTCTTTGGATCCAATAATATTGTTGGAGAAAAGTTCTCGATTGCCATAAACACTACTCCTCATACGAGAGAGAGAGGAATGGGGTTTAACGTCCACTCGACACAGACTAGGTCATTTCGGGACTAACATATGGTTTAATTTTATTTCAATAATTCGCTTGCGCGTAGGGGTCTTTAGCAGTGGGAGGAAACTGGAGGACCCGGAGAAAACCCACAAAGTTGGACAGGCAACCCTACTCCTTGTCACGTACAACCGGGGATTCGAAACCACGCCAGTTGACTCAATGACAGGCCTCGTGATACAGCGCGCGCGTGCTAACCATTCGGCCCCCCCCCCCCTACTCCTCATAAGGCGGTGACATTGATTAGTTTGTTTATTCAATCAAAGAAACACCAGGTCAATATATAGGACTTTGCAACGGGTGACTTGCTGTCAAAATATGATGTAACACTACGCCTAAATGTAGTCAGGTTCAGTAAAATTTAATCTATACCAAAGAGTTATATTCATTTATTTATGCGCGTTAGACACTCGTCTGTTTTACATTATCGACTAGGAGATTCTCTATATGTTCAGGAATACGAATTGTATACCAAAAACTAATTCAAACCTGTTTCCATATAGCCACAGTAATTATTAAATCCGAGGAATTTCAAATTATCAGAAGTATTCTAATAGGTTTGTACACAGTGGTAGGTGGTAGGTGGCCCTATGGTCTAACGTATGCACTTTCAGGGCCTATTTTAACGTGCCTACAGACACGGACGTGCCTCGAAATGAAAAATCCGTGCTTGGAGAATCTAAAATTCATGCTTTGAAAAGATGAATTCATGGTATGTTATGTATCCTTGTGAATCTGAAAAGATTGCATGAGGAAATTTAGCAAGTGTGTCATTAACAATCATTGTGATCATCAATCAATGCGTTTGGTTTCGATTCAATTTCGTGGATTGTATGTAAATGTCGAAAAATAAAGCTGTTGTTGACGCAAGTAGTCAGCTGCATGTTACAGTAAAGGTTCGTCTGCTTTTGGGCGTTTCTTTGGACTGTCAATGATACCGATACGCAGCTATAAATACAAATGTCAAATATGCAAATTTTAATTTAGGCCTCAATTTTGACCGTTTTAGATGTTGAGGATCAAAAGATCTTGGTTGAATTCGATTTTGGTGCATCTGCTTGGATTATTTCCTTACATACACACACTGAGTGTAACAAAATTTGTGAGCTTTATATTGTGATGAATTGAGAACACGGGAGCAAGAATCATGTCGATAATCAGCATTCCGCGACCTTCTGTTCCTGAGTTAAGCCCCCTCGAAAACCTTGTGGCAGCGACAGGGGCTTGCGTTTTAACCGTGTTTTATTTTTTCACATTTGATGTGAAGTATTTGGGGTCATGAGGCGACAAACCCCATCGAGTTACCAAACTTTGCCAAAAACCTTGTGCACGCGATATAGGCTACAGTTTCATATTCGATGTGAGACATTGGGACAATGAGAGGTTGAGCCCTATCGATTTTCCCTGTTCCCTATCCATATCTTACAGAATCTCGGCGTATCGTGTATGCCAACCGCTTGTTTTGTTATAGAAGTGTAAGCGTGGTACTTCTGGTGAGCCTTTGTTTTGTCACAACTAATTGGTCACGATTTCAGAAGGTTTATTCCAACACATTAGAGCTAATAACGGTGATGGAAGAAGCTAAATTGAGCTACCAAGTTCTGTGTGGAAAATCGCGAGTCACGTTTTGGAAATTTTGTTGGAACCCAAAGGGGGGAAACCCAATCAAAAAACTTCCATCTCCGGAAACCGTGCTTCGTCAATAAAACCTTAAAATAGGCCCTGTGCACTTTAGATTCTAAGGTCTGCTCTTGAGTCAAATGGTGTGGGTGGTATCGATTCCCCACTTGTACCTGACAAACTCTCCCGATGCTGTTACTCTTACCCGCAACCGAAATATTGAAATAGAATTGTCCTTTGTTAGTCCTGACATGAGTTAGTTTTTGTTGAGTGGACGTTACCCCCCCCCTTCCCCTCTCTGCCGCCCCCCCTCTCTCTCTTCCCTTCTTTCACCCTCTTGCTCTCCTTGTTTTTAGATAGGACGTTCCAAATGCAGATGAACAATAAATAAACCCTACACTTCATGTTAAAGACAAAAATCAAATGGGATGTAACATCCTACTATTATTCACCAACAGTTTTTTTATCCCATCCAAACTACTAGACAGTGTTCCTTGCTAGACCCACTGTACTGAACCGCTTACAAGGGAAAACAATGCTGAAAAATCCCGGGATCGAACCCGGTACCTTCTGGTTAGTGAGCCAGCATCTTACCCACTGGGCGGGGGAGGGAGGAAGGGGTGGATGGCCGAATGGTAAGCACGTGTGCGCTGTATCATAAGGCCTGTCATTGAGTCAACTGGCGTGGTTTCGAATCCCCGGTTGTACGTGACAAGGAGTAGGGTCGCCTATCCAACCTCGCGGATTTTCTCCGGATCCTCCGGTTTCCTCCCACTGCTAAAGACCCCTACGCGCAACCGAATATTATTGAAATAAAATTAAACCATATGTTAGTCCCGAAATGACCTAGTTTGTGTTGAGTGGACGTCAAACTCCATTTCTCTCTCTCTTACCCACTGAAACACTGTGCCCGCTATGTAAAATAATCAGAAAATATTAATATATTTGTAGATGAAATGTCTGAAATACGTGGGATAACAGTTGAAAATGAGAAAAGTAAAATGTCTGAAGATGAGATATCAACTGTAGATGATCGGATAACAATTGAAGAAGATCGGATATCAACTGAAAAACGTGATATTAAGAAAAGTAAAAATAGGAGGCCGATTAAAAAACGCGAATCTGTGAAAAGTGATAATAAACCCGTCTTCTCCAATTGCTATTATCCTCCGGTAGACGTGAGTCTATATAAATATAAAAAAGCACCATCGCCGTCTTTCGGCCTCAAGCATCGTCGGGAACACGACTCAGCGGGTCCAGGTCCAGTTTATTATTGTCGCAATTGGAACTTGCTTAAATCCCACGGTTTCCCGCAATCGCTTGGAATACGTACTACAATTGTCCCCCTTACTCCATTGGATTAAATCGCACACTCACTTGCCGTGTACATAGAAAATCTCCTACGAGTCTTTTTTTGATATCAAAAAATATCAACACAAGTCGATAAAGTAAAAAAAAAACCCAACATTTTCTAAGGTTGGGTAGTTCACAGATCTGGTTGCAGACATGATTGCAATGAATGCATGTGAGCTGACTGCTCTGTTGTCGTGATTTGATTGATTGCGAGTTTTAGTTTTTACTTTATCGACGAGTGTTGATATTTGTTGATATCAAAAAATACGAGTAGGGGATTTTATTTATCATCCAATCCTTTCTTACATGCACAAATAGATAGATATAATTCTTTGCTAAAGATTTCACTTTTACTGAACCTGATTACATTACGACGTAGTGATACATCATTTTTTTTGACAGAAAGTCAACCATTGCAAAGTCCTTTATATTGACCCAGTGTTTCCATCAAGGTCAATTAAAAAAAAATAGTTCATTTTTGATAACAAAGCAGTTATACTTTTAATAAAAAGATGAACTGTTCTTTGAAAATAAAGAAAAAGTAGTTCCTTTTAAGGAGATATCGCAGTGGGTTATGAAATTTATCACACACGCGATATCTACTGTAGAATGTATTATTGGGTGATATAAATACACAGTTTATGACATATGGTTTTGATTAGAGCGTTCGTTTGTAAATTAGTTTGAAATACACATCTGACGTCATCTCGTGCTATTCGAATTAATTTTATACTCTAGATGAAATACAATCTGGTTAAAGCGGAAATTGCAAATTTTTAAGTTATATTTTTAAAATTTATGAAAATAAAGCCTGAAAATAGATGGTATCCATAAACAGTCCTACCTTGTGAAAGAATAATCCTATTAATCCCATAATTCACTATTTCCAGCTGAGAAATTGGCAAAAATATAATTTTCCTCTTCATTGTCAAACGTTTGAATATCGCTACTCCATGGTGGAGAATAGAAAACAAGGGAGGTAATTGTGTTATTTTTTTTTACTATGTAAATGAATCTTAAGTGTGAGAATGACACCTATGATCGTATAATTGTGAGTTGACAACCTATTGAGCAAAAGACATAGAAATAATTACGTTTTGACTTTCTTAGAAAATTTGCAATTTCCGCTTTAAAACACGGATCCTATTTCGTTTCGTTTTTATAGTTCAAAATTTCGTTTTACTTGTCTTCAGTGTAGGCCATCGAAAGTATAAAAGAACGAAACGAAATATAGATCTGTATTTTAATAAGATTGGATGAAATATTGAATTCGCGTGGTATTTACATTGAAATTCATTCGCGGAATAGCATCGGTATTTTAAGTTGTGTAATGGTCTCGAGCTAGACTTGAGTTTATTGTAATTTAATGAGCGAATGACCACACCCATTATTATTGAGTTTATTGTAATTTAATGAGCAAATGACCACACCCATTATTATTGAGTTTATTGTAATTTAAAGATACATTATGGGAGATAAGATAAAGAGATGGCAGTTCTCGCTATTATAGTTAAAAACTAGATAGTGTAAAAGTAATTTGCTGAAAATTTCAGTCAAATTGATCCACTATGAGCCGAGAAAGAAGCGGATGAAACTTTTGCATAGTCTCGGTCATCATTACTAAAATCATTAATATAAACAGCATAGTCTCGATTATCCGCTTTTATTGATCTAATTATCAATAGCCGTTAGCGGCATATAGGAATCTAATCCAGCCAACATCGAAGGCTAACCTTTGCATCGAGAGTTTATTATGGTCTGGATAAGTTAATTAATGTCTAATTGATAATTTAGATAACATTTCAGGCCTAAAGAAAGACTTGTAATAAGCAGATTTTGCTCTTGCATAATGCTAGTTTAATAAGCGAAATGCCACACCCATTATAATATTGATTTTATTGTAATTTAATAAGCGAACGGATGCATACATTATAATAATATTGACTTTATTGTAACACAAGCCTGTAACCTTTACTTAGTATAAATCATAATACATGCATATAGCCACGAATAATTAATAAGTTTATATAAGTTATACTAGGTTTATATAGTCCATTATTATATATCATTAAAGATATCATTATATATCATTAATTATTCACGAAGCCGTCTAACTAACTAATTATCTTGGCTGTGAAGTAGTCTATTTGTTATTATTGTTACGTAGTCCCGAAATGATCTAGTTTGTGTCTAGTGGACGTTAAACCCTCTCTCTTTTTGTTATTATTGTTATGAAGCAGTCTAACTATTTGCTATTATTGCTGTGAAGTAGTCTAACTATTGGTTATTATTGTTATGAAGCAGTCTACCTAAATAATTGTTATTCTTGTGAAGAAATCTAATTCTTTGTTTTCTTGCTGTGATGCAACTTGTGCTCAAAATAAACTTAAACTATGGAAACGACTCTTTTTCGTGGAGTTATTACTAAAACTGGGTAGAACACACTCTCTCTCGTTTTTCTATCATTTTTAAATTAAGCAGAGTAGATACAACCCAAAAGGGTGAAGCAGGTTACAAGACGGAATAACGTGCCTTGGATTATGGGTCTCTCAACCACCTCTCTCCGAAGTTTTAAGCTCCCTTTCAACTGGAAAATAGTTTTCAACACTCTCAAGCAGTGTCAAACAGCGATTCAGAAATGCTGCAATCCGAATGTTCCATAAAGCACACAATTTAGGAGCCCTTACTCCCTCCGCCAACTATATATTTATATTGGATTTTGTGCCATCACTGAATCTTGTTCCTAATTCTGAATCAGCGTTCACCATGTCCCCCAGGCGACGCCCATCCTTAGCTCTTTTACCCAAATAGATACCCCAGATTTCTTTCTGGATGTTAATGTGTTTTATAATCACTTCCTAAGTTAATAGATCCATGTGTTTTATAATCACTTCCTAAGTTAATAGATCCATAGTCTGGATCGCTCCAAGAATAGCTAAAAGGTCAGTTGAACACTTACATAAAGTAAAACATTGCCAACAAAAATGAGTAGATTGCCAAAAGTACGTTTGCAACTGGCCGTGACTAAAAGCGTCTATGCGTCATCAAATTTTCCATGGCGTAATCCACTTTAATATGCACTTATATTGATTTTTAACATTTGACTAAGAAAACAAAATAACAACGCTTGATAATCTCATAGCTTGGATTCAATCGGATTAAAACAGAGACATCGATGTTGTTGATGGCAAATAAAAATGGCGACAAATTTTCTATGTAGCAAGCAACATAGATAGATGGGATTTTCAATCTATCATATCTATGTAAATGCTAACGGAATTGATCCATTTCGGAACGATATTCCTCTTAGAGAATCAACTTTCACAACCTGAATAAAACACAGATCCTATGTAGCAAGCAACATAGATAGATGGGATTTTCAATCTATCATATCTATGTAAATGCTAACGGAATTGATCCATTTCGGAACGATATTCCTCTTAGAGAATCAACTTTCACAACCTGAATAAAACACAGATCCTATTTCGTTTCGTTTTTTTATAGTTCTAAATTTCGTTTTAGTAGTCTTTACTACACTAGGATCTAGACGAGTTGTTATATAACCCAAGTTCTGGTTGATGTGAGGAATTAGCCAATGAATCGGTCGGTTACGACGAGTTCTTGGCATACGGTCCATGGAACATTAGGGTACCCCAATAGAAACACCATCGCTGATTAGTTAATCAAATGTCTGACGTTATAAGCTCGTATGACCTCCTGACGCCATGTTCCATTACAACCGGTCAGATCGTCAGGTAGTGGAGGCCATCGAAAGTATAAAAAACCAAAACGAAATATAGATCTGCATTTTAATCAGATTGCAACTTTCACGATATTGCAAAAGATACCAATGGCGCTAAAATCATCTTTAAGACCAATTTTCTTTCTGTAATAAAGATTAAACTACAATGATTGTTTTTGTCTTCTATTTTAGAAAATTATTAAAATTTATCACACTCTTGTTCTTGTCTAATCGTCATTTGAGGAATTTTGAATACAATATTGTGAAAGTTAAATCCCTAAATGGATTATCCGTCCAAAATAGTTCAATTCCGTTCAGTATTTTCAAAGTTATGATTAATTGAAAAAAAATTTGCAATATTCAATATATAAACAACTCCACGCCACCTGAAAGCCAGGAGTAAAATCTTTTGATGGGCTTCTTTTGATGCGCCTGTTTCGATTCCGATTGAATGTAAACTGACAGACTATGTACCGTTGATATCTTGTTTTCTTTTGTTTTTAATTAGATGTTAAATAATAAATTTTTAATTAGATGTTAAATAATCAATTCTTAATTAGATGTTAAATAATCAATTTTTAATTAGATGTTAAATAATCATTTTTTTAATTAAATAATAAATTTTTAATTAGATGTTAAATAATCAATTTTTAATTAAATAATCAATTTTTAATTAAATAATCAATTTTTAATTAAATAATCAATTTTTAATTAGATGTTAAATAATCAATTTTTAATTAAATAATCAATTCTTAATTAGATGTTAAATAATCAATTTTTAATTAGATGTTAAATAATCAATTTTTAATTAGATATTAAATAATAAATTTTTAATTAAATAATAAATTTTTAATTAAATAATCAATTTTTAATTAAATAATCAATTTTTAATTAAATAATCAATTTTTAATTAGATGTTAAATAATCAATTTTTAATTAAATAATCAATTTTTAATTAGATGTTAAATAATCAATTTTTAATTAGATGTTAAATAATCAATTTTTAATTAGATGTTAAATAATCAATTTTTAATTAGATGTTAAATAGCTTATCAAGTAGAATACAATTATCTAGCTAATAAATAAGAATACAATTATCTAGCTAATAAAGTAGAATACAATTATCTAGCTAATAAAGTAGAATACAATTATTTAGCTTATAAAGTAGAATACAGTTATTTAACTTATAAAGTAGAATGCAGTTATCTAGTTTATAAAGTAGAATACAATTATCTAGCTAATAAAGTAGAATGCAATTATTTAGCTTATAAAGTAGAATACAGTTATTTAGCTTATAAAGTAGAATGCAATTAATGTATCTCATTGTAAAGAGAATATCAGTCAAAAACTGGTTTAATTCAGTTCATTATTAGAAATTTCATCGATATGATGCTTGCTATATAAAAGCCCATCCCCATTTTGTTGTTTCTGAATATAATTGATGGGCCTGTATTAAATCCGATTGAATTTAAACCGGGAGATTATTTAGCGTTGGTATTCGGATTTTTGTTCCTAAATTAAAAGATTAAACAACCAATATGAGTATATATTAGCGTGAGAAGATTTGATATTTTGGTGACAAATACAAAAGACACAATGAGAAACAATAAACATACATAATTTATCGTATGGGCGAAAACATATCTTGATAATATCGGTCTAATTAAAGTTTCTATATAATGTAACTTAATAATGCAGGTCTAATTAAAGTTATTAAATAATGTAACCTAATAATGCGGGTATAATTAAAGTTCCCTTGTTATGTAACTTAATATTGAGAGTCTAATTAAAGTTCCCTTATAATGTAACTTAATATTGCAGGTCTAATTAAAGTTCCTATAAAATGTAACTTAATGTTGCGAGTCGAATTAAAGTTACCTTGTAATGTAACTTAATAATGAGGGTCTAATTAAAGTTACCTTATAATGTAACTTAATAACGCGGGTCTAATTAAAGTTCCTATATAATGTAACTTAATAATGTGGGTCTAATTAAAGTTCATATGTAATGCAACTTAATAATGTGGGTATAATTAAAGTTCCTATATAATGTTACTTAATAATACGGTCTAATTAAAGTTCCTGTATAATGTAACTTAATAATGCGGGTCTAATTAAAGTTCCTATATAATGTTACTTAATATTGCGGGTATAATTAAAGTTCCCTTATAATGTAACTTAATAATGTGGGTATAATAAGAGTTCCTATATAATGTTACTTAATAATACGGGTCTAATTAAAGTTCCCTTATAATGTAACTTAATAATGCGGGTATAATTAAAGTTCCTATATAATGTAACTTAATATTGTGGTTCTAATAAACGTTCCTATATAATGTAACTCAATTCGAGTTCCAATATAATTTAACACAATGATGCGAGTCTAATTAAAGTTCATATATAATGCAATTTAATAATATTAAAGTTTCTATATAATGTGACTCAATAACGCGGGTCTAATTAAAGTTTCTGTATAATGTAACTTAATAATGTGGGTCTAATTAAAGTTCCCTTATAATGTAACTTAATAATGTGGGTCTAATTAAAGTTCCCTTATAATGTTACTTAATATTGTGGGTCTAATTAAAGTTCTTATATAATGTAACTTAATAATGTGGGTATAATTAACGTTCCTACATAATGTAACTTAATAATGTGGGTATAATTAAAGTTCCTATATAATGTTACTTAATATTGCGGGTCTAATTAAAGTTCCTATATAATGTAACTCAATAATGCGGGTCTAATTAACGTTCCTATATAATGTTACTCAATAATCCGGGTCTAATTCGAGTTCCTATGTAATGTAACTCAATAATGCGAGTCTAATTAAAGTTCCTATATAATGTAACTTAATAATATTAAAGTTTCTATATCATGTGACTCAATAATGCGGGTCTAATTAAAGTTCCTATATAATGTAACTTAATAATGCGGGTACAATTAAAGCTCCTATATAAAGCGACATCAAAATATAAATGATGCGGGTATAATTAAAGTTTCGAAATAATGTGATTTCAATATTCCTATACATTGTCGCTTTAAAATACACATGATGTGGCAATATATGACATTAAAACATACATTGTGTGACAAATTATTCTCCACAACTGAACGATTCAGGGACGTATGTCCGGTTACCAGGACATTGGGTAACATACATTGTATTGGGTTCAACACAAATTATAAACTTCTTGGGATCAAGGTCGTTTATGTGTAGACGATTGTTGTTATCTGTCAAATCAACACCCGGTTCACACGGGTTCGGAACACCCAACCATGAATCTGAAGATATAGTTTAGATATCAAGGAATCAATCAGACATTATTGTACGTACACGTGTGAACTGCTGTTTTAAACAATTTGAATATATTTACAACGACAACAAAAAAGTCTTATCGGGTAATTATTTCCAATAAAAATATGACATCTTTGGTATACATAGCAAGTAGAAACACAGACTCTTACTAGAAAAGTGGTGGATTTTATGGGGCGCACACAGGAGGACAATTCCAAAACGGAGCCCATCTCCTAGAGTGACGTAAGGAGTGATTCTTATGTTCTAATCTAATGGCTAACGCTTGTGAGAACATTTTCAGACATTGGATAGTTTCTTCCGATAAAAATGTTTTGGGGGGAATTTGACACACTTGCGATAGATAAATTAGTTTAAATAAGTTTTTAGTCCAAATCTATCATCAAATCACGCAGTTTGTACGCGGGAATGCATCTTTAACGTCTGATCGTTCTGCCCCAACCGGGATAATTAAGACAGGCATACGCCCGGCAGTGTACTATGCATATGTGAAAACCTCTGGTTAAAGAATCCGCGTGGGTGAAAATAAAAGAAAACTGAGTTATTGATATATTCGGATTCCACATTCATTTGATTATTTTGATAACAGGTTTGTTGTGAAAGTCCTGGCAGTGCGCTCGATATGGTACCGCAAAAACACGTACAAAAATCAGGCTTATTCCTTTGTTTTACCATGATTAATTCATAGTTTTTACCTACGTTATGATTTTTATTTTGACCTTTTGGGATATGAACCAGAGATATTTTCGCAGAAATCTCAAATTCACAATTTTCGTCCCAAAGCACGTCTATACAATGTACTGAGTTACGATGGCTTGTAGTATGCGAATCCTTTAGCCAGAGCGGATAAAGCAAGTGACATTGATTCCATTCATTATAATTTTTCGGGATTTTCTATGTATAATAAAGATACGGAGTGGCACGAAACAAGTTTGTCAACGGATACGCTCACCAGCAATCACGTGTCCTGCCCTTATCTACATCTTGGCAACCATGGCGAAAATTAAGCTGGCCTTAACAAACAGATTTAGACATGAAACACCCAGGTTCCGTGTGCACGTACAGAATGATTGACAGTTACAATTCGACGAGGGGTAAGTACAAATGTAGCATACTGTATGTCGTATAGCCGTCTTCATTTGTACAATTGGTGCAGAAAAGTACGACCTTAAACCTCATTTTACTGAATAACGGTATGACAAATAAACAAAATAATAATATTGCATCGTTCATACTATTCTAAGATGTTCCCCAACAACAAGGCATGGTGGCGATGAAGCTTACTGTGCACCAATTGGGGCTTGGGAATCGTGCACCAATTGCAGCTTGTGAATTGTACAACAATTGGAGCTTGTGAATTGTACAACAATTGGAGCTTGTGAATTGTGCAAAACCTGGAGCTTCTGAATTGTATATTAGTGCCATGTTTGAAATATGATAAAAGTGCTGTATATAATGTGGTTAAATGATAATACCTTTTGACAAGAACGTGTTGTACTGACTGGTCTGGACGTCAAATAAAGTACAGTTCTGTGGTTTGTTGTCCTTTTTGCAAGTCAGCTCAGGTCCTGAAAAACACCAGCACGGAATAGATTCTGTAAATTGTTTGATTTATTGAAGCGTAACAGTTTTGATAATTCTGGAAGTGTTTATTCCACTTTTGTCGGGCATGTCCGTCCGCCTTGTTGAGGACATCGTTTGGCTGATATATGTGATAGGAGAGGCTAAATTAAATACTATCTGAGATTATTTCAATGTATGCAAGAATCTTGAACACCATTTGAAACTATCTTACAGAGCAAAAACATTCAATAACTGCAATACCATTTGTTGAGGCGTTATCACAAGACCAGGTGTTGCGATGTTATCTCAAGACCAGTTGTTGAGACGTTATCTCACGACCAGGTTTTAGAGGTTATCTCAAGACCAGTTGTTGGGACGTTATCTCAAGACCAGATGTTGAAGGGTTATCTCAAACGTAAAGGTATATAATATAATTACCAAATAAACGTTATCATTTTGGCTTAGAATCGAAGAGAAGCGTTTAAATTTACACTTGCTTCCAGCTTTTTGTGACGAATCAGGTGATATACATATATGAATAGTCAATTGGAAATAAACTCACCTTGACCCTGTATTTGGGTTTGGACAGTCAATGCTATATTATATATACTATTGACTGCCTCCATCAACTCTTGATTTGGCGGGCTGGATGTTGGAGTGGCAGTGTTTTCAGATACCAAAGGTACACCAAGATCTATAGGTAATATATTATTGTCACCACACGTAAACCTGTCTTGATGGTATTGCTCTCCACTTGGACATTGTATGACATACATATTACCCTCAACATCACATTTGATAAATTTGGTAGAGTCGAGAGGATTCTGGTGGAAAGCTTTGATCGGGTCAGAAACATCAACACCTTTGTAACAAGGATTCACAACATTCACTACTTCACCTAGTGGAACAAAATAAATGGAGCGTATCAACAAATTGTAACATCAAACACCAAAAACTATCCGCCAAATGGCACTGACCACGAAGGTCAAGGTAACGGACAGGATAATGGTTAGGGTGATATCGCAGTCATGTTTCCTAAGAAGATCCAGTTATGACTGATAGGAATGATGGGAGAAGGAAATATGAATTCGCAGTCCCTATATCCATAGTTATAAGTTTTTCGTCATACAGTGTTTCTGTTTCAAATTTAGATGGGGTTTATTGTCCATTTAACCATGCATGAATCATTAGAATACGAGACACGCCAGGTTATTCGCCTTGCAAAAATAAAGGTGTTTATTATCCATTCGACCACATGTTTCCAATAATCAAAATTGATGGAATTTCAGATTTGTGCAACAGTTTAAAATGTTTTGTACACAGACTCCAGAAATCCCAATCAACAAAATAAAACCAAAATAGAACTCATATTGACCTACTTTTAAGTGTGTATTTGTTAAATTGACTAATTTGAAAATCTAGAGGAGTACAGTCCCTTTCTACGCCATCTTCTCGACACGTTATATCAGCTCCTGCAATACAAAAGTACACCTTCAACTAGAAACATTTTCCACAAAAAAACATTATTTAATAAAATATTCACCATTGAGCAAAGACAAAGTAAAACCAAAGTTTCTTAGCTATGAGTATGGAAGGGTGACGCTGCCAATATTAAATGTTCTGCTACAATGTCTTTTCCATTGATTATATGTAAAAGGTACACCGTACAAAGTCCTAATACCGGTAATGATAAAGTCAAAATACCTCTAAGGCAAAAGTTAAATGTAAAACGTCAAATGTTAAGTGTTAAATGACAAATGTTTTGTGGGAAAATGCTTTTTTTGACGTGTCTACATTTTACATTTCTCTCATTACATTTTACATTTGCGCTCTGCCACATCCCATGTGTCCTTCACGCTTTCTACATAGCAGCTTTCGCACAGCATCAACTTGCATATGCAAATGTAGGATATCACGTGACTTATTAACATATACGGAAACATGGAACACACTACAAGCCAGAACAAGGATATTCACGACACTATAACAGAAAATCAGCCTAGCACACAATAAGAAATTTACTTACCTTGTCACTATGAATGGTATTTTACCATGACTACGGGGTGTGGGTGTGGGGGCTGTGCAATGTCCAAATACGAAATTCCAGGTATCATGTTACATATTAGTAAAAAGCACGTCCTGTTTGTAAATATGTAAATAGTTTTCTGGTACAATCGTATTTTCATAATTTAAATCCAATAAATATCACACTATTAAAGGGGTATTCAAGTAAAAATACTGGTCTAGATACGAAATTCCAGATACCATGTTACGTATCACTGATTGTTCGTTTTAAATATGCAAATAATTCTCTGGCACATTCATATTTGCTTAACTTTACAAAATAAGATTAAAGTTGAAGTGATGGAAGGGTGGGGGGGATAAACTAAATTAAAATAAAGATACGGGGCTTAATCAAAAATTCTCTATGTCCATACTAAAAAACGTATAGTCATTCCTCTCTTTAAATATATTATTTATTTGTTGGGCACAATGCTTATATATTGTTATTTTGTTAATGGATCAAAGTTAATTAGGCTGTACTCAATTCTGTTTATAGAGAGACCAGAAAGAGTGGGGATGTTTAAAATATCAAAATACGGTATAAATACGAAATTCCAGTTATTGTGTTATAAATTACTGGAAAGTATGTTTCTTTTGCTGTTTGAATCTATCAATTATTTCCTGGCACATTCATGATTACGCACGGTCCTCTAGATAGTTTCTTATGGTGTGCCAGCTCAGCTTGATTTACTGATATCGTGCGGTGATTATCCTTATAGTATGCTGGTTTATAGTGTGCCGGGTTTCCGTATATGTTAATAAGTCACGTGATATCTTACTTTTGCATATGCAAGTTGATGCTGTGCGAAAGCTGCTATGTAGAAAGCGTGACGGACAAATCGGATGTGGCAGAGCGCAAATGTAAAATGTAGTGAGAGAAATGTAAAATGTAGACACGTCAAAAAAAAAAGCATTTTCCCACAAAAAACTTGTCATTTAACACTTAACATTTGACGTTTTACATTTATCTCTTGTCTTAGAGGTATTTTGACTTTATCGTTATCGGTATTAGAACTTTGTACATTGTACTTTGTACATATAATCAATGGAAACGACATTGTCGCAGAGCATTTAATATTGGCAGCGATACCCTTCCATATATGTGAACTTCTCAAAAAGAGTATAACGCGTTCCTACTTTCCTATTGCTATTGGTTCTTATATTTCAAAACGGTATATTAAATTAAGAAAAAGGTTTAATGTCCTACCGTACCAGCCGGGCTATCGAAAACGATAACACGTCATTCAGTGTACTACTAGAGGATCTGTAGACAAGAGGCTTTTCCTGGCCTCGTCCTTTTCATGGTACTACTATAGCAATGTGAAACCAGGCTTGAAGATGACCAGGAATTTTCTGGGGCCAACACCGGGATCGAACATGAGACCTCTTGGTTAGTGAATCATCATCATACTCATCATTTATCTCACTTTATTTTAATAGTGTGATACTAGTACTTACCTCCCTTTGTTTTAACAGTGTGATACAGGTGGACACAGATCACCAAATTTTCCTACGCCGTCACCCACGAAACAAGGGCCAAAGCTATTTTTAGTCTTCCTCTCCCTTTTCCCCCTTTTGTTGACTTTTTGGTGTAGAAACGAAGAAAAGGGTTTGAAAATACATTTTCTGCCAGGTTTTGGTGAATATTCATAATTTTGATGCGGAAGGATACAAGAGTTGAGAGACTGGTTAGGTTGAAATGCACGGCCTGAAATTGCATGTTTATTTGTCTCTACTTCCAGCTTGTGTATCTCAAGTTTTTCATGAAGAACCTCATACGTGCTTTTGGGCAAGTGGTTGCCACATGTTGCTCCATCTGTGGTAGAAAGCGTTCTACCCAACGAAAATTTGGGAAAAAGTCAGAGCCGGTCTAAGATACGAGAATTAACATTGGAGTCAATGGGGAAATCTTTAGTGATCTGTGGCCAGGTACCTACCTCCCTTTTTTAAAATAGTTTGAAACTGGTACTTACCTCCCTTCGTTTTAATATTGTGATACTGGTACTTACCCGCCTTTTCGTCCAGGATAACCTTTACATTAATAGTAGGATTATCACATCCTACAGCTGTCTTGGTAGCTGTCGGGTTGTATTTTTCACCCTCGTAGGTGATATACAGAGGTCGACCACTTTCATCTTGTGTCGTCATCACTGACGGCGATCCCGCTAGAGCCACATCACTATAGGCATAGACAGCAGCACTTGGATGATTAGAATTATAAGACGCATAGATATACACCACGCTACACGACACATCTGTCTGTAAGAATAATAATTCTAATAATAATCGGGGGTTTAACGTTCGCTTCCAGGATGATGTCGCAGAATGGTGTTTCTTAGGCTAAATCTATTTGATAAGGCCAGCTCAATTTTTATGAAGGTCACTGAGAATAAGTAAATAAGGTTATGACACGTGATTGTTGGCGAGATTGTAGGTTTGATGTTAGTATAAGCATTGGAGCTAGGTCCAGGGTTAGGTTTAAGAATTTTGGGGAGAGCTTAAGTCTCCACATAAGCACTGATCTAGGATTATGAACTATGACGAACAATTGAGCTGGCCTTATCATTTAGCACTAACAGTGTTTCTTAGATATGCACATGTTAAATCTGTAACAATATATGGCAGATTTTACTCGTGCCCATTAACACTTATCGGACGTTACTTTCCGTATCAGTGAAACTGTTTAAAAGGTGAGAGTCATGGAGTTTAACGTCCACTTGACACAAATTAGGTCATTTCGGGACTAACATATGGTTCAATTTTATTTCAACTCTACCCAACTCCTTTCCTTGTCACGTACAACCGCTGAATCAAAACCACGCCACTTGACTCAATGACAGACCTTATGACAGCGCGCACCCCGCTGTTTAAAAGGTATCCATACAAAGTTGTCCCCGGGTTTAAATTGATGGACAGCAAATAATCATCGATCAAGCCATATTAACCCGTCACGTATGCGAAATTGGCTATTTCTCGATAATGGACCATATTAGAAACCATTTTGTGGTCTCTGCGTGATCGTATATAAAGGGTCGTGTCAGAGACTTTGAGCGGCAGGGTTCCACAGTGGAGGGCGCGGGTAAACTACCCGCGAATGTGATAAATTCAAAAGTTTTGAGACAATATTCCTGCTCATTTAGGTGCATCCATGTATATGATTACTGTGGAGTCAAAACGGCGTTATTTCCATGAATGTAGGAAAGAAAAAAATATTCCCTGCGCCAGCGACGGAAAGGTGTGAACACCATGGACCTCCGCCCTTCCCCTCTGGACACACGCCTGATATATTCATACTTTTTTAGTGAACAATAACTTACAACAAGGGTAGTAGGATTAGTGGAATTAGCTGAAGAATTTGTGGTGGGTGCTGGAATGACAATGTTTACTCTTGTTTCAATCCCTGTAAAAGGTATCTGCTTTTCTAGTACCCCAGAATCAACACCAGGGTCGCGTTTGAATACTAGTTGAGCTACGAATAAAAGTATTACATAAACATTAAAAAGTAGGTATCCGGAACTTAGCACTGGGATGCAGGGTCCTACCTCCAATATATTGAATATAACATCGTTGTAGATGTCCCAATCCGACTAAAATCAAGGTCGACATCTTGATTGAAGCATCTGGCATTTTCGTTGTGGCAAAACCGTATAGAGAGATGAAATTCGTATGATGAAAATATCATGGGAAGCTATGGATTTTCAGCCCACTGCACGTGCGCCCATTACGGTGCTAATCTTTAAGAGGCATTTAGAGATTGTGAAACAGAAAAACGGAACACAATTTTAATGGGAAACATTCACTTATTTATCCCAAAAGCAGGACGTTTCGACAAGTATCCTGTTATCGTTATCAAACACATTTATAACGATAAGAGGATACTTGTTAAAACGTCGTGCTTTTGGGATAAATTAGTGATTATTTCCCATAAAAATTATTGTATTGCCTTAAACAAAATGAATAATCACGCCAAGACCAATTTATAGAAGCTGGGAAATGAGGAAAACAGTATTTATCTATCTAAATTAGTAACGTCTTACCTCGACATGCACGTTTCTGTATTGCGTTAATAATTGTCTCAATTTCAGAAAAATCCCTTAAAATGAAAACATGGGTACAATAAGGATCTGAGGAGATGACCTTTAATTCGTTTTCATTTATTTTATTCCCAACACCAATAGCGAACACTGTTACTCCTTTAGATTTTAATTGTATAGAGGCTGCTGCTGTGTCGTATAGATCGCCAGACTGTCCATCAGTTATTACCAACGCTACCTTTGCAGAATAATTTCTCATTCCTTTCTCGGCAACAAATACCTCATTAGCAGCCAGACTTAGTCCTTTATCTGTATTGGTGATACTGGATGGGTGCTCTATTTCACTAATAGCCTGGTTTAAGCTTCTCTCAGTAGAATGATCATTTAAATAGAACTCTACCAAAGCCCGATGACTGAAGGTAACGGCAGCTACCTGAGTCATTTTCGGACCTATATCCAAACGGTTTGTGACTTCAATCATAAACTGCCGAACTGTATTGAAGCCATCACGTCCAATACTGCCAGAGCCATCAACAACAAAAGTTAAATCTACTGCTTTCGTACAAACGTCTGTGGGACGATAAAATATTTATACAACATAAACATATACATTTGAAAATGCAAAGAAAAGTTATATTGCGATGTGGATCATTGATAGCTGTCGCGTATGACATATGAAATGAAACGAAATGTGGGTTTAACGTCCTACTGGGCTAATGAAGACGTGCATACGCCATACAGTGGGATATGAGGGAATTGTGCTCGGACAGTGGCGCTATGGCCTACTATTATATTGATTCCAACTGCCAAGGGATCTTTAACGTGCACGCCAATGTGTACACGGGACCCCGGGTTTTCGTTTCATCAGAACGACTAGATAGCTGTACTTGTCAGACCCTCGGTCCTGCACCACTGACAAACAGGAAACGACGCCGAAAAATCCCGATCAATTTTCTCGGCCAAAGCCGGGGGTGAGCTATCGCGTATGACAATATGTAATTCACAATACAGTTTACCGTGGATATACCAAATAAACGCTGTATATTCACGCACGCTGGCATTGCTGCGTGGCCCAAAGGCACAAGTAGTTGTACATTAATAAATATAGTATATATGTTATTGTTCTTTATCACAGTTTATGACAACTGGTGAACATGTTTTCGGATTATGGCAAGTTTGATTTATATAAACATTTGACTTTGTATTTATTTATAAGATGTATGATAGTTAATATTTTCTAAGGTTGGGTAATTCACGGGGCTGACTGTACTCGGTTGTCGTGATTTGGGACTCGTCTTGGGACACGGCTCGGACTCCAGCGACTTGTTCCCGCCTCTGGTGTTGTTAAATATGGGTCTTTCTGTAAAATATTGTTAACCGTGTCAACTGTATTGTTTACATGTAAAACTGTTTGTGTATATGTCGTCTGTTAGAGAGGTATACGCATGCGCGAAAGGAAGTGAGGACCGGTAGATGAGAATATGGCGAGAGAGAGAGAGAAATGGGGTTTAACGTCCACTCGACACAAACTAGGTCATTTCGGGACCAACACATGGTTCAATTTTATTTCCATAATTCGCTTGTGCGTAGGGTTCTGTAGCAGTGGGAGGAAAGCGGGGGACCCGGAGAAAACCCACGACGTTGGACAGGCGAACCTACTCCTTGTCACGTACAACCGGGGAATCGAAACCACGCTAGTTGACTCAATGACAGACTTTATGATACAACGCGCACGTGCTAACCATTCAGCCATCCAACCCCTGAGAATATGGCGGGAGTAAAGAGTGTGGTTTAGGAGAAAGAAATGATAATAAAAGTGTTTACAGACAATTAGTTATTGAAGTTTACAGATATGGATATGGGGATCGTTATTATTCCATAGAACAGACAGAAACACCGCGCGCATGCCAATTTTTATTAGCGCGATTGGTGTAGAAAAGTAACGTGTTCAAACCCATTTGATTTAATATTTTGCCAGATTATTCAATACTTACAATTATTTGCTTGAATAATATTTAGAAAGTACGACGTGTCTTCTTCCGGAGCGAACAGAGTCTTCCAGATCAGCGACTGTTGCGTTCGATTTCCTGATATTCCGTGTGTGGTATGTGATGCGATGTTATACGTGTACATGATGAACAGTGAAGCAGCCATGCCCGAATACAACGGCTTACGCAAATCTCTCCACGTAGTCCTCTGCCAGTTGATTCTCAGCCTGGTTTTAATATTTTCACAAACATATTCTAGAATACCAGGGCATGTCCGTGTTTGTTCGTACTTCTCCTTATCAACCTAAAAGAGTGTTAAAACATAACATAACTCAGTTGTACGCCCATTGTAAAAAAAACCTGATCGGTATCAAATTGCTCATTTCTGATCAGCTTTTAGAGAAAGCAGCTTCAACACAGCTCAATGACTATCTTTCAGAAAACTGTTTGTTTGGTAAATTTCATTCTGCGCACGGGCGTGGGAATAGTGTTGAAACAGCCCTCTTATGAGTGCAAAACGACGTTTTGCTAGCGCTCGATAATTAACGTGACGTCATCCTTGTGCTATTAGATCTGTCAGCGGCGTTCGATACAATTGATGATGATATTCTTATCCAACGTTTGCAAACACGTTTTGAATTTGGGGAAGCAGTTCTGGATTGGGTCGCACACAGAGGGTTGGTATAAATTCGAATCTATCCGATGAGGCACGTCTGGAGTAGGGTGTACCTCAAGGTTCAGTTCTCGGGTCTGAGCTGTTTTCACTGTATGTTTCCCCACTCGAAGATATTATTATCAGGCATGCTAGCATTAAATGACGGGAAGACGGGGGTTGTCTGGATTTTGTCCAAGTACAAGAAGGCGGATGTGCGAGTCAGCACTACAAATGTACGGTTAAGAATTGGTGCGACAGAGATCAGTCCCTCTGGTTCATGCTTTTGTGACCTCTAGATTAGATTTCTGGTATGGTCTAATACATGGACTCCATGACACAGCACTAAAAAAACTTCAAAGAATTCAAAATTCTGCAGCACGGCTTGTGACTCGGACACATCTCCATGAACGTATCATCCTCGTTCTTTCGAGACCTACATTGGCTTCCCATTGTACACAGATGTCGCTTTAAAATTTCATGATTAACCTTTAAATTAATTTTTGATCCTTCCGCTCCTGTGTATTTTAAATAACTCCTTTGGGTCCAAACACCGAAACGTTTAACAAAATCGTCAGAAGCTGCCGAGGCTCAGCTTAGCAACTATAAAGTCCAACAAAACATATGGGGATAGAGCATTTATGCACAGCGCACCGAAGTCTTGAAATGAATTACCTGTTTTTATTTAAAGACAATTACCATCAATTTTTAAATGTTTAGCAAGGTTAAAATAATTTACTTCAAATTATACCTACAACATTGTAAAGGGCGTTGTAATTATAATTTGTATATTGTAATGCGCTAAATAAGAATAAATTATTAATATTATTATTATTATTATTATAACGTCGAATGACTTTAAATTTTACAATATGTGTTAAAAGTAAGCCATTAATTATTGTAATAAAAACCCGACGAGTTCCGTAAATTATGTCAGATAGTCGTAGACCTTTCGAAGTATATTTATAATCTAAATCAGAGATAAGAATTTGGTGTCATCGTTTGACACGACTGGTGGAATATGTCTAGCCTCGTTCTTCGAGTCCCTTGTTACAAATGGTACTGAAATGCATCATGGTACACGATTCGTGTACCAATGGTATAATGTTTATTTTGTCTTAAATGTTGGATATCTGTGGTCGGGTGTGGGTGTGGGGTCGAATGGTTTAATGCTTGCGCTTTAGATGATATGTTCTGTTATTGAGTTTGGTAGCGTGGTTTCGATTCCCCGCTTGTACGTGATAATGAGCAGGGTCGCCTGTCCAACCTCGTGGCCCCCTCTTCCCTATATATAGATAAATAAAAATACGTCCAGGTAAAGAATTCACTACTTGACTCCATTCTGATATACATTAAATTTATCTGTCACTGTCTCTGTCTCTGTTTCTCTCTCTCTCTCTCTCTCTCTCTCTCTCTCCTATTATAGCAAGAACGACCCGCTCTGGTTGATGCTCATTTAATTAATATACAGGTAACTTACCTGCCAGATTCCACCATGATAACTATCTCTATAAGTTTTAGCATCTTCACCATCGTTTGATTGAACCAGAGCTAAACGTCTTAAAAACAAGCGATCAGAGGCAAATATACAATGGCTTCTAATGGCGTCAACCACAGCCTGAACGACATGTTCACCCTTTGCATTTTCCTGTCTGGTAAAGTCTGTCTGCGATTTAGTGTCATCAACATTCACCAGTACGACGAGGATAAGCAAGGCGTACTTCTTCATACTCGGTCACCTGAAATATTATTAGCAGTTAACAGGCAGTGTGAAGTTAGCTCGATTTTCGTTTTTCGTTTTGCGATATTGGCGAATAACGAAAAACGACTAGCTCGTTTTTCGATATTGGCGAAAGACGAAAAACGAGCAACTCGTTTTTCGATATTCAAACTTGAATCTCAAAAAAGCAGATTTGATGGATGTATCTACAGGATGTCTCCAAAACATATTTGATTAAAAAAGTATTCTAAAACAGACTAAAGATAACATAAATGAGGATGCCCGAGCAGTGGATTCACATAAAACAGCTCTTTCTCCTTGGTTTTTTTTCATATTGGCGAATGTTTTTCGATATTCAAACTTGAATCTCAAAAAAGCAGATTTGATGGTTGTATATTTATAGGATGACTCTAAAACATATTTGTTTAAATACGTTTTCTAAAACAAACTAAAGGTATCATAAATGAGGATGCCTGAGCAGTGGATTCGCATAAAAACTTCTCTTGCTACTTGTTTTTTGATATTGGCGAATGTTCGATATTCAGGCTTGAATCTCAAAAAAGCAGATTTGATGGTTATGTATCTACAGGATGTCTCCAAAGCACATTTGATTAAATAAGTATTCTAAAATGAACTAAAGATAACATAATTGAGGATGCCTGAGCAGTGGATTCACATAAAAAAGCTTTTTTCTCCTTGTTTTTTTTGGTCATATTTGCGAATGTTTTCGATATTCAAACTTGAATCTAAAAAAAGCAAGGAAAAAGAGCTTTTTATGTGAATGCACTGCTCAGGCATCCTCATTTATGATATCTTTAGTTCGTTTTAAAATAGTTATTTAATCAAATATGTTTTGGAGACATCCTGTAGATATACATCCATCAAATCTGCTTTTTTGAGGTAGTAGTTTGAATATCGAAAAAAGAGTAGGTCGTTTTTCGACATTCGCTAATATCGAAAAACGAGCTAGTTGTTTTTCGTTATTTCGTTTTTCGATATTCACCAATATCAAAAAACGAAAATCGAGCTAACTTCACACTGCTCAGTTAATATGTGTCTCATGACAATTAGAAACCAAGGTCGCTCTGTGAGTATGGCGAAATGAAACGAGGTTTAAAGACCTACTGTTCTGCCCCCACAGGTTAATGGAGGCGAGCTTACGCCATACAGTGTGCTATGACGACAATTTCGCCCAAACAGCGGCACTACCTCCCACTCTTATATCAAATTCCAACTGCCAAGGGATCTTTCACGTTCACACCAATGTCTACACGGACCTCGTCCTGCACCACTGACACTATGTGTATGATACTTACTCAGTAACCGTGATGTACCGGTTTCGATGACGGTGTTTTCCTCGTGATTTTCTATTCTGGTTTCCACTTATCAATGGTGCAGGATAAAGCGTGTATTCCTTCGGATAGAATGGAAACCTTAGTACATCCAGTCTACTTGTTGACCTGCGCCTGCAAGAACCTTTGTCAAATGAAGAGTAGGCGGAAACGCCAAAATACTTCACACGTCACCATAGAAACAATAGAGACTTTTGGCAAGCGTAATTTCCTGGTCCGTATCGCGTATCCGTATGGATTTTGCGTGTGACGTCATCAATGTCTGTATATTTCTCATACGTGATACGGCACACGGGTACGGCAGCACGTATGGAACGGCTTTCATACTGAAATGGTCCGTATAACACTGTCTTTTTGCTACTTTTTGCTACTTTACGGTCTTTTTGCTACTTTTAGACGCTGAAATGTTGCATCATAGCGTTTTTATGAATCTATGTGTATCCTAGAACACGAAGGTGTATATTTGATGTGATTTTAACAGTGATAACGACTGGAATTTAATCATTATTTTTGATGGGTTTTTCTCGGAATTTTCATATTTTCCCCGCCTGTCTGCATACTGGTTGATCTACGGGCTAAACCTTCTGAAATGATACATTAGTGAAACCAAAAATTGCTAAAATCTGCCAAAACTCTAAAACTACATTGACGCAACGTATCACGCATACGATACGGATACGGGATACGGATGGGAAAAATCCGCTTGCCAAAAGTCTCTATTAACTTCATTCCCTCCGTTAACAAGAAATTTATTTCATTCCACAAAATGTGAACTCGATAAACGAAACACCTCTGTCCCGTGTATACATTGACGTTCACGTAAAATAATCCTTGACAGTTGGAATTCGATATTCGCCACAATTTCCATCATAGCACACGGTATGGCTTTTGACAGTCTTCATTAGCCCAGTCGACTGCAGAAAGTTATTAAGGTAATCCCCATAGCCCCGAGTTCAGAAAGTATTCTCAGACTTAAGTTAAGATTTTACTCAACTTTCAATCACTGTTTATGAGAAATATCTTTAATCCAGAAACACAAAAAAAGCACATAGTGTCTTATTGATGTATTTGAAACATTAAAACAACAAAAATTTTAAAAAGGGGCTATATTGTAGGTCACATAAGGCGAACAATTTTGAGTAAATTCTTAACTTAAGTCTGCGAATGCTTTGTGGACTATTGACTATTGACTTCACCTGGCCTTTCACATCCAACTAGCTAAAGATAGCAGCGAGTGTTGATAATTAAAATAATCGGCAAAATTTCTTAATCGTTCCTCTGTCCTCAAGCTATGCTAAACGAGTCTGTCGATTGAAGGACTTCGATTTTTGATCAGACGCCACAATTCCAAGATGGCTGCAAAGACGTCATTGTCTGCTCCTGGTCAACAGTACGGTGGTGCTTGCTTGTTAAATTTTTTATCGTGTGCTGAACATTACGTTAATAATTTATAATTTTGAGAATGTTAAGCGGCCATTTCAGTCTATTTCTGGTAAAATATGATATGTCAATACACACGTAAGCATCATTAACTCATAATATCAAGTCCAATAGAGCTGGTACTTGAAAACAGAATACCCTTTTAGCAATTAATAACTAAATGAGACTGGCCAAAAATCTGGACAAAATGTATCACTATATATCATAAATATTATGTACAGTTTTGTGCATACGACGCTGACAACATTCTTCAGACTCATCGAATTGTATGACGAACGACTACAGACAAAATTGTAAAACTTCTGGGGCGAATCGCTATTCAAGAACCAGGCTGTTCTGTCTCTACTAGGATGAACATTTGAGGTACGACTTGTTTGCTAACACCAACATATTTCTCAAAAACAAATCCACTATTACTATTTTTAATAGGTTGTTAAAACTCTTTAAATTGTTGAGGGGTTGGATGGCTGAATGGTTAGCATGCGCACGCTGTATCATAAAGTCTGTCATTGAGTCGACTGGCGTGGTTTGGAATCCCCGGTTGTACGTGACAGGGAGCAGGGTCGCCTGTCCAACCTCATGGGTTTTCTCCCGGTCCTCCGGTTTCCTCCCACTGCTAAAGACCCCTATTGTGTAAAACCTTGTGAACGCGATCCAGGCTATACATGTCCATGTAGTTTGCAAAGGATTCTTTTAAAATTTTGTGGCAAGCATTGGGCCCAGGAAAAGACGAACCCTATCGATAATCAACGTTTAGCTCCACTTTTCCGAAAAACGTTTTGAACGTGATAGAGGCTACGGCGTTTATCAGATTTATTTCAAATTTTGTTTGAAAGATAAGGGTCGCAAACCACATCGATATTCAGCTTTCCAGGATATTACATTTCCGAATTATGCCCCTTTTTCCGAGAAACTTGTGAACGCGATAACGGCTACAGTTTTTAACGGACCTTTTTAAAATTGGGTGCGAAGCATCGGTGTTATTGGGTGACGGGGCCCATCAATTATCAGCGTTCTGCGATCTTCAGTTCCGGAGTTAGCTCTCGTTACCAAAAACCTTATGGCTACAGTTTTTATCGGATTGTTTCCCTTAACTGCTAAACTGAATTACGTTACTATCAAGCGTTATAAGACTCCATTCAAGACGCCCTTACGTATAATATTTCATCTTCATACTTATACTTTACCTTTGTTTAAAAGTGTAACGTTTTCTAATTTATAAGATTCGTATAAGAAATTGATCTGTTATAAGAAATTCATAGTCTTCTTTTCAGATGTCATTTCTACTTTCTAATTTATAATTTATAGTATTTTGTAATGGGTGAAATTGATCTTGTAAATAATCGAGAAAAGTTTCCTACAGTCCCGATGATATCAACAGATCAAAATGAATTCGCTATTTTCACAATGACTGTCCTTGGTATGTTTATTTCGTTATTTTAGAGTTAGTTGTCGGCGCCCATGCATCAACAGATAAAATGAAATTGACTATTTTAACTATGGCTGTACTGGGTATGTTGTTTTGTTTTAGAGTTGTCGACAGTCCAGATATCGCCATATAAAAATGAAATTCATTTTTTATCACAATGGCCGTAGTGAGTATGTTGTTTGTTTGGTTGTTTTAGAGTTGTCTACAGTCAAGACATCAATAGCTCAAAATGAACTTGATTATTTTTACTATGGCTGTCGTCGGCAATACTATTTTCACTATGGCTGTCGTCGGCAATATGGCTGTCGTCGGCAATACTATTTTCAATATGGCTGTCGTCGGCATTACTATTTTCAATATGGCTGTCGTCAGCAATACTATTTTCAATATGGCTGTCGTTGGTATGTTGTTTGGTTGTTTTAGAGTTGTTTACAGCCAAGATATAAATAAATCAAATTGAACTTGACTATTTTCACAATGGCTGTCGTCGGTATGTTGATTTTATGGTTGTCTAAACTGTAAATTAATTATATGCATATTTTAATTGTTCTCAATCATAAACAAAATATCTATATAATTATTCATAGTGTATTTTAATATTGCAGGTATCGTAACTACAGTGACAGCAGATTGCGATTCCATGAAATGTATCAGACCACTGTCCATCGTTGATATATCAAATTCTGCAAACACATGTCCGTAAGTTTATTTATAGTGATGCAGAGATAGAAATGGGGTATTTAGGGACTAAGACATTATGGTTCAATTTTCTTTCAATAATTCGCCTGCCTGTAGGGTTCTCTGGTAGTGGGAGGAAACTAGAGGTCCCGGGGGAAACCCACGAGGTTAGACGATCCTTTAATGGGACGAAAAGGAAAGGTCCCGTGGATACCATTGGCACCACGTTAAAGATCTCTTGACAGATGGTAAGACTACAGGGCTTTATTAACAGTGTGGGGAGGGCAAAGGACCCACATAAAACTTACGAGTATGGATAGGCGACCCTACTCCTGGCCATGTACAGGCGGAGAATCGAAATCACGCCTCTTGATTTACTGACAGACCACTCTGTCACCCAACCCCGAATCAGCAGTGAACTGGGTCTTAATATCTAACCGACAGTCGTCACCTACTAGGTCGGCCCATTAATCCTTGATTGTGATTCGGCAGAAATTGTATCCAATCGATTGGCGTGTCAGTCCCCCGTTCATTATCCAAATGCCCATATGGCCAGAACGACCTGGGATCTAACCTGGAAGTAACGATTGAAATCGTGGTTTTAATAGTGGAATAATTCGTGGTGATCGTAATGGTTCGTTTTTGAATCTGGTATATGTATTTCTTCTAGCCTAAGGACGGCAACAATTGATTTTGGTGCATGTGCCGAATCCCAGGGGCAGAACCACGTTTAAAGTATACAGGCCGCAATTCCTAATGTATCAACTTGAGCGGCAACTATTGGTTTTTCTGTTTATCGTATATAGGTCACAATTCTGAAAGGATCATCTTGGAATTTGGCATATGTATTCCTTATGGTCTAGGAACAGCAGCTATAGATTTTGATGCAGGACCCGACCCCCTTGGACAGTGCCACACCCCCGTTTTTGTTATATTGTGTCTGTAAATACTCGAAAGGTGACAAGTATTAACATACTTTGTTCCATTTCGGTATGATCCACCATAGGGTTGGTACCTATTTATATTGGCCCATGTTCAAGCACCAGGGGAAGAGTTAGGCCATTTGTTTGTGCTTTTTGTATACAGGTTGGAATTCTGAATGGATCATCTTGGAACCTGGCATATTTATTCTTTATATCGCAAGGACAGCAACTATTTATTTTCGTGAATGCCCCAACCCCCAGGGGTGGTGTCACACCCACTGTTTTTGTTAATATTTAGTCTGTAAATTTGGCAAAAACTCAACGCTTATCCTTTTTTGCCGCTTGTCATATTACAGAGGGGGGGGGGGGGGTGAATGGGCTAATGGTTAGCGCGTGCGCCTTGTATCATAAGGTCTGTCATTAAGTCAACTGGCGTGGTTTCGATTTCCCGACTGTATGTGACAAGGGGTATGATCGCCTGTCTAACCTCGTATGTTTTCTCCGGGTCTTGTGGTTTCTTCCCACACGTAAAGATCCCTACGCCCTACGCGCATGCGAATTATTAAAATAAAATTGTTAGTCTCATATGTCAGTCTCATAATAACCTAGTTTGTGTCGAGTGGACATTAAACCTCATTTCTCTCACTTTCTCTGTCATATTACAGTCGCTGCATTCATTTCATATGCCATTCTCTTCACTTTAAAAAGTATCAATCAAGGCGGGAATGTGGACATATATTGCAGAGGCAGCGATGCTTTTGTTATTTTTGTGTTTAAGATATCTAAATACCGCCATCGGATGTTCGAAGACGGCATTTGATACATGTGTGATAGAGAGAAGTGAGGTTTAGCGTCTACTCGACCACCAAATTCAAAGGTTCCCATTCGCTTAAATATTTCGTTTTATTTTCTATTTAAGATATCTAAATACCGCCATCGGATGTTCGAAGACGGCATTTGATGCATGTGTGATAGAGAGAAGTGAGGTTTAACGTCCACTCGACCACCAAATTCAATGGTTCTCATTCGCTTAAAAGTTTCGTTATTATTTTGTATTTAAGATATCTGAATACAGCGATTGGATGTTTGAAGACTGTTTGTGATACATGCTATAGTCTGGATAACGATGGTAAAACTACCATACAAGATGCTCTTCATCAAGTTACTAACCAATTTGACAACACGTGTACAGCAGAAGGTAAAAATAATTGTTATTTGTTGTTTTTGTTTAAAAGAAAACTCAGGAAACGGTTCCATACACTTGTTATCTTGTCGCTTTTGTTGTAACCACTCGGCAAACCTCAAAAGATTCCAGTACCCTACATCGAGCCTAGACTGTATGACGAAGTTCGCCATTGGAACTACTTTCAAGTTCCCGGATTACCAACGGCGTTGCCCATGACGACACCTTTGAAGAATGTTTTATCATACAAATATTATAATTTTTATACTTAAATGCCTACTCCTAGGTTTTTGTATCATATTATCGTTTACCCTATGCTTGATAACGACAAGAGGACACTTGTTGAAACGTTGCACTATTAAAGGAGCTAAATCGCTAACATTTGGGACCTAGAAATTGACAAAAGTGGGTCGCAACGCATATAATACTGTAATATGAATGTATATAAACTGATTTACATTCAATGGTTTCCGTTTTTACTCCAATTTCAAATCGGTTATGTTCGGCGAAATAAGCGAGCAGTCACAAGCGAGTGCAAATTTCTAGCGTCTGGTTATTCCAGTCTACATACGCCGTTTGATTTGGTGCAATGTGTCTAGCCTCGTCCCTCGAGTCTCTTGATACAACTGGGGCTGAAGCGCATTATGGTACACGATTCGTGTACCAATGGTAAAATGTTTATTTTGTCTTAAATATTGGATATCAAAAGCCCATCTTATTCCGGTAAGATCACAACATGAATGTTGATTTAATTTGACAAATAAATTGTGTTTTCAATGTTGAAGATTTTGGATGATATTGAGTTAGAGACTTAGCTACTTTAAAGTTGCTAGTGATTGTTATCCATAAAGTTGTGTTTGTGTTTTTTTAATGGTAGTCCTATCACTAAATGCCTTATAAACAAATAGTTCAAAGTCTGAAGCTGTTTTTCTTTCTAGTTTATTCGATTTTCTTCAAACAAGGACAACTTTGCACTGAAAATTCTACACACCATCGCAATGGTATAGTCGTAGGTACATATCACATACGGCATACAGCCGAGGCTAGATGTAGAGTAACGAAATCTGCCGAGGTTTGCCGAGTGTAGTTGGGACTACTCATGGCTCTGGCGATGCAAACACGATGGACATAGAACTTGACATAACGCTTCGATTGACGGACGTACATTTTCATATGGCGTCACAATTTCAAGATGGCTGCGAAGACGTCATATATTGTACGCTGGTGTTTACGCTGGTATTTGCTTTAGATCAATCGTGACAAATGGTAGATCAAGGTTGAGACGCGTATAATGAAACCCCTCCACCTAACACTGCTATAAAACATTATTATTTTTCCCAATGTACAATGACGGAACTTTTGACCAGACAGCGGTACTACAGCCTACTCTTATTTTGAAGTCCAAACCGTCGGGGGTTCTTCTCCGTCGGACCGTCGGTTATTCGGCCTTTCCGAGTCACTAGAAGACTAGAAACCGGGAACGAACCGGAGACCTCCGGGTTAGAGAGCTAGTATCTTACTCACTGAGCCTCAATCATCATTACAAAAGTCGGTAGGATAAAAAAAAACATAGTCTCGATTATCCATTTTTTTGATTTAATTATGAATGGAAGTCGAACAGCAAATAGGAACGTAATCCAATAAACATCACAGGCTAGCGATGCCATCAAGAGTTAATTATGGCCTGGATAAGTTAATTAATGTCTAATTAATAATTTAGATAACATTTCAGGCCTAATGAAAGACCTGCAATAGGCAGATTTAGCTCTTGCATAATGTATGTTTAAGTACACATAGAATTATTCTGGAAGTAATTCTCTCAATTAGATCCATTAGTCACTCTATAACATTATAACTCGGCTACTAATTGAGGTAGAATGTTCAAGCACGGTGTAGTTGTTCATTCGGTGGTTAAATAACGCAACTGGAGTTTGTGATGTTTTGGAACACAATTCGTATTTTGATTGAGTAACGGTGTTAAAACCTGGTATATACTTTCATTATACCCATACCTTGATTAGGTTCGACAATGTGCATATTCTATTAACCTTAAAAAGAAGAGCACAAACATATTTTTCCCGGGGCGGGGCAAACAAATCGGCCTATTCAGCATCAGAAAATCAATTATTACCCCCAGTTAGGTCCAAAAGTAGTAAGTATGACATTATGTAATTTTTTTTAAATGACTCAGTTGAATATTGATTTGTAGGCCTCGTTTGATCGAATGTGTAAGAGACCCCGGCACACCGGCCCATTTTCCGGAAAAAGCCAATCTTGACCACGCCAAGGGGCGGATAATCGAGTCGTTGTTTATTATCGTAACAGCGGTAACAATGACAATCGAGGCTATCGTGAAATTGAAATGAAAACCTCTTGACTCAGAGTGAAGTAATTCGACTGAAATTTTCAGCATATTCCATTTACATTATCTATTTTATAACTATTATAGTGAGAACTGTCAGCTTTTGATCTAATCTTCTATAATACCGCTTTAATAAATAGAATATACTGAAAACTTAATAATAACCAAAGGTATGTGTAATTAATTTATTTTTATCTGTTTCAGGCTATAAGTTGTCTCAGAATTTGTACATGATGATTCTAATAACTGTTCTCGGTAAAAGCTTTTGCAGATTCTAACCACGCTCAATTTGTTGTCTCGGATTTTACTTATATCAATAAGAATATTACTCTTTTTAAAGCTGTTAATTAGAATAGTTACATTTTGTATCTTATTAATAAGAATATTACTCTTTTGTACCGTATTAATTAGAATAGTTACATTTTGTATCTTATTAATAAGAATATTACTCCTTTGTACCGTATTAATTAGAATAGTTACATTTTGTATCTTATTAATAAGAATATTACTCCTTTGTACCGTATTAATTAGAATAGTTACATTTTGTATCTTATTAATAAGAATATTACTCCTTTGTACCGTATTAATTAGAATAGTTACATTTTGTATCTTATTAACAAGAATATTACTCCTTTGTACCGTATTAATTAGAATAGTTACATTTTGTATCTTATTAACAAGAATATTACTCTTTTGTACGCTGTTAATTAGAATAGTATTATTCTTTTGAACGCTGTTAATTAATTGTTCCATTTTGCATCTTATTAATAAGATCAGTTCTCTTTTGTACCCTGTTAATTGAGAGAGAGAGAGAGAGAGAGAGATAGAGAGAGAGAGAGAGAGAGAGAGAGAGAGAGAGCGAAATGGGGTTTAACGTCCACTCGACACATACTAGGTCATTTCGGGACTAACATATGGTTTTAATTTTATTTCAATAATTTGCTTACGCGTAGGGGTCTTTAGCAGTGGGAGGAAACCGGAGGACCCGGAGAAAAACCACGAGGTTGGACAGGCGACCCTACTCCTTGTCACGTACAACCGGGGATTCGAAACCACGCCAGTCGACTCAATGATAGACTTTATGATACAGCTCGCACGCTAACCATTCAGCCATCCACCCCCCTACTCTGTTAATCAGAATAGTTCCTCCTCTTTGTGCCTTCTCAATAAGGATGGTTCTCTTTTGCACCCGTTTAATTAGAATACATGTAGTTCCATTTTGTGTCTTATTAATAAGAATAGCGCTCTTTTGTACCCGATTAATTAGAATAGTTTCATTTTCCATCTTATTAATAAGACTAATGAGACCAGTTCTCTTTTGTACCCGATTAATTAGAATAGTTTCTCTTTGTATCTTATTGATAAAAATAGTTCTCTTTTGTACCCACGGGATTGCCGAATGGTTAGCACGTTCGCGCTGTATCATACGACCTGTCTTTGAGTCAGCTGGCGTGGTTTCGAATCCTCGGTTGTACGTGACAAGGAGTAGGGTCGCCTGTCCATCCTCGTGTGTTTTCTCCGGGTCCTCCGGTTTCCTCCCACTGCTAAAGACCCGTATGCGCAAGCGAATTATTGAAATAAAATTAAACCATATGTTAGTCCCGAAATGACCTAGTTTGTGTCGAGTGGACGTAAAACCCATTCCTCTCTCCCTCTCTCTGTCTTTTGTACCCTTTTAATTAGAATAGTTTCTTTTCGTATCTTATTAATAAGAATAGTGCACATTTTACCTTATTGAACAGGCATTATGTAAGAGCTATATTTGCCTATTATTAATTGGACATCTATAAACATGACAGAGCCATAATCAACTCACGATGTCATCGGATGCCTTCGATTTTAAGTAGATTAGAACGGTTCGTTAATTTAATTTTTAATTTAAAAATGGAGAAGCGAGGCTAACACTCGAATGACCAGTACGGTAATTACGATCAATGCACACATCTTGTCAAAACTACAAGCACTGATAACTTGTCTCAAAATAAAGTAATTTAAATGAAATTTTTAATATATTCATTGTGCATTATCTATTTTTGAAATATTATAGCGAGTACGACCAAATCTTACATTATGCCCCTTTAATAAGACTTTTGTGGCTTATTATTAAGAATAATTCCCGTCTGTACCTCATTGATAAGAAGAGTTCCTTTTTGTACCATATTAATAAAACAGTGCTTACTAATAAGACCTTTAGTGCCCATTACTTGGGTTTCACGCCATAAATACTACTTTAAAATTACCATAATATGGCAGCCAAACCCCACGCTCCTTATTGCTAGATATCCTGGTAATAATCATAACTTCTTATTTTTAAACATTAATCGTCACTCGTTTGTTGTAAATTAAAAATAAAGACAAACAACTGTCTATGTTTAATTTCGCTTTATAATGTTTCGTTCCATTCCATTTCGCTTAATAATGTTTCGTTCCATTCCATTTCGCTTAATAATGTTTCGTTTCATTCCATTTCGCTTTATAATGTTTCGTTCCATTCCATTTCGCTTTATAATGTTTCGTTCCATTCCATTTCGCTTTATAATGTTTCGTTCCATTCTATATGGTTTTATGGCATATAGATCGACATGAAATGGCGGTTAACATCCTACGGTTCTGCACCGACCGGGCTAATGAATATAGGTATAAGCCATACACACTGAAAAAAAACTTGTGTTGAAAGAACACAAACTTGTGTTGTTTTCAACACAAGTAAGGTGTCTCTATTTAACAACACAAACTTGTGTTGAAACAACACAAAACTTGTGTTAAATGTTGAAACAACACAAAACTTGTGTTAAAATTTATTAAACAACACAAACTTGTGTTGAAATTGTTGAAACTTGTGTTGAACTTGTGTTGAAATTTCTGAAACTTGTGTGGTTTCATACAAACTTGTGTATAACCATCCACAAAAACTTGTGTTGTGTTTTTCCCCAATTTATATACAGTATTGCAACCTTTTTATGCAGGACCCATCTCTTTGCTCTGTTAGACCTATAAAGTTTGATAAAAGAAGGAAACAAAATTTGTTTTTGTTTTTGTAAGATTATTATTTATTCATAAAATCATAGGAAAAAGTAAATTAATACATCAAAACTAAATAGATATTTGAAATGTTAACAGAAAAACAGAGAATTCTAATACTAATTATATTGTGTTATATATAATGACCCCCCCCCCCCCACACACACACACACACCCCACTTTACCCATCACAAAATATAACATAGCTATTTAAATTGTTCTTAACCCCACACACTTTACCTATCACAAAATATAAAATAGCTATATAAATTGTTCTTTACCCCAAAACAAGAACTGAGAATATAAAGATATGTACACAGTATCCCTACCCCATACTCCAAAATATATAATTCAAATAATATCTAAATTTAATAACATCCAAACCAAGCACTAAGATTAATTATGCACTAAATTGAAACAATTTCAAAAACTGAAAAGTGCTACAAAATCACACTACAAGTGATTTGTGAGACATATAGAAATAACTAATATACACAGAAAACTAACAAAAGAAAAATGCACTATTTTGCAGGAGTAATAAAATGATGTAAAACCTTTTCCTCATTAAAAAAAACCCAAACAAAATGAATATTTTGTAAATAAAAGAAGCAAAGCATCAAGATTACAGGATTGAAATAAAAAAATATCATATGTACAAAAAATTTATATACAATCACAAGTCATAAGCCACAGTGGTTCAGTGAGTATAAGGTGTTGGCCGAGAAATTTCAACTGGATTTTCCGGCATAGTTCCCACTTGTCAGTAGTCTTGGATATGGCAAGGGATAATTGGGTACAAGCCCGGAATCGAAAGAGAGAGAGAGAGAGAAATGGGGTTTAACATCCACTTGACACAAACTAGGTCATTTCGGGATTAACATATGGTTTAATTTTATTTCAATAATTTGTTGCGCATAGGGGTCTTTAGCAGTGGGAGGAAACCGGAGGTCCCGGAGAAAACCCACAAGATTGGACAGGCGACCCTACTCCTTGTCACGTACAACCGGGGATTCGAAACCACGCCAGTTGACTCAATGACAGGCCGTATGATACCGCACGCACGTGCCTACCATTCGGCCATCCACCACCCCCTCCCCCATTCCCGGAATCGAAACCATCCCCACTGCGTTCACTTAGAAGAAGGCTTGACAATTGAATTATTTGACTCAATGACAGACTTCCTGATCAAATGTGTGCGTGTTAATCATTGCCCCCCCCCCCCCGGGTTCCCGTTAAAGAACCCTTGACAGTTGAAATATTTGATATAAGAGTAGGGTGTAGGGCAGAATCACTCTAAGAACACAGAAAAGTAGGATACTAAACCGTATTTCATTTCATAAGCAAGGGAAAGTCACCTTTATGTAGGTCAAGGTTTTTTGTAATTCTGGGTGTATTTGATCTACATTTGGTTTCTAGTAATGCCTATTAAATACTTTATGATTTCTGACCAAATTCTAAGTGATTTATATGCCACTTTACTTGCTATATTATACATACATTTCTGAAGAGAATTAAAATCTAATTGTGTTTTGGAAGAAAATTTAACATTAATAACAAAAAATAAATATTTAAAAATTGGGTCAAATGCATTCTTTCCCAGAAGTATAAAATAAATTGATGCTTGGGTTTTCTTGTTGTTATCATACAGCAAATACTCTTTCAATGGTGTTCCAGCCTAAAAAAATAAAAAGTAGGAGATAAGAATACTTTCTATGGTTCACAACGTTTAAATAAACAATTTATTTTGCCAAATCGAGACCGAGTCTCTATTTGGTTTCAACTTTGCGTAACGCTTATTGTGTCTTGTCCAGTTACAGACCCAGGCAGATTATTATGCTCAAATCAAATGAGTTAGAAGTCAGAAAAAAGTCTTGAGATTTGGGACTGAAGTCTCATAATAGGTCAACTATTCATCCTTTCATACATGTATTGTCTGCAAATCCAGATTCCCTACTACACCATGGCAGCACCTATTTACTTGGCAATGTCTAATTATTTTTGGACCCATTCTTATTTTATTTCCATTGACAACAAACTGGATATTACCCTTTAAAATCTACTGAAATCTATTTGAAAGTAAAATACTGTCCATCATTATTTTACTGCTATTTACTGTAAAAATACACATACATGTAGGGCCTATCGCAACTTGAAGGAAATCAATGGATGTGATTGGCAAAAATCAAGCATGCCAAGTACTTGAAACAGCAGAGTCCTAGGCATTGCCCCAAGAAGAATAACTAGATTACCAAGCAAGTGTATAGAAGTACTTCCTGATTAAAAATACAAATATATATGTTACTTACATTTTGCGTGTTTTCCCCTTGTCAGTGATACAGGACGGAAGACCTGACAAGGACAGCTGTCTAGTCGTTCGGATGGGACGAAAAACCGAGGTCCCGTGTACACATTGGCGTGCACGTAAAAGATTCCTTGGCAATTGGAATTCGATATAAGAGTAGGGTGTAGCGCCGCTGCCCGGGCAAAATTCCCTTCATAGCACACTGTATGGCGTATGCCCGTCTTCATTAGCCCAATTTATGAGCAAAACAGTAGGATGTTAAACCCCATTTCATTTCATTTTCAAAATTATAAAATAATTTGATGGCTTAATATTCAAAAGGTACAGTCCTTCATGTTTATAAAATTGTACGGGAGCCATAAAAAGCTCCAGATACCTTGAATATATGCAGTTTAAAAGTAAACAAAAATCTCAATATTTAGGAGAGAGAGAGAGAAATGGGGTTTAACGTCCATCCAACCCCCCCCCCCCACCAAGTGTATAGAACCAGTTCCTGATATAAAAAGCAAATATGCATGGTACTTACATAGTCTTTGTCTGATAAGCAAGATCTGTGAGAAAACGTCTCCACAATATCAATAGCCCTTTCCAACTTGATCTTCCGAGGTGGGTAACTGAAAAAAAAATGGCAATGTATTAGTTGGCTTAAATTGACTAGACAGTTTTGATTAATTAACAAAATGTTAATTTAATTACATTTGTTTTGTTTCATGTGTTGGTTTGCTTTGCCACAGATGAGACAGTGATATCTACATATAACTAAGATTCTGTCTCTGCTCATACATGACGTGTACAGTTTTACTATACTAAACTGAATTTTAGATTTCAAAATAGCATAACAATCTTTTCTATTAGAATTGAATAGTTACCCACCAAGAAAAAGCTGCTCTATCATCATTTTTTCCAGCCATTTCTTCTTCCATTTTTTTCTTTTATAATTTCTTTTGTTATTACATGATCTTTTTCTGGGTGATTTGCATATACATCCAATATTGAAACTGAAAAAATAAATACATGATATGTAATTTACGATTAAAGCTACCTTACCATATATACAAACTGTGTGGTATGAAATTGAAACTAATGTATCTATATGTATCAAAAGTTTTAATCCCAAGGAACTACCTAAGCCGTAAAAGTCTATCTTAATAATCCTTGTTTGTCACATGGTTTCACTGTCGCAGTAATTAGAAGACGGCCATGGTGACTGAGTAAATTAGGTGCTGGCACACTAGCATGGAGGCCACAGGTTATCTCTTGGGGTTGACCGAGAAAGCTCATCTTGATTTTGCAGAGTGGTTTCCCCTGAGATCCAATGTACACATTGGCGTACACATAAAAGTTCTCTTGGCAGTTTGAATTCGGATTGTCTGCGATATCACCTCGGTGGAAGCGGACGTAAAATACAACTAACTCATCATCATTTGAATTCGGTATGAGAGTAGGCCATAGTGTCGCTGCCCAGACAAACATTTTCACTTAGCACAATGCATTAGACCAGTCGGAGCTGACCAGTACGACGTTGTCTTTAAACCCCATTTCATTTCAGGTAATCTAGTATTTTTCTAGTAAGATTGAAGTCTCTCTACTTTCTTTATATGTAAATATCATATTTGAAATAAGTCATACTTTTATTCGATATGGGGTGGGGCTGGGGGGAATGGTCTAGTAGGTAATGCATGCGCATGAAATCACAGGGTCTGTCATTGTGTTAAGTGGCATGGTTTCAATTTCAAGGAGTAGAGTCGCCTGTCCAATCTCTTGAGTTTTTTCGCTGGGTCATTCGGTTTCCTCCGTTTTCTAAATACAAGTACCCCTACGCCAAGCGAATTATTCATATTAAATTGAAGCATACCTTCTCTAATCTCTGGGTCCTTTTGTTTCCTCCTTTTGCTAAATACCCATACCCGCAAGCGAATTATTCATATTAAATTTAACCTTACCTGTCCTTTTTCCCGAAACGACCTAGCGTCTGTAGGCTAAGTAGATATAAGGACCCATCTTGCAACAACTCTACATGTAGGTTCGTGCATAATTAATATTACAGTAACATACCAATTTTTAATACATGTAGAATGAGACAGTGTGCAGGGAAAGGGTGGAAACAGAAGTAGGCTAATCCTCGTCGTAGTTGATTACCGGTATGCATATAGGCACAGCATGGACTACTTGATTCTTCAAATACAAGTACATGTAAGGCCTTGTTTATGTCATTTCATTCTCTCTCTCTCCCTCTCTCTCTCTCTCTGTTGCATGTAAGTGCCATATAAATACTTTATTTTGGATTGTATGTTCACATACACTAATCATTGTAGGACATTGGTAAAAAAAAATAGAAAATATAAAAATTAATTGAAATTTTTACCTGTTTTTCTTCGATTCAATGCCAATGGAGTCCTTGGTAAATTCTCAATAATTATTGCTGGAAGGTGGAAAGAGTCACATATCATCACTGACTGGAAAAAATAATAAAACTATAGAGAAACTTCCACAGGCTGATTCTAGTTCCATTGTTTATTAACTGTGACTGAATCAGGCAAAAATGGGGCCTAATATTAAATATTACACAGACTCACAGAGGTTGAACAACGGATTACATGTCATTTGGGACTCACGTCATTTGGGACTCGCGTCATTTGGGACTCAAAAAAATATGACCACGACATTTGGGACTCGGGTATACGACGTTTGGGACTTTGGTATACGTCGTTTGGGACTCGGGTTAACGACGTTTGGGACTCGGATTAACGACGTTTGGGACTCGGGATAATTTATTAGAAATAGGCCAATTCAAAACAGGAAAGAAAATATTTATTAACATGAAACACGTGGTTAGTAAAAGGCTCAACCAAACGATAAAACATTAGTTGCACTTACGGTTCTTTGATAATCATCGTTTCTCATAAAAGTTTTATATTTATTTAAAACGAATAATATGCTGATGAATTTATTTGAAAATGACCTACACAAAAAACAAAATAAATATTTACACGACATGCAATCTTTTTTTACAAGCCCCTAGAAATTGTTAACGATAATCCGTGAGCTGCACGTTGACATGCTTGTCGTAGATGGCAATACCAATTGATAAATTAGTGCGTACAAGGCAAAGTTTTTTGTGTGGAAAATATAAGAAATGGCAACGAACAAAGCGGGATAATTAAAGCTGACAATCCCAATGTTATTACAGAATGTTCAAAGAAACCTAACGGTTCTTTGGTGGATGAATTGCAATGTTTGTTTTGTGTTCTGGGCGCCATTTTGAAAAAAACTGACATGACCTATATAATACAATCCAGCGATAGTGCAGTCAATTTCCTTTAAAAGGGAATCCGAATTTGTTAATTTTCTGCAATATCACTTCGGTGGTAGCGGACGTTAAATAAAGCTATTTCACGTACAAAGACCTACAATAAAATCCAGGTGAATTGGGAAAAATATTCATGTATTTTCTTGATGAAGAGTAGCTATTTCAATTTGTAAATGCCCAGTCATCTTAGACAAATAATAATTCCAACTTCAAATCAGTTGTATTTATTCAAATCATACTATGAATAATTGTATTTTTCCACTTGCATAATAATAAAAACTTGACTTTTATTATTTTATTTCTCAGGCCAAGAACATGGAAAATTGGTAATTGCCTTGTATCACTGCTAACTATATGGCACAGGGAGCCTTGGGCAGAAATGATAATAATATGGTTCCCAATATATGTTACTGTGTACAGACTGAACAAAAAATATATATACACTTGCTATTACATGTACATTATATCATTGGCAATAATAAGATCCAATTTTAGTTTTTAGTTACACACTGTTAACCACCAATAGATGAAAATAAATCATAAAATGTATTCAGCTCGACGTAAGACTTAAATAAATAGATACAGTTGGTTTAACTTGAATAGAAGTTTTAATTATCTATGCTGCATATATGCATATATCACCTTGCAGCTGAATCACATTACAAATATCTTTTTAGTTGATGTTCATATCGTCTTACGTATTTGTCAACATCAATGTGACCTTGTTCTATGTCACATTAGCCTATTCACACTTGTTACCACGAATTTACTCACCACACCCTCGCATAGTTATGAATTTATTGTTTCACTTGACTAAAGAAACATTTTGTAGGAATGTGTGCTTTTATAGATTGGACACTTGTTTGCAATATCATTGTCGGTGGAAACTGGCACTATACCTAAAGAATGACTGAACAAATAGCGGAGACGGGGTTTCAGCCGGCTGATTTAAATTATTTCTTTAAATACAGTAAAGCTTGAAATATGTCAGTTTTCCCTCTTTAGAATGTTTTTGTAAATAAGTTTTTATTGTAGTTTCCGTGGCGTATTCCCAATAAGCGTTAGAAACAAAGATATACACCCTTAATCCCGGTGCCGATAAATGTTGGGTTGTGTGGAACATGCTAACAAATCTCAGGTACGATATATGTTTGATTCTGGTTGAGAACAGCATGAGAGCAACATGATTGTTTTCATTGGAGATGAGACGCAAATATTCAAAGGGGTCAGACAAACTCTAAACCAACCGCGTTCCCTTCACTGAGCCCCTTCAAAGGAGGCCCTGTCTGTCTACCTGTGGAATAACATGCATTTGTATCTGTTAAATTTGTGTGGTAGATAGATTGATATTATTTATGTAACGTCTTACCCCAAACAAATTGCAAAAGAAACCACGAAGTTTCTGAGAGCGATATTTCGTAATTAGTGTGCTTTAATGGTGGGAGAATAAATAATTAAATTTTTCAAACACAAACTGGTCATATATAAAATAGCATTTTCTGACAAGACCAGCGATAATCTCGTAAGATATGACTTTTACTCTGTCTATTAAATGGTTTTCGACGTCTCTTCAAGGTCACCGTCTTGCGCCAAAGTCGTGAAACGCACCGTCGGGGGATTTGTTGGGGCCTGTCTCCCCCAGAAAAATTTCGAGAAATTTCAAGTCGGTCTTGCCTGGCCGTGAATACGGCAACCTGAAAGTGGTCGATTTTAATGTAGACATCTGAACTCCAATCACCGATGAAACAAATATGCCTGAAACAAATGTCGCTGTTAGTGCGACCCATTTGTGACAATTTCAAGGTCCCAAATAATAGTCCTTTTTTACTATTAATAGTAATTCAATCAGTAAGTGCTATTTACCTTATAATAGTCGTCTTGGCTTTTACCCGACATTACACAAAACACCAATGGTAACTGTCGGGTGGTCTCTCCAGTCTTAATGAAGGCGTGGATGGAAAACAGCTGAGACCATGGCTTGTTCACCACCCGAAAAGTTGCATCCATATACCAAGTTTTTGCGCGTGCGAGTAGTTGCATCTGTCTATCAGTACAAAAAATGTGATGGCGCCTTTCCCCAACTTTAACTCTTTTTTGATAAAATCTCGGTGCACTATGATCGATGAAATCTTCGTCAAGCTAAAACAAAAAATAAATAAAAAAGTACATTTAAGTACATGTTAATAAATAAATAAAATTGTACATTTAATTACATGTTAATAAATTCTTATATACATGGGTATTTAATTGCATGAGTACTTACGCTTGACGACACGTCAGTGGGATCTTTTGGTCGCAGAGTCTGTCGGGTTCTTTATAGCGACCTTACAAGTGCTGCAATGGGTGGTCTGCTATGAATGGGTTCTTCTGCAGAACCGACTCTGGATAAAACTCTCTCCGCTATTGAGGAACATGCCTTGGTAAAAACATTTCCTTTGGCTTCATGCTTTGCCTGTAATGACAAGATAAAACATATTAAACTACAAATATATTATTGGTTTATTTATATTTTATTTATTTATTTATATATTAAATTCATTTATTATTATAGAGTTAACTAGGTTAACTGGAGTTAATTATGCAGAATTAATATAACACAACATACACAGATGGCAATAGAATGAGACAGTGTTCAGGAAAAGGGCGGAAACGGAAGAAGACTACCTGTCCTACTTGATTCTAGGACATATATATATAACATGGACCTACTTGATTCGACCAATTTAATACAAGGAAATGAATGGCATAGTTTGTGTCAAGTGAATTTAGTGAACTTTAAACCCCATTTACTCGCCCTCTCTCTACAGAGATAAATACTTTTCGTGTTACATACAATAACAATTATTGGCCATTATTAAAAAAATATATTAAAAGGAAATGAAATTCTGTTACCTGTTTTTCTTTGTGTAGTACATGCTAACATCAATGACTGGAAAAAAAAATAACGAAACTGTAGAGAAACTTCTGAATCATTGAAAGTCTAATATTAGGCCTACACATTGATGACATTGATATAAAAAAAAGGCTGATTTGTTTGTTGTTGTTTTTTTCTTTTACAGAAATAAGATTACATTTCAACTAAACAACTAACACAAAAGTTATTATCTAGCTATAGTCCATGTCTGGATATACATTTCTTCTTTTGCCCGAACGTCTATAAAAATCAAAGATGGCGGCCAATAATGGCAACCGGGTATTACTATAAAATCAAGACAGATTCTTACCTGCTAGTCCTAGTCGGGGGTTTCTTGCAATTATAAGTATTTGAACAACTGTGTAGCGCCGATTAGCTAATAATAATTAAGCACGATTTCAGAAAAATTAAGACAGATTCATTAGATTGCTGAATTAGCGGAACACTTTTAGAACACATCAAAAAAAAATTCTTTGTGGCGCCATTATATAAATAGACTTCCGGTGCAGTCAGTGGCAGTAGTTCTAAATCTGACTGTTTTAAACGAAACGAATTATTATATACATAGAAGCAATATATACATGCTAAATTAAATACACGGTTTTATTTTTTGTAAAAATTTACAAACCTGCGGTCTGGTATTCTATGTGACCATTATAATTTTTTTAAAAATATCACGGCTAAAGCACCCTGTTGATGCTAACTTCACAACATCCTGAATGTCGCTGATATAATATCAAAGAAAGAATTTGTCGCAATGACTAAAGTATAGATACTTCTTCTTAGTTAGTTGTATTTTACGTCCGCTTCCACCGAAGTGATATCGCAGACAAAAAGTATAGATAACTTGAAGAACCATTATATCAATAAGTCGATTATGAGATACACGTGGATGATCAATTAAATTTGATTGGTTACTTTTCAGTTAACCAATACTGTCCAATTTCGATTGCATCAACCAATTACATTATTAAGAGTTTTACTCATTTTTTTTGTTCATTGTACATTGAATCAATTTTCGAAAACACCAGGGTGCTGAAAATCACATGTACACTATATATTCATTTGATCTATCAGTTTATTGGGTCAATAAAAAAGACAGACATTTTAACTATACAGACAACTTAACATCAATTAACATTCAAGTCTGTCTGGCAATTGTCTGATTAATTGGTACTCACACCCTTCCAGTGAAGAACAGCATGTGATTTTCGAGATGTGAATTAAGCCCTTTATTACTTTTCTTAAAACTTGACGACTCCCGAATTCAGACTTTGTATGGAGTTTTTTTTTAAAAAGAAAACAAATCTTGGAAGGTACACATTACTTGTGTTAATGATATGACTTTTACTCTGTCTATTAAATGGTTTTCGACGTCTCTTCAAGGTCACCGTCTTGCGCCAAAGTCGTGAAACGCACCGTCGGGGGATTTGTTGGGGCCTGTCTCCCCCAGAAAAATTTCGAGAAATTTCAAGTCGGTCTTGCCTGGCCGTGAATACGGCAACCTGAAAGTGGTCGATTTTAATGTAGACATCTGAACTCCAATCAACAAATCAATCAACCAGGCTGTTGTCGTTGCATTCACATGACACCAGACGTGTCACCGATGACACAAATATGCCTGAAACAAATGTCGCTGTTAGTGCGACCCATTTGTGACAATTTCAAGGTCCCAAATAATAGTCCTTTTTTACTATTAATAGTAATTCAATCAGTAAGTGCTATTTACCTTATAATAGTCGTCTTGGCTTTTACCCGACATTACACAAAACACCAATGGTAACTGTCGGGTGGTCTCTCCAGTCTTAATGAAGGCGTGGATGGAAAAATTAAGACAGATTCATTAGATTCCTGAATTAGCGGAACACTTTTAGAACACATCAAAAAAAAATTCTTTGTGGCGCCATTATATAAATAGACTTCCGGTGCAGTCAGTGGCAGTAGTTCTAAATCTGACTGTTTTAAACGAAACGAATTATTATATACATAGAAGCAATATATACATGCTAAATTAAATACACGGTTTTATTTTTTGTAAAAATTTACAAACCTGCGGTCTGGTATTCTATGTGACCATTAGAATTTTTTTAAAAATATCACGGCTAAAGCACCCTGTTGATGCTAACTTCACAACATCCTGAATGTCGCTGATATAATATCAAAGAAAGAATTTGTCGCAATGACTAAAGTATAGATACTTCTTCTTAGTTAGTTGTATTTTACGTCCGCTTCCACCGAAGTGATATCGCAGACAAAAAGTATAGATAACTTGAAGAACCATTATATCAATAAATCGATTATGAGATACACGTGGATGATCAATTAAATTTGATTGGTTACTTTTCAGTTAACCAATACTGTCCAATTTCGATTGCATCAACCAATTACATTATTAAGAGTTTTACTCATTTTTTTTGTTCATTGTACATTGAATCAATTTTCGAAAACACCAGGGTGCTGAAAATCACATGTACACTATATATTCATTTGATCTATCAGTTTATTGGGTCAATAAAAAAGACAGACATTTTAACTATACAGACAACTTAACATCAATTAACATTCAAGTCTGTCTGGCAATTGTCTGATTAATTGGTACTCACACCCTTCCAGTGAAGAACAGCATGTGATTTTCGAGATGTGAATTAAGCCCTTTATTACTTTTCTTAAAACTTGCAATTTCGATTGCATCAACCAATTACATTATTAAGAGTTTTACTCATTTTTTTTGTTCATTGTACATTGAATCAATTTTCGAAAACACCAGGGTGCTGAAAATCACATGTACACTATATATTCATTTGATCTATCAGTTTATTGGGTCAATAAAAAAGACAGACATTTTAACTATACAGACAACTTAACATCAATTAACATTCAAGTCTGTCTGGCAATTGTCTGATTAATTGGTACTCACACTCTTCCAGTGAAGAACAGCATGTGATTTTCGAGATGTGAATTAAGCCCTTTATTACTTTTCTTAAAACTTGACGACTCCCGAATTCAGACTTTGTATGGAGTTTTTTTTTTAAAAAGAAAACAAATCTTGGAAGGTACACATTACTTGTGTTAATGATATGAAAAAAACACAAGATTTTATAAATCGACACAAGTTTGTGTTAATGCAATGCAAAACAACACATAACTTGTGTAGATTAGTTTTAACACAAGTACTTGTGTTGAGATCCAACACAAGTGTTTTTTCAGTGCAGCATGTTACGGGGCACGCTACCGTGTACAGGTGGGGACCTCGGGTTTTCGTGCCTTCCGATTAGGCAAACACTTTTATTGTTATTCCCACGTGTGCTACCTCTAACAAGTGGGGGATCTTGATTCGGGCCCGAAGCATTCAAGTAGAGTGACCATCCATTGCCCTGACCGCTCGACTACCACGGCCCCATATTCGAAACGCACCCTTCTATTTTGGGGTAAAACGTGGCATTATAGACTACGATACATGTGTTTTAATACACGATGTTTAATATACACGACAGGAGGTTTGAGGTGTTCAATTGGTCAAATGCTTGCGCTGTGGGTCAGAAGATAGATGTCTTCAGTACGATGTGACAAGAGCGGAGGTCAGATGCCTAACCTCACAAGATCCTGCTAGGAATGTTCTTATCAGACTATGGCAGTAGGTGCATCTAACTATGGGGTTGCTGATAATTTAAAAGCATGGAAAACTGCATGCATGAGCCGTGGAGGAGTTATTTCCCTTATCTGAAAATTGATTATGGTGTATTAAAAAAAAGGTCAATAAAATAGCAGCACGTGGCAGTTGCAATACGATAAATGAATGAATGAAATGGGGTTTAACGTTCTACATGTCTGTACTAAGCAGGCCATAAGCCATACAGTGCGCCATGCGGGAAATTTTGCTTGGACAGCAAATTGAATTCTAACTGTCCATGATTCTTTTACGTATACCCGATTGATTTTTTATATCATGAGTTCATGCAGTGCTATCAACACACTGGAGCGTGGGCGTGGGCTCAGCCTGAAGGCATGGTCACGCTGGCATTTGTCCGGGGATCCCAAGAACATGGGGGCCTCAAGCTAATCTATATAATTATGTTGTGATTTGTTGTTCCCCAGAAGTTGTTTTGATTAATGTCTGCTGTACCAATACAATAAATATATTTTTAATTTTATTTACCATTTACATTTCTTTTCCTGTGAGTGGTTTGTAGGTAGGGGCTCCATTGTACTGCTTTGCCGGGAACAGATAATGCTGTTAAAACAGCCATGAGGGGCAGGCATACAATTGAGAAGTTGGGTCTTATACGCCATTTAAAGCTACATTATGGGAGATTCGATAACGAGTTGACAGTTCTCACTATAATAGTTAAAAACTAGATAATGTAAAGGCAATTTGCTGAAAATTTCATTCAAATTGACCACTATGAACCGAGAACTACGCGATTGAAATAAGATAATGTAAAGGCAATTTGCTGAAAATTTCATTTAAATTGATTCACTATGAACCGAGAACTAAGCGATTGAAATTTCCGCCTAGCCTCGATCATCATTACTAAAGTCAGTACGATAAACAGCATAGGCTCGATTATCCATTTAATCGTTAAATTGTGAAGGAAATTATGCAGTATATCGGCTCATAATCCACTAAAGATCGCAGGCTAACGATGCCATCTAGAGTTAATTATGGTCTGCATAGGTTAATTAATGTCTAATTAATAATTTAGATAACATTTCAGGCCTAACGAAAGACCTGCAATAGACAGATTTAGCTCTTGCATATTGTATGTTTAATTAGAGTAATTAAAAACGATAAACAATTTACAAAGTTTGTAATCAAATAGTATTTATAATAGTAGTTATTACATCAATCTTTTTAGTGGTTATATTAAATATAATCGACGGAATATAATTACTTAATTTAATATGGACAACTTGTCGTTATCACATACAATTCTATTAAAACGGGGTTGAATCATTTTGGAAACGGTTTTGAAACACCGTGGACACGGTTTTGAATCATTGTGGAAATAGTGTTGAAAAAGTTGCTCCGTTAACATCAAGTGACTGTGTTATATAAAAGGTATATACTCGAAGAGAATTAATCAAGAAAACATTGTTTAGAACGAAGAAAAGATAGAAATAATTATAGTAAGTATGGCCACCAAACACACATTCTGTGACAGACCAGAACCAGAACCTGAAGAAAAACAACAGAATTTCGATCATAATTATTACATAAACTTAGTGAATTAAAGGCTCTTGGGGGACTGGGGTTTTACGTCCACTCGACACAAACTAGGTCATTTCGGGACTAACATATGGTTGAATTTTATTTCAATAATTCGATTGTGCGTAGGGATCTTTAGCAGTGGGAAGAAACAGGGGGACCCGGAGAAAACCCATGAGGTTGTACAGGTGACCCTACTCCTTGCCACGAACTACGGGGGAATCGAAACCCCGCTATTTGACTCAATGACGGACCTTATGATAGGGCGCGCATGCGCTAAGCATTCGGCCATCCAACCGAATAGAAGCCGACATAAATGAATAATAAATATAAGGCTACATGCATACAAATGTCGAGGAAAAAAAACATTGAACAATTGAATTGTGCGCTTTATGACGTAATAATGTAACGCGGCTTGTTTAGCCACGCCCATAACGCCAATTCTGTTTTCTTTGGAGGACAGTGAGCGACACCTAGATGTTTTGAAAGGTAATTGTTATCAAATAACAACCGACGAAGCCCCCCGCTCACCCCAACACCCCTATGCGTGTCGTTGGATGGCCGAATGGTTAGCGCGTGCGCGCTCTATCATAAGGTCTGTCATTTGGTTTCCTCCCACTGATAAAGACCCCTACGTGCAAGCGAATTATTGATATAAAATTGAACCATATGTTAGTCCCGAAGTGACCTGGTTTGTGTCGAGTGGACGTTAAACCCATCTCTCTCTATCATTAGATTGAAAATAAAGATACCTCACCTTTTTCATTACACGCGTCATCTATCTTTGTACTAGTTTGGTCCAGGATAACTTTAATAGCAGACTTACTATCATCATCAAGAATTGAACACGTATCATGAACCGTCTTTAAACATCCAACGGCAGTTCTCAGATATCTTAAATATAATGAAAATGAAATGGAGTTTAACTTCCTACTGGTCTGCTAAGACTGTGCTAATGAAGAAGGGCAAATGCCATACAGTGTGCTATTGGGGAAAATTTTGCCTAGACAAAGGCTTTACTGTCTACTCTTAAATAAAAATATATCTTAAAGTTACAATTTCATATTTTTAAGTTATATTTTTAAAATGTATTAAAATAAAGCCCTAAAATATATGGTATCTATAAACAGTCCCACCTTGTTAAAGAATAATCCTATTAATCCTATAATTCACTATTGCCAGTTGAGAAATTGGCAAAAATATCATTTTCAACTTCAAATTCAAACGTTTGAAGATAGCTATTCCATGGTGGGGAATAGGAAAACAAGGGAGGTAATTGTGTTATTATTTCCAGTGTGAAGATTTTTAAGTGTGAGAAAGATAACCTATGATTGTATAATAGTGAGTTGACAACCTATTGAGCAAAAGACATAGAAATAATTATGTTTTGACTTTCTTAGAAAATATGAAATTGTAACTTTAAATAAAGACAGAAAAACAAAGATTTGACAAATTAATGGGTTTTTTTTCGGTGTCCAATATTTCATTTAGTATAACATAATGTACGATTAGCACGTTACCCTCATATGTTTTAAAATAATGGTACGCCTGTATTTTAAATGTATATAGAATATGGACTTGATGACCAAGTGGTAGAACACAGGGAGAAGAAATGAAATGGGGTTTAACGTCCTACTTTTCTTTCTTAGCAAACACCGGGGTCGAACTTTGGGGACTTCATAGTCACTGACCCAGTCCATAAATAACTGGCGAATCCATTGCAAATAATTTGCCTGATTGCTTCATTACCCCGATCGATGCAGAAAAGAATTTCATTTTATTTTCATGACATACAGCGTGATAACCACGCATAGGTTAGATATCCATTCATTTAATGGGCTAATCCCGATTATTTTTTGGAGAATAAAACTGCTTGATTTTGCGCGAAAAGGCATTAAAAACCTCTACCGGGTAACTAACTGAATATAAGTCATACGTTTTCAAACAACTTAAACAAACTATATAAACCCGCCAGTCTTCATCTGAAAATTGAGACTGGTGTCCCAATCTGTGTCTGGATAAAACCAGACTTTTATTTTATAAAAATAACAGGTAGGTGACATTGACCGTTCGTTATCAAGTATCAAGCACTCTTTTGACCTCTAAAGGAACGGTAATAGATTATCAGGTCACCTTACGCAAAAGGTTAAGCGGGTTTGGCGTTCACGTCCAAACGACTCAATATTTTGAGCTGAAATTTTCTAACAAGTTAAATACACCATCCCTCTATATTTTTGCGCTTAAATTTCATACGTACACGGACTTTAATTCTGAGACTGTTAAAATCGGGATGACCCCTTTAGATAAATACACATATTATATTACAGTATGTTACTTTATCCCCTTTAAACACGCCTTTTCGCGGAAAATATCCCTTTTGAACCAATGTTTTCGTGGAAAATAAAATTGTGCCAGTCATCTTTTCTCCGGCAAAAAATCTCGATTTTTATCTCCAGTGAACAAGCGTTTTCGAGGAAAATGATATTGTTTCAAGTAACCCGATTTTTATCTAATGTTTTCGTGGAAAATATAATTGTGTCAATCGTCTTGTCTTGATCGACAGAAAAACAAGTCTTTTATTGTATATCAAGTATATCAAAAGTGCCGCTCTCAAACAAGCCGTCCGGAACGGACCGCTCCGTTCTCTAGGTAGACGCGACCCTACTCCTTGTCACGTACAACCAGGAGATTCGAAACCACGCCAGTCGACCCACCCCCATCACATAGTCATGTGAATTACAATTCTACAGGCTATTGGGGGGGGGGGGGGGTGTGCCCGAATGGTTAGCACGTGGGCGCAGGCAGAGGTAAGTGTCAAATAAAAAATATAATATGATTTAAGTTTATTTATAAAGCAAATGTTAAATAGAGAATTAATAAAAAAAAATATAAAAACCAAGGGAATTCCCCAACTTTTTCTATTTTTCTCGCGTCGTCTTATCTCGTCACGGTCAATTATTTTTTATGAATAGTTCGTTTTGAACAGATATCATCTCACGGCCTCATAAAACAATTATCAGTGAGCTAAACATCGCATCTATAGCTGCGTTCACACTAGGGGTTTAATCTGAATTGAATTAGGAATAAAGTCTTATTCGAGACGTTGGTGTCACCCTCAATTCGATAAATGAATGACCTTCACTGCACATTCATTGTGACGTTTTCATTCTGTATTCAATCCGAATAAACTGTAATGTGACGCACCGCTTTTAAACCGGGAAAAAACCAATCCGAATTTTGGAGGTCGGTCTCCGGAATTGGAATTGAATGCGCATGTAGTGTAAACGCAGCTTGTTACACAGTCATCGTATCGGAATAAGGATAACTGATGTTTTTCTTAGTTTGAATCACATCTCAATTCTTTAAATCTTTGTTTCGGATCAACCCTAGCAAAAGATCTCTCTGTTAAAATTATTTTTGGAATATGTTGAGCCAGGTCTATCACATGTTAAATATTGGCTGGCTCCAACAATGTCCTTTAATGCCAATGCCTTCTTAAATCTCATATGACTTAATATTATAAAACACACAACTTTATGGATTTAACATTTTTTTTAGTTTATTTCATACACCCTTTCAGTACTCTTACATGTGTCGTTATTAAGCAATAGATATAATAAAATATTCATATTCTAATATTTGTAATATTAATACATCTTTCTAGAAATGAGACTTATATTATGAATGCGAAATGAGATTTGCTGTTACTAACAATAGAGACTAACATATGGTTTAATTTTTATTTCAATAATTCGCTTGCGCGTAGGAAGTCATTAGCAGTGGGAGGAAACCGGGGGACCCGGAGAAAAGGCACGAGGTTTGACAGGCAACCCTACTTATGGTCACGAACAACCGGGGATTAGAAACCACGCCAGTTGACTCAATGTTAGGCCTTATGATACAGCGCGCACGTGCTAACCATTCGCCCCCCCCCCTTACTACCAATAGAGAAAAGTATAATCAGTCTTTTGGTAAAATTAAAGGCAATTAAAAGGCAAATCCCGTTAATTTTTTGGAGAATAAAACTGCTTAATTTTTTGTTAAAACCCCTTACAATTCTCTACCTTAGGGGGTGGAACAAATAACTCAATATGTGTGATACTTTTTCAAACAATTTAAACACGTCAGTCTTCATCTGGAAATGGAGACCGGTGTTCAAAACTGTATTATGCGGTGTCTCCATAAAACCAGACTTTTATTTTATAAAAAAACTAACGTATAGGTAAAATTTGGCTACCGTTATCAAGAACAGCACATGGGTCATTCACTGTATACCTCTCACGGAACGGGAATCGATTATCAGGTCACCCAACAAAAAAATTAACCCGAAATCTTAAAAGGGTTACGTGTCCGGATAAGCAGTTTTGACGTTCACGTCAAAACGACTCAATATTTTGAGCTGGAATTTTGCGGCAAGGTAAATACACCATTCCTCTATATTTTGGCGCTTAAATTTCATAAGTACTCTGACATTTATTTCTGAGACAAGCTGCGAGTACGATTTGACTAGCTGCATGCGACTTAATTTGTTCGCTGGTACTCGTTTAGATTCGTTTAATTCTTTCAGATTTGGCATTTAATGTAATTTCATTTTTAAATTGTAACAACTACAGAATTCGACAGCCCGTCTTACAACTGGCGGATCATATAAAGATCACTTAACTCAAGACTTGTATAAATTGCACCCGCAACCCATATTCTTGATATAGTCAGGTACCATTACTATGATAACAAACGATATCTCGATTGTCAGCCGTTTTATCAGTAGTCTTAATTAGCGTACAATCGGATTAAAATACAGATCTATATTTCGTTTCGTTTATTTTATACTTTCGATGGCCTCTACTACATGAAGATCTGACCAGTTATAGTGAGAGGTAACGTCAGGGGTCATTCGAGCGACTTTTGACCCTATGACGTCAAACACTTGATTAACCAATTAGCGTTGATGTTTCTAGTAGGATACACGCAGCTCCGTGAATCGCACGCCAAGAACTCGCTGCAACAGAACGTTTCATAGGCTAATCCCTCACATCAACCAGAACGCGGGTTATATTACAACTTCCAGATCCTAGAGTACCAAAGACAAGTAAAAACGAAATTTTGAACTATAAAAAACGAAACGAAATATGATCTGTTTTTTTAACCAGATTGATTATCCTATAGCACAGATATGGAAGGCATTATTCAAATTTAGCACTTGTATAATGTCTATTTAAAGTTATTATATGGTAATGATGGCTGCTTGTGTGATCTACAAAAGTCAACATCACCATTGACAACCAGTTACTGCAAGTGTTAGGTATCAACTTATCCTGGTCATTCTAATAAATAAAGAAACTTACGGACAGGCGGTTACAGGATTTGATAAATCAACAGTGGACAATGATCTGACACATTTCATGGAATCGCAATCTGCTGTCACTGTAGTAACGATACCTGCAATTAGATATATTGTTTATGTTTGAGAATAATTAAAATATGCATAAATTTAATTTGCAGTTTAGACAGATGTAAAACAAGTAAATAAATAAAGAGAGAGAGAGAGAGAGAGAGAGAGAGAGTTTGACGTAACGTCCACTCAACACAAACTCGATCGATTCGGGACTAACATATGATTCAATGATTCGCTTGCCCGTAGGGTTCTTTAACTGCGGCAGGAAATCGTAGCACCCGGAGAAACCGACGCGGTTGGATAGGCGAGCCTACTCCCTGTCACGTATAATTGGGGAATCAAAACCAAACCACTTGACTCATTGTCTGACCTTATGATCTAATGCGCACGCGTTATAACATTCGACAACCCAAACCCCTAATAAACAAACAACATACCAAGGACAACCAATGTGAAAATAATGGATTTCATTTTTATCTGGTGATGTCAGGTCTGCAATTTTTTTATAATTTCACCTCAATTTCTTGAAATAAATGATATCTGAAATAAAAACTGTATTTTCGAATCGTAGATCAATTTAAAGATACATTATGCAAAAGTTAAATCTGCCTATTGCAAGTCTTTTTTAGACCTGAAATGTTACATAAACTATTAATTCGACTTTTATTTACATGAAAAGACCATAATCAACTTTCGATGCCATCTTATGTGTCCGATTTGCATTGGATTTGAATCCGATCTGTTGTACATCGCCCATTGATGATTAACCGCAAAAATGGATAATCGAGATTTGTTAATTATTGTGACAGGAGTAACAATGAGAATCGAGGCTACACCGATTTAAAAATAAGGTTTTCTCGGCTTAGAGTGAAAAAATTTGACTCATATTTTCAGCATATTCCCTTTACATTATCTTTTTTTAACTACTATTGTGAGAACTGTCAGCTCTTTATCTAATCTTCCATAATGTATCTTTAAATAAAGGTATGACTAATTATTAAGATGGCATTTTATAAGGGCAACTCGTCTTGAATGACGTAGTATAAGACTAAAATGCCCCAAATTGGGTGGACCGTATTTCAGGAACCGTTAGTAGGAAGAACCTAACATTTGGAATATCAGATTTTTCAGTTTTCAGTCCTAATTAGCATATAAACCAAATTTAAGCAAAATCGAACGAGGTAAGGTTTAATTCATTGGGTGATAGTTGAAATGGAATGACCCAGAACACAGATATCGAGATGGCAGCATGGGACAAGAATGGGTTTAACATATTTTGGAGACATTATTACAGACTATAATTCCACCACGTTTCAGATATTGAAGGCCGATTTTCTGGGAATCTAGTGAAGACTGATGCGTTTTTATGTTTCGTACGTAATACTACTGGCAATCTCTAGATAGGCCAAACAAAATTTGGGTCTCTTTCTATTACTTTGTAGCTCCTGGCCGAGCACTGCAAAATCCAGAAAATATACAATTACACCTATTTTTCTTCATGACTCACATCCGATTGCAGATTCTTAATCTACACAAACAGTTCTTTAATTTTGACTACCAAATTTGAGCCCTATATCCACACTAGTAAGGTAAAAACAAAGCTTGAGTAAATTATTGATACATATTTTGTTTCGAATACTTATTGGTAACTCATAAAACTCAAATGCCCCTATCTCAACCAATTTTCAAGCTACAGACCACAAATTTTGCAGTTTCTAGTATTTACAGGTAAAATAACATATTTTTTTCCAGATTCTTTCGAGGGGGGCGATTTTCCAACTTTCTGAAAACTGACCCACTTGACATGGAATGACCCTTTGATAATATCAATATATGTAATAATATCAATATATTTGATAATGTCAATATATTCAAAAAATTCAATATACTAAATAATAACAATATATGTAATAATAACAATATATGTAATAATAACAATATATGTAATAATAACAATATATTAAATAATATCATCAATATATTAAATAATATCATCAATATATTAAATAATAATATATGAAATAATATCATCAATATATTAAAAAATAATAATATATGACATAATATCATCAATATATTATCAATATATATAAAATATATTATCAATATATATAAAATATATTATCAATATATATATAATAATATCAATATTCTTAATATATCACATTTTAAAATAAAGATACTTACCAAAGTATTTAACACACAATAAATTGTCACACATTCGTTTAAGGATGGGTTATTTTTTACAAGTCAATATTGCGGAGAATTATGCGAAGAAATGCGAGATTAGTATATTGTAAAAGTGGTTTTGTTTTTTTGTTTTTATCTGAATATATAAGGATCCAGGAAAACCCTTAACGAAAGACGCCCATTTCTCGATACGAAGTCTGATTGGCCAGATCGAGACTCGCTTGGTTAAATATGTCAGGTAATCTGTGCTTAAACGTTCTATATGTTCTTTCTGTGATGTTATTTTAGATTTGACTGTTGATAATACATTTTTAGACTGTGTCTGTTTTTTCTCATATTCTGTAATATCATCTTGGTATTTTCTAGAAGTCTCTTCAAGTTTGCTTTTTTCCTTATTAAATTCATTAATCTGTTCTTTCAGGGTGTTAATTTCTTGCATCTGTTCACCAATTTTAGTTTTAAAATCAGCTTTATAATCTTTAAAATATACATTCTTTAAAATACATTAAAATAAAATATCTAAAATAAAATATTTGTGCATGTTTCGTCAATATGCACTGTTACAATATAAGATAGGAATCGTCTTTTCAAAATACCAACACGTGTATGGTATTTAATTACATGATATCTTACAAGCGAGATACACATAGTTAAAGGTACACAGGGCCTCGTTTTGTTTCGTCCCCTCCCAACGACTTTACGTTGTCTCTTGCCAGGGCCCCTGTCCTGCACCAAGGGAAAATATGATAATCTATTGGTTTTTATACGCCCATGTGGGCGTATATGATCGTCGCTGCCGTCCTTCCATCCGTCCGTCCGTGTATCAGTCCATTCGCCCATTCACCTAAAAAACAGGCTTATACTAAATATCTCGGTTCCTTTCGATATTGGCATGTATCGGACCGTAACTTCATGGATTATGGACCTTGATGTTTTTAGCACGTGGAAAACCCTAGAGGTCACAATATGTATTTGATTTTAAAAAGCGTTCAACTATATCACTGTTTCAACTAAATTACGACTGAGTTTGAATTTCGTAACAAACTGTAAACTCCTCAATTATAGATCTTGATTTTTTTTTTTAAAAGAAAAAAAAAGAAAAGAAAAACACAAAAAAACCCACAACAACAACACATTTTTAGCTTATGAACCTTCTAGAAGTCACAATTTTTATCCCATTTTGAGATAAAACATATGTTTAGGTCCCTAACTTCCTGGATTATAGCCCCTGATTGTACGACAAATCGCGTTTAAAAACCGTTAAAACATAGCACCTTAATTACGTTTAAGTTTTAATTTCGTGAAAATCGGACCGAGACTGTTTGACAAAATGGCCGCCCCTTTATGCAAATAGTATAATCAACATGTAATACAAGAGGTAACAACTTTTTATCTGATTATGACGAAACTTAAAAAAAACATCTTTACATCCCAAAGATCGCGGTTCCTGACAATATTGACGCATGTCGGAATGTTACATCTTGGATTATGACCTCTGATTGTTCGAAAAATCGCTTTTTCAGATTGTTCTATTGCAAAATGGGGGCGTATCTTGCCTGCCAACCGCTTGTTCTAGAATCTGTACCCTTTACTTGCACCTTTAATAAAAACAGGTACTTTAGATTTCAGCCAATATTCCCCAATTCCCGCATAGCGTTGTCCCATGAGGTCTTTAGACAGGTCTGTACTGCGCAGTTTTGTCTCCACGGTGACATAAATAAACTTATTTATATCAACGAGAACAAAAGGTAGGTTTCGAGTTTTCAAAGTGCATGTCACACGTGTTAAAGAGCACTAAGCTATGTTTTTGTTATTAGAATACCAGAATCAAATGGACTAAGAATGTCAAAATACACCGATAGCACATGAATCGCACCATCAAGAAAACCTATAAACGGCTTCTTGCACCATAAAAATACATAAAAATATTACAAACATAGTTTTGTGAGGAATCAGACAAGAGGAAAGATCACCAAAATGGCGACTATATTGACAAAATTGAATTTCAAGATGTAAAAAAGGCCCGAGAACAAAATTATTTTCTTCACAACCGTGTTCAGCATAATAAATGGCGTAAGAAAACACCCAACGCAGAGAAAGAGAGAGAGAGAAATGGGGTTTAACGTCCACTCGACACAAACTAGGTCATTCCGGGACCAACATATGGTTTAATTTTATTTCAATAATTCGCATGCGCGTAGGGGTCTTTAGCAGTGGGAGGAAACCGTAGGACCCGGAGAAAACCCACGAGGTTGGACAGGCGACCTTACTCCTTGTCACGTACAACCGGGGATTCGAAACCACGCCAGTCGACCACCCAACGCAGAAATTTTAACTGATTTGCCCAAACCTAATAATAGTTTAAAAATAGATAATGAAAAATGAATGTACTGGACACTGTAGTCAAATTACTTTATTCTGAGAGAAGTTATGAGTGTTTTAAGTTTTTAGGGGGATCACGTGGCTCGCTAGCCTTGAGGTCGGGTGTTCGATCCCTGCATTGGCCGCGAAAGTTCATCCAGATTTTCCGGCGTGGTTCCCCCTTGTCAGTGATGCAGGACGGAGGGCCTGACAAGGACAGCTGTCTAGTCCTTCGGATGAGACGAAAAACCGAGGTCCCGTGTATACATTGGAATGCACGTAAAAAATCCCTTGGCAGTTGGAATTCGATATAAGAGTAGGCGATAGTGCCGCTGCCCGGGCAAAATTTCTCTCATAGCACACTGTGTGGCGTATGCCCGTCTTAGGAGCAGAACAGTAGGACGTTAAACCCCATTTCATTTCATTTCATTTCGTTTTAAGTTTTGAGAAAAAATAGCCGATTGTCAGATAACATAGCCATGCTAATAAGTCCCGATTTTCAGTCATTTTAAAGATTGGGACAAGGAGTAGGGTCGCTTGTCCAACCTCGTGGATTTTCTCCGGGTCCTCCGGTTTCCTCCCACTGCTAAAGACCCCTATGCGCAAGCGAATTATTGAAATAAAATTTAAAAAAATATGTTAGTCCCGAAATGGCCTTGTCTGTGTCGAGTGGACGTTAAACCCCATTTCTAAAAAAAAATAAAAAAATAATGATTGGCGTCCATTTATATGGCTCGGTGGGCTAATCCTTCCTATATCTCAGCCATCCAATGTCAATAAATCCCTGAAAAGTAATTCATATGACATTTGTAGCGAGAGAAAAGATCTATAGTAGGCAGACTTACCTCTTTAATATGATATTGAATATCTCCCCATACATGATCTTCTTGAAGGGTGGATATTTGTTTACGTCAATGTCACGGTGTAGGCTATATTTAGGTATTTTGGGTCAGGTTGTTCTATATGGCACCAGTCCTCTTTTATATTATTACATTCTTTTCATGCATCATCTTTCTGAAAGGAGATATTTATTTAGGTCAAAGTCATATCAAGGACACGGTGTATATTTATCTATTCTGATTAAAAGGATGTGTTATTATCTAGAACTGCATTAATATCCAACGACGCGTTTAAGGTCAAATCGTCCTTGGTCTTCAGTTTAGCTCTGATATTTCAGGGTAGGTGGCCCAGTGGCTTAGCGCGTGTGCTTTGGACCATAAGTTCTGTCATTAGTTCTAGTGGTGTGATTTCGACCCCAAGCTGACATGTGACAACTTCGTGGGTTTTCTCCGGATCCTTCGGTTTCCCTCCACTGCTAAAGACCCCTACGCGCAAACAAATTATTGAAATAAAACTAAACCATATGTTAGTCACGAGTGGTAAAGAAAATTTTCGGGCAAATATTCCCCTTCCTTCTTTGAAAACAAAATTCGATACCCCATTCAATTTACTTAAGAGGATAGCAAACACAAATTGACGGATTTGAATTTCTTTAAAATTATCTATTGAATATGAAATCAAAGAACATCCTCCAAGTAAAACACCTCACAATATGTCGTTGAAGGAGGGTGAAAGGTTACTTCCTTGTCAATAATGAAATTAGATCTTTGTTTATTGAACTAAATGTATAAGAATGCGGATTATAAAAAAATAACGGTTATGAATTACGTGTACTCACGCACTCGTACTATAGCTAGATGATATGAAATGACCCAGTATGAGTAGTGTGGACTTTACCACCCCCCTCCCCTCTCTCTCTCTCTCTCTCTCTCTCTCTTTCTCTGATTTTTCAAAGAGGATATTTTTTGCTCTGGACAAAATGTGCCCTTGGTGAATATGTGGCATCTATTTTGATTATATAAACATAAACATTTTCTTCGGGAAATCTGTCAAAGGAAGAGCGTCTTTAAATTCTTGAAAATATGAAACGGCAGTGAAATGAGTTTGGTTTAGCGTTCTACGCTTCTGTACCAACGGGTAAATGAAGACGAGCATACGCCATCCAGTGCACTATGAACTACTGGTATTTTGAATTCCGCTTGGTAAGGCTTCATTTATGCGAATGCCAACGTGTACATGGGGCGTAATTGTTCGTCTTTCTTCATTATCCTTGTTAGTGCAGAACAGGAAGACGTTACTCATTCTCGCCCCCGCCCTCTCTCTCTCTCTCTTCCTCTCTATCTCCCTCTCTTGTGGGTGGGGGTGGGTGTGGGTGTAGGGGGTGGATTGCCGAATGGTTAGCTCGTGCGCGTTGTATCATGAGGTCTGTCATTGAGTCAATTGACGCGGTTTCGTTTCCCCAGTTGTACGTGACAAGGAGTAGGATCGCCTGTCCAACCTCGTGGGTTTTCTCCCGTGTCCTCCGGTTTCCTCCTACTGATAAACCCCTAAGCGCAAGCGAATTATTGAAGTAAAATTGAACCATATGTTAGTCACGAAATGACCTAGTTTGTGTCGATTGGGCGTTAACACACAAACACACACACACCTATCCTACTGATAAAGACCCCTAAGCGCAAGCGAATTATTGAAGTAAAATTGAACGATATGTTAGTCACGAAATGACCTAGTTTGTGTCGAGTGGGCGTTAACACACAAACACACACACACACCTATCTCTCTCTCACAATTTTCAGCTAACACAGTCAATGCATCATCTAATCGTGGACTACCTTTGATATTGCGAGGATGGTTTAGACCTTACTCAAATTATCGCATGATGTGCTCCATTGAGTTCAGATAATACAAACGCCTTTGGAGACACTAAAGTATATTAGATAGTTTAAGAAGCTACAGCTATAAGCAAGCAAATAAATTCAAGCTAATAGTGAGTATTGTATTATCCTATCTAGTTTTTTATTTATATTTTGATTATCAATAGGCAGATTTAGCTCTGACATAATATATGTTTAAGTAACTATGCAGCATTTGCAATTTTCACTAAAATATAAATTTTCGGACGACTTAAACCACGCTAATATGTGCACAGATTAATTCGTGTTAAAATGTTTAATTAAGAAAGCAAAATCGAAATATCAACGCTAGATACACTGTAAAAAATAAATAAATAAAAAAGAAGCAAAAAAAAAAAAAAAAAAAAAATTCTGGCAGCAGATTTACCACAATTTTGCTTTGTTTTTGTAATTTGTATTCTGTTTTTACTTTTTTTTTTTGGGGGGGGGGGCAGACAATTATTTCTGTTAAGTGACCATATCATGTTTATGTTGATTAACAGGTAGAATTGCATGAACAAAATCGAGTATATCTGCTGCAAGAAGATATTCTGTTAAATATAAAACAAAATCATCTGTAAAAAATAATTTATTATCTGTAAACGTAATTTTTCAGTCACGAATTTACAAAAATATTAAAAATGAAGAGAAATTAAGAGCAAGAAATCTAACATGGCTTCAAATTTTGTGATTTCTAAAGGCTATAGGTTACTTCTTTCTATCGTACCTTCTTCTTCTTGCAATTTCTTTTTATCTTCAATACAAAGCTGGAACAAAATGATGAAGCACCTACAGAAACGTGAAATTAAAAGGTCTAACTTTCTTGCATTAAACATTAATTAGCTTATCAAGACCATAATCAACTCTCCATGCCATCGTTAGCCTGCGATATTTAGTGGATTTGAATACCTTTTATGACGGATGATTTAACGTAAAAATGGATAATCGAGACTTTGATTTTTATCGCACCGACAGCAATAATGACGTTGACACCATGGTTCAGAGTGAAGCAATTTGACTGAACTTTTCAACATATCCTGTTTTTATTATCTGTTCCTAATGTTCCTTTAAATATAATGAAACGATCAAAGTGATAAGCAGTAAATATTCGCTTGGACATCAATATAATTGCAAATTAAATTCTAAGACAAATTTTTAATTTAAAGAAAAATTACATAAACATGTTTGAAGTGTATTTGGATAAAAAGAATATTTCCTGGTTAGTGTCCAGACCAGTTTGTATTACTACTTTCGGTGTGAACACGCACGTATTATCGACGCCATGATGTGACGTCACACATAGAACACGACTAAAGGTCAGACATCTTATACAGTGCTAAAATAAGGCTTCACATTAGCGTTGTGAAACAGTTCGGGATGAGATATAATTGAAAGAATTTAGAAAACCCATTAAAATTAATAATAGTGGTCTGAAACCGTAAAGCAGCACTACTCTGTTTTAAGGTAAACAATGAAAAAAGATAACATCCCGACACAAACTTATTTCAAATCTAGTTTAATAATATTTTAACATTTGGAGCTATTCATAAATCATGCAGTTGTATATCGATGGGTATTGAACTCTATTTTATACATATTTAGATAGTAACACTGTGGTTTTAATTTTCTATGGTTACTATTGTCTGCGGAATTATAAAAATGATATGTCCTGTTTGGCGTGATATGTTCGCAACATTTACATCGAAGATCGGGGCATTTAGATACATAAAACCGGTCCTTGTGATATATATAAAGTAGTACAGCTTTACGGTTGTGCTAATATTTTTGGATATATATTGATTTCTAATTGTGATGGAACTAATAATAGCTGTTAATAATATTTCAGGTAACCGAGTATGAAGAAGTATCCGTTACTTATCATCCTCGTTGTACTGGTAAATGTTGAGGACACTAAATCCCAGCAAGATTTAACCATACAGGACAAATCAAAGGGTGAACCTGTCGTTCAGGCTGTGGTTGATGCCATTAGAAGCCATTGTATATTTGCCTCGGATCGCTTGTTTTTAAGACGTTTAGCTCTGGTTCAATCTAACGATGGGGAAGATTCTAAAACTTATAGAGATGGTTATCATGGTGGAATCTGGCAGGTAAGTTACCTCTATATTAATTAAATGGGCATTTGGGAAATTATTTATATAGCTGTATATTAATCACATGGGCACCTGGCAGGTAACTTACCTGTATATTAATTAAATGGGAGGTAATTTAGTTGTATATTAATTAAATGGGCATCTGGCAGGTAATTTAGCTGTATATTAATTAAATGGGCATATGGGTGGTAATTTAGCTGTATATTAATTATATGGGTATATGGGAGGTTATTTAGCTGTCTATAAATGGGCATCTGTTAGGTTATTGGTGTTTCACACAATAACAGTGTTTTGTTATCATGGTGGAGTCTAACAGGTAATTTAGGTGTATATTTTTAAAACTGATTTTAGATTGATGAGGACAAGTACAACCAAACACAGACCTGTCCTGGTATTCTGGAAAATGTTTGTGAAATTATTGAAACCAGGCTGGAAATCAACTGGCAGACGACCACGTGGAGAGATTTACGTAAACCTTTGTATTCCGGCCTGGCTGCTTCACTGTACGTCATGTATAAGTCTAACATATCATTGAACACCACAGACGGAATATCAGGAAATCGGATGCAACAGTCGCTGATCTGGAAGACTTTGTTTGCTCCGGGAGTAGATGCGTCGACCTTTATAAATATTACTGAAGCAAATAATGGTAAGTTTTGAATTATCCCGCAAATGAAATAAAATGGGGTTTAACGTGTTACTTTTCTACTCTGCACAAACCGGGTTAATGAAGATGGGCATACGTTACGCAGTGTTCTGGGGGAGGGTATTTTATCTGGATAGCTGCCTGTATACGAGACCGCGATATGTTCCCTCGACTATATGCTGTTCCTTGCTAGTCCAGTAGTGCTGGCAAACCATGCTGGAAAATACCAAGGAATCTTCTGGACTATTACAGGGTCTTCTGGATTACTGAGTATGAATCTGCGAATTATTATTCAGTAGTGTAGTTCATGCCAGAACCTACTAGGAAGGATTGTCTGATTTAAAGATGATTTAACAACCAATAGTGTTTTTTGAATCAGTCATTCTTTAAACGTGAGCCCTACAATGATATACAACTGTTCTGGTTGGTGATTTCTTTATAAACACCTAAAAAAAAGAACGGAAAGCCAGTTTAAAGTGCAAAACAAAAACTAAATAGATTAAGGCAATACAGTATATACAGGTCAAACAATGTTTTATATTTTATTTTCAAACTTTCGTTATCTTCATATTTTGCTTTTTAAAGTGTGTAACATTAGAATATATTTTATATGGAAGTTTATTTTACCCTGCAGATGTTTGCAAGAAAGCGATAGATTTAGCGTTTATTATCGATGGCTCCGGCAGCATTGGAGCTACAAACTTCAACATAATTAGGCAATTTATGATAGAAGTCACAAACCGTTTGGATATCAGCCCGAGAGAAACCCAAGTAGCTGCCGTTCAGTTCAGTTCTAGTGCCAGGAAAGAGTTCTATTTAAATGACCATTCTACAGAGGGGAGCTTAAACCAGGCTATTAATGGAATAGCTTACATAGGTAGTGGTACCAATACAGCTACCGGACTAAATCTTGCTGCAAATCAGGTATTTGTTCCCGAGAAAGGAATGAGAAATCATTCTGCAAAGGTAGCGTTGGTAGTAACGGATGGACGGTCTAGTAGTCTGATAGCCACAGAAGCAGCTTCTCTAATATTAAAATCTAAAGGAGTAACAGTGTTCGCTATTGGTGTTGGAAGTGGAATAAATGAAAATGAATTAAAGGCCATCTCATCCGATCCTGATTGCACCCATGTTTTCATTTTGAAAGATTTTTCAGAAGTTGAGACCATCATTAACGCAATACAGAAACGTGCATGTCAAGGTAAGTTCTTGATTATTGATACAGACAAACACCAAAATGATAGGCGAATGGTCTAACGCGTGCGCTTTAGATTATATGGGCTGTCAATGAGTCAAGTGCCGTGACTTCGATTCCTATCGTGTAGGTGACAAGGAGTGGGGTCGCGTGTCCAACTTGGTTGGGTTTTATCCGGGTCCTTCGGTATCCTCCAACCGCCAAAAATCCATTCGCGAGAGCGATTTATTTAAATAAAATTGAACCTAGTTTAGATTTCAGTGCAAGGGATCATGTATAAAGCACAAAGGCACATGAAACAAGAGCCATGTCATTATTGTACAATAACACAAAATATATGTTCGGGACGAACAGAAAGCGCTAGCTGTTAAATTAGTATTTAGGAATCTTGCTTTAATTTAGTTTATATATATATATCAACTGCTAGTTGTATTTACTAATTTTATGAAATATAGGAACATAAAACTCCCAGTTAATATAAATATAAACTAAATTTAAGAAAGCCATCAACCACATAGTAATATATCATGACTATACTGTTTAATATTTATGCAATTTTATAGGTCTACTAGTACTTGAACGCGACCCTGTTGATGACTCTGGAGAAATAGAAAAAGATATACCTTTTACAGGGAATGAAACAACAGTAAACCTCGTCATTCCAGCACCACCCACAAATTCTTCAGCTAATTCCACTAATACTACAACCCTTGTTGTAAGTTACAGTCAGTGTATTTTCTATCTGTCTTGGCTTAAAATATAAAGGAATAACATGGGGTTTAACTCATCGTCAACACAATATCTTTGTCATTTTTAGTCTTTTTATGGCCAAATTTGAAATGCGAGGGGAGAATTTCCCGGACTACCACGTTTCTGCATATTCGCCTTAAAATTCCCAATGCCACAGAATCTTTTACGTACTCTAACAATTTGCCTTAGTTAAAGGTACAATGACGTGCAAAGGGATAGAATGAGGTTTAAAGTCTTGTCCCCGTTGATTAATTTGACACTAACATAATATGGTAATGTTTATCATTTATGCAATGCCGGAGGAGGGGTTAGGGCGGAGGATGTTTCAACTCACTATTCTTTAAGTTTCAACTGCCACGAGATATTTTACGTGCAGTACCAATTTCTACAAGATCTTCCGATTTGTCGTCCCATAGTCCGAACTAAGCACACTTTATATCTCAACCTGGCAGGCGCCACACATGACTAGTAAGAATCGGATGATGACGAAAATACACCAATATTAGACATCAAAAGAAACTTTTTTTTTTCAACGAATTTTTATGCGTTTTCACCAGGTAGTAGTTCTTAATGCACAAGTATTGTCCTAATTTTCAGCTTATATTTAAAATCTACCTCGTTATTCGATTTTCAGTAATCTTTACATTTTGCTTGATAAAGACGAGAGTATCCTCGTTGAAACGTCGCTTAATATCAAACTCAGTAATTGTATATCCGTATAATTGTATCTTGTGTTAATATGTTCAATTACTAAATGCCAATCAAAGGAGATATTTTTTAATAGGTGTATAGTTGTGTTGCGTAAAAACTATTAAAACGGCAGTTATTATTATTATTATTATTATTATTACAGACAGACGTATCATGTAGTGTGGTGTATATCTATGCGTCTTATGACTCAACTCATCCAAGCGCTGCTCTCTATTCTTATAGTGATGTAGCTCTAGCGGGATCACCATCAGTGATGACGATAAACGATGAAAATGGTCGACCTCTATACATCACCTACGAGGGTGAAAAATACAACCCGACTGCCACCAAGACGGCTGTAGGCTGTGATAATCCTACTATAAATACAAAGATTATACAGGGTAAAAAGGCTGGTAAGTACAAGTATCACAATATTAAAGCAAAGGGAGGTAAATACTAGTATTACACTATTAAAACAAAGGGAGGTAAGTATCAGTATCACAATATTAAAACAAACGATAAACGTTTGTTTGTTAAAGATGCATTGTGTAAGAGTTAAATCTGCCTATTTCAAGTCTTTTGTTGGCTTCACATGTTATATATACTATTAATTATACATGTTATATATACTATTAATTATACATGTTATATATACTATTAATTAGACATGTTATATATACTATTAATTAGACATGTATTCACATGACAAGCCTATAATCAACCCACTAGACCATCGGATGCTGGAGATAATTGAAACATGATCGCCTTTTAATGATTTAATTAAAAAATGGATCTTGATCAGCAAGTACCGTTAGTACGATAATAAGCAATCTATGCCAACACATCTTGTCAGAACTTCAAAGAGTGATAACTTCGTTCAGAATAAAGTAATTTGAATGACATTTTCAATAATTTCATTTTGCATTCTATATTTCCGAACGTCCAGCTCTTTAACTAAATCTTACAAAATGCATCTTTAACGGCGTGCTTTGTGTGAGATATCGGGAGGCCCTGTCGGGTGCCCCCCCCCCCCGCCAAAAAAAAAACGAGTACACTATTCAAATTGGATTAATACCTAAATCTTTAGCATTTCACATGTCGTACAATATACGGATGTTTGACATCTCTACTGCATCGCTTAAATAGTGTTAACATAGTTAACATTTTTTTAAAAATAAGTTTCCAATGTTGTTTTGTCCGTACTGAGAAATCACATTACATTTCACCCCAGAAATCGAATTTGCTAATTCTTTTAAGCACAGTTCTGTCCATTTGGCTTGATTTGTATCAGCTGCGTGACAAAGGCGATCACATGCATCGTCGTGCTATATGTGTACAACGCAGTAATTCTTTATTACTCTCAATTGCTAAATGTCACCTATTGCTATATGAAAGGTGTACTTTTTTTCTTGCAGGTGCTGATATAACGTGTCTAGAAAATGGCGTAGAAAGGGAATGTACTCCTCTTGATTTTCAATTAAGTCAATTTTATAAATACACGCAAAAGAGTACGTAACTATATGCTATTTTTAGTTTTTATGCGTTGATTGGGTGGGGTGGGTGTGTCTAAAGACTTGGCACACAAAAACGTACTGCTTGGAGTTAGGTTGTTCTAGAATACACACACGGTATCATAGTTTATTAATTATTTGGGTACTTACACTACCCAACCATAACCCTAACCCATGTGGATCTATATACAGGTACAGGAAATTATGCAATTTCGTCCCACAGTGAGTAATTACGAATTGTATTCTGTTCCCAGAGCCGAGGCACATTCATGCTTATGGCCATTTGAGAGTTACCTTTTGGGATTAAAATCGGTGTTGATACGCTCCATTTAAACATACATTATGCAAGAGCTAAATCTGCCAATTGCATGTCTTTAATTAGACTTCAGATGTTATAGAAATTGTTAAGTAGACCTTTATTTACATGACAAGTTCAAAATCAACTCTGTAGACCCTCGGATGGCTTGGATACAACTTGGAAATAAACAGTCGTTCATTTAAAATTAAATCAAGAAATGGTCGACCAAACTAACGTTTACCGTTAGTCACTGACGTCACTACCGGAAATTGGTGATGAAAAGCCTACCAAGCTAGGGTACTATAGCCATTGAGAGTGTTACTTGATATTCGAGAATATGTGGGTCGAGTTATCATCTGTCCATCAAACGATCGGCAATTCTCGTAGACGGTGCGGACACAATTGATGCATATTTCTAGTCCAAATTTCCAAGAGTGACAACTCCGTTCAGAATAAAGTAATTTGACTGCAATCTATTTTTGAATTATTATAGTAAGAATGGCCAACTCGTTATTACAGTCTTAACAAATGTATCTTTAATTTGTTCTACTAGGTGAAGTAGTGAATGTTGCGAATCCTTGTTACAGAGGAAATGATGTTTCTGATCCGACCAAAGCTTTCCACCAGAATCCTCTCGACTCTACCAAATTGATCAAATGTGATGTTGAGGGTAATATGTATGTCATACAATGTCCAAGTGGAGAAGAATACCATCAAGACAGGTTCACGTGTGGTGACAATAATATATTACCTATAGATCTTGGTGTACCTTTGGTATCGGGAAACACCCTCATCCAAGAATCAAGTGCGCCAGTTCCTAAGTTGTTGGAGGCAGTCAATAGCATATATAATCTAGCATTAACTATCCAAACCGAATTACAGAACAAGGGTAAGTTGATGTTTGATGATGCAAAATATCGATTGTCACATGTTCTCCACAATATATGCGAATTATCGCCCATAACAGGAAATGAAATGGAATGGGAACCTACTGTTCTGCACCGACTGGGATAATGAAGTCGGGCATACGCCCTACGGTGTGCTATGAGGGAAAATTTGTCCGGACAGCGGCACTACGGCCTACTCTTATTTCGAATTCCAACTGTCAATGGCAAGTGGACAAGACGCTGGCACCTTTTGGTCAACACCGGGATCGAACCTAGGACCTCCTGGTTTGTGAACCAACGTGTCACTCACTGAGCCTCCATAACAGGAAGGGGGGGGGGGGTGGTAGATGGCCAAATGGTTAGCGTGAACCATGTGTTGGTCCCGAAATTACCTTGTATTTGTCGAGTGAATGTTACCCCCCCCCTCTCTCTCTCTCTCTCTCTCTCTCTCTCTCTCTCTCCATAACAGGAACACTCTTATGTTACGTTGTTGGATGACATTATGTATGAATATTAATTATAACTATTATTAATGAGTAGCATCCCTTTCTTCATTCGATCGTCGAGCTAATGTCCACCTCATTCGATGGTGATATGTTTCCTGGGAATCTTTACAGAATAGCCTAGTAGCCGTGTTTGATAGACTTATCCAATTTGAAAAACATGCATATTTTGTTGCTCGTTTACATAAATGGGGGATAACTCTGTTACAGCCTCAAAGATCATGAATGTTCACCAAAACCTTGTAGAAAATGTAAATTAAACGGACACAGCTCACCAAATATTTCTACGCCAAATAGGGCCAAAGTTATTTTTAGTCTCTCTGTCTGCCTTTCCCTTTTTCCCCCTTTTGCATGGCGATTTTTATTGACTTTTTGGTGTAGAAAAGGGTTTGAAAATACATTTTCTGCCAGGTTTGGTGAATATTCATGATTTTGGGGCGGAAGGATACAAGAGTTGTGAGGTTGGTTACGTTGAAATGTAGGGCCGGAAATTGCATGTTTACTTTTCTCTACTTCCAACTTGTGTATCTCAAGTTTTTCATGGTGAACCTCATACATGATTTTGGGCAAGAGTTTGCCACATGTTGCTCCATCTGTGGCAGAAAGCGTTCTACCCATCGAAAATTTGGGAAAAAGTTAGATTAGAGCCGGTCTAAGAGACGAGAATTAACATTAAAGTCAATGGGGAAATAATTAGTGATCTGTGGCCAAACATGACCAATGCAAAGGGAGGACGAGGTGGAAAGGTGAAATGACTATAAATAGTAATGTTATAAATTTACTCGTGTATTTGTTGGACCTGGACTAGTCTTGAATTTCGTACTAGTGATTTTCTAAGACCTGGACTAGTCTTGTATTTAGTATTTTGTTTATTCACTATCTGGACTTGTCTTGTATTCCGTACTTGTGTTTTTCAGGATCAGGACCTGAGCTGACTTGTAAAAAGGACAACAAACCACAGAACTGTACTTTATTTGACGTCCAGACCAGTCAGTACAACACGTTCTTGTTAAAAGGTATTATCATTTAACCAAATTCCGGTTGCAAAATATCTAAGAATAATATAAACCATGTAATATTATTTTATGTTTATTTGCCATGCGTATATGCTTATTAAGACACGATTGAAATGGAGTTTGGCATCCTAGGTTTTAAGTACCAACCGGGTTGATGCAGGTTGGCATGAAACATGCAGTAAAGCCAATCGAATTCCAACTGCTAATTACTAGACGAGTTTATTAAAAAAAAACCTTGACCGTAGGAATTCTAAATATGAGTATCCCGTCGCGCCGCTGCAAAGGGGGAGCCACGGTGGGTAAGTGGGTAAGACGCTGACTCGTTAGCCAGGAGGTCGCGTGTTCGACCCCTGCATTGCCCGAGAAAGTTAATCGTGATTTTCCGACGTGGTTTCCCCTTGTCAGTGGCACAGGGAGGAGGGCCTGCCTAGTCGTTCGGATGGTAAAAAAAGCCGAGGTCTCGGCGTGCACGTAAAGATCCCTTGACAGTAGGAATTCGATATAAGAGTGAGCCATAGTGTCGCTTCTGGGCAAAATGTATGGCGTATGCTTTCCGGGCAAAATGTCCCTCATAGCCCACTGTATGGCGTATGCCCGTCTTCATTAGCCCCGTCGTAGCAGTCGGACATTAAACCCCATTTCATTTCATTTCCGCCGCCAAGGCACAATTATCTTCATAGCACACTGCATGGCGTATGGCCAACGTCCTTAATCTGGTTAGGGCAGTAGAGTAGGACGTCAAACCCTATTCTTTTTTGTTTGTTGTTTTATCCATATATTCATATATGTAAATTGTTTAAAACAGCAGTTCGCATGTTTACATTAATGTCAGAGTGATACCTTAATATTTAAATTATCTCTTCAGATTCGTGGTTGGGTGTTCCAAATCCATGTGAACCGAATGCTAATCTGACAGTTAACAGCAATCGTCTACACATAAACGACCTTGATCCCAAGAAGTTTATAATTTGTGTTGAACCCAATACAATGTATGTTACCCAATGTCCTGGTAACCGGACATACGTCCCTGACTCGTTCATCTGTAGAGAATAAGCTTTGAATAATAATGGTTATGCTTAGTTACATTAGCTACATTTTGTTATTAATATTTTAAAATGTATTTCTGCCCTTGGTTTCGTTAAGTTACATGAGCTACATTTTGTTATTAATATTTTCAAGTTTATTGCTACCCTAGGTTAATTATTTTTAGTATTTTTTATTTTTAGTATTTTAAAGCTTATTTCTACCCTTGGTTAAATATAGTTACATAAGCTACAAATTTATTTTTAATATTTTAAAGTGTATTCCTACCCTTGGTTAAATAGTAACATGAGCTACATTTTGTAGTTAATATTTTAAAGTGTATTTCTGCCCTTGGTTTCGTTTAGTTACATGAGCTACATTTTGTAATATTTTAAAATTTATTCCATCCCATGGTTAATTATAGTTACATGAGCTACATTTTATTTTTCATATTTTAAAGTTTTTTCCTACCCTTGGTTAAATATAGTTACATAAGCTACAAATTTATATTTAATATTTTAAAGTGTATTTGGTTAAATATGGTTACACGAGCTACAATTTATTATTAATATTTTAAAGTTTATTGCTACCCTTGGTTTCGTTTAGTTACATGAGCTTCATTTTGTTATTAATTTTTATTGCCAAATTTATTGCTACCCTTGGTTACCTATAGTTACACGAGCTTCAATTTATTATTAATATTTTAAAGTGTATTCCTACCCTAAGTTAATTATAGTTACATAAGCTGCATTTTCTTTTTAGTATTTTAAAGTGTATTCCTACCCTTGGTTAAATATAGTTACATAACCTACAAATTTATTTTTACTATTTTAAAGTGTATTCCTACCTTTGGTTAAATATAGTAACATGAGCTACATTTCGTTATTAATATTTTAAAGTTTATTGCTACCCCTGTTAAATATAGTTACATAAGCTATATTTTGTTATTAATATTTTAAGGTGTATTCTGGCCCTTGGTTACCTATAGTTACACGAGCTACATTTTGATATTAATATTGTAAAGTGTATTCCTGCACTTGATCACCTATAGTTAAATGAGCTACGTTTTGTTATGAATATTTAAGGTGTATTCCTGCACTTGATTACCTATAGTTATACGAGCTGCATTTTGTTATTCATATTTTAAAGTTTATTATTACAGTTAATTACACGATCTATGTTTTGTTATTAATATTGCTACCCTTAGTTACATATAGTTACACGAGCTACGTTTTTTTTAAAATTCTAAAGTGTATTCCTGCTCTTGGGTGCCTATAATTACATGAGCTATTTTTGTTATTAATATTGTAAAGTGTATTGCTACTCTTGCTTACATATGGCTACATGGGCACAGTTTTGTTATTTTTAAATTACATGATATAGGTGCTTTAATTATAACCCGCATCATTGATATTTTGAAGTGACATGATATAGGAGCTTTAAGTATAACCCACATCATTTATATTTTGAAGTGACATGATATAGGGGCTTTTATTATATTTGTGATTACAGTTGTTAGTAATTCATATCTATGCAATTAATTACATTAAAATCTTAATAAAGATATTACATATGGAGAGAAAGGGAGTACGTAACGTTTACTCAGCACAAACTAGACCATTTTGCGACTAACATTTGGTATAATTTGGTACAATTCAATAATTCGCTTGCATAGGGTTCTTTTTAGCAGTTAGAGGAAACCGGAGAAAACCAACGAGGTTAGTCAGGTGACCCTACTCCTTATCACGTACAAGTGTGGGATCGAAAACAATGACAGACCTTCTGATCTAAAGCGCTCAGTGAGTAACCAGAAGATCCCAGGTTCGAGACAGTTCCTCGGCGTAGTTTCCCCATGTCAGTGGTAAAGGGCGGTGGGCGTGGCAGGGTACAGCATCTAGTCGTTCGATTGGACAAAAGAGATAGAGAGAAATGGGGTTTAACGTCCACTTTTTACAAACTAGGACATTTCGGGACTAAGATATGGATACATTTTATTCCATTAATTAACTTGCGTGTTAGGCTCTTTAGCAGTGGGAGGAACAAGAGGACCCGGAGCAAACCCACGAGGTTGGACAGGCGAGCCCTTGTCACTTTCACGTCCGGAATCGACTCAATGACAGGTCTTATGATGCAACGGCAGGCGTTAACCGTTCGGTCACCCCCCTCCTCCCGCGATTGGGCGAATTAAACATCATTGTCGAGCACGTAAATGAAGTTATTGTATCCTGGCATCCACGGTGGCTAATTGAGAAAGGCGCTTGCTCGCTAAACTGGAGGTCGCGGGTTCGATCCCAGTGTTGGCCGAGTAAGTTCATCGGGATTTTCCGGCGTGGTTTCTCCTTGTCAGTGGTGCAGGACAGCTGTCTATTCGTTCGTAAACCGAGGTCCCATGTACGCATTGGCGTGCATTTGAAAAAGTCATTTGGAATTCGATATAATAAGAGTAGTCTGTCCGGGCAAAATTCCTCCCATAGTACACAGTATGGCCCGTCTTCATTAGCCCAGTCGGAGTAGAACAGTAGGACGTAAAGTCCTATTTCATTTCATCTCACTTGGAGCGATCCATTACAATTAAAAGGTTATTGTGTCCCAAAGTCTCAGTTAACGTCCACTCGACACAAACTAGGGACTAACGTATGGTTGCATTTTATTTCAATAATTCGCTTGCACGTAGGGGTCTTTAGCAGTGGGAGGAAACCGGAGGACCTGGAGAAAACCCACGATGTTGGACGATCCTTTAATGGGACGAAAAGCAAAGGCCACGTGTATACCATTGGGTGCACGATAAAGACCCCTTGACATGTAAATCTATATATGACTAAACCCTAAAATATCCCTACCGACACTACACGGTGTATGTTCGTCTTTATCAGCCAAGACATTGCCGGAAAATAAGACGCTAAACCCCAGAGAGAGAGAGAGAGAGAGAGAGAGATAAAGAGAGAGAGAGAGATAAAGAGAGAGAGATGGGGGGATTCGGGACTAACGTATTGCTCAATGTTATTTCAATAATCTGCTTGCACGTAGAGGTCTTTAGCATTGGGAAAAACCGGAGAACCCGGAGGAAACCCACGATGTTGGACAAGCGACCCTTCTCTTTGTCATGTTCAAGTGGGGGAACCAATCTAATCGAGTCAATGACAGATCTTAAGATCTAAAGTGCATGCGTTAAACCATATCGCCTGGATTGATGTTTTAGATTATGTTATGAGTTGGGTTAGTCATTACAATAACATGGTACATGTAATATTATTCCAATCAATGGCTGCTTTCACTTACAAAGTGTCTTTAGACTAACATGGTACTTTGTAATTTTTTAGTCAGTGGTACAAATGTTTATGGTGATTTTTGAAATATGAACCCAGTTTAACTGAACAATTAATTAGTGTGGTTTCCCCTTGTCAGTAGTGTAGGACGGGAACTTTCCAAAAACTGTGACTAGGCGTTCGGATGGTGCAACCCCCTCCCCCCCCCCCCAAAAAAAAAAACAACCGAGGACCCGTGTTCAGTTCACATTGGCGTGCACGCAAAATACCCCTTGATAGTTGGAATTCGAAATAAAAGTAGGCCATACCACAGTGTATGACGTTAGCTTGTCTTCATTATCCTGGCCGGTGTAGAAAAGAAGGACGCTATATAAAAACCCCAATAATTTCATTTCATATCGTAGAGTGTAGACCTGCAGTTATCAGTGTAACGGTAGCTAGAAATATCGACCACAGTTAACGGTGTATAACGGTTAATATAGCACGCGACGACACTACAGGTAAACTTCATCAGTACACCAGATGAATTGGCAAAATATCAAATTCAGACAGGATAAATCTTTCTCAACACAAATTATATGAAACGGATTTTGCTTAAAATCGAAGCTCGCTTGTATGAAAAATACAATTTGGAAATTGTCAATATCCGGTAAACTCAATTTAAAAACGTTGAGAGTAATGTTCTAGTTAAAATCTGCCCAACGTTTAATTATTAACATTGTGTTCTTCATGTCGGGTTATGTTAAAACGAAACCAGTGAAAAGTATACTTGATAATTTCACGGAATATAAGCATTCGCGTTCCTTCCTTCAAAACGGGAGGTACGAAGTCACTGAATTATCCTGCCATCTTAACTATCTGATCGATTCCTAGAATTGTCTAATTATAAAAAAAAATAATTGTTGGTTAACTCATAAGTAGCATCGCTTTCAGTGACGGTCCTTGACTTCCTTTTATATTTAGTCCGGGGAGGGGGGTGCACATAACTATATGTGTGGTTTAATGGTCGAGAGCGAGACGTTAAGTAATATATTGATACTGCACGAGACGTTAGACGAGTGTTGTTTCAATATATACTATTCAAAAAAAGTAGGGGATATTTGATTTTTAAGTGTTTTTAAAGTCACCTAATGAAACTGACGAAGAAACAAATGACAAAATGAAATGAAGTTCACATTCATCGATTTATTCCAAATGATCGTTAGACTAAGTAAGGCACAGACTGACCATTATAAGGGTAAAATGATACCCGGGGTCAAACAGCAAAGTTACCACAGCATCACAACCAAGTCAGTAACGGGTAAATCCTCCTCTGTTTGCCAAACAAGCATTCATCCTAATGAGACGTCTAAGGTCATTTTGGTCCAGATTGTCCCATTCCTGTTGCAACGCAGCAGCAAGTTCTTGGACATTGGCAGGACGTTGTTGACGTTGACGTAACCTCTGTCCAAGCATGTTCCAGACATGCTCGATGGGGGAGAGGTCGGGACTCAGTGCTGGCCAAGGTAATGTGGTGATGTTCTGTTGTTGGAGGTAACCTGTAACGATCCTGGCCCTGTGACATCTTGCGTTGCCATCCTGGAAGATGAAACGGCGGCCATGACGTCGTGCGAACGGCACAACATGGACTGCCAAGATGTTGTCCCGGTAGTACTGGCCTGTAACACGCCCTGCAACAACATGTAAAGCCGTTCTTCCAGCAACAGTGATGCCTCCCCACACCATAACAGAACCACCCCCAAATCGATCATGTCTGATGACGTTAACGTCTTGGAAGCGCTCGTTTCGACGACGCCACACCCTCCTACGTCTGTCCAAAAAATCAACAGTGAACCTTGACTCATCTGAAAACATCACAGTGCTCCAGCGTCGATTATCCCAGTGTTGACGATCCCTACACCAACGACGTCTTGCCTGAATGTGATGATCTCTCAAACAAGGGATCACGCGAGGACTTTGGGCGCGAAGGTGACCCCTATGCAGTCGATTCCGAATCGTCTGGCCACTCACTCTCACACCAGTGTCTGTTTGAAGACGAGCGCTGATCTGATTTGCTGTGATGACACGATTTCTCAAGGCCAATGTACGGATAAATCGATCCTGGGCTTGAGTTGTCGCCCTTGGTCGACCTGAGCGTGGTCTGTCCTGTACAGATTGTGTATCACGGTATCTGGACCATAGCCTGCTTATGACAGACTGAGAAACATTCATCGTCCGCGCCACAACCGCCTGTGTTGTGCCGATCTGTAGCATGCCAAGAGCACGTAACCTTTCATTTTGGGTAAGCCGACGCATATCAAAATTTGTTTTCTCGTCACTAAAACAATTAAACTGATGTTTCCACCCTGGAATTCAATGCCACAATGACTGTAACATTCAAAGTCAGAGTCGTGCAAATCTTGGGTTGGACCCCCATCATGATCCCAAGCATCACATGCATTCCATGCGGTAGCTATTGGTGCGTTTGGGCGTCACATGTAACTGGAAATGTTTCTTCTGTTAGGTTCTATAGTGACTTTTTTCGTAGTCATTTGCATATTTTAGTATTATGCCCCCAAAATCAAATATCCCCTACTTTTTTTGAATAGTATATTACGGACTGTCTTTCGCTCGAGACCATTAAACAACTTAAAATACAGACACTATCCCGCACGTAATTTTTCAATGAAATACGTCACGCGAGTCCAATATTTCATCTAGTACGATTCGCAAGTTGAAAATAATGGTACGCCAACATCAAAGGATGACGTCACATCTGTATTTTAAATCTACTGAAAGCCATGTCCATATTTCATAGAAAACAATGCCTAGTCGTTCGGGTGGGAAAAATGCGTTGAACATTGCAGAAAAGAAGGTGGAAACACCGCTGTTAGGGCTAAATTCCCCATCCGCTTATTGTTCACGCAACCAGTATAGAATGTTTTGACCTGTTTTTTTTCTAAACAATATTTATTCACAGAAACTGGATTGGAGAACGGGCAGAAGCCTATAGGCCCCCTCTCCACAGCAACTGATTTCTTTTCTAAGTTCAATAGTTTGTGGAACTGTAGTGGTGATAAACACCACAGACCAAAACACTCTTTCAAGTTGAATTTCATTTCTGAGTCTAATATCTTGTGGAACTCTTGTGGTAAAAAACACCACAGACCAAAACATTATATCAAAATTATTTTAAGTTGAAATTCTTGTGTAATGTATTTCGGATCTCTTGTGGTGAAAAATTCAACACAAAAGACCCCAAACTGAGGTTTGTCTGAAAATAACCAAAGAATTTTGTATAAAATAGATTGCATTATTTCAAAAAACATACACATGTACATATGTATATAAATCACGTTATTACACCCATCACAATATGTATAGTAATCTTTATTCAGTAGAGAAGGTCAAAGACCCATAGTACAATGCATAACACAATTGAACACAATACTGTTAGGTGTATATACAATAGCTATCTGAAACCAGATACCCTTGGAGGAGCTAATATATTTTGCCTTACTAATAAAGCATGGTTTATGTACGAAGAGATGGACATTAGAAGTGTTTTATCACTAGATGTACATATATCGATCATATTTCTGACATCATAATACCTCTCGTATCTTTTGGGAATAAACTTCGTTCTAACTTCATTCAGACATTCACAGACAAATAAAAAATGATATGAATCTTCATTTCCTACTTTGCATAATGGACAACGTGGTGAGTTATTTAGGTTTCTTCTGCATAAGTTTACAGATAGTGGCAAGCGATTTAATCTAAGTCGGGTAATATTACGCCGACACGACACTTTCAATTGACATGTTAAATATGCTTCTTGACATAACTCTAACTTGAAATTACTATAGTCTTTCAAACTTTCGCTCAATGCCACAGTTTGCTCGACCATTCTTGGATGTTGACGTCTTTTAAACGTTGTTTGAAGGACACTATGAAAAGTGAACATTTCCAATACTTTCGTTTTGGAAGACGAACGCGAATCCAAGAGAAAATAGTAGTAATCTGACATTAGTTACCCAAGTTGTGCGACCAACTTCGTCTAGTTTTTTCAGCATTAGGTAGGTTTGTTTAGGGTACCTTGTTATTGGCATGTTAATCAGATTGCATCAATATTTGACACAAGATGACATATAGTAAACATTAAGGTTGGATCTACCACATTCTCCCAAATCACCAGCATTGGATGCAGATTTGTGAATTCCCAATATAAATTTACAATAATTGGTGTGTATTTTTTCTATGTCTGCCCTATACTGATAACACAAAACTTGGGATCCGTACAGGAAAATTGGTTTTATAATGCTATCAAACATTTTAAACGAAACGTTTAATGATGGATGACCAATCTTTGTTATTAGTGATTTTATATGGATTAAAGCTTTTTCTGCTTTTAGTTACAGATTTTGCAAACATTTGCTCCATTTTAACCTAGAGGAGAAAAGTAAACCCAAGTAATCACAATATGTGCAGATATCGATATACACGCACAAAATATGTATATACGTATACATATGTCGGCATAGCTTTTATCGTTTCATCGTTTACCGTGAAACAAAGTATAATGCAGCTTTACAGTTGTGCTAATGTATTTGGATATGTATATGTATCAAGTTATTACAACCATCACATCTGCGGATATACACTGCCTTGTGCACTACTCCTCTGAAGATGTTTTACTGTAAACCATTCCTAAGTTAAGTGTCCAGATTGCTCCACGAGTTGACAGTATTCAGCGAAAATCATTTATGTTTAAATTAATGCATGGACATGGAGATGTCCTTTCTCTTTGAACAAACGGACCAAACTTGTACAAAACAATTAAAGTTATATTAAGTATCAAAACCGATGTACACGTACGTGCGTGTGTTGATAGGTAGGGAACTCTTTTATACATTTAAATGAAATGAAATGAAATGGGGTTTAACGTCCTACTGTTCTGCTCTGGGGTAATGGCGACGAGCATACGCCATACAGTGTGCTATGAGGGAAATGTTGCCCGGACAGCGGCACTACGGCCTAGTCTTATATCGAATTCCAACTGTCACGGGATCTTTTACGTGCACTCTAATGTGTACACGGGACCTATTTAAAGTTGAAAATCTTGTGTAATGTATTTCGGAACTCTTGTGGTGAAAAATTCCACACAGAAGACCCCGAACTGTGGTTTGTCTGAAAATAACCAAAGAATTTTGTGTAAAATAGATTACATTATTTCAACAAACATACACATGTACATATGTATATAAATCACGTTCTTACACCCATCACAATGTATGCAGATATCGGATATACACGCACAAAATATGTATATACGTATACATATTATGTTGGCATACCTTTTATCGTTTCATCGTGTAGCTTTACGGTTGTGCTAATGTATTTGGATATGTATATGTATTAAGTTATTACAACCATCATGGGAGATCACGTGGCTAAGTGGGTAAAACGCTGGCTCGCTAGCCTGGAGGTCGGGTGTTCGATCCCTGCATTGGCCGAGAAAGTTCATCCAGATTTTCCGGCGTGGTTTCCCCTTGTCAGTGATGCAGGACTGAGGGCCTGACAAGGACAACTGTCTAGTCGTTCGGATGGAACGCAAAACCGAGGTCCCGTGTACATATTGGCGTGTACGTAAAAGATCCCTTGGCAGTTGGAATTCGATATAAGAGTAGGCGATAGTGCCGCTGTCCGGGCAAAATTTCCCTCATAGCACACTGTATGGCTTATGCCCGTCTTCATTAGCCCAGGTTAGGAGCAGAACAGTAGAACGTTAAACCCCATTTCATTTCATTTCATTTACAACCATCACATGTGCGGATAGACACTGCCCTGTGCACTACTCCTCTGAAAGGCGAAGATGTTTCGACTATAAACCAGAGAGAGAGAGAAATGGGGTTTAACGTCCACTCGACACAAACTAGTTCATTTCGGGACTAACATATGGTTTAATTTTATTTCACTAATTCGCTTGCGCGTAGGGGTCTTTAGCGGTGGGAGGAAACCGGAGGACCCGGAGAAAACCCACGAGGTTGGACAGGCGACCCTACTCCTTGCCACGTACAACCGGGGATTCGAAACCACGCCAGTCGACTCAATGACAGACTTTATGATACAGCGCGCGCACGCTAACCATTCAACCATTCAGCCATCCAACCCCCCGACTATAAACCAAGTTAAGTGTCCAGATTGCTCCACGGGTTTACAGTATTCAGCGAAAATCTTTTATGTTTAAAATCATGAATGTCCTTTCTCTATGAACAACCGGACCAATCTGATTAAAATACAGATCTGTATTTCGTTTCGTTTTTTTATACTTTCGATTGCCTACACTACATGAAGATCTGACAAGTTATAGCCATAGGTCACGTCAGGGGTCAAAAGACCGACTTATGACCCTATGACGTCAGACATTTAACCAATCAGCCCTGCTGTTACTAGTGGATTACCCACAGTTCCGTGCAAAACAAGCCTAAAGCTCGACGTAACAGACCGTTTCATTCGCTTATCCCTGGCACCATTCAGAACCCGAGTTAAATAACAACTCTTCCAGATCCAAGTTTGAACTATAAAAACGAAACGAAATAGGATCTGTGTTTTAACCAGATTGCAAACGGACCAAACTTGTAAAAAAAAATTAAAGTTATATTAAGTATCAAAAATGGTGTACATGTACGTGCGTGTGTTGCTAGGTCGGGAAATGAAATGAATTGGGGATTAACGTCCTACTGTTTTGCTCCGATTGGGCTAATGAAGACGGCATACGTTATACAGTGTCCTATGAGGGAAATTTTGCCCGGACAGCGGCACTACGGCCTACTCTTATATCCTTGTCAGGCCCTCCGTCCTGCATCACTGACAAGGGAGAACCACGCCGGAAAATCTGGATGAACTTTCTCGGCCAATGCAGTGATCACCTTACCTCCAGGTTACCGAGCCAACGTCTTACCCACTTAGCCCCTTTTATACATTTAAAATCCGACGGCTGCTCTAAAACTCTTCTGTAAATTAATTTGATTATCGTTTTTCGTTATTAGTCAATAACGAGCTATACGTTTTTCGATATTGGAAAGTAACTAAAAACAACTAGCTCGTTTTTCGATATTGGTGAATAATGAATAACTAGCTACTCGTTTTTCGATATTCAGATTTCAATTAAAAAAAAAAACAGATTTCAGGGATGGATATAGAAAACTGAGATACTCATTTCATTAAGACAAATAATAAACTAACAGACAAACTCATATCTGTAAACGCCCAAAACCCATTTCATTAAATCAGTTTTAGGTTGATATTTGACTTTAGACTGCTGCGACATCCTGAATATCACAATTATGTAAAACACGGCAGTCTATTTTATTTAATATGAATCCCCGAATCTTTTTCATAATACAGCAAGAATTTCATTTTACTAACTTTAGTTATTTGAATTGAATTATTAATGTACAGAAGAGGCAAATTGTAAAAATTTATAAATGCTTTTAACTAGTTTTCTATCACACCAATATTTGAATTGAATTATTAATACACAGAAGAAGCAACTTGTAAAAGTTTATAAGCTTTTAGCTACTTTTTTTTGTATCACGCTATTATAATGTTGTATTTGATATTTTATAAATGCATTTTGTTTAGTTTGTTTTATTACTACTAGAATGTTTTGATATTTTAAAAATACATATTGTTTAGCTTGTATATCACAGCATTATAATGTTATATTTATGAATACATATTGTTTAGCTTGTTTTTGTATCACACCATTATAATATTATATTTGATATTTATAAAAACGTGTTGTTTAGCTTGTTTTGTTTCACACCATTGCACGAAGTATCATAAGCTCTGTCATTGAGTTAACTGGCGTAGTTTCGATTGCGCGGTTGTATGCGACAAGGAGTAGAGTCGCCTATCCACCCCCGTGGATTTTCTCCGGGTCCTCCAGTTTCGGCCCACTGCTAAAGACCCTTACGCCCAAGCGAATTATTGAAATAAGATTGAACCATGTGTTAGTTTCTAAATGACCTAGTTTGTGTCGAGTGAACGTTATATATTGTTTATCGAATTTTGTATCACCCCATTATAATGCTATATTTCATATTTTATAAATACATATTGTTTAGCTTGTTTTGTATCACGCCATACATATTGTTTAGCCTGTTTTGTATCACACCATTATAATGTTATATTTATGAATACATATTTTTAGCTTATTTCGTATCACGCCATTATAATGTTATATTTGATATTTTATAAATACATATTGTTTAGTTTGTTTTGTATCACACCATTATAATGTTATATTTATGAATACATATTGTTTAGCCTGTTTTGTATCACGCCATTATAGTTGATATTTCATAAATACACATTGTTTAGCTTGTTTTGTTTGATATTTTATGAATACACAATGCTGGAATAATCATATTAGTAATAGCTAATTCACAAACTACTCAATACGAATAACAAAAACGTGTTGAATGGACTAGGAAGGCGAATACGTCTGTCGTTCAATTTGGAATGTTCACCGAATATAATTGCTTAGAGATTAGAATAAAATATTTAAACATTGAATATAAATCATTTTATATATACTTATGTTTTATAATATTTTCTTTTGGGCACATTTTGGTCTATATTAAGATTCCAAAGAACAGAATCATACGCCCTTTAAGGCAATGCGAAATGGTCACAGATAAATATTTCATAATAATAATTTATTCATTCCAAGGACATTCTTATTTCCGACATTCCCTCTCAATATGTTCCATGTTACATGGTGTCCCTTTTCCGATTTTATAACATTTTTATAATATAATGAATTTGACCCAGTCAAAAAGTGCAGTTTGTCGCATGTTACATATAAATAGTAAGTTTCTCTATAATAAAGAACATGTTGATTGTGCCATTTCGAATTTTAAAAAAAAATTATATAGTATAATATACTCTTCAAAAAGAGTAGGGGATATTCAGAAACAATACAAAACTGCTGAAATGCACTGCTGTTCTTTATTAGAGGTAACCAATGTATGTTAATAACAGGCCAATTGCCTACACATGAACATAAACAGTTCATCTGGGCAGCTTATCTGACGGCCCCATTTCACTCCCAAAGAGATACACAGTTAAAAGTGAAAATGGACGTTTTAGATTTTTGTCTTAATAATGAGTAATTGCTCCACCAATCCTCAGACATTCAGCAATTCGTCGTGGCATGCTCCTAATCAACCGTCCAATCACGATTTGGGGCAATCTGACCCACTCCTCTTGCAGTGCCACGGTCAATTCTTGCAGTGTTGTCGGTTGACGTTGAAGAACACGTCTCCCGATCAAATTAAATGTAGCACACTAAAGCAAAGATACACTAACCAGTAAATCTTATGAAAGAACCGATAAGAAAGCAAACATGGATAGGATAAACCAGCAAGCTTCAATTTCCATCAACCCTTACTTGAAGTGTCAAATTTGACAATGAACCCCTCCCACGTATATGGCGCTATTGCGTGTCGCATGTGCAGCTCAGTGGTTCTGTTGGGGCGATAAGTTCTTCATCTGTGAACATACTCTCAAAGCATGTCAAGTGTCCATGACTATTTATCATATCGCAACCTGCATAGGTATTTGCGTTTCAATATCCCCTACTTTTTTAAGAGTATATTAACTGGGAGATGTATTTTCCTATATTTAAAAATATTAGTAAATACCACTACCAGTTATTATATATACATGTAAACTAAATTAAAGCAAGACTCCAAAATACTAACTTAACAGCTAGCGCTTTCTGTTCGTCCTGAACATATAGGTTGTGTTATTGTACTAATGTCATGGCTCGTGTTTCATGTGCCTTTGTGCTGTACACATGATCCCTTGCACTGAAATCTGAACTAGGTCATCTCGAGACTTACATATGGTTCAATTTTATTTAAACATTTCTGTATTGCGTTAATGAAGGTCTCAACTTCTGAAAAATCTTTCAAAATGAAAACATGGGTGCAATCGGCATCGGATGAGATAGCCTTTAATTTCTTTTTATTTATTCCACTTCCAACACCAATAGCGAACACTGTTACTCCTTAAGATTTTAATATTAAAGAAGCTGCTTCTGTGGCTATCAGACTACCAGATCGTCCATCGGTTAGTACCAACGCTACCTTTGCTGACTGATTTCTCATTCCATTTTCGGCAACAAATACCGATTTGCAGCAAGATTTAGTCCGGCAGCTGTATTGGTACCACCACCTCTGTAAGCTATCCCATCAATAGCCTGGTCTAAGCTCCCCTCTATAGAATAGTCATTTAAATAGAACGCTATCTGGGCACTAGAACTGAACTGGACGGCAACTGCTTGTGTTTCTCTCGGGCTGATATCCAAAGGGTTTGTGACGTTGATGTTAAGAGGTCCGATGCTGCCAGAGCCATCGATAATAAACGTTAAATCTATCGCTTTCGTACAAACATCTGCAGGTTAAAATAAACATAACACACTCATACTTTATATATAATATATTCTATTGTTACAAACTGGTACCGGTTCCACAGTCTGCTGATCACAGACTGTGACACATTAAGCATGTTGGCTACTGCTCACTGTGTAGAACCCATTTGAAGCATGTCAATAGCACGTAGACGTTCACCATGTTGAAGACGTCTCATTGCAAATTAAACGAAACGCACTAAAGTAAAGATTCGCTAAACAGTAAATCATATGCAAGAGCCGTTAGGAAAGCAAACATGGATAGGATAAACCAGCCAGCAAGCGGCAGTTTCAACCCTTTCTTGAAGTGTCAAATTTGACAATGAACCTCTCCCACGTGTATGGCGCTATTGCGTGTCGCTCATGCGGCTCAGTGGTTCTGTTGGGGCAATAAGTTATTCATCTGTGAACATACTCTCAAAGCATGTCAAGTGTCCATGACTATTTATCATATCACAACCTGCATAGGTATTTGCATTTCAATATCCCCTACTTTATTTGAGGAGTATATATGGGCATATCAGTATAGTTAATTATCTTAATTGCATATTTGTGTGTCCTAACAGGTCAAGCACAGTTAGTATATTAAAAGCACATTGTATGTTTATATGTATAAAAGACCATTTTTTTACAACGAAGAAGCCTAATGAATTTCAGCAATTTCCGTTCACTACGTCTAGAGTTATGGCGCCTGTTTCAGTTTGTTGAACCTTGTGAATGCTTTAACGACAACAGTTATCATCCATTCTGTATGAAATGTATATGCATTATTTAAATTAGCGACACAAAGAAGTCTATTGAATTTCAGCAATTTCCGTAGATTGGTTCTAGAGTTATGGCCCGTGTTTCAGTTTGTTGAACATTGTGAACGCTCGAGCGACAACAGTCATCATCCAATCTGTATGGAATTTATATGCATTATTTAACTTAGTAAAAGTTAAATTTTGTATATTCCTTCCAGAGTTAAGGGTCTTGTTTCAGTTTGTAGCATCGTGTGAACCTTCAAAGGACCAAAATTATGATCTGATCTGTTTAAAATTGTCTTGTAAATTTCCCCCATTACCTACAAAAGATTAAATATGCGACAACCTTTGTTGACCGCCAGGACGACTTACCAGCTGTGAGCGTGATGGAGTTCGAAGATGAGAATTTTCTGCTTAGGGTAAGCAGAGATAAGCAATTTGATTGGTTGATGCTTTGGGACTCGATAAGTTGAGTTCTAATTTCTAAGTGAGAGTGATGAAACTTGGTGTATAGTTTCATTACATCAATACCTTGACTAAGATCGATAATGAGCATTTTCTGCTCAGGGTAAGCAGAGCGATAAGCAATTTGATTGGCTAAGAATTTGGAACACATTAACTCTCCGTCTAATTGAGATAGAATGTTCAAACTTGGTATATGTGTTTAGTGGGTGAATGCCTTGATAGAGTTCGAAGATGAGCATTTTGTGCTTAGGGTAAGCAGAGATAAGCAATGTGATACATTGATGCATTGGGACGCGATAACTTTAGTTCTAATTAAGTGAGAGTGGGGACACTTGGTGTATAGTTTTATCTCATCAATACCTTGAGTAAGTTCCATAAATAATTATTTTGTGGGTAAGCAGAGCGATAAGTAATTTGATTGGTCCGTATAACAACGTTGTCTTTTCTACCCTATTTTTTGCTTCTTTTAGATGCTGAAATCGTGTGTCATAGCTTTTTTTTTATGAATCTATGTGTATTCTAGAACACAAAGATCTATATTTGATGTGATTTTAACCATTGATAAAGACTGGAATTTAATAATTATTTTTGATCAGCTTTTCGCGGAATTTTCATATTTTTCCTGTCTCTCTGTCTGCATGCTGCGGATACGTGATACGGATGGAAAAAAATCAACTTGCCAAAAGTCTCTAATAATTTAGATACCGTAACATCGAAGGCCTGAAGAAAGACCTGCAATAGGCAGATGTTGCTCTTGCATAATGCATGTTTAACACATGACACAGTAAAATGATATAAGTTACATAGATGTTTATTTCTGGTTTGGGTTTCGACGAGGGTTCTCTCGCCTTCATCAAATAAAGAATGACTACCAGTGCAACGAGAGAGAGAGAGAGAGAGAGAGAGAGAGAGAGAGAGGTGAGATTTAAAGTCCACTCGACACAAACCAGGCCATTTAGGGACTAACATTTTTCAATTTCACTTCAATCAGGGCAGTCGAAACCACACCCCCATGAATCAATGACAAATCTTGTGATCTTAAAGCGAGCGCGTTAAATCATTCGGCAACCCCCGCCTTCGTATGTACAGTATGGAACAATGAAACAATAAAAATGTCCCCAACTACGTCGATTATCCGTATTCTTCTTTTCAACATTACGTAATCAGCAACCGGAAGTTTATCACCAACAACGTAATCTGGCCTGGCGCCATTTTGAATATATTCCAGCTGCTGGGTAACATAGGTAGGTGTATTATTACCAATACTGTTATCCATGTGGACACAAATCACCACATATTTGTACGCCGTCACCCACGAAACAAAGGCCAAAGTTATTTTTAATCTTTCTTCCCCTTTCCCTTTTACCCCCTTTTGCATTGCGATTTTTGTTGACTTCGTGGTTTAGAATGGAAGTAAAGGGTTTGGAAATACATTATCTGCCAGGTTTTAGTGAATATTCATGATTTTGAGGCGGAAGGATACATGAGTTGAGAGGTTGGTTAATTTGAAATGTAGGGCCTAAAATTGCTTGTTTACTTGTCTCTTCTTCCAGCTTGTGTATCTCAAGATTTCCATGGTGAACCTCATATATGCTTTTGGACAAGAGTTTGCCACATGTCCGTTTGTAGAAAACGTTCTACCCAACGAAAATTTGGGAAAAGTAAGAGTCGGTCTAAGAGACAAGAATTAACATTAAAGTCAATGGGGAAATGTTTAGTGATCTATGGCCATGTGCAGCGTATCATTGGTGGCTTTATGTGTATTGGTTATCTCCCCTGATGTTTCTATGGAAATGCAATTAACTGTAAGTATGTGGATCATTCTGTGCGACATTGATGCTTTCATAGATCACCTCCCGCTTCCTTTTGCGTACTACACTGTAATAAAATTAGATGAAATGACAAAAATTAAATGAATTCAAACAAGTAGGATTAGATATTTTTTTCCCTAATTTTTATCCTTAAAACCTTATATATCAACATATATTTACTGATTATCATACATTTTTTTTTACTCTCAGGAATATACCTGTAGTTCGAGACATACTATTCACAACAGCGCCATTGATGTTGTTTGCACCGTCAATCGACAGCTTAACGATAGGAGCCAAAATAAAAGCATTCGTTGGCTAGCCAGATAGTGGAAAAGTGGTGTCTGTTGATTTTAATCTTGAATATATGAGAAATCCAATATTGTCGTTTCTAAGTAATTTATTAAGTGAAGATCATTTAATTATTAAACTTCAAACATTAATAATAATATAATATAAATACAACGATAGGGTGGTGTAGCTTATAGGATAGGTAGTTTTATATATATATATATATATATATATATATATATATATATATATTAGATAGTTATTTTACTACTGACATGTTTCATATAATTTTCAAAGTAATGTAGGTAACTAGGTATAGAAACAATAGTGTGACGTAATTACGTCATTATAATGGAGAATAATACATTATGTGAATGGGTTCAAATCAAACCATTTAATTTCGGTTTATATTTATCGATGAAATATTTTTCTTTGATTCCCATTCGTATATTATCAGATGTAAACATTTTATAGAATGGATATACGACAAAATTAGGGTTTTTATCCTTCGCACAGGTATCAATATGTGCACTTAATGGGATCATTCTTGTTTTGGGGTCCCTTATTTGTTGTCTATGTACATTCATTCTATTTCTGAGATTGTTCGTACACCCGATATAGTTTTCACCACATCCACAACAAGTGATAACATATATTAAATAATTGACGTTACATGTCATATTGGTTTTGACATTGAACATAGGTCTATTTTTGAAAGTGAAATTTGTGCCTTCTAATATGTAATTACACAACCCGCATCGTTTACCATTACATTTGGTTACTTTGTAGACTGTATGTTCGTCTTGGGTTACGAATTTGGCTTTTGTTAATATTTGTTTCAAGTTCTTTGGCTGTCTCTTGGATTTAATATATATTACCCCCTGCATTACCGATCTCATCCTGTCACTTTTTGATAAAATTGCCATATTATTTACAATAGCGTTCGACATTTCTGGATTTCGTGGGTTGAATGAGGAGACAAATACAAGGGAATTGAGATTTTTCTCTTTAGTTTTGACCAAACGAAGCTCGCCAATATCAATCATCTTGGCCTTTAAAATTCCATCTGAAATTAGGATGGATGGATATTTTCTCTTTGTTAGAACATTTCTCAATTCCTCTAATCGTGTGTCTCTTTGTTTACGGTAGATAAATGCATAAAAAAAATAAAAAAATCCGTCCAGATAAAAACTTCTCATAAATAAAATAAAAAAATCTATATAATATATATTAATTTCACAATAATGTAAAATATGCATTATTAGGGTGGTGTAGCTCATATGGTAGTGTAGCTTAAAATAATATAATATTATATATAATTTCACAATGCATGTTAAATATGCATTAATAGGGTGGAGTAGCTCATAGGGTATTGTAGCTTAAAATAATATATATTATATAATTTCAGAATAATGTAAAATATGCATTAATAGGCTGGTGTAGCTCATAAGGTAGTGTAGCTTAAAATAATATATATAATTTCACAATAATCTAAAATATGCATTAATCTTTAATAGAGCTAACTCGCTTGTGAAGATGTACAAATTCCTGGTGTCGCATTAATTAAATATAAGATCTTAATTAAATATAACGTACTAGATCTTTATTCTCTAGTAAGCAACAAGCATTAATCGATAATAAAATATATCGTACTTTTTTAGTTACTATTAGTTCCAATAATCCAAATAACAATTTTCTTTAATAAACAAGTACTCTATCAAATATATAGTACTTTTCGGTTTATTAAGAGAGAGAGAGAGAGAGAGAGAGAGAGAGAGAGAGAGAGAGAGAGATGGGGTTTACGTCCAGTCGACATAAACTAGGTCATTTCGGGACTAACATATGGTTAATTTTATTTCATTAATTCGCTTGCGCGTAGGGGTCTTTAGCAGTGGGAGGAAACCGGAGGACCCGGAGAAAACCCACGAGGTTGTCGGTTTATTAAAGATATATATTTATTGTAAAATATTCGCAAGTAATTAAACAAGAAATACATAATAAATTCTTACTTTTCCGTTTATTTTAGCGCAAACCATTTTTAATTACTTTTAGACACTAAATAAACAAGTATTTCGTCGATAAAAGTACTTTTCCATTTATTCATTAATGATTACGTAGATTTAGAAATATCTATTAAAATAATACTCGATTCTACTAATCGTACTTATCCGATATAAAGGGATATAATTATAAATCACAAGTTAAAAAAAAATATATATAAAGTTTAAATTATACAGTAGAGAGCTCACTTTGAATATAAGAGAAGTCCAATAATGTCTTCTAATTTATTAATGGTGATGTTGTTGTTCTTAGTGTTTAACGTCCGCTTCCACCGAAGGTGATATCGCAGATAAGTTGTCTTTTTTTTATTTTCATGATCTTAGCGCACGCGCGTGGGCCCCGGCAACTACGTGTATGATTAAACTCATGTTTGATCGGTGGAAGACCATTTACGAAAGACGCCCATTTCTCGATACGAAGTCTGAATGGCTAGAATCTAGACCCGCTTGGTTTAATATATCAGGTAACGACAATCTGAGTAATGGCGTTCGTTTAATCCAAGCGTATTGTTTTAAAAGTTTAAGCTGTCACCATTAATCTTACTTAATTACGTCTAGATAAAAAATCAATAAAGAACCCTCTGTTAAAGTTCTTTGATACAGGTATACGATTATATAATATTGCTTACAATCTATCGACAGCCATCAGCGTCAAGGTTGATTTATGCTTATTAGGGTATTATTTATTCGCCGTCTTTAATAAAATAGACGAAACATCCTGAAAAACACTGTATAGTTTTAAATTCTGTGACTGACTCAAAACGTTTACTTTCAGAATTTTTTCTGATTGTTTTTTTTAACCTATTGGATGAAATTTTATTATTTAAATAGGTATTTTATATACATACTTTGTTTTATCTCTATTTTTGCCTTATAGTTTTGGATATAGTATGAAATTTTATGATTTTGAATAGATATTTTCAATAAATGTGATTACGTAATTAATTGTTTTACCGGTATTTTTATTGCTTTATATCATATTATTTAAATGTTTTATCTGTAGTGTCTCATAGGCCTATGTTGGCCAGGAATCATTTGTATCATGTTGTATAATCTCTGTAAATATTCAACTAATTTGTGACACTTTAATAAAATAAATTATTATTATTATTATTATTATTATTAACAATAAACTATATAATCATTATTATTATTAACAATAAACTATATAATCTATAAACTATACATTCTTTAAAATACATAAAAAATTAAATATTTAAAATAAAATATTTGTGCACATTTCTTCAATATGCACTGTTCCAATAGGGTGCTGGTTGGAGTAGGACCAACAATACAGTTACCGACAGAAAAATAACCGGCACAAACACATCAAAACGAGAAAGAACGGTAAGTTAAATTAAAAACTGTTTACATCTTTAAAAAAAATTAGAACTTAGAACTTTTTTTATTGAGAGAATATGGTCGTAATTTAGCTATAAAAGTTGTGTCAAATAGGTATTTTATTAGTTGACACACATCACCAATCATGAGTAGTACTAATGTCTTTTATTAAATTTTAAAAAGTGGGGGCGTACCTTATGACTTACATCTTTGAAAAAAGAAGAGACCTTGGAACGTTTTTTTTGAGAGAACCTAGTCGTAATAGGTATTTTATTAGTTGACACACATCAATGACCTTGTTTTTTTTATAAACCCAATCATGAATAACACTAATGTCTTTTATTAAATTTTAAAAAGTGGGGGCATACCTTATGACTTCTTATATTTCCTATATGAAATTATTATTTTGTTATAAGTAAAAACAATCACAAATTTGTGTTGAAAAGAGAGGTCATTTCGGGACTAACATATGGTTCACTTTTATTTCAATAATTCGCTTGCGCGTGGGGTTCTTTAGCGGTGATGGGAAAGCGTAGGTTAGACAGGCGACCCAACTCCTTGTCATGTACAACCTTGGGAATCAAAACCACGCCAATTGACACAATGACAGACCTTATGATACAGCGCGCACACTCTAACCATTCGGCCATCCAACCCCTTTTTTATTGAAAAGCACCACCGTCTCTTTAAAATACGTAAGTATGGACGCGTGCTATATTTCGTCAAATATTTGTTATAACGTATCATTATATTTCGCTTTTAAATATATATTTTAAAATCTCAAACAAATGTGGTTTAACGAACCGATGTGCTGTAATAAAAAAAACACCGATATTATTTATCTTAAAGAAAATACACCTTGTTTGAACACCCGAATATTTTTTATTTTATCTACTTCTTGTTCCCTTTAGGTTATTACGTTATATTCGGTATGTCTCGTTAAGGTGCCAGATGGAGAAGGATGAGTTGTAGTATATGAGGTGTTGACAGAGCTTTTAGAGAGCTATAAGATAAAAACCTTATGGAATTTTTAAAACACGTTTTGGTTTTCTTTTTTTTAAGGATTACACTATTTACCTACGAGGGGCGGCCATTTCCTCAGGAAAGTTTTAGGCCGATTATCATGAAATTCAATCTCAGACAAAATTACGGTGTAGCAGTGATTTATTCGCCGTTTTTTTAAATCGGATAATAATTATGACCTCCAGAGAGACCACAAGCTAAAATCGCGATTAGGGGCCTTAATTCAGGAAGTTACGATTCAATATGTACAAAAATCGAAAGCAACCAAGATATTTGGGTTATAAATATGCACACAATATTTTGACACTATTTGCGAACGAGGGGCGGCCATTTTGTCCGTCAATTTCGGTCCGAGTTTTACCAAATTCGAAACCCACTTATCCTTAGGGTGTAACGGTGATATATTCAAACGGTTTATTAAATCGGATAAAAATTGTAACTACTATAGGGTCCACAAGCTAAAAACGCAATTTTTCGTACAATCAGGGGTCATAATTCAGGAAGTTATGGTCCGATATGCGCGAATATCGAAAGGAACCGAGATCTGTGGGTTATAAACATACATTTTAAGTTTAACCCAAATCAGATAAAAATTGTGACCTCTACAGTGTTCAGCATGCCAATATCGAAAGATTGAAATCGGATAAAAATTTTGACCTGTAGAGTGTTCAGAAACAATTGTGGACGGACGGACGGACAGCGGCGACGACAATATACGCCCACAAGAAAATGTGAGAAGAAAACTGAAATGTTTGGTGTGTCGGATAAGGGTTGGAATGGGGTGGGTAGTATATTTGTATGTAACAATGAAACAGGATGGGTGACGTACTTGTGGGGGAGGGGATGCACGGTAAACATGAAGATGGTGTGTAATTAATTATTCGTTATAACGAATTAATATTTCGTTATATTATAACGAATTAATATTTCGCTATATTATAACGAATTAATATTTCGTTATATTATAACGAATTAATATTTCGCTATGACTAATTCATATTTCGCTATGACGAATTAATATTTCCTTTAAACTTATTAATTTTATCATTTGGTTTAAACGATTTTTTTATTTCCTTATTAAACGATGTAATATTACGTTTAAAAATTTAATATTTCGTTTCAACGATTTAATATTTCGTTTCAACGATTAAATATTTTGTTTAAACGATTGAACATTTCGTAATAAGGAAATAAATATTCTGTCTAAACGACTAATTATGTAAGAGCGTGATTTTTCACAATATAATTATATAGGATTGTAATCGTGCACTTACGCGGCTCCGTGGAGTCTGAACAATTCGGCAGGTGAATTGATCCGAGTTATAGATTTATTTCCTGAGCCACGCTAAAAAAATAATCTATATTTTCGTCCCGCATGAATATATGATTGAATTATTACATTTACTGCCTGTGCTTTGATAAAGCATCAAATATTTGAATAAAATACTTAAAGGCTAGATGCGTCATTTATATTTTCGATCAAATATCAATTTTCTCACGCATGAATACACGCTAAATATGTACTCAGATTGATTATTTAACATTTAATTCAGAAAATAAAATGATATTACCAACGCTAGATAATCTCACATCTTAGATTCAATCAGATTAAAACTAGCTGTGTGAAAAATATGAACTGGGATTTAACCTCCTACTGTTCTATGCCGACTGGGCTAATGACGGCGGACATATGCCATGCAGTGTACTCCTAGGCAAAGTGTGCACGGACAGCAGCAACACGGTCTACTCTTATTTCGAATTCCAACTCTGCTGGGTCCATTTACGTGCACGCAAATGTTTACACGGGGCCTGTTTTGGTCTCATCCTAACGACTATACGTTCTTACTTGTCTGGTTCTGCTTGAAGCATCTAGCCTTAAATTAATTGTTATCTAACAGACCCCCCCCCCCCCGTAAAATATAATCTATTGTACAAATTAAATATTCCAAAGAAAATACCCTATCACTTGACAAATTGGGCTCATAATACCATAACGCATCGAGTAATACCATAATGGCAGCTAATTATGTCAATCGTAGGGAGAGATCATTTTGTACAAATGGGTGATAGCATGTCACATCTTTCATAATTCGTAGTGAAATACTTCACTACTTAGCATGGTTCAGACAGCAACTTAATATTTACTGTTTACAACCCCGACAATAAGTATTTTAAATCAAATTTCCCGTCATTTCAAATTCACACACTTCTAAATATTCACTATCTTTAGTTACCCTGACGTAACGGCCTATTGTGACGTCATCACATTCAAATGTTCGAGAAGTCATACCGAAGACCCCTGGTATAAATTTACAGATGATGGGCGTGGTTGTTGTAGTAGTTGGATCAGACTCATAAACCAATATACTTATATCAGCCATTCTTTCATAAACATCTGTAAAACATACGTATATTAGATACAAAACAGTTACTTTATATTTATATCTTGAACCAAAGCATATCCATTTATACGATCAGAATAATAAAGTTACAGAAAAACATGTCTACAAAAGTAAAACAGAATAATGGAAATAGTGGACAGAACATCCGTATACATCAAGACAGGAATATGGCGGCATCATTAATTTGACATACTTGATTTGATAATGGTTTCGGTACACGGGCCTGTTATGATAATATATTATAAGATCAACTTACATTCCCGATGATCTCTGCGATTCACTATGGTAACACTGGTAATGTTATACATTAACTCAAGATCAACTTGTAACCATGAATTATGATCAGTACCGTTAGTAATACCGCAGCTTAATTTATATGCATCACCATTTCTATTTCCATCCACTGCCAGTGATGATGTCAATGTCGTAGAAGATAAATGTAAATGAGTTGAGCTTTGTGAAGTTGGTTTACCCAAGGCAATGTTCGGTCCATCTGAAAATATAAACAGTCAAAAACACACTTTTATGGATAACAATTACTATGGTTTATTTCACTGCGACGTTTCAACAAGATTTCACAAGTCGTTATCAAGCATATATACAAATAGATAAAAAATGGGAAAGATATGAATATAAATACAAACATCAGCCCGAACTATCCAATGGAATGCAAGGTGAGTGAGCATGATTAGCTATAACAAGCTATTGATGTAACAAAGGTGAATAATCGTATATATTAGAGTTGGCTTATTGTACAATTAAAAGATGAAACAGGGCATTAACCAAGATTAACAAATATTGAAACCATACACAGTGTACCATAACTGAAGCCAGTATATACTAAGATTACTAAATAAACACACATAAAGATCAAACTGGGGGTTTATAGAATTATATCAAACCATAATGTTTACATTGATTATAACAGTTAGGAAATATAGAATTTTACGGTTATGTTTTAAAGTTAAGTAATAAGTTGCATATATGTATTTACCAGGTGAATATATATCAAAGGGTTGAATAAAATATAAACAAATAATGATAAATTAAGCAGAAGGCCCTATGATGAAACCTTTTTATAATTATAAATATGAAAGGTATAACATAACATAAAATACTGTGAATAGCTAAATAAATTATAGAAATTAATTGAAACATACAAATTTTACATATTGTTAACAGAGGATTATAAAATGTGAGGGTTGTGGGTATGGAATATACAATAAATTCGGTATTGGAAAATGCCAGTAGCTAAATATGGTTTTGCATGGGGAATTACTTAGGGGGACTGTGTTACAATTTGATAATGCGGTCACATTTTATAATCCTCTGTTAACAATATGTAAAATTTGTATGTTTCAATTAATTTCTATAATTTATTTAGCTATTCACAGTATTTTATGTTATGTTATACCTCTCATATTTATAATTATAAAAAGGTTTCATCATAGGGCCTTCTGCTTAATTTATCATTATTTATTTATATTTTATTCAACCCTTTGATATATATTCACCTTGTAAATACATATATGCAACTTATTACTTAACTTTAAAACATAACCGTAAAATTCTATATTTCCTAACTGTTATAATCAATGTAAACATTATGGTTTGATATAATTCTATAAACCCCCAGTTTGATCTTTATGTGTGTTTATTTAGTAATCTTAGTATATACTGGCTTCAGTTATGGTACACTGTGTATGGTTTCAATATTTGTTAATCTTGGTTAATGCCCTGTTTCATCTTTTAATTGTACAATAAGCCAACTCTAATATATACGATTATGCACCTTTGTTACAGCAATAGCTTGTTATAGCTAATCATGCTCACTCACCTTGCATTCCATTGGATAGTTCGGGCTGATGTTTGTATTTATATTCATATCTTTCTCATGTTTTATCTATTTGTATATATGCTTGATAACGACTTGTGAAATCTTGTTGAAACGTCGCAGTGAAATAAACCATAGTAATTGTTATCCATAAAAGTGTGTTTTTGATTATGTTCCAATTACTAAATGCCATTCAAAGAATATAAACAGTCATATATTACAGGTAAAGATTATCATACAGAATTGGACTTTTCCATATACGTGTTACAGCTGTATATGGAACTGTTGTGATTTTGCCCTATATAATACAGATGCATTTCAGGATAACCGAGACTACTCCCACATTTCCATAGAGTCCCGTACTACCAGCGGGATTTAACCTATATATTGCTGTTTTGCCGTGACTACGGCTCAGATTAGGCTTAAGACTTCAAATAGATAACATTGATATTATTGCGGACGCCTTGGAACACGAAATGGGTTAGAGAAATACCCTCGATCATTACAGAACCTTAAAATGGATGTCAGTGGATCGAAATTAAAGACCACTTTAACAAAAGTATTACATCCATAAATATAAGACGAACATGAACAACAGGTATCGAACTTAAAGGGTAGTCCGTCACAAAGTCTATCAATTCCAAAAACAACCCCAACAAGCCAACAGTGAGGCTGATGTTCCGCCACCGAAATCTCAAGATAAACAGATGACACATATTAATTAATAGCACTTTATTTTTTGTCAAAAGTATCAAGCAATCAAGCTGATTATCATCTATACAGTAAGTTTCATCACCCTCTATCAGATAGAATCAAAGTTATCTTGTTCCAAGGCATCGACCAATGAAATTGCTTAACTCTGCTTAGCTTTAGCTCGAAATGTTAATCATTGAACTCAGTCAAGACATTCGCCTAACGAACATCTACATAAAGTTTAAACATTCTACCTCAATTAAAAGTAGAGTTGTTATGTTCCAAAGTCTTGACCAATCAAATTGCTTAACGCTCCTAAGTCTAAGCGGCAAATTCTCAAAGTAATGATATAATGAATCTAGTATAACAAAGTTTTAAATCGCTGTGTCAATTTCTATCTTCAACGAAACGTTTAATAATAATAATACGTATCAGCAATATAAAATATTTACACCGACGTGGTTTGTATTCGCATCTCATATCAATTATCTTACTTTGTAAAGATTTAGGGAGCCGCGGTTGCTCGGTGAGTAAGACTCGCATTCGGTTGCCTAAAGGACAAGTGTTCGATCCCAGTGTTGGTCGTGTAAGTTTCCTCTACCCATATAAGGGTGGTTTTCGACGTCATTAAGCTAATTGACCAATCGCTATAATTAATTACGTCATATGTGACCAATTAGATACTTGAACGTCCAAAGCCAAAGCTACAAATCCACCATATTTCTGAGCATTTTTCAGACAGCGGGTTTATTCCGAAGGAGAGGATGTAACAATCTCTATAGCGAGTCTGGCTGGACGGGGTTTGAGAGAACGACTTTATTGTAATATAATATGCATTGCACCATATGTAAGCAGTTTGATATATAAAATGTAAAAACGAACTATTGCATTGTTATTCCTGGTCAGACAGCCGTCTAAACTACGTAGATAATAAGCAGCAAATACACAACGTTTTGCTTTCTATTTTCAATTTTTTACTTTCTACTTCAGACTTTCTACTTTCGATTTGCTACGCATGATTTTCTAACGAATTTTTTTCTTTCTCCAATAGTATGGTGGCTGACGGAGGGCAAGTATTTTTCGCCCTTTTCACTTCTACAACACTACACACGACAGTGTTATGACAACTGGATATTATTACTCAATGTTCATAGCATCCAAAAATATACGTGGTCTTAACTGACTTTCTTATGGGCGCTTTCATAAAAGAAATATACGTGTTCTTAACTGAATTTCTTATGGACGGTTTCTTAGAAAAAGGAGAGCAACATTATTACACTATTTGCACATGGTGCTGATATGCACATGTATTTCGTGTTTCGTTATTCGTAAATAACAAAAACAAAAGTAGTTCGTTTTTCGATATTGGCGAATATCGAACAACTAGCTACTCTTTTGTCGACATTCAGATTTCAAATTAAAATAAAAAAAAAATAAAAAATAAAACAGATTTCTGGGATGGAAAGAGAAAAACAAAGAAAAACATTTCATGAAATCAAATAAAAAGGTTAACACGATAAATAACAAATTTGACCATTATATAAAAACAAGGAGAAAGTGCAGTTTTTATGTGAATCCACTGTCGGGTATCCTCATTTATGACATCTTTTGTTGTTTTTTGAAACCTGATTTGATCAAATGTGTTTTCGAGACATTCTGTAGATATACATCCATTAAATCCTCTTTTTTCGAGATTCGGGTCTGAATATCAAAAAACGAACTACATGTACTAGTTTTTCTTCATTCTCCAATACCAAATAACAAGGAGAAAGTGCAGTTCTTATGAGAATCCACTGCTCAGGTATTCTCATTTATGACATCTTTAGTTCGTTTTAGAAAACATATTGAATGCAATGTGGTTTGGAGACATTCTGTAGATATACATGATTAAAATCTGCTATTTTGAGATTCAAGTTAGCCAATATCAAAAAACAAGAAGAAAGTGTAGTTTTTTATGTGAATCCACTGCTCTGGCATCCTCATTTATGATATATTTAGTTCGTTTTAAAAAACTTATTGAATGAAATATGTTTTTATTATTTATTATGTTACATATATTATTTGATTTAATAAAATTTGTTTCTTAGTTCTTAATAAATCCCTGAAATCTGAATATCGAAATAACGAAAAACGAGCTAACCCCACTCTGCCTTTACAGTTGTGATAAAATAGAAAATGAGGCGAATCAACTCTTATAATATAAAATGGCTTAAAACGGGTGACATAGTTTCATAACTTACTTGGAAGTCGTTTACATCCGTTCACATTATACGTACTCTGCTGACCAGAAAAATCGTCAACTAAAAGATAAAATGATCATTATTTTGAAGACAGAAACCCGCCCAAACAGTGGAAATTGTACACGGTATATGACCCGATAATTCATTAAGAGCAGATGTTCATAGATACTATAACTAAATATTGTTAACGTATTTTTTTAAGAAATTATATCATAGGTTATAGGATATCCAGTCTATGTTCAACTTAGTAAAAGAAAATGAAATTAAATGAAATGGGGTTTAACGTCCTACTGTTCTCTTCCGAACTGGGTTAATGAAGACGGCGATACGCCATACAGTGTGCTATGAGGGAAATTTTGCCCGGACAGCGGCACTATGGCCTACTAGTCGTCCCATCCGAACGACTAGACAGCTGTCCTTGTCAGGCACTCCGTCCTGCGTCACTGACAAGGGTGAAGTTCAACTTTGTGTTTCAGAGTGGCGCATTATTGTACTTATGCTTTTGCCCTTGAATTTCCGTCAAAAAGGAAAAACCCAAACAATTATTGTAGCTTGATCATGGCTATTTTGTGTTTGTTTCAATGATGCTAAATACATGTACAATAATAATATTACCCACCTTTATGACCTGTTATCTCAACTTCACATAAAGTCATAAACTCTGATTTCTCGATAAAAATCTTAACAAATCGCCCTGTAACCCCAACTTGACATTTGATTATGGTAGGTCCAGTTGGTAGAAGTCCAGGTATGAAGCCACAACAGATAGGATTAGTTGCTGTAGTATACATCAAGGGGTTATAATTGTAAAGTTCGATGTTCACATCATGTAGACGTTCAGCTAAAATAAATATTATTTATTGATCAAATAATGTATGTTTCTCACTTCTTTTCATCTCGTTGGTTTGATGCCCTAATAATCTAACATGTGCGCTTTGGATCATGAGGTCTGTTATTGAATCAATTGCGTGGTTTCAACTTCCAGCTGGGGGCTTGGGTGGCCGAATGGTTATCACGTGCGTGCTGTATCATAAGGCCTGTCATTGGGTCAACTGGCGTGGTTCGAATCCCCGGTTGTACGTGACAAGGAGTAGGGTCGCCTGTCCAACCCCGTGGGTTTTCTTCGGGTCCCCTGGTTTCCTCCCACTGCTAAAGACCCAGTTCGGAGCAGAAGCGCAGGACATTAAACCCCCATTTCATTTCATTACTTCCATAGATCAATGGATAACATCTTCATTATAAAAATCCAAGATTGTTTGCGGGATGATATTAATTATTTTTCATTACGGTATGATCATTATTCTTTTAACTAGTTACTCTAATTAAAAGTCAACGGAGCTATGTTTTTGTCTTTGACAAGAATGATTTTAATGAAATAAGCCAACTGTAACATTTTAATTTTAACAATGCGTTGTTTATTTCGGTTTACTTATGGTATCCATGGCAACAACACAAAACAAAGGTTAAATATAGAGTATCAATGATATTAAACATACATTATGCAAGAGCTAAATCTGATTATTGCAAGTCCTAATTTAGGCTTCAGATGTTATAGAAATTATAAATTAGATCTTTATTTAAACAAGCCCAAAATCAACTCTGTAGACCCACGGATTGCTCGGCTACAGCTTGGATTTAAATAGGATTTGACTGACAGATTTAATCAAAAATGGTGCCCCATGCGGAGATTATTAACCGTTACGTTGACATCATCAGTTAGATCGAGGCTAAATGATAGAGTGTACGATGTGAGGCCGCTGTTGAGCGATGCCGCATGTCAGTCAATTTGATTGAAAGTTCGATATATACGGCCTTGATATTATGTTCAGTTGTGGTTAAAATGAGAGTTTGGATGTTGGTATTATACGCTCTTTTGTCACTTGCGTATTATGGAAATTGATAAACATCGCAGCGAACACCACCCTAGTTGAATTACAGCCCCATTGGATCACAGTAGTGTTTCCTATTGTCTGCTTCGGGAGTCACGTAGTCACGTTACAGTACAAGAGTACACGCAGGCTAACAAGAAGTCGGCTATAATTATGCCTCATTGATTTGGTCCATTCCTTTCAAACTTTCGCTTCTTATCTATATAATAAAAGTCTTATTTTTAATTTGTAGTAAAAATAAATGTGATACGAATTGAACTGCAACCCCGTCTCAAGCCATTGAAAACGTTACTTGATAATCGAGATTATGTCGGTGGAGTTAACGCCTGTCAATCAAACGATCGGCCAAGGTGAAGATACATTTGACTACCATTTCTATATTATATACACACGACGTTTCAACAAGATTTCACTGGTCATTATCAACCATACAAATTACAAATATGCTTGATAACGACCAGTGAAATCTTGTTGAAACGTCGTGTGTATATAATATAGTGATTGTTATCCATAGAACTGTGTTTTGTTATATTATGTTCAATCACTAAATGCCATTCAAAGATTATATCAGACATTAGGTTAACATGTAAACAATAAAAGAATGCTTATAGAAAAGTTGTTTTGGTGTAGCAAACCAGACTAGATAGAGGTAGAGAGACTAAACATAGGTAGAGAGACTGTACAGAGGTAGAGAGGCTAGGCAGGAAGAGAGACTGAACAGGGATAAATAGACTGTACTGAGGGGGGGGGGGGCTGTACAGAGGTAGAGACTGTACAGAGGGCGAGAGACTAGGCATGGAGAGCAACAGAACAGGAGAAAGTAGAGAGCGAGTGGACTGGTCGCTGAAGCCTTAGATGTGCGTTTGGCTGTACCGAGGCTGATCTTGGTGGTCGTAGTATATATTCATGTTTTTAAGAGTCCGTATTTCTTTGATTTCTTACAGATGGTTCCAAAGATGGTGATCGGGTAGCTTCGGCTACTGTCACGCCATCTGAGACCATTTCTGTTCGTCTTCCTCCTGCTGCTTCCATTTTTACAGCTGAACTCCAGGCCATCTTTCAGGCTTTGGAGTTCATTAAATCCTCTTCATCTTTAAAACACATTATATTTACTGATTCTTTGTCCTCTTTACAGGCAATAAATAATAAGCAGCTTGTACACCCTTTAGTAGCAGACATTTATCGTCTGCTACTATCACACGAGTTTAAGGGTAAGGACACCGTCCTTTGCTGGCTCCCCAGTCATGTTGATATTAAAGGGAATGATCAAGCAGACTTAGCTGCCAAGTCTGCTTTAGATCTTCCCATGTCACAATTTCTTTTACCTTTCACCGATTTTAAATCGTCCATTAATTTTTTTATATATGACAGCTGGCAACGGTCTTGGGATCTTGCAGACACAAACAAACTTCATCACATTAAGCCTCTCTTAGGAGATTGGCCAAGCTCCTATAGAACCAACAGAGGGGATGAAGTTGTTTTGTGTCGCTTTCGCATTGGTCATACTTTTTTAACTCATATTTTCATTTTAAAGCGAGAGCCTCAACCAGAATGTGAACACTGTCACGCTCCTTTGACAGTTTACACATTTTGATTGAGTGCAAGCATTTCAAGGATATTAGATCAGTTTTTTTTACCGTTGTCAGTCATTACCTCAGATGTTTACCCAATCGGGTTTATATGGTAAAGCGTTAGACTTTTTAAAAGAGACAGGATTTTATCATAAATTTTAATTGTATATATATATATCATATCATGTTTGTATTTAATATTTATAGGCATAAAAGTTATATTTTATTTTTAATTGTATTAACTGTGATATTGTTTTTATTTATGCATATAACGTTTTTCTGTGATATAATTTAGCCTGTCTCGTAATATTCACCATATGTTTGGCGCAATTTAGCCCGGTTGGAGCTGACGTGCCATAAAACCACATTTCATTTCATTTCATTTTTAAAATAAAGGTTTGTTTAACGGTCAATATATGAATTTTTCAGTATTAATTTTAATTCAGTTTTAAAAGGGTTTAGTTCTAAATGCAATGGTTTACTTACGGTATTGATCTGAATCGATTGTATTATGTATGGTGACATATAATACATGGTAAGTATCGGATAAATCCACCATGAAATATGGACTGAAATCTCCCTCATTGGTTTTAAAACATGTAGACATGGTATCACCATCAACAGCTAAACTGCTTCCATGATGCGTATCCACAGAACTGTTATAGGTAGACTTACTAAAGGCTATGTTCTCGCCTGAAACAAATTAGATGTATATTTAAGCGTTCGGTCAAACTAAATATTATTGATACAAAGCCAAGGCCTAGATAAACCATCTCCCCTATCAAGGCGCACATTAGATAATATATCCATTATCAATTCAGATGGTTTGCTGGTTATCATAGCGAAATTTGGTAAAAAATAAATGAGCATATACAAAGCTAAACAATGAATGTTTCTTGATAATACTGCAAATAATAACAGATTTTAAACTTTTACAATTTTCTAAAGTACTAAGTGTATTTAACGTTCAGCATGTTTAAAATCTGATTGATCTGCCTAGACTCTTTGCTACTTTAAATGGCAACAGAACTAGTCTAAAAATCATATAATAATAATAATAATAATACTTTATTTATATAGCGCCAACAATTCAGCTCAGCTGCTCCTGAGTGCTTTACATAAGTACAACTAATATAAAATTATAACAATCACAACACATTAATCCATAAATATAAGACATAAACAAAAAACAGAGAACATTATTTAGTATACATGGTAAAAGTCTGAGACAAACACAGCTAGAACCGTATTTAATTAGTTGTATACTTGAGGTTAGGTTTTGAGATACTTTTTAAAACCTTTAATAAAATTTGCGCTTTTGGTTTCGCTTGATATTGAATTCCATAACTTCGGAGCACCTATTGCGAAAGATCTATCACCGGAGTTGGTTTTTGAAAAAGGCTTAATTAAGAGGTTGTCTGATTGTGATCGAATGGTTCTGCAAGGTTTATTAATATAAATTCAAGCACACGTGTTCGTCAATCATGTCGTATCAAACAATGTCCTTAAAAGTGACATCTACTAATGAATTCAGTTATAATCGTTCTCATTTCAACTTACCAATATTACCTATTTTGAACATTTTCATTCCAGCATCATCTTGAAGTTCTGAATCTGTTATTAGTTGATGATAAATGTTACATTGTTGTTTGCCAGCATGAAAAGCGAATATTCCACAGAATGGATCATCTTCACAAACAATAGTGCAGAAAAGAACATGATCAACTGTTAATGTATTGAATGGTGTCGGTCCTGTTTTATCTTGGTTCATGAGGATATAGTTCATATCTGGTATAAATGCGGCGACTGTTTGTAAAATTATAAAACCTATAATTAACCACTGTATAAACATCTCAGATTATTTTCAAGAATTGGCGTGATTCCCGCTGCTTACTATAAATATGTCTTATCGGAACCGAACTCGACTGCAGAATAACACCTAGAATAATTTATATCATAACCGGAACGAACTAGGCCTAAGTATTATATCTAAAACGGTAAATAGTCTCTGTAATTTAGCAGTGCGTATCATGAATCGATCGGTAGTTTTTAAAAAATCCGACGACAATCTTTAATTAGTTAGAGATATTGCAATTATCTATTTGAAATAAAACTAGTTATTTTTTCCTTTTATTTCAGGAGTGTAAGTTACACGTAGTCAATTATTCCCTTTCCATTTTCCTTCCCTTAATTGGTTGCTAGTTTGGTCTAGAGTTGGAGAAGAGGGACCAAACTTGCAATTTCATAGCAGTTTTAGGTAATACTGATGATATTAAAGCGGAGTGATAGGAATGTACTGTGTCTTTATACCGTATAAAATATTAAGAAACAACACTACCGAAATCAAGTTTTAAAGAAATCAAGTTTTAAAGCCGTTTAAAGAATTATTGAAATGGAATGTCAACCCCTATTGTAATCAATGATATTTAAATAAACGTGAAGTATTTTATTACAATAGGGGTTACGTGAAATTTTATTACAATTATTACATTTATTACAATAGGGGTGAATATTAACTTCGGGGTAAAGTGAAATGTTATTACAATTATTACATTTATTTCAATAGGGGTGAATATTATAATAGGGGTTAAGTGCTATTTTATTATAGTTATTAAAATAGGGGGTTGTTATTACAATCAGGTGGCTTCAATATTACAATAGGGGTTAAGTGATATTTTATTATATTTATTACAATAGGGGGTTGTTATTACAATAATGTGGCTTCAATAAGGGCTTGTCTATCGTAACGCATCGCGCGACAGTGGGAACCTAGGTATTGCATTAACTGTTTATGAAGTGTTCATTCTTATTATAATTTTTTCCGACGTGGTTTCCCCTGGTCAGTGGTGCAGGACGGAGTGTCTGACAAGGACAGTTATTTAGACGTTCAGATGGGACGAAAAACGGAGGTCCGGTGTATACATGGGCTGGCACGTAACAAATCCCTTCACAGTTGGAATTCGATATAAGAGCAAACCATAGTGCCCTGTCCGGGCAAAATTTCTCTCATAGCACTCTGTGTGGCATAGGCGGGACTTCATTAGCCCAGTCGGGGAAGAACAGTAAGACGTTAAATCCAATTTTATATCATTTGGTATCTAAAATTATCCTTCCAATTTGTTAAGCAATTGGTCTCTAGAATGATATTATGATTACTAGTAATTGTTGTATAGAGAAGATCCATCCGCTAGGGCCTATACACCTGGACAAATAAGTTAGAAAACGCGAAGAAATAAACCAAATAATGGGTTTAATAATAATACTCTTCCATACAAATGATTGACCTTTCGTGGGTGACTGCAATGCTCCAACACCAAGCTATCACTATGCACCATGACCGCGCCCTCACCAAACAACCCCAACCCCGTCCCTATTTTTCAAAATTAAGTATCTGCACTTATAATGGTTATTTATAATCGGTCTCTCGCAACATTGACTAATTATCTGTGAGAGGGATATTATCAGAAGCGATGGCAGATATGCTTCTGCAGGTATGTCCTTCAAAGCTATTAGCCGTCAACTAGGCTGCCATTACAAAGTCATCAGTTGTGATTCAGAAACTAATGTTGCGATGGACCAACCATGTTCCGCATTTGCATTTGCAACGCGTTCTCACCTCAGGCCACAATGGTTTCCCAATCGCCGTATGTCCACCAGACTGTCGTGAAGCCGTTGCGTCTCGCACATATACAGACCAGACATGTCCACGCTACAGGACAATCTTACTGCCGACCAATACATTCGCATTGTCATGGAATCGGTTATATCCTCCCCCATTTATTTGGACAACCACGCACTCGCCACAGCAGCAGAGCTACATGTATACATTCACAACAATAATTAGATATCTTTGCCATGACCAGATATGCACGTTGATTATTTTAACTTGTTTTTACCGATTGTATTCAAGTTTATACAGACACTTCATTGGTATGCATTGTATTTATCCAGGAAGGGGGTGGGGTCTTGGTCTTATCTTTTTAAGAATTTCTGTTGAGACAACCATCCAAAGTACATGATAATACGTCTAACTGTACAGGAAGATAACACTTTTAATTCGTGCAAATAACCCTTTTCGAGGCGGGGGTTTGGATGGCCGAATGGTTAGCACGTGCGCGTTGTATCATAAGATCTGTCACTGAGTCAACTGGCGTGGTTTCGATTCCCCGGTTGTACGTGACTAGGAGTAGGGTCGCCTGTCCAACCTCGTAGGTTTTCTCGGGGTCCCCCGGTTTTCTCCCACTGCTAAAGACCCCTACTTTTTAAAAATTATCTCCCTTTTATTAAGAACTTTTCAATAATTGGTTCCATATCTTTACATCAAAAATTGTGGTAAAAACACTATGGCTAGATGCCACCGATTACACCCAGGGGTTTCATTAAATATTACTGTAAGTGGGTAAAGTATCAAAGTAGGCGGATAATCGATAATCTGCTTATTCAACGAAAAGAACAAAGGAAGATTTCCCGTCCATGTTATAATTATTTATACAGTATAACATTTAGCTCTTAAATAATGTATTTATAACCAGTATAACATTCAGCGTGATTGAACATTAGCGATACAATCTTAATACATTTCAATTACATTCTGCATGAATTAATTTTAGCGATAAACGATTAATGCACATGGATGATGATTTGGCAGCCATTTGATTGTAACTTAAAAATTCTATTCAACTTCACGTATCCTTTCAAACGGTTCAGTCGCAAAAATTAATAATTTATATATTTTGTTTGAAAGAAAGTATTTTTTTACAGCAGCTGCAAAAGAAATTGTGATCGTTTTTTGATTTCATATATACCATACGAATCCAAACCAACCTTATATGAATATTATATGTCTTGTTGCTATGTATTTGTATCTATATTGTTGTTATATATTTGCCATTGACATATGGTATATCAAACTTGAAAATTGTTAAAAATTGGAAAATAAAAATGAATTTTCCTCGACCTTACTGTGACACCTGTGGTAAAATCAGGTAAATGGATCTTTGATATGTTAAAGCCCATATAATTGCCTACCGAGATGTGACCTTGAACTTGACAAAAGCCCTGAAGGTCATACCACGACAAGCCAATTTGTGTTTGACCTAATATCCAGATTATGTTCATGGGTCAAAAGAACATTAACTGACCATCAAATCTACTGAGTGAAAAATAACTCCGAAATAAAATTTCTTTTTCAAGGGAAATGTTCGACTCTTTAGCATTGACTATATATATAATAATAATAGAAAAAAGAAATACAACGTTTTACGAACATTATTGGAAGGTTTTTTTTTTCGTTTACTTTCAACGTTTTCAGATTAGGACAACAGAACGTTTTAAAATTGAAATATAACATTATCAATATAACGTCACAAAAAATATTTTACTAACATTCAAAGAACCGTAAGTTAAAACGCTACAACAGTTACCTTAGAAGAACATAATTTACTGAAGTTTACAGGTTGTCTTACCAGGCTTGGGAAATAACGTTGAACCAGGTGGTTCAATGATATTTAAATAAACGTGAAGTATTATTACAATAGGGGTCGATAGGAACTTTATTACTATAGGGGTTAAGTGAAATTTTATTACAATTATTACATTTATTAAAATAGGGTTAAGTAATATTTTATTACAATTACAAGGACAACCCTATCGTAACGCATCGCGCGACAGTTGGGACCTAGGTATTGCATTAACTGTTAATACAGTGTTCATTCTTATTAAAACATTTCCGATGTGGTTTCCCCTTGTCAGTGGTGCAGGGCGGGGGATCTGACAAGAACAGTTGTCTAGACGTTCAGATGGGACGAAAAACCGCGGTCCCATGTATACATTGGCTTGCACGTAAAAGATCCCTTCGCAGTTGGAATTCGATATAAGAGAAGACCATAGTGCCCTGCCTGGATGAAATTTCTCTCATAGCACTCTGTATGGCGTATCTCCGTCTTCAATAGCCCAGTCGGAGAAGAAAAGTAAGGCGTTAAATCTCATTTCATATTATTTGGTATCTAAAATTATACTTTCAATTTTGTTAAGCAATTGGTGTCTAGAATGATATTATGATTACTAGTAAATGTTGTATAGAGCAGATTCATCCGCTAGGACCTATACACCTGGACAAATAAGTTAGAAAACGCCTGAAGAAATAAACCAAAAAATGTCGCTGTTACTGTCGAGTTTTACATTAATAATGGGTTTAATAATAATACTCTTCCATACAAATAATTGGTCATTCGTGGGTGACTGCAATGCTCCAACGCCAAGCTATCACCATGCACCAACCCTGTCCCTATTTTTCAAATTAAGTGTGTACACTAACATAAATAGGGTATATATGGGTTATTTATAATCGGTCTCTCGCAACATTATTTGTGAGAGGGATATTGTCAGTTGTGGTTCTGAAACTAATGTTGCGATGGACCTACCACGTTCCGGGAAACCTAAAGTGAAGTCACAAAACGAACACAAGGTGCAGATGCACCTAATAGGACGCCAGCATTTGCAACGCGTTCTCACCTCAGGCCACAGTGGTTTGCCAATCGCCGTATGTCCACCAGACTGTTGTGAAACCGTTGCGTCTCGCACAAATACAGACCAGACATGTCCACGCAACACGGCAATCTTACTGGCGACCATGTACATTCGCATTGTCATGGAATCGGTTACATCCTCCCCCATTTGGACAACCACGCACTCGCCACATGTCTCAGTCACAACAATAATTAGATATCTTTGCAATGACCAGATATTTGTCCAGATTTAAATCCACTGGAGCACATAATTATATGAGATATCATTGTTCATCGGAAAGATACAGTCGTACAGAACTTGCAAGAAATGGAAGCAGGATTATAAACAGCTAAAGACCCCTACGCGCAAGCAAATTATTGAAACAAATTTAAACCATATGTTAGTCCTGAAATGACCTAGTTTGTGTTGAGTGGACGTTGAACTCCATTTCTCTCTCTCCCTTTTCGAGACACCATGCCTGTATGACGCGTTTTCTTTGTCTTTAGGACTTGGACTGGCAACCATGACTTTTTAAGGAGCTATATGTCTATTTTTGGCAACTAGAATTGGGTCGCAACGCATGATAATATATTATGAGTGTATATAAACTAATTTACATGCAATCGTTTATGTTTTTGCTTTAATTTCTAATCATGCAGTTATGTTCAGGCGAAATACACGAAGAGGCCAAAATGAATGGCAGTCTTTGGCGTCTGGTTATTCCATTCTACACAGGTAGTATTCTCCTGTGTGATATATTAAGTCTTGTTACAAATAGAGCAGGAAAACATTCTGGCACGCGATTTTCGTTTTGTCTTATATACAAGTATTGGATATCAGAAGCCCATGTTTTCTTGGTAAGATAACAACATCTATATTGTGGGTGATACTGAGCTAGCGATTTTTTTTCTGAAACACTCTTCCATGATATCTCCCAGTTTGTCTTGCGGAAGTTTTAAATAATCCATAAATGTTGTGCTTTTTATAATGAGTTAATGTGTTTCTTAGATGAAGTAAAAAAAAACTAAATCATTTATATTTTATGAGTTATATTTTTATGGGAAACAATCACTGGTTTTATTCTAAAAGCACGATAATTAAGTAACACTGCCATTGTCAAACAATAAAATAAATCAATAGAATCTAACAATGATGTTTTAAAGTGGCGCTGTTTCGATCCTCCGCTTGTTCGTGACAAGGAGTAGGATTGCTTGCCAAACCTCGTGCGTTTCCTACGACAGCTAAATACCCCTACGCACAATAACGGAAAACGAAAAACCAGCCAGAAGTACACAAAAATCGAGAGATCAATTTTTCAAGCACATTGTTTGCAAGAAATTTTAACAGGTCGGGTACGAAATGAAAATTAATGCAGTTATTTATAAATACAAATCGCCCGATTGCCGTTTGAGGGACACGGCCAAAATGTCAAATAAAAAATATAATGTGACTTGAGTTTATTTATAGAGCTTCCTGAATAAACTATAATTATCTCGTAAAAATGTTAAATAGCGAATAATAAAAAAACAAAGGAATGCACCGACTTTTTCCATTTTTCTCGCTTCCTCTCGTGACGGTCAATTATTTTTATGAATAGTTTGTTTCGAATAGATATCATCTCCCAGCCACATATAACAACTTTTCAACTATAGAGGAATTATCTTTTCTTTTTTTTATATACGTCAATATTTACAAGCACATGTTACGTACATTTATATCATAAAAATAAAATAGATTGTTCTGTATAAACGGTTAATCAAGCGGGTTCCTACTATACACAGATCTAAGTACATTTATCCATCAATGGGGAATCGGTATGGATGAAGTCTTAAAAAGATATTTCCATTTATTTATGTATAATTCTGGAGATATCTCAATTTCCAATTTAGCATCATTTTACCCTTATAATGGTCAGTCTGTGCCTTACTTAGTCTAACGATCATTTGGAATAAATCGATGAATGTGAACTTCATTTCATTTTGTCATTTGTTTCTTCGTCAGTTTCATTAGGTGACTTTAATAACACTTAAAAATCAAATATCCCCTACTTTTTTTGAATAGTATATATACACGGAATTGGTTTCTATGACACAATTCTCTATATCTTCAATGACAAAATCATCAAATTCGTAATAGACCTTCCGAAATGCAATGAAGTGTAATAGACCGTCCGAAATGCAATGAAGTGTGATAGACCGTCCAAAATGTATTTCATTTTGCTTATTTATTGGGGTTGTTTCAGATTGAACAGGTAAAAGCCAGAATTGTTGTGTCTGAACCCGATAGGTTACTAGCCAATCTGACCAAAATAACCAAACAATCTACATTAGAGAAGGGCGAAATTCTTCATATGATAAGTGCTATGAAAACCCTGACACAAATTACAAATGAAACAACCCATAACTCGCCCTCAGCCCAGAATAAAACTAACATTTTGCTAAGGTAAGTGATTACACTATTAGCCTATATATTATAACTCTAATTTTAAGCTCTTGATCAGTGATCAATTTGAGTATTTGTGGGGTAGATACAAAGTATATAAACATTTTCACTTTCTACTGGAATCTTATTTGTTTGTACAAATCGTGAGTTCAGTTGTATTGGTATTCATATTTGTAGGAATCAGTAATACTGGTCAGCACATTATTTGACTCTGAGCAATCTGAAAATATGAAGACACTTGAATACGAGGTAACAATATTCATAATTTACATATTATAGTCACAAGACATAGAGCAATTGAAGGTCGTTTGCCTAAAATTTAAAGAAACCAAATTCCATGTGAACAAAAATCCGGTGGTATTTATTTGTGAAGGATCATGCCCATCGGAGACATCAGTAGACTAAGCTATTTTCTTTTATTTTTGTTGAACGTTTTTAAAACTATTTGGTGACTTTATTATCATATACGAAATATCTATAATTTGTTCCCTCATTTAGAATAGCAGTATAATCCAAGATTTAATGGAAACAATGGACAAAGTGAGTAAACTAGTTGGGGAAAATCTACCGGATAGAAATTCCGAGACATTTCAATCCGAAAATATTGGTAAGATTTATAATATAAAGGGTGTTCAATACAAAATCAATTAGTGATTACTAACAATGGGCTATTTCGTTTTGCAATATACTAAAATATTATTCAATAAAAATAATCGTGATTATTATTGATGCGCTATGTCGTTTTCTAACATTAATATATGTTTCGAAAATATGATTATTTTGTGTTTACAAATTGACGAGGAACCGGAAACATACCTGTTGATACTGATACAAATTCTGGACAAAATGCTCAAAGAGTAAAGTGGCTATTGCGTCGTTGTTTCGTAGTGTGTTTGCTGGCTGTCAAAAAACAAAGGCATGGGCGTGGCAGTCGTCCTGTAGTGCATGTGCCAGTTGCGGAAGCGTCAGGGACACCGGGTGAAGGCGACATAGATGCCTGTCCAGTTCATCCCAAGGATATTCAATCGGGTTGACATCTAGCGATCTTGGTGGCTATAACAGCAAATTGATGTTCTCATTCTGTAGGAAATCAATTATTACACGTGCCGTTTTACGTGCTCTTAATCATCCAAAATGGGAAGCATGTCGCTGTTAAGAATTCCATCCCGGAAGCAAACAGTTGTTAGGTTACTTTGTACGAGAACAAGTTCACTTCTGCTGGTGTAGGAGATGGCTTCCAACATCATGACATACCTCTACCGAATGTGCCAACTTGCTCAAAGCAGTTGTTGGCAAAACATTCATTGCGACGCCTGTACATATGCTGTCTTCCATTTCGTGGTTGTAAATGACAACGTGACTTGTTGCTTAACAATAATCGTCGCCAGTTTCCAAAGTCACACCCCTGTTTATTCATGCATCAGTGAAGCCGTAAACGTCGAGGCCGAGGTCAACAGGACGGGGTCAAAATAGGGTTTGTTAGCTTATAAATCAGCTTCTCGAAGTCGGTTCCGAATTGTTTGTGCAGACATCTTCACATAATTGGCTCTCGTCAAGTAATGAATTGTACTGCAGTTGTTATACGGCTTCTTCTCCTTCGGGGACGGTTTTATACTGATTAGAACTGCTGGTACTTACCTCATAGGCCTGGAATAGTGCTCTGATGCACGTCCGTGTGGCGTATGACAACATACTGCGATTAACCTACCCGGAGGTGGATTCGGCGAGTTTAGTCTTGGTTTCTTGTCACTGTCGTCATTGCGAGCATCGTAGCTTTAAATTCCCACCACTACTGAAATGTTCTTCCCCTACTTTGGCGGGCATTCGAAAAAAAATCTGAACAGTTCACACCCGTTTCCTGCAATGTACACACAGCTTGTGTTTAGATGACATTTGGGCATTCAATCCCATTGCAGAAACATGGGCATGCGGCAACATTGTACAAATAACGATATTTTGTAAAACCTTTTTTCTTCTGTCCACATCACCTATGCGTTTATTGTTTGACTGGGTATAGTTATCAAACATACTTAAAGCGTCGTGATTACGTAGTGTGTTTGTTGGGTATAATATTATTATTATAATCGTGATGTGCATGATTACAGTACTATCTGTATTAATATCAACTCTAAACAAGGCGATATAGAACTAATATCAACCCTAATCCGTGAAACTGCTTACTATAATTAATCTGATCATTTGCAATAATTGCTGAACACAATATTTGTCGTGTTGCATAATGGAGATGATTTGGACTATTTGCATTCAAGTATGTTACACTACCTATAGGTGTAGGTGTTATTCTCACTTTTAACAGCCATAACAACATAGTTATGATCAGAGTAATTTAAATATCATAACAAGCTAATGGTAATTATTATACTCTAAAAGACCATAATAATAAAGTTATGGTAATTTAAAAGATCATAAAATATCATAACACGATAATGATAATTTAAATGACCAGAACAAGCTAATGATAAAGATTGTACTTTATCATAACAAACTAGTGATAATATAAAAGATCATAACAAGCTAATGATAAAGATTGTACTTTATCATAACAAACTAGTGATAATATAAAAGATCATAACAAGCTAATGATAATTTAAAAGATCATAACAAGCTAATGGTAATTTAAAAGGTCATAACAAGCTAATGATAGTTTAAATAATCATAACAAGCAATCATGATTATTGTATTTTTGTCAATTTAAATGTATGGAAAAAGATTCATAATTGATGGTATGTAACAACTTCCAGGCCGGACATGGAATTTATTTAATTTTATTTGCAGGTTAGAGAGGGCTTGGCCATACATCATCGACTTCTTTCAGGACCGTCAAGTTCAAGGTCAATGTCTGAAAATGTAAGTAGAAACTTTGTGTAAAGAGTAGGCGATGAGTGTGTGTGTGTGTGGGGGGGGGGGGGGGTCGGGGCATAAGCCCCGTTATCGATGGAAGTCGTAGGTTTGGTCTCCATCTCGGCTTGTATATAACAAGGTGGAATGAATGAAATTGGGTTTAACGTCCTACTGTTTTGCTCCTGTACTGGGCTAATGAAGACGATCATACGCCATACAGTGTGCTATGAGGGAAATTTTGCCCGGGCAGCGGCACTATCGCCTACTCTTATATCGAATTCCATCTGCCAAGGGATCTTTTACGTGCATTCTAATGTATACACGGGACCTCGGTTTTTCGTCTCATAGGGAAATGTAAATTCATACAGGATTGTGCTTAGCTGAGTAATTGATCCCTGCGTAGGCAGTTTATCTGCTAGAGTCGAAAGATTATAAAATCCCTACAACATGACGTCATAATTTTAAGTAAAACCAATGTAATGATTTACTTAAAGGAATGATTCATGTATTCATGTAAACAAGACATTCTCCGGGAAATACATTTTAATGTGTACTTCTGGTAATTGAAATGTTTTGTCCACTAAAACAACAATATAACGGCAATACAAATTGGTATCCGAATGTGTGACGTCATCCAGTGAAGAACCAGTTAACTGTTGGCAAACACAGCCTTGTCGCTGAAATTTTATGACCGGTACCAATATTTCTCAACCAGAGAATAGCCCCGTTCCTTTCCGCTGGTATTCGATGTGGGTTTGGTTATTTTAAAGTGGACCCAATTCCGATTTTGCCGGTCTTATTTAAACACTCTAACGTTTTACATTTAGGCATGTCGTCTTTAATGCTAGTCCATTCTAACGACAACAGTTAATCTAAATTTTGAGTGGTTGAGTATTAAGGAATACCAGAATATGTTGCTGTCATTATATTATTGTAATAGAGCATGTTAGCAAAATAACATGCTTGAGTGACCTTTTCCTTTAACAGATTTGACGTTACTCTGACTGCAAATTAACCATTTTGACCCTTCATCAATTTCAGCATAGGCGTCTTTGCAGGAAGTGACGTAACGGGAAAAAAACTGAAACGAATTCTGGTGCTCCTAAATATGGTGAAACATATGCGGATTAAACACTGGACAATGATGATCTTTCATCTCCCATGGTCATTGAAATGTAAATTGGTATAACCCAAAAAGAAGGGATGGCCAACTTTTGACAATAATACCATATTGTATTCCGAGCTGCACTTCAAAAGACCTGCAATGGAGCATGATATAGATTTTATTGATGATTAATTGCATGACATTTTGTTTTTATTATTTAATTGTTCCTAGAAGCACCCACAATGCCTCTATAAAGAATGTATAATCTCATTTAATTTGATATTATTATTGTTATATATTTAAGATAAGCGTTCAATTTGCTGAATATTATTGATATGGTTTTAATCGCCTTTGACCAAGTTAATTTGATTTGATTTTATTTAAATCTAATATTGTTATATTTTACCTTATATTATAATGCTTTTGATCAACACAATGCTTAGGAAATATTGATGTACTGCACCTAAATAATCAAGCTGATCACCAGTGAATATTCGCTAAGCCGCTACAATCACTGATAAGGATGACATCGATGCGACGTAATGAGCCACAAATATTAACTTTTTTCCTCCGACAAATTAAATTCTAAAACATTTCTTTATGTATCAGGAAAATAAATAAAGACGTTTGAAGTATTTGGATGTAAAAATTATTTCCTATTTATTGTAAATGGATATTAAAATGAGTAAAAGGCAACATTCTGCCTGAACAGTAACGTCATGTGTAAAGAATGCATGCGCCATTGAGCCAATGATTGACGTCGCGTGATGTAACGTCACGTGTTGAAGGCAGTCATATTTTACAGAGATATTAGAAGACTTTCGTAATCCTCTGTGAAACAGATTGCCTGATTGCTAGATATTACGTTATGTAGATTTCAGTGTACAAATATTCTGTACATTAATTTGATTTTTTAAAATTTATATCTAATATTGTTTATATTTTACTTTAGATTATAAAGCTTTGATCTACATATTGTTTTGGAAAATATTGATATACTGCACCAAAATAATACGTTATGTAGATTTCGCTCTACAAATATTATGTAAATTGTAGATTACCTTTCTTAAGGAATTCATTTGAAAACCCCAAATAAATGTATTTACACAATTTTATGATGTCCATTCTTGTAAAAATGGATATATTTATTAGGGATTTTATTATTTTTCGGATTTTTTTAGAGACTACAAATGGTCATTATATTCAATCAAATAAACAATATTGTTGTTCATCGGTGGGGACGTTTTTATTTGACAAAAACTGTATTTTTAACCTTTAACAAAACTGTCTATTCCTTAATTGTTAAGAATTTTAATAGTAAGAAGATATACGATCAGTGGATATATAAAAACAATTTCGGGTCCATTGTCCCGAAATAGCCAATTTCGCATGAGTCTAATCATAATTTAAGGCTTGGCCAATGGTTAATTGCTGTCCATTTTCTGAACTTGTGCCATGGGAGTGGTTATGAAGTTTTTATTTCTATAATAAATTTAATCGATTTTGGTGACCACATTGATATCGTTATTTTGACAAACACTGTATATTTGATTCGTGATTGCAAAATATATACATTAAAGAATTTAACTAAAATTGATATTACATCATATATTATTATGTGGTTTATTTTAAATGGGGTATTTGTGATGGCTAAACTTGGTTTCTGTTCTGTTATTGCATTATCAGAATACAGGGCAGTCATATACGGAAACCAAAACAGTAAGACCCGCGCCACCCATGTCGAGTGTCAAGGTATAAGGTCGTATGCCTATCCTTGTAGTCCAGTTAATTTGCATCTCCAACAGAAGGGTTGGTCTCACCGCCTTAACTACGTACAACGTGCATCTTATGTTGTAAAACATGGCTAATCTGTGGATCTTTGCAAAAATGCGCGGTAATTGGACATTGTGTCAATTTTATTTGGAAATTGATTTTTAAAACAACTATTGATGCAAACAGAAAGCGTTCAAAATGAAATGTTAGTTTCATGAGGAGCAATCCAAGTACTTATTCGTGTCAAATTTTATGGTTACACAATTACTATGTGTAATACTATGCGACGTTTCGGCGAGGATACGCTCGTCTTTATCAAGCAAACCGTCGCTTAGTATTAAACTCAGTAATTGTGTATCCATAAAATTGTTCCTTGTGTTAATATGTTCCAATTATTAAATGCCAATCAAAGAAGATTGTATATCTCGTTTAAGTAATACATTCTGAATGTAACATCACCAGATCACGACGATATTAATAATTGAGAATGTTGTTGCTACGTTTAGTATAAAAGGAGGGGGGCGAATGGTTAGCACGTGCGCGCTATATCATAAGGCCTGTCATTGAGTCAACTTTGTACGTCAACTTTCCTCGGTTGTACGTGACAAGGAGTAGGGTCGCCTGTCTAACCTCGTGGGTTTTCTCTGGGTCCTCCGGTTTCCTCCCACTGCTAAAGACCCCTACGCGCAAGCGAATTATTGAAATAAAATTAAACCATATCTTAGTCCCTAAATGACCTAGTTAAACCCCATTTCTCTCTCTCTCTCTCTCTCTGGCGTGATTCCCCCTTGTCAGTGATGCAGGACGGAGGGCCTGACAAGGACAGCTGTCTAGTCATTCGGATGAGACGAAAAACAGAGGTCCCGTGTACACATTGGCGTGCACGTAAAAGATCCCTTGACAGTTGGAATTCGATATAAGAGTAGGCCGTAGTGCCGCTGTCCGGGCAAAATTTCCCTCATAGCACACTGTATGGCGTATGCCCGTCTTCATTAGCCCAGTTAGGAGCAAAACAGTAGGACGTTAAACCCCATTTCATTTCATTTCATTTCTCTCTCTCTCTCTCGCTTTCACACTGCCATCAGACAAATATGGTACATAATACATGTATATTCAAAGCTATGTCGTTATTTGCACAAGCACAACCACGCAGATATTTGTGTATTCCGTTTTGCTTAATTACATATTAATAGCAACAGTGAGGCTGATGTCGCCCGCGGAAATCCCAAAATATATAGATGACAAATATCAATTAATTGCACATTTATATTTTCCAAAAGTAATGAGCAATCAAACAGATTATCTATACTTAGTCTAAGCATAAAATATATTAACGATCAAACTTAAGTCAAAGTTTAGAAATACCTGGTAATGAAACTATACTCTAAGTTTCATGTTTTTTATCGAATTTAGTCAAGGTATTCATGTAATTAATGAAACTACACACCAAGTTTCACCACTCTCACTTCATTAGAACTACAGTTAGCGTGTTCCAAAGCATCAAATAATCAAATTGCTTATCTCTGCTTCGCCTAAGCAGAAAATGCTCACCTTTGAACACCATCAAGGCATTTACCTCATAAACACCTACATCAAGTTTGAGCATTCTTGCTCAATTAGAAGGAGAGTTATTGTGATCCAAAGTCTCGCCCATTGAAATTGCTTATCGCTCCGCTTACCCTGAGCTCATTATCGAACTTTGACAGACGGACAGGCTCATTTTAATAGTCCCTGCTTTCTTCGAAAGGCGGGAGGGGAGGGGAGGGCGGATCTAGAAAAATGTTCATGTATTTGAAACCTAAAAGATACATATATTTTTATATTCAGTTGTGTTTTATTATATAATAGCAACAGTTTTGTAAATTAACAAGATACATGGATTTGACTCCTTAAATAAATATTAAACATACAGTATGCAAGAGCTAGATCTGTCTATTGTAGGTCTTTCTTTAGGCCTGAAATGTTATATAAACTATTAATTAGACATTTATTAACACGAAAAGACTTTAATCAACTTTTGACGTCATCTGATGTGACGGATTTTATCTGAATTTAATCCGATTTTCTGCTCAACGTTCATTGATGTTTTAATCCAACTATGATAATCGAGACTTTTTTTCATCGTACCTACTTTAGTAATGAGGATAATGATCGAGGCTAGGCCTAAAATTCCACGGCTAATATCTCAATTTAGGGTGGAGCAATTTTACTGATATGTTCGGCATATTCCCTTTACATTATCTAGTTTTTGATTATTATGTTGAGAACTGCCAGCTCGTTATTTATTTGTCCATAATGTATATTAACTTTCTGACTTGTGTATTAAATCAGCAAAAACGTTATATCAATATAATAACAACCGTGCTTAACAAGCATCCGTTTAAAATATTTCGATTAGTCGAAGAGTGTCCACTTAGGCGCTTGTTAAACCGTCCCAGATCTAGGCGATCAACTTTAGTTGAACAAATCTAAATAACCCAGATCGAAACAACAGATCTACCATACTTTCTTATAAAATCAAATATAAACAAATCAGACTGAAATAACATCCATCATACTTACTTAAACTCCATAGGGAGGCGTTAGAGAAGCAGAAGAGTGTAATTTTGTCCATTTAAGGTGCACTAGCATTTGAAATTATTTTGTTTCGGAGGAGTCGAATGTGGAGATACAATAATAGACTAGAATTGCGCGCAATGCTGAAGGCTTTCACGGTCGCAAAGGCGTCACACGATCGCTAGATATATGACAAAAGACTATCCCCACCACTCCCCCCCCCCCAAAAAAAAAAACCACACTCTAGCATAACTCAGATATTGACCCCTAAACATGCTCCAACTCGTAAAAATACGCTGTTTTCAATTTTCGATCTCTTTTTTGGGCTACCCATGACAATTAGAAAAATTGTACAAGGGTTTCACACAATACACTACCCAGTAGAATCTCGATTGAGCAAGTTTGAAAGAAATCATTGGCGGCTTTTCCGAGAAAAGTAATTATATAACTGTTAAATTAAACAACGGATAACTCCTACCTCTTAAAATGATTTAATAATTAGTAAATAATTATTATTATCTAATGATTGTTGTTTTGTGACATATATAGTGTAACCAATATATACATTGTACTTTTATAATCAATATGATACTGTGCATTAGTCGTGTTTCTGTTCTTATGAATTTAATTTCTTCATGCAAAATTTGTAAATCGCCAGTAGGAATAAATGTCTCTTATATAGATACATTATGCTGGCTGGAAATTACACGGTAGGCTAGCCTTGGGGACTGTTTGTAAATCGCCAGTAGGAATAAATGTTTCTTATATAGATACATTATGCTGGCTGGAATTTGCACGGTAGGCTACAGCCTTTGGGACTGCTCTGTATCATACGGTCTGTCATTGAGTCAACTGTCTGGGTTTCGATTCCCCAGTTGAACGTGACAAGGAGTATGTCGCATGTCTAAACTCGTGTATTTTCTCAGGGTCCTCCGGTTTCCTTCAACTGCTAAAGACCCCTACGCGGAAACGAATTGTTGAAATAAAAAAAAAATAAATCAATGAAATATCGCCAATTTTCTGGTTTCCTGCACGTAAAAGATTTGACGTCACTAATACAGATAGAGTTTTTTTCCCAAACAACGTCATGCCTTTTATCATAGGTGCAATATTCGATACTACTGCAACCGCTTAACAAATTGGACTTTCTTATAAACAGCGCGAACCGTCGATTTCTGTCCAGATGATTACCGGTATAAGATAAATTTGACAAAGAAGCAACAATATTAATTCAAAGACTAATTATTACACACAGCTATCAACTATTTCTATTACAGGGTCACTATACCCATATTTTGGATAGAAGAAAACACTCATAGTTGAAATAATTTTAGTTCAAATATCATCACTGATAGAAGCACTCTTGAATTGGCTCTATACGTTGACAAAACGTACAGATTGTATCCCCTCTTTATGTTTCGCTTAACAATGAAAGGTGCCGTGTTCAATTTTCGATCCCTTTGTTCTGCTACTCCTGAAATTTGGAACTGTTGTTCAATGGTTTTATATATAACACTACTGATAGGCCTCTCTGTAGAAGAAGTTCCAAAAAAGAATTATTTTGACTTTTCGAGAAATAGGCCTCTAAAAATGCTCCAAATCGTAAAAATACGACGTTTTCGATTTTTGATCTCTGTTTTCGGCTACCCATGACAATTAGAGAAATTGTACAATGTGTTCACAAGATACACTACTCATTAGACTCTCGACTGAGAAAGTTTTAAAAAAATTGTAGGTGGCGTTTCCGAGAAACATGCGTCTAAATTTGCTCGAAATCGCAAAATACCTTACTTTTCAAAGTCACATAACTTTTTTAGTTTTTGATAGAAACTTGTCGCTGAAGAAACATCTGATAGACAATTCAATTGGCTATTAAACGATATAAAACTTTAACTAAACGACAAGAACCCTGTTGATACATCGCATTTTCCGCGCAGACACCCATTTTTCACAATTTTGTCAAAGTTTGGATACCTTTCTTGACTACTTCCGGTGATTAGGGGATTTTCATTTATAGTTCATGGACTGGTCTGGTCCTTCGACTTCATATTCCTGAAGTTTCAGAAAAATCGTTGGAGCCGTTTTAAAAAAATAAGAACTCTACGATTTGACCAAAATGCGAAAAAAAGTGAAAAATCAAAGTCAATATTTCAGAAAAAAATTTATATTGTTGGAATCGGATTGATGTCAGCTATCCAAAAATATAACTGAAATTTCAAAATTCCCAAAAATAAAAAAAATAGAAAATTTTGAAAATTTTCCATTTTTCACCAAAAAAATGAGAGCGACAAAGTTTCTAAATTCCACAGTTTTGAACTGCTATCGGTTAAGAAATGTCTCCAGCTATTCAAAAATGTAAATATCTGAAGAATCCATTGAGAATTAAGAGAATAATGGCCGATTTTCAATTTTCGTGCACGTTAAAGATTTGACGCATTTCCGCTATGCGCACAAATTTCGAAATAGCTTTAAGCAGTAGCTGCACACCACTTTTCCACAGAAAATCAAATTTCAAACCTCTATCTCTTATAGTTGCTGAGATCTAGCTTCCCCCAATAAAAAAAAAAATAATAACTAGATCTGCATAGCAGATATGAAAGCTTTCATATTAACTGCAAAGGGGGTTATTAGAATCTATTGAAACAATAAGTATAAATGTCATCAGGTATCTGAAAAATTACATTTACCTTATGAACAAAATGGGAAAAATACAAAACAAAAATTGTCGACTTGTGGCTACCATCCAAGGCATATTTAGAAAACCGTATATTATATTTATGGAGTACGCAGGACAGGAATTAGTTGTGCTTCAATGTAAACCGGCCCGTTTCTTGCCTTTAGTTTTAGAGTTAGGTGTGATTTTCAAAAGATTCAATCGGAAATCGCTGAAAATCAATTGGCTTCTTCATCTCATGACCTTAAACACTGTATAAATTTATGGTCAATCGGATATTGAATTTAGCTTCTAGAGCGTCCACAAGATTTTTTAAAGTGATCAAGGGCAATAACTCTCACGGTAATTATCGGAAATGGCAGTAAATATCAGATATCGCTGAAAATCAATACTGTAGGCATCTTCGTGTCATGACCATAAATTTAGAGTCAATCGGATATTAACTTTGGCCTCTAGAGCGTCCACAAGATATTTTGAAGTGATCAGGGGCCACAACACTGCGCATAAATTTAAAGTCAATCGGATATTAACTTTGGCCTCTAGAGTTTCATATTCACAGTCACTGTCACATGTCATAGAAATAATATGAACAGAAAAAAAAAAATCATTATAATGAGTAAAAATTTGGTGAAGTTAATTCGATTTTTCACTGGTAAATAATTAAATAGACAAGTGGCATAACTTGACCCGCATCCCATCAGCTATCCTGAAAAATGCTGGAAAAATTAAACAAGTAAATTGTGTTTAGTACTGGGTTAATTAAGACAGGCATATGCCTTTGCTATACAGGACGACATGAGGGAAATTTAGCTTGGGAGGTGTAGGCCTGCAGCCAAAATTTCTAGCTAGCTTAGAAACACAACTCCGCTACACGGTCTTCCATAAAAGAAAAACTATACATTTTTGGAAAGCTTATGATGCCAGGAAGACAAAATCTGGGAGTTCCAAGCAAAATGTTTTCAATTTATTGATTTAGGGCCAGATGAAATTCGTCAAAATTGTCAAATAAATGCTATTTGTGTACTAAAAGTTCTGAAGTTGACATAAAATTAAATAGTTGGTAAAACACCTCATGCCTTCATCCTTGGCAATGAACAGTTTATTGGACAGATTTTGATGTAAATAAAAATGCTCAAAACACAAATGTCATGGGTGAATAAAGAATTGTGGAAATCCATTAACGGTAAAAAAGAATTATCTCCCTTTCTGTCAAATGCCTGTAATTGATAGACTATCAGGTCTTGTATGAATCATAAGACCAGGTGTGGGCAAACAAGCCCAATAATTATTTTGTTTGTTGGATCTCAAGGGCCTGTTAGGGTTGGTTGTTGGATGTTTGCTCAGAAATTATCGCTTGTATGGAACATGCTAGAGTCGATTTGTAGCATATTCTAGCCAGGGGATATGTTTGACAGTAGTTGAGTGATATGCTTTTGAAATAATGGAGATCAGTAGCACTTTATAAGCATTGAACCACATGATTTTTTTCCACTAAGATAAACATTCTAAACCCACATACATGTTCCCTTTCAATTAGCCACTACAGTATTTTTACAACTGTACATGTAGCTGTGAACTACTATTTCGGATATGATTAATGGTCAAATTACAAACATACATGTAGATATAAGTTAAAAAAAATAATTGTGTATCTGGGCTGGAATGAAGGGAAAGGTTAGAAAACAGGATGAACAGTTGTGAAATTATTTATTAAAGTGAAACAATCATTGAAAATCAAAATTAAACAGTTACTCTGCACATTAAATGTCATCAAAGTTAATCTTCATTATCATCATCACTGTCACTAAATGTATTAACATCAAATTCGGTCTCTTTAACAGTTTTTTTTCATTTTCACATTGACTACACATGCACAGGTCTGTACAAGAAAGGGGGGTTGGGATGGCCTAGAGTGCCGCGCTTCGACCTCTAGCTGGTCGGTCACCTCTGGCTTGTGGCTGTGGCTTTGATCCCAGGTGTGAGCGTGTGGCATGGAGATAGAGGCGTCTTCTCAACCTCGTGGGTTTCCTCCGGGCACTCCGGTTTCCTCTCACTGCTAAAGGCCCATACGCGCAAGCGAATTATTGAAATAAAATTGAAACCGTATGTTAGTCCCAAAATGACCTAGTTTGTGTTGAGTGGACGTTAAACCCCATTTCTCTCTCTCTCTCTGTCTGTACAAGACAACTTTGCTGGCCATTTATGATTCTTTCTCTTATGACATCTTCACAGAATATATTGTATGTGGTTTAATATTCGACGGAGGGCTAGTCATCTTTGCTGAAAAATATAAATAAACATATACATGTACACAATTAAAACAAAATTCTGGAGCTTGGTTTACTCTCATTAATTTCGTACAACAGAGGAAAAAGACACTTACACAGGGGTTAACATCTTATTTCATGCAGAAACCAGCTAATGAAGACAGGAAGGCATTAGCAGTACAAGGAGAGATAGAGAGGAGAATTGCGGTTTAACGTCCACTGGACAAAAACATAGTAATTTCAGGACTCACCCATGGTTCAGTTTTATTTGAATAATACCAGTGGCAAGAAGGCGGAGAATACAAATAAAAAAAACATCACAAATATTTACCTTTCTGATAACTGTCTAAGAAATTCAGTACATGTATATTGCCTATAACATTTTTGGTGATATCTGACCTCAATGGCCACACAATCTTGCCCTCTGATATGCCTTAAAATATCTTCATCCTCTTTCAATTCAGCAGCTTTCAACAGTTGGCCTACAAACAAATTTGCAAACAAATTATACACCATATAGCGTTGAATGTTGTTTGTGCTCAAGGGTGGGGGAGGGAATGTCACTTTGAGGCCTACATGTACATGTACCTGGCTGGTCAACTCTGGCATGCGGTTTAGTTCAGATCCTTTGTGTGAGCGGAAATGGTCTAGAGACAGATCGTCTTAGCAAGGCACCTACAAGTGGGCCAAGAAAATAAAAAACAAGTTAACTTCTCTATGTTTCATCCCTTGTGCAAGCAAATGTGCAACACTTTAACCAATGACTGTGCCAAATCAACAAATGGGGTAAAGGGCTTTACTGGCTAGCTTCATAACAATTTTACAGTGATTGCAGTAGCACTTCTGATTCCATTTACAACAAAAACAACAACACAATAATTAAAAACTGTAGGATGAATATATTTAATATTTATTAGTAATAATTATAAATTTAGTAAGTAACATAATATTAACATTAGGCCTACCTGAGCCTGTTTGGGTCTGAGTCTGTGTTAATACACCCTTCTTCCTATTTTCTCCAACAGTGACAAATCTGTCACGTTTTTTACATATAATACACACAACAGGCAGCACCGATTTACTCTTTCTTTTTGCTTCAGGAGCGTAATTTGTTTGGAGAGCTAGGTCCCAGATCGTCTACACTCCCGCTATTCCCTGGTTGGATTGTAGCCGGGGATTTTAATTTTTCTTTATCTATACGATTATTCTATCTATATACATTTGTACAGATATATTTGTATCCATAGATATATATTTGTATCAATACATTTAATTTTGTTGTTTGAAATAAGGGGGGGGGGTGAATGGTTAGTATGTGCGCGCTGTATCATAAGGTCTGCCATTTAGTGAACTGGTGTGGTTTCAAATCCCCAGTTGTACGTGGCAAGGAGTAGGGTAGCACGTTCATCCTTCAAGGGTTTTCTCTGCGAACTCCAGTTTCCTTCCATTGCTAATGACCCATACGCACAAGCAAATTATTGAAATAAAATTGGACCATGTGTTAATGCCAAAATACCTAGTTTCTGTCGAGTGGACTTAAGCCCCATTTTTCTCCGTCTTCTGATTGAAATATGAATACCACATCATTTATTGTCATTTTATATATTTATTATGTAATAATGATTTTTCTCTGCATTAATTTTTCTTTGTGTGGATACACTATAATACAACAGCTGGCTGAAAAGTTCTAGATCTGAAGAGGAGAGATTTAATTGGCTTTTACCACCACAAGTAGAATCATTGAATGAATCATAGACATAAGACCTGCAGCTGAAGTGTTATTATTGTATTTGTACCAGACAATCTTGTGAACCTACCCATTGAAATCACCAAAAATGGACAGAACTATCTATATGGCAGTCATCAAGTATCTGCAACTGAAAGTCCTAACCCAAACATTGAAATATGTGGATACGGTCTCCACTATAGGAGACAATGGCCCTTCCTTTTCTGCACTAAAGAAGTGGTTGCAGGAGGTACTTGATCCAGTGACATCCAGTGACAATCTTTGCTGTTTTCAATATTTCCTAAAAAAATTTTAGCCAGATTTTTAAACATAGAGGAGACCTGGATTCATCAGTTTCAACCAGAATGCAAAATTCAATAAAAAAACAATGGAAGCATCCAGACTCGCAAGTCCCCAATCAAGCCAGGTCAGTTCTTTCGACTGGACAGGTGATGGGTTCACTCGTTTATGATTCCTAAACTATTCTGCTGATTGACTACCTTAAAAACAGCCAGACTATCAATAGAAGTATTATAAAGGTGTTCTATTCAAACAATACTTCTGTTCATAAATGGGTGATATCATTTTCCCTCTATGATTACGTCATGTCAGCTGTGATCAATTTTTTAAGGGTAACTGAAGATAATTTCTTCCTGGCAGACATCAAGGCCATGCAACATCATTAACTAAAGAGTGAGAGTGTACACTTCAAAAGTGACTACATAGAAAAATAAATGGAAACAATGGACTTTATACAATTCTATACAGTTCTTTCACAGATGGGTTTAGAATTTTTCAGCCAGCTCTCAATAGTTATTGAAATTGAATTATTTGTTTTGGTTTGATACATGATATTATAATTATTCTTACATTGTTTGTATTCTATTTTAATAATGAACATTAAAACATGCTAATATTTGTTCATCCTTGCTGTATTGGGTTGGATGGCCGAATGGTTAGTGTGTGCATGCTGTATCATACGGCCTGCCATTAAGTCAACTGGCGTGGTCTCGAATCCCTGGTTGTACGTGGCAAGGAGTAGGGTCACCTGTCCATACTCCTGATTTTCTCCGGGTACTCTGGTTTCCCCCCACTGCTAAAGACCCCTACGCGCAAGCAAATTATTGAAATAAAATTAAACCATATGTTAATCCCGAAATGACCTTGTTTGTGTTGAGTGGACGTTAAACCCATTTCTCTCTAATTATGTTTTGCATACAATGTATAAATACAAATGTAAAGGATGTAACTTTAAAATAGAAGAAAATCAAATATTTTTAATATTAAACAATTGCTTTGTTCTTATACTTCTACAATCATTCTCATGTTGTTCATTTTGCCATATTTTTGTTTATTCATTCATATGTCTTCTATATAATGATGCATAGTATAGTACACTATGTTAAAAAAAATACTAGAAATGTATGTTTCTTTATCACCAAATGATTTATGTAAGTTGTGAAGTAAAACAGTTGAACATTAAATCCCATTTCAATTTATTTGCATGAGGTGAAGAGAAATAATGGTATTGAACAATTGACTATTCATGAAAGATACTAAAGAGAACTTTATTAATTTATACATACTTTTGCTAATTTTATTGTTATATCTTGGTAGTAACATACCAATATAAATAGTAATATTGTTTCTAGATGAAGACTATTATAATTGAAATGAAATGGGATTTCACATCATAATGCTATGCACGGACTGGGCTAATAATGACAAAAAACTACAATGAATACAATAGTATAAAATGTTGCTATGAAATTAAATAAATGTTGTATACAATAATTAACCGGTTTAATACTATATTATACATAAAAGTGAATGAAATTCAATGTTTACTATTTTGCTTTATACATGAATATCACAGGTCAAATTATTGAAATAAATAATGCAAATAGATTATGATTTGAAACATCCTGTATGTCATTGTTCTATTTGTTATATAAGACTACATGATATAAACTTTTTGATAAGCCTCTTTTATCATATTTTGAACCAATGGAATAAAGAGCAAAGACCTAGAATATATTGTAAATATAATCAGGTTTTTGATCAACTGATCAAAGGAAAATATTGCGAATAAATTTGTTGTACTGCTATTGTAAAGAAATCATCATTGTTTTATTTGATATTTAGAATACACATAATCGTGTATATATTTGAAGTTAAGAGCAATTATGATTAGTGATACCTGTATGACCAACTCTCAAAAGATAATCTCATTAAACCAAGTACTTTTTTTCATTTGTATTAGTTGATTTATACTGAATAAAGATAACACAAACAAACAAAAATGAGTTGGCTGTGTGAACACCTCAATGACAAGTGGTATCAGATGCCTCAGAGAGAATATTCAAATGCTCCTTGTGATACGTTTGTAACACAATTATAACCTAATGTATTACACGGGAGTGGAGTGGGTGAGTCGGGGGGCTTTTCGATTGGCAGGGGACTATTAAAATGGGTAAGCAGAGATAAGCAATTTGATGAAACTTTGTGTATAGTTTCATTACATTAGTACCTTGACCATATTACCTTGACCAAGTTCGACAATGAGCATTCTCTTAGTCAGGATAAGCAAAGCAACTTGATTGGCCGGGACTTTGAATTGGTTGATGCTTTGGGGTATGATAACTTTGGTTATAATGAAGTACTGGAACATAACAACCCAGCTTTTAATTGAGCTAGAATGTTTAAACTTGGTGTAGATGTTTATCAGGTCTTGACTGAACATTTTGAGCTACAGCTTGGCAATTTCATTGGTCGATGCTTTGGGACAAGATAACCTTGATTTCTATCTGACAGAGAGTGATGCAATTTACAGTATAGTTTGATTGCTCGATACTTTTGAAAAAAATATGAAAGTGCGATTAATTAATGTGTCATCTTTTACTTTGGGGTTTTGGCGGAGACATCAGCCATACTGTTTGCTTGTTTAATATCCCCTATACAATATACGCTCGACCTCATTACCCGAACTGGGGTAGAAAAGTGGGATCTTTGACAATGAGGCAATGAACTTGTACATTATTTTGCAGCTGCACAAGAGGGAACATCAACGCCGGATTAACCATGGTGGTGGGGAGGGGGGCTGATACCGACCGTGAAGCCCCGCAAGGGGGTCGGGTCAGGGGGTTCTCCCGCTAAGAAATTTTAATTGGAGGCCGAAAACGTGATTTCAGGGCATTTCAGGCACTTGTGTCGGAGCCATTTAGAAGTACCTCCCCCAGAAAAATAAAATTCTGCCACAAAATTAGCCACAATCCATGCGGGTGCTGTGAAATTTCTAGAGGAGGGAGCTGGAACCCATGAGCCCGTTAAATTCGCCACTGTAAATGAGCAGAGCTACATCAAACCTAATTTTGAGTCCCTCAGTGATAAATAACTTGATTCAAAATCGTATTATAGTCCCAACGACGATTTGATGAATGGAGACCGTAACGTTACGACAAAGTCTAACACTGTAAGTACCAAATAGTCATACGAGATATGTGCATCTCATCAAATTCAGCTTATACCATACCCACAATAATGTTACGGAGTCAGTGAGTTCAAGTTAGACAATACGCTGACCTTCCACTGACCATGCTTATAATATAAAATCTGTCAATGACAGCTGATTCATTGTTTAGTTTTTTATATGATATATTTAATATCAATAATATATGTATATGCATGCTTTATTTTACTTTACACGACCTCTAAAAATGCCCCAAATCGTAAAAATACGACTTTTTGGATTTCGATCTCCTTTTTTCGGCTACCCCGGACATTTTCAAAAAATGATACAATGATTTCACACAACAGGCCAGCTATTAGCCTCTCGATTGACAAGAGTTTCATCGCCCTCCATTCATTATAACCAATGTCATCGTGCCCTAAAGAATCAACAAATCAGCTTGCTTATCTCTGCTTACCCTAGGCAAAAAATGCTCATCTTTGAACTCAATCATGACATTGACCTAGTGAACGCATACACCAAGTTTGAACATTCTAGCTTAATTAGAAGGAGAGTTCTTGTGTTCCAAAGTCCCGGCCCTTCAAATTGCTTCTATTTTTCATTTTCAATTCAAAATGGTGACCATCACGTGACCGAAATCAAAATTCTGATCCGATAGATTTTTAGGTATTCCTTCCAGGATTCCGAAAATATGACGCCCGAGTCTGTAAGTAAAATAGCAAAAAAGCCTTTTTGATTTTTCACGTTTAAAGATGGTGGCACTTCCGGTTCGATCGACAAACTCCATATTTTGTGTACTAATCAGTAATTACTTGTCTAGTATCGAATTTTTTTTTTAGGTCATTCTGACCTATATTTCGACGATTTTTCTGAAAACTTTGATCCTTAATTTCACCAAGGGGAGATAATTTAGAAAATTTCCAAGGACATCATTGAAGTCGCATTGGCAAGATCTACTAACATTCTAAATTTCACGAAAATCGCACAACTATTAAAGAAGTTGTCAAACTGGTAATAACTTCCGGTTTGAAATGACAGCGACGAATTTTCGAAATGCCAAAATCCGAAACTGCAGATTTAAAGTAAATGTTTCAAGATACTCAAAGAAAAAAGAATTAGTAAAATAGGTCAAATAGTCACAAAGTTACAGCATTGTAGGTCAAATGCATTCCTTCGTAAAATTCGGTGATTTCGGATACGTAAAACGTTTTGAAAATATATTTAATCAACAGCCACCACCCATTTTTGGGGGGATAGGTAAAAGTTTCAGAACGATCCTATGGTTAGATTCTGAGAAATCCGATTTGTGGACAAAACACAAAAAAAAAATAACAATAATAATCTTAACAGAAACAATAAGCTTTCATATGTAATATGAAAGCTTAACTAGATCTGCATAGCAGATATGAAAGCTTTCATATTAACTGCAAAGGGGGTTATTAGAATCTATTGAAACAATAAGTATAAATGTCATCAGGTATCTGAAAAATTACATTTACCTTATGAACAAAATGGGAAAAATACAAAACAAAAATTGTCGACTTGTGGCTACCATCCAAGGCATATTTAGAAAACCGTATATTATATTTATAGAGTACGCAGGACAGGAATTAGTTGTGCTTCAATGTAAACCGGCCCGTTTCTTGCCTTTAGTTTTAGAGTTAGGTGTGATTTTCAAAAGATTCAATCGGAAATCGCTGAAAATCAATTGGCTTCTTCATCTCATGACCTTAAACACTGTATAAATTTAAGGTCAATCGGATATTGAATTTAGCTTCTAGAGCGTCCACAAGATTTTTTAAAGTGATCAAGGGCAATAACTCTCACGGTAATTATCGGAAATGGCAGTAAATATCAGATATCGCTGAAAATCAATACTGTAGGCATCTTCGTGTCATGACCATAAATTTAGAGTCAATCGGATATTAACTTTGGCCTCTAGAGCGTCCACAAGATATTTTGAAGTGATCAGGGGCCACAACACTGCGCATAAATTTAAAGTCAATCGGATATTAACTTTGGCCTCTAGAGCGTCCACAAGATATTTTGAAGTGATCAGGGGCCACAACTCTGGCAGTAAATATCAGATATCGCTGAAAATCAATCGCCTACTTCGTCTCATGACCTTAACCACTGTGTATAAATTTAAAGTCAATCGGACATTAACTTTGGCCTCTAGAGCATCCACAAGAATTTTTTTAAGTGATGAAGGGCCATAACTCTGACAGTAATTATCGGAAATCGCTGAAATTCAATTTCAATGTGGGCGTATAAAAATTAACCGATGGCATATAATATTTAATTTATGATAAAGACAAAATAGTCGATTTCGGTTTTTGGTGTTGCGCTCATTTAAAAAAAAAATGTCTTTTACGGATAATGTGTATAGTACTAATAGCAATCACATACGGAAGAGGCGATAAGATCCCTTTGCATTTGGAATTTCAAAATTAATTAAAACCAAATTTAAATTCCGAAAATCGGTTGTTTATTTTTTGCTGAAACTCCTTTTTTTAATCTGATCAAAATGGGAGTAAGTCACAGAGTGGTAATTGGCATATTGTGTCCAAATTTCATGGTTTTGGGACAATCGGTGCCGGTTTCGTGGCGAAATTCCACTTTTTTCGCCCTTACAGAAGCCGTAAATGGCGGAAAAAAACGAACGGCAGGAACCGTGTCAAGAACAAACGATCTGAACGAATGCAGGTATCGCCTTGTAGTTTTCAGTGCACCTAGGTACCAACGTGAAAAGTTCCTCCCCGGAATTTGGTAGTCAACGTACCTTTGGTTCCAGCGTGGCACATGCGCGAAGCAAAAAGAAATTACGGTCGATTTTGGGATTTTGGCTATATTTCGGAGTGGTTTGGTAGATGACGGTGGATCAGGGACTCAGATTGATCTAAAATGGCGATCATAACACAACATGATAATCACTTTGAAGTATAGGTAAATTTTCGCGACCGGGTTGTTTTGCTCTACCCAGGCAACGTTCCTGTGCTCCGATTGCCTTCAAATTTGCACAGAATGTACCTTGGGATTCTAGCTATCACATATTAAAAATAGAAGAGTGTTGGATTCCGATGGGATTCTAGCTATCACATATTAAAAATAGAAGGGTGTTGGATTCCGAGAACGTTCAAAATAAATTCAAAACCCACCCCCAACAATCAAAGGTTTTTTGCTTAAAAAATTGCCGTATTTTATCGAATTTTTATTGTTCTTGATATCTGATGATTTTCTCAATTTAATATGTGATAAATATCATCGCGGCGCAGCCAACCGCTAGAAATTCCAGAGATTTGGACCACCGGAAGGATGCCTCAGCAGTCAAAAAAGGTCAAAATAGGCGATTTCGGTTTCTAGTGTTGATACATCGTTACGGTCATTTTAAAAAATTGTCTTTTAAGGATAATGTGTATAGTACCAATACCTATCACATAAGGAAGAGGCGATAAAATCTCTTTGCATTTGCAATTTCAAAATTAATTAAAACCAATATTAAATTCCGAAAATCGGTTTTTTGCTAAAACTCTTTTTTTTAAATCGGATCAAAATGGGAGTAAGGCACAGAGTCCGGGGTGGTAATGGGCGTATTGTGTCCAAATTTCATGGTTTTCGGACAATCGGTGCCGGTGTCACGGCGAAATTCCACTTTTTTCCCCTCATGGAAGCCGTAAATTGACTTGAAGCCAGGGTCCTTGAAGTTGTACAGCTGCACCCGGTGACCGATATTTATTTAACGGGGAATAAGTGATAATTCATATTATAGCAGTAAATAATTAAAATATTTCATAGGGATTATAATAATATGTATATCTTGTCTGGGTACAGGGTTAAAACCAATATTAAATTCCGAAAATCGTTTTTTTGCTAAAACTCTTTTTTTTTAATGGGATCGAAATGGGGGTAAGGCACAGAGTCCGGGGTGGTAATGGGCGTATTGTGTCCAAATTTCATGGTTTTCGGACAATCGGTGCCGGTGTCACGGCGAAATTCCACTTTTTTCCCCTCATGGAAGAACAAGAACAAACGACTTGAACGAATGCAGGTATCACCTTGAAATTTTCAGGGTACCTAGGTACCAACGTGAAAAGTTGCTCGCCGGAATTTAGTACTCATGGTACCTTTGGTTCTAGCGTAGCGCATGCGCGAAGTCAAATCCAGCTAAACTCGAAAACAACCTTGTCGGCACGGAAAACATCAAAGGAGAAATTCGAATTTTTGAAATATTCAAATACCAAACGTTCGACCATGATCCAGGCTATCCTGGAGACATATTCTCTAGGTCACGACCAATTGTATATGTTTTCAAGCCCATAAATGTGGATTTTTCACTAATTGTCATTTTCAATTCAAAATGGCGTCCATCATTTGCCGGAAATCAAAATTGTGTTATCTACCGTTTTTCGGCTTTCCTTCAAGGATTCGGAAAATATAATTGCCTTGTCTGTAAGTAAAATATCAAAAAAGCCTTATGTAATTTTCACATTTCAAGATGGTGGCATTTCCGGTTTGAGCTACAAACTCAATTTTTTGTGTACGAATCAGTAGTGTCGTAGCTAGTAAAGAAAAAAAAATCAAGGCAATCTGACCTATATTTCGTCGATTTTTTTGAAAACTTTGATCCTTAATTTCATCAAGGGGAGATAATTTAGAAAATTTCTAATGATATTTTTGAAGTCGCATTGATAAGATCTACTTACATTCTAAATTTCATGAAAATCGTGCAACTATTAAAAAAGTTTTCAAATTGATCTCAACTTCCGGTTCAAAATCACAGCGACGAATTTTCGAAATTCGAAAATTTGAAATTGCAGATTTTAAGTAAATGTTTCAAGGCACCCCTCAAAAAAAGAATTAGTAAAATAGGTCAAATAGTTACAAAGTTACAGTAATGTAGGTCAAATGAATTTGTTCGTAAAATTCGGTGATTTCGGATTCGAAAAACGATTTGAAAATATATTTAATCAACATTCGCACCCCATTTTTGGGGGGGTAGGTCAAAGTTTCAGATTGATCCTATGGTGAGATTCTGAGAAATCCGATTTGTAGAAATGACACAAAAAAAAAAAATAATAATAGGAACAAGTGGTATCAAATGCCTCAGAGAGAATATTCAAATGCTCCTTGTGATACGTTTGTAACACAATTATAACCTAATGTATTACACGGGAGTGGAGTGGGTGGGTCGGGGGGCTTTTCGATTGGCAGGGGACTATTAAAATGGGTAAGCAGAGATAAGCAATTTGATGAAACTTTGTGTATAGTTTCATTACATTAGTACCTTGACCATATTACCTTGACCAAGTTCGACAATGAGCATTCTCTTAGTCAGGATAAGCAAAGCAACTTGATTGGCCGGGACTTTGAATTGGTTGATGCTTTGGGGTATGATAACTTTGGTTATAATGAAGTACTGGAACATAACAACCCAGCTTTTAATTGAGCTAGAATGTTTAAACTTGGTGTAGATGTCCATCAGGTCTTGACTGAACATTTTGAGCTACAGCTTGGCAATTTCATTGGTCGATGCTTTGGGACAAGATAACCTTGATTTCTATCTGACAGAGAGTGATGAAATTTACAGTATAGTTTGATTGCTCGATACTTTTGAAAAAAATATGAAAGTGCGATTAATTAATGTGTCATCTTTTACTTTGGGGTTTTGGCGGGAGACATCAGCCATACTGTTTGCTTGTTTAATATCCCCTATACAATATACGCTCGACCTCATTACCCGAACTGGGGTAGAAAAGTGGGATCTTTGACAATGAGGCAATGAACTTGTACATTCTTTTGCAGCTGCACAAGAGGGAACATCAACGTTGGATTAACCATGGTGGTGGGGAGGGGGGCTGATACCGACCGTGAAGCCCCGCAAGGGGGTCGGGTCAGGGGGTTCTCCCGCTAAGAAATTTTAATTGGAGGCCGAAAACGTGATTTCATGGCATTTCAGGCACTTGAATGTGTCGGAGCCATTTAGAAATACCTCCCCCAGAAAAATAAAATTCTGCCACAAAATTAGCCACAATCCATGCGGGTGCTGTGAAATTTCTAGAGGAGGGAGCTGGAACCCATGAGCCCGTTAAATTCGCCACTGTAAATGAGCAGAGCTACATCAAACCTAATTTTGAGTCCCTCAGTGATAAATAACTTGATTCAAAATCGTATTATAGCCCCAACGACGATTTGATGAATGGAGACCGTAACGTTACGACAAAGTCTAACACTGTAAGTACCAAATAGTCATACGAGATATGTGCATCTCATCAAATTCAGCTTATACCATACCCACAATAATGTTACGGAGTCAGTGAGTTCAAGTTAGACAATACGCTGACCTTCCACTGACCATGCTTATAATATAAAATCTGTCAATGACAGCTGATTCATTGTTTAGTTTTTTATATGATAAATTTAATATCAATAATATATGTATATGCATGCTTTATTTTACTTTACACGACCTCTAAAAATGCCCCAAATCGTAAAAATACGACTTTTTGAAATTCGTACTCCTTTTTTAGGCTACCCCGGACATTTTCAAAAAATGATACAATGATTTCACACAACAGGCCAGCTATTAGCCTCTCGATTGACAAGAGTTTCATCGCCCTCCATTCATTATAACCAATGTCATCGTGCCCTAAAGAATCAACAAATCAGCTTGCTTATCTCTGCTTACCCTAGGCAAACAATGCTCATCTTTGCACTCAATCATGACATTGACCTAGTGAACGCCTACACCAAGTTTGAACATTCTAGCTTAATTAGAAGGAGAGTTCTTGTGTTCCAAAGTCCCGGCCCTTCAAATTGCTTCTATTTTTCATTTTCAATTCAAAATGGTGACCATCACGTGACCGAAATCAAAATTCTGATCCGATAGATTTTTAGGCATTCCTTCCAGGATTCCGAAAATATGACGCCCGAGTCTGTAAGTAAAATAGCAAAAAAGCCTTTTTGATTTTTCACGTTTAAAGATGGTGGCACTTCCGGTTTGATCGACAAACTCCATATTTTGTGTACGAATCAGTAATTACTTGTCTAGTATCGAATTTTTTTTTTAGGTCATTCTGACCTATATTTCGACGATTTTTTTGAAAACTTTGATCCTTAATTTCACCAAGGGGAGATAATTTAGAAAATTTCCAAGGACATCATTGAAGTCGCATTGGCAAGATCTACTAACATTCTAAATTTCACGAAAATCGCACAACTATTAAAGAAGTTGTCAAATTGGTAATAACTTCCGGTTCGAAATGACAGCGACGAATTTTCGAAATGCCAAAATCCGAAATTGCAGATTTGAAGTAAATGTTTCAAGACACTCAAAGAAAAAAGAATTAGTAAAATAGGTCAAATAGTCACAGAGTTACATTATTGTAGGTCAAATGCATTCCTTCGTAAAATTCGGTGATTTCGGATTCGTAAAACGTTTTGAAAATATATTTAATCAACAGCCACCACCCATTTTTGGGGGGGTAGGTAAAAGTTTCAGAACGATCCTATGGTTAGATTCTGAGAAATCCGATTTGTGGACAAAACACAAAAAAAAAATAACAACTAGATCTGCTAAGCAGATATTAAAGCTTTCATATTCACAGTCACTGTCACATGTCATAGAAATAATATGAACAGAAAAAAAAAATCATTATAATGAGTAAAAATTTGGTGAAGTTAATTCGATTTTTCACTGGTAAATAATTAAATAGACAAGTGGCATAACTTGACCCGCATCCCATCAGCTATCCTGAAAAATGCTGGAAAAATTAAACAAGTAAATTGTGTTTAGTACTGGGTTAATTAAGACAGGCATATGCCTTTGCTATACAGGATGACATGAGGGAAATTTAGCTTGGGAGGTGTAGGCCTGCAGCCAAAATTTCTAGCTAGCTTAGAAACACAACTCCGCTACACGGTCTTCCATAAAAGAAAAACTATACATTTTTGGAAAGCTTATGATGCCAGGAAGACAAAATCTGGGAGTTCCAAGCAAAATGTTTGCAATTTATTGATTTAGGGCCAGATGAAATTCGTCAAAATTGTCAAATAAATGCTATTTGTGTACTAACAATTCTGAAGTTGACATAAAATTAAATAGTTGGTAAAACACCTCATGCCTTCATCCTTGGCAATGAACAGTTTATTGGACAGATTTTGATGTAAATAAAAATGCTCAAAACACAAATGTCATGGGTGAATAAAGAATTGTGGAAATCCATTAACGGTAAAAAAGAATTATCTCCCTTTCTGTCAAATGCCTGTAATTGATAGACTATCAGGTCTTGTATGAATCATAAGACCAGGTGTGGGCAAACAAGCCCAATAATTATTTTGTTTGTTGGATCTCAAGGGCCTGTTAGGGTTGGTTGTTGGATGTTTGCTCAGAAATTATCGCTTGTATGGAACATGCTAGAGTCGATTTGTAGCATATTCTAGCCAGGGGATATGTTTGACAGTAGTTGAGTGATATGCTTTTGAAATAATGGAGATCAGTAGCACTTTATAAGCATTGAACCACATGATTTTTTTCCACTAAGATAAACATTCTAAACCCACATACATGTTCCCTTTCAATTAGCCACTACAGTATTTTTACAACTGTACATGTAGCTGTGAACTACTATTTCGGATATGATTAATGGTCAAATTACAAACATACATGTAGATATAAGTTAAAAAAAATAATTGTGTATCTGGGCTGGAATGAAGGGAAAGGTTAGAAAACAGGATGAACAGTTGTGAAATTATTTATTAAAGTGAAACAATCATTGAAAATCAAAATTAAACAGTTACTCTGCACATCAAATGTCATCAAAGTTAATCTTCATTATCATCATCACTGTCACTAAATGTATTAACATCAAATTCGGTCTCTTTAACAGTTTTTTTTTCATTTTCACATTGACTACACATGCACAGGTCTGTACAAGAAAGGGGGGTTGGGATGGCCTAGAGTGCCGCGCTTCGACCTCTAGCTGGTCGGTCACCTCTGGCTTGTGGCTGTGGCTTTGATCCCAGGTGTGAGCGTATGTGGCATGGAGATAGAGGCGTCTTCTCAACCTCGTGGGTTTCCTCCGGGCACTCCGGTTTCCTCTCACTGCTAAAGACCCATACGCGCAAGCGAATTATTGAAATAAAATTGAAACTGTATGTTAGTCCCAAAATGACCTAGTTTGTGTTGAGTGGACGTTAAACCCCATTTCTCTCTCTCTCTCTCTGTACAAGACAACTTTGCTGGCCATTTATGATTCTTTCTCTTATGACATCTTCACAGAATATATTGTATGTGGTTTAATATTCGACGGAGGGCTAGTCATCTTTGCTGAAAAATATAAATAAACATATACATGTACACAATTAAAACAAAATTCTGGAGCTTGGTTTACTCTCATGAATTTCGTACAACAGAGGAAAAAGACACTTACACAGGGGTTAACATCTTATTTTCATGCAGAAACCAGCTAATGAAGACAGGAAGGCATTAGCAGTACAAGGAGAGATAGAGAGGAGAATTGCGGTTTAACGTCCACTGGACAAAAACATAGTAATTTCAGGACTCACCCATGGTTCAGTTTTATTTGAATAATACCAGTGGCAAGAAGGCGGAGAATACAAATAAAAAAAACATCACAAATATTTACCTTTCTGATTACTGTCTAAGAAATTCAGTACATTAGCCACAATCCATGCGGGTGCTGTGAAATTTCTAGAGGAGGGAGCTGGAACCCATGAGCCCGTTAAATTCGCCACTGTAAATGAGCAGAGCTACATCAAACCTAATTTTGAGTCCCTCAGTGATAAATAACTTGATTCAAAATCGTATTATAGCCCCAACGACGATTTGATGAATGGAGACCGTAACGTTACGACAAAGTCTAACACTGTAAGTACCAAATAGTCATACGAGATATGTGCATCTCATCAAATTCAGCTTATACCATACCCACAATAATGTTACGGAGTCAGTGAGTTCAAGTTAGACAATACGCTGACCTTCCACTGACCATGCTTATAATATAAAATCTGTCAATGACAGCTGATTCATTGTTTAGTTTTTTATATGATATATTTAATATCAATAATATATGTATATGCATGCTTTATTTTACTTTACACGACCTCTAAAAATGCCCCAAATCGTAAAAATACGACTTTTTGGATTTCGATCTCCTTTTTTCGGCTACCCCGGACATTTTCAAAAAATGATACAATGATTTCACACAACAGGCCAGCTATTAGCCTCTCGATTGACAAGAGTTTCATCGCCCTCCATTCATTATAACCAATGTCATCGTGCCCTAAAGAATCAACAAATCAGCTTGCTTATCTCTGCTTACCCTAGGCAAAAAATGCTCATCTTTGAACTCAATCATGACATTGACCTAGTGAACGCCTACACCAAGTTTGAACATTCTAGCTTAATTAGAAGGAGAGTTCTTGTGTTCCAAAGTCCCGGTCCTTCAAATTGCTTCTATTTTTCATTTTCAATTCAAAATGGTGACCATCACGTGACCGAAATCAAAATTCTGATCCGATAGATTTTTAGGCATTCCTTCCAGGATTCCGAAAATATGACGCCCGAGTCTGTAAGTAAAATAGCAAAAAAGCCTTTTTGATTTTTCACGTTTAAAGATGGTGGCACTTCCGGTTCGATCGACAAACTCCATATTTTGTGTACGAATCAGTAATTACTTGTCTAGTATCGAATTTTTTTTTTAGGTCATTCTGACCTATATTTCGACGATTTTTTTGAAAACTTTGATCCTTAATTTCACCAAGGGGAGATAATTTAGAAAATTTCCAAGGACATCATTGAAGTCGCATTGGCAAGATCTACTAACATTCTAAATTTCACGAAAATCGCACAACTATTAAAGAAGTTGTCAAATTGGTAATAACTTCCGGTTCGAAATGACAGCGACGAATTTTCGAAATGCCAAAATCCGAAATTGCAGATTTGAACTAAATGTTTCAAGATACTCAAAGAAAAAAGAATTAGTAAAATAGGTCAAATAGTCACAAAGTTACAGCATTGTAGGATAAATGCATTCCTTCGTAAAATTCGGTGATTTCGGATTCGTAAAACGTTTTGAAAATATATTTAATCAACAGCCACCACCCATTTTTGGGGGGATAGGTAAAAGTTTCAGAACGATCCTATGGTTAGATTTTGAGAAATCCGATTTGTGGACAAAACACAAAAAAAAAATAACAATAATAATCTTAACAGAAACAATAAGCTTTCATATGTAATATGAAAGCTTAATAATAATCTTAACAGAAACAATAAGCTTTCATATGTAATATGAAAGCTTAATAATAATAATATTAATCTTAGTAATAACAATAGTCTTTCACCGAAGGTGAAAGCCTAATAAAGGTCATAAGGATCGCACATGCAACTTATGATTTTGGCTTAAAAATCGATAAGACAGTTATCGAAAAGGAGTCGAAAATGCTAACAGGCGACGGACAACGAATGTTAACATCATTATATGTGCTTTATTGTGTGTTTTGTCCAAATAATAACACTGTTGATTGAGCAATGACCATGTTGTTTTTATCATCCAGCCAGATATTGTTAGTTATCCAGTCAGCCATAGATCCAGTAATAAAGCTTCTGGTGCAGTTAGGATGATTCGCGAAACACCAGCCGCCTCCGTATCGCTCAGCACATCGATATTCGGTGTAATCTGCGTCATAGGTGGAGAATGGCCGTCCTTCAAGATTTAAACTCCCAGTTATGGAATCACCACATTCGCCCTCATTGTAATCAAACATCATTGCGTAGCCAGAGGATTTGTTTCCAAGTTTCAATCCCTGGTAAAACTGATGACATGCCATCCAGAGAGAGAGGGAGAAATGGGGTTTAACGTCCACTCGACACAAACTAGGTCATTTCGGGACTAACTTATGGTTTAATTTTATTTCAATTATTCGCTGGCGCGTAGGGGTCTTTAGCAGTGGGAGGAAATCGGATGACCCGGAGAAAACCCACGAGGTTGGACAGGCGACCCTACTCCTTGTCACGTACAACCGGGGATTCGAAACCACGCCAGAAAAAGCCCCTCAAACACCTGATCACCACAACGAATTCAACTCTATGTAAGTAAAAACTGACATTAGCTCGACTTCGGGGTGAAAAAAGTAGGGCAGATAACACAGAACAGACTATTGCTCTATTCTGCTCTGAATGGGCTAATGAAGACGGGCGTACGCCATACAGTGTACTATAAAGAGAAGTTTGCCCGGACAGCGCTTATATCGAATTCCATCTGCCAATGGATGTTTTACATGCAGGCCAATGTGTACAAGGTTTTTCCTGCCATCCGAAAATATTTTAGAATATGTTAATTATTATTATTATACAGAGAAAAACCTTAGTTACAAAAAATGTTTTTTATTGCTGTAAATATAGGTCAATAGCATTATTACCCCACAACTATCATATAAAAGTACCTTTGTCGCGAAAAATATACATTTCATGTCGATAAAAAACTGTTTTAATAGTGTCCATTATACATATATATTCATCACATAAACAAACCAAATTGAGCAAATGCAAGGTTATGCTATAGCCAATTTACTTTATAATCATCGGCTATCATTCATTACTTATTTATCAGTATTTGTTATGAGTGCTTATAACGGGCTGTATATAAGAAAATAAAAAAATACTATGTTATGAAGTTCAAATTGACACCGGGAAATCTCAAAGTTAACAATAAAATATAACATATCAATAAATTCTTAAAGTATATAACAAACATCCCACGGTTATCATCCAGGAAAAGACAGGTGTGCTTCCAGATCCAGTTCCAAAGATAGTTACTGAAGAGGAAAATGAAAATGATTGAGCAAAAACACGCATAATATTTATTGTAGATTTATAACGCTACAACACAAATTTTGAATAAATTATTATCATTATCCAATGATTATGGCCATCTGAAATTAAAACCAGATGGTAAAAAATCTTTTGGTACTGATTATCGACAGATTAAATTAAAGGTGGCACATTGCGGATCTTTAAAGTAATGACTTTTGATACAGTGTGACTCAAAAAGGGGTGTATAAAAGCCCTGGCTGATACGAAAGAGATATAATACTTATGAATATATTTATCTAAAACACATTATGTTCTTAATATCTATTTTACTTTTATTCTGACATGTTTGGGCAAATATTGTTTGGGGTTAAATGGGATTTAGAGGCTCAATACCACTCTTGTTGTAACTGAATAATATGTCCCAATCTTTATTCTGGTCAACAAATTGTACTATTTTAGAATATTTAAATTAATTGATGATACAAATTTCATCTTAACACATCTTCTTTAAAAATTTTGAAAAATTCAACATAATATTAATGGTTTGAAACGTCTAACGTAAACCTTTTCAAATGAAACTTCGATTTAAAAATATTTTCGAACCCTCTGGACAAGTAAAATAGGATGTAATGGATAATTTACACAAGAGGTAGGACACTTAAACATCTAGTACTTAGATAGAGATATTATTTATTTTCTGGAGCTTTCAAGCCAGCAAGAGTGTTATTGTCCCTTTAAATGTCGCCATGGTATATACTCACCTTTAACAGTGAACTCAGTAGTTTTCTTGATTGGGCCGCCCATTGAATTACCAGCCGAACACGTATATGTTCCAGCATCATCTGTTTCTAAAGCTGATAAAGACAAAACACCATTGGAAGTCGAAAAAACGGTCGTTCCTTTACTCCATTGAACTATACAGTCGGGAACACAGTTCACAGAACAGCTTAAGGTTAGACTCGATCCCTTGTCATAAGAGGACAGGTTGGGTGTTCTGTGAATAACCATGCTCGCTACATCTGGTGCATCTGTCAAAATATTGAAAAATGAAATGAAATGGGGTTTAACGTCCTACTGTTCTGCTCCTATACTGGGCTTATGAAGAAGGGCATACGCCATACAGTATGTTACGAGGGAAATTTTTCCAGTGCAGCGGCACTATGGTCTACTCTTATATCGAATTCCAACTGCCAATGGATCTTTTACGTGCACGCCAATTTGTACACTTGACCTAGGTTTTTCGTCACACTCGAACGACTAGACAGCTGTCAGGCCCTCCGTCCGCATCACTGATCAGGGAGAAATCACGTCGGAAAATCCCAATGAACTTTCTCAGTCAATGCCGGGATCGAACACACGACCTCCAGGGATCTTTTACGTGCATTCCAATGTATACACGGGACCTCGGTTTTTCGTCTCATCCGAAGGACTAGACAACTGTCCTTGTCAGGCCCTCCGTCCTGCATCACTGACAAGGGGGAACCACGCCGGAAAGTCTGGATGAACTTTCTCGGCCAATGCAGGGATCGAACACCCGACCTCCAGGCTAGCGACTCAGCGTCTTACCCACTTAGCCACCGTGGCTCCCCGTCAAAATATTGGGAAAAAAAGACAGGAATGATTATAGCACCATGTGACCCAAAGGATCTCGCCAATACCAAAGAAACTCCAAACTCACATTTGTAAATCCAAGTTAGTGGATTATCTGAATTAGTTACAGTTACTATTCTACTTACGTTTAATCGCAACCTCGATTGATGCCGATTTTAACATGTCGTTACTTGCCATACAAGTATAAGTCCCCACATCAGATGTCGCTACATTAGTAAGAGTGGTCTCCCTTCCCACTGAGAGAATGTTGTTCTGGTTGTCTTTCCACACATAACTGCAGCTATTTACCGGCATACAATCAGCTTCACACGTCATAGTTATTGAGGTACCTGGTTCCATTGTTGATGGTGTGCCATCTGATAGGACGACAACTGTTTTTATATAACCTTTAAAACACACAAACATTCATATACACCCCACAGTACAGCAACAGGTTGTAAGCACCACCATTCGTTCCTAAATGGAGCAATAATTTGATGCATAACCACGCCTTACACAAATAAAAGTCAAACCTGGAGATAAAACACACAACAAACAAAGATAGCAAGCTACACTGACCACCAAACTATTATCATATCAAGTGAAAGCTTCCAGTTCGCTATACAGTACCGCGCTTGTAATAATACATTATTTTAAGTTTGCAGCAAGGAAAAAGGAAATATTTGTCATACATTGTATTATTCTAGTATATGTCACGACCGGCTACCGTATTGACAAGATATTTCAGTGTTAGTACATTCGGTGGTCTTCCGTTGACTGAATCAAACATAGTAGGCCTTATTATATACTAACGAGCCAACTAACGTTGACATTAATCTAAAGATGTCGCCGTTATACGGTTCAGCAGATAATGAAAGATGATAATTAGCTTACTTTTAACGACAACATTTGAAGAATCTGTGACACTTCCAATAGCATTACTAGCTGTACAGCTGTAAGTGCCATTTAGAGTGATAGTGGTAGTATATGTAGCACTTGTAGAAACTACCACGTTGTTATATTCCCATCTAAAATTACAAACTGGTTTACAATCAGATGAACAGACAAGATTAACATTTTCTCCATATTGCACAATTACAGGATCTTTAGTCGGGGTTATTATAACTGATGATGGTCCATCTGGAAACAAAGATAAACTACACTTAGCACTTAGTGGTTATGTATGTAAACGGAAGTATACGAGTCATTTGTTTAAAAAGTAGATAAGCGACCATCCGTTAAATTTGTTTTGAAAGCGTTACATAATATTCACAAAGTAACTTTAAGGGTTCAGATTTAGACATTTGTTCACTGAATAGATGATACATATGAATGTAGCCTCACGATTTATCTGCCTGGAAATGGATTGAATACGGCCTAGTATTACCAAAAACTAACACTTACAATTAACAGCAACGTTAGTAGATTTAATCGCACTACCTATGACGTTGGTCGCTGTACAGGTATAAACACCATTTTGGCTATTAGTAATGGAGACTATATTAAAAGTAGCAATAGTTGAAACTATAACATTGTTATATGTCCATGTATAATTACAATCCGGTTGACAATCAGAAAAACAGACGAGACTTAAAGATTCTCCATTTGTTATTGTTACTGGGTCTGATGATGGTGCTATTTCTACTGATGATGGTCCATCTGAATTAATAATAATACATTTAAATAACAGAACAACTTCATAATTTAGATTAAAACCATTGAAATTTGTATATTCTTACATGACCGTATTATAAATTATCAGGCCGCTGGGCGGATTTCCCGAGGATCAATTAGCCCAATGCCAGACTTGTTCATTGCATTAAAATTTATCTTAAACAATTTATCCTGGGTTTAATTAGGTCATCTATTTTAAACTGATTGGATATGTCTAGAAAGTACACAATAAGTGAAATAACGAATATATCCTATCCTGTCAAACAGTAGGTGAAATAGCGAATATATCCTATCCTGTCAAACAGTAAGTGAAATAACGAATATATCCTATCCTGTCAAACGGTACATTTGCCAGTTATGCCTGTGTATGATGAAACATGGTGTCAAAGGTCATAGTTCGTATATATCCACGTTCAACATATATGTTATGATTTTCTGTAAAAGGATGTGCGCAAAATAATTAAGTGGTTAAAGGTAGGTGTATCGCCTTACTTTATTATTATCACAGGGGTGCATTACGCCACTTCCAATCCACTATATGCGCATGCGTCGGTGGTGGCCACCCCTGTCATATGTTACGTTGAATTACAGGTAAAATATACTCACATTGAACTTGTAATTGTATAGATTTGTAAGTTTCAAAGTGAGTATTTGATGTCGGTTCATATTCTACGTGGATACATCTATATCTCCCAGTCATCGTGCGAGTAGCCATGTTGATCACCATTGAGTTTCCTTGTCCAGTGTTATAGAATGAACCAGATAATGTATCCCACATATTTGTACAGGTTATACCATTTATGTTATTACATGGGTAGCTATCGGCAGAACACGTTATTGTTATACTGTCGCCTTCATTAACTGTTATAATATCACTCGGTGGATTGATTGTTATGGAACTTCTGTCTTGAACTGTAGGATAAATATATATTTTTTAAAATATACAGCTTTTAAGTCAATATCAAAACATATTTTATGTAGTTATGTTTATTCAAGTACAAAATCTATTTTTATTTGAAAGTATGAAAATTGTACTTTTCAGCCCGTTTTTGTTTGTATTACAACAGAAAAGGTACATAATGTTACTTTTGGGCTGATACACCCAATAAGACTTTCGTTTACAGAAACAGAAATGAAATGAAATGAAATGAAATGGGAATTAACGTCCTACTGTTCTGCTCCTAACCTGGGCTAATGAAGACGGGCATACGCCATACAGTGTGCTATGAGGGAAATTTTGCCCGGGCAGCGGCACTACGGCCTACTCTTATATCGAATTCCAACTGCCAAGGGATCTTTTACGTGCACGCCAATGTGTACACGGGACCTCGGTTTTTCGTCCCATCCGAACGACTAGACAGCTTTCCTTGTCAGCCCCTCCGTCCTACATCACTGACAAGGGAGAACCACGCCGGAAAATCTGGATGAGCTTTCTCGGCCAATGCAGGGATCGAACACCCGACCTCCAGGCTAGCGAGCTAGCGTCTTACCCACTTAGCCACGTGATCCCCGTTACAGAAACAAGCAACAATTAAAATTTTTTACAATGTTTCAATACATACCATATATTCCTAATGAGCGTTTTAGTTCCGAACCATTAGAAGTGGCAATACATGTATACAGCCCTCCAAGAGTAGCGTTGATATTATTTAACGAAAGCTGACTTGTTGATGCTACTAAATCAGTTCCTTTCATCCATTTATATTGACAGATGTCAGTACATTCGGCTGTACAAGTTAAAACATCGGATTCCTCGGATAGTAAAGTTAGGTCGTTGGTAGCAGATATAAAACCAGTTGAAGATGTTATCTTAATATTTTTTATTCCAGCGTCTTGTAAAAAAAGAATTATTATGATAAGAATATAATACTAACAATAATTACCACAAATATTAATGATTTTCTTACAGTGTTTATCATATACTGGGGGGATCACGTGGCTAAGTGGGGTAAGACGCTGGCTCGCTACCCTGGAGGTCGGGTGTTCGATCCCTGCATTGGCCGAGAAAGTTCATCCAGATTTTCCGGTGTAGTCCCCCCTTGTCAGTGATGCAGGACGGAGTGCCTGACAAGGGCAGCTGTCTAGTCCTTCGGATCAGACGAAAAACCGAGGTCCCGTGTTTACATTCGAATGCACGTAAAAGATCCCTTGGCAGTTGGAATTCGATATAAGAGTAGGCGATAGTGCCGCTTCCCGGGCAAGTGCCCGTCTTCATTAGCCCAGCAGAACAGTAGGACGTTAAACCCCATTTCATTTCATATCACATACTGAGGTGTTTCAATATTTAACTTCCCAACATAAAGACGCTACATTATATTACGGGCATATATATTACGCGCATATGCCCCTTTCTTGTTTACTACAAAATCCTAAATTTGCTATTTAAACTTATGATCGTTCTCAATTTTTCTGTTCGGCCATATTCATGAAGCAATGGGCCGAGAAATCCCTCTCTGGTCATTGCTGGATTGAACTTTATACGCTGTAATGTATTGGTTGTTGATCCGACTGTTGACCAGTGATATTTTGGTACAGAAATTTGCGGTTATTACAGCAGTGTCTGAGTTTGATGGGTCTAATCAAACGAAACACTGCGAGAAGTATGCTGTTCGACTGGCTGCTTCCTCTTCTAGAGTTGCAGTGTTCGGTGCTATGCGAGTTCAATTAGCCCGAAATCAATAAAATTGTACCCACCTGTTGAATTCAAATACACACTATCACCTATAGATTTTGTAAAATCTGAACATCCCCAATATCCTGTATCTCTCCCTGGGTCGAAGTTGTTTATAGTTAGAATACTTATTGTCCAATCGCTTAATGCACCACTTCCAGAACCACATGTTATTGATATATGGCTTATATCAGGGGCGTCTGTTTCACTCAATCTAAAACACCCATTCCCATTCATGAAGTTTGTGATCACACGAGATGGACCTAACCAGCTTAATTCGTCTTGGGCAAATGCAGAACAGGTTAAGGTCACTGAAGAACCTGTTGTAACTGTGGTTTCGGATGCTACTAATGTCATGTTTGGTAACTGTACTGAAGGAGCTGAAAAGATTTAAATATGGCATCATTAGTATATAAGTATAATATGGTTGACAATCAGAACAACAAATTATTATTATGATTTTCCACTTGCTCCTATTACTGGATCCGATGGTGGAGCCGTTACTATACTACTGCTGGTGGTCAACCTGGGGTAAAACTAATAGCATATCGTTTTACATTAGATTGTTTTAAACATTTTAGTTTATCACCCAATAACACATTGTACAGTAGATATCGCTTGTGTGATAAATTTCATAATCTCCTGAGCTATATGTTCTTGGGAGATATCGCATTATATGAATTTGATTGGTCAATTAAAAAGGAACTATATTTGTTTTTATCAAAAAGAAACTACTTTTTGGATTCAGTAATATTGTTGAAGGAAAGGTTTCAATTACCATAACATGTTCGTTTCTTTGTGGCTTTGACATTAAATGAAAGGCCGGGTGAATATATAGGACTTTGCAACGGGTGAGCAGCCAAACAATGATGTATTACTACGCCGTAATGTAATCAGGTTCAGTAAAATTAAATCTATACCAAATATCTATATATTTATTTGTGTGCGCAAGAAAGGGTTGGGTGGTAAATACAATCTCCTACTCGTATTTTTTGATATCAAAAAAAAACCTCGTAAGAGATTCCCTATTTAATGTGGCTCAGCGAAGCTTAAGTTTTCTATCTTGGGGTCGCATTGAGAAACTAAACAGAGCAGTAATTATAGAAGAGCAATTGGCAATTTATTTAGGCAACGACTGGGGAAGTTTTATTTCAACATTACCAAGCAAATGACAAACTAATCAATTTCGAAAATGAAATTGTTTATACAGTTGGCTTCATAATATCCATGTTAATAAAATGTTAAGAAGAATTTACTAATCATATTAGAATTTCAATAAACCTTACCATTTACTACAACATTCGTGGATTTTGACTCAGTTCCTAGTATATTGAACACAGTACAAGTATAGATACCACTTTGACTTGTACTAATATTATTGCTGGTATAAACAGCCATAGTAGAAACCGTAACATTGTTATTTGTCCATTTATAAAAGCAATCTGGTTGACAATCAGCAGAACAGACGAGACTTAGCGATTCTCCATTTGTTATTGTTACTGGGTCTGATGATGGTGTTATTACTACGGATGATGGTGCATCTAAGATAAAAACAATAACATATTCACTGATATATACCATTTATTTTGTTATTAATAATGATGATGAAATTGAAAAAAACATACAATATCCACTAAGTTTTAAAATGAGATTCGACGACGGTTTATCTTTAGATCACAAGGTCTTTCAATGAGTCAACTGTTGTGGGTGACGTCTCATGATTGCTTGTCAAACCTCATTTTTGCACAATAGATTTCCCATCCTCGTAACTACTGGTAAATCAAAATTAGTCTTAAGAATTTTTGCTTTTGGCTCTCTTAATTTGGGTTGCTCCAAATTAAGAGCTCGATCATTAGCTTCATCAATAAGTTTCTCGCGGTAATTTTGCTTTCGAAGAAATGCTTTTAGTTCAGCTAGTCTTTCAAGTTTTGTGGGATATTTTAATACACATTTTACACGTAAGCATATAAATTAAAATTACAATACTTTTATTTCTCTCAGATTTGCACATACTTTTATTTCTCTCAGATTTGTGCATAATTTTAAAGTTGGACGACTGTAGTACCTCTCAATCTAGAATGGTTCATTGCTGATCAACATAATATAAAACTTAAATTTATCATTTGTAGCTAGAAAAATAAGTGAATGCTCTTTAAACCTAATTTTGGTATAACAACTATATTTTCTTCTTAATTGAATGGTTGCATTAACAGGGCTTCAAGGCAACGCGTCTTTCAGCCAGATTTCTCCAACACATAGTCAACGTTACATTTCATTTCGAACTACCAAACAATTTCCAGTGTGCCAACACTGTGATAAGTACACCAGTCTGACTGAATACGGAAGAACCGTTAACTAAATAATCATATTAAACTAAAAACAAAACCAAAAAACTTACAATTCACTTCAACATTAGTAGATTGCGTCATACTTCCTACAATGTTGGTTGCTGTACAAGTATAGGTGCCATTTTGACTGTTACTAATGGTACTGATGATATAAGTAGCAATATTAGAGACAATAACATTGTTATATTTCCATGTATAATTACAACCGGGTTGACAATCAGCAGAACAGTTGAAGCTTAGAGATTCTCCACTTGTTATTGTTACTGGATCTGATGATGGTGTTATTTCTACCGTTGATGGCCCATCTGATTGAATAATAATAAACGATACATTTAAATGACATAACAAATGGCATAGGCCTACTGTAGATTTAAACCATTGAAATTTATATATTCTACCATTTCTGTATCATAAATTATCGGGTCGCCGGGGGGATTTCCCGAGGACCAATTAGCCCAATGCCAAATTTATTAATTGTATTTATATAAAACAATATATCCTGGCTTTAATTAGGTCATCTATTTTAAACTGGTTGGATTTGACTAGAAAGTACATAATAGGCCAAAGGCTATTGACCAGACATAATTTGGAACAGAAATCTGCTTCCATTACAGCAGTGTTAAGTGGGATTAGGGCTGATCAAACGATACACTGTGAGAAGTATGATACGTTGCACGCTTTTATTGTTAAAAGGTCAACATTGGGATATATCGCTATTGACGATGGGGCAGCTGAAAAATAAATTCCAGCTTATCATCAACTGCTTTATGGCGGTATATTAAACTCAAAATTCTAAATTTGTTAATGTTGTGCTATCGCCTAATTTATAACTTCTATTCATGTAATTTCTTTAATAAGACAATGCGGGTATAATCCAATTTCTTTATTTGTTCAGCGTAAATATGAATTATATTTGATATTATTTCTGTTATTGAGACGAAACATGTCTTGTTCATTGACGCTTTACATGTTTAGCATGAACATCGAACAAATTTAGAATTTTACATTTCTACCTAGCAACCGTCATATGACATTATGAAGTCGCTTGGTGTGCTCAATTTTATGATTTTTGACAGTACTAGTTCTACCTAGCAACCATCATTATGACGTCGTTTGGTGTCGGTATCTACGTACTCAGTTTGGTGATTGAGCACCTGGTCGGGACCATTACGTGAATCAAACATGATATGGTTTGCAAATACTTTGTCAAATAGGCTTTACAACATGGGGTGTTGATTTGTTTGAAGACAAGTGCAGGATTTGGAGAATTTTATTTGATTTGTTTTTACAGTTGAGCCAATTAATATTTATATACTGTTGATTTGTATTCTATTACTGCTCTAACAAAAATATCACTTTATAATGATATAATTCAACGATATATACATGTATTTAGAAACTCCATATTGTGGGGATAAAGGGGCCTTTAAAGGAGACCGGGCTAATCTGTTCATTTGGATCGCGATGAAGTTTCTATTTCTGATGCGTTCATTATACTAACTTCATGGTAGATTTTTCCAACCATATATTCTTTAATTTGCATTAAGCGATACGGAATTTCATAGATAGAGATATTCTTGACAATATTTTTAAAAAAATGTAATGGGGTTTAAAGTCCTACTTTTCTGAACCGACTGGGCTAATGAGGACGGACTTTCGCCATACAGTGTGCTATGAGGGAAATTTAGCCCGAACATGAATTTCAGCTGCCAAAGGTTTCGTCCGTTCCGAATGACTAGACACTGTCCTTGCCATACACAATAACGACGGTCTTCGCAAAACGTAGTGACGGAACTTATAATAGTGTCAGAAATATTATAAAGCTCAGATTTCTCCGTGGTTAAACTAGCAGACGATGTTATATAACCCATATAAATATATTTCTATGATACTATTGTTATTGATACAAAACGGGGGTAGGCCTGGTAAAGAGAGTGGCTAATCATTCGGGTGGTATAAAGTGACATGAATTGGCTCAACTGTAAAAAAACAAATAAAGTTCTCCACATCCTGCATTTGTTTTCATAAAAAAATTAACTAATGTTGTATAGCCTTTTTGACATAGTATTCCGAAAATTATATCAGGTTCGATGTTGTTTCCAATTATAAAAACCTGACGAAGAGAGAGTCGTTTACATCAACATAATGGCCCCCATCAGGTGCTCAATCACCAAATTGAATACACAGTGGCGACACCAAATGACGTCATAAGGATGTTACAACAGCCGTACAGGTGAGAGTAACAGATGTACCAACGTGGACAACATTGCTTGAAGCCACCAATGTGAAATTCGTTCATTAAAGGATACATCTCTCAAAATAAGAAGACGATAGGTTTAGCCGTTGTTGGTTATTAACATCAGAAATGTATTTCAGCCGATGGGTCATCCTAGCCTCGTTAGTTTATACCAGATGTAATTAGGGCCAGACTCTTTCGGGGGAAAACTTGAAAACATAGACACCCTACTTGCTGGTAATAAGAGTTTGGTTGGTCGCTTTCTGAGCAACGTTTTCAAATAAATAAATATGTCAGGTGTCAATATATATTAAAAATAAAACAAAACATTGTGAGCATCTAATTGTGGGCATTCACGTTTACTTATTTTATGTGTGCTGAATATGAAATTAGTATTCTCAAAATTGTATTTTTTAATTTTATTAAAGTCAGGTTAATTTATCTGATCAGCGTTTGGTAAGCATGATAAATCCCGATATGGTAGCCAGATTTCCGTTGTATTTAGTCAGTTAGAGCAATAAAATATTTAGCATATCGGCTACGGTTTAAATTCATATTCCCACACTTCTAGAAATAACATTGCAGATGAACTACCAGCTACATTGTTTGTTGTACATGTGTATTCACCCCTTTGACCTCTAGCGATATGCGACATAGTGATACTAGCAGCAGTTGAAATAATTGTTGGGTCAGTTAGAGCCTTCCAGAAAAAATTACATTTGATCCTGATTTTATTGTTGAAAGGTCAACATCGGGATATATCGCTATAATTGACGATGGATCAGCTGAAAAAGAAATCCGAGCTTCATCAACTGCTTTGCATATTTGATATCATTATATGCGCATTTTATATCATATTATATCATATTAGTTAAAATGAATAAACATAGACAAATCCTTGAACAATAGATTAATAAGAATAACTTACATGGAACTAAGACTTGTATTGGTAAAGTTCTATAAGTAATCCAGTGAGTATTAAATGTTTCTTCGTCTTCAGTATAAATGCATCTATATATTCCAGCTTGCGACACAGTTGCGTTGTTAATCACAAAAATATTTGTATTACTGGGATTAATTATTTCCACATAAGTTAAAGCATCCCAAAAGTTCTGGCACATATACCCAAATTGGTTGCACATATAATGTTTTTCAGTTGAGCAATTTATAGAAATGGTCTGCCCTTCAAATAATGTTATTGAATCTCCTGGTGGATCAAATTTAATAAAATCTCTTGAAAAGACTGAAATTGAAATTTTACATGAATTATTTGTCAATTTGAAGGAGCTCAACCGCTAACATTTGGGACCTAGAAATTGACACACGTGGGTCGCAACTTATATAATACTGTAATATGAATGTATATAAACTGATATACATTCAATGGTTTCCGTTTTTACTCTAATTTCAAATCAGTTATGTTCCGCGAAATAAGCCCGCAGTCTCAATCGAATGCAAATTTCTAGCGTCTGGTTATTCGAGTCTACATACGCCGTTTGGTTTGGTGGAATATGTCTAGCCTCGTTCCTCGAGTCTCTTGCTAGAACTGGGGCTGAAACGCATTATGGTACACGATTCGTGTACCAATGTCAAAATGTTTATTTTGTCTTAAATATTGGATATCAGAAGCCCATCTTTTTCCGGTTAGATCACAGCATCAATGTTGATTTAAATTGACAAATAATTTGTATTTTCAATGTTGAAGATTTTGGATGATATTGAGTTAGAGACTTAGCTACTTTAAATCAACATTGATGTTGTGATCTTACCGGGAAAAGATGGACTTCGGATATCCAATATTTAAGACAAAACAAACAGTTTACCATTGGTACACGCTACACATATTCCACGAGTTATGTCAAACGTTGACGCCATATTCTTATCTGGAGAGCATGCGCAATAAATACTATCGGTGTAGACTGGAATAACCAGACATTTTCATTCCATTGAGACTTCTGTGGTATTTCGCCGAACATAATTGATTTGAAATTAGAGTATAAAGGGAAACGATTGAATGTAAATCAGTTTATATACATTCATATTACATTATTATATGCGTTGCGACCCATTTGTGTCAATTTATAGGTCCCAAATATTAGCGATTTAGCGCCTTTAAAAAATAATGTTTTCCAAGGATTCCTACGCCAGCATGTTAATATGGTCGAACATATTGCTATAACTCGTCCATATGCGTCGGCCCATTCAATATATTTTGTAATCTATCAGTCTGTGATATCTCACCAAAACTCCGTCATAACTCCACATATTACATGGTACAATTTGAAAAAAAATATATATCAATAATTATAAGCCATTAGATCTTCTGAGACCGACTGCCATCTTGCCGGAATTGTTTCAATTCAACCAACGACTTCGACCAGATCTTAAAGTGTAAAATCCACCAATCCGAAAAATGTACAATCGTCATCGCCGAATAATAACGTATCGAATTATTATAATATTTTTAAGAACTGTATATATATATACAGAGTCTAGAATTGTGGATTGTTGTTTTAATTAGTTCACTTGGGAGAGAAAGAGAGGGAGAGAAATTGGGTTTAACGTCAACTCGACATAAACTCAGTCATTTCAGGACTAATATATGGTTCAATTTTATTTCAATAATTCGCGCATAGGGGTCTTTAGCAGTGAGGACCGGAGGACCCGAAGAAACCTCACGAGGTTGAACAGGCGACCCTACGCCTTGTCACGTACAACTGGGGAATCGAAACCACGCCAGTTGACTCAATGATAGACCTTATGATACAGCGCGCACGGGCTAACCATTCGGCTAAACAACCCCTTAGTTCACTTGGTTCATGTTTATATACGCACCTTTAAATCGAATATGTTACTATGTATCTCTATAACACCTGCGTGTATATACCTTGACGCACGTGGGAATCACGTGGCTAAGTGGGTAAGACGCTGGCATTGGCCGAGAAAGTTTATCCAGGTTTTCCGGCGTGGTTCCCCCTTGCCAGTGATGAAGGACGGAGGGCCTGACAAGGACAGCTGTCTAGTCCTTCGGATGAGACGAAAAACCGAGGTCCCGTGTATACATTGGAATGCACGTAAAAGATCCCTTGGCAGTTGGAATTCGATATAAGAGTAGGCGATAGTGCCGCTGCCCGGGCAAAATTTCCCTCATACCACACTGTATGGCGTATACTCGTCTTCATTAGCCCAGCATAGGAGCAGAACAGTAGGACGTTAAACCCCATTTCATTTCATTTCATTTACCTTGACGCACGATCCATTAAAATGGACCATCATCGTGTCTAAACTAATTTCAACAATTGTTTGTATAAATTAGACAAATCTTACAGATTAAGTTAAGCATTGATACTTACCGATTACTTGTAGGTTTTTAGTCAATTCCGTACCGTTATAAGATGCATGGCATATATAAAGTCCTGACATAGTCGAGTTGATATTATTCAGCGGAAGTTGACTTGTAGATGCTACTAATTCACCACCTTTCATCCATGTATACTGACAAGTACCAGTACATTCAGCTGTACATGCTAAAGTCTCACTCTCTTCTTCTAACAATGTTAGTTGATTTGTCGCTGTTATAAAACCAGGCCATGAGGTTATCTGTATATTTTGGATACCAGTCTCTAAAATTAATATAAAATATCAGTTGCAAGTTTAATTGGCATGGGGGTGTCCATGGTCCTGGCAAAGGGGACTGAGCGGGGACATATGCGCTAGGGCGATACTTCTTGGGGGCGGCAAATTATCTAAGTGCATATTAGAGGCTGAGATCCTTTGTTTCCCCTAAACCTGTGTAAACAAGTTCATATTTCCGCAAATAGAGAAGGTAGAATTACGATTTTTCGATCAAATAGAGAGCTAAAGGGGGAAATGAACATAATTTTCTGAAGTATCAGTCGATTTAATAAATAGTTATCTAGATAAAAGTGTCAAAAACATAAACATTGTATTTTAAAATTTCTTTAATCATAAGGGGATCACGGTGGCTTAGTGGGTAAGGCGCTGGCTCGCTAGCCTGGAGGTCGGGTGTTCGATCCCTGCATTGGCCGAGAAAGTTCATCCCGATTTTCCGGCGTGGTTCCCCCTTGTCAGGGATGCAGGACGGAGGGCCTGACAAGGACAGCTGTCTAGTCATTCGGATGAGACGAAAAACCGAGGTCCCGTGTACACATTGGCGTGCACGTAAAAGATCCCTTGACAGTTGGAATTCGATATAAGAGTAGGCCGTAGTGCCGCTGTCCGGGCAAAATTTCCCTCATAGCACACTGTATGGCGTATGCCCGTCTTCATTAGCCCAGTTCGGAGCAAAACAGTAGGACGTTAAACCCCATTTCATTTCATTTCATTCTTTAATCATAAAAAATGAGTTTTATCTCAAACCGTTGACCAATTAAGTAGCCACACCAACCGTATACCATCGATGTATTGCATTTAAGCACGCGAAAATTGATTGTGGACCGATTGGAAGCACCTTATCATGTGCATCAATGTGTAACGACCGATCATTATCACCAAGCCTTACTTGCGAAGATGATGAAATGAAACATAGTACCATCGGGTAATCAGATAAAAAGACGAATTTAATAGCATTTGAAATTTATCAGGAGAATATGTTAAATATGCAATTCACGGTAAGACAGTATTACTACAGACACATCAGTACTGGTGATATCAACAATTCCCTCTTAGGTATGAAGTATCAATGAATCAAAATATACTAATGTCCAAAAGAAAGTATACACTGTGCATTTTGTGCTGCATCAACCAAAGTCGTTTTTCAATGGTATACGGTATTTGGGTAGAATGTTAATTTGCTTCACATTTTTATTTTGCTTAGAAATGTTGAGTTTGGACGCAAGAGACAAACTCGGTAATGCTGTATCAAATGTTTTTAATCTAAACAAAACTTGGTCATACGTTTAGTGTGTATACTTTCTTTTGGACAGCAGTATAGTATAGCAGATACTACATAAAACAGAGTAGTCGTTCAAATATGGATATAATTATCAAAATTGGCATAAATACTCCTTCGGGCGTCTCCATTAGCTACTCGAAAGTCCAAAGGTTGAGTTCATTTTCGAAATAATTGACTTTTAGACAACGAAATATCAAATTTCGCGCGCGATTGTCCTATTTTATTGATCATAACATATAGGACCAAATTTGTAGTTACTAGGGTATATGCTTCCTGTTGTTGTACTAGATATTCCGATCTTTTCATTTCGTAAGCAGTTACACCCATGACACAACCTAGCAACTTCATTCATTTGCCTAGTATGCCACAAAAAAACCCTAATAATTCAATAGTCAAATCAATGGATAAGCTGGGGTTTAATATTCATTCATTACGTGTTCCTTTGTTTTCACAAAAAAAAGAAAAACATGGGTTACTAGGTGTTGCCTTTTTACGGGAGCGGTCTGATGAAGATCAAACTCAAAGTCTTCCAATATCTTTTGATCGTTAACATGCCGTATGTTTTATCTAATTACGTTCACAAATTGTGGCCTCTGGAGGTAACACAAGCTTTCACGATTATAACGTAAGAAGCATTTATTTTTTTTTTTTTTTTTTTTTGCGATGCGCACAAAAATAGGACCTATCCGAGACATGTTGGACATATTCATATATTTTACTTTTCATCAAAAAAGGATGAAAATCGTGGCCCCTAGATTGTCCACAAACAAACGTGAACCGATGGACGACAACATAATACATTAACAAGAAAATGTGGGCGTATAAAAACCATCTAAATAGGTCCATTGGGTAATGTTATGTGAAAGAAAGGCAGTATATAGCAGCTATCTTGGAAAACGACGCCCATTTAGAAAATTCTAATGGCTAACGTGATTTCCTTAATAAATTACCCTAAACAAACAACCATGCAAATTTAACATAATGTACATTATGCAAGAGCTAAACTGCCTATTGCAGATCTTTCTTTAGGTCTGAAATGTTATATAAACTATTAATTAGACATTTATTAAACAAGACCATAATCAACTCTCGATGCCATAGGATACGCGAGATTTTAATTAGATTAGAACGTTTCGCCATTTAAAAATTTAATTTAAAAATGGGAAAGCGAGGCTAAGTCTCGAATATACCAGTGCTCTGGTTACCACAATGCACACATTTTGTCAAAACTACAAACAGTGATAACTTGGCTTAGAATGGAGTAATTTAAATGAAATGTTCAATATTTTCATTCTACATTATCTATTTGTGAGCTATTATAGCAAGAATGGTCATTACTCTACCCATATCTTACATAATGTATCTATCTGTAAAGGGCTAATCCCGATATTTTTTGGAGAATAAAACTGCTTAATTTTGTGTTAAAATCCCTTAAAATCCTCTAGCTGAGGGCCGAGCAACTAACTCAATATTTGTGATGAGTTTTCAAACCATTTAAACCCGTCAGTCTTCGTCTGGAAATGGAGACCGGTGTCCCAAGCTGTATTATGCGGTGTCTGGATAAAACCAGACTTTTATTTTATAAAAATAACGTGTAGTGGAAATTTACCTTTCGTTATCAAGTACAGCACATGGGTCATTCACTACATTGACCTCTCAAGGAACGGGAATCGATTATCAGGTCACCCAACGAAAAAACTGACCCGAAATCTTAAAAGGGTTACGTGTCCGGATAAGCAATTTTGACATTCACGTCCAAACGACTCAATAATTTGAGCTGGAATTTTGAGAGAAGGTAAATACCCTATATCTCTATATTTTGGCGCTTAAATTTCATACGTACTCCGACTTATATTTTTGGGACTCTCTTGATATCGGGATAGTCCCTTTAAGTACTTGTATCCATATTTGATAGATGTTACTATTAGCAGCCCCCACTAGAAGTTTACATGTCAGCAATACTAGCCCACCACGTCTTTATATCAGCCTCACTAGAAGTTTAGATGTCAGTAATACTACTCACACCACGTCCCTAGAGTAATTGTAGTACTTGTATCAAGTTCGGTTGTCAGTAATACTACCCTCACCACACCCCTATAGTAATGGTGTGCGGGTAGTATTTTTAACAACTAAACCTCTAGTATTTTATCTAATATACATTTTGCTGTGTACATGAATAACCCAATGTAATTGAGTATAAATACAATACTAGTGTTATACAACTAACCTGGGGAAGTCAATGATGTGTATGCAGAGGTTACGCCGACGGTAAATGGGCCGCCATCAAAACATCTCCACATACCTTTATCCCTCCCTGGGTCAAAACTAGTGATTGTCAGATTACTAATTGTACTGGATTGTTGTGACCCGGACCCGCAGGTTATAACAAAACGAGTTATGTCAGCGGGTTCTGTTTCAATTAATCTAAAACAAGAATTCATGAAAATAGTAATTTGGCCTTCTGGACCGTGCCAAGTTAATTCGTTGTTACCAACAGCCGTACAGGTGAGAGTAACTGATGTACCAGCGTCGACAACATTGCTGGAAGCCACCAATGTGAAGTTCGTTCCAATAGAGGATGCATCTGTGAAAATAAGAAGACGATAGATTTAGCCGTTGTTAGCAAGAATCATTATCAGACATTTTTCTCAGCCGATGATTTTACACAAACCGATAATGATTTGATTTTATGTTTTGCTTAGTTGTTCGACTCGTCAGTTCACATCTGACCCCGAGTTCACGAAACATTCTCAGACTTAAGTTAAGAAATTACTCAAAAGTTTTCGCCTTATTCTAACTTTCGCCTTTAAGGTATCAAATACATCGGTAAGACACTGAGTGCAAAGTTTTGTGTTTCTGTATCAACGATATTTCTCATAAACAGACGGGCACTATGGCATACTCTTATATCGAATTCCAACTGAAAATGGATATTTTACGTGCACGCCAATGTGTACACTGGACCTTGGTTTTTCGTCCCATCCGAAAGACTACACAGCTGTCTTTCTCGTGCCCCCCGTCCTGCACCACTGACACGAGGAAACACGTCGGAAAATATCATCGACAAAGGGTTTGATGTTATGGTGCATGATTAAAACCAACACACATATATATATATATATATATATATATATATATATATATATATATATAATTGAAATTAAAGATGGCAAAATAAAACTACATTTTTATGCTAACGTTTTCACCGCGATAGCGGCTCTTCAGGCATTTATTAAACAAATGACGTCACAATGTCATAGTTACATTATTATACAGGCAAGGGTAGTAATTTCTTAGCCTACAGACTACAAATATTCAATCCCACCACGGTCTTTATTTCATTTAATTTAATTTAATTATTCTCTTTGAAGTATGTGGTGGGGGTAAATTTAGTGTTTTTCCTTTATATAGACTTAATAGCAAAAACAACGACCTCTTGGAGGCAAAAGAAAGCTATTTTATTGAGAAGTACCACCCGAAACTTAATTCTAAATAAGAGAATAATTAAATTAAATAAAGACAGTGGTGGGATTGAATATTTGTAGTCTGTAGGCTAAGAAATTACTACCCTTGCCTGTATAATAATGTAACTATGACATTGTGACGTCATAGACTATTGTTAATTGAATTATTGTTTAATAAATGCCTGAAGAGCCGCTATCGCGGTATATATATATATATATATATATATATATATATATATATCAAAACATTAATAAAATATTTACAATGTATACTTACAATCTACATATATTCCTAAAAGTAGGCAGAGAAAGGAAATTCTGCCCATCTTTATTTTGACGTACTGAAAATAACCCACCATCACTCCGTCGCGGCTGATATACAAACGAACCAAGCCAAAAAGTTTAACGCTATTTTATCAATTGCGCACATCTATGTCAATGCAAACAAGACATAAATACAATCTTCGTGGGGACCTTTGAATAGATCGGCTAGATAAGCTATTGAATAAAGGAGAGGGTGTGGCGTGTCTGTACTCAGACTAACTATCTACACAACAATATTAAAGACACACTCCTCGATATATCCTCTATTTACTGTGATCAGATCATGAGATCTAAATGTATGGACTTTGTAAAAATAATTGCATTTAAAAATTCTAGTTATTTATGCTCCTTTCAAATAGTTTACAGCCAATTAAATCTTTTTGATAACTATTGAATTTGAAAGTTATTTATAGTTAATAACACAACACAACACAAACACAAACACACACACATATATGTTACTGGTTTAATCAGGATGCTTTAATGAGGTCGAGGCTACATGGCGTTGTATTGGTTAATTAATGCAGGTTGTGGCGACATGGCGCTATATTGGTTAATTCTTTTGTCGATATGCGCTTATTACATAGCGAGCAGCATAGATCGATGGAATTTAAATTCAACATACGTTTGTAAATACTGGACCATTTGTATACGCCCTCATTTTCATGTGGACGTATTATGCCGTTTTTATGGACACTCTACAGGTCACAATTTTTATCCGATTTTAACGAAAATTGAAATATATAAGCTTATCTCCTAACGATCGGTTCCTTTCGATATTGGCATGTATCGGACCATCAGTTCATGGATTATGGCTCCTGGTTGTACAAAAAATCACGTTTTTAGTTTATGGACACTCTAGAGTTCACAATTTTCATCTGATTTTGGTGAAACGTGATATGCATATTTATAAGCCAACGATATTGGTTCCTGTCGATATTCGCGCATATCGGATCTTAACTTCTTGAATTATGACCCCTCATTTTACGAAAAATCGCGTCTTTAGATTGTGGATTCTCTAGAGGTCATAATTGTTATCCGATTTTGATGAAACTTGAAATGCATGTTTATAACCCAAAGATCTTGGTTCCTTTCGATATTAGACTGTAACTCCCTGGATTATGGGTTTATGACTACTGAGTGTACGAAACATCATGTTTTTATGCTTGTGGATTCTCTAAAGGTTATAGTTTTTAGCCGATTTTAAAATCCGTTTAAATATATCACCATTCCAACATAATGTCAGTTGAGTTCGAAAATCGGGAAAATCAAAAGGAAACTGCCCGACAAAATGGCCGCTCTTTGTACGCAAATTGTGTGAAAGTATGTAATACGAAGGTTGAGGTCCTTCTAGGGGTCGCAATTTTTATCCTATTTTGATAAACTTAAAATATATCTTTATATCCCAAAGATCGCAGTCCCTTTCGATATTTGCGCATTTCAGACCATAATTTTCTTGTTTGAAGCTTGTTCTCTATCCATCTGTTGCAAAGTGTGGGCGTATCTTGCCTGGCAACCGCTGGTTTTGACTGATATTCCAATTAGAAATTAAATTTAAAGCTTCATGGGTTGAATATAATAGCGACGTTTCGCCGATGTTACTCTCATCTTGATCCAGAAAGAGTAATAACAAATACATGTTGGTGCTGCTGTTTATTATAATTTTAACGTCCGATGCTTTAGTTATGATATTATGGACAGGTTGATTTTAATTTACATATGAAGCTGGTATAAAAATGATAAAAAACCTAAAACGTCATTGTAGGTATGTAAAAGTTATACTGTTAAAAATCCGTGAATCATCTACTTTATTCCATTACTCGTATTCACTCTAGTTCGATACAATAGTAATGTTAAAAAGCTATTAAAATGCTTCTTCGTCAGAATAGAATCAAGTTAGGAAATTGGCTTGCGTTATCTGACCTCTGGAATATTTACAAATTAAAAACTAGCCGTGCGTTCCACTACTTTTTCATTTAAAATTCATTAAGTTATATGGAAATTCTTAACGAAAATCAATAAACTTTAAATGCATGTTGCCGTTAGACGAGCTAAACAGCTCATATGAATGTCAGAAAATAAAGACCAGATCAAACTTAAAGCCTCTTAAGATGTTTACGAAATTAAAAATTAATTTACGAAATTAAAAATTAATTTACGAAATTAAAAATTAATTTACGAAATTAAAAATTAATTTATAAAATAAATTATTAAATAAGTCGCCTATTTTGGTATGCTAGTGATTGACAGGTATTAGACGCCTGCTTGGGTCCTCAACCATTTTCGTTTACCAGACACGCCAAATTTTCTGATTCAATATAATGCTAGACATATTCAACTAAAGAAATTTGTTTACCCATCCTCAAAATGAATTCAAATAATTCAAGTTTTACAGAGATGAATTCAAATAATTCAAGTGTTACAGAGATTATATTTTAAAGGAAATATTTAAATAGTATTTTTAAAAAATATATTGACACGATATGCTTTTATGGACATTTCTGTGATAAAGAATCCCGCCTCTTTAAGGTAACGATCGGCCATTATTTAACGAACGAAAGCATAAATATAGGCCTAGCCTGTTCATCCGTCCTATTCGTATTGAATAAAATATAGTTTAAAAATGAAAAACATTAATAACACAGGTCTATTTGCACTGGTGTCACGATATTATCTCCATTTTTTTGTACTGGTTTTTTTTGCTCAGTATAATATCCATATTTATATTCTATAAGAATTTAAGTTTGAAGTAGGGCAATATAATACATGTGTATCTTCTCACAAAAATGTTATGAATACTTTTCATAACGCCCGTGTTGTCTTCATAACGTCCTTGTTGTCTTCATCACGCCTTCTTTATCTGGATCGAGGAGAGTAAACAAGTTGAAACCCCAATCGGCTGTAGATGTTCGACTATTATTTACATAGGGCGTGGCGGTGTTTTAATATGCTAGTAGTACAAAGAATAGAGTCTCACTATAAAATATGAAAGCGATGTGAAACGTACCATAATAATAAAGTTACAATACGACAGCCTTAAACTGTGAAAATATGTCCTATCTAAGTTAGATATCCAATACGAAAGCCAAGCTAGATACAATATGGAAACTGCGTTTCATAACCAAGATTGTACGCCAGCCAAAGATAAATGAAATAGAATGGGTTTTAACGTGCTACTGTCCTGCCCTGACTGGGCTAATGAAGATAAGATTCGTCATACAGTGTGCTATGAGGGACAATTTTACGTGCACGCCAATGTGTACACGAGACCGCGGTTTTTCTTCCCATCCGAACGACTATACGTTGTCCTTTGCAATGTTTTTTGTCCTGCACCACTGACCCAGGGGAACCACAGAAACTTCCGATGAACTTTCTCGGCCTAGGCAGGGATTGAGCACGGAACCCCCAGGTTAGCGAACCAACGTGGCGCTCTTTAAAAATAAAAAAAGTACATTCGACGGCTGAACTGAATGGTAAGTCCTACATGTAGCCTACTTGGAGCATTAAATAATACGGGTTCTCTTTACAGCCGAAGATTCCATTAATTAATTTAATAAAATCTAATTGATTAGAAACGATTTGCATGGATATCAGACAAATGACAACAGCGTTGTATTCCATCAAGAGTAACCCATCCGTGTGTCAAAACGGGTCATGGTTTAATTAGGTAAATTCTGCAAAGCCGCAAAGCATGATGGGGTACTATGATAGCGATAGGCTACGAACAATTTTCATTTTACTTTTAATTTGATTTTGATTTTTACTTTCATTTAAAGGAGATAAATCGCTAATATTCTGGACCTAGAAATTGGCACAAATGGGTCGCAACACATATAATAATGTAATATGAATTTATATAAACTGTTTTACATTGAATCGTGTCCGTTCAACACCGATATTATTTATTGCGCATGCTCTCCAAATAAGAACATGATATCACCGTTTGACATGACTTGTGTAATATGTCTAGCCTCATTCTTTGAGCACCTTGTTACCAATGGCGATGAAACGCATAATGGTACACGATTCGTGTAAAATGTTTATTTTGTCTTAAATATTGGATATCAGAAGCCCATCTTTTCCAGGTAAGATCACAACACCAATGCTGATTTAAATTGCAAAAAAAATCGTGTTTCCAATGTCGAAGATTTTGGATGATATTGAGTTACGGACTTAGCTACTTTAATTTCATTTTTGATATGAAATTCATTTTGATTTTGATTTTATTTTACTTTTCAATTTGATTTAACTTTTGCTTGTAATTATATTTTAGTTTTACTGTCAGATTAATTTTTTTTTTTTAGTTTAATTCTGATTTTAATTTTAATTTTCAAGTTTAACATAATTATTTTTATTTTATTAACTTCTTTGATAAAATAATTAATGATAGCGATAGGCCACCATTGACGTCATCATTGCGTGTGTATTTCTCATACGTGATACAGCACGCGGATACGGCAGCACGTATCGAACAGCTTTCATACGGAAAAGGTGGTCTTTTTACCGTACTTTTTGCTACTTTTAGACGCTGAAATCTTGTGCAGTAGCTTTTTTGTATGAATCTATGTGTATTCTAGAACACAAAGGTGTATATTTGATGTGATTTTAACCATGATAAAGAATTTAATCGTTATTTTTGATGATCTATTCGCGGAATTTTCATATTTTGCCTGTCTCTCTGTCTGCGTGCTGATTGTTATATGTGCTAAAATTAGGGAGATGGGACCGTGCAATCTGTAAAAGAGCTATAATATACTTTCTGAAATGATACATTAGTGAAACCAAAAATTGCTGTTGAAGTCGAAGATTTTTAATAAGATTCGACAATAGACTTTTTAAAATTTTTTACATAACTCAGCCCCTGTTGAGCGACTTTGCTCCCTTCATGAATTTGTAGGCCAGGCACTTAACTAGCACTGATGTTAATCTTGGTAGATAACTGCCACCATGCCGTAATGGAACTAAGCTCAGCTCAGCTACTCATACGCACGCGGCGCGAAAATCTGCCAAAACACTAAAACTTCATTGACGCAACGTATCACGTGACGATGTGGATACGTGATACGGATGTGAAAAATTCCTCTTGCCAAAAGTCTCTAATAATTTAGATACCGTAACATTAAAGGCCTGAAGAAAGACCTGCAATAGACAGATGTTGCTCTTGCATAATGTATGTTTAACACATGACACAGTTATATGATATAAGTTACATAGATGTTTATTTCTGGTTGGGTTTCGACGAGGGTTCTCTCGCCTTCATCAAATAAAGAATGACAACCAGTGCAATGAGACAGAGAGGGAGAGAGAGAGAGAGAGAGAGGTGGGGTTGAAAGTCCACTCGACACAAACCAGGCCATTTAGGGACTAACATTTTTCAATTTCACTTTAAATCAGGGCAGTCGAAACCACACCCCCATGAATCAATGACAAATCTTTTGATCTTAAGCGAGCGCGTTAAATCATTCGGCCACCCCCACCTTCGTATGTACAGTATGGAACAATGAAACAATAAAAATGTCTCCAACTACGTCGATTATCCGTATTCTTCTTTTCAACATTACGTAATCAGCAACCGGAAGTTTATCACGAACAACGTAATCTGACCTGGCGCCATTTTGAATATATTCCAGCTGCTGTTTAACATAGGTAGGTGTATTATTACCAATACTGTTATCCATGTGGACACAGATCACCAAATATTTCTACGTCGTCATCCACGAAACAATGGCCAAAGTTATTTTTAGTCTTTCTCTTCCTTTCCCTTTCCCTTTTACCCACGTTTCCATTGCGATTTTTGTTGACTTTTTGGTGTAGAATGGAAGAAAGGGGTTTGAAAATACATTTTCTGTCAGGTTTTGGTGAATATTCATGATTTTGAGGCGGAAGAGTTGAGAGGTTGGTTAGGTTGAAAGTAGGGCCTAAAATTGCCTGTTTACTTGTCTCTACTTCCAGCTTGTGTATCTCAAGTTTTTCATGGTGAACCTCATACATGCTTTTGGGCAAGAGTTTGCCACATGTTTGTTTGTGGCAGAAAGCGTTCTACCCAACGAACATTTGGGAAAAAGTTAGAGCCGGTCTAAGATACGAGAATTACCATTAAAGTCAATGGGGCAATCTTTAGTGATCTGTGGCCATGACGTATCATTGGTGGCTTTATGTTTAATTTAGTTATCTCCCCCGATGTTTCTTTGAAAATGCATCTGTAAGTATGTGGATCATTCTGCGCGACATTGATGCTTTCATAGATCACCTCCCGCTTCCTTTTGCGTACTACACTGTAATAAAATTAGATGAAATGACAAAAATTAAATGAATTCAATCAAGTAGGATTAGATGATAAGATCTTATTTTTTTTCCTATTTTTTATCCTTAAAACCTTATATATCAACATATATTTACTGATTATCATACATTTTTTTTATTCTCAGGAATATACCTGAAGTTCGAGACATACTATTCACAACAGCGTCATTGATGATGTGTGCACCGTCAATCGACAGCTTAACTACAATCGTTAAAAGCAATCGTTGGCGAGCCAGATAGTGGAACAGTGGTGTCTGTTGATTTTTATCTTGAATATAAGAGAAGTCCAATATTGTCGTTTCTTAGTAATTTATTAAGTGAAGATCATTTAATTATTAAACTTCAAACATTAATAATAATATAACATAGATACAACGATAGGTGGTGTGGCTCATAGTGTAGTGTAGCTTAAAATAATATATATATAATTTCACAATAATGTAAAATATGCATTAATAGGGTGGTGTATATATATATATATATATATAATTTCATAATAATGTAAAATATGCATTAATAAGGTGGTGTATATATATATATATATATAATTTCATAATAATGTAAAATATGCATTGATAGGGTGGTGTAGCTCATCGAATAGTATAGCTTAAAATAATATATATAATTTCTCAATAATGTAAAATATGCATTAATCTTTAATGGAGCTAACTCGCTTGTGAAGATGTACAAATTCCTGGTGTCGCATTAATTAAATATAAGATCTTAATTAAATATAACGTACTAGATCTTTATTCTCTAGTAAGCAACAAGCACTAATCGATAATAAAATATATCGTACTTATTAAGTTACTAATAGTTCCAATAATCCAAATAACAATTTTCTTTAATAAACAAGTACTCTATCAAATATATAGTACTTTTCGGTTTATTAAGAGAGAGAGAGAGAGAGAGAGAGAGAGAGAGAGAGAGAGAAATGGGGTTTACGTCCAGTCGACATAAACTAGGTCATTTCGGGACTAACATATGGATAATTTTATTTCATTAATTCGCTTGCGCTTAGGGGTTTTTAGCAGTGGGAGGAAACCGGAGGACCCGGAGAAAACCCACGAGGTTGTCGGTTTATTAAAGATATATATTTATTGTAAAATATTCGCAAGTAATTAAACAAGTAATACATAATAAATTCTTACTTTTCCGTTTATTTTAGCGCAAACCATTTTTAATTACTTTTAGATACTAAATAAACAAGTATTTCGTCGATAAAAGTACTTTTCCATTTATTCATTAATGATTACGTAGATTTAGAAATATCTATTAAAGTAATACTCGATTCTACTAATCGTACTTATCCGATATAAAGGGATATAATTATAAATCACAAGTTAAAATAAAAATATATATAAAGTTTAAATTATACAGTAGAGAGCTCACTTTGAATATAAGAGAAGTCCAATAATGTCTTCTAATTTATTAATGGTGATGTTGTTGTTCTTAGTGTTTAACGTCCGCTTCCACCGAAGGTGATATCGCAGATAAGTTGTCTTTTTTTATTTTCATGATCTTAGCGCACGTGCGTGGGTCCCGGCAACTACGTGTATGATTAAACTCATGTTTGATCGGTGGAAGACCATTTACGAAAGACGCCCATTTCTCGATACGAAGTCTGAATGGCTAGAATCTAGACCCGCTTGGTTTAATATATCAGGTAACGACAATCTGAGTAATGGCGTTCGTTTAATCCAAGCGTATTGTTTTAAAAGTTTAAGCTGTCACCATTAATCTTACTTAATTACGTCTAGATAAAAAATCAATAAAGAACCCTCTATTAAAGTTCTTTGATACAGGTATACGATTATATAATATTGCTTACAATCTATTGACAGCCATCAGCGTCAAGGTTGATTTATGCTTATTATGGTATTATTTATTCGCCGTCTTTAATAAAATAGACGAAACATCCTGAAAAACACTGTATAGTTTTAAATTCTGTGACTGACTCAAAACGTTTACTTTCAGAATTTTTTCTGATTGTTTTTTTTAACCTATTGGATGAAATTTTATTATTTAAATAGGTATTTTATATACATACTTTGTTTTATCTCTATTTTTGCCTTATAGTTTTGGATATAGTATGAAATTTTATGATTTTGAATAGATATTTTCAATAAATGTGATTACGTAATTAATTGTTTTACCGGTATTTTTATTGCTTTATATCATATTATTTAAATGTTTTATCTGTAGTGTCTCATAGGCCTATGTTGGCCAGGAATCATTTGTATCATGTTGTATAATCTCTGTAAATATTCAACTAATTTGTGACACTTTAATAAAATAAATTATTATTATTATTATTATTATTATTATTAACAATAAACTATATAATCTATAAACTATACATTCTTTAAAATACATAAAAAATTAAATATTTAAAATAAAATATTTGTGCACATTTCTTCAATATGCACTGTTCCAATAGGGTGCTGGTTGGAGTAGGACCAACAATACAGTTACCGACAGAAAAATAACCGGCACAAACACATCAAAACGAGAAAGAACGGTAAGTTAAATTAAAAACTGTTTACATCTTTAAAAAAAATTAGAACTTAGAACTTTTTTTATTGAGAGAATATGGTCGTAATTTAGCTATAAAAGTTGTGTCAAATAGGTATTTTATTAGTTGACACACATCAATAACATTGTTTTTTATTAACCCAATCATGAGTAGTACTAATGTCTTTTATTAAATTTTAAAAAGTGGGGGCGTACCTTATGACTTACATCTTTGAAAAAAGAAGAGACCTTGGAACGTTTTTTTTGAGAGAACCTAGTCGTAATAGGTATTTTATTAGTTGACACACATCAATGACCTTGTTTTTTTATAAACCCAATCATGAATAACACTTATGTCTTTTATTAAATTTTAAAAAGTGGGGGCATACCTTATGACTTCTTATATTTCCTATATGAAATTATTATTTTGTTATAAGTAAAAACAATCACAAATTTGTGTTGAAAAGAGAGGTCATTTCGGGACTAACATATGGTTCACTTTTATTTCAATAATTCGCTTGCGCGTAGGGTTCTTTAGCGGTGGGAGGAAAGCGTAGGTTAGACAGGCGACCCAACTCCTTGTCATGTACAACCTTGGGAATCAAAACCACGCCAATTGACACAATGACAGACTTTATGATACAGCGCGCACACTCTAACCATTCGGCCATCCAACCCCTTTTTTATTGAAAAGCACCAACGTCTCTTTAAAATACGTAAGTATGGACGCGTGCTATATTTCGTCAAATATTTGTTATAACGTATCATTATATTTCGATTTTAAATATATATTTTAAAATCTCAAACAAATGTGGTTTAACGAACCGATGTGCTGTAATAAAAAAAACCCGATATTATTTATCTTAAAGAAAATACACCTTGTTTGAACACCCGAATATTTTTTATTTTATCTACTTCTTGTTCCTTTTAGGTTATTACGTTATATTCGGTATGTCTCGTTAAGGTGCCAGATGGAGAAGGATGAGTTGTAGTATATGAGGTGTTGACAGAGCTTTTAGAGAGCTATAAGATAAAAACCTTATGGAATTTTTAAAACACGTTTTGGTTTTCATTTTTTTTAAGGATTACACTATTTACCTACGAGGGGCGGCCATTTCCTCAGGCAGTTTTAGGCCGATTATCATGAAATTCAATCTCAGACAAAATTACGGTGTAGCAGTGATTTATTCGCCGTTTTTTTAAATCGGATAATAATTATGACCTCCAGAGAGACCACAAGCTAAAATCGCGATTAGGGGCCTTAATTCAGGAAGTTACGATTCAATATGTACAAAAATCGAAAGCAACCAAGATATTTGGGTTATAAATATGCACACAATATTTTGACACTATTTGCGAACGAGGGGCGGCCATTTTGTCCGTCAATTTCGGTCCGAGTTTTACCAAATTCGAAACCCACTTATCCTTAGGGTGTAACGGTGATATATTCAAACGGTTTATTAAATCGGATAAAAATTGTGACTACTTTAGGGTCCACTAGCTAAAAACGCAATTTTTCGTACAATCAGGGGTCATAATTCAGGAATCGATGGTCCGATATGCGCGAATATCGAAAGGAACCGAGATATGTGGGTTATAAACATACATTTTAAGTTTAACCCAAATCAGATAAAAATTGTGACCTCTACAGTGTTCAGCATGCCAATATCGAAAGATTGAAATCGGATAAAAATTTTGACCTGTAGAGTGTTCAGAAACAATTGTGGACGGACGGACGGACAGCGGCGACGACAATATACGCCCACATGAAAATGTGGGCGTATAAAAAGAGACATCAGTTATTTCTCTCTAGTGAGAAGAAAACTGAAATGTTTGGTGTGTCGGATAAGGGTTGGAATGGGGTGGGTAGTATATTTGTATGTAACAATGAAACAGGATGGGTGACGTACTTGTGGGGGAGGGGATGCACGATAAACATGAAGATGGTGTGTAATTAATTATTCGTTATAACGAATTAATATTTCGTTATATTATAACGAATTAATATTTCGTTATATTATAACGAATTAATATTTCGTTATATTATAACGAATTAATATTTCGTTATATTATAACGAATTAATATTTCGCTATGACGAATTCATATTTCGCTATGACGAATTAATATTTCCTTTAAACTAATTAATTTTATCATTTGGTTTAAACGATTTTATTATTTCCTTATTAAACGATGTAATATTACGTTTCAACGATTTAATATTTCGTTTCAACGATTTAATATTTCGTTTCAACGATTAAATATTTTGTTTAAACGATTGAACATTTCGTAATAAGGAAATAAATATTCTGTCTAAACGACTAATTATGTAAGAGCGTGATTTTTCACAATATAATTATATAGGATTGTAATCGTGCACTTACGCGACTCCGTGGAGTCTGAACAATTCGGCAGGTGAATTGATCCGAGTTATAGATTTATTTCCTGAGCCACGCTAAAAAAATAATCTATATTTTCGTCCCGCATGAATATATGATTGAATTATTACATTTACTGCCTGTGCTTTGATAAAGCATCAAATATTTGAATAAAATACTTAAAGGCTAGATGCGTCATTTATATTTTCGATCAAATATCAATTTTCTCACGCATGAATACACGCTAAATATGTACTCAGATTGATTATTTAACATTTAATTCAGAAAATAAAATGATATTACCAACGCCAGATAAGCTCACATCTTAGATTCAATCAGATTAAAACTAGCTGTGTGAAAAATATGAACTGGGATTTAACCTCCTACTGTTCTGTGCCGACTGGGCTAATGACGGCGGACATATGCCATGCAGTGTACTCCTAGGCAAAGTGTGCACGGACAGCAGCAACACGGTCTACTCTTATTTCGAATTCCAACTCTGCTGGGTCCATTTACGTGCACGCCAATGTTTACACGGGGCCTGTTTTGGTCTCATCCTAACGACTATACGTTCTTACTTGTCTGGTTCTGCTTGAAGCATCTAGCCTTTAATTAATTGTTATCTAACAGACCCCCCCCCCCCCCGTAAAATATAATCTATTGTACAAATTAAATATTCCAAAGAAAATACCCTATCACTTGACAAATTGGGCTCATAATACCATAACGCATCGAGTAATACCATAATGGCAGCTAATTATGTCAATCGTAGGGATAGATCATTTTGTACAAATGGGTGATAGCATGTCACATCTTTCATAATTCGTAGTGAAATACTTCACTACTTAGCATGGTTCAGACAGCAACTTAATATTTACTGTTTACAACTCCGACAATAAGTATTTTAAATCAAATTTCCCGTCATTTCAAATTCACACACTTCTAAATATTCACTATCTTTAGTTACCCTGACGTAACGGCCTATTGTGACGTCATCACATTCAAATGTTCGAGAAGTCATACCGAAGATCCCTGGTATAAATTTACAGATGATGGGCGTGGTTGTTGTAGTAGTTGGATCAGACTCATAAACCAATATACTTATATCAGCCATTCTTTCATAAACATCTGTAAAACATACGTATATTAGATACAAAACAGTTACTTTATATTTATATCTTGAACCAAAGCATCTCCATTTATACGATCAGAATAATAAAGTTACAGAAAAACATATCTACAAAAGTAAAACAGAATAATGGAAGTAGTGGACAGAACATCCGTATACATCAAGAGAGGAACATGGCGGCATCATTAATTTGACATACTTGATTTGATAATGGTTTCGGTACACGGGCCTGTTATGATAATATATTATAAGATCAACTTACATTCCCGATGATCTCTGCGATTCACTATGGTAACACTGGTAATGTTATACATTAACTCAAGATCAACTTGTAACCATGGATTATGATCAGTACCGTTAGTAATACCGCAGCTTAATTTAAATCCATCACCATTTCTATTTCCATCCACTGCCAGTGATGCTGTCAATGGCGTAGAAGGTAAAAGTACATAAGTTGAGCTTTGTGAAGTCGGTTTACCCAAGGCAATGTTCGGTCCATCTGAAATTATAAACAGTCATATATTACAGGTAAAGATTATCATACAGAATTGGACTTTTCCATATACGTGTTACAGCTGTATATGGAACTGTTGTGATTTTGCCCTATATAATACAGATGCATTTCAGGATAACCGAGACTACTTCCACATTTCCATAGAGTCCCGTACTACCAGCGGGATTTAACCTATATATTGCTGTTTTGCCGTGACTACGGCTCAGATTAGGCTTAAGACTTCAAATAGATAACATTGATATTATTGCGGACGCCTTTGAACACGAAATGGGTTAGAGAAATACCCTCGATCATTACAGAACCTAAAAATGGATGTCAGTGGATCGAAATTAAAGACCACTTTAACAAAAGTTTTACATCCATAAATATAAGACGAACATGAACAACAGGTATCGAACTTAAAGGGTAGTCCGTCACAAAGTCTATCAATTCCAAAAAAAAACCCAACAAGCCAACAGTTCCGCCACCGAAATCTCAAGATAAACAGATGACACATATTAATTAATAGCACTTTATTTTTTGTCAAAAGTATCAAGCAATCAAGATGATTATCATCTATACAGTAAGTTTCATCACCCTCTATCAGATAGAATCAAAGTTATCTTGTTCCAAGGCATCGACCAATGAAATTGCTTAACTCTGCTTAGCTTTAGCTCGAAATGTTAATCATTGAACTCAGTCAAGACATTCGCCTAACGAACATCTACATAAAGTTTAAACATTCTACCTCAATTAAAAGTAGAGTTGTTATGTTCCAAAGTCTTGACCAATCAAATTGCTTAACGCTCCTAAGTCTAAGCGGAAAATTCTCAAAGTAATGATATAATGAATCTAGTATAACAAAGTTTTAAATCGCTGTGTCAATTTCTATCTTCAACGAAACGTTTAATAATAATAATACATATCAGCAATATAAAATATTTACACCGACGTGGTTTGTATTCGCATCTCATATCAATTATCTTACTTTGTAAAGATTTAGGGAGCCGCGGTTGTTCGGTGAGTAAGACTCGCATTCGGTTGCCTAAAGGACAAGTGTTCGATCCCAGTGTTGGTCGTGTAAGTTTCCTCTACCCATATAAGGGTGGTTTTCGACGTCATTAGGCTAATTGACCAATCGCTATAATTAATTACGTCATATGTGACCAATTAGATACTTGAACGTCCAAAGCCAAAGCTACAAGTCCACCATATTTCTGAGCATTTTTCAGACAGCGGTTTTATTCCGAAGGAGAGGATGTAACAATCTCTATAGCGAGTCTGGCTGGACGGGGTTTGAGAGAACGACTTTATTGTAATATAATATGCATTGCACCATATGTAAGCAGTTTGATATATAAAATGTAAAAACGAACTATTGCATTGTTATTCCTGGTCAGACAGCCGTCTAAACTACGTAGATAATAAGCAGCAAATACACAACGTTTTGCTTTCTATTTTCAATTTTTTACTTTCTACTTCAGACTTTCTACTTTCGATTTGCTACGCATGATTTTCTAACGAATTTTTTTCTTTCTCCAATAGTATGGTGGCTGACGGAGGGCAAGTATTTTTCGCCCTTTTCACTTCTACAACACTACACACGACAGTGTTACGACAACTGGATATTATTACTCAATGTTCATAGCATCCAAAAATATACGTGGTCTTAACTGACTTTCTTATGGGCGCTTTCATAAAAGAAATATACGTGTTCTTAACTGAATTTCTTATGGACGGTTTCTTAGAAAAAGGAGAGCAACATTATTACACTATTTGCACATGGTGCTGATATGCACATGTATTTCGTGTTTCGTTATTCTTAAATAACAAAAACAAAAGTAGTTCGTTTTTCGATATTGGCGAATATCGAACAACTAGCTACTCTTTTGTCGACATTCAGATTTCAAATTAAAATAAAAAAAAAAAAAAAATAAAACAGATTTCTGGGATGGAAAGAGAAAAACAAAGAAAAACATTTCATGAAATCAAATAAAAAGGTTAACACGATAAATAACAAATTTGACCATTATATAAAAACAAGGAGAAAGTGCAGTTTTTATGTGAATCCACTGTCGGGTATCCTCATTTATGACATCTTTTGTTGTTTTTTGAAACCTGATTTGATCAAATGTGTTTTCGAGACATTCTGTAGATATACATCCATTAAATCCTCTTTTTTCGAGATTCGGGTCTGAATATCAAAAAACGAACTACATGTACTAGTTTTTCTTCATTCTCCAATACCAAATAACAAGGAGAAAGTGCAGTTCTTATGAGAATCCACTGCTCAGGTATTCTCATTTATGACATCTTTAGTTCGTTTTAGAAAACATATTGAATGCAATGTGGTTTGGAGACATTCTGTAGATATACATGATTAAAATCTGCTATTTTGAGATTCAAGTTAGCCAATATCAAAAAACAAGAAGAAAGTGTAGTTTTTTATGTGAATCCACTGCTCTGGCATCCTCATTTATGATATATTTAGTTCGTTTTAAAAAACTTATTGAATGAAATATGTTTTTATTATTTATTATGTTACATATATTATTTGATTTAATAAAATTTGTTTCTTAGTTCTTAATAAATCCCTGAAATCTGAATATCGAAATAACGAAAAACGAGCTAACCCCACTCTGCCTTTACAGTTGTGATAAAATAGAAAATGAGGCGAATCAACTCTTATAATATAAAATGGCTTAAAACGGGTGACGTAGTTTCATAACTTACTTGGAAGTCGTTTACATCCGTTCACATTATACGTACTCTGCTGACCAGAAAAATCGTCAACTAAAAGATAAAATGATCATTATTTTGAAGACAGAAACCCGCCCAAACAGTGGAAATTGTACACGGTATATGACCCGATAATTCATTAAGAGCAGATGTTCATAGATACTATAACTAAATATTGTTAACGTATTTTTTTAAGAAATTATATCATAGGTTATAGGATATCCAGTCTATGTTCAACTTAGTAAAAGAAAATGAAATTAAATGAAATGGGGTTTAACGTCCTACTGTTCTCTTCCGAACTGGGTTAATGAAGACGGCGATACGCCATACAGTGTGCTATGAGGGAAATTTTGCCCGGACAGCGGCACTATGGCCTACTAGTCGTCCCATCCGAACGACTAGACAGCTGTCCTTGTCAGGCACTCCGTCCTGCGTCACTGACAAGGGTGAAGTTCAACTTTGTGTTTCAGAGTGGCGCATTATTGTACTTATGCTTTTGCCCTTGAATTTCCGTCAAAAAGGAAAAACCCAAACAATTATTGTAGCTTGATCATGGCTATTTTGTGTTTGTTTCAATGATGCTAAATACATGTACAATAATAATATTACCCACCTTTATGACCTGTTATCTCAACTTCACATAAAGTCATAAACTCTGATTTCTCGATAAAAATCTTAACAAATCGCCCTGTAACCCCAACTTGACATTTGATTATGGTAGGTCCAGTTGGTAGAAGTCCAGGTATGAAGCCACAACAGATAGGATTAGTTGCTGTAGTATACATCAAGGGGTTATAATTGTAAAGTTCGATGTTCACATCATGTAGACGTTCAGCTAAAATAAATATTATTTATTGATCAAATAATGTATGTTTCTCACTTCTTTTCATCTCGTTGGTTTGATGCCCTAATAATCTAACATGTGCGCTTTGGATCATGAGGTCTGTTATTGAATCAATTGCGTGGTTTCAACTTCCAGCTGGGGGCTTGGGTGGCCGAATGGTTATCACGTGCGTGCTGTATCATAAGGCCTGTCATTGGGTCAACTGGCGTGGTTCGAATCCCCGGTTGTACGTGACAAGGAGTAGGGTCGCCTGTCCAACCCCGTGGGTTTTCTTCGGGTCCCCTGGTTTCCTCCCACTGCTAAAGACCCAGTTCGGAGCAGAAGCGCAGGACATTAAACCCCCATTTCATTTCATTACTTCCATAGATCAATGGATAACATCTTCATTATAAAAATCCAAGATTGTTGCGGGATGATATTAATTATTTTTCATTACGGTATGATCATTATTCTTTTAACTAGTTACTCTAATTAAAAGTCAACGGAGCTATGTTTTTGTCTTTGACAAGAATGATTTTAATGAAATAAGCCAACTGTAACATTTTAATTTTAACAATGCGTTGTTTATTTCGGTTTACTTATGGTATCCATGGCAACAACACAAAACAAAGGTTAAATATAGAGTATCAATGATATTAAACATACATTATGCAAGAGCTAAATCTGATTATTGCAAGTCCTAATTTAGGCTTCAGATGTTATAGAAATTATAAATTAGATCTTTATTTAAACAAGCCCAAAATCAACTCTGTAGACCCACGGATTGCTCGGCTACAGCTTGGATTTAAATAGGATTTGACTGACAGATTTAATCAAAAATGGTGCCCCATGCGGAGATTATTAACCGTTACGTTGACATCATCGAGGCTAAATGATAGAGTGTACGATGTGAGGCCGCTGTTGAGCGATGCCGCATGTCAGTCAATTTGATTGAAAGTTCGATATATACGGCCTTGATATTATGTTCAGTTGTGGTTAAAATGAGAGTTTGGATGTTGGTATTATACGCTCTTTTGTCACTTGCGTATTATGGAAATTGATAAACATCGCAGCGAACACCACCCTAGTTGAATTACAGCCCCATTGGATCACAGTAGTGTTTCCTATTGTCTGCTTCGGGAGTCACGTAGTCACGTTACAGTACAAGAGTACACGCAGGCTAACAAGAAGTCGGCTATAATTATGCCTCATTGATTTGGTCCATTCCTTTCAAACTTTCGCTTCTTATCTATATAATAAAAGTCTTATTTTTAATTTGTAGTAAAAATAAATGTGATACGAATTGAACTGCAACCCCGTCTCAAGCCATTGAAAACGTTACTTGATAATCGAGATTATGTCGGTGGAGTTAACGCCTGTCAATCAAACGATCGGCCAAGGTGAAGATACATTTGACTACCATTTCTATAAAATATACACACGACGTTTCAACAAGATTTCACTGGTCATTATCAACCATACAAATTACAAATATGCTTGATAACGACCAGTGAAATCTTGTTGAAACGTCGTGTGTATATAATATAGTGATTGTTATCCATAGAACTGTGTTTTGTTATATTATGTTCAATCACTAAATGCCATTCAAAGATTATATCAGACATTAGGTTAACATGTAAACAATAAAAGAATGCTTATAGAAAAGTTGTTTTGGTGTAGCAAACCAGACTAGATAGAGGTAGAGAGACTAAACATAGGTAGAGAGACTGTACAGAGGTAGAGAGGCTAGGCAGGAAGAGAGACTGAACAGGGATAAATAGACTGTACTGAGGGGGGGGGGAGACTGTACAGAGGTAGAGACTGTACAGAGGGCGAGAGACTAGGCATGGAGAGCAACAGAACAGGAGAAAGTAGAGAGCGAGTGGACTGGTCGCTGAAGCCTTAGATGTGCGTTTGGCTGTACCGAGGCTGATCTTGGTGGTCGTAGTATATATTCATGTTTTTAAGAGTCCGTATTTCTTTGATTTCTTACAGATGGTTCCAAAGATGGTGATCGGGTAGCTTCGGCTACTGTCACGCCATCTGAGACCATTTCTGTTCGTCTTCCTCCTGCTGCTTCCATTTTTATAGCTGAACTCCAGGCCATCTTTCAGGCTTTGGAGTTCATTAAATCCTCTTCATCTTTAAAACACATTATATTTACTGATTCTTTGTCCTCTTTACAGGCAATAAATAATAAGCAGCTTGTACACCCTTTAGTAGCAGACATTTATCGTCTGCTACTATCACACGAGTTTAAGGGTAAGGACACCGTCCTTTGCTGGCTCCCCAGTCATGTTGATATTAAAGGGAATGATCAAGCAGACTTAGCTGCCAAGTCTGCTTTAGATCTTCCCATGTCACAATTTCTTTTACCTTTCACCGATTTTAAATCGTCCATTAATTTTTTTATATATGACAGCTGGCAACGGTCTTGGGATCTTGCAGACACAAACAAACTTCATCACATTAAGCCTCTCTTAGGAGATTGGCCAAGCTCCTATAGAACCAACAGAGGGGATGAAGTTGTTTTGTGTCGCTTTCGCATTGGTCATACTTTTTTAACTCATATTTTCATTTTAAAGCGAGAGCCTCAACCAGAATGTGAACACTGTCACGCTCCTTTGACAGTTTACACATTTTGATTGAGTGCAAGCATTTCAAGGATATTAGATCAATTTTTTTTACCGTTGTCAGTCATTACCTCAGATGTTTACCCAATCGGGTTTATATGGTAAAGCGTTAGACTTTTTAAAAGAGACAGGATTTTATCATAAATTTTAATTGTATATATATATATCATATCATGTTTGTATTTAATATTTATAGGCATAAAAGTTATATTTTATTTTTAATTGTATTAACTGTGATATTGTTTTTATTTATGCATATAACGTTTTTCTGTGATATAATTTAGCCTGTCTCGTAATATTCACCATATGTTTGGCGCAATTTAGCCCGGTTGGAGCTGACGTGCCATAAAACCACATTTCATTTCATTTCATTTTTAAAATAAAGGTTTGTTTAACGGTCAATATATGAATTTTTCAGTATTAATTTTAATTCAGTTTTAAAAGGGTTTAGTTCTAAATGCAATGGTTTACTTACGGTATTGATCTGAATCGATTGTATTATGTATGGTGACATATAATACATGGTAAGTATCGGATAAATCCACCATGAAATATGGACTGAAATCTCCCTCATTGGTTTTAAAACATGTAGACATGGTATCACCATCAACAGCTAAACTGCTTCCATGATGCGTATCCACAGAACTGTTATAGGTAGACTTACTAAAGGCTATGTTCTCGCCTGAAACAAATTAGATGTATATTTAAGCGTTCGGTCAAACTAAATATTATTGATACAAAGCCAAGGCCTAGATAAACCATGTCCCCTATCAACGCGCACATTAGATAATATATCCATTATCAATTCAGATGGTTTGCTGGTTATCATAGCGAAATTTGGTAAAAATAAATGAGCATATACAAAGCTAAACAATGAATGTTTCTTGATAATACTGCAAATAATAACAGATTTTAAACTTTTACAATTTTCTAAAGTACTAAGTGTATTTAACGTTCAGCATGTTTAAAATATGATTGATCTGCCTAGACTCTTTGCTACTTTAAATGGCAACAGAACTAGTCTAAAAATCATATAATAATAATAATAATAATACTTTATTTATATAGCGCCAACAATTCAGCTCAGCTGCTCCTGAGTGCTTTACATAAGTACAACTAATATAAAATTATAACAATCACAACACATTAATCCATAAATATAAGACATAAACAAAAAACAGAGAACATTATTTAGTATACATGGTAAAAGTCTGAGACAAACACAGCTAGAACCGTATTTAATTAGTTGTATACTTGAGGTTAGGTTTTGAGATACTTTTTAAAACCTTTAATAAAATTTGCGCTTTTGGTTTCGCTTGATATTGAATTCCATAACTTCGGAGCACCTATTGCGAAAGATCTATCACCGGAGTTGGTTTTTGAAAAAGGCTTAATTAAGAGGTTGTCTGATTGTGATCGAATGGTTCTGCAAGGTTTATTAATATAAATTCAAGCACACGTGTTCGTCAATCATGTCGTATCAAACAATGTCCTTAAAAGTGACATCTACTAATGAATTCAGTTATAATCGTTCTCATTTCAACTTACCAATATTACCTATTTTGAACATTTTCATTCCAGCATCATCTTGAAGTTCTGAATCTGTTATTAGTTGATGATAAATGTTACATTGTTGTTTGCCAGCATGAAAAGCGAATATTACACAGAATGGATCATCTTCACAAACAATAGTGCAGGAAAGAACATGATCAACTGTTAATGTATTGAATGGTGTCGGTCCTGTTTTATCTTGGTTCATGAGGATATAGTTCATATCTGGTATAAATGCGGCGACTGTTTGTAAAATTATAAAACCTATAATTAACCACTGTATAAACATCTCGGATTATTTTCAAGAATTGGCGTGATTCCCGCTGCTTACTATAAATATGTCTTATCGGAACCGAACTCGACTGCAGAATAACACCTAGAATAATTTATATCAGAACCGGAACGAACTAGGCCTAAGTATTATATCTAAAACGGTCAATAGTCTCTGTAATTTAGCAGTGCGTATCATGAATCGATCGGTAGTTTTTAAAAAATCCGACGACAAACTTTAATTAGTTAGAGATATTGCAATTATCTATTTGAAATAAAACTAGTTATTTTTTCCTTTTATTTCAGGAGTGTAAGTTACACGTAGTCAATTATTCCCTTTCCATTTTCCTTCCCTTAATTGGTTGCTAGTTTGGTCTAGAGTTGGAGAAGAGGGACCAAACTTGCAATTTCATAGCAGTTTTAGGTAATACTGATGATATTAAAGCGGAGTGATAGGAATGTACTGTGTCTTTATACCGTATAAAATATTAAGAAACAACACTACCGAAATCAAGTTTTAAAGAAATCAAGTTTTAAAGCCGTTTAAAGAATTATTGAAATGGAATGTCAACCCCTATTGTAATCAATGATATTTAAATAAACGTGAAGTATTTTATTACAATAGGGGTTACGTGAAATTTTATTACAATTATTACATTTATTACAATAGGGGTGAATATTAACTTCGGGGTAAAGTGAAATGTTATTACAATTATTACATTTATTTCAATAGGGGTGAATATTATAATAGGGGTTAAGTGCTATTTTATTATAGTTATTAAAATAGGGGGTTGTTATTACAATCAGGTGGCTTCAATATTACAATAGGGGTTAAGTGATATTTTATTATATTTATTACAATAGGGGGTTGTTATTACAATAATGTGGCTTCAATAAGGGCTTGTCTATCGTAACGCATCGCGCGACAGTGGGAACCTAGGTATTGCATTAACTGTTTATGAAGTGTTCATTCTTATTTTAATTTTTTCCGACGTGGTTTCCCCTGGTCAGTGGTGCAGGACGGAGTGTCTGACAAGGACAGTTATTTAGACGTTCAGATGGGACGAAAAACGGAGGTCCGGTGTATACATGGGCTGGCACGTAACAAATCCCTTCACAGTTGGAATTCGATATAAGAGCAAACCATAGTGCCCTGTCCGGGCAAAATTTCTCTCATAGCACTCTGTGTGGCATAGGCGCGACTTCATTAGCCCAGTCGGGGAAGAACAGTAAGACGTTAAATCCAATTTTATATCATTTGGTATCTAAAATTATCCTTCCAATTTGTTAAGCAATTGGTCTCTAGAATGATATTATGATTACTAGTAATTGTTGTATAGAGAAGATCCATCCGCTAGGGCCTATACACCTGGACAAATAAGTTAGAAAACGCGAAGAAATAAACCAAATAATGGGTTTAATAATAATACTCTTCCATACAAATGATTGACCTTTCGTGGGTGACTGCAATGCTCCAACACCGTCCCTATTTTTCAAAATTAAGTATCTGCACTTATAATGGTTATTTATAATCGGTCTCTCGCAACATTGACTAATTATCTGTGAGAGGGATATTATCAGAAGCGATGGCAGATATGCTTCTGCAGGTATGTCCTTCAAAGCTATTAGCCGTCAACTAGGCTGCCATTACAAAGTCATCAGTTGTGATTCAGAAACTAATGTTGCGATGGACCAACCATGTTCCGCATTTGCATTTGCAACGCGTTCTCACCTCAGGCCACAATGGTTTCCCAATCGCTGTATGTCCACCAGACTGTCGTGAAGCCGTTGCGTCTCGCACATATACAGACCAGACATGTCCACGCTACAGGACAATCTTACTGCCGACCAATACATTCGCATTGTCATGGAATCGGTTATATCCTCCCCCATTTATTTGGACAACCACGCACTCGCCACAGCAGCAGAGCTACATGTATACATTCACAACAATAATTAGATATCTTTGCCATGACCAGATATGCACGTTGATTATTTTAACTTGTTTTTACCGATTGTATTCAAGTTTATACAGACACTTCATTGGTATGCATTGTATTTATCCAGGAAGGGGGTGGGGTCTTGGTCTTATCTTTTTAAGAATTTCTGTTGAGACAACCATCCAAAGTACATGATAATACGTCTAACTGTACAGGAAGATAACACTTTTAATTCGTGCAAATAACCCTTTTCGAGGCGGGGGTTTGGATGGCCGAATGGTTAGCACGTGCGCGTTGTATCATAAGATCTGTCACTGAGTCAACTGGCGTGGTTTCGATTCCCCGGTTGTACGTGACTAGGAGTAGGGTCGCCTGTCCAACCTCGTAGGTTTTCTCGGGGTCCCCCGGTTTTCTCCCACTGCTAAAGACCCCTACTTTTTAAAAATTATCTCCCTTTTATTAAGAACTTTTCAATAATTGGTTCCATATCTTTACATCAAAAATTGTGGTAAAAACACTATGGCTAGATGCCACCGATTACACCCAGGGGTTTCATTAAATATTACTGTAAGTGGGTAAAGTATCAAAGTAGGCGGATAATCGATAATCTGCTTATTCAACGAAAAGAACAAAGGAAGATTTCCCGTCCATGTTATAATTATTTATACAGTATAACATTTAGCTCTTTAATAATGTATTTATAACCAGTATAACATTCAGCGTGATTAAACATTAGCGATACAATCTTAATACATTTCAATTACATTCTGCATGAATTAATTTTAGCGATAAACGATTAATGCACATGGATGATGATTTGGCAGCCATTTGATTGTAACTTAAAAATTCTATTCAACTTCACGTATCCTTTCAAACGGTTCAGTCGCAAAAATTAATAATTTATATATTTTGTTTGAAAGAAAGTATTTTTTTACAGCAGCTGCAAAAGAAATTGTGATCGTTTTTTGATTTCATATATACCATACGAATCCAAACCAACCTTATATGAATATTATATGTCTTGTTGCTATGTATTTGTATCTATATTGTTGTTATATATTTGCCATTGACATATGGTATATCAAACTTGAAAATTGTTAAAAATTGGAAAATAAAAATGAATTTTCCTCGACCTTACTGTGACACCTGTGGTAAAATCAGGTAAATGGATCTTTGATATGTTAAAGCCCATATAATTGCCTACCGAGAAGTGACCTTGAACTTGACAAAAGCCCTGAAGGTCATACCACGACAAGCCAATTTGTGTTTGACCTAATATCCAGATTATGTTCATGGGTCAAAAGAACATTAACTGACCATCAAATCTACTGAGTGAAAAATAACTCCGAAATAAAATTTCTTTTTCAAGGGAAATGTTCGACTCTTTAGCATTGACTATATATATAATAATAATAGAAAAAAGAAATACAACGTTTTACGAACATTATTGGAAGTTTTTTTTTTTCGTTTACTTTCAACGTTTTCAGATTAGGACAACAGAACGTTTTAAAATTGAAATATAACATTATCAATATAACGTCACAAAAAATATTTTACTAACATTCAAAGAACCGTAAGTTAAAACGCTACAACAGTTACCTTAGAAGAACATAATTTACTGAAGTTTACAGGTTGTCTTACCAGGCTTGGGAAATAACGTTGAACCAGGTGGTTCAATGATATTTAAATAAACGTGAAGTATTATTACAATAGGGGTTAAGTGAAATTTTATTACAATTATTACATTTATTAAAATAGGGTTAAGTAATATTTTATTACAATTACAAGGACAACCCTATCGTAACGCATCGCGCGACAGTTGGGACCTAGGTATTGCATTAACTGTTAATACAGTGTTCATTCTTATTAAAACATTTCCGATGTGGTTTCCCCTTGTCAGTGGTGCAGGGCGGGGGATCTGACAAGAACAGTTGTCTAGACGTTCAGATGGGACGAAAAACCGCGGTCCCATGTATACATTGGCTTGCACGTAAAAGATCCCTTCGCAGTTGGAATTCGATATAAGAGAAGACCATAGTGCCCTGCCTGGATGAAATTTCTCTCATAGCACTCTGTATGGCGTATGTCCGTCTTCAATAGCCCAGTCGGAGAAGAAAAGTAAGACGTTAAATCTCATTTCATATTATTTGGTATCTAAAATTATACTTTCAATTTTGTTAAGCAATTGGTGTCTAGAATGATATTATGATTACTAGTAAATGTTGTATAGAGCAGATTCATCCGCTAGGACCTATACACCTGGACAAATAAGTTAGAAAACGCCTGAAGAAATAAACCAAAAAATGTCGCTGTTACTGTCGAGTTTTACATTAATAATGGGTTTAATAATAATACTCTTCCATACAAATAATTGGTCATTCGTGGGTGACTGCAATGCTCCAACGCCAAGCTATCACCATGCACCAACCCCGTCCCTATTTTTCAAATTAAGTGTGTACACTAACATAAATAGGGTATATATGGGTTATTTATAATCGGTCTCTCGCAACATTATTTGTGAGAGGGATATTGTCAGTTGTGGTTCTGAAACTAATGTTGCGATGGACCTACCACGTTCCGGGAAACCTAAAGTGAAGTCACAAAACGAACACAAGGTGCAGATGCACCTAATAGGACGCCAGCATTTGCAACGCATTCTCACCTCAGGCCACAGTGGTTTGCCTACCAGACTGTTGTGAAACCGTTGCGTCTCGCACAAATACAGACCAGACATGTCCACGCAACACGGCAATCTTACTGGCGACCATGTACATTCGCATTGTCATGGAATCGGTTACATCCTCCCCCATTTGGACAACCACGCATTCGCCACATGTCTCAGTCACAACAATAATTAGATATCTTTGCAATGACCAGATATTTGTCCAGATTTAAATCCACTGGAGCACATAATTATATGAGATATCATTGTTCATCGGATAGATACAGTCGTACAGAACTTGCAAGAAATGGAAGCAGGATTATAAACAGCTAAAGACCCCTACGCGCAAGCAAATTATTGATACAAATTTAAACCATATGTTACTCCTGAAATGACCTAGTTTGTGTTGAGTGGACGTTGAACTCCATTTCTCTCTCTCCCTTTTCGAGACACCATGCCTGTATGACGCGTTTTCGTTGTCTTTAGGACTTGGACTGGCAACCATGACTTTTTAAGGAGCTATATGTCTATTTTTGGCAACTAGAATTGGGTCGCAACGCATGATAATATATTATGAGTGTATATAAACTAATTTACATGCAATCGTTTATGTTTTTGCTTTAATTTCTAATCATGCAGTTATGTTCAGGCGAAATACGCGAAGAGGCCAAAATGAATGGCAGTCTTTGGCGTCTGGTTATTCCATTCTACACAGGTAGTATTCTCCTGTGTGATATATTAAGTCTTGTTACAAATAGAGCAGGAAAACATTCTGGCACGCGATTTTCGTTTTGTCTTATATACAAGTATTGGATATCAGAAGCCCATGTTTTCTTGGTAAGATAACAACATCTATATTGTGGGTGATACTGAGCTAGCGACTTGGCCCCCTTTAATATTTTTTTTCTGAAACACTCTTCCATGATATCTCCCAGTTTGTCTTGCGGAAGTTTTAAATAATCCATAAATGTTGTGCTTTTTATAATGAGTTAATGTGTTTCTTAGATGAAGTAAAAAAAAAACTAAATCATTTATATTTTATGAGTTATATTTTTATGGGAAACAATCACTGGTTTTATTCTAAAAGCACGATAATTAAGTAACACTGCCATTGTCAAACAATAAAATAAATCAATAGAATCTAACAATGATGTTTTAAAGTGGCGCTGTTTCGATCCTCCGCTTGTTCGTGACAAGGAGTAGGATTGCTTGCCAAACCTCGTGCGTTTCCTACGACAGCTAAATACCCCTACGCACAATAACGGAAAACGAAAAACCAGCCAGAAGTACACAAAAATCGAGAGATCAATTTTTCAAGCACATTGTTTGCAAGAAATTTTAACAGGTCGGGTACGAAATGAAAATTAATGCAGTTATTTATAAATACAAATCGCCCGATTGCCGTTTGAGGGACACGGCCAAAATGTCAAATAAAAAATATAATGTGACTTGAGTTTATTTATAGAGCTTCCTGAATAAACTATAATTATCTCGTAAAAATGTTAAATAGCGAATAATAAAAAAACAAAGGAATGCACCGACTTTTTCCATTTTTCTCGCTTCCTCTCGTGACGGTCAATTATTTTTATGAATAGTTTGTTTCGAATAGATATCATCTCCCAGCCACATATAACAACTTTTCAACTATAGAGGAATTATCTTTTCTTTTTTTTATATACGTCAATATTTACAAGCACATGTTACGTACATTTATATCATAAAAATAAAATAGATTGTTCTGTATAAACGGTTAATCAAGCGGGTTCCTACTATACACAGATCTAAGTACATTTATCCATCAATGGGGAATCGGTATGGATGAAGTCTTAAAAAGATATTTCCATTTATTTATGTATAATTCTGGAGATATCTCAATTTCCAATTTAGCATCATTTTACCCTTATAATGGTCAGTCTGTGCCTTACTTAGTCTAACGATCATTTGGAATAAATCGATGAATGTGAACTTCATTTCATTTTGTCATTTGTTTCTTCGTCAGTTTCATTAGGTGACTTTAATAACACTTAAAAATCAAATATCCCCTACTTTTTTTGAATAGTATATATACACGGAATTGGTTTCTATGACACAATTCTCTATATCTTCAATGACAAAATCATCAAATTCGTAATAGACCTTCCGAAATGCAATGAAGTGTAATAGACCGTCCGAAATGCAATGAAGTGTGATAGACCGTCCAAAATGTATTTCATTTTGCTTATTTATTGGGGTTGTTTCAGATTGAACAGGTAAAAGCCAGAATTGTTGTGTCTGAACCCGATAGGTTACTAGCCAATCTGACCAAAATAACCAAACAATCTACATTAGAGAAGGGCGAAATTCTTCATATGATAAGTGCTATGAAAACCCTGACACAAATTACAAATGAAACAACCCATAACTCGCCCTCAGCCCAGAATAAAACTAACATTTTGCTAAGGTAAGTGATTACACTATTAGCCTATATATTATAACTCTAATTTTAAGCTCTTGATCAGTGATCAATTTGAGTATTTGTGGGGTAGATACAAAGTATATAAACATTTTCACTTTCTACTGGAATCTTATTTGTTTGTACAAATCGTGAGTTCAGTTGTATTGGTATTCATATTTGTAGGAATCAGTAATACTGGTCAGCACATTATTTGACTCTGAGCAATCTGAAAATATGAAGACACTTGAATACGAGGTAACAATATTCATAATTTACATATTATAGTCACAAGACATAGAGCAATTGAAGGTCGTTTGCCTAAAATTTAAAGAAACCAAATTCCATGTGAACAAAAATCCGGTGGTATTTATTTGTGAAGGATCATGCCCATCGGAGACATCAGTAGACTAAGCTATTTTCTTTTATTTTTGTTGAACGTTTTTAAAACTATTTGGTGACTTTATTATCATATACGAAATATCTATAATTTGTTCCCTCATTTAGAATAGCAGTATAATCCAAGATTTAATGGAAACAATGGACAAAGTGAGTAAACTAGTTGGGGAAAATCTACCGGATAGAAATTCCGAGACATTTCAATCCGAAAATATTGGTAAGATTTATAATATAAAGGGTGTTCAATACAAAATCAATTAGTGATTACTAACAATGGGCTATTTCGTTTTGCAATATACTAAAATATTATTCAATAAAAATAATCGTGATTATTATTGATGCGCTATGTCGTTTTCTAACATTAATATATGTTTCGAAAATATGATTATTTTGTGTTTACAAATTGACGAGGAACCGGAAACATACCTGTTGATACTGATACAAATTCTGGACAAAATGCTCAAAGAGTAAAGTGGCTATTGCGTCGTTGTTTCGTAGTGTGTTTGCTGGCTGTCAAAAAACAAAGGCATGGGCGTGGCAGTCGTCCTGTAGTGCATGTGCCAGTTGCGGAAGCGTCAGGGACACCGGGTGAAGGCGACATAGATGCCTGTCCAGTTCATCCCAAGGATATTCAATCGGGTTGACATCTAGCGATCTTGGTGGCTATAACAGCAAATTGATGTTCTCATTCTGTAGGAAATCAATTATTACACGTGCCGTTTTACGTGCTCTTAATCATCCAAAATGGGAAGCATGTCGCTGTTAAGAATTCCATCCCGGAAGCAAACAGTTGTTAGGTTACTTTGTACGAGAACAAGTTCACTTCTGCTGGTGTAGGAGATGGCTTCCAACATCATGACATACCTCTACCGAATGTGCCAACTTGCTCAAAGCAGTTGTTGGCAAAACATTCATTGCGACGCCTGTACATATGCTGTCTTCCATTTCGTGGTTGTAAATGACAACGTGACTTGTCGCTTAACAATAATCGTCGCCAGTTTCCAAAGTCACACCCCTGTTTATTCATGCATCAGTGAAGCCGTAAACGTCGAGGCCGAGGTCAACAGGACGGGGTCAAAATAGGGTTTGTTAGCTTATAAATCAGCTTCTCGAAGTCGGTTCCGAATTGTTTGTGCAGACATCTTCACATAATTGGCTCTCGTCAAGTAATGAATTGTACTGCAGTTGTTATACGGCTTCTTCTCCTTCGGGGACGGTTTTATACTGATTAGAACTGCTGGTACTTACCTCATAGGCCTGGAATAGTGCTCTGATGCACGTCCGTGTGGCGTATGACAACATACTGCGATTAACCTACCCGGAGGTGGATTCGGCGAGTTTAGTCTTGGTTTCTTGTCACTGTCGTCATTGCGAGCATCGTAGCTTTAAATTCCCACCACTACTGAAATGTTCTTCCCCTACTTTGGCGGGCATTCGAAAAAAAATCTGAACAGTTCACACCCGTTTCCTGCAATGTACACACAGCTTGTGTTTAGATGACATTTGGGCATTCAATCCCATTGCAGAAACATGGCCATGCGGCAACATTGTACAAATAACGATATTTTGTAAAACCTTTTTTCTTCTGTCCACATCACCTATGCGTTTATTGTTTGACTGGGTATAGTTATCAAACATACTTAAAGCGTCGTGATTACGTAGTGTGTTTGTTGGGTATAATATTATTATTATAATCGTGATGTGCATGATTACAGTACTATCTGTATTAATATCAACTCTAAACAAGGCGATATAGAACTAATATCAACCCTAATCCGTGAAACTGCTTACTATAATTAATCTGATCATTTGCAATAATTGCTGAACACAATATTTGTCGTGTTGCATAATGGAGATGATTTGGACTATTTGCATTCAAGTATGTTACACTACCTATAGGTGTAGGTGTTATTCTCACTTTTAACAGCCATAACAACATAGTTATGATCAGAGTAATTTAAATATCATAACAAGCTAATGGTAATTATTATACTCTAAAAGACCATAATAATAAAGTTATGGTAATTTAAAAGATCATAAAATATCATAACACGATAATGATAATTTAAATGACCAGAACAAGCTAATGATAAAGATTGTACTTTATCATAACAAACTAGTGATAATATAAAAGATCATAACAAGCTAATGATAAAGATTGTACTTTATCATAACAAACTAGTGATAATATAAAAGATCATAACAAGCTAATGATAATTTAAAAGATCATAACAAGCTAATGGTAATTTAAAAGGTCATAACAAGCTAATGATAGTTTAAATAATCATAACAAGCAATCATGATTATTGTATTTTTGTCAATTTAAATGTATGGAAAAAGATTCATAATTGATGGTATGTAACAACTTCCAGGCCGGACATGGAATTTATTTAATTTTATTTGCAGGTTAGAGAGGGCTTGGCCATACATCATCGACTTCTTTCAGGACCGTCAAGTTCAAGGTCAATGTCTGAAAATGTAAGTAGAAACTTTGTGTAAAGAGTAGGCGATGAGTGTGTGTGTGTGTGGGGGGGGGGGGGGTCGGGGCATAAGCCCCGTTATCGATGGAAGTCGTAGGTTTGGTCTCCATCTCGGCTTGTATATAACAAGGTGGAATGAATGAAATTGGGTTTAACGTCCTACTGTTTTGCTCCTGTACTGGGCTAATGAAGACGATCATACGCCATACAGTGTGCTATGAGGGAAATTTTGCCCGGGCAGCGGCACTATCGCCTACTCTTATATCGAATTCCATCTGCCAAGGGATCTTTTACGTGCATTCTAATGTATACACGGGACCTCGGTTTTTCGTCTCATAGGGAAATGTAAATTCATACAGGATTGTGCTTAGCTGAGTAATTGATCCCTGCGTAGGCAGTTTATCTGCTAGAGTCGAAAGATTATAAAATCCCTACAACATGACGTCATAATTTTAAGTAAAACCAATGTAATGATTTACTTAAAGGAATGATTCATGTATTCATGTAAACAAGACATTCTCCGGGAAATACATTTTAATGTGTACTTCTGGTAATTGAAATGTTTTGTCCACTAAAACAACAATATAACGGCAATACAAATTGGTATCCGAATGTGTGACGTCATCCAGTGAAGAACCAGTTAACTGTTGGCAAACACAGCCTTGTCGCTGAAATTTTATGACCGGTACCAATATTTCTCAACCAGAGAATAGCCCCGTTCCTTTCCGCTGGTATTCGATGTGGGTTTGGTTATTTTAAAGTGGACCCAATTCCGATTTTGCCGGTCTTATTTAAACACTCTAACGTTTTACATTTAGGCATGTCGTCTTTAATGCTAGTCCATTCTAACGACAACAGTTAATCTAAATTTTGAGTGGTTGAGTATTAAGGAATACCAGAATATGTTGCTGTCATTATATTATTGTAATAGAGCATGTTAGCAAAATAACATGCTTGAGTGACCTTTTCCTTTAACAGATTTGACGTTACTCTGACTGCAAATTAACCATTTTGACCCTTCATCAATTTCAGCATAGGCGTCTTTGCAGGAAGTGACGTAACGGGAAAAAAACTGAAACGAATTCTGGTGCTCCTAAATATGGTGAAACATATGCGGATTAAACACTGGACAATGATGATCTTTCATCTCCCATGGTCATTGAAATGTAAATTGGTATAACCCAAAAAGAAGGGATGGCCAACTTTTGACAATAATACCATATTGTATTCCGAGCTGCACTTCAAAAGACCTGCAATGGAGCATGATATAGATTTTATTGATGATTAATTGCATGACATTTTGTTTTTATTATTTAATTGTTCCTAGAAGCACCCACAATGCCTCTATAAAGAATGTATAATCTCATTTAATTTGATATTATTATTGTTATATATTTAAGATAAGCGTTCAATTTGCTGAATATTATTGATATGGTTTTAATCGCCTTTGACCAAGTTAATTTGATTTGATTTTATTTAAATCTAATATTGTTATATTTTACCTTATATTATAATGCTTTTGATCAACACAATGCTTAGGAAATATTGATGTACTGCACCTAAATAATCAAGCTGATCACCAGTGAATATTCGCTAAGCCGCTACAATCACTGATAAGGATGACATCGATGCGACGTAATGAGCCACAAATATTAACTTTTTTCCTCCGACAAATTAAATTCTAAAACATTTCTTTATGTATCAGGAAAATAAATAAAGACGTTTGAAGTATTTGGATGTAAAAATTATTTCCTATTTATTGTAAATGGATATTAAAATGAGTAAAAGGCAACATTCTGCCTGAACAGTAACGTCATGTGTAAAGAATGCATGCGCCATTGAGCCAATGATTGACGTCGCGTGATGTAACGTCACGTGTTGAAGGCAGTCATATTTTACAGAGATATTAGAAGACTTTCGTAATCCTCTGTGAAACAGATTGCCTGATTGCTAGATATTACGTTATGTAGATTTCAGTGTACAAATATTCTGTACATTAATTTGATTTTTTAAAATTTATATCTAATATTGTTTATATTTTACTTTAGATTATAAAGCTTTGATCTACATATTGTTTTGGAAAATATTGATATACTGCACCAAAATAATACGTTATGTAGATTTCGCTCTACAAATATTATGTAAATTGTAGATTACCTTTCTTAAGGAATTCATTTGAAAACCCCAAATAAATGTATTTACACAATTTTATGATGTCCATTCTTGTAAAAATGGATATATTTATTAGGGATTTTATTATTTTTCGGATTTTTTCAGAGACTACAAATGGTCATTATATTCAATCAAATAAACAATATTGTTGTTCATCGGTGGGGACGTTTTTATTTGACAAAAACTGTATTTTTAACCTTTAACAAAACTGTCTATTCCTTAATTGTTAAGAATTTTAATAGTAAGAAGATATACGATCAGTGGATATATAAAAACAATTTCGGGTCCATTGTCCCGAAATAGCCAATTTCGCATGAGTCTAATCATAATTTAAGGCTTGGCCAATGGTTAATTGCTGTCCATTTTCTGAACTTGTGCCATGGGAGTGGTTATGAAGTTTTTATTTCTATAATAAATTTAATCGATTTTGGTGACCACATTGATATCGTTATTTTGACAAACACTGTATATTTGATTCGTGATTGCAAAATATATACATTAAAGAATTTAACTAAAATTGATATTACATCATATATTATTATGTGGTTTATTTTAAATGGGGTATTTGTGATGGCTAAACTTGGTTTCTGTTCTGTTATTGCATTATCAGAATACAGGGCAGTCATATACGGAAACCAAAACAGTAAGACCCGCGCCACCCATGTCGAGTGTTAAGGTATAAGGTCGTATGCCTATCCTTGTAGTCCAGTTAATTTGCATCTCCAACAGAAGGGTTGGTCTCACCGCCTTAACTACGTACAACGTGCATCTTATGTTGTAAAACATGGCTAATCTGTGGATCTTTGCAAAAATGCGCGGTAATTGGACATTGTGTCAATTTTATTTGGAAATTGATTTTTAAAACAACTATTGATGCAAACAGAAAGCGTTCAAAATGAAATGTTAGTTTCATGAGGAGCAATCCAAGTACTTATTCGTGTCAAATTTTATGGTTACACAATTACTATGTGTAATACTATGCGACGTTTCGGCGAGGATACGCTCGTCTTTATCAAGCAAACCGTCGCTTAGTATTAAACTCAGTAATTGTGTATCCATAAAATTGTTCCTTGTGTTAATATGTTCCAATTACTAAATGCCAATCACAGAAGATTGTATATCTCGTTTAAGTAATACATTCTGAATGTAACATCACCAGATCACGACGATATTAATAATTGAGAATGTTGTTGCTACGTTTAGTATAAAATGGGGGGGGGGGGCGAATGGTTAGCACGTGCGCGCTATATCATAAGGCCTGTCATTGAGTCAACTTTGTACGTCAACTTTCCTCGGTTGTACGTGACAAGGAGTAGGGTCGCCTGTCTAACCTCGTGGGTTTTCTCTGGGTCCTCCGGTTACCTCCCACTGCTAAAGACCCCTACGCGAGAGCGAATTATTGAAATAAAATTAAACCATATCTTAGTCCCTAAATGACCTAGTTAAACCCCATTTCTCTCTCTCTCTCTCTCTGGCGTGATTCCCCCTTGTCAGTGATGCAGGACGGAGGGCCTGACAAGGACAGCTGTCTAGTCATTCGGATGAGACGAAAAACCAGGGTCCCGTGTACACATTGGCGTGCACGTAAAAGATCCCTTGACAGTTGGAATTCGATATAAGAATGCCCGTCTTCATTAGCCCAGTTAGGAGCAAAACAGTAGGACGTTAAACCCCATTTCATTTCATTTCATTTCATTTCATTTCTCTCTCTCTCTCTCTCTCGCTTTCACACTGCCATCAGACAAATATGGTACATAATACATGTATATTCAAAGCTATGTCGTTATTTGCACAAGCACAACCACGCAGATATTTGTGTATTCCGTTTTGCTTAATTACATATTAATAGCAACAGTGAGGCTGATGTCGCCCGCGGAAATCCCAAAATATATAGATGACAAATATCAATTAATTGCACATTTATATTTTCCAAAAGTAATGAGCAATCAAACAGATTATCTATACTTAGTCTAAGCATAAAATATATTAACGATCAAACTTAAGTCAAAGTTTAGAAATACCTGGTAATGAAACTATACTCTAAGTTTCATGTTTTTTATCGAATTTAGTCAAGGTATTCATGTAATTAATGAAACTACACACCAAGTTTCACCACTCTCACTTCATTAGAACTACAGTTAGCGTGTTCCAAAGCATCAAATAATCAAATTGCTTATCTCTGCTTCGCCTAAGCAGAAAATGCTCACCTTTGAACACCATCAAGGCATTTACCTCATAAACACGTACATCAAGTTTGAGCATTCTTGCTCAATTAGAAGGAGAGTTACACTGTAAAAATTATTTCTGTCTTTTAACCTGAAAATCCTGGCAGAAAAGTTGCCAGGATTTCTTGTAAATTAACATTGTGTTGTATTTTAACATTGCAATGTTCAGAATCATGAACAAGGTTTGTTAAATTACATATACTTGTAAAATAACATTTGACTTGTAAATGAACCTGAAATTATTCCTGTTATTTTACAGGAAAAACCTGGCAATAAAGTTGACAGAACTTCTGTAAATTAACATTGTGTTGTATTTTAACATGAAAATGTTCAGAATCATTAACAAGATTTTGTTAAATTACATATACTTGTAAAATAACATTTGACTTGTAAATGAAGCTGAAATTATTCTTGTTTTTTTACAGCAAAATCCTGGCAGAAAAGTTGCCAGAACTTCTGTAAATTAACATAGTTTTGTATTTTAACATGGCAATGCTCAGAATCATTAACATGATTTTGTTAAATCATATATACTTGTAAATGAGCCAACTTTACAGGCTATTGGTTTCACATCTGATCAGTCATAGGTATTAAACCAATTGCACCAGAAAAGGGTTGTCTGAGACAATTCATGGTAACTATCATCTGGAGCACTTGTTCATTAGGCCTATAATACATCTTGATTATCAGCTTACTGTTCTTTTTCTCTCATGTGTCTGGTGTAAAATTAAATATAACTAAATACATTCAATATTACATTTTATTAAAAATTATCAAGTGAAATAAGCTTACAAAAACTTCAAAGGTCTTAACAGAAAACACAAGATATGTATATAATCCATACAAATTAATGTATAGTCAAAATGAACAGTTTATAACTGTAGAATATATGTCAAACATACTAAAATTCTATCTTTAGTTTCAGAAAACAGATCCGAGAATCTATGATGTCCTCTTTATTGAACAACTAAAATCTACTAATGAAATTTTAATGGTAATCTAAAAAATAAATATGAAAATTTAGTTCTAATTTTGCTAGAACAGTTCTTAAAATAACTAAACAAGATCTGCATCATATCAAGTATCTACAGTATATCTACATAAGAACAAAACTTTGTTACTTGATTAGAAAAATGCCTGTATAAATACTCCAAGGCCTCCTAATTGGATAAAAAAAAACTAAACACCTAATTCCATTTGTCGACTGGATAATTTTTGAGAGCAATCGAATTATTATATAAAATCAGAGGGCATAAATCAAGTATTGCTTTGTAATCTACCAAAACAATGTCCCCTTTATCAAAGTCTACCTCATATAAACCATTCCTTGCTCTTCTTGTACTTATGTATTTACAGAGCAACTGGGGAATGCAATCTTCATCAAATAGCAAAAATTGGATTTGACCGAAACCTATATATCCATTTTTACTATCAACAATTACACAATTACCACTTTTGATTGAATAACCATGTATCAAAACAGATCTTGAAAATCTTAAATTGTTAATATTGTTAACTTTTTCATGGACTATGTCAAATATTTCTTTCCCAACACAATTTGGTGAAAAATTTTCAGCATCTTCAAATTGTCCCTCTTCTGACTTGAATAAACTACCCACTGAATAATAAGACTGAAGAAGCTGATGTTTTTCAGACAGAGTTTTTGTCACATTTTTAAAATTTTTTGAACTTCGAATACATCTTTTAAAATAAGTATGTTTTGATTCAAATCTCATCGTCCACACTCTGAGCATTGGTCCAAATTGGGTAATCAAATGGGGATAGTGATGGACATAATGGTGTTTTGGTCTCAAATTCACACCCGGGAACAGGGTCTGTCTCATTATTATATAGTCATCTAAAAGGTGCTGTACAATACCAACTTGATTGATTGATATTTTTGGCGAACATAAATATTCTGTAATTATTCGTAATAGTAAAATAGCTTTCCAAACATCATCTTCAAAATTTGCAACATGTTCAGAAATAATTATTGGCAAAAGTCGCAGAAAAGTCCAGGTTTGAACAGCATGACCTGCAATGCTGTCACATTTTGCTTTTATTGGAACAGGCTTGTTATCTAAATCATGGCCTTTATAAGCAAATGATGAAATACAGAAATTTAAAGTCTTTAAATCAAACCACTTTTTGACATTGATCAAATTTTTCAAGAAAAGTGCCAAATCATATTTAACAACACCTTCAAACAAGTCGTGACCCAGACAGGGGGGCAGAGCTGGATTACAAACATGAAAACCATTTATGTCATTGACAATGCTATTACATTTTATACCATTGTGATGCTCGACATTATTTTCCTCTACAAATTTAACGGAGTGTTCAAAATTTTCAACTGTTCTTAGTTCAGCATTTCTGATATTCAAAGGATTAGTTTCATAAGATAGTTTCATCATGAGGCAATATCTACAATAATATTGACCATTCGAAAAATTGGTACAAAACCCACCAATAAAGTGACTGCCAAGATTATCACCCAAGACACAAACAAGATTTGCCTTAATCAATTTTCCATCAATATTAAGCCCAACAGCAAGTTCCTTAATTTCACTAACCAATCGTTCAAGAACTGTTCGTCCATTATCAAAATAAAGAAAATCCTTCTCACGACACAATATAGCCAGTTGTAAAGGGTCAATCTTGGCTCTGTTATATGGATAAATATCCACTAAACTAAAATCCAATCCAATAAGTTTAAAGGTTTTTTTTGCAGATCCTAGCGGATTAACAACTTCGAATGCATCCTGATACAAGATAATTTTTAATGCATCTTTATTCTGTTGAAAATACCTGTTAGTTTTGAAACTTGATCCATCAGTTATGTCTATATAAAGATCTTTATCACATGCTAAAGGCTTATTTATCTGATTCATAACACTTACATCTTCAAGCAAAGACTTCAATGTTTCTTTTAAAGGAACATAATGATACACACATCTTTTGTTATTTTCATCCAGTCCTAAATATAGTTCAATGGGCTCAATATACTTAAAATGTTGTTTAAAAAAACGCTTTCTTTTAAAATCTGTATCAAACTTAGCACTATCACCACTCAGAAGTGATTTGAAATCATCACTGGGCATAATATGATTAATTTTAGACTTTGTTTCAGAGTTTTCAAGTTTAACCTCATAATTTATCTTTTTATACATAATGTCAATTGATAAAACGTGTAAATCATTCACATCAGACATCATCACATTGATTGTGCTAACTGGTATAAGCTGGACAGCTTCAAGTTTCATGAAATACAAAGCCAATGACCTATTAAAAACCCCTGATAAGTTTTGCTCATTAGAATGATCTACTTCAATATCAGACACTACATTTTCTGGTGGTTGACGTGCAAAATACTCTGTCGTACCAGTCTCAATGGCATCTGACAGAACTGTACTGATAATAACACTATTTGGCCTAAAAGATTCCTTAAACCTGCTGCCTGTCGATCCGTGTTTTCTAGATATATGAGATGTGTATGATGAATGTTTCGTAAAAAGCCCATCACAGTTTAAATAAGGACATGGCATTGGTTGATCAAAACATATGTGCTGTTTGCAATGTGATATTAAATCCTTGAGACTGCCTACTTTTCTTTTGCGACTATCAACGCAACAAATGAAATCATCATTTACTATTTTGTCTTGAACAGATTGTGCACACAAACTATTGGAGATACTGCACAACGATTGTAAATGGTCCCTGGTCATATGACATTTTAGAGAAGTAAATCTAACAAAAGTCCTTTTACAAAAGACAAAACAGCATGGGAAAACTATGTTTTTTACATTATTATGCAGCTTATAGTGACTCAAATATTCTTTGACAGAAAAAAGATCAAATGTGCAAAACTGACATTTGTAGACCACCATTTTTCATTCCAGGGATAATCCTAATGGTGTGTGTTTGACATTTTTACCGAATAAACAGAGTCTCCAACTAGAATTCCTAAAGAAAAACAATATAAATTGGGTGGTTTTACTCTTGGCCTAAATCAATAACCTAAATAACATGTATGAATACAACTGAAAGAGTAATTTCTTAATCTTAAATAACATAATAATGAAAACATGCATCTGATGTTCAAATTAAGTAAAAAAAAAACAAAGAAAAATTCAAACAATATAACCTTGAACAGGGTTTGCAATTCAAATGAAGAATTGAGATAACTTGTTTATCACAGTTTTATGAAAATACACATCACTTTATAAAACTGAGCACTTCGTCAAGTCAGTAATCATGTTGGTCTACATCAACTTCATCAAGATGACTTGCCAAGGTTATAACTTTAGAAGAAACACAGCCTTTCTTTGTACTTTTCTTGGGTTTTTTGGATCCAAAATCTGGATTGATTCCTATAAGTACTCTGAAATAAAATTAAATATGATCAAAAATTAGGATTCTCAAAGTACCATACCATAAGTTTGTCTCTGATCATACCAAAATAGAATTGAAATGAATGGAGCTTAATGTCCTACTTTCTGCACCTTCTGGACTATAACGAAGACAGGCATATACCATGCAGTGTGTAATGAGGAAAATTCTACTAGGACAGCCAGCGATAACACGCCTACTCTTCTTCGATTTCCAACTGTCTAGGGATCTTTAACAACTAGTTTACTTTGCAAGCCCCGCGCCACTGGCAACCAACATACTCACTGAGCCACCGTGGCTCTCGTATCGAAGTAGAACTTCTGAATGATACATACCAGTACAGGGCCTTACAATGTTGATTAATTTGTTTCTCGAGCATCTTATTTCAAAAAAGTACCTGGGGATTTTACTTCTGGAAGCATTTACCACATAAAATTTGCCAAGATGATCTCAACTATAGTTGGATCAGACCGATTTAGTAGTGGAAAATAAATCAAACGAGAGGCTGGACGACCGAATCATAAGAGCTCTAAACAATATCATGATTGACTTCTCAGACCACTTGTTGTTTTGTTATGGGAGGCATACTTCTGGATGATAATGATTAGTAATTGATGCTATTTTTAGCCATGCAGATTCCACGTTTAACTCTCACATTACAATACATCTAATCATCATATTTTACTCAGTAAATTTGATTTCTCGACTAGGGATTTCAGGAGTTTACAATGTTTGTCAGTATACAAGAACTGGAATTTGAGCAATTGGAATAATTATGCAAAAAAGTAGAATTTTTAGTGTGTGGTGGCAATAAATTTATTTTATATTTTGGGGGTCAAAAAAGTCTGCAGTGGAACAATTATCAAATTTGTATGACCCAAGTTTTTTTGTAAGAGCATGGTGTAACCAAATGAAATGAAAAAAAAAGGGTTTAACATCCTACTAAGTTGTGAAAGCAAGGGTATAATCAGAATCTGTGCATGATCTTTTATATTCTATCTGAAGCAAGATGGTAGTACATAATGGTTAATACTATTATTTTTTAAAGAAAAATCAAAAATCTTACCTTTGAATGAATTCTAATGTTTGAGTAGCTTTTGGATGGTATTCTAAATTGAAGATATAGTAAATACCGAACATTATCATTACAGCATCATCTATTGTGTCAACTGTAGAAACTATCTTATTTTCTAGAACAACATGATGCAATACCGGACTGTAGAGATCACCTGGAATGGAAATGATACTATGAATTTCAGAGATACATACCGGCATGTACAGTAAAATAAATTTCATTTTGTAGATCCAGGTTTTGTAAAAAAAAATAGTAGTGATTTCACCCTGAAGCCACTTTATGCAAACTTAATTAAAATTATTTAAAAGTAAATTCTCTAGCCCGATTCTTAGTCTCTATACGGCAGATATCTCGTTTTGCAGAACATAATTAATCTAAAGTTGACAATGAAAAGTGGACAATGTCCAAAATCATCAATTCTACGCGAATCTGTAAGCAATACTGAGCATTCAAAGATTCTTTGCATTTTGTTATCGTAAATCGGCGAGGAATTCGTAGCATATGTATTTTCTAGTGACATCATCGCTGGAGTAGAAGTAGAAAGAGTAGTAGTTAGAGTAGAAAAAAATATCAGCGGACATGGATAATCGCATGATGCACTAAATCTTAAGCTAATGTCACACCGAAAAGACGATAGCCGACACAACATTTTTATGAGTTGAGGAAAATCGTAGCAGTCCGCAGTATCTACGACGACATCGGTCACACCACCGCGACTTTCACCAACTGACAGTCGTGAGTGTCGCTGCGCAGCCTGGCGAGCAGGATATGAACTAACTGAAGGAAGTGTCGGGAAATGTGATGGAGCTGACACAAAAGCAGTACCTAGCTTCATTGACGTCACTTCTACTTCGTACTCCCTCTCCCACATTGAACCAAGCTTCTCTTCATTTTTGAGGTGCCAGAAGTTTGCCATGTTTATTTTAGATTTGCACTTGACAAAACGCTGTCATCTGATTGGCTGGTGGAGATTGTCTGGTCCAGTCGGGTCGCACTGAGTGTTCACACCAACCGACGGGACCCGACGACGGCCGACAAATATTAAACATGTTTAATCTTCGCGACGGGACGGAAACTGGAAATCGTAGTCGTAGAAGTGTTCACATCAACCGATTCTCCCCAACAAAACCGTCGAGTTGCGTCGCGTCGGCTATCATCTTTTCGGTGTGACATTAGCTTTATCAAACATCAAATGAAATTTTTTCTAGTTACACCAAAATAAGTGTGCATTTAAAACGAAATATTATGTATTTTGTGTTCAGTTTCGTTTATTCATTGAGGGACGAAATCATCTGGAGAACTAATAGAAAAAACAAACAGTGCGATTTATGAGCAATCTTCTGATTGGCTCTGTAAATCTTGAAACGTCACAGGTCAGGGTTGACTGACATGACCCCAGAACATGAACTCTCGTTAATCTTAATGGAGTCAAACCAAACACACGAAACGAAATTAAGATATAAATTTATTTAGATTGGCGGATTCAAATCTAATTTATCATTGAACTAATTGAGACATTTTGCAGCAAAAATATCATTTTTCAACAGTTCCAAAGTATGTATGTAAACAATTGATAAATAAAATAAATCACCAACCCTGCATTCTGACCCTCTTACTACCCCCCTCTCTGGAATTCTGTCGAAGGTTTCCATTTGAGTTCACGCTTGATGAGAGCATGTGCTTAAAGTGAGAGTCATTAGTAATCAGTTGAAATGAAATGGGGTCCCACTTTTATGCACGCAAGTAATCAGATGAATGCGATCATACATACCGATTACTGCAATCACAGGAGCACCATCTTTCCTTTGCACCGCTTCAACTTGTTTCGTATCTATACAAGGCTGAAGAAAATAATCCCATATGTCACATCAATACTTAACATTGGCAGATTGGATATTTTTGTTGATACAGAAAATATCACAAGATGGAAAGAGCGGTCACCTACGCGATATACGCCCTCGGTAGCTTTATATCTTTGACAATTATTGTATGTGCACAAGTCAAGGGCAGTAACTCTGAAAATATTATTGAGATTCGGAATCGTCCAAGATCTTGTAGATATAAACCTACACACCAAATTTTATAAAAATCTATCAAACCCTCTTGCCTCTATCGTGTTCACAAGCCATTTTTAACGTAATTTCGGTATATCAAGGGCAGAAACTCTGGATATAATTGTCGAACCATGTTCAGATTTGAACTCTTCCGAGATTTTGTGGATATAAACCTACACACCAAGCCATTCTTAACGTATTTTCGGTATATCAAGGGCAGTAATTCTTGGAATATTTGTCGAATTGTGCTCAAATTCGAACGCATCCGATATCTTGTGGATATAAACCTACACACTAAATTTTATAAACATCGGACAAAAACTTTGGTCTCTATCGCGTTCACAAGCCACTTTTAACGTATTTTCGGTATATCAAGGGCAATAACTCCATAAATATTTCTCAAATCGTGCTGAGATTCGAGATCTTGTGGATATAAACCTACACACCAAATATTATAAACATTGGACAAAAACTGTGGTCTCTATTGCGTTCACAAGCCATTTTTAAAGTATTTTCGGTATATCAAGGGCAGTAACTCCAGAAATATTTGTCGAATCGTGTTCAAATTCGAACTCGTCCGAGATCTTGTGGATATAAACCTACACACTACATTTTATAAACATTGGACAAAAACTGTGGCCTCTATCGCGTTCACAAGCCACTTTTAACGTATTTTCGTTATATATCAAGGGCAGCAACTCAAAAAATATTTGGCGACTCGTCCGAGATCTTGTGGATATGAACCTACACACCAAATTTTATAAACATGTGACAAAAATTGTGGTCTCTATTGCGTTCACAACCAATTGTGGACGCCGGACCGACATGGGCGACGGGCGTATAAAAATATACTGTATATATTATAATTCAATTAAATACTAATATTACTGAAGAAAAAAATGAAATGAGTTTAATGTTTATGCACCTTATGGGCTAATGAAAACGCAATGATAGCGATAACTCCTCTACTCTTCTTCTTCTTGTTAATCTGTGCACCTGATGCACACAAGGTCCTGGGCAAGGGAAAGCTAGATTGAAAAATCAAGAGTATCTTTTGCGAGCAAACACTGTACTCACTGAGACACTGCGATAAGATATTGTTGCAATACACTACAAGACTGCAGGCTGTCATTAGTGTAGTAGAATGAATATACACGTTATCATACAGATTACATGTGTCGAATACTTTATTGAGGGATAAAAAAACAATTATTTACATATCGTCGGTGAAGAGTTAAAATGTCTTATCTCGGTTTTTACAAATTTTTCAGGAGACACTAAAAACCGATTTACGTTTTTCACACAAGTGCAACAGAATAATGACCTTACAACAAACAAAGCCTTTTGTAAAAAGCGGAGATACAACATTTTGACTGGCACAAATTGAAAATGAAACCAGGTATACGACTTTTTGTTACCTGTAAGGGGGTGGGGCGGTATACAAAATGTCGTATGTCAGACATATTTACCTAAAAAGTAATTATATTAAATAGCAAAATGTCGTATCTCATAAAATTTTGAAAAAAGGCAGATTTCACATTCTCTGATTATCAATAATGCTTCAAAATCATTTTGTTAACAATTGATTAAAGTATGAATGTTTCTGTTGAGGAGAAACCGTATGACTATTCACATTTGTATTTTACCGCCAATAAACTTAAGGCTATAAAATGTCAGGCTATGAAAAGTTGCGCCTTCTGATTTTGAATTCATAAATGTAATAAAAAGTTTTTACCAAATTATTGATATACGACCTTTTGACTCTTCACCGACGATATATATAATTTAAAGATATGCCCACACAGTAGCTATACTTCAAAAAAAATAATTCATAATTCCACCGAATTCATACGGATGCACAAAATAAAATTTAACACACCTGATAAAATTCCAAAAGGCCATCTTCCTTAAAAGACACCATCAATAACTTTACAAACGCAATTAACTTTATGTGATGATTTGTCTCTTTCACGTAAAAATCCATATCAGCAATTGCTTTTCTCAAGACTGGAGACTTTTCTTTTCGTAAAAAATGAATAACTGAAAACTTCTTCTTCTCCGACTTTTTATAATTATCCAAGGAGTGTCCCGGGAGTCTTTCAAAATGCACAGCCATAAATTGTTTTTCAAACAAATAAGGGAAATCTTTCCGTACATCACCAGTACTACCAGTATTTATAGTTTTTCTTTGAAGAGGATAGGTTTCTTTCATGTATTCTGTGATCGTGCTTAAGCAACTAGTATTTTTCGATTTCATAAATTCATTTTTCATCCAATCACGTTTTTCGACCATACCCTGTTCTTCCTCAGAGTCGATGTCTATGCTCCATGTTGACAGACAGCCATACTTTTGCGAAGACACTTTACTGGAATCATATTCAATGCTGGGCCCATTGCTTGTTTTTCGATTCAAATTGTTGAGACGTTCAGTCATACTAGACAGGACACTGGAGTACCCATTACCGATCATCTTTCCCATTATCATATCTCCCAATGATTCTTTGTATTCATTTACAAATTTTGCCGCGATCACATGAATGTCTTTGGAGTTTGGTTTGGTACATACTTCTCTCATACTTTGGCATAATATTCGTATTGCCTCACGACGCATTGATTCATCAGGTCTTTTTTTCTTTTCGCAATCTTCCCAAAAAAATTTGGAAAACTTTTCCCAAGGAATATTAAAAGACTGAGACCATAATTGTGTAATTGATGGAGAACCAGATCTTGTGTCATCAGAAAAAGAACTACTGGCACTACTTGCACTGCCAGTGGCAGAAGAATTCAACAACCATGTTGATGTACTGTGGTCTGTTTGATAAGTACTTTCTGCAGAGGCTGATGACAAGTTTCCAACATCAGCTGAAAGACAGAAAGAAAATTTGTAATTGGGGGTATTAATCTGACTATTTGATGAGAGCTTGACCTGCATGCTATTAACTGTACAGATATGCATGTTTTATTTCAATGGACAGACAGACAATAAACAGGTCATGACCTGAATGATTCAGTGCACTCTATAAGCTAGAATACCGTAAATCATCCTTGTAAAGGCTGTAATTTCTTGAATGTGATTAGTACACAGATGTAATGGAGTTTCGCCAACTTGACATGGGAGCTGCAGTCCCACAGCCTTGTACGCTCATGATCATGACAAAAAGACATTCATGAATTGGAAATAAAATTTAACGTCCTACTTTTATGCACTTATTTAATTGGCTAATGAAGACGGCAATGCCATGCAGGGTGCAATGAGGGAAATTTTGCCAGGACAGCCGGCGATAACTCGTACTCGCCTACTCTTTAGTCGATTTCCAACTGTCTGGGTTATTTAACGTGCACCCTTATGCAGCACACAGGACCTCGGTCTTTTGTCCCATCCGAACGACTAGGTGCTATTTCTTGCCACTTGGGTCTGCACCACTGACAAGGGGAAGCCGGATTGGAAAATCTAGATGATCTTTCCCCGACGGGGATCAAACCCACGATCTCCTGGTTAGCAAGCAAGCCCCATACTCACTGAGCCACCGCGACTCCCATTTAGGAATTAGAAAATTAAGGTTTCCAAATATGGTTAATGTTAATATTATTATCAGGTCGGTTAAGGAATTTCAGCCCAACTTGATTTTCAGTCGCATTTTGCTACTATAGGCATGTGAGTACTACTTTTGACCCTACTAAGGCCTCTGTTTCACTATTAGCGACACAAATGTGATTATTGAATTACGTATTTACTTACGCCTGTCACACTAAAACATGTAAGTCTATATCTAAGTACTGGTACAAAATTTCTCATGCAAATTGGTTGTATGTAAAAATTGGATGAAAGGATACTGGTGCCAAGAATATATTACTGCATTTTGTGATTAGAGTATGAGAGTGGGGAGTCAGACCTGCTTTTACATAAAAAATACAACATTAATACCTACCAATATTAAGCCTCCTTTTAACCTCAGCTATAAATCGTCTCGCAGGAACAAGTTTCAAAATGTCTGTCAAATCCTCAACATTCAAGTATGTTAAGTTTTCAATAGTTGAGATGCCTATGTCTTCAAATCTAGACCTTAAAAGACTGAACTGGGTTTGAGATATATCAGGAATTAGTTTCTCGACGAAAGTAATAACTTCATCCATCACTAAAAAGTAACAAAACAAAATCTTTAACTCTCAATTGCTAGATTTGTCGTTTGTGTAGGTAGCTTTGATGCAAACTTCCGGAGGGCAATAACTCGGGAAACAAAATGCCACAAATGATCTACATATATAGTACATATCAGATTTACTTATAATTTACCTCAAGGAAACATATCCAAGTAATCCCTACTGCCAACCCCTGAATTTTTGTAAGAAAGTAACTTTTCATCGACGTCCATTGAAAGTGAACTATATTTACGAAACTATTTGTGTGTGTTGCGGTCTAACTTCGTATCAGAAATGGTTCACCTGACCTTTGACCTTTCCGAGATCTCGATAGGTAACTTCACGATTAAACACGAAGTTGAATAGTGTGGGACATTATTTTTTTGCATGGTCTTGATAATCGAGAGTATTCCCTGGATCTTATATCTATAATGGCATAAAACGGTATATAAATCTGTGGTTCGTGTTAGTACCATATATCTCTGTGGTTTTGTGACTGTCATATTTGATTTGGGACATAATTAATGTAGAGAGTATATCTTAAAGGGGGGGTAATTAGGTCTATAAATAGAAATGAAATGGAGTTTAACGCCCCATTTTTATGCACTGTAAAGCTTTTTAGAGACGGACATTTGCCAAGCATGTGCAATGAGGATGAATTTCGCCAGGGCATCGGCACATGCCTACCCTGTTCACCCTCCAATGGACTAGAACGTTTTTCCATACAAGCCCTCATGAGGACATGAGGATGAGGGGGGACCAGATTGAAGTCAGCACCCCTCTAATTACAGAAATCTCCTCGGATTTCGACCACTATATTTTGGGAATGGCCGAAATTTATTTTCAGTCCCGAGACTAGAAATCAAAAAGAAGAATTTAGCCTCATAGAGTCATTATTTATTGTCTGATTTTTTCAAAGTGTCACCCTAAAATTGGCAAATATTTCTAAAGGTAAGTGATATCTACAAAAACTGATTTGACCTTAAAATTGTTATTACTTTGACTGTTGATAGATGATTTTCAAAATTAAAATTTCCTAACTTCAATATTTAAAGAAAGTTGTTCTGCAAGTTAGCCGTTTTCAATTTCGAAAAGACTGGATGTCAATATCACAATTATTCTTGAGACTGGAAATCCATCAACCTCACAACAATTTAACTCTCTTGGACCAGACGCAAAAACCGCTCTCGCAACCAGATCGATATGACCCCTCTTGTACAAAACCTTTGTTTTTTCATGATTTGAGTCCATGATTTATGTAAGCAAGCTTGGCTTCTCCTGTTTCCCGTCGACATATTATGTTCTATTTATAGTTATCGAGATTAAGAAAAATTAACTTGCAAACTTCAGTTTAAAAACTTCGAATTTTCTGCATTGTTTATGATGACGTTACGTCAATGGCGTACATGACTCTAGAGGAAAACTTGGGTGAAATTATTATGGATAATGAATCGGATAACAAGGATTTTGAAGTATAAACAGACGGTAAATTTGTCATAAATAACTCTGCACTAGACCTAGTTGATCCTGCGTAATGGGTGCACAGTCCACAGATTCACAGCTACTCTTTTTGCGAAAAATGTGGAGGTCCGGTCCGTTCAACCGGGCTTCAAGGGAGTAAATATGAAAACAAATTACATTTTCTGAAAAATCAGACTAAATGCTAAAATAAATTCAATTCATGTTTGGGGTTTGCATCATTGCTTCTGTATTAAAGTTTCATTTGAAATTTTTAGGTCTCAATTCTAAAATTAATTCAGGTCGGGAGCGTGCATTGGTTTTAAACAATTCAGGACCGAAAGGGTTAAACCAGTTTATAGAACAAATTTTTTTAAATATTGAAATTTCAAGTTTGAAATTCATCTATCAATAGTCAAAATAATAACAAAAGGAAAAGGTCTAAACAGTTGGTGTAGATTTCAGTTACTTTTAGAGGTATTTGCCAATTTTGGGGTGACAATTTGCCGGCTGACATGGCAAACGGATAATTTCATACCACTTACATTCTTGATACCACCTTTTTTTCGTACTCAAACTTTATTTATTTTTTGTACGAAATGTGAGTAGGGCCTACCGGTATATAACAAAACTTATGTAGGCCTACCATTTTATAATATTTTTTTTTCAAACAGCAGGCAGTCTCAAGTCCACCATATTGCAATGTTAATCTAAAATGGGTGTCATCAGTCTGGACTGTTTGTAGACTGACAAATATTGACGCCCCTAAAAATTTCATGTGAACCCTCTACAGTACGTATATAAATTTAATATAGCCGTTTTCACCAGCCCATAAGGTAGAGAAAAATAGGACATTTAAAACACTATTTCTATTCAATTCCAACTGGTCTTGCCTCATCATCATTATGGCGTCAGCCATCTGCCATGCGGTCTTCGTTCTAAAATCTTGAGGGATGGGGAAAGAGTCAAAGACAACTCTGCAGTATACAGACAGGCACTAGCAGTTCTAATTTATGTAAGTGAGAGGCTCAGAGGAATTCGTCGTCAATCAAATTCTTATGCTTGGACGACTTACCGACTGGTAGGTAATTCTGGTTACTCTGGTACTGTGAATTTGATGTTGATGTTTACAGTTGGGTTATGGCCATGTTAGCGAAATGGCGCGAATAGACGGTTGCCGTTAAATGGTCGCGTCAAGGCTGCAAAACGAAAAATTCCGATTATTTATTTCTATCGGCAGTATGAGTAAGCTATATTTATTGATCTATTTAGGAATCAAATAAGGTGTAAAACTACAGCTGATTTTGATATTCAGATGAGTTTCACTCGTTAACGTTGACTAATTCATGTCGTGAAATTCAGTCACGTGTTGCGAACTTGCACGACCACTAGATTGCGTCATTGTTATTTTTGGCTGAAGCATGGGCGTCGCCAACTGGAGGGTTTGAGGTTGGGAGGCCCGGGGAGGGGGTGGGGGTACACAGTCGGTACAACGCCTGAAAATCGTCCCCTTTTGGGGTTTTTGAGCCAAAAAATCGGTACAACGCTCATGTACAACACCCCACTCATGGGGTACGGAAAAATGACACCGGAAAAAAATGATATGGAAAAAATGGCACCCGGAAAAAATGGCATTCGGAAAAATGCCGCAACCGGAAAAAGGGTGTATACATACATCACAGTGAGTAGGAACGCCGCCAGGCGTGACTCTCTCGATTACTTATCTCTGTATCCAATGTTTTTTTGATTCTATTTTATTTTTCGGGTGACATTTTTTCCAGGTGCCATGTCTTCCGGTGCTATTTTTTTCGGTGACATTTTTCCTACACCCCCCCCCCCTTTCCCTGTTGCCGCCATTCATTGCAAATTAAGTATCATTTGTAATATGTCCCTCTTTTCTATGGTCAGAGTATTATTCAAAAGCCCGAACTGCCGTCATTTTTATTTGTGCATACATATTATAGGTATGATAAAAATTCCAAGGGGGAATTTAGTCAAAAGTCAATATGTTCTAACTTCCAGTCATTCTAATTGTATTGACATTTTATAAAAGTATAATTGCTTGATCCTGGCATACTTTAAAAATATTCTCGTGAGAAACCGTTATGATCCTCCCTGTTTGGTTATTTTGCGTGGTAAAGGCACAATAGATAGGGCCTACTAAATTGTCATATCGACTAAAGATCTACCTCTCCATGTAAAAGTACAGCCTTCTGTGAAATTACAGCAAACTTGTTATTTCACATTAAGTTACTGTTAATTAACACTTTAACGACTGTTAAAAGTTGAAATTTCACGAAAATGTTAAAAAACAGGATAATCGCGGAAATTTACATCGCAATGTTTTTTAACGAGTGAATTTGTATTATTTCACAGTAATTTCGTGTTTTTTCACATAAACTTTTTACAGTGTATTGTGATCCAAAGTCTCGCCCATTGAAATTGCTTATCGCTCCGCTTACCCTGAGCTCATTATCGAACTTTGACAGACGGACAGGCCCATTTTAATAGTCCCTGCTTTCTTCGAAAGGCGGGAGGGGAGGGGAGGGCGGATCTAGAAAAATGTTCATGTATTTGAAACCTAAAAGATACATATATTTTTATATTCAGTTGTGTTTTATTATATAATAGCAACAGTTTTGTGAATTAACAAGATACATGCATTTGACTCCTGAAATAAATATTAAACATACAGTATGCAAGAGCTAGATCTGTCTATTGCAGGTCTTTCTTTAGGCCAGAAATGTTATATAAACTATTAATTAGACATTTATTAACACGAAAAGACCTTAATCAACTTTTGACGTCATCTGATGTGACGGATTTTATCTGAATTTAATCCGATTTTCTGCTCAACGTTCATTGATGTTTTAATCCAACTATGATAATCGAGACTTTTTTTCATCGTACCTACTTTAGTAATGAGGATAATGATCGAGGCTAGGCCTAAAATTCCACGGCTAATATCTCAATTTAGGGTGGAGCAATTTTACTGAAATGTTCGGCATATTCCCTTTACATTATCTAGTTTTTGATTATTATGTTGAGAACTGCCAGCTCGTTATTTATTTGTCCATAATGTATATTAACTTTCTGACTTGTGTATTAAATCAGCAAAAACGTTATATCAATATAATAACAACCGTGCTTAACAAACATCCGTTTAAAATATTTCGATTTGTCGAAGAGTGTCCACTTAGGCGCTTGTTAAACCGTCCCAGATCTAGGCGATCAACTTTAGTTGAACAAATCTAAATAACCCAGATCGAAACAACAGATCTACCATACTTTCTTATAAAATCAAATATAAACAAATCAGACTGAAATAACATCCATCATACTTACTTAAACTCCATAGGGAGGCGTTAGAGAAGCAGAAGAATGTAATTTTGTCCATTTAAGGTGCACTAGCATTTGAAATTATTTTGTTTCGGAGGAGTCGAATGTGGAGATACAATAATAGATAAAGGTCATAAGGATCGCACATGCAACTTATGATTTTGGCTTAAAAATCGATAAGACAGTTATCGAAAAGGAGTCGAAAATGCTAACAGGCGACGGACAACGAATGTTAACATCATTATATGTGCTTTATTGTGTGTTTTGTCCAAATAATAACACTGTTGTTTGAGCAATGACCATGTTGTTTTTATCATCCAGCCAGATATTGTTAGTTATCCAGTCAGCCATAGATCCAGTGAGAAAGCTTCTGGTGCAGTTAGGATGATTCGCGAAACACCAGCCGCCTCCGTATCGCTCAGCACATCGATAGTCGGTGTAATCTGCGTCATAGGTGGAGAATGGCCGTCCTTCAAGATTTAAACTCCCAGTTATGGAATCACCACATTCGCCCTCATTGTAATCAAACATCATTGCGTAGCCAGAGGATTTGTTTCCAAGTTTCAATCCCTGGTAAAACTGATGACATGCCATCCAGAGAGAGAGGGAGAAATGGGGTTTAACGTCCACTCGACACAAACTAGGTCATTTCGGGACTAACTTATGGTTTAATTTTATTTCAATTATTCGCTGGCGCGTAGGGGTCTTTAGCAGTGGGAGGAAATCGGATGACCCGGAGAAAACCCACGAGGTTGGACAGGCGACCCTACTCCTTGTCATGTACAACCGGGGATTCGAAACCACGCCAGAAAAAGCCCCTCAAACACCTGATCACCACAACGAATTCAACTCTATGTAAGTAAAAACTGACATTAGCTCGACTTCGGGGTGAAAAAAGTAGGGCAGATAACACAGAACAGACTATTGCTCTATTCTGCTCTGAATGGGCTAATGAAGACGGGCGTACGCCATACAGTGTACTATAAAGAGAAGTTTGCCCGGACAGCGCTTATATCGAATTCCATCTGCCAATGGATGTTTTACATGCAGGCCAATGTGTACAAGGTTTTTCCTGCCATCCGAAAATATTTTAGAATATGTTAATTATTATTATTATACAGAGAAAAACCTTAGTTACAAAAAATGTTTTTTATTGCTGTAAATATAGGTCAATAGCATTATTACCCCACAACTATCATATAAAAGTACCTTTGTCGCGAAAAATATACATTTCATGTCGATAAAAAACTGTTTTAATAGTGTCCATTATACATATATATTCATCACATAAACAAACCAAATTGAGCAAATGCAAGGTTATGCTATAGCCAATTTACTTTATAATCATCGGCTATCATTCATTACTTATTTATCAGTATTTGTTATGTGTGCTTATAACGGGCTGTATATAAGAAAATAAAAAAATACTATGTTATGAAGTTCAAATTGACACCGGGAAATCTCAAAGTTAACAATAAAATATAACATATCAATAAATTCTTAAAGTATATAACAAACATCCCACGGTTATCATCCAGGAAAAGACAGGTGTGTTTCCAGATCCAGTTCCAGAGATAGTTACTGAAGAGGAAAATGAAAATGATTGAGCAAAAACACGCATTATATTTATTGTAGATTTATAACGCTACAACACAATTTTTGAATAAATTATTATCATTATCCAATGATTATGGCCATCTGAAAATAATACCTTTTGTTACTGATTATCGACAGATTAAATTAAAGGTGGCACATTGCGGATCTTTAAAGTAAAGACTTTCGATACAGTGTGACCCAAAAAAGGGGTGTATAAAAGCCCTGGCTGATACGAAAGAGATATAATACTATTGAATATATTTATCTAAAACACATAATGTTCTTAATATCTATTTTACTTTTATTCTGACATGTTTGGGCAAATATAGTTTGGGGTTAAATGGGATTTAGAGGCTCAATACCACTCTTGTTGTAACTGAATAATATGTCCCAATCTTTATTCTGGTCAACAAATTGTACTATTTTAGAATATTTCAATTAATTGATGATACAAATTTCATCTTAACACATCTTCTTTAAAAATTTTGAAAAATTCAACATAATATTAATGGTTTGAAACGTCTAACGTAAACCTTTTCAAATGAAACTTCGATTTAAAAATACTTTCGAACCCTCTGGACAAGTAAAATAGGATGTAATGGATAATTTACACAACAGGTAGGACACTTAAACATCTAGTACTTAGATAGAGATATTATTTATTTTCTGGAGCTTTCAAGCCAGCAAGAGTGTTATTGTCCCTTTAAATGTCGCCATGGTATATACTCACCTTTAACAGTGAACTCAGTAGTTTTCTTGATTGGGCCGCCCATTGAATTACCAGCCGAACAGGTATATGTTCCAGCATCATCTGTTTCTAAAGCTGATAAAGACAAAACACCATTGGAAGTCGAAAAAACGGTCGTTCCTTTACTCCATTGAACTATACAGTCGGGAACACAGTTCACAGAACAGCTTAAGGTTAGACTCGATCCCTTGTCATAAGAGGACAGGTTGGGTGTTCTGTGAATAACCATGCTTGCTACATCTGGTGCATCTGTCAAAATATTGAAAAATGAAATGAAATGGGGTTTAACGTCCTACTGTTCTGCTCCTATACTGGGCTTATAAAGAAGGGCATACGCCATACAGTATGTTACGAGGGAAATTTTTCCAGCGCAGCGGCACTATGGTCTACTCTTATATCGAATTCCAACTGCCAATGGATCTTTTACGTGCACGCCAATTTGTACACTTGACCTAGGTTTTTCGTCACAATCGAACGGCTAGACAGCTGTCAGGCCCTCCGTCCGCATCACTGATCAGGGAGAAATCACGTCGGAAAATCCCAATGAACTTTCTCAGTCAATGCCGGGATCGAACACACGACCTCCAGGGATCTTTTACGTGCATTCCAATGTATACACGGGACCTCGGTTTTTCGTCTCATCCGAAGGACTAGACAACTGTCCTTGTCAGGCCCTCCGTCCTGCATCATTGACAAGGGGGAACCACGCCGGAAAGTCTGGATGAACTTTCTCGGCCAATGCAGGGATCGAACACCCGACCTCCAGGCTAGCGAGTCAGCGTCTTACCCACTTAGCCACCGTGGCTCCCCGTCAAAATATTGGGAAAAAAAGACAGGAATGATTATAGCACCATGTGACCCAAAGGATCTCCCCAATACCAAAGAAACTCCAAACTCACATTTGTAAATCCAAGTTAGTGGATTATCTGAATTAGTTACAGTTACTATTCTACTTACGTTTAATCGCAACCTCGATTGATGCTGATTTTGACATGTCGTTACTTGCCATACAAGTATATGTCCCCACATCAGATGTCGCTACATTAGTAAGAGTGGTCTCCCTTCCCACTGAGAGAATGTTGTTCTGGTTGTCTTTCCACACATAACTGCAGCTATTTACCGGCATACAATCAGCTTCACACGTCATAGTTATTGAGGTACCTGGTTCCATTGTTGATGGTGTGCCATCTGATAGGACGACAACTGTTTTTATATAACCTTTAAAACACACAAACATTCATATACACCCCACAGTACAGCAACAGGTTGTAAGCACCACCATTTGCTCCTAAATGGAGCAATAATTTGATGCATAACCACGCCTTACACAAATAAAAGTCAAACCTGGAGATAAAACACACAACAAACAAAGATAGCAAGCTACACTGACCACCAAACTATTATCATATCAAGTGAAAGCTTCCAGTTCGCTATACAGTACCGCGCTTGTAATAATACATTATTTTAAGTTTGCAGCAAGGAAAAAGGAAATATTTGTCATACATTGTATTATTCTAGTATATGTCACGACCGGCTACCGTATTGACAAGATATTTCAGTGTTAGTACATTCGGTGGTCTTCCGTTGACTGAATCAAACATAGTAGGCCTTATTATATACTAACGAGCCAACTAACGTTGACATTAATCTAAAGATGTCGCCGTTATACGGTTCATCAGATAATGAAAGATGATAATTAGCTTACTTTTAACGACAACATTTGAAGAATCTGTGACACTTCCAATAGCATTACTAGCTGTACAGCTGTAAGTGCCATTTAGAGTGATAGTGGTAGTATATGTAGCACTTGTAGAAACTACCACGTTGTTATATTCCCATCTAAAATTACAAACTGGTTTACAATCAGATGAACAGACAAGATTAACATTTTCTCCATATTGCACAATTACAGGATCTTTAGTCGGGGTTATTATAACTGATGATGGTCCATCTGGAAACAAAGATAAACTACACTTAGCACTTAGTGGTTATGTATGTAAACGGAAGTATACGAGTCATTTGTTTAAAAAGTAGATAAGCGACCATCCGTTAAATTTGTTTTGAAAGCGTTACATAATATTCACAAAGTAACTTTAAGGGTTCAGATTTAGACATTTGTTCACTGAATAGATGATACATATGAATGTAGCCTCACGATTTATCTGCCTGGAAATGGATTGAATACGGCCTAGTATTACCAAAAACTAACACTTACAATTAACAGCAACGTTAGTAGATTTAATCGCACTACCTATGACGTTGGTCGCTGTACAGGTATAAACACCATTTTGGCTATTAGTAATGGAGACTATATTAAAAGTAGCAATAGTTGAAACTATAACATTGTTATATGTCCATGTATAATTACAATCCGGTTGACAATCAGAAAAACAGACGAGACTTAAAGATTCTCCATTTGTTATTGTTACTGGGTCTGATGATGGTGCTATTTCTACTGATGATGGTCCATCTGAATTAATAATAATACATTTAAATAACAGAACAACTTCATAATTTAGATTAAAACCATTGAAATTTGTATATTCTTACATGACCGTATTATAAATTATCAGGCCGCTGGGCGGATTTCCCGAGGATCAATTAGCCCAATGCCAGACTTGTTAATTGCATTAAAATTTATCTTAAACAATTTATCCTGGGTTTAATTAGGTCATCTATTTTAAACTGATTGGATATGTCTAGAAAGTACACAATAAGTGAAATAACGAATATATCCTATCCTGTCAAACAGTAGGTGAAATAACGAATATATCCTATCCTGTCAAACGGTACATTTGCCAGTTATGCCTGTGTATGATGAAACATGGTGTCAAAGGTCATAGTTCGTATATATCCACGTTCAACATATATGTTATGATTTTCTGTAAAAGGATGTGCGCAAAATAATTAAGTGGTTAAAGGTAGGTGTATCGCCTTACTTTATTATTATCACAGGGGTGCATTACGCCACTTCCAATCCACTATATGCGCATGCGTCGGTGGTGGCCACCCCTGTCATATGTTACGTTGAATTACAGGTAAAATATACTCACATTGAACTTGTAATTGTATAGATTTGTAAGTTTCAAAGTGAGTATTTGATGACGGTTCATATTCTACGTGGATACATCTATATCTCCCAGTCATCGTGCGAGTAGCCATGTTGATCACCATTGAGTTTCCTTGTCCAGTGTTATAGAATGAACCAGATAATGTATCCCACATATTTGTACAGGTTATACCATTTATGTTATTACATGGGTAGCTATCGGCAGAACACGTTATTGTTATACTGTCGCCTTCAATAACTGTTATAATATCACTCGGTGGATTGATTGTTATGGAACTTCTGTCTTGAACTGTAGGATTAATATATTTTTTTTAAAATATACAGCTTTTAAGTCAATATCAAAACATATTTTATGTAGTTATGTTTATTCAAGTACAAAATCTATTTTTATTTGAAAGTATGAAAATTGTACTTTTCAGCCCGTTTTTGTTTGTATTACAACAGAAAAGGTACATAATGTTACTTTTGGGCTGATACACCCAATAAGACTTTCGTTTACAGAAACAGAAATGAAATGAAATGAAATGAAATGGGGTTTAACGTCCTACTGTTCTGCTCCTAACCTGGGCTAATGAAGACGGGCATACGCCATACAGTGTGCTATGAGGGAAATTTTGCCCGGGCAGCGGCACTACGGCCTACTCTTATATCGAATTCCAACTGCCAAGGGATCTTTTACGTGCACGCCAATGTGTACACGGGACCTCGGTTTTTCGTCCCATCCGAACGACTAGACAGCTTTCCTTGTCAGCCCCTCCGTCCTACATCACTGACAAGGGAGAACCACGCCGGAAAATCTGGATGAACTTTCTCGGCCAATGCAGGGATCGAACACCCGACCTCCAGGCTAGCGAGCTAGCGTCTTACCCACTTAGCCACGTGATCCCCTTTACAGAAACAAGCAACAATTAAAATTTTTTACAATGTTTCAATACATACCATATATTCCTAATGAGCGTTTTAGTTCCGAACCATTAGAAGTGGCAATACATGTATACAGCCCTCCAAGAGTAGCGTTGATATTATTTAACGAAAGCTGACTTGTTGATGCTACTAAATCAGTTCCTTTCATCCATTTATATTGACAGATGTCAGTACATTCGGCTGTACAAGTTAAAACATCGGATTCCTCGGATAGTAAAGTTAGGTCGTTGGTAGCAGATATAAAACCAGTTGAAGATGTTATCTTAATATTTTTTATTCCAGCGTCTTGTAAAAAAAGAATTATTATGATAAGAATATAATACTAACAATAATTACCACAAATATTAATGATTTTCTTACAGTGTTTATCATATACTGGGGGGATCACGTGGCTAAGTGGGGTAAGACGCTGGCTCGCTACCCTGGAGGTCGGGTGTTCGATCCCTGCATTGGCCGAGAAAGTTCATCCAGATTTTCAGGTGTAGTTCCCCCTTGTCAGTGATGCAGGACGGAGTGCCTGACAAGGGCAGCTGTCTAGTCCTTCGGATCAGACGAAAAACCGAGGTCCCGTGTTTACATTCGAATGCACGTAAAAGATCCCTTGGCAGTTGGAATTCGATATAAGAGTAGGCGATAGTGCCGCTTCCCGGGCAAGTGCCCGTCTTCATTAGCCCAGCAGAACAGTAGGACGTTAAACCCCATTTCATTTCATATCACATACTGAGGTGTTTCAATATTTAACTTCCCAACATAAAGACGCTACATTATATTACGGGCATATATATTACGCGCATATGCCCCTTTCTTGTTTACTACAAAATCCTAAATTTGCTATTTAAACTTATGATCGTTCTCAATTTTTCTGTTCGGCCATATTCATGAAGCAATGGGCCGAGAAATCCCTCTCTGGTCATTGCTGGATTGAACTTTATACGCTGTAATGTATTGGTTGTTGATCCGACTGTTGACCAGTGATATTTTGGTACAGAAATTTGCGGTTATTACAGCAGTGTCTGAGTTTGATGGGTCTAATCAAACGAAACACTGCGAGAAGTATGCTGTTCGACTGGCTGCTTCCTCTTCTAGAGTTGCAGTGTTCGGTGCTATGCGAGTTCAATTAGCCCGAAATCAATAAAATTGTACCCACCTGTTGAATTCAAATACACACTATCACCTATAGATTTTGTAAAATCTGAACATCCCCAATATCCTGTATCTCTCCCTGGGTCGAAGTTGTTTATAGTTAGAATACTTATTGTCCAATCGCTTAATGCACCACTTCCAGAACCACATGTTATTGATATATGGCTTATATCAGGGGCGTCTGTTTCACTCAATCTAAAACACCCATTCCCATTCATGAAGTTTGTGATCACACGAGATGGACCTAACCAGCTTAATTCGTCTTGGGCAAATGCAGAACAGGTTAAGGTCACTGAAGAACCTGTTGTAACTGTGGTTTCGGATGCTACTAATGTCATGTTTGGTAACTGTACTGAAGGAGCTGAAAAGATTTAAATATGGCATCATTAGTATATAAGTATAATATGGTTGACAATCAGAACAACAAATTATTATTATGATTTTCCACTTGCTCCTATTACTGGATCCGATGGTGGAGCCGTTACTATACTACTGCTGGTGGTCAACCTGGGGTAAAACTAATAGCATATCGTTTTACATTAGATTGTTTTAAACATTTTAGTTTATCACCCAATAACACATTGTACAGTAGATATCGCTTGTGTGATAAATTTCATAATCTCCTGAGCTATATGTTCTTGGGAGATATCGCATTATATGAATTTGATTGGTCAATTAAAAAGGAACTATATTTGTTTTTATCAAAAAGGAACTACTTTTTGGATTCAGTAATATTGTTGAAGGAAAGGTTTCAATTACCATAACATGTTCGTTTCTTTGTGGCTTTGACATTAAATGAAAGGCCGGGTGAATATATAGGACTTTGTAACGGGTGAGCAGCCAAACAATGATGTATTACTACGCCGTAATGTAATCAGGTTCAGTAAAATTAAATCTATACCAAATATCTATATATTTATTTGTGTGCGCAAGAAAGGGTTGGGTGGTAAATACAATCTCCTACTAGTATTTTTTGATATCAAAAAAAAACCTCGTAAGAGATTCCCTATTTAATGTGGCTCAGTGAAGCTTAAGTTTTCTATCTTGGGGTCGCATTGAGAAACTAAACAGAGCAGTAATTATAGAAGAGCAATTGGCAATTTATTTAGGCAACGACTGGTGAAGTTTTATTTCAACATTACCAAGCAAATGACAAACTAATCAATTTCGAAAATGAAATTGTTTATACAGTTGGCTTCATAATATCCATGTTAATAAAATGTTAAGAAGAATTTACTAATCATATTAGAATTTCAATAAACCTTACCATTTACTACAACATTCGTGGATTTTGACTCAGTTCCTAGTATATTGAACACAGTACAAGTATAGATACCACTTTGACTTGTACTAATATTATTGCTGGTATAAACAGCCATAGTAGAAACCGTAACATTGTTATTTGTCCATTTATAAAAGCAATCTGGTTGACAATCAGCAGAACAGACGAGACTTAGCGATTCTCCATTTGTTATTGTTACTGGGTCTGATGATGGTGTTATTACTACGGATGATGGTGCATCTAAGATAAAAACAATAACATATTCACTGATATATACCATTTATTTTGTTATTAATAATGATGATGAAATTGAAAAAAACATACAATATCCACTAAGGTTTAAAATGAGATTCGACGACGGTTTATCTTTAGATCACAAGGTCTTTCAATGAGTCAACTGTTGTGGGTGACGTCTCATAATTGCTTGTCAAACCTCATTTTTGCACAATAGATTTCCCATCCTCGTAACTACTGGTAAATCAAAATTAGTCTTAAGAATTTTTGTTTTGGCTCTCTTAATTTGGGTTGCTCCAAATTAAGAGCTCGATCATTAGCTTCATCAATAAGTTTCTCGCGGTAATTTTGCTTTCGAAGAAATGCTTTTAGTTCAGCTAGTCTTTCAAGTTTTGTGGGATATTTTAATACACATTTTACACGTAAGCATATAAATTAAAATTACAATACTTTTATTTCTCTCAGATTTGCACATACTTTTATTTCTCTCAGATTTGTGCATAATTTTAAAGTTGGACGACTGTAGTACCTCTCAATCTAGAATGGTTCATTGCTGATCAACATAATATAAAACTTAAATTTATCATTTGTAGCTAGAAAAATAAGTGAATGCTCTTTAAACCTAATTTTGGTATAACAACTATATTTTCTTCTTAATTGAATGGTTGCATTAACAGGGCTTCAAGGCAACGCGTCTTTCAGCCAGATTTCTCCAACACATAGTCAACGTTACATTTCATTTCGAACTACCAAACAATTTCCAGTGTGCCAACACTGTGATAAGTACACCAGTCTGACTCAATACGGAAGAACCGTTAACTAAATAATCATATTAAACTAAAAACAAAACCAAAAAACTTACAATTCACTTCAACATTAGTAGATTGCGTCATACTTCCTACAATGTTGGTTGCTGTACAAGTATAGGTGCCATTTTGACCGGTACTAATGGTACTGATGATATAAGTAGCAATATTAGAGACAATAACATTGTTATATTTCCATGTATAATTACAACCGGGTTGACAATCAGCAGAACAGTTGAAGCTTAGAGATTCTCCACTTGTTATTGTTACTGGATCTGATGATGGTGTTATTTCTACCGTTGATGGCCCATCTGATTGAATAATAATAAACGATACATTTAAATGACATAACAAATGGCATAGGCCTACTGTAGATTTAAACCATTGAAATTTATATATTCTACCATTTCTGTATCATAAATTATCGGGTCGCCGGGGGGATTTCCCGAGGACCAATTAGCCCAATGCCAAATTTATTAATTGTATTTATATAAAACAATATATCCTGGCTTTAATTAGGTCATCTATTTTAAACTGGTTGGATTTGACTAGAAAGTACATAATAGGCCAAAGGCTATTGACCAGACATAATTTGGAACAGAAATCTGCTTCCATTACAGCAGTGTTAAGTGGGATTAGGGCTGATCAAACGATACACTGTGAGAAGTATGATACGTTGCACGCTTTTATTGTTAAAAGGTCAACATTGGGATATATCGCTATTGACGATGGGGCAGCTGAAAAATAAATTCCAGCTTATCATCAACTGCTTTATGGCGGTATATTAAACTCAAAATTCTAAATTTGTTAATGTTGTGCTATCGCCTAATTTATAACTTCTATTCATGTAATTTCTTTAATAAGACAATGCGGGTATAATCCAATTTCTTTATTTGTTCAGCGTAAATATGAATTATATTTGATATTATTTCTGTTATTGAGACGAAACATGTCTTGTTCATTGACGCTTTACATGTTTAGCATGAACATCGAACAAATTTAGAATTTTACATTTCTACCTAGCAACCGTCATATGACATTATGAAGTCGCTTGGTGTGCTCAATTTTATGATTTTTGACAGTACTAGTTCTACCTAGCAACCATCATTATGACGTCGTTTGGTGTCGGTATCTACGTACTCAGTTTGGTGATTGAGCACCTGGTCGGGACCATTACGTGAATCAAACATGATATGGTTTGCAAATACTTTGTCAAATAGGCTTTACAACATGGGGTGTTGATTTGTTTGAAGACAAGTGCAGGATTTGGAGAATTTTATTTGATTTGTTTTTACAGTTGAGCCAATTAATATTTATATACTGTTGATTTGTATTCTATTACTGCTCTAACAAAAATATCACTTTATAATGATATAATTCAACGATATATACATGTATTTAGAAACTCCATATTGTGGGGATAAAGGGGCCTTTAAAGGAGACCGGGCTAATCTGTTCATTTGGATCGCGATGAAGTTTCTATTTCTGATGCGTTCATTATACTAACTTCATGGTAGATTTTTCCAACCATATATTCTTTAATTTGCATTAAGCGATACGGAATTTCATAGATAGAGATATTCTTGACAATATTTTTAAAAAAATGTAATGGGGTTTAAAGTCCTACTTTTCTGAACCGACTGGGCTAATGAGGACGGACTTTCGCCATACAGTGTGCTATGAGGGAAATTTAGCCCGAACATGAATTTCAGCTGCCAAAGGTTTCGTCCGTTCCGAATGACTAGACACTGTCCTTGCCATACACAATAACGACGGTCTTCGCAAAACGTAGTGACGGAACTATAAATAGTGTCAGAAATATTATAAAGCTCAGATTTCTCCGTGGTTAAACTAGCAGACGATGTTATATAACCCATATAAATATATTTCTATGATACTATTGTTATTGATACAAAACGGGGGTAGGCCTGGTAAAGAGAGTGGCTAATCATTCGGGTGGTATAAAGTGACATGAATTGGCTCAACTGTAAAAAAACAAATAAAGTTCTCCACATCCTGCATTTGTTTTCATAAAAAAATTAACTAATGTTGTATAGCCTTTTTGACATAGTATTCCGAAAATTATATCAGGTTCGATGTTGTTTCCAATTATAAAAATCCGTCCAACCATTCCACCTGACGAAGAGAGAGTCGTTTACATCAACATAATGGCCCCCATCAGGTGCTCAATCACCAAATTGAATACACAGTGGCGACACCAAATGACGTCATAAGGATGTTACAACAGCCGTACAGGTGAGAGTAACAGATGTACCAACGTGGACAACATTGCTTGAAGCCACCAATGTGAAGTTCGTTCATTAAAGGATACATCTCTCAAAATAAGAAGACGATAGGTTTAGCCGTTGTTGGTTATTAACATCAGAAATGTATTTCAGCCGATGGGTCATCCTAGCCTCGTTAGTTTATACCAGATGTAATTAGGGCCAGACTCTTTCGGGGGAAAACTTGAAAACATAGACACCCTACTTGTTGGTAATAAGAAGAGTTTGGTTGGTCGCTTTCTGAGCAACGTTTTCAAATAAATAAATATGTCAGGTGTCAATATATATTAAAAATAAAACAAAACATTGTGAGCATCTAATTGTGGGCATTCACGTTTACTTATTTTATGTGTGCTGAATATGAAATTAGTATTCTCAAAATTGTATTTTTAATTTTATTAAAGTCAGGTTAATTTATCTGATCAGCGTTTGGTAAGCATGATAAATCCCGATATGGTAGCCAGATTTCCGTTGTATTTAGTCAGTTAGAGCAATAAAATATTTAGCATATCGGCTACGGTTTAAATTCATATTCCCACACTTCTAGAAATAACATTGCAGATGAACTACCAGCTACATTGTTTGTTGTACATGTGTATTCACCCCTTTGACCTCTAGCGATATGCGACATAGTGATACTAGCAGCAGTTGAAATAATTGTTGGGTCAGTTAGAGCCTTCCAGAAAAAATTACATTTGATCCTGATTTTATTGTTGAAAGGTCAACATCGGGATATATCGCTATAATTGACGATGGATCAGCTGAAAAAGAAATCCGAGCTTCATCAACTGCTTTGCATATTTGATATCATTATATGCGCATTTTATATCATATTATATCATATTAGTTAAAATGAATAAACATAGACAAATCCTTGAACAATAGATTAATAAGAATAACTTACATGGAACTAAGACTTGTATTGGTAAAGTTCTATAAGTAATCCAGTGAGTATTAAATGTTTCTTCGTCTTCAGTATAAATGCATCTATATATTCCAGCTTGCGACACAGTTGCGTTGTTAATCACAAAAATATTTGTATTACTGGGATTAAATATTTCCACATAAGTTAAAGCATCCCAAAAGTTCTGGCACATATACCCAAATTGGTTGCACATATAATGTTTTTCAGTTGAGCAATTTATAGAAATGGTCTGCCCTTCAAATAATGTTATTGAATCTCCTGGTGGATCAAATTTAATAAAATCTCTTGAAAAGACTGAAATTGAAATTTTACATGAATTATTTGTCAATTTGAAGGAGCTCAACCGCTAACATTTGGGACCTAGAAATTGACACACGTGGGTCGCAACTTATATAATACTGTAATATGAATGTATATAAACTGATATACATTCAATGGTTTCCGTTTTTACTCTAATTTCAAATTAGTTATGTTCCGCGAAATAAGCCCGCAGTCTCAATCGAATGCAAATTTCTAGCGTCTGGTTATTCGAGTCTACATACGCCGTTTGGTTTGGTGGAATATGTCTAGCCTCGTTCCTCGAGTCTCTTGCTAGAACTGGGGCTGAAACGCATTATGGTACACGATTCGTGTACCAATGTCAAAATGTTTATTTTGTCTTAAATATTGGATATCAGAAGCCCATCTTTTTCCGGTTAGATCACAGCATCAATGTTGATTTAAATTGACAAATAATTTGTATTTTCAATGTTGAAGATTTTGGATGATATTGAGTTAGAGACTTAGCTACTTTAAATCAACATTGATGTTGTGATCTTACCGGGAAAAGATGGACTTCGGATATCCAATATTTAAGACAAAACAAACAGTTTACCATTGGTACACGCTACACATATTCCACGAGTTATGTCAAACGTTGACGCCATATTCTTATCTGGAGAGCATGCGCAATAAATACTATCGGTGTAGACTGGAATAACCAGACATTTTCATTCCATTGAGACTTCTGTGGTATTTCGCCGAACATAATTGATTTGAAATTAGAGTATAAAGGGAAACGATTGAATGTAAATCAGTTTATATACATTCATATTACATTATTATATGCGTTGCGACCCATTTGTGTCAATTTATAGGTCCCAAATATTAGCGATTTAGCGCCTTTAAAAAATAATGTTTTCCAAGGATTCCTACGCCAGCATGTTAATATGGTCGAACATATTGCTATAACTCGTCCATATGCGTCGGCCCATTCAATATATTTTGTAATCTATCAGTCTGTGATATCTCACCAAAACTCCGTCATAACTCCACATATTACATGGTACAATTTGAAAAAAAATATATATCAATAATTATAAGCCATTAGATCTTCTGAGACCGACTGCCATCTTTCCGGAATTGTTTCAATTCAACCAACGACTTCGACCAGATCTTAAAGTGTAAAATCCACCAATCCGAAAAATGTACAATCGTCATCGCCGAATAATAACGTATCGAATTATTATAATATTTTTAAGAACTGTATATATATATACAGAGTCTAGAATTGTGGATTGTTGTTTTAATTAGTTCACTTGGGAGAGAAAGAGAGGGAGAGAAATTGGGTTTAACGTCAACTCGACATAAACTAAGTCATTTCAGGACTAATATATGGTTCAATTTTATTTCAATAATTCGCGCATAGGGGTCTTTAGCAGTGAGGACCGGAGGACCCGAAGAAACCTCACGAGGTTGAACAGGCGACCCTACGCCTTGTCACGTACAACTGGGGAATCGAAACCACGCCAGTTGACTCAATGATAGACCTTATGATACAGCGCGCACGGGCTAACCATTCGGCTAAACAACCCCTTAGTTCACTTGGTTCATGTTTATATACGCACCTTTAAATCGAATATGTTACTATGTATCTCTATAACACCTGCGTGTATATACCTTGACGCACGTGGGAATCACGTGGCTAAGTGGGTAAGACGCTGGCATTGGCCGAGAAAGTTTATCCAGGTTTTCCGGCGTGGTTCCCCCTTGCCAGTGATGAAGGACGGAGGGCCTGACAAGGACAGCTGTCTAGTCCTTCGGATGAGACGAAAAACCGAGGTCCCGTGTATACATTGGAATGCACGTAAAAGATCCCTTGGCAGTTGGAATTCGATATAAGAGTAGGCGATAGTGCCGCTGCCCGGGCAAAATTTCCCTCATACCACACTGTATGGCGTATACTCGTCTTCATTAGCCCAGCATAGGAGCAGAACAGTAGGACGTTAAACCCCATTTCATTTCATTTCATTTACCTTGACGCACGATCCATTAAAATGGACCATCATCGTGTCTAAACTAATTTCAACAACTGTTTGTATAAATTAGACAAATCTTACAGATTAAGTTAAGCAGTGATACTTACCGATTACTTGTAGGTTTTTAGTCAATTCCGTACCGTTATAAGATGCATGGCATATATAAAGTCCTGACATAGTCGAGTTGATATTATTCAGCGGAAGTTGACTTGTAGATGCTACTAATTCACCACCTTTCATCCATGTATACTGACAAGTACCAGTACATTCAGCTGTACATGCTAAAGTCTCACTCTCTTCTTCTAACAATGTTAGTTGATTTGTCGCTGTTATAAAACCAGGCCATGAGGTTATCTGTATATTTTGGATACCAGTCTCTAAAATTAATATAAAATATCAGTTGCAAGTTTAATTGGCATGGGGGTGTCCATGGTCCTGGCAAAGGGGACTGAGCGGGGACATATGCGCTAGGGCGATACTTCTTGGGGGCGGCAAATTATCTAAGTGCATATTAGAGGCTGAGATCCTTTGTTTCCCCTAAACCTGTGTAAACAAGTTCATATTTCCGCAAATAGAGAAGGTAGAATTACGATTTTTCGATCAAATAGAGAGCTAAAGGGGGAAATGAACATAATTTTCTGAAGTATCAGTCGATTTAATAAATAGTTATCTAGATAAAAGTGTCAAAAACATAAACATTGTATTTTAAAATTTCTTTAATCATAAGGGGATCACGGTGGCTTAGTGGGTAAGGCGCTGGCTCGCTAGCCTGGAGGTCGGGTGTTCGATCCCTGCATTGGCCGAGAAAGTTCATCCCGATTTTCCGGCGTGGTTCCCCCTTGTCAGGGATGCAGGACGGAGGGCCTGACAAGGACAGCTGTCTAGTCATTCGGATGAGACGAAAAACCGAGGTCCCGTGTACACATTGGCGTGCACGTAAAAGATCCCTTGACAGTTGGAATTCGATATAAGAGTAGGCCGTAGTGCCGCTGTCCGGGCAAAATTTCCCTCATAGCACACTGTATGGCGTATGCCCGTCTTCATTAGCCCAGTTCGGAGCAAAACAGTAGGACGTTAAACCCCATTTCATTTCATTTCATTCTTTAATCATAAAAAATGAGTTTTATCTCAAACCGTTGACCAATTAAGTAGCCACACCAACCGTATACCATCGATGTATTGCATTTAAGCACGCGAAAATTGATTGTGGACCGATTGGAAGCACCTTATCATGTGCATCAATGTGTAACGACCGATCATTATCACCAAGCCTTACTTGCGAAGATGATGAAATGAAACATAGTACCATCGGGTAATCAGATAAAAAGACGAATTTAATAGCATTTGAAATTTATCAGGAGAATATGTTAAATATGCAATTCACGGTAAGACAGTATTACTACAGACACATCAGTACTGGTGATATCAACAATTCCCTCTTAGGTATGAAGTATCAATGAATCAAAGTATACTAATGTCCAAAAGAAAGTATACACTGTGCATTTTGTGCTGCATCAACCAAAGTCGTTTTTCAATGGCATACGGTATTTGGGTAGAATGTTAATTTGCTTCACATTTTTATTTTGCTTAGAAATGTTGAGTTTGGACGCAAGAGACAAACTCGGTAATGCTGTATCAAATGTTTTTAATCTAAACAAAACTTGGTCATACGTTTAGTGTGTATACTTTCTTTTGGACAGCAGTATAGTATAGCAGATACTACATAAAACAGAGTAGTCGTTCAAATATGGATATAATTATCAAAATTGGCATAAATACTCCTTCGGGCGTCTCCATTAGCTACTCGAAAGTCCAAAGGTTGAGTTCATTTTCGAAATAATTGACTTTTAGACAACGAAATATCAAATTTCGCGCGCGATTGTCCTATTTTATTGATCATAACATATAGGACCAAATTTGTAGTTACTAGGGTATATGCTTCCTGTTGTTGTACTAGATATTCCGATCTTTTCATTTCGTAAGCAGTTACACCCATGACACAACCTAGCAACTTCATTCATTTGCCTAGTATGCCACAAAAAAACCCTAATAATTCAATAGTCAAATCAATGGATAAGCTGGGGTTTAATATTCATTCATTACGTGTTCCTTTGTTTTCACAAAAAAAAGAAAAACATGGGTTACTAGGTGTTGCCTTTTTACGGGAGCGGTCTGATGAAGATCAAACTCAAAGTCTTCTAATATCTTTTGATCGTTAACATGCCGTATGTTTTATCTAATTACGTTCACAAATTGTGGCCTCTGGAGGTAACACAAGCTTTCACGATTATAACGTAAGAAGCATTTATTTATTTTTTTTTTTTTTTTTGCGATGCGCACAAAAATAGGACCTATCCGAGACATGTTGGACATATTCATATATTTTACTTTTCATCAAAAAAGGATGAAAATCGTGGCCCCTAGATTGTCCACAAACAAACGTGAACCGATGGACGACAACATAATACATTAACAAGAAAATGTGGGCGTATAAAAACCATCTAAATAGGTCCATTGGGTAATGTTATGTGAAAGAAAGGCAGTATATAGCAGCTATCTTGGAAAACGACGCCCATTTAGAAAATTCTAATGGCTAACGTGATTTCCTTAATAAATTACCCTAAACAAACAACCATGCAAATTTAACATAATGTACATTATGCAAGAGCTAAACTGCCTATTGCAGATCTTTCTTTAGGTCTGAAATGTTATATAAACTATTAATTAGACATTTATTAAACAAGACCATAATCAACTCTCGATGCCATAGGATACGCGAGATTTTAATTAGATTAGAACGTTTCGCCATTTAAAAATTTAATTTAAAAATGGGAAAGCGAGGCTAAGTCTCGAATATACCAGTGCTCTGGTTACCACAATGCACACATTTTGTCAAAACTACAAACAGTGATAACTTGGCTTAGAATGGAGTAATTTAAATGAAATGTTCAATATTTTCATTCTACATTATCTATTTGTGAGCTATTATAGCAAGAATGGTCATTACTCTACCCATATCTTACATAATGTATCTATCTGTAAAGGGCTAATCCCGATATTTTTTGGAGAATAAAACTGCTTAATTTTGTGTTAAAATCCCTTAAAATCCTCTAGCTGAGGGCCGAGCAACTAACTCAATATTTGTGATGAGTTTTCAAACCATTTAAACCCGTCAGTCTTCGTCTGGAAATGGAGACCGGTGTCCCAAGCTGTATTATGCGGTGTCTGGATAAAACCAGACTTTTATTTTATAAAAATAACGTGTAGTGGAAATTTACCTTTCGTTATCAAGTACAGCAAATGGGTCATTCACTACATTGACCTCTCAAGGAACGGGAATCGATTATCAGGTCACCCAACGAAAAAACTGACCCGAAATCTTAAAAGGGTTACGTGTCCGGATAAGCAATTTTGACATTCACGTCCAAACGACTCAATAATTTGAGCTGGAATTTTGAGAGAAGGTAAATACCCTATATCTCTATATTTTGGCGCTTAAATTTCATACGTACTCCGACTTATATTTTTGGGACTCTCTTGATATCGGGATAGTCCCTTTAAGTACTTGTATCCATATTTGATAGATGTTACTATTAGCAGCCCCCACTAGAAGTTTACATGTCAGCAATACTAGCCCACCACGTCTTTATATCAGCCTCACTAGAAGTTTAGATGTCAGTAATACTACTCACACCACGTCCCTAGAGTAATTGTAGTACTTGTATCAAGTTCGGTTGTCAGTAATACTACCCTCACCACACCCCTATAGTAATGGTGTGCGGGTAGTATTTTTAACAACTAAACCTCTAGTATTTTATCTAATATACATTTTGCTGTGTACATGAATAACCCAATGTAATTGAGTATAAATACAATACTAGTGTTATACAACTAACCTGGGGAAGTCAATGATGTGTATGCAGAGGTTACGCCGACGGTAAATGGGCCGCCATCATAACATTCCCACATACCTTTATCCCTCCCTGGGTCAAAACTAGTGATTGTCAGATTACTAATTGTACTGGATTGTTGTGACCCGGACCCGCAGGTTATAACAAAACGAGTTATGTCAGCGGGTTCTGTTTCAATTAATCTAAAACAAGGATTCATGAAAATAGTAATTCGGCCTTCTGGACCGTTCCAAGTTAATTCGATGTTACCAACAGCCGTACAGGTGAGAGTAACTGATGTACCAGCGTCGACAACATTGCTTGAAGCCACCAATGTGAAGTTCGTTCCAATAGAGGATGCATCTGTGAAAATAAGAAGACGATAGATTTAGCCGTTGTTAGCAAGAATCATTATCAGACATTTTTCTCAGCCGATGATTTTACACAAACCGATAATGATTTGATTTTATGTTTTGCTTAGTTGTTAGACTCGTCAGTTCACATCTGACCCCGAGTTCACGAAACATTCTCAGACTTAAGTTAAGAAATTACTCAAAAGTTTTCGCCTTATTCTAACTTTCGCCTTTAAGGTATCAAATACATCGGTAAGACACTGAGTGCAAAGTTTTGTGTTTCTGTATCAACGATATTTCTCATAAACAGACGGGCACTATGGCATACTCTTATATCGAATTCCAACTGAAAATGGATATTTTACGTGCACGCCAATGTGTACACTGGACCTTGGTTTTTCGTTCCATCCGAAAGACTACACAGCTGTATTTCTCGTGCCCCCCCGTCCTGCACCACTGACACGAGGAAACACGTCGGAAAATATCATCGACAAAGGGTTTGATGTTATGGTGCATGATTAAAACCAACACACACATATATATATATATATATATATATATATATATATATATAATTGAAATTAAAGATGGCAAAATTAAACTACATTTTTATGCTAACGTTTTCACCGCGATAGCGGCTCTTCAGGCATTTATTAAACAAATGACGTCACAATGTCATAGTTACATTATTATACAGGCAAGGGTAGTAATTTCTTAGCCTACAGACTACAAATATTCAATCCCACCACGGTCTTTATTTCATTTAATTTAATTTAATTATTCTCTTTGAAGTATGTGGTGGGGGTAAATTTAGTGTTTTTCCTTTATATAGACTTAATAGCAAAAACAACGACCTCTTGGAGGCAAAAGAAAGCTATTTTATTGAGAAGTACCACCCGAAACTTAATTCTAAATAAGAGAATAATTAAATTAAATAAAGACAGTGGTGGGATTGAATATTTGTAGTCTGTAGGCTAAGAAATTACTACCCTTGCCTGTATAATAATGTAACTATGACATTGTGACGTCATAGACTTGTTAATTGAATTATTGTTTAATAAATGCCTGAAGAGACGCTATCGCGGTATATATATATATATATATATATATATATATATATATATCAAAACATTTATAAAATATTTACAATGTATACTTACAATCTACATATATTCCTAAAAGTAGGCAGAGAAAGGAAATTCTGCCCATCTTTATTTTGACGTACTGAAAATAACCCACCATCACTCCGTCGCGGCTGATATACAAACGAACCAAGCCAAAAAGTTTAACGCTATTTTATCAATTGCGCACATCTATGTCAATGCAAACAAGACATAAATACAATCTTCGTGGGGACCTTTGAATAGATCGGCTAGATAAGCTATTGAATAAAGGAGAGGGTGTGGCGTGTCTGTACTCAGACTAACTATCTACACAACAATATTAAAGACACACTCCTCGATATATCCTCTATTTACTGTGATCAGATCATGAGATCTAAATGTATGGACTTTGTAAAAATAATTGCATTTAAAAATTCTAGGTATTTATGCTCCTTTCAAATAGTTTACAGCCAATTAAATCTTTTTGATAACTATTGAATTTGAAAGTTATTTATAGTTAACAAGCCAACAGTGAGGCTGATGTCCCCCGCCGAAATAGGAAAATAATTAGAGGACACATATAAATTTATCACAAATTATCTTTTACAAAGTATTGAACAATCAAACAGTATATCTTTACTTATAGTCTAACAATCAAAGTAGGAGAGTTATTGTTTTCCAAAGTCTCAATCAATCAAATTGCGTATCGCTCTGCTTACCCTGAGCAGAAAATGCTCATTATCAAACTTAGTCAAGGTATTACTGTAATGAAACTATACACCAAGTTTCATCAATCTCACTTAATTAGAACTAAAGTTATCGTGTCCCAAAGCATCAACCAATCAAATTGCTTATCTCTGCTTACCCTAAGCGGAAAATGCTCATCTTCGAACTCCATCAAGGCATTGACCTAATCAACACATACACCAAGTTTGAACATTCTAGCTCAATTAAGAAGAGAGTTATCGTGCCCCAAAGTATCAACCAATCAAATTGCTTATCTCTGCTTACCCTAAGCGGAAAATGCTCATCTTCGAACTCCATCAAGGCATTGACCTAATCAACACATACACCAAGTTTGAACATTCTAGCCCAATTAGGAAGAGAGTTATCGTGTCCCAAAGCATCAACCAATCAAATTGCTTATCTCTGCTTACCCTAAGCGGAAAATGCTCATCTTCGAACTCCATCAAGGTATTGACCTAATCAACACATACACCAAGTTTGAACATTCTAGCCCAATTAGGAAGTGAGTTATTGTGTCCCAAAAAGTGTGACGGACAGACAGACGGACAGACAGACAGACGGACGAACCCATTTTAATAGTCCCCTGCTTTCTTCGAAAGGCGGGGGACAATAACACAACACAACACAAACACAAACACACACACATATATGTTACTGGTTTAATCAGGATGCTTTAATGAGGTCGAGGCTACATGGCGTTGTATTGGTTAATTAATGCAGGTTGTGGCGACATGGCGCTATATTGGTTAATTCTTTTGTCGATATGCGCTTATTACATAGCGAGCAGCATAGATCGATGGAATTTAAATTCAACATACGTTTGTAAATACTGGACCATTTGTATACGCCCTCATTTTCATGTGGACGTATTATGCCGTTTTTATGGACACTCTACAGGTCACAATTTTTATCCGATTTTAACGAAAATTGAAATATATAAGCTTATCTCCTAACGATCGGTTCCTTTCGATATTGGCATGTATCGGACCATCAGTTCATGGATTATGGCTCCTGGTTGTACAAAAAATCACGTTTTTAGTTTATGGACACTCTAGAGTTCACAATTTTCATCTGATTTTGGTGAAACGTGATATGCATATTTATAAGCCAACGATATTGGTTCCTGTCGATATTCGCGCATATCGGATCTTAACTTCTTGAATTATGACCCCTCATTTTACGAAAAATCGCGTCTTTAGATTGTGGATTCTCTAGAGGTCATAATTGTTATCCGATTTTGATGAAATTTGAAATGCATGTTTATAACCCAAAGATCTTGGTTCCTTTCGATATTAGACTGTAACTCCCTGGATTATGGGTTTATGACTACTGAGTGTACGAAACATCATGTTTTTATGCTTGTGGATTCTCTAAAGGTTATAGTTTTTAGCCGATTTTAAAATCCGTTTAAATATATCACCATTCCAACATAATGTCAGTTGAGTTCGAAAATCGGGAAAATCAAAAGGAAACTGCCCGACAAAATGGCCGCTCTTTGTACGCAAATTGTGTGAAAGTATGTAATACGAAGGTTGAGGTCCTTCTAGGGGTCGCAATTTTTATCCTATTTTGATAAACTTAAAATATATCTTTATATCCCAAAGATCGCAGTCCCTTTCGATATTTGCGCATTTCAGACCATAATTTTCTTGTTTGAAGCTTGTTCTCTATCCATCTGTTGCAAAGTGTGGGCGTATCTTGCCTGGCAACCGCTGGTTTTGACTGATATTCCAATTAGAAATTAAATTTAAAGCTTCATGGGTTGAATATAATAGCGACGTTTCGCCGATGTTACTCTCATCTTGATCCAGAAAGAGTAATAACAAATACATGTTGGTGCTGCTGTTTATTATAATTTTAACGTCCAATGCTTTAGTTATGATATTATGGACAGGTTGATTTTAATTTACATATGAAGCTGGTATAAAAATGATAAAAAACCTAAAACGTCATTGTAGGTATGTAAAAGTTATACTGTTAAAAATCCGTGAATCATCTACTTTATTCCATTACTCGTATTCACTCTAGTTCGATACAATAGTAATGTTAAAAAGCTATTAAAATGCTTCTTCGTCAGAATAGAATCAAGTTAGGAAATTGGCTTGCGTTATCTGACCTCTGGAATATTTACAAATTAAAAACTAGCCGTGCGTTCCACTACTTTTACATTTAAAATTCATTAAGTTATATGGAAATTCTTAACGAAAATCAATAAACTTTAAATGCATGTTGCCGTTAGACGAGCTAAACAGCTCATATGAATGTCAGAAAATAAAGACCAGATCAAACTTAAAGCCTCTTAAGATGTTTACGAAATTAAAAATTAATTTACGAAATTAAAAATTAATTTACGAAATTAAAAAATTAATTTATAAAATAAATTATTAAATAAGTCGCCTATTTTGGTATGCTAGTGATTGACAGGTATTAGACGCCTGCTTGGGTCCTCAAACATTTTCGTTTACCAGACACGCCAAATTTTCTGATTCAATATAATGCTAGACATATTCAACTAAAGAAATTTGTTTACCCATCCTCAAAATGAATTCAAATAATTCAAGTTTTACAGAGATGAATTCAAATAATTCAAGTGTTACAGAGATTATATTTTAAAGGAAATATTCAAATAGTATTTTTAAAAAATATATTGACACGATATGCTTTTATGGACATTTCTGTGATAAAGAATCCCGCCTCTTTAAGGTAACGATCGGCCATTATTTAACGAACGAAAGCATACATATAGGCCTAGCCTGTTCATCCGTCCTATTCGTATTGAATAAAATATAGTTTAAAAATGAAAAACATTAATAACACAGGTCTATTTGCACTGGTGTCACGATATTATCTCCATTTTTTTTGTACTGGTTTTTTTTGCTCAGTATAATATCCATATTTATATTCTATAAGAATTTAAGTTTGAAGTAGGGCAATATAATACATGTATATCTTCTCACAAAAATGTTATGAATACTTTTCATAACGCCCGTGTTGTCTTCATAACGTCCTTGTTGTCTTCATCACGCCTTCTTTATCTGGATCGAGGAGAGTAAACAAGTTGAAACCCCAATCGGCTGTAGATGTTCGACTATTATTTACATAGGGCGTGGCGGTGTTTTAATATGCTAGTAGTACAAAGAATAGAGTCTCACTATAAAATATGAAAGCGATGTGAAACGTACCATAATAATAAAGTTAAAATACGACAGCCTTAAACTGTGAAAATATGTCCTATCTAAGTTAGATATCCAATACGAAAGCCAAGCTAGATACAATATGGAAACTGCGTTTCATAACCAAGATTGTACGCCAGCCAAAGATAAATGAAATAGAATGGGTTTTAACGTGCTACTGTCCTGCCCTGACTGGGCTAATGAAGATAGCATTCGTCATACAGTGTGCTATGAGGGACAATTTTACGTGCACGCCAATGTGTACACGAGACCGCGGTTTTTCTTCCCATCCGAACGACTATACGTTGTCCTTTGCAATGTTTTTTGTCCTGCACCACTGACCCAGGGGAACCACAGAAACTTCCGATGAACTTTCTCGGCCTAGGCAGGGATTGAGCACGGAACCCCCAGGTTAGCGAACCAACGTGGCGCTCTTTAAAAATAAAAAAAGTACATTCGACGGCTGAACTGAATGGTAAGTCCTACATGTAGCCTACTTGGAGCATTAAATAATACGGGTTCTCTTTACAGCCGAAGATTCCATTAATTAATTTAATAAAATCTAATTGATTAGAAACGATTTGCATGGATATCAGACAAATGACAACAGCGTTGTATTCCATCAAGAGTAACCCATCCGTGTGTCAAAACGGGTCATGGTTTAATTAGGTAAATTCTGCAAAGCCGCAAAGCATGATGGGGTACTATGATAGCGATAGGCTACGAACAATTTTCATTTTACTTTTAATTTGATTTTGATTTTTACTTTCATTTAAAGGAGATAAATCGCTAATATTCTGGACCTAGAAATTGGCACAAATGGGTCGCACCACATATAATAATGTAATATGAATTTATATAAACTGTTTTACATTGAATCGTGTCCGTTCAACACCGATATTATTTATTGCGCATGCTCTCCAAATAAGAACATGATATCACCGTTTGACATGACTTGTGTAATATGTCTAGCCTCATTCTTTGAGCACCTTGTTACCAATGGCGATGAAACGCATAATGGTACACGATTCGTGTAAAATGTTTATTTTGTCTTAAATATTGGATATCAGAAGCCCATCTTTTCCAGGTAAGATCACAACACCAATGCTGATTTAAATTGCAAAAAAAATCGTGTTTCCAATGTCGAAGATTTTGGATGATATTGAGTTACGGACTTAGCTACTTTAATTTCATTTTTGATATGAAATTCATTTTGATTTTGATTTTATTTTACTTTTCAATTTGATTTAACTTTTGCTTGTAATTATATTTTAGTTTTACTGTCAGATTAATTATTTTTTTTTAGTTTAATTCTGATTTTAATTTTAATTTTCAAGTTTAACATAATTATTTTTATTTTATTAACTTCTTTGATAAAATAATTAATGATAGCGATAGGCCACCATTGACGTCATCATTGCGTGTGTATTTCTCATACGGATACGGCAGCACGTATCGAACAGCTTTCATACGGAAAAGGTGGTCTTTTTACCGTACTTTTTGCTACTTTTAGACGCTGAAATCTTGTGCAGTAGCTTTTTTGTATGAATCTATGTGTATTCTAGAACACAAAGGTGTATATTTGATGTGATTTTAACCATGATAAAGAATTTAATCGTTATTTTTGATGATCTATTCGCGGAATTTTCATATTTTGCCTGTCTCTCTGTCTGCGTGCTGATTGTTATATGTGCTAAAATTAGGGAGATGGGACCGTGCAATCTGTAAAAGAGCTATAATATACTTTCTGAAATGATACATTAGTGAAACCAAAAATTGCTGTTGAAGTCGAAGATTTTTAATAAGATTCGACAATAGACTTTTTTAAAATTTTTACATAACTCAGCCCCTGTTGAGCGACTTTGCTCCCTTCATGAATTTGTAGGCCAGGCATTTAACTAGCACTGATGTTAATCTTGGTAGATAACTGCCACCATGCCGTAATGGAACTAAGCTCAGCTCAGCTACTCATACGCACGCGGCGCGAAAATCTGCCAAAACACTAAAACTACACTGACGCAACGTATCACGTGACGATGTGGATACGTGATACGGATGTGTAAAATTCCTCTTGCCAAAAGTCTCTAATAATTTAGATACCGTAACATTAAAGGCCTGAAGAAAGACCTGCAATAGACAGATGTTGCTCTTGCATAATGTATGTTTAACACATGACACAGTTATATGATATAAGTTACATAGATGTTTATTTCTGGTTGGGTTTCGACGAGGGTTCTCTCGCCTTCATCAAATAAAGAATGAAAACCAGTGCAATGAGACAGAGAGGGAGAGAGAGAGAGAGAGGTGGGGTTGAAAGTCCACTCGACACAAACCAGGCCATTTAGGGACTAACATTTTTCAATTTCACTTTAAATCAGGGCAGTCGAAACCACACCCCCATGAATCAATGACAAATCTTTTGATCTTAAGCGAGCGCGTTAAATCATTCGGCCACCCCCACCTTCGTATGTACAGTATGGAACAATGAAACAATAAAAATGTCTCCAACTACGTCGATTATCCGTATTCTTCTTTTCAACATTACGTAATCAGCAACCGGAAGTTTATCACGAACAACGTAATCTGACCTGGCGCCATTTTGAATATATTCCAGCTGCTGTTTAACATAGGTAGGTGTATTATTACCAATACTGTTATCCATGTGGACACAGATCACCAAATATTTCTACGTCGTCATCCACGAAACAAAGGCCAAAGTTATTTTTAGTCTTTCTCTTCCTTTCCCTTTCCCTTTTACCCCCGTTTCCATTGCGATTTTTGTTGACTTTTTGGTGTAGAATGGAAGAAAGGGGTTTGAAAATACATTTTCTGTCAGGTTTTGGTGAATATTCATGATTGTGAGGCGGAAGAGTTGAGAGGTTGGTTAGGTTGAAAGTAGGGCCTAAAATTGCCTGTTTACTTGTCTCTACTTCCAGCTTGTGTATCTCAAGTTTTTCATGGTGAACCTCATACATGCTTTTGGGCAAGAGTTTGCCACATGTTTGTTTGTGGCAGAAAGCGTTCTACCCAACGAACATTTGGGAAAAAGTTAGAGCCGGTCTAAGATACGAGAATTACCATTAAAGTCAATGGGGCAATCTTTAGTGATCTGTGGCCATGACGTATCATTGGTGGCTTTATGTTTAATTTAGTTATCTCCCCCGATGTTTCTTTGAAAATGCATCTGTAAGTATGTGGATCATTCTGCGCGACATTGATGCTTTCATAGATCACCTCCCGCTTCCTTTTGCGTACTACACTGTAATAAAATTAGATGAAATGACAAAAATTAAATGAATTCAATCAAGTAGGATTAGATGATAAGATCTTATTTTTTTTCCTATTTTTTATCCTTAAAACCTTATATATCAACATATATTTACTGATTATCATACATTTTTTTTATTCTCAGGAATATACCTGAAGTTCGAGACATACTATTCACAACAGCGTCATTGATGATGTGTGCACCGTCAATCGACAGCTTAACTACAATCGTTAAAAGCAATCGTTGGCGAGCCAGATAGTGGAACAGTGGTGTCTGTTGATTTTTATCTTGAATATAAGAGAAGTCCAATATTGTCGTTTCTTAGTAATTTATTAAGTGAAGATCATTTAATTATTAAACTTCAAACATTAATAATAATATAACATAGATAAAACGATAGGTGGTGTGGCTCATAGTGTAGTGTAGCTTAAAATAATATATATATAATTTCACAATAATGTAAAATATGCATTAATAGGGTGGTGTATATATATATATATATAATTTCATAATAATGTAAAATATGCATTAATAAGGTGGTGTATATATATATATATATATAATTTCATAATAATGTAAAATATGCATTGATAGGGTGGTGTAGCTCATCGAATAGTATAGCTTAAAATAATATATATAATTTCTCAATAATGTAAAATATGCATTAATCTTTAATGGGGCTAACTCGCTTGTGAAGATGTACAAATTCCTGGTGTCGCATTAATTAAATATAAGATCTTAATTAAATATAACGTACTAGATCTTTATTCTCTAGTAAGCAACAAGCACTAATCGATAATAAAATATATCGTACTTATTAAGTTACTAATAGTTCCAATAATCCAAATAACAATTTTCTTTAATAAACAAGTACTCTATCAAATATATAGTACTTTTCGGTTTATTAAGAGAGAGAGAGAGAGAGAGAGAGAGAGAGAGAGAGAGAGAGAGAGAAATGGGGTTTACGTCCAGTCGACATAAACTAGGTCATTTCGGGACTAACATATGGATAAATTTATTTCATTAATTCACTTGCGCTTAGGGGTTTTTAGCAGTGGGAGGAAACCGGAGGACCCGGAGAAAACCCACGAGGTTGTCGGTTTATTAAAGATATATATTTATTGTAAAATATTCGCAAGTAATTAAACAAGTAATACATAATAAATTCTTACTTTTCCGTTTATTTTAGCGCAAACCATTTTTAATTACTTTTAGATACTAAATAAACAAGTATTTCGTCGATAAAAGTACTTTTCCATTTATTCATTAATGATTACGTAGATTTAGAAATATCTATTAAAGTAATACTCGATTCTACTAATCGTACTTATCCGATATAAAGGGATATAATTATAAATCACAAGTTAAAATAAAAATATATTTAAAGTTTAAATTATACAGTAGAGAGCTCACTTTGAATATAAGAGAAGTCCAATAATGTCTTCTAATTTATTAATGGTGATGTTGTTGTTCTTAGTGTTTAACGTCCGCTTCCACCGAAGGTGATATCGCAGATAAGTTGTCTTTTTTTATTTTCATGATCTTAGCGCACGTGCGTGGGTCCCGGCAACTACGTGTATGATTAAACTCATGTTTGATCGGTGGAAGACCATTTACGAAAGACGCCCATTTCTCGATACGAAGTCTGAATGGCTAGAATCTAGACCCGCTTGGTTTAATATATCAGGTAACGACAATCTGAGTAATGGCGTTCGTTTAATCCAAGCGTATTGTTTTAAAAGTTTAAGCTGTCACCATTAATCTTACTTAATTACGTCTAGATAAAAAATCAATAAAGAACCCTCTGTTAAAGTTCTTTGATACAGGTATACGATTATATAATATTGCTTACAATCTATCGACAGCCATCAGCGTCAAGGTTGATTTATGCTTATTATGGTATTATTTATTCGCCGTCTTTAATAAAATAGACGAAACATCCTGAAAAACACTGTATAGTTTTAAATTCTGTGACTGACTCAAAACGTTTACTTTCAGAATTTTTTCTGATTGTTTTTTTTAACCTATTGGATGAAATTTTATTATTTAAATAGGTATTTTATATACATATTTTGTTTTATCTCTATTTTTGCCTTATAGTTTTGGATATAGTATGAAATTTTATGATTTTGAATAGATATTTTCAATAAATGTGATTACGTAATTAATTGTTTTACCGGTATTTATATACATATTTTGTTTTATCTCTATTTTTGCCTTATAGTTTTGGATATAGTATGAAATTTTATGATTTTGAATAGATATTTTCAATAAATGTGATTACGTAATTAATTGTTTTACCGGTATTTTTATTGCTTTATATCATATTATTTAAATGTTTTATCTGTAGTGTCTCATAGGCCTATGTTGGCCAGGAATCATTTGTATCATGTTGTATAATCTCTGTAAATATTCAACTAATTTGTGACACTTTAATAAAATAAATTATTATTATTATTATTATTATTAACAATAAACTATATAATCTATAAACTATACATTCTTTAAAATACATAAAAAATTAAATATTTAAAAAAAAATATTTGTGCACATTTCTTCAATATGCACTGTTCCAATAGGGTGCTGGTTGGAGTAGGACCAACAATACAGTTACCGACAGAAAAATATTCGGCACAAACACATCAAAACGAGAAAGAACGGTAAGTTAAATTATAAACTGTTTACATCTTTAAAAAAAATAGAACTTAGAACTTTTTTTATTGAGATAATATGGTCGTAATTTAGCTATAAAAGTTGTGTCAAATAGGTATTTTATTAGTTGACACACATCAATGACCTTGTTTTTTTATAAACCCAATCATGAATAACACTAATGTCTTTTATTAAATTTTAAAAAGTGGGGGCGTACCTTATGACTTCTTATATTTCCTATATGAAATTATTATTTTGTTATAAGTAAAAACAATCACAAATTTGTGTTGAAAAGAGAGGTCATTTCGGGACTAACATATGGTTCACTTTTATTTCAATAATTCGCTTGCGCGTAGGGTTCTTTAGTGGTGGGAGGAAAGCGTAGGTTAGACAGGCGACCCAACTCCTTGTCATGTACAACCTTGGAAATCAAAACCACGCCAATTGACACAATGACGGACCTTATGATACAGCGCGCACACTCTAACCATTCGGCCATCCAACCCCTTTTTTATTGAAAAGCACCAACGTCTCTTTAAAATACGTAAGTATGGACGCGTGCTATATTTCGTCAAATATTTGTTATAACGTATCATTATATTTCGATTTTAAATATATATTTTAAAATCTCAAACAAATGTGGTTTAACGAACCGATGTGCTGTAATAAAAAAACCCCCGATATTATTTATCTTAAAGAAAATACACCTTGTTTGAACACCCGAATATTTTTTATTTTATCTACTTCTTGTTCCTTTTAGGTTATTACGTTATATTCGGTATGTCTCGTTAAGGTGCCAGATGGAGAAGGATGAGTTGTAGTATATGAGGTGTTGACAGAGCTTTTAGAGAGCTATAAGATAAAAACCTTATTGAATTTTTAAAACACGTTTTGGTTTTCATTTTTTTAAGGATTACACTATTTACCTACGAGGGGCGGCCATTTCCTCAGGCAGTTTTAGGCCGATTATCATGAAATTCAATCTCAGACAAAATTACGGTGTAGCAGTGATTTATTCGCCGTTTTTTTAAATCGGATAATAATTATGACCTCCAGAGAGACCACAAGCTAAAATCGCGATTAGGGGCCTTAATTCAGGAAGTTACGATTCAATATGTACAAAAATCGAAAGCAACCAAGATATTTGGGTTATAAATATGAACACAATATTTTGACACTATTTGCGAACGAGGGGCGGCCATTTTGTCCGTCAATTTCGGTCCGAGTTTTACCAAATTCGAAACCCACTTATCCTTAGGGTGTAACGGTGATATATTCAAACGGTTTATTAAATCGGATAAAAATTGTGACTACTTTAGGGTCCACAAGCTAAAAACGCAATTTTTCGTACAATCAGGGGTCATAATTCAGGAAGTGATGGTCCGATATGCGCGAATATCGAAAGGAACCGAGATATGTGGGTTATAAACATACATTTTAAGTTTAACCCAAATCAGATAAAAATTGTGACCTCTACAGTGTTCAGCATGCCAATATCGAAAGATTGAAATCGGATAAAAATTTTGACCTGTAGAGTGTTCAGAAACAATTGTGGACGGACGGACGGACAGCGGCGACGACAATATACGCCCACATGAAAATGTGGGCGTATAAAAAGAGACATCAGTTATTTCTCTCTAGTGAGAAGAAAACTGAAATGTTTGGTGTGTCGGATAAGGGTTGGAATGGGGTGGGTAGTATATTTGTATGTAACAATGAAACAGGATGGGTGACGTACTTGTGGGGGAGGGGATGCACGATAAACATGAAGATGGTGTGTAATTAATTATTCGTTATAACGAATTAATATTTCGTTATATTATAACGAATTAATATTTCGTTATATTATAACGAATTAATATTTCGTTATATTATAACGAATTAATATTTCGTTATATTATAACGAATTAATATTTCGTTATATTATAACGAATTAATATTTCGCTATGACGAATTCATATTTCGCTATGACGAATTAATATTTCCTTTAAACTAATTAATTTTATCATTTGGTTTAAACGATTTTATTATTTCCTTATTAAACGATGTAATATTACGTTTCAACGATTTAATATTTCGTTTCAACGATTTAATATTTCGTTTCAACGATTAAATATTTTGTTTAAACGATTGAACATTTCGTAATAAGGAAATAAATATTCTGTCTAAACGACTAATTATGTAAGAGCGTGATTTTTCACAATATAATTATATAGGATTGTAATCGTGCACTTACGCGGCTCCGTGGAGTCTGAACAATTCGGCAGGTGAATTGATCCGAGTTATAGATTTATTTCCTGAGCCACGCTAAAAAAATAATCTATATTTTCGTCCCGCATGAATATATGATTGAATTATTACATTTACTGCCTGTGCTTTGATAAAGCATCAAATATTTGAATAAAATACTTAAATGCTAGATGCGTCATTTATATTTTCGATCAAATATCAATTTTCTCACGCATGAATACACGCTAAATATGTACTCAGATTGATTATTTAACATTTAATTCAGAAAATAAAATGATATTACCAACGCTAGATAATCTCACATCTTAGATTCAATCAGATTAAAACTAGCTGTGTGAAAAATATGAACTGGGATTTAACCTCCTACTGTTCTGTGCCGACTGGGCTAATGACGGCGGACATATGCAATGCAGTGTACTCCTAGGCAAAGTGTGCACGGACAGCAGCAACACGGTCTACTCTTATTTCGAATTCCAACTCTGCTGGGTCCATTTACGTGCACGCCAATGTTTACACGGGGCCTGTTTTGGTCTCATCCTAACGACTATACGTTCTTACTTGTCTGGTTCTGCTTGAAGCATCTAGCCTTTAATTAATTGTTATCTAACAGACCCCCCCCCCCCCCCGTAAAATATAATCTATTGTACAAATTAAATATTCCAAAGAAAATACCCTATCACTTGACAAATTGGGCTCATAATACCATAACGCATCGAGTAATACCATAATGGCAGCTAATTTTATCAATCGTAGGGATAGATCATTTTGTACAAATGGGTGATAGCATGTCACATCTTTCATAATTCGTAGTGAAATACTTCACTACTTAGCATGGTTCAGACAGCAACTTAATATTTACTGTTTACAACCCCGACAATAAGTATTTTAAATCAAATTTCCCGTCATTTCAAATTCACACACTTCTAAATATTCACTATCTTTAGTTACCCTGACGTAACGGCCTATTGTGACGTCATCACATTCAAATGTTCGAGAAGTCATACCGAAGATCCCTGGTATAAATTTACAGATGATGGGCGTGGTTGTTGTAGTAGTTGGATCAGACTCATAAACCAATATACTTATATCAGCCGTTCTTTCATAAATATCTGTAAAACATACGTATATTAGATACAAAACAGTTACTTAAAATTTATGTCTTGAACCAAAGCATATCCATTTATACGATCAGAATAATAAAGTTACAGAAAAACATATCTACAAAAGTAAAACAGAATAATGGAAATAGTGGACAGAACATCCGTATACATCAAGACAGGAATATGGCGGCATCATTAATTTGACATACTTGATTTGATAATGGTTTCGGTACACGGGCCTGTTATGATAATATATTATAAGATCAACTTACATTCCCGATGATCTCTGCGATACACTATGGTAACACTGGTAATGTTATACATTAACTCAAGATCAACTTGTAACCATGGATTATGATCAGTACCGTTAGTAATACCGCAGCTTAATTTATATGCATCACCATTTCTATTTCCATCCACTGCCAGTGATGCTGTCAATGGCGTAGAAGACAAATGTAAATGAGTTGAGCTTTGTGAAGTCGGTTTACCCAAGGCAATGTTCGGTCCATCTGAAAATATAAACAGTCAAAAACACACTTTTATGGATAACAATTACTATGGTTTATTTCACTGCGACGTTTCAACAAGATTTCACAAGTCGTTATCAAGCATATATACAAATAGATAAAAAATGAGAAAGATATGAATATAAATACAAACATCAGCCCGAACTATCCAATGGAATGCAAGGTGAGTGAGCATGATTAGCTATAACAAGCTATTGATGTAACAAAGGTGAATAATCGTATATATTAGAGTTGGCTTATTGTACAATTAAAAGATGAAACAGGGCATTAACCAAGATTAACAAATATTGAAATCATACACAGTGTACCATAATTATAAAATGTGACCGCATTATCAAATTGTAACACAGTCCCCCTAAGTAATTCCCCATGCAAAACCATATTTAGCTACTGGCATTTTCCAATACCGAATTTATTGTTTATTGAAACCATACACAGTGTACCATAACTGAAGCCAGTATATACTAAGATTACTAAATAAACACACATAAAGATCAAACTGGGGGTTTATAGAATTATATCAAACCATAATGTTTACATTGATTATGATAGTTAGGAAATATAGAATTTTACGGTTATGTTTTAAAGTTAAGTAATAAGTTGCATATATGTATTTACAAGGTGAATATATATCAAAGGGTTGAATAAAATATAAACAAATAATGATAAATTAAGCAGAAGGCCCTATGATGAAACCTTTTTATAATTATAAATATGAGAGGTATAACATAACATAAAATACTGTGAATAGCTAAATAAATTATAGAAATTAATTGAAACATACAAATTTTACATATTGTTAACAGAGGATTATAAAATGTGAGGGTTGTGTGTATGGAATATACAATAAATTCGGTATTGGAAAATGCCAGTAGCTAAATATGGTTTTGCATGGGGAATTACTTAGGGGGACTGTGTTACAATTTGATAATGCGGTCACATTTTATAATTATGGTACACTGTGTATGGTTTCAATATTTGTTAATCTTGGTTAATACCCTGTTTCATCTTTTAATTGTACAATAAGCCAACTCTAATATATACGATTATGCACCTTTGTTACATCAATAGCTTGTTATAGCTAATCATGCTCACTCACCTTGCATTCCATTGGATAGTTCGGGCTGATGTTTGTATTTATATTCATATCTTTCTCATTTTTTATCTATTTGTATATATGCTTGATAACGACTTGTGAAATCTTGTTGAAACGTCGCAGTGAAATAAACCATAGTAATTGTTATCCATAAAAGTGTGTTTTTGATTATGTTCCAATTACTAAATGCCATTCAAAGAATATAAACAGTCATATATTACAGGTAAAGATTATCATACAGAATTGGACTTTTCCATATACGTGTTACAGCTGTATATGGAACTGTTGTGATTTTGCCCTATATAATACAGATGCATTTCAGGATAACCGAGACTACTCCCACATTTCCATAGAGTCCCGTATTACCAGCGGGATTTAACCTATATATTGCTGTTTTGCCGTGACTACGGCTCAGATTAGGCTTAAGACTTCAAATAGATAACATTGATATTTTTGCGGACGCCTTGGAACACGAAATGGGTTAGAGAAATACCCTCGATCATTACAGAACCTTAAAATGGATGTCAGTGGATCGAAATTAAAGACCACTTTAACAAAAGTATTACATCCATAAATATAAGACGAACATGAACAACAGGTATCGAACTTAAAGGGTAGTCCGTCACAAAGTCTATCAATTCCAAAAAAAACCCCAACAAGCCAACAGTGAGGCTGATGTTCCGCCACCGAAATCTCAACTTAAACAGATGACACATATTAATTAATAGCACTTTATTTTTTGTCAAAAGTATCAAGCAATCAAGCTGATTATCATCTATACAGTAAGTTTCATCACCCTCTATCAGATAGAATCAAAGTTATCTTGTTCCAAGGCATCGACCAATGAAATTGCTTAACTCTGCTTAGCTTTAGCTCGAAATGTTAATCATTGAACTCAGTCAAGACATTCGCCTAACGAACATCTACATAAAGTTTAAACATTCTACCTCAATTAAAAGTAGAGTTGTTATGTTCCAAAGTCTTGACCAATCAAATTGCTTAACGCTCCTAAGTCTAAGCGGAAAATTCTCAAAGTAATGATATAATGAATCTAGTATAACAAAGTTTTACATCGCTGTGTCAATTTCTATCTTCAACGAAACGTTTAATAATAATAATACATATCAGCAATATAAAATATTTACACCGACGTGGTTTGTATTCGCATCTCATATCAATTATCTTACTTTGTAAAGATTTAGGGAGCCGCGGTTGCTCGGTGAGTAAGACTCGCATTCGGTTGCCTAAAGGACAAGTGTTCGATCCCAGTGTTGGTCGTGTAAGTTTCCTCTACCCATATAAGGGTGGTTTTCGACGTCATTAAGCTAATTGACCAATCGCTATAATTAATTACGTCATATGTGACCAATTAGATACTTGAACGTCCAAAGCCAAAGCTACAAATCCACCATATTTCTGAGCATTTTTCAGACAGCGGGTTTATTCCGAAGGAGAGGATGTAACAATCTCTATAGCGAGTCTGGCTGGACGGGGTTTGAGAGAACGACTTTATTGTAATATAATATGCATTGCACCATATGTAAGCAGTTTGATATATAAAATGTAAAAACGAACTATTGCATTGTTATTCCTGGTCAGACAGCCGTCTAAACTACGTAGATAATAAGCAGCAAATACACAACGTTTTGCTTTCTATTTTCAATTTTTTACTTTCTACTTCAGACTTTCTACTTTCGATTTGCTACGCATGATTTTCTTACGAATTTTTTTCTTTCTCCAATAGTATGGTGGCTGACGGAGGGCAAGTACTTTTCGCCCTTTTCACTTCTACAACACTACACACGACAGTGTTACGACAACTGGATATTATTACTCAATGTTCATAGCATCCAAAAATATACGTGGTCTTAACTGACTTTCTTATGGGCGCTTTCATAAAAGAAATATACGTGTTCTTAACTGAATTTCTTATGGACCCTTCATAAAAGAAATATACGTGTTCTTAACTGAATTTCTTATGGACGGTTTCTTAGAAAAAGGAGAGCGACATTATTACACTATTTGCACATGGTGCTGATATGCACATGTATTTCGTGTTTCGTTATTCTTAAATAACAAAAACAAAAGTAGTTCGTTTTTCGATATTGGCGAATATCGAACAACTAGCTACTCTTTTGTCGACATTCAGATTTCAAATTAAAATAAAAAATAAAAAAAAAATAAAACAGATTTCTGGGATGGAAAGAGAAAAACAAAGAAAAACATTTCATGAAATCAAATAAAAAGGTTAACACGATAAATAACAAATTTGACCATTATATAAAAACAAGGAGAAAGTGCAGTTTTTATGTGAATCCACTGTCGGGTATCCTCATTTATGACATCTTTTGTTGTTTTTTGAAACCTGATTTGATCAAATGTGTTTTCGAGACATTCTGTAGATATACATCCATTAAATCCTCTTTTTTCGAGATTCGGGTCTGAATATCAAAAAACGAACTAGTTTTTCTTCATTCTCCAATACCAAATAACAAGGAGAAAGTGCAGTTCTTATGAGAATCCACTGCTCAGGCATTCTCATTTATGACATCTTTAGTTCGTTTTAGAAAACATATTGAATGCAATGTGGTTTGGAGACATTCTGTAGATATACATGATTAAAATCTGCTATTTTGAGATTCAAGTTAGCCAATATCAAAAAACAAGAAGAAAGTGTAGTTTTTTTATGTGAATCCACTGCTCTGGCATCCTCATTTATGATATATTTAGTTCGTTTTAAAAAACTTATTGAATGAAATATGTTTTTATTATTTATTATGTTACATATATTATTTGATTTAATAAAATTTGTTTCTTAGTTGTTCTTAATAAATCCCTGAAATCTGAATATCGAAATAACGAAAAACGAGCTAACCCCACTCTGCCTTTACAGTTGTGATAAAATAGAAAATGAGGCGAATCAACTCTTATAATATAAAATGGCTTAAAACGGGTGACGTAGTTTCATAACTTACTTGGAAGTCGTTTACATCCGTTCACATTATACGTACTCTGCTGAGCAGAAAAATCGTCAACTAAAAGATAAAATGATCATTATTTTGAAGACAGAAACCAGCCCAAACAGTGGAAATTGTACACGGTATATGACCCGATAATTCATTAAGAGCAGATGTTCATAGATACTATAACTAAATATTGTTAACGTATTTTTTTAAGAAATTATATCATAGGTTATAGGATATCCAGTCTATGTTCAACTTTGTAAAATAAAATGAAATTAAATGAAATGGGGTTTAACGTCCTACTGTTCTCTTCCGAACTGGGTTAATGAAGACGGCGATACGCCATACAGTGTGCTATGAGGAAAATTTTGCCCGGACAGCGGCACTATGGCCTACTCTTATATCGAATTCCAACGGCCAAGGGATCTTTTACGTGCACGGCAATATGTACACGGGACCTCGGTTTTTCGTCCCATCCGAACGACTAGACAGCTGTCCTTGTCAGGCACTCCGTCCTGCGTCACTGACAAGGGTGAAGTTCAACTTTGTGTTTCAGAGTGGCGCATTATTGAACTTATGCTTTTGCCCTTGAATTTCCGTCAAAAAGGAAAAACCCAAACAATTATTGTAGCTTGATCATGGCTATTTTGTGTTTGTTTCAATGATGCTAAATACATGTACAATAATAATATTACCCACCTTTATGACCTGTTATCTCAACTTCACATAAAGTCATAAACTCTGATTTCTCGATAAAAATCTTAACAAATCGCCCTGTAACCCCAACTTGACATTTGATTATGGTAGGTCCAGTTGGTAGAAGTCCAGGTATGAAGCCACAACAGATAGGATTAGCTGCTGTAGTATACATCAAGGGGTTATAATTGTAAAGTTCGATGTTCACATCATGTAGACGTTCAGCTAAAATAAATATTATTTATTGATCAAATAATTTATGTTTCTCACTTCTTTTCATCGCGTTGGTTTGATGCCCTAATAATCTAACATGTGCGCTTTGGATCATGAGGTCTGTTATTGAATCAATTGCGTGGTTTCAACTTCCAGCTGGGGGCTTGGGTGGCCGAATGGTTATCACGTGCGTGCTGTATCATAAGGCCTGTCATTGGGTCAACTGGCGTGGTTTCGAATCCCCGGTTGTACGTGACAAGGAGTAGGGTCGCCTGTCCAACCCCGTGGGTTTTCTTCGTGTCCCCTGGTTTCCTCCCACTGCTAAAGACCCAGTTCGGAGCAGAAGCGCAGGACATTAAACCCCCATTTCATTTCATTACTTCCATAGATCAATGGATAACATCTTCATTATAAAAATCCAAGATTGTTGCGGGATGATATTAATTATTTTTCATTACGGTATGATCATTATTCTTTTAACTAGTTACTCTAATTAAAAGTCAACGGAGCTATGTTTTTGTCTTTGACAAGAATGATTTTAATGAAATAAGCCAACTGTAACATTTTAATTTTAACAATACGTTGTTTATTTCGGTTTACTTATGGTATCCATGGCAACAACACAAAACAAAGGTTAAATATAGAGTATCAATGATATTAAACATACATTATGCAAGAGCTAAATCTGATTATTGCAAGTCCTAATTTAGGCTTCAGATGTTATAGAAATTATAAATTAGATCTTTATTTAAACAAGCCCAAAATCAACTCTGTAGACCCACGGATTGCTCGGCTACAGCTTGGATTTAAATAGGATTTCACTGACAGATTTAATCAAAAATGGTGCCCCATGCGGAGATTATTAACCGTTACGTTGACGTCATCAGTTAGATCGAGGCTAAATGATAGAGTGTACGAAGTGAGGCCGCTGTTGAGCGATGCCGCATGTCAGTCAATTTGATTGAAAGTTCGATATATACGGCCTTGATATTATGTTCAGTTGTGGTTAAAATGAGAGTTTGGATGTTGGTATTATACGCTCTTTTGTCACTTGCGTATTATGGAAATTGATAAACATCGCAGCTAACACCACCCTAGTTGAATTACAGCCCCACTGGATCACAGTAGTGTTTCCTATTGTCTGCTTCGGGAGTCACGTAGTCACGTTACAGTACAAGAGTACACGCAGGCTAACAAGAAGTCGGCTATAATTATGCCTCATTGATTTGGTCCATTCCTTTCAAACTTTCGCTTCTTATCTATATAATAAAAGTCTTATTTTTAATTTGTAGTAAAAATAAATGTGATACGAATTGAACTGCAACCCTGTCTCAAGCCATTGAAAACGTTACTTGATAATCGAGATTATGTCGGTGGAGTTAACGCCTGTCAATCAAACGATCGGCCAAGGTGAAGATATATTTGACTACCATTTCTATATTATATACACACGACGTTTCAACAAGATTTCACTGGTCATTATCAACCATACAAATTACAAATATGCTTGATAACGACCAGTGAAATCTTGTTGAAACGTCGTGTGTATATAATATAGTGATTGTTATTCATAGAACTGTGTTGTGTTATATTATGTTCAATTACTAAATGCCATTCAAAGATTATATCAGACATTAGGTTAACATGTAAACAATAAAAGAATGCTTATAGAAAAGTTGTTTTGGTGTAGCAAACCAGACTAGATAGAGGTAGAGAGACTAAACATAGGTAGAGGGACTGTACAGAGGTAGAGAGGCTAGGCAGGAAGAGAGACTGAACAGGGATAAATAGACTGTACTGAGGGGGGGGGGGGGAGACTGTACAGAGGGCGAGAGACTAGGCATGGAGAGCAACAGAACAGGAGAAAGTGGGGAGCGAGTGGACTGGTCGCTGAAGCCTTAGATGTGCGTTTGGCTGTACCGAGGCTGATCTTGGTGGTCGTAGTATATATTCATGTTTTTAAGAGTCCGTATTTCTTTGATTTCTTACAGATGGTTCCAAAGATGGTGATCGGGTAGCTTCGGCTACTGTCACGCCATCTGAGACCATTTCTGTTCGTCTTCCTCCTGCTGCTTCCATTTTTACAGCTGAACTCCAGGCCATCTTTCAGGCTTTGGAGTTCATTAAATCCTCTTCATCTTTAAAACACATTATATTTACTGATTCTTTGTCCTCTTTACAGGCAATAAATAATAAGCAGCTTGTACACCCTTTAGTAGCAGACATTTATCGTCTGCTACTATCACACGAGTTTAACGGTAAGGACACCGTCCTTTGCTGGCTCCCCAGTCATGTTGATATTAAAGGGAATGATCAAGCAGACTTAGCTGCCAAGTCTGCTTTAGATCTTCCCATGTCACAATTTCTTTTACCTTTCACCGATTTTAAATCGTCCATTGATTTTTGTATATATGACCGCTGGCAACGGTCTTGGGATCTTGCAGACACAAACAAACTTCATCACATTAAGCCTCTCTTAGGAGATTGGCCAAGCTACTATAGAACCAACAGAGGGGATGAAGTTGTTTTGTGTCGCTTTCGCATTGGTCATACTTTTTTAACTCATATTTTCATTTTAAAGCGAGAGCCTCAACCAGAATGTGAACACTGTCATGCTCCTTTGACAGTTTACACATTTTGATTGAGTGCAAGCATTTCAAGGATATTAGATCAATTTTTTTTACCGTTGTCAGTCATTACCTCAGATGTTTACCCAATCGGGTTTATATGGTAAAGCGTTAGACTTTTTAAAAGAGACAGGATTTTATCATAAATTTTAATTGTATATATATATATCATGTTTGTATTTAATATTTATAGGCATAAAAGTTATATTTTATTTTTAATTGTATTAACTGTGATATTGTTTTTATTTATGCATATAACGTTTTTCTGTGATATAATTTAGCCTGTCTCGTAATATTCACCATATGTTTGGCGCAATATAGCCCGGTTGGAGCTGACGTGCCATAAAACCACATTTCATTTTTAAAATAAAGGTTTGTTTAACGGTCAATATATGAATTTTTCAGTATTAATTTTAATTCAGTTTTAAAAGGGTTTAGTTCTAAATACAATGGTTTACTTACGGTATTGATATGAATCGATTGTATTATGTATGGTGACATATAATACATGGTAAGTATCGGATAAATCCACCATGAAATATGGACTGAAATCTCCCTCATTGGTTTTAAAACATGTAGACATGGTATCACCATCAACAGCTAAACTGCTTCCATGATGCGTATCCACAGAACTGTTATAGGTAGACTTATTGAAGGCTATGTTCTCGCCTGAAACAAATTAGATGTATATTTAAGCGTTCGGTCAAACTAAATATTATTGATACAAAGCCAAGGCCTAGATAAACCATCTCCCCTATCAAGGCGCACATTAGATAATATATCCATTATCAATTCAGATGGTTTGCTGGTTATCATAGCGAAATTTGGTAAAAATAAATGAGCTTATACAAAGCTAAACAATGAATGTTTCTTGATAATACTGCAAATAATAACAGATTTTAAACTTTTACAATTTTCTAAAGTACTAAGTGTATTTAACGTTCAGCATGTTTAAAATCTGATTGATCTGCCTAGACTCTTTGCTACTTTAAATGGCAACAGAACTAGTCTAAAAATCATATAATAATAATAATAATAATACTTTATTTATATAGCGCCAACAATTCAGCTCAGCTGCTCCTGAGTGCTTTACATAAGTACAACTAATATAAAATTATAACAATCACAACACATTAATCCATAAATATAAGACATAAACAAAAAACAGAGAACATTATTTAGTATACATGGTAAAAGTCTGAGACAAACACAGCTAGAACCGTATTTAATTAGTTGTATACTTGAGGTTAGGTTTTGAGATACTTTTTAAAACCTTTAATAAAATTTGCGCTTTTGGTTTCGCCTGATATTGAATTCCATAACTTCGGAGCACCTATTGCGAAAGATCTATCACCGAAGTTGGTTTTTGAAAAAGGCTTAATTAAGAGGTTGTCTGATTGTGATCGAATGGTTCTGCAAGGTTTATTAATATAAATTCAAGCACACGTGTTCGTCAATCATGTCGTATCAAACAATGTCCTTAAAAGTGACATCTACTAATGAATTCAGTTATAATCGTTCTCATTTCAACTTACCAATATTACCTATTTTGAACATTTTCATTCCAGCATCATCTTGAAGTTCTGAATCTGTTATTAGTTGATGATAAATGTTACATTGTTGTTTGCCAGCATGAAAAGCGAATATTACACAGAATGGATCATCTTCACAAACAATAGTGCAGGAAAGAACATGATCAACTGTTAATGTATTGAATGGTGTCGGTCCTGTTTTATCTTGGTTCATGAGGATATAGTTCATATCTGGTATAAATGCGGCGACTGTTTGTAAAATTATAAAACCTATAATTAACCACTGTATAAACATCTCGGATTATTTTCAAGAATTGGCGTGATTCCCGCTGCTTACTATAAATATGTCTTATCGGAACCGAACTCGACTGAAGAATAACACCTAGAATAATTTATATCAGAACCGGAACGAACTAGGCCTAAGTATTATATCTAAAACGGTAATTAGTCTCTGTAATTTAGCAGTGCGTATCATGAATCGATCGGTAGTTTTTAAAAAATCCGACGACAATCTTTAATTAGTTAGAGATATTGCAATTATCTATTTGAAATAAAACTAGTTATTTTTTCCTTTTATTTCAGGAGTGTAAGTTACATGTAGTCAATTATTCCCTTCCCATTTTCCTTCCCTTAATTGGTTGCTAGTTTGGTCTAGAGTTGGAGAAGAGGGACCAAACTTGCAATTTCATAGCAGTTTTAGGTAATACTGATGATATTAAAGCGGAGTGATAGGAATGTACTGTGTCTTTATACCGTATAAAATATTAAGAAACAACACTACCGAAATCAAGTTTTAAAGCCGTTTAAAGAATTATTGAAATGGAATGTCAACCCCTATTGTAATCAATGATATTTAAATAAACGTGAAGTATTTTATTACAATAGGGGTTACGTGAAATTTTATTACAATTATTACATTTATTACAATAGGGGTGAATATTAACTTCGGGGTAAAGTGAAATGTTATTACAATTATTACATTTATTTCAATAGGGGTGAATATTATAATAGGGGTTAAGTGCTATTTTATTATAGTTATTAAAATAGGGGGTTGTTATTACAATCAGGTGGCTTCAATATTACAATAGGGGTTAAGTGATATTTTATTATATTTATTACAATAGGGGGTTGTTATTACAATAATGTGGCTTCAATAAGGGCTTGTCTATCGTAACGCATCGCGCGACAGTGGGAACCTAGGTATTGCATTAACTGTTTATGAAGTGTTCATTCTTATTATAATTTTTTCCGACGTGGTTTCCCCTGGTCAGTGGTGCAGGACGGAGTGTCTGACAAGGACAGTTATTTAGACGTTCAGATGGGACGAAAAACGGAGGTTCGGTGTATACATGGGCTGGCACGTAACAAATCCCTTCACAGTTGGAATTCGATATAAGAGCAAACCATAGTGCCCTGTCCGGACAAAATTTCTCTCATAGCACTCTGTGTGGCATAGGCGCGACTTCATTAGCCCAGTCGGGGAAGAACAGTAAGACGTTAAATCCAATTTTATATCATTTGGTATCTAAAATTATCCTTCCAATTTGTTAAGCAATTGGTCTCTAGAATGATATTATGATTACTAGTAATTGTTGTATAGAGAAGATCCATCCGCTAGGGCCTATACACCTGGACAAATAAGTTAGAAAACGCGAAGAAATAAACCAAATAATGGGTTTAATAATAATACTCTTCCATACAAATAATTGACCTTTCGTGGGTGACTGCAATGCTCCAACACCAAGCTATCACTATGCACCATGACCGCGCCCTCACCAAACAACCCCAACCCTATTTTTCAAAATTAAGTATCTGCACTTATATAAATAGGGTATGTAAGGGTTATCTATAATCGGTCTCTCGCAACATTGACTAATTATCTGTGAGAGGGATATTATCAGAAGCGATGGCAGATATGCTTCTGCAGGTATGTCCTTCAAAGCTATTAGCCGTCAACTAGGCTGCCATTACAAAGTCATCAGTTGTGATTCAGAAACTAATGTTGCGATGGACCAACCATGTTCCGCATTTGCATTTGCAACGCGTTCTCACCTCAGGCCACAATGGTTTCCCAATCGCCGTATGTCCACCAGACTGTCGTGAAGCCGTTGCGTCTCGCACATATACAGACCAGACATGTCCACGCTACAGGACAATCTTACTGCCGACCAATACATTCGCATTGTCATGGAATCGGTTATATCCTCCCCCATTTATTTGAACAACCACGCACTCGCCACAGCAGCAGAGCTACATGTATACATTCACAACAATAATTAGATATCTTTGCCATGACAAGATATGCACGTTGATTATTTTAACTTGTTTTTACCGATTGTATTCAAGTTTATACAGACACTTCATTGGTATGCATTGTATTTATCCAGGAAGGGGGTGGGGTCTTGGTCTTATCTTTTTAAGAATTTCTGTTGAGACAACCATCCAAAGTACATGATAATACGTCTAACTCTACAGGAAGATAACACTTTTAATTCGTGCAAATAACCCTTTTCGAGGCGGGGGGTTGGATGGCCGAATGGTTAGCACGTGCGCGTTGTATCATAAGATCTGTCACTGAGTCAACTGGCGTGGTTTCGATTCCCCGGTTGTACGTGACTAGGAGTAGGGTCGCCTGTCCAACCTCGTAGGTTTTCTCGGGGTCCCCCGGTTTTCTCCCACTGCTAAAGACCCCTACTTTTTAAAAATTATCTCCCTTTTATTAAGAACTTTTCAATAATTGGTTCATTATCTTTACTTCAAAAATTGATATGTTAATAAACCCTCAAAATCAAATCATCTGGAACAATATGCATATAAAGATAACAAAAACCTTTAATAGATAAAGAATTGATGAATGATAATATTTTATTTTTGATTGACTGTAGAGAAGACTTTTTAATCAATAGGATAATGAATAATAATAAAATATTAAGAATGAAAAGCGTTTGCTTAGCAGTTAAAGAGCTTTTGGATTCAATCGAATACGAGCCTACTCCATAGTCAGAAGGCAAAGCGTGTCCGATAATATTAATAACAATTTTATAAATATATATAAAAAAAATCACTAGATGAGATTAAAGCAAAAGACATTTATTCAATACGAGTAGAATCTAAATATAGCAAACCATTATCAATAAGTAAATGGGAAGAAGAGAATAGTTTTAATTTAGAAGAAAGTGAAATCTCTTGTGTCTTCAATTTAGTCTATAAAACGAGTATTAACACTAGGCTAAAATTATATATACAAACGACCTTTTATTGAAAATCCAATTAAAAGAATCTTCTTTGTGCGGCTTTTTTATTCAAATATAGAATACCTTAAATCACAGTCCAAATTTTTAGGGAAGGCCTCTGATTACACGAAGGCCTGTCATGTTGCTGTGCTTGGGTATAGATTTGATTGAACGTGAAGAATACACACACTCCATTAAAAGCGCAAGTATCAGAAGCTAATCCAGCAATGGCCAGAGAGAGATTTCTCGGGCCATTGCTTTAGGAATATGGGATAACTCGTGTTTTCATTTGTTTGAATCGCTTCTCAGTTCTTTAAATCTTTGTTGCGGATCAACCGTTGATCTATAACTGATAATTCTGCCGTCTCTGTATGTTTATAAATAATAATACACAGGGGAAATGAACCACCGTAGGCGAAATGGCCAAAGATCAACAATGATTTCCCCATTGACCGGCTGTAACTTTTCCCCAAATTTTCGTTGGGTAAACGCTTTCTACCAAATGATGGAGCAACATGTGGCAACCTCTTGCTCAAAAGCAGAAGCCGGAAGTAGATACAAGTTAACATGCATTTTTTTCCGCCCTACATATCAACCTAACCAACCTCTTTAACTCTTGTATGCTTCCACCTCAAAATCATGAATATTCACGCAAAGCTGGCACAATTTATTTGAATTATTTCAACAACCAATATATAGGAAAAGGTAAAATATAATCCATTGTAGAATTAAATATTCCAAAGAAAATAACCTATTACTTGACAAATTGGGTGCATAACAAACTTTGACATCGAGTAATACCATAATGACAGCTAATTATGTCACTCATAGGGATAGATCATTTTGGACAAATGGGTTAGTGTATGTCACATCTTTCGTAATTCGTAGTGAAATACTTCACTACTTAAAGGTACATTATGGGAGATTACATAAAGAGCTTGTAGTTCTCACTATAATAGTTAAAAACTAAATATTGTAAAGGGAATTTGCTGAAAATTTCATTCAAATTGATCCACTATGAACCGAGATTTTAGCGATTGAATTTTCGGCCTAGCCTCGATCATCATTACTAAAGTCGGTAGGATAAAAAACATAAGTCTCGATTATCCATTTCATGATTTAATTATATGAATGGAAGTCAAACAGCAAATCGGAACCTGATCCAAAAAAAACATCGCATGCTAGCGATGCCATCGAGAGTTGTTTATGGTCTGGATAAGTTAATTAATGTCGACGTATTAATTAAGATAACATTTCGGGCCTAAAGAAAGACCTGCAATTGGCAGATTTAGCTCTTGCATAATGTATGTTTAACATGGTTCAGACAGCAACTTGATATTTACTGTTAATAACGTCGACCATAAGTATTTTAATTCAAATTTCCCGTCATTTCAAATTCACACATATCTAAATATTCACTATTTTTAGTTACTCTGACGTAACGTCCTACAGTGACGTCATCACATTCAAATGTTCGAGAAGTCAAGCCGAAGATACCTGGTATAAATTTACAGATGATGGGCGTGGTTGTTGTAGTAGTTGGATCAGACTCATAAACCAATATACTTGTATCAACCATTCTTCCATAAACATCTGTAATAAAAATAAAATAAAACCAAGTACGAACAATCCAAACCATTAGACAAAATTCGAAGTCCTAAAAAAAACGGTATAGGCAAAATAGTGTAATAAGGCAAAATAGTGTAATCAGCATATGGACTGTTCACCGTGTACAAAATACACGACAAACAGTGGTAACAGGTGTCCGGAAGAGTAAGCTTACCCTGCCTGGCGCTACACCCGCCATAGCTGCATCCAAACTATTAGGCGAAATCTCGGTAAAATAGCGTGATTGGCCAATAGACTATCGGTATGCAAAATGCACGTAATGATCAGTGTTAACGATGTGCAAAATGCACGTGATGATCAGTGTTAACGATGTAGTAGACAGACATAATCAGGGAGATTGTATACGCGTCAATTAAATATATCTAGAATAATAGCCGAGAGAGACATGCTATATTTACCAATCAAGTCAATATGACGCCCATAAAACTTTTTAAAGGTTTTAATAAGTTTAGTTCGCAAGTATCCCTGTAGTTGAAGCTTAGATGACAAATGCCTCGATCTACCTAAAAAATCAGAATAAAATGAACAAGCTCTCGCGTAACGAATTAGTTGAGACACAAACACTCCATAAGCTGATGATATTGGAATGTTACTACTAATAAATGGAAAGTTAACAATCGGAAAGTCAAAGTCATCACGTTTATCGTACAATTTAACACTAAGTTTATGGCAATTGTCAAAATCGAGACGCAGATCCAAGTAGGAAGCATAATTGTCAATGTCAGTAGTGTTTTTAATTTCGAGCTCATCAGGATATATGAATTCTACATAATCACTAAATTTTGGATTATTCAGTGATAGAACATCATCGATATATCGATAAGTGAAATTAAAATGTCTGACTAATCGTTTATTTGATTTTACGAGTGCCTGTATGTAATCGGCTTCGTAGGAATAGAGAAACAAATCAGCAAGCAAAGGTGCACAGTTGGTGCCCATGGGGATACCGACCACTTGCTGATAAATTTCCCCTCCAAATTCAACAAAGATATTATCAATTAAAAAATCCAACATCTGAATTATCTTGTTGGCAGTGAATTTATTTTTGGAATCACTATGGTTCTTAACAAAATATGTGGAGTTGTAATTATCAACTAAATATTGATATCTAACATTTCCCGATTTAGATGAAAAGACACTGTGAATAATGTCTTTTAACTGGGCTTTTAATTTACTATGGGGAATTTTAGTGTACAAAGTAGAAAAGTCAAACGTTTGTATAGATGAGATTGAAGCAAGTGATCTAGATTGTAAACCATCTAGTAATTCTTTGGAATTTTTTAATATCCACATTTGATTAAAACCACTACGAGAGTATATTTTGAAAACCCTCTTTCACTGCCGTTAGTAAAAATGTCAATACTTTTGAAAGTGGTTTTGTGGAACAACGGGATAAAACGTTGCTTGTAGGGATTTTTATGTAGTTTAGGTATCCAATATAACAAGGGCAGATCTGTTTTGGTATCTCCACATGGAGTACCAAATGAAGTGAGTACAGATCTGTGATTGGATATAATTTCATCCTTACTAAGCGTAGAGCGTTTATACGTAGCACTGTCGATTGATTTCCCGAAATTAAGTTCTTTGAACAGACAGTCATAATAATATCGTTTACATATAAACACTAAGTTATTGGACGCTTTGTCAGCCGGTACAATGACATACTTGTCATGTAAGGCTTTGAGATTTTCAACAATGCTAACATCATTGAAAATAGATTTAGGCCTAGTATCAACTAACAAACGTTGCATATAAATTCTTCGTTTAAGTAAACGACTGATAGACTTAGTCCAATCTGAGAGAGTATCAGAGATAACATCTTCCCTCTTGGCCCATGATCTGGCGTAGTCCTCTACGGCATCCATAATAAGTTTGAAATTTTGATCCCATGAAAATGGTTGCGGTTCCCGGTATTTGGGTCCTTTAGACAAAATCTCACGTAACTTATTATTCTGGACTATGTTTAAATCACCAGTGACTACATGTCCAGCTGGTTGGTAAATGAAGGACGACGTAGAGCAAGAACAGGGTAGCGGGTTATCATATAATTCTTTTGCACTGATGTTAGATAATGTGTTTCTGTAATTAAATATTTTGGATGCAATGGGTTTAGTATACGTATAAGAAATCCTAGGAACAGTAACAGTTTTGAAGTTAGGAGGGATGTGTGCTGTGACTTGCTTATGGTGTAATATTTGGCTTAACCCGATAGCATCAATGCCTTTGTTAGCAAATTTCAGTTTTAGAAATGAACTGTTGGTGGTGTTAGACTCATCAGGTTCAGCTGCAATGTCCAAACGACGGTGGGCAATGTCAAGAACAATGGATACAACCCTGTATTCAGTGGATGCAGGATCAGTGCAATTAGAATCCAAACATTCAGATTTAAGTAATTTCAAAATAGTAAGTGGAATCGAATATAATTTAGTACGTATATGGTGTGGCCCTAGTGGTTCTTGGATAATTTCCAAAAGGGCATCAAGTGAAATCGTGCTGAGCTTGGGTGGTGTGTAGCGACGATGTCCATGACTGCGTTGTCGACGAAGAAACTTTGGGAATAACGCCATGACATTAACATTGCTACACGCAGGGCTAGACAAATTTCCAATACTAGCTAAATTGTCATTGCACCCGTAAGGGGTGGCAGTACCTAATGTACGTACTAATATTCCTCTCGGCTTCTGCGAAAGGGAGTACTCAAAGTAGGGCTGTTGGTATGGTGGTAAATTTTTGTCCCCCGCCTTTCGAAGAAAGCAGGGGACTATTAAAATGGGTTCGTCCGTCTGTCTGTCCGTCACACTTTTTGGGACACAATAACTCTCCTTCTAATTGACCTAGAATGTTCATGGAGTTCGAAGATGAGGATTTTCTGCTTAGGGTAAGCGGAGATAAGCAATTTGATTGGTTGATGCTTTGGGACACGATAACTTTAGTTCTAATTAAGTCAGAGTGATGAAACTTGGTGTATAGTTTCATTACATCAATACCTTGACTAAGTTCGATCATGAGCATTTTCTGCTCAGGGTAAGCAGAGCGATAAGCAATTTGATTGGCCGAGACTTTGGAACACAATAACTCTCCTTCTTATTGAGCTAAAATGTTCAAACTTGGTGTAGGTGTTTATTAGGTCAATGCCTTGATAGAGTGCAAAGATGAGCATTTTCTGCTTATGGTAAGTAGAGATAAGCAATTTGATTGGTTGATGCTTTGGGACATGATGACTTTAGTTCTAATTATGTGAGGGTGATGAAACTTGGTGTATAGTTTCATTGCATCAATACCTTGACTAAGTTCGATAATGAGCATTTTCTGCTCAGGGTAAGCAGAGGGATAAGCAATTTGTTTGGCCGAGACTTTGGAACACAATAACTCACCTTCTAATTGAGCTAGAATGTTCAAACTTTGTGTAGGTGTTTATTAGGTCAATGATGAGAATTGTCTGCTTAGGCTATAAGGAGCAATAAGCATTTTGATTGGTCAAGACTTTGGAATATAACAACTCTTCTTCTAATTGAGGTAGAATGTTTAAACCTCGTCTTGACTGAGTTCAATGATTAACATATCGAGTTAAAGCTAAGCAGATATAAGCAATTTCCTTGGTCGATGCTTTGGGACAAGATAACTTTGATTCTATCTGATTGCTCCATACTTTTGAGAAAAAAAATAGATGTGCGATTAATTAATATGTGTCATCTATTTATTTGGGGATTTCGGCGGGGGACATCAGCCTCACTGTTGGCTTGTCTCTAATATAGACACCCTCATAGATAGTATAGAGTGGTCAGGTTGGTTAAAATGTCTATAAAGAATCTGGTTACTACCCTTATTAATATTGTGGCGATGACCGTTAATACGTAAATGTAAAGATCCTTTAGTTTCGCCAACATAAACTAGTCCGCAGAGTGTACATTCTATACCGTAGATAATATTTGAGGTTTTACAATTTAGTTTCTCAAACCTACGTGTAAAATAAGTTTTCTTAGTTAACGAACTTGTAAAAAAATTATTACTATTCAAAATAGGACAGGTTTTACAATTTTTAGACATACATTTAGAAATATAACAATTATATTGATCTGGTGAAAAATGCAAAATATCAGTTAGTTTGACAGAACATGGTTGGGTTGAGATTAATGAAGTATCCGAGGAATTTAAAACATTACAGGTTACTGAAAAACATATCTACAAAAGTAAAACAGAATAATGGAAATAGTGAACAGAACATCCGTATATATTAAGACTGGAATATGGAGGCATCATTAATTGGAAATACTTGATTTGATAATGGTTTCGGGACACGGGCCTGTTATGATAATATATTATAAGATCAACTGACTTCCCCGATTACCTCTGCGATTCACTATGGTAACACTGGTAATGTTATACATAAACTCAAGATCAACTTGAAACCATGGAAAATTATCACCGTGAGCGGTATGACTGCAGCTTAATTGATATGAATCACCATTTCTATTTCCATCCACTGCCAGTGATGCTGTCAATGGCGTAGAAGACAAATGTGAATGAGTTGAGCTTTGTGAAGTCGGTTTACCCAAGGCAATGTTCGGTCCATCTGAAAATATAAACACTCATATTGCATGAAAACATTATCAGACGGAATCGGGCTTTCCTATATACATCTTAAATAGCAATATTCTAGAGACAGAGAGAGAGTTTAAAGTTCACTCGACACAAATTAGGTCATTTCGGGACTAACATATGGTTCAATTTTATTTCAATGGATGGCGAGTCAGTAGTAGAATCATACAAGGAACTATGTCATTCCGTGACTAACACATGGTTCCGTTTTATTTCAATAATTCGCTTGCCTGTATTGGTCATTAGCAGTGGGATGGAAACCGGACTACCCGGAGAAAACCCACGAGGTTGGACGGGCGACCCTACTCCTTGCCACGTACAACCGGGGAATCGAAACCACGCCAGTTGACTCAATGAAAGATAGAGTGCACACACTTTAACCATTCGCACCCCCCCCCCAATGAACAATAGGCATTGAACATAAAGAATAGTCCGTCACAAAGTTTATCAATTAAAAAAAAACCACAGCAAATGATACCTCGTGAATTTTGTGATTTTCGATATTTTTCGTATTGGCGATTGTAGAAAATTCTGTCTAGACGTTCGGGTTAGACGGCAAACAGATTCCGTGTAAAACTTGAAAGGGCACATATAATATGCCTAGGTAGTGTTGGAATCGGAAGAAGGGTAGGTGTTGACATGCCCTTGTCCAGACACAAGTTTACACCTCACATTACACACATTATTATTAGAATAAAAATTATTGTAAATTTCTCGTAAAATGAGGTACTTTCATTCTTGTCCGCGATACAACCGTAGCTAGAAAGTCTCCATAAACTGTACATGCTCTAGTATAGCACTATAGGTATTTGACTGTGACATCAACCGAAAACCAAAATTATCCCATGTTTCACAAACAGGATGAGTGTTCACTGATGTGAGAAATAGTTCAGAAATATAATTTGCAATGGTTAAAAACCCGTGATATCATTTTATAACTTACTTGGAAGTCGTTTACACCCGTTCAAATTACATGTGTTCTGTTGGCCAGAAAAATCGTCAACTAAAAGATAAAATGATCATTATTTTGGGGAAAGAAACCCGCTCAAACAGTGTAAATGAAATGAAATGTGGTTTTATGGCACGCCAGTTCCAACCGGGATATATTACAATGGAAATGGTAAATAGAGAATCTCCTACGAGTATTTTTTGATATCAAAAACTATCAACACCAGTCCATAAAGTAAAAAAAAAAACCAAAAAAAAAACGAGGCACTGTCGAGTAGGAGATTTTATTTATCCCACAATCCTTTCTTACATGCGCAAACAAACAAATATAATTCTTTGCTATAGATTTCACTTGTAATGAACCTGATTACATTACGGTGTAGTGATACATCATTTTTTGACAACAATTTAACCATTGCAAAGTTCTTTATATTAACCCAGTGTTACCATTAAAGTCAATCAAATAAAAATATTTAATTTTTAGTAAGAAAGAAGTTACATTTAATAAAAAGTGAACTGTTCTTTGAAAATAAAAAAGTAGTCCCTTTTTGATTGACCAATCTCCTAAGGCGATATTGCAGTAGATTATGAAATTTATCACAGAAGCGATATCTACTACATGTAGAATGTGTTATTGGGTGGTAAACGGCATATGCCCTATAATGTATTAAGAGCAGATATAGATATTTTAGCCAAATATTGTTAACGCTTCTGTAAGAAATTATAGTATACGCCATATGTTGTAGGTTATCCAGTCTATGTTTAGCTTTGTTCATCAGGATACACAGATAGAATAGGGTAATTGTTAGAGACAGCACCTTCGGGCTTATAGAGGGTTCTATCTGAATCGGGGATAGATTTAGGCTAATTAAGTACACTATAAAATAAATTCGGTAAACGTCATAATGTCTGGTCGTCCAATCATATGGCACGCAGGCATTCTTTCCTTGCATCCAGATTAAGTATATATTAAGAAAAAAAATATATAAAATGATCCAACTCTCAGTTAAACATATAAGTAAAATTCAAGTATTAGAGAAAAAAAACTAAAAATTAAATTGTTGGCTGGCACTTTCATCGTTATCAAACGAATCGTCAGGCCATTTTAATGCGTTACTATGCTGTTTATATATATATATATATATATATATATATATATATATATATATTAACACTGGTTATCCGAATTGTGTCTGCTAGATAAGTAACGTCCGTGGAGATGTCCATAGTTTCATATTTGTTTATTTGGAGCCATGACACAATGTCACCCAAAACGGGTCAGTAATGTACCACATCTATTGGTTTGGTTTTAGTGACGTACAAACCACATAATTTAATCTACTGAGCGCCTGATCATTTATGCATGTTTCAAACGACTTTTTGTGGCGCATTATAGTACTTATGCTTTTGCCCTTGAATTTCCGTCAAAAAGGAAAAACCCAAACAATTATTGTAGCTTGATCATGGCTATTTTGTGTTTGTTTCAAAGCTGCTAAATAAACGTATATCTGTAAAATAATAATATTACCCACCTTTATGACCTGTTATCTCAACTTCACATAAAGTCATAAACTCTGATTTCTCGATAAAAATCTTAACAAACCGCCCTGTAACCCCATCTTGACATTTGATCATGGTAGGTCCAGTTGGTAGAAGTCCAGGTATGAAGCCACAACAGATAGGATTAGCTGCTGTAGTATACATCAAGGGGTCATAATTGTAAAGTTCGATGTTCACATCATGTAAACGTTCAGCTAAAATAAATATTATATATGGATCAAATAATTTATGATTCTCGATATTCTGCACGACGGCGGCAGGGGGGGGGGAGCAAATAATCTAACGTGCGCTTTGGGTCATAAGGTCTATCATTGAGTCAAGTGGCCTAATGAGCCTTGGATTATAAGGTCTTCATTGAGTCAAGTGGCGTGTTTTCAATTTCCCGCTTGTACGTTACAAGGAGTAGGTTCACTTGTTCTCTCTCTCTCTTTCTCTTCTTTACTTCAATGGATAACATCTTCCTTACAAACATCACAGGCTGTTGCGGAATGATATTAATTATTTAAATATTGAGCCGTATGTGTTAATCCCAAAAGGACCCAGTGTTTCTGTTGAGTGAACACAAATTGTTGCGCGATATTAATTATTTCTCGTTATGGCATGATCATTATTCTAATTAAAAGTCAATGGAGCTATGTTTTTGTCTTAGACAAGAGTGATTTTAATGAAATAAGCCAATTGGAACGTTTCATACTTGAACAATGCGTTATTTACTTCGGTTAAATTATGGTACCCATAGGAACAAGTCAAAAAAGGGTTAAATATAGAGTTTCAATGACATTGGGTTAACTTGTAAACAATAAGAGAATGCTTATTGAAAAGTTGTTTTGGTGTAGCAAACCAGTGATTGTGTCTCCATGTTCAGTGACGATTAAATGTTGAAGAAGCGAAATCTCTAACTTAATATTTTCCTAAATATTAGAAATTAAAAATAAGAATTAATATTCAGTGCTGGTCCATTTCAATTAATATTGCTGTTGTTATCTTGCCGTGAAAATATGGGATCCTCCAATATTCAAGTCACAATGAATATTTTAATATCAGTACACGAGTCGTGTATTCTGTGATTTTGGTGCCATTTGTAATAAACAAAGAAAAACGTATACTATAACACAGTGCGGAAGTAATTAGTAATGGCTGATTTACAAACAACAAAATAATTTTTTAAAAAAATATGTATAATGGACTAAGTAGATGTAAATGACTTTCGTTCAGTTTGGACTGTTCATGTATGTCACAGAACCTAATTGATTAGAAATTACAATAAATATTTTAAAATTTGAACACCAATCACGTTACATACATTCATATTACATTAATATATACTTTTGATTTTACATTATTATGTGCTTTTGATATTACATTAATGTGTTGTGTACCGTAACCTTATATGCTCGAATAGATGGGAAAGAGCAGAGGGAGAGAGAAAGAACATGCTGGGATAGATAGACTGAACAGACGGAGAGAGACGGACAGAAGGAGAAAGATTGAACAGATGTAGAGAGGCTAGATAGAGGCAGAGGGACTAGATAGAGGTTAATAAGCTAGATAGAAGTAGAGAGACTAGACACAGGTAGAGAGGCTAGACAGGGGTAGATACACTAGATAGAAGTAGAGAGACTAGACAGAGGTAGAGAGACTATACAGGAAGAGAGATTGAACAGGCATAAATAGATTGCACAGAGGGAGGGAGACTGTACAGAGGTAGAGACTGAACAGAGGGTGAGAGACTAGGCATGGAGAGCAACAGAACCGGAGAAAGGGGCGAGCAAGTAGACCGGTCGCTTAAGCCATAGATGTGAGTTTGGCTGTACCGATCGCTAATCTTGGTGGTCGTAGTAGTAAACATTCAAGTTTTTAAGAATCCGTATTTTTTTAAAAGAGTTTAATTTTAAATAAATGGTTTACTTACGGTACTCATCTGAATCGATTGTATTATGTATGGTGACATATAGTACATGGTAAATATCGGATAAATCCACCATGAAGTATGGACTGAAATCTCCCTCATTGGTTTTAAAACATGTAGACATAGTATCACCATCAACAGCTAAACTGCTTCCATGATGTTTCTCCACAGAACTATTATAGGTAGTCTTATTGAAGGCTATGTTCTCGCCTAAAACAAATTAGATGCATATTTAAGCGTTCGGTCATATTGAATATTATTGATATAAAGCCAAACATTGTGACATCCGTCCAAGGCCTAGATAAACTATCTCCCCTCAAGGCGTGCATTATGTAATATATTTATTATCAATCCAGATGGTTTGTTGGCTATCATAGTGGAATTTGATAAAACTAAGTGACATTATGGAGAGATAAACAATGAATGTTATTCGAAAATACTGCAAATACCGGATTTTAAACACTTACAAGTTTCTAAAGAACTAAGTGTATTTAACGTTCAGCCTGTTTAAAATCCGTTATAATTTTCTAAAGAACTAAGCGAATGATTCTGGTTTGCATGGACTCGTTGCTACTTTAAAGTACATACAGAACGAGTTTAACATCATATATGCATAAATTAATACAAATTTAACCACACATGGTGGTCATGGTCATGCACACGCCGCATCATACAATGTCCTCAAAAGTTACATTTATCAATAAATTCAGTTTTAATCATTCTTATTCCAACTTACCAATATTTCCTATTTTGAACATTCTCATTCCAGCATCATGTTGAAGTTCTGAATCTGTTATTAGTTGATGATAAATGTTACATTTTTGTCTGCCAGCATGAAAAGCGAATATTACACAGAGTGGATCATCTTCACAAACAATAGTGCAGGAAAGAACATCATCAACTGTTAATGTATTGAATGGTGTTGGTCCTGTTTTATCTTGGTTCATGAGGATATATTTCATATCTTGTATAAATACGGCGACTGTTTGTAAACTTATAAAACATATAATTAACCACTGCATAAACATCTCGGATTGTTTACAAGAGTTGGTGTGATTCCCGCTGCTTACTATAAATATGTTTGATTGAAACCAAACTCATAACCTAAAATAATTCATATCAGAACCTCAACGAACTAGGCTTTGGTATTATATTGGTATTTGAGACGGTAATTAATCGCTGTAATTTAGCCGTGCGTATCATTAATCGATTGGCAATTTGTTTTGTATAGATTCAAATGACATAGATATGTCTTTTATTTATTAGTGTGGGGTTGGTTAGCTCATGCGCATTGTATCATAAGGTCTGTCATTCAGTCAACTGGCGTGGTGTCGATTACCCGGTTGTACGCCACAAGGAGTAGGGTCGCCTGCCCAACCTCGTTGGTTTTCTCTGACCCCTAAATTGAACCATATGTTAGTATCGAAATGACCTAGTTTGTGTAAATTGGATGTTAAATAAACTCTCTCTCCCTCTCTCTTTTTTTATGTAATACTGTTGATATTGCAGCGGAGGGATAGGGGGTGTAAAGTGTCTTTATGGAGAGCAATCTTTACAATTATCAATTCATGAGGAGAGTGCCAAATCTGGTTCACTATGTGCCGATATGGATTGGAACCATATGTTGAGCATATTTTGCTCAACCAATGTTGAGCAAAAAGCCACAAGATACCGTTTGCATATGAATGAATACTATTTAATAATAATACATGTAAGCGGATGATTGTCAAACTATTTGGGAGATAATCTGTAGATTTACATCCTTCAAATCTGGGTCATTTTTTTTGTTTATCGAGAAAGTGAAGTTTCTATGTGAATCGAATGCTCAGACATTCTCATTTATGATATCTTTAGTTCTTTTAGAAACGGGATTGAATGTGTTTGGGTGACATTTTGTAGTTATACCTATTTGAAATCTACTTTTTTTTATTTGCCAATATCAAAAAACAAGGAGAAGGTGTATTTTTTTTATGCGAATCAATTGCTCAGACCCCCCTCCCCCCAATATATGATTCTTTATTTCGTTCTAAAATTATAATTTAATAAATCTGTTTTGGAGTCATTCTATAGATATACACCCTTGAAAGTGAAATTTTTATGTTAATCCACTGCTCAGACATCTTTGGTTCGTTTTATAAAACTGATTTAATGAAATGGGTTTTGGGGAAATTCTCTACAGAAATGAGATTCTTTGTTAGTTTATTATTTGTTTTAATGAAATGAGTTTCTCAGTATTATTCAACACCGAGATCTGTTGTTTTTTTATATTTAAATCTGAATATCGTAAAACGAGTAACTGGTTATTCGTTATTCACCAATATCGAAAAACTAGCTACTTGTTTTTTTGTTACTCTTCAATATCGAAAAAAGCGTAGCTCGTATTGACTAATTACGAAAAAAAATTAATCAAACTAATTTACGGAAGAGTTTCGGAGCTGTCGTCGGATTTTAAATGTTTAAAAGAGTTTCCGACCTATCAACACATGCACGTACGTATACATCGTTTTTGATACTTATTAGGCTTTCACCTTTCGGTGAAAGACTATTGTTATTACTAAGATTAATATTATTAAGCTTTCATATTACATATGAAAGCTTATTGTTTCTGTTAAGATTATTATTGTTATTTTTTTTTGTGTTTTGTCCACAAATCGGATTTCTCAGAATCTAACCATAGGATCGTTCTGAAACTTTTACTTATCCCCCCAAAAATGGGTGGTGGCTGTTGATTAAATATATTTTCAAAACGTTTTACGAATCCGAAATCACCGAATTTTACGAAGGAATGCATTTGACCTACAATGCTGTAACTCTGTGACTATTTGACCTATTTTACTAATTCTTTTTTCTTTGAGTATCTTGAAACATTTACTTCAAATCTGCAATTTCGGATTTTGGCATTTCGAAAATTCGTCGCTGTCATTTCGAACCGGAAGTTATTACCAATTTGACAACTTCTTTAATAGTTGTGCGATTTTCGTGAAATTAAGAATGTTAGTAGATCTTGTCAATGCGACTTCAATGATGTCCTTGGAAATTTTCTAAATTATCTCCCCTTGGTGAAATTAAAGATCAAATTTTTCAAAAAAATCGACGAAATATAGGTCAGATTGCCTTGAATTTTTTTTTCTGTACTAGCTAAGACAGTACTGATGAGTACACAAAATATGGAGTTTGTCGAGCAAACCGGAAGTGCCACCATCTCAAAATGTGAAAAGTCCATACGGCTTTTGCAATATTTTACTTAAAGACATAAGAGTTACATTTTCTGAATGCTTGAAGGAAAGCCTAAAAATCTATCGGTTTAGAATTTTGATTTAGGTCAACTGATGGACGCCATTTTGAAATGAAAATGAAAATTAGTGAAAAATCCACATTTATGGGCTTGAAAACATACACAATTGGTCGTGGCTTAGAGAATCTGTCTCCTATTACCGAAATTAATACATTTGAGGATAGCCTGGATCATGGTCGAATGTTTGGTATTTGAATATTTCAAAAATTCGAATTTCTCCTTTGATGTTTTCCGTGCCGACAAGGTTGTTTTCGAGTTTAGCTGGTTTTGATTTCGCGCATGCGCTACACAGGAACCAACGGTACCATGAGTACTAAATTCCGGCGAGCAACTTTTCACGTTGGTACCTAGGCACCCTGAAAATTTCAAGGTGATACCTGCATTCGTTCAAGTCGTTTGTTCTTGAACGGCTTCCATGAGGGGAAAAAAGTGGAATTTCGCCGTGACACCGGCACCGATTGTCCGAAAACCATGAAATTTGGACACAATACGCCCATTACCACCCCGGACTCTGTGCTTTACCCCCATTTTGATCCCATTAAAAAAAAAGAGTTTTAGCAAAAAAACGATTTTCGGAATTTAATATTGGTTTTAACCCTGTAATACCCAGACATGATATATTATTATAATCCCTATGAAATATTTTAATTATTTACTGCTATAATATGAATTATCACTTATTCCCCGTTAAATAAATATCGGTCACCTGGTGCTGCTGTACAACTTAAAGGACACTGGCCTCAAGTCAATTTACGGAGAGAGAGAGAGAGAGAGAAATGGGGTTTAACGTCCACTCGACACAAACTAGGTCATTTCGGGACCAACATATGGTTTAATTTTATTTCAATAATTCGCTTGCGCGTAGGGGTCTTTAGCAGTGGGAGGAAACCGGAGGACCCGGAGAAAACCCACAAGGTTGGACAGGCGACCCTACTCCTTGCGTCAATTTACGGCTTCCATGAGGGGAAAAAAGTGGAATTTCGCCGTGACACCGGCACCGATTGTCCGAAAACCATGAAATTAGGACACAATACGCCCATTACCACCCCTGACTCTGTGCTTTACCCCCATTTTGATCACATTAAAAAGAAAAGAGTTTTAGCAAAAAAACGATTTTCGGAATTTAATATTGGTTTTAATTAATTTTGAAATTGGAAATGCAAAGAGATTTTATCGCCTCTTCCGTATGTGATAGGTATTGGTACTATACACATTATCCTTAAAAGACAATTTTTTAAACTGACCGTAACGATGCATCGACACTAGAAACCGAAATCGCCTATTTTGACCTATTTTGACTGCTGGGGTATCTTTCCGTACGTGACAAGGAGTAGGTCGCCCGTCCAACCTGTGTATTTTTTCAGGATCACCCGGTTTCCCCCCACTGCTAGACCCCTACGCGCAAGCGAATTATTGAAATAAAATTGAACCATACGTTAGTCCCGAAATGACCTAGTTTGTGTCGAGTGGTCGATCAACCCCATTTCGCTCTCTCAATTTTAGCACTCCTAACTCTAAAACTAAATGCAAGGAACGGGCCTATTTACAGAGGTCACAATTTTAACCTACATGCACACCTACATGATATACATATTATTATAATCCCTATGGGATATTTTAATTATTTACTGTTATAATGTGAATTATCACTTATTCCCCGTTAAATAAATATCGGTCACCGGGTGCAGCTGTACAACTTCAAGGACCTTGGCCTCAAGTGCATGGGACCAACTCTACATTTTCTGAAATGTCAATAAAAGCCCTGGAATGATTTCATTTAAAAAAAATAATCAGAAAGTAAATCTAGTTTTATTTATATGCTATTTGTTGCCAGAAAATATATTTTGTTACGAGTCTAATTCAAATTTAAAAATAAACAATGGGTCTGAGGCATATTTTATTGATATATAGAAATTAATGCAGTGTTCTCATTATGTGATAAAAGAGTGCCAGAAATGTCTCGAAATTCAGCCATTTGTGTATTTAGTATATCAAGTATATGCGTGTATTACAAAGCTCTGATTTGTGTGATTTGTGTGATTTGTGTACACCCCGCCCCCCCCCCCCTCCTCGTGTCACTATCATGTACATATCAATTCTGCTGCCAACCCACCCACGCGAACATGACTAAATTATGAAACATTGTCTAGTCGTTTGTATGTTACGACAAAACGAGGCCAGCGTGGCTCATTTGCTGCAGAACGGAAGGCCTTGCAAGGATTAGTGTCTAGTCGTTTGGATGGTACGAAAACCCGAGGTCAAAGTGGTTCCCCGTTGGCAGTGGTGAAGTATGGAAGGCCTAGCAAGGATCTGTGTCTAGTCGTTTCGATGGGACGAAAAACGCCCGTCCCCTCGTCCATGGTACAAGGATTAGTGCCTAGTCGCTTGGATGGTATGCAAAACAGAGGTCCCCGTTCTCTCCCTTTGTCTGTGGTTCTTGACCGAAGGCCCGACAACTAACTTTGCGTGCAGTTTTTTAGGTAGGACGATAAATCGAAATCCTGTGTGCATATTGGCGTGCACGAAAAATAACCCTTTGCATTTGGAATTTTATGCACCCACCCCACCCTCGAACAACGCTTAACATAACATTTTGTTTTCACTACCTACATTGTAAAATTTGTTTGATTTCAGATGACTTAGCCCCGGTTTTTCACAGTGAAAGATTTTGATGAAACTTGACATGCATGTTTATAACCCAAAGATATGGTTCCTTTCGATATTTGCGCATATCGAATCGTAACTTCATGAATTATGGTCCCTGATTGTAAGAAAAATCACTTTATATTTCGCGTGTTCTCTATCTATCTCTCGGAAATGGAATATGGAAATACACAAGCTAGCTAGTGTATTACAGGTTGGTGGTGGTGGGGATGAGGTCTTCTATTTGCAATGATTTTTTGACTACAAAATATACGCTCTAACTCATTACTCAAACTACAGCAAAAAAAAAGCGGAACGGAAACCCCATTTTATATATTCTTACAATAGCAACGCACTTTGGGATTAACTTAGAAATGGTTCCACTACTGATGTCTTCCGCCTTACTCCTGCCACAGTAGTGGCTTGTCCTACGGAGTTCCTTTCCGCAAGTTTTTTTTAGTCAAATGACTACAAAAAGGTTACTGGCCTATGTATAGCTCCCTTAATTTACACATAAACTGACCTAAAACTGCACTGCACATATAATAAACCAATTCCCATTGAAATAAAGGTGAAGCCGTACCGCATAATTATATGATTTGATGAAACCCAACTGCTACCTGAAGTTTCTCGCCTATCGAAGTTATAATATCCGCCGGTGTCATGGCGGCTCGCACATTATAAGAATCATTGCTTTGAAAATTTAGAACGCATTAACACAAAGAAAAACTGATGGGTAACTAGTTTAGTGGTCCAGTCTTCACTATAATTTGTGATAGAATTACTTATTTAAAAAAAACTGAATGATGTAAAAATAAAAATGGTTGGAGTGCCCAAGTTTAGATTTGTCGTTGATTTCATAAAGATGTTAGGATATAGAACGTTAAATACTGTGTGATTCAACATGGCGGCCGAGGGGTTTAATATGATATAAGTACGAAATACATGTACATGTAGTACCAAATGGTTTATATGTATGAGAGTCAAGGTTTGGACTAAATGTCTTGGGGAAGTAGGGGGCGACTAGCATGTGCCTCTCTTTAGTGGACCGATGTGAGATTGCCCATTGTATTAACTGGACGGGTAGGCCTATTCACCTTCAGTTATGTGTCAATGTCAAATAAGCGGCTTCTTATCAACACGGTCGGCTCTGGGCCGGTTTAATTCTACGTATCTCTCGTAGCTGAGAGAAAAAAGATTTTTTAGCCCAGAGAATAACTTCCGTCAGAGTGGTTGTTGATTCATAGATTCTAATAACCCCTTTTGAAGTTTATATGAAAGCTTTGATATCTGCTATGCAGATCTAGTTATTTATTTTTTTTATTGGGGGAGCCTATTTCTCAGCAACTATAAGAGATAGAGGTCTGAAGTTTGGTTTTCTCTCGGGGAAACTGGGTGGTGGTTAGTTGATAAATGTAAAACTAAATTTGTGCGCATAGCGGAAATGCGTCAAATCTTTAACGTGCACGAAAATTGAAAATCGGCCATTATTCTCTTAATTCTCAATGGATTCTTCAGATATTTACATTTTTGGATAGCTGGAGACATTTCTGAGCCAATAGCAGTTCAAAACTGTGGTATTTAGAAACTTCGTCGCTCTCATTTTTTTGGTGAAAAATGGAAAATTTTCTAAAATTTTTATTTTTGGGAATTTTGAAATTTCAGTTATATTTTGGATAGCTGACATTAATCCGATTCCAACAATATAAGTTTTGTTCTGAAATTTTAATTTTGATTTTTCACTTTTTTTCGCATTTTGGTCAAATCGTAGAGTTCTTATTTTTTTAAAACGGCCCCAACGATTTTTCTGAAACTTCAGGAATATAAAGTCGAAGGACCAAACCAGACCATGAACTATAAATGAAAATCCTCTAATCACCGGAAGTAGTCAAGAAAGGTATCCAAACTTTGACAAAATTGTGAAAAATGGGTGCCTGTGCGGAAAATGCGATGTATCAATTGTGTTCTTGTCGTTTAGTTAAAGTTTTATATCGTTTAATAGCCAATTGAATTGTACTTCAGCGACAAGTTTCTATCAAAAACTAAAAATGTTGTGTGACTTTGAAAAGTAAGGTATTTTGCGATTTCGAGCAACTTTAGACGCATGTTTCTCGGAAACGCCGACAACGATTTTTTTAAAACTTTCTCAATCGAGAGATAAATGGGTACTCTGTTGTGTGAAACCACTGTATCATTTTTTGAAATGTCAGGGGTAGCCGAAAAAAGAGAATGAAAATCGAAAACGTCGTATTTTTACGATTTGGGGCATTTTTAGAGGTCTATTTCTCAAAAAGTCAACATAATATTTTTTTGGAACTTCTTCTACAGAGAAGCCTATCAGTAGTGTTATATATAAAACCATTGTACAACAGTTCCAAATTTCAGGAGTAGCAGCACAAAGGGATCGAAAATTGAACACTTCACCTTTCATTGTTAAGCGAAACATAAGAGGGGATACAATCTGGACGTTTTGTCAACGTATAGAGCCAATTCAAGAGTGCTTTTATCAGTGATGATATTTGAAATGAAATTATTTCAACTATGAGGGTTTTCTTCTATCCAAAATATGGGTTTAGTGACCCTGTGTGTAATAATTAGTCTTTGAATTAATATTGTTGCTTCTTTGTCAAAATTATCTTATACCGGTAATCATCTGGATAGAAATCGACGGCTCGCGCTGTTTATAAGAAAGTCCAATTTGTTAAGCGGTTGCAGTAGTATCGTACAGTAGTATCGAATATTGCACATGTGATAATAGGCATGACGCTGTTTGAGCATGGACTCTATCTGTAATTAATATTAAATTTTTATTAGTGACGTCAAATCTTTAATGTGCACGAAACCAGAAAATTGGCGATATTTCATTGAATATTCAATCAATTTTTGAACCAGTTACATATTTGAGTAGCTGACATGAACGCGATTCCGAAGTCCCGTGTACACATTGGTGTGGCCGTAAAAGATCCCTTGGCGGTTGGAATTCTATATAAAAGAAGACTAGTGCCGCTGTACGAGCATGTTTAGAGGTCCTTTTTCTCAAAAAGGCAATCTAATATTTTTTGGGGAACTCCTTCTATAGAAAGCCTAATTGATATATTTGAATGAAAAGAGAGAGAGAGATGGGGTTTAACGTCCACTCGACAGAAACTAGGTCATTTCTGGACTAACATATGGTTTAATTATTTTATTTCAACAAATCGCTTGCGCGTAGGGGTCTTTAGCAGTGGGAGGAAACCGGAGGACCCGGAGAAAACCCATGAGGTTGGACAGGCGACCCTACTCCTTGTCACGTACATTTCAATGATATATGAAATGAAATGAAATGGAGTTTAACGTCCTACTGTTCTGCTCCTAACCTGGGCTAATGAAGACGGGCATACGCCATACAGTGTGCTATGAGGGAAATTTTGCCCGGACAGCGGCACTACGGCCTACTCTTATATCGAATTCCAACTGCCAAGGGATCTTTTACGTGCACGCCAATGTGTACACGGGACCTCGGTTTTTCGTCCCATCCGAACGACTAGACAGCTTTCCTTGTCAGACCCTCCGTCCTGCATCACTGACAAGGGAGAACCACGCCGGAAAATCTGGATGAACTTTCTCGGCCAATAGTTAGAAAGGTACGAACAATTAAGGTATTTAAACAAATGGTTACGAACGAACATAACACTATAGACTTCTATGATAAGACATATAATACATGTTTAATATATATATAAATGAAAATGTCCTACGCTAACAAATAATGAAATATGATAGTATCAGTAAATATAAAAAAACAAAGAAGTCGCGAACATCCTGGCTCTTGACTGCTTCAGTTGTTTGATCCTGGACTCTGTCTGTAATTAATAGTAAACTTTTACATGTTAGTGACGTCAAATCTTTAACGTGCACGAAACCAGAAAATTGGCGATATTTAACTTTTGAACCAGTTACATATTTCAGTAGCTGACATGAACGCGATTCCTAAGTCCCGCATACACATTGGTGTGACTGTAAAAGATCTTTTGGCAGTTGGAATTGTATATAAGAGTAGGCTAGCGCCGCTGTACGTTCAAAACATTCCTCATGGTCCATTCCGATCCGAATGGTGTTAAACTCCATTTCATTTTACATTGATATTAATATCTATTGCGACATTGCTTTTCGTCCATTTCGCGAAACTGTTCTTTTTCCATTTCGCGTAGATCAACTTTATTTTTCGATTTCCTTCTATCGTAATGTGCATGCAAAGAACATGTCAATATTTGAGTTATGCAAATGTGTGTTTTTATTTGGTGGGCGGGGAGGTGTGTGTTTGTTTAGGGGGTGAGAGGTGGGGATAGTCTTTTGTCATGGATCTGGCGATCGTGTGACGCCTTGGCACGATGAAAGCCTTCAGTCTTGCAAGCAAGTCTAGTAACTTTAATTGTTTTGTACAAGTTTGGTCCGTTTGTTAAAAGAGAAAGGACATTCATGATTTTTAACATAAATGATTTTCGCTGAATACTGTAAACCCGTGGAGCAATCTAGACACTTAACTTAGGAATGGTTTATATGTCAAAACATCTTCGCCTTTCAGAGGAGTAGTGCACAGGGCAGTGTCTATCCGCAAATGTGATGGCTGTAATAACTTAATACATATACATATCCAAATGCATTAGCACAACCGTAAAGCTGCACGATGAAACGATGAAAGGTATGCCGAAATATGTATACGTATATACATATGTGCATGTATATCCGATATCTGCGCATATTGTGATGGATGCAATAACGTGGTTTATATACAAATGTGCATGTGTATGTTTTTTGAAATAATCTAATCTATTTTACACAAAATTGCTTCGGTTATTTTCAGTTCAGACAAACATCAGTTTAGGGGCTTTTGCGTGGAATTTTGTCACCACAACCGTTCTACAATACATTACACATGATTTTCAACTTAGAATAATTTTGATATAATGTTGTGGTCTGTGGTGTCTGTACCACAAGGGTTACACAAGATATTAGACTCAGAAGATAGTTTTGGTCTGTGTTGTTTTTGCACCACAACAGTTCCACAAATTAAGGGACTTAGAAAAAATCAATTGTTGTGGAGGGGGTCTACAGGCTTCTGCCGATTCTCAAATCCAGTTTCTGGGAATAAATATTGTTTAGAAAAAAAGACCAGAGGTCAAAACATTCTATAATGATTACGTGAGCGGAAGAATTTAGCCCTAACAGCGGTGTTTCCGCGATGCTGTTTTTTGTTCTACCCAAACGACCAGCCATCTCTTCTATGAAATATGGACGTAGTTTTCAGTAGATATATAGTTAGGTGCACACACCACTGACTAAATATAAAAGGAAGTCATGGAACTCGAATGCTTATATTCTGTGAAATTATCAAGTATACTTTTCACTGGTTTCGTTTTAACATAACCCAACATAAGAACACAATGTTAATAATTAAACGCTGGACAGATTTTAACTAGAAAATTACTTTCAACGTTTTTAAATTGAGTTTACCGGATATTGACAATTTCCAAATTGTATTTTTCATACAAGCGACTTTCAATTTTAAGTAAAAACCGTTTCTTATAATTTGTGTTGAGAAAGGTTTATACAGAAGATTTGAGTCAAAAACTTTTCGGGCCATTAGCAATTTCAGCGACGGCCAAATTTGCAGATGCTAGTTTGCTCCTAATCATAGCCTGCGATTGGGGCAAGCAAATGGGACAGAGAGAGAAATTTTGAAAGATACATGGTCTCTAGCGTCAATTTGGCGCTTATCTAGGGTAACTGGAGGTCACTTTGCTAAAACACATTTGTCGGAAATAGGTCTGTCATCGGCTACAATATCGAAAAACATCTAGATTTTTAGCGCCTAACGAAGCGAAGACGATAGCAGTCGGCTTACCTAGAGCAATCGATATCCGCGTACATGATCACCAGCGGCAGAGCGCAACACCCTATCATCGTAGCGTTCTACAGGCCCGGGCTAGGATCCCGTTTACCTGCTGGGGCCCAAATACCCTGACGGTGATGAGAGCCTCAAACGGATCGAGGACAGGCAGCTTGCATATAGTTTTTAATTCACCAATTATTTTTAGACAAAAGTGGACTGACAGAATCAAATGCTAATCCTACCCACGTCACTACTACGTACCAACATTCAGAAAAGTCACTGTTTTTCTTCTAATTTACGACCAAGTAACAATGTATTTTTTAAAAAATTAATCTATATTTAGAAACATTACTTAGTATACCTCTAGGACCCTATAGACTGCGGGCAGCTGGGGCACTTGTCCAGGAGACCGGAGCCTACAGGGACCCGGAGGTATGCCGATTAAAGTTTTTTTAAAACACTGATATAAAATTAATAAAATAGTACACTGTTACTTGATCGTAAAGTAGAAGAAAAGCTTTGTCCCCGCCCACACCTGTAAAACGAGAGAGAGAGAGAGAGAGTATGGTACGTTTTATTTAAACAATTCGCTATTACAGTGGGGAGAAACCTGAGGACTCAGAGTAAATAAATCCACAAGGTTGGACAAGTGGCTTAATCCCTTGTTAAGTATGGGTTTGGAATCGAAGCCACGATATTTGAATGTATAACACATCTTGTAACCTAAAGCGCTCGCGTAAGTCCATTGAACTACACAACCCCTATATTGAATGACAACGGGTGCTTGTGCTCATTTTATTTAAATATTAATTAAATGGTTCTACTTGATTCAGCATCAAGTGTTCCGGGTACTAATTACAGGCGCTTTATAATTGCCATCTTTGAATTATTAAACTTCAGTTCAATAACATATATTGTTTTATGGTGTTGTCATCGGGGTTTATATATATGTATCTATTGTTGGAGAATAACGACATAACTTTGTAATAGTATTTTTTTTTTAATGCAACAGAACATGTCAGTTGAGAGCAAACAAGGTAAGTTTAGTATATTAGCATTCCGTTTATTTATTTATCAAAAAATTCAACTTTAAATATTTTGACTACATGCTTCATAAACCTTAAGGAAATACGATTTATTTTAAGTAATGTAACAATTTGTTAGTGATAACAGAGGTTAGTTTAATAAATATATAGTTTATTTACAACGGGAACAGTGTATCACACATCTACATAAATACATCAACTCAGACAAATTTTATAATCAGTTGATTGCAGTGTATGTAATAAGGCATAGTTGTAATTAAATTGGGGGGGGGGGGGGGGCTTATGTCGATTTTTCAACTCAGAGCAATTAGATCCAGTCATTTGCAAGTGTGCTTATGTCGATCATATCAGTAACTGAGGACAACTGAATTCGGAGCATACATGTCGACTCGCAACTGATAGCGATTACACTTAACACGTGACTATTCATTATTCACCACGTGATCAACAAAATGGCGAATACCTTAGAAATGAAATACGGTTTAACGTCCTAGTAGCATGTTTGGTCTTGCCACAATTCTATTAATTCAACATTTGAAAAGTGGGTGTCTTCGTTTTCTTCCATTTCACTTATTTATAAAGTCACATAAAATGATATTATTTCAATGGAAACAAGTTGACGCCAGTTGTAAGAACGCTCATGTCAATGGCAACAGATCCCACTACACAGTTAAAACAATAGTGTTACTTTACACCTGTACGAGTGGCAACTGAGCTGCCGTTAGTAATAGCGTATATAAGCACTTCATTGAGTGCAATTAATTACACTTATTTTAGGATATGGGAAATCATCTAAAAGTATAAATGTCCTCTTTATACCGTGAAATTATATCTAACGAAAGGGTGTACTTATATCCTCTTAAATTGTAAACCACCGGGTATAGATATATCTTCTGAAAGTGTAATTCAACCCTATTTAAGATATAGATATATCTTCTGAAAGTGTAATTCAACACTTTCTGGGATATTGGTATATCTTCTGAAAGTGAAATTCAACAGTATTTAGAATATAGCTATATCTTCTTAAAGTGTAATGAAAACCATATATAGAATGTAATTGAACACTAAATAAGGTATCAGTACATCTTCTAGAAGTGTAATGGAAACATAGCTCTGGCGTATAATATACACGTGTGTGGGTGGCAACTGAGTTGCCACTTGCTCTGATGTACATAAACACTTTCTTTGGTACCTGGTTTTAGTCCACAGAATTTTTAAAAGTGATCAATGGCTATAACCTCAAAAGTAATTATCGACTTCTTGATCTGATGAACATAAACATTGTATAAATTTAAAGGCACAAAGTGGTCAAAGGCAATAACACTGGAAGTTATTATTGAAATGTTGAAAATCAATATGCTGCCTTGATTAAACTGTTAATAACTGTCAAGTCATTTGGAAGTTAACTTTAGCCTTTAGATGTCCACAAAATCTTTCAAATTGATCATCAGTAACTATCAGAATAGTCGAAAATCAACCAGATTCTTCTTGTCATGAACATCAACACCATGTATAAATTTCAAGCCAATAAGATGATAACTTTAGCTTCTGATGGATGGACAGACGATGTCTGACAATATTATACAACCACATTTCAATGTGAGCGAAAAACAAAACCCATAAAATAACAATAATAGATTAAAGTAATTTACATAATACAAAACTTCAAATGGACATACTATTTCTCCACTTTTACATATTTCAGCCAGACGAAAAATCAACAAAAATAGAAATAGCAATCTCGTTTGTTTACATTATGATCAAATTAAAATTCAATGAGCATACCACTTGTCCACTTTTTTCAGCCAGGAGAAAAAAATCCTAAAAAAAAAAATAATAGCAATATTATGTTTTTTTTAGGTAATAATCAAATTAGAACTTAATGCTTTAAAACCTGTTCCTTTAAGACAACTTAAGGAACAAAAAATAGATGTGTTTTATTATAAGGTTACTCATCAAAAAATCAAGTTCCCATTTGGCGCCTGAAAGATTTACACCATAGCCATTTTAATTATATCATATGTAGCAATTCATAGGGATTATACCAATTTGTATTCTCCCCAACCAAAATTAACCTGTCCCCATATATTTTAGCCACATCTTCAACTGTTAAAGATCCACTTTGGGTTAGGCTTGGTGTAACCTTTAACGGCTTAAAGGTACCACATTTCAAAATATTAACAATGTCCTTAAGCTTTATTGGACTGTAAAAGCTTATATCAATAGAATCAATATTTTTTACGATTCTTAATTCATCTAAAAGCTCAGTTTCTCAAAAACTATAGCAATGTGACATTTGAAGAATTTTTAAGTTTACCATTTGGACAATTATCAATGTGAAAGAAAGCTCATTTGTGGCATATAAGTATGATTAATGATACAATATATTGATTGTAGGATAGTGTTACATGTCTTAGCCCTTCATGGGTTTTGACTACATATTCATCGATTTCATGCAATAACTGAGGTGTTCTACACTGAACCTTTCTACAAACAAATGACAAATTCTAAATTTCAGTCCTAAATTTCCAAATGTTTTGAATAATATTTCAGGTGGCAGACAAGACAAAAAAAAATGTTTTATGAAATTTCATCTCTATCGCATTTAACACATGTATACATGTGCAATGGGGGTAATTCATAGTCGAACCAACAGTGAAAAGTGCAATTAGTCATCATCAAAAAAGAGAAACTGATGTAATGCATAATTATTACAATACAAGATAAACATTTATGATTTAATCATGTACACATGCACATGCAAAAAGTTCAACAAAGAAACACAAAATAATAATATGCTTATTGGTTAGATATCTTTCAATTGGAAATAAAGGGAAATGATTCTAGGCAATGGGATAAGTAACTTTAGTTAATAACATTTCTTTTAATGTTCTTATTTCTCGATAACAATTGTAAAAAGGTGAATCATTGTGAAACAATTTCTTTGGATCCCGAAACCATATGCTGAACTTACACTGTCAAAGCTAGCCTACCACAGTTGTGCAAATAATATCGTAATCTGTGGTCATAGAAGACATTACACACAGTGCACATTTCACTCATATGTCACCGATTTCTTAATACTTTCAAAAACACTGATCAGCCTGGATGCTGGCTTGCGATTTGATTTCATTTCCAGTAGACAACACTCAATGTACTGGTAAAAGTTTGCCCCCTTTCTAGGATACTGAATGTTAAATACATAATATGAAGAAAGTAACTAATATACAGCATCAAGTAAATTGTCAAGGCAGAGTTACATTTATCTTTCCTACTGATGCTATCTATGTGTGTGGTTAGAATTGATTCCATCAAAATATCTTCCTTGGTTGAAATTACCTGAAATATATAAACATGAAATAATTATTGGAATTCTTAGATACCGGCACACATTTAGCAAACCTATTTGGGGAGAGAGGGACTTTTTTTTAGGGTGGGGGGGTATGGGGCATTACCATGTTATCATAGATAACATTGTGAGCACTGATGGTTTTGACTGCGAAATCAGCCTCGGTGGAAGCAGACACTAAGCTCTACGAACAAATTGATGAGTATTATTTAGTTTTCATTTTCTTCCTGCCACCCTTACAGGTTTGCTTTATGTTGACACAAGACAAATTATACACAGGCTTTAGTCATACTACATTAGGCATGTAAATGTACTAATATATACTTACTGGATATTCTGTGACATTGTTTTCACAATCTAATAAAGCTGGAAGAATGCTAGAAGAAGCATCAAGCATCCCCTTCTCTTTTTCTTTACTAGACATTACAATATCTGGAAACTTTTTTTTCATCTGGATAGCAGCATTTAATACACCTTGGGCATATTTCTTTACATTGGTAACAAACATTGTCTTATTGTTACAACTACTTCGAAATTCCATAATTTGTGCAAATTCACTTTCAAATACCTCAGGTAATTGCAAAGAGGGATATTTATCGATGACATCTTTCACGTTACAGGTAGAAGACAAGAAAGCATCTCTACGGGATTTGAATGATTTTTCATGAGACTTTCTATTCGATTTTAGTGTCGTCCATGGGTGTTGCTTCACAAAGGTAAACATCACTGTCAACTTCTATATTCCAGTGCTCTGCTTCGTTGTTTTTCTTTTTTTTTCTTGTTTTCAAAGTCAAGAGAGGAGAGAAATCTTGCATTTTTTAGTCTATTTATTATTGTTTGATGCCACCATCATGACCACTCCCAATTGATTCTGAAAGATGTGGATATTTCCTGATTATATTTATTGCGACTTCCGATATATTATTAAAATTGGATAATATGCATACTTCAAGATCATATCTTCAATGCAGCCCAAGAATTCGCATTTCAGTAACCAGGTCAATTTCTGCTTGTTGAGACACCCCTTTAGTTTTTTTAGAATATAAAGTTTCATCAAGAGTGAATGTACAGGGCCATGGTTCACTAATTCTTCTTGAACTGCTGACTGAATAATATGTGGTGCTACACACAGGAGTCATGCGTAATTGTTCATCTAATCTATGTGTGGTAATACACAGTTTTGAATCTTTTCTCAGGTCAGTGAGATTAGTATTAGCATCAATGTTATCATTCCACTTTGGATCAAGTATTTTATGTTTATTAAGTCGGACTTGGGCAAGTTGAACGCCTCTCTAAATTTCTCATCCAAATGGTCTTTAGAAGAGGACTGCGTAGTTATAACTATTGTAGAGTTTCCATAACTAACCAAAAATACTTTGTTAGGCCTACCTGCAAGCAGAAAAAATAACAGCAGGCTCATTCCGTGTCAATTCATCCCAAGGATTGGATCTGACCGTCTCAGATTTTGATGAAAATTGGTATACATTTTTGTTTAGCACCTTAAAGACGATATTTCAAATTTGAGCTTGATAGGAATTCTACTTTTAGAGATATGGTGCCTCAAAATTTGACATTTCCACAAAAGGGCGCATACAACCCCTTTTGTCTGAGGCTGGTATCAGCCTTGACAGTATTGCGAATACCCCTGTCTTTAGGACTCCACCGTGGGCTATATCTCCCCCAAAGATCGATTTCGATCTAACTCAACATAAAAAGAGAGATACTAGCTCTACGGTGTTCCAATCTCTCTTTAGAGAGTTAAGGTCTAAGTATGGTGATTATGCTCCTATTTACACAGATGGTTCTAAAGATGGTGATCGGGTAGCCTCGTCTACCGTGACGCCATCTGAGACCATTTCTGTGTGTCTTCCACCTGCTGCTTCAATATTTACAGCTGAGCTCCAGGCCTTGGAGTTCATACAATCCTCTTCATCTTTAAAGTATATCATCTTTACTGATTCTCTGTCCTCGCTTCAAGCAATTAACAACAAACAGCTTGAACACCCATTAGTAGCAGATGTTTATCATCTGCTATTATCATACGAGTTCAACAGTAAAGACGTCGTCTTTTGCTGGCTCCCCAGTCACGTAGATATAAGGGGGAATGATCAAGCAGATTTTGCTGCCAAAGCTGCTTTAGATCTTCCCCAATCACCCTTTTTAATACCATATAAAGATTTTAATTCGTGTATAAATCATTTTATTTATGACCGCTGGCAACGGTCTTGGGATTTTGCAGGCACAAATAAACGTCATCACATTAAGCCTCTCCTAGGAGATTGGCCCAACTCCTATAGAACCAACAGGAGGGATGAAGTTGTTTTGTGTCTCTCTCGCATTGGTCATACTTTTTTAACTCATATTTTCATTTTGAAGCGAGAGCCTCAACCGGAATGTGTTCACTGTCATGTTCCTTTGACAGTGAAACACATCTTGATTGAGTGCAAACATCTCAAGAACATTAGATCTAAATATTACCGTTGCCAGTCAGTACGTCAGCTATTTACTCAACCGGAGCTATATGACAAAGTGCTAACATTTTTAAAAGAGACAAACTTTTATAATCAATTTTAATTGTATATATTTAATCATGTATATCGTTTTAAATATTTATATATGTAAAAGATTTGTTATATTTATTTTTAATTAATATATTTTCTGTGATATTTGTTTTTATTTACATATATAAATTCATTTATGTGATATTGTTTTAATTTGTCTCAGATTCACCATATGTTTGGCGCAATATAGCCCGGTTGGAGCTGACGTGCCATAAAACCATATTTCATTCATTCATTCCACAAAAGGGGTGTGGCTACTACACTTCAGACCTATTGAATTCCCTTTCCAGCAGCCCTTCTAGCAGAATATGTTGGATTAAATCCATTGGGTGAATTGACACGAATGACCCACCACTATATGAAGCGGTCATATTTCCGGGCTTGCTACAAGACGCAAGTACAAATGTGCACACTACACTCATGCAAAAAACAATTTACACAAGTGGTTATTTACATAAATAAAGCCACCTAATGTGTGGAAAGCCATAATTCGAAGAAAACATTCCAGATTGTCACCTAACATGGAAATCGATAGGGTTAGTCCTTCCATGGTCCAAGGTGCGACAGCATAATTCCCACCACTTTATATGGGCTGTAAAAAAAGAGATATTTAAGAACTATTATGGGCATGTATCCTCAAATTCATGAACAAGTAAATGTGTGTAAGCAGTCATCTACGTTGCCATTATTCTGTCTGTGGTAAGCCCTGATTATTTGTTCCAAACGCTCAATTCAATGTCATTACACGCGATTGCTGTGAGCAAAGGGACATTGTTTTTTTGTAAAAGACATTTTAGGAAAACCTTACCCAAACTGTGTGAAATGCCCATATCGAAAGATCAAGCAAATAGGTGAGGTTAGTCCTACACACAATACCATGTTTTAACCACTTTTATAAAAATGGCAACTGGCTCATCAGATTGTTCGCAGTTATAGTTTGATTCATCATGCAAACAGATAGGCAGGAAATGTTTTAAATACTTTTTGGCAACCTTTTATACCACACTTCAAGTCAACGTTTCCCCCCCCCCCCCCGACATCATATGTGATTAATAATTAACAGGAGGTTTGGTGAATAAATATTGTTTAGAAAAAAAAAAAGCATTAGCCGCGTGATTTTTTTTGCCATTTGCGAGGGGCGCAAAAATTCAAAACCATGACGCAAATCTCGTCATTGCGTCCCTCTCACACAATCCCTGTGCTGTTCATCCTACAGATGTACAATACTGAATCATACATTTGCTTTACATTTTCCCAGATTTCGTGTTTTGTGAATTTAAGAAAATTATTGTTGTTTTACAAATTTCTAAACTCGCATCTGTCGGCGAAAGCTACCCACTCACTTTCATGTGTCGTTTGCCTTCTCTAAACGCTGGCTCCGCCACTACTTAAATATCATCCAATTATACAATTGTTCACATTAATATATAAAACTGATGTTCATTAATATATTATCATACATGTTGAACATCAACACAGAACAATACAGACGGCATTTTTCGGCGAATGCTACCCACTCACTTTCATGTGTTGTTTGCATTCTCTAAACGCTGGCTCCGCCACTGCTTAAATATCATCCAATTATATATTTGTTCACATTGTGTGCATTAATATTTAAATACTGATGTTCGTCGATATATTATCATACAGGTTGAACATCAACACAGAACAATACAGACAGACAGGGCGTCTCTGTGATTGCTTCATTGTTCTCCAAAAATTGGAATTGACTAATAAGTGTTCAATTAAATAGCTTTCTAGAGCTAATAGAAAACGAAACTTAGCCAAACATGGTCAATCTTCTAGCAGTGTTGATTTTAGTAGTGAGTATGGTCTGGATAGTTTCACCTAACTACATAAAGCTTTATACAGATAAGGTTGTAACATTTGCTGTAACTACCACGTCCCAGTCAAGAAGCACAATAGCGTGTGCTCTAGCATGCAAACTAAATCATCTTTGTATTTCATACGCTTTCCATCCAGGAAGGACTCAGTGCCTTCTTTACGACAGAGTTATTAACCGAGCAGACTCCACAAATGTTGATCTGGGCATCCAAACATTTACTTCTAAATTTGGTAAGTTCCATTTCCTCGTTCTTTAACAATTCTGGCCAATTTGACCACTGTTGCCACCGTACTTCCCAGTGTCATGTGGCTCTACCAATCAAAGATAACTCTAGATTTGTCACTAATTGTTCTGATGTCGCTCTGCTAACTGTTATTTTGTAAAGTTTGTTGTCACGCGGCTCTGATATTTGTTATGCTCTACGGTTTCTTGTTGTGTCGCTATGGTATGTTATACTGTTAGGTTCGTTCTCATGTCACACTGGTTGTTCTCGTGTCGTTATGTTATATTATAAGATTTGTTCTCGTGGTGCGATGGTATGTCATATTGTAAGGTTTGTTCTCATGTTGCTATGTTATACTGCAAGGTTTTTTTCCCAGCTCTAGTAGGTTATACTGTACAGTTTGTTCTCATGTCGCTATGGTATTTTACATTGTAAGGGTAATATTATATTATATAAAAATGCACAATCAACGTAAAACATATATTATAAATGAAATGATATGGGGTTTAACGTCCTACTGTTCTGCTCCTAAACTGGTGGGTGGGCTAATGAAGACGGGGCATATATTATATTATAAAGAAGGACAAAATAAAAAAGTATATTTGTTTATATACCCCCCCCCCCCTGGGGTGTAAGGGGTAATAAGAATATACCCTTCGTATGTCCTGCGTGTCGTAAAAGGCGACTAAAAGGATCCCTGTAATGGGGCAACGTGTTTGCCGTGTCGGTGGAGAGTAGAATCTTGGTAATTGAGTGGGGATTTGGCTTGCGAGCCTTTTCTCTGCAACACATTACTTTGGTCCATGGTTTACCTAGACGGGAGGTCAGAGTGGCCCACTCTGATCAATCGGCTATGGTCGTTTTAGCTCTGTAGAATGTGCCTTTTCCAATTTAATGCTCTGTTGTTTATTCACCTACCAAGCAATTACCTACCTTTGTGACCTTAGTGTCGTCTACAGAGCGGCAGGGAAGTAACCTGGGGGACGACGAGGGGTGAATTTAAATAAATAAGTTCATGGATTTCCCAATCCCCCCCCCCCCCACACCAACAAGTGAACGACAAAAACAGAAACGTCCTAATCCAGAGGACGTTTCTAATATATTTAAAAATAAAATGGCAAAGTCACAAGCACCTATATCCTCACTTTTAATCGTCCCGACATACCGAAGTCAATCAAGGCAGGTTATTTAAATATACCTGTTGATTCTTATATTTCCAACCCTCTTCACTGCTATAAATGTCAGAAATTTAGACACAGCAAGACCATCTGCAGGGGCATAGACATCTGCGCTCGTTGTGGTCATGATGGCCATGAGAGCGCTGTCTGCCAGGCTGAGGTTTGCTGCGTTAATTGCAAGGGGAAGCATTTTGCTCATTCTCGTGAATGTCCGACATGGCAGAAAGAGAAAATAATTTTGATGCTAGGAAGCAAGTAGAATTTACTTCACTCATTCCCATTGCACCACAAGGGAAATCCTTTTCGAGTGCAGTTAAAGTATCTACTAAATCCATATCTGTTCACACAGACATAACCTGGCCTTATAACCAGAAAAAAGCCTACACAATCAGATCATGTAAAAGGGGTCTCGAGCTCCACTAAGTGATCGAGTCGATGCACTAACGATTCCCAATACTCCAACCCAAAATGGCAAGAAGGTTCCTCCCTTGCGCTCCTCTAAAACTGACACGACTGATTCCAGTTCCATCTGCTAAGGAGACAATAGTGCATTCAAAAAAATATCAAAATCTTTTAAAATTTCGACAGAAAGATACAAAGGGTTCAAAAAACCCTATCACTCTCTTTAATAAATATGGGGATGATCTGATGGACGACATTACTGTAGTGGATGTCCATATGAACCCACTCAGTAAGCCGGCAATATTTAAATTTCCCTGACAATGCTTAATTCCATTATTCAATTATTCAATGGAATTGTCGTGGTTTAAAACCCAATTTTAATGAAATTCAATTATTAATTAAAAAGTACAATCCTTTAGCTATTTGTTTACAGGAAACGTTCTTAAAGAATTCTGACACCTTGTCTTTTAGACATTTTGTCGGTTACCATCATCACTCAGTTGGTGATGGTAGAGCTCATGGGGGTGTTTCTATTATTCTAAATGGAGATATCCCTCATGGCTAAGTCACCATCAAGTCGCCTTTACAGGCAGTTGCAGTTAGGGTGACTTTGCATATCCCTATAAAACTCTGCTCTGTATATCTTCCATCAAGTTTACATCCTAATCCCAGAGATCTTGATGACCTTGTTGCAAAACGTCCTCTCCCGTATATTAATACGGGAGACATCAATGGTCATCATTCACTCTGGGGTAGTCCAGATGATCACAACAGAGGTAAACAAATAGCGGACTTCATCGACATTAATAATTTGTGTTTATTAAATGATGACTCGCCTACTTATCAACATCCTGTCACAGCTTTTTTTTTCTTCTCTAGATCTCACCATTGGCTCTCCGGTCCGGTTTCAGGATTTTGCATGGAGAGTAAATGAAGATCTATGTGGTAATGACCACTTTCCTATCTTGATTAATAATAATGGTCCCTCTCCGGTCGAAAGACCCGAGAGGTGGAAGTTGCATAAAGCTGATTGGACTCTCTTTGAATCTCTTCTCTTTTGATACAGAGGAGTTAGAAGATGCAGATAAGCCCATGGCCTTATTCACTTCAATTCGTCAAAATGTAGCTGAGCAGGCGATTCAAAAAACCAGGACTGAACCAAACTGACGATTGCAAATCCGCTTTAAAAGAGCGTGATCGTATCCTAAGACGACTAAAGAACCATCCTTCCATGGAGAATATTGCGGCATACCAGATGGTCCGGGCGAAGGCCCGTAGAACCATAGGTCAAGTAAAGAAGTCTTCATGGCAAGGTTACGTCTCTAGGATCAATTCCCGTACAACATCCAAATCGGTATGGGATAGGATTCGTAGGATTAAAGGTAAAAGTGGTGCATTATCAGTTAATCATCTAAATGTTGATAATTCCACCTTAACAACATTTCCTGATATTGCTAATTCTCTGGCCAGTACATTTTCATTTAATTCATCATCCAATTTCTCCTTCAATGCCTTTCTAGGCATTCGAACAGCAGGAGAAAAGGCGACTTAATTTCAAGTCCTGCAATGATGAATGCTATAATGATACTTTTTCCATTGCAGAACTTCGGGATTCGCTAAAGCGAGCTCGGGACACTCCAACTGACCCAGATGAAATACACTACCAAATTCTAAAACATTTACCCTTTTCCACTCTCTTAATTTTATTGGAGCTTTTTAACCAGATTTGGGTTGATGGGAATTTTCCCCCTTCGTGGCATGAAGCCACAATAATTCCCATCCCTAAACCGGGTAAAGATCATACGAATCCTACCACCTATCGTCCGATCGCTTTAACTAGCTGTATTTGCAAAACCATGGAGAGATTGATCAATGGAAGGCTTGTTTGGTAACTCGAGTCCAACAACCTCATTACTGACCTCCAATGTGGATTTCAGTCCCAAAGGAGCACTCTTGATCATCTCGTTCGATTTGAAACGTTCGTCATGGACGCTTTCATCCAGAAGCAACGGTATCATTCGCGACCTCCATCACCTCGGCCTACCAGGTAGCTTACCTATCTTCATTACAAATTTCCTGGAAGATAGGTCATTTAAGGTACGACTGGGGTCAATATTCTCTGACCCATTTCCTCAGGAAATGGGGGTTCCACAGGGAAGTATTTTATCTCCAACTCTTTTTGCGATAAAAAATTAATACTATCCCAGCGTGGCTTAAACCAGGTACAAACGGTGCTCTTTAGGTTGATAACTTTCAGATGTGCTATGCGGATAATCGAACGTAAGTTGCAGCTTTGTTTGAATTCTCTTCAACAATGGGCAACCGAAAATGGATTTCGTTTTTCGAAATCCAAGACTGTCTGCATGCAGTTTGCATCCTTATCCAGATCTTCTCTTGGATGGCAACCGCCTTCTAGTTGTGGATGAAACCAAATTTCAAGGGCTGATATTTGATAAGAAATTGTCATTTATCCCCATTGAAAACCTAATAAAGAAATGTCTGAAAGCCCTCAACATATAGAGAGTCTTATCAAATACTGACTGGGGAGCAGACCGTTAGGTCTTCTTCGGATTATATCGAGCATTAATAAGATCAAAACTCGATTATGGGTGTATTGTGTATGGGTCTGCCCGCGAGTCTTATCTCAAAGAGCTCGACACTATACACAACCAGAGACTTAGAATCAGTTTAGGAGCATTTCGTACATATCCAGTGGACAGTTTATACGTCGAGGCGCACGAGCCTTCACTGCACAACAGACGTGATCAACTGGCCATGCAGTATGCTACGAAAATAGCATCTTTACCAAACCATATTTCATTTAATACCATATTTGGACCCTATCATGAGCATTTATATATGCTCAAGACTACAGTTATTCCACCATTCGGTATTCGCATACAACCCCTTTTGTCTGAGGCTGGTATCTTTAGGACTCCATCGTGGGCTATATCTCCCCCTAAGATTAATTTCCATCTTACACAACATAAAAAGAGAGATACTAGCTCCACGGTGTTTCAGTCTCTCTTTCGAGAGCTAAGGTCTAAATATGGTGATTATGCTCCTATTTACACAAGATGGTTCTAAGGATGGTGATAGAGTAGCTTCGGCTACAGTGACGCCATCTGAGACCATTTCCGTGCGTCTGCCACCTGCTGCTTCAATATTTACAGCTGAGCTCCATGCCATTCTTCGGGCTTTGGAGTTCATTCAATCATCACATTATTACAGCACATCATCTTTACCGATTCTCTGTCCTCGCTTCAAGTAATTAACAATAAACAGCTTGAACACCCATTAGTAGCAGATGTTTATCGTCTGCTACTATCTTACGAGTTGAGCAGAAAAGACGTTGAGTTTTGCTGGCTCCCCAGTCATGTTGATATAAGGGGGAATGATCAAGCAGATTTTGCTGCCAAAGCTGCTTTAGATCTTCCCCAATCACCCTTTTCAATACCATATAAAGATTTTAAATCATGTATAAATCATTTTATTTATGACCGCTGGCAACGGTCTTGGGATCTTGCAGGCACAAATAAACTTCATCACATTAAGCCTCTCTTAGGAGATTGGCCAAGTTCCTATAGAACCAACAGGAGGAATGAAGTTGTTTTGTATCGCTCTCGTATTGGTCATTCTTTTTGAGCTCACATTTTCATATTAAAGCAGGGGCACAGATTCGTGGTACAAATTCACGGTAAGGATTCGAGGGGAGGTAACACAGGTGACGAATTGGGGATTACTCAGCGCGTGTTACAATATTTTAAATAAAAACAAACTGTTCATATTAGACTCCACATCAAGACAAACTATGCCAGTAGCTAACACGTGGCGGTCAATTGAATACAAACATTCTATAGGGTAAGCTACGGATAAACCGGTAAAATGATTCAACAGACAAGGATTCCATAACAGCTAACCTCCAACTTAATAGATATTAGTCTATCATCATATTCAGTTGTTCAGAAAACAAAAAAGATATTCAGGTCCTGTAATAAATTTAAGACAAAACATACGTTTTGTATTTCAACAAGCGGTTTACATTAATATACTACAATTGATCTATAAGGTATGTAATCTGCCACTAAACAAATACGACGTCAATAGCCAACAGACCGTTTGACATGCTGTAACATGAAATAGACATTCCATTCATAATAATAGAAACAATGATCAACACGTGCCCACAACAGATCAATAAAAAAATAACCACTACAAAAAAACACTTATCATTCAGGACCCACATAAGATCAAAGACCCTTCCAACACTAGAAAACCACTTATCCGAAACTCCCCTCAATAGAAAAGTAAATAAACCCAAACTCCCCTCAATAGAAAAGTAAATAAACCCCTGCCCGGTGCCTTCTATACTACTCAGCTGGCTGTATGAAAAATAATCTTAAGTTTACATAACGAATAACAACCAGCTGGCTGTATGAATAACAATCTTAAGTTTAAACATGCGTTATTCAAGAGCTAAATCTGCCTATTGCAGGTCTTTCTTTAGGCCTGAAATGTTTTCTAAATAATTAGACATTAATTAACTTATCCAGGCCATAATCAACTCTCGATGACATCGGATTTCTCCGATATTAAATAGATTAGAGCAGTTCAGCCATATTTTGATTGAAGCAAAAAATGGAGGAGCGAGACGTAGCTTCGAACCTTCAAAGGCTTATATCTTCGCTCGAAATAGAGTAATTTGAATGAAATCTTCAAATTATTCATTATCGTTTTTCGAACTATTGTAGCACGAATGGCTAGCTCTTTATCTAAATCTTACATAATACATATTTAAATAACGAATAACAACCAGCTACCTGTATGAACAGTAATCTTAAGTTTACATAACGAATAACAACCAGTTAGCTGTATGAATAACAATCTTACGTTTACATAACGAATAACAACCAGCTGTATGAGTAACAATCTTAAGTTTAAATAACATCCTACTGGTTGTATGAATAACAATCTTAAGTTTAAATAACGAATAACAAACAGCTAGCTGTATGAATAACAATCTTAAGTTTAAATAACAAATAACAACCAGCTGGCTGTATGGATAACAATCTGATGGGGCATCCTGAATACCACAATTATGAAAAACACGGCAGTCTATTTTATTTAATACTAGCAGGATACCCGGCTTCGCTCGGGGTTCATAACTCCGAAACCGGAAGTGGTAGACTAACGCCACCTGGCCTATGTTACTCCCCGGTCCGAACTACCCCTATACCCCAAATTTCAGACTCGGGGCAGACCTAGTGTAGCCGCCAACCCCGAACAGACAGACAAACGACAGTCACAAATATTAGTATAGATGAATACCCGAATCTTTTTCTTAAGGTTGACATATTTTTTCATATACAGCCAGAATTTCATTTTACTAACTTTAGTTATTTGAATTGAATTATTAATTCACTGAAGAAGCAAACTGTAAAGATTTATAAAAGCTTTTAGCTAGTTTTTGTATGACACCATTAGTAATTAGTAATGCACCGAAGAAGTAAATTGTAAAAATTTATAAAAGCTTTTATATTTGATATTTATAAATACATGTTGTTTAGTTTGTTTTATTACCTCTAGAATGTTTTAAAATGTTATAAATACATATTGTGGTTAGCTTGTTTTTGTATCACACCAATATAATGTTATATTAATAAATACATATAAATAAATACTTATTATTTATCGTGTTTTGTATCACACCATTATGTATCATTATGTCATTGATTCAACTGGCGTGGTTCCGATTCCCCGGTTGTACGTGACCAGGAGAAGGGTCCTAGGTTTTCTCCGGGTCCTCCAGTTTCCGCCCATTGCTAAATACCTTTACGCTCAAGACAATTATTGAAATAAGATTGAACCATGTGTTAGTCCCTAAAAGACCTAGTTTGTTTCGAGTGAACGTTTTTACACCTCTCTCTCTCTCTCCCACACACCATTATAATGTTATATTTGATATTTCATAAATACATTATTGTTTAGCTTGATTTATTTGATATTTTATGAATACACTATGCTGGAATAATTATATTAGTAATAGCTAATTCACAAACGACTCAATACTAATTTTTAAAAAACGTGTTGAATGGACTGAGAGGCGTTACGACTGTCGTTCAATTTGGAATGTTCACCGAATATAATTGACTAGAGATTACATTGTATATAAATCATGTTATATACATTCCTGTTATATAATATTTTTTTAGACCCGTTTTAGTCTATATTAAGATTCCAAAGAACAGAATCATTCGCCATATAAGGCAATGCGAAATTGTCACTGATTAATATTTCATAATAAAAATTTATTCGTTCTAAGGACATTCTTATTTCCGACATTCCCGATAAAGAGATATAAGAAAAGAAAGAACCCTGAGCGGACCCAGTCAGAAAGTGCAGTTTGTCGCATGTTACATATAAATAGTAAGTTTCTCTTTAATAAAGGGCATGGTAATTGTGCCTTTTCCGATTTTATAACATTTATATATATATATAATATAATGGCATATCGGTAGTAATCTAATTGCATATTTGTTAAGCAAAGTTAGTATATTAAAGACACATGGTATGTTTATATGTATAAACGACCATTATTAAAATGTCAGCAATTTCCGTTAATTACGTCTAGAGTTATGGCGCATGTGGCACTGTGTTGAACCTTGTGAATGCTCTAACGACAACAGTTATAATCCATTCTGTATGGAATTTATAAGCATTATTTAAATGAGAGACACGTAGAAGTCTATTGAATTTCAGCAATTTCCGTAAATTGGTTCTAGAGTTATGGCTCTTATTTCACTTTGTCGGACATTGTGAACGCTCGAACAACAAAAGTCATCATCCGATCTGTACGAAATTTATATGCATTAAGGCCCTTGTTTCAGTTTGTAGCACCTTGTGTACCGTTAAAGAACCGCCAAAATGATTTACATATTGTGGGCGTATGTTTCCCTGCCTGGCAACCTATATTTATACTACATTATCACAACTGTTACATTAATAACAAATATCCAGTATAGTAATGTGTACTGTTGACCTTGTATTCATAAAATTAAAAATAAAAAAATAATAAATATATGTGAGAGTAAGGTACAACACCTTTAATGTATTTTCTAAAATGAAATGGGGTTTAACGTCCTACTGTTCTGCTCCGAACTGGGCTAATGAAGACGGGCATACGCCATACAGTGTGCTATGAGGGAAATTTTGCCCGGACAGCGGCACTACGGTCTACTCTTATATCGAATTCCAACTGTCAAGGGATATTTTACGTGCACGCCAATGTGTACACGGGACCGCGTTTTTTCGTATCATCCGAATGACTAGACAGCTGTCCTTGTCAGGCCCTCCATCCTGCATCACTGACAAGGGGGAACCATGCCGGAAAATCTGGATGAACTTTCTCGGCCAATGTTTAAGACATTCAACCTGTGCTATAAACCCACGATAATACGGGTAGAAGTAATTAGTAAAGGTTGATTCACAAAACTTATAGAATGCACTAAGCAGACGTAAACGACAGCCGTTGAATTAAAGCTGTTCACGTATTTCACCGAACATAATTGATTAGGAATTACAATATGTTTTTCAAAACTTTATATACATTCATATCACACGAGTATGTGCTTTTAAAACCATTTTTGTCTATTTCAAGGTCCCACCCTTTAATTCCGGATATATGGCCTTTAATCCTGTTATGATATCATTGCCAGTTTCCTGACAAAATTAGTACAACTAGATATCATCATGCACACTCAGGGGTGATACTTCCGTAATAAGTTATATAAATGATGAATAACTGTAACCAGGAAGACGGAAAAATACACATAATATACACGATGCACTATGATACATTTCCCTATTCTTCAAGTCCATTGGAGAAAGGGTGTCGATCATGTGACGTGGTTTCATTTCACCGCATCTACGTGACCAGGAGCATATCGCCCATTCAACCTCGTGAGTTTTCAGAAATTCGATCCCAACCACCACCAGGGTTTAACGATGATATATTTAAACGATTCTTAAATCGGATAAAAACTGTGACCTCTAGAGGGTTCACAAGCTAAAATGGCGATTTTTGGTACAATCATTGGCCATAATCCAAGAAGTTGCGTTCCGATATGAGCGAATATTGGAAGGAACTTTGGGATATAAACACACGTTTTAAGTTTCATCAAAATCGTATCGAAATTGTGACTTTTAGATGGTCCACAACCTTGATACTACATACTTTAACACTATCTGCAAACAGGGAGCGGTCATTTTGTCTGGTTATGTCACGGAATTCAAACTCAACTATCAGTATGTTGTAACGGTGATATATTTGAAGGTTTTTTTTTAATCGGATAACAATTGTGTCCGCTAGAGGGACCAAAAGCTAAAAAGGCACTTTCTCTAACAATCGTGGCCCATAATCTAGGGAGTTACGGTCCGATATTGAACGGAACCGAGATCGTTGGGTAATAAACAAAAATTTCAAATTTCATCAAAATCGGATAAAAATTTCGTACAATGCGGGGAAATAATCCATGAAATTACTGTCAGATGCAATCCACGACAATATACGTCCACATGGGACCGCGAACCATCCTTGTTCCGTTTGAGGCTCCCATGACTGTCAGGGTATCCGGGCCAAAGCAGGTGCTCAGTGCCTAGCTAGTCCGGGCCTGTAGAACGCTACAATGATGTCGAGCTTCCAAGTGTGCACAAAAAAAAAAAAAAAAAATAAACGAATAGTGATGAAAAAAATGTCTTTTTGATATTTTGCCGTATAATGGATAAGGGTCAGGATTTTTGTTTATCCATTTGTTTGCTTGCTTAAAATTTTCTGTCAAAATCGTATACATCTGATTATTATCATCAATAGAACTAAAACGTATTTGGTATGTCCTCGGTTTTCGTCCCATCCGAACGAGTAGACAGCTATCCTTGTCAGGTCCTCCGTTCTGCACCACTGACAAGGGGAAACCACGCCGGAAAAAAAACTCGATGAACTTTTCTCGGCCTATGCAGTGATCAAACATGTGAGCTAGCGTCTTACCCACTAAGCCACCGTTGATCCCTATACATAAAGCGATAAATATCAAGTTGAATTGTCTTTCACGATATATCTCATCACGACATGTGCAAGTTATGTTAAACACACCAAGCGTCTACATTTCACATCCTTTATAATAAACATGAAACGTATACTTCGTCTTTCTTATCTTACATTCCTTTGTCGGAAATATTCTGCCTTTGGGAGAAATCATTTTTACACCTATAAATGTGTAACATACAGTAAATTTCACTTTTTAGTGGAGTTTGTCGGGATTTTTTCTTCGGAGATTTATCGCTAGAAAAAATCGAAAAATTATTCAGATCGCTACGCCCGGCTTTGCGCCAAATTGGTCTCATTGAACCAAATACACGGGGTTTTGCATACTCACATACTTGATTTATACTTCAATGACCTGAACTTAATCACGGAATGCTAATTTCCTAAAATAGTACTACTTTAATATTTGTAACGACTAATATATTAGAAACATGAGTTTTCGGACATACATACATTTGCATGAAGTAGGTATAAGTGGCTATAATATGTCTGACAATTGACATGTAATTCATAGTAATATTATTTGTCCAATGGAATCGCTATATACCATTGATCAAACCCATAATGCTAGATTCGTCCAATGGGATCTTTGTACCATTCACCCCTCCCAAATGTTATAGTTTCCTTATAAAAGGGTTAATTGCAATTACGACCATTAATATATTGGTAACGACTGTGAGAATAGGTAAGAAAAAATCTATAATTATTTAAATGCTATGAATAGATCAATTAATTAGGCTAATAACTATAATTATTGAAATGGTTTATGTACAGATCAATTAATTAGACTAATAATTATACTGATTTCAATGTTATACATGATCAATTTATTAGACTAATAACTCGCTCGAGAACTAACTTGTGCTTTTCTAGAGCATATCCGTATTTTTTTAGTCTTACCAATTTATCAAAGACGATCTAAATTCAAGACTAAAAATGACCATTAAGCTATGTAAGCTATGTTTCTTGGGGTCCTCGAGCCTACCACACTCATTGGGTCGGATTAGCACGACGTATTAAACATTTGCTACAGTATTACTAAATTCAGTTAATTTTATTTTAATGGATCTTAATCCCCCTTAATTACCCCCATGTTTATCTACTTCATATTGTCTTATATATTTCATTAATCACCTAGCTGTCTCCGGTATTCTTTGTTTTACACTTTAAATTGAGCTTATAAATTATAATTAACCTCTACGGGCTATAGTGTTTAGTTACCCGGCATCTCCACCATTTGTAAAAGTGTACTTTTGGTGTGTTAGCTGGGGCACTCAGCGCTATACAAAATGATTATTATGATGATTATGTGGAGATGCCGGGTAACTAAACACTATAGCCCGTAGAGGTTAATTATAATTTATAAGCTCAATTTAAAGATACATTATGGGAGATAAGGTAACAAGATGGCAGTTCTCGCTATAATAGTTAAAAACTAGATTGTGTAAAGGTCATTTGCTGAAAATTTCAGTCAAATTGATCCACCATGAGCCGAGATAGAAGCTCGTGAAATTTTGGCATAGTCTCGGTCATCATTACTAAAATGATTAATATTAACAGCAAGTCCCGATTATCCGCTTTTCTTGATTTAATTATCAACGGCCGTTAGCGGCATATAGGAATTTAATCCAGCCAACATCGAAGGCTAGCCTTGACATCGAGAGTTTATTATGGTCTGGATAAGTTAATTGATGTCTAATTGATAATTTAGATAACATTTCAGGCCTAAAGAAAGACTTGTAATAAGCAGATTTTGCTCTTGCACAATGCATGTTTAAAGTTTAAAACAAAGACAGGTGATTAATGAAATATATAAGACAATATGAAGTAGATATAAATGGGGGCTAATTAAGGTGGATTAAGATCAATTAAAATATAATTTACTGAACTGAGTAATACTGTGTTGATTAGCTGGACGTATTAAACATTTACTATTGAGTCCAAATTCACCCTACTATAATACTCACAGATTCCTTCTCATTCCGCCCCTAGCCCCCGAGTCTACCATACTCGCAGGGCCCGTCTCAGTCCACCCCTGCCTATCCCACGCCAGGCCCATGCAGATATTACCGCGCGGAAACTTTAACTCCTATCTCAGCACCAGGATTCGAAATGAAGTTAGCAAACATATTCCTAGCGCCAAAAACAATCTGAGAGAGAGAGAGGAGGTCATTTTACCCCACCATATTCATCCAAATGCGTACTCAGTGGTATCATTATGCTTTCTGGATTGGCTATTAGTGGGTTCATTCGATGGTTTAATTGTTTCATAGGTTTTTCGATATACCCATGACAAATCATTCAATAAATGATATATTTGAATTTGGCAGTTAATTGATTGATTTATTGTAAATATCTCGGTATTAGTTTTATCTTAAATGAGGGCCCTTCAATAATATCATTACATGTAAAACAATCATTGCATTTTGTAACAGTGGGTGTTTGTTAATGAGGGGGAATATTGACGAAGAAAGTAATTTCCTAACATTTGATGGTTGTCTGAGCCTGTTTACAGATCATAATACTCTCAAGGCCATTAAAGAGGCAATGCTTAATTCGTGAAATATTTCTGGTAAAAGTTTTCTTGGCCTTTCCTATCTTATGGCACATAGGCGAAACTTGTGATGGATCTCTTTTTGTGGAGTTCTGGGGTTGAACCCAATATCAGTTCTCGGTAATGAACTTTGTTCGTGCAAACTCAACACTTATCTTTCACAATTTTAAGCAGTCCCATGTCACACGTTTTGCCCGTGCATTCCCTGTACTCTGGCCCTTTAAATACAGATCAAAATTTCAACATTCATCACTTCGGAAAAATGCCACGCCTTACACAAGAAAACAGGAACAGAGCTATTGGCATGCTGGATCAGTGTTTTCACAGGTTGCTGCCGCAAGACACTTTAATGTCCACCCATCGACCATTGCTCGCCTTATACAACGTTTTTTCGCCATTGGAAGAGTTGCCGATCGATCCCCCGACCTGGAGCGCCTAATAAAAAACAGCAGTGCATTTCCGCAGTGTTGTATTGTTTATGAATATTCCCTACTTTTTTAAGACTACAGTATATTTCAGGTGACCGAATATGAAGAAGTACGCGTTGTTTATCCTCATTTTACTGGCGAATGTTGAGGACACTCAGTCACAGGCAGATTTAACCATACAGGAAAATGCAAAGGGTGAACCTGTCGTTCAGGCTGTGGTTGACGCCATTAGAAGCCATTGTATATTTGCCTCGGATCGCTTGTTTTTAAGACGTTTAGCTCTGGTCCAATCAAACGATGGTGAAGATTCTAAAACTTATAGAGATGGTTATCATGGTGGAATCTGGCAGGTATGTTACCTGTATATAATTAAATGGGCACCTGCCTGGTAATTTACTTTGGAGGAAATTAGAGTTCCACACGATGACAGTTATCATTTTGATATTTTAAATGGTTTTTTTTAATTAAAAAGAATAGAACCCTCATAGTACAAACATCACTTCTTACTGGGTAAGAAACTGGGTAAAATGTAAATGTGCACATTCACAGGAAGTAGCAATATTTAGACTGAGTCTATACAATCTTTTTACTTGCGGTATACTCACTTAATTATTGATGCATTACGTAAGAGCTAAATCCACCTATTTTGGACTCGAATGTTATAATTATAAACTATTAATTTATTCACGACAAGCATATAATCATCTCTCTAGACCAACGGATGGCGGAGGTTTAGACTGATTTTAAAAACAATCGCAATTAAATCATTTTATTAAAAACTTCAAACAGTGATAAATTTGCTCAGAATAACGTACTTTGATCGATATTATCAATATGTTAATTTTGCATTACCTATTTCGTACCTTTTTATAACAAGATCGACCAACTCTTTATCTAAATCTTATATAATGCATCTTTAATGCGAAGGCAGGAATGAGCTTCGGTACTTATTTATTTCTACCCACCCCTGTGGTCCGTACTGGGACGGCTTCTTTTTATAATTTTTATTAGCGATATAACAAATGAAGATTATTCGCAGATGTGATTTCGTAGATAATTCCCCAACACCCTGAACGATATTACATGCATGTTTTAATTAACATAACCTCAATCATGTTCGACTGTCTGAGAAGTTTAAAATTTAATCTATCGCGTAAATCATTAAGTATTTTGTATAATTCTTTTATTCTGTCCATATTGGATTATGTTGATATAGTCTGAAATTAAATTCACAAAAGTTAGAAAAACTCAACCTAGACGCGTTCTGGACGATAACTGGCCTGCCTCGTGGAACCTCCCACGGTACAATTTATACAGAATCCGTATTCTTATCTTTATCAGTGCGATGTCAGGCTCATCATTTAATAATCTTTTATGAAATTGTAAATAATATAGCCCCCCTTTATCTTTGTGTTCCCTTGAAATCAAATATTTACGTGACTCAATCAAAGTACCGTGTGTGAAAATATTCGTTCTATTATCATTCCGAAATAATACCCCCTGTTGGAGGTTTTTCGGTTACTCTGGGCGCCTCTTTTATCACATATACAATTTATACCATTTTTTATATTTATACTTCCAAGGTATCTTCCAAACAAAGTTAAGCGTCCTGGACAGAGAATATGAATTTATTCAAGATCCTATTTTTAAAACTCATTTTAGATTGTTGGTTTTGGATACAAAAAAAATCAGTAGGCTTTCATGTATATTAATTTACTTCCTTTAGATTGACGAGGACAAGTACCACCAAACACAGACCTGTCCTGGTATTCTAGAAAATGTTTGTGAAAATATTGAAACCAGGCTGGAAATCAACTGGCAGAGTACCACGTGGAGAGATTTACGTAAACCGTTATATTCCGGCCTGGCTGCTTCACTGTACGTCATGTATAAAAATAACATATCATCGAACACCCCAGACGGAATATCAGGAAGTCGGACTCACCAGTCGCTGATCTGGAAGACTTTGTTTGCTCCGGATGAGGCCACGGCGTCCTTTCTAAATACTATTGAAGCAAATAATGGTAAGTAATGAATTATCTGACAAATAAACTAAAATGGGTTTTACCGCGTGACTTTTCTGCGCTGCAGAAACCGGGTTAATGAAGACGGGCATACGTCATGCAGAGTTCTGGAAAGTGAATGTTGCCTGTATGGAGGCGTTTCATCCTGAGCTGCACTGTCAACGGTTGGTTTTCGTGCATATGAGACATTGACCTTCTCGGCTACCACTGAGTTCTCCTGATTACGGAGTCTTGAGCCTGCGAATTATCTGGCAAAAGCAACAATTTAAACTCTGAACCTACGTGAATTCCGTTTCACACTATTCGGGGTGCTTTTTTTGGAACCCAGGCAGCATTGTCTGATTTAAAGATGATTTAACAACCAAAATTGATTTTAAAACCAATTTGTTTTTAAGCGTGAACCCTACAATAATATTTAACAGTTCTGGCAGGAGATTTTTATTCAAATATACCCAAACAATGAAAGGAAAGTCAGTTTAAAGTGCAATAGAACAGTCCGATCATTTATTGTGTAATAATGGAGATACACGCGGAAAGACAAATACTATTTATAGCAAACGAGAAGGTTCCCCTGACCTAGATCTTATCTTGAATAAATTATGACTTTGTACACACCGCCCACATCTTCCGCAATAAACAATCATGGCCGCCCCCAGCGGTAGTTTCACACAGAATCATTGTCGTCTATCTATATATGACGTCAGAAGGAATTCCCCCTAAGACGCGATTATCCACGTCTACTATCTATCGCGACTGGAACATGCTGAATTTCATTTTTTGATGGTCCAAAACTACCATTTTTGAATGTATAAAATGATTTTGAGAGGGGCAGGGTAGTGAACTGAAGTAAATATTTACCTTTTACACCCTTACTGTTGTATTTTAAAACTTCTTGTGGACGTATTCAAAGAATTTACCGGAAATTCACAAAATTTCGTTTGAAGGTAAATAGATTTTAAAATATTTTGAGTTAATGTTTTATAACGCTTAAAACCTCTACAATCGTTTTACAGAGGAGATAATCGATATCTCTGTGTAGCATGCACTAGTAGAATTTAAAAGAAAACTCGCCTTGTCCATGGATACCAGATAAACCACATTGTTCTGTGACTTGTTTGGAATTGGAATTAGCATTGTTCATGCCAAATTTGATGTAAATCCATGCAGGCATAACTGAGAAAATTCCACTTTTGTTAAACATCAGTACCCTTTATGATCATAGTTGGCAAATGAAATTGGCATATTTTTGGTGATTAATATGTAGTTTATCACCCCAAGTAACACAAATTGGTATATCTTATGAACAATAAATACAGTACTAGCTTTAAAATGTGCATTTTCGGCTGCTTAACAACCTTAAGGCAATACAAGTAGACAGGGCAAACAATATTTTATATTAAACTTTTTTATTTTCATATTAACATTAAAATATATTTTATATAAAGTATGGATTATTTTACCCTGTAGATGTTTGTCAGAAAGCGATAGATTTAGCGTTTCTTATTGATGGCTCCGGCAGCATTGGACCTCTCAACTTCGACATAACTCGGCAATTTATGATAGAAGTCACAAACCGTTTGTTTATCAGTCCGGAGGGAACCCAAGCAGCTGCCGTCCAGTTCAGTTCTAGTGCCCAGATAGAGTTCTATTTGAATGACCATTCTACTGAGGGAAGCTTAAAACGGGCTATTGGTGGAATAGCTTACGGAGGTGGTAGTACCAATACAGCTACCGGACTAAATCTGGCTGCAAATCAGGTATTTGTTGCCGAAAATGGAATGAGAAATCACTCTGCAAAGGTAGCGTTGGTACTAACTGATGGACATTCTAATGATCAAATGGCCACAGAAGAAGCCTCCCAATTATTAAAATCTAAAGGAGTAACAGTCTTCGCTATTGGTGTTGGGGATGGAATAAATGAAAACGAATTACAGGCCATCTCATCCGATCCTGATTGTACCCATGTTTTCATTTTGAAAGATTTTTCTGAAGTCGAGACCATAATTAACGCGATACAGAAACGTGCATGTCAAGGTAAGGTGTTATTAATTTATATAGATTATTAGGCCAGTCAATGATTCAAGTGGCGTGGTTTTTGGATTCCTAATTCGTACCTGACAAGGAGTAGGGTCAGTTGTACAACTTTGTTGGATCTTATCCAGGTTCGCAGACCCCCCCCCCCACTACTCCCAAGCGTTCTACGGGTTAGCGAATTATTTAAATAAAACTGAACATATTAATTGTTAGTTCTGACTAACTCAATTTTGATAAAAAAAAAAGTGAGTTACTAGGTTTTGCCTTTTGACGGGAGATATGGACCTGCATATCGATCCACGGACAGGGCCAACGAGTCCAAGAAAAAGCCATTGAGTCTCGGGAAAAGGACATCTAACTTCAATGCATTGGTCCTCTATCTAGTGCATAGGTAATTAACAGAGAGCATGTGCATACGTTGCAATCTGTTGCAAAGGGAATAATTTAGGAACAGTAGATGTGACACAATCTCGGGATAGATACAGAAAATTAATGGACCATTTTTACTTATTGACGTCGAGGAACGTATTTTTTAATAATATGGGTTTCCGTAATATTTCTCTTTGTTGTGTCATCGACTTTCATTTGATAAAACGGAAAATTTGAAATCTTATTAGTATATCTAAAGATGTGATTATTGACAAATATTGCACATTTTCGACGCTACAATCCCGTCGATGGTTACGTAATCTATCACGTCTCTCCGATTTACAAATATATCTATCATCAACCACATAGTAATATATCATCCCTACTGTATAATATGTAATAAATGTTTTCATAGCTCTACTAGTAGTTGAACGCGAACCTGGAGATGATTCTGGAGAAATAGAAAAGCATATACCTTTTACAGGGAATGAAACAACAGTAAACTTAATCATTCCAGCACCACCCACAAATTCTTCGGCTAATTCCACTAATACTACAACCCTTATTGTAAGTTACAGTCAGTATATTTTGCATCTGCCTTTGCTTGAAATATAAAGGAATAATATCGCCAACACAATATCTTTGGTCATTTTTAGACTAATATATGGTCATGTTTATTACGTGTCCAATGCCGGGAGAGGGTGGTGAACTCAACTTTAAATCCCAACTACCACGAGGTGTTTTACGTGCACCCGATTTGTCGTACTATTGTCCCAATTAAGCACACTTCCCTTGTCAACCGCACAGGCGCCACCCCTGCCATAGCAACCGATGTGGCGTTGTGCATCCATCGATGATGATGATGATGATGAAAGTTGTAGTTATATTGTCAACAATACACATTACTAGATATTAGAATTAATGTATAAGTGTGTGGTGGTTGTATAAAAACTAGCAAAGTTATTACTAGGACAACATTATATTATTATTACTGTTATTATTAAAACTATTATTATTAAAACTGTTAACTGTTATTATTAAAACTGTTATTATTATTATTATTATTATTATTACAGACAGACGTATCGTGTAGTGTGGTGTATATATATGCGTCCTATGACTCGACTCATCCAAGCGCTGCTCTCTATTCTTATAGTGATGTAGCGCTAGCAGGATCACCATCAGTGATGACGATAAAAGATGAAAGTGACCGACCTCTGTATATCACTTACGAGGGTAAAAAATATAACCCGACTGCCACCAAGACTGCTGTAGATTGTGATAATCCTGCTATAAACACAAAGATTATACAGGGTAAAAAACCTGGTAAGTACCAGTATCACAATATTAAAACAAAGGGAGGTAAATACTAGTATCACACTATTAAAACAAAGGGAGGTAAGTACCAGTATTGCACTATTAACACAAAGGCAGGTGTGTACGAATATAACACTATTAAAACAAAGAAAATAAATTGAATGGTTTTTGGCATCCTACTTTCCTGCATCAACAAGGGTAATGAAGACTTGTATATGCCATGCACTGTGCTGTTAGGGAAATGTTGCAGAAAATCCTTAGAAACTCTCTCGCCCAACAACGGGATCGAACCCGATTCCGCTAGAGCAACTGTATGGCTAACAACTTTTAGTATACCTTTTTGTTGCACTCTGTTTATTAAATGTTGTCTACTGGTCCAGGGTGAATATTTTGTCCAAACCAGTGATTGCTTTTCATATAATGGTGCTGTGGTTTTATTGTATTCAATCGCTAAATGCCTTTGCGTGTTGTTTGAAGCGTGTACTTTTCTCTTGTAGGTGCTGATGTAACTTGTAAAGACGGTGACATAGAAAGGGAGTGTACTCCTCTAGATTTCCAATCAAGTCAATTTAGCAAATACACTCCAAAGAGTATGTCAATATATGTTATTTTTAGTTGATTGGGTGGGGTATCTAGAGACTTTGTGCACAAATAAGAATCACAGCAAAAAGTACTGCTTAGTGCATGTTAGTGAGGCAACGACAGCGAGTTTTACGCCATATAGACGTTGCTAGGCTGCAATTCCCGAACTAATAGCTACGTTATATACCTTTAAGGCCGACACGTGCACAATAGCGTCTAATCAGAGGTTGTGACACAAGCATACTTAAATCTAACATGGCGACCACCACGGAAACCCTGACATTGAACGAACCTTGAACATTGCAACTCGTTTATCACGGGTACACATTTTAGCTGGAGATTTGGTATTCGCGATGATCGGATAGGTCACCAGCTGGGTTAATAGAAAGTAGTGCCCAAATGTGCAGGGTATTAAGTGGTCTTGATAAGATGTACAGTGTTAAAGCGAGATTAAGCCTTCTATTAAAGATGTGCTTAGGATTTTGTTGTTTTAGAATACACACACGATATCAAAGCTTATAAAATATTTAGGAATTTACACCAACCAACCTTGACCCTAACCCATGTGGATCCATACAGGTACAAGGAATTGTGTAATGTTGATTATGATTACTACTGTGCATAGAGGGAATGAAATGAAATAGGTTTTAACGTCGTACTGTTCTGCTCCGGTCTACTCTTATGTCGCATTCCACCTGCCAAGGGATCTTTTACGTGCATGCCAATGTGTACACGGGACCTCGGTTTTCCGTCCCATCCGAACGGCGAGACAGCTGTAGTTGTGTGCATAGGGGAAGGGGAGTCACGGTTTTTCAGTAAGTATGGATGTCACTGACTCACTAGCCTGGTGGTCTCGGTTTCCATTCCAGTTTTGGCGGAGACAATCCGGATTTTCCAAGACTAGTTTTCTCTTGTCAGTGCACGTTGGCGTGAACGTAAAATAACGCCGTTCGAGCAATATATCATCCTTGGATATTGCGTGCCGTTTGCTCTTTTAAGTTTGCTCAGTTTGGTTCATTTCTTATCAAACTGAGTAAGTTACTTGTTATATTCTGACCCCGGGACCCGAGGCACATTCATGGCCATTTGACGGCGATATTTTGGTGTTACAATTTGTGTTGATACGCTCCATTTAATTTGTTCCACTAGGTTAAGTAGTGAATGTTCTCTTTTTATCATCTATTTTTGAATTATACTATTCAAAAAAAGTAGGGGATATTTGATTTTTAAGTGTTATTAAAGTCACCTAATGAAACTGACGAAGAAACAAATGACAAAATGAAATGAAGTTCACATTCATCGATTTATTCCAAATGATCGTTAGACTAAGTAAGGCACAGACTGACCATTATAAGGGTAAAATGATACCCGGGGTCAAACAGCAAAGTTACCACAGCATCACAACCAAGTCAGTAACGGGTAAATCCTCCTCTGTTTGCCAAACAAGCATTGATCCGACGTGGCATACTCCTAATGAGACGTCTAAGGTCATTTTGGTCCAGATTGTCCCATTCCTGTTGCAACGCAGCAGCAAGTTCTTGGACATTGGCAGGACGTTGTTGACGTTGACGTAACCTCTGTCCAAGCATGTCCCAGACATGCTCGATGGGGGAGAGGTCGGGACTCAGTGCTGGCCAAGGTAATGTGGTGATGTTCTGTTGTTGGAGGTAACCTGTAACGATCCTGGCCCTGTGACATCTTGCGTTGTCATCCTGGAAGATGAAACGACGTCCATGACGTCGTGCGAACGGCACAACATGGACTGCCAAGATGTTGTCCCGGTAGTACTGGCCTGTAACACGCCCTGCAACAACATGTAAAGCCGTTCTTCCAGCAACAGTGATGCCTCCCCACACCATAACAGAACCACCCCCAAATCGATCATGTCTGATGACGTTAACGTCTTGGAAGCGCTCGTTTCGACGACGCCACACCCTCCTACGTCTGTCCAAAAAATCAACAGTGAACCTTGACTCATCTGAAAACATCACATTGCTCCAGCGTCGATTATCCCAGTGTTGACGATCCCTACACCAACGACGTCTTGCCTGAATGTGATGATCTCTCAAACAAGGGATCACGCGAGGACGTCGGGCGCGAAGGTGACCCCTATGCAGTCGATTCCGAATCGTCTGGCCACTCACTCTCACACCAGTGTCTGTTTGAAGACGAGCGCTGATCTGATTTGCTGTGATGACACGATTTCTCAAGGCCATGGTACGGATAAATCGATCCTGGGCTTGCGTTGTCGCCCTTGGTCGACCTGAGCGTGGTCTATCCTGTACAGATTGTGTATCGTGGTATCTGGACCATAGCCTGCTTATGACAGACTGAGAAACATTCATCGTCCGCGCCACAACCGCCTGTATTGTGCCGATCTGTAGCATGCCAAGGGCACGTAACCTTTCATTTTGGGTAAGCCGACGCATATCAAAATTTGTTTTCTGGTCACTAAAACAATTAAACTGATGTTTCCACCCTGGAATTCAATGCCACAATGACTGTAACATTCAAAGTCAGAGTCGTGCAAATCTTGGGTTGGACCCCCATGATGACCCCAAGCATCACCTGCATTCCATGCGGTAGCTATTGGTGCGTTTGGGCGTCACATGTAACTGGAAATGTTTCTTCTGTTAGGTTCTATAGTGACTTTTTTCGTAGTCATTTGCATATTTTAGTATTATGCCCCCAAAATCAAATATCCCCTACTTTTTTTGAATAGTATATTATAGTAATCATGATCAACTCATTATTAAACTCTTAACTAATGTATCTTTAACTTGTTCCACTAGGTTAAGTAGTGAATGTTCTTTTTTTATCATCTATTTTTGAATTATTATAGTAACCATGATCAACTCGTTATTAAACTCTTAACTAATGTATCTTTAACTTGTTCCACTAGGTGAAGTGGTGGATGTTGTGAATCCTTGTTACAGAGGAGTTGATGTTTCCGATCAGACCAAAGCTATTCATCCAAATCCTCGCGACTCTACCAAATTTCTCAAATGTGATGTTGATGGCAATATGTATGTCATACAATGTCCAAATGGAGAAGAATACCATCACGACAGGTCCACGTGTGGTGATAATAATGTGTTACCCACAGACCTTGGTGTACCTTTGGTATCTGGAACAATCGCCGCCCCTAGATCCAGCCCGCTACCTGAAGAGACGTTGGAGGCGGTCAATAGTTTATATAATGTAGCAAGAGCTTTCCAAAACGCAATGCAGGGCAAGGGTAAGTTGATGTTTGATGATACAAAATATCGAAGGCCATGCTGTCCACCATATGAACGAATTATTTTCATAACAGGAAATTAAATGTAAGCTACTGATCTTCACCGACTGGGCTAATGAAGACGGGCATACGCTATACAGTGTGCTATGGGGCCAATTTTGCCCGGAAAGTGGCACTATAACGACCTACTTTTATTTCGAATTTCAACTGTAAGTGGTCATTTTACATGCACGCTGATATGTTGACGGGACTTCGGTTTTTCATCCCTCCGAACGACTAGACTCAGTCCTTGTCAGGCCTTCCGTCTTGCACCACTGACAATTAGGAACGAACCTTAGACCACCTTGTTAGTGAACCAACATGTTACTCACTGAGCCTCCGTAACAGAAACTCTTTTGTGTTACGTTGTTTGTTGAGAGAGGGGGGTGTAGTGCATTAACACAGTCTGTAATTGAGTCAAGTGGCGTGGTTTCGATTCCCAACTGTTTCTTCCCACAGCTCAAGACCCATACGCGCTCAAGACCAAATATCATGCGATTATCTGCTGTTTCTTCTGCATAAAGAGGGATAACTCTGTTACCGATTATCTGCTGTTTCTTCTGCATAAAGGGGGATAACTCTGTTACCGTCTCACAAATCATTAATCTTCACCAAAACCTGGCAGATAACATAAATTAAAACACGCTCAGTCGTTCCTAGATCAGAATATGAACATACTTGGTCATACTGAAAAAAATGCAAAAAGAGACAATGACTATATTAATGTTACAAATTTACTCTTAGGGGGCTTCTATTACACCATTCTTCAGTTTTGTACTTGTGTTTTTTTAGGACTCGGTCTTATCTTGTATTTCATAGTCGTGTTTTCGTAGGACCCGGTCTTGTCTTGTATTTCGTACTTCTGTTTTTGTACGACCTGTGCTACTCTTGTATACCGTACGTGTGTATTTTCAGGACCGGGACTAGTCGTGTATTTTGTATTTTGTTTAATCACTACCTGGACTTCTATTTCAGGAGCTGAGCTGACTTGTAAAAAGGGCAACAAATTACAGAACTGTACTTTATTTGATGTCCAGACCAGTCAGTATAGCTCGTTCGTGTCAAAAGGTATTATCCTTTACATTATATACAGCACTGTTATCTCATTTCAAACATGGTATTGATGAACAATTCATAAGCTCCAATTGTTGTACAATTCACAGGCTGTTATCATTTAACCAAATGTTTATTTGCGATACGTATATGTATTTAAGACATAATTGATGAACAAGTCATAAGCTCCAATTATTGTACAATTCACAAACTCCAATTGTTGCACAATTCAAAAGTTCCGATTGTTGTACAGTTCCCAAGCTACAATTGTTGTACAATTCCCAAGCTACAATTGTTCCATAGTTCAAAAGCTCCAATTCCCAAGCTTCATTTGTTACACAATTCACACACTCCATTTAAGCAAATTGTATACAACACTACTATCATATTTCAAACATGGTATTGTTGTACAATTCACAAGCTCCAATTGTTGTACAATTTACAAGCTATTGTCATTTAACCAAATTCCGGTAGCAGAATATGAGAACACTATATATAAACCATGTAATATTATTTCTATGTTTATTTGCCATACGTATATTTATATATTAAACATACATTATGCAAGAGCAAAATCGGCCTATTGTAGGTCTTTCTTTAGGCCTGAAATGTTATAAAAACTATTAATTAGACATTAATTAACTTATCCAGACCATAATCAACTCTAGATGGTTATACTAGCCTGCGATATTTGTTGGATTACATTCCGATTTGCTGCAAAAATTTCCTTCGTGATTAACGATTAAATGGATAATCAAGACTATTAGATTTGTCTTATCGTCTTCAGTAATGATGATCGAGGCTAAGCGGAACTTTCATCCGCTCGGTTCTCGGTTCATAGTGGATCAATTTGACTGAAATTTTCAGCAAGTTGCCTTTACATTATGTAGTTTTTAACTATTATAGTGAGAACTGCCAACTCGTTATCTAATCTCCCATAATGTATCTTTAAGAAATAATTGAAATGGGGTTTGATGTCCTACATTTTTCTACCAACCGGGTCGGTGCAAGCGGGCATAAAAAATGGAGTAAACCAAATCGAGGGCCAGGCAGCGACGTTTGCGCCTACTCTTTTTCAAATTCAGGGTGGGGGCGGGTGTTGGATGGCCGAATGGTTAGCGCGTGCGCGTTGTATCACAAGATTTGAAATTGAATCAACTGGCGTGGTTTTGATTCCCTGGTTGTACGTGACAAAGAGATGGGTTGTCTGTCCAACCCTGTCCACTTACGCGCAAGTCTATTCTCTCTTCGAATTCTAATTGACAATGTTTCATTTACATGCAGACCAACGACTAGTGTACATGAAGAACGAAGTGCCTGTCACGTACATGAAGGACGGGATACTTGACACGAACATGAAGGATGGAGTGCCTGGCGCATACATGAAGTACGGACTGCCTGGCACGTACATGAAATACGGACTGCCTCGCACATACACGAAGGACGGAACGCCTGGCACGTACACGAAGGACGGAACGCCTGGCACGTACATGAAGGATGGAGTGCCTGGCACTTACAGCGTCTAGTCGTTCTAGTGGGATGAACAACCGAGGTCCCATCAACATATCGGCGTGCAGGTTAAATAACCATTGACAGCAGGAATTCAAACTAAGAGTTAAGCTCGGTTCATACTACATCCGTATCCATAAACGTATCCGTACCCGCATTCGTATCCGCATCCGTATGCGCGTTTTGCCGTTCAAATAGAAAACGCGAAAACGTCCGGCTTTCAAGGCTGAATTGTCTGTCAGAGATTGAGTTTCTATTTGGGGAGATGATGTAATAAGGGGAAAGTACTCGCTGATTGGCTAAAGCTCGGCTCACTAGCCGAAATGCCGGACGCACTTTATAAAAATACGCTCTGGGAGTAACCAATCCTTTCCCTAAAAATGACTAAAGTATACCAGTACGTATTCACGCACGTATTTACAGATACGGATACGGATGTAGTATGAACGGACCTTAAGCCGTAGCGCCGCAGTCCGTGCAAAATGTTCTTCATAGCACACCGCCATTAACCCGGTTGGGGCACTATAGTAGGGTGTCAAACACTATTCTATTTTGTTGGTTCTTATATCCTTATATCCATATATGTAAATTGTTTAAAACAGCAGTTCACATGTGTACATTAATGTCAGAGTGATACCTTAATATTTAATTCATCTCTTCAGATTCATGGTTGGGTGTTCCGAATCCGTGTGAACCGGGTGTTGATTTGACAGATAACAACAATCGTCTACACATAAACGACCTTGATCCCAAGAAGTTTATAATTTGTGTTGAACCCAATACAATGTATGTTACCCAATGTCCTGGTAACAGAACATACGTCCCTGAATCGTTCCTCTGTAGAGAATAAACTTTGAATCAAGATGGCGAAATATATATTTTACCGGTGGATCTGAATAACATGAGTAATGGACAAGCTTTACGACAACGTCAATCGTTTTGTCTACCCTTGGGTATGCTTAGATACATTAGCTACAATTTATTATTAATAATTTGAAGTCTATTCCTATACTTAGTTACACAAGCTACATTTTTTTTATAAATATTTCAAACTTTATTCCTACCCTAGGTTATGCTTAGTTACGTGAGCTACATTTTATTATTAATATTTTAAAGTTTATTCCTACTCTTGGTTGCCTATTTTCCTGTTCTAGGGTATCTATAGTTACACGGGCTAGGTTTTGTTATGTTCAAGTCACTGGATATAGGAACTTTAATTATACCCACACCATTTCTTGCGTACTTTTTATATACATTTTTGTTTTACCAGTTTTTCTAGTATTTTGTTTTAAATTGGTAACTATTTACGTATTTTATGTGTATTTAGTTTCGAAATGTATACTTATGGTTTTGTATTTAATTGTAAAGCGCTATTGAGCACTATAGTGAAAACAGCGCTATATAAGTGTTCTTATAATAATAATATAATAAATAATTTATATGCCCGTCTTCATTAGCCAGTTCGGAGCAAAACAGTAGGGGGAGAGAGAGAGAGAGAAATGGGATTTAACGTCCACTCGACACAAACTAGGTCATTTCGGGACTAACATGGTTTAATTTTATTTCAATAATTCGCTTGCGCATAGGAGTCTTTAGCAGTGGGAGGAAACCGGAGGACCCGGAGAAAACCCACGAGGTTGGACAAAACCAGTAGGACGTTAAACCCCATTTCATTTCATTTCGTTTACAGTTGTTAACAGTCCACATCTATGTAATTAATTACACTGTAATCTTTAAGATACATCCTGGGAGATATTATTAGATAAAAAAGGTGGCAGTTCTCACTATAATAATCAAAAACTAGATAATGTAAAGTAAATTTGCTGAACATTTCAGTCAAATTGATCCACTCTGAACCGAGAATTTAGCGATTGAATTTTTAGTCTAGCCTCTATCATCATTACTATCGGTACGATAAAAAACATTAATGGAAGTTGAGCAGCAAATCGGATCCTAATCCAATATATATCGCAGGCTAGCGATTATGATCAGGATAAGTTAATTAATATCTAATTAATAATTTAGATAACATTTCAGTTCTAAAGAAAGGCCTGCAATAGGCAGATTTAGTTCTTGCATAATGTATGTTTAATAAAGATATTATATATACTCTTAAAAGTAGGGGATATTCAGAAACAATACACAACTGCGGAAATGGACTGCTGATTTTATTAAAGGTAACCAGTATATGTTTCCCGATCAAATTAAAAGTAACACACTAAAGCAAACATACGCTAAACAGTAAATCTGGATAGGATAAACCAGCAAGCGGCAGTTTTCATCAACCCTTCCTTGAAGTGTCAAATTTGACAATGAACCCCTCCCACGTGTTTGGCCCTATTGCGTGTCGCCTGTGCAGCTCAGTGGTTCTGTTGGGGCGATAAGTTCTTCATCTGTGAACATACTCTCAAAGCATGTCAAGTGTCCATGACTATTTACAATATCACTGCAACCTGCATAGGTATTTGAATTTCAATATATAAAGAATGAGAGTCTACTCAAGACAAACCCGGTATTTCGCATGGCCATATTGGTTGTTGGCAGTTATAGAGGAAACTGGGGGAATCGTGGGCCTGGAGAAAACCAACGAGGTTAGCCAGGCGACCTACTCGTTGTAACGTACAAGTGTGGGATCGATGCCACACCACGTTACTCCTTGTCACGTACCAAGCCACAGGATAAACTGACGAAGTATTAAATCCCATTCGGTTCCTTTTCCTTTATTCCACTGTCCAAAATCGCTGACGTTGGCGTGACCTGTGTTGACGAGGCATTATATTTCATTCGCTGCCCTTTCCTTTATTACCCGTCCTGAGTGACTGATGGGGGGGGGGGGGGGTCTGGACTGGAAATTCCCTAGAAATTTTCTCAAACACCCCGGAGTCGACCCTACTAGTTATTGGACCAGCGCCATTATCACTGAGCAACCGTGGCTCCATGCCTTGCGAAGGATAGAATTCACAATAATTTATATACACAGTGAAGTATATATTTAGAATGCGCAACAGTAGCAGAATGACGATGTAAAAGTCGGATATACACCTGAAGACGGTTCAGTTAAGAGCAGTTAGCTAGCTTATGATTTGATGTCAGAATGAACAAGTAAAAGTGGTTGAATTTTTAACTTGACGTAGCTTTATTTATTTTTATGTAATATATATAGGTCATAAGGAGAGACGTAGGAGCAAGCCTGACGTAGTAGATCGTTTTATCCAGTGTAATGCGGAGCGAGCCTGACGTAGTATATCCCCCAGTGGTTATATTTACTGAACATTATTTTGAATTTAAAAAGAACAATAACGAGTAATATTATTTTACTGGTAGCCTACAGCATCTGAAAGCATAAAAAGAACCTATTAATTTGTTGTGAATTTGATAAAGGAGAAGAAGCGAGAGAAATGTCCGCTTGACACCATCCAGGTCATTTCGAGACTAACATAAGCTACACTTTTTCAACAATTTGCTCATTGGCGGGGATAACACAGAAGTACCCGGCCAACCCCACGTGGGTAGACAGTCAAATCTACTTGTGCGATGCCGGGGGCGAGAAAGGGAGAGGGGCACGACTTTTAGCCTCCTGTTTTGAGTTGTCCAGTTTCCTCTCATCGATTAAGTCATTTCCGGACTAACATATGCTACTCTTTTTTTCAATAATTTGTTATTTGCAGATATGAAATCCGAAAACCTTGCTACAACCCATATGATTGGTACAGAAAACCTTGCTACAACCCATATGATTGGTACAGAAAACCTTGCTACAACCCATATGATTGGTACAGAAAACCTTGCTACAACCCATATGATTGGTACAGATTAAGATGTTAAAACCCATTTCATTTCATTTCGTATCGTTTCGAAATATACTATAAAAGACAATATCTGGAGTAATGAAATAAAATGGAGTTTAACGTCCTACTGTTCTGCTCCGAACTGGGCTAATGAAGACGGGCATGCGCCATACTGTTTGCAATGAGGGAAAATTTGCCTCGACAGCGGCACTACGGCCTACTCTTATATCGAATTCCAACTGTCAAGGGATCTTTTACGTGCACGCCAATTTGTACACGGGACCTCGGTTTTTCGTCCCATCCCAACGCCTAGACACCTGTCCTTGTTAGGCTCACCGTCCTGCATCACTGACAGGGGGGGGGGGGGGCATTATCTGAAGTAAGTTAGTAGTTTCACTGCTGGAAGCCATGGTGGCACAGCAAGGTAAGACATTGGCTCTGTAACCGATCCTAATCTTGACCGAGAAAGTTTTCAGACGTTGTTCCCCCTTGTTAGCGGTGCAAGGCGGAGAGATTGGCAAGGTACAACGTATAATGGTTCGGGTGGGTCGAATCCCCGTTAAGATTTAACGATAAAATTAGTCTCATTTGCCTAGTACCGTTTCTGCGATAATAAACAATTCAACTAAATCTTCTAAAATTCATAACTCCGCTCAGAATAAAGTAATTTGAATAATAATTTTTAATACATTCGTTTTTCATTATCTATTTTTGAACTGTTAGGACTAGAACTGTCAGCTCTTTATCTAAATCTTACATAATAAAACATCTTTAAGAAAGTTAAATCAAGGTAACAACGCTGGATAATCACCGGCTCCGATTAAAACAGACCCGTCAATTTTGTTCACCGTAAGTAAAGATGGCGGTGTGTTTGTTATGTAAGGAGTAACATAGATCGATTGAATTTCCATGATATCTTTTTAAATACTGAACAGAACGGGGCCAATTTTGGATTGATATTCCTATTAAAGATTAGACTTTACAATAGTGTAGCCTGCAAAGGATTCATACAGCACTAAAAAGGCGCATCGGAACTTCAAATATACAATTCTGTAAAAGAGAATGGGTTTAATATCCCGCCTTTTCTCAGAGTCTTTAAGAAATATTTTTTAAATCAATACCTATGTAAGAATAATCCAGGCTAAATCCAGGAGAACACGAAATAACATTGTCGGAATGAAATTTGACAACACCTTTCTTTCCCATGGCCAATGTTATTGGCGGTGGTGCTATTCCACCACAGTACCTGAAAAAAAAAATTAATGATGAGAAAAACATTGCTAGATTATTTAAATGCCATTTACTATTTCTTAATTCGCGACGTATATAACCTTAATTGTCTCCGTAGAATGATAGGTATGATTTTACCTGAATATATATACATTGTAATGCTCAATAAAAATGTATAATGGATAATTGCTTGAAAAGATAGGACAAATCTGATACGTAAGGTAGTCTTTGTAAGGGCAGATGGCCTGGCAGGGGACAGCGTCTAATCGTTCGGAACGTCTAATCGTTGAAGTGCACGAAAAAGTCAAAACCTACAAAACCTATCAACTCACTTTTTTATACTAGGATATGTGCTTCCTGTTGTTGTACTAGATATTCAAATCTTTTGATTTTGTAAGCAGTTACACCCATGAAACAACCTAGCAACTTCCTTCATTTGCCTAGTATGCCACAGAAAATCCTAGTAATTCAATCGTCAAATCAATGGATAGGCTGGGTTTAATATTCATTGATTACGTTTTCCTTTGTTTTCTCAAAATAAGAAAAACGTGAGTTACTAGGTCTGGTGTTACCTTTTGACGGGAGAGTTGGAATTCGATTAAGAGTAGGCGGAAACGTATATGTCCGCGTAAGATTTCTCCCGTATTACACTGCATGACGTATGTTCATTTTCATTAGCCCAGTCGTTTTATTTTTGGAGAAATGATTTGTTTGCTAACCTTGTTCCAGCAACTTCCACATAATCATATCTACAAAAGTCTGTTCCGTTCCTGGACAGGGCTGATGTGCAAACGTCGGAAACGACGAAGTTTGGAGTTGTAGCAATTTCAACTCTAAATCTCGTGTCGAAGGTGAATTGGATGCGTTTGTTTGGAACACCAGGTACAATGAAAACTATAAATTGATTAATGCCAACACTACCCGGGAATCTGGGTGATTCTATACCGGTCGTTACTGAAATGGAAAAGTATATAAAGGATCAAAATAGCAATGAATTGAGTAGGGGGCTGAAGTCTAAGAGCATGCTTAGTGGCGTTTAGGGAGTAGTGCAGGTGTGGTGAGTGCGTCAGGGATGTGAAGGTGGGGGGGGGGCTTGGCAGTATCTTGTTTAAAGATGCCCAGAATAAAGAAATTTGACTGAAATTTTCAACTATTATAACAAGAACGGCCAGCTCGTTGTTATGTAAATCCTACATAATGTATCTTTAAGTCATCATATAGGCCTATTTAACCTACTATATTATAGTAGTTTGTAGGCTAGGATAGGTCCTCATGTACCTTACTACTCAACCACATCTTATAGTAGCCACGGAGAAATCCGGTTAACAGCAAATATTCTCATCACCACTAAGGGAGATTGGGTGGCAGAATGGTTAGCACGTGCGCGCTGTATCATAAGGTCTGTCATTGAACCAACTGGCGTGGTTTCGGATCCCTGGTTGTACGTAACAAGGACTAGGGTAGCCTGCCCAACCTCGTGGGTTTTCTCCGGTTTCCTCCCACTGCTAAAGACCCCTACACGCAAGCGAATTATTGAAATAAAAATAAATTGAACCATGTTAGTCCCGAAATGACCTAGTTTTTGTCGCGTGGACATTAAAACCCATTTCTCTCTCTCATTACCACTATGACTGTTACGCCCATTTGTACCCACCACTCCAATTGTGTTTTTTTAAATATTATATACTGAGAGCAGCTATATATATCTCCAGAAATATTAGCACAACCGTAAAGCTACACTACTTTGTTTCACGGTAAACGATGAAAAGATAAAAGGTATGCCGACACAAACTGATTTCAACACTGGTTTAATAATATTTTAACACTTTAAAGTACTTTTCATCCGTCTTGGGACTATTCATAAATAATGTCATTGTATAAAGATGGACAGTATAGTATATTGTAAACATACTAATAAAAAACATGTACACACGTGTGTTAATCGGTAGAATATGGGTTCAAGTTAGGAATAATGAGTGGGATAGATTTAAGAAAATTAATGAAGTTAAGTCGAGGAACGTATTTTTTAATAAAATGGTTTTCCATTAATTTCCTCTTCGTGGTGTTGGAATTTTACTTGTAGGTGTTGTGCATATCTAAAGATATGTCTATTTACAAATAAGGGCCCATTTTAAATATTACAATCCCGTCGATGGTTAAGTACTCTATCCCGCAGATGCGTGCCCGTCTTCCCTATGTAGAAATTTATACATCCATTGCAAGTCAGGACATATATGAGATTTTATGTGTCACAATTCATATTGCGTTGACACTAAATGTAAACTTATGAACACTATATTTGTTATTTGGCGTAATATGATCACAACATTTACATTGAAGATCCGGGCATTTAGATATATATATATATATATTAACAATTCATAAAAAACTAATAAATTTACCACATTGCGCTGAGTACCTTCGACCGTTGCGGTTTCTTCAGGGCAAATGATAATGGAAGTGACAATACGTCGTCATAGCGACGTCAAAAGTTACAAGGGATAGTAACTATACTCTTCAAAAAAAGTAGGGGATATTCAGAAACAATACAAAACTGCGGAAATGCACTGCTGTTTTTAGTAGAGGTAACCAGTGTATGTTAATTTAATAACAGGCCAATTGCCTACACAATGAACATAAACAGTTGATATTGGCGGCTTATCTGACGGCCCCATTTCACTCGCAAAGAATTACACTGTCAAAAATCAAAATGGACGTTTTTGATTTTTGTCTTACTAATGAGTAATTGCTTCACTAATCCTCAAACATTCAGCAATTCGTCGTAGCATGTTCCTAATTAACGACGTGCAGTGCCACGGCCAATTCTTGCAGTGTTGTCGGTTGACTTTGACGTCGACGAACACGTCTCCCGATCATGTCCCAGACATGCTCTATAGGGGAATGGTCGGGATTCATGGCTGGCAAAGGCATATGGACAATGTGGTGAAGCTGGAAGTAGTCATTTACGACATGAGCGCGGTGGGCACGGGCATTGTCATCTTGAAAGATGAAACATCGACCTGCACGTTAAGCAAAGGGCAGAACTGTCGGTGCCAGGATGCGGTCACGGTGACCCTTCCTTGAAAAATATACAAGTCCGTTCTGCCAGTCATGGTGATTCCTCCCCACACCATAACAGACCCACTCCCGAATCTGTCATGCTGTCTGACGTTAACGTTAGCATGATGCTCATTTACACGCCTCCAAACGCGAGCACGCCTATCGGTGAAATCTAGAGTAAATCTGGACTTATCTGGACTTACACGCGCCCATCGACGGTTACCCCAATTCCTATTCTGCCTACACCAATGACGCCTGTTTGTCATGTGCTGGCGAGTTAATGGAGGCACAACATGCAAATGGGCTGCGTGTAGCAGATTTCTAAACGTTTGGGGTGTAACTCGAATTCCTGTAACTTGGTACAAGTTTACAGAAAGCTGATTGGCCGTTTGACCTCGATTTCGCAGGACCTGTGTACGAATGTATCGACCCTGGGCGTGCGTAGTCGCTCTAGGACGACCTGGACGAGGTCTATCATCAATATTGTGTGTTTGTTGGTACCGTTTCCAGTCTGCTGATCACAGACTGTGGCACATTAAGCATGTTGGCTATTGCTCGCTGTGTAGAACCCATTTGAAGCATGCCAATAGCACGTAGACGTTCGTCATGTTGAAGACGTCTCATTGCAAATTAAACGTAACGCACTAAAGCAAAGATACGCTAAACAGTAAATCTTATGCAAGAACCGATAGGAAAGCAAACATGGATAGGATAAACCAGCACGCGGTAGTTTTCACCAACCCTTCCTTGAAGTGTCAAATTTGACAATGAAGCCCTCCCACGTGTATGGCGCTATTGCGTGTCGCACGTGCATCTCAGTGGTTCTGTTGGGTCGATAAGTTCTTCATCTGTGAACATATCCTCAAAGCATGTCAAGTGTCCCTGACTATTTATCATATCACAACCTGCATAGGTATTTGCATTTCAATATCCCCTAAATTGTTTTGAAGAGTATATTTTTTGCTTGTCAAAATTGTTCATTTTATAAATGGGGGACACTTTAAATTTTCCTTTCCCACATACATCAAAATGTCTACTGACAGGAACTGTACGGTTTTCTGGAATCCTAATGTGCGTGCGATGAAGGTTCATTCTCAGGCATAATATTTGGTTCGTTTTTCCTAAATACCGCCCATTGCAACCCCCACAAGTCATCATATACACAACACCATGTACGCTATATGACAATGTCTTTATACCAAACTACTAAACCAAATGGACTGACACGTAAAAGAATCCTTGGGAATTCTAAATAAAAGAAGGGCACGTCCGGTCAACATTGCCCTCATAGAACACACTATGGCGTATGCCCGTCTTTATTAGCCAAATTCACCCCTCATAATTTGTTCAGATATTATAATGAACAATACCTACCACTACATGTGCCGCTTTCTATTCTAGCGACACAACTGCATCTCGAGCCATCTTCCGCCATTACACACATGTTGCTATTGGCACAACCCGCGGCTGCACACATGTTAACTTAAACAAGAAGGTAATATAGCTTTAAATTTGATAATACTCAATACATTTAATTAAGTAATATCAATTTAAATTTGATAATTCTGAATACATCTAATACAGCTTAAATATGGATAATAAGGAATATATATTTTATGTGAGAAAAAATTCATCAAAAGATAAGTAGCTGTGATTACTGCTGCTCAATTCGCTAAACGGCACAATCTAGTGGCGTTTTTGTGAGTCGATTAGATTAGGTTTTTTTTTGCTAGTACGATTTGGTATGATTTCGATTTGATTAGCTATGGTCCACAAATGTGAAATTTGATAATTACGATTTGGTAAGATGGCTGCCATCACGGACACCGATCAGAAAAAAAAATTGTCTCTGCTAATTATTGATGACTTGTTAAAAACAAATGAAGGTTATCTACGCAAAAAAGGAAAAATGGTTGCCGTTAGAAACAATCTCCTATGTCCAACAAGTCCAAGTATTTTTTGGAAAACTGAAGTGACAAAACATGTAAAAAGTGTCCTGAGAAAACCTAGGATCGAGGAATATATTGAAAAAACTGTAAATGAATAAAATTGCTTAGAGGTGATCTAACATTCTTGTGGACTATAAAGTTAACACTAAACCCGTCACATGCGTTTTAAAAAAAAAACCATTTTTTATGGAGAAAAACAACAATAAGCATTAAAAATTACTTACGACGTTGAACATTCCGCCATTTTGAAAAAGTCAAATCTAATCGCCTAAACACCTCCTGGGACGATTAGGTCGATTTGCCTAATCAGTTGAGTTAAATCGTCTCACAAATGTAACGATTAGCATAATCAACTTGGTTCACAAATGCGTATAATAGCTAATCGGTCAAATCTAATCGGTTCACAAAAACGCCTTAAGTATTCGCTGACTTCACATTACGAGCATTCGTTGGCTGCACAATCTAGTCATTCGTTGACTGCACTATCTGGGAATTCTTTGGCTGAACAGTCTAGGCATTCGTTGACAGAACAATCTGGGAATTCTTTGGCTGCACAATCTAGGCATTTGTTTGCTGCACAATCTAGACATTCGTTGACCACACAGGGGTATACATTCTTTCATTTACGCGAATATTTATCCAGGAAAAAAGATGGTGGCTAAATTGAGACATCAGTTAGGAGAGCAAAGCGGAAGAAAACGACCTAAACACAAAAACCAAATAAATACGTGCTTATTAGCTAAGATTATTCACTCACCTTCACAATAATACCCGCTATACCCCACAGGACAGGTGCATGTCGCTACACCGTCTGTTACAGAACACGTACCATTATGAAAACAGGGGCCGCTGATAGCACACAGATCGACTAGATTTAATAAAACAAACATCACCAGTGAATTTCAAAAAACAATTATTATTATTATTATTAGAATAATGGAATATAAATATATTTATGCAGATAAAAGGGAATTTATTTCAAAATGTTTCGAGTCATGCATGATCCTTTTTTAAAAGATGCATTATGTAAGATTTTAATAAAGAGCTGACCGTTCGTGCTATAATAGTTAAATGGTTGAAAAGTTCTAATCTATTTAAATTCTCGAGAATCCGAGAGTTGATTATGGTCTTGTCATATTAATAAATGTCTAATTAAGATATATTCATAGCAAGGCTTTTGTGAGTTAACAGGTTTGCACAGAGGCTATAGGCCGAGGTGTTAAACCTGTTAACGAATGGAGCATGCTATAAATGACTTGTAACATTGTACCTGCTCAACATGCTTGTTGTTATTGCACAGAAAACCCTCCCCTCTTCTCTATATGATTTCTACTAAAACTAGTGTAACGAAAAGAACCAAGGAAGATTTTCCGTCCATGTTACAATAATCTATATAACATGTATGGCCTAAAACAGACCCACCATAGGCGAATTTAGCTCTTGAATAATGTATTTTTAACCATGTATTACAAATTCGAAACTTAAAAGAATTTAATCTCCCACTTTTATTTACATAGGTTTCTTGTGCTTGTTTCTGTTCAGCCTGGTCTAATTTCATCTTGTATTCGTGTCTACTCTCTCCGCCTTCATCAGACTTTGGTGCCAGTCTGATATTTCATGTAAACTATCAGCTGAGATAGATCTTTTGTGCGTGCATATGTACCTCTAATGTTGGGGAGCCCGGTGGGAATCAAGGGAAGGAAAGGTGAAATTCAAGGTGGTCGTCAATCCAAGTAACTGACCATATATTCACGTTCAAGGGAAATGTTGCTGTTCTTTATTAAAACAAGCCGCTAGATATGACGTCATCGTTAAAACCAAGATACACTGACATAATATGGTAAATGGTTGTAATGTACAGTGAATAGCTCAACCCCTGTTACCTATATATGGAACGTTATGGCAGTTTATACAGATCGGTGGCTATTTGGCGACCATCCTGGATTTCAAGATGACGTAATACGTTTTCTATCTAACGGTTAGTATTTATAGATTGCTTGACCCCTAAGACATAGTTCTTGCCTGCGATATCACCCTAGTAGAAGCAGACGTTACTCACCATCACAGTTTTCTCCGACCACACCTATAGGACAAGTACAATCATAACCATTGTCGGATAAACTACAGGTACCGTTATTTTTACACGGACCAGATTCACAGAGGTTCACTGAAATTATAGTGCAATTATGAGATACAACTAAATTATAATTATGGGTTACACTTATTAGTTACGATTATCAGTTACAAATATGAGAATTTCGAATTACAGTTATGATGCTAGATATTTTTACCGATCGGCTAGTCAGTGCACCTTTAAATCATGGGAAGGGTGAAATGCAAGATGCCGTCCAAGATGGCCGCCATTCCATGGAACTGACCATAATAACTCCAGTTCGGGGACAATTTTGCTGTCCATTAAAACAAACCACTAGATGGAATATGCATGATGGCATCGTTAAATCCAAGATGGCCATAGAACTATATTCACTGACATAATATGGTAAATGGTTGTAGTGAATAGCTCGACCCCTGTAACCTATGGATAGACACAAAAATCACACCTCCACCATATCTATGTGGAAATTTATGACAGTTGTTATAGCTCAGTTTCTATTTGACGTCTATCTTGGATTTCAAAGAGACGTCATAAGTTTTCTATCTAGCGGTTGTTATTTATAGAGGTTGTTATTTATAGATTACATGACCCCCAAGACATAGTTCTTGCCTTCGATATCGATTTAATGGAAGCAGACGTTACAAAACCAAGATAGTAGTTGTCCTAAGCTCTTGGTGTTCAAATGGATTGACTCACCATCACAATTGTCTCCAACCACACCTATAGGACAAGTACATTCATAACCATTATCAATTAAACTACAGGTACCGTTATTTTTACACGGACCAGATTCACAGAGGTTCACTGGAATTATAGTACAGTTATGAGATACAACTGAGTTACAATATTATAAGCCACAGCTATGAGGTTCCATATTATGAGTTACAAATATGAGAATTATGAGTTACAGATATGAGAATAATGAGTTACAGATATAAAATGAAATGAAATGAAATGGTGTTTAACGTCCTACTGTTCTGCTCCGACTTGGCTAATGAAGACGGGAAAAACTTTGGAATAATGAGTTACAAATATGATTATAATTATAATGCAATTATCAGTTACAGCTTTGGATAACGACTTTGGGTTACAATTATGAGAATTTAAGTTACAATAATAATTGTATCATGTGTTCAACCACTCCTCAGTGGATTGTCTTATAAATTTCACGTTACGTTCCTAAGATTTTTACCGATTAATCTGACAGCGCAACCGTAAGTGAAGAATTATTTTGATATCTACTCACCATCACAATTTTTACCCAGGATACCAAAAGGACAAATGCAGTTATAACCGAGTCCTCCGTCAGTGGTGTTACAGGTGCCATTATTTAGACACGGGTTGGTATTACACAGATCGGCTGGAATTAAAAATGGAAGTACACGTAGAAATATACACATACTACGATATTATTCAATCAAGGGGCATTAATGATGAGACAGGTCTCGCTATAATGCTTAAAAAAGATAATGAAAAGAAAATTTGTTGAAAATTTCAGTCAAATTGCTTCACCCTGAACCGATATATACTATTCAAAAAAAGTAGGGGATATTTGATTTTTAAGTGTTATTAAAGTCACCTAATGAAACTGACGAAGAAACAAATGACAAAATGAAATGAAGTTCACATTCATCGATTTATTCCAAATGATCGTTAGACTAAGTAAGGCACAGACTGACCATTATAAGGGTAAAATGATACCCGGGGTCAAACAGCAAAGTTACCACAGCATCACAACCAAGTCAGTAACGGGTAAATCCTCCTCTGTTTGCCAAACAAGCATTGATCCGACGTGGCATACTCCTAATGAGACGTCTAAGGTCATTTTGGTCCAGATTTTCCCATTCCTGTTGCAACGCAGCAGCAAGTTCTTGGACATTGGCAGGACGTTGTTGACGTTGACGTAACCTCTGTCCAAGCATGTCCCAGACATGCTCGATGGGGGAGAGGTCGGGACTCAGTGCTGGCCAAGGTAATGTGGTGATGTTCTGTTGTTGGAGGTAACCTGTAACGATCCTGGCCCTGTGACATCTTGCGTTGTCATCCTGGAAGATGAAACGGCGGTCATGACGTCGTGCGAACGGCACAACATGGACTGCCAAGATGTTGTCCCGGTAGTACTGGCCTGTAACACGCCCTGCAACAACATGTAAAGCCGTTCTTCCAGCAACAGTGATGCCTCCCCACACCATAACAGAACCACCCCCAAATCGATCATGTCTGATGACGTTAACGTCTTGGAAGCGCTCGTTTCGACGACGCCACACCCTCCTACGTCTGTCCAAAAAATCAACAGTGAACCTTGACTCATCTGAAAACATCACATTGCTCCAGCGTCGATTATCCCAGTGTTGACGATCCCTACACCAACGACGTCTTGCCTGAATGTGATGATCTCTCAAACAAGGGATCACGCGAGGACGTCGGGCGCGAAGGTGACCCCTATGCAGTCGATTCCGAATCGTCTGGCCACTCACTCTCACACCAGTGTCTGTTTGAAGACGAGCGCTGATCTGATTTGCTGTGATGACACGATTTCTCAAGGCCAAGGTACGGATAAATCGATCCTGGGCTTGAGTTGTCGCCCTTGGTCGACCTGAGCGTGGTCTGTCCTGTACAGATTGTGTATCACGGTATCTAGACCATAGCCTGCTTATGACAGACTGAGAAACATTCATCGTCCGCGCCACAACCGCCTGTGTTGTGCCGATCTGTAGCATGCCAAGGGCACGTAACCTTTCATTTTGGGTAAGTCGACGCATATCAAAATTTGTTTTCTGGTCACTAAAACAATTAAACTGATGTTTCCACCCTGGAATTCAATGCCACAATGACTGTAACATTCAAAGTCAGAGTCGTGCAAATCTTGGGTTGGACCCCCATGATGATCCCAAGCATCACCTGCATTCCATGCGGTAGCTATTGGTGCGTTTGGGCGTCACATGTAACTGGAAATGTTTCTTCTGTTAGGTGATTTCAATTCCAGAGTTTTAGAATCTTGCAGTAGCGAAAATCAGATTTATAATAAATACAAAGAAACATGAAAAAAACCCGATCAACCAAACATACATAAGTATAACTTACTTAAACAAGCATTAACAGTTTGAATTTCAGCTACCTGTTGAGGACTGTCCAAACTATTAGTAATAGTATTACGCCATCTGGAACTGGACTCATCGGAGCCATCATAGTCAGCGGCAACCACTGGCAGAACTAGAAGAACCAATATCGGAATTAACTCCATCTTGTGCATCAGTGAACAGAATAAGCGTCCCGTATTTAAATGATTTCAAAATACCAGTTGGAAGATCTATCAAAGTTCTGTATTCGTAAAGCAGGAGTAACGTCCGTTATATAAAAAGATACCAGTTGGCTTTGAAGAAACCAGTATTGACGGTCTATCAAAGCACGCCAGTTCTGTATTGGTAAAAGGGGGAGTAACACCCAATATATACAGGGTTTGGATAATACCAGATGGTAGGTCTATTAAACTGGACACCAATAGATATGAAACTTGAGCGATGTGTTTATTAGTCTAAACTGAATCTTCCCCTGGATGATGTCAGCGAGAGAGAGAGAGAGTCCACATGACACAAACCATGTTATTTCGGAAGTAATGTAAGGTTCAATTTTTATTTCAATAATTCGCATGCGCGTATGGTCATTAGCAGTGAGAGGAAACCGGAGGTCTCGGAAAACCCACGAGGTTGGGCAGGCGACCTACTCCTTGTCACGTACAAACGGAGAATCGAAACCACGCTACTATTGACACAATTCCATCTGTTAGGGTTTGATCACACCTGTAATCGAAATGTTGCTCGGGAATTTCCCCATATCAGTAGTGTAGGACAGATGATCTGGCAAGGTATAGCGTCTGGTCGTATACTACTGAACGTAAAAACCTTGACAGAAAAAGTTTTCTGTGGTGCGGCTGTCCCTCATGGCACACTGCCAGGTTCATTCGTTGAGAAAATTTGGACGTTAAACATTGAACCACATGTTAGTCCCTAAATGACCTAGGTTGTATCGAGTGGAAATTAAACCTAATCTCTCTCCACCTCTTAAATTACAGTCACATTAAAATATGGAGTTGAATTATGGCTCTTAAAAAGTTTTATTTGAAATATGATGACAATAAAGATGTATTTATGATACTGTATTACAGAATTAAAATTTATGTTGAGCATAAAAGTATTATTTGCAATCATTTACCAATGTGTTACTAACTATAAAAATTTGATAGGCTAGGTATTGACCGAGACAGTTCATTGGGATTTTTTCCTTTTCCAGAGAGAGATTGAAACTCCGTACCAGTCGGGACATAACGTGGGTCTGAAACCTTCCCTTTCGGGACATCGTGTAACCACGGAGACATTAACCCAGTCCCAATCAGTACTGCGGTCTAAAAATGAACATCATGTCTCAGATTATCGCTTCAAAACCCGGAACTAGTTAAAAATATTAATAAGGATTAAGTCGTGAAAATTTCATCGTCAGATCTATCTACACCAAGTAAATCATTCATCATGTAGGGCTGTCATTATGATGATTATGATAAGAGTTATTCTTATAAACCCAGTTGAACACAACGCAATACCTTTCAATCACCAATTTTAGGGTTGGCATTGTTGAATTACGACTGTATTTTTATGGGCTTGTCCGCCGACCCATTGTCAGTCTATCCCGGTTCAAATGTGACGGCCCACGACGTTAACGTTACGTCAGTGGAGGTCACGTGACCACAATACACTCTAGTCAATATTATTATACAATTAAAAGCTGATACAAATGTACACACTCAATGACAGGTTGCCAAGTGATTACTCGATTAGAACGATTCGGGTAAGGCTGTCAAGGACGTCACGTGAACCGAATTTATGGTGTTGCCTTCGTTTGTTCTTGTTCATCGTTATATATAGGCCTAGAGGCTAACGTAACCTTTGGTTTAACATCTACTCGGCACAGATTAGGTCATTTCGGGACTAACATGGATTAATTTTATTTCATTAATTCGCTATCGCGTAGGGGTCTTTAGCAGTGGGAGGAAACCGGAGAAAACCCATGAGGTTGGACAGGCAACCCTACTCATTGTCAGGTACAACAGGGGATTCGAAACCACGCCAGTTGACTCAATGACAGGCATTATGATAAAGCGCGCACGTGCTAACCATTCGGCCATTGAATCGATGTCGGCATGCCAAGGTCTAAATTGTAAAGTATAAGAATACTTTTTGATGGACCAGCGGCTGCCAGGCAGGATACGCCCACATTTTGCAAGAGATGGATAGAGAACAAACTAAATACAAAAATGATTATTTGTGCAATCAGGGGCCATAATCCAGAAAGTTATGGTCTGAAATGCGCAAATATCAAACCGGGCTGAGATATATTTTAAGTTTCATCAAAATCGGATAAAAATTGTGGCCTTTAGAGGGTCCATAACCTTTGTATTACATATTTATACACAATTTGCGTACAAAGAGTGGCCATTTTGTCGGGCAGTTTCATTCGATTTTCCCGAGATTCGAATTCAACCTTCATTATGGGGGAATGATGATATATCTAAACGGTTTTTAAAATCGGGAAAAAAATTGTAACCTCTAGAGAAACCACAAGCTAAAAATGCGTTTTTTTGGCCAACCGGGGGCCATAATCCACGAAGTTACGTTCGGTTATGTGTGAATATCAAAAGGAACCAAGAACATTATGATAAAAACATATATTTAAAGTTTCATCCAAATCGGATAAAAACTGTGACCTCTAGAGGGACAACAACCGTGATATAGGCCTACCATATTTCCACACTAGTTGCGTACAAGTTCCGTCCATTTTATCCGGCAGTGTTGGTCAACCATCATTAGGGTGTAACGGAGATTTACTAAATCGTTTTTTTTTTTTACATCGGATAAAATTGTGACCTCTAGAGGGACCACGAGCTAAAACGCGATTTTTCGTACAATCAGGGGACATAATTCAGAAAGTTGCGATCCGATATGCGCGAATATGTGGTTTTCTTTATTAAGTTCTTTTTTATAAATTGTAGCTATTTACACGAAAAAACAAACTCAATGATATCAGATGAATGAGAAAGCACACCAAATTCATGGAGTATAAAGGCTTTGCAAAAGTTTTGTGTTGAAAATTACAGTTTGTGTTGTGTTTACTGCACACACTCTTAGGTTTACCCAGAGCATAGGGAGAAGAAACAAGGTATCAATTTTACACAGCCTATATAAATTAAATGATACACGGGTTACAGTGATTAGTAACTGTAATATAATCAAACTTCTAATTAAACATACATTATGCAAGAGCTAAATCTGCCTATTTCAGGTCTTTCTTTAGGCCTGAAATGTTAACTAAATTATTAATTAGACATTAATTAACCTATCCAGGCCATAATCAACTCTTGATGGCAGCGCTAGCCTGCGATCTTTAGTGGATTGTAAGCCGATTTACTGCATAACTTTCCTTCTCGATTAAACGATTAAATGGATAATCGAGACTATGCTGTTTATCGTACTGACTTTAGTAATGATGACCGGGGCTTATGGGAAGTTCAGTCGCTTAATTCTCGGTTCATAGTGGATCAATTTGAATGAAATTTTCACCAAATTCCCTTTACATTATCTAGTTTTTAACTATTATAGTGAGAACTGCCAACTCGTTACCGAATCTCCCATAATGTATCTTTAATAATAATAATAATAATAATAAGGTTCTTATAAAGCGCTAGACTCCAAACAATATTATTTGCTCAAAGTGCAAACAAAGTTTACAGAAAACAGTTATAAAATATGAACACTGAAACAAGTAAGTTTTGAGTTTTTGTTAGAAGATGCTTAGAAATTTAGCGGTCCGTAGATGTAGATGTTGTGGCAGAGAGTTCCGTGTATTTATTGCATTATAGGCAAATGATCTGCAGCCAAAGAATACTTGTAAACGATGTATAGTTTACAGGTTATGAAACTAGCTTCTTGTCAGTGCCGAATATGGTATTAGACACTGAAGAAGAAGTACTATAAATCTAGAAAAGTTAAAACATAGATTCGGGTTTGAAGGACTTTTCACACCGTTCAAAATTTAGTTTCAATTTAGCACTTTTAGACTCCCTGTGTTTGAGTTTAAGGGTACGCTGAGGTTTCAAATTCATGCCCAATGATTTTACATACGTACAACGTGGCTGTAATCAAACAGAGGATAATAATGTGGAGTTTTAAGTGTGTTTTGCCTTCGAAATGTATTAAAGCGCCGCATTGCTTCATGTTTTAGTATTGATGCAACAGAAGATCCGTCTGACGTATGTAAAGCGAGAATGGTCAATGATAGTAGAAACACGCCCAGCTGCAAGATGAACTTAATATAAAGACGATACCCTCACCTCTGTTTATTTGCTGCCAGAAAAATAATGCTGGTGATGACATAAGGTACGACTGTGGAGTTGATGATCTTCCTTGGAGAACGGTGGGCCAATACACATTTTGTTTCTGATTTAACTTTAAGAAAAAGAAACTTTTAACATTGAATTCTTAAGGGGGGCTTATGTCGACCTTGCAACTGAAAGCAACTGACGTTTCGGCAACTTGGAGCAACTGAAAGCAACTGTATGCAACTGAAAAAAAGTCGACCTGAGCGCCTCTTACAAATCAAAGCAATTAGTTGCACATGTTCAACTTTCTCAAACTAGCGGCAACTAGTTGCAGTCGACATGAGCGTTCTTGCAACTGGCGTTAACTCGTTTCTATGGAAATAACATCACGTGATAAGAGACACGTGTCATGTGACTTTATAAATAAGCAAAAGGAAGCGAACGAAGACACCCACTTTTCAAGTTTTGATGATGTCGAAAATAATATACTAATAGAATTGTAGCAAGACCGACCATGCCTTTGCGTTGCTTCTTCTAAGTAATTCGCCATTTTGTTAATCACGTGCTCAGTGGGATTGCTATCAGTTCCGAGTCGACATAAGCGCTCCGAATTCAGTTGCTCTCAGTTGCTGATATGATCGACATAAGCACTCTTGCAACTGACAGTTGCTTTGGGTTGCAAAGTCGACATAAGCCCCGCTTTACAGAGGGCTGGTGAAGAAATTGGACAGCTTGACGACCGGACTCTTTAACTTAATTAAGGGCATTGATCAGTCTAAAATGTACATTTTAAAGCCAGCACTGTGATTTGTATTATGATATGACATTTTTTGTTGTTTTGGGTGATATGAATCACCAAAAATACTAATTTTATTTACCATTTATGTTCCAAACTGGGCCCAAAAGCATGATAGTAAAGGGTGGAGTTTTAAGTCTGTTTTGCCTTCGAAATGTACTTAGGCACTTTCCGCATGGCTTCATGTTTCAATATTGATGCAACAGAAAACCCGTTTGACGTATGCAAATTGAGAATGGTCAATGATAGAAACCCACCCAATTGCAAGATGAAATTAACACAAAGACAATATCCTCACCTGTGTTTATTTTCTGCCAGAAAAATAATGCTGGTGAAGAAATAAGGTATAACTATGGAGTTGATGATCTTTCATTTTGCTTCTGACTTTATCTTTCAGAAGAAGAAAAAAAAACCTTAAAAACTTTAACATTGATTACTTACAGATTGCTGGTGACGAAATTAGGTACGACTATGGAGTCGATGATTTTCCTTGGAGAAAGGTAGGCCAATACACATTTTGCTTCTGATTTTAACATAGAATACTTACAGATTGGATAGCTTGACGATCTGACTCTTAAAGGTAAAATAACACTCTGGCTGGCTTGACAGCTCCAGAAAATGAAAAAATAGCTTTATTCTAAGTACTAGATGTGTTAGTGTCTTACCTGTTGTGTAAATTATACATTAAATCCTATTTTACTTGTCCAAAGGGTTCAAAAATATTTTTGAATCCAAGTCACATTTGAAAAGCTTTCTCAGGCTTTTCAAATCATTTAGTTGAATTTTTCCAATGTTTTTAATTAGGTGTATTAAGATGAATTTTATATCACCAATTAATTGGAATATTGTAAAATAGTACAATTTGTTGACCAGAATAAAGATTGGGACATATTATTCAGTTACAACAAGAGTGGTATTGAGCCTTTAACCTAATGGCGTTGAGCAGTCTAAAATGCACATTTTAAAGCTAGCACTGTAATTTTGGTTATGATATGACATTTTTTGTTGTTTTGGGTGATTTTATTTATCATCTATGTTCCAAACTTGGCCCAAAAGCATGATAGTAAAAGGTGCTGCTGATAAAAACAAAAGTCGAATTTTCTCAAGTTATGCCTGCATGGATGTTCATCAAATTTGGCATGAACAGTGCTAATTGCTAGTCCAAAAAAGCCACAGAAAAATGTTTTGGCTGTGGTTGGTCTGGTATGAGTTTTCTTGGAAATTCCAATAGTATATCCTACAAAGAGATAACGATAATCCCCACAGTAGATCGAAAGTAGCAGTTATTAAGCGACACTTCGACACCAAAAACGTAAAATATCATCTCAAAGTATTTTAAAATCTTTGTTCATTATTTGCCTTCAAACGAGATTTTGTGATTTTCGGTAAATTCTTTGAATAAGTGGGTAAGACGCTAGCTCGCTAGCCTGGAGGTCGGGTGTTCGATCCCTGCATTGGCCGAGAAAGTTCATTCAGATTTTCCAGCGTGGTTCCCCCTTGTCAGTGATGCAGGATAGAGGGCCTTACAAGGACAGCTGTCTAGTCATTTGGATGGGACGAAAAACCGAGGTCCCGTGTACACATTGGCGTGCACGTAAAAGACCCCTTGCCAGTTGGAATTCGATATAAGAGTGCGCCGTAGCGCCGCTGCCCGGGCAAAATTTCCCTCATAGCACACTGTATGGCGTATGCCCGTCTTCATTAGCCCAGGTTATGAGCAGAACAGTAGGACGTTAAACCCCATTTTATTTCATTTCTTTGAATATGCCCACCACAAGTTTTAAAATACAACAATTCGGACGTAAAAAGTAAATATTTACTTTAGTGCACTATGAGCATTTTCTAGTCTTGATAAGCAGAGCGCTAAGCAATTTGATTGGTCGAGACTTTAGAACACAATAACTCTCCTTCTAATTGAGGTACAATGTTCAAACTTGGTGTCGGCGTTCAGTAGGTGAATGCCTTGATGGAATTCGAATGATAAAATGTAAGCAGAGGTAAGCCATCTGATTGGTTGATGCTTTGGGGCCCGATATCTTTGGTTTTAATTAAGTGAGAGTGATGAAACTCTGAGTATAGATTCATTACCTTGACTGAGTTCGATGTTGAGAATTTTCGGCTTAGGCCAAAGAGCAATAAGCAATCTGACCGGTCAAGACTTTGGAACATAACAACTCTGCTTTTAATTGAGGTAGAATGTTTAAACGTGATGTAGTAGATGTTCATTAGGTGAAAGTCTTGACTGAGTTCAATGATTAACATTTCGAACTAAAGCTAAGCAATTTCATTGGTGAGGAAACTTAGTGTATAGTTGATAATCAGTTTAAATGATTGATACTTTTGAAAAACATAAATGTGCGATTAATTAATATGTGTCATCTATTTATTTTGGGATTTCGGCGGGGGACATCAGCCTCACTGTTGGCTTGTTGAACTGGGCCTATATTGTAAGACACAAAACTATCTGAAAGAGATGAGTTTTTATTATCAAGGTGTGGAACACCCGGAGCAATTTCCATAATTTTTCTGTAAACGCAAGTGACAAAAGAGCGTATAATACCGACATCCAAACTCTCATTTCAACCACAACTATACATAATATCAAAGCCGTATATATCGAACTTTCAATCAAATCGACTGACATGCGGCCTCGCTCAACATCGGCCTCGCTTCGTACACTCTATCATTTAGCCTCGATCTAAAATTTCCGGGAGTATGACGTCAACGTAACGGTTAATCTCCGCTTACGACACCATTTAAAAATGTAATCAATCAGTGAAATCCTGTTTAAATCCAAGCCGAATCCAAGCTATCCGTGGGTCTACAGAGTTGATTGCTTGTTGTGTAAATAAAGATCTAATTTATAATTTCTATGACATCAGAAGCCTAAATAAAGACTTGCAATAATCAGATTTAGCTCTTACATAATGTATGTTTAAGTGAATCATGTATCATTACTGCACCGGGACTGTACAGCGCAGTGGACGGTTGCGGATGGGCCCGGTTTCCATTCACTTGATTTGATATTTTGTTATTTCTTCCTTGAAATGTTTGTCTTGGCCGTGGGGTTGTTTTGTCCATTTTCTTTGCATGAAGTGTCGTCATCCTGTAATTACTATTATGCAATACCAACAATTTGGGAAACGAACCTATACTAACAGAATGCATTTGAAAAAATTCATGTTAATAATAGTTCGCATCCAAACGAAAGCAGAGAATGGAGTTATTCCCCTTCCCCCGTCGGGTTGTGTATGAAACTAGCAATATTTTCCCAATTCTTAAGTATTAATTTAATGGTCTACAAATTGTATGTCCCAATTTGGGCGTGGGTGAGGCATCGAAGGTAATTGGCTTCTGAAGGAGCATCCCTACATAGTGATTTTTGTTTACTTTTCCAGTTATGTTTTCAAAATAAATATACTTTTAAGTCTATTCTGTACTTTTGGAAGGCCATTTCGTTACCACATCGAGAGCTTTGGGGATTAGAAATGGAAAATTGTAACCTATTACTATTTAGACACTTTTTGACTTAATTTCACATTTGATGACTTCCGGTGAGTTAAGGGGGCTGGAGTTTTTATCCTTTTGCTCATTCTTCAACAAACGCCATTATGCATAGTATTTAGAGCGAAGAGAAGAACGTACATTACTAAAAAACACACTATGAAATAAGGGACGAAACTTCAACAAACGCCATTATACAAAGACTAAACCTAATAATTTGGGACTAACATATGGTTCAATTTTATTTCAATAATTCACTTGCACGTAGTGGTCTTTAGCAGTGGCAGAAAACCGGTGGACCGGGAGAAAACCTACGCTGTTGAACAGGCGATATCACTCCTTGCCACGTACAAGCGGGGAATCGAAACCACGCCACTTGACTCATGGTTAAACCATTAGACCACCCAAGCCCTTTGCAAGGGAACAAGTTATTTCAATACAAGTGGTACAGTAATAAGGGGCCACTTTTTCATGATATCATTTTTAATTCAAAACGCCTGATTTGCTTTCTCCATTTGAAACGTTCACCTTCTTTTCAGTGGTTAGGATTGGGGCTAGCGCTGATCCCATCTCCAACCCTAACCCTGGACCTAGCCACAATGCTTACCCTAACCTACAATCTCGCTAACAATCACGCGCCTTAACATTATTTACATCTCAGTGACCTTGACAAAAATTCAGCTGCCCGTAACAAATAGATTTAGCCCATGGTTTCCAGCGAGCTTCGTCAAGTAGCTGTCATAAACGGCTGATTCCGGTCTTGAATGATTGATTCCGGTGACATCCGAACTGTACAAAAAGAAAAGAGAAGAGTTCGATTTATCGCTTCGAAAATCCTTAGACCCAGCTCTGAACAGCAAACCCATCTATCATTCTTTCTCTATCTCTTGACCGAATTGTAAGCGGGAATTACAGACATATTTTTGTTTTGAAGGTCTGTTATGTTGTTTTTCCCCACGGGAAATATTTTCTGGTTCACCGTATTTTACACGTCATTGAATTCCAACAAATCTCTTAATTATATCATTGATACACGACGCACGTGACTTGAATGACAAGCGCGAGACAGATTATTAATCAATTTCTTTTCCCTCTATATGTGTCAACCATCAAAGGCTATTACTTCTCAAAAACGTTTTATTAGTTTCGTTAACATCGAAAGTTTAGGATTTAGAAATTAGGTACGAAACAGTTCAAAGACGTTGTGACAATAAGTGATAAATTGTGGCTGGTGAGTTGAAGAATGAAAAATAATTCTAGCATGGATATCCTTTTGGAGGGGGGAACCAACAAATTTTTGTTTTGGACCCCCAGCCCCATTGGCTCTCCTTCACTTCAAAACGGAAATCTGTCACGTACGACTAGCTGTTCGAGTCTAATTGGTTTTGGTTCCCCCATCCCATCCCATCTCGACCACCCAACATTCACCGGAAAAGGGCCATTTGTCCATCACATTGTTAGTAAATATTTTGTTCGTTTGGTTAAGCGGGTACGACGCTGGCTCGCCAGCCTAGAGGTCGCCGGTTCGATCCCGGTGTTGGCCGAGAAAGTTCATTGTAATCTTCAGCGTGCGTTCCCCTTGTCAGTAGTGCAGCGCGGAGGGATTGACAAGGACAGCTGTATAGTCGATCGGATGGGTTGAAAAACCGAGGTCCCGTGTACACCTTGGCGTGCACGTAAAAGATCCCGCTGTCCGGGAAAAAGTTCCACCACAGCGCACTGTATGGTGTATGCCCGTCTTCATTATCCCAGTCGGAGCAGAACAGTAGGACGTCAAACCCCATTTCATTTGACAATTAGGTCCGATTGAGAACAAATAGGAAGCTGATTAGTCGACATTTTAATTCCTGCATGAACGATTTAAGTAAAAAAAACCCACTAACTGTGGAATAAGGGACAAAACTCCAACAAACGCCATTATACATGGTCGACCAAAGAACGTGAAATAAGGAAGAAAACTTACTCATTTCGAGACTAACATATGGTGGGCTATTTTTTTTATTTTCTAAAATAAATTTTATCTTTATATTTAAACTACAATTACATTAAACAAAAATGCAGTTTACAAATCTGATATGCTAAATGTCTGATTTGTAAAATAAATATTAATTTTAAGATACACAGTCATTTCGGGACTAACATGGTTTAATTTTATTTCAATAATTCGCTTCCGCGTAGGGGTCTTTAGCAGTGGGAAGAAACCGGAGGACCCGGAGAAAACCCACGAGGTTGGACAGGCGACCCTACTCCTTGTCACGTACAACTGGGGATTCGAAACCACGCCAGTTGACTCAATGACAGGCCTTATGATACAGGGTCTAAAACAGATACCACAATTAATGTTCTACTTTTACGACTAGTTTACACAGTCTCCGTTGACACGAGACTTATTTTTAGCACCTTTTTGTGGCTGGGCACGTGAAGTCAGCAACACTGGTTGGCAGTGGCGCTTGCAAATGGGCCGTAATTGCGATCCCGGCCAACAAGTTCGATTTTTTTATTTTTTTTTATCTTTTTTTCTGATTGTATGTGACATAAACAAGTTCCTTTGGATTTTCAAACATCGTCTCTTCTTGTTAGTGGTGTAGGAAGTTGGGTCTGGTAAAGAAAGTCGTCTTGTCGCTTGAGTGGGACGAAAAAGAGGTCCCGTGTACCCAGCGCGATCATGTAAAAGAACCCTTGGCAGTTGAAATTCGGTTACGTGGAAGTGGAAACTCCGTTGTCCAGCCACGATTTACCTCATAACACACTCTATGGCATATGTGAGGTGGGGTGGGACAAGTGAAACCATAAGGTCTGTCATTGAGTCTTGTGGCGTGGTTTCGACTCCCCACTTGAACGTGACAAGAAGCAGGATCACCTGTCCAATCTCGCGGGATTCCTCCCCTCACCCCCACCCCACTAAAGACCCCCACGCTAAATCCCATTCTCTCTTTCTCTCTCTCTCTCGTGGTAATAAGTAGACCTAAAGTGGCACCCCCTTCTCTCTCTCGCTCTCTGGCGTAATGTCCGTCTTTATTAACCCAGTCTGTGCAAAAACGTTGAACGCCAGACTTCATTTGATTTCACGAATTAAACCGTTGATTTATTACGAATCGCTGGATACAAGTGTCAAGGATATTGTGGAGGATTTAAGTCAATTAATAGACGGGTGAAGACAATAATAAGATATTCCGTGGCCTGTAACAGCACTTGACACAACCAGTTATTAAAGACTTGAACCACAAACTAGACGAGATTCTGACACTTTTATTTGACTTGACTGAAGAATTCAGCAAGCATCAAAGCGTGACTAACTCCGATTTGTTTTCTTGTTAGTTTTTGAAGTGACGATTCATGCGGATGGTTACAAAATAACATGTTATCGGAATAATTATAATAATTGTATTGAACTAAAAATCCCAATTAGTGTTACGACGGAGGACCTGACAAGGACAGGTGTCTAGTCGTTCGGATGGGGCGGAAAACCAAGGTCCCGTGTACACATTGGTATGCACGTAAAAGGTCACTTAAGTTAGAATTTGATTAGACCGTTGAGCCGCTATCCGGGCAAAATCTCTCTCATAGCACACTGTATGGCATATGTCCGTCTTTATTAGCCCAGTCGGAGCAGAACAGTAGGACGTTAAACCTCATTTCATTTCATTTTTTGGGGTTCAGTCGCGTCGGTTGCAAATCGCCACCTTTTAAACCTTTGGGCTATCTCGTGTTCTGTCAGGGCTCGGTACGGGTTCGTTCCCAGTGTTATCCGAGAAAGTTCCTCTTGAATTTTCGGACTGGGTTCCCCTTGCAAGGCAAGGAAATGAGCCTTGCCCTTTTTTTATCTCGACCATAAGAATATATAACCAACTTTTTGTCTACATTTCATGTCGCTGGATGACGTCCCCTTGTGCGCTCCCGCTGTTGACCGAGACATTTCCTGGGGACTTTTCAGATTGGTTTCCCCTTGCTAGTGGTGCATGACTGAGGGATAAGCAGGGAAATGCGTCTTGTGTGTTTATATCACTTCCACAATAATATCTAATCTACCTTTGTCCAGAGTTTGTGTCGCTGAACGAGGTCCCACCCGGGTCCGCTCCTGGTGTTGACCGATTTCTCCATGATAATCGTGCAGGACTGTGGGATGGGCAAGGGAATGCGTCTTCGCCGTTTATATCACCGCCCAAAAGAATATCTAACCTACCTTTTGTCTACAGTTACTCGAAATTTTTCAGACTGACTTCCCCTTGCTAGTAGTGCAGGACTGAGGGATAGGCAAATAAATGCGTAATGAACGTTTATATCACCACCAGAAGAATATCTTATCTACCCTTATCTTACATTTGATGTCGCTGGAAGAGGTCCCGGGTGCGCACCCAGGATTCCATTTCATTAGCACGATCGATACAAAAAACTGAGACGTTAAATTTAATTTCAATATTAAACTCCCTTCCATTTTCATTAGCAAGATTGGTTTGTGAAAAGTTAGACGTTAAACTTCATTTCATTAGCACGACTGGTTCTGAAATGTTAGACGTTAAACCCCATTTCATTTCATTTCATTAGCACAATTGGTTCTGAAAAATTAGACGTTAAACTCCAATTCCTTTCATTTCATAGGCACGAATAATACAGAAAAGTAAGACGACGTTAAACTCAATTTCAGTATTAAACTCCATTTCATGGGCACGATTGGTACACAAAAATTAGACGTTAAACTCAATTTCAGTATTAAACTCCAAAGTTAGACGTTAAACTCAATTTCAGTATTAAACTCTATTTCATGGGCACGATTGGTACACAAAAATTAGACGTTAAACTCAATTTCAGTATTAAACTCCATTTCATGAGCACGATTGGTACCCAAAAATGAGACGTTAAACTCAATTTCAATATTAAACTCTATTTCATGAGCACGATTGGTACCCAAAAGTAAGACGTTTAACTCAATTTCAACTTCCTTTCATGAGCACGATTAGTACCCAAAAATGAGACGTTAAACTCAATTTCAATATTAAACTTCATTTCATGAGCAAGATTGGTACCCAAAGGTAAGACGATAAATACAATTTCATTTCATTTTGTTTCATTTTGTTTCATTAGTACGATTGGTAAAGAACAGGAAGATATTAAACCAGGAATATCACTTGACGAGACAAGTTTAAGTTATATGCCAACTGAAGTGTTAAAGAGAGATCGGGAATATTGGTTGATAATTAGTTTGAATTATAGTAAGACACAATAAATTGTCTTGATATGAGAGTAGAGAGAGAGAGAGAGAGAAATGGGGTTTAACGCCCACTCGACACAAACTAGGTCATTTCGGGACTAACACATGGTTCAATGGTATTTCAATAATTCGCTCGCACGTAGGAGTCTTTAGCAGTGGGAGTACCCGGAGAAAACCCACGAGGTTGAACGGACGACCCTACTCCTTGTCACGTACAACCGGGGAATCGAAACCACGCCAGTTGACTCAATGACAGACCTGAGGATACAACGCCCACGCGCTAGCCATTCGACCATCCACCCCTACAACCACCACCCACCCCCTTAGCTACAAGGAACCGTTAAATATAATGAATTATATGCTGAAAAAATTACCCCACCAGAATAAAGCCGGAAGATATCTGATTTAGAGAAATGATTTATTATTAAAATCACCAGAAGTAATTACTTCTTATTTTTTATATTAAAAATGTATTTCCAGTTTTACTTGTCAAGAAAAGAGTGGATTACCCTAGAGTATCCCCCCCCCCCCTGCACTCCACCTTTTAAGATTAGGATAGATTGGCCCAGTTGGCTTAAAACCGGCCCGGGTCATCTATAGCTAACTCAAATGATACATCCAATAACCCCCAGCTTCACTAGCCCAGATACATCCAAAAAACCCCAGCTTCACTAGCCCAGTTGATTACAGAAAACTAGGATGTTAAACCCCACTTCAGTTCATTTCCAATAACCGATACATTCGACTAGCTAGACGGAATGGATTAACAGCTGACAAAATGTAACCTACAAGTACAGTTATGTACATGAACAGAATTGATCTCATCTACAAGAAAACATATTTACGAGTGTTCTGAGACAAGCTATATTAAACCTCTATTTTTTTGTTGGTAAATGTTTTTTGGTCTAAATTCGATAATGTATCTGAAGAAGCCAGAAATCAAACATAAGAAATAAAGTTTATACCATTTATCAATATTTTTATTGTTTGTGTTGCCATGACGACAATCGTTAATTCGATATATTTATAAATAATTCTTTCATAATAAAAAATTTAGATTGTAAGACATACGACTCAACAACATTAAGAATAAAAATCTTTAAAGGAGAACTGACATTCTGAGAGTTATCGACCTTATTATTTCTCTGGTGTATTTTAGTCTCGGTCACCCAGTGTGTTGCTGCCTGGGGTAAAAGACTGAATAACATGATTTAAATGACGCCAGTCTTGCAGTCTTGTTCGTACGTCACAGCACTATACTGAACTTCAAATACAGGAGCAATGTGTGTGTTTGTGCGAGGGGGGGGGGGTGAAACCCAGTCGTGAACCAGAAAGATACAAAATCAACTGAAATAAAATAGTGTTATATGACAGTATTGGTGTCAGCCATTATTACATATGGGACAGAACTGGTTAAACACATTCCAAATATAATTTTAACACAGAGATCATTGCTACGGTAGATGTGTAACAAACACTTGAAGAAACTGGAAGTGACGACAAAAATGACAAACACGAGTTATCCTTCTATATAACTGACTGAAGTAACGAGCGATAACAGACGCACGGTCAAATTTCATTTCACTGGTCATTCGGTTGAGAGGATATTTCACAATTCAAAAATATCACTAGAAAAGAGAAGACAGAAAAAAAAAATCAGAAAAGGCCCGTGCATTCCCTTGTTTTTATTTATTCTATGTACTTAATAAAAACATGGTAATGCAAAGACTTTTTCTAATTTGTTCGTTTTCTTTTATCTAGTGACAGCCAATATGGGTGTCAGCCAATGGCTGACATCAATAATGTGCTTTAAACGTCACTGCACCAATGGGGCGAATGACGTCGGACAAACGATGTAGTGTGCTGGGGGGGGGGGGGATTCCCTAAGACCTTTATCGCTCAACGCTATTATCTCTCAAATGAAGTGGGGTTTAACATCCTACTTTTTTACACCAACCGGGATAATGAAGACGGGTGTTCTTTAAAAGCATATGCAAAAAGCAAACTCGCACTTCATTCAGTATATTCTCCAAGCGTCTACCCCCTTTAAATGCAAAAATACAAATAAAGATGTGAACACCTCTTTAACCCAGTAATTATAATATTTATTACAGGCAGAAGTTATTGTTTTCTTTCTTTCTTCATATACAACCTGTAATTGAATCAAAGATCAGTTTATCAATTTATTGAATAAAAAATGAATCCTCAATTCTCTATATTATTTTTTCTTTTTTTTTCTTTTTTTTCTTTTTTTGTAGCTGTCATTGAGATAAAAACATTACACTGGAAAATAAAATAAATGATTTTCTATAAGAATACAGGGCGACTAAACAAGACATTTTAATCGTAAGTACATGTCTTTTTTCAAAGATTTCAACATGCTCCATATTTTTTTTCCTTGTGATTTTGAAAAAAAATATATATTTCTTGGCTAATTTCAATGTGTGGGTGGGTATTATGTTGTCGGTCTCTGTTCTTCGGCCTGTCAGTAATTGTTGTGTAACATCGAGCTCTATTGATTTTCAACATTCTGTGAGCTTTCGTTCTGGGGTTACGCCCCTTTTCCGAAAGCATTTTTATGTATCTAATGCTGGAGTTTTGAATGTTTTTTTTTTTTTTTTTTTTTTTTTTGTTTTTTTGAAATGTTGTGAAGCATTATAACTGTGAGATGACGAACGCTATTTGATGTACAAATTTGGTGTGAAGCATTGGGAATGGAGAGAATGAACCCTATTGATTTTCCGCATTCTAGGACTTTTTAAACCGCATTTGATTTCAAGCCCGGATGAGATTTCACCTGTGGGTATGACAAGAAAAGTGTGACAAGTCCTGCATATTTATATCCGAATATATTGTAAACGTATTCACCAAAATAATTCGCAACTTCTCAACATAAATGTACCAACCCTACTATAAAATACATTGATTAAGTTCATTCAGTCTTGCATCAAACATAATATCAATTTGATAGAAATTTAATCAACGCTGCATAGAAACAGAAGACAAAAAACCTATTATGTATTACATGAAGTACCGTGTTTACGCTGTTCTCTAATATCGATATTGTTAAAAAAAACGTGTTCTTGTTGGCTGTCAAGTATATTAGTTGAACACAAATGTAAATTGATCAACACTTGAAGGACATTTTGTGTTGATTTAAGACTTGTTGTTGGCGTGTTGTAGTAGTTCAGATCAAATGTTCTACTTACTATTTTTGTTATTTCTGTTAACGTTAAAGCTTGCTTTACGATAATCAATATATTCGTAGATTAACACTGTTAAAATTGAATTGTTAATATTAACACTTCCGAATGGAATGGGACTGAACATCCTACGCTGCTGCACCTACTGGGCTACTTTAGCACTGACAACGTTAAACCATGTTGAAAATTCGCAAAGAATTTTTAATGCCAATACCGGGACCCCTCCCTGTGAGCCAACGCCTTACTAAGTGGGTCACCGTGGCTCCCTTGAACCAAAATTGAAAGAAATATCCGCGATTAATCAAGGTGCGTACGTTTTATTTACAAACCATTGTTTTTTCCCTATCATAGTCACGTGAGAATTAGTATTGACTTACGTGGAGTTAAGTAGCGTTAACAAGTCTTTCATACAAAGTCATCTTCCATTTAAACACACAAATAATATAATCTTAGCTTAAAGGCCCTCTTAGACTAATATAATTATCCAATCAGGACCTTCTTTAGAAATTTAGCCCGGAGCTACATGGCTTACTTCCCGTGTAAACTGTCGTGCGTAAACCGTTAGTTTGTGTTATGGGTGAAGAGTTATATGTCATAATTATCTAATCAGCGTGTACACGGACAGTTGGCCCGGAGCTGAATGACACACTTCCTTTAGCTGAAGTAGAGTCTAATTTGTTTAATAATTGGATACCAATATAGGAGTGCGCACAGTTCCGTGTTGGACCAATCTGTAAATGGGCACAAGCCAGTTAATTGACCCTTGACCTTTATATAGAAGCGCATACTTGGGGGTAAATCAACGTTTCGGCCAGAGATGTTTCGGAAACAGGTGCTAACTGGTGCTACTATATAGGAACTAACTCGTTAGTGCGAAGAAGCTCTGGGGACGGAACGCCCGCGGGTGATACAATTTAATAGAATACAATTACTTTTAAGCTAGAGTGGAGTTTCGACTAATTAAAGTTCTCTAATCTTTATAAGTCAAAAGAGAATACTACTGAGGACATTCTATAATCTTTATCAATCAAATGAAATGAAATGAAACGGGGTTTAACGTCCTACTGTTCTGCTCCTAACCTGGGCTAATGAAGACGGGCATACGCCATACAGTGTGTTATATCGAATTCCAAATGTCAAGGGATCTTTTACGTTCACGCCAATGTGTACACGGGACCTCGGTTTTTCGTCCCATCCGAACGACTAGACAGCTGTCCTTGTCAGGCCCTCCGCCCTGCATCACTGACAAGGGGAAACCACGCCGGAAAATCGGGATGAACTTTCCCGGTCAATGCAGGGACAATCAAATGAGAATACCTATGGGGAGGTTGCTAGGTTCTATAGTCTATCAATCAAATGAGAATACCTATGGGGAGGTTGCTAGGTTCTATAGTCTATCAATCAAATGAGAATACCTATGGGGATGTTGCTAGGTTCTATATTCTATCAATCAAATGAGAATATACCGAGAACTTTCTTTAGTCTTCATTAATCAAATGAGAATACCGGGGGGGGGGGGGCTAGATTCTCTAGTCTTTATCAGTCAGTCAAATGAGAATACTACTGGAAACGTCACTCGGTTATCTAGTCTTTATCAAGAGAATACTACTGGAAATGGGGTTTAACGTCCACTCGACAAACCTAGGTCATTCGGGTATAGCACAAAGTTCAATTTTATTTCAATTATTCGCTTGCGCGTAAGGGTCTTTAGCAGTGGTAGGAAACCACGGGGATGGACAGGCGACCCTACTCCTTGTCACGTACATTCGGAGAATCGAAACCACGCCAGTATACTCAGTGACAGGCCTATTCATACAACGCGCACGCGCTAACCATTCGGCCATCCAACACCCCGATCAAGCAAATAACAATTTGTTGTATGGGATTAGGGTCTATAATCGATAATAAGATGCCTTCAGATTAAAAAACAATTGTTAAAATAAAATCGATTGTGTGCTTCTTTAGCGACACATCAAGCTAAAAATGAAACTAAAATTGGCAGGCAGGAGGCGGAATTCGGTGGAATCCATCGAAATAAAAACAAAGCTTTTCCAATCACTAATCGAAATAACACAATTCAATTCTTTCTTTCGTCTTTAATCAAACACGACTAGTTCTTTTAAAAAGAAGCGGTTGGGAGAGAGAGAGAGAGAGAGGGGGCGGGGGTTAACGTCCACTCGACACAAACCAGGTCATTTCGGGACCAACACATGGTTCTATTTATTTCAATAGTTCGCTTGCGCGTAGGGGTCTTTAGCAGTGGGACTGGACAGGCGACCCTACTCCTTATCACGTACAACCGGAGAATTGAAACCACGCCAGTTGACTCAATGACAGACCTTATGATGCAGCGTGCATTCGCTAACCATTCGGCCATCCACCCCCATATATCTCAAAGTGGTTTAGCATCTTAAAGTAAGAATATTGTTATTAATTTATGGCCGCGAACGTTCCTGAAGAGTGGTAGCGTCTTTAATGTATGTATCGTTATTAATAATACATATTCGAAACACACAGCAGTTTAACGCCTTTGAGGTGATGACGTCTTTATTCCAGTTCTTTCAACTAGCTTTTATATCTCCCGAAAAAGCATGATTTTATGGTCATTAAACAAAATCTGTGAAGTTTAGTACAAAACTTAGTCTGTTGTTTGTGATGCTGATAATTTAATTTTGGAAAATGTCTGCGAAGGCGAAGAAAACTGTCAGTGGCTGTTAGCGTATCTCGCTTTTCCTACGAAGTGTCCCGATAGCTTCTGGTGAATTGTTACACGGTCTGTTGGGTCTGACAGAAATCAAAGTGCTCGTATGACGGTTAACCTTTGATGAATCCGTTACGTTAAATTATTTATAAAATGACTGATTATTTTCTGCTCGGGGTGTTATTTACCGGTATATCAAAACGGGACTACAAAATAGAAATAGTGGGGGTGGGGGTGCGGAGATAAGTCTCAGATTCTGATTGCTCAATAAACCTCTAATTAATAACAAATTAATCGTAATTTTTAAAAGTTTACTTGTCATTGTGTATGAAAGCTTATTAATCCATGTTAAATATATTTTGTGAAATGAAATGAAATGGGGTTTAACATCCTACTGTTCTACTCCGACAGGGCTAATGATGACGAGCATGCACCATATAGTGGGCTTTGAGGGAAAGTTTGCCCGGACAGCGGCGCTGCGGCCTACTCTTATATCGAATTCCAACTGCCATGAGATATTTTACGTGCACATCAATGTGTACACGGGACCTCGGTTTTTCGTCCCATCCGAACGACTATACGTTGTCCCTTGCCAGGCCCTCGGTATGATTATGAACGGAGATCTAAAATGCATTGAAAACGCCAGGGCCATGTTTCTCGAAAGCTTAACTAAATATAAAATCCAAATTTTAGTAGATACAGTACTTCAATTTTGATTGGCTAAGCACTAAAATAAATCAAAGATTATCCAATCAAATTACTAAAATTTGGATTTTAGTTTAACTGAGAGGTGGTGCAAAAAGAGAGAGAAAAGGGATTTAACGTTCACTCGAAACAAACTATGTCATTTCGGGACTAACATATGGTTCAATTTTATTTCAATAATTCGCTTGCGCGTAGGGGTCTTTAGCAGTAGGTGGAAACCGGAGGACACGGGGAAATCCCACGAGGTTGGACAGGCGACCCTACTCCTTGTCACGTACAACCGGGGAATCGAAACCACGCCAGTTGGCTCAATGACTGACCTTATGATGCAACGCTCATGCGCTAACCATTTGGTCATCCAACCGCATGGGGTGCAAAATCTCTGATCTCATGGCGTAACGCCCCCGGGATATTATGTCCTGAATTATGGTCCATCGATTCAAAAACTAGCTGTAAGTAATGAATTGTATGAAATTCGTTAAACTTTTATAACACACTTAGATTTCTGTAAATAAACATAGGAAAGGGGTTCTTTATGTGATTACAATAACAAATGTTTAGACTAAGTCTATTAAGAGTAATTATTCTAGTGACTTCCATGAGAAATTTATCTAAATTGTTTCCGCCTCCATTGTGCGTCAATGGAGAAATATGTAGGCGACCGACCAGGTTATTTGTAGTAAATCATCTCGAAGTCCCGCTGATTTATGAGATGCGTGAACATACATGATAACATGCACACGTAGCCACGTGTAGCTGTCAATCAATGTCCAGTTTAAAGTATGCTGTTAACATGCACGCGCAGCCACGTGTTGCTGTCAATCAATTAATGCCCAGTTTAAAGTATATAGTTATTTCAGTAACTTCATGTCTTAGCAATAAAATCGTGTCTTAAAGCTTTCAGTGGGATGAAATCTACATTGATTTTTTCACAACCTACAGCTGCTAAGGCCACAAACAATTTAACTAATTTACCCTTTACATCTCGTCAACACGTACAATAAAAGTTAAAGTAACGACACGTTATTTGCATTTTTTGCCAATATTTTAATCCAGGCAAAATGTCGCCAGATTATTTAAAGGGACATTAGGTAAGATTAGATAAAGAGTTGACAGTTCTCGCTATAATAGTTACAAATAGATAATGAAAAGGAATATGCAGAGATAATTTCATTCAAATTACTTTACTCTGGGCCGTGAAATTCTGATTTAAAGGGCCATTACAGGTAAGATTAGATAAAGAGCTGACAGTTCTCCCTATAATAGTTAAACATTAGATAGTGAAAAGGGAATATGCTGATAATTTCATTCAAATTACTTTACTCTGAGCCGAGCAATTCCCATTTCAATAAAACTGTAGCCTCGATTGTCATTCGTGTCACGATAATGAACAAAATCTCGATTATCCACGTTTACGGTTAATCATCACCTGCCGTTGAACCGCAGATCGGATTCAAATCTGTTTAAAATCGGACCCATCAGATGACATCGAGAGTTGATTATGGTCAATAGTTTATATAACATTTAACGCATAAAGAAATAATTTGCAATAGGCTTATTTAGATCTTGCATAATGCATGTTAACATTTAATGAAGAAAACATAATAAACAGTATAAGTAAATAAGTGTATTGCATAAAAACGCCCACGGGGAGCAGCATACAATTACAAAATGAAAGAAAAATCACATAAGAACAAATATACATGAACATAGATAAACGTTGCTTTGTTCACTACTGAACAAGGGCGATGTGTAAAGATGCCTAAATCGAACATGATATCTAATTCAATCTTACAATGCTATTTAGAAAGTACGCTTACAACAAAAAGAAAGAAAATATACATGGGTACAGAACGATGGAATATCTGTGTAAATATCGAACAGAATTAAACCATTTTTGGACTAATATTCCTATTCCTATTAGAGATCCCTCTTTCCCTACACCGTAGTTTGCAAGGGATCCACATTGGTTATAATAATTATTTATCCAGACGTTAAATAGAACAGAAAATGAAATGAAATGGGGTTTAACGTCCTACTGTTCTGCTCCGAAAATGAAATGAAATGAAATGAAATGGAGATCTCTCAAATTTACCTGGATCTTTTACGTGCACGCCAAAATGTAGCTGTAGACAACAATTGGTTTTTCATTACCATCCGAACAACTATACTTTGTCCCTTGTCTGCTCCACTAACAAAGGAAATTATTGTAATTAAGAACAACTGCTATGTTTATTGTCAGCTGTTTTAGATAATAATTGTAGAATTATATCATTATATAATACAGCATCTCAAGTGTAAGTTACATAGTTGTTATTTTGTAGGTAAATCAGAGAGATCTAAATGTTATTTCATTGCACTTAAAATGATATTTTTTTTCATTACAGAAATTTAATAAACGCTGATTATCCAGGCCATCAGTTACTGGGGTTAAAGTCTCACTGTTCTGCTCCGACTGGGCTAATGAAGACGGGTATACACCATATAGTGTGCTATTGGGGAAAGTTTGCTTGGACAGCGACGCTACGGCCTACTATTATATCGCATTCCAACTGTCAAGGGATATTTTACGTGCATATCAGTGTATACACGGAACCTCGATTTGTTGCCATATCCCAACCACTAAACAGCTGACCTTATGCAGGCCTTTCGTCCTGCACTACTGACAAGGGGAAACCATACCGGAAAATCCCGAAGGGCGTGATTTGAGCGATATAGGATTCCCTCGCAAACAACAGTAAAGGTTGAATCTCAAATTGGAATATATCAGTCCAAAAATGATTCAATTCCGTTCAGTATTTACACAGATATAATGGACTGAAATGCCATCGATCTATGCATCCAATGTAAGAGGTACGCAGCCACCTTTATGCACAGATGATATGCAAATAAGAGCAGGACTTAGATGTGCATGAGAAACCTCACTGCGATTCAAACAGGTGCCCTTCCATCAAAATGAGTGTAAGTAAATAGGAAATTCTATTGAACTGTTGTGTAATTGTATTGAATTCCATGGTTAGCCACAATGATCATTTGACCAGACGCTAATGATCAGTTGCCAGACAGCCTGATAACAATCAAGGGTCTTTGGATGATTCGCCTAGTCTTCTGAAAATATAATAATTATCATTAACTGCGGCTATCAAATTCAACATAAAAATCTACAGCCAAAGAAATATAATTATTTTCCATAAATGTACCAATATTCAGTATTAAGAATAATTTAACGCCCAACAATGCAAGGGACCGCTGGCTATGGCTGGTGGTACCATGCCAAGTCGTCGACTGGTAAAATAATAATAATGGTAGTGAATATTTATTTTGCGCGCATTCCATCCAAACAATACGATTATGGGACGGGTTTGTTTAGCTCTTCAGTTTTATAGTTCACTCTTTATAATGGGGTTCAAGCAGAAGAGATTTTAGTTTTCATTCGAAAGTTGCCAAACATTGCGAAGTTTTGAGATACACAAGTAAAGAGTTCCATTGTTTTGGTACAATGAGGAAAAATCGTCAAAACCCAAAGGATTGAAGTCTATAACTTGACACTGTTAGAAGGCGATCATGTGGTGACCTCAGGGTGCGTTTGGGGTTACATTCAGATAGCATTGAGCCAATATAATCTGGGGCTGATCCAGTTAAACATCTATGGGCTATGCACAATAGTTTGAAATGGTTTCTGTGGGTAATTGGTAGCCAGTGCAACGCCTTGGAGACATGTGTTATCTGACAGTTTCTGCCTGACCTGCAGACGGTTCTTGCTGCAGTGTTTTGCATAATTTGAAGTTTGTTTATCAGGTTTTGATTTATACCACAGAGTAGACTATTACAGTAGTCGCGTGAAGACACTAATGATCAGACTAAAGTATGAGCAGCATCCTTTGTAATAAGATGTCGAATCTGTCGGATAAACTGGAGTAGCAGATTTTACACAACTGATTGACATGGTTTTCCATACTAAGCTTAGAATGAAGATGGACACCAAGATCCTTAACCGAGTCAACAATATTTATTTGGGGCTCAGCAATTTGGACGGTAGATGCTGTTTTATTTGACAGCTTTTGTTTGGTACCAAAACAATGAGCTGTGTGTTTTTCCTTGTTGAGTTTGAGCATATTATTAGTCATCCATGATTTGTGCATAATGTGATTCTGCTAAATGAACCCTCATAATCTGTAGAATATCAGCTATCAACAATTTCTTTATCATCAACGTAACAGTGGTACAGAAGCTTGTGCTTTTTAAGTATATTGGCGACACTGACTGTGTGAAGTACAAATAGCACTGGTCCCAGCACGGAACCCAGAAACTCCGAAAGATTAACAGAATCTGATTTAGTGTTTGTAATCTATACAGGATTACTACAAACAGAAGGTAAGATTCAAACCGAGCCAGGACATTTTCCAATGTCAAACTCAACGTGGAGTTTCTTAAGAAGCACCAATGGATCGATCGTGCCGAAAGATTCAAAATTAGTAAGGAACAGCAGTTACCCCTGCATGCGGCCTTGTCGGTAAGGTGACTGATGCTGATCTAACAGTAATTGCGGAGTCAAATGATCTTTCAACCGAATGCTTGCAACTTTTTCAATACCTTTTTTTCAGTTTCCAGCTTTTCTTGTTACGTGTACTTCGGGTTCATGTCCCTTAACGCATGACCAGGCCAATTTTGCCTTGTTAATTGAATCGAAAAGGAGTTTACGTCTTACCTTTCTGCACCAAGCAGGCAAATGAAAAAGGAAAACGAAATGAAAATACACGAGGTTAAAGGAGCTAAATCGCTAACAGTTGGCACCTAGAAATTGACAAAAGTGGGTCGCAACGCATATAATACTGTAATATGAATGTATATAAACTGATTTTCATTCAATGGTTTCCGTTTTTACTCCAATTTCAAATCAGTTATGTTCGGCGAAATAAGCCAGCAGTCTCAAGCGAGTGCAAATTTCTATTCCAGTGCACATACGCCGTTTGATTTGGTGCAATGTGTCTAGCCTCGTCCCTCGAGTCTCTTGATACATCTGTGGCTGAAGCGCATTATGGTACACGATTCGTGTACCAATGGTAAAATGTTTATTTTGTCTTAAATATTGGATATCAAAAGCCCCTCTTTTTCCGGTAAGATCACAACATGAATGTTGATTTAATTTGACAAATAAATCGTGTTTTCAATGTTGAAGATTTTGGCTGATAATGAGTTAGAGACTTAGCTACTTTAAAGTCTTACTTTTCTGCACCAGCTATTCGAATGGAAGAAATGGGGTTACAAATATCACTGCACCAAGCAGGCAAATGAAGACAAACGAAATGAAAATACACGAGGTTAAAGTCTTACTTTTCTGCACCAACTAGTCGAATGAACGGAATGGGGTTACAAATATCTCTGCACCAACCAAGCTAATAAAGACTGGGAAATTCAAACGAATTTACTGCATGATGATTACCAGATAATAATTTCTATGATTTAGGCGATACATTGCGAACATAAAGTAACATTGATACGGCGCAGATAATATGATTTTATGACAAATCACTGATTACAGGAGTTTCAGGAACTGTAGGCACCATGTGATTACCTTAAGTATAAGAGTATATTAACCATATAGTAATATAAGAATGGTGTACAATTACCACAGCAGGAAGAAATTCCCCTTATCATAGCGGATTAAGTCTAGTAATTATTTTCTTCAATGTCACGATAATAATTGGTCTATTTATAGCAACTATTTGGGTGTTTTCCGCACATTTTGTACGGTTATTTTTGTCGAGGTTTTGATTTAGAATCGAAGTGCTCGTATTTACATTGTCTGGTAGGTTTGAGGGAATATTCATGATTTGGATGGAATGGGGTCAGAAAGTACACAGACATGAATTTGGAAAATCCTGTACGAAAATGACGTCACAGCCTATAAGATTCCCTAGACCGGGTGTTGCAAAATATCGAAACAGTAAACCTCTTTTAATATTATTTATCAAATCAGGGATCTACTGAGAAGGAGCGTGCAGGGTGGGGGCTGAAGGTAGTTATTTTTTTCACATAGTTTGGGGCTCTTTTTTGGTTTAAGTGCTCTTTTTAGTCTTGAATTTACGTTGTTTTTTAAGAATTGGTCAGATTGGCACACGCTAAATTTATAGAACAGCTAAAACATCAAGATATACTCTAAGGAAACACGTTTACAGTCATTTTTAGAGTGGGGTCACCATTGGTGGACCAGACTCGGTCCGTCCGTGTGTCAGATGACTGTGACATTGGGAAATGAAATGGAGTTTTATGGCACGTCAGCTCCAACCTGGCTATATAGCACCAAACATATGGTGAATGGCATGAATTTATTGGGAAAAGTATTGGATGGTCAGGGTCCATTATTGAAATTAGACCCCCCCCCCATCCAACCACCCTTCTGAAAGTATTCGCTAATACGTGGCAAAATGGGTAAGACGCTGGCTGGCTAGCCCGGAGGTGACTTTATCGGGATTTTCCGGTGTGGGTTCACCTTGTCAGTGGTGCAGGATGGAGGGCCTCACAAGCACAACTGTCTAGTCGTTCGGGTGGGACGAAACACTGGGGATCCGTGTACACATTGGCGTGCACGTAAAAGATCCCTTGGCAGTTGGAATTCGATATAAGAGTAGGCCATAATGCCTCTGCCAGGGCAAAATTTCCCTCATAGCACACTGTATGATATATGTCCGTCTTGATTAGCCCAGTCAGAGCAGGGGCCTGTTTCACCAAATTTTAAGTAAGATAAAATCCAAATTTTAGTAATTTGATTGGATAATTTTAGATTGATTTTAGTGCTTAGCCAATCAAAATTGAAGTATCTACTAAAATTTGGATTTTATCTTAAGTTAAAATTTCGTGAAACAGGCCCGTGAACAGTAGGACGTTAAACTCCAATTCATTTCATTTACTAATACTTTCACTAATAGTAACGTCTATATACAATGTCACGTGACTAATATACCAATCAATGTGCGCGTGCCTCTCGCGTTCTGTTAGCTACCAATATACCGTTAGTTATCACTGATATTCAATGCACAAGAAGTCGTAGAGAAACAACTTTATAACTTTCTGTGTTCTAGTCTCTTAATCTGGATTTGTATTTTCAGTTTTAAATAATAATATATAAAATGGGAAATTATTCAGATTTAATATTAAGGTAAGAATTTATTTGCAATAATTTTAAAATGAAAGAAAAAGCTAAGATTTATACGAAATAATAAAAGTTGTAAGTGAATTAATAATGTGAAATAGTTATATCAACATGTGTATTAGTAAATATTTTTTAAGTAAAATGCTGTTGTTTAGATACCCCTCCAGCCATTCACGGTGGGTAAGACGCTGGTTTGCTAACCTGGAGGTCGGGTGTTCGATCCCTGCATTAGCCGAGAAAGTTCATCCAGTGATGCAGGACGGGAGGGCCTGACAAGGACAGCTGTCTAGTCGTTTGGATGTGACGAAAAATCGAGTTCCCGTGTACACATTGACGTGCACGTAAAATATCTCTTTACAGTTGGAATTCGATATAACAGTAGGCCGTAGTGTCCGGGCGTATGACCGTCTTCATTAGCCCAGTTCATTTAATTTCTCCACCCATTCCGAGAAAGTTCCACGGGCATTGTGGTGCAGGGCGGAGGTTTTAATAAGGAACAGCACCTAGTCGTTTGGAAGAGATTCTAATCCGAGGTCCCGTATGCAAATGGATGTGCACGTAAAAGACTCATAAACAGTTCGGAGCGTAGGCTGAAACCCCACTGTCTGGGAACAATTGTCGTCCTATGGAAAACGCGCCATGCGACTGTCGCAAATAAACTGCTAAGAAAAATATTAAATTTAGATTTCAAGAGATAAATAACTACATCTGCGTTCTATCATTTTTGAAATTTTTACCATGTCTGGATATATTCAAATATTCAAATGCAATCACTTCAACAACCTGATTTTAATATCATTTATTTTCTTATTCATCTTGCTTTTTTGATGGTTAGTTTTGATACTCCCGTGTATTATTCCCCGGTCATCTCAGTACTCACACAAAAGAACCCGCTCCCGATCGGTCTGCGACTGATTTCAAGACCCTGGGTGATTCGTCGCATGATCACTTAGGCCTACCTACGATATTCGAGTACCATACGGACCGGTTGTGATTTGTTAGGACTGGGTGTGCGAGGCGTTGGCCCACAGAAATGTGTTGTCTGCGTCCCTAAGTACAAGTAAAATGATGCCGACTAAACCCTTGCCGTGAAAGACAGTAAAAGAGTTCTTTGGGCCGTTACGGCGATGTGCTTCCTGTTAAACGGAACGCAAGCGGGTACAGAAATTCCACTTTGTGCCAAATCTGCCCTGGGTCTGTACTGTTTCCAGTGGCATCATATAATCCAGCCAGTGACGAAAACGACTAGCATCACGTCACGTCTTTATAGCAGAGTGTTTGGCGCATGTCCGCATTCTTTAGTCAGGTTCGTGTACAAAAGTAAGACGTTAATGATGCTATCCCGCGTACAAACTGTGTGATTCGATGATATATTTGGACTAGAAACATATTCAAACGAATTAATCTATCAAAATTTTGCTTCAAATCCCTCTCAAATCTTTTGTTTTCGCGGGGTGATAAACTGTTATTAGACGCCATGTCTGTCAGCTCAATTCATTGAGGGAGAGTTCGTTTTCCAGATTCTACTTACTGTCGATGTATCATACATATTGAGGCCTAAGTAAACTCTTGATTATTTTATGTCAACTTCTTTTCCCGCCGTTTAATTACAGAGTCTTTGTGCGTCGACACTCATCAATGTTCCCAAAACCGCCTAACCATTTCATCAAGACATAACAACCGCTCCCATGGTCAAGCTAGCACACACTAAGCTGACAGCCGTGTTGCCAGTTATTGATACCCTGACATTTACGTCTATTGCATGCCCCAGTATTATTTTTTGGTAAGATTGGGTGTCGATGCTTTCCATATATATCAAATTTGCCAAACTTTTATTGGGAATAACCACCCGAGACAATGTATCTTTAAACCCCATTTCATTTCATTTCCCATACAATTAACCTTCATATAAAAACACGTAACACTGTAAAAATTTATCTGTTTAAGCAATGACCTCAATCGAATATGTAGTCAGTCAGTCAGTTAGTCAAGAGGAATTGAAAGATATTTTGATTGAGGGTTTTGTTCAGATAAAAAAATGAAACAAGTTCGCAAATTGAAATGGAATCGTATCTAAAAGGAATCTTTGAGTAAAATTGATCGTAGTCCACCCACGGGTCGTGATAGAAATTGGTGCGAATCCATACATCTAAATATGCTATTATGAAGACCATGCGCCATGTTTTCTTTTTTCGTTTATACGGCTTTAGCAATAGAGAAATGTGAAATAAAGTCCACTCGACAAAAACTATGTCATTTTGGGACTTACATATGGGTTAATTTTACTTCAGTAGTGCGCTTGTGCGTAGGAGTCTTTAGCAGTAGGGGTAGCATCGCAGGATCCAGACAAAAGCCACGATTTTGTCACGTTCAAGCTTGACATCAAATCCACGGCACATGACTCAATGCCAGACCTTATGATCTAAAACACACGCCTTAGATCATTTCCTTACCCAACCCTGTTCGATTTTAGCATTGTTTGTTAATAATATTCATACAAGGACTAGAGGACTGTGAGCAAGGAATCAAGCATAAAGTCATCGCAGCCATCTTGGAATTCCGACGTCATGTCCGGACAAGAAAAGCAGCGATTGTTGGCCAGGTACATTTATTCCTAGGTTGATTAAACACAGACCCCATAAGCATACTTCCGGCTTTTTTAGGTGTCATCTTGTTTAGACACGGGTTGCAACTTGAGGATCTGGAGAAAACCCACGAGGTTAGACAAGCGATTGGGAATCTAAAGCACACGCGTTATATCAATCAAGCACCCGAATGCAGACTTCAATGAGGGTGCCTTATGTGCAGACACTATAGCTTGAAAATGATATCGAAAGTAAAAATAAAATCCATTTATGGAAAAACAAATAATCAGAATTATACAGGGAAATTTGCTATTTGTTATCCGTGACGTGTTGACATTGGCCCATTCTTCAAAGAAAATAAAGATAAATAAATAAAAAAACACACTAATGATGAATAGTTTGTAGAATTTAATTTCCTCTCGAACGTTAGAATCAAGTCCATTTAAATCCATTGAAAATTGCTTTTATTTTTGTCGTTTTTCGCTTTTTTTTCTATTCCATTACGCCTTTGAGACCGCCTATAATTATTTTGTTTTTTATATTTGAGTGTAATGTTCCTGTGTTTGTTTTTACGATAAGACTCAGCGGGAAAATAATCATAAGTCACTTAAGAGCAATTTCCCGTCGCTAAAACTCTAATTATGGAGTTTAGTGCTGTACTTTAATTGGATTTTCCTTCTCAAATATTTCTGCTTTTATCAGATGATTTTCAATTTTGTGACACGAAGAAATAAAGCTCACTCAAATAATAGAATCTCTCTCAAAAAATTGAAATGTGCTGTAAAGGTTCTATCAAATTATCTTCTGTAATACGGTGCTATAAATACATTAAAATGAAATGGGGTTTAATGTCCTACTTTTCTGCACGGACTTCCGGTTAGTGGCGGCTTCGGAGGTATCTGGTTACCACACATTTCCTGTGGCACGAATGCAGACCGAAATTATCAACCGATTTCAATGTAACCTACAGATTATGAAATCGGTTGACAATTTTGGTCTGCAGCCGTGCCTTGTGAAATGTGTGGTAACCTGCTATCTCCGAAACCCCCACCGGAAATGGCCGCAATTTTGCCTACTCTGAGATGTTATTAATATATAATCGTAATCTGTATGTTTCATTGAAATCAGTTGATAATTGCGGTCTGCAGTCGTGCCACATGAACTGTGTGGTAACCTGATAGCTCCGAACCCGCTGACCGGAAGTGGTTGACATTTTGCCTGGCTTGAGATATTAATAATGTTATCATAATCTGTACGTTTCATTAAAATCGGTTGATAAATGTGGTATGCAGACTTACTACATGTGGGAAATAGTCCCTGGAATTGACTTACCACATGTGACAAATAGCTCCAGCCGTCTACAAGAAAAAGAGTAGAGATCGCAATCGGCGACTAGACACCAAAGGTATAAGCACCTGTCGGACTCCGTGTGTCAGAGAATGAAGGGGAAAGGAAAATGAATTCTCGAAAAAAATTAAAATGAATTCTCTAAAGTTAGCAACTTGCTGCATATGATCAATCATGTCACCAATTACTAGTTGTTCACGTGTACAAATGAAACAAAAGACAAACAAACTTGAAGGCTTTCATCAATATCTGACTTAAAATGGCTGCTAACTAAAACACGATGTTTGCTTAATTGAACATCAAACACACATAATGTAATTATTTTGTTATTTTCATTCCGTATTACAGAGATTAAGAACCATGAAATTTTAACCAATCATGCGCGTAAAGATACAACAACTGCGGACCAGTTATTCACGGTTGTTTACTTCCGGGTTAATTCAGCGTTAAACTTGGTAATAGAAACCGTTATAAGTAAGACTTTTAGAAAATAACTTATATAAATAATGACTGTATCAAGGCTGAATTACGTAGTTGGACTATTAACGATGAATTGGGGATATTTTGTTTCACTTTTAATGAAATAATCATAATCTTTTTTTTCACCATAAAACTGAATATTCTAGACAAGTACACAATTTTTCGTGTTCTTTAGATACGCCTTAATATTTTTCACCATAAAACTGAATATTCTACACACAAGTACACAATTTTTCGGGTTTTTGAGATAAGCCTTAATGTCGCCGATCCCGTTCATACATTTCTTAGACAATATTTAACATTTAATTAATAAAGCAAAATGAGAATATCAATGCTATATAATCCCCCGGTTTGGATTCAATCGGGTTGAAAGAGAGCGAAGTAGTGTTTTAGCATCCACTCGACACAAACTAGGTCATTTCGAGATTATCATACGGTTCAAATTTATTTCAATAATTCGCTTGCCCGTAGGGGTCTTTAGCAGTGGGAGGAAACCGGAGGACCCGACGAAAACCCACGAGGTTGGACAGACGACCCTACTTCTTGTCACTTACAAGCGGGGAATCGAAACCACGCCACTTGACTCAATAACAGATTTTCTGATCCGACGCGCACGCGTTAACCATTCGGCAACCCAATATTCCAGACACACCAAATAAAAGAATACTTAAAAGAACATTTTTTAACATGACGAAAACCATGGGCTGATGAAATCCTTTATATGACTTTTAAAAAAAAAACACACAAAGACCTTAAATTGTCTCAAACTTCGTACACGGACAATCCATGTATAGTTATATAAACCTCACCAAATTTTCATATAGGGCATTGATCTAACGAAACCCATTTCCTTGGTAAATAGTTGCTGAAACGGTAGGGTCTGCGTCAAGGTCTTCATATTAGCTTTAAGAGATCTGAAGACTAAAATGATTATTTATTTTAGAGATTTTCTGAAATGAGGTTCCAATAATATAGTGTTGGGGATCTGAAGAGGAAAATGACTGTTTATTTTAGAGAGTTTCTGAGATGACCTTCCAGTAATATCGCAATATTACAAAGTTAGACATGAAATAGGTTTCCCATTCAAGGACGTCCCGTTTATTAAATCGAGATTCAGTTTTATAAATGTTTGCGTCATGTTGACACAGACCAGATTAATACATAAAATATTACGTTATCTTGGAAGCCGCGCTGGCTGGCTGACTTGCAAGGGGTCTAGAGTTAGGTTCCAGTGTTTGCAGAGAGAGAGAGTTCATCGGGATATTCCGATATTATGTTAGGATTCAATTGCTGTCCAAGCAAAATTTTCTTCATAGCACACTGTATGGCACGTGTCCGTCTTAGTTGTCCGAGTCGTTGCAGAAAAGTAGGACGGTAAACAGACCGGGGGGTGGGGTCGCGGTGCCTTAGTGGGCAAGACGCTGGCTCGCTAGCCTGGAGGACGACTGTTCGATCCCTGCATTTGCTGAGAAAGTTCATCCAGATTTTCCGGCGTGGTTCCCCTTGTCAGTGATGCAGGACGGAGGGCCTGACAAGGATAGCTGTCTAGTCGTTCAGATGGGACCAAAACCCGAGGTCCCGTGTACACATTGACGTGTACGTAAAAGATCCCCTGACAGTTGGAATTCGATGTAAGAGTAGGCCGTAGTGCCGTAGTCCGGGCAAAATGCCCGTCTTTATTAGCCCGGTTCGGAGCAGAACAGTAGGACGTTAAACTCTATTTCATTTCGGACCCCTTAGGACGTTTTATAAATCTCTTAGGATCCCTACCGCGTACACTGTTCAATCATATTTCTCGTATTAAGACTGTTAGGACTTTTCACATAAATCGTTAATCAAAAACGTGGAACAGCAACTCTTAGCAAGATGATCGGCATTTCTATTAAAGCAACTCTCATATCAATTGGGTGGCTGAATGGTTAGCACGTGCGCGCTGTAGCATCCGACCTGTCATTGAGTCAACTGGCGTGGTTTCGAATCCCCGGTTGTACGTGACAAGGAGTAGGGGCACCTGTCCAACCTCGTGGGGTTTTTCCGGGTCCTCCGGTTTCCTCCCACTGCTAAAGACCCCTACGCGCAAGCGAATTATTGAAATAAAATTAAACCATATGTTAGTCCCAGAATGACATAGTTTGTGTCGAGTGGACGTTAAACCCCATTGTTATCTCTCTCTCTCTCTCTCTCTCTCTATCTCTCTCTCTCAATTTGGTCGAAATGGCTGTAATTTGTTGGTTTTTTTATTCCTACATGATGAAGTACAAATCGCATTCAGATTATACAAACAAACTAATGCTTCATTTGATGATTAGGATTTGTAGATTTAGTTATCGAGGAGCCAGTCGGGTACCCATAAAAATACATCCACAACTCGGAATAGTAAGTCGAGCGCTGTGAGTAGAAATAAAAAGTGGTTTAAGTCGAGATTACTGTTAATTCGTAGTTCTCGTTCTTCCCGAGAAACCCTTTCATGTGTTGTTGTCGTGTCAACATGGCGTGTATTAGTATTAACGTCACTTCAGGGAAATGTTTATCATCACAAGGTAAACATGATTTGGATTGTCACATAAATATTTACCCTCTTCTTCATCGGGATTCCCGTAAGAGAACAGAAAAACAAGTGAACAGTATTTCGGTGGAGTGGAGGTGGGGGGGGGCGGAAACTCATCAAGACGCGTGGAAATGAAATGAACTGAAATGGGTTTAACGTCCGACTGTTTGCTTCTACCGGGCTAATGATGACGACATATATCTATAGTGTGCTATGATGGCATTTTCGCCCAGGCAGCGGCGCTATGGCCCACTCGAATTCCAACTGTCATGGGTTCTTTTACGTGCACGCCAATCTGTACATGGATCCTTAGTGTTTCGTCGCACCCGAACGACTATACGTTGTTACTTGCAAGGCCCTCCGTCCTACACCACTGACAAGGGGGACCCACACTCGAAGATTCCGATGAACTTTCTCAACCAACGCAGGGATCGAACACGGTACCTCAAAACGCAGACACGACGTAGACGTAAAACATCCCTTGGCAGTGGTAATTCGATATAAGAGTAAGCCGCCGGTCGTCGGGGTTAATTTCCTTCATAGCACACTGTATGGCGTAAGCCCGTCTTCATTAGCCCAGTCGGAACAGAACAGTAGGACGTTAAACCCCATTTCATTTCATTTCATTTTTCTTACAAACGGCGTATAGTACAATATGATTTTGCACTCTTTCCATTTGCAGCTTATGACCATTAATTAGTTTAGTGGGAATAATGAAATAAAATCATCGAACTTGCATATCAGTTTTAGCGGAATAGTGTGCGTCTAACCTTGGCGCTCGCACTTAGAAACAAGTCGACATTTTGCAATCAAGAAACAGCCTCAGTGGTTTCAATGGTATGTTATGTATATTTTATGTGAGTAGAGATTGTGACGTCAGTACTGATAGTCGATGGTTGACCCGTTACTAATTAAATGACCATACGATTAATAGACTGAACAGTAGCAAGTAGGTGGAATAATATCCCAGTGATTGATTTTGGGTACATTTAATGGTTGTAGCAACAGTTCGCAAACATTGTCTGAGAGCCACTGTGACTCAAGGTATATGGTGCTGACTGACGAGCCTAGGTACCCGTAGATAGATCACAGTTTTGACCGAGAAAAGAGAGAGAGAGAGAGAGAGAGAGAGAGAGAGAGGTTAAACGTCCACTCGACACAGACTGGGTCATTTCGGGAATAACATATGGTTTAATTTTATTTCAATAATTCGCTTGCGCGTAGTGGTCTATAGTAGTGGGGGGGGGGGAACCGGAGGACCCAGAGAAAACCCACGAGGCTGGTTGAGCGAGAAAGATATCGTGGTTTGAAATCTGATTTATTTGTTTCGATTCCACAGGATGTTTGGTCGCTTGTCTAACCTTAGTTTGTTGTCCATCAGTCCACCTCGAACTTCACCCCAATGCCCCCAAAGACCCATTGTGTATTTCGTTTCGTTTTTTTTATACTTTCGGTGGCCTACACTACATAAAGATCTGACAAGTTGTACTGGAATGTCGTGTCAGGGGTCGCACGAGCAGTTCCGTGCAGGGCATTCCAAAACCTCGCCGTAAAAGACCGTTTCATTGGCTAATCCCACTCTTCAACCAAAACGCCGGTGATATAACAAACTCCTCCAGATCCTAGTGTAGTAAAGACAAATAAAAAGGAAATTTTGAACTATAAAAAAAAGAAACGAAACAGTATCTGTGTTTTAATCCGATCGGATGTACTTGTTATTTAAGGAAATGAAATGAAATGAAATAGGGTTTAACGTCCTACTGTTCTGCTCCTAAACTGGGCTAATGAAGACGGGCATACGCCATACAGTGTGCTATGAGGGAAATTTTGCCTGGGCAGCGGCGCTACGGCCTACTCTTATATCGAATTCCAACTACCAAGGGATCTTTTACGTGCACACCAATATGTACACGGGACCTCGGGTTTTCGTCCCATCCGAACGACCAGACAGCTGTCCTTGTCAGGCCCTCCGTCCTGCATCACTGACAAGGGGAAACCACGCCAGCTATTTCTGGAACATTCGGTATAAATATTAAGGCATTCGTGGTGTCTTGGTCTCTTTTCCCAAAACACTAGATTCAACTTTTTTTTTACACAGTTTAATGTATTAGTTTTAAAAATGAAACCTAGGCGCCATCAATTTGTAATTTTTACTGGTTTCCGACAGTTTTATCCGATCGTCAAGAAATATACGCCCAAACTAAACAATTTCTATCACAATAATAATGTATTTGCCCTGCAGATCAAATAAAAATAGACGGATACTTTCCCGATCCTAAAAATAACTCACGGCGATATTTCACGGGTTTTAATTGTTCTTTTAAGCGGATCACTTCAGATAAAATAAATATACCCTGAAGCAACATCACACTTGGCGTTAACACTAAAAATAACTTCTATATGTTATCCATTCTGCACACAGAGATCCATCTACTTCATACTTCGAGAATAAATCTCTGTCCTGAATGGCCGCCATATCCAAAAATTAGTATACTGTTTTGTAATGGTGTTCTACATCTGGCATACACACAAGACTAAATAAACCTATTCAATTCCTTTAAATGGAAGCAGAATAAATACTTCTCAAAAGTTCCGAGTATACTTAGTGTATCCGACTAAAATCGTCGATTAAGGACTTAAAATGTCAGTCAACTCAAGACAACCTAAGGTTAGTATTATATGTTATCTGATAGGCAGATTTAGCTGTTGTATAATGTATGTTTAATAGAGAATGTTTATTAAGTTCCTGTTGATGTTCGTATGGAACTGAAAGCACTAGTCGCGTAATACTGTGTTTCTTTCCTCAACATTTTAATTTTAATTATATATAAATATTTTTGGGACTGTCTTTGTTTCTGTTTGTCTCTGTTCATGGTTTGTGTCTACACTAGGACTGCCCGGACCTGAAGGTTCTGGTATAAGAGAAGGTCAACCGCGTAGTGAGATGTGGCGTGGCACTATCAATTCCGACAAGGGCTCATAGAACAATGATTTGTTTTACCCCTTGATAACTAAAATTAACAAGCAGGGTCTAAAACAGTATATGCGCTATAGGTGCCAGGGCCTGTTTCTCGAAATCTTAAAAGATAAAATCCAAATTTTAGTAGATACTTCAATTTTGATTCCCTAAGCACTAAAATTAACCTGATATTATCCAATCAAATTACTAAAATTTGGATTTGTATCTTAGTTAAAATTTCGTGAAACAGGCCCCTGCCCAGTAAGAACAGAACAGTACCATCAACGTTAAACCCCCATCTATGTGTGCCACTCCCGCTCTCGGTGGTAGGGGGTTGGATGGTCGAATGGTTAGCACTTGCTTGCTGTATCATAAGACCTGTCATTGAGTCAACTGGCGTGGTTTCGAATCCCCGTTTGTACGTGACAAGGAGTAGGGTCGCCTGTCCAACTTCGAGGGTTTTCTCCGGGTCCCCCGGTTTCCTCTCACTGCTAAAGAACCCTACGCGCAAGCAAATTATTGAAATAAAATTAAACCATGTGTTAGTCCCGAAATTACCTAGTTTGTGTCGAGTGGACGTTAAACCCCATTTCTCTCTCTTTCTCTCTCTCTCTCTCTCTCGCTCGCGGTTGCGCTACTTACATAAAAACAAAACTACTTGGTTTGTCTACCTATTGAAGTTACATCTATTCAACAGTATTAAATATATATCTAGAGGCAGAATATGGTATACAAAGATAAAGCTATCCATTGTAGTAAATATAAAAAAAGTATATCCTCGTTTTATTATAATAAGTAGAAATAAGAAGGTGCCCTGGGCGTATATTGTTTCAAAGGTAAATATGTTAAATTATTGATCGTTTTAAGGATCCAGGTACTAGAGTAGGTCTTATTGACATTTAACTGGGTTATTCGAAGACAAATGAAATGAAATGGAGTTTAACGTCCTACTGTGCTATGAGGGAAATTTTGCCCGGACAGCGGCACTACGACCTACTCTTATATCGAATTCCAACTGCCAAGGGATCTTTTACGTGCACGCCAATGTGTACACGGGACCTCGGTTTTTCGTCCCATCCGAACGACTACACAGCTTTCCTTGTCAGCCCCTCCGTCCTACATCACTGACAAGGGAGAACCACGCCGGAAAATCTGGATGAACTTTCTCGGCCAATGCAGGGATCGAACACCCGAGCTAGCGTCTTACCCACTTAGCCACGTGATCCCCTATTCGAAGACAAACTCATTGTCATTTTGACCTTCTATATTTAAAAGTACGAAATATCTGAATGGGCTAATTCCGAAATTCTAGTTGACCTGTTAATTATATTAACAAGGTTCATTTATCACCGCGGTCTTGTTAACCGGGGCGCCTCTGTGAGTAAGGGACTGGCTCTCTAAGCTTCGCTCCCAGTGCTGACCGTGAAGGTCAGGTTACACGTTGACGTGCTTGTAAAATAACACTCGACAGTTGAAATTAAGAGCCATATCTAAAACTCAAGGCACATTGTATGGCGTATGATCGTCTTCATTAGCCCAGTCGGGGCAGAAAAGTAGGACGTTAAACCCTATTTCATTTCACTGTAGCAACCAACAAATTTACTGTGAATTTACACAATTCATATTCTGCATGATTTAAGTATGAATATTATATGTAAGACACAAGATGACCTACGTTCTGTTTTATGGATTTGATCTCTCTCTTGATATGTGTTGATGCTACCGACAACAGTATTATTTTGAACAAATCTGCTACGTCCCGCCTTTCTGTCGTAACAGCCTTTCCGTTCGTGTTGCCTGTGCAGGATTTGCGAATTTTGTATTAACGTGAGCCACCCTCAATAGTATTATTTTCATCAGAATGTGTGCGCCCTTAAAAGATATTAAAACAGGTATTATGTACGTAAATTAAACAATTATCTTAAGTGGAGCGCCACCACACAAACAGTACACCCCCCCTCCATCTCTTTCTCGTTTAAATTTATATTTGTCTTGTTGACTTCTAGTGCGCTATATGCAATTCGGTTCTCCTGCACTGAGAATCAATTAAATTAACAAGCCACGAAGAAGATAACAAGTAAACAGGTAATTGAAGAAGGCGATTTAAAAAGCTAAGCGTTCTGGGTAATTAAATACGATCTATTGATATAGTCATTATATGACGTCATCAAACAAAAACTTTACAAACATCATTATATCTAAAGAGGCATGTTGACGTTAACCCTCATTAATTTTGTTTGTATTGATTAAAAGAGAGAACCGTTTTCTGTTGATATTATTTTACGTGATTGAAAAACGACAAAACAAGTTTAAATTAGCGACACCTCTCCTGGAACGGTGAAATGTCTAGTAATTCAGATGGGATGAAGAAAAATTCGATGCCCCATGTACACTTGTACGTGTAAGTACAAGAACCTATGTCATGGGCATAAGGGGCCAATCTCAATTTGGGGGGCTGAGGCTATTTCAAGGGCGGCCGTTGATTTAAAAGCGGTTGTTAAGTTATTAAAATTATGTTGACTGGCCATAACAAATATGATATAAGAATTGTTTTGTTTGTTTGTTTGGTTGTTGTTTTGGTATCATTATTATTCATGTCTAAACATTGTTATTCTTGTCAAAGCATTGTTGTTAGTTCAGTCAATCATGCATTGATTTTCTACATGCGATAAGTAATGTTTAATGGTCGAGAGCGAGACGTTAAGTATATTGTTACAACAAAACGGCCGTAGGCCCGAGTGTTTTTACAATATAGTACGCAATGTCTTAAGCTCAAGATCATTAAACGACGTAATATACAAACACTCCGCATGTGCTTTTACAGTGAAATACGATATGCGACTCCAATATTTCACTAGTATAAATAATGTACGATTGACAAGTTGCCCGTACGAATATTTGGAAAAATGGTACGCCAACATCAACATACATTCATATGTATTTTAAATATTTATAATACACACGACGTTTGTACAGCTACAGAAGGGGTTGGGGGCCTTCCACTACCAAAATAGAATGGGGTTTAACGTCTTACCGTTCTGCTATAACTGGAACAATGAAACGGGACGTATACGCGGTACGCACTAAAATATCTATATTATACGGCGTGATTGCGTATTATAGGAGACGAAGCTACATACTACTGGAATTTCTATATTTAATGGAAGATATGGCCAACATAATATGGGCGCGTCCTAGACATTCGACTACTGACATACACTGATAATAAGCATGATGAATACTGAATGATCACCTGTGCGGCGCAAATACATGATCGAGTGAAATACTGTGTTCGTATCGTTTAAAGTAACTCACGATTTCATTTATCTTTTTTAGGTCGCATTTGATGAGAAGCTGAAGAGTTGTATCTTGATAAATTACAGATGTCATCTTGGAAAATTTGATACAATGAATACATAGATTTACCAATGGCGGTAGTAAACTACATAGTGACTAAAATATTAACAAACAAAACTTATAAAATGGTTTGAAATAGACATTTCGAGTTCGGTTCCCACGAAAGCTGTAATTTTTATCACCATATTTGTGGAAATTTAATATTCTACATCACCATGACAACATTCGCACCAGATCTCGTGAATGTCGTCACTGGTCTTCAGGGATTATCGCCCTTTCCTTTGGGATCACTACCCGGAAGTAAAGTAGGCGCAAGCGCGCCTGAAAGTAACAATGAGTCCAATTTAACAGTAGAAGAATTGGTGCTGCGAACATTGGGACCACAGCGGAAGGATTTATCATCCAGTGTTTTACTGACGTGTGTTTACAGCCTCGTTTTTCTCTCAGGATTCGTGGGCAATGTGTGCACGTGCGTTGTCATAGCGAAGAACCATTACATGCAGACAACCACCAACTACTATTTATTCAGTTTAGCCGTGTCGGATCTAATGCTTATCATATTCGGTAAGTTGTATTTCTTCTTCTTTGTAATCTTTCCAACTGGTGTAGTTTCGAATCCCCGGTCGTACGTGAGTAGGGTCGCCTGTCCAACCTCGTGAGTTTTCTGCGGGTCCTCCGGTTTCCTCCCACTGCTAAAGACCTCTACGCGCAAGATAATTAGCGAAATAAAATTTAACCATATGTTAGTCCAAAAATGACCTAGTTTGTGTCGAGTGGACGTTAAACCTCATCTCTCTCTCTCTCTCTCCCTTGTAATCTTTCTTTGTCTCTATCATTAATGGTGTATTGAGTAATTGGCTGACTCGCCATCCAAGACGTCCGGGGGTCGGATGTCCTGTTCTACACCAACCGGGATAATGAAGACGTACACACGCAACGCAATGTACAGCAAGAGAAATTTTGTCCGGAATTCCAACTGTCAAGGGTTCTTTTACGTGCACTCGAACATGTAAACGGCGTCCCTTGCTAGGCCACCCATCCTGCACCAATTACAAGGGGAAACCACGCAGGAAACTTCAATGGACTTTTCTCCGTTAAAACCGGTATTGCCCATGGTTAGCGAGCCAGTGCCATACTGAGCTACCGTGAGTCTCTGACAGCTGCGAGACGAAACTTATAATATTCAATAATGGTAAACACATATTAAAGATTATTTATACAAGAATATACCAGATGTTTCGTTTATTTAACGGTATTATTAGATTGTTTTAATAATTACACTTTATGATGGGTGTTGGCAGTGTTGATATACAAATATCGATAAAACAAATCAATGCCTTGCTGATGTCCTATTTTTGGTGGTGTATATCATGTGCACGTATATCAGTGATACCTTTAAGTACTGCAGATTTGTGCCTATACACCGCTTCCCATAATGTCCGTCTAAATGTTTAGCGCGCTTTCAGGGCCGTAACTAGCTCAGAGCAACAAGGGTGGGGGAGTGTTCTCAGGGGTGCTGTAATATTGACGGACAATGTATATCTATTTTTTATGGTCTAAATTTTTTTCACAGGGAAGGGCGAAACGGTTTTTTTGCAGCGCCCCCCCGCCCCAGTTACGGGCCTGCGTGCTTTAGAGATTTTTTTTTCGGATAAGGATTTCATTTCATTCGACCTAGAGTCATCATATTGTGCGGTTGACCCTAGGCGTGATGCTCGCGCAATCTGTGTCCACCACCTTAGAGATCGGTGAATACGCTACAGCAAAGCGACAGTGAATCAAGCGAGACACTATACATGGTGGACAGGGCATCACTCAGTTCTATGTTCCACGCATTTGGTTGGCATGCATCAAACTAAAACCGTGTCAAATCTAAATGAAATGTAAAGTGCTACATTGTTTTGTCAAACCTGGATTACTGTCATTTCCACCTATTCCACATCGCTGCGTCGGTCTAAATCAATTCCATCTGATCCAGAACAAATCAGCCAGAATTATAAGTAGAACAAAGCAAATAGATCAGCTAACTACCCGTCTGGCAAAGAACAGTGTCTAGTATTGTAGTTGGGACAATAAAAACAAGCTCCTGTGTACACATTGGTGTGCACATAAAAGAATCCTTCACAGTTGAAATTCGATTAAGAAATGCCACGGACCATTAAAACTTTCCGTCATAGCACTCTGCATAGCGTATGCCTATCTTCAATGGCCCGATTGGCACAGAAAAGTGGGAAAAATTAATGAAATGAAATGTGTTTAACGTCCTACTATTCTGCTCTGATTGGGCTAATGAAGACGGGCAACATTTAAAATGTAATATTATGTCGCGTAAAAATGTCATATTGCTACGGTAATAATTAAACAAAGTCTCGATTATCTATTTTTACGGTATCCAACACAAAACATACTTAATTCCACTAACTATCGCAGGCTAGCGATGGGATAGAGAGTTGAGTATGGTCTTGGTAGTTAATTAATGTCTAATTAATAATTTAGATAACATTTTATGGCTATAGAAAGACCTGCAATAGACAGATTTAGTTCTTGCATAATGCATGTGTTAAAACATTAATGAAACCCACTGTTAATGTAAGGCTATGATCCCTTGTCTAGTAATGTAAGACCAATATCCCATGACCCCCATAAGCCCCAGTGCTACAGGTGCCTTAAAAACCTTCCCAGGGAACAATTGGTATTGGTCAGCCATCTTGTTTAACTAGTGTGGTCGACTTGGTCGACAATTAATATACTCTGACATGGTCCGGCTAAACTGGGACCAAATGATCCACTGTCTTCCTTATATATAGGCTTAACTGGTTAATAGATAGTTTAATCTGCCAACATTGATAGACGTGAACAAGACTCAGAACATGTCTTGAGGATCAATTATATCGACTGCTAGACGTGACATCATCGACACCTGACAAAGCCCGCAATTTCACAAGACTCAGACCTTACCACTCCAACTTTTTACAAATAATTACACTGTCACTTAAAACATTCTTCGACTGGAGAAGCTATATTGATACACATCAGAGAGAGAGAGAGAAAGAGAGAGAGAGAGAGATGGGGTTTAACGTCCACTCGACACAAACTAGGTCATTTCGGGACTAACATATGGTTTAATTTTATTTACATAATTCGCTTGCGCCTAGGGGTCTTTAGCACTGTGAGGTAACCGGAGGACCCGGAGAAAACCCAGAAGGTTGAACAGGCGGCCCTACCTATTGTTACGTACAAGCGGGGAATAGAAACCACGGCACTTGACTCAATGACAGACCCTATTATCAAACGCGCACGCGTTAACCATTACTGTTTGTGCTGTCGCTCCATCTGATATCAATTTTTTGACCAGTTTATACCCCCTACACAGACAGAGGACATCCTGCATACGCTGTTGTTACGTACATAATACTTGTTTAAATATCTTTTTAGGGCACACAAATTCTGTCTACCTGCCTCTTCCGAATTAAAAGTCACCAGTATGGCTACCACCCTCTCATGTCCGAAAGTTTGTAAACACATTAGGAGTACCAAACGCTGTAGAAAAATATTGTTTTTGACAATTTCATTCATGTTAACACGTTTTTGAGTGTGTTATTGTGTACACATAAGTTTTGATGGCCGGATGGTTAGCACGTGCGCACTGTATCGTAAGGTCTGTCACTGAGTCAACTAGCGTGGTTTCGAATCCCCGGTTGTACGTGACAAGGAGTAGGGTCGCCTGTCCAACATCGTGGGTTTTCTCCGGAGCCCCCGGTTTCAACCCACTGCTAAAGACCTCTACGCGCAAGTCAATTATTGAAATAAAACTGAACCATGTGTTAGTCCCAAAATGACCAAGTTTGTGTCGAGTGGATGTTAAACCTAATTTCTACCTTTCTTTAATCGATGATAATTTTGTGAATATTTGCTTCTAGAACATCAAAGAGGTCTATAAAATGGGGAATCCCTTTCAAAATTAACTTTAAACTGATGCTAATGATTTCTGTCTGCACTCTAGTACGTTTCTTGTTTGTTCGTAAGCGAGAATATAAAACAAAAGTGGTCTGAATCCGATTATTTAATTCAGTGGCACATAACTCGTCTGAAACCCAACATGAACGTAATGGATTTTATACACAGTATTTAGCATCAATTTAATTTTATTTTTGAAAGAGATTCCCCATGTTACAGGCGTCTGTGGTTTCTGGTTCAAACAATGTGGTGAAATGAAATGAAATTGGGTTTAACATCCTACTGTTCTGCTGCAACAGGTGTAATGAAAACGGCCATATGCCATACAGTGTAATGTGGGGGATATGTTGCCGGGGCAGCGGAAATACACTTATATCGAATTTTACGTGCACGCCAATGTATACACGGGACCACGGTTTTTCGTAACATCCGAACGACTAGACAGCTGTCCTTGATCTGCCCCACTGATGACAAGGGGGGACCACGCTGGAAAATCCCGATAAGCTTTCTCGTCTAATGCAGGGATCGAACACACGACCACCATGTTAGCGACCCAGCGTCTTTTTTTTTTTTTTTTTAATTATTAAAATTCAGATTCATACATTAAAATACAATATGTGTCATACAATATAAAACTAAAACATTAAGAGATAATTATATCACAGACTGAAACTAAACAATATAACTATAAGTAAATAAATAATAAATATATCACAATATTTTATCAAGGTTATTGTCTAATGCAATAGAAGAGTTGAATAGTAAAAGTATTCATTTGCTCCACTTTATTTACGGCATCATCAACTGATAAAAATTAACATGATAGGTAATGGTCTAATAATAGAAGCTACCGGGGGTGGGGGGGGGGGCAGCTGTCTCAACTGGGCCCCGAATCGCTCCCTTTTCATTAGACGCAATACGAAGCCAACAACCAAGGGACCCATATCAGTATGGCGCCCCATAAAGCCGATTTACATTGTTTGGGATGCCCCCTTGCCCCCCCTCCCCCAACAGAGCTAATGAACAGACATACGCTGGTATGCCCACCGAAAAACCCTTGACAGTTTGGATGCGAAATAAAAGTAGAATCGCTTTACGGAATAGATGTCGCTAATAGCACACCGTGTGACGTACACCCGTCTACATAGTCCAGCTTGATACAGAGCAGTAGGACGCGAAACCCCACTTCATTTCATTTATTTTAATATACTAGCGCTTAATTAAAAGAAGTATTTGGTTTCTTCGTCAGATCATTTACAGAATTTAATTTAAACAGGAAGACATTTCTTACAGAATTGATTGAATTGGTTAAATTTTGTTGACACTTATCTGTGCGTTCGCGCTGGATTTTCATTAAATTCCACAGGATAAATTACCGAATTGTATTTATCTTTTGGGTCAGTTATAGTACTGCAGTCTAATCGGAAACCAAAAAACCTGTTCTCAAACATTATAATGAGTTAACAAAAACTATTTAAACATATTTTTGTATTTAATCCTTTTGGTGTTCCAATGAAATTTATTTTCACGTATTTGGAAAATTGACTTCAGTATGGGGTAACTGCCTGTGGGTTCGCCGAGTTTTCATTCATTTCAATTGGATAAATCTTGTGAATTAATAACAATATTGCTACTTCAAGTGATAAAACCCTAAACAAAGGGGGATCACTCGGCTAAGTGGGTAAAAGATCCCTTGGCAGTTGGAATTCGATATAGGATTAGGCCGTAGTGCCGCTGCCCGGGCAAAATTTCCCTCATACTATAGCACAACGCGGATAATGTTCATATAGACCACAGGAACTTAGGCGACCCTACTCCTTGGCATGTACAACCCATGTCACCCATAACCCTTTTGTTCACCAATATTATCTTTATTAATGCGAGTATTCAAACTATAGACTCGGATCTGACATAAAATACAGCCTCTTTACCAAATAGTCAATGTATCTTCCAGGTTCAATCATGGGGGAAGGTCCGCTGGTGAAAATAACCTTTAATATAAGTGGGACCGAATGCAAGCCATCTCCTAGCCTTGTTCTTTATCATTAGATGGATTTAAAAAAACAGACGTAACGTCATCGTTTGATGTTGGCGTTTCATTATTTCAAATAATGGTACGGGAAATGTGCCATGCGTACATTATTTATACTAGTTAAAATTTTGGACCCGTATGATGTATTTCATTGCAAAGCACGTGCGAGTGTCTGTATTTTAAGTTGTTAAATGGTCTCGAGCTTAATACATTTGCGTAATATATTGAAACAACTCGTGACTGTACGTCACTCATGTTGTTTCAATATAATATATTATTAGTACTTAATGTCTCGCTCTCGACCATTAAACCACACAGAAAAAACGAGGTCTGGACGTGTAAAGTTAGCATGCACGTAAAAAGGACAGAGACATTTGGAATTCGATGAAGATATACAAAAAAATGGGGTTGAACGTTCACTCGACACAAACTCTGCCCTTTCGGGACTTACACGTGGTTCGGTGTTATTTAAATAAATCGATTCCGCGTAGGGATCTGTAGCAGTGAGAGGAAACGGGGGGACATGTAGAAAACCAACGAGGTTGGACAGGTGTCCTAGAAGAATGAGATGGGGTTTAACGTCCACTAGACACAAACTAGGTCATTTCGGGCCTAATATATGGTTCAAATTTGTCTTGTCATGTACAAGCTTGGAATCAAAACCCCGCCATTTGACTGATATGCTCTAAAGCAAAAACATTGTATACATTCATCAAATGGCTATCTCCTGAAACGTAAAACGATGAGACTATCCACATATCGCCAGAATGATCCTTATCAACTTAGCTCCATTTTGTGTATTTTATTTATTTTTACAACAGGTGTCAAAAAGATTTAATTATATAACGTTGTTTCATTTTATGTCATTTTATACTATTATACAAACAAGGAAACAACAACAAACGACAACAACAACAAGCAACAACAACAAACAACAACAATAAACAAAATTAATATCTTCTATAGTTAAAAATAAAATGGTATCTAATAATTATAACAGAGTCAAACTTTTTCCCAAATCAACAAAAACAACTCTATCTAAAGTCTAATAACTGTGACAGAGTCAGACTTTTTTTCCAAGTCCACGTTATAAGAACTATACCTAGGCTTGGTTCCCATTACTTTGTGGTAGTTGGAATGGGAGTTCAGAATAACGGGGTTCAGAGGATGGGACCTCAACTTGATATCCTTGTTCTGTTTCGTTCGGTGGTTTTTCAGTGTCTGCTGTTTGTATCGTTCTACCGACCCAGACACCGATCCCAAATCCCCCTCCTACACCAAACATAATGCCACAAGCTATATATATACCATCATAAATGTCGATTTTCCAGGGATTTGCTTTCTTGGTCACACATGCCATCTGCCTTTTATCCACGCTTCCACTATTTCGATCCTGGACCATTCTCTCTCCACCAGTTGTGTCATCGTAATAATCATCATCGTAATTAGACGAGTAGTAGTAGGCCCCGTAGTCATTCTCGGTCAAATCCTCATCCCCGTGCAATTCGTCCGGATGCTCGACCGTCCCTTCATCTCCCGACGTCCCGTCATCATTCTTCACCTCATTTCCATCGTAATAATAGTTACCATTTCGATCCTGGACAGTTGTCTCTCCACCTGTTGTGTCATCGTAATAATATAAGGGGTAGTTATTGTAAAACCAGGCCCCGTAGTCAAACTCGGTCAAATCCTCATCCCCGTGCAATTCGTCCTGATGCTCGACCGTCTCTTCATCTCCCAATTTCCCATCATCGTTCTTCACGTCATTTCCATCGTAATAATAGTTACCATTTCGATCCTGGACAGTTGTCTCTCCACCCGTTGTGTCATCGTAATAATATGAGGGGTAGTTATTGTAAAACCAGGCCCCGTAGTCAAACTCGGTCAAATCCTCATCCCCGTGCAATTCGTCCTGATGCTCGACCGTCTCTTCATCTCCCAATTTCACATCATCATTCTTCACGTCATTTCCGTCGTAATAATAGTTACCATTTCGATCCTGGACAGTTGTCTCTCCACCCGTTGTGTCATCGTAATAATATAAGGGGTAGTTATTGTAAAACCAGGCCCCGTAGTCAAACTCGGTCAAATCCTCATCCCCGTACAATTCGTCCTGATGCTCGACCGTCTCGTCGTCTCCCGACTGTCCGTCCCCATACTCTGCAACATTTTGCATTTTGGAATCCAGAATTAAGCCAGCAGCCACACAAATCATAAAAGCATATAAGATCAACAGCGTGACTAGCTGCTTCGATACATTTGTTTCCATTGCGCTATTTACTATTTTCCAATTATAACGCTTGGGGTATTTCTGAACGTTACAGCCTTTTAGTATTTTCCTGATTTTACAACCTGTTAGTAATTTCCCGATTTTTCAGTCTTTCAACATTTTCCTTATTTACAACATTTTAGTCATTTCCGGACTTAGTAATTTCTAAAAATAGCGTTGTATGTTACAGCTGTTTCTTGACCCAATCTGGCTTTATAGTGATCCCTTGAAGACACAAAGTTTCCCTAACACAGTATTTAACGTCTTCCTACTTTCCATACACAGGGTTTTGGCCAATTCTTGACGTTTCACGGCGTTTTGACGTCACAACGTTTTACCAATGTCCTAATAGTGTTTTACTAATTTCGTGACGTTACAAAGGCTCTTAGTAATATCGTGGCTTTCTAAATTCCCTGATTTCACAACGTTTTAATAATTCCTTGAAAGTTACGCTGATTTAAAACAGTCTTTATTATTCAACTCTTTCCAGCAATATGATTGTAAGCCTTCTATCGACAACACCCAATATTACATGATATCACGTTTAAAATAAATTAAAATGGAATTAGTTTACTAATATTCTGTTACAATGAAAGACAATATTCGAAATAAAAGGATAAATGTCGTTCATAACACACTGCATGGCGTTTCATCGCCTGCATTAACCTGCTTGATGCAGAATAGTTGGGACGTTAAACCCCACTTTATTTCATTTATTTTATATACTAACGCTTAATTAAAAGAGGTATTTGATTTCTTCGTCAGATCATTTACAGAATTTAATTTAAACAGGGAGACATTTCTTACATAATTAATTGAATTGGTTAAATTTTGTTGACACTTATCTGTGCGTACCATAAATAACCGAATTTTATTTAAATCGAAAGACTTTCTGTACAGAGTTATTTTTTGAATCATTTACTTTAGTTCAGTACTGCCTTGTAGTACATGGGTTAGATGGCCTAAAGGTTAGCACGTGCGCGCTGTATATTAAAGTCTGTCATTGAGTCAACTGGCGTGGTTGTGATTCCCCGGTTGTACGTGACAAGGAGTAGGGTCTAGCTGCCCAACCTCGTGGGTTTTCTCGTCTTCATTAGCCCAGTCGGAGCAAAACAACAGGGCGTTAAAAACCATTTTATTTCATTTCGTTTCCTAAGAAACGAATAATGTTCATATAGACCACAGGAACTTGAGAAGGTGTATTAATTTCTGTTTCATTTGAAAAATATTGTATTTCATATACAAATCACTAACAGTATCGTACTGCGAGGAGCTGAGGTTACCAGAGGGTTCGAGCCCTCAAATTGCAGCCAAAAAAGGTATGCCCTTAGAGCACCGCACCTCTCATCGTCCCCAAGAGTACCAACACATCTAACACGAATATATGAATTATCCGATGCTAGATTCCGAATATCACAATTCGTGATACGATTAAAATCGTGGTTTTAATCATGGAGTAATCGTGTCATACCTCGTGGTCACCCGTAGCAATCGTGTTGATCGTATCGAAACGCATCCGAAGGTATCTGCACGTACCAAATCGTGGATTCAATAGGGGCCATCCTATCGTAACGCATCGTACGACAGTGGGGACCTAGCATGGAGAATGAGAGAAATGAGGTTTAACGTCCTCTCGATACAAGCTATGTCATTTTGGAACTAGTATTTTATTGAAATTTTATTTCAACAATTCGCTTATGCGTAGGGTTCTTTAACAGTGAGGGGTATCCGGATGACCAGGACGAAACCCAAGAGGTTGGACAGGCGACCATATTTCGTCTCACGTACAAACGGGGAATCCAAACCCCACCACTTGACTCAATGACAGTCCTTATGAACTAAAGCGCGCGAGTTAGACCGTTCATTCAACTCCACCCCCTCCCCGTACCCCCGTCTAAAAGGAATTGGAATATTTAAACAAGTTATGGATCCTCGCTTTTATTTAAAAAAATTCTGTTTTTCTAGTATATCATTTGACAAATATCATATTTAAAATATTGTACATATTGACTTTGTAACAGAATATTGACACTAATAAGGCAACTAGTTTCATTTTAATTTATTTTAAACGTGATTTCATTTGATACTGGGTGTTGTCGATCGAGGGCTTACAATCAAATCGCTGGAAAGAGTTGAATAATAAAGACTGTTTTAAATCAGCGTAACATCAAGGAATTATTAAAACGTTGTGAAATCAGGGAATTTAGAAAAACAACTGCAAAGCCACGATATTACTAAGAGTCTGTGTAACGTCACGAAATTAGTAAAACACTATTAGGACATTGGTAAAACGTTGTGACGTCAAAACGCCGTGAAACGTCAAGAATTGACCAAAACCCTGTGTATGGAAATTGGTAAGACGTTAAATACTGTGTTAGGGAAACTTTGTGTCTTCAAGGGATCACTATAAAGCCAGATTGGGTCAAGAAACAGCTGTAACGTACAACGCTATTTTTAGAAATTACTAAGTCCGGAAATGACTAAAATGTTGTAAATAAGGAAAATGTTGAAAGGCTGAAAAATCAGGAAATTACTAACAGGTTGTAAAATCAGGAAAATACTAAAAGGCTGTAACGTTCAGAAATACCCCAAGCGTTATAATTGGAAAATAGTAAATAGCGCAATGGAAACAAATGTATCGAAGCAGTTAGTCAGGCTGTTGATATTATATGCTTTTGTGATTTGTGTTGCTGATGGCATTTTTCAGTATGGTTACCGTAACTATTATTACGGTGGAAATGAGGTGAAGAATGATGACGGGACGTCGGGAGATGAAGGGACGGTCAAGCATCAGGACGAATTGCACGGGGATAAGGATTTGACCGAGCATGACTACGGGAACTGGCGGTACGACCCCTCTTATTACGATGATGATTATTACGATGCCACAACGGGTGGGGAGAGAATTGTCCAGGATCGAAATAGTGAAACCGTGGATAAAAAGCTGAACACATGTGTGACCCCAAAAGAAAATCCCTGGATAATCGACATTTATGATCTTATATATATAGCTTGTGGCGTTATGTTTGGTGTAGGAGGGGGATTTGGGATCAGTGTCTGGGTCGGTAGAACGATACAAACAGCAGACACTGAAAAACCACCGAACGAAACAGAACCAGGAAATCAAGTCGAGGCCCCATCCTCCGAACCCCGCTATTCTGAACTCCCATTCCCAATTCCACAAAGTAATGGGAACCAAGTCTAGGTATAGTTCTGATAACGTGGATTTGGAAAAAAAAGGTGGACAATTATTAGATTTTAGATAGAGTTGTTGTTTTTGATTTGGGAAAAGTTTGACTCTTGTCATTATTATTAGATATCATTTTATTTTTACTAAAGAAGCTAGATTGTTGACCATATATTTTTGTTTGTTGTTGTTGTTTGTTGTAAGTTGTTATTGTTGTTGCTATTGTTGTTGTTTGATGCTGTTGTTGTTGTTGTTTGATGCTGTTGTTAGTTGTTGTTGTTGTTGTGGAGGTTAGTGTTGTTATTGTTGTTGTTAGTTGTTGTTGTTGATGTTGTTTTTGCTGTTTGTTATTGTTTGCTTGTTTCCTTGTTGGTATAAAATGACATAAAATGAAATAGTGTTATATTAATCCACCTATAATATGACACCTGTTGTACACATCAATAAATTACACAAAATGGAGATTGGTTTGAAAAGGATCTTTCTGACGATATGAGGATAGTCTCATCGTTTTACATTTCAGGGGATAGCCATTTGATGAATGTAAACTTGTTGGTATACATTGTTCTTACTTTCGATTATATCAGTCAAGTGGCGTGGTTTTGATTCCATGCTTGTACGTGACAAACCAACCTCGAAGGGTTTTCTCTGCATCCTCCCACGCACAAGCCAATTAGTAATATAAAATTAAACCATATATTCGTCTTGAAATGAGTTGGTTATTGTCTAGTGGACGTTAAACCCCCATCTCACTCATCTAGGGCGCTTGTCCAATCACTTCTACAGACTCCTACGCAGACGCGATAGATTGAAATAACATTGAACCATTATGTAAGTCCCGAAATGGCAGAGTTCGTGTCGAGTGAACGTTGAACCCCATCTTTCTCTCTATATTCATCGAATTCCAAATGTCTCGGACTATTTTACACGTGTGGACCTCGGTTTTTCTATCCATCTAATGATAAAGAACAAGGCCAGGATATGTCTTGCATTCGGTCCTACTTTTATTAAAGGTTATTTTCACCAACGGACCTTCACCCATGATTGAACCTGGAAGATATATTGACTATTTGGTAAAGAGGCTGTATTTTATGTCAGATCCGAGTCTAAAGTTTGAATACTCGCATTAATAAGGATGATATTGGTGAACAGAAGGGTTATGAGTGACTTGGGTCGATCAAACACTAAAATATCATCTTTTATGGTTGTCAGCATCCTCAAGGTCGCGTCCTCCGACAAATAGAGCAAAGATCACTACGGAAAGGAATGGAGTTTATCGGTTCTTCAATACCACATGGCTGGGGAGGGGGTCTAGTGGTTTAACGCGCTGCGCGTGAAATCACTAGGTTTGTATTTGAGGCAAGTGGTGTGGTTTCGATTCGCCGCGTGTACGTGACAAGGAGTAAGGTCGCCTGTTCAACCACGTGGGTTTTCTCCGGGTCCACTACTTCGGTTTCCTCCCACTGCTTAAGACCCCTATGTGTAAGCGAATTATTGAAATATAATTGAACCAAATGTTAGTCCCGGGTAGTTTGTGTCGATCTCTCTCTCTCTCTCTCTCTCTCTCTCCGAATTCAACCTGTCAAGTGAACTTTATGTACGTCGTCGCTATGACCTGGATCCCTTTACTTTAGTTTTTAGTTCTTTAAGGCTTACAATATCCGTGTCCTTATCTTGTCCACGTGTTCAGCTGCTGGCTTTTAATTGTCATAGCCATATTTATCCAATTACGTGTTAAAACATCAAATCTGTCATTCGGATCTGGTAGCCCAAGTTGAACTGGCTTATGGCCCGCCCTAATGACAGACCTAAGAACTGTAGGCCACCGCTGTAAGGGTGCCGCGGTAGCTCAGTGAGTAAGACACTGGCTCGCAAGCCTGGAGATTTCGGGTTCGATCCAGGTGTTGGCTGAGTAATTTGGACGGTTTTCCGCCTGTTCAGTGGTGTGGGTCAGAGAACAGGTAAAAAGATCCTTTGGCAGTTGGAATTCGATGTAAGAGTAGACTGTAGCGCCACTGTCAGGGCAAAATGTCCCCAATAGCACACCGTATTTTGTCACTATCCGGAGTATATGCCGCCACGTGATTCACACTCAATGTAATGGTTAATCTAGGATAAAATACGATTAGAATTTTAAGATTTTTTTCCGCTAGTTCTCAAAAAGAATCACCAGTAGCCCAAAACGTTATCGCCAAAAGTATTGCCCAAATCAGATTTTAATCACCACTTTCATATTTTTATCGCCCTAGTATTGCGTATGCCCGTCTTCGTTAGATTTAATCAATATGAAATGAAATGAAATGGGTTTTAACGTCCTACTATTCTGCTCCTACTATGGCCTACTCTTATATCGAATTCCAACTGGCAAGGGATCTTTTACATGCAAGCCAATGTGTACATTGAAACAGTCGAAATGAAATGAAATGGGGTTTAACGTCCTACTGTTCTGCTCCTATACTGGGCTAATGAAGACGGGCATACGCCATACAGTGTGCTATGAGGGAAATTTTGCCCGGACAGCGGCACTATGTCCTACACTTATATCGAATTCCAACTGCCAAGGGATCTTTTACATGCAAGCCAATGTGTACACAGGTCCTCGGTTTTTCGTCCCATCCGAACAGCAAGACACCTTTCCTTGTCAGGCCCTCCGTTCTGCGCCACAGACGAGGAGAAAACACGCCGGAATGATCAATCTGATATACAATACTACGGTAATACGAGTATGTATTAAAGTCAGATACAGTTTTAGTTACAAACTCTCATATTATTTCATATTTTAATTACAATATGATTTATCATGTCTATAAATAGTACTTATTGAAATGAAATGAAATGAAATGGGGTTTAAAGGGGAAGACCAATGATTTCCAACAAGGTTTCCATAAATTTCAAATCTATATTCATACATAATCCCCTCTGTAAAACAACCAAAAATGTTTTTGTAAGCAAAAAATTAATTTTTATTAAAACCGGAAGTGACGTAGTTGGTTCAAAACGCTCACTGGTCTCTATAGTAAGCTTACAGATTTGGCTGTGTTTGCTGCTGTATTTTGTTCACGCGTCGTCGTATGGATAGCACGTGCGCGCTGTATCATACGGTCTGTCACTGAGTCAACTCGCGGGGTTTCGATTGCCCGGTTGTACGTGACAAGTAGTAAGGTCGCCTGTCCAACCTAGTGGGTTTTCTCCGGGTCCTCCGGTTTCCTCCCACTGCTAAAAGACCCCTACGCGAAAGCGAATCATTGACAAAAAATTGAACCATGTGTTAGTCCCGAAATGACCTAGTTTGTGTCGAGTGGAGGTTAAAACCCTCCCTCTCTCTCTCACTCTCTCTCTCTCTCTCCCTCTCTGTGTTCCATCTGGAAGTTGACAGAAGTTGACCAGTTAAACCTCATTCCATTCTTTTATATTCTAAACATCTGATATCAGTTACCCCACATTGTACATTAATCGATTTTCCAAATACGTGAAAGATAAATTTCACTGAACCACCAAATCTTGCAATTTTTTTTTCTGTCACTAAAAGGATTAAATGAAAAACCTTTTTAAATAGATTATTGACTCATTTTAGTGTTTGAGAACCGAGGTCATGGTTTCCGATTTGAACGATGTACTTTAGGGCATTACTAAAAATAAATGATTAAAAAATAACTCTATAAGGAGAGTCTTTGGATTTAAATACAATTCGGTAATTTATCCCGTTGAATTCAATGAAAATCCAACGAACCCACAGGGAAGTGTCACCAAAATTTAACCAATTCAATCAATTCTGTAAGAAATGACTTCCTGTTTAAATGAAATTCTGTACATGATCTAATGAAGAAACCAAATACATCTTTTTTAATTAAGAATCCACCTAGAGCTAGTATCCACTAAATTGGATCGATGTTAGCATCTACGTATTTGACAATACAGTAGAGACTTTTGGCAAGCGTAATTTCCTGGTATGTATCGCGTATCTGTATCGATTTTGCGTGTGACGTCATCAATGTTTGGGTATTTCCGGTTGCCAAAAGTCTCTAGTACCTAGGATTCGAAAGGAGATATTTCAGCGCGGTTTCCGCGTGTCAGTGGTGCAGGACCAAAGGTCTGCCAAAGACAGGGTCTAGTCGTTCGGATGGAACGAACACCTGAGTTTATTAACTGTAGTGATGGTTTCAATCATGTAACTATTACTTGTAGTGGGTAAAAAGTAACGTTCTCAAGCATACTAAACTTAGGCTGTCTGTCTACAGTTAGCTCCACTTGAGAACAGACTCTAAGCTAGTTGACCAACATTTTAAGTACTAAATCGATGATCCTAGTCGAAAACAGTTTATATATAATCAGATTACATTATTATATCTGTTGCGACCCGTTTGTGTCAATTTCTAGGTCCCAAGTATTAGCGATTTAGCTCCTTTAAATAAGTTTTACGGAATTATAGTGACGGTTTCAAAACGGAAATATTTCGTCTGACTTTTGATATAAAATAAACATTAATTAAGAAAACAAAATCAAAATATGAACGTTGTATAATCTCTCAGCTGGGATTAAAATGGATTACACTAACGAATATTATAGCTGGCACTGGCTTGTTTTTGCCGCTGGCAAAATATCCCGAATAGTACACTGTATGGCGTATGTCGGTCTTCATTAGCCAAATATAGGTGCAGAACAGTAGGACGTTAAACCCAATTTCATTTCATCCATTTATTACTGAGCGACATCGATTAGGCTTCTCTGGTCATTATCAAGACAATTATTATACATGTAAACAACCAATCTGTTTCACAGAGCTCTTCTAATATCTCTGTAACAGATAACTGTTTCGACACGTGACGTCACATCACGCGGCGTCAATCATTGGCTCAATAGCGCGTGCATTGTTTATATAAGACGTTACTGATTCGGGCTAAATGGTGAATTTTACTTATTTTAATACCCATTTACACTAGATAGGAAATAACTTTTACCTACATATAATTCAAACGTCTTTATTTATTTTTCTAATAAATGAAAAAAAAAAAAATGTTTTAGAATTTAATTTGACGAAAGAAAAAAGTTAATATTTGGGACTCATTTAAGTCGCATCGATGTCATCCTTATCAGTGATTGTAGCGGCCTAGCGAAAATTCACTGCTGATCAGTATGGTAAACAACAACACTTGGTTAATGCTGACCAACCAGAGACACCTTTCTAATTACCGTTCATCAAACTTGGATATAACAGAAAGTGGCGTGTGTATATCATCAACCTATTGATTTATTCATATCAAATGTAAATAAAGAGAAAAACTCCTTGAACCGGTATATTTGTTTGTATTAGGATTGTATTTATTAATTAATCAATTGATTAATCCACATGTTTATGTCAAGAATCGATATCTCTCTTTATTAATATCAAGAATAAAATAACATGCCATGTGTCTATAAATATCATAATGTTTATTAAAAATATCATTATTATTATTATCCTGATTAATGAGTCAGATGTGATCACCTGTAGTCAGGTACATACTTGGAGCCATGGCGGCATACAGTGTGCCATGGGGGAAATTTTTCCCGGAAAGCGGCACTACGGCCTACTGTTATATCGAATTCCAACTGTCAAGGGATCTTTTACGTGCACGCCGATGTGTACACGGGACCTCGGTTTTTCGTCCCATCCGAACGACTACGACAGCTGTCGTTGTCAGGCCCTCCGTCCTACATCACTGACAAGGGGGAACCACGCCGGAAAATCTGCATGAACTTTCTCGACTAATGCAGGGATCGAACACCCGACCTCCAGACTAGCGAGCCAGCGTCTTACCCACTTAGCCACCGTGACACCCTCCCCCACCCATATGCTAGAGAACAGAGCCTCAGTGAGTCAGAGTTTATAGTGTCAGGCGTGTAGCGTATGCCCATCTTTATTAACCTATTTTGGGGGATTTGATGGCCGAATGGTTCTCACGTGTGCGTTGTATCATAAGGCCTATCATTGATTCAACTGGCGTGATTTCGAATCGCCGGTTGTACGTGACAAGGAGCAGGGTCGCTTGTCCAACCTTGTGGGTTTTCTCCGGGTGCTCCATTTTCACCCTACTGCTAAAGAGCCCTACGCGCAAACGAAATATTGAAATAAAATTAAAACCATATGTTAGTCCCGAAATAACCTTGTTTGAGTCGAGTGGACGTTAAACCCCATCTCTCTCTCTCTCTCTCTCTCTCTCTCTATTAACTGATTGGGTGCAGAAAAGTGGAACGTTAAGCCCCACTTCCTGAACATTACACTTCTCTAATTAGTTTTGACAGAGACGTCGAGTTTTTGTTATTTTAGTATTAATTAGAAACCTATCTTTTTTCTTTCAAAAGTAATCAGTTAATTAGAAACCGTTATTATGACATTGTTCTTTGAAAGTTATATTTTTAAAATTCATATAATGGTTATTGGTGACATTCTGTTTTTTCCCTCGAATCAATACAGTTTCCTGTTATTCTTCAGTTATTATTTAAAAACAAAACAAAACAACACGTTTCTATGCCATGTTTTTTAAAAAATATATTAATAATTATAATTTCTTTGAAAATTGATATAAATGCTTAATTGTTTAGCTGATGTTTTGTTTATTGTTGGGCAATTATTATTATTCTATTTTTTTTTCACAATATCAGTGGGTTTTTTTTAAGAAATTGTTTTTGTAGTATATTAGTGGTTAACGTCAGCTTCCGTCTTGGGGTTTAACGCAGACACTTAGGGGGTATTGGATTGAACGTTCCGGAATTGAATTCTCTCAATCCCCAAAATAGTGACAACCGAGTGAAAAGGTGGATTTCGGGCTACAACGCATGCGTCGACTGAATAAGTAAATATCTCAACCAACCATGCAGCCGAAACATATTCATTTTGTTTAATTACGTCACGATTCTACTCACACCACCTCCGTTGTCCGTACGTAACTAACGTACGAAAATTAATTGGCTGCTAGCTTTTTTTTCGCACGTTTACAGTGAATGGCCATTATGCTCAGTAATCCCAGCCAGAATTTGGCTATTTTCTAAATTTGCGTTAAAGTTTAAAATATTTGTTTTAGAACTGAAACACATTAACTATTAGTCAATCCCAACGCTAAAAACATCAACAGAATTGATTGTGTATATCTGAAATAGACCCGACCGACGCACAAAATAGTGCAATATGGCGGCCTCTTTGAACAACCCTCGCAGACGCTGTCATTGAAGACAACGTCAATTCTATGAGTTGTAGATGTTATTTTTGTGAAAAATCACTGGAAGAAGAGAGAACATGTTGGGACTGTACGAATTATATAGTCTTTATGGGTGCAACGGACACGATGCTGAAGATAAACCTATTGTTTACAATGTTGACCTCATGACCCATTGACGCCAATGTCAGGACCATTGATGTGTAGATCACGTGATATGGATATCATGGCTACTGACTGGGTCTGAGATACTTCTCCGCAGGTAGCGTGTCTCAGATGTTCAGAATGCTCCGTTGTCGGGACTGACAGAACTGTGAAAGAACTCAATTCCGCGTTACTCGATTCCAATTCTGTCAATTCGGGACGTTCTGGACTGTGAATCGAGCATCCCCTAAATGTGGAAAAAATCTAGTTAAAACTACTTATAATATTTCGTGGTTTTGATGTTTTAATCAATCTGATTAAATGAAATGAAATTAAATGGGGGTTTAACGTCCTACTGTTCTGCTCCTAACCTGGGCTAATGAAGACGGGCATACGCCATACAGTGTGCTATAAGGGACATTTTGCCCGGGCAGTGGCTCTACGGCCTACTCTTATATCGAATTCCAACTGCCAAGGGATCTTTTACGTGCACGCCAATGTGTACACGGGACCTCGGTTTTTCGTCCCATTCGAACGACTAGACAGCTGTCCTTGTCAGGCCCTCCGTCCTGCATCACTGACACGGGGAAACCACGCCGGAAAATCTGGATGAACTTTCTCGGCCAATGCAGGGATCGAACACCCGACCTCCAGGCTAGCGAGCCAGCGTCTTACCCACTTAGCCACGTGATCCCCAATCTGATTAAAACACAGTTCCTATTTCGTTTCGTTTTTATAGTTCAAAATTTCGTTTTACATGTCTTTACTACACTAGGATCTGGAAGAGTTGTTATCATTGACGTGTTCTGAATAGTGTGAGGTATTAACGAATGAAACGGTATGTCCAGCGAGCTTTAGGCGTGTTTTGCACGGAACTTAGGGTAATCCACTAGCAACACTAATGCTGACTGGTTAATCAAATGTCTGACGTCATAGGCTCACTTTCCGCTCCTATGACCTCTGACGTGACCTATCGCAACAACCGGTCAGATCTTCATGTAGTGTAGGCCATCGAAAGTATAAACAAATTGAATTTTAATGGGAGGCTTGTCATAACATCATTATTTTTATTTACCAACATCTGTTAAAAACAACACGTTTCTACCCTATTTTTTTTTTAAATATTAACAATTATAATTTCTACAAGTATGTTTTAACTTTCTCTGAAAATTGATATAAATACTTATTTGGCTGATGTTTTGTTTATGTCTATAGGCTTTGTTTATTTTAGGGTAATTAATGTTTTTTTTCTCAGAATATCAATGTTTTTGGGTTTTTTTTTTAAGGTATTGTTTTGCTTGTATATTAGTGGTTAACGTCAGCTTCCGTCTTCAGGTTTAACGCAGACAATAAATGTTGAAAGAAATCCAGTTAAAACTACTTATAATGTTTTGTGGTTTTTATATATGGTTTTAATGTCTTAATGTTATATTTATTTATCAAGACGTTTTACTTGGTGGGGGATCACGTGGCTAAGTGGGGAAGGTGCTGGCTCGCTAGCCTGGAGGTCGGGTGTTCGATCCCTGCATTGGCCGAGAAAGTTCATCTCGATTTTCCGGCGTGGTTTCCCCTTGTCAGTGATGCAGAACGGAGGGCCTGACAAGGACAGCTGCCTAGTCGTTCGGATGGGACGAAAAACCGAGGTCCCGTGTACACATTGGCTTGCACGTAAAAGATCCCTTGGCAGTTGGAATTCGATATAAGATTAGGCCGTAGCGCCGCTGCCCGGGCAAAATTTCCCTCATAGCACACTGTATGGCGTATGCCCGTCTTGAATTAGCCCAGGTTAGGAGCAGAAGAGAAGGACGTTAAACCCCATTTCATTTCATTTCGTTTTACTTGGTCTATTACAATTATACCCGGGGGTGGGGGAATGGATGACCGAATGGTTAGCACACGCGCGCTGTATCATACGGTCTGTCATTGAGTCAACTGGCTTGGTTTTGATTCCACGGTTGTACGTGACAAGGAGTAGGCTCGCCTGTCCAGCCTCGTGGGTTTTCTCCGAGTCATGCGGTTTCACCCCACTGCTATAGATTCCTACGCGCAGGCGAATTATTGAAATAAAAAATTGAACCATGTGTCGAGTGGACGTTAATCCCCATTTCTCTCTGTCTCTCTCTCCATTAACATGATCTGATATTTGCGTTTGTTGTTAGAGGTGTCTATAGTGTGTCCTCCTATTCGTAGGTTTGCCTTGTTTAGATGTTTGTGTATTCGGTGCGATCCCTCTACACTTACTATATATTAAATCATAAGGCCTGTTATTGAGCCAAGTGCCATGGTTTCCATCTCACGGAATAGGTTCGTTCGTCCAATCTCGTGGGTTTTCTCCGTGTCATCCGGTTTCAACCTATTGCTAAAGTTCCCAACGTGCAATTGAATTACAGTAATGAAATAAAACTGTACCATAGCGTGTGTCGACTGGACCTAGGACCTTTTTGAAACATTAATATAGCTTTAAGTGAAAAGTAACCTTCTCTGCAAAATGTTTTTAATTCATGAAATAGATTTTCGAACAATTATTTTTCAAAATTTATTTTGTTTGATTTTAGTAAGTAATACTATTTCTGATATAGTTTAGTCATTAGCATTAACTTTTACCGTCTTTGAAAATTACGAAAGATGTTTAAAAGCGAACAGTCTTTACAGTGATTTGCGACATTTTTCATCTTTAAAACAGATTTTCACGTCCATTGAAATTGACAAACTAACGTTTTAAATTAAATTGTAATAACATTAGCAGAGTTAGATGACTTGATGAAGTGACGTCTGGGTTAAAGTTACAATTTCATATTTTCTAAGAAAGTCAAAACATAATTATTTCTATGTTTTTTGCTCAATAGGTTGTCAAATCACTATTATACGATCATAGATGTCATTCTCACACTTAAAACTCATTTACACCGGAAATAATAACACAATTACCTCCCAATTATCTCCCTTGTTTTTTATTCTCCACCATGGATTAGCTACCCTCAAACGTTTGAATTTGAAGAAGAAAATGATATTTTTGCATATTTCTCAACTGGCAATAATGAATTATAGGATTAATAGGATTATTCTTTAACAAGGTAGGACAGTTTATAGATACCATCTATTTTAAGGCTTTATTTTAATAAATTTTAAAAATATAACGTAAAAATATGAAATTGCAACTTTAACGTAGGTTCCATACCTAAATACTGTCTCAAAATAACCTGTGTAGTTTGATGGCTGATTGCTCTCCCTCTCTCTCTCTCTCTCTCACCATATGTTAGTCCCGAAACGACCTAGTTTTTTTTCAGTAGACGTTAAACTCTCTCTCGCGCGCTCTCTCTCTATCTCTCTCTCCCTCTCTCTCACACACACACCATATCACCATATGTTAGTCCAGAAATGACCGAGTGTGTATCCAGTGGACGTTAACCCTCTCTCTCTCTCTCTCTCTCTCCGAAGCCCAAGATGCTGATATGATAATGACGTTAAAACAAATAGACAACTGTTAAAGAGAAGCTTACGCTTTGTCTGATGATGAGCACTCATGTTCATGTATATTTTTCTTGTTCATTATTTGTTTATAAATATCTCAGCAGGATACTTGAGGCAAAGTTGGCACTTAGTAAATTTACCACCACTGACAGCTATAAACCAAAAAAGGCATTAATGGAGAAGTATTGGTTATAAAATTAAATGGAGTTTATGGTCTTACTGTTGTGAACCAACCAGGATAATGAATACGGGTTTTCACACAGCACTGTAGAATTACGGAAATGTTGCGAGGAGAGTTGCGTTTCCGCCTATACTCTTCATCTAACTCCAACTGTCACGGGATATTTCACGTGCGCACTAACGCACACACGGGATCTCGGTTTACGCGTCTCAACTGTATGATCATCTTTATTATCCCAGTTGTTGCAGAAAATTGGGACGTTAAACCCCATTTTATGTCATTTCAAAAATCGCCTTGCATATAATATGCTACAGTGAATCTTTATCTTCCAGCGAAGCTAAATATTCAGGGTTTATAACACTTATTTGAAAGTTATTCGTATATCTGTTAGCCCAAAATGGAAATTTCTTGGAATGTGATCGGTCGAATGCGTAGGACAGTCACGGGGCGACTGACTGCGAATCAATATTTCCTGCATGATCCTGACTCCTGGTGATTACACGATATCAAATGAACAATAACAGCCTTCTAAATTCTAATAATTTCAGAATAGCATGCAAATATTCCATTTAATCCTAACCCAAGCTTCGCAGACGCACGTATCCCTACTGACGTCATATTCATGAAACTGCAAATTGAAAACGAGAAAAGGGGAAATTTCAGACGTGATTGCAACAGAAACAATTCCCAAGTTTGGTTTGAGAGTTGCTGTTAACCATGACAAATGAACCCGGGTCAACTAATATAAAATATAATTATTATTTTGATAGTTTGATTATCCAGTCTTAATAAACATGTAAATATGCTTGGTAATCTAAATCAATGCCACGGTTAATATATTAATACATCTTAGGATATGCCTTAATTAAAATTACACATTAGCCAAACGATTTTAGTTTCTGGAGATTTGAGTTGGGGCTTTTGCCCTTTTGGCATTTTTCTGTTTTCTTAGTGCACATCTTAGCAATAACGTTCATGGGCCCTTTAAGTTATATCTTGGATAAACCAGGCCCGAATGACAATTTACCCATTTCTGACTCGACACTGACCCAACAATCCGCTATACCAACCCAGTGCCATCAAATACTAACCCCATACAACCATACCATATACAACCAACGAGGGTGATGTAGTGGGGCCTTCCTGTACAGCAGTTTGTGGGGGCGTCACGAAGACCATGCTTTTTATTCGACGGCTTAAGTATAATGGTGATGGAGTGGGTGGGAAATCAAAGAATCACTGGCATACAATAGGGATAATCTATGATCGGGCATAGACCAAACTAATCCCAAATTAACGAATATTATAAATAGACCAAAACATCATATTGATGTATAGTTTCATTCCGAAAGTCAAATAAGAATTTGATAAGAAAATTGAAGTTACCAAAAAAAGAACAAAATATCCACCTTTGCTAGGTTTATATAACAATGATTTCTGTGCAGCTACTGATTACATAGGGTTGAATATTTATTAAAGGACAATGCTGTTGTCAGTCATTATCACATATGTGATAGAACTGGTTAACCACGTTCCAAATATTATTTTATCACAGAGATCACTGCTACGATAGATGAGTAATTAAGGGTTCAACAAACGGAAGTGGCGTACACAAAAGGAAAACACAAGTTATCCTTCTATATAACTGACTGAAGTGACGAGTGGTGACAGATACACGACGGGCGAATTTCTGCCCACTAATAATTTCTTCGAAGACCAAAAGAGTTATATGAGACTGTAAGAGGATATCTGACATTTCAAAAAAGTAATTGAATGTCACTAGGTAAGAGAACACGAGAAAAATAGAAATAGTCCGTACATTCCCTTGTTTTTATTCATTCTATACTTAATAAAAACATGGTAATGCACGGACGTTTTCTATTTATTTATTTTTTTCGTAATCTCTTTATCTAGTGACAATCAATTTCTTATTGGAATTGTCAGATTTTCTCTCACAGTCTGACACAACAACATTTGGTCTTCGAAGAAATTATTAGTGAGCAGAAATTCGCCCGTGTATCTGTTACCACTCGTCACTTCAGTCAGTTATATAGAAGGATAACTCGTGTTTTCGTTTTGCGTTCGTCACTTCCGTTTGTTGAGATCTGTGTTAAAATTTTATCTGGAACGGATTTAACCAGTTCTATCACATATGTGATAATGATTGACACCAATATTGTCCTTTAACGGCCTATTTCCTACATCACTGATATACCTATCTTTATCTTCAATTGCTTCTCTTTTTTTTTATCCAACTTGAGAACATCATAAAGCTGATTTTCTATTTCATTAATCATGAGTTATCACAGCAACCGGTAACGTACATATTTTTTATGTAGCCTGTAATGCGGAGTTTATTTCGCAACATACCAGAGTACTAGATTATTTCAACAATTTATGTCTTTAATAACGGCACATTTATGATCTTGGAGGGTATTTAGTAGCTTAGCGGCCTCCGGGTCGTATACGTTATTTAAAGGGACAATAACACTCTTGCTAGGCTTGACAGCTCCAGAAAATAAAAAATAGCCTTATTCTAAGTATTAGATGTTTAATTGCCCTACCTGTTGTTTAAATTATCCATTAAATCCTATTTTACTTGTCCAGAGGGTTCGAAAAGATTTTAAAATCGAAGTCACAGTTGAAAAGGTTTACGTTAGGCTTTATCATTTAGTTGAATTTTTCCAATTTTTTAAATTAGGTGTGTTAAGATAAAATTTGTATCATCAATTAATTTGAATATTGTAAAATAGTACAATTTGTTGACCATAATATAGATTGGGGCATATTATTCAGTTGCAACAATAGTGGTATTGAGCCTTTAAAGATGTTATTCAGGGGCGAGTTTAACATCCACTTAACAGTTATTAGGAATAAACAATCTGATTAAAACACAGGGCCCTTATTCACGAAAACTTAAACTAAGTTACAACCGAAATTTTAAGAAATACTGCAACTTCATTGGATATATGCAAATTGATTTTACTGGTCAACCAATCGAATTGCAGTATTTCTTAAAATTTCGATTGTATCTTAGTTTAAGTTTTCGTGAATAAGCGCCCTGATCTTATTTCGTTTCGATTTTTATAGTTTAAAATTTCGTTTTACTTGACTTACTACACTAGGATCTTAACAGTTATTAGGAAGAAAAAAACTGATTAAACACAGATCTTATTTCGTTTCGATTTTTATAGTTTAAAATTTCGTTTTACTTGACTTTACTACACAAGGATCTGGAAGATTTGTTGTATTACCGGCGTTCTGGTTGAACTGAGGGATTAGCCAATGGAACAGTCTGTTACGGCGAGATATTGGCTTGCTATGCACGAAAATGTGGGTAGGCCACTAGATTGATTATGCCTGACGTCATAGGGTCAACAGCGGCTCGTACGACCCCTGTAGTGTAAGCTATCGAAAGTATAAAAAAACCGAAACGAAATATAGATCTGTATTTTAATCAGATTGAGGAAAAAACAACAGATAGCGGGCCATGTTGCATAGAATTGACGTTGCGCAGATAGCATGGTTTATATTGTACATAGCACGCGCTGGACCACCCGGCGACCCAGTATCCACCCCGCCCCACCTCTCCCTGAAAACGCAAGTCCAAACTATTAGCTATCGTAACAGGTGTAGTTGATAAATGCTCATAATTTTGACATCTGGCCTCACATATAATAATTTAGACATTTTGTTTCTAATTTGATGCTAAAATGCATCATGGTACATGCTATCAGTGGTATTTTATAAGCCTTTATGCTCTCAGGGTCGATCAATTTGTTTTTAATTTGACAATTGAATCATTTTTTTCAGTTTATTGATAAGTGAGAATTGCGCCCGAGAAGTAATTATAGAATCAGAGTTATTTACAGGTCACAATAATTATTCTACGGAATACCATTACTGCTTATTACAGAGCGATGTTTCCACTAGGCTTCTCTAGTCAAGTCATTAGGAGTTGATATTGAGGTATTACATATTACACGCCTCCGGGCTTATCCCCAGTAGCAACTATTGTCTTTTTTTTTTAACCACTAGGTTTTTTTCTGAACAAAAAAGTCGAATTATTGTGATAGTGGTAACCTAGCAATAGCAATATTGATAATATACAGGTGACAATTCTATGGAATGCAATTACTGCTTATTACTGAGCGACGTTTCCACGAGGATTCTCTAGTCACTATTAAGCAATAGTCGAAACGTCGCACAGAGTTATTTGTATTTGAAGCATCTTGTTTAACACTAGAAAAACAATTCTTGTCTTTGTTACTATATGATAACGCGGCGTGCTTCCCCCTCCTTTTCATTTGTGTAGGGAAATGAAATGGGGTTTAACGTCCTACTTTTCTGCCCTGAACTGGGCTAATGAAGGCGGGCATACGCCGTACAGTGTGCTATGAGGGAAAGTTTGCCCGGACAGCAGCACTACGGCCTACTCTTATATCGAATTCCAACTGTCAAGGGATCTTTTACGTGCACGCCAATGTGTACACGGGACCTCGGCTTTGTTTTTCGTCCCATCCGAACGACTAGACAGCTCTTCTTGTCAGGTCCTCCGCCCTGCATCACTCACAAAGGGGGAACCACGCCGGAAAATCTGGATGAACTTTCTCGGCCAAGAGATCGAACACCCGACCTTCAGGCGTGGTTTCCTTTTGTCAGTGGTGCAGGACGGAGGGCATGACAAGAACAGCTGTCTAGTCATATGGATGGGACAAAAACTGAGGCCCCGTGTACACATTGGTGTGTATGTAAAGGATCCATTTGTAGTTTAAATTCAATATAAGACTAGGCTGTAACGCCGCTGTCCGGATAAAATTTCCCTCATAGCACACTGCATGAGGTATGCTCGTCTTCATTAGCCCAGTAGGAGCAGAACAGTAGGATGTTAAACCCCATTTCATTTCTGTGTTGACGAGACCCAAGACCAAAACATAGACTTTTCCTTGCTTTAATCCTTTATTGTCACCTTGAAGGCTAAGTGGCCTGGGTGGTATTTTTTATTAGTTCAATAGCCTCGAACTATTCGGACAGTCAAAGAGAATTTATTTCTCCAACTGTGGTGTGCTACATGCTAATACTCTGATTTGAAATGAGAAGCCCAGTGATAACTCTACTCAAGTCCATGATCAATGGTTACAAGATGGCTATTTAGTTATGGTCAATCTGTAATATATTAAACTAATTACTATGGTTAGCTGGTATCATCATTATATTTACCAAGGTTTTATCGCTTCATTGAATAAATCAACAGTCTTTTACAGCTGTTGGCTTTCAAATTTCTAACTCTAAACGCAGTGGGCTAGCCAAAGAGTTTTAAAGCGAATCGCGGAGAAAGAAAAATTTTCGATAGCGATGTACATTGAAATATTACACGATGGCCGTCATTTTGACGTTGATTTTATTTTAACGTCATTTCGTCGGTGAAGTGTCAAAAGGGTGTATCTCGGGAAAGTAGTCAAATACACTTTTTTTGCATTGTTAAACTCTCCCAACTAATATGCACATTTCTATCTAAGCTGTGTATCCCTCCGCCACAACTGTTCTGGGTATCATGTGTCCAAATGTTGTATCTTGATTTGTGGAAATTTTGAAATGCAAAAAGTTCCATTTCTTAATCTTTAGAAATTCTTGGGTACACCCTTTTGACACTTCACCGACGATTTGCTGTGTGTTTACGACGCTGTGTCATTGACGTTGTGTGTTTAGTGTAATTTTTCCTGTTTTTTACGACTTTGTGTGTTTAACGTTATTTGTTCGTGTTTTAAGACGTTCGTGTTTTGTGTGTAACGTCTATTCTTGGTGTGTTTATATCGTTGTCTTTAACGTCATTGTTGGTGCAGTATTTTTTGTTTGGTTAACGTCATTGGCTGTCGTGTGTCTAACGTTGTGTGTTTAACATCATTTTTTGGTTGTTGTGTTTAACGTCATAATTTGATGGTCGTTTTTTTTAGTTAAACGTTACGTGTAACGTAATTTGTTATAATCGCCCCTCAATTTCTCTGCTTGTGAACAGTTCGTATGTGGCCGCAATCCCCCCTCCCCTCCCCACGCCCCCACTTATTGAAACTTGCTCGAAACCACGGGGTAGTTCTATACGAAATCAGATTTGATTTTCATGGAGCAAAAATCATATTTTTACTTCATTGTGTCCAATATTTAATTCCTTTTTGATGTGTAATGCCATTGCAACTATTGAATGCTAGTGTCTGGAATAATGGACAAAACTGCGGGAGTTCTCATTTTTCGGCTGAGTTCGCCTTGACCAATGTTTATGTTTATTTCCAGGTTAGATACATATAGACATCTGTTGGGAATTTATTTCATTCCATCAATGTTAGTTTTACGCCAGATTGAACGTATGATAAGTGATGAGAAACTGTCGGTCAGCTGTAGACGGATGGACTATAAATCATATACTACTTTTCTTCAGTCCGTGTTGATCATTATTAACTATAAACATTCCTATTCATAACAAAATATATTTACAGCTTTTGGGAGTTAGAAAATGAAATAAAATGAAATGAAATGGGGTTTAACGTCCTACCGTTCTGCTCCGAAATGGGCTAATGAATACCGGGGCATACGCCATACAGTGTGCTATGAGGGAAATGTTGCTCGGCCAGCGGCACTATGACCTACTCTTATATCGAAGCCCTACTGCCAAGAGATCTTTTACGTGCATGCCAATGTATACACGGGACCTCGGTTTTTCGTCCCATCCGAACGACTAGACAGCTGCCCTTGTTAGCCCCCCCCCCCCGTCCTGCAAGGGGAAACTACGTCTGAAAATCCCGATGAAATAAAACGAAATGGGGTTTAACGTCATACAGTGTGCTATGAGGGAAATTTTGCCCGGACAGCGGCCCTACGACCTCCTCTTATATCAAATGTACCTGCACACCAATATGCACCTGGGACCTGTTTTTTTTTTGCATCCCATCCGAACGCCTAACCAGTTGTCCTGCACCACTGACAAGAGGAAACTACGCCGGAAAATCCCGAAGAACTTTCATGGCCAACAACGGGGGCGAACCCGCGACCTCCAGACTAGCAAGCTACCGTGGCTCAAGAATAGTAGGAAATTAAACCCCTTTCCATTGCATTTCCATAGATGCAACCACATTTTCCGTATCTACAAAATCAATGGGCAATATACATGTCTGCCAACAGAAATCTGCTTTCTTTGTTTTGACGTGAAACGTTTATTTCTAATCACTGGTCGTAGGCTGATAATTGCCTTGCCAAATGGCGGTAAATACCAGTCACGGGCCAAGATACGAGCCAATGATTAGGATGTAGAGAAAATACAACACGGATTGTTTACATTTTATCTATCATAAATAAATGGAAGTAAATATCTGAGCGTGTTCAGGATTATCTACAATAGTTTTCAGATAAAGCAAAGAATGAGCTCGGCTGACATTTCTCGATTTTCTGGATAAGCTGTATTATAATTGACCCTGTCTGACCCTGAATCGTCATCTTGCAAGGTCAGCATTCTCTTTAAACCGCTGTATTACGCAGATAAGCAACTAATCTCAACACAGATGTCGCTTCTTGTTACATATCTAATTCAAGATGGCCGGGGTATTACAGCGGTCAAGGGAGTCTGGATTAAAAGAAAATGAAATGAAGTGAGATGTTTAGATGTTTACATTTCCGCACCAACCCGGCTAATTGAAATAGGAATTAGACACACGTAATACATTGTAATATGTGGGGACTTTCGCCCTAACAGCGGGGTTTCCGCCTAGTCTAATTCCAGCTGTCAGAGGTTCTTTTACTTGCATGCCAACGTACGCGGGGCCTCTGTTTTGAGTCTAACCCGGAACGACCAGGCGGAGGTCTTTGCCAGGTCCTACGTAAAGCAACACGTAAAACTTTCTCGACCAACACCGGAAGCTCCTGGTTAGTGAGACCGCGCATCAAACATTGAGCCACATGGATGATCGAATAATCAAACTTTGTCACTTCATATTTATGACGATGGACTTTAAATTTGAATATCTTTTGGGGTTGGTGGTACTAATACTACATCCGTTGTTTTCAATCTTTCTTGACCCGTTCCCCATTTTCGGCTATTTTGTCAACTACCTTTCCACATCCGCAACTCACCATCACCGTGTTCCGTGTTCCACAACTAAATAACCAAAACTATATTGATCCTTTTGAGTGGTTGGTATGTAGTATTGACTGAAGTACGTTTAGTACCGACAATTGACTGGCCACACTTTTGGAAATGCCCTTGAACTTTTCTAATTCTTTGATAGATCTCATTCCGCAGCTACAGATCATCAAATCCACCTCTGGAAGGACCCCCACCCCCCTCAGCCCTCAAAGTTTAAAACCACGGTACTATATCAAGGGTGATTAATTAGACGGTACTCAGTATCCTTGATACATTAATGTAATTATCACAATAATGACCGTCTACTACTTCTCTTGATGAAGTAGTTGGTCGTGCATCGCACTAGTTCGATAACAGTGAAGTCCAAGACCGTTCCTACCAATCCGGGCAACATTTTCCTCATAGCACACTGAGTGACGTATGTCTGATTTCATTATCCCAGTTGGTGCAGAACAGTTGGACGTTAAACCCCATATTATTTCCCTTTGATAAAAATGAAATGAAATAGGGTTTAACGTTCCACTGATCTGCTCCTACTGGGCCAATGAAGACGTACATATGCCATACAATGTGCTATGGCTGGAATTTTGCTCGGAAAGCGAAGCTATGGCCTACTCTTATATCGAACTGCAACTGCCAAGGGACCATTTACGTGCACACCAATGTGTACACGGGACTTCGGTTTTTCGTCCCATCCAAACGACTAGACAGCCGCCCTTCAGCCCCTCCGTCCTGCCCCTTTGATGAAACGTAAACACGCATTATATTGCATTGGTTACATTACGGATACATTAGAGAGTTATATTTCACGAATATAAACACTGTTATTTTTTTGATCATCGTGTTGTGCTGTTGGTTTTAGAAAATGACCTTAGGTCAGAGTTCAAGTGTTATAAGAGCGTTTATGGATCTAATCTCAAGATAATAAAATAGAGATAATTTACCATCTGAAGCTGAAGGAATTGTCAATGGCAGGCTTTGGTTAAACCTGACTAATGTATGGTTAAGACAGCTTCAGCAACTATATTCTATTAATATCATCATCATAATCGGTTTTCATGAGGTTGTCCAAATCGATTTGCTGATATGTGATGGCCGAGAAGATTCCGGATGTTTCAAGCTCCATTCGCACTTCCCAGGGGTACTGCACGCAGCGCTGAAATGAAATGAATTTAACGTCCTACTGTTCTGTACCAACTGGGATAATGACGACAGGGCATGCGGGGATTCCCTCGCCCCCTCCTTCTCAACAGAAGTTTGTATTAGCTCTCATTTGAATGGAATAGTTTCACCTAAATACTTGGGATTAGGTTCAAATATTAATTAAACGGCAGATCGCCCAGATCCAACATTCTGTTAGATACAAGGAAGTATCTAATATTTAATAATATGAACCATATGAATTTGTGGTCCCTAAATTGGGAGAGACGATCTGTCGGTGACCAGAAATGTATGTTCCAAAATCAGAGCTCTACCCAACCATTTACTCTTTCAAATAAAATAAAACCAAGTACGAACAATCCAAAACCTTTAGACAAAATTCCAAGTCCTACAAAAATGGTATTGACAAAATAATATAATCAGCAAATGGACTGTTTATCATGTACAAAATGCATGATAAACAGTGGTAACAGGTGTCCGGAAGAGTAATCTTACCCTGTCTGACATCACATCCGCCATAGCTGCATTCAAGCCATTAGACAAAACCTCGGTAAAATAGCATGCAATTAGTTATACCCTCATATCTTTCACTGTGTATAGCTTATTTAACTCTTACACTAATAACACATAAAGTTTAAAGTTTGTACATGGATTCGTAAGGTCGCGGCCTCGATCCCAGTGTTCCGGCGTGGTTTCTCCATGTCAGTGGTGCAGCACGGAGGGCCTGACAAGGACAGGAGTCTAGTCGTTAGGATGGGACGCAAGACCAATGTTCCGTGTACACATTGGCGTAGACGTAAAAGATCTCTTGGCAGTTGGAATTCTATATAATAGTAGGCCGTAGCACAGTGTATGGCGTATACCCGTCTTCATTAGCCCAGTCGGAACACAACAGAAGGACATTAAACCCCATTTCATTTCATTTCATTGTTTGTACATTTTGAAACTGATTAAGCATTGTTGACACGATGTGTTCATTTTGGTTTTCATGTCATTTGTTTTACTATCATGGGAATTATTCTGTAAAATGCCTTAATGAAACAACATGCTTTCTTTGTGGAAATCCACGACGGGATTCCATTGATTATTCACTTCTCAAATCGAGTGAACTGTCGAACAAATGCGTTGGAGTCTCTAAATGTCCCATTAGATTCATGGTATTTATCCTTGAAAAGGCCTTTAAATCGAATTTATTGTAACCTATGCTGCCTTAGCTTCCATTCATGTCGTATTCTCACAAGACACGTCTTAGCTACTTTCCAAATACCGAGCTGTAATTTGTATTTGTCTGGAAAACCGTAATACCATTCCTGGATTCCAGTTATCGTTTATTATAATTTCTTTAATTAATGACGTCATAATGTCTGGTAAATAGTAGTTTTTGATGGAATGAATTTAATTAGAGTCAAGTACCGTCTCAAGTTGATTTACGAGAAATTACCAGAATTGTGTATTCAAAACACCATGCGACAGCTACGACATCTTTTGTCAAGAATTTCCGTTTGAATAATCAGCCGGTTTATGCTTGTAAATAAACAACGCGATATACTGGTCAATTGGCTAATAATAGGGTCGTTTCGACCGGAAGTAATGATAAGTAATTCTATTAGTTTTATTTTATTGATAAACAGCCAATAGAAAAAAGGGGAAAATTGATAGCAAGTTGAAGAAATTGAAATCATTTTTATGTGATTGCCTCTTCCATACGATAGGGGCTGTGGTGGCTCAGTGAGTAAGACGCTGGATCGCTAACCAGGCGGTCTTGAGTTCGCTCCCGGTGTTGGTCGATCAGGTACCTAGCGATTTCCGTGTGCGGTTTTCCCTTGTCGCAGGACGGAGGGCCTGGCAACAACGGTTTTTCGTCGTTGAGATGGTACAAAAACCGTGAACCCGTGCACACATTAGCGTGTACGTATCAGAACACCTGACAGTTGGATTTCGAAATAAGGGTAAGCCGTAGCGCCGCTGCTCGGGCAAAATGTCCTCGTTGCGCACTGTTTATGAAGAAAAGTATGATGTTAAACCCCATTTTATTTCATTTCTCATATACAATAAGTTTGCCGTCCACTAATGTTTCATTAGATTGACTAGTCTTTGTCGTGGTTGATCCGTAACTAAAGATTTGCAGATTCCGGAAGTTATTGTTACCGGCTGATGTAAATCCACGCAGACGATTTTCAGCTCACTGATAATTCCAGTGAGGATGAAGGGTTCTTATATGAGATTGTGAGAAAAGAGAGAAAGAGAAATGGTGTATAATGTCCACACGGCACAAACTAGATCATCTCGGGACTAACACATGGTTGAATTTTGTAATAATTCGCTTGCGCGTAGGGGTCTTTAGCAGTGGGGGGAAACCAGAGGACCCGGGGAAACCACGAGGTTGGACAGGCGACCCCACAGGAGAATTGAAACCACGCTCCTTGTCACGTACAACAGGGGAATTGAAACCACGCCAGTTGATTCAATGACACACTTTATGATACAGCGCGCACGTGCTAACCATTCAGCCATCCAATCCCCCAATTCCAGTAAAGAGGAAGGGTTGTTATCAGATTGTGAGAGAATAGCAGTTCGTAAACAGCAATTCCTAAACAAAAAAGTGACTGTAATGAGACCAGAAAAAGGTTTGATTAATGCGCTACTTACGTTTTAAACGCCATCTTTTTTTCTACCAAAACATTATGTAATCGGCTTTTAACACGAACAACTCTGCAAAAAGCATATTGATTTTTGAATTTGGTTCCTGAATTAAGAACGTCACCAATCTCTCTGAAATTAGAAATCAATTGTGATTGTAATTACTAGAACTTAACCCGTCTAAGGATCAAGATTTGGTCCGGGTTGCGATCTATATAATACAAATTGTTTTTATTGACAGATTTATTTAGTGTAATTGTTTAGAGATATCGTTTTAAATGAATCCTTTAACTCTGTAAACCATGGCTAGACGAGGATATCCTTTAAAGGTCCATGGCCACACAAACAAACAAGATCACTGATTAAAAATAAAAGTACACATGGAGTTGGGTGGCTGTGTGCGCTTTAGATCATAGGGTCCCTTATTAAGTCAAGTCGCGGGGTTTTGATCTCAAGCTTTTTCGTGACTAGATGTAGGTTGGCCAGCCTAACTTCGTGGGTTTCCTCTGTGTCTACCGGTTTCTTCCCACGAAAGACCTTTATTAGAATTATATAATATACCATGTGTTAGTTTGTGTTCAGTGGACGTTAAATCCCAATCCCCTCTCTCCATCTCAAAATTTAATATGTACTATTTTCAACATCTGCTGGCTCAGTGGGTTAGGTGCTCAAAAACAAGAAAGTCTCGGGTTTGATCCCTGCGCAATCTGATTAAAACACAGATCCTATTTCGTTTCGTTTTTTATAGTTCAAAATTTCGTTTAACTTGTCTTTACTACACTAGGATCTGGAAGAGATATTATATAACCCGCGTTCTGGATGATGTGAGGGATTAGCAATGGAACGATCTGTGGCGGCGAGTTTTTGGCGTGAGGTGCGCGGAACTGTGGCTAACCTACTAGCAACATCAACGCTGATTGGTTAATCAAATGCCTGACGTCATAAGATCAAAAGCCGCTCTAATGACCTCTGACGCGACCTTCCACCACAACCGGTCACATCTTCATGTAGTGTAAGCCAACGAAACGAAATATAGATCTGTATTTTAATCAGATTGATCCGGATGTTGGCCGAGAAAGTTCTTCGGGATTTTTCCGTCTGGTTTTTCCTTGTCGTATACTCCTTGGTATGCACGTTAAAAGAATGTTTCAGACATAGCCAGAAGCATCCATATTGAGAACAAAAGGGAACACAATAATGTCATAGTACCTATTTAATTCTTATTTAAAATCGCCTCAATTAACTGTAGAGGTTTATATATTTTAAATGATTTTAATCAGACGATATGAGTATTAATTTTGTCTGTATCATTTTATTCCATGGTGCGATCATTGGTTTATAATAAACTGTATCTAGACATCCTGTCTCAATTGGTAGTTATACCAGATATTAACCCAGTGTCTTGTCTGCATTTACTCAATTTAACGTGTGCTTCCATTGTGATATCGTAGACACTTTTTGACCTTTCGATTATATCATAATCATATAATTTTATGATTTATTGACGTTCTTATAAAACACCCTAAAGTTCATAATAATAATAGTATCTCATGTATTGTCGTCATTCATGTCTGCCCGTCCGTGCCGAATAATGTTAGGCATGCGCTTGAGATCACAACATTTGTATTTTTTTGTATTTTGGCCGTGATGTGGTTTCCACGAATGTACGTGGCAACCTCGTGGGTCTTCTCTCACTAATGGAAGGTCTGATAAGTCTTATTTAGTAGATTCGAATCAAATATGTCCCAAAGCATCGTGGCTAAGTGGGTAAGACGCTGGCTCGCTAGTCGGGTGTTCGATCCCTGCATTGGCCGAGAAAGTTCATCCAGATTTTCCGGCGTGGTTCCCCCTTGTCAGTGATGCAGGACGGAGGGCCTGACAAGGACAGGTGTCTAGTCCTTCGGATGAGACGAAAAACCGAGGTCCCGTGTATATATTGGAATGCACGTAAAAGATCCCCTGGCAGTTGGAATTCGATATAAGAGTAGGCGATAGTGCCGCTGCCCGGGCAAAATTTCCCTCATAGCACACTGTATAGCATATGCCCGTCTTCATTAGCCCAGTATATGAGCAGAACCGTAGGACGTTAAACCCCATTTCATTTCATTTCCCAAAGCATCACCAAAACATACATTCAGCACACAGAGACCCATCTACTTCATTCCTCGAGAAGAGATCTCTGTCATAAATGGCCGCCATATCCAAAAATTAGTATACTGTTTTGTAATGCGTTTCTATCTGTCATACACACTGTAAATAAACTTTTTCTATTTTATTAAATGGAAACCGAATAAACACTCAACAAACATCTTGGAATATACTTGGTGTTTTCGACTAAAATCGTCGATTTAGGACTTACAATGAGAGCCTACATTCAATATGAAAAACATAAATATGGCGGCGTGGAATCAATAGAATCTAAGACAAACTTCGAATTCCAGGGTTCTTTTACGACCACACCCATGGGTACACGGGTAGACCTTGGTTTACCGTCCCATCCAAACGACGAATCCATGCCACAATCCAAAGCCCCCCCCCCCCCCGCCCCCAAACCCCTGCACCTGTCCTTAAAAATCCCACAGAACCTTCTATCCGCCAACAAGTGGATCGAACCGCTCTTAATTTAAATTACAATTTGATTGAGATAGAACTTAATATCCTTGCATTATATTACAGCCTATATCGGCTTTCGAGAGGCCCATGCAAAATTATTGTATCTGTTTGGGCAAATGATTGAATTTTAGATCATTAGTCGACACTATTGATATTCTGAATTTGTGTGGGGGTCATTTTATAATTTAATTAGCTGTTTAGTCGGCGTTGAAAGGATACAGCTCCCAACCACCACCACTCACTGCTTACGTATAAGAATTTCGTTGAACCGGAAGTGGTAGTGTTATTCCGGGACTCGAGCAGCGCTTATACCCCTAAGTTCATCATATAAATTGTTTCATCATGTATATCTTATATATTAACCTCGAGTTTACTAAATGTCATTGTGCTTGAACGCGATAGGAGGATACTTGTCGAAACCTCGTGCCTTTAGAATAAAACCTTTCATTTTTTTCTTTCCCCATAGAAATTTTGTTCTGTTAATGTTCCCAATCGCTAAATGTCACTTAAAGATCAAACTCTAGTGTAACCACTAATCCCGAACAGACAAGGGGGTGGGGGGTGTATGGTTTAGCGCTTGCGTGTAAGATCATAAAGTCTGTCATTGAGTCAAGTGGCGTCGTTTCGCATTCCCGCTTGTACATGGCAAGCTGCAGAGTCGCCTTTTCAATCTCGTGTGTTTTCGCCAGGTCCTCCGGTTTCCTCCCCCAGCTAAAGACCCCTATGTGCAAGCAAATTATAGAAATAAAATTGAACAATATGTTAGTCCCGAAATGGTGTAGGTTCGCCAGCCTAACCTTGTGGTTTTCCTCTTGGTTTTCCAGTTTCTTCCCATGAAAGACCCTAACTAAATCTATAATATACGATCTGTTAGTTTGTGTCTAGAGGACGTTAAACCACATTTTTCTCGCTTTCTCTTCCCGAACAAATAGCAGACAAACGATAGTCATAAATAGATAGATGCGTTATACTAAATCTGAAACCCCTACAAACCTTGTAAATAAAATAAAACCACTTGGCTATACTTAAGGACATTTTCTATATTCCACAGAATATACTGTAACCAGCAGATTCTGCATTCTCAAGATGAATTTAGATTATAAATTGCGACTTAAAAACATTCTAATAAATATCAAGTGTTTCTAAATTCATTCACTCGAATAATTATTTTGTTAAAGTATGTTTTACTTTTTTACCCGACGGCTTCTCTTTGAATTCACACAAGTCACAGTAAACTTGTGTACAAAGAGAACATAATATACGTTGAAGCTACAAAAACTATAAAATACAACTGAAATAGCCTTCAGGGTATTTATCGTGGCTGGATAAAATAGATACTATAATTGCAGAGAGAGAGAGAGAGAGAGAGAGAGAGAGATGGGTTTAACGTCTACTCGACACAAACTAGGTCATTTCGGGGCTAACATATGGTTTTAATTTTATTTCAATAATTCGCTTGCGCGTAGGGGTCTTTAGCTGTGGGAGGAAACCGGAGGAACTGGGGAAAACCCACGAGGTTGGACAGGCGACCCTACTCCTTGTCACGTACAACCGGGGATTCGAAACCACGCCAGTTGACTCAATGACAGGCCTTATGATACAGCACGCACGTGCTAACCATTCGTCCATCCAACCCACCAGAGAGAGAGAGAGAGAGAGAGAGAGAGAGAGAGAGAGAGAGATTAACGTCCAATCGACACAGACTAGAACATTTCGGAACTAACATAGTTCAATTTTATTGCAATTCGATAGCGCGAGTTTGGACAGACGACCTTACCCCTTGTCATGTACAAGTGGGGAATCCATACCACGCCACCTGAATCAATAACAGACCTTATGATCAAAGGCGCACGTTTACAAGAGACGTTGATTTTTTGTTAGAACCATTAGTCTGTATCTCCGTCATGAGAAACCAGGCTGGAATATCCCAGGCAACTTTTTTGGTCATCACCTGAATCGAACCGGGTCACGAGTTTTCAGATTTAAGTTAAGAATTTACTCAACTTTCAATCACTGTTTATAAGAAATATCTTTGATCCAGAAACACAAAAAGTTTCTTATTGATGTATTTGATACATTAAAACAACAAAAGTTTTATAAAGGGCTTCAATCTGAGAATGTTTGTGAAACCAAGACCGGGTCCCAAGTTCACAAAGCGAGAGAGAGAGAAATGGGGTTTAACGTCCACTCGACACAAACTAGGTCATTTCGGGACTAACATATGGTTCAATTTTATTTACATAAATCGCTTTCGCGTAGGGGTCTTTAGCAGTGGGAGGAAACCGGAGTACCCGGAGAAAACCCACGAGGTTGGACAGGCGACCCTATTCCTTGCCACGTACAACCGGGGATTCGAACAAGTTCACAAAGCAGTTTCCGACTTAAGTTAAGAATTTACTCAACTTTCTATCACTGTTTATGAGAAATATCGCCGATCCAGAAACAAAAAAACTTTACACGTAGTTTCTTGTTGATGTATTTAATACATTAAAACAACTAAAGTTTCATAGAGGGCTATATTTTAGTTAACATAGGCGATTCAACAATTATAAGTAAATTCTTAACTTAAATCTGAGAATATTTTTGTGAAACCAATGCCTTGTTTGAGAACCAGTGCCATAATCAAATCTTGTCAGAGAGAAATGGAACATAATTTGAACATTACTTTGAACATTACTGTGAGTAGTCGTAACGTTCCGTCAAAAAACAATCCGTGACGTCATTTTAGCCCTTCTGCTCATATTCTAGTCTATATTTCTATGAGCAGAAGGACAAAAATGACGTCACGGGTTGTTTATTGACGGAAAGTTACGACAACCCACGTAGAACGGTGGGAATTATACTAACGCTGCAATTTACCTGTTGTAGGTAATAGTGACATTCGAGTTCGTGTTATACTTATGGGAAGGATATGTTGACATAATTACTTACATTATTTTAAAACTTTATGAAGCTTTTCCGGTGACCTTTAAGGAGAAGAATCGGCCATGTTACGTGATGATAGTCTATCTATCATAGCCGTAGACAATATAATTATTACAAGGAAACAAGGGAATACAAGACTATTTAGCTTGATTTTATATTCTATTCTTAATGTCTTAAAATCATATAATATCTTCCGAATAAACGCGGTTATAAACCAGTTATTACGACATTTACATATATGTGTCGGAGTTATAATCCCTGTCTAGGTAGAGGGCGATCAAATTAATCCTTTGTTCTCACCTAGATGATTTATATTAAGCTGACTTAAAGCCTGACGTGGGTCGAGAGGACCAAGAATTTTTCAAAGTTGTTTTTCATTTGTCAAGGAAAGAGAGAGAGAGAGGCAGAGAGACCGAGACAGAGAGGGGCGGGGGTAACGTCCGCTCAACCCAAACTAGGTGATTTCGGGACTAACATATGGTTCAATTTCATTTTAATAATTCGCTTACGCGTAGAAGTCTTTAGTAACCAGTAAACATATCATTATTTTATTTTGTTATTTTGTCCTCTTAACCACATGAACATGGGTTGAAAGTAGAACGACATCTTTTAGAAAGCTTAAGCCATTATAAATAAGATGTTTTGAATATATTATCTATTTTAGCTTGACGGATCAACTTACAATCACTAGACAATAACTAACCCAGTCATATCCGATATTCCTGACATGCTGCTAAACTGGCTACACAATTCAATTTTCGTCATACCTCAATTGATAGACGGACATTATCTTTATCCCCAGGGGGAATTAACTCTCATTTAGTTTCTACAGACTTGATTTACAGGTCATAAATATCCCACTTCTACGTTGGAATAATCAAGATTTATATGGCGGAGTATGTTACACAGATTCTGGAATGTTGCCTTACGTAATGAGTATTTTACCACTTTAAACACGAATGTATCTGCTTTGTCCACCCCTTGGCTTTTCGTCAGGTCTTTTGCCCCCCCCCCCCCACTGCTAAAGACCCCTACGGGTAAGCAAAAGTATAAAATAAAAGTGTCCCATAATGTGGAAGTCTAAGAAATGACCTAGGTTGTGTTTAGTGGCGTTAAATCTCGAGCTTCTCTCTCTCGTTTAGTCGCTAGTCGATCGGATGATACGAACAACCGAGGCCTCGCACACCTTAGCTCGCACGAAAAAGAAGCGTTGATAGATAGTATTCGACGAAGAGTAGTCGGAAATTTTCCATAGGACATTACGTGACGTATATCCGTCTCAATAGCACATTACGTGGTGTATACCCATCTTCATAGCACATTACATGGTGTATACCCATCTTTATAGCACATTACGTGGTGTATACCCATCTTCATAGCACATTACGTGGCGTATACACGTCTTCATAGCACATTGTGTGGCATATACCCATCTTCATGGCTCATTACGTGGCGTATACCCATCTCCATCCATTAGATGGCGTATTCCCATCTTCATAGCACATTACGTGGCGTATACCCGTCTTCATAGCACATTACGTGGCGTATACCCGTCTTCAAAGCACATTACGTGTCGTATACCCGTCTTCATATCACATTACGTGGCGTATACCCGTATTCATATCACTTTACATGGTGTATACCAATTTTCATAGCACAATACATGGTGTATACCAATTTTCATAGCACAATACATGGTGTAAACACGCCTTTATAGCAGAATACGTGGTGTATACACGGCTTCATAGCACAATCGGTGCAGAAAAGTAAGACGTTAACCTCCAGTTCATATCATTCCATTTGACATTAGCTATAAGTGGAGCAGAATCAGTAACCTACTGGTAGGCCAATCATTTGCTGTATCAGCTGATCCCATACCTTTAAAATGCATTATCAATAAGAAAGGGTTTTATGCTTTAGAAAGTATGTTTGTCGAAAGTAAAACTAGAAACAAAGGTAAACGACTCTTAAATTGACAACTTAAACCTTTATATCCCATGATTGGGTTTCAAATATTTGATACAATCCGATCTGTACATTCACGGTGTGTCTGTACAGTCAAATCGAATACTAGAAAAGAACCTAAAATCGCTAATATATCTGAAATCGAATCTACTTTACGTTTCATAAGACAACAAAATTACAAAGTATGAAACATCAAATATAATTTGCTCTCATCATGTGACATTCTTGTAAAGATCGTGTCACTTTCATGCCAATTTAGAAATCGATGCCTGTCTTACGAGATGGTCCGAAGAATTAGCTTTCCATTTTCAATTTGTAATCGAAGAAAATTGTATTACAGACGATCTGTTCTCGGGGAAACATTAAGCAAAATAGATCGGTATAGATTTGTATTCCATGTTGACATCGAATAAAATGTCAAAAAAAGCGGTAGGATATATTATTCGCCCACGGGACGGCTGGAAGACATAATAAAAATATTGTGTTTTCCAGTCAGATACTGTGATTTTCTATCAAGTCTAATTACGACATCACAAGGGATTGCTACTCCATCGTAAACCATCAGTGACAAATTACTCTCTAATACAAATACATGATTGACATTTCTAGCCTCCAAACCAAATACATTCCAACAGATGACGTTTAGTGACCACCATGGTTGAGCACGTGCTGTGCTGTCTGCTCTTTGGATAATCGAACTCGAGGAAATATGTTTCTTTTTTAAATAGAATACTGAGCTGTAGAAGTGTTTATAGGAAGAATTATTTCACACTGATACAATTAGTCCACCACGACCACAATAGTAATGTGCGTCACTATAAAAATATCCCCAATCACGCCAATATCGATAATCATTCCAAAACATTCATATATTTAAACATACATTATGCAAGAGCTAAATCTGCCTATTTCAGGTCTTTCTTTAGGCCTGAAATGTTATCTAAATTATTAATTAGACATTAATTAACCTATCCAGGTTATAATCAACTCTAGGTGGCAGCGCTAGCCTGCGATCTTTAGTGGATTGTAAGCCGATTTACTGCATAACTTTCCTTCTCGATTAAACGATTAAATGGATAATCGAGACTATGCTGTTTATCGTACTGACTTTAGTAATGATGACCTAGGCGTATGGGAATTTCTGTCGCTTAGTTCTCGGTTCATAGTGGATCAATTTGAATGACCAAATTGCCTTTACATAATCTAGTTTTTAACTATTATTGTGGGAACTGCCAACTCGTTACCGAATCTCCCATAATGTATCTTTAACAAGCGATGCCTTAATTGCCCCCACCCCCGACCATTTTTCATTGCAACAATATATACACGGTCATGCACTAGATATAAGCGTTTAAACATACATTATGCAAGGGCTAAATTTACCTACTGCAAATTTTTCTTGGGGCCTGAAATGTTATATAAACTATTAATTAGACATTTATTAACATGAAAAGACCTTAATCAAATCTTATGTGTCGGGTTTTCACTGGATTTGAATCCGATCTGCTGCTCAAGGCCCATTGATGATTAAATCCAAAAATGGATAATCAAGAAATTTTCAACATATCCCCTTTACATTATATATAGTTTTTAACTATTATAGTTAGAACTGCCAGCTCTTATCTAATCTTCCATAATACCTCTTTCAGGTGCATTTGGAATAGACCTAAATCCTACACAACAATCGTGCACTGGATTATACCATTTTTAAGTGGAAAATATGTTGCGTGGCCTTGGATTTAAATTAGTCGTGCTCTACCAGTCTACAGACCGCTCCTGTGCTCATGTACAGGCCTGGATTATCAAGAATTTTATACAGGACAAAAGTCTAATTCAGAAACTCACCAGTTTGTAAATTCAACGAATGTTTTAAGAACCACGTAAAAGCAAAAGGAACAAACCGGCTGGTATATTGTTCTATACCGCGTGATCTTCAGAGATGTCAATTGTACGAAGCTTACTATATAGTTTTAAAAAAGTCAAATTAAAAAAAATATATCAATAATCAAATTATTACTACAACCCAGAAGCAATGTGGCCTCCCTGCATCTCGAATGATATAATGTTTCTGACACCAAATATATTTTTCCCCGTAGGTTGGATATTCTGTCGCTATCAATGGTTATGTATTTAAGAAAGACTGAAATGGGGTTTAACGTCCTACTGTATTGAATCGACTGGGCTAATGAAGATGTGCATATGTCCAGATAACTACTGAATTTCAACTGTCAAAAGTTCTGTTACGTGCACGCCAATGTGTACAAGATAGCTATTTTATCGCCCCATTCGAACGACTAGACACTGTTCCTTGCCAGGAATCCAGTAAAGAAGTAAACCTTGTTTTGAATAGACATACAATTCAATTTATAGTATAATAATAGTCCAGACATTTTGATTTGGTCGAACAATCCATGAGTCTATCTTCCTTTGTTGCGTCATTCTAAAAGCGTACTTGGTTCAATCTGATGATATTCCACTGACTTGACTACGGCCAAGTAATCGTTTAAGAGCACCATCATTAACCGATTTACAACGCCCATTAGTCTGATGACCATGTTGTTGCTATCGTTAAGTGACATTTCCACGGTAACAAAAATATCTGTGCGAGGGAGGGTAATGAGTGTTGTTCGCCAGGTAGCTACACATGTCCACACCCGCTGCGTCAATGTGGCACTCGTTTCGTTTTTTTAATATATTGATTTACACATTTGCCATCTTATGACAGAGAGAGACAACCATTTCGGGACTAACATAATCTTTAATTTTATTTCATATTTCAATAGTTCGCTTGCGCTTCGGGGTCTTTAGCTGTGGGAGGAAAACGGAGAAAACCTGTGAGGTTGGATAAAGCGATCCTACTCCTTGCCATGTGCAAGCTAGGATCGAAACCACGTCACTTGACTTAATGACAGTCCTCATGATCTAAAGCGCAGGCCTTAGACCATTTGGTCACCTAACATCCCTCTTCTGACAGTAATTATGAAAAGTTTTCGATATTTTGTTCAGCAACTTGTCCATTATCTAGCGACTGCGGTTCTCGATTAATTGTGGATATGAATGGGATGTATTGTTGGTCAGTTATAATGACAGACTAGATATCAATTAACACTGTGACGAGAAGTGGACGACAAGTCATCTTTAATCACTTCCTATTACCATAATATAACCCCCTCTCTTGTTCCTGGAGAGGCGAGTAACTATCGTCTTAATATAGACAGATGATTCTTTAATATCCAGCTACACCCACACACCTCCATTGTAAGCTGGCCATTTAGACTAGCTTGTATCTATTCGGACATGGCTCCAACATTTGCAATATGGTAGTTTGGGTTATAATGACTGAGCGATTGGTCTAACTATTGCGCGTTCTCTCTCTCTCTCTCGTTCTCTTTCTCTCTCTCTCTCTCTCCCTCGGGGTTGGTAGACGGATGATTCTTTAATATCCATCTACACCCACACAACTCCACTGTAGACTGGCCATTGTGACTTGTATCTATTCGGGCATGGCTCCAACAGTAGTATGGTAGTTTGGTGAATGGTTGAGCGATGGTCCAACTTTTACGCGCTCACTCTCTCTCGGGGTTGGTATGGTCTATTTTGATTCTTTGCTGTATAAAAACAAACTTTGAAGGTTCTTTGTTTTGACACTCTATAAAAAGATAGACAGAAAATTCTTTGATATCCACCTACACCCAGACTTGCATCTATTCGGACATGACTCCAACAGTTGCAATATGGTTAATAGGTTAACGATTGGTCTAACTTTTGTGCGCGCTCGCTCTCTCTCTCTCTCTCGGGGGAGCTACTGCAGCTAAGTGGGTAAGACGCTAGCTCGCTAGCCTGGAGGTTGCGTGTTCGATACCTGCATCGGGATTTTCCGACGTGGTTCCCTCTTGTCAGTGGTGCAGTCGTGGCTCCCCCTTGTCAATGGTGCAAGGACAGCTGTCTAGTCGTTCGGATGGGACGAACACCTGAGGTTCCCTTGGCAGTTGGAATTCGATATAAGATTAGGCCATGTTGTCGCTGCCCGGGCAGGATTTACCCCATAGCACACTGTATGGCGTATGCCCGTCTTCATTAGCCCAGTCGGAGCAGAACAGTAGCACGTTAAACCCCATTTAATTTTATTCTCTCTCCCCCTCTCTCTCTCTCTCTCTCTCTCTCTCTGGGTTGGTGTGGTCTTTTTTGATTATTTGTTTCACAAAAAAACAAACTTTGAAGGTCCTTTGCTTTGACACTCTATAAAAAGATGTACCATAGAGGGTATATTTTTATTTTATGTTTTTATTTGTCTTGCCTTACACGAGTTTTATTTCCGTGTGTCTATGATTGGTTTAGTTATTGCTAGAATAATGGAATACATACAATCTCCAGGACGTCGACAGGCAGCCATTTTGCCAATTAGTCCAAAGATATGGTTCTCTTACCGTCGTTTGATGAAGCCGAAAAGTTCAACTCCATTACCGTCAATAATAAGTTGTGTACAAATTTAGATTCTGTAATTGAATTACAATTATAAACGAAATAGTTATATCATATGGCTGATGTCGCAATACTTTATAGCACTTTAACAGAACACGAGAGAGAGAGAGAGAGAGAGAGAGAGAAAGAGAGAGAGATGGGGTTTACGTCCACTCGACACAAACTAGGTCATTTCAGGACTAACACATGGTTCAATTTTATTTCAATAATTCGCTTGCGCGTAGGGGTCTTTAGCAGTGGGAGGAAATCGGAGGACCCGGAGAAAACCCACGAGGTTGGATAAGCGACCCTACTCCTTGTCACGTACAACCGGGGAATCGAAACCATGCCATTTGACAGACCTTATGATACAGCGCGCTAACTATTCGGCCATCCATCCCACTCCCACCCCACCCCACCCCCAACAGAACACAATCACTGGTTTATATATATGAAATGAAATGAAATGGGGTTTAACGTCCTACTTTTGTGCACCGACTGGGATATTGAAGACAAGTGTACGCCATGCAGTATGCTATGAGAGAAATTGTGACCGGACAGTGGCGCTATGGCTGTTTTTTGGCCCCATCCGAACGACTGTTATTATGTACACCGTGAAGACCAGTTACGGGACTGACATAAAATGCTCTTAATTGTGGAACGATCTTAATACTGAGCTGGAGTTCCAGGATACTGGTTCCGATTTCACAAAACATTCTTAAAATTTACTCAAAATTGTTATGTTAATTAAAACAGAGCCTTTTATAAACCATTTGTTGTTTTAATGTATCAAATACATCAATAAAAACTATGTGCAAAGTTTTGTGTTTCTGGATCAAAGATATTTCTCATAAACAGTGATTGAAATTTGGATAAATTCTTAACTGAAGTCTGAAACTACTGAAAGCGCTTTGTGAACTCGGGGTCAGATCTATTATAAGACGTATACTCAATGCATTGTCCCGTGTAGCCCAGTAAACCGGGGCCTGTTTCACGAAATTTTAACTAAGATAAAATCCAAATTTTAGTCATTTGATTGGATAATATTAGATTGATTTTAGTGCTTAGCCAATCAAAATTGAAGTATCTACTAAAATTTGGATTTTATCTTTAGTTAAAATTTCGTGAAACAGGGCCCAGGCCTTAAACATACATTATGCAAGAGTTAAATCTGCCCATTACAGGTCTTTCTTTAGGCCTGTAATGTTATCTAAATTATCAATTAGACATTAATAAACTTATCCAGACCATAATCAATTCACGATGTCATCGCTAGCCTGCGATATTTTCTGCATAAGAATCCTATCTGCTGCTAAACGTTCATTGATAATTAAATAAAAAACAGGATAATCGAGACGATGTTTTTTTTCATATTACCGACTTTAGTAATGATGATCGAGGCTAGACCCAAAATTCAATCGCTAAAATCTCGGTTCAGAGTGGATCAATTTGACTGAAATTTTCAGCAAATACCCTTTACAGTACCCTTTAACTATTATAGTGAGAACTACCAGCTCTTTATCTAATCTCCCATAATGTATCGTTAAATAATAAATAGGCCATTTATCATGCTACATAAACGTAATTCAGATACATGTAAAACTTTTAAACAAGTTAATTTTCTAATATTTTAAAATTTATTTAAAGCAGTAATTAATCAATATGAAAATAAAAATGAATCGTAACGGTAATTTGTTCACGCATAGATGGCATTGCTGGTATTGCCGTTTAATTAAGAATATGGTTTCCTGTTGAAATTGTGCTCTGCTAACGTGTTTCTCGGTTATTAAATACTGCCACTAAACGTTTATCGTGTAATACGTGTTTGGATAATTCTTACATACACATGTGGGCGACTTCAAGAAATAATGTGTTATTTATTAGATATTGCGTAATTATTTGGGCTATAGGAAAAACAATTTGAATTTATTTTAATTCTCAATCTTAATAACACGGGTGTTTTAAAGTGCGAATATAAAACGAAAATGACAGACTGAGCGATTGTATAATTCTTCCCACGACACCGGAACCCAGACGTGACTACTATTTTTAAAAGTTTGTATATTATTTAATGTTTTTTTAAAGGAAAGGGGGGTTTGGTGTCCGAATGGTTAGGACGTGCGTGCTGTGTCATAAGGTCTGTCATTGAGTCAACTGGTGTGGTTTCGATTCCCCGGTTGTACGTGACAAGGATTACGGTCGCCTGTCCAACCTCGTGGGTTTTCTCCGGGTCCTCCGGTGTCCTCCCACTACTAAAGACCCCTATGCGCAAGCGAATTATTGAAATAAAATTGAACCACGTGTTAGTCCCGAAATGACATAGTTTGTGTCGAGTGGACGTTAAACCACTTCCCTTTGTTCAAACCTTCATTACGCATCTATGGTAGCAATGATCTATGTGTTAAAATTAAATTTGGAGTGGGTTAAACTAGTTCTATCACATATGTGATAATGACTGACACCAATATTGTCCTTTAACATAGGGGTCACTGCTACGGTTGATCTGTAACGCCGATTTAAAAAAAATCACGCAGTGACGCATATAATTAAATGACGCATACTAAACTTAGGCTGTCTGTCTACAGTTAGCTCCGCTTGAGAACAGACACTAACCTTGTTGATCGACATCGACGATTTTAGTCGAAAACACTTAGCATACTTCGAAAAGTTCGAGAAGTATTTATTCTGCTTCCATTTAATGGAATTGAATAGGTTTATTTAGGCTTTGCGTGTATGCCAGATATTAAACAGAGTAGAACCGCATTACAAAACAATATACTTATTTTTGGATATGGCTGCTATTTAGGACAGAGATTTCTTCTCGAAGTATGAAGTAGGTGGATCTATGTGCGCAGAATGATTAAAAGCGGTTCTCGTTACCGATTGAAGTAGAGGGTACGATTTCTAGCTCAGTGGTAATTTCCTTATTTTAACAAGTTCTATAACGAAATGAAATCAAATGGGGTTTAACGCCCAACTGGTCTGCACCAACTGGAATAATGAGAGAAATATTTTGCCCGGACAGCGGCCAACTCTAATTTCGTATGCCCGTCTTCATTAAGCTGGTTCGTAATGTAAGGCAGGACCCCAAACTCGATTTCATTTTATTTGCCTCGTCAAGTTGGTTTCAAATTCAGAAATGATTGAAAAAATATTTAATAAGAATCAATAACTCCATCAGCTTTTGGAAATATGTTCAACTTGCATGACCGAGGTTATCGGCATGTTACCTTTATTAACATACATTCAAAAATAGCTCTACGATCGGAAGGATGAAAACCAGATTTTGACGTGCTGTATATGGAAGATTGACTAAATTACTTCGTTAAATATAGCTGAGAGTATCCCTTTCAGTGCCTGATTAATGTAATAAAAATGTATTAGACATGGATAATAGTATCAATACAGTGACATTGCCGCACTGATCGGAAGTGAATATTCGCTAGGCCGCTACAATCACTGATAAGAATGACATCGATGCGACTTAATGAGCCCCAAATAATAACTTTTTGCCTCTGACCAATTAATTTCTAAAACATTTTTTTATATATTAAAAAATAAATAAAGACGTTTGAAATATTTGTAGGTACAAATTATTTCCTATTTAGTGTAAATTGGTATTAAAAATAAGTAAAAAAGCCAACATTTTGTCCGAACCAGTAACGTCTTGTGTAAACAATGCACGAGCCATTGAGCCATTGAGATGTGGCGTCACGTGTCGAAGGCAGTGATCTTTTACAAAGACTTCGTAATCCCCAGTAAAACAGATTGTGACATTGGATGTAAAGAAACACCTTTCAGCACAAGAATAATTAATTAACTGAACGGAATTAAACTATTTTTGGACAACTCATCCTTTTAGGAATTTTATAGTGGCGCATCGAGTCTGTCAGACATGCATATGATTTGAGCGAGGCTTATTATTTTGAACAATATGCACATAATTAAAATATGTTTATAATTTGAGTTTCTTTTTATCTTTTTTAACAAATTGGTTAACATTATTCAAGAATTCATTAGACACGAGAAAATTAATTGTCTGTCGTTATTAGCAATCTAAAAGTTAATCATGGTATAATTATAACGAGCATTAGTTATTAGTATTATTAGCTTAAGATAAAGATTTTATGGCGATATTATTATAGATAGGAACTGCCTGACCTCGTATATACAAAATTCACAGCATTTCATGCTTTCATATACATACAATATAACTGACTGAAATAGCCTTGTGTACTTCATAAAGGAAAGTGATGACGAGACGTGTTAATTAATTAGTATGGAAAGGAGTTCGTCGTATAAATAACGGCCATGCCATTCGCATATGTATAGATATCCAGAAATATTAGCACAGCCGTAAAGCTGAACTATTCTTTGTTTCACGGTAAACGATGAAAAGATAAACGGTATGCCGACACAAACTGATTTCAACACTGGTTTAATAACATTTTAAAGTACTTTTCGTCCGTCTTGGGACTATTCATAAATAACGTCATTGCATAAAGATGGGCAGTTTAGCGTATTCATACATATTTACATAGTAACACGGTCGTTTTAATTGGTTATATAATATAGGTAACTAATAGGAAACATGTACACACGTGTGTTAATCTGTTGTAGATAGGTACAATTTAGAAATAATGAGTGGAAGATAAACCTGGGTTAGATTTAAGAAAATTAAAGATACATTATGGGAGATTCGATAACAAGTTGGCAGTTCTCACTATAATAGTTAAAAACTAGATAATGTAAAGCCAATTTGCTGAAAATGTCATTCAAATTGATCCACTATGAACCAAAAACAAAGCGATTGAATTTCTGCCTAGCCTTGATCATCATTACTTAAGTCAGTACGATACACAGCATAGTCTCGATTATCCATTTAATCGTTAAATCGTGAAGGAAAATTATGCAGCAAATCGGCTTACAATCCACTAAAGGTCGCAGGCTAGCGATGCCATCTAGAGTTGATTATGGTCTGGATAAGTTAATTAATGTCTAATTAATAATTTAGATAACATTTCAGGCCTATAGAAAGACCTGCAATAGACAGATTTAGCTTTTGCATAATGTATGTTTAATGAAGTTAATGGCCAATTGTTACTTATTGACTATTAAGTTGGGGAACGTATTTTTTTAATAAAATGGTTTTCTATTAATTTCCTTTTCGTGATGTCATCGGCTTTCATTTTATAAAACGGGAAAATTTGCAATTTTACTTGTAGGTGTTGTGCACATCTAAAGATATGTCTATTTACAAATAAGGGTCCATTTTCAATATTGCAATCCCGTCGATGGTTGCGTACTCTATCCCGTAGATGCGTGCCCGTCTCCCCGATGTAGATATTGAGAAACCCATTGCAAGTCAAGACATATATGAGATTTTTTGTGTCACAATTCATATTGTCGCCCCGTCTTCATTAGCCCAGGTTAGGAGCAGAACAGTAGGACGTTAAACCCCATTTCATTTCATATTGTCGTTGACACTAAAAGTAAAGTTATGAAAATTATGTTTGTTATTTGGCGTAATATAGTCACAACATTTACATCGTGGATCCAGGCATTTATATACTTAAAAACCGGTCCTTGTGATAGATGAATTGAATTTTGCTTTGGTTAGGAGGCGTTTCACATTAGGTGGCTGTTTTTGTGACTTAATGAATTGAACATTATCATATTTCTTTCTGGGGTTGTTGTTTGATGCTAGGATATACAGATAACTGACTAAAATAGTTATATCTAGTGCACATTGTATATTTACAGTTATAAGTATAGTAAAAAATACAGTGTCGGATTTGTCAGATTAAATGGTTTGCTTAACTTACATTTAAAACGATGTAAATGAATATAAATACAAGGCATTATAAAAGATTAGATCAAACTATTGTAGAATTACAACCATAAGCCATTTTACAGAATGTGAGCTGTATACTAACAGAAATGTCATTTGAAATATCATTTTTTAATGTTGTTTTACATGTTCGACTGAAAGTTCCACAGAAATTCCTGTGTTCGTCAGGATAGAACCTAAAACCAATTAGCCAAGTCACATCCACTTTAGTAATTTTACTTCGGCACATAATATGTAAACTAGACTATAATTGTAAATGTACTTGCAGAAATATTGCTATTTGTAATGAGGTATAATTATAAAACCTCTGTCAAATTACACAGCATGATTTTTACACTGTTATTTTACCAATTTAAATAGATTATATTCATAGTAATACAGTTATAATATACGATCATTTCTGTCAGATAAAAAAGGTTGAAAAATACATAATAATAGTGTAATCTGAATATTGTTAACTTCGCTTTCTTAATATTTTTTTCTGGTTCTCGATAGCTTCATATTCTTCAGCTGCGTCCATATCATGTTGTTGGCACGGAATCGTATAATATTCGTGTGGCAGAGATAAATTAGAGAAATATAAATTTGACTCATCGTCACTTCCAGGAAGGAAACAATTTGCAGAAAAAGTTTAATAAAATTAAACAACCGGTCTGTAGATATTGTAGACAGGAATATACTCGTGCAGTTTGGAACCTCATAGTTCTGTAAAAATATGCGCTCGCATGCCATACAAGAATCTCGATAATTCAACGTAAATTGAATATGCGCTTGCATGTTATAAAAGCATATCGATGATTCAACATCAATTGAATATGCGCGCGCATGTCATAAAGCACGTTGATGATTCAACATAAATTGAAGGCGCTTGCATGCCATAAAGCACGCCGGCGATTCAACATAAACTGAACATCGGTTTGCATGATTCAACATAAACTGAACATCGGTTTGCATGATTCAACATAAACTGAATAAGCTTGCATGTCATAAAAGTATGCTGATGATTCAACATAAATTGAATGTGTGCTTGCGTGCCATGAAAGCATGTCGATGATTCAACATAAAGTTATATGGAATATGGTGTTGTCAATAGTATTGTCGTCTGAAGTTGTGATAATTTGGCGCTAAAAACCGAGTAGGACAGAATGCTTCATATGCAGAATGTTCTCGTAGTTGGGTTTTGCTCTGTTTGCTCACTACCTATATTTATTAATTTTTAGCATTTTCCAAAATTCTGTCCGAATTATCGCCCTTATTATTGTTAAATGTTCTGCTAACTTAACTGACAGAAGACGACCACCGCCATTTTTTTTTATTCATTTTGAATGAAGCCTGTATGAGTACATTGGACACTTACGACTGGACCAGGGATCCATTCACTTGAATTGATATTTGTTGTTTATTTCTTCTAATGTCTGTGTAGTCCGCAGGTTTGTCATATCGGTTTTGTATTGCGTGTCCGGTTCCCCTGAGAGGGGGGTGGGGGGTGGATAGCTGAATGGTTAGCACGTGCAAGCTGTACCATAAAGTGTCATTGAGTCAACTGGCGTGGTTTCGATTCCCCGGTTGTACGTGACAAGGAGTAGGGTCGCCTGTCCAACCGAATTGTTGAAATAAAAATTAAACCACGTTAGTCCCGAAATGACCTAGATTTTGTCGAGTGGACGTTAAACCCCATTTCCCTCTCTCTCTCTCCGGTTCCCCTGAACTCACTATTCAAGGCAAAAATAAAAGATTTAAAATCAGTGATCAAACATCGTATTCCAACACAGGCAGACATTAATAGATTTAAAAATAGAAAAGAAGAGATGTGAATAGATAATGCAAAATGAATTTATTGAAAATTTCATTCAAATTACTATTTTCTCGGCGAAGTTATCACTGTTTGTAGTTTTGACAAGATGTGTGGTGTGCATTGATTGTTTACTTTCGTAACCACGGTTTTGGTATATTCGAGGCTTAGCCTCGCTTCCCCATTTTTAAATTAAATCATTAAATGGTCGAACCGTTCTAACCTACTTAATATCGGGCCCGATGAACTAGAAAGTTGATTATGGTCTTGTCATGTCAATAAATGTTTAAATAATAGTTTGTATGACATATGAAGCCAAATAAAGACCAGTAATTAGCAGATGTGGCTCTTACATAATGCATCTTTAAATCTGTTGGCTGATCTCTGAAAATGGATCGATTTTCTATCATCTGGGATATGTTCGATATCCTTCCCCACTTTTCTAAGATATTGGTTGAGATGTTGTTGAAGTGTAAAATACAAGATTTGAGTTTACTAGTTAATGTGATTAGTAGGAGTATCCCACATGACACATCAGACAATTCTATATGATGAAATTAGACAAAGTGAAAATAGATCTGCGGGAGCGGTGGTCGAGTGGTCTAACACGTCCGCTTTAGATCACACGGTCTATAATTGTTTTAAGTAGCGTGGTTTCGATTCAAAGCTAGTACGTGAGTAGGATCGCCTGCCTGTCCATTATTTGACCCTTAGTACATTACATGGCGTTTGCCCGTTTCCATGGGCCCCGTTGGGGTAAAAAAGTAAAACGTTAAAACCTTTTTTATTTCATTGCAGTTTTAAAAGTATAATAGTGAGTGCAGGGGGACTGCACCACACACAATTACACAAAACAAATCTACGGACGAGATACAATACGCAGAAATCACAAACAAACGTAAATGGATCCGGGGGCTAGCCGTTATGTCCCCGTCAGACCATTGTGGCGTCCTTACTCCGTTGCTGCGACCGTACGGCGACCAGAATACGCACATGGTCGCCGGTAAACGTGAACACAACGCGAGAAAATATCCCCAAAAATTGCAAACTTGAAAAAGTCGCGTTCTCACAGCTTTCCAGGTCAGACCTTGGCGTTTGTTTCGAACATGCTCAAAACAAACGCCGTCACTCAGCGATCATTGTCGACCATTGAGACCACATCGCCACATCGGGCGTTTCCATCCCGCTTTTACCCTCTTATGGCGGCCTTGACGCGCTCTGAGACCATTTTCCGTCGCCGTATATAGCAGCGCAGTAAGTACGCCATCCTGGTTTGACTGGGGTATAAGCGTCTATTACGCTGTACAGTCCCGGGCCTGTAGTGATATAAACTTCACTCAAAAATGAAAACTAAGAATAAGTAGGAATATAACCCAGAAATCAATGATATAAAAGACAAGTTTATAAATACGGGAAGGCAAGCTTTTATAATTCTACGTGAACTTTATGATGAGAGCATGCCAAAGTAACTGAAAGACAAGTTTTTATAATTGTGCGTGGACTTTATAATGAGAGCATACAAAAGTAACTAGTCTGGGTTATCGTATTTGAATAAAATTATGCATCCAATAACCTATTCATGTCTGGGGTCTTAAGATTACAAGTTGTTGCCGACAAGGTCTGCCGAGCACGACTTTCGATCTAATCGTCATTCCAAGAGTTTGCAGCTTATGCTGATCGAGAGAGAGAGAGAGAGGGGGGGGGGGACACGCAATGGTCAGACCAATCGCCCAGACTTTAACCAAACTACCATATTGCAACTGTTGGAGCCATGTCCGATTAGATGCAATTCTAAATGGCCAGTTTACAGCGGAGGTGTGTGGGTCTTTATAATAAGAGCATATCAAAGTAACTGGTCTGGGTTATCTCACGTTCGTCTGGTTGGTGGTTATAAAGATATATATCTGGATTTTAGAATTAGAAAGGTATAAAACCAGGATTATAAATGTCGGGGGCGATACAGTAAATGATAAACGCCATAGATTATGGGCATGGGGGTGGTCAAAAAAGGTCTGTTATGATGGTCAAAAGACATAATTACATTAGACAGTGTTCGCAAAGTAACTCGCAAATAAATGGGTAGTGGAATCAGTTGTTCTAAAGAAGGTAGTGTAGCTGCTGGATTGTATATCGTTTACCTAAACAAGGCTGCAGTTGGATCAGTCATACTGACAAATGGCGACCCGCATGGAAGTTACTTGGTGCTCTGAATTGGAGGAAATTCCTGAATTAAAGAAACTAGGGATATTTACTGTCGGTCTCCATATCCAAATCAAATGAACTTTGGTCGTTATTTGGTGGTTTCTTATATTATGTTTCTGTTTATAATTTCTTAAATGTTTATGTGTAGTAGTATGCGGTTTCTATTTGTAATTGGAGCCACCGTGGCTAAGTGTGTAAGACGCTGGCTCGCTAGCCTGGAGGTCATGTGATCGATCCCTGCATTGGCCGAGAAAGTTCTTCGGGATTTTACGACGTGATTTCACGTTGTAAGGGTCTGGCAAGGACAGCTGTCTAGTCGTTTGGAAGGGACGGAAAACCGAGGTCCCGTGTATACATATGCGTGCACATGAAAGATCCCATTCAGGAGGAATTCGATATAACAGTAGGTCATAGTGCCGCTGCCCTGGCAAATTTCCCTCACACCACACTGTATGGCGTATGTCCGTCTTCATGAGCCCAGTAGGAGCAGAACAGTAGGACGTTAAACCCCGTTTCATTTCATTTAATTTCATGTCTGTTTCTAATTTACGAGTAGTACATAATAAACACGAAACGTTAGCTACACAAATCTGTTTTTAGTTTATTATTTATTTAAAGCGATGTGCACCGGGCTTTATATTCAAATGACAACCATGTGAACCAACGTGCACCCATGTAGCATAAGGTTCAATGACAACCATTTGAACCAATGTGCACCCATGTAGTATAAGATTCAATGACAATCATTTCAAACTAGTAACTTGGTATAATTGACAGATATCACATCGATTATGGCGCCGTAATGTACATGAAATTCACTCCATATTATGTCTGTTCTTGCGATGTGTCAAATTGTCGTAAATGCAAATTGTTTTGTGATTATATTTTGTAGAATTTGACAAATTGCTTTTAAGTGTCATTCACAACACCACCATTTCAGAATATCAATATGATTAAGACTGCTAGTTCTTATGTATCGGGAATTGATGATTTAGATGCAATATTTCTTAGACCTTGAGCTTATTTGCAGCGAACTAATGTTCTTGTATTTGCTGCAAGTTCAAATAAATTTACTAGATAGTAGAAGAGTGAAATGCTATTTACATTTTACTTTTCTGCTCTATCCGGGCTATTGAAGACGAGCATACGCCACGCGGTGTGCAATCTGATTAAAATGCAGATCTATATTTCGATTCGGTTTTTTTTATACTTTCGATGGGCGATGGCCTACAGTGGAAGGTCAGCTCTGAGGTCATACGAGCAGCTTTTGATCCTATGACGTCAGATATTTGATTAACCAATCAGCGTTGGTGTTTCTAGTGGGTTAACCACAGTTCCGTACACCTCACGCCAAGAACTCGCCGTAACACACCGTTTCATTGGCTAATCCCTCACATCATCCAGATCGCGGGTTATATAACAACTCTTCCAGATCCTAGTGTAGTAAAGACAATATTGAACTATAAATAAAACGAAATGAAATAGGATCTGTGTTTTAATAAGATTGATGCAATATGCGTTGGGATAAATTTCTTTACCGAATTCTAATTGTCTTGGGTTTTTAGTACCATGCGCTATGTCGCTATTTTGGCGTATGAATATCCCCAAGGATCCACCAGTAGGCCTACTATGGTTGCATGTAGTTTAAATGTTAACATCCCAATCTAGCTAAGTACGCGCTAATGCTGATCACCAGGGACTGTATTCTCTTATACTTTGTTCTCACTGTTACGTCTAAACTTGATAATAATATCTCTTATAGATCCTCCATATTTGTCAGTAAATGAGGAAAAAAAAGTCGCAACAGGAGAATGACTTTAACGTGAAAACCGGTACGTTAAGGTCGATAAATGTTAGGGTTGCCTCCCTCTCTCTCTCTCTCTCTCTCTCTCGTACTGTTTATTGATATAACCCTTAACAACAGCACTTTTGGTTCTTCGGGAACATGTCTTACTTTGTGTATCCTTATTTCATAATCAAAAAAAGTTCTTAGCTACTCGCCTAAATACCCCCTCTAATATCGCAACCACTTTACAGCTATTTTATCTATTAAATTTGGATAAGGGTTGTGCGCATTGACCTTGCGTGACGCACTGGGGCTTTAAAAAGAAAAAAAACGACTAAACAAAACAGCTTTTTAAAAGACTTGCTTTAGATATCTGCCTCATATTTTAGTCTGGTCATCGATTCCTGTGATCTGTTAATTTGTACTCATTGGACTGAGAAATGAAGCGCCCTGGTCCACTAATATTTAACCCAACTACAGAAGGGGTAATTACAAAAACCTGATTCAGTCAAGCTATACACGTGCTTTATTACATATAAACATCAAATGGTCTGTGTTAGCGAAGTAACCCGCTGACCTAAAGATCGCTTTCAGGGATATTAATGAATAGATTAGCTATTTTGGTACTCAAGAATTCGTAGAGTCGGAAGGTGGTCTGGTGAACTATATATGATAGTTTCGTGATATTAAAGCAATTATTCCTTTTGGTTATAATCTTTACTACCATCTCGGGGTGGGGTGGGGCGGTGCCGAATGTTTAGCACGTGCGCGCTGTATCATACGGTCTGCCATTGAGTCGACTGGCGGGGTTTGGATTTCCTGGTTGTACGTGACAAGGGGCAGGATCGCCTGTCCAACCTCGTGGGTTTTCTCCGGGTACTCCGGTTTCCTCCCATATGTTGGTCCTAAAATCTGTGTCAAGTCTCTCTCTCTCTCTCTCTCCATTTCATTTCACCAAATGTTAATTGATTCGTTATTTTTCATGAGTTACGCCATGGCGATAGATTAGTATATGTGAGAAAATGTCAAAGATTATATGAGTCTGATTTTAAATCATACATACTTCTGTATAAGACATAATAAAGATAATTCTCAGTCTATTAGTTTAACCCCTGGGTGGATACAAGGGGTATTTCGTGACCCCACGACCATAGCCTCATTATTTGTGGGGAACTGGTTGATTTTATACATTGTCAACTACATAATGTCGGGTATAATGCTGCAATCTTATATACCATACCGTTCAGACGTTTATTTTTTAAACTAGTTTAAAATCGCTTGTATTTTTAAGACAGTGTCGTGTTGCGTTCACACGTACTAATTTAAAGTAGCTAAGTCTCTAACTCAATATCATCCAAAATCTTCGATATTGAAAACACGAATTATTTGTCAATTTAAATCAACATTGATGTTGTGATCTTACCGGGAAAAGATGGAATTCTGATATCCAATATTTAAGGCAAAATAAACATTTTACCATTGGTACATAATGCGTTTCGGCGCCATTTGTAACAATGGACTAGAAGAATGATGCTAGACATAATCTCTACAAGTCATGTCAAACGGTGACATTATATTCTTATTTGAAGAGCATGCGCAATAAATATTATCGATGTAGACTGGAATAACCAGACGCTAGAGATTGCCATTCGATTGAGACTTCTGGTAATTTCGCCGAACATAACTGATTAGAAATTACAGCAAAACAGAAACGATTGAATGTAAATCAGTTGATATACATTCATATTACATTATTATATGCCTTGGCGACCCATTTGTGTCAATTTCTAGATTCCACATATTTGCGATTTAGCCCCTTTAACTATTTAACAATTTAACTATTCTGACCTCTTCGGTCGGGGGTTCTTAAGTCTTTATATAAAGTCCTAGTTTGATCCTATTTGAATAAAATTATGCATCCGAAAACCTATTCATATCTGGGGTCTTAGATTACCAGTTGTTTTCGACAAGGTCTGCCGAGCACGGCTTCCGGTCTAATCGTTATTCCAAGAGTTTGCAGCTTATGCTGAGAGAGAGAGGGGGAGAGAGAGAGAGAAAAAAAGAGAGAGAGAGAAATGAAATGGGGTTTAACGTCCTACTGTTTTGCTCATAAACTGGGCTAATGAAGACGGGCATACGCCATACAGTGCGCTATGAGAGAAAATTGCCCGGGCAGCGGCGCTACGGCCTACTCTTATATCGAATTCCAACTGCCAAGGGATCTTTTACGTGCACGCCAATTTGTACACGGGACCTCGGTTTTTCGTCCCATCCGAACGACTAGACAGCTGTCCTTGTCAGGTCCTCCGTCCTGCATTCACTGACAAGGGGAAACCATCCTGGAAAATCTGGATGAACTTTCTCGGCAAATGCAGGGATCGAACACCCGACCTCCAGGCTAGCGAGCCAGCGTCTTACCCACTTAGCGAGAGAGAGGGAGAGAGAGCGAGAGAGAGAGATGGGTTAAACGTCCACTCGACACAAACTAGGTCACCCTACTCCTTGTCACGCACAACCGAGGATTCGAAACCATGTCCGTTGATAGACCTTATGATGTAGTGAGCACGCGCTAACCATTCGACAATCCAACCCCGCAACTTATGTTATAAGAATAGTTATTATTCAGCAGGTGTTAAATAAACTCAATAGCAATCAGCATATAGTTAGATTGGGTTATGATTATTCAGAAGTTGGTCGACATATCGTTCCGGTCTAGTGAAGCTTGTTAATTTAAACCGTAGAAATATACACCGTTAATTTATATAATATTTTCTTTTTTGTAATATATATCGCATATTAATAATTTTATATTACCTTTATGTTTAGTCGGAGCCACTGGGGTCGGGGGGGGGGGCGAATAGTTAGCAGGTGCGTGCTTTATCATAAAGCCTGTCATTGAGTCAACTGGCGTGGTTTCGAATCCCCGGTTGTACGTGACAAGGAGTAGGGTCGTCTGTCCAACCTCGTGGGTTTTCTCCGGGTCCTCCGGTTTTCCTTCCACTGCTAAAGGCCCCTACGCGCAAGCGAATTATTGAAATAAAATTAAACCATATGTTAGTCCCGAAATGACCTAGTTTGTGTCGAGTGGACGTTAAACCCCATCTCTTGTCAGTGATGCAATAGGGAAGGCCTGACAAGGACAGCTGTCGAGTCATTCGGGTGGGACGTAAACCCGAGGTCCCGTGTATACATTGGCCGGCACGTGAACGATCCCTTGGCAGTTGGAATTCGTTATAAGAGTAGGCCATAGTACCTGCTGCTCGGGTCATAGTCGGCGCAGAACATTCGTAAGTTAAACCCCATTTCTAACCTTATCCCTTGCGATTTCCTTCAGCCTTTCTTGACGCGGGGTGGGGGGGGGTCTAGGAAGTTAGAAGGATAAAGCGTGGTGCCCTGTATACGTGGCGAAAGGGGTCCAATATCTCCTTAGCCGTCTGACAATAGCCCCGACCACCTACTATTTGATTACGACTGATTTTTGGTATAAAAATGGTGTAATATATCTGACTATAGCAAATCATAAAGACTAGTTTTGGTAAAAGAATGATGTGATATATGTGACTATTATAAATCACACAGACAGTAATATGAGTAATCGTGTTACGTTCAAGTGGAACAAATTTATTTATTAAAGAACAGAATAATCTGAAGAGACAAACACGTTCAATATTTGTGTTTTAATAACGAAATAAATCTTCACCAAAAGTACATTTATCTCGTTAATGTTACTTTTAAAGAAATCTCCGATTGATTACATAAATTATGTTTACTGAGATTTTTTAATACATCCAGCAACTTTCGCTGGTTAAACATATATTATGCAAGTGCTAAATCTGACCATTGCAGGCTTTTCTTTAGGTCTGAAATGTTATCCAAATTATTGATTAGACATTAATTAACTTATCCAGACCATAATCACCTCTCGATGTTATCGCTAGCCTGTGATATTTACTGGATCTGAATCCGATCTGCTGCTCAACGCTCATTGATGTTTAAATCCAAAAATAGATAATCGAGACTAAGATTTTTATCGTACCGACTTTAGTAATAATGATCGAGGCTAGGCTCCCATGTTGCCCCTTTAATGTTTTGGGTTGATCACATAGCAGATTGTTTCGAACAAAATGTTTTAAAAGATTTACTTATATACACTAAAATCAAAGAGTAACCTTCTCTTGAATGACAAACTTGTGTTTGAAAATAATTACCAATTTTGAGGATGGTTTTACCATTTTAAAACATACTGCTAACGCGAATTTTCGAAATGTATTACGTGTTAGTCCCCAATTAATGTTCCAAACTAGGTAATTCTACGATATTCTATATTAGTTAGCAACAAATGAGAAAAAAAGATGGAACAAGTGAAAACTGATGTGAATACCGATTCCTTAACCGCATCTCTCTCTCTCTCTCTCTCACTCTCTCTCACTCAATTTATAACTGATAAAATAAAGCAGTGGTTATTTTTTTATATTAGACTTTAATAAACAAGTTATTCAACGGATGCCATCGATTTTATTTCCATCAATAAACAAATTGGTATATACCGTTCCTTATTTCCGTTTTCTTTTTTTTTTCTATTTTATCAATTTTATTATTTTGATATAAATTTTGTTTTATTGCATTTATATTAAACATATACGTGTGTAGAAAACTTTATTTACTATCGATGATATACAAACACCTTATGCAGGATATATTCAAAAATCAAAACAATATCAGAAAATATAGACTAACATGGAATAAGGACAAACATGCCAATTAAGTCAATTTGGAATGATTAAACGAACTGCATTTTGAAATTAAGTGAATTACTCACTGAAATCAAGTTAAATATTCACTGAAATTAAGTTAATTGTATACTGAAATTGAGTTAATTGTATACTGAAATTAAGTTAATTGCATAATAAAATTAAGTTAATTGCATAATAATAATAAAATTAAGTTAATTGCATAATAAAATTAAGTTAATTACATAATGAACTTAAGTTAATTACACCAGGAAATTAAGTTAATTGCATAAGGAACTGTATACTGAAATTAAGTTAATTGCATAATGAAATTAAGTGAATTGCATAATATAATTAAGTTAACTGAACAATGAAATTAAGTCAATTGCATTAGGAAAGTAGGTCAACTGCATTAGGAAATCAAGTCAATTTGACACTTTGTCATTCATCCGTGGCTGTGGCATAATGTGCAGGGTGACGCGCTTATGGGCCGGGATAATTATTCGCCTATTGTCTCGACGCAGATGAAATGTGGGTTAACGTTCTAGTGTTCTGCTATGGCTGGGATAACGCAGACAGTCGGCGTAGATGATAAGAACTCTTAAAAGGTTTGGAGTTCAATTTACATCATAAACATATCTATTTTATTATTCCACCTATCTTGGAAATGTTTTTCAAAACAAGGTAATTGTAATTAGGTATGTTATTCCAATATTAATTGTGGTTTTGATGATGAAATACCTGTTGATAATGATCTGTAGCCTCGAGCAGAAAACTTGTTTTGTACTACCGACATTATTTCAGTTATTGGCAGAAATTCAACCCTGGGGAGTCTGTTTATAGTTCATAATGGTTGCGACAACCGAGATATTGGTTTCTTGCAGCTTTTTACGAACAATGACATTGTCTATGTTTGATATCTGGGCAACAATAGCCCTTAATTGGCAATCCTCGGTCAATTCCGGTAATTTCCGACATCTTCGGATTTATACTCGGAGACTTGTATCATGAACGTAGGAACATATATACATATTTTGTAAATATCGTTACACAATGTTATAATAGGTTAAAACAATTTTGTTGTTCATAACCCCCAAGCTAAATACCATTTCCCATCTTATATAAATATCTAGATAAATGGTAAACACAGCACACCTTAGTATCGATTCAAATTGTCTTATATCGACATTTAGCACTTAACGTTAAAATACATTGTCTTGTTATATTTTTCATCATGAACAGTATAACTATTCCTAGGGGGTGTATTAATCGGTGACCTTAGAGCTAACGACCACCTCGATATTAAAAACAGGAACTGGTTCATTACAATCGCTAACCTTATTCTTCTACCCCCCCACCCCACAAGAAAAATAAGAAAGAATAAGAAAGAATAAGAAAAATTAAAACATTTGAATACAATTGACATGACATGCTTGTTCTTTGGTCATTTATTCGTGGATCTTTTTGTATCGCCTAAAGATACATTGTCCCAAAAGTATTTATCGGGTGGTTATTTCGAATAACAGTATGGCAAATTTGGTATATATGGAAAGTATAGACCCCCAATCTTACTGGCAAAATACTGGATTACCCAAAAAACACCCATGGGGCAAGCACTGGGCAAACATGTCAGGGTATCACTAACTGGCAACCCGACTGTTGTCTGCCAGCTTATTGTGTGCTAGCTTGACTGGGGAGCGGTTGTTATTTCTTGATCAACTTGTTAGGCGGTTTTGGGAACATTGAGGGGTGTCAACGTACAAAAAGACTCTGCAATTAAACATCGGAAAAAGTAGTAGACAGACAATAATTAAGAATTTACTTAGGTCTCAATATGTATGGTAAATGGACATTAAGTAACGAAATATGCATTCTGAAAAATGGACACTCCCTCAATGAAATGAGCTGGCTGACATAGCGTCTAACAACAGTTTATTTATCGCTTGGGGCATCTCCCGACGAATACAAAGTTTGACAGGGATTTGAAGCAAATTTTTGATAGATTAAATAGTTTGAATATGTTTTTAGTCCAAATATATCATCAAATCACACAGTTTGTACGCGGGAAAATATCTTTAACAATTCTAAGATGGCTGCGATGACGGCATGGTACTTGTTCATAATTACTCATCGTCAATGTGTTAAAATGATTTTATTAATTGATTATTGTTTGACGGAGTATATAAACGAGTGAGAAATGGATTCATCGTTAGGTATGGAACTTCTTGGTAGGTCGTCGTTTTTCTATAGAAGTGGGTACAAACATTACTTCTATGTAATGCTAGGTGTTACGATGGGATTGCCTCTATGAGTCCACGATCTGGTACGTCCAGATACGTTTAGATACGTTTGGATACGATCAACACGATCGCTACGACTGACCACAATATAAAAAAAAGACCTGATAGATTCCACACGATGAAAACCACGATTTCAATCGTAGCGCAAATCGTGATAGTGGGAACTTAGCAAAAATCAAATTTCACTTTCCTGCACGTCATCGGCCAATACGAAATATTAAAGATCGAAATGAAATATAAAATCAAGTGGAATAGATGCGTATAAGTAGTAATGTGGGGTGAAGGTCTCGATAGGCATATTAAACATGAGCCGCACTCTGGGTGACGATTTCAGTAGACGCCCGTCGGGTACAGAATAAACGTGGTAAGCAAAAGGCATTGTTCGTAATTTTTGTCGAGTTTCAGTCAGCGTTTTATTTCTTTCCCACAGTTCATTGACCGATCAGCTCATTCGTCATCTTGTTAACTTAGTTCGGGGTTTTTCCGCCAAGGACAATGTAATATTTTTTAAGCTGTTCGAATTAAATGAAGTCATTCATCACATCATTTTTAAAGAACGTTTTGCCGAACTAAAAAACATTGAAGATTTTAAATTGCATTTTCAGCATGCATGGCGGCAACGCGGCCGCCATAATCTGACCTTTTTTGTGGATATTATGTCAACGGGGATTTGGTTGGGTTTTTTTTCTTTGCTAGTTGGTTTTTTTTCTGTGTTGTATTTTCTATTCAATGTCATGTGGTAATCTGTATTGAAGTGGGATTAGTGGATGTAAATGGAGAAATTGATTGTATTTTTACATGCAAATGTCAGTTAACTCCCGCAGGCTATCAATATCACTGGTTGTATTGCGATCAGCTGCACGAGTAATTCACGATATCACCGGTCCTAATAGCGACCAGGGACACGAGTAATTCACAATATTAACAATATTTACATTTTACTACTACTTTTATACTGCGAATATAATGAAATGAAATGAGGTTTAACGTCCTACTGTTTTTCACCAACCGGGGTAATGCAGACTGTGTGGTTTCTCCGTGTCAGTGGTGTAGGGCCTGCCAAGGAACAGAGTCTAGTCATTCTGATGCGACTAAAAAAAACATAGCCCCGTGTGTACGTCGGCCTGCATGTAAGAGAACCATTGGGAATGGGAGTTCGAAATTAAAGTATCCGCAGTGCCGCCCTCTTATAGCATACTGTATGGCACATTTCCGTCTTTATTAAACCGATTGGTGCACGAAAGTAGCCGTAGCACCACTCCCTTGTATAGCACATTATATGACGTAAGACAACCTTAATAAACCCGACTGGTGCGCAAAAGTAACTGTAGCGCCACTCCCTTGTATAGCACATTATATGACGTAAGGGCACCTTAATAAACCCGACTGGTGCGCAAAAGTAACCGTAGCGCCACTCCCTTGTATAGCCCATTGTGTGACGTAAAGACCACCTTAATAAACCAGACTGGTGCGCAAAAGTAACTGTAGAGCCACTCCCTTGTATAGAACATAGTATGACGTAATAAACCCGATTGGTGCGCAAAAATAGCCGTAGCGCCACTCCCTTGTATAGAACATTGTATGACGTGAGACAACCTTACTAAACCCGATTGGTGCACAAAAGTAGAACACTAAACCTCACTCCATTCCAATCCATTTATTTAAGAGTGCGCCTGTACAGGAAATTCACATTTTATATATAGAAGAGTACATATCCATTAATGTTCTTTATGATTATATAATCTTTTTACTGCACAGACCTATACAAAAAAAACTCATAATCTTATTGAGATCGATCTTCTGTTCACCGATGTGTAATATGCCTTGTCATACCGTCGCCGGAAATCATTCGGCTTTTAATGACTGGTCCAATTTGCCAGAGATGCCATATATAGAAAATTGCCATATTAGGTGACACTTAATCAAAAACGATCTCGATACGGTTTATCATAATGGACCTATCTAAGAATTGATGCCATAAAAGGCGGGAAATAACTTATGTTTTTTTAATTACCGATAAAACACTGTCATGATCTGATTTATTGTAATATAGGAACAGCAGACTTCTTTTCCCGCGCTTTATCGGAATTAGTACCGATACCAATAATGAGCTATCTATTCTGTTCTCAAAGAACGGTTGGTACCAGTGAATAGTCGCAAAGACACGGTTACTAAATGAACCGATGATGTATCTGTAATTCATCATTTACAGACAGTCCAGTTCCATAAATGGCGGGAATAAGAATAAAAAGATTTGGCAGACATCGTTATGGGAATTAGTTATATGTGGAATCAGTGACATTATAGGTGGAATAAATGGCGTTTTCTCTGTTCTCGCGGATGAATATATAATTAATATATCTAGTTCAATTACGTCATTTATTCCCAAGACGTGATAAAACGTCACAGTGGAAGACATTAGAGAATCCTTTATAACCAATCAAAGGTAGCGTTACAAGTATATTAGACAGTTATAGATCATGAAAATGGCTCCTTTATGCATGTCTTCTAACGGGAGATAATCGGTAGATTAGTGGGTATGATTGGTTCAGCCATTATGATGTTGCAGACTATATCTGTTATTTTTAGATTTATATATCGATAGCGACCTGTCTTATATTTCATGTAATTTGGGGTACAAACGATTATTGGTCTCCATCACCATGGTACCATGATCAAATTTCTAAACAAACGTTTTAGAAACAAAATAATTTGACCATATGTGGCTGTCTGATTAGATGTTATTGACCTTTATTAAACATATATTGGTTACCATCACTATAGCGGTGCCTTTATTGGACTTTACGATTTCTGTGTACTTTTGTCTTTAAGTAACTAAGCCAGTGCCCTGAGTCGACTATACCAAATTACTGTTCTATTTAGTCATAAATACCGATAGATGTGTTGCATGCGATAGATATATCTTAAGAAGGCTTGGTACCACTACAATGTAAATAAGCTCATGTTTAGTTTTCGATATGCTGTTGAATGTAGAGAGAGATAGCTACGGGGTTTAACGTCCACTCAACATAACCGAGGTCATTACGGGACTAACATATGGTAAACCGTTATCTCAATAATTTGTTTTCGTGTAGGAGTCTTTGCTATGCTTATACACTTGATATCACTTCACAAGCGATTTGAAGTAATTTTGAATTTTGGTTGAAGGTAATGCTCTCGAATTGTTTTTGGGTTTAATGATACAGCAACTGGGATCTGGAAAACAGACCGTGGCGGATTATCTTATAGACATTTATTGAGACCACGGCCTAGGTATTGCGCTTTAAGTGAATCTTAGGGTTTGTGAATGACGGTTTGTTTTACTGCTATTAACTATTTTAAGTGTAAATACTTACAATTTAGAGCCCCGCTTAGCTCGACAACGTATTTCAATGCCAATCTAAGGTTTGTCTCTTTACAAATTCCTTTCTGTTAAGCAGTTATGAGCCAAATGCGTCTTACACGTCACATAAATTTAAATGACACCCACATATATTTTGGCTGTTATTCCTGTGGTGCGTGTAGGGTTACATTGATTGTTATTCCTGGGGTGCGTGAGGGATTACGTTGATTAGAGACTTTTGGCAAGCGTTAATTTCTGGTACGTATCGTGTATCCGTATCGATTTTGCGTGTGACGTCATCAATGTGTGGGTATTTCTCATACGTGATACGGCACACGGATACGGCAGTACGTATCGAACAGCTTTCATACTTCATTGTCATTCTACAGTCTTTTATGCTACTTTTAGACTCTGAAATGTTGTACCATAGAGTTTTTATGAATCTAGTGAAACCAAAAATTGCTGTCGAGTCGAGGTCGAAGATTCTTAATTAGATTCGACATTAATTTTCTTTTAATAGCTCAGCGACTGTCGAGCGACTTTACTCCCTCCAGGAATTTGTAGGCTAGGCACTTGACTAGTACTGATGGTAATCTTGGTAAAAACTGCCATCTGTAATAGAACTAAGCTCAGTTCAGCTACTCATATGTACGCGTTATGAAAATCTGCCAAAACTCTACAACTACATTGACGCAACGTATCACGTATCCGTATCTAATACGTAATACGAATGGGAAAAATTCCGGTTGCCAAAAGTCTCTATTATTTATTCCTGGGGTGCGTGTGGTGTTACGTTGAAGGTTATTCCTGGGGTGCGTGTGGGGTTATGTTGAAGGTTATTCCTGGGGTGCGTGTGGGGTTGTTGGAATTCGATATAAGAGTAGGCCGTAGCGCCACTGTCCGGGCAAAATTTCCCCGTTAGAACACTGTATGGTGTATGTCCGTCTTCACTAGCCGAGCCGAAGCAGAAGTAGTTTACAATCTTTATTGAAAGAGTGAAGAGTTTCGATGATTTTCAGAATGTTTTCATGATACAAGCATGGCTGCGTATTCACTGCCAGTGTAAATGACCTCATTTGACCTTTGACCCGAATATCTCGAAAACGCACCAACAGTGGGTTGATTACCACTCGGCATCGTATTCTACGCAAAATTTTACTCTATAAAAGTTGGGTCTGGTTTTGTGCCCATTTGATGGACCCCCCGTCCCGCACTGAGCCTTCAGACTATGACGTTAACCCCATTTCATTTAATTTTTAAATTCGCCTCCAGGACACGAGGACATGTCTCATTAGAGAAAATTTTAAGCAAACGCATGGTATTCTATGGTCGTATAAAACCAATCCTCGTTTTGAACTCAGACCAGGGAAAACACAGATCAAGTTCTGATAAAAAGTCATTTAACGCTCATATCGGAAATTACCCGCTTATTGTATCACCTTATCGCTCAACCAATCACATGTCGTCTAACAAAGATAAAAGAGAATATGTCGGCTTTAAAGGCAGTGAATAGCTGACTTGAAGTAACACATTCTACGCGGCTTTTCCACCTCTTATTAGGACGAGAAATAGATCTGTATCACCAATCCCGAACCAATGTTTAGTTAACTATATTCTGCCGTGCAAAGGCAGTATCTACACTTTTGACCAAAATATGTTTTTGGTATCGTTGTGATCAACAGTATCTGCTCTATCACATGTAAAAATTTAATTCCTGTATCTCAGTTAGGTAAAGAGATATACAGTGTCGATTTTGGCGGTAAATGTAAATTGCTCGGGTATAACTAAGACGTAAAGCAGTAAGTGTAGGTAAGTGTAGATACTGCCGTTCTCCTTGATACATCTATGACGACTCAGAGCGAGATTTTGGAGGTAAATGCAAATTGCCCTGGTATAACTAAGTAGAAAAGCATACTGCTGTTCTCCTTGGTATATGTATGACAAGGTGTTGGCAGTAAATGTAAATTGCCCTGGTATAACTAAGGAGAAAAACAGTAATCATGTCAAGGGCTTGTACTCAACTGAATGTGGAAATGTCCAGAACAACATTTATGCTGAAATATGCAGTTTGTAAACTATCTGTCTATCACAGAAACAATTGGAGAGCATAATGAAGATATTGCTTTTCACCTTGGTTTTACAATGGACACCGGAAAGGTCCTGAGTCATAAAATCAACAGTATCTGCTTTATCTAAATCCCACAGAGAAATATATGAAAATCGACAAGTTATATCGAAAGAGAACCAAAATATCTCCTTACGTTCAAAAATGGCATTATTTTGTTGAAAACATTGAGTGCAGGAAAGTGACAAACTTTGAAGTCGATTTTCTCAAAATGACTATTTTGCAGATACTGCTTTCTCTTTTGCAGGACAGTATTATCCAACGCAATACAATATTATTTGAGAAATACTGAGACGGGCCCCGCTCGTCCACAGGTCCCGCTCTTGTTAATGGGGTATATCTCATAGAAGCAAATTTTGGTATTCTGAAATAGTAAGAAATGGGGTTTTACGTCCACTACACACTACCTAGGTTATTTCGGGACTAAACGTATTATTCAATTTTATATCAATAATTCGATTGCGCGTAGGCGACTTAAGCTGTGAGAGGAAACTGGAGCAACACCGGATAAATTCAACGAGGTTGGACATGCGACCCTACTCCTTGTGACGTAGCTACGCCACTTGACGACATACTTTATGTTAAACGTCAAACTATACGGCCATATACCCCCCCCCCACCTCTTTTGGTATGCAATGACTCGAATGAGATTGGCGCAAGATTCTTATTTCTGTACATCCACAATTAAATATTGTATTTGTACTTGGGTTTTCCCCAACTATCTTATTTAAATGTATTCTTATTTTACCCCGACCCCTGAAACACCCCCGCCCCTAACCCCTGCATCTGCCCACTGTCCATAAATCCTCGTTGTTTTCTTTTGTATAGGATTTCTCACAACTATTTTTGTTATTTACAAAAAAAAACATTTACATCAATTTGATAATGTTGGTTTAGATTTGAAAAAGTAGATAAATCCTTATACAATAGAATGTTATTTAAGAATACTTGTATTCTTTTTTTTAAGAAGTAAAAATAAGAAATACCTTTTAAAACCCTTATAAGTCATTGCTTTTGATATGACCCATTCATAAATTTGGTCGTCAACTTTTTCCCCGCTTAGTTATGCTACCTCGTATCTACCTTGCCTAGGTTTGAGGGAATATACATATTTATAAGGTTTGGTTCTAAGTGGGAGCTACGGTGGCTAAGTGGGTAAGACGCTGGCTTGCCTAGGTTTGAGGGAATATACATATTTATAAGGTTTGGTTCTAAGTGGGAGCTACGGTGGCTAAGTGGGTAAGACGCTGGCTCGCTAGCCTGGAGATCTCGTGTTCGATTCCTGCATTGGCCGAGAAAGTTCATTGGGATTTTCCGACGTGGTTTCACCTTGTCAGTCGTGCAGGACGGAGGGCCTGACAATGAAGGCTGTCTAGTCATTCGGATGGGACGGAAAACTGAGGTCTCGTGTATGCATTGGCGTGCACGTAAGAGATCCTTTGGCAATTGGAATTCGATATAAGAGTAAGCCAATGTGCTGCTGCCCTGTCAAATTATTTCCCATAACACAGTGTATAGCGTATAGCCCGTCCTCATTAGCCCAGTTCGGAGCAGAACAGTAAGACGTTAAACCCTATTTCAATTGATTTCATTTCAATCTAAGCGAATACTTTCAGAGCGATTGTTTTTTGCTCAGTTTCAATATTATGGACTTGAAACATTTTTTTATTTGTTCATAACACATTTAAATCTGTTGATTGTCAAAGAGTTCTGATATCTTCTTTTGCTGTACTTTTACGATTTTTGTGGTTGCTAACGAATTAACATGCGTGATCACCCAACAAGATATGTGATGTTAATGTCAATGACATGAAGAAACCTGTCATATTTTAATAATTTCCGGTAATTACTTAATGGCTTGTTGTCCTAGATCACTTCTAACTGTTTTATATAAATGATCTGATTACCTATATACATGGCGACAACTTTTATAAAGTGAGTGCTTGTTTCCTTTAGGGTCGGATTAAGCTTGCATGGGGGCCCCTGGGCGAAAATGTCACCTTGTCATCAGCAGTGAAAAGGGGGCATACTCTGGTCATTGCCCGTCACAAGCCTAATCCCGAACTGCCCCCCCCCCTCTCTCTCTCTCTCTCTCTCCTGCCGTAAATCCTTTCGTATGTTCGACTCGTCACAGATAACATCAACTCATCAACAACAAATACTGGAAAGTCATTCTACGGTCACTTCGTTCCAGTTTTAAACACTCGATGACGTCACAACTATGAATAACTCATTAATTCGTCCAATAATCAGGTTTAATTCGACACTAATGCCTTTATTAACTTTATATAATTTATCTCGCCATTATTATATTCTTTGATTACTGAACGACATTATCATCAATCGAATAATTATATAATGCAATAATGGCGATTACGCCGAACTTCAATAAAAGAGATAATGGATATTCATTACGAAAAGTTTCAAAGGGAAAATGCGCAGTTCAACTTTTATTGAATCATTTGGCAGGGGCGTGGTGACCGCTTATTTAAGGACACATAAACTCGTACAACGTTTTAGCGTTGATTTGCAACATTTGGTACGGGTTGATTATGGCGTAATAATGATCAGAATCTGCCAATTGTAGAAGCGTCCTTTTTTATATGAGATGGGCAACAAAAAAAGGGGGGGGGGGCGCAAAAATTCTAATAACCCCATAACGCAAAGCGTCATTGCGTCCCCTTTATAAAGGCCCCGATGATTCGCCGTCGACCTTTTCCAAAATAAAAATTGACATTATTTGCTAAGCTTAAAGTATAGCTTAGTCTGTAACTCAATATCATCCAAAGTCTTCTACATTGAAAACACGAATTATTTGTCAATTTAAATCAACATCTTACCTAGAAAAGATTGGCTTCTGATATCCAATATTTAAGACAAATAATGCGTTTCAGTGCCATTTGTAACAAGGGACTCGAAGAACAAGGTTGGACATATTTCACAATTTATGTCAAATGGTGACGTCATATTCTTATCTGGAGAGCATGCGCAATAAATATATAATCGATGTACACTGGAATAACCAGACGCTAGAGGTTGCCATTCCATTGAGACTTCTGTCGTATTTCACCGAACATAACTGATTAGAAATTACAGTAAATCCGTTTTTATATATTCATATTACATTACCATATGCGTTGCGACCCATTTGTGTCAATTTCTCTCATAGCATACTGCATGGCGTATGTCCGTTTTTATTATCCCGGTAGGAGCCGAACATTAAGACATTACACCCCATTCCATTTCTTTTCTCATTTACCCAGGAGGATTTACCCAATACTACCCAATACAACCCAATACCACCCCCACCCAATACAAAGAAATACTAACTGATTATTGTAAGAAAGTAACATAATACAAGACAATGAGTTAATTCGTGGAAAACTTGCAACAAAAGAAATGTTCAATGTCTCGCTATTCCAGTTGTAACCCTTGATTACCCAAATTTAAATATGAAAATGAAATGGCGTTTAAAGTCCTACTGTTCTGCTCCGAAGTTGGCTAATGAAGACGGGCATACCCCATACAGTGTGCTATAAGGAAAATTATGCCCGGGCAGTGGTACTACGACCTACTCTTATATCGAATTCCAACTGCCAAGGGGTATTTTACTTGCACGCCAATCTGTACACGGGACCTCGGGGTTTCGTCCCATCCGAACGACTAGACAGCTATCCATGTCAGACCCTCCGTCCTGCATTACTGACAAGGGAGAACCACGGGGGAAAATCAGGATGAACTTTATCGGCCAATGCAAGGATCCATTTCAGTAAATTCAACTTTGACAATATCGTAGTTTGCAAGAAATTCAAAAATATTTCAAATGACGACCAGAGACTCTAATAAGTTGACCTTTGACCTATTCTGACAATATCGTAATTTGTAAGGGGTTCAAAAATATATCAAAAGACGACCGCAGACTTTAATAATCTGACCTTTGAACTTATATATTTATATACGGACGTCACTGTTATTAGATGATTATGTAACATTATAATTAGTCATAAAATAATCATTAAAGTCCGCACATTATCCAAATTACATGGGAACCAGATTTAATGAGTATATAATACGCATAGCAGCCTGTAATTAAAACTCTTTATGTTATGGCTCCAATATTCTGTTCTTGTTCTGCTAAAGAGCAATTGTTTCTCTCGCAAATTTGGTTAATGGCCAAAATCCGAACACAAATATTAGTTTAAAGGACAATGTTGGTGTCAGCCAATATTACATATATGATAGAACTGGTTAAACACATTACGAATATAATATTAACAGGAGCATTGTCCTTTGAGATTTTATTTCAAACCACTGTAATCAATACTGGTCGATGTTGGTTGAAATGGTTCCGTAAAACTTCCAGCGTGGTTTTCTCCTTGCCAGTTATGGAGGACGAAGGACTTAACAAGGAACAGTATCTTGTCGTTCGGGTGGGACGAAACACCGAGGTCCACGCGTACACGGTGGCGTGCACGTAAAAGAACCACTTGTTTTGAGAATTTGATTAGTGGTAGGCGGAAACAATTTCTCTCACAGCTCCCTATACATGGCGTATAAGAGAAATGGGGTTTAACATCCACTCAACACAAACTAGTTCATTTCGGGACTAACATGTGGTTTTAATTTTATTTCAATAATTCGCTTGCGCGCGTAGGGGTCTTTCGCAGTGGGAGGAAACCGGAGGACCCGGCGAAAACCCACGAGGTTGGACAGGCGACCCTACTCCTTTTCACGTACAACCGAGGATTCGAAACCACGCCAACATGGCGTATAACCGGCTTCATAATCCCGGTTGGTGCAGAAAAGAAGGACGCTACCCCCCCCCCCCCTCCATTTCATTTAATTAATAGAGCCAGTGTCCAGAAAATACACCTATACATTGAAGAATACATGTCCATTAATGTTCTGTATGCTTAAAGCGGCATAAGTTAAGATTAGATAAAGAGCTGACAAGATAATGAAAACAGAATATGAGCCTAGATATCAGCGATATAATTATAGTTTAGCCTTGATTGTCATTACTACCGTTGTTACGATAGTAAACAAAGTCTCGATTGTCCATTTTTACGGCAACTGCATCGAAAACAAAACGTTTTTAAACCTACTTTTACCACTGCCATCCGATGACATTGAGAGTTGATCGTGGTCTTTGGTAAGTTAATTAATTTTTAATTAATAATTTATATAACATTTCAGGCCTAAAGAAAGACCTGCAATAGACATTTTTAGCTCGTGCATAATGCATCTTTAATAAAACTCTAATAAAGATATGTCTGTAATATCCCTTTAAGGATAAAACCACAAATACATTATGACTGTTTCTAGGAATATTATCCGAATTTATGAGATGACGGTAAATCTCCCAATAATCCTGGTATTATTCTATGACTATCCTTGAACCCGTGGTTATATCACTATATGATGGTCAGGTGGATTATTGCTGATTATTATATCAAAATATTCCATTACATCGTGTTATTAATAGATATCACGTGATATAAAATAGTATGGTAATCATAACTTGTATCCCTACTCATTATTCATGGGGGATTCGTTCTTCTACTTTTGCTGTTCCGGTATTATCGTTTAATCACTACACCCATTGCTAATGATCCAAACGTGCATGCGAATGAAGTTAGTCCCGAAGTGACCTAGATTGTGTCGTGAAGACGTTAAACCCTATTTGTCTCTCCCTGTATCTATTCTATGTTTGATGTCTTACTTTTTTAGACCGGAGGCTCAGTGCGTGGGACGGGGTGGGGTGGGGTCCATCAAATGGGCACAAAACCAGACCAAACTTTTCTATAGTATTTTTCTGCGTAAGATACGATGCCGACTGGTAACCAGTCCGCCATTGGGGCGTTTTCGAGATATTCGGGGTCAAAGGTCAAACGAGGTCATTTACACTGACATTGAATACAAAGCTATTCTTGTATCATGAAAGCTTGCTGAAAATGATCGAAACTAATCACTCTTTCGATAAAAATGTAAACTTGCTAAATTCACCTTTGTTATTTGTGACCTCGGAGGTCAAAAGGTCAAATTTTCTGTTTTTGCACTAGGAACGTTTAACGCAATACACGTCAGTGTACATGTAAAAACTGAAGAGAAAACCGTTCTAATTAATAAATGGTATCTTTAGGAAATCTTAGCACCATGCGTTTACTAAGGAGTGTCGAAAAAGATCTTACATAACAGGACCAAAACACTTCGAAACCCGTATCAAAATTACGTAAAAACTGACAAATCGAAATCTCTTCGATTTAGTTTGTATGGGGATTGCTACATTAATAATGAAACTAGGCGGCCGAGAAACAGTTGAATAGTTTCATGGTTGGACTCCAGTCTCTGATTAATTAAGTACAGCCCCCATAAGAGCGATATCAGAGTCATCAAAGGGAAACAACTCCCACGATATTGAATTTATTGAATTTCACTGTCACACATTGGCAACCAAAAACATCGCGATATTTTCAATTATGTCTGGCGATCGAGTTACTTATTTCACAGGGAGTATGTGGAGACTCCATATACCCTACTGCTCCGCCTTCCTATTGGGACATAATGAATCCACTGATTAAAATCTATGGCGATCATGTCCTCAAACTAATGTCTGCTTCTGTACATTCTTTTAATGAAAGAGTCGTAAAGGTTTCATTATAATTTTGATCAAAGAGTTAAGACAGACATTACCTTGATGAACAAGACTATATCATCTCGATTATCACCTAATGACCGTCTTTCGTCTGTAGAATAATGTCTACTTCAGACGTAAACGCCTCATAAAACACGAATAAAATATGTTGTTAGGTAAACAAGCAATTTGAGTCTGGTGATGACTTCATAAGATGCTTTAACGCACGTGGAGATTGAGATGACATTGTGGTAGACATCATCTATAGGTTAGAGATAAAGAAGATGGGAGATGATATTTATTGTAGGCCGGTTGGGGAAGTTCGTATGTGTCTCCGGAGTCCAAACTGGCCGCTTTATATAAAAGAAAATTTGGGGAAATACTAACGCCAACCCTAACCCTAACCCTTTTTAGAAGACTGGACTTGGATCCAATTTACCTTTTACCCCTCTTAAAAGGGTTAGAGTTAGGATCGGGTTAGTATTCCCCAAAATGCTCATTTATATAACGCGGCCATTTTGGAGTCCGGAAATAGCAGAACCTCCCCAACCGGCCTACAATAAGAATCTCACAAAAAAGATACCGTTGACATTTACGAACTGATATAATCGTAAATGGTATTACACAGGAGGAGTTGGCATGGTCTAGTGGTCTAGAGGGTTGCTCTACGAGCTCTGACTGACCACGCGTGGATTTCGGTTTCTGACGGATGGGATTTGGTACGCCTTCTCAACCTCTTTGGATTTACTGCGGGTACTACGGTTTCCCGCGGGAAACACTGGTCTATTTGATCTCCCCATCGCGGAAGTAGGTTTTAAACTTATGAACTACAAAGGTCGCTAACATATTTGCACCGTGGATGGTAAATCTCGTACTGATTCCACGGTTGTACATGTCCCAACTCCTGGGTTTTCTCCGCGTCCTCCGTTTTCCTCTGACTGCTAAAGCCCCCTACGCGCAAGCGAATTATTGAAATAAAATTGGACCGTATGTTAGTCCTGAAATCACCTAGTTTGGGTCAAGTGGACGTTAAGCCCCATTTCTCTCTCTCTCTCTCTCTCTCTCTCTCTCTAGGGGCAGCCATAGCCTAGGAATCGTAAATTTATTCTGAGTGTGGGTGACCACGTGTGGTAACGCTGGGTGTGTTTCGTGTACTAAGATAAGTCCCGCTTTCATAAACACCTTTGAGCCAGCGGGAAAATACACTGCTAAAAAAGTTGCTCATTGGGCAACGCTTACGTGGAAAAGGTCCTATGACATTTGCAATAAATCGACTTTTTCGCCAGCGGAAACAAGGAACGCGGGCCTTATATTAGGCTTTCCGTTACACAATAACCATGCGAGATGAAAAGTTCTGTAATAAAAGTTTAATTAAAGTAGCTAAGTCTCCAACTCAATATCGTCCAAAATCTTCGACATTGAAAACACGAATTATTTGTCAATTTAAATCAACATTGATGTTGTGATCTTACCGGGAAAAGATGGGCTTCTGATATTCAATATTTAAGTCAAAATAAACATGTTACCATTGGTACACGAATCGTGTACCATAATGCGTTTCAGGCCCATTCTAACAATGGACTTGAAGAACGAGGCTAGACATTCAACAAGTCATGTCAAACGGTGACGGCATATTCTTTTAAGGAGAGTATGCGCAATAAATACTATGTAGACTAGAATAACCAGACGCTAGAGATTTTCATTCGATTGAGACTTCTGACATATTTCGCCGAACGTAACTGATTTGAAACTAGAGTAAAAATGGAACCGATTGAATGTAAATCAGTTTATATATATTCCTATTACATTATTATATGCATTACGACCCATGGGTGTCAATTTCTAGGTCCCAAATATTAGCGATTTAGCTCCTTTAAAGTTTAGTGTGTCACATAGATCATATGATTGCTCGCCTATCGACCAGTCATTTTACCATGGTTCTGTTTTCACATGCTGTCATTTGTCACCTACGAAGACCATCTTTCTACGTCACAAAATGGACCACGCATATACATTAACATTGTAACTTTTAAGCGTACTAGGAACGGTTCCGAGAATAGAGCGGTTTAATTTTTAGCAGTGTAAATAGGCTAAATGTGAGCAATCCGCACTTAGAGCGGTTCCGGTCTGGACCACTGAAGTCAGATGTTCACAGAAACGCACCGTTACATGTTCGCTGTGTAAACGTTTACCGCTCTGAGAACGTACATCAATATTAACAATGGTAACTTGTCGACCGCGACAAAAGTCGATATCCGTTTACAAATGGCCTGAGAAAATCGCCCGTTAATTTAATTTCACATTTCAGGACAATCCTTTTTTCCTACAGTTGACATTTCCTATTATCTTGTAAAACTGTCGTATTTGGTGATCTTTGTTTGATTTTTTTTATTATTTAATGTAACACCATGCTGTTGATATACCCAAGACTTGTAAACATTTTCTCTACATCGTGTTTACTACACGGGACAATTATAAATGGCGGATCTAGACAACCGATTTCCTGCTGCGCTTCCTCGTTAATTCTATTTTCATCGTTTTACAAGAATAACACTAATAATACATCTTACTACGCCATGTCCATTAAAGAGGGGTTATCCCCAGAAATGTAACCATGGAAATTAATATTTCTGGGCTGATTTCGGAACCGTTTAACATTACTCCTCAGTTGCTGCAATCATACTCCGATCTGATTAAAACACAGATCATATTTCGTTTCGTTTTTATAGTTCAAAATTTCATTTTACTTGTCTTTACTACACTAGGATCTGGAAGAATTGTTATAATTGACGTGTTCTGAATTATGTGAGGGGTTAGTCAATGAAACGGTCGGTTACGGCGAGCTTTAGGCGTGTTTTGCACGGAACTGTGGGTAATCCACTAGTAACATCAATGCTGATTGGTTAATCGAATGTCTGACGTCATAGGTCAAAAGCCGCTCGTATGACCTCTGACACGACCCTTCGCTACAACCTGTCAGATCTTCATGTAGTGTAGGCCAGCGAAAGTATAAAAAAAAAACGGAACGAAATATAGATCTGTATTTTAATCAGATTGATCATACTCGGAACATTTTATGGTTTTAATGTTTCTGAACAATATTACCCGAAGATTACACTTTTGTGTGGAATATCTCAGATTATTCCTCGAAAATTCCACTTTACTCTCTCATATCTACATAAAACTGTAGATGTTCGGTTTTTCAATTTATTATATTTAATCTTATTATTATTATATCGTTTATTATTTTCTGTATCCCTGGGAAATAAAAGAATTTATACAGGCTTTGCCTGTTATTCAATCCTTTTTAAATGAATAATAATATATTGTTTAAACTAAACTATATCTCTGATTTTTACCCGAATATCCCACTTTCGGATAAATATCTCGAACTACCCCCCTACCCCCAGAAAATGTTTTCATGAGAAGACTGGATAAAACATACAGCATCTTACAGTACTTCTAAATTTCCTCTCTCGTATCTCAGTCTTTTTCCCGAATATCCCACTTTCGTCTAAATATCGCGAATCATCCCACGAAAATGTTTCCATGAGAAGACTGGGTAAAACGTGCAGAATTTCTCTCTCTCTCTCACTCTTTCTCTCTCTCTCTCACTCTCTCTCTCCCTCACTCTTTCTCTCTCTCCCTCACTCTCTCTCTCAATTACTTCTTTAAACGTATTTCTAAGTTAACATTGTTTGCCATTTCGACCGTTGAGAATCTCTCTCTCTCTCTCCCTCTCTCTCTCTTTCTCTCTCTCTCTCTCTCTCTCTCAATTACTTCTTTAAAAGTATTTCTAAATTAACATTGTTTGCCATTTCTCTCTCAATTACTTTTTAAAAAGAATTTCTAAATTAACATTGTTTGTCATGTCGACCGTTGAGAAGAATACCGACATTCGATCTATGACTTAACCATTGGTTCAGGAATTGTTAATACAAAAAGACGTCATTTGACATTTGGACCGTTATAGAATGTTCACCGATCAAAATTTACAATTTTGATTGACTTGTGTGAAATCTTATGGGAATCATGACAATATTTTTTATGAATAGTTTGCCTAAGAGAAGAAGAAAGCCATTATTGGTGCTAGACTTGTATTGTTCTTTAAACAAGTTAGCCAGTTTATAAATTGATTATGGTTGGCAGTAATTGGTTTCATCTGAATTCTGATTCCAGTAAGACTTCAGTTGAATTGCTTGAAATTTTTAACATAATTGACTACTTTTTAGATATGATATCAGTAGGGCTTCGTGTGTCTGCAACAAACAATTATCTTAAAGAGAAGCAGTACTAGATTATCTGAAATTGTTTTCTTGAAAATGAAATGGGGTTCAACGTTTTACTTTTCTGCACTGACTGGGCTAATGAAGAAATGCTTACGCCATACAGTGTGCTATGAGGGACATTGTGCCCGGACAGCCTACTCTTATATCGAATTCCATCTGTCAAGGGATATTTTATGTGCACGCTAATGTACATATGGGACCTTGGTTTTTCGTTCCATCAGTACAACTAGACAGCTGTCCTTGTCAGGCCCTCCTCCATCCCCTCGGAGAAGCGGAAACCACGCCGGAAAAATCCCGATGAACTTTCTCGGCCAACACCGGAAACGAACCCGCGGCCTCGTTTACTCGGACAAAGACTAGTAATTCTTTTACAAATGCCTTCATTGTTAAATTCGATATTTTAATCTTTTTAAAGCACAACATGGCGTAACCATCCGATATAAATATTGAGGGGTTGGCCATCTCGACATTTTATCTACGCCCTGACAAAGGAATCTATAGACGGTGACGTCATTCATATCCTTTCACTTCAAAATCACAAATATTTACTAAAACCCGATTCTACATGTAGATCAAAATGTCAAAAATTGTCATACAAAAGGCACAAAGTGGAGAAAAGAAAGAAACTACCAATCAAAAAAATGTATGCTGGATGGGAAATGGATTTAAATGGAGTTTTTGATACGTGGAGATTATAGATTTAAAGCTGAACTCCGAATACAAAACTACGGAAATAATTAATTAAAACAACATTTAACGCCCTAAACAGTCGCCAAATATGTTTTCAGTTTGTAGAACAAACATGGCGACTAAAGACGGCTATAAGAAGATAGACAGGCCACGCCCACATCCAAAGTCTACGATATCACCCTTGGTGGAAATGAACGTAAAACTCCAGGAACGCCCACATCCAGTATATGCCTTATTAAGCACAGTGTCCACATCCAGTATATGCATTGTCAAGCACAGTGTCCACATCCAGCTAGCTCTATTTCAACTATTACACTGGTTGAGATTTTTTTCACTGAAAATATTATTGCTACACAATTATTATGTCTGATCAGGTACATATTATTTTACTAATTACATGTAGATGAAATAAGCCAACCACGGTGTACTTTTGCACTAAAAATAAGAGAAAAACTGTATTACCCCAAACAATAACTATGCCAACGCCATTCAGTTCTTCTTATTTCGTGAAATGTTTTGCATAACAACGTAGAAACACCGAATAATTTTCTGCATCATAAAGTCTAGTATTTAAAATGTACCCAAACCAGCAATAAAACTGTTCGTCTCAGTCGAGCGTGCGTGGTAGTTCAAATATAGCTAGCCGGATGTGGATATTGTGCTTGACGAGACATATTATACTGGATGTGGGTGTTGTTGTTGTGGTTTATTACAGATTTAACGTCCAATACAATAAGATATTATGGACAGGTTGATTTAATTAAATTATTTATATCAAAATCAAAAGAAGGTCACCTTAAAACACACTTTTAAAATCTCTGTCTTGAAAATAAAAGGCGGACCATCTTCTCTCTTTGTCATAATAAAAAACAAGTTAAAACTGGAGGTCTAGCTGTGGGCGTGGCCTGCCTGTAAACGTTCGCCATGTTTGTTCAACAAATGGAAAACAAGTATGGCGACTGTTTAGGGCGTTAACTTTTTTTTATTTAATTATGTCTGTGTTTTTTAAGGTTGACACCTAGTGCTGGATTTACCTATAGACTTGACGGGCTGTATTCTGGAGCCTCACAATCTAGGGGTCTCCGATTCCAATTCAGATGAAACTTATTACATATATTAAAGATCACAAGATCTTGCAAGAGTTCAATTTTGATCTGCATCAGACCGCAACTTCGTAGGTTATGGCCCTGGCCTTTTACTCAAAATCTGAATTATGTACAAAATTTGTTTACCCTTCAGATGAAACTTGACATGTGTGTTATAGATCAAAATATATTGGGGGATTTCGATTTGGTCGGCATAAGACCACAACTTCTTAGGTTATGGCCCTTGACTTTTGGGCAAAATGTGAATTGTACAAAGCTTGTGTACCCTCTACAGTCTTCAATTCTTGTCTGATTTATATGAAACTTAAAATATATGTTAAGGATCAGTAAAATAGGACAATTTGGTGTGACTTTATCGCAAAAAAAAAAGACATTTCTAGCCAGAAAATCGCCACCATCGTTGGGCTGATGTGCTTTTTCAAAAGAACAGTCCCCAGGGAGTATTTGTGCCAGTTTTGATACTTGTATCCACATTTGAACGATTTCCCCTGCAATTAGTTGGTGCACAAAGACAGGAAACGAGTCAACGTAACCGTTAAATAAAATCAATAAATAGCCATATAACTAAGAGAAAGGGGATTCAAAGATGGCAGACTAGATTATTCGAGATATTTTCAAAGTTGGTATAAAACCTTCGTGCATTGAATACTTTACAGAAATCAGGAATGAACCAATCGTATCACACAATGTCTGATAAGAGAACGATTTAACAAGCTTGAATTAATTGACATTTATTAGCTGTCTGAATCCATGGCCTTCGTGTAAAGATATAGGAAAATACAAAAGCTTGTGCAAATCGTAGTTAATTCAGTCTCTGTAAATATTCAACGCAGAGTGAATAATTAAAATGTTTAACATTGAATGAAAAGATTTCTTTTATGACATTATGCTCTATTCGGCAGTAAAGTCTCCGGTAATTGTGAACTACCACCGTGCAAATCTAAAAAGTATTTTATTCTGATTGGCTGAAATATCACCAATGGCTGACAATCACCAACGTAAATTAACACCAAAATGTACAGCGGAGTACATAGGACACCCGTATATGCGCCTTTATCTATTGATAATCTGTTTACTTACGGCATGCATTGCGTAAACCCATGACGTGGTCTAGTGCAACGCCACCAGGTCCATGCTATTCGTGGGCTAGAGCTGCCCTTATACCACACATTTTAACCCCGGAGCAACCCGTCAGATGGCACGAAAACCCGAGGTCCCCTATACATATTGGCGTGCAATAAAATATCTCTTGGAACTTGGAGCAGAACAGTAGGACGATAAACCCCATTTCATTTCATTTTTTCTGGGCAGCCCTAGTGTAGTCACCAATGCCGAACAGACAACCATAAGAACAGACAAACGGAAGTCACAAATATGTATAGATTTAAAAACGCAGTAACTAATGTAAAATGTAATTCTACCCTGTAATATTTATAGTTTATTTTTTTTGTCATTTCAGGTCTACCACCTGAACTTTACACAATCTGGGAAGCGTATCCATGGAGATTCGGCGAGATTTTCTGTATATTTCGTCATACTGTGATGGAGATGACGTCTTACGCATCCGTGCTGACGATCACCGCATTTACTGTGGAACGTTATGTCGCCATCTGTCGACCGCTTTTATCTCACAAAATGGCGAGTTTGTCAAGAGCAGTGAAGATCATCATAGCTGTTTGGGTTGTAGCCATTCTAGCAGCCTTACCGTACGCCTTCCATACTCGACAATTTTACGAACTGAAGGACCCAAGCACGGCACTTCCGGTTCCAGAATCCTTAGTTTGTAATATTCCAGAAAAATGGCGACAAGATCCAATGAGTTATATATTTCAGGTAAAGAAAAACAGTTATTAAATTGTTTGACTTAAAGAAATGCATAATTAAAATGAAATGAAGTTTAACGCTTTACTTTGTAGTAACTGGGCAGATGAAGACGGAATATACCAGCGGACATCGCGCTACGGCCCACTTTTATTTCGAAATCTAACTGTTAAACATACATTATGCAAGAGCTAAATCTGTATATTGCAGATCTTTCTTTAGGCCGGAAATGTTATCTAAATTATTAATTAGACATTAATTAACTTATCCAGACCATAATCAACTCTGGTTGTGCAGAACTCTAGATTGGAGACCTTCTAGCATATTGCACGTGACAAGGAGTAGGGTCGCCTGTCCAACCTCGTGGGTTTTCTCCGGGTCCTCCGGTTTCCTCCCACTGCTAAAGACCCCTACGCGCAAGCGAATTATTGAAATAAAATTAAAACCATATGTTAGTCCCGAAATGACCTAGTTTGTGTCGAGTGGACGTTAAACCCCATTTCTCTCTCTCTCTCCTTCTAGCATACATGACGTCATATGTGGATTGTGTATTGGGGTTAAGGCTGCAGATTTTGTCAAGGTCTGGAGATCTAAAGCCTAGATCTAAACCAACCCCCAACCCACAATTCACTTATGACGTCATTTGTACTAGACCACCTTTGATCTAGCGTTCTTCTCATGTAGTTGTTGCCATCGAAAGTATCAACAAAACAAAAAAACGAAACGAAATATAGATCTTTATTTTAATCAGGTTTCACATGACATGACGAGAAAGAAATATAAATATATGATGTTGATATATCCATCTACTAACCGTGAGATATTGCATGTGTTTAATTTACTCATAAATTGTCATTTAATTTGATTTAGCAAATAAATGTTGACCGTATAATAAAATTTTGGATTTGATATCTCTCAGACAGTTTAGACGTTTACATCATTTTTGCCATTATTTTCAGATGTCTCAAAATATTTGTTTTATTGCAGGTGTCAACATTTGTATTTTTCTTGACGCCAGTTACTATTATTATTTGCTTGTATATATTGATCGGACTGGCGTTACGAAGATCGGACCTGACAAGAGCCTTGTCAGAGGAATCGCAGTACGGCAGCCGACACAAAGATAAAAATAAAAATAATTCGTCACACGTTCCAAAACAACCGAGGCGAGTTGTTATGAGAATTCTAGGTAAGTTTCAGAAAAAAAACTTTACGGTATACTTCTTTGAATTTTTGCCAGTCTTGGCGGCTCAGTACCAACGGGGTTGCTCACTAACCAGAACGGACCAGATTCGATCCCGGTGATGACTGAGCACTTTTCTTGGGATATGTCAAAGTAGTTTCCAATTTTCAGAGGTGCTCTGCGTCTATTCACCCGGGCTCCGAATTCACAAAGCATTCTCAAACTTAAGAATTGCTCGAATTTGTTCGCGTTATTGTAACTAAAATAGAGCCCTTTATAAAACGTTTGTTATTTTAATGTATCAAATATATCAATATAAGAAACTATGTGCAAAGTTTTGTGTTTCTGGATCATAAAATTAAGTCTGAGAATGCTATGTGAAACTGGGGCCTGATGGGGACCATACACCGAGGTCACGTTCACCTTGTCCTTGAGTATACCGTTAAACCCCACCCTCTCTCTCATCCCCCCCCCCCCAGTGTCATATGTCTAAAAGACACCCCCCCCCCTCGCTAAACCACTCTGAATCACATCCTTTGATCTCCAGAGCTTATTGGGGGATTGGATAGCCAAATGGTTAGCACGTGCGTGTGCTGTATCATAAGGTCTGCCATTGAGTCAACTGGCGTGGTTTCGATTCCCCAGTTGTACGTGACAAGGATTAGGGTCGCCTGTCCAACCTCGTGGGTTTTCTCCGGATCCTTCGGTTTCCTTCCACTGCTAAAGACCCCACGCGCAAGCGAATTATAGAAATAAAATTGAACCATGTGTTAGTCCCGAAATAACCTAGTTTATGTCGAGTCGACATTAAACCCCATCTCTCTCTCGCTCTCTCTCTCTCTCTCTCTCTCCCAGAGCTAATTGGTCAGACACTTGTTGCTGTAACCTGTCAGTCTGACAAACATAACCACAAGCTTATGTTATCTCTAAACGCCATGAAATTCAAAGCCAGGTTTCTAAAAACGGTCAAACGGCGTCACATGTCGAACATGTTGCTTTGAAGTGACATTCCTTTTATTTACTTTGGGAATTATAGATATGGCCTCTCTTTGATTACAAATTGATCCTTATATCAAAGACGGGAGGGCGCTGTAGATCAGAAATAGGATCTGCGTATGGAAATCAAATTGTTTTATGTCTTACTTTTCTGCACCAGCAAGGCCATTTAAGACTGGTAAAACGCCAACATATTTTCTTGAACACCGGCGCTACGGTCTACGCGTCATCGAATTCCATCTGCCAAAGTTTAGTTTATCGTCCCCATGCGTGCTTTAAGGAACTTTCTCTGTCCATACGCGGTATACGCCAACAGCGTCATCGAGTTCCATCTGCCAAGGTGAATGTGGCCTCGGTTTATCGTCCCCATACTTCCTTTAAGGAACTTTCTCTGTCAACACGCGGGGCTTCCTGCATATGCTAGTGCCTTATGCATTATGCATCCGAACGACTAGACAGCTGTCCTTGTCAGGCCCTTCATCCTGTACCACTGACAAGGGGAAACCATGCACGCCGGATAAAAACCCGATGATCTTTCTCGGCAAACATCGGAAGCGAACCCGCGACCTCCAGGCTAGCGACCCAGCGTCTTACTCAATAAGCCACCATGGCTTCCATTAGTCTAATAATTCGGTGTTTTTGTTGAACTGTACTTTATTTCTGTTCATGCATTGTGATTGCCATATTAGTTATTATTTAAGCTCGATGGGAGATTTTTTATCACCGAATAATGTATTCCACCAATTAATTTTAGTAGTACAGCGATATCTCCTAGGCGATTTCGATTTAACTTATCGTTGCTTGCATTGGTCACTCGGATTGCCTTTTGATCTTTCGATTCGTTTAAGGATAAAATTGGATGATAAATAAAATTTCATGCTCATGTTGTTTGATATATACACCATCCCTCCAGTCGTTGATAAGGTACGTTTACTTCATCGACGAGCTATTTATGTAAACAACAGACATTGTCATACGAAACTTCCGTTGTCTGTCTGCACAATTAGTTTCGCTTGAGAACAGAATCGAAACTGGCAGAGAGGGAGAGTGTGAGAGAGAGAGAGAGAGAGAGAGAGGGGAGAGCAGTGGTGTCAACTCGACACAAACTCGGTCATTTCATGACTAACATATATTTCAAATGTATTTCAAGAATCCGCTAGTGCGTCGGGGTCTTTAGCAGTAGGGGGGAAACTCTCGAAGTTGGACAAACAACCCTACACCTTGTCACGTGCAAGAGGGGAATCGAAACCGAGCAACATTCGACCAGCCACCCCCACCCCCACCCACCTCTTAAGGTAAAGAAAGCAGTACAAGTTGATACACCACACTATCTTTAGCGTTATTAAAGGACGTCTTTCATGACGGAGCTCTTTTCTCTAAGTAGATAGTTCCCCGTGTGCAGAATGTCACGTTGTATTTTGTGAAATATGGATTGTGGTTGTGATGGGGAAGTGGTATCAGATGGTCTAGAAAGCATAAGCATGTTCTGCACGAAGACTTATAGATAAGTTGGTCTTTATAATAATGTTCTGCCTCAAGAGCGACAATCGTAATGACTTTTAGCTAAATTGAGTTTTCTTTTCTATTTTAGTTGCTGTAGCTGTGGCCTTTATAATATGTTGGGCGCCATTTCACGCCCAGAGACTCATGGTGCTGTATGTACCTAAATGGACGGGAGAATTAATGGCGGTACAGAGTCATCTATTTTACATATCAGGTAACTATCTACACTTAGCATACGACAACATTCGGTCATCTTACATTACATTCCGCCCTCTTGTAATATGACAACATTCCGCCATCTTATAATACGACAACATTCCGCCATCTTGTAAGACGACAACATTCCGCCATCTTACAATACGACAATATTCCGCCATTTTATAATACGACAACATTCCGCCATCTTGTAACACGACAACATTCCGCCATCTTGTAACACGACAACATTCCGCCATCTTGTAATACGACAACATTCTACCATTTTCTCGCTATAACGTTCGCTACCCTGGTAATAATAATAATAATAATTATCGTTTTCTATAGCGCTGAACATTCAGTCAGTCTGACTGCTCTGTGGCGCTTTACAATGTAGATATGATTATAAAAAACAAAAACAAGCATACATGTATATACAAATAAACAAAAGAATACAAAGGAATAGTTACAATATACAAATGGAAAGTGAAGCATTTAAATTATTGTTTAAAAGTTTGGGTAAAAAACAGGGTTTTTAAACGTCGTTTAAATATAGCTACGTTTGGACTATTTTGGACTTCCAGAGGCAATTTGTTCCACTCTTTTGGTGCTGCGTACGCAAAAGCTCTCTCACCAAATTTTGACTTCTGTACTGGGCATACAAGTTGGTTTTTATGAGATGAACGTAAGGAACGAGAAGGTACATATTGTTTAATCAAATCGGATAAATAGGATGGTGCCAAAGGATCGTTTAAACAGTTGAAAGTGATTATGTTAATTTTGAAAATGATGCGTTGATTAACCGGTAGCCAATGTAACTGTTTTAGAACAGGTGTAATATGATCAGATGGTTTGGTGAGAGATACAATTCGAGCTGCTTTATTCTGGATTTTTTTGTAGCTGACTTACAAGAGTTTTAGGAAGAGAATACAATAATGAATTACAATAATCTAAAGATGACATAACAAAAGCGTTTATTAACATTTTAGTGGCATCAAGGTCAATATAGACAACATTTTACCATTTTGGCTGTCCCCTTGACTCGATATACCGTTCGCTACCTTGGGTAATGAAATAACATGGGGGTTTCACGTCCTACTGTTCTGCTCCGACCGAGCCAATAAAGACAGAACCGTGTCATCGAATTGTACTCAGGCAGCGGCCCTACGGCCTACACTTATCTCGAATTCAACTTCATTTTCGTGCACGCCAATGTGTACACGGAACGTCGTGTTTTCGTGCCATCCGTACGATTATGGGTTGTCCCTTGACATCTAACTTTCCAGTTCCTCGGTCTTGTATCACTGAAAAGGGGAAAACAATGGTGGAAAATCCCAACGAACAGTAACGGAAGAGTATACTAAGTGTAAATTAATTACGTCATGCTAAATAAATAAACGCGTGAACGTTAATCTTCACTTTTCCTTTATCACCTAAAACAAAGAATGGGATTAGGTTTAGATTCTTTGGGTCAATTTGACACGAACATAATATGGCGATTTTATTTCAGTTCAGTAACCTTTACGACCTCTCGAAATGATATTACAGTCACGCAACCATTCACATCCATCCCTCATAAAACAAAAGCCAAATTGTGACGCCAGTGAGAATCGCGGCTTAGTTTCCATCGTGCTGATTTTGTAGGAAACTGCAGACACTTGCATGATAACACTATGTTATTCTTTTGCTGGGCTATTGACATACGCCATACAATAATGTGCTACGAGGGGAATTTTGCCCACACCACAGTGGTGTTTCCACCTAATCCTCGTGGAATTCTAAATATACTAGAACTATCAAAGAGTTTGTAACGATGTTTTTACGGAATACCTCACGGTGTTTTTAATTAGATATATTCTGATTATTTTGTAGATTTCAGTGTTTTCAGTCTGGGAATGTAATAAACTGTGTTAGTATGTAATGTTATATAGATAACATACGTAACTAATTAATACATTAGCTGGTTGGAGGTCATGGTGGCTAAGTGAGTAAGACGCTTGCTCGCTAGCCTGGAGGTCGTGTGTTCGATCAAAGTTCATTAAGATTTCCCCTTGTCAGTGGTGCAGGAGGGGAGGGCCTGACAAGGACAACTGTCTAGTCGTTCGGATGGGACGAAAAACCGAGGCCCCGTGTATACATTGATGTGCACGTAAAAGGTCCCTTGGCAGATGGAATTCGATATACGAGTAGGAAATAGTGTCCCGCATAACACAGATGACGTATGCCCGTCTTCATTAGCCCAATCGGAGCAGAACAGTAGGACGTTAAATTCGTTCCCTTTCGTTAACTAGCTCTAACATCATATATACTGATAAAACCATGGTGTTAATTTCAATGTTCTCATCATCTACGTGCAAAGAAATACGAAAGCAACAAACAGATTTTTCTTTCTCAGATGCAATTTTGTGTTAAACTTTGACTCAAAAATCAAAATGTCTATTTCGTCAGATTTTGTTATTAGTTTGTTTTATCAAATTTTGTCTTCGTTGAAAATTGTACGTTTATTCGTTCAGCCAGTGTTGATATACAACAGATTTTGTCTTTCACTTTCAACACAGTAAGCTAAACATGAAACTTTTTAAGATAATTAATTACCCTAAATATTCTTTTGAAGATATAGAGAATCTCCTACCAGTCTTTTTTGATATAAAAAAAGACGAGTAGGAGATTTTATTTATCACCCAATCCCTTCTTACATGGACAAATAGATAAATATAATTCTTTGCTGTAGATTTCACTTTTACTGAACATTACGGCGTAGTGATGCATCATTTTTTGACAGCAATTCAACCATTGCAAAGTCCTTTATATTGGACCCAGTGTTTCCATCAAGGTCAATTGAATAACAATAGTTCATTTTTAATTTAAAAAAAAGTTACTTTTAATAAAATGAACCGGTCTTTGAAAATAAAAAAAAGTAGTTCCTTTTCAACTGACCAATCAACTGACTAAGGAGATATCGCGGTAGATTATGAAATATATCACACAAGCGATATCTACTGTAGAATGTATTATTGGGTGATAAAACTATTTACCCAGAATATTCTTTTTAAAATAATTGATTACCCTATATATTCTTTTTAAGATAATAAATTGCTTTAAAGACAGAAAAATATCATAAATTACACAGTGTATTCTATTGCCAAAGGACATGTAAAAACATCTACAATGTATTTTTCTTCGTTTTTGTTAAATATAAAGATAATTGAGTCTGTTTGTATTTTTGATAAAATACGTTCAGTTAACACTCAATGATTAACACGGTTTGTGTCCTAAGGACCATTTGTGAGCAATATTCTAATCCCCAGTAATTGGTGTTCTTATCGTATCGTGAATTTGTCTTTTATTGAACGGTATTTAGAACCGTTAATTAGTTAAAAGTACACCTCTATCGATTTTATATTCTACTTTAATTACAAGGCACAGTTTCATCCATGTTTATAATTCATTGTTTTTAAATGGTTGTTTAAAATTGCCAACTGTAATCAGTTTAAATGGATAACGAACTGAAATGAAATGGAGTTTAACGTCCTACTGTTCTGCTCCGACTGGGCTTACGAAGACGAGCATAAACCGTATAGTGTGCTATGAGCGAAATTTTGCCTGTACTGCGGCGCTACGACTTACTCTTATATCGAATTCCAACTTCTTTTACGTGCACGCCAATGTGTACATGGAGCCTAAGTTTTTCGTCCCTTGCCACGCCCTCTGTCTTGACACACTGACAAGATTGGATGAACAAGAGAAGGGGACATCCAGATGAACTTTCGCGGCCAACACAGGGGTTGAACAGGGGACCTCCAGGTTAGCGACTCCCTTAAACTGATACCATGATTGAGACGACACACCGCAATCCAAACTATTTGAAAACCATACAAATTAATTCTGTGCGATAAAAATCCTAAGTTATGTTAGAAATAGGGATGGTATTTTAGTCCCATCTGAACAATTAGGCATCTTGGACAATTCCGAAGAAATTACTCGGCCAACACCGGAGGCGAATCCGAGACCTGGCGGTGAATGAATCAGTGACTTCCTCACTGAGCCATCGTGACTCCCTCACTGAGCCATCGTGACTCCCTTGCCACTGGGGCGTGGTTTCGCTTGTTAATGATGCTGGACAGGTGATCTGATAAAACCCGGCGGTGAGTGAATCAGTGACTTACTCACTGAGTCATTGTGGCCTTCTTGCCACTGTGGTATGGTTTCATTTGTTTAGGGTGCAAGACAGGCGATCTTACAAGTAAAAACGTCTAGTCGTTTGGATGGGTCGAAAACGAGAACCCGTGTACACATCGAAGTGCATGTAAAAGGAGCCTTGATAGTGGCAATGAATGAGTAAAATGGTGTTTAACGCCCTACTTTTCTGCACTGAACGGGGAAATGGGGACGGGCATACGCTATGCAGTGTGATATCAGGTAAATTTTGACTGGGCAGCATTTTAATTCCAACTTCTAGGGGTTCTTCTACTTCCACGCCAAAGTGTACACAGGACTTCAGTACTTTTCCTCCCATCCGAACGACCGGGCCAGTGAGATCATAAATAATAATGTCTGTTACAATAATCTTTTGTTATTGTAAGATAAGAACAAATTTCACTTTAAAGCCGTTCCCCTGGAGGCGGGTGGGGACGGGGAATGATCGCCTCGTGGGATATCTCTTGTGTACTTCGGTTTCTTCACACTGCTAATTTGTGTCGAATGAACGTTACACCAACAGGTTTGTCATTGAGTCAACTGGCGTGGTTTCGAATCCCCAGTTGTACGTGACAAGGAGTAGGGTCGCCTGTCTAACCTCGTTAGTTTATTCTGGATCATCCGGTTTTCTCCCACTGCTAAAGACCCCTACGCGCAAGCGAATTATAGAAATAAAACTGAACCATGTGTTAGTCCTAGTTTGTGTCGAGTGGACGTTAAACTCCATCTCTCTCTCTCTCTCTCTCTCTCTCTCTCTCTCTCTCTTTAACACAGTAACGATCTACACGTAATTATTATCCCCAATAGCAGATGAAGATCACTATAGCAATATGGCAGCGAGTAGCTCTAGCAACCCCATCTTTCAAGATTAATAAAGCCGTGACAGATATTCTATTAAAGCAATCACAGAGTCGAATAATGGGTTAATTTGCTAAATGGTAGAAACAATATTAGTAGAAATAAATACTCGGTTTGTTAAGAGCCATCGATCATTTGACTGTCAGCTGGTAGCGTCGAGTCATAACCCAATTCTTTTAACTTAATTACCTCAAAAGCATTCTTTCATTATTATATGAGCAAAGTTTTCTTTACTTGTTCTGAAACATCAGAGAAACCGATCTGACAATAACGTCATCCACCAGGTTTTACTTAAAGATTCATTATGTAAGATTTAGATAAAGAGCTGGGGCCTGTTTCACAAAATTTTAACTAAGATAAAATCCAAATTTTTAGTAATTTGATTGGATAATATTAGACTGATTGTAGTGTTTAGCCAATCAAAATTGAAGTATCTACTAAAATTTGGATTTTATCTTTAGTTAAAATTTCGTGAAACAGGACCCAGGTCGTTCTTGCTTTAATAGTTCAAAAATAGATAATGCAAAATGAATATATTGAAAATTTCATTCAAATTACTTTATTCTGAGCCACGTTATCACTATTTGTAGTTTTGACAAGATGTGTGCTACCTTTGTTTATTATCGTAACCACGGTACTGGTATATTCGTGGCTTAGCCTCGCTACTCCAATTTTTAAGTTAAATTATTAAATGGCCGAACTGTTCCAATCTAATGTCTAGCATCCAATGGCACCGAGAGTTGATTATGGTTTTGTCATGTTAATAAATCTCTAATTAGTATTTATAGAAATGAAATATGAAATGGAGTTTAACGTTCTACTGTTCTGCTCTGAACTGGGCTAAAGAAGACGGGCATATGCCATACAATGTGCTATGAGGGACATTCTGCCCGGACAGCGTAATTTATAGAACATTTATCTTAAAGAAAGACCCGCATCTTTAAAGGGGCATATTCTCTTTTCTTCATTTAAAACAAACTCATCTACACACTCGATTATTAATCCCGGAAATGAAAGGAGTGCAGTCCATACAATATATTGGCCATTTTGATATATTCTTTCATTTCAATGATTATGAGCACAATGCGAATGTGGCGAATTCTGCTAGGACTTTCCGCTAATTCTCCGAACTGAGACCACTTGTGCACATGAAGACCTCGGTTTTTTGGCCGGTCTGAGTGACTAGACCAATTTAATTGTGGACCTAACATATTTCATGGGGGATTTCCCGTCTTCATTATCCCGGTTGGTGCAGAAAGGTGGGACGTTAACCTCATTTTATTTGCATCTTCTGTTTCACTGTCTATGTATGCTGACGTGCCTCATAATAGATCTAATCTATGGTGATCAAGTTAAAACAGGCTTGCGTAACCACCTTTGAAGTAGAACAATATTTTATACAGTATAGAACAATGGAAGGTTTTGGAATAGGCAAAGTTAAAACTCGTTATCGCTATATCATTCACTTCAAAGAATGAACCAATGACATATACCGTACAGCAACAGAAGGGATGGGATTTACAGTTTATAAACAAATCGCTTAAATTGTTTCTTGCGCTTCTCGACACAAACAATTTATGTTTAACTCTTTTAGTCTGCTTCAAGATACATTACTCCTAGAAAGCCGCATGTACACGTTGGTGTACACGTACTAAAAGAACCCACGAAAGTTGGAAATGAAAATGAAATGGGGTTTAACGTCCTACTGCTCTGTCCCGACTACGCTAATGAAGCCGGGCACACGCCATACAGTGTGTTATGTACTCTTATATCCAATTTCAACTGCCAAGCGTGCACGCCAATGTGTACATGGGATCTCGGTTTTTCGTCCCACCGGAACGACTAGACAGCTGTCCTTGTTAGGCCTTGCGTCCTGCATCACTGACAAGGAGGAACCACGTCGGAAAATCCAGATGAAATTTCTCGGTTAACACCCGTGAACTCCAGGCTAGCGAGCCAGCGTCTTATTTACTTAGTCCCTTGGCATTTGGAATTCGATATAAGAGTAGGCCGTAGCACCGCTATCTGTGCACATTGTATGGCTTATGCCCATCTTCAATAGTCCGCATGGTACAGACTTGTAGGACGTTAACCCCTATTTCATTTTATTTCCTTTGTTTGTCTTCCGGAAATAGGTGTACCGGAAATAGGTGTACCTATGTAAAAGAACGAAATGCTGTTGTTATTAGTTTTCTTTAAGTGGATATTTGCACAATATGCAATTGTATTGTTTGCTTTGTCAACATAATGAACTTGAAGCACTCAATGTATTTACGCAACAAATATTCCTGTATTGAATGAATATTTTCCTGGCACCATTCTTTATTTTTCTAACCAGAAAGAGGCGGATCTTGTTTATCGGAAATTTTCACATTGTGCGAAATATTCTTTTACTTTTTTTTTTCGCTTGAATTGCTTTATTTTCTTTTCTGAGCTTTCTTACCCATTTGAATTTTTTACACGTATGACCTATCGATTTCGCGCATTGTTCCATGGTTCTGCATCAGAATTATTTAGATTAGTCCGAGCGACAAGAAATGATTTATTGTACAATATTGTCTTTAGGGACGCGCGTTTAATTTAATTAAATTGTTTAAAATTCAGAACAAATGCAAAAACAATATATATTTGCCGAATTAGTTTGATTAAAATAACATGTCAAGCGGAAGGATTAGAAAGATGACTTTGTTAAAGATACATTATGGGAGATTAGATAAAGAGCTGGCAGTTCTCACTATAATAGTTAAAAACTAGTTAAAGTAGCTAAGTCTCTTAACTCAATATCATCCCAAATCTTCAACATTGAAAACACGATTTATTTGTCAAATTAAATCAACATTCATGTTGTGATCTTACCGGAAAAAGATGGGCTTTTGATATCCAATATTTAAGACAAAATAAACATTTTACCATTGGTACACGAATCGTGTACCATAATGCGCTCCAGCCCCAGTTGTATCAAGAGACTCGAGGGACGAGGCTAGACACATTGCACCAAATCAAACGGCTTATGTAGACTGGAATAACCAGACGCTAGAAATTTGCACTCGCTTGAGACTGCTGGCTTATTTCGCCGAACATAACTGATTTGAAATTGGAGTAAAAACGGAAACTATTGAATGTAAATCAGTTTTTATACATTCATATTACAGTATTATATGCGTTGCGACCCACTATTGTCAATTTCTAGGTCCCAAATGTTAGCGATTTAGCTCCTTTAATGTAAAGGGCGTGTGCTGAAAACGTTGGTTTGATTCGAACATCATATAAAAGGCATTAAAAAATACATATATCGTCTTGTATGGGCAATACACATTGTGTTGAAAAATAAACAGTATTAGCACACTATAGTCTAGTTAAAGATACATTATGGGAGATTAGATAAAAAGCTGGCAGTTCTCATTATAATAGTTAAAAACTAGTTAATGTAAAGGGAATTTGCTGAACATTTCAATCAAACTGATTCACTCTTAACCGAGAATTTAGCGATTGAATTTTGGGCTTAGTCTCAATCATAATTACTAAAGCCGGTACGATAAAATACATAGTCTCGATCATCATTACTAAAGTCGGTATGATAAAATACATAGTCTCGATTGTTCATTTCTTGATTAAATCATGAATGAGAGTAGAGCAGCAGATCGGATCCTAATCCAGTAAATATCGCAGCCTAGCGATGACATCGAGAGTTGATTATGGTCTGGATATGTTAATTAATGCCTAATTAATAATTTAGATAACATTTCAGGCCTAAAGAAAGACCTGCAATAGGCAGATTTAGCTTTTGCATAATGTGTGTTTAGGATATTGCAGTTTCGACAATTACTGAATTAAATAACTATTGTATATCCTAAGGAAGTGAAATGAAATGAAATGAAATGGGCTTTAACGTCCTACTGTTTTGCTCCGAACTGGGCATAATGAAGACGGGCATATGAGGGAAATTTTGACTGGACAGCGGCACTGCGGCCTTCTCTTATATCGAATTCCATCTGTTTTTCATCCGATCCGAACGACTAGACAGCTGTGCTTGTCAGGCCCTCCGCCCTGCATCACTGACAAGGAGGGACCACCCCAGAAAAATCTGGATGAACTTTCTCGGCCAATGCAGGGATCGAACTCCTGACCTCCAGGCTAGCGAGCCAGCGTCTTACCCACTTACCCACCGTGATCCCCCTATATCCTAAGGAAAGGATGTATGTCGATTAATTCATTCAGCCAAATCATACGTACTACAGTTTTCTGCCTTTGCCAAATTCGTAAGGAGAATAGTTCTTCTTCGTGTTTGTTTTAAGATAAGCTATAAAATAGCTTAGTCCAGGTTGTTAATGGGCTCTCTTAAAGGGACAATAACACTTTTGCTGGCTTGACAGCTCCAGAAAATAAATAATAGCTTTATTCTAAGTATTAGATGTTTAAGTGTCCTACCTGTTGCGTAAATTATCCATTACATCCTATTTTACTTGTCCAGATGGTTCGAAAATATTTTTAAATCCAAGTCACATTTGAAAAGGTTTACGTTAGGCTTTTCAAATCATTTAGTTGAACTTTTCCAATTTTTTAAATTATGTGTGTTAAGATGAAATTTGTATCATCAATTAATTGGAATATTGTAAAATAGTACAATTTCTTGACCAGAATAAAGATTGGGACATATTATTCAGTTACTACAAGAGTGGTATTGAGCCTTTAAACAGCGATGTTTTTGGAGCTCAGAAGCGAAGTCGATTTTAAAGACTTCCAATCAGATTTCACTTCCGTTTCATTTTATATTTAATTGTTGTAATTTTGAATAAATCAGAAAAGTAAAGAATGCGAAATTTTAATTTCACTGAAAGATTAAGGAACAGCTTTAAAGAACAGAGATGTCACTTTAATCGGGGCAGCTGATATTTTAATTACATTATACGTACTGTCAGACATATTTGTTTAAATCAGTCAAGAGGGATGGGGTGGGGGTGTTGGTGTAGCGTCCATTCAACACAAATTAGCAGTGTGAAGAAACCGGTGGACCCAAGAGAAAACCCACGAGGCGACCACCTCCACCACCTTCAGGGAAACGGCTTAAAAGTGAAATTTGTTATTTTCTTACAATAACAGAAGATCTCTAAACCTTCACCATGCCAGCGAACTGCTCTATCTATGCAAGTCATTGTTCGATCCCGGCTGTGTTCATGACAAATAGCTGCGTCTTCTGCATAAAACCGTAGGTCTTCTAAAGAAACACCCCCTGCGTGGAAGCGAATTATTGAATAATTATCGAGTCGGTTTAAATAATTGAAACATCAGTGCAACTTTTTTTAAGACCGGAAGTATACATCGGTTATCGTCGCATCTTTATATTTCATTGATGAAGATTGAAGAGTCAGTTTCGTGTGATCAATATGTGCTAATTAATCGGGACTATAATATAGGCCAATAGTCACTATTATCCTGATCAATGTCTGTTTATAGATAAATAGGAGAATTTGATATTCCGGATATTGACCCATGTCAATGAAAATTAATGTCCTCCACAGTGATAGCGTTTTCAATATAACATTATTTCAAAGAGCGACTGGACCACAGGGGATGAATCTTAGTCGACAGGTCACAAAGACTTGGTTTCTGCGTTGTCTAGGAGATAGTATATCAAATTAAAAGCACACACACACACACACACACACACACACACTTACGGTGGCGTGCAGATGTATGGTGATGCTTCGCGACAAAAAGATCTAAGGCGTGCGCTTTAGATCAAAGGGTTTGTAAATGGGGCAAGTGGTGTGGTTTCGATTACCAGCGTGCACATGTGCGTGACAAGGAATAAGCTCACCTATCTGTCCTGTTTGGTTTTCTCTGGGTCCTCCTATTTCCCCCCTCTGCTAAAGACCCCTACTCGCAAGCGAATTGTTGAATTCAAATTAAACCATATTAGTTCCGATTCCCGAAATGATCTAGATGTAGACGTTACCCCACCCCAACCTCTCTCTCTCTCTCTCTCTCTCTCTCTCTCTCTCTCTCTCTCTCTCTCTCTCCACCGTAATTTTGCAAATAAATATTCTTGAATTCTTGAGACTAACATGTGGTTATCTTTTGTGTATTTCAGGTGTGTTATATTTCATCAGTTCGACAGTAAATCCAATTCTCTACAACGTCATCTCTAAACGATATCGACTAGCATTCAAAGAAACCTTGTGCTGTTGTATAAAATCCACTCCTCTACATCCACGTGACAAATTCTCACCAGACAGGGACCGAATCGCTTCAAAAAAGTCGGTTGATGGCGTACAAAGAAATAAAACAGGAAGTCACGTGTCTTTTAACGATAGGATCGCGCGGAAGCAGAAGTCTGTATCTAGTGACGCTGAATCGCTACGTGTACAGTTACTCGATTCACCAGTTGCCCGAAAACCAATCTTAAGGAATACCTCTGTTGAAAGTCAGACCTGTGATTCACCACTTCTCAACGATACACCACGTGACAGTCACGTGACTAGAACTGCATCCAATGGATCTGCTTCCCACCACGCGTGCCTAGATCCTATGGAAGTTCAATCGTTTCCGGGACAAACAATTAACTCGGTTTCCGCTGTTTAATCAGTAAAATTGTTTAGATTTGTTTCTCAACTTAAAACAAAATTCAATGAGGATTCTATATAATGACGTCCAAAATTTTAACTGGGGATGCTGGCGTCCAAAATCGTGACTGGGGATGCTAACTTCCTCTCACAAGTCTTGGGAATGGCCTCATACCGAATTTACAACAAGAAAAGTTTACATTGTATTTAAGTCATTTCTCTCATTAGCAAAAGCTGAAATGAAAAAGTGGTTAGATAATTGGTCTAAACGCAACCAATGTAACAGACGAATTAACTCTTTTAAGCTTCGAGACACCTGGAAATGAAGTGGAGATTAACTTCCAACTTTTCTGCACCCACTGGGCCAAATGAAGACGGGGATGCACCGAGGACCTGTGTTGTGTGAACTATGCTATGGGCTTTACAGGGTTAAGGCTTGTGTCTCAATAGGTGTCTTTTGAACGTCAGTATATCGTTAAAAGAGGATCTGTGTTGTATAGACAATATTGTGGGCACTACAGGGTTAAAGCCTGTGTCTCAATATTCTCTCACTGCCTTAGTATAGGTGTTTTGATTATTAGTATGAAACGGGGCCTATGTTGTAGAACATTATGTGTTGTATGGACTATGTTGCAGAACATTGTGTGTTGTATGGACAATGTTGTGGACACTGTGTCTCAATATTCTCTTACAGTCTTAGTATAGGTCTTTTGATTATTAGTATGAAACGAAGCCTATGCTGTAGAACATTATGTTTTGTATGGACTATGTTGCAGAACATTGTGTGTTGTATGGAATATGTTGCAGAACATTGTTTGTTGTATGGACTATACTGTGGGCACTACAGGGTTAACGACTGTATCTCAATAGTCTCTCAAAGTCTTAATATAGGGGAATTTTAAATGTCAGTATGAAACGGAGGCCTATTTTGCAGAAGATTATGTGTTGTATGGACTATTTTATGGGCACTACAGGGTTAAAGCCTGTATGGACTATTTTGTGGGCACTACAGGGTTAAAGTCGGTATGGACTATGGTGTGGGCACGACAGGGTTAAAGCCTGTATGGAATATGTTGTGGGCACGACAGGGTTAAAGCCTGTATGGACTATGTTGTGGGCACGACGGGGTTAACGACTGTGTCTTAATATAGTCTCTAAGAGTCGTAGTATAAGAATTGTTAATGTCAGAATGCAACGGGTTGTAGAACATTATGTTCTTAACTAGTGTTAGCATGCGCGAGGAGATCTTTAAAATACATGTAATATATTGTTGGTCTACTGGTCGATCTTTCAGTACTATTGTATAAATAAATATCATTTACCATTGTAAATCGGATGAGACCGGGTGATCTAAAGTGTGCACTGGAAATCACAAGGTACGTCATATACAGGTCACAATTCTACGGAATACACTTACTGCTTATTCATATTGAGCGACGTTGCTCAGTAATAAGCAGTATTTGTATTCCATAGAATTGTTACCTGAATACTCCAGTTCAATTACTAAATGCCATTGTAGAGGGATGAGGTATGTCGTTGAGTCGTTGATTCAATACCAAGCTTGTACGTCACAAGGAGTAAGACTGTCCGCCTAACCTCGTGGGTTTTTCGTTTCCTTATATTGTTAAAGGCCTATACGTACCACACCCTGCTCTCTCTTATAGATTAGAATATGTTGTTGTTAGAATAGCTGGTAGGCGTAGAAATAGAATGGGGATGGCGGAACGGGGGGAGGGCAACGAATATACCGGGGTGTGGACAGTAAATATAACGGGACGGGGCAGTAGATAGGACGAGGGTACCGGGATAGGGAGTACAGTAAATATACCGGGGTGTGGACAGTAAATATACTGGGACAGGGGCAGTAAATAAGACGAGGGTGACGGGGGGACCATAAATAAAATGGATTAAGGACAGTAGATATCACGGGATGGTGAAGTAAGTAGAACGGGAGAGGGGAGGGCAGTAAATAGAACTGGACGGGTGCAGTAAAAATAACGGGACGCGGCCAGTAAAAAGAACCGGGGAGGGGGAAAGAGTAAATGGAGTGGTAAGAGAGAGCACTCACATCGGGGGTGTAAATAGAGATTGGAGCAGTAAATGGGACTGGACGGGTCAGTATGTATTAACAGGGTAGAAATATAACTCGGGGACCGGGGGGGGGGGCGGTGGCATAGGACTAGGATAAAGCCACTATTAGCAGTGCGTCTTTTGAATATCTAGGACCATACGTCCATGAATCGGATACGGTTTATTAATAAAGACGGTAGTTTATAAATATCCCCTAAAAACCTGAATATGCCTCAAACACTTGAAAGAAGACGGAACCCCCGCTCTCAGGGTCCAATGACCTCACCTTACCCCTTTGCATTCCACACTTAACCATAGAGAAAACTTTCTATTGTAAAAAAAAGCACTTTGGATTCACCTCGTGGGATTTCTCGGAATCCTCCGGTCCCCGCCCCCCACTGCTAAAGACCCCTACACACCAGCAAATTATTGAAATAAAATTTAACCATATGTTAGTCCCTAAATGACCTGGTTTCTGTCGAGTGAACGTTACCCCCCATCTCTCTCTCTCTCTCTCTCTCTCTCTCTCCCTCTCTCTCATCTCTCCACGGCCTCCTCTTATTTCGAATTTCAACTGTCAATATAGTTCTTTCACTTGCACGAAAACATATACACGAGACCCCTCTGGTTTCTCTAAAAGACAGCCATGGAATACACAGGTCAAAAGTCTATTGAATACAATAACTGTGTATTACTGGTTTACGTTTCGACATGATAAAGACCCGAGAAGCTTAGTCGCACCGTCACTCAGTAAAACAATAACTCATTGTATTTCATGGAATTGTGATACGGGGTAATTTACGATACGTTAAACCCAATACCTCTCCTGCTATTAATATGTAAATATTGTTGAATCACCGAGGTAATTTACGATACGTCAAACCAAATACCTCTTCAGGTGTTGATATGTAAATATTGTTGAATAACCGAGGATAAAATAAGTATATAACTCTTTTTAAAGTTTGTATAAATATATACATAAATGTTTGGACATCTACACGAATTATCAACATAATCAAATATATGTAAAAATAGAAATGTACTGAATATGTCTTTTATTATAATACAATTCATATTTAATGTTTACACCCGTGCATCGTGATCGTCCCGTCGTTCCACCACCCCGGTCTTCCCCACGTTAAACAGTCGGGACCACCCTCTTATTGCCTTATCTAGGCCCTTCCCATAATGGACCATCGAAATCGCCCTCCCATTCCCCTGTTCTGATCTTCACCAATATCAACATCATAACAATTCTCTTATTACACCATCCCGACCTTCGCCACGATAAACAACCGGGAAAGCCCTCTTATTACCCCATCCCGATCTTCCCCACGATAAACAACCAGGAAAGCCCCCTTATTACACCATCCCGACCTTCCCCATGATAAACAACCGGGAAAGCCCTCTTATTACACCATCCCGATCTTCCCCACGATAAACAACCGGGAAAGCCCTCTTATAAAACCATCCCGACCTTCCCCACGATAAACAACCAGGAAAGCCCTCTTATTACACCATCCCGATCTTCCTCACGATAAACAACCGGGAAAGCCCTCTTATTACACCATCCCGACCTTCCCCACGATAAACAACCGGGAAAGCCCTCTTATTACACCATCCCGATCTTCCTCACGATAAACAACCGGGAAAGCCCTCTTATTAAACCATCCAGATCTTCCCCACGATAAACTATCGGACCATCCTATTATTACACCATCCCGATCTTTCCCACGATAAACAACCGGGAAAGCCCTCTTATTACACCATCCCAACCTTCACCTCGATAAACATCAAGAAAACCCTGTTATTAAACCATCCAAATCTTCCCCACGATAAACAATCGGACCATCCTCTTATTACACTATTCTCAACTGGCGTGGTTCCGATTCCCCGGTTGTACATGACAAGGAGTAGGGTCGCCTGTCCGACCTCGTGGGTTTTCTCCCAAAGCGCAAGTCTATTTTTCAAGTAGAATTGAACCATGTTAGTCCCGAAATGACCTAGTTTTTGTGTCGAGTGGACATATTAGGCCCGAAATGATCTAGATTGTGTCGAGTAGACGTTACCCCACCCCAACCACCCTCTCTCTCTCTCCCTCCCTCTCTCTCTTTCTCTCTCTCTCTACGCTAAAATGTCCCTTTCATTGATTATATGTAAAAAGTACAATGTACAAAGTCTTAATGCCGGTAATGATAAAGTCAAAATACCTCTAAGACAAAAGTTAAATGTGAAACGTCAAATGCAATGTGCCAAATGTCAAATGATTTATTGGCAAATGCTGTTTTTGACGCGTTTACATTTTACACTTCCCTCATTATATTTTTTATTTGCGCTCTGCTGTATCACAGTTGTCCTTCACGCTTTCTACATATAGCATCTTCCGCAGAGCATTAATTTTTATACGCAAATAAAGGATATATTTTGTGCCTTATTAATATATACGGAAACGAGACCGAGGTCATCCGGGCACACTATAACCAGGCTTAAAAATCATATGTCAACGAGATACTAACAAACGATGAATCCCAACTGCCAAGGGTGCTTTCACCTGACAAAGGACCTCCGTTTTTCGCCCCAAACGAATAGATGCTGTTCAATGCAAGCCCCGCCCCCCCCCCTCCGTCTTGCACCACTGACAAGGAGAACCAGGCTTAGTTAAATGTCGACGAGATAATAATACAAGATGAGTTCGGTCCTTTGGTACTAAAAGTGTTGGGACGGGTCTTCATTATTTTCTTTGATTTAAAGTTTTAAAATAAAAATAGAATTACCCATTGTTCAGATGCTTAACGAATTGTGCCACGCAGCATCATTGCCACGCATTCAAATAAATACACAATAAGCAACCTAAACAGCTTAACAACGACCATTACAACACGGGTGTAAGGGGGGGGGGGCATGCGGCTTAAATTATAAGGTATAGCATTCAAATAAATAGACAATAGGCAACCCAAACAGCCTAACAACGACCATTACAAGGCGGTTGTAAGGGGCGCGAAAGGGGGGGGGGGGGTCAAGCGCTTTAGGTTATAAGGAACATCGATAAGCCAAATGTTTAGGTTTTGATCAAAGCCCCTAGTCATCCGTCTGTGTGTTTTGTGGTGTGGGTGTAACGATGAAATGGACTATGGTGGCTTTGGTTCAGCATCTCATATTTTCCCATCTGCGTGCAAGCGAATTATTGAATAAAGATTTCACATATTTCATAATGTTATGTTTCAACGGGCCGACAGAATGATTTAAAAAACATTCCTAGTGCATTGGAAATAATGTTTAGTGGTAATTAGCCTTCATAACCTCGAAAGAGTGATTTCCCTTGAGCATAACTCGACAGATTGCAATCTCTACACGAATGAAATCAGTTACATTTTTTTAACCTAACAATGACGCCAACCATAATTTTAACGTTGTTCTCCAGAGCTTGTATAAACTGGCCCTAGGTCTATTGGTAGTATTGTGTCTGTCTTGGTGGGTTTTTTTTGTGATGTCATGGGAACCAACTGTGCTCCATCGTTTGTTAATTTCATCCTCAACAAAATCCTTTTAATAATACACAAAAATTAATTTTTAGTTTTTTAATCCATGGTTTCGTTTGTTGGTCATTATGCTTGCGAAGTTTGGTAACAAATTGAAATGGGGTTTTAACGTCCTACTTTTCTGCATCACGACATAACGTAAATTATGAAGGACATTTTGCTAGGGCCTACACTTATTTCAAATACCAACTTCCAGGGGATATTTACGTGCACGCCAATGTGAACATGGATTTTCTTCCCATCCGAACGACTTGACACTGCCCTTGCCTGGACCTCCGTCTCAGTTCTATACCAGTGGCGAAGGGAAGCCGGGCCGATAAATCCCGAGCGAACCCAAGACCTCCTGGTTAGCTAGCCAGCGTCTTACTGATTGAGCCACCAAGGTTCCCAGTGTAAAGTTTGGGGTTTTCCGCATGGCTAATCAGTAGATCAAGTACAACTTGGTGTTAAGAGATATATTTTAATAGGTAAAATTTGGGCGAATTACTGAGGTAAAATTTTTTCCAGATACAGTTAACCTGGAAAGAGTTCAGATGGGGCCCTATGGACCAGGTTCCCCACCCTACCCCTCTCCCCCAAATAACAGTATATTAAATTCACTTGGTATTCCGTGTTTATGAAAGGTGTAAGTTTTAGCTATTGTGATTGGGCTGGTCGGGGGGGGGGGTATTGTAGCTTATGAAATTGAATGTTATATTTTGTTAAAAAAATGATATGATAAATAGTCATGGACACTTGATATTTTTTGAGAGTATGTTCACAGATGAAGAACTTATCGCCCCAACAGAACCACGGAGCTGCATGTGCGACACGCAATAGCGCCATACACGTGGGAGGAGTTCATTGTCAAATTTGACACTTCAAGGAAGGTTTGATGAAAACTGCCACGTGCTGGTTTATCCTATACATGTTTGCTTTTCTATCGGTTTTTGCATAAGATTTACTGTTTAGCGTATCTTTGCTTTAGTGTGTTACGTTTAATTTGCAATGATACGTCTTCAACATGAAGAACGTCTACGTGCTATTGACATGCTTCAAATGGGTTCTACACAGCGAGCAGTAGCCAACATGCTTAATGTGTCACAGTCTGTGATCAGCAGACTGTGGAACCGGTACCAACAAACACGATGTTGATGATAGACCTCGTTCAGGTCGTCCTATAGCCACTACACAAGTCCACGATCGACACATTCGTACACAGGTCCTGCGAAATCGAGGACAAACGGCCAATCAGCTTGTACCAAGTTACAGGAATTCGAGTTACACCCCAAACGATTAGAGATCGGCTACATGCAGGCTATTTGCACGCGCGAAGACTGGGTGTTGTGCCTCCATCACCTCGCCAGCACGTGGCAAACAGGCGTCAATGGCGTGGGCAGCGTAGAAATTGGGGTAATCGTCGATGGGCGCGTGTAATGTTCTCAGATGAGTCCAGATTTACTTTGGATTTCACCAATAGGTGTGCTCGCGTTTGGAGGCGAGTAAATGAGCGCCATGCTAACGTTAACGTCAGACAGCATGACAAAATCGGGCGTGGGTCTGTTATGGTGTGGGGATGAATCACCATGGCTGGCAGAACGGACTTGCATATTGTTCAAGGAAGGGTCACTGGTGTGTACTACCGTGACCACATACTGGCATCGATAGTTCTGCCCTTTGCTCACCGTGCAGGTCGACGTCGCATCGTTCAAGATGATAATGCCCGTGCCAACCGCGCTGGTGACGTGAATGGCTACCTCCAGCGTCACCATATTGTCCATATGCCTTGGCCAGCCATGAGTCCTGACCTTCCCCCTATAGAGCATATCTGAGACATGTTACGCATGATTGGTGGAGGAATTACTCATTATTAAGACAAAAATCAAAAACGCCCATTTTCACTTTTGACAGAGTTTCTCTTTGCGAGTGAATTAAGACAAAAATCAAAAACGTCCATTTTCACTTTTGACAGTGTATCTCTTTGCTAGTGAAATGGGGTCGTCAGATAAGCCGCCCATATGAACTGTTTATGTTCATGTGTAGTCAATACAGTGGTTACCCTTAATAAAAACAGCAGTGCATTTCCGCAGTTTTGTATTGTTTCTGAATATCCCCTACTTTTTTGAAGAGTATATTTGGGACCTAGAACTTGACACAAATGAGTTGCAACACATATAATAATGTAATATGAATGTATATAAACTGATTTACATTCAATCATTTCTGTTTTTATCGTAATTTCCAATCAGTTATGTTTGGCGATATACGCTAGAAGTCTTAATCGGATGGCAATCTCTGACATCTGGTTACTCCAGTCTACACCGATAGTATTTATTGTGCATGCTCTCCAGATAAGAATATGGGGTCACCGTATGACATGACTTGTGGTATATGTCTAGCCTCGTTCTTTGAGTCCCTTGTTACAAATGACGCTTAAACGCATAATGGTACACGATTCGTGTACCAATGGCAAAATGTTTAATTTATCTTAAACATTGGATATCAGCAGCCTATCTTTTCCAGGTAAGATCATAATATCAATGTTGATTTAAATTGACAATCATTGAGTTAGAGACCTAGCTACTTTAACTGTAAAATACGACTAATTAGATACTGGAACAATAATAACTAATCAATATCTAATGTTTATGCTATGCTATATTTTAATATTATATCTCGTTAATCAGTATCTAATTAGATACTGGAACAATAATAACTCATCAATACCTAATGTTTATACTATTCTATATTTTAACTCGTTAATCAGTATCTAATTAGATACTGGAACAATAATAACTCATCAATATCTAATGTTTATACTATTCTATATTTTATCTCGTTATTCAGTATCTAATTAGATATTGGAACAATAATAACTCATCAATATCCAATTTTTATACTATTCTATATTTTAACTCGTTAAATAGTTCTTTAATTTGTTGGGAGCCTCGGTAGCTCACTAAGTAAGGAGTTGGCTCGCTGACATGGGGGTCCTGTCTTCGACCCCGTTGTTGGCTGAGGAAGATCATGGATTAACCGAGGTGGTTTCCCTTTTCAGTGATGCAGGACTGAGACCTTGGCAAGGGATAACATATAGTTGTTCGGACGGGACGAAAAACTTGTTATATAGAAAGTCAACTTGCCCAATTTTATTGACGATTTGTCATTGTTTATACATACAGTATATAGAGTTACCTTTTTTTAAATATTTACAATGGGGTATAATATTATTTTGTCATTGTTTCATCACATACAGTACATATAGATACCGATTTCTAAATATTTACAATGGTGTACAATATTATTTTGATAATTTCCCACTTAGGAATCTACTTTTATAACCTTTTTGTCTATGATTTACTCAGTATTTTTATCCAACGCAAAAATATTAGACGATAATGAACCTTAGAACAAAAAGTCAAAATTGCTTACTGGTGATGCAGTAGACCTGCTATAAACTCTATAGTTATACTAATAATTCAGAAGTTGGCATAAAAGTAAATATTGATGACAACATCCGATGCCTTCATCCTAGATAAACAATAGTGTCTTGGTTAAATCTTGATTTTTAAACACAAATACTGAAAACATAACTGCCGAGGCTGAACAAGGAAGTTTAGATATCCATTAACGATATAGCAATATTGGTGATGCTGGTATAGATGCAGATCAGGATGCTGGTGAGGATCACTATGCTAATGGTGATCATGATATCGAGGAGTAGGAGGAACATAGCGATGACGGCGATGGTAGTGATGGTGAGGATTAGGATTAGGATGCTGGTGAAGAACACAGCGACGGTGGTGATGATGGTGACGACGAAAGCGAGGAGGTAGTGGAGGAGTTGCACAATGGTGTACATGTATCACAATCATGGAAGTCATAATATTCTTCTGAATCGTAAAGATCTATACAAAATTCATTTGTAGTATAATTTTCAACATCAAAATCGTAGTAATCATCCCCATCGTCCTCATTATCTTCAGTTTCTAAGTTGAAATATTCATCTTCTAATGAATATTTCAATAAGAGGAAATTCTGCACTGTTAATGGTAACTTGAGCTGGGTAACTTTGTCTTGTATGTTTGGTCCCAAACGTTGCCTTATAATTCTCCTACACAAGGACTTTAAGCAAATGTTATTACAAAATAAATGGAATTCTGATTCTTTTGACACTGGTCTAGTTGCCTGTGCGTCATTGTACCTGTACTCATCTTCCATGAAATGTAAAATGGAAACAATGTCGATCCTGTCCGCCCCACTTTCATACAACAATTTTCTATGATCGTTAAGTTGACAAGATAAGAGATACAACATCGAGACAAAGTACATCCTGTTTTGCCTATTCCGTCCAAGATTCTGAAAGCAATAGTTTGCAGCCATTAGGTAACTAATCAGCTTCAAAGCATCCGATAATTCACCAAGATGCATAAACTCCATGGCCACGTCAATCATCTTTTTCCCTGTTTTGTCTGTTATATCTACTCCAAAACCATGGATAATGTATTTACAGAAATTAACATCTGTTATCCGATCGAAGTCAAGATACTTTACCATCGACTTTCCAAACTTATCCAATATCTTACAATCAGCACCGGCTCTGGATAGTTGTTTTACGAGGCCATATTCTCCGAGTTTAGCAGCCAGCATTAAGGCAGTTTGTCCATCTTTGTCCTGTGCATTGACATCTATATCTGAAGACAATATAGCAGCTAACAACCCCGAGTCCCATTCAGTGTAGCAATCACGGTAAATACTTTTTACGAATCCAATAATACAGAGATGTAAGACAGTATGTCCATAAATATTGCTTATATTAGTAATGCATCCATGCTGTAACAAAGCTTGCATATACGATTTGTTGTATAAAATAGCTGCAACCATTAATGGTGTGTTACCCGTAGAATTTATACGGTTCATATCAATCCGCTTATCAGTCAAAACGACATTTAAAAAAGAAAGAACAGGGCAATTCATAGAGGCGAAAAAAAGAGAAAAGTTTGTGAAACGCCTGGCTAAATAATGTAAAATGTTGTCACCGTTTTTATCCAAACCATCAAAATCAACCATATTGGAATCTACCAAATGCTGGAAATAAGCATAAGAGTGTTTCATCACGTGTTTTATTAATTTATTGTCGCAGTCTTGTGTTCTAAATTCCGCACCAAAACATTCCAACAACTTCATTATTTCTATGCTATACTCACCACGTCTGCACATTTGATGCAAACAGTAATAAACAGCAGATCTACCGCGGCCATCTTGTTTGTTAATATCTGCACCATATTGATGAAGAAGTCCAATAAGTTCGGTGTTGCTGTTTTGTACAGCTAACATTAAGGGCGATTTGCCTTTGCTATCGGACAAATTCACGTCACAGTCATTCATTTTTAGCAAAACATCAACAGCATTTAAATCGTCATTTTGTACTGCCAGATACAGAGATGTTTTACCGCGATTATCTTGTTGGTTAATGTCTGCACCATATTGATGAAGAAGTTCCATAAGTTCTGTGTTGCCACTTTGTACAGCTAACATTAAAGGGGATTTTCCTTGGTTATCAGACAAATTCGCGTCACAGGCATCTGTTTTTAACAAAACATCAACAGTACTGTTATTGCCATTTCGTTTTGCAAAATTCAGAGATGTTCTACCGCGGCCATCTTGTTTGTTAACACTAGCACCGTCGCAGCCATTGATTTTTAACAAAATATCGACAGCATTTAAATAGTCGTTTTGTACTGCGAGATATAGAGATGTTCTACCTAGATCATCTTGTTTATTAACGTCAACATTGTGTTTATGAAGAAGCTCAATTAGTTCCAAATTGCCGTATTTTGAAGCTAACATTAAGGGCGATTTTCCTTTGTTATCACACAGATTAACATTACAGCCTTCCATCTTTAACAAAACCTCAACACTGCTGTTATTGCCATTTTTTACTGCGAGATATAGAGATGTTCTACCTCGATATTCTTGTTCATTGACACTAGCACCGTGTTTATGTAGAAGTTGTATAATTCTGATTTCATTTTCTATTGCAGCCAACATAAGTGGTGTGATCCCTTTTCTATCAGCTAAATCCACACAAGAGTCATTTGTTTGTAATAGCATATTTACAGCAAACTCGTTGTTGGATTCCGTAGCGAGATATAACGGGGTTTCACCAAACTTATTTTGTAAATTAATTTGTATTCCTGTGATAATTAATTTCTGTAAAATCACACACGCGTTGGGTTTCGTGACAATGTGGTGGAGAACTGTACATTCATGTTGATCTACTGCATGAACATCAGCACCATGATCTATCAAATATGCCAATACCGATACAAATCCCCTATTGGCAGACATTAACAAGGGGGTCATCATTTCTCTGGAACAAATATTTAAATCCGCCCCTGCTTCAACTAACGCCATTATTAATGGAAGACACGTGGTCTCAGACTGTCCCAATTGTATAGATAAATGTAAAGCTGAAAGACCTTCGACATGTGAAATTTTATTGATCATGTCCTTCACCTTTTGGTGTTTCAACAAAATAGAAACTGTTTCTAAGTTCTGTTTCCTGCAAGCTAACATAAGAATGGATTCACCCTGTTCCGAATTAACACAAAGACTTGGAAATGATACTAAGTATTCCAGTGTTGCTGTTTCATCATTACGAACGGCTTGGAACGATGCACACCAACATCCAGAATCCATCATAGTCTAACATGCAGTAGAAATCTTAACTCTAATGAAATATATGTACGTATTCAGCTCTGTTTAACTGGATTACCTCGGTAAATCTGAAAATAGTTTTATTTCTATTGACTAGACCCGTTTATTGTATCATGCCGAGAGTAGGGTGGGTTGGTGGGGTGATGGGTCATCAAGTATAACGTGAGTCTCCAGGTCATATATTATCTATGGGTTAGATCCCGCTAATGTACGTGACAAGAATTATGATTCATCTGTGATATGGAGGTTGGGTGGCGCAATGGTTAACGCGTGCACAGTGAGTCAAATCGCGTGGTTTCGATTCCCTGCATGTACGTGACAAGGAGAAGGGTCGCTCGTCCAACCTCCCGGGTCCCAGGCCTACGGTTTCCTCCCACTGCTAAAGACCCCCACGGACGAGCGAATTATTGAAATAAAATTGAAGCATATGTTAGTCCCGAAATTACCTATTTTATGTCGAGTGGACGTTCAACCCATCTGCTGTTTGATTTAGGTTGATATGTATGTCAAACTAAGCCACCGTATAAATAGGGAAGTAAATATACATATCCATATACCCCTATATAACGCGATTGTTATTTATACAGAGATCCTAATTGTATTTATATTACACCATTGACTGGCAACCAATGTTCGAGAAAAACTGATTCAATTAAGATATATAAAAAAGGATAAAAGTGTATATACCTTAATCTTAATAGAAGACAAGCCATTCTCGTCGATCATATAAGCAGAGTTTCACATCCAGTATTGTGTTTTTTTAGGTAAGTTACGTCAGTTCACTGGGAAAGCCCGATTATTTTGAAAGGCTTGTTGCGTGGGGTGTTTGTTCTTTTCTATATGGCTATCAATAAAACGTCCTTGACACTCGCTGTGTTTAACTGCATTTTTAAATTAGTGGTTGGGATAAAAAAAAACAATCTCAGTGAATTACGTTCGAAACGACGTATTTATAATATAAGTAATTCTAAGATATTTGGTGTGTGTATAATATCACACGGGCTGTGTGAATTACGTTCGAAACGACGTATTTATAATATAAGTAATTCTAAGATATTTGATGTGTATATAATATCACACGGGCTGTACACACTCTAAGGTTGTGTATATGATACAAAACAGTTAGGTTATTGTTGTGAGACTATTTATTGCAATGTTTAAAATACGAAAAACTAGGCCACTTTCTTTGTCAGTCTCGGAGGTGCTATTCGTGATAATTGAGATCCAGTGGCATTTGTAGTCGATAGGCTAGTCTCCTATCTCTCTGCCGATTATCATTCTCGCTTTGCACTCGTTAACACACCAATCTCTTAAAAAGCTGAAAAACGGCTGACGCTTCTACTTTTAAGTAGATTCAAAAATGGGATTATCCCCCTTTAACCGGCTTCCGGGTCACGTATACGAATGAGATGCGTCATGCATCAAAGATACATTCCCACGAATTTATCGGGTAGTTATTATTTCCAATTAGAAAATGGATTTTTTGGTATATCTGGAAATTAGAGACAACTAATGCTTTTAATAAAATACTGGCTTTCCTGAACCAAAAAGATCAGTGGGGCGTGTACAAGACATTAAAGTGAGACCCCCCCCCCCCCCACCATCAAAACAAAAACCAGTAGCAGTAAGTCACGGTTTTTATTTGTTGATCTTATATTATGTGTTGATCTAATGGAACACCTTATATGTTGATCTAATGGCTAATAATTTAAATTTACTTGCAATGTCCAATACTGTGGATGACATTCAATTAGCGACTTGATCGCTTTAAATTTAAGCACAAGTTCTCTTACGTTGTAAATAAATAACCCACTTGTATACATAACATGTCATTGTCTGCGATATCATATGGGTGGAAGTGGGCGTTAAATAACGCTACTTTACATAATCTCTTTCAGAAATCCTGGAAACGGCAGTTTTAACTCCTGAACTCTTTTGAAAAAGGCCATTAGCCAATCGAAATCCAAAGATGGCGGCTACTTTCAAGCAAGTCGAGTATCGAGCAACGAAATCACATGATTGCGTTACAGTCATTCCATCCTAAAATATAGAACTAAAATTCATTCATGATTGAAAATGAAAAACACCGAACCTATTTCGCTTTGTTTGTTTTGGGGTTTTTTTGTTTCTTTTTTCTTGTATATTTCAACATTTCGTTTCACTTGTCTTCGTTACTCCATGATCTAAAAGGGTTGTTTAAATGAAATGAAACGCCCTACTGTTCTGCTCCGAACTACGGCCTACTCTTATATCGAATTCCAACTGTCAAGGGATCTTTTACGTGCACGCCAATGTGTACACGGGTCCTCGGTTTTTCGTCCCATCCGAACGGCTAGCCAGCTGTCCTTTCCAGGCCCTCCGTCCTGCATCACTGACAAGGGGGAACCACGCCGGAAAATCTGGTTAAACTTTCTCGGCCAATGCAGGGATCGAACACCCGACCGATGTTAAATAATCTGATCTTGTCAAAACACTCACAATATTGCCCACAATAAAGCCATTTGACTGAGATTTTTCAATACATTGCCCAAAATAAAGTTATTTGAATGGGATTATTCAATACAGTTTTTATTATCTATCTTTCAACTTTTATAGCAAGAAGGGACAACTCTTCATCTAAATGTTACATAATATGAGAGAGACAAATGGGGTTTAATGTCCACTCGACACAAACTAGGTCATTTCGGGACAATGGTTTTTCGCTTGCGAGTAGGGGTCTTTATCAGTGGGAGGACCGGGAGAAAACCCACACTTGTCACGCACAACCTGGGATTCGAAGCCACGCCAGTTGACTCAATGACAGGCCGTATGATACAGCGTGCACTTGCTAACCATCCGGCCATCCAACCTCTCTATATAATATGTCTTTAATAAAGTTAAATAAAACATTTCTAAAATCTTGTTACATGTATTTCAATTTTATTTTTTTCAAATTCTTGTTAGAAACACAAAGGAAAAAAACGATAAAAAACATTTAATTTCACTAATTGGTTATACTGGTGACATATCATTGCAATTAATAAAGCAAATGGGGTTTAACGTCCTATTGTTCTGCTCCGACTGGGATAATGAATACGACAATTAATAAAGCAATATTAATAAAACAATTTAGTTTCATAAAATGGTAATGTCTGTTTTTCATGTATGCGTTTTTGCAACGTTTCCGAACGCGTTTTCGGTGGAGAAAAGGCGTTCATGGAAAACGGACCTAATGCTGAAAATATCACTAACTGACAATTTAAAACGGTAAAGGGAACACGGAGAAGAATCTGACCAGGTTGTATTAGGAGCACTGCTTAATAACACATTAACTTAAATATATATTCATGAGATGCTATGTTCTCTACATAAATCATTGAGATACAATATTCCTGTGAATATTGTCATTACAGTTGTGGAGATCTATTTGTTATCGTTTCTTATAATGGAAGTCAAGTCAACTTGCTCCATTCTATGGACGTTTTGTCATTGTTTTATCTCATACAGTACATATAATTACCTATTTCTAAATATTTACAATGGTGTAAAATTTTATTTTGAAAATTTCCCATTACGGATTCCACTTATTATGGATTTTATAAACATTTTGTCGGTGATTAACCTAGTATAATGGGCCTTTGGACAGAAGTGTTTACGGATGATACTGAGACCCAATAAACCCGTCTGTTAATTGCCTTCAATTCTTCTCGTAAGATGGTTGGTCTTAAGACCTCTACGTATGTTTAACAAATAAATCATCATGATGGTGGTGTTTGTTGTAATGTTGATAGCAATATTGGTGATGCTGGTATACATGCAGATGAGGATGCTGGTGAGGAACACTGTGATGATGGTGGTGATGATGATAGTGAGGCGGTGGGGGAAAATGATGTGCATGTATTATGATCATGGAAGTCATACTGATCTTCTGAATCGTAAAGATCTATACAAACTTCGACTGTATATCATATTCCAAATCCATATCATGGTCATAATCGTCATCGTCGTCAGTATCGATGCGGATCAGGGTGCTGGTAAGGAACACTGTGATGATGGTGATAATGGTGACGATGAGGGTGAGGAGGTGGAGGAGGAGTTGGACAATGATGTACATGTATCATAATCATGGAAGTCATAATAATCTTCTGAATCGTAAAGATCTATACAAAATTCGCCTGTATCATATTCCAAATCCATATCATAGTAATCATCGTCATCGTCCTCACTATCTTCCGTTTCTAGGTTGAAATATTTATCTTTTAATGAACAAAATGAATGAAATTCTGATTCTTTGGACATTAATCTAGCTATCTGTGTGTCAACATTGTATCTGTACTCATCTTCCCTAAAAGGTAACTTGGAAACAACCTCGATTCTATCCGCCCCACTTTCATACATCAATTTTCTACGATCGCTAATTCGATCCGATAATAGATCCCACATCGAGAAAAAGTACATCCTGTATTGTCTATTCTGTCCAAGATTCTGAAAGCAATAGTTTCCAGCTATTAGGTAACTAATCAGTTTCAAAGCATCCGATAATTCACCACGATGTATAAATTCCATGACCAAGTCCATCATCTTTTTCCCTGCTTTGTCTGTTATATCCACTCCAAAACCGTGGATAATGTATTTACAGAAATTGACATCTGTTATTCGATAGAAGTCAAGATACTTTACCATCGACTTTCCAAACTTATCCAATATCTTACAATCAGCACCGGCTCTTGATAGTTGTTTTACGAGCACATATTCTCCGAGTTTAGCAGCCAACATTAAGGCAGTTTGCCCGTCTTTGTCCTGTGCATTGACATCTATATCTGAAGATAATATAGCAGCTAACAACCCCGAACCTCACCCAGTGTAGTCGTAAATCAATTTTACGAATCCAATAATACAGAGATGTAAGACAGTATGTCCATAAATATTGCTTATATTGGTACTGCATCCATGTTGTAACAAGGCTTTCATATACGGTTTTTTGTATAAAATAGCTGCAACCATTAATGGTGTGTTACCCATAGAATTTATACGGTTCATATCTATCTGCTGATCAGTCAAAACGATATTTAAAAAAGAAAGATCTGAGCAAGTCATAGAAGCGGACAAAGAAGAAAAGGCCACGGAACATCTGGCTAAATAATGTAAAATATTTTCACCGTTTTTATCCAAACCATCAAAATCAACCATATTGGAATCTACTAAATGCTGGAAATAATCATAAAAGTGTTTCATCACGTGTTTTATTAATTTATTGCCGCGGTTTTGTGTTCTAAATTCCGCACCAAAACATTCCAACAACTTCATTATTTCTATGCCATCCTCTTCATCTCTGCACATTTGATGCAAACAGTAATAAACAGCAGATCTACCGCGGTCATCTTGTTTGTTAACGTCGGCGTTGTGTTGATGAAGAAGTTCCAAAAGTTCTGTGTTGTTGTTTTGTACAGCTAACATTAAGGGCGATTTTCCTTTGTTATCGGACAAATTCACACCACAGCCATTGATGTTTAGCAAAACACCAACAGCATTTAAATCGTCATTTTGTACTGCTAGATATAGAGATGTTCTACCGCGCTTATCTTGTTGGTTAATGTCTGCACCATATTCATGAAACAGTTTCATAAGTTCTGTGTTGCCATTTTGTACAGCTAATATTAAGGGTGGTTTTCCTTTGTTATCAGACAAATTCACGTCACAGCCATCCATGTTTAGCAAAACATCAACAGCCTTTAAATTGTTATTTTCTACTGCGAGATACAGAGATGTTCTACCGAGATCATCTTGTTGATTAACGTCAACTTTGTGTTTATGAAGAAATTCAATTAGTTCCAAATTGCCGTATTGTGAAGCTAACATTAAGGGCGATTTTCCATTGTTATCACACAGATTAACGTTACAGCCTTCTATCTTTAAGAAAACATCAACAGTACTGTTATTGCCATTTCTTACTGCGAGATATAGAGCTGTCCTACCGCGGCCATCTTGTTTGTTGACACTAGCACCTCGTTTGTGTAGAAGTTTTATTATTTTGATTTCATTTTGAACTGCTGCCAAAAGAAGTGGTGTGATTCCTTTTCTGTCAGCTAAATCCACACAAGCGCCATTTGTTTCTAATATCATATTTACAGCATACTCGTTGTTGGATTTCGTAGCTAGATATAACGGGGTTTCACCAAACTTATTTTGTAAATTAATTCGTATTCCTGCAATAATTAATTTGTGTAAAATCACACAGCCATTGGGTTTTGTGACCATGTGGTGGAGAACTGTACATTGATTTTGATCTACTGCATTAACATCCGCACCATGATCTAACAGGTATGCCAAAACTGACAGAAATCCTCTACATGCTGACATACACGAGGGGGGCATCATTGCTCTCGATGAAATATTTACATCAGCCCCTGCTTCCACTAACGCCATTACAAATGGAAGACACGTGATCTCCCATCGTGCAAATTGTATAGACAAATGTAAAGCCGAAAGACCTGCGACGTGTGAAATTTTATTGATGACGTCCTTAACTTTTTGGTGCTTCAATAAAATGGAAACTGTTTCCAAGTTCTGCTTCCTGCAAGCTAACATAAGAATGGTTTCGCCCCATTCCGAATTAACGCAAATATCTGAAAATGATACTAAGCGTCTCAGTTTTTCTGTTTCATCTTTACGAACGGCTTGGAACCATACGCATCGGCATCCAGAATCCATCATTTTCAAGGATAATCCAAATTGCAGAAGAAATCCGAATTCTAGTGAAATATCTGTACGTATTTGGTTCTATTTATGTGGAATACCTCATAAAATCTGAAAATAGTTTTATTTTTATATCTTAATCATGTATTGTAGCATGACGGGAGTGGAGTGGAGGGTCATCGATTCTTCGGATTAAAATAGGGATGTGACAATTACAACGTATTTTCCTGAATATAAATGTGCAGGGATTTTTCCTAGGCGAATTGCGGTCGGGGATCGGCCATTTTCCAAAAAACCAAAATACTACAAAATAATTTTTCATTTTTGAAAATCCAATATGATGGAAATCCAATATGGCGGCAATTTTCCTTCACAAAATGGTGGAAAACGTAATTTTTTTCATCGATTAAGTATAAAATTAGATTTCATATACCGTGTAATATGTCCTTTATAGGGTTACAATATGTTTTACCAATTCCAGTGATCCAATATGGCGGCCACTTGGCGGAAGATTAACCAAACGAATATAAATATATTGGATATACTTTCTAATATTGCCTTTATATAGGTTTGGGATTCAACAAACACGAATTTAATATAATTTTCCGATTCATTGATCCAATATCACTAACCCAGCACACCATTTCGATATGTTTTATCCCATCCCTAGTCATAATTTATCTTTGTATTTATGGGGTAAATCCAGGTACTGTACGTGACAAGAAGTATGGTCGCCAACAGTGATTCAGCCCTGATAAGGAGGGTTTGGTGGCTGAATGGTTAACACGTTGGATCATAAGGTCTGTCATTTAGTCAGGTGGTGTGGTTTCGATTCTCCGCGTGTACGTGACAAGGAGTGAGGTCGCATGTCCAACTTCGTGGGTTTTGTCGGGGTCTTTCCCACTGCTAAAGACACCTACGCGCAAACGAATTATTGAAATAAAATTGAACCATATGTTAGTCCCGAAATAACCTAGTTTGTTTCGAGTGTATGTTAAACCCATTTCTCTCTCCCATCTGTGATATATGTTAGTCTCGTAATGCCCTCCCCTAAACTTGATTCTCCACTAGTCCGTGACAACATTTAGGGTCGCCTGTCCGACCTCGGGGTTTTTCTCCGTTTTTCGTCCACTGCTAAAGACCTCCACGTACAAGCGAATTATTGAAATAAAATTGAACAATATCTTAGTCCGTTAATGACCTAGTTTTTGTCGAGTGGACTTTAAACCATATACTAAGCCACCGCATATACAGGGAAGTAAATGTACATAGGCATATACTACATATAACGTCATTGTTGTTTTACAGAGATCATAATCGTATTAACATTACATCGTTGACTGGCAACCAATGTTCGAGCAAGGCTGATTCAATAAAGATATATAAAAAAAAGGATAAAAGACTATATACCTTCATCTTGATAGAAGACAAGACATTCTGGTCGATTATATAAGCTGAGTTTCACATCCTGTATCGTGTTATTTTAGGTCAGTTACGTCAGTTCTCTTGGAAAGCCCGATTATTTTGAAAAGCTTCTTGTATGGGGTGTTTTTTCTTTTCTCTATGGCTATCAATAAAAAGTCTTTTATCACTCGCCGTGTTTAACTCAGTGAATAACTTTCAGTTTTCTGTGCATAAAGAAATACAAATAAAAATCGCGCGCGGAAATGCGGTGGCCGTCTGCTGGTGGAAAGATACATGGAAATCCGGCCTTATATTGTTGGTGTGTATATAATATTCCCCCTTATACCTCTATGTTTGTACGTGATTTACGTCAACACCATAATGTCTGAAATACGAACGACTAGCCCACAGCCCACTCCCCTTGTCAGTCGAAAAGGTGTTACCCATGACAATGAGACCCCGGAGGATTTGTAGTCGATAGGCTAATCCTTCATCTTTCGACTTTGCACTCGTAAACCCATCATCACAATAATCTCTGAAGAAATCTGGAAAACGGTTTAAACTTCTACTTAGCGTGGAAACGATGTCGACTCTGACAGCCCCATCTTTCGTACAACAGTAGTTTTCCTTGGTCCTTAATTTGGTTTGATATAAGTTCCTCTATCGGGATAAAATACATTCAGTCAAAATGTTCAAAATGAAACAAAATGGGGTTTAACGTCCTACTGTTCTGCTCCAAACTGGGCTAATGAAGACAGGCATACGCCATACAGTGTGTTATGGGAGAAATTTTCCCCGGATAGCGGCACTACGGCCTACTCTTATATCGAATTCCAACTTTCAAGGGATCTTTTACGTGCACGCCAATGTGAACGGGACCTCGGTTTTTCGTCACATCCGAACGACTAGACATCTTCCCTAGTCAGGCTTTCCGTACTGCATCACTGACAATAGGGAGCCACGCCGGAAAATCTGGATGAACTTTCTCGGTCAATGCAGGGATCGAAAACCCGACCTCCGGGCTAGCGAGCCAGCGTCTTACCCACTTAGCCACCGTGATCTCCCAAAATGTTCAAATCAATAGTTTGCAGTTATTAAGTAGTAACCAATCAACTCGAGAACATCCTGTAATGTATCACGCTGCATAAAGTTCATCACTAAGTTCGCCATACTTTAGCAAGTTTGTTCTGTTACATCCACTCCACAGCTACGGATATTGTGCTTACAGAAATTAACATTTGACATTTTACTGAATGAAAGATAAAACACACAGCCTTTCCAAAATTATCAACAATCGGCACCCGCTCTAAAAAGAAATCATGAATATGCCATTTTACAACAAATTCGACAGTAGGACGTTAAACCCCATTTCATTTCATTTCACAAATTCGACAATGGCGACCACTTTCAAGATGGTGAACTATCCGGCAACCAAATCACATGTTTTGCGATAAAATCAGACTAGCCTAAACTACGAAACTTCAAAAGTGATAACAATCTGATTAAAGTAAAACATCTTATTTCGTTTCGTTTTATGTTATATTTCAAAATTTCGTTTTACTACACTAAGATCTGAAAAAGTTGTTACATAAGCTCGTGTCCTGGGTGATGTGAGGAATTCGTCAATCATATGGTCCGTTGAGTCGAGACTGTCTTTTCAGAACACTCAAACATTCGCTCAAAACAAAGTAATATGACGGAGATTTTCAATATATTCATTTTTTATTATCCTTTTTTCAATTATTATAGCAAGAAAGGACAGCTCTTTGTCTAAATATTGCATAATAAATTAATATTGCATAATAAATTAATATTGCATAATAAATTAAAACTCACAAAAATAAAACAAACAAAACAAAATCACAAACATTCAAGCTACCTAACAGATATGTTGATACATTCATTCGATGTACGTAATTTAATAATTATTTGTTTTTCATCTACTCTGAATTGGAGATTAAAAAACTGCCGCTAATGACAACATAGTGTAGCTTTATCCGTTACTCAACAATAGTGCCAACCAGCATCGATGAGAATCTGATATGGCAGAGGTGGTCTTGGACTGGTCCCAAGTCTAGGGGTAATATTAGTTGATATGTTTTGGGTGTTGCTAAATTGTATATCTTATCGAGACCTTCACGTAATTCCCTGCATAATTCGGCACTAAATTCGATTGGCTACTGACCCAGCTGGGAACCTCTCAGATTCCCCGATAGAAAATATCATCGAGAATACCAACTCTCGCACTCTCCAGCGAAAATATTTACCTGTTATAATCGAATTGCAAAGTTCAAGGTTCGTTCAATGTTAAAGTTTACGTGGAGGTCATAATGTTTGATTTGAGTGTGTTTGTGTCACGACCTATAATTGGACAACGCTTTTGTTCACGTGTCTGAGGTAAGGGAGATAGCGTACCTATAAAGTTCGGGAATTTCAGAATAATCTAGCCACAGCTTAATGTTTTAAAACTAGCGGTCGTTACTTTAGGAACATGGTGGTCTTGGACTAGTCCCAAGTCTATGGGTAATTCAGAGGCGTAGCTATGAAATATATATTGGGGGGTCTGCAAATGAAATTATATAAAATGTTGGCAATCTGTGACGCCGGTCGTTGCTTTAGGAACATGGACTTGTACAGGTCACAAGTCTATGGGTAATATTAGTTGATATGTTTTTATTTTGTTCTGCTATAGGTACCAAGTGTGTTCCTCTGCTCATTGATATTTCTATATATCTTAATGTTACATGTATTTCGTTTTAGACAAGTACATGGACTTGTACAGGTCACAAGTCTATGGGTAATATTAGTTGATATGTTTTTATTTTGTTTTGCTATAGGTACCAAGTGTGTTCCTCTGCTCATTGATATTTCTATGTATCTTAATGTTACATGTATTTCGTTTTAGACAAACTGTCGTTAGACAAACAAAGGAAGAAACGACAAAAAACATTTAATTTCACAAACTGGTTATACTGGTGACATATCATTGCAATTAATAAAGCAAACGGGGTTTAAGGTCCCATTGTACTGCTCCGACTGTGATAATGAAGACGACAATTAATAAAGCAATATTAATAAAATAATTTCGTTTCATAAAATGGTAATGTCTGTTTTTCATGTATGCGTTTTTGCAACGTTTCCGAACGTGTTTTCGACCTAAAAAGGCGTACATGGAAAACGGACCTAATGTTGAAAATATCACTAGCTGACAATTTAGAAACGGTAAAGGAAACACAGAGAAGAATCTGAACAGGGTGTATAAGGAGTACTGCTTAACAACAACACCTTGACTTAAATATATATTCAATTGATGCTACGTTCCCTACCAAAATCATTGAGATGCAATATTCCTGCGAACATTGTCATTCTATAGACGTTTTGTCATTGTTTTATCACATACAGTACATATAATTACCTATTTCTAAATATTTACAATGGTGTACAATATTATTTTGATAATTTCCCACTACGGAATCCACTTATTTTGTCCGTGATTAACCCAGTATAATGAGCCTTTGGACAGACGTCTTTACGGGTGATACTGAGACCCAATAAACCCGTCTGTTAATTGCCTTCAATTCTTCTCGTAAGCTGGTTGACATAAAGACTGCTAAGTATGTATAACAGATAAATCATCATGATGGTGGGGATTGTTGTAATGTTGATAGCAATATTGGTGATGCTGGTATACACGCAGATCAGGATGCTGGTGAGGAACACTGTGATGATGGTAGTGGTGGTGATGATGATGATAGTGAGGCCGTGGGGGAAAATGATGTGCATGTATTATGGTCATGGAAGTCATAATGATCTTCTGAATCGTAAAGATCTTTACAAACTTCGTCTCTATATCATATTCCACATCCATATCATAGTCATAATCGTCATCACTATCGATGCGGATCAGGATGTTGGCAAGGTACACTGCAATGATGGTGATAATGGTGACGATGATAGCGAGAAGGTGGAGGAGGAGTTGGACAATGATGTACATGTATCATAGTCATGGAAGTCATAATAATGTTCTGAATCGTAAAGATCCATACAAAATACGTATGGATCATATTGCATGTACATATAACTGTTGTAATCGTCATCACTATCTTCCGTTTCTAAGTCAAAATATTTATCTTCTAATGAACATTTCAACAGAAGGAAATTTTGTACTGTTATTGGTACCTTGACCTGAGAAACTTTTGTCTTGTATGCTTGTTCCTAAATGTTGCCTAATAGTTCTAATACACATTGACTTTAAGCTTAAGCAAATGTTATTACAATATGATTGAAATTCTGATGCTTGGACATTAATCTAGCTGCCTGTGCGTCATTATCATCATTGTCCCCGTACTCACCTTCCATGAAAGGTAACATGGAAACAATGTCAATCTTGTCCGTCCCACTGCCATACAACAGTTTTCTATGATCGTTAATTCGACCAGACAAGAGATCCACCAACGTATCTCGTGTATTATGTCCAAGATTCTGAAAGCAATAGTTTGCATCTAATAGGTAACTAATCAGCTTCAAAGCATCCGATAATGCGCCACTCCGAGTAGACCCCATGGCCACGTTCATCATTGTTTCTCCTCGTTTGTCTGTTATATCCACTCCACAACCACGGATGATGTATTTATAGAACTTAACATCTGGTATTCCAGCGAAGTCAAGATAGTGTGCCATCGACTTTCCAAACTTATCCAAAATCTTACAATTTGCACCGGCTCTACATAGCTGTTTAACGATGTTATAATCTCCGAGTTTAGCAGCCAGCATTAAGGCAGTTTGCCCGTCTTTGTCCTGTGCATCGACATCTATATCTGAAGACAATATGGCAGCTAACAACCCCGAGTTCCATTTATGGTAGTAGTCGTGCTTCGATTTTACGAAACCAATAATACTGAGATGTAAGACAGTATGTCCTTAAATATTCCTTATATTGGTACTGCATCCATGTTGTAACAAAGCATGCATGTAGGGGATGTTGTATAAAATAGTTGCGACCATTAATGGCGTGTTGCCCGTAGAATTTATACGGTTCATATCAATCCGCTTATCAGTTAAAAAGTCCTTTAAAAACGAAAAAGGTGAGTCATCCCTAAAGCCGTAAAAAGAAGAAAAGGTTGTGAAACGCCTGGCTAAATAATGTAAAATGTTATCACCATTTTTATCCAAACCAACAAAATCAACCTTATTGTTAGAATCTACCAAATGCTGGAGATATTTATAAGCGTTTTTCAACACGTGTTTCAGTACTTTATAACCGCGGTTTTGAATTCCGCACCTTGTCTCTTAACGTCGGCGTTGTCTTGATGAAGACGTTCAATAACTTTTGTGTTGCAATTTAGTAAAGCTAAAATTAAGGGCGATTTTCCTTGGTTATCGGACAAATTCACGTCACAGCCTTTCATTTCTAACAAAACATCAACAGCCTTTAAATTATCATTTTGTACTGCGAGATACAGAGCTGTTCTACCGCGATTATTTTGTTTGTTAATATCCACACCATATTGAAGAAGAAATTCGACAGGTTCTGTGTTGCCACGTTGTACAGCTAACATTAAGGGCGATGTTCCATTGTTATCGGACAAATTCACGTCACAGCCACCCATTTTTAACAAAAGATTAACAGCATTTAAATTCTTATGTTGTACTTCGAGATACAGAGATGTTCTACCGCGATTATTTTGTTTGTTAATGTCCGCACCATATTGAAGAAGAAGTTTAATAAGTTCTGTCTTGCTGTTTTGTACAGCTAACATTAAGGGCGATGTCCCTTTGTTATCGGACAAATTCACGTCACGGCCACCCATTTTTAACAAAAGATTAACAGCATTTAAATTGCCATTTTGTACTGCAAGATACAGAGATGTTCTACCGTGATTATTTTTTTTGTTAATGTCTGCACCATATTGATAAACAAAGTCGACAAGTTCCTTCTTCCTCATTTGTAAAGCTAGCATTAAGGAAGATTGTCCTTTGTTATCGAACAAATTCACGTCACAGCCATGCATTTTTAACAAAACATTGACAGGGTTTTTATTGTCATTTTGGATTGCAAAAATCAGAGATGTTCTACCGCGGTCATCTTGTTTGTTGACATTAGCATCGTGTTTGTGTAGAAGTTTTATAACTTTGATTTCATTTTGTATTGCAGCCAACATAAGTGGTGTGATTCCATTTATGTCAGATAAATCCACACAAGAACCATTTGTTTCTAATAGCATATTTACTTCATACTCGTTGTTGGATTTCGTAGCTAGATATAACGTGGTTTCGCCAAACTTATTTTGTAAATCAATTTGCACTCCAGTGAAAATTAATTTCTGGAGAAACAAGTTGGCGTTTGGTTTTGTGAGAACGTGGTGGAGAACTGTAAAATGATTTTGATCTACTGCATAAACATCAGCACCATGATCTATCAACTATGCCAATACCGACATAAATCCTCTACTTGCGGACATTAACGAGGGGGTCATCATTTCTCTGGAAGAAATATTTACATCAGCTCCTGCTTCCACTAACGCCATTACTAATGGAATACACGTGGTTTCAGACTGTCCCAAATGTATCGATAAATGTAAAGCTGAAAAACCTTCGACGTGTGAAATTTTATTGATGATATCCTTGACTTTTTGGTGTTTCAATAAACTGGAAACTGTTTCCTGCAAGCCAACATAAGAATGGTTTCGCGCTGTTCCAGTTCCGAATTATCACAAAGATTTGGAAATGATACTAAGTGCTTCAGTTTTTCTGTTTCATCTTTATGAACGGCATGGAACACGGTACACCAACATCCAGAATCCATCATTCAAAGAATAGTCCAAATTGCAGTAGAACTCTGAACTGTAGTGAAATATGTAAATATTCAGTTCTGCTTGTAACCTCCGACAATCTGAAAATAGTTATATTTTCATATCTTATTGACTAGACTTCGTCATTTATTGTAGCATGGCGGGAGTGGTTTGGTGGGGTGGGTGATCGAGTTTAACGGGAACCTTCAGGTCATAGGTTATCCGTGTATTTATGGGTTAGATCTTCGAGTCATAGGTTTGATTTAGGTCCACATGTATGCCAAAATAAGCGATCGTATATACAGGAAAGTAAATATACACAGCAATACAGCCCATAAAACGCCATTGTTGTTTTACATACCTCCTAATCGTATAAACATTACATCGTTGACTGGCAACCAATGTTCTAGAACGGCTGAATCAATAAAGGTATATATGACATCAATAAAAAGGGATAAAAGATTATATACCTTGATCTTCATAGAAAACAAGTCATTCTGGTCGATCAAAGACCCTGAGTGTCACATCCTGTATCGTGTTATTTTAGGTCATTTACGTCAATTCACTGGGAAAGCCCAATTATTTTGAAAGGCGTGTTGCGCGTTGTATTTCATCTTTACATTCCGGACACCAATAAAAAGTAATGCTTAGGGAAAAAATGATCTCGGTGGATAAAGTTCGAATAGAAGTATTTATAATATACGTAATTGTAAGATAGTCGGCGTGCTAAGGTAGTTGGCTTGTGTAAATAACATACATAAGAGCTGTATACACTCTCAGGCTGTTGGCGTATATATGATATACATTATGGCTCTATTTACAGCCAAATGTTCCTGGCGTGTATATGATATACATAAGTGCTATATACACAATACATAAGGGCTGAATACACTACAGATAAGGGCTGAATACACACTAAGCTAGTCGGCGTGTATACAATATACATTAGGGCGGAATACACTCTAGGTAGTTGGCGTGTATATAATATACATAAGGGATGTTTACACTTTAGTCTAACCTGACCTGAATCCCAAACAATCAATCACTCAGTCGTCGCGGGGTATATGGGTTGGAATGCTATATAAATAATTAATTAGACAAGATCATTATCAACTTCCGGTACCATCGGATGGCTGCGATACAAGTAGATTTAATTAAGATTTTCGCACGATGCGGTTACCGTAAAAATGGATAAAACTGTTCATTATCGTAACAACGGTAGTGATGACAAACCAGGGTAGGTTATAATTGTATCCAATAACAGAACACAATTTTTATGGGAAACAATCACTGGTTTTATTCTAATAGCACGACGTTACGACAAGTATCCTCTTATCGTTATCCTCTTATCGCTTGATAACGATAAGAGGATACTTGTCGAAACGTCGTGCTATTAGAATAAAACTATTGATTGTTTCCAATAAAAATTGTGTTCTGTTATTGTGTACCCCAATCACTAAATGCCACTTAAAGATTATATAATTGTATCGTCGATGTAATTTGAATAACATTTCCAGCATATTCTTTCTTTATAATCTTTTTCTCAAATATTATAGCGAGAACAGTAAGCTCTTACCTAATACCGCTTTAAAGAAAATGTAAAATTGGTGTTTTATGTAATCTCGCGCTCTTTATTTTGCTAACTATATGAAAGAGGTTTCACTTTAATCCCTTCGAGTGCCTGTGATTATTATTTGTCAATGCAGCTGCAACAGTCTGATAGGATGGTTGGAATTCAGGTCGGCATAGAGTGCGATTTCGGGTGCAAAACGATTGGACAACTTTGAATGTGCTCAATTGACGGGCTACAATAGCAGAAAAAAGCATTTGCGGTGGTAACATTTTCAAAACATTTTCGGGAAGCGCGAGGGCCCCATAGCTACCTAACAGATATGTTGATACATTCATTCGATGTACGTAATTTAATAATTATTTGTTTTTCATCTACTCTGAATTGGAGATTAAAAAACTGCCGCTAATGACAACATAGTGTAGCTTTATCCGTTACTCAACAATAGTGCCAACCAGCATCGATGAGAATCTGATATGGCAGAGGTGGTCTTGGACTGGTCCCAAGTCTAGGGGTAATATTAGTTGATATGTTTTGGGTGTTGCTAAATTGTATATCTTATCGAGACCTTCACGTAATTCCCTGCATAATTCGGCACTAAATTCGATTGGCTACTGACCCAGCTGGGAACCTCTCAGATTCCCCGATAGAAAATATCATCGAGAATACCAACTCTCGCACTCTCCAGCGAAAATATTTACCTGTTATAATCGAATTGCAAAGTTCAAGGTTCGTTCAATGTTAAAGTTTACGTGGAGGTCATAATGTTTGATTTGAGTGTGTTTGTGTCACGACCTATAATTGGACAACGCTTTTGTTCACGTGTCTGAGGTAAGGGAGATAGCGTACCTATAAAGTTCGGGAATTTCAGAATAATCTAGCCACAGCTTAATGTTTTAAAACTAGCGGTCGTTACTTTAGGAACATGGTGGTCTTGGACTAGTCCCAAGTCTATGGGTAATTCAGAGGCGTAGCTATGAAATATATATTGGGGGGTCTGCAAATGAAATTATATAAAATGTTGGCAATCTGTGACGCCGGTCGTTGCTTTAGGAACATGGACTTGTACAGGTCACAAGTCTATGGGTAATATTAGTTGATATGTTTTTATTTTGTTCTGCTATAGGTACCAAGTGTGTTCCTCTGCTCATTGATATTTCTATATATCTTAATGTTACATGTATTTCGTTTTAGACAAGTACATGGACTTGTACAGGTCACAAGTCTATGGGTAATATTAGTTGATATGTTTTTATTTTGTTTTGCTATAGGTACCAAGTGTGTTCCTCTGCTCATTGATATTTCTATGTATCTTAATGTTACATGTATTTCGTTTTAGACAAACTGTCGTTAGACAAACAAAGGAAGAAACGACAAAAAACATTTAATTTCACAAACTGGTTATACTGGTGACATATCATTGCAATTAATAAAGCAAACGGGGTTTAAGGTCCCATTGTACTGCTCCGACTGTGATAATGAAGACGACAATTAATAAAGCAATATTAATAAAATAATTTCGTTTCATAAAATGGTAATGTCTGTTTTTCATGTATGCGTTTTTGCAACGTTTCCGAACGTGTTTTCGACCTAAAAAGGCGTACATGGAAAACGGACCTAATGTTGAAAATATCACTAGCTGACAATTTAGAAACGGTAAAGGAAACACAGAGAAGAATCTGAACAGGGTGTATAAGGAGTACTGCTTAACAACAACACCTTGACTTAAATATATATTCAATTGATGCTACGTTCCCTACCAAAATCATTGAGATGCAATATTCCTGCGAACATTGTCATTCTATAGACGTTTTGTCATTGTTTTATCACATACAGTACATATAATTACCTATTTCTAAATATTTACAATGGTGTACAATATTATTTTGATAATTTCCCACTACGGAATCCACTTATTTTGTCCGTGATTAACCCAGTATAATGAGCCTTTGGACAGACGTCTTTACGGGTGATACTGAGACCCAATAAACCCGTCTGTTAATTGCCTTCAATTCTTCTCGTAAGCTGGTTGACATAAAGACTGCTAAGTATGTATAACAGATAAATCATCATGATGGTGGGGATTGTTGTAATGTTGATAGCAATATTGGTGATGCTGGTATACACGCAGATCAGGATGCTGGTGAGGAACACTGTGATGATGGTAGTGGTGGTGATGATGATGATAGTGAGGCCGTGGGGGAAAATGATGTGCATGTATTATGGTCATGGAAGTCATAATGATCTTCTGAATCGTAAAGATCTTTACAAACTTCGTCTCTATATCATATTCCACATCCATATCATAGTCATAATCGTCATCACTATCGATGCGGATCAGGATGTTGGCAAGGTACACTGCAATGATGGTGATAATGGTGACGATGATAGCGAGAAGGTGGAGGAGGAGTTGGACAATGATGTACATGTATCATAGTCATGGAAGTCATAATAATGTTCTGAATCGTAAAGATCCATACAAAATACGTATGGATCATATTGCATGTACATATAACTGTTGTAATCGTCATCACTATCTTCCGTTTCTAAGTCAAAATATTTATCTTCTAATGAACATTTCAACAGAAGGAAATTTTGTACTGTTATTGGTACCTTGACCTGAGAAACTTTTGTCTTGTATGCTTGTTCCTAAATGTTGCCTAATAGTTCTAATACACATTGACTTTAAGCTTAAGCAAATGTTATTACAATATGATTGAAATTCTGATGCTTGGACATTAATCTAGCTGCCTGTGCGTCATTATCATCATTGTCCCCGTACTCACCTTCCATGAAAGGTAACATGGAAACAATGTCAATCTTGTCCGTCCCACTGCCATACAACAGTTTTCTATGATCGTTAATTCGACCAGACAAGAGATCCACCAACGTATCTCGTGTATTATGTCCAAGATTCTGAAAGCAATAGTTTGCATCTAATAGGTAACTAATCAGCTTCAAAGCATCCGATAATGCGCCACTCCGAGTAGACCCCATGGCCACGTTCATCATTGTTTCTCCTCGTTTGTCTGTTATATCCACTCCACAACCACGGATGATGTATTTATAGAACTTAACATCTGGTATTCCAGCGAAGTCAAGATAGTGTGCCATCGACTTTCCAAACTTATCCAAAATCTTACAATTTGCACCGGCTCTACATAGCTGTTTAACGATGTTATAATCTCCGAGTTTAGCAGCCAGCATTAAGGCAGTTTGCCCGTCTTTGTCCTGTGCATCGACATCTATATCTGAAGACAATATGGCAGCTAACAACCCCGAGTTCCATTTATGGTAGTAGTCGTGCTTCGATTTTACGAAACCAATAATACTGAGATGTAAGACAGTATGTCCTTAAATATTCCTTATATTGGTACTGCATCCATGTTGTAACAAAGCATGCATGTAGGGGATGTTGTATAAAATAGTTGCGACCATTAATGGCGTGTTGCCCGTAGAATTTATACGGTTCATATCAATCCGCTTATCAGTTAAAAAGTCCTTTAAAAACGAAAAAGGTGAGTCATCCCTAAAGCCGTAAAAAGAAGAAAAGGTTGTGAAACGCCTGGCTAAATAATGTAAAATGTTATCACCATTTTTATCCAAACCAACAAAATCAACCTTATTGTTAGAATCTACCAAATGCTGGAGATATTTATAAGCGTTTTTCAACACGTGTTTCAGTACTTTATAACCGCGGTTTTGAATTCCGCACCTTGTCTCTTAACGTCGGCGTTGTCTTGATGAAGACGTTCAATAACTTTTGTGTTGCAATTTAGTAAAGCTAAAATTAAGGGCGATTTTCCTTGGTTATCGGACAAATTCACGTCACAGCCTTTCATTTCTAACAAAACATCAACAGCCTTTAAATTATCATTTTGTACTGCGAGATACAGAGCTGTTCTACCGCGATTATTTTGTTTGTTAATATCCACACCATATTGAAGAAGAAATTCGACAGGTTCTGTGTTGCCACGTTGTACAGCTAACATTAAGGGCGATGTTCCATTGTTATCGGACAAATTCACGTCACAGCCACCCATTTTTAACAAAAGATTAACAGCATTTAAATTCTTATGTTGTACTTCGAGATACAGAGATGTTCTACCGCGATTATTTTGTTTGTTAATGTCCGCACCATATTGAAGAAGAAGTTTAATAAGTTCTGTCTTGCTGTTTTGTACAGCTAACATTAAGGGCGATGTCCCTTTGTTATCGGACAAATTCACGTCACGGCCACCCATTTTTAACAAAAGATTAACAGCATTTAAATTGCCATTTTGTACTGCAAGATACAGAGATGTTCTACCGTGATTATTTTTTTTGTTAATGTCTGCACCATATTGATAAACAAAGTCGACAAGTTCCTTCTTCCTCATTTGTAAAGCTAGCATTAAGGAAGATTGTCCTTTGTTATCGAACAAATTCACGTCACAGCCATGCATTTTTAACAAAACATTGACAGGGTTTTTATTGTCATTTTGGATTGCAAAAATCAGAGATGTTCTACCGCGGTCATCTTGTTTGTTGACATTAGCATCGTGTTTGTGTAGAAGTTTTATAACTTTGATTTCATTTTGTATTGCAGCCAACATAAGTGGTGTGATTCCATTTATGTCAGATAAATCCACACAAGAACCATTTGTTTCTAATAGCATATTTACTTCATACTCGTTGTTGGATTTCGTAGCTAGATATAACGTGGTTTCGCCAAACTTATTTTGTAAATCAATTTGCACTCCAGTGAAAATTAATTTCTGGAGAAACAAGTTGGCGTTTGGTTTTGTGAGAACGTGGTGGAGAACTGTAAAATGATTTTGATCTACTGCATAAACATCAGCACCATGATCTATCAACTATGCCAATACCGACATAAATCCTCTACTTGCGGACATTAACGAGGGGGTCATCATTTCTCTGGAAGAAATATTTACATCAGCTCCTGCTTCCACTAACGCCATTACTAATGGAATACACGTGGTTTCAGACTGTCCCAAATGTATCGATAAATGTAAAGCTGAAAAACCTTCGACGTGTGAAATTTTATTGATGATATCCTTGACTTTTTGGTGTTTCAATAAACTGGAAACTGTTTCCTGCAAGCCAACATAAGAATGGTTTCGCGCTGTTCCAGTTCCGAATTATCACAAAGATTTGGAAATGATACTAAGTGCTTCAGTTTTTCTGTTTCATCTTTATGAACGGCATGGAACACGGTACACCAACATCCAGAATCCATCATTCAAAGAATAGTCCAAATTGCAGTAGAACTCTGAACTGTAGTGAAATATGTAAATATTCAGTTCTGCTTGTAACCTCCGACAATCTGAAAATAGTTATATTTTCATATCTTATTGACTAGACTTCGTCATTTATTGTAGCATGGCGGGAGTGGTTTGGTGGGGTGGGTGATCGAGTTTAACGGGAACCTTCAGGTCATAGGTTATCCGTGTATTTATGGGTTAGATCTTCGAGTCATAGGTTTGATTTAGGTCCACATGTATGCCAAAATAAGCGATCGTATATACAGGAAAGTAAATATACACAGCAATACAGCCCATAAAACGCCATTGTTGTTTTACATACCTCCTAATCGTATAAACATTACATCGTTGACTGGCAACCAATGTTCTAGAACGGCTGAATCAATAAAGGTATATATGACATCAATAAAAAGGGATAAAAGATTATATACCTTGATCTTCATAGAAAACAAGTCATTCTGGTCGATCAAAGACCCTGAGTGTCACATCCTGTATCGTGTTATTTTAGGTCATTTACGTCAATTCACTGGGAAAGCCCAATTATTTTGAAAGGCGTGTTGCGCGTTGTATTTCATCTTTACATTCCGGACACCAATAAAAAGTAATGCTTAGGGAAAAAATGATCTCGGTGGATAAAGTTCGAATAGAAGTATTTATAATATACGTAATTGTAAGATAGTCGGCGTGCTAAGGTAGTTGGCTTGTGTAAATAACATACATAAGAGCTGTATACACTCTCAGGCTGTTGGCGTATATATGATATACATTATGGCTCTATTTACAGCCAAATGTTCCTGGCGTGTATATGATATACATAAGTGCTATATACACAATACATAAGGGCTGAATACACTACAGATAAGGGCTGAATACACACTAAGCTAGTCGGCGTGTATACAATATACATTAGGGCGGAATACACTCTAGGTAGTTGGCGTGTATATAATATACATAAGGGATGTTTACACTTTAGTCTAACCTGACCTGAATCCCAAACAATCAATCACTCAGTCGTCGCGGGGTATATGGGTTGGAATGCTATATAAATAATTAATTAGACAAGATCATTATCAACTTCCGGTACCATCGGATGGCTGCGATACAAGTAGATTTAATTAAGATTTTCGCACGATGCGGTTACCGTAAAAATGGATAAAACTGTTCATTATCGTAACAACGGTAGTGATGACAAACCAGGGTAGGTTATAATTGTATCCAATAACAGAACACAATTTTTATGGGAAACAATCACTGGTTTTATTCTAATAGCACGACGTTACGACAAGTATCCTCTTATCGTTATCCTCTTATCGCTTGATAACGATAAGAGGATACTTGTCGAAACGTCGTGCTATTAGAATAAAACTATTGATTGTTTCCAATAAAAATTGTGTTCTGTTATTGTGTACCCCAATCACTAAATGCCACTTAAAGATTATATAATTGTATCGTCGATGTAATTTGAATAACATTTCCAGCATATTCTTTCTTTATAATCTTTTTCTCAAATATTATAGCGAGAACAGTAAGCTCTTACCTAATACCGCTTTAAAGAAAATGTAAAATTGGTGTTTTATGTAATCTCGCGCTCTTTATTTTGCTAACTATATGAAAGAGGTTTCACTTTAATCCCTTCGAGTGCCTGTGATTATTATTTGTCAATGCAGCTGCAACAGTCTGATAGGATGGTTGGAATTCAGGTCGGCATAGAGTGCGATTTCGGGTGCAAAACGATTGGACAACTTTGAATGTGCTCAATTGACGGGCTACAATAGCAGAAAAAAGCATTTGCGGTGGTAACATTTTCAAAACATTTTCGGGAAGCGCGAGGGCCCCATACCCCGCAACCATTGATTGGTTGTTTGGGATTTGGAATTCAGGTAAGTAGCCTAAGGTAGACTATGTTGGACCACATTGAACTTGCTGTATTCAAGTTTGCGGCAGTTAAATTTTTAAAATTTTCCCCCAAAGGTCCATCTCCGGTGACTGTAAACGATTGATTGGTTGATTGGAATTCGAGTCAGTCACGTGAGTTAGGCTAGACCACTTTGAAGTTGCTGTATACACACTGCCTGGAAAAGCAGGACAACAATTTTGCGGCCGTCAAATTTTCATAAAATTTCTAGGGGGTGAGGGGGGTAGCGGTACTTTACTCGCCTGTCGCAGACGACCGGCACCGCCGTCTGTAATCCAGATTTTTTTCGGGCATTACAGGTTCTACACCCCCTCCTCCTCCCCATTCACCGAGCCCGTACGCCTCTGCATCACGGGACCATTTCATGTTATTACTTTATCTGATATCTCTAGATTATCTCTGTAAGAGGACACCGGTGAAACGTCCTTCATAAAAGGATTCTGTTCATTAAACAATTAAAAAAATCACGTCATAATCCAAATGTTTAATAATAATGAATAATACCATCCATATATTCATCGTTGATGTTATGCATACGTATACAATTTCACACCGTCTTCTTGATATTATACATTATTATTGCCATACTTATTCAACAAGGAAGTTACTCAAATAAAAGGTCTGACTATTAATTTTATTCGTGCAAACCAGTGAGGTGTTACGATAGACATAGAAGATATCCATACAACCGTCTAAATGCTAGGTTCCCACTATCAAGATTCGCGCCAGGAAAAAGCCTTTGCGCCCGTTAAATTTTCCAAATTTGCCTCTCGCAAATGACCAGCACCGCCGTCTGTAACTCGCAGTTTTTTCAGTCATTTCAGGTTACGCCCCTTACAATCATCGAGCCCGTACGCCTATGAATGGGACATACTTCAGCCAGTACTGTATTTATGGTGTGTCAAAACAAATTATAAAGTATATAGGTCGTAATTTAAGGCATTTTGAATCTCTTGCAAACTAAAATATTGTAAAAGTTGAATAGTCTTAAAGGAATATCATTTTAATATTGATTTAATATTGACAACATTTGGCATCGTGTGTAGATGATATAAACAAGTCAGTATCATCTATAATGTTAGGTAAATTTATTTGTTGGGCCTCTATTTAATCCGACTGAATCGATGTCGGTAAGCAATAATACTAACAATAATAATGTACATTTGTAGAGAGCCAAATCCATCCAAAAGTAGTTCTATACTCAGTAAACAGAACATATAATACTAATAGCATTCCAGAAATAAGTGAGTCTTCAGCTGTGATTTGAAAGTAGTCAAAGTTTCACTGTTTTTGGATCTTTAGCAGTAAATCATTCCACACTAAAACTTCTATCATCAAAATGTTTCAGTTTTGACTTTGGAACGACAAGAGTGTTCTGGTTATAAGATCTCATGGACCGATTTGGTTGCTTTAGTGTTAGTAGTTCGGGATATGATAATTTGTTCGTGGTTTAGTTTTCTTAATTAAATGAATAATCAATTCGAGTATATTTTAGCGTGAATTAAGTCGTAAAATGGTAAATTTTGTCCAAAAAATACACGATCTGAGTCTCGATTTAATTTTCAGCAGTGGCTCTCATCGGGGTTTTACGGTGTGGTTTCCCTTGTAAGTGGTGCATAACGGAAGACCTGAAAAGGAACAGTGTCTAGTCGTTTGGCTGGAACGAAGAATACGACCCATTGTACACATCGGCGTGACAGTTGGATTCTAAATAAAAGTATGTCATAGCGCCGCTGTCCGGGCAAAATTCCCCTTATAGTACACTGTATCGCGTATGTAACAACTTAAAATAAAATCTTCCTGTGGCTAAAAGTGGGTTTAAATGTACAGGGGCACAGGAAAGTCAGTGACGCATGGATTTTGAAACATTCGAAAGAACTTCTGGAAAATCTAAATACTCGACCACAATCTCGCTTTTCGTAAGTCAAAACATTTCCGCCCTAACCCCATAAACTCTTACCAGTTAGATTTTATACAAATTCTCGTTTAGATAATAAATAAATAACATCATTTAATAATACATAAAAAGTTGGGGCCTTGATTTCCTCGTGAGTCGAAAATGTGAGAACATAATGGATTTTGAAACATTCGAAAGAACTTCTGGAAAATCTAAATATTCGACCACATTCTCGCTTTTCGTAACTCAAAACATTTCCTCCCTAACCCCTTACATTCTTACTAGTTAGATTGTATACAAATTGTGAGACCCCCCCCCCCCCACGCCCGAGCCCAATATGCAGTCATTTGAATATATGTTACAAGTCCCTGTGAAAGTCCGATGCATAAGGGATGCGGGGATTTGTCTGAGAAAACGGTAATCGAGCAGCCGAGTGAAGCGCGCGAAATGGCGATGTAATGCTGGTGTGCCGGCGGTTAGCATATCGTTCTACTAGAATGTCAATTATGATGTAAGTATATTGTACTGTAGTTTACTGATTTTTACTGGTACGTACCTATGTCGAAGTCAAGCTTGGGTGCTAGCGGTTAGTTATTGCACACTGTCCTGAGATGTAGGCATATAAAACGTCGTGTGAAAGATGTGAATTCTACTATATATAGTTCAAAATCAATAGCAAGTGCATTGTAAAGGTGACATTTTATTATTAACCAAATAAACTTTATTATATACTTTATGTTATAGACTTAGCTTCAAGAAATAATAACATAGGTCACTGATAGATAGCGATAACTTAGACTGATCCCTTATTGACCACTCATTTTGGATTTAAAGAACTCTCTGTTTTTAGTTCTTGGCATGTCCAACTCCACGGCCAGGGGCGGGACACAAACTTTTGTTAAGATAATAAAAAAAATAACATCATTTATTAACATCACAATTAGTTATAGTAATAATACATAAAAAGTTGGGGCCTTGATTACCTCGTGAGTCGAAAATGTGAGAACATAATGAGCCTTTGGAAATAAGTGTGCTTAAGCACAAAGCCCCGTTGGCCCGGGAGGGGTAGGGACATCTTCCTTCCTAAAAATCCTACTAAAACGAGATAAATGGTGTACAACATTATTTTGATCATATCCCACAAAGGAATTCACTCTTTATGGATTTTATAAACGTTTTGTCTGTGATTAACCCAATATATTGGGCCTTTGGCCAGAAGTCTTTACGGGTGATACTGAGACCCAAAAAACCCGTCGGTACGATAAAAAAAAGTCTCGATTATCCATTTTTTGGTTTAATCATGAATTGGCGTTAGGCAGCAGATCGGATCCTAATCCAGTAAATGTCGCAGACTAGCGATGACATTGAGAGTTGATTATGGTTTGAATAAGTTAATTGATAATTTAGATAACATTTTAGGCCTAAAGAAAGACCTGCAATGGGCAGATTTACCTCTTGCATAATGTATGTTGTAATGTTGATAGCAATATTGGTGATGCTGGTATCGATGCGGATCAGGATGCTGGTGAGGAACACTGTGATGATGGTGATAATGGTAACGATGATAGTGAGGAAGTGGAGGAGGAGTTGGAAAATGATGTACATGTATCACAATCATTGAACTCATAATAATCTTCTGAGTCGTAAAGATCTATACAAAATTCGTCTACATCATAGTCCACATCCATATCATAGTCCTCATCGTCATCGTCGTCACTATCTTCCGTTTCTAGATTGAAATATTTATCTTCTAATGAACCTTTCAATAGAAGGAAATTCTGTACTGTTAATGGTACCTTGAGCTGGGTAACTTTGTCTTGTATGTTTGATCCTAAATGTTGCCTAATAATTCTCCTACACAATGACTTTAAGCAGATATTATTACAAAATGAATGCAATTCTGATTCTTGGGACATTAATCTAGTTATCTGTGCGTCCGTATCATCATTGTACTCGTACTCATCTTCCACGAAAGGTAACTTGTAAACAATGTCGATCTTGTCCGCCCCACTTTGATACAACAGATTTCTATAATCGTTAGTTCGACTAGATAAAACATCCTCGGTTGTGATAGAATCCATCCTGTTTCGTCTATTCTGTCCAAGATTCTGAAAGCTATAGTTGGCAGCTATTAGGTAACTAATCAAATTGAAAGCCCCCGATAAATACTCACGGTCAATAAACTTCATGGCCATGTCCATCATCGTTTTTCCTCTTTTGTCTGTTATATTAACTCCAAAATTATGAATAATGTATTTACAGAACTTAATATCTGTTATCCGATAGAAGTCAAGATAGTTTACCATCGACTTTCCAAACTTATCCAAAATCTTGCAATCGGCATGGGCTCTACACAGCTGTTTTACGAGTTTATACTCTCCAAGTTTCGCAGCCAGCATTAAGGCAGTTTGTCCATCATTGTCCTGTACATTGACATCGATATCTTTAGACAATATAGCAGCTGACCACCCAAAGTCCCATTCATGGTAGTTGTAGCTGTTGCAGTTCAATTTAACGAAGCCAATAATACTGAGATGTAAGACAGTATGCCCGTAAATATTCCTTATATTGGTACTACATCCATGTTGTAACAAGGCTTGCATATACGGGATGTGGTATAAAATAGCTGCAACCATTAATGGTGTGTTACTCGTAGAATTTATACGGTTCATATCAATCTGCGGATCAGTCAAAACGACATTTAAAAACAAAAGAGCTGAGCAAGTCATAGAAGCGGAAAAAGAAGAAAAGGCCATAAAACATCTGGCTAAATAATGTAAAATGTTATCACCATTTTTATCCAAACCATGAAAATCAAACATATTGGAACCTACCAAGTGTAAAAAATAATCATAAGAGTGTTTCAACACGTGTTTTATTAATTTATTGCCGCGGTTTTGTGTTCTAAATTCCGCACCAAAACATTCCAACAACTTCATTATTTCTATACAGTTTGTCATCCCTAAATGCCCACCTCTGCATACTGAATGCAAACAGTAATAAACAGCAGATCTACCGAGGCCATCTTGTTTGTTAACGTCCGCGTTGTGTTGATAAAGAAGCACCATAAGTTCTGTGTTGTTATTTTGTACAGCTAACATTAAGGGCGATTTGCCTTTGTTATCGGTCAGATTCACGTCACAGCCATCCATTTTTAACAAAACATCAACAGTTTTTAAATTGTCTTTTTGTACTGCCAGATACGTAGATGATCTACCACGGCCATCTTGTTTGTTAACGTCTGCACCATATTGATAAAGAAGTTCAATAAGTTCTATGTTGCTGTTTTGTACAGCTAACATTAAGGGCGATTTTCCTTTGTTATCGGAGAAATTCACATCACAGCCATCCATTTTTAGCAAAACATCAATAGCATTTAAACTGTCGTTTTGTACTGCCAGATATAGAGATGTTTTACCGCGATTATCTTGTTGGTTAATGTCTGCACCATATTGTTGAAGAAGTTTCATAAGTTCTGTGTTGCCATTCTTTACAGCTAACATTAAAGATGATTTTCCGTGGTTATCAGACAAATTCAAGTCACAGGCATTCGTTTTTAACAAAACATCAACAGTGCTGTTATTGCCATTGCGTATTGCAAAATTCAGAGATGTTTTACCGCGGCCATTTTGTTTGTTGACACTAGCACCGTGTTTGTGTAGAAGTTTAATAATTTTGATTTCATTTTGTATTGCAGCCAACATAAGTGGTGTGATCCCTTTTCTGTCAGTAAAATCCACACAAGAGTCATTTGTTTCTAATAGCATATTTACAGCACACTCGTTGTTGGATTTCGTAGCTAGATATAACGGGGTTTCACCAAACTTATTTTGTAAATTAATTTGCAGTCCAGCCAAAATTAATTTCTGGAGAAACAAATTGGCATTTGGTTTTGTGACGATGTGGTGGAGAACTGTACATTGATTTTGATCTACTGCATGAACATCAGCACCATGATCTATCAAGTATGCCAATACCGACATAAATCCTCTACTTGCGGACATTAACGAGGGAGTCATCATTTCTGTGGAAAAGATATTTACATCAGCCCCTGCTTCAACTAACGCCATTACAAATGGAAGACACGTGGTCTCAGACAATCCCAAATGTATACATAAATGTAAAGCTGAAAGACCTTTGCCACGTGAAATTTTATTGATGATGTCCTTCACTTTTTGGTGTTTCAACAAAATAGAAACTGTTTCTAAGTTCTGCTTCCTGCAAGCTAACATAAGAATGGTTTCACCCTGTTCCGAATTAACACAAAGACTTGGAAATGATACTAAGTATTTCAGTGTTGCTGTTTCATCATTACGAACGGCTTGGAACGAGGCACACCAACATCCAGAATCCATCATTTCCAAGGATAATCAAAAATGCAGTATAAGTATAAATCGGAACACTAGTGGAATATTTGTACGTAATGGGTTCTGTTTAACTGGATTACCTCCTACAACCTGAAAATAGTTTTAATTTCATATCTTATAATATTGACTAGACTTAGTCATTTATTGTAACATGGCGGGTGGGCGTGATGGGTCATTCGGTATATCGGGAACCTTTATATCATAGGTTATCTATGTATTTGTTGGTTCGATCCAAGCAGTATGGTCGCCAACAATGCCTCATATGTGATACATGTTAATCTCCTCTCTCTCTCTCTCTATCCCTCTCAAATTAAAGTTTGAATGACGCCACCTGTTTGAATCAGGTCGACATGTATGCTAAACTACGCCACTGTATATATAGGGAAGTATATATACATCGCCATTGTTGTTTTACATACATCCTAATGGTATTGAAATTGTACCGTTGACTGACAACCAATGTTCGAGAGAGGCTGAATCAATTAAGGTATATATAATACCAATAGAAAGGGATAAAATAGTATATACCTTGATTTTGCTAAAAGACAAGCCATTCTGTTCGATGAAAGAGGCTGACTGTCACATCCTGTATCATGTTATTTTAGTAAGTTCACTGGGAAAGCCCAATTATTTTGAAAGGCGTGTTGCGCGTTGTATTTCATCTTTTCATTCGGGACACCAATAAAAGATAATTTACAGCTCGTCGAGTTCAACTGCGCTTTTATACGCTCACATTTTCATGTGGAGGTATATTGGCGTCGCCCCTGTCCGTCCGCGCGTCAGTCCGTCCACAATTTGTTTGTGGACAATCTACAGGTCACACCTTTTTTCCGATTTTGACGAAACTTGAAATATAGGTCTATCTCTCAACGATCTCGGATCCTTTCGATATTGGCATGTATCGGACCATAACTTCATGGATAATGGCCTCTTTTTGTACGAACAATCGCGTTTTTAACTTGTGGACACACTAGAGGTCACAATTTTCATCTGATTTTGATGAAACGAAACTTGAAATGCATGTTTATAACCCAAAGGTCTTGGTTCCTTTCGATATTCACGCAATTCGGACTGTCACTTCCTGAATTATGGCCACTGATTGTACGAAAATCACGTTTTTAGCTTGTGGTCCCTCTAGAGGTCACAATTATTATCCGATTTACAAAAAATTTCCGAATATATCACCGTTACACCGGAATGTTGGTCAAGTTCGAATTTCGTGAACATCGGACTAAAACTGCCCGACAAAATGGTCGCCCCTCGTATGAAAATAGTGTAAACATAAGGTATATCAAGGTTGTGGGCCCTCTAGAGGTCACAATTTTGATCCGATGTTGATGAAACTTGATATACATGTTTACAACTCAACGATCTTGGTTCCTTTTGATATTCGCGCATATCGGATTGTACCTTCCTGAATTATGGCCCTTGATTGTACGAAATATCGCGTTTTTAGAGGTCACAATTTTTATCCGATTTAAAAAAAAAATGTGTGAATATATCACGAAGATCTTGGTGCCTTTTGATAATCGCGCATATCCGAACGTAAATTCCTGGATTATGGCCCCTGATTGTTCGAAAGTCGCATTTTTAGCTTGAGGATAGGTCACAATTTTTTTTCTTCAGATTTTGAAAACTGTTTAAATATATCACCATTTCATCATATTGAAGGTTGAATTTAAAGGGCCGCTCTCTGTACGCAAATTGTTTAAAAGTATGTAATACGGTACCAAGGTTGTGGACCCTCTAGAGGGAACAATTTTTATGAAACTTAAAACATATCTTTATATCCCAAAGATCTCAATCCCTTTTGATATTTGCGCATTTCAGACCGTAACGTTCTGGATTATGGCCCCTGATTGTACAAAAAATCGATTTTGTTTTAAGCTTGTTCTATAGCCATCACTTGCAAAATGTAGGCGTATCTTGCATGGTAACCGCTTGTAAATTAATGCTTAGGGAAAATTTATCTCGGTGGATAAATTAATTATAAGATAGTCGGCGTGCATATGATATACATAAAGGTTGTATACACTCTAGTATATGATATACGTAAATGAAATGAAATGTGGTTTTATGGCACGTCAGCTCCAACTTTCTTTTTATTTTTTTTCGGGCATTACAGGTTCTGCACACACACACACACACACCCTCCCCCAACATTCATCGAGCCCGTACGCCTATGCATCACGGGGCCATTTCATGTCATTACCTTATCTGATATCTCTAGATTTATCTTTGTAAGAAGACACCGGTGAAACATCCTTCATAAAAGGCTTCTGTTCATTAAACAATTTAAAAGTCACGTCATAATCCAAATGTTTAAAAATAATGAATAATACCAACCACATATTCATCGTTGATGTTATACATATGTATACAATTTTACACACCACCGTCTTCTCTATATTATACTCTTCAAAAAAAGTAGGGGATATTCAGAAACAATACAAAACTGCGGAAATGAACTGCTGTTTTTATTAGAGGTAACCAGTGTATGTTAATAACAGGCCAATTGCCTACACATAAACATAAACAGTTCTTATGGGCGGCTTATCTGACGGCCCCATTTCACAGAAATGAAATGAAATGAAATGGGGTTTAACGTCCTACTGTTTTGCTCCGAACTGGGCTAATGAAGACGGGCATACGCCATACAGTGTGCTATGAGGGAAATTTTGCCCGGACAGCGGCACTACGGCCTACTCTTATATCGAATTCCAACTGTCAAGGGATCTTTAACGTGCACGCCAATGTGTACACGGGACCTCGGTTTTTCGTCCCATCCGAACGACTAGACAGCTGTCCTTGTCAGCCCCTCCGCCCTGCATCACTGACAAGGGAGAACCACGCCGGAAAATCAGGATGAACTTTCTCGGCCAATGCAGGGATCGAAAACCCGACCTCCAGGCTAGCGAGCCAGCGCCTTACCCACTTAGCCACCGTGATCCCCGGCCCCATTTCACTCGCAAAGAGATACACTGTCAAAAGTGAAAATTGACGTTTTTGATTTTTGTCTTAATAATGAGTAATTGCTCCACCAATCCTCAGACATTCAGCAATTCGTCGTGGTATGCTCCTAATAAACCGTCCAATCGCGATTTGGGGCAATCTAACCCACTCCTCTTGCAGTGCCACGGCCAATTCTTAAAGGGTTGTCGGTTGACGTTGACGTTCGTCAACGAACACGGCTCCCAATCAAATTAAAAGTAATACACTAAAGCCAAGATACGCTAAACAGTAAATCTTATGCAAGAACCGATAGGAAAGCATAGCATGGATAGGATAATCCAGCAAGCGGCAGCTTTCATCAACCATTCCTTGAAGTGTCAAAATTGACAATGAACCCCTCCCACGTGTATGGCGCTACTGCGTGTCGCAGGTGCAGCTCAGTGGTTCTGTTAGGGCGATACGTTCATCATCTGTGAACATACCCTCAAAGCATGTCAAGTGTCCATGACTATTTATCATATCACAACCTCCATAGGTATTTGCATTTCCATATGCCCTACTTTTTTGTAGAGTATATATATTATTATTGGCATACTTATTCAACAAGGAAGTTACTCAAATATCTATTTTATTTTAGCATATGTGACGACGTTAAGGGGCATATTAATTTTATTCGTACAAATCAGTGAGGTGTTACGATAGACATAGAAGATGTCCATACAACCGTCTTAATGCTAGGTTCCCACTATCAAATCTATGTCATCGCGCCGCTGTCCAGGCAAAATTCCCGTCATAGTAAACTGTATCGCGTATGTAACAACTTAAAATAAAATCTACCTGTGCCTAAAGGTGGGTTCAAATGTATAGGGGCACAGGAAAGTCAGTGAGGCATGGATTTTGAAACATTCGAAAGAACTTCTGGAAAATCTAAATACTCGCCCTAACCCCATAAACTCTTACCAGTTAGATTTTATACAAATTCTCGTTTAGATAATAAATAAATAACATCATTTAATAATACATAAAAAGTTGGGGCCTTGATTTCCTCGTGAGTCGAAAATGTGAGAACATAATGAGCCTTTGGAAATAAGTGCAGGGGCCAAGTAAGCACAGTCGTATATAGATAAAGTTGCGACAACTGTGAAGCCAGAAATTCCATATGGCGTCATGAAAATATGTACAAAAACGCCATCTTGGGTCCCAAGTAATTCTACCTACTCACTATCTATTTTATGTCCTACCATACTGTTGTGTCGAAGTTGGCTGCCCTCGACAGGAATGTAGATAGATATGTTATAGAATTTCGCGAAAAAAAGATAAAACATACATTTTTTAAACAAAAAGTATAGCTGGACAAACTATTATTATTATTATTATTATTATTATTATTGTGCAACAAAAAGCGCTATTAAAGATATTTAACTTGCATGCGCTTTTAAAAATCAGGTTTTTTAAGCAGACAGGTAAAGTGAAAAATGAAAATTTAAATAGTATTTTGAGAGATAAAATCTTTTTGCCTTCTAGCCGGCAAAATAAATTCCTGAAATTCCATGATTTTTGGGTCTGGTGCCATTCCGGATTGTGTGTCAGTTTTCGGTCATCGATCATTAATTGTACCATCAATTTTTCGAAAATAGAAATTTCTTTAAATTGACTAATGGATAAAACATTAACAAGCCAACAGTGAGGCTGATGTCACCCGCCGAAATAAAAAGATGACACATATTAATTAATTGCACATTTATTTTGTTCAAAAGTATCGAGAAATCAAACCATACACTCAGTTTCACCAATCTCTATCAGATAGAATCAAGATTATGTTATCCCAAACCATCGACAAATAAAATCGATTAGCTCTGCTTATCGTCAGCTCGAAATGTTAATCATTGAACTCAGTCAAGACATTCACCTAATGAACATCTACATCAAGTTTAAACATTCACCTAATGAACATCTACATGAAGTTTAAACATTCACCTACACCAAGTTTGAACATTCTACCTCAATTTGAAGGAGAGTTAGTGTGTTCCAAAGTCTCAACCAATCAAATTGCTTATCACTCTAAATACACTCAGCAAAAAATGTTCATTATCGAACTTAGTCAAGGTATGGATGTAATAAAGCTATACACCAAGTGTCCTCACTCTCACTTAATTAGAACTAAAGTTATCATGTCCCAAAGCATCAACCAATCAAACTGCTTATCTCTGCTTACCCTAAGCAGAAAATTCTCATCTTCGAACTCCATCAAGGCATTCACCTAATAGACACCTATGCCAAGTGTGAACATTCTAACTCAATTAGAATAAGAGTTATTGTGTTCCAAAGTCTCGACCAATCAAATTGCTTATCACTCTGCTTACCCTGAACAAAAAATACTTATTATCGAACTTAGTCGAGGTATTGATGTAATCATAGGCGTACGAGCTGGGGGGGGGGGGGCGGCTGCCCCCCCCCCCATTTTGGGCACCAAATGCTGGGAAAATTTGGGCACACACACAATTGTACTTTGTAAAAGTTGTATAAAAAAATATTGTGTTCTTGAATGTGTTCTTGAATTTATTATTATTATGTAACATACTAAGAACCTAACTACATTTTTTGGGCCCATGTGTAAATAATAATATTAATCTAATATATCAACCGCACAAATTTAAAAGATAAAATAATGTACATGTTATTTTCACAGGTAGACAGACATTGAAAGGGCCAAATGAAATAACTATGCTGGTCTGATGCTCAGCTAGTATCAAACATATATCGTGTCTGAGATTTGTTAAAAATCGCCTCGAGCATGTTCCACACATCTCAACATTTATCAGCTTTTTGTTCAATCTATAAAAGCCTATATTCCTACAAAATGTTTTGTTTAGTCAAGTGAAACAAGAAAATTTATAGGCTAAATGGAACAAAAGAACAAGTACACCTTAATGGCGACAAATACGTAAAACTGTGAAATAAGATACTATTATGACATGATTCAACCGAAAGGTCCTATATATGCGTCATAGATAGATGATATCTACATTCAAGTTACGCGAACTGCATCTATTCAATAAATTATGAAATAAGATACTATTATGATATGATTCAACCGAAAGGTTCTATATATGCAACATAGATAAATGATATCTACTCAATTTAAGCGAACTGCATTTATTCATTTTAAGCCTTGCGTCGAGCTGAATAAAGAATATGAATTATTGTCATTAAAACATCTATTGGTGGTTAACAGTGTGTACCCAGAATTTTCTACACCAAGTCTCTTGCATCTAGATATTTTGAGCGCGTTAACAATATATTTATTTAAGAGAAACTATGTCATTTCGTAAAATTCATATTCATTTGACGTTCGACCTCCTAGTTACAAAACTATGGTTCATCTCAACTGTAGGGTACATCATGTTTTAGAGACTACAGGGATTAGAGACCCTATCTTAACTACATGGTACATCGAACTACAAGGTACTCCATGGTTCAGAGATTATATTACTATTCAAAAAAAGTAGGGGATATTTGATTTTTAAGTGTTATTAAAGTCACCTAATGAAACTGACGAAGAAACAAATGACAAAATGAAATGAAGTTCACATTTATCGATTTATTCCAAATGATCGTTAGACTAAGTAAGGCACAGACTGACCATTATAAGGGTAAAATGATACCCGGGGTCAAACAGCAAAGTTACCACAGCATCACAACCAAGTCAGTAATGGGTAGATCCTCCTCTGTTTGCCAAACAAGCATTGATCCGACGTGGCATACTCCTAATGAGACGTCTAAGGTCATTTTGGTCCAGATTGTCCCATTCCTGTTGCAACGCAGCAGCAAGTTCTTGGACATTGGCAGGACGTTGTTGACGTTGACGTAACCTCTGTCCAAGCATGTCCCAGACATGCTCGATGGGGGAGAGGTCGGGACTCAGTGCTGGCCAAGGTAATGTGGTGATGTTCTGTTGTTGGAGGTAACCTGTAACGATTATGGCCCTGTGACATCTTGCGTTGTCATCCTGGAAGATGAAACGGCGGCCATGACGTCGTGCGAACGGCACAACATGGACTGCCAAGATGTTGTCCCGGTAGTACTGGCCTGTAACACGCCCTGCAACAACATGTAAAGCCGTTCTTCCAGCAACAGTGATGCCTCCCCACACCATAACAGAACCACCCCCAAATCGATCATGTCTGATGACGTTAACGTCTTGGAAGCGCTCGTTTCGATGACGCCACACCCTCCTACGTCTGTCCAAAAAATCAACAGTGAACCTTGACTCATCTGAAAACATCACATTGCTCCAGCGTCGATTATCCCAGTGTTGACGATCCCTACACCAACGACGTCTTGCCTGAATGTGATGATCTCTCAAACAAGGGATCACGCGAGGACGTCGGGCGCGAAGGTGACCCCTATGCAGTCGATTCCGAATCGTCTGGCCACTCACTCTCACACCAGTGTCTGTTTGAAGACGAGCGCTGATCTGATTTGCTGTGATGACACGATTTCTCAAGGCCAAGATACGGATAAATCGATCCTGGGCTTGAGTTGTCGCCCTTGGTCGACCTGAGCGTGGTCTGTCCTGTACAGATTGTGTATCACGGTATCTGGACCATAGCCTGCTTATGACAGACTGAGAAACATTCATCGTCCGCGCCACAACCGCCTGTGTTGTGCCGATCTGTAGCATGCCAAGGGCACGTAACCTTTCATTTTGGGTAAGCCGACGCATATCAAAATTTGTTTTCTGGCCAATAAAACAATTAAACTGATGTTTCCACCCTGGAATTCAATGCCACAATGACTGTAACATTCAAAGTCAGAGTCGTGCAAATCTTGGGTTGGACCCCCATGATGATCCCAAGCATCACCTGCATTCCATGCGGTAGCTATTGGTGCGTTTGGGCGTCACATGTAACTGGAAATGTTTCTTCTGTTAGGTTCTATAGTGACTTTTTTCGTAGTCATTTGCATATTTTAGTATTATGCCCCCAAAATCAAATATCCCCTACTTTTTTTGAATAGTATATATGAACTACAGGGTATATGATTGTTTAGAGGGACTATATCCGAACTACATGATACATCATGGTTTAGAGACTATCCGAACCACAGGGTACATCATGGTTTAGATATCCTCAACCCCCGGTCTGTCTATGGTAGCATCAATGCCGATAATTACCTCGGGTTTATTTCTGTCTGTTATTCATTTCACGACGGGCTCTTGTGATTGCTTCAGTAGTACAGTTTTTTACAAGCAAGAGACACTATGGGACTGAGGGTCCCTGAACTACTGGGTTGTCCGGTGGGGTTCTCTCCCTGCTTTTATAAAACATCGTAAAAATGTTGCCTGTAGTTTGACCTGATGTTTCTAGCTCACTCAAAATTTTATGTGTGACAATCCTATCTGAAATTGAGTTTTGAACCAATTATTGAATTCAGTAACCGTAAAAACCTTATTACAAGTAATATCCACAAGGATAGACATCGCCATTTTGTTTTTTATATTTAAACCATCTGGACCATTCATAGTTAGTATTTTTTTTTTAAATAGAACCCAACAACTACCAAACCCACATATTACTATGGAAAAAAATGGCGATTAATTAAAATTCCACCATTTTAGATTTCACTTTGCCGGCCATTTTGAATTTCTACCATCAAGAATTCTCAAAATTAAATTTTTGAGATTATCGCTGCCCTTTCATTACCAAATTAATGTTGGTTTGTTTTGTTTTTTGGTGTTTTTTTTTCATTTTTATTTATTATTTTTTTTAAATGGTATTATATTACCAAATTTGGCAGTCATTTTGAAAGAAATGCCCGCCACCAAATGAAAAATACATTTTTTAATTGATGTTTTTCTACACATTTCGCTTGCATAACCACTCTATTTTTGAGGAATTTAAAAAGAAATAATTTATCCCCCCCCCCCCACCACCACTGAAAGGCACTGATTACGAGATATCGCTCTCCGATAATTCCTGAAGTACGCCAAATTGAATTCTGTTAATCGTGACATTTTGCCTTGGGCGATTTTGAGTATGATTTTTTCTGAGATATTAATCATTGAACCAAACTGCATTGCCTTCTTTTGCAATTTATTTAGAATAAATTGTAGCCCGTAAAATGTTATAGCAAGGAAAAAATAAAACGTTTTATTAAGTAAAGCTATATGACGCCATGACGTCATAGTTTTATGGAGATAGTTGGGACCCAAATAGCGCCCGTAAATGAGTTGTCGTAACTTTCCCTATACAGGGCTTTGCAAGTAAAGGGCCCCATAACTGAACTAGCACAGAGTATCATTTGTCCTAAATCCGACACTGCCTAATACTAAAACTCTGACTCAGATGATGACAAAATGCTTGTTTCAACGTGGTTCCAATCATAATAATCCGAATTGTAAAGATTGACACAAGATTTGTTGTATCAGTATCTGAATCATAATCATAAGCTTTGTAGTTATTTATCTACTAATTGACATTTCAATAGAAGGAAATTTTGCACTGTTAATCTTACCTTGAGCTGGGTAACTTTGTCTTGTATGTTTGTTCCTAAATGGTGCCTAATAAATCTTCCACACAATGACTTTCAGGATAAGTTATTTCAAAATGGATGGAATTCTGATTTTACGTAGCGCAGAATTTAAAGTGAAAACAATGTCGACTCTTGCAGCCCCACTTTCGTACAACAGTTTTTCGTAATCCAATTAAAATATTCAAAGCCATTAGTTGATCTGTTTTGGGTGTTGCTATGGGAACCAATTGTGTCCGTCTACTCACTGATATTTCTAAATATCTTACTGTTACATGTATTTTGATTTATACAAAATCTCAATTCAAAATAAAAGAAAAAAACGCATAAAACATTTAATTTTACTAAATGCTTATACTGGTGACATATCATTCATTGCAATTAATAAAGAAATATTAATAAAACAATTGTAATGGGGTCGCGTCAATGAAACTCCGGAAAAACACGTACATGGAAAACCGACTAAATGCTGAAAATATCACTAGCTGACAATTTAAAACGGTGGAGGACACACGGAGAAGAATGTCACCTGGATCTTTTAATAACACATAAACTTAAATATGCATTCAAGAGATGATATGTTCGCTACTAAAATTGAGATTCATGCCTGTGAATATTGTCATTACAGTTGTGGGGGTGTATAAATAAAATAAAACCAAGTACGAACAATCCAAACCATAAGACAGAATTCGAAGTCCTAAAAAACGTGCAAAATGCACGCGATGAACTGTGTTAACGATGTAGTAGACATTATCAGGGAGATAGTAATAGTATACATGTCAATTACATATATCTAGAATAATAGCCGAGAGAGACACGTTATATTTACCAATCAAATCAATATGACGGCCATAGGTTTTAATAAGTTTAGTGCGCAAGTATCCTTGTAGTTGAAGCTTAGATGACAAATGCCTCGATCTACTTAAAAAATCAGAATAAAAGGAACAAGCTCTCGTGTAACGAATTAGCTGAGACACAAACACTCCATAAGCTGGTGATATTGGAATGTTACTACTAATAAATGGAAAGTTAACAATCGGAAAGTCAAAGTCATCACGTTTATCGTAAAATTTAACACTCAGTTTATGGCAATTGTCAAAATCGAGACGCAGATCCAAGTAGGAAGCGTAATTGTCACTGTCGGTCGTGTTTTTAATTTCGAGCTCATCAGGATATATGAATTCTACATAATCACTAAATTTAGGATTATTAAGTGATAAAACGTCATCGATATATTGATAAGTGAAATTAAAAAGACTGATCGTTTATTAGTTTGTATGTTTTTTATTATGGAAGTCAAGTCAAGTTGCCCCATGTTATGGACGTTTTGTCATTGTTTTGTATAATGCCCTATTTCTAAATATTTACAATGGTGTACAATATTATTTTGATCATATACCACTAAAGAACCCACTTATTGTGGATTTTATAAACATTTAGTCTTTGATTAACCCAGTATTTTTATGGTGTACAATATTATTTTGATCATATACCACTAAGGAATCCACTTATTATGGATTTTATAAACATTTGTTGTTTTTGATTAACCCAGTATTTTTATGGTGTACAACTTTATTTTGATAATATACCACTAAGGAATTCACTTATTATGGATTTTATAAACATTTCGTCTGTGATTAACCCAGTATATGGGCCTTTGGCCTGAATTGTTTACGGGTGATATTGAGACCCAATAAACCTGTCTGTTAGCTGCCTTCAATTCTTCTCGAAAGTTAACTGGCATAAAGAATTCTTAGTATGTTTAAAGATACATTATGGGAGATTAGATAAAGAACTGCCAGTTTTCACTATAATAGTTAAAAACTAGATAATGTTAAGGGAATTTGCTGAAAACTCCAGTCAAATTGATCCATCATTATTACTAAAATCAGTACGATAACAAAACAGGGTCTCAATTATCGATTTTTTTTATTTAATCATGAATGGGCGGTGTTAAGCAGATCGGATCGTAATTCAGTAAATAACATTTTAGGCCTAATGGGCAGATTTACCTCTTGCATAATGTATGTTGTAATGTTGATAGCAATATTGGTGATGCTGGGATCGATGCAGATCAGGATGCTGGTGAGGAACACTGTGATCGTGGTGGTGATGGTGACGATGATAGTGAGGAGGTGGAGGAGGAGTTGGACAATGATGTACATGTATCATAAGCAAAAAAGTCAAAATAATCTTCTGAATCGTAAAGGTCTATACAAAATTCGTCTGTATCATAATCCACATCCATACCATAGTAATCATCGTCATCGTCGTCACTATCTTCCGTCTTTAGGTTGAAATATTTATCTTCTAATGAACATTTCAACAGAAGGAAATTTTGTACTGTTAATGGTACCTTGAGCTGGGTAACTTTGTCTTGTATGTTTGGTCCTAAATGTTGCCTAATAATTCTCCTACACATTGACTTTAAGCAGATATTATTACAAAATGAATGGAATTCTGATTCTTTGGACATTAATTTAGTTGTCTGTGCGTCAGTATCATCATTGTACTCATGCTCATCTTCCATAAAAGGTAACTTGTAAACAATGTCGATCTTCTCCGCCCCACTTTGATACAACAGATTTCTATAATCGTTAATTCGACTAGATAAAACATCCTCGGTTGGGATATCATCCATCCTGTTTCGTCTATTCTGTCCAAGATTCTGAAAGCTATAGTTGCCAGCTATTAGGTAACTAATCAGCTTAAGACCCTCCGATAAATACTCACGCTCAATAAACTTTATGGCCATGTCCATCATCGTTTTTTCTGCTTTGTCTGTTATATCCACTCCAAAATTATGGATAATGTATATACAGAACTCCAAATCTGTTATTCGATAGAAGTCAAGATACTTTACCATCGACTTTCCAAACTTATCCAAAATCTTACAATCGGTACAGGATCTACACAACTGTTTCACGAGTTTATACTCTCCGAGTTTAGCAGCCAGCATTAAGGCAGTTTGTCCATCTTTGTCCTGTGCATTGACATCTATATCCGAAGACAATATGGCAGCTGACCATCCTAAGTCCCATTCATGGTAGCTGTAGTTGTTGTAGGTCAATTTAACGAATCCAATAATACTGAGATGTAAGACAGTATGTCCATAAATATTCCTTATATTGGTACTGCATTCAAGTTGTAACAAGGCTTTCATATACTGGATGTTGTATAAAATAGCTGCAACCATTAATGGCGTGTTACCCGTAGAATTTATACGGTTTATATCAAACCGCTGATCAGTCAAAAAGTACTCAAAACAGGGAATAGTTATCAAACACCTAGCTAAATAATGTAAAATGTTGTCACCATTTTTATCCAAACCATGAAAATCAACCATATTGGAATCTACCAAATGCTGGAAATAATCATAAGAGTGTTTCATCACGTGTTTTATTAATATATTGCCGCGGTTTTGTGTTCTAAATTCCGCACCAAAACATTCCAACAACTTCATTATTTCTATGCAGTACTCCCCATCTCTGCCCGTGTGTTGCAAACAGTAATAAACAGCTGATCTACCGCGGCCATCTTGTTTGTTAACGTCGGCGTTGAGTTGATGAAGACGTTTCATAAGTAGTGTGTTGCTGTTTTGTACAGCTAACATTAATGGTGATTTTCCTTTGTTATCGGACAAATTCACGCCACAGCCATTCATTTTTAATAAAACATCAACAGCCTTTAAATTGTTCTTTTCTACTGCGAGATATAGGGATGTCCTACCGCGATTATCTTGTTGGTTAATGTCTGCACCATATTGATGAAGCAGTTCCATAAGTTCTGTGTTGCCATTTTGTACAGCTAATATTAAGGGTGGTTTTCCTTTGTTATCAGACAAATTCACGTCGCAGCCATTAATTTTTAACAAAACATCGACAGCATTTAAATTGTCATTTTGTACTGCGAAATATAGAGATGTTCTACCGCGATCTTCTTGTTTATTAACGTCAACTTTGTGTTTATGAAAAAGTTTAATTAGTTCCATATTGCCGTATTGTGAAGCTAACATTAAGGGCGATTTTCCTTTGTTATCACACAGATTAACATTACAGTCTTCCATCTTTAACAAAACCTCAACAGTGCTGTTATTGCCATTTCTTACTGCGAGATACAGAGATGTTCTACCGCGATAATCTTGTTCATTGACACTTGCCCCGTGTTTGTGTAGAAGTTTTATTATTTTGATTTAATTTTCAATTGCTGCCAAAATAAGTGGTGTGATTCCTTTTCTGTCGGCTAAATCCACACAAGTGGCATTTGTTTCCAATAGCATATTTACAGCACACTCGTTGATGGATTTCGTAGCTAGATATAACGGGGTTTCACCAAACTTATTTTGTAAATTAATTCGTATTCCTGCAATAATTAATTTGTGTAATATCACACAGGCGTTGGGTTTTGTGACAATGTGGTGGAGAACTGTACATTGATTTTGATCTACTGCATGAACATCCGCACCATGATCTAGTAGGTATGCCAAAACCGACACAAATCCCCTATACGCAGACATAAACAAGGGGGTCGTCATTTCCCTGGAACAAATATTTACATCAGCCCCTGCTTCCACTAACGCCATTACTAATGGAAGACACGTGGTCTCAGACTGTCCAAAATGTATGGATAAATGTAAAGCTGAAAGACCTTCGCCACATGAAATTTTATTGATGATGTCCTTCACTTTTTGGTGTTTCAACAAAATGGAAACTGTTTCTAAGTTCTGTTTCCTGCAAGCTAACATAAGAATGGTTTCGCCGAATTCCGAATCAACACAAAGATATGGAAATGATACTAAGCATTTCAGTTTGTCTATTTCATCTTTTCGAACTGCATTGCAGGAGGCACACCAACATCCAGAATCCATCATTTCCAAGGATAATCCAAAATGCAGCAGAAATCGGAACTCGTATTCAGTTCTGTTTAACTAGACTGCCTCGGCAAATCTGAAAATAATTTTATTTCCAAATATTATTGCCTAGACTTAGCCAGTTAGTTTATTATGACGGGAGTGGAGTAGGGGTGGTGTGTTATCGAGTGTAACGTAAACCTTCGGGTTATGGGTTAGATCCCGGTAATGTACATGGCAACAAGTATGGTCGCCAACAATGATTCATCTGTGATATGGGGTGGGGGGTGGCGAATAGTTAACGGGTTTGCGTTGGGTGATTAGGTCTGTCAGAGTCGAGTCGGGGGGTTTTCATTCCCAGTTTGTATGTGACAAATAGGGGTGCCTGTCCAATCTCGCGAGTCTTCTATTGGTCTTCCGGTTTCCTCCCACTGCTAAAGACCCCAACGCGCAAGAGAATTATTGAAATGAAATTGAACAAATTGTTAGTACCGATATGACCTCTCTCTCTCTCGTTAACTCTTTCCAATCAAAGTTAGTAAGACGCAATATGTTTAATTTAGGTCGACATGTATACCGTATATATAGTAGACATAGGCATATATATTACATATAACACCATTGTTGTTTTACATACATCCTAATCGTATTTACATACATCCTAATCGTATTTACATACATCCTAATCGTATTTGTATTACACCATTGACTGGCAACCAATGTTCGAGAAAGACTGGATCAATAAAGGTATATATAATATCAATAAAAAGGGATAAAAGATTATATACCTCTTGATAGAAGACAAACCATTCTGGTCGATCAAAGAAGCTGAGTTTCACATCCTATATCGTGTTATTTTAGGTAAGTTACGTCAGTTCACTGGGAAAGCCCGATTATTTTGAAAGGCTTCTTGTGTGGGATCTTTCTTCTTTTCATGGACACAAATTAAATACTCGCCGTGTTTAACTACAATTTTGGATTAATGGTTAGTGAATAAAGTTCGAAACGGCGTATTTATAACACAGGTTATATAATTCAAAGATAGTTGACGGTATATAATAAACGTATGAAGTAGACACAGTCTAAGGTAGTCGGTGTACATATAATATACATGTACATAAGGGCATGTATACAGTCTAAGTTAGTTGGTGCGTGGCATGTATATGATATACATAAGTGTTGTATACTGTAAGGTTGCTGGTGTGTATATAATATACATATGGGCTGTATGCATTCTAAGATAGTCGGCGTGTATATATACTCTTCAAAAAAATGTAGGGGATATTCAGAAACAATACAGTACAGAAAGCTGATAGGCCGTTTGTGCTCGATTTCGCAGGACCTGTGTACGATTGTATCGATCCTGGGCTTGTGTAGTGGCTCTAGGACGACCTGAAGACCATGTTGAAGACATCTAATTGCAAATTAAATGTAACACACTAAAGCGAAGATACACTAAACAGCAAATCTTATCCAAGAACCGATAAGAAAGCAAACATGGATAGGATAAACCAATGCGGCAGTTTTCATCAACCCTTCCTTGAAGTGTCAAATTTGACAACGAATCCCTCCGACGTGTATGGCGCTATTGCGTGTCGCACGTACAGCTGAGTGGTTCTGTTGGGGCTTTAAGTTCTTCATGTGAACATACTCTCAAAGCATGTCAAGTGTCCATGATTATTCATCATATCACAACCCGCATAGGTATTTGCATTTCAATATCCCCTATTTTTTTAATTTTTTTTTGAAGAGTACGCTGTATACACTCTAAGGTTGTTGGTGTGTGTATAATATACATAAGGGCTGTTTACACCCTAAGGTTGTTGGTGTGTGTATAATATACATAACGGCTGTTTACACTCTAAGGTTGCCGGTGGGTGTGTATATAATATACATATGAACAATCAATGAACTGTTTACAGTACAAGTCTAAACGTGTTGGTGTACATACGCCAATTTTCTGTCTGATTAAAATATTTTTGAGAGAGATTTGAAGCACACTTTTGTTGGTACGAATCCGTCAATATAATGGAAAGCCCCCGCCCCTCACTCACACACACACTAACTTTCGGGCAATCTGACTTTTCAGAGAGACAGGTAAATTATTATTTCATCTAGTTAGCAAAATAAAGTGCCCGAAATCTAATAAAACACTAATATTACTTTTCTTTTGAATCAAATGGACGAATTTGTACTGAATGGACAAAACATTTTGTCTGGAATCACTCTATTTTGTATGCCATTTTCGGGCATTTCCGGTTGTGCCCCAGCCCCTAACATTCTTCGATCCCGTACGCCTATGAATCACCGGGCCATTTCAGTTATTACTTTATCTGATATCTCTAGATTTATCTTTGTAAAAAAACACCGATGAAACATCCTTCATAAAAGGCTTCTGTTCATTAAACAATTTAAAAGTCACGCCATAATCTAATGTTGAAAAACATTTTATCGTTGATGTTATACATACGTATACAATTTCACACACCGTCTTCTTGATATTATATATTATTATTGGTATATGTATTCAACAAGGAAGTTACTCAAATATCTATCTTATTTTAGCATATGTGACGGCGTTAAGGAGCATAAAAGGTCTAACTATTAATTTTACTTACGCAAACCAGTGAGGTGTTACGATAGAAAATCAATGTTAATACACCCGTCTTAATGCTAGGTTCCCACTATCACAATTTGCGGCAAGAAAAGGCCTTTGCGGCCGTCAAATTTTCCAAATTTGCCTGTAACTCGCAATTTTGTCAGTCATTTCAGGTTCTGCCCCTAACATTCATCGAACCCGAACGCCTATAAATGAGACATCCCTCAGCCATTACTGTATTTATTGCGTGTCAAGACAATTTATAAAGTATATATGTCGTAATTTAAGGCATTTTGAATCTCTTGCAAATAGTCTTAAAGGAATATCATTTCAGTATTCACAACATTCGGCATCCTGTGTAGATGATATAAACAAGCCAGTGTCATGTATAATGTTAGGTAAATTTATTTGTTGGGCCTCTATTTAATCCTACTGAATCGATGTCGGTAAGCAATAATACTAACAATAATAATGTACATTTGTAGAGAGCCAAATCCATCAAAAAGTAGTTATACTGTATACTCAGTAAACAGACAATCTAATTCTAATAGCATTCCCGAAATAAGTCAGTCTTCAGCTGTGATTTGAAAGTAGTCAAAGTTTCACTGTTTTTGGATCTTCAGCAGTAAATCATTCCACACTAAAACCTTTGTCACCAAAATGTTTCAGTTTTGACTGTGAAACGTCAATAGTGTTCTGGTTATAAGATCTCATGGATCGATTTGGTTGCTTTAGTGTTAGTAGTTCGGGATATGATGTTTTGTTCGTGGTTTAGTTTCTTAAAGATACATTATGGGAGATTTTTATAGAGAGTTGGCCATTCTTGCTATAACAGTTCAAAAGTAGATGATGAAAGAAGAATATATTGAAAATTGCAGTCAAATTACTTTATTCTGAACATAGTTATCATCGTTGTAATATTTGACTAGAAATGGTAGCGAAATGCGTCTTCACCTTGGCCGATCGTTTGATTGACAGGCGTTAACTCCACCTACATATCTCGATTATCAAGTAAAGTTTTCAATGGCACACGGAAACGCTTTACAGCGGCCTCGCTAAGTACACTCTATCATTTAGCCTCGCTCTAACTGACGTATTTTCATCAGGTTGCCCCCTATTTGATTTAATCAATTAGTTAAATCCTATTTAAATCCGAGCTGTAGCCGAGCCATCCGTGGGTCTACAGAGTTGATTTTGGGCTTGTTGTTTAAATAAAGATCTAATTTATAATTTCTATAACATCTGAAGCCTAAATTAAGACTTGCAATAATCAGATTTAGCTCTTGCATAATGTATGTTTAATTAAATGAATAATCAATTCGAGTATATTTTAGCGTAAATTAAGTCGTAAAATGGTAAATTTTGTCCAAAAAATACACGATCTGAATCTCGATTTAATTTTCAGCACCGGCTCTCCTCGGGGTTTTACGGCGTGGTTTCCCTTGTAAGTGGTGCATAACGGAAGACCTGAAAAGGAACAGTGTCTAGTCGTTTGGCTGGAGCGAAGAATACGACCCATTGTACACATCGGCGTGACAGTTGGATTCTAAATAAAAGTATGTCATAGCGCCCCTGCCCGGGCAAAATTCCCCTTATAGTACAATGTATCGCGTATGTAACAACTTAAAATAAAATTTACCTGTGGCTAAAAGTGGGTTTAAATGTACAGGGGCACAGGAAAGTCAGTGACGCATGGATTTTGAAACATTCGAAAGAACTTCTGGAAAATCTAAATACTCGACCACAATCTCGCTTTTCGTAAGTCAAAACATTTCCGCCCTAACCCCATAAACTCTTACCAGTTAGATTTTATACAAATTCTCGTTTAGATAATAAATAAATAACATCATTTAATAATACATAAAAAGTTGGGGCCTTGATTTCCTCGTGAGTCGAAAATGTGAGAACATAATGGATTTTGAAACATTCGAAAGAACTTCTGGAAAATCTAAATACTCGACCACATTCTCGCTTTTCGTAACTCAAAACATTTCCTCCCTAACCCCTTACATTCTTACTAGTTAGATTGTATACAAATTGTGAGACCCCCCCCCCCCCCACGCCCGAGCCCAATATGCAGTCATTTGAATATATGTAACAAGTCCCTGTGAAAGTCCGATGCATAAGGGATGCGGGGATTTGTCTGAGAAAACGGTAATCGAGCAGCCGAGTGAGGCGCGCGAAATGGCGATGTAATGCTGGTGTGCCGGCGGTTAGCCCATCGTTCTACTAGAATGTCAATTATGATGTAAGTATATTGTACTGTAGTTTACTGATTTTTACTGGTACGTACCTATGTCGAAGTCAAGCTTGGGTGCTAGCGGTTAGTTATTCCACACTGTCCTGAGATGTAGGCATATAAAACGTCGTGTGAAAGATGTGAATTCTACTATATCTAGCTCATAATCAATAGCAAGTGCATTGTAAAGGTGACATTTTATTATTAACCAAATAAACTTTATTATATACTTTATGTTATAGACTTAGCTTCAAGAAATAATAACATAGGTCACTGATAGATAGCGATAACTTAGACTGATCCCTTATTGACCACTCATTTTGGATTTAAAGAACTCTCTGTTTTAAGTTCTTGGCATGTCCAACTCCACGGCCAGGGGCGGGACACAAACTTTTGTTAAGATAATAAAAAAAATAACATCATTTATTAACATCACAATTAGTTATAGTAATAATACATAAAAAGTTGGGGCCTTGATTACCTCGTGAGTCGAAAATGTGAGAACATAATGAGCCTTTGGAAATAAGTGTGCTTAAGCACAAAGCCCCGTTGGCCCGGGAGGGGTAGGGACATCTTCCTTCCTAAAAATCCTACTAAAACGAGATAAATGGTGTACAACATTATTTTGATCATATCCCACTAAGGAATTCACTCTTTATGGATTTTATAAACGTTTTGTCTGTGATTAACCCAATATATTGGGCCTTTGGCCAGAAGTCTTTACGGGTGATACTGAGACCCAAAAAACCCGTCGGTACGATAAAAAAAAGTCTCGATTATCCATTTTTTGGTTTAATCATGAATTGGCGTTAGGCAGCAGATCGGATCCTAATCCAGTAAATGTCGCAGACTAGCGATGACATTGAGAGTTGATTATGGTTTGAATAAGTTAATTAATAATTTAGATAACATTTTAGGCCTAAAGAAAGACCTGCAATGGGCAGATTTACCTCTTGCATAATGTATGTTGTAATGTTGATAGCAATATTGGTGATGCTGGTATCGATGCGGATCAGGATGCTGGTGAGGAACACTGTGATAATTGTTGATAATGGTAACGATGATAGTGAGGAAGTGGAGGAGGAGTTGGAAAATGATGTACATGTATCACAATCATTGAACTCATAATAATCTTCTGAATCGTAAAGGTCTATACAAAATACGTCGGTATCAAAGTCAACATCCACATCATAGTAATCATTGTCATCGTCGTCACTATCGATGCGGATCAAGATGCTGGTGAGGAACACTGCTGTGATGATGGCGATAATGGTGACGATGATAGTGAGGAGGTGGAGGAGGAGTTGGACAATGATGTACATGTATGATAAGCAAAGAAGTCAAAATAATCTTCTGAATCGTAAAGGTCTATACAAAATTCGTCTGTATCATAATCCACATCCATACCATAGTAATCATCGTCATCGTCGTCACTATCTTCCGTCTTTAGGTTGAAATATTTATCTTCTAATGAACATTTCAACAGAAGGAAATTTTGTACTGTTAATGGTACCTTGAGCTGGGTAACTTTGTCTTGTATGTTTGGTCCTAAATGTTGCCTAATAATTCTCCTACACATTGACTTTAAGCAGATATTATTACAAAATGAATGGAATTCTGATTCTTTGGACATTAATCTAGTTGTCTGTGCGTCAGTATCATCATTGTACTCATGCTCATCTTCCATAAAAGGTAACTTGTAAACAATGTCGATCTTCTCCGCCCCACTTTGATACAACAGATTTCTATAATCGTTAATTCGACTAGATAAAACATCCTCGGTTGGGATATCATCCATCCTGTTTCGTCTATTCTGTCCAAGATTCTGAAAGCTATAGTTGCCAGCTATTAGGTAACTAATCAGCTTAAGACCCTCCGATAAATACTCACGCTCAATAAACTTTATGGCCATGTCCATCATCGTTTTTTCTGCTTTGTCTGTTATATCCACTCCAAAATTATGGATAATGTATATACAGAACTCCAAATCTGTTATTCGATAGAAGTCAAGATACTTTACCATCGACTTTCCAAACTTATCCAAAATCTTACAATCGGTACAGGATCTACACAACTGTTTCACGAGTTTATACTCTCCGAGTTTAGCAGCCAGCATTAAGGCAGTTTGTCCATCTTTGTCCTGTGCATTGACATCTATATCCGAAGACAATATGGCAGCTGACCATCCTAAGTCCCATTCATGGTAGCTGTAGTTGTTGTAGGTCAATTTAACGAATCCAATAATACTGAGATGTAAGACAGTATGTCCATAAATATTCCTTATATTGGTACTGCATTCAAGTTGTAACAAGGCTTTCATATACTGGATGTTGTATAAAATAGCTGCAACCATTAATGGCGTGTTACCCGTAGAATTTATACGGTTTATATCAAACCGCTGATCAGTCAAAAGGTACTCAAAACAAGGAATAGTTATCAAACACCTAGCTAAATAATGTAAAATGTTGTCACCATTTTTATCCAAACCATCAAAATCAACCATATTGGAATCTACCAAATGCTGGAAATAATCATAAGAGTGTTTCATCACGTGTTTTATTAATATATTGCCGCGGTTTTGTGTTCTAAATTCCGCACCAAAACATTCCAACAACTTCATTATTTCTATGCCACATTCTTCATCTCTGCACATTTGATGCAAACAGTAATAAACAGCAGATCTACCGCGGCCATCTTGTTTGTTAACGTCGGCGTTGTGTTGATGAAGACGTTCTATCAGTTCTGTGTTGTTGTTTTGTACAGCTAACATTAAGGGTGATTTTCCGTTGTTATCGGACATATTCACGTCACAGCCATTCATTTTGAGCACAACATCAACAGCCCTTAAATTGTTACTTTCTACTGCGAGATACAGAGATGTTCTACCGCGATTATCTTGTTGGTTAATGTCTGCACGATATTGATGAAGAAGTTCCATAAGTTCTGTGTTGCCACTTTGTACAGCTAACATTAAAGGGGATTTTCCTTGGTTATCAGACAAATTCACACCACAGGAATCTATTTGTAACAAAAACTCAACAGCGCTTTTATTGCCATTTCGTATTGCGACAATCAGAGATGTTCTACCGCGGCCATCTTGTTTGTTAACACTAGCACCGTGTTTGTGTAGAAGTTTTATTATTTTGATTTCATTTTCAATTGCAGCCAAAATAAGTGGTGTGATTCCTTTTCTGTCAGCTAAATCCACACAAGAGGCATTTGTTTCTAATAACATATTTACAGCATATTCGTTGTTGGATATGGTTGCTAGATATAATGGGGTTTCACCAAACTTGTTTTGTAAATTAATTCGTATTCCCGCAATAATTAATTTGTATAAAATCACACAGGCGTTGGGTTTTGTGACGATGTGGTGGAGAACTGTACATTGATTTTGATCTACTGCATTAACATCCGCACCATGATCTATCAAATATGCCAGTACCGATACAAATCCCCTATACGCAGACATAAACAAGGGGGTCATCATTTCCCTGGAACAAATATTTACATCAGCCCCTGCTTCAACTAACGCCATTACAAATGGAAGACACGTGATTTCCGATCGTGGGAAGAGTACAGATAAGTGTAAAGCTGAAAGACCTTCGACATGTGAAATTTTATTGATGATGTCTTTAACTTTTTGGTGCTTCAATAAAATGGAAACTGTTTCCAAGTTCTGCTTCCTGCAAGCTAACATAAGAATGGTTTCGCCCCATTCCGAATTAACGCAAATATCTGGAAATGATAATAAGCGTTTCAGTCTTTCTGTTTCATCTTTACGAACGACTTGGAACCATATGCACCGGCATCCATAATCTACCATTTTCAAGGATAATCCAAAATGCAGAAGAAATCCAAATTGTAGTGAAGTATTTGTACGTATTAGATTCTGTTTATGTGGAATACCTCCTAAAATCTGAAAATAGTTTTATTTTAATATCTTAATCATGTATTGTAGCATGACAGGGGTAGAGTTGGGTTGGGATGGAGGGGCATCGGGTCTACTCTGGGTCTTCAGGTAAAAATAGGGATGTGACAATAACAACGTATTTTCCTGAATTAAAATGTGCAGGAATTTTTCCTTGGCCAATTGACCTGAAAATTCATTTTGTTGCAATTTTTTCGACCTACCACTATTTTTTCGGTCGGAGATCGGCCATTTTCCAAAAAAATGGCGAAAAACTTAATTTGTTTCATCGATTAGGTATTAAGTATAAAATTAGATTTCATATACCGTGTAATATATCCTTTATTGGGTTTTCGGGATTGACAAGTGCGTTACAATATGTTTTACCAATGTCAGATCCAATATGGCGGATATACTGTTCTTTCTAATATGTCCTTTATGTGGTTTTGTGAGTCAACAAACACGAATTTAATATAATTTTCCGATTCATTGATCCAATATCATTAATCCTGCACATCATTTCGATACATGTTATCCCATCCCTAGTCATAGGTTATTTTTGTACTTATGGGTTACATCCAGGTACTGTACGTGACAAGAAGTATGGTCGCCAACAGTGATTCAGTCCTGATTTGGAGGGTTTGGTGGCTGAATGGTTAACACGTTTGATCATAAAGTCTGTCATTTAATCAGGTTGTGTAGTTTCGATTCCCCGCTTGTACGTGACAAGGAGTAGGGTTGCATGTCCAACCTCGTGGTCCTTCCCACTGCTAAAGACACCTACGCGCAAACGAATTATTGAAATAAAATTGAACCATATGCTAGTCTCGAAATGGCCTAGTTTGTTGCGAGTGTATGTTAAACCCATTTCTCTCTCTCATCTGTGATATATGTTAGTCTCGTATTGCCCTTCTCTTAACCTGACTTCCCACTAGTCCGTGACAACATATAGGATCGCCTGTCCGACCTCGTGGTATTTCTCCGGTTTTCTTCCACTGCTAACACTTCCACGTACAAGCAAGCGAAATATTGAAATAAAATTGAACAATATGATAGTCCGTCAATGACCTAGTTTTTGCCACCGTATATACAGGGAAGTAAATGTACATAGGCATACTACATATAATGCCATTGTTGTTTTACAGAGATCCTAATCGTATTAACATTACATCTTTGACTGGCAACGCTGAATCAGAAAGGCTGAATCAATAAAGGTATATATAATATCAATAAACAAAAGACATTAAACATTATATACCTTGATCTTGATAAAAGACGAGTCGTTCTGGTCGATCATATAAGCTGAGTGTCACATCCTGTATCGTGTTATAATTTTAAGTAAGTTACGTAAGTGAGTTCACTGGGAAAGCCCAATTATTTTGAAAGGCTTCTTGTGTGGGGTGTTTGTTCTTTTCTTTATGGCTACCAATAAAAAGTCCTTTATCCCTCGCCGTGTTTAAATGAATTTTTAAATTATTGGTTGGGAATAACAATCTCAGTGAATAACTTTCAAAACGACGTATTTATAATAGAGGTAATTCAAGGTAGTTGGCCTAGCCTATATTGTAATATGCATACGGGTTGTATACTGTATGGTTGCTGGTGAGATAATACATATAAGGGCTGTTGTTACATAGTGGCAGATGTTATAGACGTTTTATGCAGTCTTGACAACATATCAACCTGTTCGCTTTCGACACCGCTGGCGGTCTTGGTAGCATTCCTTATGTCATTATGTAACCTTAACTTGTTGTTGGCATGTTTTATTTAACTGTCTTTGTCTGATAAGCAAACTATACTGAATTTTAAACCCGATATGATACATTAGCCAGATGTCTAATAAGATCCTTTTTCTTGAAGGGTTTATAAACCCAGAAGGTAAACGACATCGGAGTCAGGTCCGGGCAAGGACGTAGAAGACCGGAGGCTGCGGACGCCTTGGCACGAGACGAAACGGAACGAGGGAGAGCGTCTGGGAGTTGGCACACTCGTGCCTAGCCAAACTAGGACATGGCTCCCTCAATACAAGTTAGTCCTGGGTGTCTTTAACATTACGATGTTTGTACGTGATATGTAAGAAGCAGAGAATAAAAATATTATAAGATGTTAAACTAGTCTTGTCAACTGAACCTGATATAAATACCCAATACTGTCACACTGTTTACACTCTAAGGTAGTTGGCGTGTATATAATATACAGTCTAATTATAACGTTATGGGGCCATTTCGAAGCAAGAGACGTTTTCGCTGGCGTTTTGTTTCGCGTGAAGTGTGCGCATGTGGATTTTTACGACCAAGCGTACAAACACTGGTTCTCTGCCACTAAGTTATCAACCGCTCTTGTTTCTGATAATTCAGCTTGCAAATGGCAGACGTTTTTGACATGGTGTTTTTAAAAAGGCGGCGACTGAACGTAAACAATGTCGGTCCCAGGCTGTAAAGCGAAATCCTGACTTATGATGTAATTTAGATGGAATTATCTAAATTTTTTAGCGATTTTTCTGTGCATATGGAAATACAAATGAAAATCGCGCTCGGAAAAAACGGTGGCCGGTGGTTTTCTGCTGGCGGAAACGTACATGGAAATCCGGCCTTAGATTGTTGGTGTGTATATATAGTATTCCCCCCTATACCTCTATGTTTGTACGTGATTTACGAAAGACTAGCCCACAGCCCACTCCCCTTGTCAGTCGAATAGCTACCCATGACAATGAGACACCGGAGGATTTGTAGTCGAAAAACCTATCTCTCGACTTTGCACTCGTACACCCAAAGGCCCACCTGTCAGGTCATTAACCAAGGCCCACACAAGTACGCGCCGAGGGTGCGTGAACGTCCGGGGGGGGGTCTCCCCCTAGGAAAATTTTGGAAATTGACAACCGCAAATCCATTTTCCAAACATTTCAGACCAAAGCACAAGAAGGCAAATTTTTGATTCCTGATACAATTAGATAACAGAATGACCTAAGAGCACTATCATTAGACGAATTTGAGAATTCTCTTGAGTGTCAAAAAAAAACCCAACCTTTTATTCTCTGTGATGAAAATAATGTAAATTATAATATACATACAGTACACGTATTTGACAGTTCTATGGACGCACATCACAGAATATAACGAGAATCTTCGCACTCACAGAAGTAAACGAATATCATCATAAGCTCCTGAACCTCACGAGCTTATGATGATATTTATTTACTTCTGTGATGATAACTGATAATTAATTGTTCTCTAAGAAGTAACAACTTATTTCTTTAGCTTCAAGGATAGCCAAAGTAATCTTCAGGTCTTTTTCTTTTTTCTTTATAGGCTTAGGCCCACTTTTTTTAATGAGCTTAGGCCCACCTGTCACGGACAGGTGGACAGGTGGGCCCAGTCCGGCACTGCGTACACCCATCACAATAATGTCTGACGAAATCTGGAAAACGGTTCAAACTTCTACTTAACGTGGAAACGATGTCGACTCTGGCAGCCCCACTTTCGTACAACAGTAGTTTTCCTTGGTCCTTAATTTTGTTTGATATGAGTTCCTCTATCGGGATAAAATACACCCAGTTAAAATGTTCAAAGCAATAGTTTGCAGCTAGTATGTAACCAATCCACTCGAGAGCATCTGATAATTTATTTCGCTGCATAAAGTTCATCACCAAGTTCGCCATAGTTTCACAAGTTTGGTCTGTTACATCCACTCCACAGCTACGGGTAATATGTTTACAGAAATTAACATTTGACATTTTATTGAATGGATTGAATGGATACGCCATTTATAACAAATTCGACAATAGCGGTCATTTTCAAGATGGTGAACTATCCGACAACGAAATCACACGTTTTGCGGTAAAATCACACCAACCTAAAACATGGAACATCAAAAGTGATAACAATTTGATTAAAGTAAAACATCCTATTTCGTTTCGTTTTATGTTATATTTCAAAATTTCGTTTTACTACACCAAGATCTGAAAGAGTTGTTACATAAGTCTGTGTCCTGAGTGTTGTGAGGGATTCGCCAATCAAATGGTCTTTTGAGCCGAGACACTCAAACCTTCGCTCAGCACAAAGTAATTTGACTGAGATTTTCCATAAGTTCATTTTTTATTATCTTTTATTTTTCAACTATTATAGCAAGAAGGGACATCCCTTTGTCTACATTTTTCATAATGTGTCTTTTAAAAAAAATAGATTAAAACACACAAAAATAAAACAAAGAAAACAAAATCACAAAATTCACGCTACCTAACAGATATGTTGATACATTCATTCGATGTGCGTAATTTAGTAATTATTCGCTTTTCATCTACTCTGAATTGGAAATTTAAAAAAAACACCGCTAATGACAACATGGTTTAGCTTTATCCCTTACTCAACAATAACGCCAACCAGCATCGACGTGAATCTGATATGGCAGAGGTAGTCTTGGACTGGTCCCAAATCTATGGGTTCTGTTGATCTGTTTTGGGTGTTTCTATGGGAACCAATAGTGTCCGTTTACTCAGTGATATTTCTATGTATCTTAATGTTACATGCATTTCTGTACAACTTATCAAGACCTTCACGTAATTCCCTTCATATTTCGGCACTTATTTCGATTGGCTACTGACCCAGCTGGGGACCTCTCAGATTCCTGGATAGAAAATATCATGGCGAATACCAAGTCTCGTACTCTCCAGCTAAAATGTTTCCCTGTTATAATCGAATTGCAAAGTTCAAAGTTCGTTCAATGTTAAGGTTTACGTGGAGGTCGCCATGTTTGATTTGAGTGTGTTTGTGTCACGACCTATAATTGGACAACGCTATTGTTCACGTGTCTGAGGTAAAGGGAGATAGCGTACCTATAAAGTTCGGGAATTTCAGAATAACCTAGCAACAGCTTAATTTTGTAAAACTCGCGGTCGTTACTTTAGGAACATGGTCTTGCACAGGTTCCAAGTCTATGGGTAATTCAGAGGCGTAGCCGTGAAATATATATCTGGGGTCCGCAAATGAAATTATATAAAATGTTGGCAATCTGTGACGCCGGAGCGAGATAGGGAGAGTGTGGGAGGGCCACTCCACTGGAGAGAGGGGGGGGGGCACCATAAAACAATTAATTCTGATCGTATATAGATTGCCGTTGAATGTTAATCAAAACCATGTGGCTGATTATTATGTAAATTAATCGACAAGCGGGTGTATGTCATTGAGTAATAATAATTTTCTTTTTGAAGAGAATTTTCTTGAAAGCTGAATTCCGTTAACTGTCGCTTCTTCATGCGGCATGTAAAGTAAGGAATGCATATTGGATAATATTGTTTAAAATTATCTTATCACCATGGGTCGAATAAATGAGAACGACCAACGAGCCGAAATGCGACGATTCTCGAATCTGCCATTGTTTAACTACATCAAAGCCAAAATGCACGAGAGTGAACGTAAGCTTTTCTTGACTATGAAATTGACATCTCTATTGTGTAGGACCATGGGTCGTCTGTCAGACAGCCCATGATCGTCTAGTATTGTCTCTTGCCGCATTTGTTTCTTAGTTACACACAGTAACAACAATACCACATTTCGTTTCTACATTTTATATTAAGCACTGCTACATATAGGTAACAAAGTTACAAGCATAATAAATTCATTCTCTGTAACCCGATTTCATGCAAACGCGGCGAGTCTGCTGATGGAAATTCATTCATCTTCTCCCTACGTGAACTACATGGCTGTCTACCCTAGAACGCACATTCTATTAAATATATATTCTCAGATTCACACCCATTAATTATTCGATTGGCTAATTATGATGTAATTAATCATGTGATTGGTCACCCTTGCCAAATATGAAATGGTAACTTTCCTACCACGTGTATTTCAAAAAATAACAATTTATCTTTGAAAAATGCAAATGACCATTATGTTTACTAAAGCATACATTCTCTATTTTTGATTATGAACTTAGAATCAATAATTTGTAAAGATAATAATATTGTTTCGGCCATCATATTTCTCCATTCTTTGTCTTTAGACCCCATGTCTTGTTATTGTCACACTATTCATAAAGAATTTTAATTTGCGTTACAGAATTACCTTATACCATAGCTAATATTTTGACAATGGAGGTTAATTAATCAAAACCATAATATTATTTTACATAGATGTTTCTAAGCACAAATTCTTGCCCTCCATATTACTACAATAGGAGCTCATATTTTATTAACGTTACGGTACCTGAAAATAATAATAGAGCCATCGTACTATATAAATTTGTGGGGGTGAGGGGGGGGGGGTCCAAGTATATTCAGCCCCCCCCCCCCGCCCTCATGTGTGACGCCCATGGTAATATTAGTTGATATCATTGATATTTTTATGTATCTTAATGTTATATGCATTTCGATTTAGACATACTCTCGTTAGACAAACAAAGGTAATGTTGATAGCAATATTGGTGATGTTGATATACATGCTGGTGAGGAGCATTGTGATGATGGGTGGTGGTGGAGATGATGATAGTGATGCGGTGGGGGGGGGGAATAATGTGCATGTATTATAATCTTCTGAATCGTAAAGATCTATACAAACTTCGTCTGTATATCATATTCTACATCCATATCGATGCGGATCAGGATGCTGATAAGGAACACTGTGATGATGGTGATAATGGTGACGATGATAGTGAGGAGGTGGAGGAGGAGTTGGACACTTATGTACATGTATCATTATCTTGGAAGTCATAATAATCTTCTGAATCGTAAAGATCCATACAAAATACGTCTGGATCATATTGCATATACATATCATAACTGTCGTAATCGTCGTCACTATCTTCCGTTTCTAAGTCAAAATATTTATCTTCTAATGAACATTTCAACAGAAGGAAATTCTGTACTGTTATTGGTACTTTGGCCTGAGGAACTTTGTCTTGTATGCTTGGTCCTAAATGTTGCCTAGTAATTCTCCTACACATTGACTTTAAGCTTAAGCATATGCCATTACAAAATCGATGGAATTCTGATTCTTTGGTCATTGATCCAGTTGTCTGTGCGTCATCATCATCATTGTACTCATGCTCATCTTCCATGAAAGGTAACATGGAAACAATGTCGATCTTGTCCGCCCCACTTTCATACAACACTTTTCTAAGGTCGTTAATTCTAGCAAATAAGGGATCCGACATCGAGGAAATGTACATCCTGTTTTGTCTATTCTGCCATATACTCTGAAAGCAATAGTTTCCAGCTATTAGGTAACCAATCAGATTCAGGGCTTCCGATAAATCACCACGGTGCATAAACTGCATGGCCACGTCCATCATCGTTTTTCCTCCTCTGTCTGTTATATCCACTCCACAACCACGTATAATGTATTTACAGAACTTAACATCTGGTATTCGATTGAATTCAAGATAGTATGCCATCGAATTTCCAAACTTATCCAATATCTTACAATCAGCACCGGCTCTACATAGCTGTATTAAGAGTTTATAATTTCCGAGTTTAGCAGCTAGCATTAAGGCAGTTTTTCCATCTTTGTCCTGTGCATTGACATCTATATCTGAAGTCAATATAGTAGCTAACAACCCCGAGTCCCATTCATGGTAGCAGTCGTATTGGATCAATTTTACGATTCCAATAATACTGAGATGTAAGACAGTATGTCCATAAATATTCCTTATATTGGTACTGCATCCATGTTGTAACAAAGCTTGCATATACGGGATGTTGTATAAAATAGCTGCAACCATTAATGGCGTGTTACCCTTAGAATTTATACGGTTTATATAAATCCGCTGATCAGCAATTACCTTAACAAACGAAGAAAAAAATCTTCCCAAACAAATAGAGCCTATGAGACTTCTGGCTACATAATGTAAAATATTTTCACCGTTTTCATCCAAACCATGAAAATCAACCATATTGGAATCGACCAAATGCTGGAAATAATAATAAGAGTGTTTCAACGCGTCTTTTATTAATTTATTGCCGTGAATTTGTGTTCTAAATTCCGCACCAAAACATTCCAACAACTTCATTATTTCTATGGAATCCTCCTCACCTCTGCACATTTGTTGCAAACAGTAATACACAGCAGATCTACCGCGGCCATCTTGTTTGTCAACGTCGGCGTTATGTTGATGAAGAAGTTTCATAAGTTCTGTGTTGCTGTTTTGTACAGCTAACATTAGGGGTGATTTTCCTTTGATATCGGACAAATTCACGTCACAGCCATTCATTTTTAATAAAATATCAACAGCTTTTAAATTGTTACTTTCTACTGCGAGATATAGAGATGTTCTCTTGCAATTATCTTGTTGGTTAATGTCTGCACGATATTGATAAAGAAGTTCCATAAGTTCTGTGTTGCCACTTTGTGCAGCTAACATTAAAGGGGATTTTCCTTGGTTATCAGACAAATTCACATCACAGGAATCTATTTGTAACATACAATCAGTAGCGCTTTTATTGCCATTTTGTATTGCGACAATCAGAGATGTTCTACCGCGGCCATCTTGTTTGTTAACACTAGCACCGTGTTTATTTTGTATTGCAGCCAACATAAGTGGTGTGATTCCATTTCTGTCAGCTAAATCCACACAAGAGCCATTTGTTTCTAACAGCATATTTACAGCATATTCGTTGTTGGAGATGGTTGCTAGATATAACGGGGTTTCACCAAACTTATTTTGTAAATTAATTTGCACTCCAGCGAAAATTAATTTCTGCAAAAACAAATTGGCGTTTGGTTTTGTAACGATGTGGTGGAGAACTGTAAATTGATTTTGATCTGCTGCATTAACATCAGCACCATGATCTATCAAATATGCCAATACCGACATAAATCCTCTACATGCGGATATACATGAGGGGGTCGTCATTTCTCTGGAGGAAATATTTACATCAGCCCCTGCTTCCACTAACGCCATTACTAATGGAAGACACGTGGTCTCCGAGCGTCCCAATTGTATGGATAAATGTAAAGCTGAAAGACCTTCGACATGTGAAATTTTATTGATGATCTCCTTGACTTTTTGGTGTTTCAACAAAATGGAAACTGTTTTCAAGTTCTGTTTCCTGCAAGATAACATAAGAATGGTTTCGCCCTGCTCCGAATTTACACAAGGATTTGGAAATGATACTAAGTATTTCAGTTTGTATATTTCATCTCTTCGAACTGCATTCCACGAGGCACACCAACATCCAGAATCCATCATTTCCAAGGATAATCCCAAATACAGCAGAAATGTGAACTCTAGTGGAATATCTGTACTTATTCAGTTCTGTTTAACCAGACTGCCTCGGTAAATCTGAAAATAGTTTTATTTCCATATATTATTGCCCAGACTTAGTCATTTAGTTTATTATGACGGGAGTGGAGTGGGTGGGGTGTGTCATCGAGTCTAACGTAAACCTTCAGGTCATAGGTTATCTATGTACTTATGGGTGAGATCCAGGTAATGTACGTGTCAACAAGCATGGTCGCCCACAATGATTCATCAGTGATATGGGAGGAGTTAACGCGTTGCCGTTGGATGATTAGGTATGTCATAGATTCGAGTCGCGTGGTTTTCATTTCCAGCTTCTATGTGACAAATGCGGGCCCCTGTCCACTTTCGTGGGTCTTTTCCTGGTCATCCGGTTTCCTCCCACTGCTACAGACCCTACTCGCAAGATAATTATTGAAATGAAATCGAACCATATGTTAGTATCGAAATGACCCCCCCCCCCTCTCTCTCTCTCTCTCTCTCGTTAAATCTTTCAAATCAAAGTTAGTAAGACGCAATATGTTTAATTTAGGTCGACATGTATGCTAAACTGATCCACTATGAACCGAGAACTAAGCGGTTGAAATTTCCGGCTAGCCTTGATCATCATTACTAAAGTCAGTACGATAAATAGCATAGTCTCGATTATCCACTTAATCGTTAAATCGTGAAGGAAAGTTATGCAGTAAATCGGCTCATAATCCACTAAGGATCGCAGGCTAGCGAGGCCATCTAGAGTTAATTATGGTCTGGATAGGTTAATTGTCTAATTAATAATTTAGATAACATTCAGGCCTAAAGAAAGACCTGCAATAGACAGGTTTAGCTCTTATGTTTAATTTAGGTCGACATGTATGCTAAACTAAGCCATCGTATATATAGTGAAGTAGATAGACATAGGCATATACTACATATCACACCATTGTTGCTTTACATAGATCCTAATCGTATTTACATTAGACCATTAACTGGCAACCAATGTTCAAGAAAGACTGGATCAATAAAGGTATATATAATATCAATAAAAGGGATAAAAGATTATACACCTTGATCTTGATAGTCGACAGGCGATTCTGGTTGATCAAAGAAGCTGTGTGTCACATCCTGTATCGTGTTATTTTAGGTAAGTTACGTCAATTCACTGGGAAAGCCCGATTATTTTAAAAGGCTTCTTGTGTGGGGTCTTTCATTTTTTCATGGACACAAGTTAAAGGTCATTTGCTACTCATCGTGTTTAACTACATTTTTTGATTAATGGATTAAAATATCTGTAAATAAAGGTCGAAACGACGTATTTATAATACAGGTATATATTAAACGTATGAAGTAGTATAAGGTAGTCGGTCTGTATATAATATACATAGGGGCTGTATACACTCTAGGGTAGCTGGTAAGTGTATATAATATACATAAGGGCTGTATACACTCTAGGGTAGTTGGTACGTGCATATAATATACATAGGGGCTGTATACACTCTAGGGTTGTTGGTACGTGTATATAATATACATAAGGGCTGTATACACTCTAAGGTAGTTGGCAATTATATAATATACATAAGGGCTGTATACACTCTTAGATAGTCGAAGTGTGCTGTATACAGTTTATGAGTGTTGGTGTGTATTCGGCCTGTCACACTATAACGTTTTAGACAACTTACTCCGACGTATAAAATAATTATCTAACACGCTGGCATACGCTGAAGTTGAATTTAAAAATCAAGAGACGCTCATTTTGGGCGCATATATAACGTACTTCTAACGCGCTGAACGAATATATAACCTATGTTTAACGTATGAGTAACTTATTCATAACTTATCCCCAACGTAAACATAACTTATACAAGTATATGACAGCGTGTGGCCAGTGAGGTTTTAGCGTTCTTGGCTTATGCGGAACTCATGCACAACGTTAGTCTAACTTATACATAGCGTGTTAGAGCGTACTTCGACGACCACGTGACGTCAGATATAAAAGCGGAGCAAAGCCGTATATAAATATGCCCGGCGCCATACATATGAAAAATACATTTTCTAAAATTTTTGTCGAAATTCGGTTTTCGACACACTTCGCCTCTATAACCAGTTTGTGTTTGAAAATTTGAAAAAGAAATTATTTATTCCCCCACCACTAAAACACACTGATTACGAAATATCGCTCCCCGAAACTTAATGATTTCTTTTGCAATTTGTTTGGGGTAAGACGTTGTCACTCCCCGCCTATGTATAAATAATATCAATCTGTCTAATATATAAACCACACCAATTTAACAGATCCAAATGCATGTTATTCCACAGGTAGACAGGCAGGGCCCCCTTTGAAGGGGGCTTTGAAGGGGACGTAGTTGGTTTAGAGTTTGTCTGACCCCTTGTTGTTCTGATGATGTTCTCAACCAGTATCAACAAGCCAACAGTGAGGCTGATGTCCCCCGCCGAAATAGGAAAATAATTAGAGGACACATATAAATTTATCACAAATTATCTTTTACAAAGTATTGAACAATCAAACAGTATATCTTTACTTATAGTCTAAGCATACAATGTTTTTGATGGAATAATTATAGCATATTAAGGGGAAAACATGCTCTATGCCTACAGATCTAGAGTTTGGTTGTATCAACGGGTCTATTTTCCATCTTGCTGCAAGTTGTGCAAAGTTCACTGTTTTCTTTCTGTCATTAAATGTCAATTCATTATTGCATACTACATATTTAATTAATTTATAATAGTTTCTTTTTCAATTTGTTTTTTCCATTTATTTGTTTATTTACCTTGCCTATATTCATTGTATTGGATTGTATTGGAATTGCTCAATTGATGCTTTTATCAATACCTGGTTATAATATTATGACATGTAATGTGGCAAGTTGAGTCGGGACATGTAGGCTATAATGTAACCTAAATGTATACATAAGTGGATTTCGTTTCATTTTTTTCGAAAATATTGTACAGATAAAAGAGGAGGAATTACAGGGGTAATACATTGGAAAGCTTCTTCAAGAACTAAAGCATAAACTATATAAACGAGCTTATAAAAAGGAAAAGTTTGTATAAAGACGTTTCGTTTGCACAACTGGGTGATGATAAATCACGTTTTGTCTTTCTAGCAGACGACACCGTTTTACGGCGAAAGCACGCGCTCTATTTGTGACGCTTAATTTATTTTATTAAAAGTTATCGTGTCCCAAAGCATCAACCAATCAAATTGCTTATCTCTGCTTACCCTAAGCGGAAAATGCTCATCTTCGAACTCCATCAAGGCATTGACCTAATCAACACATACACCAAGTTTGAACATTCTAGCCCAATTAGGAAGAGAGTTATCGTGTCCCAAAGCATCAACCAATCAAATTGCTTATCTCTGCTTACCCTAAGCGGAAAATGCTCATCTTCGAACTCCATCAAGGCATTGACCTAATAAACACATACACCAAGTTTGAACATTCTAGCTCAATTAGGAAGAGAGTTATTGTGTCCCAAAAAGTGTGACGGACAGACAGACGGACAGACAGACAGACGGACGAACCCATTTTAATAGTCCCCTGCTTTCTTCGAAAGGCGGGGGACAAATATATATCGTACCTGAGATTTGTTACAAATCGCCTCTAGAATGTTCCATCGGGCATCGGGATTAAGGGTATATATCATTGTTTCTAACGCTTATTGGGAATACGTCACGGAAACAAACTACAATAAAAAAAACATTCTAAAGAGTGAAAACTGACATATTTCAAGCTTAAAGAAATAATTTAGATCCGCCGGCAGAAACCCTATCTCCCCTATTTGTTCATTCTTTTGGTATAGTGCACGTTTCCACCGAAAATGATATCGCAAACAAGTGTTCAATCTATAAAAGCATACATTCCTACAAAATCTTTCTTTAGTCAAGTGAAACAAGAAATTCATAACTATGCGAGGGTGGGGTGAGTATAGGCTAATGGGACAATAGAACAAGTTCGCCTTGATGTTGACAAATACGTAAGACCATATGAACACCGCCTAAAAAGATATATAATGTGATTCAGCTGCAAGGTGATATGCATATATGCAACATAGATAATTAAAATCTCTATTCAAGTTAAACCAACTGTATCTATTTATATTTAAGTCTTACGTCGAGCTGAATAAATTATATGATTTATTGCCATTAAAAAAATCTGGTTAACAGTGTGTAACTAAAAACTAAAATTGGATCTTTATTATTGCCAATGATTTAATGTACTTGAATTTTCTACACGAAGTCTATCTCATCCAGATATTTAAAGTGCGTTTACAATATATTCATTTAAGACAAAACTTTGCTATTTCGGGATTGATATATCGTAAATTCATCTTCATTTGAAGAACTACATCCAAACTACAATGTAAACACGGTTTAGAGACTGTATCTGAACTAGAAGGTGCATCGAACTACGGGGTACATCATGGTTTAGAGATTCTATCTGAAATACAGGGTACATCGAACTACAGGGTACATTATTGTTTAGAGACTCTATTCGAACTACAGTCTATGTGTTTATTTAGAGAGGCTTTATCCGAACTACAGGATACATCCCGGTTTAGAGACTCAATCTGAGTTACAGGGTACATCATGGTTTTGAGACACTATCTAATATCCAACCGGAAAAATGACGATTAATTTAATATCCGCCGATTTGTGTTGCTGCCATTTTGTATTTTCAAAATATATCTTCAAATTCAGAGACATCGAAAACCATATAAAAGACATAGCAAAAGTCATATCTTACTACGAGATGCCCTTTTATTACCAAATTTACCAAGCCTATCGCCAACAAAATAATTATGTTTTTGTGAGACTATTTATTTCCAATGAATGAAATACGAAAGACTAGTACACCTGTCTTTTCAGTCACCCATGTGCTACACATGAAAATTAAGATCCCAGTAACGTGTAATCGATAGGCCAAGTCCCCACACATATGTTCAACGTTACGCTTACGATTATTTAAATGGATTATTTTCCCTCGGGTTAATTTAACAATCAGGTTAACTCCACTGAACACAAACAGTTTATTTCTGGACTAACATATGGTACAGTTTTATTTCACGAATTCACTTGCACGTCGTGTAGGGGTCTTTATATGTTGAAGGAAATGAGAGGGGACTAAAACGACCCTACAACTTTTACAAGCATGGGATTGAAATTACTCTTACTTATTTAGAACTAAAGTTATCATGCCCCAAAGCATCAACCAATCAAATTGTTTATCTCTGCTTACCGTAAGCAGAACATGCTCATCTTCAACTCAGTCAAGGCATTCACTTAATAAACATCTTCACCAATTGAGAAACTATCTCAATTAGGAGAGTCATTATGTTGCAAAGTTTTAACCAATCGCATTGTTTATCGTTCTGCTTACCCTTAGCAGAAAATGCTCATTATCAAACTTAGTCAAGGTATTGATGCAATGAAACTATACATCAAGTTTCATCACTCTCACTTAAAACTAAAGTTATCACAATCCAATTGCTTATCTCTACTTACCCTAAGTCAAAAATGCTCATCTTCGAACTCCTAATAGGGGGGGGGGGGGGGTGGATGGCTGAATGGTTAGCGTGCGCGCGCTGTATCATAAAGTCTGTCATTGAGTCGACTGGCGTGGTTTCGAATCCCCGGTTGTGCGTGACAAGGAGTAGGGTCGCCTGTCCAACCTCGTGGGTTTTCTCCGGGTCCTCCGGTTTCCTCCCACTGCTAAAGACCCCTATGTTCAAGCGAATTATTGAAATAAAATTAAAAACCATATGTTAGTCCCGAAATGACCTAGTTGTGTCGAGTGGACGTTAAACCCCATTTCTCTCTCTCTCTCGAACTCCTAATAAGCACCTACAAACAGTTTGGACATTCTAGCTCAATTAGAAGGAAAGTTATTGTGTCCCAAAACGTATGAGGGACAGACCTAATTTAATAGTCCCCTGCTTTCCTCAAAATGCGGGTGACAATAGAGATATAAACACATAGTCTATAATAAAGACACAAACTAACACATAGGCTATAATAAAGATATAAACTAACACATAGGCTATAATGATATACTAAAGATACAAACTAGGCTGTAATAAAGATACAAACTAACACGTAGGCTATAATAAAGATACAAATTAACACATACAACATAATAAGGATACAAACTGTCAGTGATGCTGGACGGAGGGCCTGACAAGGACAGCTGTCTAGTCCTTCGGATTAAACGAAAAACCGAGGTCCCGTGTATACATTGGAATGCACGTAAAAAATCCTTTGGCAGTTGGAAATCGATATAAGAGTAGGCGATAGTACTGCTGCCCGGGCAAAATTTCTCTCATAGCACACTGTATGGCGTATGCCCGTCTTCATTAGCCCAGCATAGGAGCAGAACAGTAGGACGTTCATTTCATTTTCTTAGGTAATCTTGAGTCTAAAATTTAGCACATCGACGCGATAGATTGCTCATTAGGTATATTAATTTATTATTATCTTGCATTTGTGAGAATTGTATATCTGACACATAGGCTATAATTAAATTGAAAATTTTATTACAGTGTATCAGCCTGTAAGAATATATTAATGCATGTTATGTATCGATAAATGAAATGAAATTGGGTTCAAACGTCAAACTGTTCGGCGACGTGAAGTTAGCTTTATGGTGCGTTGTTCGTTTTTCCATATTCACGAATAACGAACAACGAGCCAGTTTGTTGTTCGGTATTCGCTAATAACGAACAAAAAACTGGCTCGTTGTTCATTATTCAATAGGTATGGAATTAGTAATATATTAAAGTAACGTTTGTAGGGGATACGGGGGGGGGGGGTATGAGTCTAATTGTATTATAAAACTTTAAGGTCTTGGGAAATAGATTCTAACAACCCCTCTTTCTATCTCAGCAACGAGTGGTTTCATTTTGGCGAATAACGTTATTCATCAGATATGGCATTAATATTATACTAAAAGAACTTTTGCACGGAATACGCCGGGAGTGGGTTTTTATGGGCTTAATTAAATTATAAAACTTCAAAGTCTTAGGAAAAAGATTCTAACATATTGTCTTTCTACCCTAATAACGAGCTGTTTCACGAATAACGAACAACGAGCCAATTTGTTGTTCGATATTGGCGAAAAATGAACAACAAGCTGGTTTGTTGATCGTTATTCACTAGATATGGAATTAGTAATATAATAAAGGCACTTTTTTAGGGAATACATCAGGAGTGGGTTTTTATTGGCCTAATTAGTTCATAAATCTTCAAAGTCGTGGGAAAATGATTCTAAGAACCTGTCTTTCTACCCGAAGAACGAGCAGTTTCAGATTGGCGAATAACGAACAACGAGCCTAATTGGATTATAAAACTTTAAAACTTTAATAGATTCGAACAACCTCTCTTTCTACCAGAACAACGGACTTTTTTATATTAGCGAATAACGAACAACGAGCTAGTTTGTTGTTTGGTATTCGCGAATAACGAGCAACGAGCTGGTTTGTTGATCGTTATTCACCAGATATTGAATTAATAATATAATAAAGACACTTTTGTAGGGATTACGCCGGTGTTGGTTTTTCTAGACTAATTAGTTTATAACACGTCAAAGTCTTGGGAAATAGATTCTAACAACCTCTCCTTCTAACCGAACAACGAGCTGTTTCATATTGGCGAATAACGAACAACGAACAACAAGCTAACTTCGCGTCGCTGAACTGTTCTACACCGACTGGGCTAATGAAGACGGGCATACAGGGTGCTATGAGTGAAATCTTGCGAGGACAGCGGCGCTACAGACATACTACTCTTATATTAAATCTCAACTACCAAGGGAAACCATTACGTGCAAACCAATGTGTACTTTAGACCTCTTTTGTTGTCCCATCCGAAGGACTATTCATTGTCCCTGACAAGGGGGAACTACTCAGGAGAATCCTGATGAACTTAGACAAACAAATTAAAAAATGACATAAAACATTTAATGTTACTAACTAGTTATACTGGTGACATCAAAGCAATTAATAGAGCAAATGAAATGAAATGAAATGGAGTTTATCGTCCTATTGTTCTTCTCTGACAGAGATACTAAGACGGAAATTAGTAAGCAATATTATAAAACCATTTAGTTTTATAAACGTGCAATGGCCGTTTCCATGTATGCTTTTTCGCAGCGTTTCCGAACGCGTTTGGGGGTTAGATGGCCGAATGGTTAGCACGTGCGCGCTGTATCATAAGGTCTATTGGCGTAAAGACTTCTAAGTATGTATAACAGATAAATCATCTTGGTGGTGGTGTTTGTTGTAATGTTGATAGCAATATTGGTGATGCTGGTATCGACGCAGATCAGGATGCTAGTGAGGAACATTGTGATGATGGTAATGATGATAGTGAGGCGGTGGGGGAACATTGAGATGACGTTGGTGGTGGTGATGATGGTGATGATAATGCGGCGGTTGTGGAACACTGAGATGACGGTGGTGGTGGTGATGATGGTGATGGTGATGATGATAATGAGGCGGTGGGGGAACACTGAGATGACGGTGGTGGTGGTGATGATGGTGATGATGATAATGATGATGATAGTGAGGAGATGGAGAAACATTGTGATGATGGTGATGATGATAATGAGGCGGTGGGGGAACATTGAGATGACGGTGGTGAGGATGGTGATGATGATATTGATGATGATAGTAAATAGATGGATGGGACGTATGGGGCTAATAATGTGCATGCATCACAATCTTGGTAGTCATAATAATCTTCTGAATCGTAAAGATCTATACAAAATTCGTCTGTATCATATTGCATATTCATATTACAGTAATAGTGGTCATCGTCATATTTATCTTCCGTTTCTAAAATGAAATATGTATCTTCTAATGAACATTTCAATAGAAGGAAATTTTGCACTGTTAATGGTACCTTGAGCTGGGTAACCTTGTCTTGTATGTTTGGTCCTAAATATTGCCTAATAATTCTCCTACACAATGACTTTAAGCAAATGTTATTACAAAATGAATGGTATTCTGATTCTTTAGACACTGGTCTAGTTGTCTGTACGTCATTATTATCTTTGTACCTGTACCCATCTTCCATGAAAGGTAAAATGGAAGCAATGTCGATCCTGGTCACTCCACTTTCATACAACAGTTTTCTATGGTCATTAATTCTACCAGATAAGAGATCCCACAACGGGAAAAGGAACATCCACGTTCGTCTATTATAGCCAAGATTCTGAAAGCAATAGTTTGCATCTATTAGGTACCTAATCAGATTCAGAGCATCCGATAATTGCTCCATATTTATTAATAGAATGGCCACGTCCATCATCGTTTTTCCTCTTCTGTCTGTTATATCCACTCCACAGCCACGGATAATGTATTTACAGAAATTAACATCTGTTGTTACAGCGAAGTCAAGATAGTGTGCCATCGACTTCCCAAACTTATCCAAAATCTTACAATCGGCACCGGCTCTATATAGCTGTTTTACGATGTTATAACCTCCGAGTTTAGCAGCCAACATTAAGGCAGTTTGTCCATCTTTATCCTGAGCATTGACATCTATATCTGAAGACAATATAGCAGCTAACAACACCGAGTCCACTTGACTTGTATTGTAGTACTTACATTTTACGAATCCAATAATACTGAGATGTAAGACAGTATGTCCGTACATGTTGCTTATATTAGTACTGCATCCATGTTGCAACAAGATTTGCATATACACGGTGTTGTCTAAAAGGGCTGCGACCATTAATGGCGTGTTACCTGTAGAATTTTTACGGTTTATATCAATCCGTTTATCAGTCAAAAAGTCCTTACGAAAAGAAGAAACTGAGCCATTTATTAACATTTCTGAATATGAAAGACTTTCCAAAGAAGGAGAGGCTATGTCACATCTGGCTAAATAATGTAAAATGTTATCCCCATTTCCATCCGATCCATCAAAATCAACCTTATTCGAATCCATCAAATGCTTGAGATAATCATAAGAGGTTTTCAGCAAGTGTTTAAGTAATTTATTGTCGCAGTTTTGTGATCTAAATTCCGCACCAAAACATTCCAACAACTTCATTATTTCTATGCTATACTCCCCGCGTCTGCACATTTGATACAAACAGTAATAAACAGCAGATCTACCGCGGCCATCTTGTTTGTTAATGTCTGCACCATATTGATATAGAAGTTCAATAAGTTCTGTGTTGCTGTTTTGTACAGCTAACATTAAGGGCGATTTTCCTTTGTTATCGGGTAAATTCACGTCACAACCATCCATTTTTAACAAAACATCAACAGCATTGAAAGTATTACTTTCTACTGCGAGATACAGAGATGTTCTACCGCAATTATCTTGTTGGTTAATGTCTGCACCATATTGATGAAGAAGTGCCATAAGTTCTGTGTTGCCACGTTGTACAGCTAACATTAAAGGGGATTTTCCTTGGTTATCAGACAAATTCACATCACATGCATCTTGTTTGTTAATGTCTGCACCATGTTGATGAAGAAGTCCAATAAGTTCTGTGTTGCTGTTTTGTACAGCTAACATTAAGGGCGATTGTTCTTTGTCATCGGATAAATTCACGTCGCAGCCATACATTTTTAGCAAAACATCAACTGTCTTTAAATTGTTCTTTTCTACTGCGAGATACAGAGATGTCCTACCGCGTTTATCTTTTTGATTAATGTCTGCACCATATGTTTTTAGCAACACATCACCATCGTATAAATCATCGTTTTGTGCTGCGGGATACAGGGATGTTCTACCGCGATTATCTTGTTTGGTAATGTCTGCACCATATTGATGAAGAAGTTCGATAAGTTCTGTATTACTATTTTGTACAGCTAACTTAAGGGGTGATTTTCCTTTGTTATCGGACAAATTCACATCACATGCATCTGTTTTTAACAGAACATCAATAGCGCTTTTATTGCCATTTCGTATTGCGAAAATCAGAGATGTTCTACCACGGCTATCTTGTTTGTTGATACTAGCACTGTGTTTGTGTAGAAGTTTTATAATTTTGATTTCATTTTTTATTGCAGCCAACATAAGTGGTGTGATTCCATTTCTGTCAGCTAAATCCACACAAGAGTCATTTGTTTCTAATATCATATTTACAGCATACTCGTTGTTGGATATGGTTGCTAGATATAACGGGGTTTCACCAAACTTATTTTGTAAATCAATTTGCAATCCAGCCAAAATAAATTCCTGGAGAAACAAATTGGCGTTTGGTTTTGTGACGATGTGGTGGAGCACGGTACATTGGTTTTGATCTACTGCATGAACATCAGCACCATGATCTACCAAGTATGTCAATACCGACATAAATCCTCTACTGGCGGTCATTAACGAGGGGGTCATCATTTCTGTGGAGGAAATATTTATATCAGCCCCTGCTTCAACTAACGCCATTACTAATGGAAGACACGTGGTCTCAGACTGTCCCAATTGTATAGATAAATGTAAAGCCGAAAGACCTTCGACATTTGAAATTTTATTGATGATGTCCTTCACCTTTTGGTGTTTCAACAAAATGGAAACTGTTTCCAAGTTCTGTTTCCTGCAAGCTAACATAAGAATAGATTCACCCCATTCCGAATTAACACAAAGATTTGGAAATGATACTAAGTATTTCAGTTTATCTATTTCATCTTTTCGAACTGCATTGCAGGAGGCACACCAACATCCAGAATCCATCATTTCCAAGGATAATCCAAAATGCAGCAGAAATCGGAACTCTAGTGAAATATCTGTACGTGTTCAGTTATGTTTAACTAGACTGCCTGGGCAAATCTGAAAATAGTTTTATTTCCATATATTATTGCCTAGACGTAGCCAGTTAGTTTATTATGACGGGAGTGGAGTAGGGGGTGGTGTGTTATCGAGTGTAACGTGAACCTTCAGGTTATGGGTTGGATCCTGGTAATGTACATGACAACAAGTATGGTCGCCAACAATGATTCATCTGTGATATGGGGTGGGGTGGCGAATAGTTAACGGGTTTGCGTTGGATGATTAGGTATGTCCGAGTCGAGTCGGGTGGTTTTCATTCCCAGTTTGTATGTGACAAATAGGGGCGCCTGTCCAATCATGCGAGTCTTCTGTTGTTCTTCCGGTTTCCTCCCACTGCTAAAGTCCCCAACGCGCAAGCAAATTATTGAAATGAAATTGAACCAATTGTTAGTACCGATATGACCTCTCTCTCTCTCTCTCTCTCTCTCTCTCCTGTGACCTCTTTCCAATCAAAGTTAGTAAGACGCAATATGTTTAATTTAGGTCGACATGTATACTAAACTAAACCACCGTATATATATAGTAGACATAGGCATATATATTACATATAACACCATTGTTGTTTTACATACATCCTAATGATATTTACATACATCCTAATCGTATTTATATACATCCTAATCGTATTTATATTACACCATTGACTGGCAACCAATGTTCGAGAAAGGCTGGATCAATAAAGTTATATATAATATCAATAAAAAGGGATAAAAGATTATATACCTTGATTTTGCTAGAAGACAAACCATTTTGGTCGATCAAGGAAGCTGAGTGTCACATCCTATATCGTGTTATTTTAGGTAAGTTACGTCAGTTCACTGGGAAAGCCCGATTATTTGCAAAGGCATCTTGTGTGGGATCTTTATTCGTTTCATGGACACAAATTAAAGGCCATTTGATACTCGTCGTGTTCAACTACAATTTTGAATTATTGGAGTGAATGATGTTCGAAACGGCTTATTTATAATACAGGTTATATAATTTAAAGATAGTTGACGGTATATTATAAACGTATGCAGTACACACAGTCTAGGGTAGTCGGTGTACATATAATATATATATGTAAATGAGGACATGTATACAGTCTAAGTTAGTTGGTGCGTGGCATGTATATAATATACATAAGTGCATGTATACTGTAAGGTTGCTGATGTGTATATAATATATATAAGGGCTGTATACACTGTAAGACAGTCGGCGTGTATATAGTATATATACTCTTCAAAAAAAAAGTAGGGGATATTCAGAAACAATACAAAACTGTGGAAATGCACTGCTGTTTTTATTAGAGATAACCAGTGTATGTTAATAACAGGCCAATTGCCCACACATGAACATAAAGATTTCATATGGGCGGCTTATCGGACGGCCCCATTTCACTTGCAAATAGATAATGGACGTTTTTGATTTTTGTCTTAAAAATGAGTAATATAGCTCCACCAATCCTCAGACATTCAGCAATTCGTCGTGGCATGCTACTACTCAACCGTCCAATCACGATTTGGGGCAATTTGACGCATTCCTCTTGCAGTGCCACGGCCAGTTTTTTGCAGTGTTGCCGGTTGACGTTGACTTCGACGAACACGTCTCCCGATCATGTCCCAGGACTTGCTCTAGGGGAAAGGTCGGGACTCATGGCTGGCTAAGGCATATGGACAATATGGTGACGCTGGGGGTACTCATTCACGAGACGAGCGCGGTGGGCCAAGACATATGGACAATATGGTGACGCTGGAGGTAATCATTCACGAGACGAGCGCGGCGGGCACGGGCATTATCATCTTAAAGGATAAAAGTACACACCAGTGACCCCTTCTTGAACAACATGCAAGTCTGTATATGTTCAACGTTCTGCTTACGATTACTTAAATGGGTTATCTCCCTTTCACCCTCTTTTAAACGCCCAGAAGTAAATTGAATACTTTTTTGTGGCATCAAATTATTGAAAATATATTTTACAAGTAATGAATATGTTTTTTTTATCTTAAAGCTAAGAACTTTAGCAAACTATAAAACGAATATATCAGGTACAAAACTAAGTTATACATAATAAGTCATAGTTCTTTCTATATAAAGAGATACCAAATGAGTGCAGAATAAGGCAAATACTGGCTTGTCAAATATTTTTTTTACAATCAAAATTTGTACTTTAGGATAATCTGTTATACTATCAAAACGGATATCAATCAAATTGTACTATTTAATTTATAATGATCATTCAGGGATTTCAAATTTATAGAATTTTGATCAGTATTTATTAAAGTGATTGTTAGAACTGGTGCCACTCTCTACCCAGATATCAGTATGCCTTAAACTAATGAGTAAGGAAAATAAAAAGCCTGGTTGGTTCCAGGCTTCTGATTCTCATATCAGATGAATTTCTACAGGGGTACAGGTCGCCCCTGGGTGACCCTCCTACTTTGAGGGATGCCCTCGTGTAGTGATCTGCCCCATAAATCTAATTGAAAAAAAATATTCTAGTCATTGATCTGATGGATGATATTCATGTAACACTAATCATTACTTGGATGTATTTTGTTGATAATGGGTGGGTGGGGATGTCCCTACTTTTCAGCACCAACCAGACTGATTTAGATGGAGATGCGCCACGCAATGTGGACACGCAGGAAGCCTACTTTTAGATCGGATTTCAACTGTCAAGGGTTCTTGCACATACTCACCAACCCATTCGTCATGTATCCCTGACAAGGGTAGCACCACACAGGAAATATTAATTTTATATGTGCTATCTAATAAGAATTGTTTTAACGTGAGTTTTAACGTGATAAAAATTGTAGTAATGTTTTCCAATCAGGTTAACTCAAATGAACCCGAACGAGTTTATTTCTGGACTAACATATGGTACAATTTTATTTCACTAATTCACTTGCACGTCGTGTAGGGGTCTTTATATGTGGAAGTAAACAGGAGACTAAAACAACCCTACAACTTTTACAAGCATGGGATTGAAATCACTCTCATTTATTTAGAACTAAAGTTATCATGCCCCAAAGCACCAACCAATCAAATTGCTTATATCTGCTTACCCTAAGCAAAAAATGCTCATCTTCAAACTCCTAATAAGCACCTACAAAAAGTTTGAACATTGTAGCTCAATTAGAAGGAAAGTTATTGTGTCACCCATTTTAATATTCCCTTGCTATCTTCAAAAGGCGGATGGCATTAACGACACAAACTAACACATAGGATATAATAAAGATACAAACTAAATATCAGCTATATAATGCAATTTATTACAATGTAAGAATATATATAGATAGAACTCAATGGCCATTGAAAACCGCAAGTATTCCACAAGCGCTATCGAGTGGAATGCGGCAGGTATACACACTCTTGAACCATTGAATAACCCAAGTGGTATTCAATAGTCATTGAGTTCTGTTTTTATTCCATAACTACATGTAAATCTCAAAATACACTGTACTATCCAGATTATCAAAAATAAATCATCACCAATAACGTTAAAATTCATCATAGGTCCCACCCTTTTTCTTTCTTTTTTACAAAATTGTGGTTGTTAGTGGTGACGTCATTACAGTTTGACGTAATTCTGAAAGTGATGTCTTTCTGGACAAAAGTTGTATGTGAACAAACCATTGAATTCAACCATAGGTTATTCAATGGCTGTATTCAATGATATTTGCTTGTATTCTTCAAAAATTTGCCATTTGATCAATGTTTGAAATAACAGTATTCTATTTACCACATATATCAGAAAGATATATTTTCCAAAGAATGACAATTTTAGTAACATCCAATTAAATAATTTTATCATGAAATATAACAAATTATTGAACATTCGGATCAGGAAAGTGTGTCTAGTTTTTCGGATAATATATAAAACCAAAGGACCCATGTACAAATTGTAAGTGCATGTTAAAGATCCCATGCCACGTAATTATAGAAGTAAAAATGCTAGTCTCAAAGTGACTTAAAATCTATGACAGAGAGAAAGAAATGGGGTTTAATGTCCACTCAACACAAACTAGGTCATTTCGGGACTAACACATGGTTCAATTTTATTTTAATAATTCGCTTGCGCGTATGGGTTTTTAAACAGTGGGAGGAAACCTGGAGGACCCGGAGAAAACCCATGAGTTTTGACAGGCGACCCTACTCCTCATCTCTGATAGTCATTTTAGGGGTTGAAGAATCACTACAATATTGTGAAACTTGATTCTTTAAAAGGAAATGAAATGAAATGGGGTTCAACATCCTACTGTTCTGCTCCTACGGGACTAAGGAACACAGAAATATGCCATATAATGAGGGAATTTTGTACATGCAGCTGCACTACGGCCTACTCTTATATCGAATTCCAGCTGCCAAGGGATCTTTTACATTCACGCCAATGTATACACAGGCCCTAGGTTTTTCATCTCATCCAACTAACTAGACAGCTGTCCTTGTCGGCCATCCGTTCTGCACCACTGACAAGGGGAATCTCTAAAAGGAATATCAGTTCATTTACAAAGACATCAATTGAAAATCTGCCAACATTTGCCATCCACTGCAGACGATGATATAGTTTACACAAGTCAAAGCTCAAATCTTTTTTCTTATTTAAATATTAAATAATCAATTTGGGTATATTTTAGCATGGATAAGCAGTAGAAAATTTGATACTTTCCAAAAGATACAAATGACGCACAGAGAAATGTAATGGCAGGTCTTTCTTTTGGCTTTAAAAATATTGCATGAATTATTTAGCCATTTATTAAAGATACATTATGGGAGATAAGATAAAGAGATGGCAGTTCTCGCTATAATAGTTAAAAACTAGATAGTGTAAAGGTAATTTGCTGAAAATTTCAGTCAAATTGATCCACTATGAGCCGAGAAAAAAGCGGTTGAAATTTTTGCATAGTCTCGGTCATCATTACTAAAATCATTAATATAAACAGCATAGTCTCGATTAACCACTTTTTCTGATTTAATTATCAACGGCCGTTAGTGGCATATAGGAATCTAATCCAGCCAGCATCGAAGGCTAGCCTTGACATCGAGAGTTTATTATGGTCTGGGTAAGTTAATTAATGTCTAATTGATAATTTAGATAACATTTCAGGCCTAAAGAAAGACTTGTAATAAGCAGATTTTGCTCTTGCATAATGTATGTTTAACATTAACAAGAATAGAATCAACTCTGTAGATCATTAGATGGCCTTGATTTAAATGGATTTGAACACCCACAAGATGTTGCTGAAATCAATATAATCTCTGACCATAAATCCAGCGATATTTGTTTAGAAAGTTACGAGTAGGGAAATTAATTCAAACGGTTTAAATTCTAGGGTTATCTGCGTCTGTTGACCACTAGTTACATTAAGACATCTTTCATCAGTAATCACCTCTTCCAAACAATTACATCTGGAAATATAGAAATTACCACAAAACATAAATCACAGAAAATAAGTGAATTGATATCAAGATTACTGGTAATTAACATCCTACTTATAACTAATACCATGTCTGACAGCAGCGCTACAGCTTACTCTTACTTCGAATTATAAGTGTCAGGGGTCCTTTTATGTGCACACCAATGTGAAAACTCCCATCCGAACGTCTAAACACTGTCCTTGTCAGGTCCTCAATCCTGCACCAAAGACGAGGGAAAACTGAACAGGAATATCCTTAGTAACTTTCTCTGGCGACACCAGGAGCAACTAAGGACCTTCTGTTTAGCACGCCAACATCTTACTCACTGATTCACAGTGGCTCCCTCACAGGGGAAAAAAGCTAAATAACTAACATAACTCCATGCACATACTGGACATGGTTTGTATTTATAAACGAATAACAATATTACTACTTTCATAAATTATGTACTTGGTTTTTGTTTTTCTTAAATTACCAATATTAACAGAACGGCTACTTTAACGATACCATCAAGACCCAAATTAGGAATTGTGACAATGCTGAGATGTATCCCTTCTTTCTATAAAGAGAGAGAAATGGGGTTTAACGTCCAATAGACTAAAACTAGATCATTTCAGGACTAACATAATTCACTTGCAAGGAGGGATCTTTAGTAAAGGGAGGAAACTGGAGGACCTGCAGCAAACCCCAGGGGTTGGACAAGGAATCGAAAGCCACACCACTTGACTCAATGACAGTCCTAATAATCCAAATAAATACCATACCTTTGTACTGTTATGTTCTTGAATACAGTTGATATTTCAGCTGTTGTTGATCCACCATAAGTTTCATATAATCTTAGCACTATTTTATTCCCACTATCTTCACTCTGTTAAATAAACATAGGTTGCCAGGCAATGAAACATACATCCATAGCATCTGAGTCATCCGTGGTATAAAGGGTGTTTCAATGGTATTTATAAAACAATAAAAACTGGTATCCATTCAGTAATTATCAGAAGTAATTATTTTCCAAAACATGTACTGGTAATCAGACGATAACTTTATCGGAAATTGGATCAAATCATATAAGCTTTTTTCATCTCATGATCATGAAATTTCGTATCAATCAATTTTGAGTCCATCAGATGATAACTTTAGCCTCTAGATCATTTGCAAAAAAATGAGGACGACAGACTGATGGTGGTGACAACAATCTACAATCACGTCTCATGATGATGATAACAGTCAACATTAATATTGGGATGGAGATGATGATTATGATCAACATTAAATGTTTCGTACATTATTACTAGCATAATATTACTAATATGATGATGATGATGATTTTTATTACATTATTACTAGCATAATATTACTAATATGATGACAATGATGATGATGATGATGATGATATATTACCAGTTTAACAGTATCGAGTATAACTTGTGTAGTATTGACTGTAAAGTAACTACTACTGGTAGTCAAACTGTTACCAGTTTTTATAATTAATGGTGAGTTTAGATTACAAGCTTGTTGTATAACTCCACTCTCTTGTAAACGTCCTGTAATATACAATAATAATAACCAATGGTGTGAGGTTGAATATCTTGTTTAAACAGCTGCCCCCCCCCCCCCCCCCCCACACCCAAACCACCCCAATATAAATTTAGGCAATCAGATTTTAAGGGCAGACGTATAAAGTGAAAAAATAATTAATATAATATTTTTGGGGGCAGAAATCACAACAGGCCCGTAACTGGGGGGGGGGGGGGAGGTAGGCCCTAAAATTAAGGGTTAGGGTTGGGTTAGGGTTAGGTTTCGCCCCCATTGTGAAAAAATTGTCGACCATGAAAACAAGATATATACATTGTTCGTCAATTTTACGGCAACCCAGAGAACACTTCCCGCCCCCCTCGTTGTTCTGAGCTAGTTACGACCCTGAAACACAATCAAACTAAAGTGCCCTAAAAAGTTTTTGCCTTCTAGACGACAAAATAAAGTGCCTGGAATTCCATTACTTTTCGGTCTGAAGCATTGTGCTGAAGACATTATTTGTGTCGTAAAATTTTTGGAAATATTTAAAATCCGTGTAATAAAAAGTGTGTGCAGCGCCGTTCAGAGTCTGATCAGCTATATTACGGAACCACTTTCCTAGTTGCTATATCCATGGGCAGAAATAGCCTCAAAACATTTTTGCAGCCGTCTAATTTTTATAAATTCACCCCACTCCACCCATTTTATTTCTGCCCCCTCTACCACCACATCTGGAATTCTGGTGGGGACAGAATCGGATTATGCGGTTTGTTTTGTTCTGATTATCCAGTGATATTCTGACTAAAGTATACTAACCTTGATGAGGCATGACAGCATACGTAAATTCATGGTCACCCATGTCAGCATCAGCATCTGGGGCTTTGGGTGATCGCAGTCTGTACAAAAATGAACACATAATGTTCAATATTAGTAATTTTCTCCCAATTGACTTCAGTGTTTAAACATATATTATGCAAGAGCTAAATCTGCCTTTCTTTAGGTCTGAAATGTTATCTAAATTATTAATTAGAAATTAATTAATTTATCCAGACCGTAATCAACTCTCCATGTGAAAGCTAGCCAGTGATGTTTATTGGATTAGGTTCCGATTTGCTGTTCAACTTCCATTCATAATTTAATCATGAAATGGATAATCAAGACTATATTTTTTATCCTACCGACTTCAGTAATGATGATCAAGGCTAGGTCGAAAATTCAATCGCTAAAATCTGGGTTGAGAGGATCAATTTGACTGAAATTTTCAGCAAATTCCCTTTACATTATCTAGTATTTAACTATAATAGTGAGAACTGCCAGCTCTTTATCTAATCTCCCATAATGTACCTTTAAATATAGCTCATAGCTTCAATCAGCATAAATAATAATAACCTGTGCGCTATCATATTCTAAAAAATAAAACTTACAATGACAGACGTAGAATTCCATCAATAGCTGAGTAGCCATATTTACAGTCATTTAATACAGCTAATCCTTGATTATAGTCTGATATATCAGCCCATTTATGTCCACAAACCTATAATAAAGACCATGATTATAGTCCTATATTATATCAGCACGCTTATGTCCACAAACTTATAATATACATCATTGTAATATTTTGGTTATTGCATCAATACTGTCATGTTTCTATGCATGTATCACACTGACTTTCAATTTTTTTCTGCCAAAATAGATGATAATATTTATATAAAAAGATGTTCATTTCTTTTTTCACCCCGCCAACTGGAATATTTTATCTGCCAAATGGTGTGATAAAAAAGACAACATGCAACAATTTTATTTCTCAGGTAGGCCTATTATAAAATAGTTACTGGTATATATATACTGAGCGCCATGGAAAACGCATCACTTAGTTTTTCGTATAACAAAATGATCCTGTAAACATATCTTATTTATTTTGCTTCTTATTGTGAACAATATTCAAATGGGAACACATCAATAACAACACATTTGTACACTTATGGATGTTTAATCTGTAATCAAGGGTACAAAGTCAGAGGGGTCAAAACCAAAAGTACGACACAGATGTCAGTAGCGCGTGTGTCCTCCACGGGCCATCACCACAGTAGACTACAGCATTAACGCGACCCCTGCAAATATGTAGGGCGGTCCGGTGATGAAATGTGAAGCCTCCCCACACCATCACACTTCCCCCACCCCATCGATTCGTTTTGAAGACACAGCAGTCTGCAAGACGTTCCCCAAGACGTCTCCACACACGTTGACGGCCATCAGCGTGATAAAGATGAAAGCGACTCTCATCACCGAAGAGCGCACTTTGCCAGTCTACTCTTCTCCATGTCTGGTGTCCTTGAGCCTATATCAAACGCCGCTGACGGTGATGATCCCTGAGGATAGCCCCAACATAAGGTCGTTGTGCACTGAGTCCTACTTCTCTTAGACGACGTCTTACGGTGTTGGCACTTACTGGTCCTTGTCTTCCGACGACTGCTGCACCTGTTCGAGTCGCTGGGCGGAATCTGTCACGCAATGAGTGACCCGGATGTAGCTGTCTTGAGTCTGAATTGTAACGCGTTGTGGACCAGGACGTTGACGGTCACGTGTTGATCCAGTAACTCGGAACACGTTCCACCAACCTTATAATAGTGGAATGATGACAATTGAAGTGTCTGGCAATAGCACGTGTAGACATTCCAGCCCGGGACATTCCAATGGCTTCATTCTGTTGATTTTCAGTAAGTCTCAGCATCTCTAGCTCGATTCCTTCACACGTCCAACAACAAATTACTACAGATTGACGTTTCACAGTTCATGTACTGCACATTAAGTTGAAAACATGCTTTTAAAGGGCTCACACACAATGCTGCACGTGAATATTGAGTTTTTCATGTGCATCTCGTGTAATTTTTTTTGTGCATACGGGTTGATATTTTTTGCGTTTGGGAGCATTGTGTGAAACAATAGTTCATAGTATTGCATAATATTATACATACACAAGCACCTAGTAATAAAATATTTGGGAAAAAAAAGGGATGCGTTTTCCATGGCACTAAGTATAAAATATATAACAACTTAAAAAATCCTTCTTTACATAATACATTAGCCCAGTTTTGAGATGATTCACTAAGATCAGATTGTTTTTTGGCGACTTTATAGTCTATTTGTTTAACGTTTTACTGTTCTGCTCCGATTGGGCTAATGAAGATGGGTATAAGCCATACAGTCTGCTATGAGGGAAATTTTGCCCGGGCAGCGGCACTATGGTCTAATCTTATACTGCCAAGGGATCTTTTATGTGCACACCAATGTATACACGGTACGTCATTTTTTTTATCCCATCCGGATGACAAGACAGCTGTTCTTGTGAGGCCCATTGTCCTGTATCACTGACAAGGGGAAACCACGTCGGAAAATCCCGATGAACTTTCTTAGCCAATGCTGGGATCAAACACACAACCTCCAGGCTACAAACTGAAATGAGAGCTCAGGATGGGCGATACAAAATAAAATTATTTAAACAACTTACTTCAAATCTAGCAGAATCCCAGGAAGTGTTATAATGGTTAGGTCTCTCTATAAAACCATACTGTATATCAAACGATACCTTGTTGCTATGGATACTTGTAGGAAATTCCACTTTCAGGAACTTTCTGTTCTCATGCCAAGAAACCTAATATTGGTATTGGAACAAATTAAAAACATTTTGAGAATCTGAATTCGCACAGAATAGTTCCTAGAGCTTATGTCTCTCAGTCTTTGAGTTTGTCCCGCTTTCCCACCCATAATAAACACAATTAAAGGAGCTAAATCGCTAACATTTGGGACCTATAAATTGACAAAAGTGGGATGCAACGCATTTAATACTGTAATATGAATGTATATAAACTGATTTACATTCAATGGTTTCCGCTTTTACTCCAATTTCAAATCAGTTATGTTCGGCGAAATAAGCCAGCAGTCTCAATCGAGTGCAAATTTCTAGCGTCTGGTTATTCCAGTCTACATACGCCGTTTGATTTGGTGCAATGTGTCTAGCCTCGTCCCTCGAGTCTCTTGTTACAACTGGGGCTAAAGCGCATTATGGTAAACGATTCGTGTACCAATGGTAAAATGTTTATTTTGTCTTACATATTGGATATCAAAAGCCCATCTTTTTCCGGTAAGATGAATGTTGATTTAATTTGACAAATAAATCGTGTTTTCAATGTTGAAGGTTTTGTTTGATATTGAGTTAGAGACTTAGCTACTTTAAATACACACCAAAAAACATAGAGTCAACAGAGCATTTGTGGCTATATAAAATTGTTTTAGACACCTTGTATCCTTCTAAAGAACACCAAAGTTGCCACTCCCAATCACTTCCAGCTTCACTAATGACCCAAGTTTTAAATGCTATATACAATTACCCAAGGTTTAAATGTTATATATAGCTTACCTGTGTTATAAATGTTAAATAGATCTTACCTGTGCTATAAATGTTATCAGGGGCAGATTGGGCCATCGGGCGATCGGGCAACCTCATAAAGGGCCGGTCGGACAAAATATTAAAAAGATAATTTTGTCCAATACGCCTTAAAAACCTTTTCTGCTGAACATTATATGGGGGGGGGGGGGGGGTATTGGACTGGTCATGGAGCGATGATGATCATGTTGTATGTGGTCGGTGGCTTTAACGGGCCACCACGCCATCACTTGAGTCTGGAATGGGCTGGTATAATAGACTTTCTGGGCCGGGTGTGCTGGGTGTGGGCCGGAATTCGGAATCCTGCAATGGGGATTCCGAATTTCATCAGAAAATTTAATGAAATATGCCACCAAATCGCATATTTGGGATTCATTTTGAAAAATTTCCCTAGGGGGAGAGCCCTCGGTCAGTAAATGAGGCCGCTCCTACACGGGAGCCTGAGTCGGTTTCAGACACCAATCTGCCCCTGAATGTTATATATAGCTTAGCTGTGTTATAAATGTTAATTAAAGCTTACCTGAGTTTTAAATGATACATACAGCTTACCTGAGTTTTAAATGATACATACAGCTTACCTGAGTTTTAAATGTTATATTAGCTTACCTGAGTTTTAAATGTTATATATGGTGATCCAGCATCTAAAGTTATCTCCTGTTTAATATGACTCACTTCAGATATTCTTAAGCAAACCTATATAATAAAGAAGTTATTACAGTCAAAGGGGCAATAACCCCAAGAAAAGAAATTTCAATGGTTTCCTTCTGGTGAATAACTGAAAAATCCCAGCAAATTCTTTTATTTAATTGTAAATCACTTATCCTTCACCCAAGTATTCACAGATCCTTACAAAAAGCAAATATATAGATATCTATAAAATTTTTAAATAGAGAGAGAGAGAGAGAGAGAAAGAGAGACAGAGAAAGATTTTTTGGTTCTTATGATCGGATATGACAATAAAAAGACAGGAGATATTGACGATATATATATACATAGAGAGAAGAAGGCGGAAGAGATGGGGTTTAACGTTCACTCGACACAAACCAAGTCATTTTGGGACTAACAGATGATTCAATTTTTTTTCAATAATTCGCTTGCAGGTAGGGGTGTTTATCAGTGGGAGGACACCGGAAGACCAGGAGAAAAACCCACGAGGTTGGACAGACGACCCTACTCCTTGTTACGTACAATCAGAGAATCGAAACCATGCCAGTTGACTCAATGACAGATCTTATGATACAACTCGAACGCACTAACCATTCGGCCATCCAATCCCCCCTTCTAAATAAAGCTCTAAATAAAACTTGTTTACCTGAATGGTGACACGTAGTGGTCCTTTATCTATAATAACAGCTTTCTGGGTTACATTGTCAACTAACTTCCTACCAAAACATAATTAAACATATTTATAAGACATACAAACTTTTTACAGATATTAATATACAAGTCTCAGATTCAACCATGAACTTCCAAGATCAAATAAAGTGTGGATTGTTCACAATGATTAAAGAAGGTCTGAATTAGATTTTTTAAACATAAGATATGTATATATTGCACAGGAAAATCAATACATTTTGGATGAGAGTATCATCATCGAAACTTTGCATGTTAATAAATCAGTAATTGTTATTCCATAAATAGTGTTAGTGTGTTACTGTTCAATTACTAAATGACACTTAAAGAAGATATTTTGGAATTTTGAATACCATTCACCATATCTTGATGTCCCACTGGGCATATTCCTGGTCAGACTTTTTGAAAATGGCTTAGGACATGTCCAGAGTAGCAACCCTGATTGTTAACCTTTTAGCCCCTCGACAACTCAAAACTGCTCAATTTGGACTCAACTAGATTGCTCCAAACTGCCTAAGTCACGGGAACAACTGTTCTTCCTCCCAAGAACTAGTAAACGGTCACTATAATTAGTGTTGTTTAATTTTATAAATACTATGAACTTACCTGGTTTCTAAATGGTAGTCCATAACATCCCAGGCGTCCCAGTATAATGGAATGTCATCATATATCAGTAGCTGATTGCCTGGATGATCAGCGTTTATTAAATTTCTGTCATGAAAAAATTTTATCATGTTAAGTGCAATAAAATAACAATAAGATCTCTCTGATTTACCTACAAAATAACAATTAGATCTCTCAAATTTACCTGGGTCTTTTACGTGCACGTCAAAATGTTTCTGTATACATTGATTGTTTTTTTAGTCCCATCCGAACAACTATACTTTCTCTCTTGCCAGGTCCTGCACCACTAACAAGGGAGATTATTGTAATTAAGAGAGAGAGAGAGAGAATAATTCACTTGCTCGTAGGGGTCTTTAGTAGTGGGAGGAAACTGGAGGACCCGGAGAAAACCCATGAGGTTGGACAGGCGACCCTACTCCTTGTCACATACAACCGGGGATTTGAAACCACTCCAGTTGACTCAATGACAGTCCTTATGATACAGCACGCACATGCTAACCATTCGGCTATCCACCCCCCATCCCACACCTTGTAATTAAGAACAACTGCTATTGTAATTAAGAACAACTGCTATTGTAATTAAGAACAACTGCTATTGTAATTAAGAACAACTGCTATTGTAATTAAGAACAACTGCTATTGTAATTAAGAACAACTGCTATTGTAATTAAGAACAACTGCTAATGTAATTAAGAACAACTGATATTGTAATTAAGAACAACTGATATTGTAATTAAGAACAATTGTAATTAAGAACAACTGCTATTGTAATTAAGAACAACTGCTATTGTAATTAAGAACAACTGCTATTGTAATTAAGAACAACTGTGTAACTTACACTTGAGGAGTTGTTGTATTATATAATGATATAATTCTACCATTATTATCTAAATCAGCTGACAATAAACCATTGGACAACTGTATAGCACTTTCCTAAAACGGAAAAAAAAAAAAAAAAATAGATTCATATATGGCACTTGCCTTCACTCCAGTGATCGAACATTATGTACATCAGATAAACAACTTTTAAAGCCCCAAACTGTTCAACCAGTCTATTATGGTCAGTGCTCTTTTAGTTTTCAAGCCCCTGTTTTATGGAATAATCTATCATTTACTTTAAGATGTTGCACATCTCTATATTCTTTTAAAAAATTACTTAAAACACATTTATTTAAACATTTTAACTGACTCTGTATACAACTGTTAACATGTTCATAATAACCTTATTGGGTTTTTTGGGGTTATTTTATTCATCCAGATTTTCCGACGTGGTTTTCCCATGTCAGTGGTGCAGGAAGGAGGGCCTGACAAGTACAGCTGTCTAGGCGTTTGGATGGGACGGAAAACCGACGTCCAGTGTAAACATTGACTTGCATGTTGGAATTTGATATAATAGTTGGCTGTAACGCTGCTGCCTGGGCAAAATTTCCCTCATACTACACTGTATGCTGTATGCCCGTCTTCATTAGCCCTGTTGGAGCAGAACATTAGGCAACAAAATAATAGGTAACATGCATGTCAATGTGTACACAGGACCTCAGTTTTTCATCCTACCAGAATGACTAGACATTGTTCCTTGCCAGGCCCTTTGCTCTACAACACTGACATGGGGAACCATACCATAAAATCCTAAAGAACTTGCTTTGCCTACACCAGGAATGAACCGGAGACCTCTTGATGGTTAGCAACCAGCGAGACAGAAGCGCATACCATCAAATGTCTTAAATAAATATTTAATGATGGGATTTAAAAACATAACTAACCGTTTGGTTAACAGTGACTGGAGCAGGAATATCAACCTGTTGTAACTCAGAAATTCCAAAACTAGGAACCTCACAATACACTGAAATATGAAACAGTAACACATTTATTCAAGATACATGCAAGAAAAATATCACCACATTATGGCATTATGGACTTATTGTTTGACCTGGGCAAATGGTATCCAAGGAGGTTGGTCAGTAGCAGACTTCAAGCAAACAGACAGTGTGGAACAAATATTAACCAAGGAGATTGGTCAGTAGCAGACTTACTAATCCTTCCATCAAAGACCCTATGGAACAAATGGTAACCTAGGAGATTGGCAAGTAGGAGACTTATATCAAAGACACTGTGGAACACGAGGTAATCTAGAAAATTGGTCAGTAGAAGACTTTAATCAAACAGTTTGTGGAACAAATCGTAACCTAGGAGATTCGTCAGTAGCAGACTTACATCTAAGACATTGTGTAACACGAGGTAATCTAGAAAATTGGTCAGTAGAAAACTTTAACCAAACCGAGTGTGGAACAAATGGTAACCTAGGAGATCCATTGGCCAGTAACAGACTTACTAACCCTTCCACAGTGTGGAACAAATGCTCAACAAAAAGTCAGAAGCAAAATGTCAAAGAGGATCAAACTGTGAGCTCTACTGTACACATAATTATTAATGAATTATCTCCCTTTACATAATATCATTTAAAGGGGAAGAACAGCATTTACCGGTACATCAACATTCAGTCAAATTCAGTCCCTCACCTAAATCATCTCCTTTATGATCAACTTGTTGGCTGGATTTATCTGTTTTAACTTTCTTCCTAGATGGGCTTATATCACCTTTAGTAAGGGAGATAACTTCTCTTCTATTCCAACCTAGAGTGTTCACAACAACAGAATTATCCCCCTTCTGTAAAACATATTCAAAAAACATATTCTTTTTTTTTAGCTAAAACTAAGAAATAAGTCACAATTAGGACACACCAAATGGATTTTCACCTCATCAGTATCTGGGAGTTGGATGGCCGAATGGTTAGCACGTGCACGCTGTATCATATGGTCTGTCATTGAGTCAACTGGCGGGGTTTCGATTTCCTGGTTGTACGTGACAGGGAGTAGGGTCGCCAGTTCAGCCTTCACCGGGTCCTCAGGTTTCCTTCCACTGCTAAAAACCCCTACGTGCAAGCGAATTATTGAAATTGAATCATGTGTTAGTCCCGAAATGACCTACTTTGTGTTGAGTTAATGCTAAACTTCCCTCTCTCCCTCTCTTCTCAGGATCTTGATAAATAATTAGCCACTTGAATCATGTGAAAGATTGCTTGGTTTAAAAATTCAAAACCTTGAAAATTTGCAACTAAAAGCTTTTAAGCAGCACAAGCAAGCAGCTATCTTTTGGTTTTTACATGACTCTTTTTCCCCGAAGAAATAAGAAGGAAAATTTTTTAATAGTTGTCTTCATTTTTTTTTTTTTTACATAACATGTAACATCTTACTTGAGTAATTGCTGTCAACGATTTATCTAGTAATTCATTTCCTGTTTTCTGTATATCTGGGGAAAAAAAATTATTATTTAAGGAGTCTTAAAGATTCCAGAATATTCTTAAAAATAGATCATCAATTATTAACCTATTTTAATCCTTCCAGATAGAGATATTAAAATAATTGGTTGTAGCCAAATAGAATTAAACAGGTATTGTATTTTTCTTTATTTTTTTGGGGTGGTAATCATAGGTTTTAAAATTCAATATGCTATACATTACATAACAGAAATATTTTTCATTGAAGCCTATTAAAAGATAATGGAAATTTATTGACTCTATATCTTGGTGCATGGCGGGTTCATTACCAGATGGTTTAGGAACCCTGCCTCGATATACAGTCCAAATAACTTTGAGTTTTGATGTAAATATTCCTATATTTGATTGTATTTGACTTTTTTCTATTAAGATTTGTGTACAGTGAATACCTTTTGGAATCCACGGTGTTGTATACAAAAGCTTATTGAACCCAAATATGAGATTCATGGTAAAAAAGAAATCTACAACTAACCTCTGTAATATTCATGGGCATCTGTATAGACCTAGAAAAAAAACCAAAGAGTTGCCAGGCAACAACAAATACACACACCAGCAGTTTGTCATAACTGAAATCACAGTAGAATTAACTGAATCTCAAAAAGTATGTTTATAAGGTTTCAATGACAGCGGAAATTACTAATGAAAACCGATCTGCAGAAAAAGTTTTTAAAGAAATATGGACGGACAGACAGTGGTGATGACAATACACTTCAACATAAAAAATTAAAACATTAAAAATAAAACTTGAATCCAGAGACGTTCTTCAAATTACAAAAGACGTCATCTTACGGTATGCCTTTAGTACCCAACAGTCATGGGGTTTGTACATCAGAAGCCATTAATCAATCATAGTGGGGTTTGTACATCTGAAACTATTATTCAACAATCATACGGTTTGTGCTTTAAAAGCCATTAATCAACTGTCCTGGGATGGGAATTTGTACAACTGAATCCATTAATTCAACTTCAAGGGGTGTGAAAATCTGAAGCTATTAATCAACCGTCACTGGGCTAGAAATTCATGCGAATCTCCAAATCTGATTCGCGCAAGGATTCTTGCAAGAGCTTACGTTGCAAATCTACAAGGATTCGCGTAAAATTTTTCTAAAAAAGAAAAACAAAAACAAAAAAAACTTGGAGAATTGTCTAGTCCGACTATTGAATGTCGGTCAGTGTTCGTAGTCAGCTGTATTTTCAGCCGACTGACATTTAATCTAGCCGATCTCAACATGTTTTGCGAATCGCACGTCTTCTACGCTCCGTCCGTGTGAATTCCAGGTACAGGTAGATATTAAAATAATAACTGGATTATACATTGATGGATTCACTGACCAGTTGTTAGGTCAATTTAAACCTTCATTGAATATAATCCTCTGGTAGAACACCGAATACACGGAAAGAGAAACAGTGGGTATTTTACCAACAGAATCTCAAATGCTGAATTCCAATGACGTGACATATCGGTTGGAATTGGGTCAATAAACCAGATCTAAATAGCGTTTATACACATGCTGACAGAGGCTTAATTTTAAACATATTATTGAAGCTATATCATAGTTGTACAGAATTTTGTTTTATAGCAATTTCAATTGTAGTTGTCACGTGATCATTGTGCCGTTTGTCTATCATCGAGGAATGAATAAAAACTTTTGCAGGTTACGTGACTAGTTACGCGATGGACAAAAGACTACAAATTGTGCTATGAAGAAATGCAATTGTGTGATATCAACTTATTTTGACTAAGGCATTTTCTGGATATTACTTTTGACACTATTTAAGTGTTTACCAAAAAATCCATATCATTGTTCTATTTTTAACATTCTTCTTGTATTTTGATGTTTTAGATTAACACAATAAACACAATCTTGTTTTTTAGACAGTATTATTAATTAAGATTTTGAGGATTCGCGCAGATGCCATTTATGAGAATCCTCTTAGATTCTCACAACCAGCGGCTGCCAGGCAGGATACGCCCACATTTTCGAGAGATGAATAGAGAACAAGCTAAAAAGAAAGTGATTTTTCCTACAATCAAGGACCATAATTCAGGAAATAACAATTCGATATGCGCAAATATCGAAAGGAACCAAGATCTTTGGGTTATAAACTTACATTTCAAGTTTCATCAAAATAGGATTAAAATTGTGACCTCTATAGGATCTACAACTTTGATATACCATATATTTACGCTATTTGAGAACAAAGGGCGACCATTTTGTCTGTCAGTTTTGGGCTGAGTTTCACGAAATTCGAACTCAGTCATCCTTAGGGTGTAACGGTGATATAATAATACTGTTTTTTAAATCGGATAAAAATTATGATCTCTATAGGGTTCACAAGCTAAAAACCAGATTTTTCGTACAATCAGGGGCCATAATTCAGGAATATCGAAAGGAACCAAGATCTTTGGGTTATAAGCATACATTTCAAGTTTAAACTAAATCGGATAAAAATTGGGACCTCTACAGTGTTCACAAGCTAAAAGCGTGATTTTTCGTACAATCAGGGGCCATAATCCATGAAGTTACAGTCCGATACATGCCAATATCGAAAGGAACCGAGATCTTAGGGTGATAAACCTATATTTCAAGTTTCATTGAAATCGGATAAAAATTATGACCGGTACGGACGGACGGACAGGGGCGATGACAATATACGTCCATATGAAAATGTGGGCGTATAAAAAATGACGCATTTCTAGCCCTGCCATCATGAGGTTTGCACATCAGAAGCTATCAATCTACCATCATAAGTTTTTTAAATCAGAAGGTATTAATCAACCATTATGGGATTTGTACATCAGAAGGTATTAATGAACCATTATGGGATTTCTTCATCTGAAGCGTTTTATTAACCATCATGGGGTTTGTATATCAGAAAATATTAATCAACCATGGTGAGGTCTGTACATCAAAAGCTATTGATTAACTGGTCATGGGGCTTGTACATTAGAAGCTATTTTCAAGAAGTAAGGTTTAGATGATGAACTTACAATACCAATAGAAGATCCAGGTAAAACATCATGGAACTGGTTTAACAACAGAAGTTTCCACAGGCGATCTAAATCTCCTGATGGATATTTATAACGACTTCCACTGGTTCCTGATAATACTGTTGCTATGGTTGCCAGAAATTCCACATCACGAAGCAATAATTCACCTTTACGATTCTGCTTCTTCACCTGTTAATGAAGATAAATCTAAACAAATATTGTGGAACAGATGTTCTTAAATTTAGTGTGTCAGAGGGTTCCGTTTCACAAAACACACAAAACAGTAATAGTAAACTGTTGCTGTTTAATACACATACGAGGGGTGATTGATAAGTAGTGAGTCTAACACAGAAAGAAACAAAAAATTGAAATCAAATGCATTGATTTTTCAACATAGTCCCCCTTCAATGTAATACACTTCTGTCATTGGTGTTGCAGAGCCTTTATTCCAGTTCTGTAGAAGTCTTTGTCTTGGGTGTGTAGAAAATCATCCACAGCGCCAATGACATCATCGTCAGACGGGAAATGCCTACCGGAAAGACATTTCTTCAGAGCAGGAAACAGATAGAAGTCTGAGGGAGCTAAATCAAGAGAGTAGGGTGGATGCTGAAGAAGTTGAAAACCAGTCATGGATTGCTGACATGGCAACAGCTGATTTGTGCACTGGCGCATTGTCCTGGTGGAAAATCACACCTTTGGTCAGCTTTCCTGGTCTTTTGGTCTTAATTTCTTGCCTCAACTGCCTTATAAGTGCTGCATAGTATCTACCGTTAATTGTTTGACCCTTTTGGAGGTAATTCACCATGAGAACACCCCCAGAATACTGAGGCCATCACCTTTCCTGCCGAGGAAACAGTCTTTGCCTGCTTTGGGTCACATGTTTCCACTGTTTTGACTGCTCTTTTGTTTCTGGCTGAAAGTGGTGAACCCAAGTTTCATCCATAGTAACAATTTGTTTTAGGAAGTGGTCAGGATCGGTTTCAAATAAGGCTAGATTCTCTTCTGACATGATGTGTCTTGGACGCTTTTGATCAGGCGTCAAAAGCTTTGGCACCCATCGTGCTGAAACCTTTGTCATTTCCAAAGTTTCAGTGATAATAAAATGAACTCTCTTCTGGCTAATACCAACTACCCCAGCTATGAATCGTTCAGTAACTCGCCGGTAATTCATTATCAGATCATGGGTTTTTTGTACCATTTCAGGTGATGACAGTTTTTGTTCGACCAGGGCGTGTTTCGTCTTCAATGCTGTTTCGGCCACGCTTGAATTCAGCTGACCACCTTTTAATTGTATCATATGAAGGAGCATCATCTCCTAATGTCTCAACCATATCATCATGTATGGCTTTCGGTGTTATGGCTTTTTATGCAGATACTTAATCACAGCTCTGATAACAACAGAACCTACTTGATTGTTATGACCTGTCACAACCAAACAGTTTAACAGAATGTGATGAAAGTTTGTGACAGAGCCTGAGGAACATAATAGTGCACGTGCAAAACGTGGTATCATTGTGTTGCACGGTTTTCCAATCAAGGCTCACTACTTATCAATCACCCCTCGTATGCTTTGTAAAATGAGACCCCAGTCATTAACAGACTTTATTTTTTTTAAGTTTTCCTGTTTCCTTCTGACTTGTATGTAAAAACAACCACTGGAATATAGTCAGTTGTACATTAAAAACAGTTTATTTTTTATGCAAAAATATTACTCCAGTCTTCGTTGTATATGTATGAATCATTATGTAAATATATACCTCAGCATGTGTTGTATATTCAAATATATACCACATATGTTGTATATTCAAATATTTACCTCAGCATGTGTTGTATATTCAAATATTTACCACATCATATGTTGTATATGTGAATATTTACCTCATCATGTGTTGTATATGTGAATATTTACCACATCATATGTTGTATATGTGAATATTTACCTCATCATGTGTTGTATATGTGAATATTTACTTCATCATGTGTTGTATATGTGAATATTTAACTCATCATGTGTCGTATATGTGAATATTTTCCACATCATGTGTTGTAAATGTAAATACATACCTCAGAATATGTTGTATATGTAAATATTTACCTCATCAAGTGTTGTATAAGTAAAAATATGCTGTATATGTAAATATATACCTTAGGATGTATTGTATATGAAAATACATACCTCAGCTTCTGTTGTATATGTAAATATTTACCTCAGCATGTGTTGTATATGTACCATTATGCATTTCCAGATAGAGTTCTCCAGACCACGTACATAGATTTTTCTCTTCTTTACTTTCAATATTAGAGAAAAATTCATCTGGTGAACTCATCTTTACCCTAAAAATAATGTAGGACATGTCCACCAAATTAAATTCATTTTTCAGATCAATGTTTCATTTGTTTTTTATTTAAACTATTATGTAATGGAAATATTCCAAATAACATTTTTTTCCAGGGAATATTTGAAAACATTTTGGGGGTTTGTGATTCTACCAAACTTTTGGGAAAATTTTGTGGCTGCAGTTTTTATACCAAATGTCAAAAATATCCAAGACAGAAATATTAAAATTTCTTACTTGGGTAATCCATCAACATTCTCCATTCTTTCCAATTTATTAACCATTTCTTCCCTGAAATAAAAAAAAAACAATTTAAATGTAAAGCAAGAGAGAGAGAGAGAGAGAGAGAGAGAGAGAGAGAGAGAGAGAGAGAGAGAGAGAAGAGAAGAGAGAGAGAGAAGAAAGAGACAGAGAGATAGAGAGAGAAGAGAGAGAGAAGAGAGAGAGAAGAGAGAGAGAGAGAGAGAGAGAACACAGAGAGAGAGAGAGAAGAAAGAGAGAGAGAAGAGAGAGAGATAGAGAGAGAGAGAGAAGAGAGAGAGAGAGTAATGGGGTTTAAGTGCACAAACTTGAAACTAGGTCATTTCCGGACTAAATTTTATTTCAATAATTGCCTTGCACATAGGGGCCTTTAGCAATGGGAGAAAACCCACGAAGTTGGACAGGCGACCCTATTCCATGTCACGTACAACTGGGGAATGGAAACCACACCAGTTGACTCATGGTAGACCTTATGATGCAGCGCACACACGCTAACCACTCGGCCATCCAACCCCCCAAACCCTCGTCGCTGAAATAAACCCTTCAAATAACTTGTATTTTATATAACTGTGTCATGTGTTATTCTCATCCAGTTACTAAATGCTGCTTAAACAATTTAAAAGCATTATATTTTACTGTTAAAAAGAAGTGAGATTCTTAAATTCTAGAATCAAATTTGTTTTATTTCATTAAACTTACGTTGGTCCATTGCCGCCATCACCGTAACCGTATAGATAAACACTGCGACCAGAACGGCCTTTATCACGGAAATTCTTCAACGTATATAACAACTAAATAAAAACATGAACACTGAATCAATACTAACAGAATACAAAAATAGAACAATGCAAATCGAACAATACAAATATATAAATATCACATAAATACAGAAACAACTTGCAGACTACCATATTTCTAAAACAAGCATATATGGGGGTGGGAGAGAGAGAGAGAGAGAGAGAGAGAGAGAGTTTAATGTCCACGCCAAACAAACTATGTCATTTTGGGACTAACATCTGGTTCCATTTTGTTTCAATAATTTGCTTTACCAATTGGTGGAAACCAGAGAACCTGGAGAAAACCAACGATGATGGAGAGGCGACCCTATTTGTCATGTACAACCCGGGAATCAAAACCACGCCAGTTGACTCAATGACAGACCTTATTGGTGGTGGAGGAAGGTAGGGTGAGGAAGGTTAGGGTAGGGGTGGGGGTGGTGTCTTGTACACACAAACTATGTCATTTTGGGACTAACATAGGGTTCAATTTTGTTTCAATAATTCGCTTGTGCATAGGGGTCTTTAGAGGTGTGAGAAAATCGGAGAACGCTAACCATTCGGCTACCCAATCCCCCTGGGAAGGAAGGGTGGTGGAGGAAGGTAGGGTGAGGAAGATGAGGGTAGGGGTAGGGGTGGGGGTGGTGGCCTTACCTCTTTAACTTTAACCATCATATGATAAGTATCACCTGGTGGGAAATGTGATAAGACACGTGAGCCATCAATACCCGACCACCAGAATGTATGATGCTATTGGCATGGCAAGATAAAATAAATAAAAACAAAACTAGATAATAAAACATGCTAAAATACTAAATAACATTAACCATTGGCTTGTGTTTTCATATAAGAAACCAAATGAACATTTTTTTAATATTGACACAAACCAGGTCATTTCGTGACTAACATATGGTTCAATAATTCACTTGCGTGTAGGAGTCTTTAGCAGTGAAAGGGAATCAGAGGACCCAGAGATAACCCACAAGGTTGGCCAGGTGACCCTACTCCTTGTTATGCACAAGAAGGAATTAGAAACCATGCTACTTGACAGACCAAATGATTTCACATGCACATATTTAACCACTAGAGCACCCAATCTTCTGTGTCCAGGCTGGCGTGTACGTAAAAGATCTCTTGGCAGATGGGTAAAATTTAGCTCTATAGCACACATCACAGCCTATGACCCCCATGGTGCACAAAAGTAGGATGCTAAAACACATTTCATTCACTTCCAAGTTACAGTCAGTTCTGATTCAACATCTTGTTAAAGCAAAAATATTCAGATGATTTCTATATGAAAACACAAACCAGATACAAAACAATCATGCCTACAAAATGAGTTGGGCAATTAATGTACCTCTTCAACCTTTCCATCCATTCCATAATTATCACCTGGCGGGAAATGAGACAAAACTCTCGACCCATTTAACCCCGCCCACCAGAACGTATGGTGCTGAAATATATTAGTCTTATAATCATTTCATAATACAGGAAGCTTTGGTAAAGTTTGTTGTCATATTGAGTGCTGATTTTATCATTATTCAAATCTTATTTCAACATTATAAATGATTACTCTTATTCAAATATTCAAAATCATTATTCAAATATTCAAAATCATTATTCAAATAAATCATTATTCAAATATTCTAAATCATAATTCAAATATTCTAAATCATTATTCAAATCTTATTCGAATATTCTAAATGATTACTTAAATCTTAATCAAATATTCTAAATCATTATTCAAATCTTAATCAACAATATTAAATCAATATTCAAATCTTATTCGAATATTTTAAATCATTATTCAAATCTTATTCGAATATTCTAAATCATTATTCAAATATTCTAAATCATTATTATTCAAATATTCTAAATCATTATTCAAATAAATCATTATTCAAATATTCTAAATCATTATTCAAATATTCTAAATCATTATTCAAATATTCTAAATCAATATTCAAATCTTATTCGAATATTCTAAATCATTATTCAAATCTTACTCGACTATTATAGGTGCAGAAAATGAAGATGTTATACCCTATGTCATTTCATTTCCGCTATAAACATATAAAGATAAAATGGGTTTTAATAGATCAGTTATATAATCTGGCTGTAACAATTCGAGAAGACTTACAGGGAATTTATTGTAGATATTCCAGGACATTTTCTGTGTCAGGAATCTGTTGATGCCACAACTTCTCATAATCTGTGGTAACTGGGCAGAATAACCAAACGTATCAGGTAACCAGAACTTGAAATATAAATACATTATCATTTAAATACATTAAATACATTATCATTTTTACCAGAAATTAAAACATAAATACATTATCATTTAAAGATACATTATGCAAGAGCTAAATCTGTCTATTGCAGGTCTTTCTTTAGGCCTGAAATGTTATCTATATTATTAGACATTAATTAACATATCCAGACCATAATCAACTCTAGATGGCATGGCTAGCCTGCGATCTTTAGTGGATTGTGAGCCGATTTTAAAACTGCATAACTTTCCTTCACGATTTAACGATTAAATGGATAATCGAGACTATGCTGTTTATCGTACTGACTTTAGTAATGATGATCGAGGCTAGGCAGAAATTTCAATCGCTTAGTTCTCGGTTCATAGTGGATCAATTTGAATGAAATGTTCAGCAAATTGCCTTTACATTATCTTGTTTTTAACTATTATAGTGAGAACTGCCAACTCGTTATCGAATCTCCCATAATGTATCTTTAAATACATATTGTAATATAAACACCAAGTCTGGACATACTGGACGCTGTGAAAGGTGCCTTATCTCCGGGCTTGATAAAATGCCAATTATCCTGAGTTATTTTTAATCTTTTAAGAATTGTCTCTCTAAGAAATAATATAATTGAATCTGTATGATATCAGTGTCAACTAGAAGTGAACTGGGCCTCGGATGTGGTCAAATGGCTCTGATTAGAAAAACAACTGAAATATATTTTTATCAAAATAAATCTTGTCTTCGCATCCACTGAAAAATATAATGATCAAAATCTGAGGAGAAAAATGATCTACGAGTGGGACAAGCTAGTTTCATTTTCTTGACATGTCACATATTCTACACCGCAATGGGGGCCCAAGGTAACCAGTTGGCCCAAAGACCCAGAGCTAACCAGTCCGCATCTGGTGTCAATTTAGACTCTCCTAGTCTGTGACAGGTGTCTTATTTCCAGGCTTAGTTGGTATGATACCAAGAGCACTTTAGCCAAGGAACATATCACTATATTATTCCTATCCTATGAAATGGAAAAGAAATAAGGCAGTAAATGCTTTCAGAGAGAGAGAGAGAGAGATAAATGGGGTTTAAAGTCCACTTGACACAAACTAGGTCATTTCGGGACTAACATATGGTTTAATTTTATTTCAATAATTCACTTGTGCGTAGGGGTCTTTAGCAGTGGGAGGAAACCGGAGGACCCGTAGAAAACCCACGAGGTAGGACAAGCGACCCTACTCCTGGTCATGTACAAGTGGGGATTCGAAACCACGTCAGTTGACTCAATGACAAGCCTTATGATACAGCGCGCACGTGCTAACCATTCGGCCATCCCCCACCCCACCCCCCTGCTTTCAGAGGATTCCAAAATGTTATATATATAATTATAAGAAAGTACCTCTTTACACTTGAGTCCAAATTCCTGTTGAAAGTATCTTTGTCCTAGTAGAAATTGTCTGACAAACGCCTCACCACTCGGTATATTACCATCCTAGATAAAACATCAAAAAATATTCTTTACCAATGGATACCAATATGAAATGGGTTGTTTTTTTATATAACATTCTACTATTCTTTGAATCCTTACATTTTTGACAATGTATGTACATGTACTTAACATGAATCTTATCTGAATAAAACATTCATTAAATCAACAGGCATCCCTACTGAACACCAACTTGCCTTTACCAGTATGGAATGGAATACAGGAATGTGTATTTTATGTTTACCTGTAAAAATACTGCGTTTTAGGGGGGGGGGGTTAAAGTGCACCTGTAATTTGTACATAGGATCTCAGTTTTTCATTCTCTATGAACAACTGAAAAGTGAATTTGACAACCTGAACATCAGTATCCCTTATAATCATCCAGTTATCCATTCATTGTGTCCGATTAAAATATGCTATTGTTAGAAATCTATTTCAAAAATGTAATATTCACCATTTCGACCCATGTACCACCAACAGGTATAAACTGTCCAGTTTTAACAAACTTCTGTATATCTTTATATATAGATGGATAATGTTGTTTTACCCAATCATATTGTTGAGCCTGTAGATATAAAAACAAATACAGTGAATTATAACCAGAACAATTCTTATCTAAATAAAACAAGTATAAAAGTACCATATGCACAAGGACGTCATTGCGTCCATCGTAGAATTGTGACGTCATTTCCACCATCTTGGAATTATGCTGTCATTTCCACCATCTTAGAATTATGCTGTCATTTCCACCATCTTGGAATTATGATGTCATTTCTACTATCTTGGAATTATGACAGCATTTCGACCATCTTAGAATTATGATGTTATTTCGACCATCTTGTAATTAGGATGTCATTTCCACTATCTTGTAATTATGATGTCATTTCCACTATCTTGGAATTATGACTTCATTTCGAGCATCTTGGAATTATGACGTCATTTCCACCATCTTAGAATTATGACGTCATATACAAAATCAAAGTCTGACAAACAATGAGCAATTGTCAATGGAACAAACATGCCAAGTTTCATGTCGTTCGTACTAGAATTAGTGGAGTTCTAGACTTTTATCTATGAGCATTGCCCCCAATTATAAGAACAACAAGATGAGAAGCACTTGAGGTCAAGTTCTTCGATTAAATACAAATTCTAACATCATTGTGTTGTTTTACGTTTTGAGTGAAGTCTGTATTATTATTTTTTTCTTTTCTTTAAACAATATTTTTAGTCAGGTTGTCTAAATTGGATTGAGGAACAGGCTTAGCGTATGTAAAACCCCTCTCCCTATTATTATTACAGGTACAGCACAGTCGATGCTTACAACGAGTCTCATGATCCATTCACTTTATTTGATATTTACTGTTTATTTCTGCAATGTAGTTTGTTTTGTCCACAGGTTTCAATTTTCGTTTTTTTTTAACATGTACTGCAGTCCCTCTGCACTTACTATAAGAAAGTTGTAAAGTCCCAACCTCTCCCTCCCTCACTTGGGGGGTTGGATGGCTGAATGGTTAGCGTGCGCGCGCTGTATCATAAAGTCTGTCATTGAGTCGACTGGCGTGGTTTCGAATCCCCGGTTGTACGTGGCAAGGAGTAGGGTCGCCTGTCCAACCTCGTGGGTTTTCTCCGGGTCCTCCGGTTTCCTCCCACTGCTAAAGACCCCTACGCGCAAGCGAATTATATAAATAAAATTAAACCATATGTTAGTCCCGAAATGACCTAGTTTGTGTCGAGTGGACGTTAAACCCCATTTCTCTCTCACTCTCCTCCCTCACTTCATCCGCATTTCCAGTAGGCATACTCACAATCTGATTAAAATACAGATTTATATTTCATTTTGTTTTTTTATACTTTCGATAACCCACTACATGAAGATCTAACCAGTTGTAGTGGGAGGTCATGTCAGGGGTCATACAAGCGGCTTTTAACCCTATGACGTCAGACATTGATTAATCAATCAGCGTTGATGTTTCTAGGGGTTTACCAACAGTTCAGTGCACAACAGGCCAAGAACTCGCCGTAACAGACCGTTTCATTGGTTAGTCCCTCACTTTAATCAGAACGCAGGTTATATAACAACTCTTTCAGATCCAAGTGCAGTAAAGACAAGTAAAACGAAATTTTGAACTATAAAAAAAGAAACGAAATAGAATCTGTGTTTTAATCAGAATGGCATACTCATTCATCAGTTATATGTGAACTCTGAATTATTAGATTATATATCAAAGCGGAATGGATACATCCCTAGGTTTTATCGTATATATCACCAACCTGTGAGCATGTAAACGTCATACTAGGATATTTTTCTAACAGACGTAATGTACAACTCCAACTTCTAGCACATTTACGTATAGTTTCAGCATACGGCCATAACCAGGCTAAAAATAAAGTAATATAAATATTATTTCTTTATGTTAATGTGGTCTTAAACCCTTACAAAATATAGCACTGCACTGACAAAGATATGCACCCTTATTGTAAATGTTATTTTTTGAGCAGACAACAATGGGAGAGAGAAAGTAATGGGGTTTAACGTCCACTCGACACAAACTAGGTCATTTTAGGACAAACATTTTATTTCAATAATGTAGCTGTCTTTAGCAGTGGGAGGAAACTGGAAGACCCAAGAAAACCCACGAAGTTGGACAGACGACCCTACTCCTTGTCAAGTACAAACCTGGGTATGAAACCATACCACTTGATTCAATGACAGACCTTATGATCTAAAGCACATACATTATACTATACAGCCACACCCACCATAATATTATAAATACATTATACTATTCAGCCACAACACCCGCCATAATATTATAAATATGACTCTCCAAAATTTAATACATAACCAGCGGCTGCCAGGCTGGATACGCCCACATTTTCGAGAGATGGATAGAGAACAAGCTAACAAGAAAGTTATTTTTCCTACAATCAAGGGCCATAATTCAGGAATTTACAATTCGATATGCGCATATATCGAAAGGAACTGAGATCTTTGTGTTATAAACTTACATTTCAAGTTTCAACAAAATTGGATAAAAATTGTGACCTCTATAGGGTCCACAACCTTGATATACCATATTTTTACGCTATTTGAGAACGAACGGCGGCCATTTTGTCTGTCAATTTTGGGGCGATTTTCACAAAATTCAAACTCAACTGTCCTTAGGGTAGAACGGTAATATAATAATACAGTTTTTTAAATCGGATAAAAATTATGACCTCTAATGTGTCCACAAGCTAAAAACATGATTTTCCGTACAATCAGGGGCCATAATGCAGGAAGTTACGGTCCGATATGGGCAAATATTGAAACTAACCGAGATCTTTGGGTTATAAACTTATATTTCAATTTCAACAAAATCGGATAAAAATTGTGACCTCTATAGGGTCCACAACCTTGATATACCATATTTTTACGCTATTTGAGAATGAACGGCGGCCATTTTGTCTGTCAATTTTGGGCCGATTTTCATGAAATTCAAACTCAGTCGTCCTTAGGGTGTAACAGTGATATAATAATACGTTTTTTAAATCGGATAAAAATTATGACCTCTATAGGGTCCACAAGCTAAAAACGCGATTTTTCGTACAATCAGGGGCCATAATTCAGGAAATTACGATCCGATATGCGCGAATATCGAAAGGAACCGAGATCTTTGGGTTATAGACTTACATTTCAAGTTTCAACAAAATCGGATAGAAATTGTGACCTCTATAGGGTCCACAACCTTGATATACCATTTTCTTACGCTATTTGAGAACGAACGGCGGCCATTTTGTCTGTCAATTTTGGGCTGATTTTCATGAAATTCGAATTCAGTCGTCCCTAGGGTGTAACGGTGATATAATAATACGTTTTTTTAAATCGGGTAAAAATTATGACTTCTATAGGGTCCACAAGCTAAAAATGTGATTTTTGGTACAATTAGGGGTCATAATTCAGGAAGTTACGGTCCGATATGCACGAATATCGAAAGGAACCGAGATCTTTGGGTTATAGACTTACATTTCAAGTTTCAACAAAATCGGATAGAAATTGTGACCTCTATAGGGTCCACAACCTTGATATACCATTTTCTTACGCTATTTGAGAACGTACGGCGGCCATTTTGCCTGTCAATTTTGGGCTGATTTTCACGAAATTCGAATTCTTTCGTCCCTAGGGTGTAACGGTGATATAATAATACGTTTTTTTAAATCGGGTAAAAATTATGACTTCTATAGGGTCCACAAGCTAAAAACGTGATTTTTGGTACAATCAGGGGTCATAATTCAGGAAGTTACGATCCGATATGCACGAATATCAAAAGGAACCGAGATCTTTGGGTTATAAACTTACATTTCAAGTTTCAACAAAATCGGATAAAAATTGTGACCCCTATACGGTACACAACCTTGATATACCATATTCTTACGCTATTTGGGAACGAATGGCGGCCATTTTGTCTGTCAATTTTGGGCCGATTTTCACGAATTTCGGATTCAGTCATCCTTAGGGTGTAACGGTGATATAATAGAACGTTTTTTTAAATCAGATAAAAATTATGACTTCTATAGGGTCCACAAGCTAAAAACGTGATTTTTCGTACAATCAGGGGCCATAATTCAGGAAGTTACGGTCCGATATGCACGAATATCGACAGGAACCGAGATCTTTGGGTTATAAACTTATATTTCAAGTTTCAACAAAATCGGATAAAAATTGTGACCTCTATAGGGTCCACAACCTTGATATACCATATTCTTACGCTATTTGGGAACGAACGGCGGCCATTTTGTCTGTCAATTTTGAGCCGATTTTCACGAAATTCAAACTCAGTCATCCTTAGGGTGTAACGGTGATATAATAGAACGTTTTTTTAAATCGGATAAAAATTATGACTTCTATAGGGTCCACAAGCTAAAAACGTGATTTTTCGTACAATCAGGGGCCATAATTCAGGAAGTTACTGTCCGATATGCGCAAATATCGAAAGGAACTGAGATCTTTGGGTTATAAACTTACATTTCAAGTTTCAACAAAATTGGACAAAAATTGTGACCTCTATAGGGTCCACAAGCTAAAAACGTGATTTTTCGTACAAACAGGGGCCATAATCCATGAAGTTTCAATCCGATACATGCCAATATCGAAAGCAGCCGAGATCTTTTGGGGATAAACCTATATTTCAAGTTTCGTCGAAATCGGATAAGAATTGTGACCTGTAGAGAGTCCACAAACAATTGTGGACGGACGGATGGACGGACGGACGTCCGGACGGACAGGGGCGACGGCATAATACGTCCACATGAAAATGTGGGCGTATAAAAATGTTTCCAATGGGAGCCACGGTGGCTAAGTAAGTGGGTAAAAAGCTGGCTTGCTAGTCTGGAGGTCGCGTGTTCGATCACTGCAATGGCCGTGAAAGTTTCTGGTGTGGTTTCCCCTTGTCAGTGGTGCAGAACAGAGGGCCTGACAAGGCGGCTGTCTAGTCATTCAGATGGGATCAAAAAACGAGGACCTGTGTATACATTGGCGTGCACGTAAAAGATCCCTTGGTAGGTGGAATTCGATACAAGAGTAGGCCATAGTGCCGCTGCTTGGGCAAAAATTTCCCTCATAGCACACAGTATGGCATATGCCCGTCTTCATTAGCCCCGTAGGAGCAGTAGGACGTTAAACCCCATTTCATTTCATTTCTATCTACAATGATATCTACCTGTATCGATATGAGAGTGTCCCATGGCGTATATCGTATGTTGACTGTCTCCATTTCTCTGTGCAAAAAATTCCTCGGCTATTTTCTGGGCTCTACAGATAAAATGGGCACAAGATCAAATGGTGTATATATAACGTCAACTTGATGTTTAACATCAATCTGATAACATCAATCGCCATAACAGACCGTTTCATTGGTTAATCCCTCACTTCAAGCAAAATGCTGGTAATATTATAACTCTTCTAGATCCTGGGCCCGGTTCCTAGAAAATTCTTAAAGTAAGCACAAAGTCATGCTTCACTTTTTCTTACGTAAGAAACTTATAAAAATACTGTCCCTAGAAAATTCTCAAGACCATTCTTACGTAAGCACAAGTCAAGTATAAGTCTAAGCACATTGTGACTGGTAAAGTTTACCATAAACTGAGACTACGATGCTCTTTAACGTCATAAAAACAACTTTGGTATGGGAATTAAGTCATAAATTTGTCGTCTGCTTCATTGACGACATATATATATATATATATATATATATATATAATATGGTTTATTTCGATGCATTATCAAATGTGCCACAAGATAAAAAACGCAGACACATACAAACTAACTGAATAATTGTGAGAGCGCTTGATCTTAAAGTAGCCTGTGTGTTTGTAGCCTATTGTTTACTAATTGGCAAATAAATAAAATGGTTTCAAGGTAGAAGTGAAATTTTTTATAGGGCCCCTAGCATTCTTAATTTCTTCTGGAGAAGGATTTTCTCTGTCTTGTAGGCCTAATTGTCTCTTTGGTATCAAAAGGTGTCGGAAATGCCGTCGAATAACTCTACGATCAGCCATCTTTTTCAAGCAGAAACAGACTTAAGGTTGGTAGCCTAAGCAAGCCGTATACCTTGCTTGGGACTTGTCCTTAGATTGACTATGTTTAAGAACGAAGTTGTACTTAAGTTTTTTCTTGGAACGCATAATAAAGTTCTTGTGCTTACAATGAAGTCTACTTAAAATCTAAGCACAAGAACGTTCTTAAGAATTTTCTGGGAACACAAAATAAGGAAAGTTTACTTAAATGCAAAGTCTACTTAAAATCTAAGCACAAGAACGTGCTTAAGAATTTTCTAGGAATCGGGCTCTAGTGTAGTAAAGACAAGTAAAACGAAATTTCGAACTATAAAAAAATGAAACGAAATAGGACCTTTAATCACATTGGTTTAATGATACGGTAGAATATTCGACATAATCTTGGTTCTAAAAGTTTAATAGGTTTATTTCATTGTGCAAATTTAATTTGCGAGAAATTCTCAAATTCTTAATTTAACTGCAAACATATTATTATAAATTTTATCAGTTGCATTTACAGATCTATGTTTCCTTTTTTTTATTATACTTTTGATGGCCTATAATAAATGAAGATCTGACCGGTTGTAGTGGAAGGTTGCATCAGAGGTCATACGAGTGGCTTTTGACCCTATGATTGCAGACATTTGATTAACTAAACAGTGATGATGTTTCTAGTGGGTTACCCACAGTTCAGTTCACCTCATGCCAAAACCTCGGGGTAACAGATCGTTTCACTGGCTAATCCCTCACATCATCCAGAACCCAGGTTATATAACAACTCTTTCAGATTCTAGTGTAGTAAAGACAAGTAAAACGAAATTTTGAACGAAACGAAATAGGATCTGTGTTTTAATCAGATTGTGCTATTTAGTAATTGAGCTGGAATATACAGGTCACAATTCTATGGAAAACAATTACTATATATCACACTGAGCCATACAGTGTGCTATAAGGTAAATTTTACCCAGACAGCGGTGCTATAGCCTACTCTTGTTTCAAATGTCAAGTAAAGTATAACACTGGTAAGCTGACACTATTGAACTTGAGCCTTTTAGTAATGACAATTTTTGTCATTAAATCATATAAGTGATCATTATTATAAACTAATGTTTTGTATGTATAGAAAGTGGTTCGAAATTATAGCCATTAATCAGCAGTTGTGTAAAAAGCTGTAAAAGATGTCACTACTGGTGTAAAAGTGTGACTATTAACACCCATCACTATTGAATACACCAATAGTGATGTAAATCATTCAATAGTCACAGTTTTAACACCTTATAGTGACAATACACCTACTTAATGACTACTGCCTGATTACTAACAATTTTAACTAACTAATACACATTATGTATATAAACTGAAAACTTTGATCTATTATTGTCTTATATTTTCATTTATAACAGTTACTTGTTGCTTAGTCAACGATATCAATGTTACAGTGACAATGAAATTAAAGTAATATAAAGTCGATGAACCATACCGTTGATAAGAAGAACTGTCACCAACTGTACATTCGTTAATCATTCTATTAACTGTATATAAAGCTTGATAGCCTCTCTCTGTATCTTCTGTCATTTCCTGATAAAGCAAACACAAACTTTCATATATGTGAAACGTTATAGCAAATTGAGTTAAAAGTCACTGTTTACGATATATGACCCAAAATGTTGAAATTGACTCGGTTAATTGTCTTGTTCTTGCACATAAAAATTCTCTCAGCAGCCCTTGCCCTGAGTTCACAAAGCATTCTCAGACTTCAGTTACGAATTTACTCAAAACTGTTTGCCTTATTTTAAGCATACATTATGCAAGAGCTAAATCTGATTATTGCAAGTCTTTATTTAGGCTTCAGATGTCATAGAAATTATAAATTAGATCTTTATTTACACAACAAGCACAAAATCAACTCTGTAGACCCACGGATGTCTTGGATTCAGCTTGGATTTAAATGGGATTTCGTTGACTGATTTAATTCTAAATGGCGTCGTGAGTGGAGATTAACCGTTACGTTGACGTCATACTCCCGGATCGAGGCTAAATGATAGTGTGTACGAAGCGAGGCCGCTGTTGAGCGATGCCTTAACAAATGACATCTAAACTATTTAAAGTGCAATAAACTAAACACAGATAATGACAAATTATACAATTCCTGGAGACCGTGTGATGACTAATACAGACGGACAGGTCTTCTGTTTTAATAATATCAAAAAAAAAATAGGCACGACGCCACTGGTGTATACCTATAGATATATCATAATTGTATTATAATATTATGTCTTATATTCAATTGATTTAATGCATGCCTAAAATACAAGTAAGAATGAAAATTTACCCTCCCACTCATTTTGTCCAATTGTTATAAAAATCCAAAAAGGTAAAACACAAATTCGGATATGATGACAGCAGACAAAAGACAGCAGGAGATTATGTAAGTGGAGTAATCAAATGATCGGCCATATTAAGAAGCGGTGAACATGGAATTCAATCCCATTTCTAGTCAAAAATTACAATGGTGATAACTATGTTCAGAATAAAGTAATTTGACTGAAATTTTCAATATATTCTTCTTCATCATCTATTTTGAACTGTTGTAGCAAGAATGGCTACCAACAGTTGTTGTCTGTTAAACAAGTGAAATGAAATGAAATGGAGTTTAACGTCCTACTGTTTTGCTCCGAACTGGGCTAATGAAGACGGGCATACGCCATACAGTGTGCTATGAGGGAAATTTTGCCCGGACAGCGGCACTACGGCCTACTCTTATATCGAATTCCAACTGTCAAGGGATCTTTTACGTGCACGCCAATGAGTACACGGGACCTCGGTTTTTCATCCCATCCGAACGACTAGACAGCTGTCCTTGTCAGCCACTCCGTCCTGCATCACTGACAAGGGAGAACCATGCCGGAAAATCGGGATGAACTTTCTCGGCCAATGCAGGGATCGAACACCCGACCTCCAGGCTAGCGAGCCAGCGCCTTACCCACTTAGCCACCGTGAAGACTGTGTCCTGATAACTGGATGCATAATTAGTACGACGGGAACTATGTCTCAGACAGAAATCATACCAGTAAGGTTGAAAGAGTTAAGCCCCATAGCCTGATTCTAGCTGTTAGAGCTAACATCTGGGGCTTAAAATGGTCTAACGTCCGTTACTATGTGCTTGGATTTTTATCCAATATATCACTGCAGTACTTTACAGTTATGCATTTCCCCTCTGGGATGAAAAAATCAGACAAAAAGCCATCATTTAACTTACCTTAGCCATATCGTGTAATATTTCTACATCCAGCATCAATTTATACACCTGCCTATCGAACACAGCAACTTCGGCTTGTTTTAGTTGAAAACATTTCTTTAACTCTGGTGGATTAATCATACCATTTAAACCGTTACCTAGCAACCCATTACACGCCATTTCTATATATACAATCTGTCGTCCATTACTAAAATCATATTTTACAGAATAGAGAGAGAGAGAAATGGGTTTAACATCCACTTGACACAAACTAGCTCATTTTGGGACTAACATATGGTTCAATTTTAACGCAATAATTCGCTTGCGAGTATGGGTCTTTAGCAGTAGGAGGAAACCGGAGGACCCGGAAAAAAACGAAGAGATTGGACAGGCAACCCTACTCCTTGTCACATACAGCCGGGGAAATTTTACAGAACAGTCAGCTATGTGAATTTTCCAAAAAGTGAAATGGCTGTTCGTAAATCAGGTCAATATGTCTTTGTTAAAATACTAAACGAAATTGCACAAAACCCTTATAAGACATATAGAAATAAATTTCACTAAAAATTAGAACACTTATATGGATGAACTACTTCAGATATTATAATATCATGCTACGTTTCAACACGCATACAGTGTACAATTTTTGAATAAATATTCCTATTATAGATTCATTTTTCACAATATTGTAGTCTGCAAGGAATTCCAGTTGCGTTAAAATGATGCAATGAGACTTTAAATATATCCTGTCTCATGGTAATAGTGGAATCATGTTTTCTGAAACCAGTATATATATCCTGTCTCTGTGTGACTAGACGATCAGCAGAACCTAGTCTCACGGCCAGAGGTTGAGGAGGTCATAGGACTTGAAAAACCATAATCATATGAAAAACAAACAGAATCCCCAAATTCAGAACTTCTTTAACTCGAAGTATCAGTAGTTTGTTTCTTACCTAGATTGGGAAGATTTACTGTCGCCGTCTTCTCGTAATGGAAAACTTATTCTTTTATTTTCACCACTTAAACCCTGAAATAATATGTTTTTATAATTTAAAATTCGTTTAATAGGCAGATGACTGGATTGGGTAAAGCAAAAAATGAAATAAAATGAAATGGGGTTTAACGTCCTACTGTTCTGCTCCTACTGGGCTAATGAAGGCCGGCATATGCCATACAGTGTGCTATGAGGGAAATTTTGCCCATGCAGCAGCACTATGGCCTACTCTTATATATCGAATTCCAACTGCCAGATTGGTTTAGGCATTTGTATAAGGAATCAAAAGATATCTTTTTTTCCTCCCTTATTGGCCCCTTTTTAGTACCCATGTGTATGACAACCATGGTGATACATAGGCTACTGAGGTCGTATCGTTGAGTGAATTTAAACCGGCAATATTTTTATCAATCGGAATAAAACACAGATCTAATTTCGTTTCGTTATTTTAAAGTTTAAAATTTTGTTTTACTTGTCTTCAATAGGATCTGGAAGAGTTGTCAAATAACCTGAGTTCTTGTTGATGTGAGGGATTAGCCAATGAATAGATCTGTTGGGTAGAGTTCTTAAAGTCTGGAAGAAGAAACTGTGGATAGACACTACACTACAACAGATCAGATCTTCATGTTGTAGAAGCCATTGTAGGTATAAAGAAAAAAACAAACTTAAAAGTCACCAGAAAAGCTTCATAATTTTTTAAAAAATGCAAGTAATTATGTCAACATATCCTTTCCATAAGTACAACACGATCCTGAATGTCATATTATCGCCACAGGTAAATTTCAACAAGTAGATTTCCGCCGTTTTCCTTGAGTGGTCGTAACTTTCCGCCAATAAACCAGCTGTGACGTAATTTTAATCCTTCTGCTCATAGAAATATAGACTAGAAAATGAGCAAAAGGACTAATATTACGTCACGGCTTGTTTATTGGCAGAAAGTTACGACCAGTCTATATTTCTATGAGCAGGACTAAAATTACCTCACAGATTATTTATTGTTCGAAAATGACGACTACTCACGGAGATCGGCGGAAATCGCTAACACTGAAATTTACCAGTGGTAGGTAACACTGACATTCTGGATCGTGTTATATTTATGGAAAGGATATGCTGATGTAATTACTTGCATTTTTAAAAGAATTATGAAGCTTTTCCATTGAACTTTAATATAGATCTGTATTTTAATCAATCTCTATAACACAAATTATATTCAATTGTTATCATTCTATTATCAGTATAGCCCAGATTATAAACGTTCACAGTAAAGTGGTGACCATGGCGACCAGTAAATAACACAAAATATCAACCTGAATAGCATCTCCGTCAATCCACACCAGAGCCTCGCAATCAGAATTCCACAATAAATGAACTTCCCGTCCATGCCAACTTTTAGGAATTTCTAATTCTACTTTAAACCAGTGAGTGGACCAACTGAAAGTTAAAAACAAAACATTTTACATACAAATTTTATATACATTATGAAAATAGTCATCACAAGTCATAGAAAGTGAAGGATATATCGACAGAGGTCCAAATATTGGACGGCAATAGCATTTGGCACAATGGTTAGAGAAAAGAAAAGGAAAATCTTTTAAGTTCACCACAATAATCTTAGTTGCAATAAAATGTGAGTTACTTTCCTTTGCCCACTTGATAGGTCCATAAAAATAGCAGAAGTAGCCTATCGAGGTCAGATAATTTGACAATGTGTCTCCCCCTTGGATAGACCCATGGGTTAGTGGAGTAGAATTTAGTGAAGAATAAATGATCTTATAGTAATGTGTTTCAATTCTCAGTATTCTTAATGATTCATTATGTAAGATTTAGATAAGAGCTGACCCTTCTTGCTACAGTACCGTATTTTCAAAAATAGATACAGAAAAATAAATATATTGAAAATTGCATTCCAATTACTTTATTCTGAGTAAAGTTATGAGTGTTGGAAGATGTAGCCTAGATTGTTTATCATCATAGCAACGGTACTTGACAAACAAGACTAAGTCACGATTATCTATTTTGTCATTAAAATTTTATAATCTTGCAGGCATACTAATCCATTTAAATCTCTGCCATCAGATATTCTAGAGAGTTGATTATGGGCTTGCTATGTAAATAAATGTCTAAATAATCATTCATATAACATTTGAAGTCAAAAGAAAGACCTGCAATAGGCAGATTTAGTTCTTACATAAGACCTGTCATTGAGTCAACTGGCGTGGTTTCGAATCTCCGGTTGTACGTGACAAGGGGAAGGGTCGCCTGTTCAACCACGTGGGTTTTCTCCGGGTCCTCCGGTTTCCTCCCACTGCTAAAGACCCCTACGCGCATTGAATTATTGAAATAAAATTAAAAACTATGTTAGTCCCGAAATGGCCTAGTTTCTTACATTATGCATCTTTAAGATTGATGATTGTTACTTACGTAGGACCAAAACTGTGTCCGACTTGAGTATCTTTGAATGTTTGTGATATGGCCTGACTGTAAGGTATCCGGTCTGAAGTGGCATAATGTTGTATTGATACTAGTGGTTGTTTCTCAGGAAATAATCTAAAATATTAAAAACTAAGAATCTTAAAAAAAACCTAGCAATCTTAAAAACCAGCAATCTTAAAATCTTAAAAACCAGGGATCTTAATGAAACAAAAAACATAGGCAAGGAAACATACACCACCAGCAGTTCATACAGGTCGCTGGTGGAGGTTCCGGTAGCAAAGTCCCAGAACATTTTTGGATTTTTTGTATGATTTCAATTCTAGTGATGCTAGGCACGACTGCATCCATTGCAAATTATTGGAGTTGGGGGATCGAATCATAATACACCAATAAAACGTAGGTCAGAAGCCCAATATGGGATTGTATGTTTCAAAACACCTGAACATTTTTGTCTTTTTGTAAGACTTTAATGCAGAGGATTGGGGGGGGGGGGGGGTTAGAGGATTGCAAATGTTTGGGGCGGGGCCCTAGCAAGTGTCTCTACGGGTCTCCATATAAGGGGAGGAGTCCCTTTATATCACCTGCCCACCTTGTCTCCTCTACCCCCCCCCCCCCCCATTGTCCGAGCGTATATCATTTACCTGCTTCTAAGATTAATATCAGTAAAATGGTGAGATGATATAAATTTCTCTGCTCGTTCTAAAGTTGTTCTTTTGTGTTTAAATGTAACATGCTCCATCTTGATTCTATCTCTGTTCCTCTTTATTCTATAAAAAATAATAAAAGGCTTGATTTCATAACATATTTCCTTGACAGTCACGGTATGTCTATTCTAAATTAGACTTGGTATAAATGTTCGATTTTTGATATGTCATTATACAATTCCAAGCTTGACGTGATGTCATCATGGTTGTTTCCTGATTCATATGGTACACTCTAGACTATAAACCCCTAGTTCTATTCTATAGGCTTTCAGGTCCGATAATTAGAAACAACAAGACAATTTTGGTGACAAAAAAGATCGTTTGCAGACACCTGAATATTATTTCATTTCATTCCATGAGGGAAATATTGTTAAGACAACGGTATAAAGGTTAACTCTTAGCTCAAAAAAACCTACTGTCAGGCCCAGGAGGGGACCTTTTACATGATTGATAATGAATGGGATACATAGCCTATTGCTATTTCCGTCCCAGCCGAACGATTAGACACTCCATGATCTTCCTCCGCGTGCTGCACCACGCACAAGGATGAACCCGATTGGAAAATAAGAAGGAACTTTTTCAGCCAATATCGTGCCAGCAATCGTACTAACGTTTGTTCATGGGGGTTATGGCCAGCTTCTACGTTCGTTCGTTTCTGGGGTTTTACGTCCACTTCCACCTAAGGTGATATCGTAGACAAGGATGTTTCCTAAGAAACTTACTGGAGGAAGCCGTATGGGTTAAGCTTTGGTCCAGTTTAATTTGAGACATAGTGTCTTAGCAGGGAATGCCCAAGTTAAAAATCTCATCGAAAGGAGCGGAGAAAGTTTTAGGGTAGAAAAGTGGTGGCGAGCGGGCGCAGTCTGGTCCGCTTGGCCATAAATGTTTCGATCGTTGTATTGGGTGGGTAGGGGTAGGTAGGACTGTCAGCCGGGCCCAAGGGCCCCGCCGCCTGTCTGACCTAGGTTCAGGGGTGCAGCGATGCCTCCGGACCAGAACCAAGACAAAAAACGGCCCCCCACAGGATACCCGACATCCCTTCACTTAGGGACGTCCGACTAGCAGTAGCCCTCGGGATGATCACTTATGGATCCCGTCCGTTGGGTCTTGGGGTGGGCCCCCAAATCTTCACAGAGTAGAACACTCTTTTCGTCTCTGCGGGGTCACATCATCATATCAATGATACCGATCTCACACACGAATTCGTAGATTAACTCATAGATTTCGTGTTTGCTTACTTTTGGAAAAAGTAAGTTCGGAACACTGAGAGCCGTGTTAAGGGAACTCAGTTTATCCGTGAGAGGTTTCCTTTCAGCGGAGAGGCGAGCACAGTCTACTAGAATTATGGGTAGGAGACACGTCTGAGCCACAGCTGCACCTTATAGGCTTAAATGTGCGATATCTGAGTGTTTCTTTCACCTTCAGCTTTGTTATTAACCGGTAGATCCTTTTGTACAGAAAGGGTCGATCCTTATAATGTGTGACTGGATGATCCAGCCTACTAAAGAGCGTCAGCTCAAACAAGTGCAACTGACAAGTGCCCACAGCTGATAAGACCACGTGCGATGTAATTCGGGCATTGCAAGGAAATGTTTACCCATTTATTGGAAGTATCCAATTTGTTTGATTCGTTGTCAATGACTCTTATGTTGAATATTTAAGTTGCCAAAATAGTAGCTTACGTGGTGTGTGTACAAAGCTGTAGAGCGCATTCTTTTACACTTCCCAAATAAAACCGGTTTGTGTATAGTTGTTTGGTTATCGGCGCGACAATGTTTTATATATCGCGTGCAGGAATTTTGAGTAATTATTGATCTTTTTCAGTCATTTGTTTATTTACTTATATCACGAGCAAAAAGATTCTGTTGTCGCCAACTAGTGTTCTCCGGGATTTTCCAGTGTTGCTTTCCCTTTGTCAGTGGTGCAAAACAGATCAGGGCTTCCCAAGAACAGCGTCTATATAGTTCGGATGGTATGAAAATCCGAGGCCCTGTATATATGTTGTCATGTTGGCGTACCAGTGAGAGAACTCTTGGCATTTGGAATTCGACAACAAAGAAGGATATGTAGGGCCCCTGTGGGATTAATTGAAATAAGATTGGATGATAATTTAGTCCCGAAACGGCCTATAGTTTGTCTGGAGTGTACGTTAACCTCCCCCCCCCCCTCTCTCTCTCTCTCTTATTTATCAGTAGATAGTAGATGGTCTAAAAGAATACACCCGTATACAATAATACTTGATTATCAAGTCCTTTATTATGTCAGAAATGGATTGAAATGGAATTAAAACGTCCTACTTTTCTGTGCTAAACGGGCTGACGAAAATGGATTTACTATGTCATGTATTGTGCTATGAGGGGAATTATGCCTAGACAGCGGCTCTACTCGTATGTCGAATTCCAACTGTCAAGGATCCTGCTATGTGCAACAGTGCAAGCCAATGCAAGTGTGGCCTAGCTACACCGGACGTTGTTTTCCCCATCTGAACAACTATAAGGCTGTTCCTTGAAAGGGCCTTCGTCCTGCACCAACGACAAGGCGAATATACGTTGAAAAATCCAGGGTCCCGAGCTTTCTCGGCCAACACTAGTTCAGCTAGGTCAACACCAGGAAGGATATCTTGTTGATATAGCTGAAGTCTAGCGCGTTACTGACTGTTAGTATGTCAATGTCTTGAATATGGTTGTCACCTGCAAACTACAGGTACCTCTCTCTCAAGAACCAAAACGGGTCTACCCCTATAGGATCTACAACAGTATTTTAATCATTGACAGTGGCTCTGTCAATTATTTAATTGGACATAATTGCGTAATTTTAAAATTATGATGACTGGTTACTTATAAGCTTATAACTTAAGGACGTTGAGAATCACCATTATATGGATAGTGAAAACTTTCCATCCGGAGTGTCAGACTTGTTATTTTGTTATTAACCCAGAATTAAATGTTTATCAAATTTAAGCTGTTTTATATATAAACATATCACTCGTTCAATTTAAAGGACAGTATTGGTGTCAGTCATTATCACGTTCCAAATATAATTTTAACACGGAGATGATTGCTACGATAGATGCGTAATCAAGGTTACAACAAACGGAAGTGACGAAAGTAAAAGGAAAACACGAGTTATCCTTCTATATAGCTGATTGAAGTGACGAGTGATAACAGATACACCGGCGAATTTCTGCTCACTAATAATTCCTTCGAAGACCAAAAGTTGTTATGAGACTGTGAGAGGATATCTGAAGATTCAAAACAAAAATTGACTGCCACTAGAAAAGAGAAAACGTGTACACGGGACCTCGGTTTTCGTCCCATCCAAACGACTAGGGGCTATCCCTTCAGGGCCCTCCGTCCTGCACCACTGATATTGGGAAACATATCGCTGGAAAATCCCGGAGAACTTTCTCGGCCAACACAGTTGGATGAGAACCACGAGCCTCTCGCATGGTTAGTCAGCCAGCGCCTGACACGCTGAGTCACCGTGGCTCATCAAAAAATAACACGCCCTTACCTTATTGCTTGCCTTTCATCAACTTGTCAAGAAAATGATGTTGTGAATATAAAATATAACATTTCATCAAATATGATCTGTCCTCTTGTTTGATCAAGAGCACAGATTTACCCTACATAAACATTTGTTTGTAACGTTAAAAGGACAGTTTAATCTGCTATCAGGGCCAGCTTACAATATCATGTTTTTGTAAAATCATCGTCAGTAAATATCTATACACTGTAAATGCAATGCCTACGCCACGGGGTCAGATAAAATACAAAGTACATTGTAAAAATTACTTAGTTAAAGATACAACCCCACGAAAACGGTTAGAGTAACTAAACAGAACACAATTTTTATGGGAAACAATCATTTTTAGTTTTATCCTAAAAGCACAATATTTAGTAAACCTGAGGTCAATATATATACTATTCAAAAAAAGTAGGGGATATTTGATTTTTAAGTGTTATTAAAGTCACCTAATGAAACTGACGAAGAAACAAATGACAAAATGAAATGAAGTTCACATTCATCGATTTATTCCAAATGATCGTTAGACTAAGTAAGGCACAGACTGACCATTATAAGGGTAAAATGATACCCGGGGTCAAACAGCAAAGTTACCACAGCATCACAACCAAGTCAGTAACGGGTAAATCCTCCTCTGTTTGCCAAACAAGCATTGATCCGACGTGGCATACTCCTAATGACACGTCTAAGGTCATTTTGGTCCAGATTGTCCCATTCCTGTTGCAACGCAGCAGCAAGTTCTTGGACATTGGCAGGACGTTGTTGACGTTGACGTAACCTCTGTCCAAGCATGTCCCAGACATGCTCGATGGGGGAGAGGTCGGGACTCAGTGCTGGCCAAGGTAATGTGGTGATGTTCTGTTGTTGGAGGTAACCTGTAACGATCCTGGCCCTGTGACATCTTGCGTTGTCATCCTGGAAGATGAACCGGCGGCCATGACGTCGTGCGAACGGCACAACATGGACTGCCAAGATGTTGTCCCGGTAGTACTGGCCTGTAACTCGCCCTGCAACAACATGTAAAGCCGTTCTTCCAGCAACAGTGACGCCTCCCCACACCATAACAGAACCACCCCCAAATCGATCATGTCTGATGACGTTAACGTCTTGGAAGCGCTCGTTTCGACGACGCCACACCCTCCTACGTCTGTCCAAAAAATCAACAGTGAACCTTGACTCATCTGAAAACATCACATTGCTCCAGCGTCGATTATCCCAGTGTTGACGATCCCTACACCAACGACGTCTTGCCTGAATGTGATGATCTCTCAAACAAGGGATCACGCGAGGACGTCGGGCGCGAAGGTGACCCCTATGCAGTCGATTCCGAATCGTCTGGCCACTCACTCTCACACCAGTGTCTGTTTGAAGACGAGCGCTGATCTGATTTGCTGTGATGACACGATTTCTCAAGGCCAAGGTACGGATAAATCGATCCTGGGCTTGCGTTGTCGCCCTTGGTCGACCTGAGCGTGGTCTGTCCTGTACAGATTGTGTATCACGGTATCTGGACCATAGCCTGCTTATGACAGACTGAGAAACATTCATCGTCCGCGCCACAACCGCCTGTGTTGTGCCGATCTGTAGCATGCCAAGGGCACGTAACCTTTCATTTTGGGTAAGCCGACGCATATCAAAATTTGTTTTCTGGTCACTAAAACAATTAAACTGATGTTTCCACCCTGGAATTCAATGCCACAATGACTGTAACATTCAAAGTCAGAGTCGTGCAAATCTTGGGTTGGACCCCCATGATGATCCCAAGCATCACCTGCATTCCATGCGGTAGCTATTGGTGCGTTTGGGCGTCACATGTAACTGGAAATGTTTCTTCTGTTAGGTTCTATAGTGACTTTTTTCGTAGTCATTTGCATATTTTAGTATTATGCCCCCAAAATCAAATATCCCCTACTTTTTTTGAATAGTATATGAGTAGTTATTTCCAATAAAAGTAGAGCAGTTTTGTTATGTATGAACCCGATCTTACTAGACAAATACTGGATTTCCTGAAAAACAGCCATGAGCTGACCACGGGACAAAACTGTAACGGTGTCACTAACTGGCAGTGAAATAAGGAGCGCTTCTTATGTGATGATCACATCACATGTAATAATATGTAATATATACTGTTCTTACTAAGAAATTTATATATAATCAAACAGTAGTAACTAGTAAGAAATTTATATAGTCAAACAGAAGTAATTAGTAAAAAATTTATACAATCAAACAGTAGTAATAAACTTTATTTTAATCCCTTCAAGTGCCTATGGCGATGATCTAATGGCTAACGTTGTGAGAACACTGAGAGACTAAAACATCCAATAGACTCTGCGATTTAGGAGCCACGGTGCCCCAGTGAGGTTCCGTGTTCGATCCCTTTGTTGACAAAGAAAGTTCATCTGCGTGCCCCCCCCCCCCCCGAAAAAAAATTTGCCGACCATAGTTCTAAAATACCTACTGTAGACTGTGCCGGGTGTGCCCCCCCCCCCCTAATAACTTCTCTGTCCCTCCGCAGCCAGCAAGCTGGCTACGGGCCTGTGCAGGACAGAGGGCCTGGCAAGGGACAACGTATAGGTCTGTAGGTTTTTTTAGATGGGACGAAAAACCAAGTTCCTATGTAGCCTACACATTATATAGCCTGTACGTAAAAAAAACATTGACAATTGGTTAGTCGATGGACTAACGGTAAACATAAACTGGAACGGATTCTCCCTCAATCAAGTCACGTGACAAAAAGGGCTGACAAAACTAGATTATTCTAGCTGCATGTGGTACTTTTCATGCGATAAAAATGTTTTGAGAGATATTTGAAGCAAAAGTTTGATATATAGATTAGTTTGAATATGTTTTAATCCAAATACATCATCAAATCACACGGTTTATACGCGGGAAGGCATCTTTAGAATAACATTTTGTTTTAAAATACTAGATCATTTTGTCATATATAGTAGATATACGTGCATATTCCCATACTTAATGTGCTTTTTTCAACAGTCTCTACATTTCACATTTGACCTCATCTATGCCAGTTCGCATTTGCGACGTGTCCGCATTTTAAGTCAAAAATTATATTAAAGTTAGTAACGAGTTTCGAAACAAAAATTTCATCACAAATCGAAAAGACACACCAAATCAAGTCAACTTTTCATTTTGACCGCAATTGGCCTTTGGGGACTTTAGAAAAGGACAAATGAACCATAGAAATAAAATCAAGTGTCCATATCCTTTACATGTATAGTTCCGAAGTGTCTGACTCTGTAACAAGCCCTTTTGATGGTTGACAAATGTTCACAAAAATTTGTCAACGGGCTAACGGACGACATTAAAATGTTAGTGTATAGAAATGATGTCAAACCACACTATTTAAAATGTACATCCGTGATTATGTAAAGTTTATGTCAACATCCGTCTGAATATCGAATACTAAAAAAGGGGGCTCTAAGATTACGCCTACACCAATTTACTAGACCCCAAAGATCAGATAAAATGTCAGCCAAAATGACGTCATGTTAAAATGATCAGTGTCCAACAAAAATATGTTGAGGTTATTTTCAGAATCATTCTACCAACGTCCAACCTACCCATAGCCCTTGTTGGTTTTGATGTATAATTAAGTTGATAGAGTGATATACCGATTCTGGTATACAGACCTTCAAAATATTTAATTTTTAATACAGTGTGGAGAGCGGACAACAAACTAAAACCGATCGCCACATCCGACGTATGACCCATGCATCTTTTCTTACTACATACATGTATCTTAGTAGCCTTGTTATCGTCTAGTATTTTCACTTGTCGTCTTTGCTTACCCTTCACGTTGTGTATTTACTTCTTTTTATCTATCTCAGTTAAGACGTTTGTCTTCTAAGTAGTTAAGACGTTTCTCTTACCAGGAATGACAATGCAACAGTTCGTTTTTACATTTTATATATCATAGCTGGATACATAGATACAAGCATAGTAGATAAACAATAATAAAGTCATTCTCTCAAACCCCATCCAGCCACATAGGCGTACGGGCTCGATGACAGTTAGGGGGGGGGGGGAGGGGGCAGAACCCGAAATGCCCGAAAAAATTTCGGGTGTACAGACAGTGGCGCCGATCTTCCTCGAGAGGCGAAGAAGCAGAGCCCTCCTTGTTATGTAGACCCCCCCCCCCCCAAGAACATTTTTGAATATTTGACGGCTGCAAACATAATTTCCTGCTATTTCGGCCCGTGAACAAAGCAACTTCAAAGTGGGGGGGGGGGGGGGTCGGGGGTACAATACAAGGGGAGCTCTGCTTCTTCGCCTCTCGAGGAATATCGGCGCCGCTGTCTGTACACCCGACATTTTTTCGGGCATTTCGGGTTCTACCCCCCCCCCCCTAACTGTCATCGAGCCCGTACGCCTATGGTTTCATTACATCAATACCTTGACTAAGTTCAATAATGAGCATATTCTGCTCAGGGTAAGCAGAGCGATAAGCAATTTGATTGTTCGAGACTTTGGGACACAATAACTCTCATTCTAATTGAGCTAGAATGTTCATACTTGGCGTAGGTGTTTATTAGGTGAATTCCTTGATGGAGTTCGAAGATGAGAATTTTCTGCTTAGGGTAAGCAGAGATAAGCAATTTGATTGGTTGATGCTTTGGGACACGATAACTTTAGTTCCAATTAAGTGAGAGTGGGGACACTTGGTGTATAGTTTTATCATATCAATACCTTGACTAAGTTCGATAACGAGCATTTTCTGCTCAGGGTAAGCAGAGCGATAAGCAATTGGATTGGTTGAGACTTTGGAACACAATAACTCTCCTTCTAATGGAGGTAGAATATTCAAACTTGGTGTAGGCGTTCATTAGGTGAATGCCTTGCTGGAGTTTGATGATAAACATTGTCTGCTTACGGTAAGCAGAGGTAAGCAATCTGATTGGTTTATGCTTTGGGGCACGAAAACTTTGGTTTTAATTAAGTGAGAGGGATGAAACTCCGGGTATAGATTCATTATATCATTACCTTGACTAAGTTCGATGATGAGAATGTTCTGCGTTGGCTAAGGAGCGATAAGCAATTTGATTCGTCAAGACTTTGGAACATAACAACTCTGCTTTTAATTGAGGTAGAATGTTTAAACTTGATGTAGATGTTCATTAGGTGAATGTGTTGACTGAGTTCAATGATTAACATTTCGAGTTAAAGCTAAGCAGAGCTAAGCAATTTCATTGGTCGATGCGTTGATTCTATCTGATAAAGAGTGACGAAACTTAGTGTATAGTTGATAATCAGTTTGATTGATTGAAAAAAATAAATGTGCTATTAATTAAACATACATTATGCAAGCGCTAAATCTGTCTATTGCAGGTCTTTCTTTAGGCCTGAAATGTTATCTAAATTATTAATTAGACATTAATTAACCTATCCAGGCCATAATCAACTCTAGATGGCAGCGCTAGCCTGCAATCTTTAGTGGATTGTTTGCAGATTTAACTTTCCTTCTCGATTTAACGATTAAATGGATAATCGAGCCTATGTTGTTTATTGTACTGTCTTTAGTAATGATGACTGAGGCTAGGGGAAATTTCAGTCGCTTAGTTCTCTTAGTTCTCGGTTCATAGTGGATCAATTTGAATGAAATTGTCAGCAAATTACCTTTACATTATCTAGTTTTTAACTATTATAGTGAGAACTGCCAACTCGTTATCGAATCTCCCATAATGTATCTTTAATATGTTTTTCGGCGGGGGACATCAGTCTCACTGTTGGCTAGTTAATTATAACGATTGTTTACTCAAGCCAAATGATCAGTCATAATTTTCCGATCACGTGTTATCTGGTGATATTTTGTTGACACATTGAACCAGGTATGTTTTGGTTCTATAACTCTTTTTATGTGTCAACCTCTCTCTCATCATTAAGTACACTAGATATGTAAACCCATTAATTAGTTAAAGATATAATATAATGATATTATTAAATTAAAGAGCAAAAATTTCTACAATAGTCCTACATAAGTCCACCAGACCTTACCATCATTGATATTTTGTTTTCTTAAAGATGCAATATGTTAGATTTAGATAAAGAGCTGGACGTTCTCGCTATAATAGTTCAAAAATAGATAATGAAAAATGAGCGAAGTTATATATGGGTGCTGGAAGATGCAGCTTACTAAGCTGAGCTTAAGCGGTGGACACACTAGCCGAACGATTCGGCCGAATCAATCGGCGTCGAAATTCGCGTAGTGTGTCCACTTCGCCGAAGCATTCGGCCGAATATAGAATTCATTAGCCAATCACCACTCATATCAAGAAGTCACGTGATAGATTGAAGACATAGACGCCGCCATATGTTTAATCATGTGATGTGAAAGGTGACGCAATCGGCAGGTTGAATCGGGCGAAGCATTCGGCTAGTGTGTCCACTCATGCGGCCGAATAAAATTCGGCGCCGATTGATTCGGCTAATGTGTCCACTGCTTTAGATTGTTTATTATGGGAGGAACGGTACTGGGCAATATCCATTTTATTGTTAAATTTTTATATTTAGCGGGCGCTCTAATCCATTTAAATCTCAGCCACTCGGTGTCCTAGAGAGTTGATTATGGGCTTGTCATGATAATAAATGTTTAACCAATAGTTTATATAACATTTGAAGCCAAAATAAAGACCTGTAATAAGCAGATATAGATCTTACCTAAATGCCTCTTTAATTAAATGTTCAATAACTTGGAAAATATATTTTCCGAAACAATGCAAATGAAGCACAGGGCATTGGATGTATTGTTCCTTTTGTCTCTACCTAATTAGTCCCTTTGTCTGTTTAAACTTCCCACGTGAATCTACCCCTTCATAAACTTAAATTCACTGAGTGTAATCTTTCCCTTTGCCTAAACTCACCGAGTATAATCTACCTCTTCATAAACTTAAATTCACCCAGTTACTTCTGTCCCTTTATCTACTCAAACTCACTGGGTGTAATCTGTCCCTTTATCTACTTAAAATCACTAACTGTAATCTGTCCCTTTATTTACATAAACTCACCGTAATTGGTCCCCTTGTCTACTTAAAATCACCAAGTGTAATCTGCCCATTATCTGCTTAAACTCACTGGGTGTAATCTGTCTCTTTATCTACTTAACCTCGCCATAACCAGTCCCTTTATCTAGGCTACTTAAACTGAGTGTAATCTGTCCCTCCCTATATCTACTTAAACTCACGAAGTGTAATCTGTTTCCTTGTCTACCTAAACTCACTACAATGGCTCGATTCCAGTGTTGGCAGAGAAAGTTTTTCAGGATTTTCGAGCTTGGTTTCTCCTTGTCAGTACAGTCTTTATTAGCCTGGTTGGTGAAGAAAAGTTGGAGAGAGAGAAATGGGGTTTAACGTCAACTCGACACAAACTAGGTCATTTTGGGACTAACATATATGGTTCAATTTTATTTCAATAATTCACTTGCGTGTGGGGGTCTTTAACAGTGGGAGGAAACTGGAGGAACCAGAGAAAATCCACGAGGTTGGACAGACGAACCTACTCCTTGTCACGTACAACCGGGGAATTGAAAAGAGAGAGAGAGAAATGGGGTTTAACGTCCACTCGACACAAACTAGGTCATTTTGGGACTAACATATATGGTTCAATTTTATTTCAATAATTCACTTGCGTGTAGGGGAGGAAACCGGAGGACCCAGAGAAAACCCACGAGGTTGGACAGACGAACCTACTCCTTGTCACGTACAACCGAAGAATTGAAAAGAGAGAGAGAGAAATGGGGTTTAACGTCCACTCGACACAAACTAGGTCATTTCGGGACTAACATATGGTTTAATTTTATTTACATAATTCGCTCGCGCGTAGGGGTCTTTAGCAGTGGGAGGAAACCGGAGGACCCGGAGAAAACCCACGAGGTTGGACAGCGGGGAATTGAAACCCTGCTAGTTAACTATATGACAGACCGTATGATACAGTGTGCGCATGCTAACCATTCGGCCATCCAACCCCGTTGGTGAAGAAAAGCACATTGTTAATAATGTCAAACCCCCATTTAAAGGATAAATGAAATGAAAGGAGTTTAACGTCCTACTGTTTTGCTCCGAACTGGGCTAATGAAGACGGGCATATGCCATACAGTGTGCTATGAGGGAAATTTTGCCCGGACAGCGGCACTACGGCCTACTCTTATATCAAATTCCACCTGTCAAGAGATCTTTTACGTGCACGCCAATGTGTACACGGGACCTCGGTTTTTCGTCTCATCCGAATGACTAGACAGCTGTCCTTGTCAGGCCCTCCGTCCTGCATCACTGACAAGGGAGAACCACGCCGGAAAATCTGGATGAACTTTGGCCAATGCAGGGATCGAACACCCGACCTCCAGGCTAGCGAGCCAGCGCCTTACCCACTTAGCCACGTGATCCCCTATTTAAAGGATAAAAAAAAAAATAAACAATATGCTTCTTATAATAGAATAAATATTTTATTGCCTTTTTTTTCAAAATAAATGTTTTTCTTATATTATAATAATACATTCTGTTTCATCTGTACACATAAAACTTGAAGTTAGTTTTAATTAAAATTGTCTCTTTCTCTCAGATTAAACATCCTCCATACTTATTCTTCACCTTTCTTTTACATAAATCAAACATTCATCGTACAAAAACTAAGGTACAGCATTTTAGATATAACCACGACCTTTATTCACAAAAACCTAAGATGCATTATGTAAGATTTAGATAAAGAGCCAACTGTTATTGCTATAATAGTTTAAAAATAAATACTTAAAGATACATTATGGGAGATTAGATAAAGAGCCAACTGTTATTGCTATAATAGTTTAAAAATAAATACTTAAAAGGAATATATTGAAAATTTCAGTCAAATGAGTTTATTCTGAGCAAAGTTATGAATGGTTGGAAGTTTTGATAAGAACAGTGTAGTCTCGATTTTCATTGTTACGATAAAAAAAAAGTCTTGATTATCCATTTTTGAATTAAATTACTAAATGGCGATCATGATTCCATCCGTTAAAAATCATGACCATCCACTGGTCTAGTGAGTAGATTATAGGCTTGTCTTATGAATAAATGTCTCATTAATAATCTATGTAACATTTGAAGCCAAAATGAAGACCTGCAATTGGCAAAATTTAGCTCTTACATAAAGCATCTTCAAACTACAATATTTTAACCCTTTCCATCACTGGTGGTTAAAAGCTGAAATTTGTTCAAGGCTTTTAACCCACAATCAATGAAAAGGCCACATCCTTAAAATATTTCAGTTTTTAAAGTTTCACGAATAATGCCCCAGATTTAGATATTAGCTATAAATAGTAGTAGAGCTTGGTTACAGTTATCAAAGCAGATATTACAATCTATTATAAACGACATTATCTATTGTAGACCACAGTTTTCAGCTACAGATTTAAGTTTTCATGTCAACTAAGACATACTCGTAAAATTCTAAATATTTATCGATCAGAAATACAGCCTAATCATTAAACAATTCCAAGTTAATATTAAAAAAATAATATAATTTGTTTACATAATTTATACATATAATAAAAGGCAGTGTAGATTTCTCTCTGGAGAACTCTTTTGATTTACCAATAAATCTAAGTCAGCTAGTTTGATTAATTTTATTTTATTACATTACAGTGTCCAAACCTGGGGTCTGTTTCACGAAATTTTAACTAAGATAAAAATCCAAATTTTAGTAATTTGATTGGATAATATTAAATTGATTTTAGTACTTAGACAATCAAAATTGAATTATATACTAAAATTTGGATTTTATCTTTAGTTAAAATTTCGTGAAACAGGACCCAGGGCTTTAACTTCTCTTTCGATTACTTTAATTATTCGATACTCGCAAAACCTATTATTATTACACCAAAAACTACCCTCACTGTAGTTGCCAAGAGTCACTATTATTAGTTATAGCTATATTTATAATTTCAGCTACATTTGACCAAAATATGAGCTTCCAGTTATTAAATTTAAAGGAAACCTTAACAAATACTTTTGACACAACTTGAAGCAACTGGTCCTAAGAGCTTCCAATACCCAAACCCATTCCTTGAAATTGTGACCTTGACTTCAGATCTTTTCTTAAATCAATTATTTTTTTACCACGATACTAAATAAAACTGTATTTATTTACAAGTAGCCATAAGGCCATCTTTCAATCAGACTATCAAATACTCATATTTTTAATCTACCCTATCAAGAATGGCACACATATATAATATTGTAATAACACTGGTCTTAAAAAAAAACTATCATAAAAATAAATATGTAAGAACACAGGTGATAAATAAACCAAGTATTATATGGACCACTGCAAGCCTGGAAATAAGGCACCTGTCACAGACAATGTCCGGCACTAAGTTGAAAATGTCGGGTACTATTTCATTAGTGCCTGACATTTTGTCAGGGACATCTAAAACCGTTATTTCCAGGCCTGTGGACCAGGAACTGAACATTGTGTCATTACTGCCATCTTGTAATTGTGACGTCACATCAAAAATCAAAGTCTGTCAATTGATGCACAATTGTCCAAGGTACAAGTATGCAACAACAAGATGAGTAGCACATGGGGAACAGTAATCCTGGTCCAAATTCCAAAAAAAGAAAAAAAAAGGTTGGGGATTTAATTCATCCATAAATATAGTCCAAACAGGAAATATATCAAATAAATATAAGATTATTATGCTTAATTCATTAATAAATATATCTTATAATACAGAACTAAACTGAACAACTGATTGAGAAAAAATGTTAAAGACCTCTTGAGATGAACTCTAACTATAAATGTAAAATAAACACAACAGTTCTATGGATAACAATAACTGTATTTCTATTAAAGCTATGTTTCAACAATAATTCTCTTGTCGTTATCAAGCACAATACTGATATAGACAGAGGGAACGAAATATATATACAATGTACAATCTAAACATTCAATGAAAGCATTTAATTAGGAGGACACTGTTTAGATTGTACATAGTATACATATTTCATACCTTCTGCCTGTATCAGTATTGTGCTTGATATCATTGTTGAAACGTAGCTTAAACATGCATTATGCAAGAGCTAAATCTGATTATTGCAAGTCTTAATTTAGGCTTCAGATGTTATAGAAATTATAAATTAGATCTTTATTTAAACAACAAGACCAAAATCAACTCTGTAGACCCACGGATGGCTCGGCTACAGCTCGGATTTAAATAGGATTTCACTAATTGATTAAATCAGATAAGGGGTAACCTGATGAAAATACGTCAGTTAGATGAGGCTAAATGATAGAGTGTACTTAGCAAGGCCGCTGTAAAGCGTTTCCGTATGCCATTGAAAACTTTACTTGATAATCGAGATATGTAGGTGGAGTTAACGCCTGTCAATCAAACGTTCAGCGAAGGTGAAGACACATTTCGCTACCATTTCTAGGCAAATATTACAACGATGATAACTATGTTCAGAATAAAGTAATTTGACTGAATTTTTCAATATATTCTTCTTTCATCATCTACTTTTGAACTGTTATAGCAATAATGGCCAACTCTCTATAAATATCTCCCATAATGTATCTTTAAGTAGAAATACACTAATTGTTATCCATAGAACTGTTGTATTTATTTTAATGTGTTCAATTACTCTAAATGCCATTCAAACAATATAAATGTATAAGATCAGAGAGAAAAAAAAAATTTTCTGGCCAGCAACTAGTTATTTCTAGTTTTCCTACCACCAACCGGTTATCTTAATTTTTGGCCACAAAAGCATGGGATAAATACTAATTGTTTCTTAGAAAAATTACTCCAAATATTTTAGATAAGCTCAGATCAAAGCCAGCTCGCAAAAGCATCTTCTAACATAATAAATAATATAATACAAGATTAGGGATATTGCAGATTATATATTGGGTATATATATAGGATATATGATTCGTCATGCCAACAAAAACAAACTAAAATATAAGTATATATTTGACTTTCATCACTCTAGTAGTTAAAACAGCACACAACAAAGGCATACATAATAAGCTCAATAGAAGAGAGAGAGGGAGAAATGGGGTGTAACGTCCACTCGACACAAACTAGGTCATTTCACGATTACCATATGGTTTAATTTTTAATTTTAATAATTCGTTTGTGCACAGGGGTCTTTAGCAGTGGGAGGAAACCGGGGGACCGGAGAAAACCCACGAGGTTAGACAGGCAATCCTACTCCCTGTCACGTACAACCGGGGAATCGAAACCCCGCCAGTTGACTCAATGACAGGCCTTATGATACAGCGCACATGTGCTAACCATTCGGCCATCCAAACCCTAAGCCCAATAGAAAATATAGCCCTGTATCTCCCTTGTTTACAGTATACATTTCAGGACTTTTACAACTTTTACAATGACACAATTATATGGAATACAAGTTACTTGAATGGTTTATTTCAGCGACGTTTCGACAAGGGTTCTTCTGTCTTTATCAAGCAAAGAATCCTGGATCGAAACATCACCAAAATAAACCGTTCAAGTAACTTGTATTGCATATAATTGTGTCATATGTTATTCTCATCCAGTTACTAAATGCCACTTAAACAACCTTTACAAGGATGAGGTTTATAAGGGATTCTGCAATCGTGCAAATGACAATTAGTGGATTTTAAGGTCTTATTTGTTGCTGGGTAGTTATATCTACATAATTTTTACTCTCCAGTAAAACCGATCAGAATATGATTAAAACGGTCTGGTCCATACAATACAACATGTATATATGATAAATAAATCATATGTTTAAAACTTGGGACGGATTTAAACCAAAGAATACTTTTTGGTTGTTTTAACTTATATAAATATAATACTTATTAATTATTCAGAATTTATAAAGGATTTAAATATACTGTAGTTTTCCTTCTCATTCCTTATATTAATATAAACACTAGTAACTACCATATTCAACACAACAAGCACACATATTGTACTAAGGAATGGAGAGAAAGAGAGAGAGAGAGAGAAATGGGGTTTATAGTCCACTCGACACAGACTAGGTCATTTCAGGACTAACATATGGTTTAATTTTATTTCCATTATTCGCTTGCACGTAGGGATCTTTATAGCAGTGGGAGGAAACCAGAGGACCTGGAGAAAATCCAGGAGGTTGGACAGGCAACCCTACTCCTTGTCACGTACAACCAGGGATTCGAAACCACGCCAGTTGACTCAATGACAGGCCTTATGATACAGCGCACATGTGCTAACCATTCGCCCATCCCCCCCACCCCCCACCCACTCCCGTACTAAGGAATGGACAAACTCAGCACCAGTAAATATTAGCTTTGCTGCCAATATCGCTGATAGGGATGACATCAGGGCGAGTTAATTAGCCCCTGATATTTACTTTTTTCTTTCTTCTGCAAATTGAATTCTAAAACATTTCTTTAAATCATTAAGAAAAAAAGAAACTATGTTAGAAGTTTTTTTGGATAAAATATATTTCCTATTTAGTGTTAATGGGTACGTAAAATAGTGTGCAGAAGGCGTAAAATGAGTGAAAGATGCCATTTCAGCATGGACAATTTATATTACTACGTCTGATGTAAATAACACATGTGTTATCGATCTCAACTATACAAAGCGTGACCACATAGGTCAGTCAGCTTGTACAATGTAATAAGAAGGCTTTCACATTACTATTGAGAAATAGTTTGAGAAATGGAGTCTGTAACACATATAGCCATCATCAAGTGGAGGTCCCAGACAGTAATCAAGTAATAATTTTACAGCCTTCTAAATCATAGAGGAGCCAGTACGCCTATATAGTATTTCAATGCCTAATTTGTGTTTATTTGAATGACAATTAAGCCTGATTCCCAAACACACACATGCTTATTGAGTTGAATATGATAAGAACTAATTCTAATCTACTCCCAGTTTATCACAAAATATTCACTTATCTACTCCTATTGTAATAATTCCTTAATATAATAATAACATATGTCTACTCCTATTGTAATTATTGTTTATAATACTGTCTTATGTGACTGGCTTTGGGAAAATGGTACCAAACAATGAGTCATTTTTTCAATACACTTTACAAAGGACACAGAACTTTATTTTACGCCTCAATTGCATTGCTTTTGAAATGAAATGAAATGGGTTTAACTTTTCTGCATCGACTTTGCAAATGAAGACGGTGATCCTACTCCATGTCACCTATAAGATGGGAATCGAAATCACACCAATGGACTCAATAACAGACATTATGATCTAAAGCATACATATTAGATCATTCGGCCACCCAACCCACTAGTCTATATTGAAGCTAGCCATTTTGACAAATTCAATCACATAACCAGTATGATATGATTATATATATATATATAAGTAACACAGATCGTTCCTCCTTTATAATACTGATTTAACAAAATCACAGGCTAATATCTATTCATATAAACATTTATCTTAAATATAGAACTAGAGTCGGATTAAGATTTATAAGTCCCTGGCTCTGGGCTACTAGCTACTAGTATTGTAGGGATCCAGTAATATTCTCAAAAGGAAAGATAAATTCGATTTACTTTTACAAGGCTGACAACAATTAAAATTCAAATATTAGCTTTCCCTAATTTTGTGGTAACAAATTTCTCCAAACAATATTTTGATTCATTGTTCACAAATGAAATAACTTTTCACTTCATCTCAGGAGGCTCTACACTTGGTAATGGTCTCTGGATCACAACCCTGAAGCCTGTGCCTTAATCTGACTCTAGTCAGAACAAAATGTTCATGGTAATTTATTATGACTAAGGGAGACTGTTCCTTTATAATTTTATCGTCATTATATTTATAACATAATCGAACTGCATCAAGGCATTTCTGATCCTGATGATGATGATAAGTGTTGGAGATATTTATCAGTTCCTTGATACAGTCAGATTCTTTCATAAAACATAAATAACAAAAAAAATATATGATCCTAAATCTTGTATTGCTTTCCTAAGAAAATCATTCTCTTTTTCGAAAAGACAAAACAAACGAGTTTATTAAATATGGTAAGTCTCAATTCATGTGATGTTTTTTAGACCATTCATTAAAAAACAAATTCTGTTCACATAATCCCTATGTGTGTGTTTTTTTGTCTGGTTAATTATTTGACTATTTTTAGTATTTTTATAGATATTTATATATAACATGTCTGGCACAAAGTTCAAAATATAACCTAACCAGGCCCCAGTTTCACAAACCATTTTTCAGATTTAAGTTTAGAATTTACACAAAATTGTTTGCCTTTTTTTTTAGCCCTTTATAAAACTTTTGTTGTTTTAATGTATCAAATGCATCAATAAGCTTTGTGTTTCTGGATCAAAGATATTTCACATAAACATTTGTTGAAAACCCTCGAGGTTGGACAGGCGACCCCACTCCTTGTCATGTACAACAAGGGATATTGAAAGTTGAGTCAATTCTTAACTTAAACCTGGGAATGCTTTGTGAACTGACCTGTTTATTAGTAACAAGACATTTTGCCCGATATAACTAAGACTGTTATTTCAAGTCCTGAATGTATTTTGTTGAGATTTCTCCATCCATTCATGGCAAGTTGATTAATTCACAGTGTGATCATACATAAGTTGAGTAAGTCATAGTGTGATATATAATTCACATCACACTACCTAAATCACATGAAATTATCTACAATATGGGATGATTACCTTCTAATCAAAATATGTATCATCCTAACTGAACATCATCAGAGACCAGTCCTTCACGTTTATAAAATATCTATCTCATCAGAGACCAGTCCTTCACGTTTATAAAATATCTACCTCATCAGGAACCAGTCATTCACGTTTATAAAATTGTGCAGGAGCCATAAAAAGCTTCTATCAATTTAAGAAAAAGAGAAAAAAGCTTCCATAAAAAAATCTCTTAATTATATTGCAAGAGTAATTCTATATTTTCTTAAATAAAGGTGAGCCAAATTGTATTTATTCCTTAGTTTTCTGGTGAAAATGTTTGGTGAATATGGTAGCATCAAAATTGTCATTATGGAAACTGATAGCTCGAACGTATGCAGTTTAAAACTGAAATTAGTTTATCAATCTCAATATTAAGGAGAGCGATTTAGCGGTGTGTCGAGAGGAGCAGGAGCGATAGCGCACTTTAAACGTGAAGGACTGCAGAGACTTGATTGCTAATATCATAAATATTTATCGGCCTAAAAATGAACTAAAAATGAAAATTAATAATATTCATGGCCTTTACTGTTTAGTTCAAAGTAGTTATAATCCTATTATAAGGATTTCAAAATATTCATCACTTAAAGGGTTAACAAAAAATCAATTTCCCTATTGCACATATAAGGATTTCAAAATATTGATTGGTCTAAATTGAAAATTTCAAAATATTGATTGGTCTAAATTGAAAATTTCAAAATACTGATCAGTCTATTTGAAAATTTCAAAATATTGATCAGCCGATTCGAAAAGTGAACAAAATTTATCAGAAAAGTTCAATATACTTATCCGTCTACTAAACAGAAAATTACAAAAAATTTATCAGTCTAAATTATCAATATAGACCAGAAATTCATCACCTAGGTATCAGGATTTCAAATTATCTATCACCTGATTTCAATATTTTGGGGTTATTTATTTCAAATTAGATAACGGAGCTAAATAACAAAAGCATAAGCACAAGCACATGCATTATAGCTGGATTATAATCATAAAAAACATGCAAGTAAGTAAATCAAGGATCCAAGCAGCACAATTTTTGGATTTCATAAATTAAAGCCATCTTAATATAAGGGCCATTTACATGATAATGGAAGAGAGAATCAGGCTCTTTAAGCCCTATTTAAATGCATATCTTCAATTTCATAATGAATGAGGGAAAACAGACACTTTATATCCGTTATTCAATGTATATCATTAATTACACATTAAACAGACACTTTATAGCCCTTATTCAATGCATATCGTTTATTTCACATTAAACAGTTCCTTTAAAAACCTTTATTCAATGCATGTCGTTAATTTTAACATTAAACAGGTCCTTTAAAAACCCTTATTCAATGCATATCGTAATTTATCACTGAGTTTTCCCATTGCGTTGCACAGTTAATACTGTCCACCATATCTTGATCAATCCTACTTTGTTGTACAGTTTATATTGTCCGCCATATCTTGATCAATCCTACTGTGTCGTACAATTTATATTGTCCGCCATATCTTCAGCGTATTTATTGCTGATAAATTGTCGTAAACGATCAACTTCCACACGTAACTCCTTTAATTTTGAAGTCCACTGGGCGATGGTTTGTCCTTCCATATCATTGTTTGAAGCCCCACCCCCTACACCACCGTCATTTAATCCAACAGCTGAAATGACAAGACAATGTTATAGATAAATTGAGGATATTATTGATCTGCAGAAATTTCAATCGATTCAAAATCAATTCATTATTTTATTCTGGTATAAAATTATCAGTGCAGCTCGCTTAAAGATACATGTACTAGGGTGGCCCACACACCTACAGAAATACAGTCCACCGCTGATAGTTCGAGACTACCACTGAAGCGTGCACATTCGCCGTGTCGAGGCCAACTTTCTGACAGTATGATACTATAAATAGCCATGGCACGTGCAATTCTCTACAAATCTATCAACTATTACAGCCGTAAAAAAATTATTGTTGACGATTTTGAATAGCAGTGAAATTAAGCTTCTTGGTTATTACAGCAGATTTAGAAATTACGTTCGTTTCATTTTTTAAATCGCTTTATCATTAACTGTACCGTTAAGAGCGGCATCTTTTGGTTTAGTACAAATAATATCTCAGAAACACTCAGGTTAGACAGGAACATGATACTAGCAGTAGTTTCATTTTACTTTTACAAGCTTCTTAAAACAATTGTTGAGCTAGCTAACGTGCTCATTTCTAAATTCAATTTCTTGTTCTAGCTTTCTGTTATGTTTCGTAAAAAAGTAGTCTTGATTATCCCGACCTGTCAATCAGCCCTAGAATGGTCGATAGACTGGTTAAGCGAGACTAATTTCAAAACAAGGGCACGTAACCTATCTTTTACTCAAAAGTGTCTGGATGTTATGGACGACACATGGAACCAGTTTTCAGTCTATTATTTATAGATGATTAATGGTCATAGCTTATTAAGTACAACATGATCGTTTATTTAGTGACTATAATTGTGTGAAACTGATTTGAGGCTTGGCATATATATAAATATTGTGGCGAAATTGTCGAGATATATGGAGATATTTATTTATGGTGGGTCACCCTACATGTACATTATGGAAGATTAGACAAAGAGCTGGTAGTTTTCACTATAATAGTTAAAAATAGATAATATAAAGAGGATATGCTGAAAATTTCAGTCAAATTGATCAACTCTCAACCGAGAATTTAGCAATTGAATTTTAGGTCTAGCCTCCATCATCATTACTAAAGTTGATACGATAAAAAAACATAGTCTTGATTATCCATTTTTTTTAATTAATCATCAATGACATTGGTGTTAATTTCCTCCCCAAATATGAAATAAACATCCCCCTACCCCAAAAACCAGGAGGAGAACATTACCTTATTTGGTCCACCAAACACATGTTATCAACAAGATAGTATTTGATGGATATTTTGACAATGGTAATAATTTTACCAAAATATCACTGTTTTTTATGTATAAATACATCACTCAATTCATTTGTGATTTGACTCTATAGAAAGTGTGAACCAAACAATTAGTTAAAGATACAATATGGTCACAAAGACCATAGTATTACAACCCACGAAGAGAGAGAGAGAGAGAGAGAGAGAGAGAGAGAAATGGGGTTTAAGTCCACTCGACACAAACTAGGTCATTTCAGAACTAACACATGGTTCAATTTTATTTCAATAATTCGCTTGCGCGTAGGGGTCTTTAGCAGTGGGAGGAAACCGGAGGACCCGGAGAAAACCCACGAGGTTGGACAGACGACCCTACTTCTTGTCACGTACAACCGGGGAATCGAAACGCCGCTTATTGATTCAATGACCGAACTTATGACAGAGCGCACACGGGCTAACCATTCGGCCATACTCCCCCCCCCCCCCCATGATTGAAGAATTGATGACTTACATCCTACTCCTAGTAATATAGACATATTAGGATCTTCTCCCTTGGCACGTTGTGTACAGATATGTACTAATGATTGCAGCTCAGAAAAACATAATCCCAACTCCTGCATGAATCTCCTCTGTTGTTTCAAATTCTCGTCTGTACATTTCATTTCAAACTGTTTTAACTGATCTTTTAATATTAAATTCTGTTCCATCAGATCCTGATGCTGGGTATTCAGCTGAAAAGACACAAAAAGAAATATAATGACTAATATTTGAAAATTAAAAGTGGTTGTTTTCAGGAGTGGATGGGTACTGGGGGCAATTGTCCGAGGGGGCAACTGTCTTGGACCCAAACCACACAGCTAACCTATGTAATAACAAAGACTGTGTTATATTCTTCAGTGGAATAATGGAATCCTAGGCAATGCTCAATAGTACGTTCTGGAATTTAATTCTATCAAACTAAAATAGTGACAAACGAGTGAAAATACAGATTTGGGGCTAGAATGCATAGTGCCGACTGCACGAGGAAATATCTCAACCAACCATGACAGCTGAAACATATTTGTTGTGTTTAATTACATCACGATTCTACTCACACCACCTCTGTAGTCGGGACTGACAGAACTGTGACAGGACTGAATTCTGTGTCACACGATTGCAATTCCGTCAATTTGGGATGTTCCAGACTAACAATCGAGCATCCCCCCTAGTCATGTATGTAATGGGGACCTATTAAACTTGTACCTGACATTTTCAACAGTGTGCCTGACAACCAGACAAAAAAATAACAAAAACACTGAAAAAAAGACAACTATGTGCCAGATACAGTAATTATATCTCATCATATCATCCATGCATTGTTTGCTAATGCTGCCTGTCATGGAAGAGTTTCCTCCCTTTAATTAGTTATTGGAGTCAGTTGGATGGAGTCTTTGACTTTGAAAGAAATGGGGTTTTACGTCCACTCGACACAAACTAGGTCAATAATTCGCTTGCACATAGGGGTCTTAAGCAGTGGGAGGAAACCGAAGGACCCGGAGAAAGGCAACCCTAATCCTTGTCACGTACAAGCGGGGAATCGAAACAACGCCAACTGACTCAATGACAGACGGGACCTAATGATACAACGTGCTCGCGCTTACCATTCGGCAACCCAACCCGTGTTTGACTTAGAGACTAAAGTGTAGTTAAACATGTAGTTTTACATTAAGGACAGGCACCAGAGTAACTGAGTATGACATTCTCTGTAACAGGGTGTTTATTTCTAGGAGTCCTATTGTATTATTAACTTACATCTTTCATTCCCTTCCTCATCTTATTCATCTGTTCATCTTTTTTACTGATTTCTTGACGTAATATCTCGACAGATTCCTCCTCCTGTCCAACACGCTCCGTAAACTGACGCAGCTCTGTCTGATATTTAACTTCTTGATGTCGTAACTTACGATGTGTTCCTTCTAAAAGCTGAAGAAAACAACAATACAACATTAGTATAAATGAGAGAGAGAGAGAGAGAGAGAGAGAGAGAGAGAGAGATATGGTTCAATTCAATTTTATCTCAATAGTTTGTTAGAGGTCTTCAGCAGTGGGAGAAAACTGGAGGATGTGGGGGAAAAACCCACGAGAGTGGATAGCCGACCCCACTCCTTGTCATATACAAGCATAGAATCGAAACCACTTCACTTGACTCAATGACAGACAGAATTGTGTATAACGTCCACTGAACACAAACAAGGCCACTTCAGGATTAAGATATGATTCAATTTAATTTCAATAATTTGTCTGTGTGTTTGGGTATTAAGCAGCTGAGATTCACGTATAAACTGGGGATCAAAACACTCTCTCCCAGACAAGGCATGCCTGGTAACACAGCTAGTATATATTAAGCAATGATTCTTCAACAATATGTCATCTCATTTGCCTATGGAGGAGATTTTCTGAACTGCATAAGTAGAATAAAAGATTTCCTACCTTTTTAGCCTTTTCTAAATCAATGGCCAGTCTTTCTTTTTCTTCCTTTACTTCTCGTAGATCTTCCTGAGCGTTGAACAAGGCAGCAGCCATATCATCCAACTTTAATCTTTCATTTTCATCCGTTAAAGCTTTGATTTTTTCTTGTAAATGCCGCTCGGCATCGGTCATCTCACGATGTTGAAATTCTTTATGAGATAAAACTTTTCTCGCATGATTCAGTTTACGTTCTAACTCGTGTATTTTTGTGTCTTTTAGACTTGCTTCTTCTTTTAATTTCTGACAGTGAGAAGGAATTAAGGAAGAAAAAATGAATTAGTATAAGAGAATGGAATGGGGTTTAACATCTTTGATCATTCTGCGAGTAACATATGGTTAATTCTTTTTACCAAGCTGGTGAATATTGTCCGAAGAAAAATGCAGCCACAGTGGCTAAGTGGGTAAGACGCTGACTTGCTACTCTGGAGGTCTTGGGTTCCATCCCTGCATTGGCCAAGAAAGTTCATTGGAATTTTCTGACGTGCTTTCCCCTTGTCAGTGGTGCAAGACAGAGTGCCTCACAAGAATGGGATGGGATAAAAAAAAACGAGGTCCTGTGTATACATTGGTATGCACGTATAAGATCCCTTGGCAGTTGGAATTCAATGTAAGAGTGATCAATAGTGCCGTTGCCTGGGCAAAATTTCTCTCATAGCACACTGTATGGCGTATGCCCGTCTTCATTAGCCAAGTAGGAGCAGAACAGTAGGACGATAAACCCCATTTCATTTCATTTAAACTGCGCAACAATAGGAATCCAATTCATTTCATTTCTGTCAGAATAACGCAAATGTCGATCAGCCACTTTAAACCATGAGTATATTTATTAAAAGGATATTTCTTGTGCTGTTTTAGTTGTTTCTTCAGTGGTTGGTAGATCACCAAGATATTTTCCTAAACTATCAAGTTTACGTTTCAAGTCCACAGAACTTTCCTTCATTTCATTAAACTTCTTCTGCCATTCAACAGATTCTATTTCTTTCTGTTTCAACTAAAATATACAAAATTAAGAAAATATACAAAGTAAATGGATTAAACACCAAAAGTAAAATCATCAGATATTTCAAAGCACCATATTTTTGGGGGAATAGGTCAACAGATGACTTGACAAGAATCTGCACCTATACGCAGGAGAGAGAAAAATGGGGTTTAACAAACTAGTTCATTTCTGGACTAACATATGGACAAGCTTATTTAACAGTGGAAGGAAAATGGGAGACTCAAAGAAAAGCCATGAGATTGGGCAGACAACCCTAACATTGTCACATACAAGCTTGGATCAAAACCTCGCCATTTGACTCAATGACAGACATTATGATCTAAAGTGCATGCATTAGACCATTCGACCACCCTACCCACCTCCCTGGACTAGATTGGTATAATACATGATGAAACAAACCTTGATATGAAGTTCTGATGTGTTGGTATCTCTAGATTTAATAGATTTCTTCATCTGATCTAGTTCATATTCAGCAGCACTGTAATACACAGTTTAATACTATTTATAAACAAGACACAAATCAAATGAAATCAAATGGAGTTTAAAGATACACTATGTAAGATTTAGATAAAGAGCTAGCCATAGTTCGAAAATAGATAATGTAAAATGAAAAATTTGCAAATTTCATTCAAATTACTCCATTATGAGCGAAGATATTAGTCTTTGAAGGATTGACAAGACATGTGCAATAATTTCAACCACCGTACTGATTGTTCGGAGCTAAGTCTCGCTTCTGCATTTTTAGCTTAAATAAAAATATGGCTGAACTGTTCTAAGCTATTTAATATCGGAGAAATCGGATGCCATCGAGACCTGATTATGGCCTTGATAAGTTAATTAATGTCTAAGTAATAATTCATGTAACATTTCAGGCCTAAAGAAAGACCTGCAATAGGCAGATTTAGCTCTTGAATAATGTAGGTTTAAAGTCTAGTTTTCTGCTGAAACATCAGGATCAAATCCTGTACATCCTGATTTGTGAGTCAGTCCCATACTCATTCAATCTCATCAAAACACAGATTCTATTTTGTTTCATTTTTATAGTTAAAAATTTCGTTTTACTGGTCTTAACTACACTAGGATCTGGAAGAGTACTGTTGTTATCATTGACGTGAGGGATTAGCCAATGAAACGGTCTGTTACGGCGAGCTTTAGACGTGTTTTGCACGGAACTGTGGGTAATCCACTAGTAACATCAATGCTGATTGGTTAATCTGACGCATAGGCTCAAAAGCCGCTCGTATGACCTCTGACGCGACCTATCGCTACAACTGGTCAGATCTTCATGTAGTGTAGGCCATTGAAAGTATAAAAAAAAAGAAACGAAATATAGATCTGTATTTTAATCAGGGCTGGGGTAATGGTAATGGGTAATGGTAATGGAATGTAATCATTACATTTTTTAAGTAATGGCCATGTAATGAGTAATGGAAGATTTCAAAAGTAATGAGTAATGGAAATGTAATTAATTACATTCCAAAAATCATGTAATGGTCAATTACATTTCAATTACTTTTCAATTACATTTTATGACATATATAAATATTTCCAATGTGACAAGCCTCAAATTTTATAGCACCAAAGAAGTAATTAGGTGTATCTGACACAAATCCAATTCATTATAATTCTAAAAAAAAGATTTAAATCAGTTTTAAAAAATTATAAGAAAAATAAGAAGGCATTAAACATTTTCTTTTATTACTTTTTATGTAGGAACCTTTTTTTATACATGTAACCTAAGAAGTGGATTTCTGATAAGATGTATATTATAATCAAAGATTAGTACTACTTTGTGGCCAATCAATCAATCAATCAATCAGTCAGTTAGATTAAAAGACAATAAATAGTATCACTGCACTTTAATCTTAATCTCAAGGTAACAAGTGACAAACCAAACAATGACCTTCAAGTATCTCATCATTCTATGGTTACTTAAAACTAATATATATTTTGTTTTAAAGTCATGCTGAATAATTTACCATTTATTATACAATATATTATAGAAAAACTATTTGGACTGATTAAATTTATAACAAATTACTTAAAAGAAAATACAGTTAATTAACTATAGTTTTGATTCATTTTTCAAGTCATACAGTGAAAATGTCAGTTTTTGTCATCACTGCCCGTCACTATAAAATTTGCCTTGATGTTATAATTGCTAGAGATAATAATTCATAAACAAATATCTATTAAGTGAATCAAGGATTATTTTGAGTTTGATTTTGTAGGTACTTCATGGCAGAAAAACAATGTTGTCTTTCTATGAAAATGTTTTTTTATTTATATAGTCATAAAGTAATGGGTAATGGTAATTAATTACTTTCAATGTAATGGGTAATGGTAATTAATTACATTGCTAAAAATGAGAAAGTAATTGTAATGATTACATTTAAAAAGTAATGGTAATGGTAATGTAATTAATTACATTGGCAATGTAATGGCCCCAGCCCTGATTTTAATCAGACTGATACTCCTTGAGCTGCTCTGGCCCCCTCCAACTATCGCATAAGAAAAGAAAGAATAAAAACTGTTCTTCCGTACAATATACCGAGTTGTCAGCACAACAACTAGACAGGACTGAACGAAATGGTTGAGGCCTATATACATGGTTTTATATAAAGTAAATTTTAAAATGTATGTATATTCACCCTAATTTTAAACCTAGTTCATCTATTTCTATATTTTTCTGAGATCTGGTGTCAATCATCTCCGTCTTCAGAGCTGCATATTTATACTGTAGTTCCTGAAAATATCCATGACATCAGTAAACGACACAAATAAATAAAAAAAGGTAGAAATACTAGAGAACAGGGAGCCACCCTGAATAGATAGAAATAGAGTGAGAGAGTGAGAGTGAGAGAGAGAGAGAGAGAGAGAGAGAGAGGTCATTTCGGGACTAATATATGGTTCAATTTTATTTCAATAATTCACTTGCACGTAGGGGTCTATTAGCAATGGGAGGAAACCGGAGGACAGGCGACCCTACTCTTTGTCACATACAACGGGGATCGAAACCATGCCAGTTAACTCAATGACAGACTTATGATAAAGCGCAGGTGCTAACCATTCGGGCATCCACTAAGGGTGCGATACACTACAACTTGGGTACCGTGTAACTGAGCTGTTTTAGTGGGAGTTTCTGTATTCAAACCATTGTTGGCAAATTGTTCAAATTTGTTGAGAATCATAGAAAAATATTTGATTCCTATTGTTGCATAGTTTAAATGAAATGAAATGGAGTTTAATGTCCTACTTTTCTGTTCCGACTGGGCTAATGAAGACGGGCATACAATGTGCTATGAGGGAAACTTGCCCGGACAACGGCGCTATGGTCTGCTCTTATATTGAATTCTATTAAGGGGTCTTTTACATGCATGCCAATGTGTACACAGGACCTCGTTTTTTTGTCCCATACGAACAACTATACGTTTCCCTTGCCAGACGCACAGTTTTAAATGGTCCATCTTCATTAGATAATGAATGTTGGATTTACTTTCCAGAGTGGTGTTGAGTAATTAACAGACTATGCAATGTCGAGTAAACACCAAAATTTTCACGAATTATACATAGATGATTTTTAAAACTTTGAGAACAATTGAAAATAATTATGATTTACCTGTAATTTCAGGTGAGTAGAGTCCCCCTGATCGTCATTTGTTATTAAAGCATGTTTTAAACGACTTTCATTTACACTACAATCTTCTTCTAACTGTAAAATACGATTCTTTAACCTACAAAATTAAACAAACATATTTTAATTATCTAAGAGAGAGAGAGAGAGAGAGAGAGAGAGAGAGAGACAGATGTGGTTTAACGTCCACTTTACACAAACTAGGTTATTTTCAGGACTAAAATATGGTACAATTTTATTTCAATAATCCGCTTGAGCGTAGAGTTCTTTAGCAGTGAGAAGAAACCAGAGGACCCAGATAAAACACATGAGGTTGGACATGCGAACCTACTTCGTGTCACGTACAAACAGGGAATCGAAACCACGCCAGTCGACTCAATGACAGACCTTATGATACAGCGCGCACATGCTAACCATTCGGCCATCCAACCCCCCCAATTATCTTATAAGTATGGAAGTCGGTTAAGAGTGTCGCAATGTGTGGAAATACAATTCTTTATCTACAATCTGATTAGAATACAGATCTATATTTCATTTTTTATACTTTCGATGGCCTACAATACATGAAGATCTGACAAGTTGTAGAAAAAGGTCGCGTCAGGTCATTTGGCTTTTGACCCTATGACGTCAGACATTTATTAATCAAGCAGCATTGACGTTTCTAGTGGTTTACCCACAGTTATGTGCATTGAACGCCAAAGAGTCGCCGCATGAGATAGATTCATTGGACAATCCCTCATGCCATCCAGAACGCAGGTTATATAAAAAAATCTTCCAGACCCTAGTTTAGTATGGACAAATAAAACAAAATTTTAAACTATAAAAAAACTGATCGAGGTTCAGAAGTTGAAAGTGCAGGAATGTGAGGAAATAGAACGAAACATCGTAAACCTCATGTCAAGAACTCAATATTATATTTTCACAAATTCTTGCCCTCCCACGTCTTCATGCTATTGAAAATCCTCAAATTCTTGTTCCCTCGCCTTTTATCTTTTAAAACTTTTAGATCTCGACAAAGATTTTGAAAAGCAAATTGAGCGTGATAAGTCAAGAATATTCAGACAAATAATTTTATTAAAATCTTACTTTTCAATAATCATATTTTTTTCTTGAATAATACCATCAGCAGCACGACGAATTGGCTCCCATCGTGAGGCATCTTCCTCTTTTAAACTCAGTTGTTTAAATAAATTATCTATAGATATTGATGCTGGTTTATCATACAGTGCCTGAAATATTCAATAACTGTATTACATAATATATATAATCAATTTCATATATATGCTCAATATCTATTACTAATTTCAATTTGTTTTATTTCCATTACTTTTACCATATTGGAAATGAAGCTTAGATACTCTTCTTTTTCTAGAGAGAGAGAGAGAGAGAGAGAGAGAGAGTAGGGGGTCTTATTAGCAGTGAGAGGGAACTGGAGGACTCTACTCCTTGTCACTACAACTGGAGAATCGAAACTAAGCCAGTTGACTCAATGACAGACCTTATGATACAACTCGCATGCACTAACCATTCAGCCATCCACCACTCCTTGCTATAGTGTGTGTTTGATAGTTTTATTAATTTAAAGTCTGCCTCCACCGAAGTGATATCACTGACAATATTAAAATTTCAATTTTAACCTTTTTTATATTATGTTTTACCTGTGTTTCTATGTGTTGATGGAGTAGCTGTTCTTGATGTAATTGTTGCCAATGCCGTAAATCACCCGTAGAATGACGCAGGTTCCCCGACGAATGTAAACTTGTTCCAGGCCCCGGAACATTCTCACGCCGAACGTATCCTGGACCTGCAGGGGGAAGGTTACGCTCTCTCTCAAAACCGTCATGCCCCGAACCCGACTTAACAGGCGTTCTGTATATCATTTCTGCCTGATTCGAATGTGACGCTGGAACCCTATAGGAATGTCCTGAACTATACTGCTGACCGGCCCGAGATTTGAAGGGTAAAGTTTTATAAGTGAAATCATTATCGTGTCCGATTTTTTCGTAGCCATCGCTACTTAAATACTGCACGGTGGTCGGGTCCCTTCTCACGGGTTCGTATTCCCTGTATGGGGGATCGTAGTGACTACTTCCTGGCACCATGGTATATTTGCCAGGTTGATATATTCGTGGTTCATGTGTGTTCTCCGTGCTATATGTATGACTAGGAACTGGACTGTGAGATCGAGCTGGCCGGTGAGTTTCATCAGATTCACCCCATCCTGATAAATAAAATACAGACACAATGATCAAATAAATGTTTAATGTAGCTTTTTTGGTTCATATGAAATGAAATGGCGTTTTACGTCCTACTGTTCTGCTCCAATTGGGCTAATGAAGACAGGCAGTGTCTGTGAGGGAAATTTTGCCTCGACAGCGGCGCTACAGCCTAATCTTATAACAATACCAACTGCCAAGTGATCTTTTACATGTGTAAACAGGACCTTGTCAGTCCTTCTGTCCTGCATCACTCGACACAAACTAAGTCATTTTGGGACTAACACAAGGTTCAATTTTATTGTCATGTACCACTGAGGAATCAAAACCACGCCAGTTGACTCAATAACAGACCTTATGATACAGCAAGGATGTGCTAACCATTCGGCCATCTAAGTCAAGAACTCTTTCCAATAAATGCCATCTGAAATGCCCATTTCTTCAAACCCAATTCGATTCAATCGGTTATTAGTTCATTCCCCAACAAATAAACTAAATATCCTACCTGGATACGGGGGTGCCTGAAGCATCTTTTGGTAATCTGTAAGAAAGAATAAACCACGTTTTTATTGAAGTAGATTAGTATAATAAGAAATCGTGTCAACCCACTATTTACGGTGAGACTAGCATAAAGTTATTCTTCTTATTAATACATTTACATGCTCATCTATACAATGAGAGAGAGAGGGGGTTTAATCCACTGGAAACAAACTATGTCATTTCGGGATTAGCATATCGTTTAATTTTATCTCAATAATTCACTTGCGCATTGGGGAATTTAGTAGTGGAACGACCTGGGGAAAATCCATGAGGTAGGACAGGCAACCCTACATGTACATGTACTCCTTGTCGCATACAACCAGGGAATTGAAACCACGCCAGTTGACTCAATAACAGATCATTTGATTGGCTAATCCCTCACATCAACCACAACGTGGGTTATTATATACAAACTCCTCCCAATCCTAGTGTAGTAAAGACAAGTAAATCGAAATTTTGAACTGTTAAAAACGAAACGAAATAGAATCTGTGATCAGATCCCCTGGTTAGTGAGCCAGTGGCTTACTCACTGAACCACTGCAGCTCCCCTTTAATATAAATAAACATAACTAACCTGGTACATTAGTTTGATTGGTTGCTGCTTCGTCAGGTGACTTCCACGACATTTCTATATATCTACCAATAGTAGACAATATAACGTCTTAATTACATTCTCGCCATTTCTCTGTTAAAATCAGATTTACATTCCTGGAATAAATAATTCATGAATTAATATATTGTTTCAATGACATTTAGTAATAGAACTGGAATATACAGGTGACAATTCTATGGAAATCAATTACTGAGCTTGATAATGACTAGAGAAACCTAGTTGAAACGTCGCACAGTAATAAGCAGTAATTATATTTCATAGAATTATCACCTGTATATTAATATATTGAATCAAGGGTCACATGACAATGGTCATAATCAGCTGTCTTGACCATAGTATGGCTTTGATACTAAAATAGCCATTAGAAGGCCAGACCATACATGTATAATCTGTTGAACTACACACCATTACAGGGTTTGTCAAACATTTTTTCAAGGATATTCAAGGATAAATATACATCAAATTCAAGGATTTTCAAGGACATTTTTTAGCCTAAAGTTACAATTTTTCATCTTAAAAATAACCAAAACATTACCAACTATCATAATAATCTCATATTTAAAAGGAATTGAAGACATTTGCAACAAAATTAAGGATCTCAACTGAAATTCAAGGATATTTTCCTATTTCCCCGAAATTCAAGAATATTCAAGACCTTGAAAATGAAATTTTAAATTTAAGGATATTCAAGGATTTTCAAGGACCGCGGAAACCCTGCATTAAGACTTGTGTCATATGTAACTTTATACATGTTACAGTAGGAATTACAAAGAATAAACTTACATAATTCGGGAATTCCCATTCTAAATTTAAGTATACAGTACATGTATATTTGACTTTATCCTAACATCTAGTACATATGTATAACACCAATTAGTTTAATACAGTAGACAATACAAGTATCAGATGGAATTAAAAAGAATAAATTTACATGTATTCAATTGATACACACATGTACAGTACATGTGTACATCTATATTTGACTCTGAACATCTAGCATAACACCATGTTTATTTTACTAGACAATGCATGTACATCTATTCACTTTATAGAGTACATATACATGTATCAGTGTATATTTGACTCTGAACATTTAACATAACACCATTATTAATACACAAGACAATACATGTACATGTATTCGCTTTATACAGTACATGTATATTTAACTCTGAACATCTAGCATAACATCATGTTTAATACACTAGAAAATACATGTACATGACATTTAAGGTGTATTTCCTAGTAAACATATACCGGTATAAACAGGCTGATATTACAATTCTTCTTCTCCTTCTCAAGAGTTTTACATCCACTTTCACCAATTTTTACATCCACTTTCACCAAGATTGATATTACATCAGGTCATCGAATTCTTATTGGTATATTCTACATGTTAATCTCTACCTCTAAATCAATCAGGTATTAGCAATTCAAGCCTTGTGCCATCTGTGACCTTATAACAACTCAAATGCACACAGTCATTGTTTTTATAATCAATGTGTCAATTTAAACACATGAACTCTGTCTAACGACCTCATTAAACAAGTTGTTAAACCTGTTACTTAATCTAATTAAACCAATCTGATACATGTACATGTACATCTGTCAATTCAAATCTTTATTTATACCGGTACTGTACATGTACATGTACATCTGTCATTCAAGTATATTTATACTATACTTGTACTGTGGAAGGTGACATTTTAAACCTACATTATGCTGGAGCTAAATCTGCCTATTGCAGGTCTTTCTTTAGGCCTGAAATGTTATCTAAATTATTAATTAGACATTAAAGATACATTAGGCTGACCTTAAAAATATCTTTGTTTCACCAAACCCGACCCACAATCGAGGAGAAGGGTCGGTAGGTCGGGTTTTTTTTCAGATTTTTTTTTTAAGAGCTAATTTGACAGCTTGATAATTTTTCGGGTGCAAACATTCGTCTTCTTTTATTGGCAAACAAATCAATGACATCGGGATTTTTCTTGATGCACGACTCGCACACAAATTGCCACAAACTCACGTTTGAAACTCCCTCAACACGTTTTTAACGATCGTGCGGGTTGTGCCTTCATTTTTCTCGAAAACGGATATTGAAAATATCGTCGTCATGTTTAAAACGACGCCCCACAGACATAGAGGCAGAATCATTTCGTGGGAATGGACGTGCTTTCGTCTGCAACCATTTTGTTGAGAAGCGACACCTATGACGCTTTCGTCTTGATCAACCAGTTTCAATAATGAATCAAACCATAGCCATAGTAAAGGGAAATAACTCTCGTGATATATTTCAGGTTGACACACAAAATAAAATAAAAAGATCGCGGAACAGTGCAATAAAATAATTTAAGTCGGGGGTGGTTTTAGTTAGTCGGTCGCGTTAGGCGAAACAAAGATATTTTTAAGGTCAGCCTTATGGGAGATTTTTATAGAGAGTTGGCCATTCTTGCTATAACAGTTCAAAAGAAGATGATGAAAGAAGAATATATTGAAAAAATCAGTCAAATTACTTTATTCTGAACATAGTTATCATCGTTGTAATATTTGCCTAGAAATGGTAGAGAATTGTGTCTTCACCTTCGCTGATCGTTTGATTGACAGGCGTTAACTCCACCTACATATCTCGATTATCAAGTAAAGTTTTCAATGGCATACCGAAACGCTTTACAGCGGCCTCGCTAAGTACACTCAATCATTTAGCCTCGTATTTTCATCAGGTTATCCCTTATTTGATTTAATCAATTAGTGAAATCCTATTTAAATCTGAGCTGTAGCCGAGCCATCCGTGGGTCTACAGAGTTGATTTTGGTCTTGTTGTTTAAATAAAGATCTAATTTATAATTTCTATAACATCTGAAGCCTAAATTAAGACTTGCAATAATCAGATTTAGCTCTTGCATAATGCATGTTTAATTAACTTATCCAGATCATATAATCAACTCTTGATGTCATCGCTATCCTGTGATATTTACTGGATTAGGATCCAATTTGCTGCTCAACTTTCATTCGAATTTAATCATGAAATTCATACATGTAATCGAGACTTTTATCATACCAACTTAAGTAATGATGATCGAGGCTAGGCCTAAAATACAATTGCTAAATTCTTGGTACAGCTGGAGTGGATCAATTTGACTGAAATTTTCAGCAAATTCCCTTTACATTATCTAGTGTTTAAATATCATAGTGAGAACTGTCAATTCTTTATCTAATCTCCCATAATGTATCTTTAACTAGACTATACATGTACTATGCTAATACTGTTTATTTTTAGACACAATGTGTATTGCCCATACAAGACGCTATATGTACATATTGCTGATTGCAATACAGTGAGGTCAATATTTATGTCCAAATTATGCTCAAGCTTTCTATACATGTATATCTCAAACCTTCATTTTTTTTAAAGCCTATTTTATAATGTTCGAATCAAACCAAAGTTTATGTATAAATGTCTATTATGGTACCAAGACAAAAGTCCTGTTAATACATCATGTGGCTTAGCAATATATCATTTTAGTCTTTATTATCAGCAGGATCATTGTCTTTCTCTACAAATACATTTTTCATCGAAACAGCAAGATGATATTCTTGCAATTCTCGTATTGATATGAATATTGCTCGAAAGTATCTATACGTATTGGTGTATCAGTATATGAACACAGCACTACATGTATCTAGTACTTTTTAAGTTAAAATCACTTATATGGATATACATGTACTACTTCTGAATTTATTATCATGATACGTTTCGATACACATGATACAGATATGATTATGATAAAGATATCTTCTGTATGTGTATCAAAAGGTAGCATGTTAATGAATTCAGAAGTAGTACATGTATATCCATATAAGTGTTTTTAACTTGTGAAATCTACTTCTATATGTCTTATAAGGATTATAGTACTTTTTAGTTTATTTGATTTAAGCAATATTTTATTATTTAATAAGTCAACAATATATTTACATACTTATATATGGATACAATAGCACACATTGCTACTAATCTCAATTCTCTTCCACAGACATTGATGATTGAACAGATTGATAACTGAAATCACTGGATATAAGCTTATTCAATCTACTCTTGATTGTTTATCACCCTTGGTGGAAGTGAATGTAAAATTCCAGGCACGCACACGCACTCTTACACTTGTAAGTTTAATTGTTTTCCTGTTGACAGGATGTACATGTATATCTGGGCTAACTACATACAGTTCCTACCAAATTTTTGAGACCAGAATCGCGCCGACGCGGCGAAAAAAAACACTCCGAATTCTCTTAGATTTCACGGTGAAATTTCGCTTAATTCCGCGGCGATTTTTCTCTAAGATTCGCCGTGTTTCTCTAGGAATTCGCCGTGTTTCTCTAGGAATTCACCGTGTTTCTCTAGGAATTCACCGTGTTTTCTCTAGGAATTCACCGTGTTTCTCTAGGAATTCACCGTGTTTCGGTAAAAGTACATCGTGCTTTGCCGTGCTTCCCGCAAGGAATTTGCGAGCCTACCTTAAGCTAGGGTCGAACTAATATTGTCTATAATACATTTGTAAATTGAAGGGGTTGTAATATAGTAATGCTCCCGGGAATATGTTTAAAGTACATTACAACTATGCACATGTCAACCTATCTTAGATCTACCATACTTTTACATGTATTCATTTCAACTCCTCTGTAAAACTCTTTTCTATTTTTGCGTGATTTAATTAATAGAGTTTTAATAAAGGACAGATCAATACAAGTAAGCTTACATGTATATCAAAAAACCCAACATTTCAAAATAATAAAGTTGAAGGAGGGTTAATTGGTCAATTCAATTCTAGCTTAAAGTTAGTCTGATTTTAACTGAATAGTGGTTATATTTTTCTGCTCGACAGATACATTGTACATCTATTTATTAATTAATTTGTGCTTATATGTAACTGCTATATATCCGATGTAATTTTTTGATAAATTGCAACATTGAGAAAATACAGAATATGTACATTTTTTCTTTGTAATTTTACTTTTATATAATTTAAATAAAATACTGTATCATAATTTTAAACAATCTATTTATATTTTGTAAAACATTTTTCACAGATCAATTTATATAAGCTTTCATTATCTAAGTTCTGGCTTGCTTTTCAGACCCCATCACTATATGTATACGTATATATTACAATCTGAATAAAATGCAGATCTATATTTTGTTTCGTTTTTTATACTTGCGATGACTTAGAACTACATTAAGATCTGACCAGTTGTACAGTAGTGGAAGGTCGCGTCAGGTATCACACGAGCGTCTTTTGACCTTATGACGTCAGACATTTGATTAATCAATCAGCATTGTCGTTTCTAGTGGTTTACCCATAGTTCTGTGCACCTCACACCAAAAACTTAACCGTAACAAATCGTTTTGTTGGCTTATCCCCACTTCAAGCAAAACGCTGGTAATACATGTGTATTAAATATAATAATTCTTCCAGATCATATGGTAGTAAAGACAAGTAAAACAAAATTTTAAACTATAAAAAAACGAAAGGAAATAGGATCTGTGCTTTAATCAGATTGACGTATATTATTAAAGATACATTTTGTAAGATTTAGATAAAGAGCTGTCTATTCTTACTATACTGAGCGCCATGGAAAACGCATCACTTTTTTTTCCCAAATATTTTATTACTAAGTGGTTTTGTATGTATAATATTATGCAATACTATGAACTATTGTTTCACACAATGCTCCCAAATGCAAAAAATATCAGCCCGTGTGCACAAAAAAAAATTGCACGAGATGCACATGAAAAACCCAATATTCACGTGCAGCATTGTGTGTGAGCCCTTTAAAAGCATGTTTTCAACTTAATGTGCAGTACATGAACTGTGAAACGTCAATCTGTCGTAATTTGTTGTTGGACATGTGAAGGAATCGAGCTAGAGATGCCGAAACTTACTGAAAATCAACGGAATGAAGCCATGGGAATGTCCCGGGCTGGCATGTCTACACGTGCTATTGCCAGACACTTCAATTGTCATCAGTCCGCTACATCCGGGTCACTTATCTGCGTGACAGATTCTGCCCAGCGACTCAAACAGGTGCAGCAGTCGTCGGAGGACAAGGACCAGTAAGTGCCAACACCGTAAGACGTTGTCTAAGAGAAGTAGGACTCTGTGCACGACGACCTTATGTTGGAGCTATTCTCAGGGATCATCACCGTCAGCGGCGTTTGATATGGGCTCAAGGACACCAGACATGGAGAAGAGTAGACTGGCAAAGTGTGCTCTTCAGTGATGAGAGTCGCTTTCATCTTTATCACACTGATGGCCGTCAACGTGTGTGGAGACGTCTTGCAGACTGCTGCGTCTTCGAAATGAATCGATGGGGTGGGGGAAGTGTAATGGTGTGGGGAGGCTTCACATTTCATCACCGGACCACCCTACACATTTGCAGGGGTCGCGTTAATGCTGCAGCCTACCGTGATGATGGCCTGTGGAGGACACACGCGCTACTGACATCTGTGTCGTACTTTTGGTATTGACCCCTCTGACTGTGTACCCTTGATTACAGATTAAACATCCATAAGTGTACAAATGTGTTGTTATTGATGTGTTCCCATTTGAATATTGTTCACAATAAGAAGCAAAATAAATAAGATATGTTTACAGGATCATTTTGTTATACGAAAAACTAAGTGATGCGTTTTCCATGGCGCTCAGTATATATAATAGTTCGAAAGCAAACTGAATTTATTGAAAATTTCGTCAAATTGCTCTAATGCGAGTGAAGTTATTAACTTTTCGAATATTTGACAAAATGTGTGCATTAATTGCAACCACCACACTAATAGTTCGAAACTTAGCCTCGCTTCACCATTTTTAGATTAAATCAAAATATGACTGAACCATTCTGATCTACTTAATATCAGAGAAAATCACTCTTAGGGACACGAGAACATTGAGAGAAACGTCCAGTAGACAGTGATTAAACAACCGAAAAAGAAGTTGTTTTTCCGTACATTCAATCTAGAAGTAGAACGACACTTAAAATTCTAGTTTTTAAAAGTTGTGTCCTTTCGTTCTTTCCTCTGTTGAAACCTTTAAATAGCAAGGGTTTGTTTACAACATCTCTTCCTTGAATAATCCTATAAACTTGGATAACATAATAGCACTTCTTCTGTATTCCAAGGTGACTAAGACAAGACTTCACAGATGTTTTTGGTACCGAAGAGGTTTTCTAATCCCTTTATATACGGTAGTGGATATTTAACCGTATACGGCAAAGTATCTACTTCCGCTATTTTACCGTACATCGTTTCTGATTGGCTAATTTGTATGATGATGTCATACCTTATTCAAAATGGCGGAAAGTACAGATGTTCTGAAAATAGGAGATAAATTTGAACCCTAATCCTAACCCATTTTTTTAATCCATCAAAATGGGAAATTAAATTAAATTAATTACAACAGTGTGTTCTTAATTTATTTTCAAATTTTGGGATTAATACCGATTTTTAAAGTAGCCGTATACGGTTAAATTCATCTCATGTACGGTCAAATAATCCAGGAACTGACACTTGATGACGTCACTATATTCCAGCCAATCAGAAACAATGTACGGTAAAATAGCGGATGTAGATACTTTGCTGTATACATACGGTTAAATATCCACTCCGTTTATATACTAGCTTGGTCATTTTGCGTTGGGACGTTTTCAACAGCTCGAATGTCTGTATATTAGTCTGAACTTTTAGTTTTAAAACCAACCGACCAAGACCTCCAAAGCACAAATGGTAATGACTCTTTACCTTAATTCCAGACAACACAGCAGTTGACTTTGAGCTTCAAGCTTGCAAAAGGATGTTCTCATGATGTTGACATAATCATGACAATATTGACATTCACATTGACATTGCATAGATGACTTCCACATCATAACTGCCTGCATCCTGTTTTTATTGATAGTTAGAACGACATCTTGATACTCATACTCACACACCGTATCCGTTCAGACGTTGACTAACTAACTGGACCATTCCACAACTGGCACAAGCAGAGATTGGAATGGATTGCCAACTTCGCAAATATTTTTTTTTAACGACTTTTTGGGACAAGAATCCAAAACAACATTATTTCTGGATTTTTTGAACTAGTGACCTCCAATTTTGTTTTGATAGATAGCCTTATGAGTTAATGTCAAATTTAATATTCACTTACCTCATTATTTCGATCTAAAACTATTGAAATCTCGATTATAATCTTGTCGACTTTCGTTAACGACGTTCATAAACAAGTCCAGTTAATGGCGGATATACACTAGCGCCACTCAACGGTTAACAGAACTAGGTAAAGGGGAGATAACTTCACCCAGTTCGTTATTGTAATTAGGACTCAGACTAGCAATTATTTGCCCATTGACTTCAATGTTAAATGACTGTAACATCACAGGCTGTAGCTTTTTGCTCAACATTCCGTTGGTTCCAATCTTTATAGGCACAATGGGGACAACATTTGGCAATCTCCTCATAATAATTTTGTAGGGGGTTGACCATTTAGATTGACAGGGGTGAAAATCTCACTTCCGACACAATGATTGCTCTGCAGAAAGACACTTTACACTCCCTATCCCTCCGCTGTAATATCATCAGTATTACCCAAAACTGCTATGAAATTGCAAATTTGATCCCTTTTCTCCAATTCTAACCAAAAAATGCAGGAAGAGGGGAGAAAAAAATTAAGGGAAAAATTGTCTATTTATAACTCGCACTAGTTATAACCACGAAGAGCCCAAGATGTCACAACCATCTGAATAAAAACACGGACGGGGGTTTCAGATCGATTTTCCTATCAACCTGTCAAATAATTAAGGATAGAACACCCTTTGAATAAATGGTTTTACCTTACCTCCCAGTGTTATTCTTCGTACAACATCAGCTGTTTCATTTTCTAATCTATTATGATGCACCGATTTAGAAATTAGATAACATTTTTACTTTATGGAATTTGGAGGGAAATCTCACAAGTTTTGGAGGAAAATTTCACATTTCATCACGGATTCCCACAGAAGGTTGTTTTCTATTGGAGCTGCAACATTTATTATGCGCCTAGTCATTAGGAAAATACCGCGGGTTTGGGAAAAGCAGTGAATACAGAGGATACGCCCACATTTTGCAAGAGATGGATAGAGAACAAGCTAAAAACAAACGGGATTTTTTGTACAATCAGGGGCAATAATCCAGAAAGTTGTGGTATGAAACGCGCAAATATCAAAAGGGACTGAGATCATACGGATATAAAGATACGTTTTAAGTTTCATCAGAATCGGATAAAAATTGTGACCTCTAACGGGTTGACAACCTCGTATTGCATACTTTTACACATTTTGCGTACAAAGAGCGGCCATTTTGTTGGGCAGTTTCATTTCGATTTTCCCAAAATTCGAATTCAACCTTCATTATGGTGGAATGGTGAAATATTTAAACGGTTTTTAAAATTGGAAAAATAAATTGTGACCTCTAGAGAATCCGCAGGCTAAAAATGCGATTTTTCAAACAATCAGGGGCCATAATCCAGGAAGTTAAGTTCGGGTATCCACGATTATCAAAAGGATCCAAGATCTTAGTGTGTAATGGTGATATATTCACACATTTTTTTTAAATCAGATAAAAATTGTGACCTCTACAAGGACCACAAGCTAAAAACGTGATTTTTTGTTCAATCAAGGGTCATAATTTAGGGAGTGGCGATCTAATATGCGCGGATATCGAAAGGAACCAAGATCTTTGGGTTATAAACTTACATTTCAAGTTTAATCAAAATCAGAAGGCTCCACAACATTGATATACCATATTTTTACGCTAATTGTGTACGACGGGCGGCCATTTGTCTGGCAGTTTTGGTCCTATTTTCACGAAACCAAAATTATGGTGTAACAGTGATATATATTGGAACGTTTTTTTAAATTGGATAATAATTGTGACATCTAGAGGGACCTCAAGCTTAGAACGCGATATTTCGTACAATCAAAGGTCATAATATCGAAAGGAACCAAGATCTTTGGGTTATAAACTTACATTTCAAATTGTGACCTCTAGAGGGCCCACAACCTTGATATACCATATTTTTACGCTATTTGAGAACGAGGGGCGGCCATTTTGTCTGTCAGCTTTAGGCCGATTTTCACGAAATTCGAACTCAACCATCCTTAGGGTGTAACGGCGGTATACTAAAACTTTTTTTTAAATCGGATAAAAATTATGACCTCTATAGGGTCCACGAGCTAAAAAAACCGCGATTTTTCGTAAAATCAGGGGCCATAATTCAGGAAGTTACGGTCCGATATGCGCAAATATCGACAGGAACCGAGATCGTTGGGTTATAAACTCACATTTCGAGTGTCAACAAAATCGGATAAAAATTGTGACCTCTATAGGGTCCACAACCTTGATATATCATATTTTTACGCTATTTGAGAACGAAGGGCGGCAATTTTGTCTGTCAGTTTTGGCCCGATTTTCACGAAATCCGACCTCAGCCATCCTTAGGGTGTAACGGTGATATACTAAAACGGTTTTTTAAATCGAATCAAAATTATGACCTCTATAGGGCCCACAAGTTAAAAACGCGATTTTTCGGACAATCGGGGTCATAATTCAGGACGTTACGGTCCGATATGCGCGAATATCGAAAGGAACCGAGATCTTTGGGTTATAAACATACATTTCAAGTTTCATCAGAATAGGACTAAAATTGTGACCTTTATAGGGTCTACAAGCTAAAAACGTGATTTTTCGTACAATCAGGGGTCATAATCCATGAAGTTTCGATCCGACACATGCCAATATCGAAAGCATCCGACATCTTTTGGAGATAAACCTATATTTCAAGTTTCGTCAAAATCGGATAAGAATTGTGACCCATAGAGTGTCCACAAACAATTGTGGACGGGCGGACGTCCGGACGCACAGGGGCGACGACAATATACGTCCACATGAAAATGTGGGCGTATAAAAAATCTAAATGACAGCAGTATACTCCCACACTGAAATGGGGGTGTATAAAAATGCCAAATTCAACCATTTATTCCATAATTATATCCGAGGTGATATACCTTTGAATGTTAAAAGTTATATGACTATAACTTGAATATTAATTAAAATATTTACTCTTAATCTTATCAAAATATATACATTCTTCTGTGTCCTTACAAAAATAGCTGAGAATGTTTTCATCTATAGAATTGTAGCCATGAACGTCTAGAATTCTAAATAGAATATTTCAGTTAATGATTCCCGGTATTTACATAGCAACAGTTAATTAAAGTGAGTTTCTAAAAAATAAACTAAATATTTTCTTAGTGTGTAAATTGAGTTACTATCAAGTTCCATATAAACAAAATAAGAACTAAAAGGATGATCTATAAAAGTCACAAAAATGTTAATGTCCTATCAGGCTAATGGAGACATGATGCTCTGCAATGAGCTAGGAGGGAAACTACTCTTGGAGACGAAATGAAATGAAATGAAATGGGGTTTAACGTCCTACTGTTTTGCTCCGAACTGGGCTAATGAAGACGGGCATACGCCATACAGTGTGCTATGAGGGAAATTGTGTCAAGGGATCTTTTACGTGCACGCCAATGTGTACACGGGACCTCGGTTTTTCGTCCCATCCGAACGAGTAGACAGCTTTCCTTGTCAGCCCCTCCGTCCTGCATCACTGACAAGGGCGAACCACGCCGGAAAATCTGGATGAACTTTCTCGGCCAATGCAGGGATCGAACACCCGACCCCCAGGCTAGCGAGCCAGCGTCTTACCCACGTAGTCACGTGTCTTGGAGACACCTCGTGGTTAGTGAGCCACCATCTGACTAATTGAACCACAAAAGCTCTGACAACTGAAGGATACTATTCTAATTATCTAAACTAATGTTTTAAAAAATTAATATACAAACTTATATATGTATATTATAGATGTTTAAACTGGTCTAAATTCGATCTACTAGTATATACTATCTAAAGAGCACCTGTAATCACTTTGATTTGTTAAGTTTAAATTTTTAAAGGAAAATATTTATATTTATTGTGGTTCATCATGGCTTTAAATTTGCAGTTTTAAAAAAGTTGTTGATCTTGAGAATTTTGTAACAATTATGGATGATGTTGGCTGATTTATGCCTGCAACTTTTTATTGATAAGTGGATATGTCTTGGTGTATTTGAACAGCACCGTTTTCATTGGCTGTTTACAATACACAACTAAGACACAATGGAAAAAAGTGGTGAGAACTCAAATTGAGACTAACATATGGTAGATTTCATTTCATAAATTCACAAGCATAGAGAACATTAGCAGTGGGGGGAAACAGGACCCAGAGAAAACCAATAAGGTTGGACGGACTACCCTACTCCTTGTAATGTATAAGTTTGGCATCGAAACCACATGACTTGACTCAATGACAGACATTATGATTTAAAGCACACTTGACCACCCAACCTCCAAATGCTAAGTAACTTTAAAGGACAATATTGGTGCCAGTCATTATCACATATGTGATAGAGCTGGTTAAACACATTCCAAATATAATTTTAACACAGAGATCATTGCTACGATAGCTGAGTAATACAGGTTTCCTGAATCGGAAGTCTACAAGGACCAAAATCTAAAAACGCGATTTTTCGTACAATCAAGGGCCATAATTCAGGAAGTTACTATCCGATATGCCGAATATCGAAAAGAACCAAGAACTTTGGGTTATTAACTTACATTTCAAGTTTCATCAAAATCAAAATAAAATTGTGACCTCTAGAGGGTCCACAACATTGATATACCATATTTTTACACTATCTGAGTACGAGGGGCGGCCATTTTGACTGTCAGATTTGGTCCGATATTTACGAAATTTGAACTCAACTACCCTTAGGATGTAGTGGTGATATATTCAAACGTTTTTGTTAAATCGGATTTCGGCGTGGTTCCCCCTTGTCAGTGATGCAGGACAGAGGGTCTGACAAGGACAGCTGTCTAGTCCTTCGGATGAGACGAAAAACCGAGGTCCTGCATTACTGACAAGGGGGAACCACGCCGAAATCCGATCCCTTGGCAGTTGGAATTCGATATAAGAGTAGGCGATGGCGCCGCTGCCCGGGCAAAATTTCCTTCATAGCACACTGTATGGCGTATGCCCGTCTTCATTAGCCCAGTATAGGAGCAGAACAGTAGGACGTTAAACCCCATTTCATTTCATTTCATTTCGTTAAATCGGATAAATATTATGACCTCTATAGGGTCGACAAGCTAAAAACGCGATTTTTCGTACAATCAGGGGCCATAATTCCGGAAGTTTCAATCCGATACATGCCAATAACGAAAGCAACCGAGGTCTTTTGGTGATAAACCTATATTTCAAGTTTCGTCAAAATCGGATAAGAAATGTGACCTGTAGAGTGTCCACAAACAAATTGTGGACGGACGGACCTCCGGACGGACAGGGGTGAAGACAATATACGTCCACATGAAAATGTAGACGTATAAAAAGGGATCAGATTATCAATTTCATACTGTATGGGGCAATATTGATATTATAGTGTTAGTGTGGGTGTGAATGGTAGAGGGCGGTTATTTTGTCTCCCTGTGGACAGCAAATCATTTCGTCGGGATTTTCCGACGTGGTTTCCCCCTTGTCAGTGGTGCAGAAAGGAGCGCCATGACAAGGACATCTGTCTAGTCGTTCGGATGGGACAAAAAGTCGAGGCCCCGTGTACACATTGGCTTGCACGTAAAAGATCCTTTACAGTTTGAATTCGATATAAGAGTAGGCCATAGTGCCGCTGCCCGGGCAAAATTTCCCGCATAGTACACTGTATGGCTTGTGTGTCTCCATTAGCGCACTCGGAGCAGAACAGTAGGACGTTAAACCCCATTTCAAGACCTACTTACCCTAACCCACAATCCTCGGGAACGATCACGTGGCTTTAATATTTAGATCTGACCCCCCCCCTTCACTGCTCGAAATCGTGCTGGCACCACAAAATCCGGACAATGTCAGAAACTGTATCAGTTTGATGAGTTTCTGAGATATGCAGAGAGTGGGTGGGGGTCCAATCTGATTAAAACTTTTTTTTTGTAGTAGTTCAATATTTCGTTTAATCCAGACTACCCCGGGTATAAATGAAATGGGGTTTAACGTCCTACTCCTATACTGGGCTAATGAAGACGGGCATACGCCATACAGTGTGCTATGAGGGACATTTTGCCCGGGCAGCGGCACTATCGCCTACTCTTATATCGAATTCGAAATTCCAGGGGATCTTTTACGTGCATTCCAATATACATGTATACACGGGACCTCGGTTTTTCGTCTCATCCGAAGGACTAGACAGCCGTCCTTGCCAGGCCCTCCGTCCTGCATCTTATATCGAATTCGAAATTCCAGGGGATCTTACGTGCATTCCAATATACATGTATACACGGGACCTCGGTTTTTCGTCTCATCCGAAGGACTAGACAGCCGTCCTTGCCAGGCCCTCCGTCCTGCATCACTGACAAGGGGGAACCACGCCGGAAAATCTGGATGAACTTTCTCGGCCAATGCAGGGATCGAATACCCGACCTCCAGGCTAGCGAGCCAGCGTCTTACCCACTTAGCCACGTGATCCCCGCCCGGATAAGTCTGAACATGTTATGGAACTTTTAGTCGTCCATAAAAGTTTTTATTCTGCTAAAATTACGACAAGTCACAGGCCCGAACAATGCGGCATGTAAACCCAATCAATATTGCTCCCCAAAATCATTTTGATACAGATTTAATAACTCAATGAATAAAATATAAATCTTTATTGTTCAATATGCACCATTATGAAATATTTTATGAAAATATCGAATTGTCTTTCGGTTCGTTAATTTTGATTTGATTCTGTCTTTGTTGCCTTTTCACAACACATATGCGGGATTCGTTCTTTTGCTTGAGACACGGCAGGTCAAAGCATTCCGTTGCGATACGTGTTGAATTGAAAATAAGAATGTTAATTTATCTAACGTCAATTCCATTATTTTGAAAATTTACAACATGGTAGATCAAACATCCCGTTGCGATACGTTGAATTGAAAATAAAAATGTTTTTTAATCTACCGTCAGTTCATGAATCTTTGGAAAATTTACAAGCTGAATGAAAACGATTACCATACGATGTCTTTTACAGTAGCCATTAAATACACATTTATTTAGCCGAAACCAGTCACGATCTTGGAAAGTTCAGGGCGTATCGTTTTATTTGCTACTGGTATATTTTGTAACTGCCTTTGTTCCTTCACTGACGGCATGTTTTGCCAATTCTCCTGGTAACAGTAGACGGACAGCTGTTTGAATTTCCCGGCTTGTAATGGTCGATCTCTTATTGTAGTGTGCCAATCGGGACGCTTCAGCTGCTATCCGTTCAAAAATATCATTGACGAAACTATTCATAATAGACATGGCTTTACTGCTAACACCAGTATCCGGGTGGACCTGTTTTAATACTTTATAAATATAAATACTGTATGATTCCTTTCTTCGTCGTTTTCTTTTGTTATCTCCCGATCGAGGTGTTTTTATTTTACCAGCTTTTTTGGCTCCCTTAGATGGTGCTTTTGGCGGCATGGTGATCAATGAATTTATCCTATTTCTTTAATGGCCTTCAAAGACAGAGCAAAAATCTGCAACGGGCGAATTCAACACAATTTTAAAAACCAACTCGAAAGTTCAATTACCAATAAGCAACGATTTGCAAACTACACGATTATTTATAATTACCGGGAATGTCGGGATATGTTTGAATACCAGAGCGAGGCCGTCTAAAATGCACGTGCGTCGATCGATAAGTTAAAGGGACATTCTTGTTGAAATAGCTAAAAATGAAATGTGATTTAAAATCCTACTTTTTTTCTGCACCAAACGGCATTTGCCATGCATTAATTGTGCTATCAGGGATTTTTTTTCTTATTTCGAATTCAAACTGCCAACAATTATTTTACGTGCATATCTACTTGCATACGAGATTTATTTTTTTTCCTCCCACCCGAATGATTAGACGATGTTCTTTGCCATACCATGCGCCCAGCACCCCTGCCAAGGGAAAATCTAACAGCCGCTACAATTGCTACATTCATTTGTTGATGCTATGCACAAGCAAAATAGCCCTAAAAATACATTATATAAGATTAGATAAAGAGCTGACAATAACAGTTAAAGGGGAATTATGGGAGGAGATTAGATAAAGAGTTGGCAGTTCTAGCAATAATAGTTAAATATTAGATAATGTAAAGGGAATATGCATAAAATTTCAGTCACATTGCTCCACTCTGAACCGAAATATTAGCGTTTGAATTTTAGTCCTAGCCTCGATCATCATTACTAAAGTCGGTACAGTAAAAACATGGTCTCGATTGTTCATAGTCTCGATTATTGCTTTTTCGTCCCACCCGAATGATTATACGTTATCCCTTTTCAGGCCCTCTGACCCGCACCGCCAACAATTAAACATACATTATGCAAGAGCTAAATCTGCCTATTTCAGGTCTTTCTTTAGGCCTGAAATGTTATCTAAATTATTAATTAGACATTAATTAACCTATCCAGGCCATAATCAACTCTAGATGGCAGCGCTAGCCTGCGATCTTTAGTGGATTGTAAGCCGATTTACTGCATAACTTTCCTTCTCGATTAAACGAATAATCGAGACTATGCTGTTTAACGTACTGACTTTAGTAATGATGACCGAGGCTTATGGGAATTTCAGTCGCTTAGTTCTCGGTTCATAGTGGATCAATTTGAATGAAATGTTCACCAAATTGACTTTACATTATCTAGTTTTTAACTATTATAGTGAGAACTGCCAACTCGTTACCGAATCTCCCATAATGTATCTTTAATAATTATTGAATCATTATATCCAAAGAGAGTAATTAGCCCAAATCGTTTTGATCACAAAAATCATAATCTGTAGGGAAGGTAAGTTTTTAATATCAGAAATAAAACTTTGTTCTTTTTATACGACAAGATTTTATTGCACTTTAAATAATGAAAATACTTGATGAGTTTCTTAATGAATTACTTGATGAGTTACTTGATTAATTAGTTCCCACCTGTCATTTTCTTCCGTGAATGGGATATTACGTTTTTATTTTACTGATAATAAAACATGAATATATAAGATGAAAAATATAAAGGCTGATTTTTATAGCTGCAATCTCGTTAATTGGTTTGGTTCTTCAACCGGACATTAAAGGACGTATTTGGCATCTTAAGGATACATTCACATAAAGTATTTATTGTGTAGTTATTGCCAATAACAGTATAGCATATTTGGTATCTACCCATTCTACTGTATATATAAGTAGAGGCACCCAATGTGTAGTTGTTTATGTTTTTATGTTTAGTTTAAATCTCTCTCTTTCTGGCTAGTACTTTCATCGTGTAAAACGAAAAGTCAGGCCTCACGAGAGGCGAGTGCAGCCGGTGCTCCTCCCCAGGGTCCATAAGAGTCTATGGGGCCCATGAATATCAAAGTTCAAAATTGAAATGGGCAATTATGCAGGAATTTTCTGTTGTTCCTTTGAAGCTTATATAAGCATGTACAAAAGTTTTCGCCTTATTGAAATGGGTGTGGACTTAGGGGGGGGGGGCGAATAGGTCTCTGTCCCCCCCACCCCATGATTTTGATCGCCAGTACAGATTTTCAGGTTTATATCCACATGATGGCGAGCTTGTTTCTACGTATCTGGAACTGAATCGGGACTTGGAACAAGAATTGCCATTCCTCAAGCGCCAGATTTCGGCCAAATCTATTTCACTTGTGCACGAAGCGTTCCTCATTATGTCATCTGAAGTGAGGCAGACGTTCCCTTCTGTCGAAGCTCTTCTCATCTCACACTGCTGAACCCTGCTAGTTCCTGCTCAGCCGAGCGATCCTTCAGCACTCTGCGCCGTATCAACACTTGGCTGCGCAACTCCATGACGCAAAACCGACTGAACCACTTGATGGCGTGTGCGGTGCATAATAACCCCCTTCATGTCGCCAAGATATTCAAATAGAACAGTCCTGATCGTAGAACGAACGTCTTTGGACGATTCTCTTAACTTCACGAACAATTAATATTTATGCAGCTTTGATACATAGGTAGTCAATTTTTCCATATTGTCATCATATCACCCCTAGTTACAGCCTTCATCGAAATAACACTGGTACAGTAAACTAATTATTCGTAATTATTTATTTCGTTTGGTAATGAAATGCTCCAGGTTCCAGGGTTCGTCCGCCTCCCCCCCCCCCCAAAGTTATGACAAATCCACGCCCTTGCTTATTACAATCTGCTAGTGAATCATCTAGATATGACTAGTGTTGGAAAGGGGGTGGGGGAAAAAAGGTCTCGCCCTAAGCACATTTCTTTCCTCTCAAGGGACCTGTTAACAACTACTCGTAACTGAGAGCTGGGGACTTACGACGTAATTAACTCGGACGTTTCTTCTTTCATGTACACCATCTGCAACCCCACGACACAGCACCATGCTTTTTATTTCATCCCGAAAACTTTTATAAATTGCCGAATATACTAAAACGTTTATATAGCTGTTGCTATTGGCAACCCACAGGAATATAAATTGTGCTATAGGTGGCGCTTGGATTTGGGGAAAAAATGACGTCATGATGACGGAAACGACGTATGGTCCCCAACAAATGAAATATAAACACGTTGTTATAGTGAGAATTTTTATGGCTTTCTGGTCTCGGCTAGGCTGTTCTCTTGCTAGTACTCTTGAACTTCCGATCGATCTGAGGTTGGCGTCATGACTTTTTAGGTGACGTAAAATACAAAATGTCGTGCAGCAGATGACTATTCCAGAAGAAACGGGAAATACCCCTGTTAAAATACACAGTAGTGGAAATTCCCAAAACAAACCACAGATTCCCTCGACTGCATTAAATTGATAATATTTGTGATCGGGAACAATAAAAACAGGAACAATGAAGGATGTAGTTGCGACCATCCACAAACAAACTAACGCAATCCGACATCTTGATTTGGTTACTAGGGTACAGTAGTGAAGGGCTTTTACTATGGCAACGTAACGATCTAGACTGACGAATGCTAAACTCCATATTGAAACCACAGCGGACACTCCGTGAGAAAACCCAGCTATCTGACACCAAATTTCACCATACGGCCAAAACCCCAACACGGTTACAGCGATACACGGAGCACACGTAACGCAACCAACTATCAAATCAGCTACACCTAGATTTATCAAACAAATACGGGCATTGTTAGACATGTGAGTTTTTCTTAAAACTAGAACATTGATGATGTTGGATACCATGATAAACACTGAAACCATGGCAACCACTATAATTCTGATGTATTTTGGGATAACCGGATCCAGATAAAGACCACCTTGTAGGTCGATTGGTACGGAACTGTTTTCAGAAGTGGTCGAAGTTGTTTGAAATGACATCTCTGACATCATGCCGAAGTCTCCAGAAACATTATGTTTATAGTTTCCGTTGCTAACCGATGACGTAACGTTGAGTTCATCACACATTAGATCCGACATTTCCCCAGGTTCGGTTATCTATTTTGAAAAAATAAAAAGAAGAAAAACATCTGATAAATTAATATGAACATGGGGTTTCTTTTCGGAAATAAAATGAAATGGAGTTTAGCGTTCTTCTGTTTCGCACCAAACCAGCTAATGAAGACGCGCATGCGCCATACAATGTGCTATGAGGGAAATTTTGCCCGGATAGTTGCATTTTCGAATTCCAACTGTCAACACATCCCATTTTGGGATCCATGGTGACGCAGTGGATAAGACATTGGCTCGCTAACCTAGATGTCCCGTGTTCGATCCCTACATTGGCTAGAAAGTTCATCCGGATTTTCAGGCGTAGTTCCTCATTGCCACTGGTGTAGGACCGAGGGCCTGGCATGTCACCACATATAGCCGTTCGGACGGGACGACAAACCGAAGTAAAGATACATTGGCAGTTTGAACTCGATATAAAAATAGGCTGTAAGGCAAAATTTCATCATAGCAGACTGTATGTTGTATTCACGTGTTCATTAGCCCAGTCAGAGCAGAACAGTAGGACGTTAAACCCCATGTAATTTCATTTACATATCCCATCATAGCACACTGCACGGTATGCCCGTCTTCATCAACCCGATGGGTGCAGAACTGTAGGATGTTAAACACGATTTCATTCGTTCTTGAATTAGCGAGAGAACACACGACCTTAAACATACATTATTCAAGAGCTAAATCTGCCTATATCAGGACTTTCTTTAGGCATGAAATGTTATCTAAATTATTAATTAGACATTAATTAACTTATCCAGACCATAATCAACTCTCCATGTCATTGCTAGACTGCGATATTTACTGGATTATGATCCCATTTGCTGCTCAACATTCATTCATGATTTAGTCATGAAATGGATAATCGAGACTATTGTTTTTATCGTACCGACCTTAGTAATGGTGATCGAGGCTAGGCCGAAATTTATATCGCTAAAATCTCGGTTCATAGTGGATCAATTTGACTGAAATTTTCAGCACATTGCCTTTACATTATCTAGTATAGTGAGGAGAACTACCAGCTCTTTATCTAATCCACCATAATGTATCTTTAAGTTATATTCACTTAGGTTGAAATTATTTACAGCTAGAAACAATCGGAGCCATAATACTAGCCATTATATATTTGAAGTGAAAGATTAGTAGTGACCAACCACTTAGAGCAATCTGATTAAAACACGGATCCTATTTCGTTTCGTTTTTCATACTTCAAAATATCGTTTTATTTGTCTTCACTATACACTAGGATCTGGAAAGGTTGTTATATTAGCGGCGTTTTGGTTGAAGTGAGGGGTAAGCCAATGAAACGGTCTGTTACGGCGAGTTCTTGGCGTGACATGCACGGAACTGTGGGTAAACCACTAGAAACGCCAACGCTGATTGATTAATCAATGTCTGACGTCATAGGTCAAAAGCCGCTCGTACGACCCCTGACATGACCTTATAGTACAACTTGTCAGATCGTCATGTAGTGTAGGCCATCAAAAGTATACAAAAACAAAACGAAATAGAGATCTGTATTTTATAATCAGATTGAAACTTAGAGAAGATTGGAGTATAGTCTATGGAATAAATGTATAATTTGATCAGCCTATCGTACAGTCTTGAAATGTGGATCCTACTGTCTCGGTTAAGTGAAAGTTAATCTGATAATCTGAATGACTTCCATTAGTTTTTAAACCTTATTATTGTGCCAATTAAAATGTATTCCGAATAGTCTAAAAAAAATGTTTAATCTTTTAGCACTTTGACCACTCGAGATACTAACTGTTTGACCGGCGTTGCGACGCTTCCGTAACCCTAACCCAACTCCGAAACCGGAATCGTTAGTACAACGCCACCAGGCCTATGTCACCCCTTGACTAGAGCTGCACATCATATACCCCAAAAATGTAGCCACCAAATATTCGCAAATGTAGACTTAGTGTCACAATGTGTCAAATTCTGACCTACCGCTATTGAACTGGGTAGTGTGTCCTGGCAACTCAGATTGAAATCGGAAGAATGGTTACTGGTCTAAACCCCACTTCTCACCCAGTCTATATTGACTAAAGATTTCCCATTTTACCAGCGCCTGAGAGTAATACCGGATCTGGGTCTCCAATATGGCTATCGATTGAAAATGAAAGATAACGATAACTACAGCAAGATGATTTACTATCACTTGGTTATGTGAATTATTTATTGACGGTGTAATAACTGGTTATATTGTGCAAAACCCTAAATTATTTATAGACGTATCTAGGACTACTCCTAGTAAGATCTGGGGACGAAATCACTTAATAGGATTTTACCCTCTACCATCTACCAGTCAGTTAATGCTAAAAGTCAGCTCAGTTTTTCGTCATAGGTCACGAGATGTAAACAGGTCTAACGCTAATCCCAACCCTTGCCCTGGACCTAGCCCCAATGCATATTCTAACCCTAACCTACAATCCCACCAACAATCACGTGCCCTAATCTTATTTACATCTCAGCGACCTTGACAAATATTGAGCTGGCCTTAACAAATAGATGTAGCCTCAAAAAAGACCGCCAAAAGCCATGCAGTCTGAAATAAGGAACATCCACACAGCGGCGTTTCCGCCTACTCTTCATAGAATTACAACTGTAAAGGATTCTTTTATTTGCAAGCTAGTGTGTAGGGTGGGCATTGATTTTTCGTCCGAACCGAAAAACTAAACACCGCCCCAATTAAATCCTGCACCACTGACCACTGACGATTGGAATCATGTTGGAAAATCACGATTTCTCGGCAAACACAGTGGGCCAGCGCCAGGGCCGCCGGATCAGGACAAATTTCGCCCAATGCACCCCACCCCACTCCCTTCAACTGTGCAATGGGGTTTAACGTCCCACTGTTCTGTTGCGAACTGGGCTTATAAAGACGAGCATACGCCATACAGTGTGCCATGAGGGAAATGTTGCCCAGGCAGTGGCACTATGGTCTCATTATATATAGAATTCCAACTGTCAAGAGATCTTTTACGTGCACGGCAATCTGTACATGGGATCTCGGTTTTTTCCGTCCCATCCGAACGACTACACAAAAATATTGATCAGAGTAGGACATTGGGGATCGGATCGGGGGCTCTGCGGCACAAATACAAATACGAAGTACGTGTATAAATTAAGCATATATTATGGGCCTTAGACCGGCTTCATTCATCTCTTCCTGGGTCTGGCCAGATACATAAAATCCCGTCTGTGTGTAGTTTGTGTAATTGTGTATTCCCAGGACATATATATAGAAGTATTTATCTAGTTAAATACCCCTACACCAGGATTAGAAATACAATTTGCAATTAATCCACGCATGTCTAATCAAGTACTGGCGACAAGTATACTTATTGTCAAATATTTTATTTATTTCATTCGACAAAAATAAAAAGCTTTGTGGTCCTCCGGGAATCAGTACGACAGGTTAATTTAGAAACTTAAAAAACCCATTTATGTCACTAATAAAATCATTGTGGGATTATTTACTCAAATTAATAGATCACATTTACTTCTTTTACGATCTATGTAATGTGTGTGTGGGTTGGGGGGGGGGGTGCGCGTGGCTTGGTGAGTGAGTAAGGCTGGCTGGAGGTCACGCGTTAGATCCCGGTGATAGCCCAGAGAGTTCCTCGAGATTTCCACGAAATGAAATGGGGTTAACATCCTACTTTCCTGCACCGACTGGGCTAACGAAGACGAAAAATCGACGTAAAGAAACTCCTTAAACCCCATTCTGTTTCATTTCGTAAAAAATACACATGAAATGAAATGGGGTTTAGCGTCCTGCTTTAGTACACCGACTGGGTTAATGAACACGAGCATACACCATACAGTGTGCTATGAGGGCAATTTTGTCCGGACAGCGGCGCTACGGCCTACCCTTATATCGAATTCCACCTGCCAAAGGATCTTTTACGTGCACGCCAATGTGTACACGGTTCCTCGGTTTTCCGTCCCATCCGAACGACTAGACAGCTGTCCTTGTCAGGCCCTAGAGAAATACATATGAATGGCCATTACTTACATTAAGATTATCTTTCCACTTCGATATTTGATCCAATGACTTTCTCAGCAGTCACAAATCCCCTGTTTTCAATATACAGTTAACATCCATGGATGTGTACACAGTTTGTGTGGATATATAAACGGACTTTTGGTCAAGTCACATTGCAAACGTCGTTTCGCAGCACAGGTAATCGTATCATGTAATATATAATTACTTAACAATGGGTTCATTCCCCAACCACACAAAATACGTTGACAGGTAACCGTATCATGTAAGTTCTACTTCTAAAACAACGTGTTTTCAATATATAATTAATTATCAATGGAACTGACTTGGTTCATTCACAAACCACACATTTCGCAACAAAATATATTTACAGATAAACGGTATCATAAGTTCTGGTTCTAAACGTCATATAAAGGAATACACGTGACGTATCAGCGATAGATATTGACTGTTATAATTTATATCTACCAATAGAAGTAAGAGATCCACGCGATGGAGATGAGTGAATTGTTTTATATTAAGGTATGGTTTAAGATATAATCAGTATGAAACTAATCGATTAATAAATCAATGAAATGGGGTTTAACGTCTCGCCAACACGATACCTCGGTCGTTTAGAGATTAACGTATGGTTAAATTTTGCGCTATGGTCAAGTGTGCAATGAGAGAGAGAGAGAGAGAGGGAGAGAGAGAGAGAGAGAGAGAAAGAGAGAGGGAGAGAGAGAGAGAGAGAGAGGGAGAGAGAGAGAGAGAGAGAGAGAGAAAGAGAGAGGGAGAGAGATTAACGTTCACTCAACACAGTTAGGCCATTAAGGGACTAACATATGGTTTACTTTTATTTCAATTATCCGCTTGCGCGTGTGGGTCTTTAGCAGTGGGAGAAAACCGGAGGACCCGGAGAAAACCCACGAGGTTAGACAGGCGACCCTAATCGTTGTCCCATACAACCGGTGAATCGCTATCCACCTTTAAGCTTTTATTCTTATTAGAACGGAGTGGGTGACCCGCCCCCTTGTTTCAGGTTTCCGAAAATTATATTTATTATGGTAAAATAATCTCTGAATTGAATTGAAAAAAAAAACCCCAAACAAAATAACCTTCTGTGCATAAGGTAAGATATTTATTGCATTCAAATTCAATATTGGTCCATTTCAATCAATATTGATGTTGTTGTCCTAATATTCAAAATTGATGACATAATAAACATTTTAAAATCAGTACACGAGTCGTGTATTCTATGGTTTCGGAAACCAATTGTAATGAACAAAGAAAAGCATAGTAATTTTTATAGTAATGGTGGATTCTCAAAGGACAAAATAATAATAAAAAACGCGTAGAATGGACTAAGCAGGCGCAAACGACTGCCGTTCACGTATTTCTTCACCGAACATAGCTGATTAGATATAACAATAACATTTTTTAAAAATTGACTATAAATCACTGTATAATAGCCTACACATTAAATTTGCATAGATATGTGCTTTTAGAACCGTTTTTGTCTAATTTAAGGTTCCCAAAAATAAACCGGTATTTTCTAGTTTTGCACACGATGCCCCGTCGATTTCCCAGAGTTGGGTTGATATGAAGACATTCGATTGATAGATACATCACATTTATTACCATTAATAGTGGCTTGCATGCTTTTTAACAAGCTCAAATTTTACAGTCAACAAAACCTCAAACTCAAAAAAGTCGATGCACTAAGCGTAAGTGTAGTTATCCCCCTTTAACTAATTAATAAGAGGGGGCGGGAGGTCACGGTGGCTAAGTGGGTATGACGCTGGCTCGCTAGCCTGGAGGTCGGGTGTTCGATCCCTGCATTGGCCAAGAAAGTTCAACCTGATTTTCCGACGTGGTTCCCGGAGGGCCTAACAAGGACGAAAAAACGAGGTCCCCTGTACACATTGGCGTGCACTTAAAAGATCCCTTGACGGTTGGAATTCGATATAAGAGTCGGCCGCTGTCCGGGTAAAATTTCCCTCATAGCACACTGTATGGCGTATGCTCGTCTTCATTAGCCCAGTTTAGGAGCAGAACAGTAGGACGTTAAACCCCGTTTCATTTCCTGATTAAAACACATATCCTATTTCGCTTAGTTTTTTACAGTTCAAAATTTCGTTTAACTTGTCATTACTGCACTAGGACCTGGAAGAGTTGTTATATAACCCGCGTTCTGGATGATGTGAGGGATTAGCCAATGAAACGGCCTGTTACGGCCAGTTTTTTGCGTGAGGTGCAAGGAACTTTGGGTAACCCACTAGAAACGTCAACGCTGATTGATTAATCAATGTCTGAAGTGATAAGGTTAAAAGCCGCTCGTATGACACCCGAGGCGACCTTCCTTTACAACTGGCCAGATCTTTATGTAGTGTAGGCCATCGAAAGTATAAAAAACGAAGCGAAATATATATCTGCATTTTATTCAGACTGGGTTCTCCTTGGATAGGATTAGATTGATTGACCATTTCACATTATGTATAAACATCAAGACATGCCGACATTCTCAAAAGAGTTGATAACCGACTGAACTTCGGTGCAGATATGATAGCTCCTTAGTTCAAGTTTGGTTGATTGTTCTTAAAAGAGATAGCACAAGAGACCACACTCTTAGATTTGTTTGTAAATTCGATATCGTTATGATCCCAAGATTCCGTTGATTGACGAGGCCATCCCTCTTTAGATTGACACAAAAAATGAGGACAATTCCATTATCTTTGATTATCAGCTAGTTCGGTTGATGTACTTCCCGCTGACGCGATGTCTGCAGGATTTTCTGGCGTTGGACAATAATTCCAATTCTCAATTGACGAAATTCGTCTGATTTTTGCAATCGAAATGAAATGAAATGGGGTTTAACGTCCAACTGTTCTGCTCCGAACTGGGCTAATGAAGACGGAACTACGGCCTACTGTTATATCGAATTCCAAATATCAAGGGATCTTTTATGTTTACGCCAGTGTGTACACGGGACCTTGAATTTTCGTCCCATTCGAACGACTAGACCACTGTCCTTGTCAGGGCCTCCATCCTGCATCACTGACAAGGGGGAACCATGCCGGAAAATCTGGATGAACCTTCTCGGCCAATGCAATGATCGAACACCCGACCGCCAGGCTAGCGCGGATTTCCGTAATCCGATTCTGTACGAATTGCATGTATTCCTTATTTGTAGTTCTGATCCAGCTTAAAGCGACCTGGGATTGTCATGTGATTTAAAGCGTTCACGACCTAACAGCAAGCCGTGCTCAGAGTTCCAATCTCGGCATTCATTGTTTGTTTAGATAATGGCACTACACTTGTCTTTGATGACAAAAGGTTAACTTGCCTTGTTTGAGGTCAACGATTTGTGCTATTGCATTAAATACCTGTCCTCTTTCTATATACGGATTATATAGGGAAGTGGGGGGGGGGGAGAGAGAGAGAGAGAGAGAGAGAGAGAGAGAGAGTATATGCGTTTTATTCAGCAATTCGCTATAGCAGTGACAGGAAACCTGGGGTCCCGCAGTAAATCAACAAGTTTGGACAGGCGACTTAACCCCTTGTCAAGTATAAGTTTGGAATCGAAGCCACGCCATTTGACTGAATAACATACCTTGTAATCTAAAGCGCTAGCGTAAGACCAATGGAGCACACCGCCCCTATATTGAAAGACGACAGGTGCTTGTTGTTACAGTATTCGTTCTTTAAGGTCCAGCTCTTTAAGATCCAACTTCATATAATACTTGTATTGTTCTCCAAACATATCATGCACAAGACGTCTTAAATAATACTTAGTTAATGGTTCCTTGTCTTGTAACAGCCTGTTTCCAGCTCGTCTTTCTGGTCTGGTTTCGAGACCGGCGCGGTCCCAATTCCCAACCAACTAACATGGTCACTCCTCGGTCTTAACTCAAGACCTGCCTGGTCCCAAGTCGACCTCTAACTAAGTAGTAGTAGTATTAGTAACTTGGTGATTTAACGTCTGCTTCCACAGAAGTGATATCGCAAAACCTCCTACTAACTTTTTGATCTCTTCTGTACACCCTTGGCCCTTGTTAGTTGGTAAGATGACTACACAGCTGACTATAGAAGGGCTACAGCTAATCCTATAGATAGGTTTTCTGTACAAATTACTTTACAAGACAAACGGCATTATATAACTCAGGCTAGCCACACGTTTATATTATGGTAATGACTAACGAGTGCCACCTGGACAACCATGGGTGTCAATAGCCGACATAAGGATATTTTAAAGCGAGAATTTCATATTTTCTAAAAAAGTTAAAACATAATTATTTCTATGTCTTTTGCTCAATAGGTTGTCAACTCACTATTATACGATCATAGTTATCATTTTTACACTCAAAAATGTTTCACACCTGAAATAATGACACAATTACCTTCCAATTACCTCCCTTGTTTTTCTATTCCCTACCATGGAATAGCTATCTTCAAACGTTTGAATTTGAAGTTGAAAATGATATTTTTGCCAATTTGTCAACTGGCAATAGTGAATTATAGGATTAATAGTACTATTCTTTATCAAGGTAGGACTGTTTGTACATAGCATCCATTTTAAGGCATTATTTTAATACATTTTAAAAATAGAACTTAAAAATATGAAATTGTAGCTTTAATCAATTCTGCTTTCATGTGTCAACTATCCATACCATCTGCCATTGTGTAACATTCAAGCTGATTCAAATACACTACATGAAGATCTGACAAGTTGTACTGGAAGATCGCGTCAGGGGCCGTACGGGCGGTTTTTCAAAGCCCTGTATAGGGAAAGTTACGACAACTCGTTTACAGGCGCCATTGTGGGTCCCAACTATGACCGAAAATTCCGATTAGTCGCTAAAACTTATAGTTTTTTAATTTTTTAACGTTATTTCATCTGGATTATCGCCCTTATTATTGTTATTTTTTTATCACGTTCTAAGATTTGACTTCATTCCAAAAATAACGTCGCCACTCAGTCAGCAGACTTTTTTTTGAATTGTCTGTCTGTTTGTGTTTTCCTGAGTATGATGTCTTGTCCGTGTATTTGATTTTATGTAATTTTTGTGTGGTGCAGTCCCCCTGCACTTACTAATATACCTCAAACCCGTATAGATTGCAACAACTGTGAAGCCAGAAATTTCATATGACGTCATGAAAATATGACGTCAAGTGTACAAAGACGCTATCTTGGCTCCCAAATATTTGTACCTACTCACTATCTATTTTATGTCCTATCATACTGTTGTGTCGAAGTTAGCTGCCCCAGACAGGGAGGTAGATAGATATGTCATAGAATTCCACAAAAGAGAGAGAGAGAGAGAGAGAGAGATGGGGTTTAACGTCCACTCGACACAAATTAGGTCATTTCGGGACTAACACATGGTTTAATTTTATTTCAATAATTCGCTTGCGCGTAGGGGTCTTTAAAAGTGGGAGGAAACCGGAGGACCCGGAGAAAACCCACGACCCTACCAAATTTTCAAAATTGTTTGGGGAAGGATCCCCCTTACACCCCGCCCTGCCCCCCTCCCCCGCGGCGTTCGCGGTGGCCGTTTTGCCGGCCACACACTCAGCCCCTCTAAAAAAAAAAAATTCCATAGCACCACCAGATTTTACAAGCTGGCTACGGGCCCAATCTACGGCAATGGATGTTCTCTCTTGTGAGACTTCGGCGCACTATATCGGTACTGATGGGTCTTCCGTGTGTTTCCACTGTCTGACGTGCTGTCTCAGATGACTGTGGAGGGATGCTGCACGTGCTGTCGCACAACTTGGCGGTCTTGTCGCCTTGTGGCAACCCTTGGTCTACCAGTTCGGGGGCGATCATCCGTGATGTTGGTGGCTGAAATAAAATGGGGCTATTTAAAAGTAAAACGGTTGTCTTATATTTCCCTCATGGCGCACTGCATGGCGTATGCCGGTCTTCCTTACGGCAGTCGGATTAGAATAATTATTATTTCATGGACTGTATGTGTGTGTTAACTAGTATGTATGTGTGCGCAAGAGAGCGTCTGTACATAATTGTTTTTCTGAATTTCCGTCAATTCGTTTTCTATTGTTTTTTTGGGTTTTTTTTTTGATAAAAGTCATTTCTGGATAGCTTGGCCTATGGCTATGGTCTAATAGATAGCATTTTCTAATTCCGAAATTCGAATTCCCCCTTTGGTGTGTTTCGCGCCGAAAATGTGATTTATAAAACACTAGTAATTTATAACCATGTGATTTGTGTCGTATAAAAACTATCAAACATGTCACGAAGACAAGTCTAGTTCTTTTTATTATTGATTTTTTCTTGTAGACAATTTCATAAAGGCCAGAATTAAAGGATTTGAGATATGGCTAGCAGCAAGCGGTGGGTGTACTCCGGCAGGTTTCATGGCATCAACACTGTGTTACAGAGATATAAGTAATACAGCACTGAATGCCTACACAATCAACAACTGTTCTGAACCAAACATACAGTTTGATGCACGTTATGTTTTTCTTAATCAACCATATAATTTTCTTCATTTGTATGAGGTTGAAATTGTTCCATGGGATTGCCAGGCCTGAGTGGGAGTCATCGCCTTAGTTAGGAATGTGCAAATGAAACAAAATAAAATATCAACCAAAACGAGAAGGTTGGAGATTTAACCTGGGAAATCAAATATAAGGAGCCGACTCAATACTCTTGATTTATTAGTTCACATGTAGACAAATAAACAATCGCTAGTCTTTGTTATAATGGGAATAACGATGCGTCAACAAGGTTAAGATAAAACTATCAACCTAAAGCGACAGAAATTTTGAACGGCACACTAGTAAGAAAATGTGTAAAAATCACTTGATCACAATTGAGTAGTCACTGATGTCTACTGCTGAGTTCGTAGCTGTGTTTTTCTTTATTTAGTTTGAGTCATTCTATGTGTCTATGACTAGTCTCTGTCTACGGTTAAACGCCTTCTCACTTTTTTTTGTGCATATATATTTAGCCAGGTGTTCAGCTATTTTTTTCCACGTGTTCCAAGGTTTGCCGTTGGCAAAAAAAGGTTGAGAACCACTAGATTGTTTTTCAACTTAGCGGGATGTCGCGCGTGTGCAGCTATTTTTTTCCACGTGTTCCAAGGTTTGCCGTTGGCAAAATAAGGTTGAGAACCACTAGATTGTTGCTTGATATTTTCAGGCGTTGTTGCCCATTGTCAGTGACGTATGCCAGACGGTGAGCATGTCAGGGACAGTGTCTAGTCGTTCGGTTGGGATGGAAAATCGAAGTCCCGTGTAGCTTTCAGCTTTCAATTATCTAATTGATCAAATATGGCGTGATAAATTAAGATGATTGGTTACTAAGCCAAATGATGCAATAGGAAGTTTCCTACCATTAGTGATAAACATTGTATTCTTGTTTCACCTAGAATCGACTATGTTTTGGTTTATAAATATTTTATGAGTCAATCCATCACTCATTTTAATTTGGGTGCATGAGATATGTATGTGAACCCAATAATTAGTTAACGATATAATATAATCTTATTATTTAATTTTAAAAGCAACAATTCTATCAATCTTAAAACATGAGTTCCTTTGTGTGCACGCCAATGTAAACACGGTGCCTCGTTCTTTTGTGATAAATATACTTGTTCAATGTATCCATCGGTTGTACTGGATTGCAGGGTAATTCGGTTAATTTATCTTATTAATTAGAGAAGAAAAAAACGTTTTTAATTTATTAACCGAAAATTGTTTTCATTACATGTTATTAGTAGACATTTAAAAACAAGACAAACCCTTTGTTTAACAAACATTTCGGTGCATATTTAAGCCCACATTTTACGTTTCAATTTGAAAACCAATACATTGAAGCGATTATTGCATATTTTCTAAGAAAGTTAAAACACAATTAATTTTTATACTATCCGTATTTACAGCTACTTTTCAACATAAATAAACCCTGCATGCGGTTCATTTCCTTTTAAAATAATACACTAAATATACCTTCCCGTATACAAATTGTGAGATTTGATGATATATGTGGACTAAGAACATATTCAAACTAATTAATCTATCAAAAATTTGCTTCAAATACCTCTCAAAACTTTGTATTCGCGAGGAGATACCGGAATCTATAAAAAAAATCTAAAAAAGTCACGTTTGTCTTCTGAGGAGGGCCCATTTTTCAGAATGTAGTTGCCATTACTTGCTGCCCATTTGCAATACATATTGAACCTTAGTAAATTCTTGATTTTTTTGTGCCAATTTCTTTTTCCGCCTTTTAATTGCAGAGCCTGTTATACGTCTACACACTTGCATGCTCCCCAAACCGCCTAACCATTCAATCCAGAAATAACAACCGCTCCCTAAGTCAAGCTGGCAAACAATAAGCCGCCGGGTTGCCAGTCAGTGATACCCTGACATTGCCTAAAGGGCGTATGATTCTATTCTTTGGATGGACTAAAATGGGTCTAAAAGCACCTATTATATAACAGGAATGTATATAAAATGATTTATATTCATTGTGTATATACGGTGGCCCATATACGACTTTTAAATATTTTGTAGTTTGAGGTTTTGTTTTTTAGTTTTAGGTTTGTTTTTTTAGTTCTCACCTGGGTGAACAGGTTTTCACCTAGGTGGTAACTTTTCCACCTAGGTATGAGAACTACAAATACAAACCTAAAACTAAAAAACAAAACCCAAAACTACAAAATATTTAAAAGTCGTATATGAGCCACCGTATTTATATATTTTATTGTAATCTCTAATCAGTTATGTTCATGAAATATGTGGACATTCCAAATTTGAACGTCAGTCGTTTGCGCCTTCTTAGTCCATTTAACACGTTTTATATTATCATTGAGTCGTTTGTGAATCAGCTATTACTAATATAATTATTCCAGCATTGTCTTGTAGGATATGTTTTACTTTGTTCATTACAATGTGTATTCATAAAATATGAAATAAAACAAGCTAAACAATTTGTATTTATAAAATTTCAAATATGATATTATAATGTTGTTTTTTTTTTACAAAATCAAGCTGAATCAAATACAACATTATAACGGTGTGATACGTAACAAGCAAAACAATATATATTCATAAAATATCAAATACAACATTATAATGGTGTGATACAAACACAACCTAAACAATATTTATAAAGTGATGATGATATCCCCCGCCGAAGAGCTAAACATATATTTATAAATATCAAATATAACATTATAATTGCGTGATACATAACAAGCAAAACAATATGTATTCATAAAAAATAACATTATAATGGTGTGATACAAAAACTAGCTAAAAGCTTGTATACATTTTTACAATTTGCCCTTTCTCTACATTAATAATTCAATTCAAGTGGTGTAATAAAACAAACCTAGCTATAAGCTTTTATAAATTTTTACAGTTCGCTTCTTCTCGTTATTAATAATTCAATACAAACAACAAAAGTTTGTTAAAATGAAAGAGTTGCCTTATTGAGATGAATTAATGTCAACCTAAAAGAGAAGATTCGGGGATTTATGTTAAATAAAATAGATTTCTATGTTCTTCATTATAGTGACAATCAGGACGCCGCAGCAGTCCAAAGTCAAATATCAACCTAAAGGAGAAAGAAAACCCATCAGATTGTTATTCATATAGCTAGCTGGTTTTTATTCGTTATTTAAACCTAAGATTGTTATTCATACATCTAGCTGGTTGTTATTCGTTATGTAAACTTACGATTGTTATTCATACAGCTTGCTGGTTGTTATTCGTTATTTAAACTTAAGATTGTTATTGATGCAGCTAACTGGTTGTTATTCATACAGCTTGCTGGTTGTTATTCGTTATTTAAACGTAAGATGGTTAATTTTACAGCTAGCTGGTTGTTATTTGTTATGTAAACTTAAGATTTGCTAAATTCACGCTACTACGTTGAATAACAATGTAATGAAATGGGGTTTAACATCCTACTTGTCTGTCTGATTGGGCTAATGCAGACGGACAAACGCCATACAGTGTGCTACGAGGGAAATTTAGCCCGGAATGCGGCACTCATTTTGAATCTCAACTGTCAAGGGTTCTTTTACGTGCGAACGAGTGTGCTACACGGGACTTCGATTTTGCATCCCAACCGAACGACTAGACACTGTCCCTGACATGCTCACCGTCTGGCATACGCCTGAAAATATCAAGCAACTTTCTCGGTCAATACCGAGAGCAAACCCGAGATCTTCTGGCTAATGAGCCAGCGTCTTAATAACTGAGTCAGCGCGACATCCCGCTAAGTTGAAAAACGATCTAGTGGTTCTCAACCTTTTTTTTGCCAACGGCAAACCTTGGAACACGTGTAAAAAAATTGCTGCACACCTGGGTAAATATATATCAAAAATATTTGAGTTTTGCACAAAAAAAAGTGAGAGGGCGTTTAACCGTAGACAGAGACTAGTCATAGACACATAGAATGACTCAAACTAAATAAAGAAAAACACAGCTATGAACTCAGCAGTAGATATCAGTGACTACTCAATTGTGATCAAGTGATTTTTACGCATTCTCTTACTAGTGTGCCGTTCAAAATTTCTGTCGCTTTAGGTTGATAGTTTTATCTTAACCTTGTTGAAGCATCGTTATTCCCATTATAACAAAGACTAGCGATTGTTTATTTGTCTACATGTGAACTAATAAATCAAGAGTATTGAGTCGGCTCCTTATATTTGATTTCCCAGGTTAAATCTCCAACCTTCTCGTTTAGGTTGATATTTTATTTTGTTTCATTTGCACATTCCTAACTAAGGCGATGACTCCCACTCAGGCCTGGCAATCCCATGGAACAATTTCAACCTCATATAAATGAAGAAAATTATATGGTTGATTAAGAAAAACATAACGTGCATCAAACTGTATGTTTGGTTCAGAGCTAAATTAGCAGAGAGACAAGGTTAGATATTCGACGTATGTGAGCAGATTAATGGGAGAGCTCGTGCTCAAGCGTGTACTGATTTCACAATATGACTGGTAACGTGACGGAATGCAACTAGAAATATAACAGTTTCAGAAAATTTTACAAATGTTGCCCCCCTGCAAATAGTACATTAGAAAATAAGTTTAGTAAATTATTTTATATGGTTTGGTTCCCTCATGTTACTGTTGGAACTGGTATTGCTGCTTACATCCATCATCAATCTACTGCTACTACATCATCTTCAGTTATGGGTATTGCAACTGACACGCTGACTCTTCCTTCTGGAACCGCTATTGGTAGCAACACCAGTGACAGTAATGACTACCAATAATAGGCCTAGATCAGATAATGATGATTACATGCGAATCTTGAACCAATCCCAGTATTCTAATTCTGATTTGTTTTGATGTAGGGTTTCAGCGAATTCTTAGCAACCTTCTTAAAGGTTTTGCATGTAATCATCATTACTGCTACGTCATATCATTTAATTGAAGAACTAACCTGAGGTGGTGTAGGAACTTGGCTCTTTTGACACCCCATTTTCTCATTGTGGACAGCATATTGTTTACATCCTTTTGGAATATTCCATTTGAGACCCAGACTGTAGCGATGGGCAGCACATATCACCTTTCCATCTAGAATCGACTTATCAAGATCAAAAATCCCACTTCGTCAAGAAATCAGCTCCCATGCGGTTCTCACTTCACTTATTGCTATGTAATGTGCTAAGGGACGGGCCTTAATGTCTTTAGAACACTCTTTCAATCTATTAAGTCATTTCATTGCTCATATCTGGGATATGTAACACATTCTATGGCCAAAAATAAAGAAAAAACACAATTTTCTGCGGTCTTGGGCGTGGCCATCATGGATTGGATACCAATCATCATCAAAGAGACTAGTTTTGCTCAAGCGGGTTTGAAGCTGCTACCTGCGAGCGCGGGTGAATGATTTGGTGAAGAAACGGAGAAAGCTGGTTTACCCTGAATGAAATTAGTTGGCCATTTCATAGAGAATGAGAGATTACAATAGGGAAAATTCACTAACTTTGACTTATTATTTCGCATTGATTGAAGGGAGGTGACAAAGATTTTATTTTTTATATCGATAGAGTGTGTCGAGCTGTGGGTAATACCATTTCGATATTTTGACCAACCCCCGCACCCCCGCATCATAGAAAATAGAGCTAATTTTCGCAGGTGTATATTTTCGGTTTTAGTCGCCATATGTTACAATTTTGCTGATCATTATTCCCAGAGAATAGATGCGACTTTATGGTCTCCACACTGGGGCACACGAAGACAACCACTAACATCACCAATCACCACCATTTCCATCCAAACCCTAGACTCGCTACAATAGGTGGCTGAAAATTGACCAAAAATGACCTGAAAAATGGCAATATTGGCCAAAAATCACCCAGAGGCTGTTTCTCAATAACGGTGAAATTTTGAGATCGGCCCTCCTGGCTGTGAAGTAGTCTTGAGGAGTCCATAAAATCCCCCCGAGATGAACTTGATCTGCCGACCCCCACCTCCCCATCTTCTGCATGGGTTTCTCGTGGAATGACTCTTAACTGTTAGTTGACATCAGGGTCATCATATATACAAAGGTCAAGGGTCATTGAAAGGTTAAGTCACCAGATAGACGGTCAATACTCGAAACAAGTTAAACCGGAAGTAAACGAAATCGAAATTAAAAAATCGACTCACTAAGAATAGTTGCAATTTGGAGTAGGTTTAAAACAAAAATAAGTTTTCGAATATCGGAACCAAATGGGCGGCTGAATATCGATTTGAAGGTTTTTGGTAAAATCCAATATGGCGGCCAAACGGCTGAAAATGTTGTTGAATAGGGTCTCTGAAAATATCTGGGGCCAACACTACCATATGTCAGTTTTGGTCTTTTGAAAACGGAAAGAACTATTCATGTTCGGGAAAAATCGGAAGGCCTCGGTAATTTCCGGAAGTTTTAATATGCCATTTTGAAGGCATCAATATATTCATTACTTCTACCAAGTTTCAACTTGATAACTCAAGCGATACGCCCTCTTGAATGTCGAAAATACTGCCGAAGAAAACTTTCGCAAATCTTTGATGCTAAAACTAATCGACCGATCTTCCGAATTTCGAAAAACTGTGAGCAAGAGCCCATGAGTTATTCGTCCAAAGAATGCAAAAATGAAAACCCGTTGAGAAATAGCCGAGATATGGGCAATCGGAGATTATTATTTGTCCCATCCGTAAAACACTTCCTGTTTGTCAAAAATGGCCCAATTTATATTTAATAAATAGATCCACGGATGTCAACCACATTTACGTTGGCAGAATGTTTGTACCATGTAAAAAAAATAAATAAATACAAACATTTACAGAAACTATTAGACATATTGGCTAGAATATTGTATGGATTCTGGAAAACCTTATTTATTTATTTGCATTTTGGTTTTACAGGTATTTCGAAAGCAGTCTATTTGGGGTCAGTTAAAACTGGGAGGGATCTACCGTTTTTGTGTCGAACATGCCAGGTGGAATCATGAGATTCATTACCCGATATTGACAACCCCACCACCTACTTTACCAACATTGCCAGAAACTACTTATGCAACACAATTTTAAAAATGAACAGCACCATCTACATAAAGGACAATCAGATCTAGTTAGAAGTTGCGTGAAACCACCCCTCACACCACCCAAACCGAGACCAAAAAGAGGCAAAACGCAACAAGGGAAAACTGGCACAACAAAGGACAATCAGATCTTTTTAGAAGTTGCGTGAAACCACCCCTCATTCCACCCAAACCGAGACCAAAAAGAGGCAAAACACAACAAGGGAAAACTGGCACAACAAAGATTGAAATTGTGTTATTGTTTTTGGGCTTAATTAGTGAACGACATTCTAAAAAGTCCTTAGAATAACAAGTAAAAGCCCCGTTTTCAGTTATCGTTGGGATATTTGCAAACTGAAGTGAAACATTGAAAATGGCGATCGCCATGTTTAATCCCTGTTCAAGTATAATTTTGGAATCGAAGCCACGCCATTTGAATGTATAACAAACCTTGTAATCTAAAGCGCTCGTGTAAGACCATTGAACTAATAAACAACCCCTTTATTGCTAGTGCTCATTTTAGTTTAATGTTGATTATATGGTTCTACTTGATTACGCATCACGGGCGCTTTATAACTGTCTTCCTTCAATTATTAAAATTCAATCCATTACATACACTCTTTTACGGTCAAGTCATCGGGGTTTATAAGTACACAAAGTTAAGCATGGGCAACTGGCTTCAACTGACTGGAACTAGTTGAGTTCTAAAAGGCGCACGTTCCTTTTTCAGTTACATTGAGTTGAAGCCAGTTGCTCTCAGTTGTAAGGGCCACCCTTAAGAGGTGGGGGTGGGGAGGATGACTAAATGGTGAGCGCGTGCGCACTGTTATTGAGTCAACTGGTGTGGTTTCAATTTTCCGGTTGTACGTGGCAAAGAGTAGGATAGTCTGCCCATCTTTTTGGGTTTCTCACGGGTCCTCCGGTTTCCTCCCACTGCTATAGACCCCTACGCGCAAGCGACTTATTGAAATAAAATTGAACTATATGTTAGTCCCAAAATGACCTAGTGCACGAAACTCTCTCTCACTCCCTCTTAAGAGTTGTGTTGTACAGTGTACAGTACTAAATCATACATTTATATTTTCCCAGGTTTCGTGATTTGTGAATTTAAGAATTTTGTTATTTTACAGATTTCGAAACTCTCAACTTTCCGAGAAAGATACCCCACTCACTTTCATGTGTCGTTTACCATTGTGTATGCCTTCTCCAGCTCTAAACGCTGGTTCCGCCACTACTTAAATATTATCCAATTATTCAATTGTTTTGGTCACATTGTGTGCATTAATACAATACTGATGTTCGTCGATAAAAGTTACACATCAACACAGAAAAATACAGAGAGGGACGTCTATAAATGTTGACGCTTTGAGAGAGATTCACCGGGATTATCAGTTATTGAACAATTCAAATCTTGTGATTGATTCATTGTTTCATTGTGTGCCAAAAATTGGAATTGACTAAGAAAAGTGTTCAATTAAATGGCTTTTTAGAGCTAATAGAAAACGAAACTTAACCGAAAATGGTCAGTCTTGTAGCAGTGTTGATTTTAGTAGCGAGTATGGTCTGGATAGTTTCACCAAACTACATACAGCTTTATACGGATAAGGTTGTTACCTTTGCTGCAATTACCACGTCACAGTCAGATAGCTCCCTGGAGTGTGCTCTAGCATGTCAACTAAATCATCCTTGTGTATCATACGCCTACCATCCAGGAAGGGCCCAGTGCCTTCTTTACGACAGGGTTATTCACCCAGCAGACTCCACAAATGCTGATGTAGGCATCCAAACATTTACTTCTCAATTTGGTAAGTTCCACTTCCTCGTTCAGCTTGCTAACTTACACAATTATGCATTAAAAATCAGTAGTTTTCTTTAACAATTCTGGACAGGTTTTATCATCACTATTGCTACCGTACTTCACCGTGTCATTTTTATTTGTGACAATTTCGCATTACAGGTGACGATAATATCGCTTTACATAAACCTACTGTGCAAAGTTCAACTTATGGAATATACGCGTCAACACTGGGTGTCGATGGAGACCAAACCACCAACTTCCATACTGAACAAAATGCCTGGTGGTGTGTGGATCTTATGGCTGTCTATGAAATTAAATGGCTGGTCATGTACAACATGATTGATAGTAAGTAGCATTAAAGTTCTGGTTGTAAAAAAGAAATAATGTATGTAAACGAGAACCCCGAGTACGTATGAAATTTAAGCGTCAAAATATAGCGGAATGGAGTATTTACCTTGTCTCAAAATTTCAGCTCAAAATATTGAGTCGTTTGGACGTGAACGTCAAAACTGCTTATCCGGACACGAAACCCTTTTAAGATTTCGGGTCAATATTTTCGTTGGGTGAATGACCCGGTTGTACGTGTCAAGGAGTAGGGTCGCTTGTCCAACCTCGCGGGTTTTCTCCAGGTCCTCCGGTGTCCTCCAACTGTTAAAGACCCTTACGCGCAAGCGAATTATTTAAATAAAATTGAACCATATGTTAGTCCCGGAATTACCTAGTTTGTGTCGAGTAGACGTTAAACCCTATTTCTTTCACATTATACAGTAATCATTAGTTAACAAATGTGCAACTAGTTGTAAAAGATGTCACTACTGGTGTAAAAGCATGACTAGACTAAACAGCGAAAAAACGTCATTAGATTTCAAAATCAGAGAGGCACTTTAATCAAATCATTCTAGAAAACGACTTACTTAATGGATCAAAGAAATTTTAGTGAACATTATGTTGACACATAAGGGATTAATTCATCACAATTCCAAGACATAACGAGAAGGCGTTGTCATGCTGGAAAACGTTGTTTCGATGGCGTGCGAAATTTTGTATGACGTGGGGTCTGAGAGCTTGATCGATGTAGCGCACTGCTGTGATGCCGCCTCCTCTCCCTTGGCCAAGATTTTGGAACACCAGGTCATTATGCGTGGACCTCCCCATGAGTCTCGTTTCATGACACATTGGTTAGAATAAGGTTGAAAACGTCGACGCAATATTCTGGTCCTGCCATCTGCAGTTGATACGCAATACCGACTCTCATCTGCGAACAGAACAGTTCTCTGTATCGCCAGTTCTGGTGTTGTTAGGCAAACTGTAGACTTTCACGTCGATGGTGAGTGGTGAGGATCGGTCCACGGTAAGGTCTACGGGATGGGGGGCGTAGCCACGGGATGGCTAAGCCCCCTCCCCAAAAAAAAAAATAAAAATAAAATCGAATTAGCCCCCCGAAATATTTCGCCGTCAATAATGATTTTTTAGGAGTGTTCAAATTGGTAGGAGACCCGTAGGCTCGTAGCATGGTCCACTGAGGCCTGCCTGTCATCATCACCTCCTGATCCTCTTTTCTTGATCAGCCGCGCCAGCATGAGTCGCGTTGCTACGATACCAAGTGCCCGTCTGTGTTAATCAATCATTCACGCAAATTTTAAACTGCACGGGTTATTAGGAAAGGGTAGTCCACCTCATTACGCTATAGGAAGAAGAAATAGTTCAAAATTAGCTCGAGCTCTTGATGGTACCAGAGGCTGCATAATTTATCGCCATTTTCCTGTAACCTGCCCTTTTATACCCGGGTTACGGGCTTAAAAGAGGCCCTGGTTTATTTGCTTGCCTACAAGGCGCCGGTTTGCCTACGGGCGCCTAAAATGTAGGTGCCTATTGTGCAGCCTATACTGTAAATCTATGAATAGAATAATAGAATACCTATAGTTCTCTTGAAATTTGATGCTTCAGCTGTATCAAAAGACATAAAACCCTGTCTGAGGCACTTCAATTTGAGGCCCAGGAATGCACTCAGATGCGAGGAGAGAGCACCAAATTTTCAAAATTGTTTGGGGAAGGACCCCCCTTACACCCCGCCCTGCCCCCCTCCCCCGCGGCGTTCGCGGTGGCCGTTTTGCCGGCCACATACTCAGCCCCTCTAAAAAAAAATTCCATAGCACCACCAGATTTTACAAGCTGGCTACGGGCCCAATCTACGGCAATGGATGTTCTCTCTGGTGAGACTTCGGCCCACTATATCGGTACTGATGGGTCTTCCGTGTGTTTCCACTGTCTGACGTGCTGTCTCAGATGACTGTGGAGGGATGCAGCACGTGCTGTCGCACAACTTGGCGGTTTTGTCGCCTTGTGGCAACCCTTGGTCTACCAGTTCGGGGGCGATCATCCGTGATGTTGGTGGCTGAAATAAAATGGGGCTATTTAAAAGTAAAACGGTTGTCTTATATTTCCCTCATAGCACACTGCATGGCGTATGCCGGTCTTCCCTACGGCAGTCGGATTAGAATAATTATTATTTCATGGACTGTATGTGTGTGTTAACTAGTATGTATGTGTGCGCAAGAGAGCGTCTGTACATAATTGTTTTTCTGCATTTCCGTCAATTCGTTTTCTATTGTTTTTTGGGGTTTTTTTTTTTGGGGGGGGGGGGGGTTATAAAAGTCATTTCTGGATAGCTTGGCCTATGGCTATGGTCTAATAGATAGCATTTTCTAATTCCGAAATTCGAATTCCCCCTTTGGTGTGTTTCGCGCCGAAAATGTGATTTATAAAACACTAGTAATTTATAACCATGTGATTTGTGTCGTATAAAAACTATCAAACATGTCACGAAGACAAGTCTAGTTCTTTTTATTATTGATTTTTTCTTGTAGACAATGTCCTAAAGGCTAGAATTAAAGGATTTGAGATATGGCTAGCAGCAAGCGGTGGGTGTACTCCGGCAGGTTTCATGGCATCAACACTGTGTTACAGAGATATAAGTAATACAGCACTGAATGCCTACACAATCAACAACTGTTCTGAACCAAACATACAGTTTGATGCACGTTATGTTTTTCTTAATCAACCATATAATTTTCTTCATTTGTATGAGGTTGAAATTGTTCCATGGGATTGCCAGGCCTGAGTGGGAGTCATCGCCTTAGTTAGGAATGTGCAAATGAAACAAAATAAAATATCAACCTAAACGAGAAGGTTGGAGATTTAACCTGGGAAATCAAATATAAGGAGCCAACTCGATACTCTTTATTTATTAGTTCACATGTAGACAAATAAACAATCGCTAGTCTTTGCTATAATGGGAATAACGATGCTTCAACAAGGTTAAATTAAAACTATCAACCTAAAGCGACAGAAATTTTGAACGGCACACTAGTAAGAAAATGCGTAAAAATCACTTGATCACAATTGAGTAGTCACTGATGTCTACTGCTGAGTTCATAGCTGTGTTTTTCTTTATTTAGTTTGCGTCATTCTATGTGTCTATGACTAGTCTCTGTCTACGGTTAAACGCCTTCTCACTTTTTTATACCACAGGTAGACACGCATTGAAGGGGCCCGGTGGAGAAGACGCGGTTGGTTAAGAGTTTGTCAGACTCCTTTGGGTATTTTTGCGCCCCATTTCCAATGAAATAATCATGTTGTTCTGATGCTCAACTAGTATCAAATATATATCGTGTCTGTGCTTTGTTACAAATCGATCGAACATGTTCCACACATCTCAACATTTATCAGCTTTTTGTTCAATCTATAAAAGCCTACATTCCTACAAAATGTTTTGTTTAGTCAAGTGAAACAAGAAAAGACTAAATGGAACAATAGAACAAGTGCACCTTAATATTTAAAGCACGTTAACAATATATTCATTTAAGAACAACTATGTCATTTAGGGATTAATATACTCAACGGAAAGAAATGACGATTAATTAAAATTACATCATTTTGGATTCATTTTGCCGGCCATTTTGAATTTCTACCATCAACAATTCTCGAAATTAAATTTTTGAGATTTTCTCGAAATTAAATTTTTGAAATTCTCTCGAAATTAAATTTTTGAGATTATCGCTGCCCTTTTATTACCAAATTAATGTTGTTTTTATTATTATTACTTTAAATGGTATATCACCAAATTTGTCAGTCATTTTGAAAGAAATGTCCGCCATCCAATGAAAAATACATTTTTTAATTGATTATCGTCAAATTCAATTTTTCGACCCATTTCGCTTGCAAAACCACTCTGTACATAGGTTAGAGTACCCTATAGTTCGAATAATGTCTCTAAACCATCCTGTACCCTGTAGATCGGTGTTCTCTGTAGTTCAGACAGTCTCTACACCATGATCTACTCTGTAGTCTCTAGAACATGATGTATCCTGTAGTTCAGAGAAGTGTCCCTAAACCACGTTTACACAGTAATTGGGATAAACCATAATTTTGTAGACAATAAATCATAATTTATTCATCAGATGAATAGATACAGTTGGTTTAACTTGAATGTAGATATTAATCATTCATGTCAACATCAAGGTGAATTTGTTCCATAGTCTGATTTTTAAAAGCGTATGCAAGTTAACTATCTTTAATAGCGCTTTCATCTGGTGCACCTTTTATTTCATTTTCTTTTGAATTAGGCTATATAACAATCATGTGCGCATTTTCATTCAGCTATACTTTTCATTTTAAAAATGTATGTTTTATCTCCTTTTGACGCTTTTTCGCGGAAATCTATGACATATCTACCCACACCCTGTATGTCGATGCTGCGAACTTCGAGACAACAATGTAATAGGGCATATAAATAGATAGTGCGTAGGTACTTGGGACCCAAGAAGTTTCGGAGAGCTATATCTCGTTTTCGGAGAGCTATATCTCGTATCACATGTCACTGATGAAACACATGTCACGCTAGACACCTTTTATTTAAATTACACTGATTTTAAACCGATTTTAAATGTTTTATCCATTAGTCAATTTAAAAAAAATTCTATTTTCAAAAAATTCATGATACAATTAATGATCGATGACCGAAAACTGACACACAATCCGGAATGGCTCCAGACCAAAAAATCATGGAATTTCAGGCATTTTTATTTTTCCGGCTGGAAGGCAAAAAGGTTTTATCTCCCAAATTACTATTTAAATTTTCATTTTTCATTTTACCCGTCTGCACAAAAAAATCAAATTTTTAAAAACGTATGCAAGTTAAATATATTTAATAGCGCTTTTATCTGGTGTATCTTTTATTTCATTTTCCTATGAATTAGATTGTATTATTATAACAATAATGTGCGCTTTTTGTTGCATAATAATAATAATAGTTCAGCTATACATTAAAAAATGTATGTTTTATCTCATTTTCGCGGAATTCTATGGCATATCATCTACATACCTGTCTGGGGCAGCTAACTTCGACATGAAATAGATAGTGAGTAGGTACAAATACTTGGGACTCAAGATGGCGTCTTTAATTGTACACTTGGCGTCATATTTTCATGACGTTGTATGACATTTCTGGCTTCATATTTGTCGCAACTTTACCTATATACGGTTTTGCGACTTTTGACCCTATGACGTCAGACATTGATTAATCAATCAGCGTTGACGTTTCTCGTGGTTTACCCACAGTTCCGTGCATTGCACGCCAAGAAGTCGCCGTAACAGGTGGTATCATTGGCTAATCCCTCACGCCATCCAGAACGCAGGTTATATAACAACTCTTCCAGATCCTAGTGTAATACAGACAAATAAAACGAAATTGTGAACTATAAAAAACGAAACGAAATAGGATCTGTGTTTTAATCAGATTTTGTAACATTGTTCTCGTTTTATTTTAATGCTAATGTTCTACTTGATTCCGTATGACATGTTCATCATGACACCACAAACGCTTTATAATTGTCATCTTTGAATTACTAAATTCCAGTTCAATAACATATATTGTATTATGTTCATGTCATCGGGGTTTATAAGGACACAGTATGTTGGAGAATAGCGACACAACTTTGTAATAGTATTTTTTTGTTTTTAATGCAACAGATCATATCGTTTTGATCAAACAAGGCAAGTTCATCTAACACTCCGTTTATTTATTCATCATAAAATTCAATTTCAAAAGATCGAGCTACATGCTTCATGATTCATTAACTTTAACGAAATACGATTTCATTTAAATGATTCGAAGTTTTAACTGAAGAAGTTAATATGTATACACATTCGTCGGAATGAATTTCATTTAGGGGATTGGGCTGAAAGCGTAGAGAGTCAAATTGGAGTTCCAAGTAAAGCGGGGATTGGGGGGGGGGGTGCTTATGTCGATTTTGCATTTGCAACTCAGTGCCATTAGCTCCAGTTAGTTGCAAGTGTGCTTATGTCGATCATATCGGCAACTGAGGACAACTCAGAACAACTGAATTCGACTCGCAACTGATAGCGATTATAGTTAACATAGGACTTAATTTATTCATCACGTGATCAAAAAATAGTGAATACCTTATAGATGAGATGAAAAGAAGTGGGATTTAACGTCCTACTGTACTGTTTCGACTGGGCTAATGAGGACGGGAATGCCTTAGAAGAAGCACCCCAGGGACATACTCGATCTTGCCACAATTCTTTTCATTCATTATTGTCGACATCATCGACATTTGAAAAGTTTGTGTCTTCGTTCTCTTCCATTTTGCTTATTTATAAAGTCACATGACACATGTCTCTTAACTCGTGATGTTATTTCCATGGAAACAAGTTGACGCCATTTGTAAGAACGCTCATGTCGATGGCAACAGTTCCGGCTAGTTGAAGCGAGTTGTACAAAGTTAAGCTTGGGCAATTGGCTTCAACTGACTGGAACTAGTTGATTTGAGTTCTAAGAGGCGCCCGGGTCGACCTTTTCAGTTACATTCAGTTGAAGCCAGTTGCTCTCAGATGTAAGAGCCACCCTTAAGAATTAGGGGTGGGGGTGGATGACTAAATGGTTAGCGCGTGTGCACTGTTATTGAGTCAACTGGTGTGGCTTCGAGTTTCCAGTTGTACGTGGCAAAGAGTAGGATCGTCTGTCCAACGTTGTGGGTTTTCTCCGGCTCCTCCAGTTTCTTCCCACAGCTATAGACCCCTACGCGCAAGCTTATTATTGAAATAAATTTGAACCATATGGTAGTCCCGAAATGACCTAGTGCACGAAACTCTCTGAGAAAGATACCCCACTCACTTTCGTGTGTCGTTTACCATTGCGTATGCCTCCTCCAGCTCTAAACGCTGGTTCCGCCACTACTTAAATATTATTCAATTATTCAATTGTTTTGGTCACATTGTGTACATTAATACAATACTGATGTTCGTCGATACAGGTTACACATCAACACAGACCAATACAGAGAGGGGCGTCTATAAATGTTGACGCTTTGAGAGAGAGTCACCGGGATTATCAGTTATTGAACAATTCATATATTGAGATTGTTTTATGGTGTTCCAAAAATTGGAATTGACTAATAAAGTGTTCAATTAAAGGGCTTTTTAGAGCTAATAGAAAACGAAACTTAGTCGAACATGGTCAGTCTTGGAGCAGTGTTGATTTTAGTAGCGGGTATGGTCTGGATAGTTTCACCAAACTACATACAGCTTTATACGGATAAGGTTGTTACCTTTGCTGCAACTACCACGTCACAGTCAGATAGCTCCCTAGAGTGTGCTCTAGCATGTCTACTAAATCATCCTTGTGTTTCATACGCCTACCATCCAGGAAGGGCCCAGTGCCTTCTTTACGACAGGGTTATTCACCCAGCAGACTCCACAAATGCTGATGTAGGCATCCAAACATTTACTTCTCAATTTGGTAAGTTCCACTTCCTCGTTCAGCTTGCTACCTTACACAATTATGCATTAATAATCAGTAGTTTTCTTTAACAATTCTGGACATGTTTTATCATCACTATTGCTACCGTACTTCACCGTGTCATTTTTATTTGTGACAATTTCGCATTACAGGTGACGATAATATCGCTTTACATAAACCTACTGTGCAAAGTTCAACCTTGGGAATGCGCCCGTCAACACTAGGTGTCGATGGAGACATAACGAGCTTGTTCCATACTAAACAAAATGCCTGGTGGTGTGTGGATCTTATGGCTGTCTATGAAATTAAATGGCTGGTCATGTACAACAGGGTTGATCGTAAGTAGCATTAAAGTTCTGGTTGTAAAAAAGAAATAATATATGTAAACGAGAACCCCGAGTAGGTATAAAATTTAAGCGTCAAAATATAGCGGAATGGGGTATTTACCTTGTCTCAAAATTTCAGCTCAAAATATTGAGTCGTTTGGACGTGAACGTCAAAACTGCTTATCCGGACACGAAACCCTTTTAAGATTTCGGGTCAATATTTTCGTTGGGTGAGTGACCCGGTTGTACGTGTCAAGGAGTAGGGTCGCTTGTCCAACCTCGCGGGTTTTCTCCATCTCCAGGTCCTCCGGTGTCCTCCAACTGTTAAAGACCCTTACGCGCAAGCGAATTATTTAAATAAAATTGAACCATATGTTAGTCCCGGAATTACCTAGTTTGTGTCGAGTAGACGTTAAACCCTATTTCTTTCACATTATACAGTAATCATTAGTTAACAAATGTGCAACTAGTTGTAAAAGATGTCACTACTGGTGTAAAAGCATGACTAAACTAAACAGCGAAAAAACGTCATTAGATTTCAAAATCAGAGAGGCACTTTAATCAAATCATTCTAGAAAACGACTTACTTAATGGATCAAAGAAATTTTAGTGAACATTATGTTGACACATAAGGGATTAATTCATCACAATTCCAAGACATAACGAGAAGGCGTTGTCATGCTGGAAAACGTTGCTTCGATGACGTGCGAAATTTTGTATGACGTGGAGTCTGAGAGCTTGATCGATGTAGCGCACTGCTGTGATGCCGCCTCCTCTCCCTGGGCCAAGATTTTGGAACACCAGAGGATCCACTCTCTGGTTCAGGCCGATTCCACCCCAAACCATTATGCTTGGACCTCCCCATGAGTCTCGTTCCATGACACATTGGTCAGAATAAGGCTGAACACGTCGACGCAATATTCTGGTCCTGCCATCTGCAGTTGATACGCAATACCGACTCTCATCTGCGAACAGAACAGTTCTCCATTGCCTGTATCGCCAGTTCTGGTGTTGTTAGGCAAACTGTAGACTTTCACGTCGATGGCGAGTGGTGAGGATCGGTCCACGGTAAGGTCTACGGGGTGGTGGGCGTAGCCACGGGATGGCTATGGGGTGGCTAAGCCCCCCCCCCCTCAAAAGAAAATAAAAAATAAAATCGAATTAGCCCCCCGAAATATTTCGCCGTCAGTAATGATTTTTTAGGAGTGTTCAAATTGGTAGGAGACCCGTAGGCTCGTAGCATGGTCCACTGAGGCCTGCCTTTCATCATCACCTCCTGATCCTCTTTTCTTGATCAGCCGCGCCAGCAAGAGTCGCGTTGCTACGATACCAAGTGCCCGTCTGTGTTAATCAATCATTCACGCAAATTTTAAACTGCACGGGTTATTAGGAAGGGGTTGTCGACCTCATTACACAAAAGGAAGAAGAAATAGTTCAAAATTAGCTCGAGCTCTAGATGGTACCAGAGGCTGCATAATTTATCGCCATTTTCCTGTAACCTGCCCTTTTATACCCGGGTTAAGGGCTTAAAAGAGGCCCTGGTTTATTTGCTTGCCTACAAAGCGCCGGTTTGCCTACGGGCGCCTAAAATGTAGGTGCCTATTGTGTCTAACATAAGGTGCCTATTGTGCAGCCTATACTGTAAATCTATGAATAGAATAATAAAATACCCATAGTTCACTTGAAATTTGATGCTACAGCTATATCAAAAGACAATCTCTACTACCCTCAAGATGATATCGGCGGGAGGAGTCGAAGAAGGAAATTTCAGAAAATTCAGCCATAAAACCCTGCCTGAGGCACTACAATTTGAGGCCCAGGAATGCACTCAGATGCGAGGAGAGAGCATCAAATTTTCGAAATTGTTTGGGGAAGTACCCCACTTACCCCACGCCCTGCCCCCCTCCCCCGCGGTGGCCGTTTTGTCGGCCACATACTCAGCCCCTCTAAAAAAATTCCATAGCACCACCAGATTTTACAAGCTGGCTACGGGCCCAATCTACGGCAATGGATGTTCTCTCTGGTGAGACTTCGGCGCACTATATCGGTACTGATGGGTCTTCCGTGTGTTCCCACTGTTTGACGTGCTGTCTCAGATGACTGTGGAGGGATGCTGCACGTGCTGTCGCACAACTTGGCGGTCTTGTCGCCTTGTGGTAACCCTTGGTCTACCAGTTCGGGGGCGATCATCCGTGATGTTGGTGGCTGAAATCTAATGGTCTATTTAAAAGTAAAACGGTTGTCTTATATTTCCCTCATAGCACACTGCATGGCGTATGCCGGTCTTCCTTACGGCAGTCGGATTTGAATAATTATTATTTCATGGACTGTATGTGTGTGTTAACTAGTATGTATGTGTGCGCAAGAGAGCGTCTGTACATAATTGTTTTCTGCATTTCCGTCAATTCGTATTCTATTCTATTTTCTAATTCCGAAATTCGAATTCCCTCTTTGGTGTGTTTCGCGCCGAAAATGTGATTTATAAAACACTAGTAATAATTATATTATAAGCATGTGATTTGTGTCGTATAAAAACTATCAAACATGACACGAAGACAAGTCTAGTTCTTTTTATTATTGATTTTTTCTTGTAGACAATGTCGTAAAGCCCAGAATTAAAGGATTTGAGATATGGCTAGCAGCAAGCGGTGGGTGTACTCGGGCAGGTTTCATGACATCAACACTGTGTTACAGAGATATAAGTAATACAGCACTGAATGCCTACACAATCAATAACTGCTCTGAACCAAACATACAGTTTGATGCACGTTATGTTTTTCTTAATCAACCATATAATTTTCTTCATTTATATGAGGTTGAAATTGTTCCATGGGATTGCCAGGCCTGAGTGGGAGTCATCGCCTTAGTTTGGAATGTGCAAATGAAACAAAATAAAATATCAACCAAAACGAGAAGGTTGGAGATTTAACCTGGGAAATCAAATATAAGGAGCCAACTCGATACTCTTTATTTATTAGTTCACATGTAGACAAATAAACAATCGCTAGTCTTTGTTATAATGGGAATAACGATGCTTCAACAAGGTTAAGATAAAACTATCAACCTAAAGCGACAGAAATTTTGAACGGCACACTAGTAAGAAAATGTGTAAAAATCACTTGATCACAATTGAGTAGTCACTGATGTCTACTGCTGAGTTCGTAGCTGTGTTTTTCTTTATTTAGTTTGAGTCATTCTATGTGTCTATGACTAGTCTCTGTCTACGGTTAAACGCCTTCTCACTTTTTTTTGTGCAAAACTCAAATATTTTTGATATATATTTAGCCAGGTGTGCAGCTATTTTTTTCCACGTGTTCCAAGGTTTGCCGTTGGCAAAACAAGGTTGAGAACCACTAGATTGTTTTTCAACTTAGCGGGATGTCGCGCGTGTGCAGCTATTTTTTTTCCACGTGTTCCAAGGTTTGCCGTTGGCAAAAAAAGGTTGAGAACCACTAGATTGTTTTTCAACTTAGCGGGATGTCGCGCTGACTCAGTTATTAAGACGCTGGCTCATTAGCCAGAAGATCTCGGGTTTGCTCTCGGTCTTGACCGAGAAAGTTGCTTGATATTTTCCGGCGTTGTTGCCCATTGTCAGTGACGTATGCCAGACGGTGAGCATGTCAGGGACAGTGTCTAGTCGTTCGGTTGGGATGGAAAATCGAAGTCCCGTGTAGCTTTCAGCTTTCAATTATCTAATTGATCAAATATGGCGTGATAAATTAAGATGATTGGTTACTAAGCCAAATGATGCAATAGGAAGTTTCCTACCATTAGTGATAAACATTGTATTCTTGTTTCACCTAGAATCGACTATGTTTTGGTTTATAAATATTTTATGAGTCAATCCATCACGCATTTTAATTTGGGTGCATGAGATATGTATGTGAACCCAATAATTAGTTAACGATATAATATAATCTTATTATTTAATTTTAAAAGCAACAATTCTATCAATCTTTAAACATGAGTTCCTTTGTGTGCACGCCAATGTAAACACGGTGCCTCGTTCTTTTGTGATAAATATACTTGTTCAATGTATCCATCGGTTGTATTGGATTACAGGGTAATTTGGTTAATTTATCTTATTAATTAGAGAAGAAAAAAACGTTTTTAATTTATTAACCGAAAATTGTTTTCATTACATGTTATTAGTAGACATTTAAAAACAAGACAAACCCTTTGTTTAACAAACATTTCGGTGCATATTTAAGCCCACATTTTACGTTTCAATTTGAAAACCAATTTATTGAAGCGATTATTGCATATTATCTAAGAAAGTTAAAACACAATTAATTTTTATACTATCCGTATTTACAGCTACTTGTCAACATAAATAAACCCTGCATGCGGTTCATTTCCTTTTAAAATAATACACTAAATATACCTTCCCGTATACAAATTGTGAGATTTTATGATATATGTGAACTAAGAACATATTCAAACTAATTAGTCTATCAAAAATTTGCTTCAAATACCTCTCAAAACTTTGTATTCGCGAGGAGATACCGGAATCTATAAAAAAAAAAAACTAAAAAAGTCACGTTTGTCTTCTGAGGAGGGCCCATTTTTCAGAATGTAGTTGCCATTACTTACTGCCCATTTGCAATACATATTGAACCTTAGTAAATTCTTGATTTTTTTGTGCCAATTTCTTTTTCCGCCTTTTAATTGCAGAGCCTGTTATACGTCTACACACTTGCATGCTCCCCAAACCGCCTAACCATTCAATCCAGAAATAACAACCGCTCCCTAAGTCAAGCTGGCAAACAATAAGCCGCCGGGTTGCCAGTCAGTGATACCCTGACATTGCCTAAAGGGCGTATGATTCTATTCTTTGGATGGACTAAAATGGGTCTAAAAGCACCTATTATATAACAGGAATGTATATAAAATGATTTATATTCATTGTGAAAATACGGTGGCCCATATACGACTTTTAAATATTTTGTAGTTTGGGGTTTTGTTTTTAGTTTTAGGTTTGTTTTTTTAGTTCTCACCTGGGTGAACAGGTTTTCACCTAGGTGGTAACTTTTCCACCTAGGTATGAGAACTACAAATACAAACCTAAAACTAAAAAACAAAACCCAAAACTACAAAATATTTAAAAGTCGTATATGAGCCACCGTATTTATATATTTTATTGTAATCTCTAATCAGTTATGTTCATGAAATATGTGGACATTCCAAATTTGAACGTCAGTCGTTTGCGCCTTCTTAGTCCATTTAACACGTTTTATATTATCATTGAGTCGTTTGTGAATCAGCTATTACTAATATAATTATTCCAGCATTGTCTTGTAGGATATGTTTTACTTTGTTCATTACAATGTGTATTCATAAAATATGAAATAAAACAAGCTAAACAATTTGTATTTATAAAATTTCAAATATGATATTATAATGTTGTTTTCTTTTTACAAAATCAAGCTGAATCAAATACAACATTATAACGGTGTGATACGTAACAAGCAAAACAATATATATTCATAAAATATCAAATACAACATTATAATGGTGTGATACAAACACAACCTAAACAATATTTATAAAGTGATGATGATATCCCCCGCCGAAGAGCTAAACATATATTTATAAATATCAAATATAACATTATAATTGCGTGATACATAACAAGCAAAACAATATGTATTCATAAAATATAACATTATAATGGTGTGATACAAAAACTAGCTAAAAGCTTGAATAAATTTTTACAATTTGCCTTTTCTCTACATTAATAATTCAATTCAAGTGGTGTAATAAAACAAACCTAGCTATAAGCTTTTATAAATTTTTACAGTTCGCTTCTTCTCGTTATTAATAATTCAATACAAACAACAAAAGTTTGTTAAAATGAAAGAGTTGCCTTATTGAGATGAATTAATGTCAACCTAAAAGAGAAGATTCGGGGATTTATGTTAAATAAAATAGATTTCTATGTTCTTCATTATAGTGACAATCAGGACGCCGCAGCAGTCCAAAGTCAAATATCAACCTAAAGGAGAAAGAAAACCCATCAGATTGTTATTCATATAGCTAGCTGGTTTTTATTCGTTATTTAAACCTAAGATTGTTATTCATACATCTAGCTGGTTGTTATTCGTTATGTAAACTTACGATTGTTATTCATACAGCTTGCTGGTTGTTATTCGTTATTTAAACTTAAGATTGTTATTGATGCAGCTAACTGGTTGTTATTCATACAGCTTGCTGGTTGTTATTCGTTATTTAAACGTAAGATTGTTAATCTTACAGCTAGCTGGTTGTAATTTGTTATGTAAACTTAAGATTTGCTAAGTTCACGCTACTAGGTTGAAAAACAATGTAATGAAATGGGGTTTAACATCCTACTTGTCTGTCTGATTGGGCTAATGCAGACGGACAAACGCCATACAGTTGCTACGAGGGAAATTTAGCCCGGAATGCGGCACTCATTTTGAATCTCAACTGTCAAGGGTTCTTTTACGTGCAAACGAGTGTGCTACACGGGACTTCGATTTTCCATCCCAACCGAACGACTAGACACTGTCCCTGACATGCTCACCGTCTGGCATACGTCACTGACAATGGGCAACAACGCCTGAAAATATCAAGCAACTTTCTCGGTCAATACCGAGAGCAAACCCGAGATCTTCTGGCTAATGAGCCAGCGTCTTAATAACTGAGTCAGCGCGACATCCCGCTAAGTTGAAAAACAATCTAGTGGTTCTCAACCTTTTTTTTGCCAACGGCAAACCTTGGAACACGTGGAAAAAAATAGCTGCACACCTGGCTAAATATATATCAAAAATATTTGAGTTTTGCACAAAAAAAAAGTGAGAAGGCGTTTAACCGTAGACAGAGACTAGTCATAGACACATAGAATGACTCAAACTAAATAAAGAAAAACACAGCTATGAACTCAGCAGTAGACATCAGTGACTACTCAATTGTGATCAAGTGATTTTACACATTTTCTTACTAGTGTGCCGTTCAAAATTTATGTCGCTTTAGGTTGATAGTTTTATCTTAACCTTGTTGAAGCATAGTTTTATCTTAACCTTGTTGAAGCATCGTTATTCCCATTATAACAAAGACTAGCGATTGTTTATTTGTCTACATGTGAACTAATAAATCAAGAGTATTGAGTCGGCTCCTTATATTTGATTTCCCAGGTTAAATCTCCAACCTTCTCGTTTAGGTTGATATTTTATTTTGTTTTATTTGCACATTCCTAACTAAGGCGATGACTCCCACTCAGGCCTGACAATCCCATGGAACAATTTCAACCTCATATAAATGAAGAAAATTATATGGTTGATTAAGAAAAACATAACGTGCATCAAACTGTAAGTTTTGTTCAAAGCTAAATTAGCAGAGAGACAAGGTTAGATATTCGACGTATGTGAGCAGATTAATGGGAGAGCTCGTGCTCAAGCGTGTACTGATTTCACAATATGACTGGTAACGTGACGGAATGCAACTAGAAATATAACAGTTTCAGAAAATTTTACAAATGTTGCCCCCCTGCAAATAGTACATTAGAAAATAAGTTTAGTAAATTATTTTATATGGTTTGGTTCTTTCATGTTACTGTTGGAACTGGTATTGCTGCTTACATCCATTATCAATCTACTGCTACTACATCATCTTCAGTTATGGGTATTGCAACTGACACGCTGACTCTTCCTTCTGGAACCGCTATTGGTAGCAACACCAGTGACAGTAATGACTACCAGTAATAGGCCTAGATCAGATAATGATGATTACATGCGAATCTTGAACCAATCCCAGTATTCTAATTCTGATTTGTTTTGATGGAGGGTTTCAGCGAATTCTTAGCAACCTTCTTAAAGGTTTTGCATGTAATCATCATTACTGCTACGTCATATCATTTAATTGAAGAACTAACCTGAGGTGGTGTAGGAACTTGGCTCTTTTGACACCCCATTTTCTCATTATGGACAGCATATTGTTTACATCCTTTTGGAATATTCCATTTGAGACCCAGGCTGTAGCGATGGGCAGCACATATCACCTTTCCATCTAGAATCGACTTATCAAGATCAAAAATCCCACTTCGTCAAGAAATCAGCTCCCATGCGGTTCTCACTTCACTTATTGCTATGTAATGTGCTAAGGGACGGGCCTTAATGTCTTTAGAACACTCTTTCAATCTATTAAGTCATTTCATTGCTCATATCTGGGATATGTAACACATTCTATGGCCAAAAATAAAGAAAAAACACCATTTTCTGCGGTCTCGGGCGTGGCCATCATGGATTGGATACCAATCATCATCAAAGAGACTAGTTTTGCTCAAGCGGGTTTGAAGCTGCTACCTGCGAGCGCTGGCGATTGATTTGGTGAAGAAACGCAGAAAGCTGGCTTACCCTGAATGAAATTAGTTGTCCATTTCATAGAGAATGAGAGATTACAATAGGGAAAATTCACTAACTTTGACTTATTATTTCGCATTGATTGAAGGGAGGTAACAAAGATTTTATTTTTTATATCGATAGAGTGTGTCGAGCTGTGGGTAAAACCATTTCGATATTTTGACCAACCCCCGCACCATAGAAAATAGAGCTAATTTTCGCAGGTGTATATTTTCGGTTTTAGTCGCCATTATGTTACAATTTTGCTGATCATTATTCCTAGAGAATAGATGCGACTTTATGGTCTTCACACTGGGGCACACGAAGACAACCACTAACATCACCAATCACCACCATTTCCATCCAAACCCTAGACTCGCTACAATAGGTGGCTGAAAATTGACCAAAAATGACCTGAAAAATGGCAATATTGGCCAAAAATCACCCAGAGGCTGTTTCTCAATAACGGTGAAATTTTGAGATCGGCCCTCCTGGCTGTGAAGTAGTCTTGAGGACTCCATAAAATCCCCCCGAGATGAACTTGATCTGCCGACCCCCACATCTTCTGCATGGGTTTCTCGTGGAATGACTCTTAACTGTTAGTTGACATCAGGGTCATCATATATACAAAGGTCAAGGGTCATTGAAAGGTTAAGTCACCAGATAGACGGTCAATACTCGAAACAAGTTAAACCGGAAGTAAACGAAATCGAAATTCAAAAATCGACTCACTATGAATAGTTGCAATTTGGAGTAGGTTTAAAACAAAAATAAGTTTTCGAATATCGGAACCAAATGGGCGGCTGAATATCGATTTGAAGGTTTTTGGTAAAATCCAATATGGCGGCCAAACGGCTGAAAATGTTGTTGAATAGGGTCTCTGAAAATATCTGGGGCCAACACTACCATATGTCAGTTTTGGTCTTTTGAAAACGGAAAGAACTATTCATGTTCGGGAAAAATCGGAAGGCCTCGGTAATTTCCGGAAGTTTTAATATGCCATTTTGAAGGCATCAATATATTCATTACTTCTACCAAGTTTCAACTTGATAACTCAAGCGATACGCCCTCTTGAATGTCGAAAATACTGCCGAAGAAAACTTTCGGAAATCTTTGATGCTAAAACTAATCGACCGATCTTCCGAATTTCGAAAAACTGTCAGCCAGAGCCCATGAGTTATTCGTCCAAAGAATGCAAAAATGAAAACCCGTTGAGAAATAGCCGACATATGGGCAATCGGAGATTATTATTTGTCCCATCCGTAAAACACTTCCTGTTTGTCAAAAATGGTCCAATTTATATTTAATAAATAGATCCACGGATGTCAACCACATTTACGTTGGCAGAATGTTTGTACCATGTAAAAAAAATAAATAAATACAAACATTTACAGAAACTATTAGACATATTGGCTAGAATATTATATGGATTCTGGAAAACCTTATTTATTTATTTGCATTTTGGTTTTACAGGTATTTCGAAAGCAGTCTATTTGGGGTCAGTTAAAACTGGGAGGGATCTACCGTTTTTGTGTCGAACATGCCAGGTGGAATCATGAGATTCATTACCCGATATTGACAACCCCACCACCTACTTTACCGACATTGCCAGAAACTACTTATGCAACACAATTTTAAAAATGAACAGCACCATCTACATAAAGGACAATCAGATCTAGTTAGAAGTTGCGTGAAACCACCCCTCACACCACCCAAACCGAGACCAAAAAGAGGCAAAACGCAACAAGGGAAAACTGGCACAACAAAGGACAATCAGATCTTTTTAGAAGTTGCGTGAACCCACCCCTCATTCCACCCAAACCGAGACCAAAAATAGGCAAAACACAACAAGGGAAAACTGGCACAACAAAGATTGAAATTGTGTTATTGTTTTTGGGCTTAATTAGTGAACGACATTCTAAAAAGTCCTTAGAATAACAAGTAAAAGCCCCGTTTTCAGTTATCGTTGGGATATTTGCAAACTGAAGTGAAACATTGAAAATGGCGATCGCCATGTTTAATCCCTGTTCAAGTATAATTTTGGAATCGAAGCCACGCCATTTGAATGTATAACAAACCTTGTAATCTAAAGCGCTCGTGTAAGACCATTGAACTAATAAACAACCCCTTTATTGCTAGTGCTCATTTTAGTTTAATGTTGATTATATGGTTCTACTTGATTCCGCATCACGGGCGCTTTATAACTGTCTTCCTTCAATTATTAAAATTCAATCCATTACATACACTGTGTTACGGTCATGTCATCGGGGTTTATAAGTACATAAAGTTAAGCATGGGCAACTGGCTTCAACTGACTGGAACTAGTTGAGTTCTAAAAGGCGCCCGTTCCTTTTTCAGTTACATTGAGTTGAAGCCAGATGCTCTCAGTTGTAAGAGCCACCCTTAAGAGGTGGGGGTGGGGAGGATGACTAAATGGTGAGCGCGTGTGCACTGTTATTGAGTCAACTGGTGTGGTTTCGATTTTCCGGTTGTACGTGGCAAAGAGTAGGATCGTTTGTCCAACTTTGTGGGTTTTCCGGTTTCCTCCCACTGCTATAGACTCCTACGCGCAAGCGACTTATTGAAATAAAATTGAACTATATGTTAGTCCCAAAATGACCTAGTGCAAGAAACTCTCTCTCACCCCCCCCCCCTCTCTCTCTCTCTTAAGAGTTGTGTTGTACAGTGTACAGTACTAAATCATACATTTATATTTTCCCAGGTTTCGTGATTTGTGAATTTAAGAATATTGTTATTTTACAGATTTCGAAACTCTCAACTTTCCGAGAAAGATACCCCACTCACTTTCATGTGTCGTTTACCATTGTGTATGCCTTCCCCAGCTCTAAACGCTGGTTCCGCCACTACTTAAATATTATCCAATTATTCAATTGTTTTGGTCACATTGTGTGCATTAATACAATACTGATGTTCGTCGATACAGGTTACACATCAACACAGACCAATACAGAGAGGGACGTCTATAAATGTTGACGCTTTAAGAGAGAGTCACCCGGATTATCAGTTATTGAACAATTCATATATTGAGATTGTTTCATTGTTTTATGGTGTTCCAAAAATTGGAATTGACTAATAAAGTGTTCAATTAAAGGGCTTTTTAGAGCTAATAGAAAACGAAACTTAGTCGAACATGGTCAATCTTAGAGCAGTGTTGATTTTAGTAGCGAGTATGGTCTGGATAGTTTCAACAAACTACATACAGCTTTATACGGATAAGGTTGTTACCTTTGCTGCAACTACCACGTCACAGTCAGATAGCTCCCTAGAGTGTGCTCTAGCATGTCTACTAAATCATCCTTGTGTTTCATACGCCTACCATCCAGGAAGGGCCCAGTGCCTTCTTTACGACAGGGTTATTCACCCAGCAGACTCCACAAATGCTGATGTAGGCATCCAAACATTTACTTCTCAATTTGGTAAGTTCCACGTCCTCGTTTAGCTTGCTAACTTACACAATTATGCATTAATAATCAGTAGTTTTCTTTAACAATTCTGGACAGGTTTTATCATCACTATTGCTACCGTACTTCACCGTGTCATTTTTATTTGTGACAATTTCGCATTACAGGTGACGATAATATCGCTTTACATAAACCTACTGTGCAAAGTTCATCCTTCGGAATGCGCCCGTCAACACTGGGTGTCGATGGAGACATAACGAGCTTCTTCCAAACTGAACAAAATGCCTGGTGGTGTGTGGATCTTATGGATGTCTATGAAATTAAATGGCTGGTCATGTACAACAGGATTGATTGTAAGTAGCATTAAAGTTCTGGTTGTAAAAAAGAAATAATATATGTAAACGAGAACCCCGAGTAGGTATGAAATTTAAGCGTCAAAATATAGCGGAATGGGGTATTTACCTTGTCTCAAAATTTCAGCTCAAAATATTGAGTCGTTTGGATCTGAACGTCAAAACTGCTTATCCGGACACGAAACCCTTTTAAGATTTCGGGTCAATATTTTCGTTGGGTGAATGACCCGGTTGTACGTGTCAAGGAGTAGGGTCGCTTGTCCAACCTCGCGGGTTTTCTCCAGGTCCTCCGGTGTCCTCCAACTGTTAAAGACCCTTACGCGCAAGCGAATTATTTAAATAAAATTGAACCATATGTTAGTCCCGGAATTACCTAGTTTGTGTCGAGTAGACGTTAAACCCTATTTCTTTCACATTATACAGTAATCATTAGTTAACAAATGTGAAACTAGTTGTAAAAGATGTCACTACTGGTGTAAAAGCATGACTAGACTAAACAGCGAAAAAACGTCATTAGATTTCAAAATCAGAGAGGCACTTTAATCAAATCATTCTAGAAAACGACTTACTTAATGGATCAAAGAAATTTTAGTGAACATTATGTTGACACATAAGGGATTAATTCATCACAATTCCAAGACATAACGAGAAGGCGTTGTCATGCTGGAAAACGTTGCTTCGATGACGTGCGAAATTTTGTATGACGTGGGGTCTGAGAGCTTGATCGATGTAGCGCACTGCTGTGATGCCGCCTCCTCTCCCTGGGCCAAGATTTTGGAACACCAGAGGATCCACTCTCTGGTTCAGGCCGATTCCACCCCAAACCATTATGCTTGGACCTCCCCATGAGTCTCGTTCCATGACACATTGGTCAGAATAAGGCTGAACACGTCGACGCAATATTCTGGTCCTGCCATCAGCAGTTGATACGCAATACCGACTCTCATCTGCGAACAGAACAGTTCTCCATTGCCTGTATCGCCAGTTCTGGTGTTGTTAGGCAAACTGTAGACTTTCACGTCGATGGCGAGTGGTGAGGATCGGTCCACGGTAAGGTCTACGGGGTGGGGGGCGTAGCCACGGGATGGCTATGGGGTGGCTAAGCCCCCCCCCCCAAAGAAAATAAAATCGAATTAGCCCCCCGAAATATTTCGCCGTCAATAATGATTTTTTAGGAGTGTTCAAATTGGTAGGAGACCCGTAGGCTCGTAGCATGGTCCACTGAGGCCTGCCTGTCATCATCACCTCCTGATCCTCTTTTCTTGATCAGCCGCGCCAGCATGAGTCGCGTTGCTACGATACCAAGTGCCCGTCTGTGTTAATCAATCATTCACGCAAATTTTAAACTGCACGGGTTATTAGGAAGGGGTTGTCCACCTCATTACGCTATAGGAAGAAGAAATAGTTCAAAATTAGCTCGAGCTCTTGATGGTACCAGAGGCTGCATAATTTATCGCCATTTTCCTGTAACCTGCCCTTTTATACCCGGCTTAAGGGCTTAAAAGATGCCCTTATTTATTTGCTTGCCGACAAGGCGCCGGTTTGCCTACGGGCGCCTAAAATGTAGGTGCCTATTGTGTCTAACATAAGGTGCCTATTGTGCAGCCTATACTGTAAATCTATGAATAGAATACCTATAGTTCACTTGAAATTTGATGCTACAGCTGTATCAAAAGACAATCTCTACTACCCTCAAGATGATATCGGCGGGAGGAGTCGAAGAAGGAAATTTCAGAAAATTCAGCCATAAAACCCTGTCTGAGGCACTTCAATTTGAGGCCCAGGAATGCACTCAGATGCGAGGAGAGAGCATCAAATTTTCGAAATTGTTTGTGGAAGGACCCCCCTTACCCCACGCCCTGTCCCCCTCCCCCGCGGCGTTCGTGGTGGCCGTTTTGCCGGCCACATACTCAGCCCCTCTAAAAAAATTCCATAGCACCACCAGATTTTACAAGTTGGCTACGGGCCCAATCTACGGCAATGGATGTTCTCTCTGGTGAGACTTCGGCGCACTATATCGGTACTGATGGGTCTTCCGTGTGTTCCCACTGTTTGACGTGCTGTCTCAGATGACTGTGGAGGGATGCTGCACGTGCTGTCGCACAACTTGGCGGTCTTGTCGCCTTGTGGTAACCCTTGGTCTACCAGTTCGGGGGCGATCATCCGTGATGTTGGTGGCTGAAATCTAATGGGCTATTTAAAAGTAAAACGGTTGTCTTATATTTCCCTCATAGCACACTGCATGGCGTGTGCCGGTCTTCCTTACGGCAGTCGGATTTGAATAATTATTATTTCATGGACTGTATGTGTGTGTTAACTAGTATGTATGTGTGCGCAAGAGAGCGTCTGTACATAATTGTTTTTCTACATTTCCGTCAATTCGTTTTCTATTGTTTTTCTTTTTTTTTTTTTTTATAAAAGTCATTTCTGGATAGCTTGGCCTATGGCTATGGTCTAATAGATAGCATTTTCTAATTCCGAAATTCGAATTCCCCCTTTGGTGTCTTTCGCGCCGAAAATGTGATTTATAAAACACTAGTAATAATTATATTATAAGCATGTGATTTGTGTCGTATAAAAACTATCAAACATGTCACGAAGACAAGTCTAGTTCTTTTTATTACTGATTTTTTCTTGTAGACAATAACGTAAAGCCCAGAATTAAAGGGTTTGAGATATGGCTAGCAGCAAGCGGTGGGTGTACTCAGGCAGGTTTCATGGCATCAACACTGTGTTACAGAGATATACGTAATACAGCACTGAATGCCTACACAATCAACAACTGCTCTGAAGCAAATACACAGTTTGATGCCAGATATGTTTTTCTTAATCAACCATATAATTTTCTTCATTTATATGAGGTTGAAATTGTTCCATGGGATTGCTAGGCCTGAGTGGGAGTCATCGCCTTAGTTAGGAATGTGCAAATGAAACAAAATAAAATATCAACCTAAACGAGAAGGTTGGGGATTTAACCTGGGAAATCAAATATAAGGAGCCGACTCAATACTCTTGATTTATTAGTTCACATGTAGACAAATAAACAATCGCTAGTCTTTGTTATAATGGGAATAACGATGCTTCAACAAGGTTAAGATAAAACTATCAACCTAAAGCGACAGAAATTTTGAACGGCACACTAGTAAGAAAATGCGTAAAAATCACTTGATCACAATTGAGTAGTCACTGATATAAATAATAATACATTCTTAATATAGCGCATTCTACAAACATAACATAAATATCACTAAAAATGCATGGCAAAGTCTCAACGCGCTTTACAGAGACATGGGTTATAAAAATATATATTATGATTTAAAAATACAACACCATATGGTGTTTATATAATAACGTCTAGTGAATAAAAATACTTAAAAGACAGTAAAGGTGATTTTGACTAGTAAGATATTTCGTCACATGATTCAGAGAATTGATCAGCAAGTGAAATGATGCTTGAAGAGCATGATTTTAATTGAACGTTTAAAAGTATCAATGTCATTCTCAGCGCGAATCTCAGTAGGGAGATTGTTCCATAATGAAGGTGCATAGTGCCGAAAAATCCTATTTCCGTAAATTTTATTGTTCGTTCTCTTGCGTTCTCCGATGGGATAGTCGAAAGATGGAGCCTGGTTGAATCTGGTAGATTTCGGTGGTTGTTCACTACCTTGAAAATAGTTAGTAGCACTTTAAATTCAACACGCTCAACTATGGGGAGCCAATGGAGATGGAAAAGCAATGGTGTGATATGATCAGTCTTTTTCGTTCGAGTTAACAACCTGGCTGCTGCATTATGTAAACCCTGGAGTTTCTTTGTTTGTGCAATGCTAATGTTATGATACAGAATATTACAGTAATCCAGTCTCGAAGTGATCATGGCATGCACTAGTTTCTCAGTAGTTGTCGGACTAAGAAGTCTACGGATACGCCCAATCTTGAACAGTGCATACGAAACACTACGACAAGTCTGCTGAACAAAACTTTCTAGGGAACAATCTGAATTAAACATTACACCAAGGTTTCGAAACACTACGACAAGTCTGCTGAACAAAACTTTCTAGGGAACAATCTGAATTAAACATTACACCAAGGTTTCGAACTGAATTCGAAGGTACAATAAAATCATCACCGACTCGGACGGACTCAATGTAGTGTTACCAAAACGAGATTTGAAATGAATAATTTCAGTCTTGGAATCATTTAGCACCAGTTTGTTATCAAACATCCATGATCGTATCTCATCGATACAGGCTGCAATGGCATCTAATGATACAGATGGATCCTTGCACGTAAAATACAATTGACTATCATCGGCATAGATCATAGCATCCAAACCAGGTTTAGTAATAATTTCTTCGATTGGGGCGGTATACACCGCGTTTTAATTGCATTTGGCGAGACATACTATTACCAACAATAACTGACTGACTTCTATCCGAGAGATACGACCCGAACCAGTCTATAACTGTTCCTAACAACCCAAAGCGGATCTCGAGTCTATGTAATAGCTTCACGTGATCCAGAGTGTCGAAAGCGGCACTAAGGTCAAGGAGTGAGAGTATCACATGAGACCGTGAATCTAGGGCAGTGACTACATCATTGTGCACACGGAGTAGAGCTGTCTCACAGCTATGATTAGGGCGATAAGCAGATTGACATTTAGTATATAGAGAATTTTGGCACAGATATTCATGTAAACGAGACATGACAATTTTTTCTAAGATCTTAAAAACGAATGGAAGGTTAGAAACAGGGCGGAAATTCTTAGGAATATGATCAAGTCCGACCTTTTTCAAAAGTGGACGGACATGGGCAGTTTTAAAAGAGTCTGGCACTATCCCTGTTAAAAGAGACTCGTTCACGAGTTCAGTGATAGATGGTGCTAGGCTATCAACATGCTTCTTCACCAAAGCCGTGGGCATAGGATCAAGTCCACATGTTTTAGATGGAGCTTCCATGATCAGTTTTTTTATTTCATCCACAGTAGCTGGTCTAAAAGTTGTCATGGAGGAGGGGCATGGGGCCTCATCGTCATGTTGTGATACAGAAGATGTATTAAACTTGTCACACAGTTTATCCACCTTTTCAATGAAGAATGACGATAGAAGATCCGCAGCATCTTGCTCAGTAGAGACCCCTTCAGGGATAATGTTACTTAGAGAATTCTTGTCACCAATGATCTTATTAGTGATTTGGAAGAGTTCCTTGGAGTCGGCATTTTGTATTTGACTCTGATGATAGTTCCGTTTAGTTGTCTCTACTAGGTCATTATATTTTCTTTTGGCCGTGCTTACAATGTCCTTATTGACTTCCAGGATTGGCGGAAACTGTCTTTCAGTTTTTCTCAAAACTTGTCTCGCAGCAGAAATTACAGGTGTAAACCATGGTGCTCTGGGCTTGTCGGTGACTGTCTTCGTTGTTAAAGGAGCCACTCCATCCAAAGCTGAGGTAAGGCAAGAGTCATAGTGCTCAGCCATTGTACTGGGGGGGGGGGATGGCTTATTACTACCAAGAGACTTCACAAGAGTGTCTTTTAGAACATCGTGGTCTATGTCAATCAATTTTCTGCATTGCACAGTTTTACGTAAGCATGGAGGTCGGACAATGTACAGATTGACAATAATCTCACTATGGTCGGATGGGAGTCCGCTACAGAGGCTGATAGAATTAATAAAATCATCAGACTCCCTGGTAAATAGCAAGTCCAGGGTGTGGCCTTTTTCGTGAGTGGCCCCGCGAATATGTTGGATAAGTTCGAATGATGTAACCAAGTCCATTAATTTCTGCACATCAGCACGGTCACTGGACTCGTATTGAAAATTGAAATCGCCCCCAATCAGTAAATGACCAGGTCGAGAGATTGCTACTTCCAATAGTGATCTGAAATCTTATACGAAATCATCAACAGTCCATTTATTCTTAGCTGAATAGGGGGGTCTGTAGATAACAAAAACATTAAATAGTTCACTTTTGACAGAGAAAGTCACTTCGAGGTACTGGAAGGATTGATAGTTCGCAGACCTCCTTTTTTTCGCAGCTAGGTTGGTTCTGGCTAAAAGTCCAACACCACCTCCTTTGCGAAATTTCCGTGGCTTGTGAAACAATTCATACCCTTTTAGTCCATGTAATAGTTCACCGACAGTTGGGTCAATCCCATCTTTACTCCATGTCTCAGTGACCAAGAAAAAAATCAAGCTTATTCTCGATGACCGAGGCAGTAAGAGCACCAAGTTTGTTTGTCAGTGAACGGGCATTCCACAACCCAAAGTTCATGTTAGTTTTCAAATGTTCGCAAGAGACAAATTTTACATTTGTAACACATGCTGGTCCACAACCCAAAGTTCATGTTAGTTTTCAAATGTTGGCAAGAGACAAATTTTACATTTGTAACACATGCTGGTCGGTCGACAGAAGATGTTTTGACACGAGGAAAAATATCAGTTACAACAGGAATGTTGAAAACACTTTTACCACTTCGTTGCTCAGAAAGAACAGTAGAATATGAATTAGAGGATTTGGTTATTTGGATCAAATTGGTCGCATTCACTCCTCTACCTGATTTAGTCTTTTTTGGCTTGTTTGAAACCCTTATTCTAGGTTTGATGGTGTCAAAATAGACAGGTGTAAAGTTAGAAATTAACTCAGGAAAGAAACACAACTCAGTATACACTCTATTGTTTTTACAGTTGGTAACAAAGTTCAAGGCTAAAAGTTGGTGTTTGATATAAGTGATCATGATTTAGCTCACCAGTACTCAGTTCACCAAATTTAAAACTGAAATTGTCAACATCACAAAAACCACACAGAATTTCTAAAATCCAATTTTGCAAATTAAAAGATACACCACTTAAGAAGTTATATGCCAAATTATAGTCCAATAAAACAATCACAACTTTAAAAAATCACCAATTTTCAGCAGACAAGACACAGTGCAAACCACTAGGCAGCCATCTTGTATATCTACTGCTGAGTTCATAGCTGTGTTTTTCTTTATTTAGTTTGAGTCATTCTATGTGTCTATGACTAGTCTCTGTCTACGGTTAAACGCCCTCTCACTTTTTTTTTGTGCAAAACTCAAATATTTTTGATATATATTTAGCCAGGTGTGCAGCTATTTTTTTCCACGTGTTCCAAGGTTTGCCGTTGGCAAAAAAAAGGTTCAGAACCACTAGATCGTTTTTCAACTTAGCGGGATGTCGCGCTGACTCAGTTATTAAGACGCTGGCTAATTAGCCAGAAGATCTCGGGTTTGCTCTCGGTATTGACCGGGAAAGTTGCTTGATATTTTCAGGCGTTGTTGCCCATTGTCAGTGACCTATGCCAGACGGTGAGCATGTCAGGGACAGTGTCTAGTCGTTCGGTTGGGATGGAAAATCGAAGTCCCGTGTAGCACACTCGTTTGCACGTAAAAGAACCCTTGACAGTTGAGATTCAAAATGAGTGCCGCATTCCGGGCTAAATTTCCCTCGTAGCAACTGTATGGCGTTTGTCCGTCTGCATTAGCCCAATCAGACAGACAAGTAGGATGTTAAACCCCATTTCATTACATTGTTATTCAACCTAGTAGCGTGAATTTAGCAAATCTTAAGTTTACATAACAAATAACAACCAGCTAGCTGTAAAATTAACAATCTTACGTTTAAATAACGAATAACAACCAGCAAGCTGTATGAATAACAACCAGTTAGCTGCATCAATAACAATCTTAAGTTTAAATAACGAATAACAACCAGCAAGCTGTATGAATAACAATCGTAAGTTTACATAACGAATAACAACCAGCTAGATGTATGAATAACAATCTTAGGTTTAAATAACGAATAAAAACCAGCTAGCTATATGAATAACAATCTGATGGGTTTTCTTTCTCCTTTAGGTTGATATTTGACTTTGGACTGCTGGGGCGTCCTGATTGTCACTATAATGAAGAACATAGAAATCTATTTTATTTAACATAAATCCCCGAATCTTCTCTTTTAGGTTGACATTAATTCATCTCAATAAGGCAACTCTTTCATTTTAACAAACTTTTGTTGTTTGTATTGAATTATTAATAACGAGAAGAAGCGAACTGTAAAAATTTATAAAAGCTTATAGCTAGGTTTTTTTTATTACACCATTTGAATTGAATTATTAATGTAGAGAAAAGGCAAATTGTAAAAATTTATACAAGCTTTTAGCTAGTTTTTGTATCACACCATTATAATGTTATATTTGATATTTTATGAATATATATTGTTTTGCTTGTTACGTATCACACCATTATAATGTTGTATTTGATTCAGCTTGATTTTGTAAAAAAAAAAAACAACATTATAATATTATATTTGATATTTTGTAAATACATATTGTTTACCTCCTTTTATTTCATATTTTATGAATACACATTGTAATGAACAAAGTAAAACATATCCTACAAGACAATGCTGGAATAATTATATTAGTAATAGCTGATTCACAAACGACTCAATGATAATATAAAACGTGTTAAATGAACTAAGAAGGCACAAACGACTGACGTTCAACTTTGGAATGTCCAAGTATTTCATGAACATAACTGATTAGAGATTACAAATGAAATGAAATGGGGTTTAACGTCCTACTGTTCTGCTCCTAACCTGGGCTAATAAAGACAGGAATACACCATAGAGTGTGCTATGAGGGAAATTTTGCCCGGGCAGCGGCGCTACGGCCTACTCTTATATCGAATTCCAACTGCCAAGGGATCTTTTACGTACACGCCAATGTGTACACGGGACCTCGGTTTTTCGTCCCATCCGAACGACTAGACAGCTGTCCTAAAATATATAAATACGGTGGCCCATATACGACTTTTAAATATTTTGTAGTTTTGGGTTTTGTTTTTTAGTTTTAGGTTTCTTTTTTTAGTTCTCATACCTAGGTGGAAAGGTATTAGAGATTACAAATGAAATGAAATGGGGTTTAACGTCCTACTGTTCTGCTCCTAACCTGGGCTAATGAAGACGGGAATACACCATAGAGTGTGCTATGAGGGAAATTTTGCCCGGGCAGCGGCGCTACGGCCTACTCTTATATCGAATTCCAACTGCCAAGGGATCTTTTACGTGCACGCCAATGTGTACACGGGACCTCGGTTTTTCGTCCCATCCGAACGACTAGACAGCTGTCCTAAAATATATAAATACGGTGGCCCATAACTACAAAATATTTAAAAGTCGTATATGGGCCACCGTATATAAACAATGAACATAAATCATTTTATACACATTCCTGTTATATAATATGTGCTTTTAGACCCATTTTAGTCTATACATTTTAAGATTCCAAAGAATAGAATCATACGCCAATGTCAGGGTATCACTGACTGGCAACCCGGCGGCTTATTGTTTGTCAGCTTGACTTAGGGAGTGGTTGTTATTTCTGGATCGAATGGTTAGGCATTGAAGGGTGTAGACGTATAACGAGCTCTGCAAATAAAAGGGCGGCAAAAGAAATTGGCACAAAAAAATTCAAGAATTTACTAAGGTTCAATATGTATGGTAAATGGGCAGTAATTAATGACAACTACATTCTAAAAAATGTGCCCTCCCCAGAAGACAAACATAAGTGCTAAATGCTAAAGGCCAGCTCAATTTTTCCTCATAGGTCTATACTATACTTCTGGGGGAGGGGGGGGGGTCTGAATAATATACTTGCCCCCCCCCCCCCCCAAAAAAAAAAAATTACATAGTAGGCCCTAACTCCTATTTATTTACAAAAATTATTAGGATTAGTTAAGATCCTATCTGAATAAAACCTATACATATCACGATATGGTTTACATTGCCTAAATAAAACACGGAGAGCATCATCCTGGAAACATGTTTGAAGTCATTAATATTTTGTTAATTTTTTTCTGCCACCTATCAGAGTGAATCGCATGTAGGTACCAAAAAACATTATCGCCTAAACCAAATATTTATCGCCCGCTCAGCCAGGCATGTAACCACAATGCTTTGCACGCGGTGTCTGGGCCAATCAGCAAACGAGTTGTGTAGACAGCATGGCCTCATGGTGTTTGTTTATATTTTTTAGGGGTTTTAAAAAAAGGTTATGGGTTAGGGTTGCGGAACCCCGCAATATATATTTCACGGCTACGCCTCTGATACTGTGCAATCAATAAACCTCAAAGTTCAAACGATTTCCCTTTGTTTTATACTTGTTATATTTCTAGTTTCATCCGTCACGTTACAAGTCATATTGTGAAATCAGTACACGCTTGAGCACGAGCTCTCCCACACATACGTCGGATATCTAACCTTGTCTCTCTGCTAATTTACGTTTTGTCTCACATTTTTCTATTTCATACAACAAATACCATAGTGAACAAATATTGCACAGCAGTCTATACATATATACATTTTATCCCCCACCCCCTCCTCTTCAGTCTATACTGTATCTTGTCTTTACAGCTTTCTTATCTTGTCCCATTTGCACAACGTCCACACAGGCAGTTTTTCCCCCACCCCACCACTTTTGGAACATGGATAGGCCCCGCACCAGACGTCAACTTCTTCCCACGCCCACTCAACTACCAATGGACTGGCCACAGCTATGAAACAGGTTCCAACCACGACCAGGCTTTCACCAACCACCACCAGGCTTTCGCCAACCACCACCAGACTTTCACCAACCACCACCAGGCTTCCACCGACCACCACCAGGATTCAACCAACCACCACCTGGATTCCGCTACCAGCACCAACCAAGTCGACAACCAAACCGGCACCAACCAAGTCGACAACCAAACCAGCGCCAACCACCTCCAGAGAATGCATGTGTCGTGAAAGCCTTCTTCCAGGTCCTCCAATGCCTTCACCACTTGACCATTATGGAGAGTCAGGAGAAGAGAACACCAACCAGTAGTTTCACTTGGAAGATCCAAGACCTGAATAAATTCGTAAAGCCGGCCATGAAGACGCCTACCATAGCCACTACCATTGATTTATTAAACTTGATCCTTGTCGACACACTACCGTGCCATGATAGCGGAAAAAAACTGGAGTACTTAAAGTCACATCACTTTACCAAAGATGCTGTACAAGAGTGCTCTAGCCACGCCCTGGCATGGGTCAAGAAGTCCGACGGCAAGCGACTTCAGGATAGTGTGAAGACAGAGTTCCATCGCCTACTGTCCACGGTCTCTAAAACTGTCACGCACCCTCCCCAATCACCAATGCACATTACACACAACCTTCTCCGAGACACACCAAAACGAAACACACCCAACAAGCCAAAATTATCCCCTGGAGAAGACACTTGCATTAACACTCCCTCGAAGCGTGCAGTTAGATCAGCCAGTTCGTGGGTCCTGCACCAGAGGAATTAGTGATACACGTCGGCTCAACAACAGCGAGGAAAGTGGACCAAGGATACACGAGCAGGTGCTAGATCTACTCAAGGTGACCAGATCAGATTTCCCAACAACCAAGCTCTTCGCCACACAGATCTCCACATCTTCATGACTCCGACAAGAAAATCCGATCGCCTACCAAATCATCACACGCTACAACCAATTGATCTCCCCGACACCTTCACCAAACGCCACAACATTACCAACCTTCAAGGGCAAAATAGAACTGAAAGGTAACGACGCCATCCACTTGAGCCCAGACACGGCCAGAGAGATCATCAACTTCTGGATTTAAACTAGGATTATGGAAAAGAAATCAGAAGTCGTCTTTAGGACGGACAGTTGTCAATTTGAGCAACAGACTTCTCAGTCCCCTAGAAATGAACATTCTTGATAAAGGCCTTAAATTCATCCCAGCCCCCACAATAACATCCATAGACCCCATCACCCAGGCAACCGATCGCTTCCAAAGAACACTTTCGTTGACTTATTTTTTTAGGAACAAACCCGGCAGAGGTAAACAATTATTCACAGCAAAATCCAGATGGAAACCACCTAAAAAGTCATTATCACCAGCCATCCTAAAAACTTTCGACAAAATGAATAGAGAAATATCATTCCTTCAACCACAAGCACAAAAAACAAATCTCAACCCGGCAACTAAAACAGCATTAAGCACCCTTAAAAAAGACAAAAACATAATAATTAAGAAAAGCAACAAAGGCTCGTGTTGTGCCATAATGAATCGCGCAGACTATATCTCATAGGCAGAAAAACATTTAAGTAATCCTATACATTACATTAATTTAGACCAACCCATCTTTGAGAACACCGCAACTTTAATAAACAACATCTTACATGAATTGCAAGACAAGGAATACATAACAGCAAAACAATATGATTATCTATATCTGATTGCCGACAAAGACATCTCTATACACTACCAAAAATACATAAAGATCCAGAAACAGAATGGTTTATACCTAATAAATTATCCAAGGGACGCCCAATAATATCAGACTGTGGCAGCGAATCATACAACGAATCACAATATATAGACCATTTCTTATTACACCTAGCATGCCAACACCCATCCTACCTTAAAGACACTAACGATTTCATTCACAAAATCAAATAGTTAAAGAGCAGTGATGGGATTTCAAAATAAAGGGGCATAACTCTTATTATTTAAGCAGGCGGTTTCAAACGACAATTAAAAATCACGTGTCAACAAAATATTCAAATTCGTACGTAACAAAGAAAAAATAGGTGCGCCTCGTTATCTTTCATATTAATTCTCGTAAGGTATTCAAATTTATGTCAGTAATATTCCTACAAAATTACGTGTTGTCGTAATACGATAGAATGAAGGCGTGCCGACGACTGTCGGCCCGTAATTTTGTTCAAAATCACCTAAAAAATTACCGTATTTTTCGGGGGTATAAGTCGATACTTTTTTCAGCAGAAGTCCGGCATTCGTCTTATACTACGTTTTGACGTCTATACGGGTGGAGGTAAAAAAATAAAAGACATCCCGAAAATGTTTTGGCAGTGACCGTCGCTCCCGAGTCAGTGACATCATCTGCTAAATAATAGCACTAGCACGCGCTATCGTGTAAAACAATTAACTACTTACATGTACACTTTTCCAATCGAAATATTTGTCGACATTTCTCAGCATGTTTATTCCTTTATATTTAAACATAAACCCCATTCAAAATATTATCATAAACCCGAGAATATGCCACCAAATAGAATCTTTCCTACGACGTGATAATTGTCAGGTTTACATCTCTAATAGTTTCACGTGTCTCGCGAGATTTCTACTTTAGGTTTCGATTATTGTATTATAACCACGTGTGAGTGTTTGTGTAAAACAGCTTTATTTAACGCCCGCTTTCATCGAATTGATATCGCAGACAAATTACCGGATATATTGATTTATAAGTTAACGTGCTAAAAGTCACGTTTACATATCTTGTAATTTCACGCGTCTCGCAAGATTTCTACTTTCGTTTTCGATTATTGTATTATAACCACGTGTGTTTAAATAGCTTCATTTAAACGTCCGCTTCGACCAAAGTGATATCGCAGACAAATTAACGGATATATTGATTTACAAGTTAACGGATAATACATTGATTTGGGGTGGTATATACTCTTACGATATGTGACATCTATGATTAGTTGATACATATTGTCGGCTCACATCAACGGGATTAAAATGTACGACAATGGAGAAACCACGAGGTAGACGCGTAGATTGAAAGGATTATCGCTCTTATTGGATTGATGAATAGTCCGACAAAGGGAAATCAATGACTTCTGTTTAAGATTAGATTGAGGAATTGTCCGACAAAGGATTAAGTCAGTCAATCAAAGCAGATTAAGTAGTTAATCAAGGTAGGTGTTTATTAGATGGTATGACAAGATAAATACGTTATCACTTAATTACCTAATCAATCCAGCTTATTATTAACCATAATTGGGTTGAGTGGTAGTTAGACACTCAGTAAACTATATTAATTTCGGAATTTTGAATATTATTTACCATGTCTTGATGTCCGATTGGGCATATTCACGGTCGGACAATTTTGTTCGTTTGGAAAAAAGATTCGGGCAAGTCCGGAATATACGACCAAGTATACCTCCAGTCTTCCGAAACTGCGATGGGAAAACGATTTGCCCCGAGTTATGGAAACCTCTTCATGGCGGAGTGGGAAAGGGAAGTTCTGCCGCTCTGCCCTTTAAAACCAGATTTCTATGGACGTTTTCATAGTCTGGACTTACACACTAGACGAATTTTGGACTTTTTTCAACATCCTGAACACCCATCACCCATCTGTCAAATTAACCGCAAATGTAAGTCATAACGGCATAGATTTTCTTGACACCACCGTCTTTAAAAGTAGCAACACCAACTGGAAACTAAAGTATTTTTCAAAGAAACCAATACACATCAACTATTGTTTAAGAGCTCCTTTCACCCCAAACATACCTTCTCTGGCATCATAAAATCTCAGATTCTCCGTTTTCATAGGATATGTACTCAGATGACCGACTTTGAGTCAGCAGGTACGCTGGTATTTAGCAAACTAAGAGAAAGAGGATACCCCAAAAGCTATCTACGACGTATAAAAAACAACACTCTAGCTGAAATGCCGCCAAAGAAACAAATAATATGCAATCAGCAGTTAAAACCAAAACTTGTGGTCATCCAAGATGTGAAACATGTAAAATCTTAAACATATCCGACCATTTCCATAACAAAACATTTGGCACACAATTCCCAATATTAGACCAACTTTCATGCAGTAGTTCAAACATAATTTATCTAATTTCATGCAGACAATGTGACAAGCAATACGTCTGGGAGACTCAAAATGCACTTAGGGAAAGAATTAACGGTCACAGATTAGACAGTCACCAAAAAAGACAAATCGGTCTCAACTCATTTCAAGCAACCAAATCATGACATTTCTGATCTCATTGTCATGCCAATAGAAAAGACCAAGAGCGACATTGAAACCACAGAAGAAATTAAAACGTTAAGGCTAACAAGAGAAAAATTCTGGATTGACAAATTGAAAACAACAGCCCCCCCCCCCCAGGTTTGAATATTCATACGGCTAGCGCAATATCCTCTTTTGTAGTTCCATTTAGCACAACACCAGCAAGTGCATCCAAAATCATCAGAAAACACTCTACTGATCTCCAAGAAAATCACCCGAAAATATTCACACAGAAACTTAGAATTGCATATTCTAAAAATAAAAATCTGAACGACATCCAAGTGCACAGTAAATTAGATTAAATAAGACCAGTCTCCACCCTAACCCAAAACAAACCATATATCAAATCCTATCCCTAACCGTTAGTAAATAAAATCAACTAGATATAAGAATCCCTAGTCCTAACCCGGTGATGTGGAACAAAAACGATTTTTTTAGAAAATCCCATTCGTAGCAGGAAACACACTAATGTGGCTCTCCCCCGAGAGCCTCAAATTTATTCTTTTTCTTCTTCAGAAACAAAAATACCAGAATACCAAAAGCCCCATCCAAGGAAGACCATCAGCGCCACCAACTCCAAAAAAACAGTGAAATCGCCTTTGTATATAAATCTAATGTATTGTATGTATTTTTAATTAAACTAGGAAATATCACGAACTAACTTTTCATCATCCTAGGTCAGTGCTTATGTGGAGACTTAACCTCTCCCCCAAATTCTTAAACCTAACCTACAATCTCACCAACAATCACGTGCCCTAACCTTATTTACATCTCAGCGACCATGACAAAAATTGAGTTGGCCTTAACAAACAGATTTAGCCTCTACCTGTCTCGAGAGGTCAAAAGCCATGCAGTCTGAAATGAGGAACATTCTACCCACACAGCGGCGTTTCCGCCTACTCTTCAGTACATTACAACTGTCAAGGATTCTTTTATTTGTAGTGGGTCAGGGTGTCTAAGTGGGTAGGCCGCTGGCTCGATAGCCTTGAGGTGGAGTGTTCGATCTCTGCATTGGCCGAGAAAGTTCATCAAGATTTTCCGGCGTGGTTCTCCCCTTTCAGTGATGCAGGATGGAGGGCCTGACAAGGACAGCTGTCTAGTCGTTCGGATGGGACGAAAAACCGAGGTCCAGTTTACACATTGGCGTGCACGTAAAATATCCCTTGACAGTTGGAATTCGATTGAAGAGTAGGCCGCAGTGCCGCTGCCCGGACAAAATTTCCCTCATAACATACTGCATGGCTTATGCTCGTCTTCATTAGCCCAGTCGGAGCAGAACAGTATAATAGGATGTTAAACCCCATTTCGTTTCATTTTCGAAATCTAACTGCCTTTTCGGTAAATATTTTTATTTTATTCGTTTTAAGCTTTTATTTTTACTAGGACGGAGTGGTGCAACACCTTGGTCACATCCGCCCCCTTGTTTCAGGTTTCCGAAAAATCATAATTATTATGATAAAATAATATCCTCGGAATAGAAGAATGAGTACTCGAGAAAAGGAGTAATTCGTGCCAAAATTCCCGACGTGAGTAATTCGGGAATTTTGGCACTGGAGTTTATTCCATAGTTAAAAATTCACGCTTTTTTGGCTAGTTTTAGTATTCCACAATTTAAATCTGTAGTTACGTTTTCACAGAGCCTAGTATATGTAAAATAGAGCCTTTGAATACCGATTTAAGGTAAGACACTTGGTTAAGTGGAATAATTAAGCATTTTTACTTAACTTTGAGAAAACCTTTGAATACGGACCCAGATCTAGACACAAAGCACGACTACTAGCACACGTATAGAGAATGCTATAAACCTTATGTATATCCTTGGATTTTGAATAGATGTCTTTCACGAATAAAGGACCTGCATAGTCTACTCCAATGTGAGAAAAAGCAAAGTCATCACTTAATCGAAACGATGGTAAACGAGATGTCATTTTGAACTCTTAAAATAACGGAAGTTATACTTCAAGACCGAACTTTTTGATATTAAGAGTCATTCCATGAGAAAATCGTGCAGAATCGGGAAGATGGGGGGGGGGGGTCGGCAGATCGAATTCATCTCCGGGGGATTTTATGGACTCCCCCTGACTACTTCACAACCAGAAGGGCCGATTTCAAAATTTCACCGTTATTGAGAAACAGCCTCTGGGTGATTTTTGGCCAATTTTGTCATTTTTGGTCAATTTTCAGCCATCTATTGTGGCGAGTCTAGGGTTTGGATGAAAATGGTGGTGATAAGTGATGTTAGTGGGGGTCTTCCTGTGCCCAAGTGTGAAGACCATGAAGTCGCATCTATTCTCTGGGAGAAATGATCAGCAAAATTGTAAGATATGGTGAATAAAACAGAAAATATACACCTGCGAAAATTAGCCCTATTTTCTATGATGCGGGGGAAGGTCAAAATATCGAAATGGTATTATGCACAGCTCGACTCCCGCTATCGATATAAGAAATAAAATCTCTGTCACCTCTCTTCAATCAATGCGAAATCGTAAGTCAAAGTTGGCGAATTGTCCCTATTGTTAATCTCTCATTCTCTATGAAATGGACAACTACTTTCATTCAGGGTAAGCCAGCTCTCTCCGTTTCTTCACCAAATCATTCGGCCGCGCTCACTGGTAGCAGCTTGAAACCCCCTCGAGCAAAACTTGTCTCTTTGATGAGACTTGGTATCCAATCCAAGACGGCCGTGCCCGAAAGCGCACAAAATTGCGATTTTTCCTCATGTTTGGCCATTAAATGTGGTACAAATCCATGATATGACCAAGAGAACACTTCATACGATTGATAAAATGTACTAAGGACATTAAGGCCCACCTTTTAGCACATCACATAGCAATAAGTGATGTGAGAACCGAATGGGAGCTGATTTCTTGACGAAGCTGCATTAAATGGAGTATTCCAAAAAGATGCATGCTGCCACATCTAAGGAGAAGCCATACAAAGACCGCGTTATGTCACTTGGAATCAACGTATTCCTATTGGAACAGCTAAGTGAAATAAAATACTATTGAAAATACGAGGGAAGAAAATGTGTCTTTGAAATATCGGCGGAAACCTTGTGTGTGTGCTCGACCACAATCAAATTAGCAGAAAACAGTTGTACGGTGATACCCCAGTTGACTGAGTTAAGCGATGGGCTCCAGAAATCCTCAAACCAGCTGCATTGAGTCTGATATAGCTGTTTTACTTTTACTAAAGGCCAGCTCTCTGCTTTTTTTAAACTTTGGCAGCATTAAAAAATTCTTGTTAATTGTAGAATTTTTTTCTTCTATTCTATGTATATGCCGGAAATATTATGCTGCCCATAATGAGGAAATGGGCTGTCAAGTTTCTACACCGCCTCAGGGTAGTTCCTCAAATAAAAAATATCGCATAGGGTCGAATATTCAACTTCATCATATGATTATTTTCAGAACCCAAAATGGATCTTGCTGTGCCTTTAAAAACTGGATTTGTACACGAAGGACATTTCTATCAGGGTCCACCTCTCAAAATATTCCAATCTTAATAAAATACAGATCTATATTTCGTTTTGTTTTTTTATACTTTCGATGACCTACACTACATGAAGATCTGACTGGTTGTTGCCATAGGTCACGTCAGAGGTCATCAAAAATCCCACTTCCGTCAAGAAATCAGTTCCCATTCGGTTCTCACTTCACTTATTGCTATGTAATGTGCTAAGGGACGGGCCTTAATGTCCTTGGTACACTCTTTCAATCTATTAAGTCATTTCATTGCTCATATCTGGGATATGAACCCACATTCTATGGCCAAAAATAAAGAAAAAACACAATTTTCTGCGGTCTCGGGCGTGGCCATCATGGATTGGATACCAATCATCATCAAAGAGACTAGTTTTGCTCAAGCGGGTCTCAAGCTGCTACCTGTGAGCGCGGGTGAATGATTTGGTGAAGAAACGGGGAGAGCTGGCTTACCCTGAATGAAATTAGTTGGCCATTTCATAGAGAATGAGAGATTACAATAGGGAAAATTCACCAACTTTGACTTATTATTTCGCATTGATTGAAGGGAGGTGACAAAGATTTTATTTTTTATATCGATAGAAGTGTGTCGAGCTGTGCATAAAACCATTTCGATATTTTGACCTACCCCCGCATCATAGAAAATAGAGCTAATTTTCGCAGGTGTATATTTTCGGTTTTAGTCGCCATATGTTACAATATTGCTGATCATTATTCCCAGTGAATAGATGCGACTTTATGGTCTTCACACTGGGGCACAGGAAGACCCCCACTAACATCATCAATCACCACCATTTCCATCCAAACCATAGACTCACTACAATAGGTGGCTGAAAATTGACGAAAAATGACCTGAAAATGGCAAAATTGGCCAAAAATCACCCAGAGGCTGTTTCTCAATAACGGTGAAATTTTGAGATCGGCCCTCCTGGCTGTGAAGTAGTCTTGAGGAGTCCATAAAATCCCCCCGAGATGAACTTGATCTGCCGACCCCCACCTTCCCACCCTCTGCATGGTTTTCTCGTGGAATGACTCTTAACTGTTAGTTGACGTCAGGGTCATTGAAAGGTTAAGTCACCAGATAGACGGTCAATCGTCGAAACAAGTTAAACCGGAAGTAAACGAAATCGAAATCAAAAAATCGACTCACTACGAATAGTTGCAATTTGGAGTAGGTTTACAACAAAAATAAGTTTTCGAATATCGGAACCAAATGGGCGGCTGAATATCGATTTGAAGGTTTTGGGTAAAATCCAATATGGCGGCCAAACGGCTTAAAATGTTGTTGAATAGGGTCTCTGAAAATATCTGGGGCCAACACTACCATATGTCAGTTTTGGTCTATTTTGAAAACGGAAAGAACTATTCATGTTCGGGAAAAATCGTAAGGCCTCGGTAATTTCCGGAAGTTTTAATATGCCATTTTGAAGGCATCAATATATTCATTATTTCTACCAAGTTTCAACTTGATAACTCAAGCGATACGCCCTCTTGAATGTCGAAAATACTGCCGAAGAAAACTTTCACAAATCTTTGATGCTAAAACTAATCGACCGATCTTCCAAATTTCGAAAAACTGTGAGCAAGAGCCCATAAGTTATTCGTCCAAATAATGCAAAAATGAAAACCCGTTGAGAAATAGCCGAGATATGGGCAATCGGAGATTATTATTTGTCCTATGCGTAAAACACTTCCTGTTTGTCAAAAATGACCCAATTTATATTTAATAAATAGATCCACGGATGTCAACCACATTTACGTTGGCAGAATGTTTGTACCATGTAAAAAATAAAATAAATACAAACATTTACAGGAAAACCTTATTTAAATATTTGCATTTTGGTTTTACAGGTATTTCGAAAGCAGTCTATTTTTCTCTGGTACTAGAAAGATTTGAATTGTGAAAGTGTTATTGTTTTTGGGCTTAATTAGTGAACGACATTCTAAAAAGTCCTTAGAATAACAAGTAAAAGCCCCGTTTTCAGTTATCGTTGGGATATTTGCAAACTGAAGTGAAACATTGAAAATGGCGATCGCCAAACAAAATGACAAACGTTGGGTTATCAGCCTCATCCTGTCATAATTTAAATGCAGGTTACTTACACAAACATCATGATCCATTTAACACTCTGGACAAGTAAAATAGGATAATTTACACAACAGGTAGGCCACGTCACATCACAATGTTTACCAACAAAGCAAGATGGCATCGATAACGCCAAAAAAGATTACTTCTGTGGCTTGTTTTTGTTGTTTTAAAACAAACACGAGCAGGTCAATCAGATTAGACGGTACTTCTGAAAGAATTCAGAGTAGACAAACAGAAAAAAACGTCAAATTGATGGTCACACGTGCGTTGTTTACATTGAACGTAGTAATATGAACTGGTACGGGCAAAATTATATCGTTTTACCCATTTTACGCCTCCGCGTACTATTTTCTGTACCTATTTACGCTAAATATGGAATATTTTTTATCAAGATATACTTCAAACACCTTTATTTATTTTTCTAATACTAAAAAAAAATGTTTCAGAATTTAATTTGTCGAAAGAAAAAAGTTAATATTTTGTAGTCATTAAGTCGCATCGATGTCATCCTTATCAGTGATTGTAGCGGCTAATCGAATATTCACTGCGGATCAGTGTGGTTTAATCCCTGTTCAAGTATAATTTTGGAATCGAAGCCACGCTATTTGAATGTATAACAAACCTTGTAATCTAAAGCGCTCGCGTAAGACCATTGAACTAAACAACCCCTTTATTGCTAGTGCTCATTTTAGTTTAATGTTGTTTATATGGTTCTACTTGATTCCGCATCTAGTGTTCCGGGCACTGATCACGGGCGCTTTATAACCGTCTTCCTTCAATTATTAAAATTCAATCCATTACATACACTGTGTTACGGTCATGTCATCGGGTTTTATAAGTACACAAAGTTAAGCATGGGCGACTGGCTTCAACGGACTGGAACTAGTTGAGTTCTAAAAGGCGCCCGTTCCTTTTTCAGTTACATTGAGTTGAAGCCAGTTGCTCTCAGTTGTAAGAGCCACCCTTAAGAGGTGGGGTGGGGAGGATGACTAAATGGTGAGCGCGTGCGCACTGTTATTGAGTCAACTGGTGTGGTTTCGATTTTCCGGTTGTACGTGGCAAAGATTAGGATCGTTTGTCCAACTTTGTGGGTTTTCTCCGGGTTTTCCGGTTTCCTCCCACTGCTATAGACCCCTACGCGCAAGCGACTTATTGAAATAAAATTGAACTATATGTTAGTCCCAAAATGACCTAGTGCACGAAACTCTCTCTCCCCCCCCCCCCTCTCTCTCTCTCTCTCTCTTAAGAGTTGTGTTGTACAGTGTACAGTACTAAATCATACATTTAAATTTTCCCAGGTTTCGTGATTTGTGAATTTAAGAATATTGTTATTTTACAGATTTCGAAACTCTCAACTTTCCGAGAAAGATACCCCACTCACTTTCATGTGTCGTTTACCATTGTGTATGCCTTCTCCAGCTCTAAACGCTGGTTCCGCCACTACTTAAATATTATCAAATTATTCAATTGTTTTGGTCACATTGTGTGCATTAATACAATACTGATGTTCGTCAATACAAGTTACACATCAACACAGAAAAATACAGAGAGGGACGTCTATAAATGTTGACGCTTTGAGAGAGAGTCACCGGAATTATCAGTTATTGAACAATTCAAATCTTGTGATTGATTCATTGTTTCATTGTGTGCCAAAAATTGGAATTGACTAAGAAAAGTGTTCAATTAAATGGCTTTTTAGAGCTAATAGAAAACGAAACTTAACCGAAAATGGTCAGTCTTGTAGCAGTGTTGATTTTAGTAGTGAGTATGGTCTGGATAGTTTCACCAAACTACGTACAGCTATATAAAGATAAGGTTGTTACATTTGCTGCAACTACCACGTCACAGTTAGATAGCTCCCTTTTGTGTGCTCTATCATGTCTACTAAATCATCCTTGTGTATCATACGCTTTTTATCCAGGAAGGGCCCAGTGCCTTCTTTACGACAGGGTTATTCACCCAGCAGACTCCACAACAGTTGATGTAGGCATCCAAACATTTACTTCTCAATTTGGTAAGTTCCACTTCCTCGTTCAGCTTGCTAACTTACACAATTATGCCTTAATAATCAGTAGTTTTCTTTAACAATTCTAGACAGGTTTTATCATCACTATTGCTACCGTACTTCACCGTGTCATTTTTATTTGTGACAATTTCGCATTACAGGTGACGATAATATCGCTTTACATAAACCTACTGTGCAAAGTTCAACTTATGGAATACACGCGTCAACACTGGGTGTCGACGGAGACCAAAACACCCACTTCCATACTGAAGAAAATGCCTGGTGGTGTGTGGATCTTATGGATGTTTATGAAATTAAATGGCTGGTCATGTACAACAGGATTAATTGTAAGTAGCATTAAAGTTCTTTTTGTAAAAAAGAAATAATATATGTAAACGAGAACCCCGAGTAGGTATGAAATTTAAGCGTCAAAATATAGCGGAATGAGGTATTTACCTTGTCTCAAAATTTCAGCTCAAAATATTGAGTCGTTTGGATGTGAACGTCAAAACTGCTTATCCGGACACGAAACCCTTTTAAGATTTCGGGTCAATATTTTCGTTGGGTGAATGACCCGGTTGTACGTGTCAAGGAGTAGGGTCGCTTGTCCAACCTCGCGGGTTTTTTCCAGGTCCTCCGGTGTCCTCCAACTGTTAAAGACCCTTACGCGCAAGCGAATTATTTAAATAAAATTGAACCATATGTTAGTCCCGGAATTACCTAGTTTGTGTCGAGTAGACGTTAAACCCTATTTCTTTCACATTATACAGTAATCATTAGTTAACAAATGTGAAACTAGTTGTAAAAGATGTCACTACTGGTGTAAATGCGTGACTAGACTAAACAGCGAAAAAACGTCAGTAGATTTCAAAATCAGAGAGGCACTTTAATCAAATCATTCTAGAAAACGACTTACTTAATGGATCAAAGAAATTTTAGTGAACATTATGTTGACACATAAGGGATTAATTCATCACAATTCCAAGACATAACGAGAAGGCGTTGTCATGCTGGAAAACGTTGCTTCGATGACGTGCGAAATTTTGTATGACGTGGGGTCTGAGAGCTTGATCGATGTAGCGCACTGCTGTGATGCCGCCTCCTCTCCCTGGGCCAAGATTTTGGAACACCAGAGGATCCACTCGCTGGTTCAGGCCGATTCCACCCCAAACCATTATGCTTGGACCTCCCCATGAGTCTCGTTCCATGACACATTGGTCAGAATAAGGCTGAACACGTCGACGCAATATTCGGGTCCTGCCATCTGCAGTTGATACGCAATACCGACTCTCATCTGCGAACAGAACAGTTCTCCATTGCCTGTATCGCCAGTTCTGGTGTTGTTAGGCAAAGTGTAGACTTTCACGTCGATGGCGAGTGGTGAGGATCGGTCCACGGTAAGGTCTACGGGGTGGGGGGCGTAGCCACGGGATGGCTATAGGGCGGCTAAGCCCCCCCCCCCCAAAGAAAATAAAAAATAAAATCGAATTAGCCCCCCGAAATATTTCGCCGTCAATAATGATTTTTTTAGGAGTGTTCAAATTGGTAGGACACCCGTAGGCTCGTAGCATGGTCCACTGAGGCCTGCCTGTCATCATCACCTCCTGATCCTCTTTTCTTGATCAGCCGCGCCAGCATGAGTCGCGTTGCTACGATACCAAGTGCCCGTCTGTGTTAATCAATCATTCACGCAAATTTTAAACTGCACGGGTTATTAGGAAGGGGTTGTCCAACTCATTACGCTATAGGAAGAAGAAATAGTTCAAAATTAGCTCGAGCTCTAGATGGTACCAGAGGCTGCATAATTTATCGCCATTTTCCTGTAACCTGCCCTTTTATACCCGGGTTACGGGCTTAAAAGAGGCCCTGGTTTATTTTCTTGCCTACAAAGCGCCGGTTTGCCTACGGGCGTCTAAAATGTAGGTGCCTATTGTGTCTAACATAAGGTGCCTATATTGTGCAGCCTATACTGTAAATCTATGAATAGAATAATAGAATACCTATAGTTCACTTGAAATTTGATGCTACAGCTGTATCAAAAGACAATCTCTACTACCCTCAAGATGATATCGGGGGGAGGAGTCGAAGAAGGAAATTTCAGAAAATTCAGCCATAAAACCCTGCCTGAGGCACTTCAATTTGAGGCCCAGGAATGCACTCAGATGCGAGGAGAGAGCACCAAATTTTCGAAATTGTTTTGGGAAGGACCCCCCTTACCCCACGCCCTGACCCCCTCCCCCGCGGCGTTCGCGGTGGCCGTTTTGCCGGCCACATACTCAGCCCCTCTAAAAAAAAATTCCATAGCACCACCAGATTTTACAAGCTGGCTACGGGCCCAATCTACGGCAATGGATGTTCTCTCTGGTGGGACTTCGGCGCACTATATCGGTACTGATGGGTCTTTCGTGTGTTCCCACTGTTTGACGTGCTGTCTCAGATGACTGTGGAGGGATGTTGCACGTGCTGTCGCACAACTTGGCGGTCTTGTCGCCTTGTGGTAACCCTTGGTCTACCAGTTCGGGGGCGATCATCCGTGATGTTGGTGGCTGAAATCTAATGGGGCTATTTAAAAGTAAAACGGTTGTCTTATATTTCCCTCATAGCACACTGCATGGCGTATGCCGGTCTTCCTTACGGCAGTCGGATTTGAATAATTATTATTTCATGGACTGTATGTGTGTGTTAACTAGTATGTATGTGTGTGTGTACACAAGAGAGCGTCTGTACATAATTGTTTTTCTGCATTTCCGTCAATTCGTTTTCTATTGTTTTTTGGGTTTTATTTGGGTTTTTTTTATAAAAGTCATTTCTGGATAGCTTGGCCTATGGCTATGGTCTAATAGATAGCATTTTCTAATTCCGAAATTCGAATTCCCCCTTTGGTGTGTTTCGCGTCGAAAATGTGATTTATAAAACACTAGTAATAAGTATATTATAAGCATGCGATTTGTGTCGTATAAAAACTATCAAACATGTCACGAAGACAAGTCTAGTTCTTTTTATTATTGATTTTTTCTTGTAGACAATGACGTAAAGCCCAGAATTAAAGGATTTGAGATATGGCTAGCAGCAAGCGGTGGGTGTACTCAGGCAGGTTTCATGGCATCAACACTGTGTTACAGAGATATAAGTAATACAGCACTGAATGCCTACACAATCAACAACTGCTCTGAAGCAAATACACAGTTTGATGCCAGATATGTTTTTCTTAATCAACCATATACTTATCTTCATTTAACTGAGTTTGAACTTGTTCCATGGGATTGCTAGGCCTGAATGGGAGTCATCGCCTTAGTTGGGAATGTGCAAATGAAACAAAATAAAATATCAACCTAAACACAGGGTTGGAGATTTAACCTGGGAAATCAAATATAAGGAGCCAACTCAATATTCTTTATTTATTAGTTCACCTGAAGACAAATAAACAATCGCTAGTCCTTGTTATAATGGGAATAACGATGCTTCAACAAGGTTAAACTAAAACTATCAACTTAAAGCGACAGAAATTTTGAACGGCACACTAGTAAGAAAATGCGTAAAAATCACGTGATCCCAATTGAGTAGTCACTGATATCTACTGCTGAGTTCATAGCTGTGTTTTTCTTTATTTAGTTTGAGTCATTCTATGTGTCTATGACTAGTCTCTGTCTACGGTTAAACGACTTCTCACTTTTTTGGTTTTTTTTGCAAAACTCAAATATTTTTCATATATATTTAGCCAGGTGTACCGCTATTTCTTCACGTGTTCTAAGGTGTGCCGTTGGAAAAAAAAGGTTGAGAACCACTAGATTATACAGGTCACAATTCTATGGAATACAATTACTGCTTTTTACTGAGCGACGTTTCGACTAGGCTTCTCTAGTCATTATCAAGCTATGATAAAAAATGAAAATATGACAGGACAATATATACATGTACACAACAATGCTTAGTTAATGATGACAAACCAGGGATGTAACTTAATTACGTGTACCTAATGGTAATCTGATTTAATTGTACGCTAATAAGTAATAATACCAATTAACCTAAAAAAATTGACTAATTGATTAATGGATAAGTTGTTGTGGAGTATACACAATGATTAGTGGGTTTTAATAATACAAACGTTGCAAGAAAATGAAAATTGATGAAATGTTATCAACGACCCCTTTCACTGAAATAAATACAAATGATAAAAGAATAGATTGTTGTGGAGTATTTGCAACGATTTGATGAGGTTTTGACAATGACAACATCCCAAGAAGATGAGATTTGATTGGTGTTATGACCTAAATAATTGATATGTGGATGTTGATGCGAGTGATTACACTGATATACGAAAAACCCTTAGAACAATGACTGCACAAATGATCAATAGTCCCCTGAAGGCTGACAATTTAAAATATTGAGTGGTACTTCACTGGATGTTATAGTGATGTAGAAAAGCAGGGTTAGAACTATTGAGTGCATTAAATTACAATAACCGCAGGCCTGAAAAGCAAAAATGCCTGAAAAGCAAAAATAGTTGGGAATTATTAATTATCATTTTTGCATATTATGATGGTTATTACAAACTTAAAGTTATTACTGGAATATTGATAAGTATTAAATATGATAAAAAAGAAAAAAGTAGAATTATGCTTAGCCTTGATTATGTGATAAGAATATCATACGCCCTGGGGAGGAACAATCCTTGATCTCTGTTCATCGTTGGTTTGTGTCGTCGTATTTGAATGGCTTCATGTAATCGGCGCGCTCTCTTGTTGCTTATATTCTTGCATAGTGGTTTTACGTTGGACCATTGGACTCTGTGGCGAGGGTTGGAGTTCAAATGTTCAGCTACAGCTGAGTTGTTGGTTGCTGCTTTCGACTTGTGGTCATCTATCTATTTATTTAATGGTCGCTTTGTCTCCCCGATGTATGCAATCCCACAATTGCATACTATTTGATAAACACATCCCTTTGGTTGTGGTGGTTGTGTAGGATTTTGTTTACCATTGGCTCTTAATATATCTTTAGTGCTGTAGCTTTTTGTGAAAGTTACATCTATTTCTGGTTGTTGCATTAGTAGCCGTTTGATTTGGTAGGAGACTTTGCCGTTGAAAGGAAGGAAGATTCTGACTGGGGCAGTCGGGGTTTTTGGTTTAGCTGCACTCGCCGACAGGGTCTTGTTGATGACCTGCGGTTATTGTAATTTAATGCACTCAATAGTTCTAACCCTGCTTTTCTACATCACTATAACATCACGAATAACAAACAGCTAACTGTATTAATAACAATCTTAAGTTTAAATAACGAATAACAACCAGCAAGCCGTATGAATAACAATCGTAGGTTTAAATAACGAATAACAACCAGCTAGATGTATGTATAACAATCCTAAGTTTAAATAGCGAATAAAAACCAGCTAGCTGTATGAATCTGATTTTTACACAACGAATAACAACCAGCTAGCTGTGTGAATAACAATCTTAAGTTTAAGTATCGATTAGCATCCAGCTAGCTGTATGAAAAACAATCTTAAGTTTACATAACGAATAACAAACAGCTGGCTATATGAATAACAATGTTAAGTTTATATAACGAATAACAACCAGCTAGCTGTATGAATAACAATCGTAAGTTTACATAACGAATAACAACCAGCTAGATGTATGAATAACAATCTTAGGTTTAAATAACGAATAAAAACCAGCTAGCTGTATGAATCTGATTTTTACATAACGAATAACAACCAACTAGCTATATGAATAACAATCTGATGGGGGTTTTTCTTTCTCCTTTAGGTTGATATTTGACTTTGGACTGCTGCGGCGTCCTGATTATCACCATTATGAAGAACATAGAAATCTATTTTATTTAACATAAATCCCCGAATCTTCTCTTTTAGGTTGACATTAATTCATCTCAATATGGCAACTCTTTCATTTTAACAAACTTTTGTAGTTTGTATTGAATTATTAATAACGGGAAGAAGCAAATTGTAAAAATTTATACAAGCTTTTTAGCTAGTTTTTTTTTATCACACCATTTGAATTGAATTATTAATGTAGAGATGAAGCAAACTGTAAAAATTTATACAAGTTTTTAGCTAGTTTTTGTATCACACCATTATAATGTTATATTTTATGAATACATATTGTTTTGCTTGTTATGTATCACGCAATTATAATGTAAGTATTTGATATTTATAAATATATGTTTAGCTCTTCGGGGGGGGGGGGGGGATATCATCCTCACTTTATAAATATTGTTTAGGTTGTGTTTGTATCACACCATTATAATGTTATATTTGATATTTTATGAATACATATTGTTTTGCTTGTTATGTATCACGCAATTATAATGTTATATTTGATATTTATAAATATATGTTTAGCTCTTCGGGGGGGGGGGGGGATATCATCCTCACTTTATAAATATTGTTTAGGTTGTGTTTGTATCACACCATTATAATGTTGTATTTGATATTTTATGAATATATATAATGTTGTATTTGATTCAGCTTTATTTTGTTTAAAAAAACCCATTGTAATATCATATTTGAAATTTTATAAATACAAATTGTTTACCTTGTTTTATTTCATATTTTATGAATACACATTGTAATGAACAAAGAAAAGCATATACTACAAGACAATGCTGGAATAATTATATTAGTAATAGCTGATTCACAAACGACACAATGATAATATGAAACGTGTTAAATGGACTAAGAAGGCGCAAACGACTGACGTTCAAATTTGAAATGTCCACGTATTTCATGAACATAACTGATTAGTGATTACAATAAAATATATAAACAATGAATAAAAATCATTTTATATACATTCCTGTTATATAATATGTGCTTTTAGACCCATTTTAGTCTATATATTTTAAGATTCGAAGGAATAGAACCATACGCCCTTTTAAGCAATGTCAGGGTATCACTGGCTGGCAACCCGGCGGCTTATTGTTTGCCAGGTTGACTTAGGGAGCGGTTGTTATTTTGGATCGAATGGTTAGGCGTATAACGGGCTGTGCAATTAAAAGGCGTAAAAAAATTAGCACAAAAAAGTTCAAGAATTTACTAAGGTTCAATATGTATGGTAAATGGACAGTAAGTAATGACAAATACATTCTGAAAAATGGGCCCTCCTCAAAAGACAAACATTAGTGCTAAATGATAAGGCCAGTTCAATTTTTCCTCATACGTAACGAGATGTAAACAGGACTAACACTAATCCTAAACCTAACCCTGGACCTAGCCCCAATGCTTACCTTAACCCTAACTTACAATCCCACCAACAATCACGTGCACTAACCTTATTTACATCTCAGCGACCATGACAAAAATGTAGCTGGCCTTAACAAACAGATTTAGCCTCTACCAGTCTCGAGAGTTCAAAAGCCATGCAGTCTGAAATTAGGGACATCCACACATCGGCGTTTCCGCCTACTCTTCATCAAATTCTAGTTGCCCAGGGTTCTTTTATTTGCCTCGGTGGCTAAGTGGGTAAGCCGCTGGCTCGATAGCCTGGAGGTCGAGTGTTCGATCCCTGCAATGGCACACTGTATGGCGTATGCCCGTCTTCGTTAGCCCAGTTCGCAACGGAGCAGTAGGACGTTAAGTCCCATTTCATTTCATTTGGTTTAACGTTTCGCCAACACCCCATTTCATTTCATTTGGTTTGGTTTAACGTTTCGCCTACCGGAGGGCCTGACAAGGACAGCTGTCTAGTCGTTCCGATGGGTGGAAAAACCGAGGTCTCGTGTATATATTGGCATTCATGTAAAAGATCTCTTGGCAGTTGGAATTCGATATAAGAGTAGGCCATAGTACCACTGCCTGGGCAAAATTTCCCTCATAACACACTGCATGGCTTATGCTATTCTTCATTAGCCCAGTCGGAGCAGAACAGTAGGACGTTAAACCCAATTTCATTTCATTTTCGAAATGTAACTGCCAAGGGTTCTTTCCGTTAAATATTTTTATTTTATTCGTTTTAAGCTTTTATTCTTACTAGAACCGGGTGGGCGACCCCTTGGTCACACCCGCCCCCTTGTTTCAGGTTTCTAAAAAATCATATTTATTATGATAAAATAATATCCTCGGAATAGAATCAGTCGTTGTATTTTGAGGAGAGCCAAAAAATGCTCCCCATAATCAACAAACTGAAAAAATCGCTCCCCTAAAACAGCTCTCCCAGTTTCGATAAGAAGGATTTTTTAGAAATTAAGGAGAGTGATTTAGAAATTAAGGATTAATTTTGTATGGGAAATGGCTCCGAAGATCAATAACTGTATGTAATGGGGTCATTCCTGGTTTGATAAATGATAAACCCCCAATGATTTTGTAAATGAGAGCGATTTTCAATTTTAAGCTCCCCTCGGTCGACATTCAGGTGAGCGGCAGGCGCTCGAGAGCGATCCCTCGCCTTATTAAACAATGACTGTAGAATGAGTACTTGGGAAAAGAAAAGAAGCCTTCTGTGTATAAGATAAGATATTTATTGCATTAAAATTCAATATTGGTCCATTTCCAATCTGATTAAGACACAGATAATATTTCGTTTCGTTTTTTATAGTTCAAAATTTCGTTTTACTTGTATTCGCAAAAATTGGATCTGGAATAGTTGTTATATAACAGGCGTTCTAGTTGATGTGAGGATTTAGCCAATGAAACGGTCTGTAACGGCGAGTTTCTGGCGTGCTCTGCATGGAACTGTAGGTAAACCACTAGAAACGCCAACGCCTGGTGTAATAGGGTCAAAAGTCGCTTGACGCCACCTCCCAGTACAATTTGTCAGATCTTCATGTAGTGTAGGCCATCGAAAGGATAAAAAAAATGAAACGAACTATAGATCTGTATTTTAATCAGATTGGTATATTTCAATCAATATTGATGTTGTTGTTTTGCACATTTAAATATCAGTACGCGAGTCTTGTATTCTATGGTTTCGGACACCAATTGTAATGAACAAAGACGAGCATAGTAATTGTAGTAATGGCTTATTCACAAACGACAAAATAATAATAAAAAAACGTGTTGAATGGACTAAGCAGGCGCAAACGACTGCCGTTCACGTATTTCTTCACCGAACATAACTGATTAGAAATTACAATAAAAACATTAAAAATTGAATATAAATCACTTTATATATAGCCTACATTGAAATTACATTGCTTTTAGAACCGTTTTTGTCTATTTCAAGGTTTAAAAAAATAGAGCGGTATATTTTAGTTTTTCATTCGATGCCCCGTCGATTTCCCAGAGAGATAGTTGGGTTGATATGAAGACATTACCATTAATAGTGGCTCAAAAGAGTCAATGCACTAAGCTTAAGTGTAGTTATCTCCCTTTAACTAATTAATAGGTTGATGCAATTAAAAATTTAAGATTGATTTAACAGGTTGATCTATAACGAAAGCGAATGATTGCTTGATAACACAAACTCCAGTTATTTCTCATGGTCCGATAGATCGATAGGACACAATTTCTCAAGAGGTCTATTCATCAGAATGAACAGCTGAACGAATATTTCCATCGCGACCTTCTGGAATTCGTTCGATAAGCGCAATGTTCCAGTTATGTCTCGGTACTTTATCCTCGTATACGATTACAACACCACCAACGTGTACTGATCGATTGTCCTCTTGTTTAAATGAATTTATGATGTTCACTGGGGGATCTGCCGTTTTTGTGTGGAACATTACCCGATATTGACAACACCTACTTTACCAACTATGCCAGAAGCTACTTATGCAACACAACCTTCAAAATCAACAACAATAAATGAAATGAAATGAAATGAAGTTTAACGTCCTACTGTTCTGCTCCTAACCTGGGCTAATGAAGACGGGCATACGCCATACAGTGTGCTATGAGGGAAATTTTGCCCGGACAGCGGCACTACGGCCTACTCTTATATCGAATTCCAACTGCCAAGGGATCTTTTACATACACGCCAATGTGTACACGGGACCTCCGTCCTGCGTCACTGACAAGGGAGAACCACGCCGGAAAATCTGGATGAACTTTCTCGGCCAATGCAGGGATCGAACACCCGACCTCCAGGCTAGCGAGCTAGCGTCTTACCCACTTAGCCACGTGATCCCCCATCACGGACAATAAGATCTAGACGGAAGTTGCAATTACACGTAACAATGTCATGAAACCACCCCTCCATCAACCCCACCGAGACAAAAAGGGAAAACAGGCATAACAAGGGAGTGAGTTGAAAGACTCAGAAAGGAACGAACAGAGAGACTCAAAGAACAAACTTTCTTTTAATAGTCGTAAAATATTTACACAGAAACAAAAACAGCAAATAGAAGAATATTTACAAAGAACAAACTTTTTAATAATTATAGAAATATTTACATAAAAATTTGAAAACTCGCGAAGGATTATTTTTTACATACTGTTTTGTAATTATATAAAAAAAAATAAGCTCAAGAGGAACAGCTATTTTCTTACAATTAATTGTATAAAAAAATATGCTTATGTATTTACATAGAAATAAAAAAAAAATATGTATGATAATTATTATCTAAAATATTCACATACTTTAATTTTGTTTGATATTTCTGAAGAAGTAGCGAATCAACAGTCGAGCCAATCACCAAATCCAATTCCTGTGACAGATGTGGAGTTATGCCTTCAGATGTTGAAAAGTTATGTTGTGGGAACAGACCAGAGAATTGTATTTCTTTACAGCCAGTAAATGATTCTTTTCTGTCAAAATATCCTTTGAAAGATTTCATCAAGGAAGACGGCGTGGGTAGTTGAACAGCAGTAGTTAAAACCCCTTCATTTCACTTCTTTTCAAATTACCTCGTTTACTGAAAATAGATTTTAAAAATAGTTAATTTAATTTTGAAGACTTTTGTTTAGAGCCGAGTTCTGGATCTTGTCAATGTAATCTGATTAAAACACAGATCCTATTTCGTTTCGTTTTTTATAGTTCAAAATTTCGTTTACTAGTCTTTACTACGCTTGCATCTGGAAGAGTTGTTATATAACCGCCGTTCTGGATGATGTGAATGATTAGCCAATGGAACGGTCTGTTGCGGCAAAGGTTTGGACGTGAATTGTACGGAACTCTGAGTAACCCACTAGAGCATCAACGCTGATTTGTCTGACGTCATAGGTCAAAAGCAGCTCGTATGACCTTCCACTACAACCTGTCAGATGTTCATGTAGTGTAGGCCATCGAAAGTATTAAAAAACGAAACGATCGGTATTTTAATCAGACTTTTGCCAGTGTGGTGTACCGAACCCTTGTCCTAGCAACTGGTAAGGACGAAGGCCTGAATCGAATCAGACAACACATGGCTCTTGGGAGTTTGTGATGTGGTGGCTTGGTACAGGGATAGTAATACCTTTCTTTTGTGTCCTGAAGATATGGAGATTGTTTCTGGACAGAAACGGACAGTATACTGGTTTAATCCAAGAAGACTATTATGACAAATAAATAAATTCTCACATTAAAATATTGCTCTCTTTCTTGGCTATTTCTGAAGTTGGGTCAACCTCACCTAGTGATCTTTTCCTGCATGCTTTGCCTTTATCCTCCAGGCTGAAGGGGTGGGGGGATGCTTTATGTTTGATGCCCGTTTCCACCTAGGGCGATATCGCAGACATGTGTTTCCTAATAAACCTGCCAGAGATGCGAGATCAATAATTAGTAGGCTTATTGGATATTGTTTCCTTAAATGAAGACACATGGTCTTTTGAAAGGTAGCATCCAAGGTAAAATTTCATCCAAAGGAGTTGCTCCGGTTACTAAAATGGGGTTTGTGTGGGAAACCGTAATATGGCGAGCGTGCGCAGTCTGGTCTGCGTTGTCATAAGTGCTGTGATCTGCCGAAGCTTAGGTTTGACTGGCATCTTGATCCAGGGGCCTTCACCATGTTATATAGCAAGGATAATATGAAGCCATGATGCTTGGCTCCTTTCATTGCAGTGCGAAAGCGCAGTTTGGTGCTCTCTTAAGAGTTTTTTCTGTGGTACCTGAAAGATTGAAATTGTGAAAGTGTTATTGTTTTTAGACTTAATTAGTGAACAACATTCTAAACAGTCCTTAGAATAACAAGTAAAAGACCCGTTTTCAGTTATCGTTGAGACCTTTGCAAACTGAAATGAAACATTGAAAATGATGATCGTCAAACTTGTATAAACATTAGCTCAAATGACATATTTAACTGACTAGATTGAAAGAAAGTCAACAATAAAGGAATAAAAATTAAATATTGCAAAGGCGGATTCATATAACACTATCTTATATGAGTATGAGTTTAGTAAATATATGATTTATTTACATCAGAACATAATATCACACAGTTACATAGATACGACAGGAACTAAACTACATCGGGAACTAGGCTATGACAGGAACACGTCAGGACGGTACATAACTGCCATTTAGAGTGATCGGAAACAATAATCTGGTTTTAAAATGCGCCCCCGCCCCCACTAGATCAGCCCTTGAATTGCAAAAGAATAGAAACAATATTTTGCGTCTTTAATAAATACACCATGAACAATTAATGTTTTAAAAAAAATATTTGTTTTACCATGGCAAATACTCAACTTATAATAGGTTGAATTTGGTTTTCATTGATAACATATTTCTTCCTTTTTTATTAGCAAATTACCTGTATAATAACAGTTTTGCCAATTCTTCGCGGGTCTCTATGTTCCGCTTCTCCTTCTATTCTTCCCATTCTGCTCTGTTCCCAAATTCAGAGGGTCAGACCATTGAACCACACAACCCCTATATTGCGTGTGCTCATTTTATTTTAATGTTGATTATATGGTTTTACTTGATTCCGCATCAAGTGTTCCGGGTACTAATCACAGGCGCTTTATAATTGTCATCCTTCAATTATTAAAATTCAATCCGATAACATACATTGTTTTACGGTCATATCATCGGGGTTTATAAGTGCACGGTATAGATGGATCTGTTGTTGGAGAATAACCACCAATTTGTGTAATAGTATTTTGTGTTTTTAATGCAACAGAACATACATGTATCAGTTGAGATCAAACAAGGCAAATTCACCATATGAACATTCCGTTTATTTATTTATCATAAAATTCAACTTCAGGTAATTTAACTAAATGCTTCCGTTTTAACTGAAGAAGTTTATATGTATACACATTCATCGGTACGGAATTCATTTACGGGTGGGCTGAAATGTAACAAAGTACTCTGTAACTTTCATCAAATTGAACGGTCATTTAGGTGCTTAGAACTTTATGACCTCAGCTGATTTTTAATAATATAATATATTGTTTTTTCAACTCCGTGTGAACTTCTCTTAAGGCACGAATTGGCTATGATCTAATTAAACATGTAATTAATTCAATATATCATTTACGTGCTGCACGTGATCTGTGTGCAACACTCGGCAGGGCTTCAAAGGGAACGTACTAGTAGTCAGTGACTTCAAAGGAAATACGTAGTGCAATTACAGATACCATAATCTGATAAATAAACAATACCTTATATGATGTTCCCTCTTAACCATTGTCCCTAATTGTCGTACGCTAAATAAGCAGGGGTTTGCTGACAGTTAGATAGAGAAGAGAGAAGACAACTAAAGACGACTAGACAGATCAGAGAGAGAGACCGGCGTATGGACTCATCCGAGTTCAGTCGCTGCCTTGGCAGAGGGGTTGAATGATGGATTTAATATTGTTACATGTGTTCATCTATAGTTTAAGTTCCCATATTGTTGATCTAACTGTAGATGTTTTATATACCTGATGTAGATAAATCATATATTTACTAAACTGATCTCTGTTATCACTAAGATACTTTTACGGAAAGCGTAGAGAGTCATAGTGGAGTACACTTTGCAACTCAGAGCCACTAGTTCCAGTCAATTGCAAGTGTATTTATGTCGATCATATCAGTAACTGAGGAGAACTGAATTCGGGGCGCTCATGTCGACTCGCAACTGATAGCGATTACACTTAACACGTGACTTAATTTCTTCATCTAGTCATCAACAAATTAGCAAATATCTTAGAAATGAAATGAAATGGGTTTAACGTCCCACTGTCCTGCTCCGACTGCACTAATGAAGACGGGAATACCTTAGAAGAAGTATCCCAAGGACATGGTCGGTCTTGTCACAATTCCATTCATTCATTATTGTCGACATCATCAACTTTTGAAAAGTAGGTGTCTTCGTTCTCTTCCATTTCGCTTATTTATAAAGTAACATGACACATGTCTCTTAACTCGTGATGATATTTGCATGGAAACAAGTTGACGCCACTTGTAAGAACGCTCATGTCGATGGCAACAGTTCCGGTTAGTTGAAGCGAGTTGCACAAAGTTTAGCATGGGCAACTGGCTTCACCTGACTGGAACTAGTTGCTTTGAGTTCTAAGAGGCGCCCGGCTCAACCTTTTCAGTTGCATTCAGTTGAAGCCAGTTGCTCTCAGTTGTAAGAGCCACCCTTAAGAGTTCGGGGTGGGGTGGGTTGGATGACTAAATGGTTAGCGCGCGCACTGTTATTGAGTCAGCTGGTTTGGTTTCGATTTTCCGGTTGTACGTGGCAAAACGTAGGAAATAGTACAGAAAATACAGACCACTTAGTATTACAATAAGCCAAATTGGACGTAGCCATCGAGTTGGAAAGCGTGTTCCTAATAAAACCAGGGATATCATTGTCCGATTTATTTGTTATCGTGACAGGGCCGCTGTTTTTGGCAACAAACGTAACTTAAAACCCTTCAACGAAGGACGTAGTCCTAAAATATTTGTTAACGAAGCTTTAACTCATAGACGATCACTGTTGTACAAGAAGACTAGAGATCTGTTAAAATCCGAGCACATTACTAATTGCTGGACATACCATGGTCGTATATATGTCCAATCGCTAGTTGGCGCAACATCGTTATAAACTCAGAAGTTGATCTTCAAAGTCTGATTGTTACTAATTATTACATCCCACTTCTACTCGTTGCCACTGGCAACCTTTGAAAGTACTGTTCATTTCTGATACACGGTTACTTTTATACCGTTTTAGATACCTATCAAGCAATAAGTAGCGGACGTTTAGTCCGACCCAGATCGCAATTGATAACGACGGCTTTGTATAATGTCCACGAAACGACTAGTCAAAATCAGAGTAACAAAACAAAATGGGGGGGAACTACATGGCAGTTCAAAAACATATACAATGACATTAAATTAACATAACAACATATTACAAAAATCAATTATTATACATATCAATTGGCATCTATTTCATAATTTTGTTTGATTTATATTAATATGCAAAATATATAAATTAGAATTTTGAATAATTATTTTAATTAATTGTGATGATAGAAGGCGCAGTTCTCTTGCTGGACACTTCACAGGCATTGAAAATAAGCAGGATGAAAAAAAACCGCCTAGAAAGTCATAAACTTGATTACAAATAAATTTCAATGGAAGAACCATCCGCCGATGCATACTTTCACCAGGAATGACCCACGTTTCGCATTTCCTTTTCTCTACATTTAATAATATCGCAGTCCTCTACGCCATAGACAAGTTTGTTTTGACGATGTGGTCTAAACAAACACGTGAATGTTTTACGCTCAGAGTATCATAGCAAGACGAACGTGTAAATACTACTCAGGTCGTCTCTCCACTGCGAAATCATTCTACCATGAAATGTAACGTGAGGCTCATAAAGGGATAAATAATGAAAGAGCAGAAAGTATTTGTCACTTTTCGGTTGAAACGACTCGATAATAAATACTATTTTTCACATTTTGCTTCACAATACTCGATAGAAATGTGATGTAAGTAACTTATTAGCACCTTTCCTCGGTGTATCGGTGAATATCAGGACAGTTTTGGTCGGGAGCCGCCTCGGCTCCGCCTCGGCTGGGCCCCTCGACCAAAACTGTCCTGATATTCACCGATCCGCCTCGGCTGGGCCCCTCGACCAAAACTGTCCTGATATTCACCGATACACCTCGGAAAGGGTGCTAATAACTACTACAAACAACACTCGAGATTACATACCAAGGACCCGTCAAGAAACAGTAGTCAGTCCATCAGAAGATAGAAACAGGTCAGAGGTCAACACAACCACAAATGTCAGCAAGCGAACAAATTGGATGTGTCCTAAATTCTGTCGGGCCAAATACAACCTTAAGACAACAGTCTTTGTTAGACGTCGGTCTGTTTCCAGCCACTTCCACTCCAAAATCTACCGTCAACGATACTTAATTATGTCTTTAAGAAAATTCCAAGTTACCACATAATAGATTATAATAATATATAAAATATCCTTCGGATAAATTGTGAAAAATAACGCTTTTCATAGTTTGTTTATATGTAATCTGTCCAGTAATTTCAACCCTATTGTATGGAATTGACAGCATAGAAAACTCATTCATTATTTTTAAAACTGTTCACTCGTTTTTTGAAATCACCAGACGATTCGAGGGACAATTATAACCATTCATTGTAAATATATTTTCACTTGTACATTATTTGCCTATTACTAAACTGTAAATCCATTCCAGAGACAACTATAACACACTCACTGTAAAATAACTGCACTTGTACATTGTATGTGTCTTTATGTAAATACATGTATCTATATCTGACAGGGAGAAGGGTTTAATATAGGCTATGCCTGTTCCCCAATCCCTATTCAGATAGAAATCTGAATAAAAATATTGCTTATAAAAAGAAAAAATTCAATAACAATTTAACTGCTGTATGGCCTTTCATAAATATCCACAAACTGCGTTTTTGCCGTCTTTCGAAACGTGTATATCAAATATCTTGACCATATTGTGTATTACTAATTTTTAATTTAATCACATTTACTTCAAATTAGTTGAAAACGCATAACAACAATATTTTAGCATTACTTTCCAAATGGATTTAGTATAATACAAAAAATATATATATTTATTCAATATGGTCATGGTACTAACTCGGGATTCTTTGAAGCTATTAATGTAACGAAAATGTTCTCGACACAAACAACCAAGCAGAAACCCCACTAAAGCATATGAAGTACTACATAAGACGTATAATGGATAAGAAAAGTCAAGAAAAGTCAATAAAATGAAACTATGACCATATCATAATTGTATTACATGCAGATATTCATTATATTTATATGATGGTTTTTATATTATCGCTTAAGACTAGATGCCATATACGTACTGTTTAAAAGGAACAATAAAGATATGTGGTTATGTACTATATATTTACTTTAATATTACAATTAGTATGTATAAACCCAATAGAACTTTCTGTCATATCAACTGCCTACTTTTTATAATATAAAATATACATAATTTCTGAAGGAAAAAAAAAAGGGAAATAATAATGGAATAAAATCCTCTCTAAGGATTCTGTCATCAGTATCGGACACTCCATGTGTCATGCTAATGTAACAAACCATTGTAAATATAATTCTGTTGTTAACCAGCTCATGTATATATGTTCGAATATTTCAAATAATTACTTTGTGTGTGGAAATGTTATCACTTATAAATTATACAAACTATGTAATGTGTCGAAATGTCCCGTCCTAGCCATGTTCATAGTGTCCGATACACACGATTAAAGTGTATCATTACATTATAAATCAACAGGACAATCTGACACATGTCATAGCATACCAGGTAAATATCTTAACATATATATATGTAATATATCTTTACTTCTAATTAAGACATCATTATTAAGGGGGTGTATTGAATTAAACCCAGGACCAGACGGAAAACGAATCGTCTCAAAAAAAATATCGATTGTTCATAACAATGTATGTAGTATATTATCGAAAATATCAACAATTGAAGCATGAAATGAAATGAAATGAAATGTTGTTTAATGGCACGTCAGCTCCAACCGGGCTATATTGCGCCAAACATATGGTGGATCTAACGAGACAAATTAAAACAATATCACATAATTAAATTTATATATGTAAATAAAAACAAATATCACAGAAAATATATAATTAAAAAAAAAATAAATATAACAAATCTTTTACATATATATAAATATTTAAAACGATATACATGATTAAATATATACAATTAAAATTGAGAATAAAAGTTTGTCTCTTTTAAAAATGTTAGCACTTTGTCATATAACTCCGGTTGAGCAAATAGCTGACGTAATGACTGGCAACGGTAGTATTTAGATCTAATAAACTTGAGATGTTTGCACTCAATCAAGATGTGTTTCACTGTCAAAGGAACATGACAGTGAAACAATTGAAGCAGAATTAAGTAATTATGGTATAACTGAGTCACACCTGGATCATTCTATTTCTGATTCCAGAGTATGCCTACCAGGTTATCACACTCCTGTACGGTTAGATCGAAGGTGGTGGTATAATATTTATAAAAAGTAACCTTTCTTTTCATGTAAGAAATGACCTGCACCATAACGATTTAGAAATAATTTGTGTCAGTATTAGTAATTCTAAGAGTACGTTTCAACTAGGAGTTCTATATCGTCCACCAAGCACGCCAATTTCCTTTTGGGATTCATTTTATGATATAGTAAGTAAAACCTTAGACAGCGGTAACCCCCCCCCCCCCCCTTGGTAATAACAGGGGATTTTAATATTAATGTTTTATCTAATTCCGGTAATGCCAAAAAACTATCCGTATTATTACAACGCTTTGATCTAGTAAATCTCATATATGAACCAACTTACTTTACAACTCATCCAGGAATATGCATAGATTGTTTATTACAAATAAAAGGTATCTTATTTCTAATTATACAGTATTGCATTCAATATGTAGTACTCATTCGTTAATAACTGTAGAAATTAACTTTAACACCTATAAACAATTATCATATAAATGGAAAATCAGAAATAATAAACAGGCTGATTTTGAAGCCTTATGTATTCTCTTAAACAAATAGAATGGTTAATAATGTTTTTTAAAAGTTAGGATATAAAAAAATTATATAATGAGTTCAAAAATGTCCTTGACGAACACACATCAATATTCATTCCCACATAAGTAGTCACAATTGGACCCAATGATAAACCTTTATGAAAAACAGCATTCGTCTAAAAATTCGACAAAGAAATCGAGCACATAAGCGTGCCAAAAAGTCAAATAACCAAAACCATTGGTTAAAGTTCCGTAAAATTAGAAATGAGGTAATTTCACTCATAAAGCGAAAGATGATTTTACATCTAAAATCACTAATAAAATAATCATAAAGTCACATCAAATCAGTGGTGGAAATTAGTAAAATCAGTTGTGAAAATGGATAACGTGAACAGTAATAATCAAACCCCAATGATCCTCAATTACCAGAAAATTATCGCCCCATTTCATTAACGTGTACAATTTGTAAGATTTTTGAAAAAATTATCCTAAAACACCTGTACAACTTTATTAAAAAATATGATTTATTATCTGAACATCAGTCAGGATTTCAAAGAAATGATTCAACAATTAACCAACTTCTTGAAATATATAATATAATCATAAGTAATCTAGAACAAGGGAAAGAGCTTAGTTTTGTATTCTGTGATATTTCTAACGCGTTTGATAAAGTCTGGCACATGGGAATTATATATAAGCTACGAAAGTATGGTATTAGTCTAAATTTATGTGATTGGATATACAATTATTTAACAGACCGCAAACAATGTGTTGTCCTTGAAGGCTTTCAATCACCTTATTTGTCAGTTGAATCCGGGGTTCCCCAGGGATCAATACTCTCGTCCTTTTCTATTCTTAATCTACATAAATGATATTTCAGATAATCTAAATAACAATGTACGATTATTTGCTGACGATACGTACCTATTTGCAATTATAAATGATAACCCATTAGAAACTGCTAATTCCATCAAATAAAATTAAAAACTTAATATTCACACGTAAAAAAAACTAATCACCCTAATCTTATGTTTGAAAATAAAATTATTGATAAAGTAACCTCACACTGAGAAAGTTCATCCAGATTTTCCGGCGTGATTTCCGCTTGTCAGTGATGCAGGACGGAGGGCCTGACAAGGACAGCTGTCTAGTCATTCGGATGAGACGAAAAACCGAGGTCCCGTGTACACATTGGCGTGCACGTAAAAGATCCATTGACAGTTGGAATTCGATATAAGAGTAGGCCGTAGTGCCGCTGTCCGGGCAAAATTTCCCTCATAACACACTGTATGGCGTATGCCCGTCTTCATTAGCCCAGTTCGGAGCAAAACAGTAGGACGTTAAACCCCATTTCATTTCATTTCATTTCCACCTGGGGCTAACTTTTCATTTAAACGGAACATGGGCAGAACATATTTCTAAAATGCACAAAAAAGCCTGCAATAGACTCAGCATACTACGCCAATTAAAATTTAAATTAAATAGGTCTACGTTATGTACGATATTTACGTCATTTATACGCCCTCTTATGGAGTATGGGGATAGTATATGGGATAATTGTAGTACTAAAGATTCGGAATTACTTGAGAATATCCAACTACCCACATAACAATATGATGTTAATTTTACGTTACATTTACGTAAAAATGGTCAGTCAGTTTACCATCATTTTGCTCATCTTTTTAACGATAATTTTACGTCAGGAAATGACGTTAATCTAACGTAAACTTTACGTCATTTTTACGTTATATTTACGTCATTTTCTGACGTAAATCTAACGTAAACTTTACGTCATTTTCTGACGTAAATCTAACGTAAAATTTGCGTAAAGTTTACGTCATTTTCGTTAGATTTACGTCAGAAAATGACGTAAACTTTACGTTAGATTTACGTCAGAAAATGATGTAAATATAACGTAAAAATGACGTAAACTTTACGCTAGATTAACGTCATTTCCTGACGTTAAATTGTCGTTAAAAGGATGAGCAAAATGATGGATATCTAACCGATCATTATACCGTAAATCTAACATTAAATTAACATCATTTACGGATGCAATTCTAAAGTCAAATTTTGATGAGCATTAAAACCTTCAAAATTATTCATTATTTGCGGCAGTAAATGGGAAGTACATTCAACCAATAATCAAATTTTCCTGACCCGTGGGTGAGGCTAAAAGTTGAGTGGTCCAACGTGTGCGCTTTAGATCATAAGGTCTGTCATTGAGTCAAGTGGTTTGTTTCCACACCCAACTTTAACATGGGTTTTCTCTGGGTCCTCCTACTACTAAAGATTCCTGGTGCGGATGAATTATTCAACTTGAATTGAATCACTTAGTCCCAAAGGACAGTTTATGTCTATTGGATGTTTTACCCCATTGCTCTCTATCTACCCATAACCAGTCAGAATTCTAAATGTATTGCACAGAAAAGTTAAAAATCTAGCAGAATTATATGACAAAATATACTACAAGTATGTATACATATACTTTATTTAAAAGACAAAAATATAATGTTATAAAATACAAAATACACATTTAAATATTAACAGTTTTTATCCACAGCTGTTTGAGAAATGAAGACGGGCATATGCCACACAGTGTGCAGAGCTATGGCGTACTCTTATATAAAATTCCAACTGCCAAGGGATCTTTCACACACACACACACACTTGAGTTTACACTGTACCTTGGTTTTTTTGTCCCTTCCGTATGACTAGTCAGTCATCCATGTCAGGTCCTCTGTCCGGCATCACTGACACGGGAAAATGTTCAAGAAAAAGGTCTACATTAGCGCTATGAAAGTGTTGATATGCATATAAGAAAGAAAAAACTGGGATATTGACCAAATTGGGCCAAAACCTATAGCCTCTATCTTATTTGCTCAAGGTATTGATGGAATAGAAGTTAACTTTGGAATGAGTGAAATGAAATGGGTTTAATGTCCTATTCCGACAGGGCTAATGACATGGAAATATGCTATACAGTGTCCTATTATGGAATTTTATCCAGACAGCGGCGCTAAAGCCTACTCTTATATCGAATTCAAACTGCCAAGGGATCTTTCACGTGCACACCAATGTGTGCACAGGACCTCGATCATTCGTACCATCCAAACGACTAGACTAGGGAGAATTAACCAAGGAAAGCAAAGTCCTGAAAAGCTGTATATTGATAATGCTTGTCCTCTCACAATCGGAATGATTCACATTTCACACCCAGTGTACGGACAAACAGGGCCAAAATTGATATGTGGGTGTATAAACAAAGATATATACTACACCAATATTACATGTGTTGCAGAATTGGTTTAACACATTTCAAATATAATTGTAACACGGATATTTGCAATGGTTGATCCATGACAAAAGATTTGAAATATTTTGAAGAGACGCAAAAGGTTACGCCATACAGTGTGCTATGAGGGAAATTTTGCCCGGGCAGCAGCGCTATGGCCTACTCTTGTATCGAACTCCAACTGCCAGGGGATCTTTTATGTGCACGCCAATGTGTACACTGGACCTTGTTTTTTTTTTTGTCCCATCCAAACGACTAGACAGCTGTCTTCGTCAGGCCCTCCGTCCTGCATCACTGACAATGGGAAACCACACCGGAAAATCAGGATGAACTTTCTCGGCCAATGCAGGGATCGAACACCCGACCTCAAGGATAGCGAGTCAGCGTCTTACCCACTTAGCCACATGATCCCCCCTTGGCCTCTGTACATGTAGAGATGAATTTTGAGCTACCTTTATATATATATTTCTATTTTTAAAACCCGCGACAAGTATATTTATATCAAGGATGTAACCCTCTATCAGTTAACCCGTCACGGATTGGTTGCATTGGTGAACCGGTTCAAAATATTCGTTTCATATCATACCTGACCTTCAAATCCAGGAATTGTAGCCACAACGGGGATCACGTTGGTTAAGTCGGTAAGACACTGGCTATCTAGTCTGGAGGTCGGGTGTTCGATCCCTGCATTGGCCGAGAAAGTTACTCCAGATTTTCGGGCGTGGTTCTCCCTTGTCAGTGATGCAGGACAGAGGGCTAGACAAGACAGCTGTCTAGTCATTAAAATGGGACAAAAAAATGAGGTCCCATGTACACATTGGCGTGCACGTACAAGAGCCCTTGAAGTTAGAATTCGATATAAGAGAAGGCCGTAGTGCCACTGTCCGGGCAAAATTTCCCACATAGCACACTGTATGGCGTATGCCCATCTTCATTAGCCCAGTTCAGAGCAAAACAGTAGGACGTTAAACTTTCATTTCACTAGCCACAGCTCTGTTTTCTTTCAACAAAGGGGGGGGGGTGGTGGATGGCTGAATGGTTAGCGTGCGCGCGCTGTATCATAAAGTCTGTCATTGAGTCGAATGGCGTGGTTTCGAAACCCCGGTTGTACGTGGCAAGGAGTAGGGTCGCCTGTCCAACCTCGTGGGTTTTCTCCGGGTCCTTCGGTTTCCTCCCACTGCTAAAGACCCCTACGTGCAAGCGAATTATGTAAATAAAAAATTAAACCATATGTTAGTCCCGAAATGACCTAGTTTGTGTCGAGTGGACGGTAAACCCCATTTCTCTCTCTCTCTCTTTCACCAAAGGGGGAGATCAAGTGGCTAAGTGGGTAAGACGCTGGCTCGCTAGCCTGGAGATCGGGTGTTCGATCCCTGTATTGGCCGAGAAAGTTCATCCTGATTTTCCGGCGTGGTTTCCCTTGTCAGTGATGCAGGACGGAGGAACTGACAGACGGACAGCTGTCTAGTCGTTATGGGACGAAAAACGGAGGTCCCGTGTAGACATTGGCATGCACGTAAAAGATCCCTTGGCAGTTGGAATTCGATATAAGAGTAGGCCGTAGCCCCGCTGCCCAGGCAAAATTTCCCTCATAGTACACTGTATGGCATATGCTCGTCTTCATTAGCCCAGGTTAGGAGCAGAATAGTAGGATGTTAAACCCCATTTCATTTCATTTCATTTCTTTCACCAAAGACCACATAAATACTTCATTTAGCACTTGTCATTTGAAACAGTTATAGCCTATGTCTTGTCTGGAAGAGGGGGCATCATCACATTACCATACAGGGTATAAGTCGATGTTGAGTATAAGTCAAATTGCCAAATTTTACATTTTTCCAACCTACTTCCATAATTAAGTAGAGGCGGTATATAAAACTAATGTTTTTCAACTCCATGAGTTTCGGGACTGTTATCCTAGTCTAATACCGTGCCGGTGTACGCCGAAGAAAAGTTGGGCCATATAAATAATGAGGGTCTGGGACAGTTGTCAATAACACTTGCATTTATAAACAAACATGAATCGTGATGACGAATTAGGATTCAATAAAAAAAACAACATAGATATGGCCCATGAAGAGAGAAATTTTACAATAAAAAAAATTAAGAGTGTTGGATATTGAACTGACAATGCAATCAAATGGATTTTCGGAAATGGCATTCTTATATAAATTTCATGGGCGTCAACATCTTGTTTTAGGACTAGTTACCTCCCTTAGACTTTGTTTATGATAATGTAAAAGACCGGATAATCTAGCCTATGACCGATTATTCTCAAATGTTGACAACGCAACCACACTAATATTCGTAGAATATAGAATATTTTTTTCTAGATGATAGAGACTAATAATATGCCAACATTGAAATGTGTGCATAAATATGGTATATACTTAACTACACCAATATTATACCTATGTCATAGAATTTGTTACACACATTACAAATATAATCTTAATAGAGATCTTTGCTATGGTTGATCTATCAATAAAAATTGGAAGATTTGTAAGGAACGCAAAAGTTTATTGTTTACTGGCTGCAGCAGGGAGCAATAACAGGAACACAGATGATTTTCAACTCACTGATACAACTCAGTTTAGACTTTAAGCCAAAGAGCTGTTATATAATACTGTGACAGGATATCTGCTCTAAACTAACTAGTCATCAAAGAATTGACTGTCAAAAGTTCAGACAGAAAGTATTTTAGGCCTACCATGCTTGTAAAGCTTTGGCCTACATTCTGATGATATTTGTGCTACCATAGATACATATATATTTATATCATTACATTATGTGACAAGTAGTAGTGTTTGGCAAGTAGTAGTGTTGTCTATCTTTCATTATAAAGCCCATATAAATCTTTTTAGAACTTCTTTGTCATTACTGCCACCAAGGGTGCTCAAATATACATGTAGGACCTGTAAAAAAAAAAAAATAAATAAAAAGCAACTTTATACTCCCAAAAAAAAACGTAATTGGGTTAAACGGCCTACTGTTCAGCTCCAACTGGGCTGACAGCCAACCTACTGTGGATCTGTAATGAAATGGGGTTCAACATCATACTGTGCTGCTCAAACAGGGCTAAAGAAGTTGGACAAATGCTTGAAAGTGTGCTGTGATGGAAATTTTGACTGGCCGTGTGTACAAAAGAGCTTGGTTTTTTGTCCTATCCGAACAACTGTACATTAGCCCTTACCAGCCCCTCTGTCTTGCACCAGTTAAACGAGGAACCATGCCAGAAAATCCTGATGAACTTTCTTGGCCACCACAAGAAAAAATAAGCTGGGGAGTAGGACTGAAACCTTTATGTACAAGTATGTACGGGCAAACTTGTTATTTAATGTTATATCATTTAAATAGGCCTATGTATATAAGCTTAAAGTCTTGATTATCCATTTTTCAATTAAATTAAATCATTAACATTAACCGCCAGTGTTTGAATATGTGAACATCTCGAGCACCCGATGGCATTGAGACTTGATTATAGACTTAGCAAGTTAATACATTAAAATGTCTTATAAAAAAAATTAACATTTACAGTCTCAAGAAATACCTACTTAACCTACGTACAATATATAGATTTAGCTCTTGCATTATGCATTATTAAATTTGCAAAAATATCAGTACAATAACAAAAAAAAACCAACCTGAAACACCCATAAAAATGTTTAGAAAATACTACATGTACTTATATTATAATTAGCACAGCCTGAATTTTAACAGTCTACATCATTAATAAATTCGTTATGTGTTTGATAATTTTTTAATCCAGATTTTTTAAAAACAATTTTGGAACCAGTATTACTTTCGATAACTTAAAGCAATGTTGATTTTGTTTATGAATAGTATGGTTTACGGACAATGTAACTGCATCGTGTTAAAAACAAATACTGACTGTCTGATATACAAAGTTGCGTGCAAACCTTTTCCACGGCCAGATTATTTTTTTATCAACATTAGATCTATCGGTATACTGTCAACGGAAGTTCGCATAAAAAGTGCACTTACCTTCAACTTTACTTTGCTGAACCCAAAATCGTCTGTGTATGTGTGGAATAGCTTTATTTAACTTTAAATCACGGCATCATTTCTTCTTTGGGAAAAATAATAACCTATGCCGCCATTTTAAATCCCAGAATTCCGTACGTTCCGGTCAAACGAACAAACAAAAAATATTTAATAAATAATAAAAGCAATTTAGATAAATAACAACAATAACCGTAACCTATAAAAAAATATTGTAATGTGAATAGAAATAATATGATATAAACCGATTTAAACACAATCATCAACCGTGAACAGATCGTGACCTTGACCTTGCCCGAGACGATAAAAATATATTTGTACATCTATCTCTAAAAATGGCGACTGTTCGTTTGAAAGGCCTGTAATATTTCTGATAATGAATCTATTCATATAATTTGTTTGTATACGCTCTACTATATTTTATATGAGGTTACATAATTACGTCATATTAAAAGAATAATCAAATCGGGGAATTTTAATTTTCAGAGATAGGTCTTTTATCGAGAGACGATAAATATATGGTCGTCCGCTTGCCAGCCTATCTTTTATAGTCCCATTGGTGCAGAAAAGTAGGAAAATTAAATAAAATTAAATGAGATTAAACATCCTACTGTTTTGCTCTGAGTGAGCTAATGAAGACAGGCATACACTATATACAGTGTACTATGACGGAAACTTTGCACGGATAGCGGCACTATGGCCTACTCTGATATTGAATTACAACTGTCGGAGTGTCTTTTACGTGCATGCCAATATGTACATGAGGACTTGATTTTTTGTATGACCCAAACACCTATACCTTATCCCTTGCCAGATCCTCCGCCCTGCCACAGTCCATAGAAAATTTTCGTCATAGCACTCTGCATTGCGTATGACTATCTTCAATAGTCCGATTGGTGCAGAAAAGTATGAAAATGAATTTTAAATGGGGTTTGAAAATCCTATTATTTTGTTCCAAGTGGGCTAATGAAGAAGGGCATATGCTATAATGGTTAAAATGTTGTGATTTCGGGTTAAAATGCCGTGATGTTGGGTTATCGGTTTACGAAGGGTGATATCAGACACCATATCTACTGGGTTTCTTTAATACTCATATTTATAGTATTTTATAGAGTCAGACTAGTGGACTAGTGAATGCACGGATTAGTGCACCCACGGACTAGTGAACCCACAGACTAGTAATTGGTAATGATGGAAAAGTGTGTAAAGACCTGTTTTACAGGTTGGCGTGCACTTAGAACTATTGGTAATGACTATATGCGGAAATGCTGCTCTCGAGGCAAAATGTCTTTCCTAGCACATCGTCATTAGTAAGTGCGGTAATGCTGCTGTCCAGGCAAAATTTCTGTCATAGCACATCTTCATTACTAATTTTGATAAAGCCACGGTGGCTAAGTGCGTAAGATGCTGGCTCGGTAATCCGGAGGGCACGTGTTCGATGCCTGCATTGGTGGAGAAAGTTCATCAGGATTTTCCGACATGGTTTCCCCTTGTCAGAGGTGCAGGAACAAGGACAGTAGTCTAGTCACTCAGATGGGACAAAAAACCGAGGTACCATGTATACATTGTCTTGCACGAAAAGATCCCTTGGCAGTTGGATTCGATATTAGTAGGCCATAGTGCCGCTGCTGGGGCAAAATTTCCCTCATAGCACATTGTATGGTATGTACCTGTCTTCATCAGGACAAACCTACATGAGGAAAAACCTACATTTCACAAACTTAGTAATTAGTAACGGGGGGGTTGGATGGCTGAATGGTTAGTGTGCGGGCGCTGTATCATAAAGTCTGTCATTGAGTTGACTGGCGTGGTTTCGGATCCCCGGTTGTATGTGGCAAGGAGTAGGGTCGCCTGTCCAACCTCCGGTTTTCTCCCACTGCTAAAGACCCCTACGCGCAAGCGAATTATGTAAATAAAAATTAAACCATATGTTAGTCCCGAAATGACCTAGTTTGTGTCGAGTAGACGTTAAACCCCATTTCTCTCTCTCTCTCTCTAGTAATTAGTAACACACTGGCTAGCAAATGAGGGGTTCAATTTCCGTGTTGGTCGAGAAAAATGAAATGAAATCGGGTTTAACGTCCTACTGTTCTGCTCCTAAACTGAGCTAATGAAGACGAGCATACGCCATACAGTATGCTATGAAGGAAATTTTGCCCAGGCAGCGGCGCTATGGCCTACTCTTATATCAAGTTCCAACTACCAAGGGATCTTTCATGTGCACTCCTGTGTGTACACGTGACCTCAGTTTTTCATCCCTGACTAGACAGATGTTCTTGTCAGGCCCACCGTCCTGTATCACTGACAAGGGGAAAACACGCAGGAAAATCTGGATGAACTTTCTCAGCCAATGCAGGGATCGAACACCCGACCTCCAGGCTATCGAGTCAGCGTCTTACCCACTTAGCCAACGTGATCCCCATGATCAATTGTTAGAATGTGCACACACTTGTAATGTTATTTAATCAAGAAGTATTCAAAGGGAAAAAAATTAGTTAGTAATCCGTCATAAAGTTTACGTTACATTTACGTCATTTTCTGACGTAAAAGTAACCATAACCATTATGACGTAAAAGTAACGTAAATTTAACCAAAGAATTTTACCATTATTGGACGCTAACCAAAATCTAACCATAATGACGTAAACTTTACGTAAATCTAACCATCAATGTTAACTGGGTAGAAGCAGGAAGAATCATAACTGGTCTACGTCGAAATTCCCACAGAAAATATGTTTATGACGAAATAGGGTGGGAACCACTGTTCAAACGCCGACAAAAGCATAAACTCGTCTATTTTTATAAAATCCTTAATTGCTATAGTCCCCAGTATTGGTCCGATATTCTAATGAAAATAAAACCCGAAACTAATTATTACAATCTTAGAAACCACAAATTAAAAATACAACAATGTAAAACGTCTTCTTATATAAAACGTTTTTTCCCAAACACAATAAAACTATGGAATAGTTTTCCTGCGCATGTGCAGTTATCGCCGTCTTTATATACTTTTAAGTCCAGTCTCCTAAGTCAGTATCCTATACATAAGAAACCTAGTTACTTTCATTATGGAAACCGTAAAGAAAATATCATTAACTTCCAACTAAGAAAAAAATCTAGTAATCTCAACAACCACCTTTTCCACCACTATCTATCTGAATCAAAAATATGTCCTAAATGCAATTCTTCGGATGAAGATAACTACCACTTCTTCTTCTCTTGCCCATCTTATTCAAGTATCAGAATCGAACTATTAAATTCATTAAAGGTATTCACTGAAACTATTAGATCTAGATCTAATTTTGAATGGCTTTACAGACCTTTCGAACACCTCTAATATTTTTATTTTTGAAGCAGTCCATAATTTTATAAAAAATAGCAAAAGGTTTTGATTTGCAATTACATATTGTTGTATAATATCAAATAATCGCATCAACTATATTTCGTATATATCATTTCCTCATGAAATGGTTTATATGTTCGGTTTTACAATTTATTATATTTAATCTTATTTTTATGTATAGGTTTATATTTATCGTTTATTATTTTCTGTATCCCTGGGAAAGAACTTATATAGGCTTTGCCTGTTGTTCAATCCTTTTCAAATGAATAAAATATTGTTTAAACTAAACTAACTAAACATGACACATGTCTCTTAACTCGTGATGTTATTTCCATGGAAACACGTTGACGCCATTTGTAAGAACGCCCATGGCGATGGCAGCAGTTCCCACTAGTTGAAGCGAGTTGCAGAAAGTTAAGCATGGCTTCGATTTCCCGCTTGAACGCTAAGGAGTAGAATCAACCGTCCAATTTCGTGGGTTTTCTCCGGGTCCTCCGGTTTCCTCCCACTGCTAAAGACTCCTACGCGCATGCGAATTATTGAAATAAAATTGAACCACATGTTAGTCCCGAAATGACCTAGTGCACCTTTCAGTGAAAGATGCCACACTCACTTTCATGTGTCGGTTGCCATTGTGTATGGCCTTCTCCAGCTCTAAACGCTGGTTCCGCCACTACATAGATATTATCTAATTATTCAGTTGTTTTGGTCACACTGTGTGCATTAATATAATACTGATATTCATCGATACAGGTGAATCATCGACACAGAACCGACAGGGACGTCTATAAATGTTAATGCTTTGAGAGAGAGTCATACAGGTTGAACATCAACAAAGAACAATACAGACAGGACGTCTATAAATGTTGATGCTCTGAGAGACTGTCACCGGGATTATCAGTTATTGAACAATTCAAATATTGTGATTGATTCATTGTTTCATGGTGTGCCAAAAATTCGAATTGACTAAAAAGTGTTCAATTAAATGGCTTTTTAGAGCTAATAGAAAACGAAACTTAGCCGAAAATGGTCAATCTTGTAGCAGTGTTGATTTTAGTAGTGAGTATGGTCTGTATAGTTTCACCAAACTACGTACAGATTTATACGGATAAGGTTGTTGCCTTTGCTGCAACTACCACGTCACAGTCAGAGAGCTCCCTAGAGTGTGCTCTAGAATGTCTACTAAATCATCCTTGTGTTTCATACGCTTTCCATCCAGGAAGGGCCCAGTGCCTTCTTTACGACAGGGTTATTCACCCAGCAGACCCTACAAATGTTGATGTAGGCATCCAGACATTTACTTCTAAATTTGGTAAGTTCCACTTCCTGGTTCAGCTTGCTAACTTACACAATTATGCATTAATAATCAGTAGTTTTCTTTAACAATTATGGACAAGTTTAATCATCACTATTGCTGCCGTACATCACCGTGTCATTTTTTGTGACAATTTGGCATTACAGGTGACGATAATATCGCTTTACATAAACCTACTGCGCAAAGTTCAACTTTGGACGAACCATATAGATCATCAATGGGTGTGGATGGAGACGAAACCACCTTCTTCCATACTCAAGAAAATGCCTGGTGGTGTGTAGATCTTGGGGCTGTCAATGCCATTAAGTGGCTGGTTATGTACAACGTTGTTGATAGTAAGTAGCATTACATTTCTGTTTCTAATAAAGAAATGATATATGTTAACGTGTGATAACCGAACAATAGTAAGATTGATTAGGGGTCAGCGGATTGTCGAACTTGATTAGTAGACATGACAGAACAGGTAAATATAATTATGCCATTGTTATGTTTGACACACCTGCCCAAATACAGCATTCAACATTTAAAGGAATCGTGAACTGGAGTATATTTTTAAAAGGCATTGAATGATATCAGATCTATATATGATTACCGACAATGTCCATGTGTAAAATGAAAATTGTTGTTTTTAGAAAGATTTTCATTTTTAAAACTCTTTTAGGAAAAGGTACAAACTGTACAGAATTAAACTACACTGTATATAATATTTGAAAGCTATTTAGTTCAAAAGCCTAATGAATATCTAAATCTTTTAAAATGTTATCAGGAAGTGACGTCATAGACGACAATAGACCAATATTAGACATCAAAGGAAACTTTTTTATTTTCCAATCAATTTTAATGCGGTCTTCAAACTGAAATGTTCAGAATCCGTTATCAGTGAGTGGATTTAGCAAAAAATGTCAACAAAATTTTTTCGATTATCTCCCTTCTGAAAACGAGATCAGATTTTCAACTTCTTTAATTTGCCTTATTTAAAATATTACACAGTAAAAGTCGTCTATCAACATTTAAGAGTAATCTAATCGAGTTAAAACTGTTGATGCTAAACCATTAACTGAGTCATTTGGTGCTTATTGTGTTAAAGATTCTGTGCAACTTTGAGTAAGTAATAGTGGCCCTCGAATTAATATGACAGGTCTTTTGTGGACACTGGTAAGCTGATGCCATTGACTTGTAAAGTTGAGCCTTTTAGTAATGACAATTTGTGTCATTATAGCATATAAGTGATCATTATTCAAGATTAATGTTTAGTAGTGGGGTTGGGTGGCCGAATGGTTAGTGCGTGCGCGTTGTATCATGGGGTCTGTCATTAAGTCAGCTGGCGTGGTTTCGATTCCCCCGTTGTACGTGACAAGGAGTAGCGTCGCTTGTCCAACCTCCCGGGTTTTTTCCAGGTCATCCGGTTTCCTCCCACTCCTAAAGACCCTTACGCGCACGCGAATTATTTAAATAAAATTGAACCATAAAATAGTCCCGGAATTATCTTGTTTGTGTCGAGTGGATGTTAAAACCCATTTCTTCTTCACTCGCTTAGACTTTATACAGTAATCATTAGTTAACAAATGTGAAACTAGTTGTAAAAGATGTCATTACTGGTGTAAAAGCGTGACTATACTAAACAGCAAAAAAAAAACGTCAGTACGATTTCAAAATCAGAGAGGCACTTTAATCAAATCATTCTAGAAAACGACTTAATAAATCGATCAAAGCAATTTTTTGTGAACAGTATGTTGACACATTAGTGATTATTTCATCACAATTCCAAGACATTGCAAGAAGGTTTAGAGTCTGTACAGTCTATACATCAGTATCTGGTGTGTCCACCGCGAGTGTCAATAACAGCAGCGCGACGTCTGTAAATGGAGTGGACCAGAGGAATGATGAACGCCCTTGGCACCTGGAAACATACTCTCGTAAAAGTCTGGCGCAATTCATCGGCCGTGTTTGATCTCGGTACGGCGTTAATAAGTCTCCTCTGAATTTCATCCAAATCGGGTTTAAGTCCGGACTAAGGAATGGCCAGTGTATAAAGTTGATACCGTTCTGCTGTAGAAAGTACCGAGTAAATCTGGCGGTGTCATGCTGGAAAACGTTGTTTCGATGACGTGCGAAATGTGATATGACGTGGGGTCTGAGAGCTTGATCGATGTAGCGCACTGCTGTGATGCCGCCTCCTCTCCCTGGACCAAGATTATGGAACACCACAGGATCCACTTCTGGTTCAGGCCGATCCCATCCCAAACCATTATGCTTCGAATTCCCCCTCTGGTGTGTTTCGTGCCGAGAATGTGATTTATAAAACACTAGTAATAAGTGTATTATAAACATGTGATTTGTGTCGTATAAAAACTATCAAACATGTCACGAAGACAAGTCTAGTTCTTTTTATTATTGATTTTTTCTTGTTATAGCCACTGGCCTAAAGGTAAGACTTCAAGGATTTGAGATATGGCTAGCAGCAAGCGGTGGGTGTACCCAGGCAGGTTTCATGGCATCAACACTGTGTTACAGAGATATAAGTAATACAGCACTGAATGCCTACACAATCAATAACTGCTCTGAACCAAACACACAGTTTGATGCCAGATATGTTTTTCTTAATCAACCATCACATAATTTTCTTCATTTATATGAGTTTGAACTTGTTCCTTGGGGTTGCCATGCCTGAGTGTGAGTCATCGCCTTAGTTCGATTTTGTGCAAATGAAACAAAATAAAATATCAACCTGAACGAGAAGGTTGGAGATTTAACCCGGGAAATCAAATATAAGGAGCCAACTTGATATTGTTGATTAAATTAGTTCATCTGAAGAGAATTAAACACAATCGCTAGTCTTTGTAATACTGGGAATAAGGATGCTTCAACAAGGTTACGGTAAAGCTATCAACCTAAAGGGAAAGACATACCCTAGATTGTTATTTAACTTAGCGGGGTGTCGCGCTGACTCAGTTAGTGGGACGCTGGCTCGCTAAATACGAGATCTCGGGTTTGCTTCCAGTATTGACCGAAATTTTCTGGCGTTGTCAGTGATGCATGCAAGACGGAGGGCATTAAAGGGACAGTGTCTAGTCGTTAGGGTGGAATGGAAAATCGAAATCCCGTGTAGCACACTGGCGTGCACGTAACAGAAACCTTGATAGTTGAGATTCGAAATAATTGCCGCATTCCGGGGCTACATTTCTCTCGTGGCACACTGTAAGGCGTATGCCCGTCTGCATTAGCCAAATCAGACATAAAGGTAGGATGTTAAACTCTATTTCATTTTCATTGTTATTTAACCTAGCAGCGTGCATTTAGCGAATCTTAAGTTTACATAACGGATAACAACCAGCTAGATGTATGAATAACAATCTTAAGTTTAAATAACGAATAAAAACCAGCTATCTGTATGAATAACAATCTTAAGTTTAAATAACGAATGAAAACCAGCTAGCTGTATAAATAACAATCTTAAGTTTACATAACGGATAACAACCAGCTAGATGTATGAATAACAATCTTAGGTTTAAATAACGAATAAAAACCAGCTAGCTGTATGAATCTGATTTTTACATAACGAATAACAACCAACTAGCTATATGAATAACAATCTGATGGGGGGGTTTCTTTCTCCTTTAGGTTGATATTTGACTTTGGACTGCTGCGGCGTCCTGATTGTCACTATTATGAAGAACATAGAAATCTATTTTATTTAACATAAATCCCCGAATCTTCTCTTTTAGGTTGACATTAATTCATCTCAATAAGGCAACTCTTTCATTTTAACAAACTTTTGTTGTTTGTATTGAATTATTAATAACGAGAAGAAGCGAACTGTAAAAATTTATAAAAGCTTATAGCTAGGTTTTTTTTTTATTACACCATTTGAATTGAATTATTAATGTAGAGAAAAGGCAAATTGTAAAAATTTATACACGCTTTTAGCTAGTTTTTGTATCACACCATTATAATGTTATATTTGATATTTTATGAATACATATTGTTTTGCTTGTTATGTATCACGCAATTATAATGTTTTATTTGATATTTATAAATATATGTTTAGCTCTTCGGGGGGGGGGGGGGGGGGATATCATCCTAACTTTATAAATATTGTTTAGGTTGTGTTTGTATCACACCATTATAATGTTGTATTTGATATTTTATGAATATATATTGTTTTGCTTGTTACGTATCACACCGTTATAATGTTGTATTTGATTCAGCTTGATTTTGTAAAAAAAAACATTATAATATCATATTTGAAATTTTATAAATAAAAATTGTTTAGCTTGTTTTATTTCATATTTTATGAATACACATTGTAATGAACAAAGTAAAACATATCCTACAAGACAATGCTGGAATAATTATATTAGTAATAGCTGATTCACAAACGACTCAATGATAATATAAAACGTGTTAAATGGACTAAGAAGGCGCAAACGACTGACGTTCAAATTTGGAATGTCCACATATTTCATGAACATAACTGATACGAGATTACAATAAAATATATAAATACGGTGGCTCATATACGACTTTTAAATATTTTGTAGTTTTGGGTTTTGTTTTTTAGTTTTAGGTTTGTATTTGTAGTTCTCATACCTAGGTGGAAAAGTTACCACCTAGGTGAAAACCTGTTCACCCAGGTGAGAACTAAAAAAACAAACCTAAAACTAAAAAACAAAACCCCAAACTACAAAATATTTAAAAGTCGTATATGGGCCACCGTATATAAACAATGAATATAAATCATTTTATATACATTCCTGTTATATAATAGGTGCTTTTAGACCCATTTTAGTCCATCCAAAGAATAGAATCATACGCCCTTTAGGCAATGTCAGGGTATCACTGACTGGCAACCCAGCGGCTTATTGTTTGCCAGCTTGACTTAGGGAGCGGTTGTTATTTCTGGATTGAATGGTTAGGCGGTTTGGGGAGCATGCAAGTGTGTAGACGTATAACAGGCTCTGCAATTAAAAGGCGGAAAAAGAAATTGGCACAAAAAAATCAAGAATTTACTAAGGTTCAATATGTATTGCAAATGGGCAGTAAGTAATGGCAACTACATTCTGAAAAATGGGCCCTCCTCAGAAGACAAACGTGACTTTTTTAGATTTTTTTTATAGATTCCGGTATCTCCTCGCGAATACAAAGTTTTGAGAGGTATTTGAAGCAAATTTTTGATAGATTAATTAGTTTGAATATGTTCTTAGTCCACATATATCATCAAATCTCACAATTTGTATACGGGAAGGTATATTTAGTGTATTATTTTAAAAGGAAATGAACCGCATGCAGGGTTTATTTATGTTGACAAGTAGCTGTAAATACGGATAGTATAAAAATTAATTGTGTTTTAACTTTCTTAGAAAATATGCAATAATCGCTTCAATGTATTGGTTTTCAAATTGAAACGTAAAATGTGGGCTTAAATATGCACCGAAATGTTTGTTAAACAAAGGGTTTGTCTTGTTTTTAAATGTCTACTAATAACATGTAATGAAAACAATTTTCGGTTAATAAATTAAAAACGTTTTTTTCTTCTCTAATTAATTAGATAAATTAACCGAATTACCCTGAAATCCAATACAACCGATGGATACATTAAACAAGTATCTTTATCACAAAAGAACGAGGCACCGTGTTTACATTGGCGTGCACACAAAGGAACTCATGTTTTAAGATTGATAGAATTGTTGCTTTTAAAATTAAATAATAAGATTATATTATATCGTTAACTAATTATTGGGTTCACATACATGAATTGTAGAGAAGTCATATCTCATGCACCCAAATTAAAATGAGTGATGGATTGACTCATAAAATATTTATAAACCAAAACATAGTCGATTCTAGATGAAACAAGAATACAATGTTTATCACTAATGGTAGGAAACTTCCTATTGTATCATTTGGCTTAGTAACCAATCATCTTAATTTATCACGCCATATTTGATCAATTAGATAATTGAAAGCTGAAAGCCAAGAGTAGAAAACCAGCAGAGCTCTGGCCATTCGACAGACAGCCGCTAAATCCGGGAGAGACCACGGGGTTAAATAGATACCAGCTAGATTGAGTAGACCCCAAAGATTTGCAGGAGAGCCATATGATGTAGTGTGTTCCGTCATTAAACTCGATCTGCAAATTAAAGGGGTTGAGAGAAAGTCATGTTAATTTTAAGTATTGTAATGTAACCTAAGTTTGTAACCCATGTATCCAGTGCTTGATATAAAATGTAGAAACGAGAGAGAGAGAGAGAAATGGGGTTTAACGTCCACTCGACACAAACTAGGTCATTTCGGGACTAACGTATGGTTTAATTTTATTTACATAATTCGCTTGCGCGTAGGGGTCTTTAGCAGTGGGAGGAAACCGGAGGACCCGGAGAAAACCCACGAGGTTGGACAGGCGACCCTACTCCTTGCCACGTACAACCGGGGATTCGAAACCACGCCAGTCGACTCAATGACAGACTTTATGATACAGCGCGCGCACGCTAACCATTCAGCCATCCAACCCCCCATGTAGAAACGAACTGATGCATTGTTATTCCTAGTAGATAAACGTCTTAACGTATATAAAAATATATACACAACGTGAGTCATAAGAAGAGAATAAGAAACAAATATAACCAAAGAAAATACTAGAGACGAACACAAGGTTATTAAAATATGTAGATAGTATGCGTCACACGTCGGTTGTGGTGAGGTTTCCCCCGTCTCCCCAAGTCTCAACAGCGACACATAGCCTGCATATCACTACACTCACCTCACGACATTTGGAATTCGATATAAAAGTAGGTCACTGTCCGTGGAAACATTTCTCTCATTGCACACTGTATGTCGGAGCAGAAAGGTAGTACATTACACCTCATTTTCAGATGTGGGCCCCTTGGCAATGGTACGGGACTGAGGTCTTGGCAAGGGACAACGAAAATTAAGCGGGATAATGAAGACGGGTATATGCAGTGTGTTATGAGGGGAACGTTACCTTGATTGGGGGCCAAACTTGTTAATGAAGATGGGCATACTGCCCACACCCCCATCAAATTTAATATGTCATGGATTCTTTTACATGCACGCCAGTGTGTACATGGGGGTTTTATTTTTCATTCATTCGAAGGACATAGCCTGTTCCTTGCACCAATGATCCCAGATTGGACAATCACTGGGCCACCGTGGCTCCCGATAAAATTATAACACCCTGCGTATGAATAATTACCAGTCAGAATATCCAGGAAGTCCACAGTTACTGCAGACATCAACTTCAAAAGAATCACTGGAAATCATCAGTCGTTCTAACAACAACATACTTGTAAGTCAATGAAATCATTTTAAGTATTTTATGACAGTTCTAGACATGGCATCTGAGATGAATTTTATCAGGGGGTAGCTAGTGTATGAAAATTATGAAGATTAAAACCCATGGACCCTAAGCCCTGAGGATACCAAAAGCAAATTAAAGATACATTATGTAAGATTTATATAAAGAGCTGGTCGTTCTTGCTATAATAGTTCAAAACTAGATAATGAAAAATGAATATATTGAAATTTCAGTAAGGTTACTTTATTTTGAGTGAAAGCATGAGAGAAATAAGGATTAACATCCAGTTGACACAAACTGGGTCATTTCGGGACTAATATAATTATAGCTCAACTTTATTTCAATTAGCGGTCTTAAGCAGTAGAGGATTCAGTGAAGACGGGCTTACGCCATACTGTTTGCTTTTAGGGATATTCAGCTTGGACAGCGGCGTTACGGCTTACTCTTATTTAAAATTCCAACTATTAATATGCACACGGGACCTCTAGTGTTTGTCCCATCCCATCTTTCGGCCGGATAGCGGCACTACGGTCTACTCTTATATCGAATTCCAACGCGTTCCTTGATGCGCATGGTAATATGTACACGGGACCTAGATTTTTCGTTCCATCCGATTAACTATGCGTTGTCCCTTACACGCGAAGACCAACCATATACAATACAAGAGAACAGATCTAACTGCGTAGAATACTAACCAGGCAAATCGAAACCACGTCAATTGACTCACTGACATACTTTATGATCTAAAGCACACCCCTTATAACCTACCATTTGGCCAGACAATTCAATGATGATGTCAACTCGATGGTGATCTCATTTCCCGAAAGCCATTTGATGCTGAAGTGATTTGGGTTTAGATCCTCGTAATTCTTGAATAGAACACAGCTTAGCCATGTCTACCCTGTTGCAAGAGAAATAATAGGCCGTCCCTAGCCTACAAACACACGCCCTTGTATTACCCCCGGACATGCTTTATCGGTTGACATGACTATATTATGTCTGTGTAAAGGGAAGCAACTCCAGTCCCGCCCACCCCCGCGACTCAAAAAACGCACGTTCGTACTTAATAATCCAAAGTGTATTTTCTATTCCAAATACCATTCTTAAACATATATATATATATTCGTCAAAACACGTTCCTTAATTCGCGGTCCATGATGTAACCAATCTGTTCTTTTGTGAAAAATATACGTTTCTCCCCCGCCCTTTTACGTACTGACGAACATTGGTCTTGAGATTTAAACAAATATCAACCACAATATCCGGCACAATGTTCAGCTTATCTAAGTCGATCTAGTGGGGGTTGGGGGGGGGGGGCTTGTAGTGTTGCTTTCGCCACTGTGCCGTAACTTAATCACACTTTTATACAGAATTAAAATAAATTTATAAGTATGTGTAAATTGTCCGATTAATCTAAACATAGGAGTGGCAGGATTTATCACCCATTCCACCACTATTTCAACTTATACTTCAATTAATATTATTACCATGCACGATGCTGGATCCTCCCGATCTGAGAAATATCTTTGATTTTTCCGTTTTTATACCCACAATTCTAACCCTAACCCTTCAGAATAGTTTTAGCCACAATCCACCGTTGTTACAGCTTGAATTTGTACGTTTGACATGTAATTTATAAACCTAACCCGAACCCTAACCCTAGAGAAAGATATTTCTCAGATCGTATAAAGATCTAGTATTGTGCCATTACCATGGTTCGTTATTTGAATGTTAATCTATCGAGCCAATGGGTTATTTTGGTTAAACATTATGAAGTTTTTGCGACAAAATCGTACACAGTTCACTCGATAGAAAGGGGGTTGGGTGGCCGAGTGGTTAACGCTTGCGCGTTTGATCACAAGGTCGGCCATTGAGTCAAGTGGCTGTACGTGACAAGGTGTAGGGTTGCACATCCAACCTCGTGGGTTTTCGCCGGGTCCTCCCACTGCTAGCAAATTATTGCAATAAAATTTAACCATGTGTTGGTCCCGATGGCTTAATTTGTGTCGAGTAGACGTCAAACCCCATCACTTTGGGTATTTCAATTTTGCTGTCACCCCCATACAAATTTTGCTGCAAAGATAGGACCATTTGTTTCTCTGTCTATATAGTGAAAGGCATTCAGTCCAAAGACAAATTGGGGACAAATGGATACCGGGCAAAGAGGCAGAGTTAACATTAAAGTGAATGGGGGATATTAACGATAGTCAGCGTTCATTTGGTAAGGATCCGACAATGGTTTTACTCATCCGCATATTTAGTAGCTGGGAAGCGTACATCAACAGAAAATAACAAAAGCAGTGTATATTTCAGTGTAGAATGCAAAGTGTGGCTCGGTTTGCGGCTTCTAATCGACTTTGGGGAATCGTATTCCATTCGTTCATGCTATTTTTGAATTTGGTTTCAGAGAAAATGTTTTGTTGTGTCCTTCACTAGATCCCCTGGCTATAATTCTAGCATATATTTATCGCAATGTTAAAATTATGCAGATGAAGTTGTCAAGTGCAGTAGCTGAGATATTATTAATGTTGTCATGATTTGTAAGTTTCATTGAAATCGGTTGATAATTACAGTCTGCCGCCGTGCCACCAGATATATGTGGTAACCTGATATCTCGGAAACCCCTGACTACAGGTTCCCAAATTAGTGCCTACTCTCAGATATTATTAATGCTATCATGATATGTAACTTTCCTTGAAATCGATTGATAATTGCGGTCTGTGGTCACATGATCTGTGTGGTAACCTGTTCTATTCGAAACCGCTGACCGGAAGTGGCATACTATTTAAAGGAGCTAAATCGCTAATATTTGGGACCTAAAAATTGACCCAAATGGGTCGCAACGCATATACTAATGTAATCTGATTGTATATAAACTGATTTACATTCAATTGTTTCCGTTTGGACTCTAATTCCAAATCAGTTATGTCCAACGAAATACGACATGAGTCTCAACTGAATAGCAATTTCTAGCGTCTGGTTATTCCAGTTTATTGCGCATGCTCTACAGATAAGATAGGGCGTCACCATTTAACACGAGTTGTGGAAAATGCCTAGCCTCGTTCTTTCTGATCACTTTTTACAAATGACGCTGAAACGCTCTATGGTACACGATGCGTGTACCAATGGTAAAATGTTTATTTTGTTTTAAATATTGGATATCAGAAGCCTACCTTTTCCTGGTAAGATCACAACATCTATGTTGATTGTCATTAGCAGATACAAATTATTGGAAAATGTCCAAATAACATCATACAAAATATAATCATTATGTTTATACAATTAAAGTGGCAAACACGTATTATAATTAATATAGATTATCAAAAAATATCTTTTTGTTTAATAAAATCTGCACTATACAGAAGAAAAAATACACCGCGCAAAGCAAGAGTAACATTTACAAAAAAGATCATATGCCCTGGAATCGGTATGCATTTGGGTATGGATTATTTAACGGTTTTTGAAAGTCATTGATCCGTTGTATATCAAGATAATTTCAGGTCTGTAACCATTTGAAATATACTATCTTAGATCGCAGCAATATAAAGATAAATATAAAAACACATATCAAACATCTTGCTTTAACTAACACACCAGATTATATAAATAATACTGAATGGATCTTCATTAATCAGGTAATTATTTTAACTAAGTTCTATATATATCGGGCTAAACTACGAAACAAAAGACTCAATATTAATAAGTATGAAAGCTTTTTAGTAGAACATGCTAAATTGGAGATTGAGATATCACCGGAATTACACTGTTAAAAATATTTTGGTTATTTTACCCTAAAATTACGGGCAGCAAAAGTTGTCCCTAAATCATAGGTAAAATTACACCATTAGTTATTTAACAATTTACTGTAGAAGGACATATCTGTTAATTTACATTTCTTGTAAAAATACATCACAATGTTAATTTACATTTCTTGTAAAAATACATCACACTGTTAATTTACACTTTTGTTAAAAATACTAATATTGGTAATTTTACATGCAAGATTCGAGCAATAGCCCCGGTGTAAAATATTTCGTATTAATATCACTTCAATATATATTGAATATCGATAATCCTGTTTGGTAGACGAGAGCATGGTTCCAGGCTTTCAGATGTAAGCACGCGGTACAATCTATTTGCAGGCATTATAACCCTGCTTTATAGACAGTCCGGCCCAACTAACACTGGCCAATCGGTTTAATTTACCGTCTTCAAGTGAACTTGAAAACGAGATAATACAACCTACGGCCAGAAAGTCAAAACATAAATATCAATACACTTTATAGATCTTATAAATAATGGAAACTAGATATACATGACATGCAATATACTAAATTTACAAGATGTGATTGTCCATATTATGGTTAATAAATTGAAATGAATACCATAAGAAGATAATTATTAGGAATGTTTCGTTTCTATGGAATACTAAAATACAATAAGAGATAGTAAATTTACCGAATAAGTAAATTTACCGAATAAGTAAATTTACAAAATAACGTGAATAAACGAAAGTCTGTAAAATGACATGCTGGCTATGTTATTTTCCGTTCAATATTTTACGGTAAAAACAAATTCTTTAACTGCTGTAATTTTACTTATATTTCTTACCTAAAAGTAAATTACATAATAATGTGAACAAACGTAAAATCTGTAAAGTAACACGCTTGCTACGTTACTTTCAGTTCAATTTTATTAAATTATATGTATTTTTACAGGATTTTGAATATGTCTTTGATTCCATCGCCACTTATTGTCAAAAAGACATGAAACTCGATATACATACATGTACTTGAAACTCGGTAAAAATACATTAGACTTGGTAAAAGTAGTATATGTTGTAAAATATACCGATAATTGAGGTACAAAAAACCCTTGTACTACTGTAATTTTTCATACATTTCTGACAGTTTACCTGGTGGTTGTCGTAACATCATTTGCTATTTGGTTGTGGATTTCAACGATCACTGTTAATTGGTTGTGTGTTGAGAAATGTTAACAAAAATATTTCAAGGTTTGCTTTCATTACTATTGAATAAAACATTTCTGTGATTTCAACATTTTACGACAACCAATTTGGGCTACGGTACATCTTCCTATAGTTTGAATACACTGAACGTTACTGTAATTTGACGTTACGTATGTAAAAATAAATTATTTCACGTTGAAATCACCTGTATGATATGTTTTTTTTTACGACTATTTGTACTATCACTCCTGTTTGGTGTAATAAAACATACATGTACATTTGTAAAATAACATACAACTACGTAAATATTTTACCACATTCTTACGGTAAATTAACATTTATTTCTAACAGTGTATACATAAATAAATGGAAATTTCTTTTTAAGACTTCCTCCATACCGATTCCCCATAGATGGATTTATGTACTTAGATCCGTGTGATTAACCGTTTATACAGAATAGAATAATTTATTTTATTTTTTATAATATAAATGTACGTAACATGTGCCTGTAAATATTGACGTAAATAAAAGTGAATTATTTAAAAAAAACCTAAACGTGTATTTATATAGAAAAGTTTTCAAAAAAAAATAATAAAATAATCAGCACAAATCAAAATATATATAAATATAAAGGTTAGTGTGTTTGTAATGGGTTTAAATTAATTAACGTGGTAGCTAAAAAGAGAAAACGTTACAACAAGCGATGATGTTTGATAAATTACAGCATCTGTAACATACTTAATGTGCAAGACAACAGACACAAATATAATTTTAATGTAAAAAAAGCACGAAAACGTTTAAAACCTTTATCAATTCATATTAAAATATGGGTAGTAATACAAGTCTTTCTATGTATATTATTACGATTCTCGTTCTTTCTTCATATAAACCCCAAGTAGCAAGTTCCACACGTGTATAGCCTGTGATCCCAAAACACTCTCTGGCCAGTCATTAAACATTTCTATGTTCAATTGATTGTGTTCTGTTGGAGGCTCTGTATAGGATGGTGAATCTAATTCGCCCATTAATATATATCTTAACCTGGAAAACACAAATAATAAAAAAAATGATAATGTCATAAATGCTTATATATGTATGGATATTTGTTCATTATATTATTAATGTAAACTTGAATCTAGATAACAACAGTAACTGAGTTATAGCAGGACTTTCTCTAAAAGTCTCTACAATGCTTCTTATTCGGGAATATTCTGTATTTCTATCCATACAAGGGCATGGCATTTCTAATGATTATTAGATTCATCGCAGTTTACAAGCACGTCTTTGAAGTTTACAGGGGCAATAACTATGCATGAAAGTCTTATTTCAATAGGATTTCTCGATAGTTATATACGCAATTCCTTCAAGTTTTAAAACAAATCTTAAAAGCTCTGACCGACAGAGCGTTTACAAGTTTTGGCGTCAGGTTCAGCATTTCTGCACATAATCTTTGCTTTACTAGGACCTGCCGAACAGTTCAATCAAAGAAACAGACTTGTCGAATATTTACAAGTATTGTGGGCAGGATGGACTGGGGAGTATGACAATATACTCCCAAAAGCTATATGAACTTATCATCAAAATAAGAAGAGGTACGATGTATAATTCTGAATTACCCCATTTCTCTATAATCAACATCAACTTGGGGATCTTTAGTTTGTGCAATACGAAGTAGGATTGAGTCATAAATAACATGCAACAAAACATTCAATTTCTCTACACCATACTGTTGATATGTTTGACGGAAATATTCAGCATCATTGTCTTCTATCTCCTTCTTTACTTCATCATCTAAATCTACAAACGACTCCTAAAGAAATATAAATTAATATAAACACTAAGCCAAAATTAATGAAGAATTTGTTAATCTTAAACGATTTGTAATATGAAGGAAAATATTTGTCCATCTGAAAAAAAATATCTACATGTGATGTCTTTATATACATTGTATATTAATGTAAACTTGGTAAAGTGGGGTTTCGTTGCAGTTCCTTAACATATATTCCACAATGAGTTGGTCGTTAAGTGGGGTTTCGCTGTAATTTCTTAATAATCATTGCATATTGAATGGCCCGTAACATCAAATTGGTCGTTAAGCGGGCTTTCGGTGTAATTCCTAATATAGTAATATTGACGGCGGGATTTGTGCTAAAGAACACATATGTATAATAATATTATGACCTTGATTAATTATTCCCCATGGTATGAGTTTATTTGAAACGCAAATTAAATTGTTTATGAAATATTATGAGAATAACTGGAAAAGGAGTCTAAGGTCAAGGATAAATTCTATGTCTAAAAGCACGTGATCCGAAAGTTACCATTTAGATTTAAGAGAGGAAACACCGTGTAGAAATTCGTTAGGAGAGACCGTTCAGGTCCAAGTGTCAACATATGGGTTGAGGGATAGAGAGAATTACTTTATTATAATCTATGCTTGTATCCTATGTACCGGACCTTAATATAAAACTGTAATCAAGAAACTCTTGTATATGTTGTTCCTGTTAGTGTTACTAATAAAGATGCAGTATATTCCGTCACAACGTGAAACTGTCATTAACAGGGGATGTCAAAATGACATTTAATACGTCCTAACCATTTAAAGAATTACAAATGCAACTAGAGACAATACTAGACAATCAAGGGTTGTTCCAAAATATGAAGTAAGAAAAGATGCATGGGCCATACTCCGGATGACCTATGGTGCTACACTAAATAAACATTCCACATTGAATTGTCCATAATATTGAGTTGGTGGTTTAGCGGGCTTTCGTTGTAATTCCTAAACATACATTTCACATTGAATTGCCCATAATACTGAGTTTCTCGTTAAAGGGGGTTTCACTACTGTACTCTTAATATTCATTCTGCATTGAGATTACATGTACGAAAAAGTTGTTTTATTTACCTTATTGCTTGCTGCCAATCTTTTGTCCTTTTCAAATGACAATGTCAACCACAAACATTGGAGATGTTTAAACTGACATTCTTTTCTTGCCTGTAAAAATATTTAAATATCTATGATTAAATCAACTACAATCTTCAAATTTACTGGATATAAATTATCATCTCAAAATAGTTAAAGTTGGATGTCTAATATCAGTTCAAATTCCGTTCAGCATTTGCAAAGATATGACGAATTGAAAATTCCATCGAACTATGTGCTTCATATGTAGACCTCACTGAACCCAAGACGGGGGGGGGGGGGGGTCTTATCCAGCACTGATATTTTGATTTTGTTTTCTTAGTTAAATGTTAAATAATAAATCGAGTACACATAAACGTGCGGCAGTAAGATATTTCATATTTTCCGAAAAATGCGAATCACACATCGCTGGTTTTACTGATATAATTTGTCAGAAAAGGGAATAAGATTACTTTACCATCCTAGATACTGGACAAATACTGTACATGGATTGAACAGTTCATAGCAATTATGCATGGTTACAAACTTATTTAGTGAATTTATATTATCTTAAACAAGATTCTTTCTATATGGGATAGCTTTTTCAATAAATAAAACCTACATCATGAATTGATGTAAACTAGCTTCTGGATCACCTCCAATAGATTTTAAGAAGGAGTTGGCTATATCTAAATTGTTGAGCGAATCACATATATCAGGCAACTTCTGTATTTCTTCAGATAATTGATGTTTTAAAACCGGTTTCAGCGATACCTGAATTTGTGAACATACCATTATTATGCTTTATTTTAAAAAGGCAACATGACGAAAGGTGCATAAACCTTCTCATTACCCAAATTAAACAGATAGGTTGCCAGGCAGTCCACAATGGTTTTTGTAGGTAATGTGAGCATTTACAAGACAATAACAACCCATTCAGTAATTATCAGAAATAGCTAAATTTCATTAAGGTTCTATAGTTCAACATATATGTCACTAAAACATGTGCCAATTATCGATAATCTTTGAAAGACAATAGGATTAATCTTATGAACATAAACACCGTGTATAAATTTCAAGGGAATCAGGTGATAACTTTAGCCATGGGCCATAACACTGGCAGTAATTATCAATGTGTGTCCACATCTCATGACCCTAAACACGTTTATTACCTGTGGAATTTTATTTCTTAAAGCACTAAATACAACAGCATTACTTGAATCTGCTTTAAACAATATAGTATCAATCTAAAACAAAATATATTGTATCAGTTAAATGTGATAGAACTTGTTAAACAAATTCCAAATATAACTTTAACACATAGAACTTTGCTACGGTTGATCGGCTACAAAGATTTAAATAATCAGGAATTGACGCAAATAAAGGAAACAAGAGTAATCCTTGCTATTGAATTAGAGAGAGATAGCAGATACACGTTCGATTTTCAGATCACTGAGAATTCCGTTAGTTGAAAAGTTGTTATACGAGACCGTGATTTGCAATCCCCGAGAAGGAAACAGAATGTAATACTATATATATATATATATATATATATATATATATATATATATATATATATAGGGCCTCCGAGCTCGAAGACCAGCAGCCTGCAAGCGATTTCGAAAAGTTTGTGCAGTTACCCTTCCACCAAACATCTCTCTACTTGTGGAGGTTGCAGTGACAAATCTGTTTCTAAGATGACGTAATCGTATTGCTTGATCTTCCTGGAGTGACGTCACACGTGGCGCTCCCGCCCTTGGGCGCTCGGCAATAGTTACAGTTTGAAGCACTCTCATTCTAAGATTAATTATTGTCTGGCGTGAACAATAAAGGCTCTTGCAACAGTGACCACAGACTGACCAGCATAGAGCCTACCTATAGCACGTAGACGTTCTACATTTGAAAGGCGCGGCATTTTCCAACAAAGATGAAAATAACAATTTTAATTTGATTTTCCAGTTCAAGTTACGTGTGCGTGTTCAATTTAAGCAAACTTGCATCGATTGACCTCACGAGTTTGTGTTTGCACGTGTCTTTCAGGTTTTTCATCTTTATATGCTCAAAAGTCACGTGATCCACGTGACTTTACAATTTTATGAAATTAAAGGCTTCTTACTACTTAATATCGTTAGAAACACTTTAAAATTTATTTGACTTACCAGAAAAAAAAATTTGTTGAAATTCATCAGTGTCAAGTTTTTAATTTGGCTGAGTATATTTTTATGTCCCAAACATCTTGGATCCTATTGATATCGTAGCATGTTGGGCCATAACATCCAGGATTATGACTCCTGATTGTACAAAATATTACTGTTCTAGCTGGTCCATTTCTTGCTAAATGTGGGCGTATCTTGCATGTCAACCGCTTGTTTAAAACATGGTGTCAGGAAGTATTGTGATGAACTGGTGTCATGAAAGGGTGAGCCTTCTTGATTTGCGGCATTCTAGTACTTTATGTTCCAGATAAATAATATTCCTATAAGTTGACCAAAACTTGAGAACACGCGAACAGATTTTGTGAAGTCACCCTATCCGTCTTAGATGTGAGCATACGTGTACGCATTGAGTAGTCATCTTATCTTATTTTTTATAAAAATGAGAATGAATTTCAATTTCCCCACATCAATGAAATGAAATCAAATGGGTGTTTCATGTCCTACTGTTCTGCCCCGACTGGGCTATGGAAGACGTGCATCCGCCACACAGTGTTCTATGAGGAGAATTTTGCTCGGGCTGCAGCGCTACGGATATTCTTATATCGAATTATAATTGCCAAGGGATATTTTACGCGCAAGCAAATGTGTACACGGGACCTCTGATTTTCATCGCATCAGAGAGACTAGACGTCTGCCCTTGTCAGGTCTTCCGTCCTGTACCAATGACACGGGGGAAACCACGCCGGAAAAATCCCGATCAACTGTCTCGCTTATTAACACAGATAAGCGAATATTTAATGAATTAAGTGAATAGTAGGCACGTCTTTATATGGCAATTGCATATTAAGGTGACAGTAGTCTGTATATAGTATAGTGACAATGCTATCACAGCAGACACGTGCACTGCGTGTTTACCTTGAATGTTTGAGCAATTATGTAATGTTTAATGGTCGAGAGCGAGACATTAAGAAAACGCATCACTTTTTTTCCCAAATATTTTATTACTAGGTGGTTTTGTATGTATAATATTATGCAATACTATGAACTATTGTTTCACACAATGCTCCCAAACGCAAAAAAATATCGGCCCGTGTGCACAAAAAAAATTGCACGAGACTCACATGAAAAACCCAATATTCACGTGCAGCATTGTGTGTGAGCCCTTTAAAAGCATGTTTTCAACCTAATGTGCAGTACATGAACTGTGAAACGTCAATCTGTCGTAATTTGTTGTTGGACGTGTGAAGGAATCGAGCTAGAGATGCCGAGACTTACTGAAAATCAACATAATGAAGCCATGGGAATGTCCAGGGCTGGCATGTCTACACGTGCTATGACACTTCAGTTGTCATCAGTCCACTATTGTAAGGTTGGTGGAACGTGTTCGAGTTACTGGATCAACACGTGACCGTCAACGTCCTGGTCCACAACGCGTTACAACCCAGGCTCAAGACCGCTACATCCGGGTCACTCATCTGCGTAACAGATTCCGCCCAGCGACTCGAACAGGTGCAACAGTCGTCGGAAGACAAGGACCAGTAAGTGCCAATACCGGAAGACGTCGTCTCAGAGAAGTGGGACTCCGTGCACGACGACCTTATGTTGGACCTATTCTCAGGGATCATCACCGTCAGCGGCGTTTGATATGGGCTCAAGGACACCAGACATGGAGAAGAGTAGACTGACAAAGTGTGCTCTTCAGTGATGAGAGTCGCTTTCATCTTTATCACGCTGATGGCCGTCAACGTGTGTGGAGACGTCTTGGGGAACGTCTTGCAGACTGCAGCGTCTTCGAAACGAATCGATGGGGTGGGGGAAGTGTAATGGTGTGGAGAGGCTTCACATTTCATCACCGGACCGCCCTACACATTTGCAGGGGTCGCGTTAATGCTGTAGCCTACCGTGATGATGTCTTGCAACCAATTGTTGTTCCGATGTTTCGAGCGCACCCACAACTTCAGCACTTCCAACAGGATAATGCACGTCCGCATACCGTCCGTTTTAGCATGGACTACCTGGCTGCTAACATCACTGTCTTTGACTGGCCAGCCATGTCTCCGGACATGGCACCGATAGAACATGTCTGGGATGAGATTGGACGCCGTCTGTATCGGAGACCACAGATGCACACCATTGCTGCTTTAGAAGCTGCTCTTGTCCAAGAATGGAACAATTTGCCCCAGGCCTCTTTCAAACATTGGTAAATTTCATGCGACGTCGCTGCACAGCGTGCGTAAAAGCCCGTGGAGGACACACGCGCTACTGACATCTGTGTCGTACTTTTGGTTTTGACCCCTCTGACTTTGTACCGTTGATTACAGATTAAACATCCATAAGTGTACAAATGTGTTGTTATTGATGTGTTCCCATTTGAATATTGTTCACAATAAGAAGCAAAATAAATAAGATATGTTTACAGGATCATTTTGTTATACGAAAAACTAAGTGATGCGTTTTCCATGGCGCTCAGTATATATTTAACAACAAGAGGGCCGTGAGGCCCGAGTGTTTTTACAATATATTACGCAATGTCTTAGCTCGAGACCATCAAACAACTTAAAATACAGACACTTGCACGTGCTTTGCAATGAAATACGTCACTCGGATTCTTGGCACATTGCCCGTACGATTATTTGAAATAATGGTACGCTAACATCAAAGGTGCCCCCCCCCCCCTCAATAGCATACTGAGTCGCAATGAGAAAATTGAGTTATTGTTATTTTCACATTCTTCAACTAATTACCTTCAATTTGATGTATAGTTTGTTTGAATTGAGCAAATATTGGCTGAGCTGTGTCCATTAGAAGCTACCCAATTCACAAAAGTAAGTTTTGAGAAAAAGCAAGTCAAAGATTTGGTTTTGTTCCAAAACAAAATCCCATGGCAACCAGGCCATTTATTTGCTGTTTTGTCAGGGGTGCTGAAGTCGAAGGTCGTAGCAAAAATTTGATCCGACGATTTCCGCAATTTATTTGCTAATTTGTCGCTTAATATGTTGTTTATTTAGGATTTCAAGGGTGCTGACGACGAAAATAGTAGTAAATGCACTCCTTTCGTAACGAAACATCCACAGCACATACGGCATAATATTCACATGATAAGTGGTATACTGAAGAATAATCTATACATTAGTAGTCTGTTGTCTATATTATAACTTTGGTGAGATTAACTGAGATAATCTCATCAATGAATTATTACCCGAGTGCCAGCTATTGGTCAGGAGATTAAGATTTTTGATTGGATAATCATCAAAGAAGCCGCCACAGCTGTACGCATGTTCATTTAACACTTGAATTAAAATAAGATTTTGCGTGTACGATAGGTATATTATTATTTTCAAATAATCACCACTTGAGTTGTCGACGTCTTTATCATTGACCCGTGACAGTTGATTAGTATTACTCAATGACATACAGCATCGATTGTGGTTTCGATTGTAAGTGAATTCCGGTGCATGGAGTTGGGTCAAATAATATTGTAAGTAAAAATTAGGGCTAAAATGCCGATAAAAGAGGCTTTAATGTGATGATATACAAAAAGGTTCTACACATAATTGTTTTAAAACATCTCAAATTTGACGAGTTACAAGATTTTCTACACATATGTCGAGTAATCTCCCTTTGATGATCAAAATATCGGATTTACGAATCATATTAGATTTAAATATTGGGTTACATCTCACTGTGCCCACTTTTGATTAATCCAATTAAGGTCTAATTAGGATTAGTGTATTAAGCGGATTAGGATTAGGTGTTATAGGTAATTAGATGGAAAAAAACAAATATTGAAAGTGACTAAATATTCAGTCTTATAATTGGTGAGATGAACTCACTGTAATCGTTAAAGTGATGAATTTTATTCAAAAAATGACACTTGAATATAATATGAATTATGTTCAGTAAGCCTACACATTACACGGTCTTTATAAGGACACACAGAAGTCAGTCTGTCATATTTCATCATGGCAAACGTTCAAGTAAACATCCAGTACATCCCCAATGCTCAAGGTGGAGAAAACTTAGTCCATGAAGAATACAAATTCCGAGTGAAGAATAGGAAGGCAGAACGAGTATACTGGAGATGTTGTATAAAAGGTTGTCCAGCAACCCTGAACACCCACCAAGGCTTTATTACCAAATATTCCAGAAACCACAACCATGTTGCTAACCCACACAAGGTGGCAGTCGACAAATTTCTGGTTGCCATGAAAACCAAGGTGCAAGAGGAAACCAAACCAGTCTGTGCCATCTATCAAGAAGAAGTATCAGGTATGTATTTATCTCTAATGTTGTGTGCCGTTGATTTAAATGATTCAACGTTAAAGCATACTGAACATGTTCTTCCGTAACAAACCAATCGAGTGTCTGGTCGAGTATTAATGATATAATAATATGTATAATAAATATTTTCTTTTTGTTTGTTTACAGCCCTTCGATCTGACCGTGACTCAGGTGAGATGATCAGAGAGATTCCAACATTCTATAGTTGCTGTGCTTCCCTGTATAGAGCCCGAGCAAAGATCCTCCCAGCACTTCCTCAGACCCGCAACGATATCCAGCTTCCAGATTCTTACACCAAGACCACATCCGGAGACGACTTCCTTCTCCACGCAGCAGCCGACAACAGGTTTCTAGTGTTTTCCACACAAGAAAATCTTTACCATCTCGCCAATGCAGACACTATATACTGTGATGGAACATTTAGCATGAGTCCTACCTTATTCACCCAGATCTACACTATACATGCTTTTGTACACAATAAAATGTTCCCTTTGGTGTATGCACTATTACCCGATAAGAAGGAGGCAACATATGTTGAGTTCCTCAGATGTGTTAGAGACAAAACATTGGCACTTGTCAATGTTAATCTTAACCCAGGCCATGTGTTTACAGATTTCGAAGTTAGTATGCAAAATGCTGTGAGAACTGTGTTGCCGAGGTCAGAACTAAAAGGTTGTTTTTTTCACTTTGGTCAGTGTATTTGGCGCAATGTGCAGAAATATGGACTACAAGCAGATTTTTCTCGGGTGCCAGAAATCAATAAAATCGTCAAGCAAGCAGCAGCATTACCATTAATTCCAATACAGCAGGTTGAAGATGTATGGCTGCATGCCCTTGATGATGCACCACTCCAAGATGCCAGAGTGTTGCAATTTGCAGATTACGTAACTGAGTTCTGGGTGGAGGGGCAGCATGGCAGAATGATGTGGAACCATTTCCACACTGAAGGTCCACGCACAACGAACCATGTTGAAGGATGGCATTCCAAGATAACATCCATTATTGCCACCCCTCACCCAAATATTTTTAAGTTGGTGGCTTTTTTTAAGAATGAACAAGCTTACTCCGAAGTAACCATTCTCCAGTTAGGTGCCAACGGAAAATTACGGCCTAAGAGCAGAAAGTACAGGCAACTAGAAACCCGACTCCAAACTCTGAAAACAGATCTTCAGAACGGTATAAAGACTGTATTCGAGTATGCCGATGGCGTAGCCCGTTTAACTACATTGTAAATTTTCATTGTTTATCTTGTTTTTGTGTGATGTATGATATACCCATGTATGTTATACTTTTATTACATATTTTATATATAAAACATCGAAAATTGTTATATTTTCATTAAATTATAACGTGCTAATGTGATGTATGATATATCCATGTATGTTATATTTTTATTACATATTTTATATATAAAACATCGAAAATTGTTATATTTTCATTAAATTATAAAGTGCTAATGTGATGTATGATATATCCATGTATGTTATATTTTTATTAAATATTTTATATATAAAACATCGAAAATTGTTATATTTTCATTAAATTATAAAGTGCTAATGTGATGTATGATATATCCATGTATGTTATATTTTTATTAAATATATATAAAACATCGAAAAATAAAAAAAAATTACATAAAATATTTGTTTTTTTTCCATCTAATTACCTATAACACCTAATCCTAATCCGCTTAATCCACTAATCCTAATTAGACCTTAATTGGATTAATCAAAAGTGGGCACAGTGAGGACACACCAAATATTGTCATCATAAAAGGTGACAAATCACATACAATCACAACACAATAGACTACCATAACACACAAAATACTGACATGGGAACGCCCGTCTGTGGGCTACTCCCGGGCATAAAATGATATAAATGGTTCGATCGCATTTACCAACACATTACAATTACAAATACATTAATTACAATACATTGCAACGAAAGTATACATTAGTTTCTTGTCAACAAAAATCACATACACGAGTTATCTCCCGCGAACCTCCGATTTGGGCACAAAGCAGCAAGGCTTTCTAAATTTAACTAAATTGTTATTATGTGTTGCCACAGTCAACATTTTTGGAGTTATTGGGTGTTATTTTGGAGTTATTGGGTAATTCGACGCGCCCTACGAATTATCATAATCATGACGCATATATTTGAAATGAATTCCGGTAGTCTTTCAAAAGAAATACACCCACATCGCCTTCATCAGGCCTGTGGAGAGATCAAAATTGTTATTCGTTATTTTGTGTTGCCACAGTCAACATTTTTGGAGTTATTGGGTGTTATTTTGGAGTTATTGGGTAATTCGACGCGCCCTACGAATTATCATAATCATGACGCATATATTTGAAATGAATTCCGGTAGTCTTTCAAAAAAAAAATACACCTAAAGCGCCTTCATCGGGCCTGTGGAGAGATTAAAATTGTTATTCGTTATATTATAATGTATTATACATTTAAAATAAATTAGTTTTGTGGGAGGAATCGGGGATTTTCGAAGTGAATTCCGGTGATTGTAAATGAATTCCGGTGAGGTGATTGTAAATGAATTCCGGTGAATTCCTGTGATTAGTCTACCCGCTAGAATTTGAGTAGGATTACCATGTGGTGTGAAATTCAAAACAGTAAAACACCCAGGTTTCGGATGTTAATATTACCATAATATCAACTCCTCGTGGCGTAATATATAGTGAATACCGGAAATAGCCCCCTTAAATATAAATAGTGGCAAAGGGAGATTTATATAGGTTTTTTGGTAGATAAAGGCAAATAAACCGCAAATGAATTCTGGTACATGCGTATTTCATCACCAAAACTATAAACGATATCCGTCTAGAAAAAGGCGACTTCGCGCTAAAACGTCGACGTCGCTTTTTTTTTTCTCCATAGTTTAACATTGAAAAAGGACGCGGGAAGTAGCCGAAATCGAATACCATAAGGCGCCGGAAGTAGCCGAAATCGAATACCATAAGTTACGGCTAAAAAAATGTAAACACGTTCTTTGAATAAATTTATAAAGGGAGGTAACTCCCTAGTCTCATTTAGCTTAACGCTATCGGTAATGAAGTGCGTTTCTCTTACACGGACTTTTTGATAAAATTGCGTAGCAAAATATTTCCGTTTCTGTTGAAATATTGATCAAAATCCCAACATATATATGGAATAATACTTTCTTTTGTTATAAATGGTTTGAGTATCACTGTTTAATTTATCTTCTATACTTTGTTCGCGACTCGAACCTCTTTTAAAAATCAGAGAAGTTTAAATAGCTCTATCTCGCTTATTTAACCTCGATTCTGATCAAACGCTTGAAGGTTTAAAGATGGGTTCCCGCGTACAAACTGGGTGATTTAATGGTATATATGGACTAAAAACACATTCAAACTAATTAATTTGTCATAATTATGCTTCAAATCCTTCTCAAACATTGTTATTGCGAAGGAATGCCCTGCTATTAAAATTCGATCAAACCAGGTCATGTTTACGTCACGTCTTGGAAGTCAGAGCAGAATTCATTTCATACATAAGACGATGTTGTCTTTAATCGCTTACTATTTATTACAAATATCGAATCCTAATTAAATTCTCGGATTATCCACTACCCGCGTCTTTTTCCGTCATTTTTATGTCAGAAAGTGTTGTACGTCTAACTCTTCATAAAGTTTATCAACTTGTACATCAAGCGCTCAATGTTCGCGTGTGACCTTTGACATCACGCGTGCAGAACTTCCTAATCGTCGGGCTGTTGATTAGGGGAACCCTTACATTTTTGTCCTGTATACGCTCCATGAGTGTTTTTCAGGGAATCCAGTATTTTTCTAGTAAGATTGGATATCTCAACTTTCCATACATTCCAAAATTGCCATACTTTTATTGGAAATAACCACCCGATAAATACTTTTCTGGGAACGGAGAGAGAGAGAGAAAGAAATGGGTTTTAACGTCCACTCGACACAAACTAGGTCATTTCGGGACTAACATATGGCTTAATTTTATTTCAATAATTCGCTTGCGCGTAGGGGTCTTTGGAGGAAACCGGAGGACCTGGAGAAAACCCACGAGGTTGGAAGGCGACCCTACTCCTTGTCACGTACAACCGGGGAATCGAAACCCCGCCAGGTGACTCAATGACAGACCGTATGATACGTGCTAACCATTCGCCACCCCCCCCCCCCCCCAAATTAATGAATTGAAATGGGATTTAACCTCCTACTGTTCCGCTCAGAGCTGGGAAAATGAAGACGGATGTGCTATAAGGGAGATTTTGCCCGGACAGCGGCACTACGGCCTATTCTTATATTGCGTTCCAACTGTCAAGGGATCTTTTACGTACACGGGACCTCTGTTTCTCGTCCCATCCGAACCCGAACGACAAGACAGCTGTCCTTGCCAGGTCCTCCGTCCAATTTAGTTAAACGATTACACTGGTCATTAAATAAATATTATTTTTTTTGTATAATAATTTTGAGGGTAGATCCTCCTCCCCGAAACAACGATCACACCTGTGGCACATTAATTAGACTTTACCATGGAAGCCAATCGACTGAAACAACTAAACTCTTAAATTCTTAATCATAATCTACTTTTACCCCATATCATTGACAAATTTAATATACTATTCAAAAAAAGTAGGGGATATTTGATTTTTAAGTGTTATTAAAGTCACCTAATGAAACTGACGAAGAAACAAATGACAAAATGAAATGAAGTTCACATTCATCGATTTATTCCAAATGATCGTTAGACTAAGTAAGGCACCGACTGACCATTATACGGGTAAAATGATACCCGGGGTCAAACAGCAAAGTTACCACAGCATCACAACCAAGTCAGTAACGGGTAAATCCTCCTCTGTTTGCCAAACAAGCATTGATCCGACGTGGCATACTCCTAATGAGACGTCTACGGTCATTTTGGTCCAGACTGTCCCATTCCTGTTGCAACGCAGCAGCAAGTTCTTGGACATTGGCAGGACGTTGTTGACGTTGACGTAACCTCTGTCCAAGCATGTCCCAGACATGCTCGATGGGGGAGAGGTCGGGACTCAGTGCTGGCCAAGGTAATGTGGTGATGTTCTGTTGTTGGAGGTAACCTGTAACGATCCTGGCCCTGTGACATCTTGCGTTGTCATCCTGGAAGATGAAACGGCGGCCATGACGTCGTGCGAACGGCACAACATGGACTGCCAAGATGTTGTCCCGGTAGTACTGGCCTGTAACACGCCCTGCAACAACATGTAAAGCCGTTCTTCCAGCAACAGTGATGCCTCCCCACACCATAACAGAACCACCCCCAAATCGATCATGTCTGATGACGTTAACGTTTTGGAAGCGCTCGTTTCGACGACGCCACACCCTCCTACGTCTGTCCAAAAAATCAACAGTGAACCTTGACTCATCTGAAAACATCACATTGCTCCAGCGTCGATTATCCCAGTGTTGACGATCCCTACACCAACGACGTCTTGCCTGAATGTGATGATCTCTCAAACAAGGGATCACGCGAGGACGTCGGGCGCGAAGGTGACCCCTATGCAGTCGATTCCGAATCGTCTGGCCACTCACTCTCACACCAGTGTCTGTTTGAAGACGAGCGCTGATCTGATTTGCTGTGATGACACGATTTCTCAAGGCCAAGGTACGGATAAATCGATCCTGGGCTTAAGTTGTCGCCCTTGGTCGACCTGAGCGTGGTCTGTCCTGTACAGATTGTGTATCACGGTATCTGGACCACAGCCTGCTTATGACAGACTGAGAAACATTCATCGTCGGCGCCACAACTGCCTGTGTTGTGCCGATCTGTAGCATGCCAAGGGCACGTAACCTTTCATTTTGGGTAAGCCGACGCATATCAAAATTTGTTTTCTGGTCACTAAAACAATTAAACTGATGTTTCCACCCTGGAATTCAATGCCACAACGACTGTAACATTCAAAGTCAGAGTCGTGCAAATCTTGGGTTGGACCCCCATGATGATCCCAAGCATCACCTGCATTCCATGCGGTAGCTATTGGTGCGTTTGGGCGTCACATGTAACTGGAAATGTTTCTTCTGTTAGGTTCTATAGTGACTTTTTTCGTAGTCATTTGCATATTTTAGTATTATGCCCCCAAAATCAAATATCCCCTACTTTTTTTGAATAGTATATATTAAAGGCAGATAATGAAAAATGAATATATTGAAAATTGTAGTCAAATTAATATTTTCTGAGCGAGGTATGTGAGAAATGGGGTTTAACGTCCACTTGACATAACGTATAATGTCATTTCGGGACTAATATATGGTTCAATTTTATTTCAGCCATTCGTTTGCGCGTTGGGTCTATAGTTATGAGGAGAATTCTGCCTCGACAGCGGCGTTACAGGACAATGTGCACACGGGACCTCGGTTTGTCGTCCCATCCGATTTTTTTTCTGGATAGCGGCATTACGGCTTAGTCTTATATCGAATTACAACCGCCGCGGGTTCCTTGATGTGCACGCTAATGGGAGTGATGGGTAACGTTGACTCGACACCAATTACGTCAGTCCAGGTCGAATACAATAGTTCAATTTTATTTCAATAATTCGCTTGCGCACATTAGCAATGGTTAATGACCGGGGAAAACCAACGAGGCAAATCGAAACAACATCACTTAACCATTCGGTCAGCCAATTCAAAGGTGTGAAAAGACATTATATACTCTTCAAAAAAGTAGGAGATATTGAAATGCGAATACCTATGCAGGTTGTGATATGATAAATAGTCATGGACACTTGGCATTCTTTGAGAGTATGTTCACAGATGAAGAACTAATCGCCCCAACAGAACCACTGAGCTGCATGTGCGACACGCAATAGCATCATACACCGGAGCGGGGTTCATTGTCAAATTTGACACTTTAAGGAAGGGTTGATGAAAACTGCCGCGTGCTGGTTTATCCTATCCATGTTTGCTTTCCTGTCGGTTCTTGCATAAGATTTACTGAGTGTTTAGCGTATCTTTGCTTTAGTGTGTTACGTTTAATTTGTAATGAGACGTCTTCAACATGATGAACGTCTACGTGCTATTGGCATGCTTCAAATGGATTGTACACAGCGAGCATCAGCCAACATGCTTAATGTGTCACAGTCTGTGATCAGCAGACTGTGGAACCGGTACCAATAAACACACAATGTTGATGATAGACCTCATTCAGGTCGTCCTCGTTTGTTTTTTTTTATCGTTCAAAAGGGATCTTTAATAACAGATATAAACTTGTAACCATTCGGACAAATCAACGGCCAAAAACTTGCTGACTTCCATAACGGAATAATTACTGTGCCATAAGCTTTACATTCAACCACATATTTCATGACACGTGATATCAGACACACAGGTGGTACAATAAAACAGTTTCTACCCTGCCATGGTAAAGAAAAGGCATCTATTCCTGAAGAATTTGGACTCCAATATCTGGAATAAAATACATCACACTTATGATTATGTTCTGATGCAAATATATCAATTTCGTATGGTCCCCATATATTACTAATATATTTAAAAATTCCATCTCCAACTGCCCAATCATCATAATCAACAATTCTGCTTAAACAATCTGCTCTAACATTCCCAGCTCTAGGTATCCATTCTATCTCTAGAATAATTCCATTTTCTAAGCAAATGCTAAATATCTCAAATGCAATACATTGCAATTCTGCCTTCATACTACCTTTCTGAACAATAGAAATCACACTCTGATTATCTGAAAACCATTTCAACCTTTTATTTTTTAAAATATGTACTATAGATTTAAGAATACAACGAACAGCTTCAAGTTCTCTCCAAGTAGAACTCTTGATCGCTTCCTCAGCACTCCAAAAACCATGAACAACATCACGATAGGCTTGTACACAATACCCCCCATACCCTTCATTACTAGCATCTGAATACACTATTCGTTCACAGCCAGGCTGAAAATTTAAAACTTTAGAATTAATTTTACTTATATTTTCCTTCCAAAAAAATAACTGTTGAATACTCTGTTCAGAAATACGTACTTTAGAATCCCAACTAAACCCATTTAAAATATCAATAGACAATGATCGTGTCATGATTTGGGAAATACTTCCGACAACAATAGACATAGATATAATCTGGCCGACAACACTCGCTACCTTTTTCACAGCTACTGCCTTATTCGATATACAATCACGCTGAATTTGAACTATAGATCGTAAGACTTTATCTAATCGTCTCTGTGGAATTCTCAAATTTGCATTTTCAGAATTTATCACCACTCCTAACCATATTAACTCTTGTACAGGCTCCCAAGTTGACTTCTCATTTTTAGGAACAAACCCACTAGCTAAAAGATCTTTCTTAACATCTTGACTAAGCTTATGTGCCATATTATAATCATCATGAACACCAAAACCATCATCGATGTACATAACAATATATTTACCTTCACTTCTCCATTTTTTGACCAAAACTCTGCATAATTTAGTAAATAAAAAAGGTGCTGTACTTAGACCAAATGGTAGCACCAAGAACTTATAATAGGTTGCGACTCCATTCGTGACCCATGAAAAACCTAGAAACTGTGTGTGTGCATCACAAATCTCGACATGATGATAAGCAGCATGTATATCATACTTGAACATCCAGGACTTTTCCTTTACATATAACAATGCTGTACGAATATCCTCATATTTAACCGTCTGCTTACCGACAAATTTATTAACTTCTCTCAAATCTAAAATTAACCTTTTCTTACCACTACTCTGAATAGATACTGAGAGCGGATTAACAACTCTTGGAGGAACTTGACATCTACTCACCAAGCCCCTTACCTCTAAATCTTTAATAGCCCCTTCTACAAATTCTGAATTATCTAAAGCAGATCTATTATTTCTTAAAAACTTAGAATCTGGAACATCATTAAAAGGAATCTTGTAACCATTTTCAATAACATCTAATATATACGAATTACAGTTAATTTCTTTCCAGAATTTTACATTTTTGCGTAATCGACCTTTAACTAAAATGTTAGCTTGACCTTCCTCATATTCGAAATAATCATGCGTGAACCTCTCTACGGCCGACTGATCTACATTACAATCATTAAAATCATGAAAATACTCATCTTTTATACAGGTTGAAATCTCGTCACTATGTTGATTTAACGGTTGTTGTGTTGTTGTAAGAGTTGGTGTGGGGACAATCTCTTCTGTAATGACTGAACTCTCCACAGTTGTAGCAGGAACCTCTGTTTTGTTGGGGACGAAATGAATAGTTCCTGCCCCCGCCACTGCTTGCAGGAACAGAGGAAACCAAATTAGACGAACTTGCTGTCACCGAACTGCCATTACTATCATATAATCTTCTTCTCTTAGAAACGGAAGATCTACCTTTAGACTCCTTCCTTTTCTTCAATGCTCTCTGTTCAGCTCTGATAATTCTCTTTTCATCTTCAGAATCACTGGCCAAAGGATTAGATACATACTGGTTGACAGTCTCCCAGCCACCTGCCGATGAATCTGCTATTTTAATCAATTTATTTCTTTCAGTTAGTTTGGTCATAACATCATCTATTAAGCCATCTAAACCCTCTCTGTCATCATTATGAACTGCATGTCTTATATGTTGAATCTTATCTCCCAGTTCTACGTTGAAACCAAACTGAATCTTATTGCCTTTAAATTTCCAATCATGATCTTGATCTGTCTTGATCTTCTTCACGTCAGATGAAAACTTCTGCACAGTCCCATGTAATTCTGCTCGTAACAAATCGAACTTCTTTTCTGTTTCAATTCTCTGATGTTTTACTTCATTCAAAATGTCAGCTAAAGATACAGCAGACTGAATGTTTTCGTGTTGATCCATTATGTTGTCGTAGATAAACACCTATCTGTCGGACGTACACGTAGTGAAAACAAATCAGTGTTAAGTTGTAAAAACGTCTGTTGCATCTGGCGACTTCGACCTGAATGACTTCGTAAGACTATTTACTTGCAAATAGTACTTCATACCCCTTATATTACTACGCATATGGAGAGAAATTATTTTCCTCCTAATTCGGTTCCCTCAACCGCAGGAAAATATATGAGTTGTTATATAACAGGCGTTCTAAATGATGTGAGAAATTAACCAATGAAACGGTCTGTTACAGCGAGTTCTTGGTGTGCTTTGTATGGATCTGCGGGTAAGCCACTAGAAACGCCAACGATCATTAATTAATAAATTCCTGATGTCATAGGGTCAAAAGGTGTTTGTATGACCCCGTAACGCGACCTCCCAGTACAATTGGTCAGATCTTCATGTAGTGTAGGCCATCGAAAGGATAAAAACAAAATATAAATCTGTATTTTAATCAGATTGGTCCATTTCAATCAATATTGGTGTTGTTGTTTTGCACATTTTAATATCAGTACACGATCGAGTCTTGTATTCTATGGTTTCGGACACCAATTGTAAAGAACAAAGAAAAGCATGGCTTATGCACAAACGACAAAATAATAATAAAAAAACGTGTTGAATGGACTAAGCAGGCGCAAACGACTGCCGTTCACGTATTTCTTCACCGAACATAACTGATTAGAAATTACAATAAAAATATTAAAAATTGAATATAAATCACTTTATATATAGCCTACATTGAAATTACATTGCTTTTAGAACCGTTTTTTGTCTATTTCAAGGTTTAAAAAAATAGAGCGGTATATTTTAATTTTTCATTCGATGTCCCTTCGATTTCCCAGAGAGATAGTTGGGTTGATATGAAGACATTAGGTTGATTGATACATCACATATATTACCAATTAATAGTGGCTTACATGCTTTTTAACAAGCTCAAATTTTAGTCCTACCGTTAACAAAATCTCCAACTCAAAAAAGTCGATGCACTAAGCTTAAGTGTAGTTATCTTCCTTTAACTAATTAATAGGAGGGGGCGGGAGGTCACGGTGGCTAAGTGAGTAAGGCGCTGGCTCGCTAGCCTGGAGGTCGGGTGTTCGATCCCTGCACTGGCCAAGAAAGTTCAACACGATTTTCCGACGTGGTTACCTGAGGGCCTAACAAGGACGAAAAAACGAGGTCCCGTGTACACATTGGCGTGCACTTAAGAGATCCTTTGACAGTTGAAATTCGATATAAGAGTAGGCCTTAGTGCCGCTGTCCGGGCAAAATTTCCCTCATAGCACACTGTATGTCGTATGCCCGTCTTCATTAGCCCAGTTCGGAGCAGAAGAGTAGGACGTTAAACCCCATTTCATTTCATTTCATGTTTACTCCATGTGAGAAAAAGTCAAGTCATCTTGTAACCAGATCGTTGATAGAATTTATCATCCCGATTGATGGTTGACTAAACAGTTTGATCCACATATTTTCAGCTAATTTGAGTTCTTCGAAACTGTGTTCATCTCAATCTGATTCAAACAGATTCTATTTCGCTTAGTTTTTTTATAGTTCAAAATTTCGTTTAACTTGTCATTACTGCACTAGGACCTGGAAGAGTTGTTATATAACCCGCGTTCTGGATGATGTGAGGGATTAGCCAATGAAACGGCCTGTTACGGCCAGTTTTTTGCGTGAGGTGCAAGGAACTTTGGGTAACCCACTACAAACGTCAACGCTGATTGATTAATCAATGTCTGAAGTGATAAGGTTAAAAGCCGCTCGTATGACACCCGGGACGACCTCCCTTTACAACTGACCAGATCTTTATGTAGTGTAGGCCATCGAAAGTATAAGAAACGAAGCGAAATATATATCTGCATTTTATTCAGACTGAGTTCTCCTTGGATAGGATTAGATTGATTGATCATTTCACATTATGTATAAACCTCAAGACATGCCGACATTCTCAAAAGAATTGATAACCAACTGAACGTTGGTGCAGATATGATAGCTCCTTAGTTCAAGTTTGGTTGATTGTTCTTAACAGAGATAGCACAAGAGACTACACCCTTAGATTTGTTTGTAAGTTCGATATCGTTATGATCCCAAGATTCAGTTGATTGACGAGGCCATCCTTCTTTAGATAGACACAAAAAATGTGGACAATTCCATCATCTTTGATTATCAGCTAGTTCGGTTGATGTACTTCCCAATGGCGCGATGTCTGCAGGATTTTCTGGCGTTGGACAATAATTCCAATTCTCAATTGACGAAATTCGTCTGATTTTTGCAATCGAAATGAAATGAAATGGGGTTTAACGTCCAACTGTTCTGCTCCGAACTGGGCTAATGAAGACGGGACTACGGCCTACTGTTATATCGAATTCCAAATATCAAGGGATCTTTTATGTGTACGCCAGTGTGTACACGGGACCTTGAATTTTCGTCCCATTCGAACGACTAGACCACTGTCCTTGTCAGGGCCTCCATCCTGCATCACTGACAAGGGGGAACCATGCCGGAAAATCTGGATGAACCTTCTCGGCCAATGCAATGATCGAACACCTTTGGCCCTTGTTAGTTGGTAAAATGACTACCCAGCTGACTATAGAAGGGCTACAGCTAATCCTATAGATAGGTTTTCTGTACAAATTACTTTACACGACAAACGGCATTATATAACTCAGGCTAGCCACACGTTTATATTATGGTAATGACTAACGAGTGCCACCTGGACAACCATGGGTGTCAATAGCCGACATAAGGATATTTTAAAGCGAGAACTTCATATTTTCTAAGAAAGTTAAAACATAATTATTTCTATGTCTTTTGCTCAATAGGTTGTCAACTCACTATTATACGATCATAGTTATCATTCTTACACTCAAAAATGTTTCACACCTGAAATAATGACACAATAACCTTCCAATTACCTCCCTTGTTTTTCTATTCCCTACCATGGAATAGCTATCTTCAAACGTTTGAATTTGAAGTTGAAAATGATATTTTTGCCAATTTGTCAACTGGCAATAGTGAATTATAGGATTAATAGGACTATTCTTTATCAAGGTAGGACTGTTTGTACATAGCATCCATTTTAAGGCATTATTTTAATACATTTTAAAAATATAACTTAAAAATATGAAATTGTAGCTTTAATCAATTCTGCTTTCATGTGTCAACTATCCATACCATCTGCCATTGTATAACATTCAAGCTGATTCAAATACACTACATGAAGATCTGAAAAGTTGTACTGGAAGATCGCGTCAGGGGCCGTACGGGCGGTTTTTCAAAGCCCTGTATAGGGAAAGTTACGACAACTCGTTTACAGGCGCCATTGTGGGTCCCAGCTATGACGCCATAAAAACGCCATAATGTAACAATAAAGAACTATTTCTCACCCGAAATTCCGATTAGTCGCTAAAACTTATAGTTTTTTTAATTTTTTAACGTTATTTCATCTGGATTATCGCCCTTATTATTGTTATTTTTTTTTATCACGTTCTAAGATTTGACGTCAGTCAGCAGACTTTTTTTTTAATTGTCTGTCTGTTTTTGTTTTCCTGAGTATGATGTCTTGTCCGTGTATTTGATTTTGTGTAATTTTGTGTGGTGCAGTCCCCCTGCACTTACTAATATAGCTCAAACCCGTATAGATTGCAACAACTGTGAAGCCAGAAATTTCATATGACGTCATGAAAATATGACGTCAAGTGTACAAAGACGCCATCTTGGCTCCCAAATATTTGTACCTACTCACTACTCGACACAAATTAGGTCATTTCGGGACTAACACATGGTTTAATTTTATTTCAATAATTCGCTTGCGCGTAGGCGTCTTTAAGAGTGGGAGGAAACCAGAGGACCCGGAGAAAACCCACGAGGTTGGAAAGGCGACCCTACTGCCTGCCACGTACAACCGGAGATTCGAAACCACGCCAGTTGACTCAATGACAGACTTTATGGTACAGCGGTCACGTGCTAACCACCCAACCCCCTCCTGCAAAAAAGAGATAAAACATACATTTTTTAAACGAAAAGTATAGCTGAACAAACTATTATTATTATTATTAGGTAACAAAAAGCGAATATTATTGTAATAATAATATAATCTAATTCATAAGAAAATGAAATAAAAGATACACCAGATAAATGCGCTATTAAATACATTTAACTTGCATACGTTTTTAAAAATCAGATTTTTTGTGCAGTAATTTGGGAGATAAAACCTTTTTGCCTTCTAGCTGGCAAAATATAAATGCCTGAAATTCCATGATTTTTTGGTCTGGAGCCATTCCGGATTGTGTGTCAGTTTTCGGTCATCGATCATTAATTGTATCATGAATTTTTTGAAAATAGAAATTTCTTTAAATTGACTAATGGATAAAACATTTAAAATCGGTGTTACTTAAAATCGGTGTAAAATCAGTGTAATTTAAATTAAAGGTGTCTAGGGTGACACGTGTTTCATAAGTGACATGAGATACGAGATATAGCTCTCCGAAATTACTTGGTTTCTTTATGCAGTTTGTTTTGGGTAAGACGTTATCACTCCCCGCCCATGTGTAAATAATAATATTAATCTAATATATAAACCGCACACATTTAACAGATACAAATAATCTACATGTTATACCACAGATAGACAGACATTGAAGGGGCCAAGTGAAGGAGACGCGGTTGGTTAAGAGTTTGACCGACTCCTTTGGGTATTTGCGCCCCATTTCCAATGAAATAATCATGTTGTTCTGATGCTCAAATAGTATCAAATATATATCGTGTCTGTGATTTGTTACAAATCGATCGAACATGTTCCACAAATCTCAACATTTATCAGCTTTTTGTTCAATCTATAAAAGCCTACATTCCTACAAAAAAATTTGTTTAGTCAAGTAAAACAAATGAAATGAAATAGGGTTTAACGTCCTACTGTTCTGCTCCTAACCCAGGCTAATGAAGACGGGCATACGCCATACAGTGTGCCTACTCTTATATCGAATTCCAACTGCCAAGGGACCTTTTACGTGCACGCCAATGTGTACACGGGACCTCGGTTTTTCGTCCCACGCCGGAAAATCGGGATGAACTTTCTCGGCCAATGCAGGGATCGAACACCCGACCTCCAGGCTAGCGAGCCAGCGTCTTACCCACTTAGCCACGTGATCCCCAACTGAAACAAGAAAAGCCTAAATGGAATAATAGAACAAGTACACCTTAATGTTTAAAGCACGTTAACAATATATTCATTTAAGAACAACTATGTCATTTAGGGATTAATATACCACATATTACAAGTCATACCCAACGGAAAGAAATGTAAATTAATTACAATTACATCATTTTGGATTCATTTTGAATTTCTACCATCAACAATTTGCGAAATTAAATTTTTGAGATTTTCTCGAAATTAAATTTTTGAGATTTTCTCGAAATTAAATTTTTGACATTTTCTTGAAATTAAATTTTTGAGATATTAAATTTTTGAGATTTTCTCGAAATTAAATTTTTGAGATTTTCTCGAAATTAAATTTTTGAGATTATCGCTGCCCTTTTATAACCAAATTAATGTTGTTTTTATTATTATTATTTTAAATGGTATTATATCACCAAATTTGGCAGTCATTTTGAAAGAAATGTCCGCCTTCAAATGAAAATTGATTTTTGTCAAATTCGATTTTTCGACACATTTCGGTTGCAAAACCACTCTGTACATAGGGGGGGGGGGGTTGGATGGTCGAATGTTTAGCACGCACGCGCTGTATCATATGGTCTGTCATTGAGTCAACAGGCGTGGTTTCAAATCCCCGGTTGTACGTGACAAGGAGTGGGGTCGCCTGTCCAACTTCGTGGGTTTTCTCCAGGTCCTCCGGTTTCCTCCCACTGTTAAAGACCCCTACGCGCAAACGAATAATTGAAATAAAATTGAACCATATGTTAGTCCCAAAATGACCTAGTTTGTGTCGAGTGAACGTTAAACCCCATCTCTCTCTCTCTCTCTCTCTCTCTCTCTCTCTGTACATAGGGTACTCTATGTACCCTATAATTCGGATAGTGTCTCTGAACTATCCTTTTCCCTTTAGTTCGATGTACTCTGTAGTTCAGACAGTCTCTACACCATGTTCTACTCTGTAGTCTCTAGAACATGATGTACCCTGTAGTTCAGACAAGAGTCCCTAAACCACGTTTACACAGTAGTTGGGATAAACCATAATTTTGTAAATAGGAGGTCGGTCGTCAAATGAATATGAATTGTACGATATGTTAATCCAGAAATGAATAGTTTCTCTTAAATGAATATATTGTTAACGCCCTTTAAATATCTGGATGCAATAGACTTGGTGTAGACAATAAATCATAATTTATTGAGTTCGACGTATAACATCAGATGAATAGATACAGTTGGTTTAACTTGAATGTAGATATTAATCAGCTATGCTGCATATACAGAACCTTTCGGTTGAATCATATCATAAAAATATCTTATTTCATATAGTCTTACGTATTTATCAACATCAAGGTGAGTTTGTTCCATAGTCAGATTTGTTCAAATGAATTTCATTTTTAAAAGCGTATGCAAGTTAAATATCTTTAATAGCGCTTTTAACTTGGGTGTCTTTTATTTTATCTTTTTATGATTTAGGCTATATAACAATTATGTGCGCTTTTTGTTGTATAAATATAATAATAGTGTGTTCAGCTATACTTTTCAGTTCAAACAATTTATGTTTTATCTCGTATAGACTCTTTTTTTGCGGAAGTCTGTGACACATCTATGACATATCTATCCACATCCTGTAAGTCGGGGTAGCCAACATTCGACACAACAATGTACTAGGGCATATAAATAGATAGTGCGTAGGTACCTGGGACCCAAGAAGTTTCAGAGAGCTATATCTCGTATCACATGTCACTTATGAAACACATGTCACGCTAGACACCTTTTATTTAAATTACACTGATTTTACACCGATTTTAAGTAACACCGATTTTAAATGGTTTATCCATTAGTCAATTTAAAGAAATCTCTATTTTCAAATAATTCATGATACAATTAATGATCGATGACCGAAAACTGACACACAATCCGGAATGACTCCAGACCAAAAAATCATGGAATTTCAGGCATTTTTATTTTGCCGGCTAGAAGGCAAAAGGTTTTATCTCCCAAATTACTATTTAAATTTTCATTTTTCACTTTACCCGTCTGCACAAAAAATCTGATTTTTAAAAACGTATGCATGTTAAATATATTTAATAGCGCTTTTATCTGGTGTATCTTTTATTTCATTTTCTAATGAATTAGATATATTATTATAACAATAATGTGCGCTTTTTGTTGCATAATAATAATAATAATAATATAGAGCGAAGCTCTACAGCATCGCGCGAAGCGTGGTGCTTAAGCAAAGCTCTTTTCCGGTAACACAGGAGCGTAACTGAAATTGTCACCCACAGACTGTTGATTAAAAAGAGATCCAGACCGGAACCGGATACACTGGGCAAAACAGGCAATGCGCATGTCAACTTACCAAATCTCGCCCAAGCGAGATTACGCGCCTCATAGAACTATTTCTATGACGCGTCTAATCAATGACGTCACATATTTTTGACGTCAATGAAAATAATTCTCACACTTTTTTGCTCTTTTTTAAAAAACAAAATTAATGTATACAATTTAGATCTAAATGAAAATCAATTTGGAAAAACTAAATTATTTAACATTTTTTGTATCAGTTGAGAAAATTAATTATGAAGGTTTTATATTTGACAATAATCAGCTTCGCTCTACTCAGGCAATGCCTGTTACATATTAGTTCAGCTATACTTTTCGTTTAAAAAATGTATGTTGTATCTCTTTTTTGCGGAATTCTATGACATATCTATCTACATCCCTGTCTGGAGCAGATAACTTCGACACAACAGTAGGATAGGACATAAAATAGATAGTGAGTAGGTACAATACTTGGGACCCAAGATGGCGTCTTTTTACACTTGACGTCATTTTCCATGACGTCATATGAAATTTCTGTCTTCATATTAATTGTCGCAACCATTGACGTCATATTATATAGATAGACCGCTCACGCCTTATGATTGGCCAGTGCCGCCTTTCAGGGCAGAAGCCGCAAAAACCAATGTAAACAACCGGCAAACTGACGGTGAACGTACATCAATTTTTGGAGGAATTTAGGGTCCTATTGACAAGCCCAACAGATTAATTTATTTAATTGAAACCGTAGCTTTTTTTTGTATAGTTTGGGAACTATAAAGCGTTACACATTTTTTTTCTTAGGGAAATACAGACCGATACAGTGATGATAGCGCTTGTAAAAAGTATTTTTAGAATAAAATAAACCAATAATTTTATATTGAAAAATAAAATTCATTGCTTTAAAAACTTGTGCTCTAAAAGGCTGTGTCCTGTGATTTACAAAAATGTTTAGTTTGAAATTTTAGAGTTGGTAGTTTTTGTTTAAATCGAATTTTGAAACTGCCACGCCCATATTTTTATGTTGAAAATTTGGTACCGATATTTTATTATAAACATGAAGATCGTATTTTTTACTTCATTATTTATATTTTAAAAAAGTATGTGAACACATGTTCTTGAAGAAAAAACTTGGAAGTTTTAGAGAGAGAGAGAGATGGGGTTTAACGTCCACTCGACACAAACTAGGTCATTTCGGGACTATGGAAGTTTTAGGGTCCAATTATGGAATTTTATTTTTTTGTCAAAATTATAATTTAGATAGCTGCTGGAAATTGTGTCACAACTTTCCTTAGTATATGAAATAATTAAAAACGCGAAGGTCGTATTATTTACTTCAATCTTTATATATTTTAAAAATTACGCAAACTGACAGGTATTCTGTGGTGGGGGGGGATTTTCAATTGTCCCGCCCATTTTTTTTATTTTGAAAATTTTTGGTACCAATATTTTATTCTATTCTATAGCTACGTTTTTAAGCATATAAAATAATTAAAATCATGTAGGTCATTTTATTTACTTCATTATTAAAACTTTTATACTTAAACCTGTTAGTTCATTTAAAAATTTCTCGTTTGCCCCTTAACTCAGTTATACTCAGACAAGAAAATTGGCATGATTTGTCGAAATAGACAAAAAGTAATAATGAAAATGTATTTTAATATGAACAAACCAACAATGAGGCTGATGTCCCTTATAAAAACAATAATTAGTAGATGGCACACTTGACATTTTTTAATTGCTTATTTACCTTTTTATAAGGATCAGCCATTTTCGCCATGTATCAAAGTTCTCACTTGATTAGAATAAAAGTTGTCGAGCTCCAATAATCAAATTTCTCATCATCGAACTTAGTCAAGGTATTAGTGTGATAATAAACGCAAAGTTTCACCAGTCTCACTCAATTAGAATGAAAGCTGTTGAACTCAAAAGGCTCGACCAATCAAATGGTTAGTTACTCTCTGCTTAATCAGATTTGAAAATGCTCATTATGGATTACTTACTCATGGTTTTGATGTTATTAAACATCAGGTGCGAAGAGAAATGGGGTTTAACGTCCACTCGACACAAACTAGATTATTACGGGACTACGTATGGTTCAATTTATTTCAATAATTCGCTTGGCCGTAGGGTTCATTTGCAGGAAAGGAGGACCCGGAGAAAACCCACAAGGTATGACAGGCGACCCTACTCCTTGTCATGTAAATCCACCCCAGTTCACTCAATGACAGACCTTATGATACAAGGCACATACACAAACGGCCCCTGTATAGTACTGGCAATACAATTTTTATTGCTCGTCTGACAAATAAGGCCGTGGTCTGAAATTTCTAGCTAGCTTGCTTCTGTTTCTCCGTTCCGACCATTTTCGGGTGGAAAAAAAACTATATCATCTAATTCTTGTAGTATTACTTTGTAGTGTCACACAACTTTTCTTTTATCAATTCTTTGACGTTTGATAGAAAACGTAAATTAAATATGGGCTTACTTGTCAATGTGCAATGGTATTTGAATTTCGCGGTGACTCGGTTTAAACAGATCACGTGACATAATTGGCCAATCAAACATACACGACGAAAAGTTCAACAGGTCATGTGGTGAAAGGTCACCTGCTCTTTCTTTCCGTTTTGATATTAACGGTACATGGCGGAAGGATAGCTAAAGTAAAACTGCATAGCTCGAGTACATTTTGTTAAAATACTGAGCTAAAACCGTTCACTGCGACAAGCTGGGAAAAATTCAAGGTATGTGGATCAAATTAGATGGAAATGTGCCGGAGACAAATGCCGATTTGATGGACAAAGCTGAATCAGAACTCCAGTCAGGAATGTGCAGACAAAACTCTCACGGACTGGGGTATGGTAGAGGCTACTAGGCCTACTTATCACATTCCACGTTACCAAACTGTGTATGAAACATTATCACGATTCCTAAATTGTTGAAGAAAGTGATGTTTAGAAACAAGCAGCAATAATAGGTCTGGTTAATTTGTTTAAGGGGATCGGATCATATCTTAACATTTTCCCCATTTTCTTGCAAATGCAAGCTGATGAAGATATTCTCCCAAATGCATGACAACCCAGACCAAGGACCACTCCGCCCAAGACCACTCAGACCAATAGAGAAGTCCACTCAGTCAAAGACAGAAGACCACTATGGTTAAGACTGTGTCATCATTATTGAGGTGAAATACAATGTGCAGTACTCATACCCAACAAGTTGTTATGGAGAGAGACAAATGGGGTTTAACGTCCACTCGACACAAACTAGGTCATTTTGGGACTAACATATGGTTTAATTTTTTTATTTCAATAATTCGCTTGCGCGTAGGGGTCTTTAACAGTGGGAGGAATGGGGAGGACCCAGAGAAAACCCACGAGGTTGGACAGGCGACCCTACTCCTTGTCACTTACAACCGGGGATTCGAAACCACGCCTGTTGACTCAATGACAGACTTTATGATACAGTGCGCACGTGCTAACAATTCGGCCATCCAACCCCAAAGTTATGGAGAAAATTAGAACCAAAATAGATGAGTTGGTACAAGTGCACTTCCTTTTTTTGAAAAAAATATGTATGAAGAATTATTTCTGCCTTTGCATCACCAGTCAAAAAGGGGGCATATTCTGGCGCATTCCTCCCAGGTTGCCTGACTGTAGCTGTGGAAATTTAAACCCCTCTTGTTAAACTCTATTGAACAAATGACAGGGTTTGTTACAAGTGAAAACTTTCTTGTATGGTTTTGTGTATATTGCACGAATATAAAAGTGACAGCCAAACATATGCTGACAGTGACATTGATTTTAATAGTGATGATGATATTGGTGATATTATGTGAGTAGGCCTACACCTGTATACATGTATTTTTGTAAGCGTTTTTTTAATATTACATATTTTAAATATGTTTTACTTGAATGTACTGTACATGTCAATAAATTTTCATATTATATTTTGTCACTTTATGCTTACTATATGATTTTATTTTACTTTTTTATTCTAATTCATTTCCGACGGTTTCCCCTTATCAGTGGTGCAGGCGGAGGGCTGACAAGGCACAAGGACAGCAATCTAGTCGAGGTCCTGTGTATACATTGGTGTGCACGTAAAAAGATCCCTTGGCAGTTGTAATTTGATATAAACGTAGGCCATAGTGCTGTGCCCAGGCAAAATTTGCTTTATAGCACACTGTATGGCGTATATGCCCATCTTCATTATACCATTTCATTTCTAATTCATTTTACTAGAACAATTTTACTTAGGTAGTTACTGTTTGTTTTTCTCTTATATGTACTTTTATTTACTGGTTGGTATATATCTTTCAATTTTGTACAGTGTATATGGGCACAAGACCTGATCTCTGTGTAAATACATGTATTCTGTGAATATAAGAACCTGAACAGCACATTAGAAACCGTTCTCCAGTATTAATACACTTTAAAAAATGATGATGTTATTATTATTATTATTATATACATTTTTCATTAATACTAGTGGTGTATGGTATTGTTGTGTACGAGGAAATTTATGTAATTGCATTTGTTTATTTTTTTTAATTTCTTTCTTTAAATAAATGTAATCTTATACTCTCTTATAGGGGGTTGGGTAGCCGAATGGGTAGCATATCATAAGGTCTGTCATTGAGTCCACTGGCGTGGTTTAGATTCCACGGTTGTACTTGACAAGGATAAGGGTGGCCCGTCCAACCTCATGGGTTTTCTCCGGGTCCTCCGGTTTCTCCCCACTGCTAAAGACCACTACACGCAAGCGAATTATTGGAATAAAATTGAACCAAAATTACCTAGTTTGTGTCGAGTAGAAGTTAAACCCCATTTCTCTCTCTCTATACTCTTATAATAAGTCTATTGTTTTCTCGTTTTAAAAAAATAGTAAAATTGATGAAGGTGAATTGTATCGATCAGATCACATGGTATTATTATATTTGTTTTTTCTTAGCATTATATATAATTATAAGACGGAACCAGTATTTCAAGCATGCCAAAATCGTTTTCATCTGTATTAAGTATATATTTCTTTTGGATATTGTTTCACTGAAATAGTTTTGAAGAAATACTTGTTTCCAGAAAATAAAAGATTCATTCAATCATTGGTGCTATTTCCTAATTATTGGCCATATTTATGCCACAGATCAGGGATAAGTCGTCTTTACCGTGTCAATGCAACATTTAACAGGTGATATTATCCAGTAATCCCGGCATATTTGCAGAGAAATTCTCTCAGACAAATGTAAACAACCCAACGTGTTCCGTCTCATAAAAGGTATTCACTGGTCTATTTATGGCTATTGACCCTTGACCTATGACGATCTTTGCTTTTATGGTTTCTGATTGGCTTAGAATTTGATTTTTTCACCCGATTATGGCTACACTTGACAAATATAATTCGAGACGTAATTCAAGTGCAAGACGTATTGTACAATGCATCGGAACAGAAAAGTATGCGACAGTGACGGCCTACTGGTTAAATTATGTAACAAAGCGTCAGATTTTCACCCGGAATTTGCTGGGACGAGATGAAACGATTTTCGGGGCTAAATCACAGCCTAAAATTACCACACACTCGTAATCACATGACAAGGACAGCTATCTAGTCATTCAGATGGGACAAAAAACTGATGTCCCTTGTACATGTTGGCGTGCAAGTTAAAGATCCCTTGGAATTCGATATAAGAGTAGGCTGTAGTGCCGCACACGCTAACCATTCCGCCATCCACCCCAAATTCAACATCATGGTTCATCTCTCTGTCCTAAATCAAATTGCATATCTCTGCTTAGACCAAGCAGAAATTGTTCATAATTGAACACAGTCAATTACCCCAAATTGGGTCCTGGAACTCACCAACTTAAAATTCCACCTAATCTGGCTGTTAGGTGACTATTTTCAAGTATATATGAATGAATATATAGACCTAGGTAAAGTTATTCATATCTTGAAATATATTCATGCCCTGTAAGTTAGGGCCTCTCAAATTAATTGGGCCCTGCATTTTCTACAACCGGAACTGACTGGACGTATGTTTTATTCTCCATCTGAACGAGTAGACCACACTTTCCTTGTTAGAACGTTTGAAGAATATTCATCACAAAAATATCAACAAATAAAAATCATATTCATAAAAATAATTTCTTTATTCATTCTTCAACACTTTTTATGTTTGAAATTGTCTGTTATGAGTCGCTAGTCTGGAGGTTGCGGGTTTGCTCTCTATGTTGTCCGAGAAAGTTCATCTGGATTTTCCGGCGTGGTTTCCCCTTGTCAGTAGTCCTACAGAGGGCTCAACTTGGACAACTGTCAAGTCATTTGGATGGGACGAAAAACCAAGGCCCCATGCACACATTTCCCGGCCGGGGCAGAACAGCGGGACGTTAAACTCCAACTAATTTCTGTTGTGAGCCGAAATGTTTGAATCTTTTACCTTTTAGTTAAATAACAGTAAAATATCATTTTCTGTGTGACATAAAGTCTACTTTTGAAAAAATTGTTTTATTCATGGATGGATGTAGCAGGAAACATTTCATCTTATGAGACCTACAAAAGAAATTACAGGGTTTAAAGATTTATCATCACTTACATAAAGAATATTTAAGAGTCCGAGGGGAGGTCATATTTCAAATCTGTGTGTCAAGCCCTGGAAGACAACTAATTTAAACTTATCCCAAACTCTCTTTCTGATCAAATAATATACAAATCGCTTTTATTGAATTTTTAATGCATATTTTTATACTTTGAATTGACAAAATGCCTAGACCATTTTTTCATTAAAGCAGAAATTTTATTGGGAATAGCCTTAGAATCTTAACAGAAACTTAGGTAGCTTTTCGAATTCTAAAAGTTTCTTTTACATATAATTAATTTGGGTCTATTACTATCTTATACTCATATTCTATATTTTGTATTACATTTAGGGGGGTTGGATGGCCGAATGGTTAGCACGTGTATCTTAAAGCCTGTCATTGAGTCAACTGGCGTCGTTTCGAATCCCCGGGTCCTCCGGTTTCCTGGCACTACTAAAGACCCCTACGCGCAAGCGAATTATTGAAATAAAATTAAATCAGACGTTAGTCCCGAAATGACCTAGTTTGTGTCGAGTGGACGTTAAACCCCATTTCTCTCTCTCTCTGTGTATTACATTTTCTATGAAGGGCAGGATGTTAGAAAGTCTATTGTAGCCTAACATTCAACCCCTTTTAAAGGACAATATTGGTGCCAGTCATTATCACATATGTGATAGAGCGGGTTAAACACATTCCAAATATAATTGCTACGATAGCTGAGTAATACAGTTTTCCAGAATCGGAAGTGACGAACGCCAAAGGAAAACACGAGTCATCTCTTTATATAACTGACTGATGTGACGAGTGATAACGGATATACGGGCGAATTTCTGCTCACTAATAATTCATTCGAAAACCAAAAGTTGTTGTATGAGATTGTGATAGGATATCTGACAATTCATAAAAAGAATTGACTGCCACTATATAAGTGAACACAAAAGAAAAACAGAAAAAGTCCGTGCATTACCATGTTTTTATAAGATATAGAATGAATATAAACAAGGGAATGTATAGAACAGGAGCCCAGGGGGTCAACCTAGCTGAAAATTGTACCAATTTTCGCATATATGGTCTCAAAGCATGCATATCTGGTATCATCAAAATGTAAGTCTGCCGGGTATCTGGTGGTGGGTGTGGCTGTGAGGGCTTCGATACTGGGTATGGATCCTTGAGCTAGATTAGCTCAAAAGTGTACCACATGAAAATGGTACGACAGTGTACCGTACATCTTCAAGTATTACAAAAACACTCTGACAGACATTTCTAGTGGTGGGGTACCCCCGACAGAGTTATGTAATTGCCAGACCACAGCTAAGCTGGATTAGCTGAAATCTGTACCACTTAAAACTGCCTGGAAGTTGTTCAGCACCACCACAGGAATCAAGAATGATCACTGCCAGACAATTTGTGCGGTGGGTTACCCCGACAGACAAGCCGAAAATACCAAGCCCCCCCCCCCCCAAACTAGACTAGATTAGCTGAAGTCCGTACCACCTAAAAGTGCTTGGAAGTTGTTCAGCACCACCACAGGGATCATGAATTACCACTGCCAGACAGATATTGAGATGGGGTACCCCTGAAAGAAACGCCCAAAATTCCCCGCCCCGCAACTAGGCTAGATTAGCTGAAATATGTACCACTTATAACTGCTTTGGTGCTGTTCAGCACCACCAAAGGAATCATGAATGATCACTGCCAAACAGATTGTACGGTGGGTTACCCCAACAGACACGCCCAAAATGAAACGTCTCGCAATTAGGCTAGAGTGACTGAAGTGTGTACCACTTAAAACTGCTTGGAAATTGTTCAGCACCCCAGGGATCACACTGCCCATTGCTAGAGAGTTTGTTTGGTGGGGTTCTCCCAAGAGACGACAGCAAAGCACCCCCTCCCAAAAATTTGGCTTTATCAGCTGGGTTAGACTTATTGGGAATTCTGGGTATTACATATTTCATGAGTATGTAATATCTATTAAAGATTAAGTAATCGTTTGAAGAATAATAAGTAGTGGTTCAACTCAGTGACCACTGAAATACGAACCATAATGTCCAGTTGCCAAACCCCATTTTAAGCCTTGACATGGAAATATGGCCCACCTAATGTTTATTGGTGGATTATATATCTTCTATATGTGTAGATTCAGAATTGGGGAAATTTATATATTCAAGATGGCCGACCCGCTGAATCCAATGATCTAGGGTATTCCTCCTGAAAGTGATGGCTAATTCCGCTAGAGGGCCAAATTCAAAATGGAGGCTCATTTTAGACGGAAACTAATAAAGTTCACTAAAAAGATGTGCAATATATTGAAATGTAGGTTTTGAGTGGATTATATGTCTTTAATATGTGTAGATTCAGAATCTGGGTAATGCCACCCTGGCACCCTTCGGAAAATTTAAATATTCAAGATGGCCGACATGAGACATTTTCTGGTTATTTACTTTAATTTAGTTGGGTAAAAGTCGGTACAGATTCTCTCGGACCTCGGTATGAAGCTGGTTTCCATCGTAATTTGACCCGCTGAATCCAATGAATTTTGCTATTCCTCCTAAAAATGATGGCTAATTCCGCTAGGGGGCCAAATTCAAAATGGAGGCTTATTTTGGAGGGAAACCCATATAGTCCCCTAACAAAGGTGTGAAGTATATTAAAATATAGGTTTTCAGTGTCAGTTACTTCAGATATAAACATAAAAACATATTCCGACCAAAAGGTATTCCAGGTTGAGGTCATAATCAAAATGGCGGCCAATTTTGGCGAGACATTTTCTGGTTATTTACTTTAATTTAGTTGGGTAAAAGTCGGGACAGATTCTCTCGGACCTCGGTATGAAGCTGGTTTCCATCGTAATTTGACCCGCTGAATCCAATGAATTTTGCTATTCCTCCTAAAAATGATGGCTAATTCCGCTAGGGGGCCAAATTCAAAATGGAGGCTTATTTTGGAGGGAAACCCATATAGTCCCCTAACAAAGGTGTGCAGTATATTAAAATATAGGTTTTCAGTGTCAGTTACTTCAGATATAAACATAAAAACATATTCCGACCAAAAGGTATTCCAGGTTGAGGTCATAATCAAAATGGCGGCCAATTTTGGCGAGACATAACGAAACTTATAGTTTAACTATAAGTTTTCTGATTCGCCGAATTCATAGAGCGAATTGTCAGCATACATTATGATTCACTATGACACCCTCTCTACCAAAAAAAACAGAGGGGAAGAAGGGATGGATAATGTTTGCCAACCTCAGCTTTACCGGCGCGTATGAGTGACCTAATAACTGTCAAGACAAGGTTCACCCCCGTTGCATAATAATGATGAAAGCGAAATAATCAGACTGTTATACTGATTCAAGTATTCCAGTGATTCAAGCGAGCGTAAGTTAGAGTTTTACATGAGGTTCGACAAGCCAAAGTTAGCTTTTATACACATTTGCTTTCGACTCACGATGGCCCGATGGTTGATTCTGTTTGACCGTGTATTATTTGTGTCCTTATAAGAATACAAGGGACAGAATATCATCGGATTGGAATACCTTTTGGTCGAAACATGTTTTTTTATGTTTATATTTGAAGTAATTGACAACGAAAACCTATATTTCAATATATTACACGTCGTTTTAGGGAACATTATGAGTTTCCTTCAAAAATGAGCCCCCATTGTGAATTTGGCTTCCTACTGGAATTACCAGTAACTTTTAGGAGGAACACCCAAGCTCGTCGGATTCAATGGGTCAAATTCTTATAGAAACTATTTTCATACCAAGATTCGAAAGAATCTCTCCCGAATTTTACCCCACTAAATTAAAGTAAATAACCAGAAAATGTCTCATGACGGCCATCTTGAATATTAAAATTTCCCCAGTGTGGGATCATCCTTCAGCTTATGTAGCCTTGTTGCCGGGCGTGACATTTTGGGCTTTTTGTCATTGGTACCCCACGAACAAACTATCTTTGTAGTGGTCATTTTTGATTCCTGTGGTGGCGCTGAACAACCTCCAGTTTTATTTGGTACCGACTTCAGCTAATCGATCCTAGTTGCGGGGCGTGGCAATTTGGATGGTCGTCAACGGTACCCCACCGCACCATCTGTCTGGCAGTGGTAATCCATGATTCCTGAGGTTTTGCCGAACAACGTCCAATTAATTGTAGATAATAGATAATATATACTGTGTACATATCTACGAAAAGAAAGAGAGTGCTAAAGATTTTATTTTAAAATTTATTAAGCCTCCCGGGTTAAATGATGAGATAAGCATCGATTTTTAACTTTAAATAAAAGAAACAAAAAGTCTAGTTTACTATAAAACACCATTCGGTTCGCGTCACGGATTAACGGCATATTAATAGCTGTATTCACTGCGGTGGTTCCTTTACTTATGGTATATCTTTCGAATTGCTTTTTGTATTTATTTACAGCGGTTAAAAGTTTAATTGGAAATATTCTAAATATTTTTCTTTATAACTGATTTGCTTAGTCATAACATGTCTTAGAGGCCTACACAACAATGCAATTTGTGGTTGTAATCATTTATTTAGCACCTTCTTGTTAAACCGTTGAAAGATATACTGTCGCATTGTAATTTTTCCTTGATTTTTCGCCCGGAACGATATGGTACACGTTCATTGTGTCTTCAATATTGGATATTAGGATCTCACATTTTCACGACTATATAACAACATCATGTTGGATTGAAATGGACCAATATTGAATTCTAATTTGTGTTTTTAATTTCGAATATTATGGAAAATATCGAGTTAGATACTTAACTCCTATAACACCCTAATATACACTCTGCCAGCGGCATCTTTGACCTACATTCACTCAACCTTAATCTTTCAACGGTTTAACAAGAAGGTGCTAAATAAATGATTACAACCACAAATTTCATTGTTGTGTAGGCCTCTAAGACATGTTATGACTGAGCAAATCAGTTATAATGAAAATATTAAGAATATTTCCAGGTGCTAAATAAATGATTACAACCACAAATTGCATTGTTGTATTGGTTAATCTGATCTAGCATTAAATAAAATAAATTGAAAGTAGTCTATTTTCAGAAATTAGGTTTTGTCTGATAGCGACATATTTCTTTGGACAAACGAAAAAGGGGTTTATTTCTTCTAAATCATGGTTGGCAAATTATTCTCCATGTACATTAATCTTTTATCGTTAAAATTAAATCATGCCGAAGGTGGTGATTTTATGATAACTGTGAATAAAGAGATGACATCAGAGATGACAAAACGAACCTAGATGTAACTGATACTGCATATATAATAAAGATTAAAATAAAAGACTAAGCCATTCGATACATCCGTCGTCTTCCAAGGTAGTGATTTTAAGGATGTGTATAAAGGATGTTATATCGAATGACCTCCCCTGATTGATCAGTGTTATATACTATTAATAATACAAGATACCTTTACACCAGAGATGACAAAACGAACCCAGATATAACTGATACTGTATATGTAATAAAGATTAAAATAAAAGACTAAGTCATTCGATACATCTGTCGTCTTCCAACATATTGTTTTTATAAAATAGAAATGCTTAGCGTTAGGCCAACTAATTTTCTATGTCTAATTGATTCGTCATGTAACAAATACCGGTATATATTTACCTTCATTGTTCTTTGTGGGCAGGGGGCGACATATTCTGTCATTGAATAGTGACGTGGTTTCGAGTCTTCCCATGCATGTTCATGACAAGGAATAGGGTCGCCTGTCGAACCCCGCGGCTATTATTTAGTACCTAAAGCCCCTACGGGGAAGCGAATTATTGAAATAAAAATTTGAACCATGGTTGTGTCTATTGGGCGGAAATCCCATTTCTCACTCGCCCTTTCTCTCTAAAAAATAGTTGGACATTTTAGAAGATGTTTGTTTTGAGAACATAGATATCTACTGGTAGTATAGACCTCTACAAGATTTTTATATACAATGGAGATTAATTATGTCTTTGAACATAATTTTTTTTTCAATTTGGGTATTAACCATTTGGGTCATAACCCTATCGATTTTCAGTGTTCCGTGACCTGCAGTTGCAGAGTTACCGCCTCAGGCCTCGTCGCATTTCGAAAAGCTTGTTAATACGATAGAGACTAAATGGGACCTTCAGGTAAGCGAGCGAAAGTCTTACTCACCGATCCGCCGCGGATCCCTAAATCTATACGAAGTAAGATAATCTGATATGAGATGCGAACACAAAACACGCTTATATGCATATTTTATAACTTGATTTTATATTGTTGCTGTGTATTATTATTCGGAAACATTTCTTTGAAGATAGAAATCGACACAAACGATTGAAAACTCGAGATACGTCGAGATGGTGAAAGGAGCAAGCCTATCGATATTCAGCTTTGGTTTGGAGGTCCCCGGTTGTACGTGATAAGGAGTATTGTCGACTCTCCAGCCTCGTGGGTTTTCTCCGGTTCCTCCAGTTTCCCCCTACTGCTAAAGACCCCTACGCGCTAGCAAATTATTGAAAAAAAAATTGAACCAAATGTTAGCCCAGAAATGACCTAGTTTGTCGCTTGTGTAGACAGGGCGTTACCCCCCCCCCCCTCACTAAAAACAATTCGAAAAATAAACTATAAGTAAAGGAACCATCTAAGTGAATAAAGCTATTAATATGCCGTTAACTCGTGACGCGAACCGAATGGTGTTTTATAGTAAATTAGACGAATAAAACATATAACGTTGCCATCTCGACCCTGATGCCCATGAACACAAATGACGAGTTTAAGACAGGAATTGATTAATATAATGGAATATAAATTTTATTATGTATGGACAATAAGTTTTCTGGTTAGACTTTAGCCAAAAATATGTGTGCTGGTGAAAAGCTTTAAAACACATTTTTAAATATGTTGATGCACCCTAAAAACCAAACTGAATTTGAAGCACCAAGGATAAATACAAATAGCTATAATGCATGATTTTATTGTAACTAGCAGTATCATAATACAGATGTGACCAGAAGCTAATATAAATAGGGCCTATACCCTATAAAGGTTTACAATAGTGTACCGTAATCGAATTGTTTACTGTCCTCGTGACATGGATTCAAATCACAAATCCGCCCAAGCTAGAAAACTGCAAATCCGAAGATCTTTGTTTATAAAAAAAAATTACTTCACATTCAATAAATATTTCAGTCATCTATTTTTGGATTTGAGGAAATTCATTCTCTTTTTCCCATAAATACAGATTGCCGTATTATTTAATAATCAAATCAAAAAGCAATCAAACCAAAAACCATGTAATCAAAGAACGCTTTTATCCGCCATATGTAATATTCCAGTCATCTATTTGAGGAAATTCATTCTCTTTTCCCCATAAATACAGATTGCCGTATTATTTAATAATCAAATCAAAAAGCAATCAAACCAAAAAGCATGTAATCAAAGAACGCTTTTATCCGCCATATGTAATATTCCAGTCATCTATTTTTGGATTTGAGGAAATTCATTCTCTTGTTCCAATAAATACAGATTGCCGTATTATTTAATAATCAAACCAAAAAGCATGTAATCAAAGAACACTTTTATCCGCCATATGTAATATTGTCACGTGACATTGTTATGTTTTGTTTCGCTTGGGAAGTGTTTATTATACACGATAGAACTCCAGTATAGTAAGCCATAACTAGGAACAATATCATGTCCCAAATAAATAATCTATATTGTAGATCTGCAATTTGTCACGTGATGGTCCGAACATTATTTGTATGGCTCTATTTGTTGATAGCAAATACCGCTAATAATTATCTTGGTAAAAAACCTCGTTTAATAAACGAAGCAATTTTACCCAGCCTCGTTCTGAACAAAATACCTCGTTCCAAAAACAGGGCAATTTAAAAAAAAAAAAACACGTTTTGGAACTCCAGACAAACGAGGCATTTTTTATTTACCTCGTTACAACCTGGCAAAATCGAGGCAAAAATTTTAACACATTTTTGCCTCGTTTGGACAGAAATACCGAACGAGGCATTCTGAGGTTTATAGTGTTTGGAATGTGTTTAACCAGCTCTATCACATATGTGATAATGACTGGCACCAATATTGTCCTTTAAATAAAGTCATTATGATTATCTTATTTTAATACAAAAAAAAAGTTATAATCGACCGTTTTTTTCTTGCAAAAGAAAAATTAAATTTTTAAAATAATAAATATGGTACACGACCAAACGTGATCGGCTAAATAAAGAAACAATGACTGATAATGCTGCTAGTGCTAAGCATGACTATATGTTGTAGGCCTTAGCGAGTTTTATAACGCCACGGTACGGTACCGGTACATAGAGCGGGAGCCCAGGGGGTTAACCTAGCTGAAAAGTGTACCAATTTTCTCCTATATGGTATCAATGTATGTTTATTATCTGGTATCATCAGAATGTAAGTCTGCCGGGTTTCTGGTGGTGGGTGTGGTATTCCACGCCCAAAATGCCATGCCCTCCAACTAGGCTAGATTAGCTCAAAAGTGAACATTTCTAGTGGTGGGGTACCCCTGACAGAGCTATGTAATTGCCAGACATTTGTAGTGATGGAGTATCCCTGGCAAAAGTTATCTAATTTCCAGACCAAAGCTAGGCTAGATTAGCTCAAATCTGTACCATCTAAAACAGCTTTGGAGTTGTTCAGTACCACCACAGGAGTCATGAATGACCACTGCCAGACAGTTTGTGCGGTGGGTTACCCCTAACAGACACGCCCCAAGATACCACGCGCCCAACTAGGCTAACTTCGCAAGCAAGTACCCCACCACTAGAAATGTCTGTCAAGAGTGTTTTTGTAATACCTGAAGATGTACGGTACACTGCAGTACGATTTTCATTTGGTACACTTTTGAGCTAATCTAGTCTAGTTGGGGGTCATGGCATTTAGGGCGTGGAATACCACGTCCACCACCAGAATCCCGCCAGACTTACATTCTGATGATACCAGATATACATACATTGATAAAATATAGGAGAAAATTGGTACACTTTTCAGCTAGGTTGACCCCCTGGGCTCCCGGTCTAATGCTTATACGAACGAAATATTTACTTAAAACTAATAGTATCGATAAAAAAATTACTTGCGCTCTTTCAAATATTTATTTCGGACATAGTTTGTCAGTTTTGCAGTGGTAGTTTTGATTTTCTATTATTCCAAAACTCAAAACACTGTCGTACAAACGGCAGCCATATTGGTTTCTTCCCTGAACGGAAGTCACAGCGTCTGTACCACGCGATTCTAGCGAATAGGCGGTCTATCTATATATGACGTCAATGGTCGCAACTTTATCTATACCTTTATCTTTTGACCTTATGACGTCAGACATTGATTAATCAATCAGCGTTGACGTTTCTCGTGGTTTAACCACAGTTCCGTGCATCGCACGCCAAGAAGTCGTCGTAACAGATGGTTTTTTTGGCTAATCCCTCACGCCATCCAGAACGCAGGTTATATAACAAATCTTCCAGATCCTAGTGTAATACAGACAAATAAAAAGAAATTTTGAACTATAAAAAACGAAACGAAATAGGACCTGTGTTATAATCAGATTGTGTAACATTGTTCTCATGTTATTTTAATGTTAATGTTCTACTTGATTCCGTATGATATGTTCATCATGACATCACAAGCGCTTTATAATTGTCATCTTTGAATTATTAAACTTCAGTTCAATAACATATATTGTATTATGTTCATGTCATCGGGGTTTATAAGGACACAGTATATATGTATCTATTGTTGGAGAATAGCGTCACAACTTTGTAATAGTATTTTTTGTTTTTAATGCAACAGAACATATCGTTTTGATCAAACAAGGCAAGTTCATCTAACATTCCGTTTATTTTCTATCATAAAATTCAATTTCAAAAGATCGAGCTACATGCTTCATGATTCATTAACTTTAACGAAATACGATTTCATTTATATAATTCGACGTTTTAACTGAAGAAGTTAATATGTATACACATTCGTCGGAATGGATTTCATTTAGGGGATTGGGCTGAAAGCGCAGAGAGTCAAGTAAAGCGGGGATGGGGGGGGGGGTGCTTATGTCGACTTTGCATTTGCAACTCAGTGCCATTAGCTCCAGTCAGTTGCAAGTGTGCTTATGTCGATCATATCGGCAACCGAGGACAACCCAGAACAACTGAATTCGACTCGCAACTGATAGCGATTATAGTTAACATAGGACTTAATTTATTCATCACGTGATCAACAAAATAGTGAATACCTTATAGATGAGATGAAAAGAAGTGGGGTTTAACGTCCTACTGTACTGCCCCGACTGGGCTAATGAGGACGGGAATGCCTTAGAAGAAGCACCCCAGGGACATACTCGGTCTTGCCACAATTCTTTTCATTCATTATTGTCGACATCATCGACATTTGAAAAGTGGGTGTCTTCGTTCTCTTCCATTTTGCTTATTTATAAAGTTACATGACACATGTCTCTTAACTCGTGATGTTATTTTCATGGAAACAAGTTGACACCACTTGTAAGAACGCTCATGTCGATGGCAACATTTCCGGTTAGTTGAAGCGAGTTGCACAAAGTTAAGCATGGGCAACTGGCTTCAACTGACTGGAACTAGTTGCTTTGAGTTCTAAGAGGCGCCCGGCTCAACCTTTTCAGTTGCATTCAGTTGAAGCCAGTTGCTCTCAGTTGTAAGAGCCACCCTTAAGAGTTCGGGGTGGGGGTGGATGACTAAATGGTTAGCGCGTGCGCACTGTTATTGAGTCAACTGGTGTGGCTTCGAGTTTCCAGTTGTACGTGGCAAAGAGTAGGATCGTCTGTCCAACGTTGTGGGTTTTCTCCGGTTCCTCCAGTTTCCTCCCACAGCTATAGACCCATACGCGCAAGCGAATTATTGAAATAAAATTGAACCATATGGTAGTCCCGAAATGACCTAGTGCACGAAACTCTCTCTCTCTCTCTGAGAAAGATACCCCACTCACTTTCGTGTATCGTTTACCATTGCGTATGCCTCCTCCAGATCTAAACGCTGGTTCCGCCACTACTTCAATATTATCCAATTATTCAATTGTTTTGGTCACATTGTGTGCATTAGTACAATACTGATGTTCGTCGATACAGGTTACACATCAACACAGACCAATACAGAGAGGGATGTCTACAAATGTTGACGCTTTGAGAGAGAGTCACCCGGATTATCAGTTATTGAACAATTCATATATTGAGATTGTTTCATTGTTTTATGGTGTTCCAAAAATTGGAATTGACTAATAAAGTGTTCAATTAAAGGGCTTTTTAGAGCTAATAGAAAACGAAACTTAGTCGAACATGGTCAATCTTAGAGCAGTGTTGATTTTAGTAGCGAGTATGGTCTGGATAGTTTCACCAAACTACATACAGCTTTATACGGATAAGGTTGTTACCTTTGCTGCAACTACCACGTCACAGTCAGATAGCTCCCTAGAGTGTGCTCTAGCATGTCTACTAAATGATCCTTGTGTTTCATACGCCTACCATCCAGGAAGGGCCCAGTGCCTTCTTTACGACAGGGTTATTCACCCAGCAGACTCCACAAATGCTGATGTAGGCATCCAAACATTTACTTCTCAATTTGGTAAGTTCCACTTCCTCGTTTAGCTTGCTAACTTACACAATTATGCATTTATAATCAGTAGTTTTCTTTAATAATTCTGGACAGGTTTTATCATCACCGTGTCATTTTTATTTGTGACAATTTCGCATTACAGGTGACGATAATATCGCTTTACATAAACCTACTGTGCAAAGTTCAACTTGGACAATGCACCCGTCAACACTGGGTGTCGATGGAGACATAACGAGCTTCTTCCATACTGAAGAAAATGCCTGGTGGTGTGTGGATCTTATGGCTGTCTATGAAATTAAATGGCTGGTCATGTACAACAGGGTTGATCGTAAGTAGCATTAAAGTTCTGGTTGTAAAAAAGAAATAATATATGTAAACGAGAACCCCGAGTAGGTATAAAATTTAAGCGTCAAAATATAGCGGAATGGGGTATTTACCTTGTCTCAAAATTTCAGCTCAAAATATTGAGTCGTTTGGACGTGAACGTCAAAACTGCTTATCCGGACACGAAACCCTTTTAAGATTTCGGGTCAATATTTTCGTTGGGTGAGTGACCCGGTTGTACGTGTCAAGAAGTAGGGTCGCTTGTCCAACCTCGCGGGTTTTCTCCATCTCCAGGTCCTCCAACTGTTAAAGACCCTTACGCGCAAGCGAATTATTTAAATAAAATTGAACCATATGTTAGTCCCGGAATTACCTAGTTTGTGTCGAGTAGACGTTAAACCCTATTTCTTTCACATTATACAGTAATCATTAGTTAACAAATGTGAAACTAGTTGTAAAAGATGTCACTACTGGTGTAAAAGCATGACTAGACTAAACAGCGAAAAAACGTCATTAGATTTCAAAATCAGAGAGGCACTTTAATCAAATCATTCTAGAAAACGACTTACTTAATGGATCACAGAAATTTTAGTGAACATTATGTTGACACATAAGGGATTAATTCATCACAATTCCAAGACATAACGAGAAGGCGTTGTCATGCTGGAAAACGTTGCTTCGATGACGTGCGAAATTTTGTATGATGTGGGGTCTGAGAGCTTGATCGATGTAGCGCACTGCTGTGATGCCGCCTCCTCTCCCTGGGCCAAGATTTTGGAACACCAGAGGATCCACTCTCTGGTTCAGGCCGATTCCACCCCAAACCATTATGCTTGGACCTCCCCATGAGTCTCGTTCCATGACACATTGGTCAGAATAAGGCTGAACACGTCGACGCAATATTCTGGTCCTGCCATCAGCAGTTGATACGCAATACCGACTCTCATCTACGAACAGAACAGTTCTCCATTGCCTGTATCGCCAGTTCTGGTGTTGTTAGGCAAACTGTAGACTTTCACGTCGATGGCGAGTGGTGAGGATCGGTCCACGGTAAGGTCTACGGGGTGGGGGGTGTAGCCACGGGATGGCTTTGGGGTGGCTAAGCCCCCCCCCCAAAAAAAAAATAAAATAAAAAATAAAATCGAATTAGCTCCCCGAAATATTTCGCCGTCAATAATGATTTTTTAGGAGTGTTCAAATTGGTAGGAGACCCGTAGGCTCGTAGCATGGTCCACTGAGGCCTGCCTGTCATCATCACCTCCTGATCCTCTTTTCTTGATCAGCCGCGCCAGCAAGAGTCGCGTTGCTACGATACCAAGTGCCCGTCTGTGTTAATCAATCATTCACGCAAATTAGGAAGGGGTTGTCCACCTCATTACGCTATAGGAAGAAGAAATAGTTCAAAATTAGCTCGAGCTCTAGATGGTACCAGAGGCTGCATAATTTATCGCCATTTTTCTGTAACCTGCCCTTTTATACCCGGGTTAAGGGCTTAAAAGAGGCCCTGGTTTATTTGCTTGCCTACAAGGCGTCGGTTTGCCTACGGGCGCCTAAAATGTAGGTGCCTATTGTGTCTAACATAAGGTGCCTATTGTGCAGCCTATACTGTAAATCTATGAATAGAATAATAGAATACCTATAGTTCACTTGAAATTTGATGCTACAGCTGTATCAAAAGACAATATCTACTACCCTCAAGATGATATCGGCGGGAGGAGTCGAAGAAGGAATATTCAGAAAATTCAGCCATAAAACCCTGCCTGAGGCACTTCAATTTGAGGCCCAGGAATGCACTCAGATGCGAGGAGAGAGCATCAAATTTTCGAAATTGTTTGGGGAAGGACCCCTTACCCCACGCCCTGCCCCCCTCCCCCGCGGCGTTCGCGGTGGCCGTTTTGCCGGCCACATACTCAGCCCCTCTAAAAAAATTCCATAGCACCACCAGATTTTACAAGCTGGCTACGGGCCCGGTCTACGGCAATGGATGTTCTCTCTGGTGAGACTTCGGCGCACTATATCGGTACTGATGGGTCTTCCGTGTGTTCCCACTGTTTGACGTGCTGTCTCAGATGACTGTGGAGGGATGCTGCACGTGCTGTCGCACAACTTGGCGGTCTTGTCGCCTTGTGGTAACCCTTGGTCTACCAGTTCGGGGGCGATCATCCGTGATGTTGGTGGCTGAAATCTAATGGGCTATTTAAAAGTAAAACGGTTGTCTTATATTTCCCTCATAGCACACTGCATGGCGTATGCCGGTCTTCCTTACGGCAGTCGGATTTGAATAATTATTATTTGATGGACTGTATGTGTGTTAACTAGTATGTATGTGTGCGCAAGAGAGCGTCTGTACATAATTGTTTTTCTGCATTTCCGTCAATTCGTTTTCTATTGTTTTTTGTTGTTTTTTTTTTGTTTATTTTATAAAAGTCATTTCTGGATAGCTTGGCCTATGGCTATGGTCTAATAGATAGCATTTTCTAATTCCGAAATTCGAATCCCCCCTTTGGTGTGTTTCGCGCCGAAAATGTGATTTATAAAACACTAGTAATAATTATATTATAAGCATGTGATTTGTGTCGTATAAAAACTATCAAACATGACACGAAGACAAGTCTAGTTCTTTTTATTATTGATTTTTTCTTGTAGACGCAAAGACCAGAATTAAAGGATTTGAGATATGGCTAGCAGCAAGCGGTGGGTGTACTCAGGCAGGTTTCATTGCATCAACACTGTGTTACAGAGATATAGAAAGTACAGCACTGAATGCCTACACAATCAATAACTGCTCTGAACCAAACACACAGTTTAATGCACGTTATGTTTTTCTTAATCAACCATATAATTTTCTTCATTTATATGAGGTTGAAATTGTTCCATGGGATTGTCAGGCCTGAGTGGGAGTCATCGCCTTAGTTAGGAATGTGCAAATGAAACAAAATAAAATATCAACCTAAACGAGAAGGTTGGAGATTTAACCTGGGAAATCAAATATAAGGAGCCGACTCAATACTCTTGATTTATTAGTTCACATAGTTCACATGTAGACAAATAAACAATCGCTAGTCTTTGTTATAATGGGAATAACGATGCTTCAACAAGGTTAAGATAAAACTATCAACCTAAAGCGACAGAAATTTTGAACGGCACACTAGTAAGAGAATGCGTAAAAATCACTTGATCACAATTGAGTAGTCACTGATATCTACTGCTGAGTTCATAGCTGTGTTTTTCTTTATTTAGTTTGAGTCATTCTATGTGTCTATGACTAGTCTCTGTCTACGGTTAAACGCCCTCTCACTTTGTTTTGTGCAAAACTCAAATATTTTTGATATATATTTACCCAGGTGTGCAGCTATTTTTTTCCACGTGTTCCAAGGTTTGCCGTTGGCAAAAAAAAGGTTGAGAACCACTAGATCGTTTTTCAACTTAGCGGGATGTCGCGCTGACTCAGTTATTAAGACGCTGGCTCATTAGCCAGAAGATCTCGGGTTTGCTCTCGGTATTGACCGAGAAAGTTGCTTGATATTTTCAGGCGTATGCCAGACGGTGAGCATGTCAGGGACAGTGTCTAGTCGTTCGGTTGGGATGAAAAATCAAAGTCCCGTGTAGCACACTCGTTCGCACGTAAAAGAACCCTTGACAGTTGAGATTCAAAATGAGTGCCGCATTCCGGGCTAAATTTCCCTCGTAGCACACTGTATGGCGTTTGTCCGTCTGCATTAGCCCAATCAGACAGACAAGTAGGATGTTAAACCCCATTTCATTACATTGTTATTCAACGTAGTAGCGTGAATTTAGCAAATCTTAAGTTTACATAACAAATAACAACCAGCTAGCTGTAAAATTAACCATCTTACGTTTAAATAACGAATAACAACCAGCAAGCTGTATGAATAACAACCAGTTAGCTGCATCAATAACAATCTTAAGTTTAAATAACGAATAACAACCAGCAAGCTGTATGAATAACAATCGTAAGTTTACATAACGAATAACATCCAGCTAGATGTATGAATAACAATCTTAGGTTTAAATAACGAATAAAAACCAGCTAGCTATATGAATAACAATCTGATGGGTTTTCTTTCTCCTTTAGGTTGATATTTGACTTTGGACTGCTGCGGCGTCCTGATTGTCACTATAATGAAGAACATAGAAATCTATTTTATTTAACATAAATCCCCGAATCTTCTCTTTTAGGTTGACATTAATTCATCTCAATAAGGCAACTCTTTCATTTTAACAAACTTTTGTTGTTTGTATTGAATTATTAATAACGAGAAGAAGCGAACTGTAAAAATTTATAAAAGCTTATAGCTAGGTTTTTTTTATTACACCATTTGAATTGAATTATTAATGTAGAGAAAAGGCAAATTGTAAAAATGTATACAAGCTTTTAGCTAGTTTTTGTATCACACCATTATAATGTTATATTTGATATTTTATGAATACATATTGTTTTGCTTGTTATGTATCACGCAATTATAATGTTATATTTGATATTTATAAATATATGTTTAGCTCTTCGGGGGGGGGGGGGATATCATCCTCACTTTATAAATATTGTTTAGGTTGTGTTTGTATCACACCATTATAATGTTGTTTTGCTTGTTACGTATCACACCATTATAATGTTGTATTTGATTCAGCTTGATTTTGTAAAAAAAAACAACATTATAATATTATATTTGATATTTTGTAAATACTTATTGTTTACCTCCTTTTATTTCATATTTTATGAATACACATTGTAATGAACAAAGTAAAACATATCCTACAAGACAATGCTGGAATAATTATATTAGTAATAGCTGATTCACAAACGACTCAATGATAATATAAAACGTGTTAAATGAACTAAGAAGGCACAAACGACTGACGTTCAACTTTGGAATGTCCAAGTATTTCATGAACATAACTGATTAGAGATTACAAATGAAATGAAATGAAATGAAATGGGGTTTAACGTCCTACTGTTCTGCTCCTAACCTGGGCTAATGAAGACAGGAATACACCATAGAGTGTGCTATGAGGGAAATTTTGCCCGGGCAGCGGCGCTACGGCCTACTCTTATATCGAATTCCAACTGCCAAGGGATCTTTTACGTGCACGCCAATGTGTACACGGGACCTCGGTTTTTCGTCCCATCCGAACGACTAGACAGCTGTCCTAAAATATATAAATACGGTGGCCCATATACGACTTTTAAATATTTTGTAGTTTTGGGTTTTGTTTTTTAGTTTTAGGTTTCTTTTTTTAGTTCTCATACCTAGGTGGAAAGGTTTTCACCTAAACCTTTTCAGTTAGTTGAGAACTAAAAAAAGAAACCTAAAACTAAAAAACAAAACCCAAAACTACAAAATATTTAAAAGTCGTATATGGGCCACCGTATATAAACAATGAATATAAATCATTTTATACACATTCCTGTTATATAATATGTGCTTTTAGACCCATTTTAGTCTATACATTTTAAGATTCCAAAGAATAGAATCATACGCCGTTTTAGGCAATGTCAGGGTATCACTGACTGGCAACCCGGCGGCTTATTGTTTGTCAACTTGACTTAGGGAGTGGTTGTTATTTCTGGATCGAATGGTTAGGCATTGAAGGGTGTAGACGTATAACGGGCTCTGCAAATAAAAGGGCGGCAAAAGAAATTGGCACAAAAAAATTCAAGAATTTACTAAGGTTCAATATGTATGGTAAAAGGGCAGTAATTAATGACAACTACATTCTAAAAAATGTGCCCTCCCCAGAAGACAAACATAAGTGCTAAATGCTAAAGGCCAGCTCAATTTTTCCTCATAGGTCTATACTATACTTCTGAGGGGGGGGGGGGGGGTCTGAATAATATACTTGCCCCCCCCCAAAAAAAAATTACATAGTAGGCCCTAACTCCTATTTATTTACAAAAATTATTAGGATTAGTTAAGATTCTATCTGAATAAAACCTATACATATCACGATATGGTTTACATTGCCTAAATAAAACACGGAGAGCATCATCCTGGAAACATGTTTGAAGTCATTAATATTTTGTTAATTTTTTTCTGCCACCTATCAGAGTGAATCGCATGTAGGTACCAAAAAACATTATCGCCTAAACCAAATATTTATCGCCCGCTCAGCCAGGCATGTAACCACAATGCTTTGCACGCGGTGTCTGGGCCAATCAGCAAACGAGTTGTGTAGACAGCATGGCCTCATGGTGTTTGTTTATATTTTTTAGGGGTTTTAAAAAAAGGTTATGGGTTAGGGTTGCGGACCCCCGCAATATATATTTCACGGCTACGCCTCTGATACTGTGTAATCAATAAACCTCAAAGTTCAAACGATTTCCCTTTGTTTTGTACTTGTTATATTTCTAGTTGCATTCCGTCACGTTACAAGTCATATTGTGAAATCAGTACACGCTTGAGCACGAGCTCTCCCATTAATCTGCTCACATACGTCGGACATCTAACCTTGTCTCTCTGCTAATTTACGTTTTGTCACACATTTTTCTATTTCATACAACAAATACCATAGTGAACAAATATTGCACAGCAGTCTATACATATATACATTTTATCCCCCACCCCCTCCTCTTCAGTCTATACTGTATCTTGTCTTTACAGCTTTCTTATCTTGTCCCATTTGCACAACATACACACAGGCAGTTTTCCCCCCACCCCACCACTTTTGGAACATGGATAGGCCCCGCACCAGACGTCCACTTCTTCCCACGCCCACTCAACTACCAATGGACTGGCCACAGCTATGAAACAGGTTCCAACCACGACCAGGCTTTCACCAACCACCACCAGGCTTTCGCCAACCACCACCAGACTTTCACCAACCACCACAAGGCTTCCACCGACCACCACCAGGATTCAACCAACCACCACCTGGATTCCGCTACCAGCACCAACCAAGTCGACAACCAAACCGGCACCAAGCAAGTCGACAACCAAACCAGCGCCAACCACCTCCAGAGAATGCATGTGTCGTGAAAGCCTTCTTCCAGGTCCTCCAATGCCTTCACCACTTGACCATTATGGAGAGTCAGGAGAAGGGAACACCAACCAGTAGTTTCACTTGGAAGATCCAAGACCTGAATAAATTCGTAAAGCCGGCCATGAAGACGCCTACCATAGCCACTACCATTGATTTATTAAACTTGATCCTTGTCGACACACTACCGTGCCATGCTAGCGGAAAAAACTGGAGTACTTAAAGTCACATCACTTTACCAAAGATGCTGTACAAGAGTGCTCTAGCCACGCCCTGGCATGGGTGAAGAAGTCCGACGGCAAGCGACTTCAGGATAGTGTGAAGACAGAGTTCCATCGCCTACTGTCCACGGTCTCTAAAACTGTCACGCACCCTCCCCAATCACCAATGCACATTACACACAACCTTCTCCGAGACACACCAAAACGAAACACACCCAACAAGCCAAAATTATCCCCTGGAGAAGACACTTGCATTAACACTCCCTCGAAGCGTGCAGCTAGATCAGCCAGTTCGTGGGTCCTGCACCAGAGAAATTAGTGATACACGTCGGCTCAACAACAGCGAGGAAAGTGGACCAAGGATACACGAGCAGGTGCTAGATCTACTCAAGGTGACCAGATCAGATTTCCCAACAACCAAGCTCTTCGCCACACAGATCTCCACATCTTCATGACTCCGACAAGAAAATCCGATCGCCTACCAAATCATCACACGCTACAACCAATTGATCTCCCCGACACCTTCACCAAACGCCACAACATTACCAACCTTCAAGGGCAAAATAGAACTGAAAGGTAACGACGCCATCCACTTGAGCCCAGACACGGCCAGAGAGATCATCAACTTCTTGATTTAAACTAGGATTATGGAAAAGAAATCAGAAGTCGTCTTTAGGACGGACAGTTGTCAATTTGAGCAACAGACTTCTCAGTCCCCTAGAAATGAACATTCTTGATAAAGGCCTTAAATTCATCCCAGCCCCCACAATAACATCCATAGACCCCATCACCCAGGCAACCGATCGCTTCCAAAGAACACTTTCGTTGACTTATTTTTTTAGGAACAAACCCGGCAGAGGTAAAAAATTATTCACAGCAAAATCCAGATGGAAACCACCTAAAAAGTCATTATCACCAGCCATCCTAAAAACTTTCGACAAAATGAATAGAGAAATATCATTCCTTCAACCACAAGCACAATAAAACAAATCTCAACCCGGCAACTAAAACAGCATTAAGCACCCTTAAAAAAGACAAAAACATAATAATTAAGAAAAGCAACAAAGGCTCGTGTTGTGCCATAATGAATCGCGCAGACTATATCTCATAGGCAGAAAAACATTTAAGTAATCCTATACATTACATTAATTTAGACCAACCCATCTTTGAGAACACCGCAACTTTAATAAACAACATCTTACATGAATTGCAAGACAAGGAATACATAACAGCAAAACAATATGATTATCTATCTGCTAAATCTGATTGCCGACAAAGACATCTCTATACACTACCAAAAATACATAAAGATCCAGAAACAGAATGGTTTATACCTAATAAATTATCCAAGGGACGCCCAATAATATCAGACTGTGGCAGCGAATCATACAACGAATCACAATATATAGACCATTTCTTATTACACCTAGCATGCCAACACCCATCCTACCTTAAAGACACTAACGATTTCATTCACAAAATCAAATAGTTAAGAGCAGTGATGGGATTTCAAAATTTATCTAGTCGGAAAATTTTTACCGAAAATAAAGGGGCATAACTCTTATTATTTAAGCAGGCGGTTTCAAACGACAATTAAAAATCACGTGTCAACAAAATATTCAAATTCGTACGTAACAAAGAAAAAATAGGTGCGCCTCGTAATCTTTCATATTAATTCTCGTAAGGTATTCAAATTTATGTCAGTAATATTCCTACAAAATTACGTGTTGTCGTAATACGATAGAATGAAGGCGTGCCGACTACTGTCGGCCCGTAATTTTGTTCAAAATCACCTAAAAAATTACCGTATTTTTCGGGGGTATAAGTCGATACTTTTTTCAGCAGAAGTCCGGCATTCGTCTTATACTACGTTTTGACGTCTATACGGGTGGAGGTAAAAAAATAAAAGACATCCCGAAAATGTTTTGGCAGTGACCGTCGCTCCCGAGTCAGTGACATCATCTGCTAAATAATAGCACTAGCACGCGCTATCGTGTAAAACAATTAACTACTTACATGTACACTTTTCCAATCGAAATATTTGTCGACATTTCTCAGCATGTTTATTCCTTTATATTTAAACATAAACCCCATTCAAAATATTATCATAAACCCGAGAATATGCCACCAAATAGAATCTTTCCTACGACGTGATAATTGTCAGGTTTACATCTCTAATAGTTTCACGTGTCTCGCGAGATTTCTACTTTAGGTTTCGATTATTGTATTATAACCACGTGTGAGTGTTTGTGTAAAACAGCTTTATTTAACGCCCGCTTTCATCGAATTGATATCGCAGACAAATTACCGGATATATTGATTTATAAGTTAACGTGCTAAAAGTCACGTTTACATATCTTGTAATTTCACGCGTCTCGCAAGATTTCTACTTTCGTTTTCGATTATTGTATTATAACCACGTGTGTTTAAATAGCTTCATTTAAACGTCCGCTTCGACCAAAGTGATATCGCAGACAAATTAACGGATATATTGATTTACAAGTTAACGGATAATACATTGATTTGGGGTGGTATATACTCTTACGATATATGACATCTATGATTAGTTGATACATATTGTCGGCTCACATCAACGGGATTAAAATGTACGACAATGGAGAAACCACGAGGTAGACGCGTAGATTAAAAGGATTATCGCTCTTATTGGATTGATGAATAGTCCGACAAAGGGAAATCAATGACTTCTGTTTAAGATTAGATTGAGGAATTGTCCGACAAAGGATTAAGTCAGTCAATCAAAGCAGATTAAGTAGTTAATCAAGGTAGGTGTTTATTAGATGGTATGACAAGATAAATACGTTATCACTTAATTACCTAATCAATCCAGCTTATTATTAACGATAATTGGGTTGAGTGGTAGTTAGACACTCAGTAAACTATATTAATTTCGGAATTTTGAATATTATTTACCATGTCTTGATGTCCGATTGGGCATATTCACGGTCGGACAATTTTGTTCGTTTGGAAAAAAGATTCGGGCAAGTCCGGAATATACGACCAAGTATACCTCCAGTCTTCCGAAACTGCGATGGGAAAACGATTTGCCCCGAGTTATGGAAACCTCTTCATGGCGGAGTGGGAAAGGGAAGTTCTGCCGCTCTGCCCTTTAAAACCAGATTTCTATGGACGTTTTCATAGTCTGGACTTACACACTAGACGAATTTTGGACTTTTTTCAACATCCTGAACACCCATCATCCATCTGTCAAATTAACCGCAAATGTAAGTCATAACGGCATAGATTTTCTTGACACCACCGTCTTTAAAAGTAGCAACACCAAAAGCACTGGCCAACTGGAAACTAAAGTATTTTTCAAAGAAACCAATACACATCAACTATTGTTTAAGAGCTCCTTTCACCCCAAACATACCTTCTCTGGCATCATAAAATCTCAGATTCTCCGTTTTCATAGGATATGTACTCAGATGACCGACTTTGAGTCAGCAGGTACGCTGGTATTTAGCAAACTAAGAGAAAGGGGATACCCCAAAAGCTATCTACGACGTATAAAAAACAACACTCTAGCTGAAATGCCGCCAAAGAAACAAATAATATGCAATCAGCAGTTAAAACCAAAACTTGTGGTCATCCAAGATGTGAAACATGTAAAATCTTAAACATATCCGACCATTTCCATAACAAAACATTTGGCACACAATTCCCAATATTAGACCAACTTTCATGCAGTAGTTCAAACATAATTTATCTAATTTCATGCAGACAATGTGACAAGCAATACGTGGGGGAGACTCAAAATGCACTTAGGGAAAGAATTAACGGTCACAGATTAGACATAGTCACCAAAAAAGACAAATCGGTCTCAACTCATTTCAAGCAACCAAATCATGACATTTCTGATCTCATTGTCATGCCAATAGAAAAGACCAAGAGCGACATTGAAACCACAGAAGAAATTAAAACGTTAAGGCTAACAAGAGAAAAATTCTGGATTGACAAATTGAAAACAACAGCCCCCCCCCCCCTAGGTTTGAATATTCATACGGCTAGCGCAATATCCTCTTTTGTAGTTCCATTTAGCACAACAGCAGCAAGTGCATCCAAAATCATCAGAAAACACTCTACTGATCTCCAAGAAAATCACCCGAAAATATTCACACAGAAACTTAGAATTGCATATTCTAAAAATAAAAATCTGAACGACATCCAAGTGCACAGTAAATTAGATTAAATAAGACCAGTCTCCACCCTAACCCAAAACAAACCATATATCAAATCCTATCCCTAACCGTTAGTAAATAAAATCAACTAGATATAAGAATCCCTAATCCTAACCCGGTGATGTGGAACAAAAACGATTTTTTTAGAAAATCCAATTCGTAGTAGGAAACACACTAATGTGGCTCTCCCCCGAGAGCCTCAAATTTATTCTTTTTCTTCTTCAGAAACAAAAATACCAGAATACCAAAAGCCCCATTCAAGGAAGACCATCAGCGCCACCAACTCCAAAAAAACAGTGAAATCGCCTTTGTATATAAATCTAATGTATTGTATGTATTTTTAATTAAACTAGGAAATATCACGAACTAACTTTTCATCATCCTAGGTCAGTGATTATGTGGAGACTTAACCTCTCCCCCAAATTCTTAAACCTAACCTACAATCTCACCAACAATCACGTGCCCTAACCTTATTTACATCTCAGCGACCATGACAAAAATTGAGTTGGCCTTAACAAACAGATTTAGCCTCTACCTGTCTCGAGAGGTCAAAAGCCATGCAGTCTGAAATGAGGAACATTCTACCCACACAGCGGCGTTTCCGCCTACTCTTCAGTAAATTACAACTGTCAAGGATTCTTTTTTTGTAGTGGGTCAGGGTGTCTAAGTGGGTAGGCCGCTGGCTCGATAGCCTGGAGGTCGAGTGTTCGATCTCTGCATTTGCCGAGAAAGTTCATCCAGATTTTCCGGCGTGGTTCTCCCCTTTCAGTGATGCAGGATGGAGGGCTTGACAAGGACAGCTGTCTAGTCGTTCGGATGGGACGAAAAACCGAGGTCCCGTTTACACATTGGCGTGCACGTAAAATATCCCTTGACAGTTGGAATTCGATTGAAGAGTAGGCCGCAGTGCCGCTGCCCGGACAAAATTTCCCTCATAACATACTGCATGGCTTATGCTCGTCTTCATTAGCCCAGTCGGAGCAGAACAGTATAATAGGATGTTAAACCCCATTTCGTTTCATTTTCGAAATCTAACTGCCTTTTCGGTAAATATTTTTATTTTATTCGTTTTAAGCTTTTATTTTTACTAGGACGGAGTGGTGCAACACCTTGGTCACATCCGCCCCCTTGTTTCAGGTTTCCGAAAAATCATAATTATTATGATAAAATAATATCCTCGGAATAGAAGAATGAGTACTCGAGAAAAGGAGTAATTCGTGCCAAAATTCCCGACGTGAGTAATTCGGGAATTTTGGCACTGGAGTTTATTCCATAGTCAAAAATTCACGCTTTTTTGGCTAGTTTTAGTATTCCACAATTTAAATCTGTAGTTACGTTTTCACAGAGCCTAGTATATGTAAAATAGAGCCTTTGAATACCGATTTAAGGTAAGACACTTGGTTAAGTGGAATAATTAAGCATTTTTACTTAACTTTGAGAAAAGCTTTGAATACGGACCCAGATCTAGACACAAAGCACGACTACTAGCACACGTATAGAGAATGATATAAACCTTATGTATATCCTTGGATTTTGAATAGATGTCTTTCACGAATAAAGGACCTGCATAGTCTACTCCAATGTGAGAAAAAGCAAAGTCATCACTTAATCGAAACGATGGTAAACGAGATGTCATTTTGAACTCTTAAAATAACGGAAGTTATACTTCAAGACCGAACTTTTTGATATTAAGAGTCATTCCATGAGAAAATCGTGCAGAATCGGGAAGATGGGGGGGGGGGGGGGGTGGGTCGGCAGATCGAATTCATCTCCGGGGGATTTTATGGACTCCCCCTGACTACTTCACAACCAGAAGGGCCGATTTCAAAATTTCACCGTTATTGAGAAACAGCCTCTGGGTGATTTTTGGCCAATTTTGTCATTTTTGATCAATTTTCAGCCATCTATTGTGGCGAGTCTAGGGTTTGGATGAAAATGGTGGTGATAAGTGATGTTAGTGGGGGTCTTCCTGTGCCCAAGTGTGAAGACCATGAAGTCGCATCTATTCTCTGGGAGAAATGATCAGCAAAACTGTAAGATATGGTGAATAAAACAGAAAATATACACCTGCGAAAATTAGCTCTATTTTCTATGATGCGGGGGTAGGTCAAAATATCGAAATGGTATTATGCACAGCTCGACTCCCTCTATCGATATAAGAAATAAAATCTCTGTCACCTCTCTTCAATCAATGCGAAATCGTAAGTCAAAGTTGGCGAATTTTCCCTATTGTTAATCTCTCATTCTCTATGAAATGGCCAACTACTTTCATTCAGGGTAAGCCAGCTCTCTCCGTTTCTTCACCAAATCATTCGGCCGCGCTCACTGGTAGCAGCTTGAAACCCCCTCGAGCAAAACTTGTCTCTTTGATGAGACTTGGTATCCAATCCAAGATGGCCGTGCCCGAAAGCGCACACAATTGCGATTTTTCCTCATGTTTGGCCATTAAATGTGGTACATATCCAAGATATGACCAAGAGAACACTTAATACGATTGATAAAATGTACTAAGGACATTAAGGCCCACCTTTTAGCACATCACATAGCAATAAGTGATGTGAGAACCGAATGGGAGCTGATTTCTTGACGAAGCTGCATTAAATGGAGTATTCCGAAAAGATGCATGCTGCCACATCTAAGGAGAAGCCATACAAAGACCGCGTTATGTATTCCTATTGGAACAGCTAAGTGAAATAAAATACTATTGAAAATACGAGGGAAGAAAATGTGTCTTTGAAATATCGACGGAAACCTTGTGTGTGTGCTCGACCACAATCAAATTAGCAGAAAACAGTTGTACGGTGATACCCCAGTTGACTGAGTTAAGCGATGGGCTCCAGAAATCCTCAAACCAGCTGCATTGAGTCTGATATAGCTGTAATACTTTTACTAAAGGCCAGCTCTCTGCTTTTTTTAAACTTTGGCAGCATTAAAAAATTCTTGTTAATTGTAGAATTTTTTTCTTCTATTCTATGTATATGCCGGAAATATTATGCTGCCCATAATGAGGAAATGGGCTGTCAAGTTCCTACACCGCCTCAGGGTAGTTCCTCAAATAAAAAATATCGCATAGGGTCGAATATTCAACTTCATCATATGATTATTTTCAGAACCCAAAATGGATCTTGCTGTGCCTTTAAAAACTGGATTTGTACACGAAGGACATTTCTATCAGGGTCCACCTCTCAAAATATTCCAATCTGATTAAAATACAGATCTATATTTCGTTTTGTTTTTTTTATACTTTCGATGACCTACACGACATGAAGATCTGACTGGTTGTTGCCATGGGTCACGTCAGAGGTCATACGAGCGACAAGTGAGCCTATGACGTCAGGCATTTGATTAACCAATCAGCATTAGTGCTTCTAGGGGCTTACCCACAGTTCAGTGCAAAACATGCCTAAAGCTCGCCGTAACAGACCGTTTCATTGGCTAATACCTCACGCTATTCAGAACACGTCAATGATAACAATCTTTCAGATCCTAGTGTAGTAAAACAAGTAAAACGAAATTTTAAACTATAAAAACGAAACGAAATAGGATCTGTGTTTTAAGCAGATTGAAAATATTCTTAATATCAACCCCAACGTAAATGGGCAATTGAAAAATCTCTTGTATCGAGTCTCCGGATGATGGATTGACTGGGACCAGTTTCAGAAAATTTTACAAATGTTGCCCTCCTGCAAATAGTACATTAGAAAATAAGTTTAGTAAATTATTTTATATGGTTTGGTTCTTTCATGTTACTGTTGTTACTGTTGGAACTGGTGACATCTCTCCCACTGCTACATCATCTGCATCTACTGGTAGTGCTGCTTACATCCATCATCAATCTACTGCTACTACATCATCTGCAGTTATGGGTATTGCAACTGACACGCTGACTCTTCCTTCTGGAACCGCTATTGGTAGCGACACCAGTGACAGTAATGACTACCAATAATAGGCCTAGATCAGGTAATGATGATTACATGCGAATCTTGAACCAATCACAGTATTCTAATTCTGATTTGTTTTGATGTAGGGTTTAAGCGAATTCTTAGCAACCTTCTTAAAGGTTTTGCATGTAATCATCATCACTGCTACGTCATATCATTTAATTGAAGAACTAACCTGAGGTGGTGTAGGAACTTGGCTCTTTTGACACCCCATTTTCTCATTATGGACAGCATATTGTTTACATCCTTTTGGAATATTCCATTTGAGACCCAGGCGGTAGTGATGGGCAGCACATATCACCTTTCCTATTTAGAATCGACTTATCAAGATCAAAAATCCCACTTCCGTCAAGAAATCAGTTCCCATTCGGTTCTCACTTCACTTATTGCTATGTAATGTGCTAAGGGACGGGCCTTAATGTCCTTGGTACACTCTTTCAATCTATTAAGTCATTTCATTGCTCATATCTGGGATATGAACCCACATTCTATGGCCAAAAATAAAGAAAAAACACAATTTTCTGCGGTCTCGGGCGTGGCCATCATGCATTGGATACCAATCATCATCAAAGAGACTAGTTTTGCTCAAGCGGGTCTCAAGCTGCTACCTGTGAGCGCGGGTGAATGATTTGGTGAAGAAACGGGGAGAGCTGGCTTACCCTGAATGAAATTAGTTGGCCATTTCATAGAGAATGAGAGATTACAATAGGGAAAATTCACCAACTGTGCATAAAACCATTTCGATATTTTGACCTACCCCCGCATCATAGAAAATAGAGCTAATTTTCGCAGGTGTATATTTTCGGTTTTAGTCGCCATATGTTACAATATTGCTGATCATTATTCCCAGTGAATAGATGCGACTTTATGGTCTTCACACTGGGGCACAGGAAGACCCCCACTAACATCATCAATCACCACCATTTCCATCCAAACCATAGACTCACTACAATAGGTGGCTGAAAATTGACGAAAAATGACCTGAAAATGGCAAAATTGGCCAAAAATCACCCAGAGGCTGTTTCTCAATAACGGTGAAATTTTGAGATCGGCCCTCCTGGCTGTGAAGTAGTCTTGAGGAGTCCATAAAATCCCCCCGAGATGAACTTGATCTGCCGACCCCCACCTTCCCACCCTCTGAATGGTTTTCTCGTGGAATGACTCTTAACTGTTAGTTGACATCAGGGTCATTGAAAGGTTAAGTCAGCAGATAGACGGTCAATCGTCGAAACAAGTTAAACCGGAAGTAAACGAAATCGAAATCAAAAAATCGACTCACTACGAATAGTTGCAATTTGGAGTAGGTTTACAACAAAAATAAGTTTTCGAATATCGGAACCAAATGGGCGGCTAAATATCGATTTGAAGGTTTTTGGTAAAATCCAATATGGCGGCCAAACGGCTTAAAATGTTGTTGAATAGGGTCTCTGAAAATATCTGGGGCCAACACTACCATATGTCAGTTTTGGTCTATTTTGAAAACGGAAAGAACTATTCATGTTCGGGAAAAATCGTAAGGCCTCGGTAATTTCCGGAAGTTTTAATATGCCATTTTGAAGGCATCAATATATTCATTATTTCTACCAAGTTTCAACTTGATAACTCAAGCGATACGCCCTCTTGAATGTCGAAAATACTGCCGAAGAAAACTTTCACAAATCTTTGATGCTAAAACTAATCGACCGATCTTCCAAATTTCGAAAAACTGTGAGCAAGAGCCCATAAGTTATTCGTCCAAATAATGCAAAAATGAAAACCCGTTGAGAAATAGCCGAGATATGGGCAATCGGAGATTATTATTTGTCCTATCCGTAAAACACTTCCTGTTTGTCAAAAATGACCCAATTTATATTTAATAAATAGATCCACGGATGTCAACCACATTTACGTTGGCAGAATGTTTGTACCATGTAAAAAATAAAATAAATACAAACATTTACAGGAAAACCTTATTTAAATATTTGCATTTTGGTTTTACAGGTATTTCGAAAGCAGTCTATTTGGGGTCAGTTAAAACTGGGAGGGATCTACCGTTTTTGTGTCGAACATGCCAGGTGGAATCATGAGATTCATTACCCGATATTGACAACCCCACCACCTACTTTACCAACATTGCCAGAAACTACTTATGCAACACAATTTTAAAAATGAACAGCACCATCTACATAAAGGACAATCAGATCTAGTTAGAAGTTGCGTGAAACCACCCCTCACTCCACCCAAACCGAGACCAAAAAGAGGCAAAACACAACAAGGGAAAACTGTCACAACACATGAGTCAGTAACAAACTTCCTTTTAATAGTCGTAAAATATTTAGACAGAAACAGTAAATATAAGAATATTTACAAAGTACAATTTTTTAATAATTATAGAAATATTTACATAAAAAAATTTGTAAATTCACGGTGGGTTATTTTCTACACACTGTCTTGTAATTATATCAAAAAATATAAGCTCAAGAGGAGCAGCCATGGTGCCTGGCTCCTGTCATTGGTGCAAACGTGCAGTTTGATGCTCTCTTAAGGGTATTTTCTGTGGTACCTGAAAGATTGAAATTGTGAAAGTGTTATTGTTTTTGGGCTTAATTAGTGAACGACATTCTAAAAAGTCCTTAGAATAACAAGTAAAAGCCCCGTTTTCAGTTATCGTTGGGATATTTGCAAACTAAAGTGAAACATTGAAAATGGCGAGCGCCAAACAAAATGACAAACCTTGGGTTATCAGCCTCATCCTGTCATAATTTAAATGCAGGTTACTTACACAAACATCATGATCCATTTAACACTCTGGACAAGTAAAATAGGATAATTTACACAACAGGTAGGCCACATCTAGTACTTAGAATAAGGCATTTTTTCTTATTTTCTGGCTCGGTTCAACCAGCAAGAGTGAGATTGCCCCTTTAATTAACTTGCCTTGTTTGATGACCACGATATGTGCTATTGCATTAAAAACACAAAATACTGTTACCCGTAGTAAACCCACTTTGGACAGGCGACTTAAAGATATATTATGTAAGATTTAGATAAAGAGCTAGTACATTCTTGTTATAACAGTTCAAAAATAGATATTGTAAAATGAATAATTAGAAAAATTCATTCACATTACTCTACAGCGAGCGAAGATATTAGCCTTTGAACATTTGACAAGACGTGTGTATTAAATGCAACCACCATACTGGTTGTTCGAAGCTAAGTCTCGCTCCTCCATTTTTAAATTAAATCTAAATATGGCTAAACCGTTCTAATCTACTTAATATTGGAGGTATCCGGTGGCATCGAGAGTTGATTATGGTCTGGAAAAGTTAATTAATGTCTAATTAATAATTTAGATTTCAGGCCCAAAGAAAGACCTGCAATAGGCAGATTTAGCTCTTGCCTATTGCATGTTTAATCCCAATCTGTTTTACAGACATAATGCGCCATCCGTCTTTTATCTCTGTCCAAGATGACTGACCTTTAAAAGGTCAGACCGCTGTAGTTCTAAGGGTGACGTCACATCACAATGTTTACCAACAAAGCAAGATGGCATCGATAACGCCAAAAAAGATTACTTCTGTGGCTTGTTTTTGTTGTTTTAAAACAAACACGAGCAGGTCAATCAGATTAGACGGTAAAAAATGTACTTCTGAAAGAATTCAGAGTAGACAAACAGAAAAAAACGTCAAATTGATGGTCACACGTGCGTTGTTTACATTGAACGTAGTAATATGAACTGGTACGGGCAAAATTATATCGTTTTACCCATTTTACGCCTCCGCGTACTATTTTCTGTACCTATTTACGCTAAATATGGAATATTTTTTATCAAGATATACTTCAAACACCTTTATTTATTTTTCTAATACTAAAAAAAAATGTTTCAGAATTTAATTTGTCGAAAGAAAAAAGTTAATATTTTGTAGTCATTAAGTCGCATCGATGTCATCCTTATCAGTGATTGTAGCGGCCAAGCGAATATTCACTGCGGATCAGTGTGGTTTAATCCCTGTTCAAGTATAATTTTGGAATCGAAGCCACGCCATTTGAATGTATAACAAACCTTGTAATCTAAAGAGCTCGCGTAAGACCATTGAACTAAACAACCCCTTTATTGCTAGTGCTCATTTTAGTTTAATGTTGTTTATATGGTTCTACTTGATTCCGCATCTAGTGTTCCGGGCACTGATCACGGGCGCTTTATAACCGTCTTCCTTCAATTATTAAAATTCAATCCATTACATACACTGTGTTACGGTCATGTCATCGGGTTTTATAAGTACACAAAGTTAAGCATGGGCAACTGGCTTCAACGGACTGGAACTAGTTGAGTTCTAAATGGCGCCCGTTCCTTTTTCAGTTACATTGAATTGAAGCCAGTTGCTCTCAGTTGTAAGAGCCACCCTTAAGAGGTGGGGTGGGGAGGATGACTAAATGGTGAGCGCGTGCGCACTGTTATTGAGTCAACTGGTGTGGTTTCGATTTTCCGGTTGTACGTGGCAAAGAGTAGGATCGTTTGTCCAACTTTGTGGGTTTTCTCCGGGTTTTCCGGTTTCCTCCCACTGCTATAGACCCCTACGCGCAAGCGACTTATTGAAATAAAATTGAACTATATGTTAGTCCCAAAATGACCTAGTGCACGAAACTCTCTCTCCCCCCCCCCTCTCTCTCTCTCCCCCCCCCCCCTCTCTCTCTCTCTTAAGAGTTGTGTTGTACAGTGTACAGTACTAAATCATACATTTATATTTTCCCAGGTTTCGTGATTTGTGAATTTAAGAATATTGTTATTTTACAGATTTCGAAACTCTCAACTTTCCGAGAAAGATACCCCACTCACTTTCATGTGTCGTTTACCATTGTGTATGCCTTCTCCAGCTCTAAACGCTGGTTCCGCCACTACTTAAATATTATCCAATTATTCAATTGTTTTGGTCACATTGTGTGCATTAATACAATACTGATGTTCGTCGATACAAGTTACACATCAACACAGAAAAATACAGAGAGGGAGGTCTATAAATGTTGACGCTTTGAGAGAGAGTCACCGGGATTATCAGTTATTGACCAATTCAAATCTTGTGATTGATTCATTGTTTCATTGTGTGCCAAAAATTGGAATTGACTAAGAAAAGTGTTCAATTAAATGGCTTTTTAGAGCTAATAGAAAACGAAACTTAACCGAAAATGGTCAGTCTTGTAGCAGTGTTGATTTTAGTAGTGAGTATGGTCTGGATAGTTTCACCAAACTACGTACAGCTATATAAAGATAAGGTTGTTACATTTGCTGCAACTACCACGTCACAGTTAGATAGCTCCCTTTTGTGTGCTCTAGCATGTCTACTAAATCATCCTTGTGTATCATGCGCTTTTCATCCAGGAAGGGCCCAGTGCCTTCTTTACGACAGGGTTATTCACCCAGCAGACTCCACAACAGTTGATGTAGGCATCCAAACATTTACTTCTAAATTTGGTAAGTTCCACTTCCTGGTTTAGCTTGCTAACTTACACAATTATGCATTAATAATCAGTAGTTTTCTTTAACAATTCTAGACAGGTTTTATCATCACTATTGCTGCCGTACTTCACCGTGTCATTTTTATTTGTGACAATTTCGCATTACAGGTGACGATAATATCGCTTTACATAAACCTACTGTGCAAAGTTCAACTTATGGAATATACGCGTCAACACTGGGTGTCGATGGAGACCAAACCACCCACTTCCATACTGAAGAAAATGCCTGGTGGTGTGTGGATCTTATGGCTGTCTATGAAATTAAATGGCTGGTCATGTACAACAGGATTGATAGTAAGTAGCATTAACGTTCTGGTTGTAATAAAGAAATAATATATGTAAACGAGAACCCCGAGTAGGTATGAAATTTAAGCGTCAAAATATAGCGGAATGGGGTATTTACCTTGTCTCAAAATTTCAGCTCAAAATATTGAGTCGTTTGGATCTGAACGTCAAAACTGCTTATCCGGACACGAAACCCTTTTAAGATTTCGGGTCAATATTTTCGTTGGGTGAATGACCCGGTTGTACGTGTCAAGGAGTAGGGTCGCTTGTCCAACCTCGCGGGTTTTCTCCAGGTCCTCCGGTGTCCTCCAACTGTTAAAGACCCTTACGCGCAAGCGAATTATTTAAATAAAATTGAACCATATGTTAGTCCCGGAATTACCTAGTTTGTGTCGAGTAGACGTTAAACCCTATTTCTTTCACATTATACAGTAATCATTAGTTAACAAATGTGAAACTAGTTGTAAAAGATGTCACTACTGGTGTAAAAGCATGACTAGACTAAACAGCGAAAAAACGTCATTAGATTTCAAAATCAGAGAGGCACTTTAATCAAATCATTCTAGAAAACGACTTACTTAATGGATCAAAGAAATTTTAGTGAACATTATGTTGACACATAAGGGATTAATTCATCACAATTCCAAGACATAACGAGAAGGCGTTGTCATGCTGGAAAACGTTGCTTCGATGACGTGCGAAATTTTGTATGACGTGGGGTCTGAGAGCTTGATCGATGTAGCGCACTGCTGTGATGCCGCCTCCTCTCCCTGGGCCAAGATTTTGGAACACCAGAGGATCCACTCTCTGGTTCAGGCCGATTCCACCCCAAACCATTATGCTTGGACCTCCCCATGAGTCTCGTTCCATGACACATTGGTCAGAATAAGGCTGAACACGTCGACGCAATATTCTGGTCCTGCCATCTGCAGTTGATACGCAATACCGACTCTCATCTGCGAACAGAACAGTTCTCCATTGCCTGTATCGCCAGTTCTGGTGTTGTTAGGCAAACTGTAGACTTTCACGTCGATGGCGAGTGGTGAGGATCGGTCCACGGTAAGGTCTACGGGGTGGGGGGCGTAGCCACGGGATGGCTATAGGGCGGCTAAGCCCCCCCCCCCCCAAAGAAAATAAAAAATAAAATCGAATTAGCCCCCCGAAATATTTCGCCGTCAATAATGATTTTTTTATTAGTGTTCAAATTGGTAGGACACCCGTAGGCTCGTAGCATGGTCCACTGAGGCCTGCCTGTCATCATCTCCTCCTGATCCTCTTTTCTTGATCAGCCGCGCCAGCATGAGTCGCGTTGCTACGATACCAAGTGCCCGTCTGTGTTAATCAATCATTCACGCAAATTTTAAACTGCACGGGTTATTAGGAAGGGGTTGTCCACCTCATTACGCTATAGGAAGAAGAAATAGTTCAAAATTAGCTCGAGCTCTAGATGGTACCAGAGGCTGCATAATTTATCGCCATTTTCCTGTAACCTGCCCTTTTATACCCGGGTTACGGGCTTAAAAGAGGCCCTGGTTTATTTTCTTGCCTACAAAGCGCCGGTTTGCCTACGGGCGTCTAAAATGTAGGTGCCTATTGTGTCTAACATAAGGTGCCTATATTGTGCAGCCTACACTGTAAATCTATGAATAGAATAATAGAATACCTATAGTTCACTTGAAATTTGATGCTACAGCTGTATCAAAAGACAATCTCTACTACCCTCAAGATGATATCGGGGGGAGGAGTCGAAGAAGGAAATTTCAGAAAATTCAGCCATAAAACCCTGCCTGAGGCACTTCAATTTGAGGCCCAGGAATGCACTCAGATGCGAGGAGAGAGCACCAAATTTTCGAAATTGTTTGGGGAAGGACCCCCCCTTACCCCACGCCCTGACCCCCTCCCCCGCGGCGTTTGCGGTGGCCGTTTTGCCGGCCACATACTCAGCCCCTCTAAAAAAAAATTCCATAGCACCACCAGATTTTACAAGCTGGCTACGGGCCCAATCTACGGCAATGGATGTTCTCGCTGGTGGGACTTCGGCGCACTATATCGGTACTGATGGGTCCTCCGTGTGTTCCCACTCTTTGACGTGCTGTCTCAGATGACTGTGGAGGGATGTTGCACGTGCTGTCGCACAACTTGGCGGTCTTGTCGCCTTGTGGTAACCCTTGGTCTACCAGTTCGGGGGCGATCATCCGTGATGTTGGTGGCTGAAATCTAATGGGGCTATTTAAAAGTAAAACGGTTGTCTTATATTTCCCTCATAGCACACTGCATGGCGTATGCCGGTCTTCCTTACGGCAGTCGGATTTGAATAATTATTATTTCATGGACTGTATGTGTGTGTTAACTAGTATGTATGTGTGTGTGCACAAGAGAGCGTCTGTACATAATTGTTTTTCTGCATTTCCGTCAATTCGTTTTCTATTGTTTTTTGGGTTTTTTTTTTTTTTTTATAAAAGTCATTTCTGGATAGCTTGGCCTATGGCTATGGTCTAATAGATAGCATTTTCTAATTCCGAAATTCGAATTCCCCCTTTGGTGTGTTTCGCGTCGAAAATGTGATTTATAAAACACTAGTAATAAGTATATTATAAGCATGCGATTTGTGTCGTATAAAAACTATCAAACATGTCACGAAGACAAGTCTAGTTCTTTTTATTATTGATTTTTTTCTTGTAGACAATCACGTAAAGCCCAGAATTAAAGGATTTGAGATATGGCTAGCAGCAAGTGGTGGGTGTACTCAGGCAGGTTTCATGGCATCAACACTGTGTTACAGAGATATAAGTAATACAGCACTGAATGCCTACACAATCAACAACTGCTCTGAAGCAAATACACAGTTTGATGCCAGATATGTTTTTCTTAATCAACCATATACTTTTCTTCATTTAACTGAGTTTGAACTTGTTCCATGGGATTGCTAGGCCTGAATGGGAGTCATCGCCTTAGTTGGGAATGTGCAAATGAAACAAAATAAAATATCAACCTAAACGAGAAGGTTGGAGATTTAACCTGGGAAATCAAATATAAGGAGCCAACTCAATATTCTTTTTTTATTAGTTCACCTGAAGGCAAATAAACAATCGCTAGTCCTTGTTATAATGGGAATAACGATGCTTCAACAAGGTTAAACTAAAACTATCAACTTAAAGCGACAGAAATTTTGAACGGCACACTAGTAAGAAAATGCGTAAAAATCACGTGATCCCAATTGAGTAGTCACTGATGTCTACTGCTGAGTTCATAGCTGTGTTTTTCTTTATTTAGTTTGAGTCATTCTATGTGTCTATGACTAGTCTCTGTCTACGGTTAAACGCCTTCTCACTTTTTTTTTTTTTTTGTGCAAAACTCAAATATTTTTCATATATATTTAGCCAGGTGTACCGCTATTTCTTCACGTGTTCTAAGGTGTGCCGTTGGAAAAAAAAGGTTGAGAACCACTAGATTATACAGGTCACAATTCTATGGAATACAATTACTGCTTTTTACTGAGCGACGTTTCGACTAGGCTTCTCTAGTCATTATCAAGCTATGATAAAAAATGAAAATATGACAGGACAATATATACCTGTACACAACAATGCTTAGTTAATGATGACAAACCAGGGATGTAACTTAATTACGTGTACCTAATGGTAATCTGATTTAATTGTACGCTAATAAGTAATAATACCAATTAACCTAAAAAATTGACTAATTGATTAATGGATAAGTTGTTGTGGAGTATACACAATGATTAGTGGGTTTTAATAATACAAACGTTGCAAGAAAATGAAAATTGATGAAATGTTATCAACGACCCCTTTCACTGAAATAAATACAAATGATAAAAGAATAGATTGTTGTGGAGTATTTACAACGATTTGATGAGGTTTTGACAATGACAACATCCCAAGAAGATGAGATTTGTTTGGTGTTATGACCTAAATAATTGATATGTGGATGTTGATGCGAGTGATTACACTGATATACGAAAAACCCTTAGAACAATGACTGCACAAATGATCAATAGTCCCCTGAAGGCTGACGATTTAAAATATTGAGTGGTACTTCACTGGATGTTATAGTGATGTAGAAAAGCAGGGTTAGAACTATTGAGTGCATTAAATTACAATAACCGCAGGCCTGAAAAGCAAAAATGCCTGAAAAGCAAAAATAGTTGGGAATTATTAATTATCATTTTTGCATATTATGATGGTTATTACAAACTTAAAGTTATTACTGGAATATTGATAAGTATTAAATATGATAAAAAAGAAAAAAGTAGAATTATGCTTAGCCTTGATTATGTGATAAGAATATCATACGCCCTGGGGAGGAACAATCCTTGATCTCTGTTCATCGTTGGTTTGTGTCGTCGTATTTGAATGGCTTCATGTAATCGGCGCGCTCTCTTGTTGCTTATATTCTTGCATAGTGGTTTTACGTTGGACCATTGGACTCTGTGGCGAGGGTTGGAGTTCAAATGTTCAGCTACAGCTGAGTTGTTGGTAGCTGCTTTCGACTTGTGGTCATCTATCTATTTATTTAATGGTCGCTTTGTCTCCCCGATGTATGCAATCCCACAATTGCATACTATTTGATAAACACATCCCTTTGGTTGTGGTGGTTGTGTAGGATTTTGTTTACCATTGGCTCTTAATATATCTTTAGTGCTGTAGCTTTTTGTGAAAGTTACATCTATTTCTGGTTGTTGCATTAGTAGCCGTTTGATTTGGTAGGAGACATTGCCGTTGAAAGGAAGAAAGATTCTGACTGGGGCAGTCGGGGTTTTTGGTTTAGCTGCACTCGCCGACAGGGTCTTGTTGATGGCCTGCGGTTATTGTAATTTAATGCACTCAATAGTTCTAACCCTGCTTTTCTACATCACTATAACATCACGAATAACAAACAGCTAACTGTATTAATAACAATCTTAAGTTTAAATAACGAATAACAACCAGCAAGCCGTATGAATAACAATCGTAGGTTTAAATAACGAATAACAACCAGCTAGATGTCTGTATAACAATCCTAAGTTTAAATAGCGAATAACAAACAGCTGGCTATATGAATAACAATGTTAAGTTTATATAACGAATAACAACCAACTAGCTATATGAATAACAATCTGATGGGGGGTTTTCTTTCTCCTTTAGGTTGATATTTGACTTTGGACTGCTGCGGCGTCCTGATTATCACCATTATGAAGAACATAGAAATCTATTTTATTTAACATAAATCCCCGAATCTTCTCTTTTAGGTTGACATTAATTCATCTCAATATGGCAACTCTTTCATTTTAACAAACTTTTGTAGTTTGTATTGAATTATTAATAACGGGAAGAAGCAAATTGTAAAAATTTATACAAGCTTTTTAGCTAGTTTTTTTTTATCACACCATTTGAATTGAATTATTAATGTAGAGATGAAGCAAACTGTAAACATTTATACAAGTTTTTAGCTAGTTTTTGTATCACACCATTATAATGTTATATTTTATGAATACATATTGTTTTGCTTGTTATGTATCACGCAATTATAATGTTATATTTGATATTTATAAATATATGTTTAGCTCTTCGGGGGGGGGGGGGATATCATCCTCACTTTATAAATATTGTTTAGGTTGTGTTTGTATCACACCATTATAATGTTATATTTGATATTTTATGAATACATATTGTTTTGCTTGTTATGTATCACGCAATTATAATGTTATATTTGATATTTATAAATATATGTTTAGCTCTTCGGGGGGGGGGGGGGGGTATCATCCTCACTTTATAAATATTGTTTAGGTTGTGTTTGTATCACACCATTATAATGTTGTATTTGATATTTTATGAATATATATAATGTTGTATTTGATTCAGCTTTATTTTGTTTTAAAAAAAACCCATTGTAATTTCATATTAGAAATTTTATAAATACAAATTGTTTACCTTGTTTTATTTCATATTTTATGAAAACACATTGTAATGAACAAAGAAAAGCATATACTACAAGACAATGCTGGAATAATTATATTAGTAATAGCTGATTCACAAACGACTCAATGATAATATAAAACGTGTTAAATGGACTAAGAAGGCGCAAACGACTGACGTTCAAATTTGAAATGTCCACGTATTTCATGAACATAACTGATTAGTGATTACAATAAAATATATAAACAATGAATAAAAATCATTATATATACATTCCTGTTATATAATATGTGCTTTTAGACCCATTTTAGTCTATATATTTTAAGATTCGAAGGAATAGAACCATACGCCCTTTTAAGCAATGTCAGGGTATCACTGACTGGCAACCCGGCGGCTTATTGTTTGCCAGGTTGACTTAGGGAGCGGTTGTTATTTTGGATCGAATGGTTAGGCGTATAACGGGCTGTGCAATTAAAAGGCGTAAAAAAAATTAGCACAAAAAAGTTAATGAATTTACTAAGGTTCAATATGTATGGTAAATGGACAGTAAGTAATGACAAATACATTCTGAAAAATGGGCCCTCCTCAAAAGACAAACATTAGTGCTAAATGATAAGGCCAGCTCAATTTTTCCTCATAGGTAACGAGATGTAAACAGGACTAACACTAATCCTAAACCTAACCCTGGACCTAGCCCCAATGCTTACCTTAACCCTAACCTACAATCCCACCAACAATCACGTGCCGTAACCTTATTTACATCTCAGCGACCATGACAAAAATTTAGCTGGCCTTAACAAACAGATTTAGCCTCTACCAGTCTCGAGAGTTCAAAAGCCATGCAGTCTGAAATTAGGAACATCCACACATCGGCGTTTCCGCCTACTCTTCATCAAATTCTAGTTGCCCAGGGTTCTTTTATTTGCCTCAGTGGCTAAGTGGGTAAGCCGCTGGCTCGATAGCCTGGAGGTCGAGTGTTCGATCCCTGCAATGGCACATTGTATGGCGTATGCCCGTCTTCGTTAGCCCAGTTCGCAACGGAGCAGTAGGACGTTAAGTCCCATTTCATTTCATTTGGTTTAACGTTTCGCCAACACCCCATTTCATTTCATTTGGTTTGGTTTAACGTTTCGCCTACCGGAGGGCCTGACAAGGACAGCTGTCTAGTCGTTCCGATGGGTGGAAAAACCGAGGTCTCGTGTATATATTGGCATTCATGTAAAAGATCTCTTGGCAGTTGGAATTCGATATAAGAGTAGGCCATAGTACCACTGCCTAGGCAAAATTTCCCTCATAACACACTGCATGGCTTATGCTCTTCTTCATTAGCCCAGTCGGAGCAGAACAGTAGGACGTTAAACCCAATTTCATTTTATTTTCGAAATGTAACTGCCAAGGGTTCTTTTCGTTAAATACTTTTATTTTACTCGTTTTAAGCTTTTATTCTTACTAGAACCGAGTGGGCGACCCCTTGGTCACACCCGCCCCCTTGTTTCAGGTTTCTGAAAAATCATATTTATTATGATAAAATAATATCCTCGGAATAGAATCAGTCGTTGTATTTTGAGGAGAGCCAAAAAATGCTCCCCATAATCAACAAACTGAAAAAATCGCTCCCCTAAAACAGCTCTCCCAGTTTCGATAAGAAGGATTTTTTAGAAATTAAGGAGAGTGATTTAGAAATTAAGGATTAATTTTGTATGGGAAATGGCTCCGAAGATCAATAACTGTATGTAATGGGGTCATTCCTGGTTTGATAAATGATAATAAATCCCCAATGATTTTGTAAATGAGAGCGATTTTCAATTTTAAGCTCCCCTCGGTCGACATTCAGGTGAGCGGCAGGCGCTCGAGAGCGATCCCTCGCCTTATTAAACAATGACTGTAGAATGAGTACTTGGGAAAAGAAAAAAAGCCTTCTGTGTATAAGATAAGATATTTATTGCATTAAAATTCAATATTGGTCCATTTCCAATCTGATTAAGACACAGAAAATATTTCGTTTCGTTTTTTATAGTTCAAAATTTCGTTTTACTTGTATTCGCAAAAATTGGATCTGGAATAGTTGTTATATAACAGGCGTTCTAGTTGATGTGAGGATTTAGCCAATGAAACGGTCTGTAACGGCGAGTTTCTGGCGTGCTCTGCATGGAACTGTAGGTAAACCACTAGAAACGCCAACGCCTGGTGTAATAGGGTCAAAAGTCGCTTGACGCCACCTCCCAGTACAATTTGTCAGATCTTCATGTAGTGTAGGCCATCGAAAGGATAAAAAAAAATGAAACGAACTATAGATTTGTATTTTAATCAGATTGGTATATTTCAATCAATATTGATGTTGTTGTTTTGCACATTTAAATATCAGTACGCGAGTCTTGTATTCTATGGTTTCGGACACCAATTGTAATGAACAAAGACGAGCATAGTAATTGTAGTAATGGCTTATTCACAAACGACAAAATAATAATAAAAAAACGTGTTGAATGGACTAAGCAGGCGCAAACGACTGCCGTTCACGTATTTCTTCACCGAACATAACTGATTAGAAATTACAATAAAAACATTAAAAATTGAATATAAATCACTTTATATATAGCCTACATTGAAATTACATTGCTTTTAGAACCGTTTTTTGTCTATTTCAAGGTTTAAAAAAATAGAGCGGTATATTTTAGTTTTTCATTCGATGCCCCGTCGATTTCCCAGAGAGATAGTTGGGTTGATATGAAGACATTACCATTAATAGTGGCTCAAAAGAGTCAATGCACTAAGCTTAAGTGTAGTTATCTCCCTTTAACTAATTAATAGGTTGATGCAATTAAAAATTTAAGATTGATTTAACAGGTTGATCTATAACGAAAGCGAATGATTGCTTGATAACACAAACTCCAGTTATTTCTCATGGTCCGATAGATCGATAGGACACAATTTCTCAAGAGGTCTATTCATCAGAATGAACAGCTGAACGAATATTTCCATCGCGACCTTCTGGAATTCGTTCGATAAGCGCAATGTTCCAGTTATGTCTCGGTACTTTATCCTCGTATACGATTACAACACCACCAACGTGTACTGATCGATTGTCCTCTTGTTTAAATGAATTTATGATGTTCACTGGGGGATCTGCCGTTTTTGTGTGGAACATTACCCGATATTGACAACACCTACTTTACCAACTATGCCAGAAGCTACTTATGCAACACAACCTTCAAAATCAACAACAATAAATGAAATGAAATGAAATGAAGTTTAACGTCCTACTGTTCTGCTCCTAACCTGGGCTAATGAAGACGGGCATACGCCATACAGTGTGCTATGAGGGAAATTTTGCCCGGACAGCGGCACTACGGCCTACTCTTATATCGAATTCCAACTGCCAAGGGATCTTTTACATACACGCCAATGTGTACACGGGACCTCCGTCCTGCGTCACTGACAAGGGAGAACCACGCCGGAAAATCTGGATGAACTTTCTCGGCCAATGCAGGGATCGAACACCCGACCTCCAGGCTAGCGAGCTAGCGAGCTAGCGTCTTACCCACTTAGCCACGTGATCCCCCATCACGGACAATAAGATCTAGACGGAAGTTGCAATTACACGTAACAATGTCATGAAACCACCCCTCCATCAACCCCACCGAGACAAAAAGGGAAAACAGGCATAACAAGGGAGTGAGTTGAAAGACTCAGAAAGGAACGAACAGAGAGACTCAAAGAACAAACTTTCTTTTAATAGTCGTAAAATATTTACACAGAAACAAAAACAGCAAATAGAAGAATATTTACAAAGAACAAACTTTTTAATAATTATAGAAATATTTACATAAAAATTTGAAAACTCGCGAAGGATTATTTTTTACATACTGTTTTGTAATTATATAAAAAAAAATAAGCTCAAGAGGAACAGCTATTTTCTTACAATTAATTGTATAAAAAAATATGCTTATGTATTTATATAGAAATAAAAAACAATATGTATGATAATTATTATCTAAAATATTCACATACTTTAATTTTGTTTGATATTTCTGAAGAAGTAGCGAATCAACAGTCGAGCCAATCACCAAATCCAATTCCTGTGACAGATGTGGAGTTATGCCTTCAGATGTTGAAAAGTTATGTTGTGGGAACAGACCAGAGAATTGTATTTCTTTACAGCCAGTAAATGATTCTTTTCTGTCAAAATATCCTTTGAAAGATTTCATCAAGGAAGACGGCGTGGGTAGTTGAACAGCAGTAGTTAAAACCCCTTCATTTCATTTCTTTTCAAATTACCTCGTTTACTGAAAATAGATTTTAAAAATAGTTAATTTAATTTTGAAGACTTTTGTTTAGAGCCGAATTCTGGATCTTGTCAATGTAATCTGATTAAAACACAGATCCTATTTCGTTTCGTTTTTTATAGTTCAAAATTTCGTTTACTAGTCTTTACTACGCTTGCATCTGGAAGAGTTGTTATATAACCGCCGCTCTGGATGATGTGAATGATTAGCCAATGGAACGGTCTGTTGCGGCAAAGGTTTGGACGTGAATTGTACGGAACTCTGAGTAACCCACTAGAAACATCAACGCTGATTTGTCTGGCGTCATAGGTCAAAAGCAGCTCGTATGACCTTCCACTACAACCTGTCAGATGTTCATGTAGTGTAGGCCATCGAAAGTATTAAAAAACGAAACGATTGGTATTTTAATCAGACTTTTGCCAGTGTGGTGTACCGAACCCTTGTCCCAGCAACTGGTAAGGACGAAGGCCTCAATCGAATCAGACGACACATGGCTCTTGGGAGTTTGTGATGTGGCGGCTTGGTACAGGGATAGTAATACCTTTCTTTTGTGTCCTGAAGATATGGAGATTGTTTCTGGACAGAAACGGACAGTATACTGGTTTAATCCAAGAAGACTATTATGACAAATAAATAAATTCTCACATTAAAATATTGCTCTCTTTCTTGGCTATTTCTGAAGTTGGGTCAACCTCACCCAGTGATCTTTTCCTGCATGCTTTGCCTTTATCCTCCAGGCTGAAGGGGTGGGGGGATGCTTTATGTTTGATGCCCGTTTCCACCTAGGGCGATATCGCAGACATGTGTTTCCTAATAAACCTGCCAGAGATGCGAGATCAATAATTAGTAGGCTTATTGGATATTGTTTCCTTAAATGAAGACACATGGTCTTTTGAAAGGTAGCATCCAAGGTAAAATTTCATCCAAAGGAGTTGCTCCGGTTACTAAAATGGGGTTTGTGTGGGAAACCGTAATATGGCGAGCGTGCGCAGTCTGGTCTGCGTTGTCATAAGTGCTGTGATCTGCCGAAGCTAAGGTTTGACTGGCATCTTGATCCAGGGGCCTTCACCATGTTATATAGCAAGGATAATATGAAGCCATGATGCTTGGCTCCTTTCATTGCAGTGCGAAAGCGCAGTTTGGTGCTCTCTTAAGAGTTTTTTCTGTGGTACCTGAAAGATTGAAATTGTGAAAGTGTTATTGTTTTTAGACTTAATTAGTGAACAACATTCTAAACAGTCCTTAGAATAACAAGTAAAAGACCCGTTTTCAGTTATCGTTGAGACCTTTGCAAACTGAAATGAAACATTGAAAATGATGATCGTCAAACTTGTATAAACATTAGCTCAAATGACATATTTAACTGACTAGATTGAAAGAAAGTCAACAATAAAGGAATAAAAATTAAATATTGCAAAGGCGGATTCATATAACACTATCTTATATGAGTATGAGTTTAGTAAATATATGATTTATTTACATCAGAACATAATATCACACAGTTACATAGATACGACAGGAACTAAACTACATCGGGAACTAGGCTATGACAGGAACACGTCAGGACGGTACATAACTGCCATTTAGAGTGATCGGAAACAATAATCTGGTTTTAAAATGCGCCCCCGCCCCCACTAGATCAGCCCTTGAATTGCAAAAGAATAGAAACAATATTTTGCGTCTTTAATAAATACACCATGAACAATTAATGTTTTAAAAAAAATATTTGTTTTATCATGGCAAATACTCAACTTATAATAGGTTGAATTTGGTTTTCATTGATAACATATTTCTTCCTTTTTTATTAGCAAATTACCTGTATAATAACAGTTTTGCCAATTCTTCGCGGGTCTCTATGTTCCGCTTCTCCTTCTATTCTTCCCATTCTGCTCTGTTCTCAAATTCAGAGGGTCAGACCATTGAACCACACAACCCCTATATTGCGTGTGCTCATTTTATTTTAATGTTGATTATATGGTTTTACTTGATTCCGCATCAAGTGTTCCGGGTACTAATCACAGGCGCTTTATAATTGTCATCCTTCAATTATTAAAATTCAATCCGATAACATACATTGTTTTACGGTCATATCATCGGGGTTTATAAGTGCACGGTATAGATGGATCTATTGTTGGAGAATAACCACCAATTTGTGTAATAGTATTTTGTGTTTTAATGCAACAGAACATACATGTATCAGTTGAGATCAAACAAGGCAAATTCATCATATGAACATTCCGTTTATTTATTTATCATAAAATTCAACTTCAGGTAATTTAACTAAATGCTTCCGTTTTAACTGAAGAAGTTTATATGTATACACATTCATCGGTACGGAATTCATTTACGGGTGGGCTGAAATGTAACAAAGTACTCTGTAACTTTCATCAAATTGAACGGTCATTTAGGTGCTTAGAACTTTATGACCTCAGCTGATTTTTAATAATATAATATATTGTTTTTTCAACTCCGTGTGAACTTCTCTTAAGGCACGAATTGGCTATGATCTAATTAAACATGTAATTAATTCAATATATCATTAACGTGCTGCACGTGATCTGTGTGCAACACTCGGCAGGGCTTCAAAGGGAACGTACTAGTAGTCAGTGACTTCAAAGGAAATACGTAGTGCAATTACAGATACCATAATCTGATAAATAAACAATACCTTATATGATGTTCCCTCTTAACCATTGTCCCTAATTGTCGTACGCTAAATAAGCAGGGGTTTGCTGACAGTTAGATAGAGAAGAGAGAAGACAACTAAAGACGACTAGACAGATCAGAGAGAGAGACGAAGAGACCGGCGTATGGACTCATCCGAGTTCAGTCGCTGCCTTGGCAGAGGGGTTGAATGATGGATTTAATATTGTTACATGTGTTCATCTATAGTTTAAGTTCCCATATTGTTGATCTAACTGTAGATGTTTTATATACCTGATGTAGATAAATCATATATTTACTAAACTGATCTCTGTTATCACTAAGAAACAATTACGGAAAGCGTAGAGAGTCATAGTGGAGTAGACTTTGCAACTCAGAGCCACTAGTTCCAGTCAATTGCAAGTGTATTTATGTCGATCATATCAGTAACTGAGGAGAACTGAATTCGGGGCGCTCATGTCGACTCGCAACTGATAGCGATTACACTTAACACGTGACTTAATTTCTTCATCTAGTCATCAACAAATTAGCAAATATCTTAGAAATGAAATGAAATGGGTTTAACGTCCCACTGTCCTGCTCCGACTGCACTAATGAAGACGGGAATACCTTAGAAGAAGTATCCCAAGGACATGGTCGGTCTTGCCACAATTCCATTCATTCATTATTGTCGACATCATCAACATTTGAAAAGTAGGTGTCTTCGTTCTCTTCCATTTCGCTTATTTATAAAGTAACATGACACATGTCTCTTAACTCGTGATGATATTTGCATGGAAACAAGTTGACGCCACTTGTAAGAACGCTCATGTCGATTAGTTGAAGCGAGTTGCACAAAGTTTAGCATGGGCAACTGGCTTCACCTGACTGGAACTAGTTGCTTTGAGTTCTAAGAGGCGCCCGGCTCAACCTTTTCAGTTGCATTCAGTTGAAGCCAGTTGCTCTCAGTTGTAAGAGCCACCCTTAAGAGTTCGGGGTGGGGTGGGGTGGATGACTAAATGGTTAGCGCGCGCGCACTGTTATTGAGTCAGCTGGTTTGGTTTCGATTTTCCGGTTGTACGTGGCAAAACGTAGGAAATAGTACAGAAAATACAGACCACTTAGTATTAGACATAATTAATAAAACAAATCCTGGGTAGTGAATTTCCACAAATTACAATAAGCCAAATTGGACGTAGCCATCGAGTTGGAAAGCGTGTTCCTAATAAAACCAGGGATATCATTGTCCGATTTATTTGTTATCGTGACAGGGCCGCTGTTTTTGGCAACAAACGTAACTTAAAACCCTTCAACGAAGGACGTAGTCCTAAAATATTTGTTAACGAAGCTTTAACTCATAGACGATCACTGTTGTACAAGAAGACTAGAGATCTGTTAAAATCCGAGCACATTACTAATTGCTGGACATACCATGGTCGTATATATGTCCAATCGCTAGTTGGCGCAACATCGTTATAAACTCAGAAGTTGATCTTCAAAGTCTGATTGTTACTAATTATTACATCCCACTTCTACTCGTTGCCACTGGCAACCTTTGAAAAAACTGTCCTGTTTAATTGCAGTACATGCAGAAAAGTATCCGTGTATCAGAAATGTACAGAAAGAGTACTGTTCATTTCTGATACACGGTTACTTTTATACCGTTTTAGATACCTATCAAGCAATAAGTAGCGGACGTTTAGTCCGACCCAGATCGCAATTGATAACGACGGCTTTGTATAATGTCCACGAAACGACTAGTCAAAATCAGAGTAACAAAACAAAATGGGGGGAACTACATGGCAGTTCAAAAACATATACAATGACATTAAATTAACATAACAACATATTACAAAAATCAATTATTATACATATCAATTGGCATCTATTTCATAATTTTGTTTGATTTATATTAATATGCAAAATATATAAATTAGAATTTTGAATAATTATTTTAATTAATTGTGATGATAGAAGGCGCAGTTCTCTTGCTGGACACTTCACAGGCATTGAAAATAAGCAGGATGAAAAAAAAACGCCTAGAAAGTCATAAACTTGATTACAAATAAATTTCAACGGAAGAACCATCCGCCGATGCATACTTTCACCAGGAATGACCCACGTTTCGCATTTCCTTTACACTACATTTAATAATATCGCAGTCCTCTACGCCATAGACAAGTTTGTTTTGACGATGTGGTCTAAACAAACACGTGAATGTTTTACGCTCAGAGTATCATAGCAAGACGCACGTGTAAATACTACTCAGGTCGTCTCTCCTCTGCGAAATCATTCTACCATGAAATGTAACGTGAGGCTCATAAAGGGATAAATAATGAAAGAGCAGAAAGTATTTGTCACTTTTCGGTTGAAACGACTCGATAATAAATACTATTTTTCACATTTTGCTTCACAATACTCGATAGAAATGTGATGTAAGTAACTTATTAGCACCTTTCCTCGGTGTATCGGTGAATATCAGGACAGTTTAGGTCGGGAGCCGCCTCGGCTCCGCCTCGGCTGGGCCCCTCGACCAAAACTGTCCTGATATTCACCGATACACCTCGGAAAGGGTGCTAATAACTACTACAAACAACACTCGAGATTACAAACCAAGGACCCGTCAAGAAACAGTAGTCAGTCCATCAGAAGATAGAAACAGGTCAGAGGTCAACACAACCACAAATGTCATCAACCCAACAGCAAGCGAACAAATTGGATGTGTCCTAAATTCTGTCGGGCCAAATACAACCTTAAGACAACAGTCTTTGTTAGACGTCGGTCTGTTTCCAGCCACTTCCACTCCAAAATCTACCGTCAACGATACTTAATTATGTCTTTAAGAAAATTCCAAGTTACCACATAATAGATTATAATAATATATAAAATATCCTTCGGATAAATTGTGAAAAATAACGCTTTTCATAGTTTGTTTATATGTAATCTGTCCAGTAATTTCAACCCTATTGTATGGAATTGACAGCATAGAAAACTCATTCATTATTTTTAAAACTGTTCACTCGTTTTTTGAAATCACCAGACGATTCGAGGGACAATTATAACCATTCATTGTAAATATATTTTCACTTGTACATTATTTGCCTATTACTAAACTGTAAATCCATTCCAGAGACAACTATGACACACTCACTGTAAAATAACTGCACTTGTACATTGTATGTGTCTTTATGTAAATACATGTATCTATATCTGACAGGGAGAAGGGTTTAATATAGGCTATGCCTGTTCCCCAATCCCTATTCAGATAGAAATCTGAATAAAAATATTGCTTATAAAAAAAAAAAAATTTCAATAACAATTTAACTGCTGTATGGCCTTTCATAAATATCCAAAAACTGCGTTTTTGCCGTCTTTCGAAACGTGTATATCAAATATCTTGACCATATTGTGTATTACTAATTTTTAATTTAATCACATTTAAGTACATGTTATGACCGTACATTGACTTCAAATTAGTTGAAAACGCATAACAACAATATTTTAGCATTACTTTCCAAATGGATTTAGTATAATACAAAAAAATATATATATTTATTCAATATGGTCATGGTACTAACCCGGGATTCTTTGAAGCTATTAATGTAACGAAAATGTTATCGACACAAACAACCAAGCAGAAACCCCACTAAAGCATATGAAGTACTACATAAGACGTATAATGGATAAGAAAAGTCAAGAAAAGTCAATAAAATGAAACTATGACCATATCATAATTGTATTACATGCAGATATTCATTATATTTATATGATGGTTTTTATATTATCGCTTAAGACTACATGCCATATCCGTACTGTTTAAAAGGAACAATAAAGATATGTGGTTATGTACTATATATTTACTTTAATATTACAATTAGTATGTATAAACCCAATAGAACTTTCTGTCATATCAACTGCCTACTTTTTGTAATATAAAATATACATAATTTCTGAAGGAAAAAAAAAATGGAAATAATAATGGAATAAAATCCTCTCTAAGGATTCTGTCATCAGTATCGGACACTCCATGTGTCATGCTAATGTAACAAACCATTGTAAATATAATTCTGTTGTTAACCAGCTCATGAATATATGTTCGAATATTTCAAATAATTACTTTGTGTGTGGAAATGTTATCACTTATAAATTATACAAACTATGTAATGTGTCGAAATGTCCCGTCCTAGCCATGTTCATAGTGTCCGATACACACGATTAAAGTGTATCATTACATTATAAATCAACAGGACAATCTGACACATGTCATAGCATACCAGGTAAATATCTTAACATATATATATGTAATATATCTTTACTTCTAATTAAGACATTATTATTAAGGGGGTGTATTGAATTAAACCCAGGACCAGACGGAAAACGAATCGTCTCAAAAAAAATATCGATTGTTCATAACAATGTATGTAGTATATTATCGAAAATATCAACAATTGAAGCATGAAATGAAATGAAATGAAATGTTGTTTGATGGCACGTCAGCTCCAACCGGGCTATATTGCGCCAAACATATGGTGAATCTAACGAGACAAATTAAAACAATATCACATAATTAAATTTATATATGTAAATAAAAACAAATATCACAGAAAATATATAATTAAAAAAAAAATAAATATAACAAATCTTTTACATATATATAAATATTTAAAACGATATACATGATTAAATATATACAATTAAAATTGAGAATAAAAGTTTGTCTCTTTTAAAAATGTTAGCACTTTTTCATATAACTCCGGTTGAGCAAATAGCTGACGTAATGACTGGCAACGGTAGTATTTAGATCTAATAAACTTGAGATGTTTGCACTCAATCAAGATGTGTTTCACTGTCAAAGGAACATGACAGTGAAACAATTGAAGCAGAATTAAGTAATTATGGTATAACTGAGTCACACCTGGATCATTCTATTTCTGATTCCAGAGTATGCCTACCAGGTTATCACACTCCTGTACGGTTAGATCGAAGGTGGTGGTATAATATTTATAAAAAGTAACCTTTCTTTTCATGTAAGAAATGACCTGCACCATAACGATTTAGAAATAATTTGTGTCAGTATTAGTAATTCTAAGAGTACGTTTCAAATAGGAGTTCTATATCATCCACCAAGCACGCCAATTTCCTTTTGGGATTCATTTTATGATATAGTAAGTAAAACCTTAGACAGCGGTACCCCCCCCCCCTTGGTAATAACAGGGGATTTTAATATTAATGTTTTATCTAATTCCGGTAATGCCAAAAAACTATCCGTATTATTACAACGCTTTGATCTAGTAAATCTCATATATGAACCAACTTGCATTACAACTCATCCAGGAATATGCATAGATTGTTTATTACAAATAAAAGGTATCTTATTTCTAATTATACAGTATTGCATTCAATATGTAGTACTCATTCGTTAATAACTGTAGAAATTAACTTTAACACCTATAAACAATTATCATATAAATGGAAAATCAGAAATAATAAACAGGCTGATTTTGAAGCCTTATGTATTCTCTTAAACAAATAGAATGGTTAATAATGTTTTTTAAAAGTTAGGATATAAAAAAATTATATAATGATTTCAAAAATGTCTTTGACGAACACACATCAATATTCATTCCCACATAAGTAGTCACAATTGGACCCAATGATAAACCTTTATGAAAAACAGCATTCGTCTAAAAATTCGACAAAGAAATCGAGCACATAAGCGTGCCAAAAAGTCAAATAACCAAAACCATTGGTTAAAGTTCCGTAAAATTAGAAATGAGGTAATTTCACTCATAAAGCGAAAGATGATTTTACATCTAAAATCACTAATAAAATAATCATAAAGTCACATCAAATCAGTGGTGGAAATTAGTAAAATCAGTTGTGAAAATGGATAACGTGAACAGTAATAATCAAACCCCAATGATCCTCAATTACCAGAAAATTATCGCCCCATTTCATTAACGTGTACAATTTGTAAGATTTTTGAAAAAATTATCCTAAAACACCTGTACAACTTTATTAAAAAATATGATTTATTATCTGAACATCAGTCAGGATTTCAAAGAAATGATTCAACAATTAACCAACTTCTTGAAATATATAATATAATCATAAGTAATCTAGATAAAGGGAAAGAGCTTAGTTTTGTATTCTGTGATATTTCTAAAGCGTTTGATAAAGTCTGGCACATGGGAATTATATATAAGCTACGAAAGTATGGTATTAGTCTAAATTTATGTGATTGGATATACAATTATTTAACAGACCGCAAACAATGTGTTGTCCTTGAAGGCTTTCAATCACCTTATTTGTCAGTTGAATCCGGGGTTCCCCAGGGATCAATTCTCTCGTCCTTTTCTATTCTTAATCTACATAAATGACATTTCAGATAATCTAAATAACAATGTACGATTATTTGCTGACGATACGTACCTATTTCCAATTATAAATGATAACCCATTAGAAACTGCTAATTCCATCAAATAAAATTAAAAACTTAATATTCACACGTAAAAAAACTAATCACCCTAATCTTATGTTTGAAAATAAAATTATTGATAACGTAACCTCGCACTGAGAAAGTTCATCCAGATTTTCCGGCGTGATTTCCCCTTGTCAGTGATGCAGGACGGAGGGTCTGACAAGGACAGCTGTCTAGTCATTCGGATGAGACGAAAAACCGAGGTCCCGTGTACACATTGGCGTGCACGTAAAAGATCCCTTGACAGTTGGAATTCGATATAAGAGTAGGCCGTAGTGCCGCTGTCCGGGCAAAATTTCCCTCATAACACACTGTATGGCGTATGCCCGTCTTCATTAGCCCAGTTCGGAGCAAAACAGTAGGACGTTAAACCCCATTTCATTTCATTTCATTTCCACCTGGGGCTAACTTTTCATTTAAACGGAACATGGGCAGAACATATTTCTAAAATGCACAAAAAAGCCTGCAATAGACTCAACATACTACGCCAATTAAAATTTAAATTAAATAGGTCTACGTTATATACGATATTTACGTCATTTATACGCCCTCTTATGGAGTATGGGGATAGTATATGGGATAATTGTAGTACTAAAGATTCGGAATTACTTGAGAATATCCAACTAGAAGCAGGAAGAATCATAATTGGTCTACGTCGAAATTCCCACAGAAAATATGTTTATGACGAAATAGGTTGGGAACCACTGTTCAAACGCCGACAAAAGCATAAACTCGTCTATTTTTATAAAATCCTTAATTGCTATAGTCCCCAGTATTGGTCCGATATTCTAATGAAAATAAAACCCGAAACTAATTATTACAATCTTAGAAACCACAAATTAAAAATACCACAATGTAAAACGTCTTCTTATATAAAAAGTTTTTTCCCAAACACAATAAAACTATGGAATAGTTTTCCTGCGCATGTGCAGTTATCGCCGTCTTTATATACTTTTAAGTCCAGTCTCCTAAGTCAGTATCCTATACCTAGTTACTTTCATTATGGAAACCGTAAAGAAAATATCATTAACTTCCAACTAAGAAATAAATCTAGTAATCTCAACAACCACCTTTCCCCCCATATCTATCTGAATCAAAAATATGTCCTAAATGCAATTCTTCGGATGAAGATAACTACCACTTCTTCTTCTCTTGCCCATCTTATTCAAGTATCAGAATCGAACTATTAAATTCATTAAAGGTATTCACTGAAACTATTAGATCTAGATCTAATTTTGAATGGCTTTACAGACCTTTCGAACACCTCTAATATTTTTATTTTTGAAGCAGTCCATAATTTTATAAAAAAATAGCAAAAGGTTTTGATTTGCATTTACATATTGTTGTATAATATCAAATAATCGCATCAACTATATTTCGTATATATCATTTCCTCATGAAATGGTTTATATGTTCGGTTTTACAATTTATTATATTTAATCTTATTTTTATGTATAGGTTTATATTTATCGTTTATTATTTTCTGTATCCCTGGGAAAGAACTTATATAGGCTTTGCCTGTTGTTCAATCCTTTTCAAATGAATAAAATATTGTTTAAACTAAACTAACTAAACATGACACATGTCTCTTAACTCGTGTTGTTATTTCCATGGAAACACGTTGACGCCATTTGTAAGAACGCACATGGCGATGGCAGCAGTTCCCACTAGTTGAAGCGAGTTGCAGAAAGTTAAGCATGGACAACTGGCTTCGATTTCCCGCTTGAACGCTAAGGAGTAGAATCAACCGTCCAATTTCGTGGGTTTTCTCCGGGTCCTCCGGTTTCCTCCCACTGCTAAAGACTCCTACGCGCATGCGAATTATTGAAATAAAATTGAACCACATGTTAGTCCCGAAATGACCTAGTGCACCTTTCAGTGAAAGATGCCACACTCACTTTCATGTGTCGGTTGCCATTGTGTATGGCCTTCTCCAGCTCTAAACGCTGGTTCCGCCACTACATAGATATTATCTAATTATTCAGTTGTTTTGGTCACACTGTGTGCATTAATATAATACTGATATTCATCGATACAGGTTAATCATCGACACAGAACCGACAGGGGCGTCTATAAATGTTAATGCTTTGAGAGAGAGTCATACAGGTTGAACATCAACAAAGAACAATACAGACAGGACGTCTATAAATGTTGATGCTCTGAGAGACTGTCACCGGGATTATCAGTTATTGAACAATTCAAATATTGTGATTGATTCATTGTTTCATTGTGTGCCAAAAATTCGAATTGACTAAAAAGTGTTCAATTAAATGGCTTTTTAGAGCTAATAGAAAACGAAACTTAGCTGAAAATGGTCAATCTTGTAGCAGTGTTGATTTTAGTAGTGAGTATGGTCTGTATAGTTTCACCAAACTACGTACAGATTTATACGGATAAGGTTGTTGCCTTTGCTGCAACTACCACGTCACAGTCAGAGAGCTCCCTAGAGTGTGCTCTAGAATGTCTACTAAATCATCCTTGTGTTTCATACGCTTTCCATCCAGGAAGGGCCCAGTGCCTTCTTTACGACAGGGTTATTCACCCAGCAGACCCTACAAATGTTGATGTAGGCATCCAGACATTTACTTCTAAATTTGGTAAGTTCCACTTCCTGGTTCAGCTTGCTAACTTACACAATTATGCATTAATAATCAGTAGTTTTCTTTAACAATTCTGGACAAGTTTAATCATCACTATTGCTGCCGTACTTCACCGTGTCATTTTTTGTGACAATTTGGCATTACAGGTGACGATAATATCGCTTTACATAAACCTACTGCGCAAAGTTCAACTTTGGACGAACCATATAGATCATCAATGGGTGTGGATGGAGACGAAACCACCTTCTTCCATACTCAAGAAAATGCCTGGTGGTGTGTAGATCTTGGGGCTGTCTATGCCATTAAGTGGCTGGTTATGTACAACGTTGTTGATAGTAAGTAGCATTACATTTCTGTTTCTAATAAAGAAATGATATATGTTAACGTGTGATAACCGAACAATAGTAAGATTGATTAGGGGTCAGCGGATTGTCGAACTTGATTAGTAGACATGACAGAACAGGTAAATATAATTATGCCATTGTTATGTTTGACACACCTGCCCAAATACAGCATTCAACATTTAAAGGAATCGTGAACTGGAGTATATTTTTAAAAGGCATTGAATGATATCAGATCTATATATGATTACCGACAATGTCCATGTGTAAAATGAAAATTGGGGTTTTATGTATAAAACTTGTTGTTTTTAGAAAGATTTTCATTTTTAAAACTCTTTTAGGAAAAGGTACAAACTGTACAGAATTAAACTACACTGTATATAATATTTGAAAGCTATTTAGTTCAAAAGCCTAATGAATATCTAAATCTTTTAAAATGTTATCAGGAAGTGACGTCATAGACGACAATAGACCAACATTAGACATCAAAGGAAACGTTTTTATTTTCCAATCAATTTTAATGCGGTCTTCAAACTGAAATGTTCAGAATCCGTTATCAGTGAGTGGATTTAGCAAAAAATGTCAACAAAAATTTTTCGATTATCTCCCTTCTGAAAACGAGGTCAGATTTTCAACTTCTTTAATTTGCCTTATTTAAAATATTACACAGTAAAAGTCGTCTATCAACATTTTAGAGTAATCTAATCGAGTTAAAACTGTTGATGCTAAACCATTAACTGAGTCATTTGGTGCTTATTGTGTTAAAGATTCTGTGCAACTTTGAGTAAGTAATAGTGGCCCTCGAATTAATATGACAGGTCTTTTGTGGACACTGGTAAGCTGATGCCATTGACTTGTAAAGTTGAGCCTTTTAGTAATGACAATTTGTGTCATTATAGCATATAAGTGATCATTATTCAAGATTAATGTTTAGTAGTGGGGTTGGGTGACCGAATGGTTAGTGCGTGCGCGTTGTATCATGAGGTCTGTCATTAAGTCAGCTGGCGTGGTTTCGATTCCCCCGTTGTACGTGACAAGGAGTAGCGTCGCTTGTCCAACCTCCCGGGTTTTTTCCAGGTCATCCGGTTTCCTCCCACTCCTAAAGACCCTTACGCGCACGCGAATTATTTAAATAAAATTGAACCATAAAATAGTCCCGGAATTATCTTGTTTGTGTCGAGTGGATGTTAAAACCCATTTCTTCCTCACTCGCTTAGACTTTATACAGTAATCATTAGTTAACAAATTTATGTACAACTAGTTGTAAAAGATGTCATTACTGGTGTAAAAGCGTGACTATACTAAACAGCAAAAAAACGTCAGTACGATTTCAAAATCAGAGAGGCACTTTAATCAAATCATTCTAGAAAACGACTTAATAAATCGATCAAAGCAATTTTTTGTGAACAGTATGTTGACACATTAGTGATTATTTCATCACAATTCCAAGACATTGCAAGAAGGTTTAGAGTCTGTACAGTCTATACATCAGTATCTGGTGTGTCCACCGCGAGTGTCAATAACAGCAGCGCGACGTCTGTAAATGGAGTGGACCAGAGGAATGATGAACGCCATTGGCACCTGGAAACACACTCTCGTAAAAGTCTGGCGCAATCCATCGGCCGTGTTTGATCTCGGTACGGCGTTAATAAGTCTCCTCTGAATTTCATCCAAATCGGGTTTAAGTCCGGACTAAGGAATGGCCAGTGTATAAAGTTGATACCGCTCTGCTGTAGAAAGTACCGAGTAAATCTGGCGGTGTCATGCTGGAAAACGTTGTTTCGATGACGTGCGAAATGTGATATGACGTGGGGTCTGAGAGCTTGATCGATGTAGCGCACTGCTGTGATGCCGCCTCCTCTCCCTGGACCAAGATTATAGAACACCACAGGATCCACTCTCTGGTTCAGGCCGATTCCACCCCAAACCATTATGCTTCGAATTCCCCCTCTGGTGTGTTTCGTGCCGAGAATGTGATTTATAAAACACTAGTAATAAGTGTATTATAAGCATGTGATTTGTGTCGTATAAAAACTATCAAACATGTCACGAAGACAAGTCTAGTTCTTTTTATTATTGATTTTTTCTTGTTATAGCCACTGGCCTAAAGGTAAGACTTCAAGGATTTGAGATATGGCTAGCAGCAAGCGGTGGGTGTACCCAGGCAGGTTTCATGGCATCAACACTGTGTTACAGAGATATAAGTAATACAGCACTGAATGCCTACACAATCAATAACTGCTCTGAACCAAACACACAGTTTGATGCCAGATATGTTTTTCTTAATCAACCATCACATAATTTTCTTCATTTATATGAGTTTGAACTTGTTCCTTGGGGTTGCCATGCCTGAGTGGGAGTCATCGCCTTAGTTCGATTTTGTGCAAATGAAACAAAATAAAATATCAACCTGAACGAGAAGGTTGGAGATTTAACCTGGGAAATCAAATATAAGGAGCCAACTTGATATTGTTGATTAAATTAGTTCATCTGAAGAGAATTAAACACAATCGCTAGTCTTTGTAATACTGGGAATAAGGATGCTTCAACAAGGTTACGGTAAAGCTATCAACCTAAAGGGAAAGACATACCCTAGATTGTTATTTAACTTAGCGGGGTGTCGCGCTGACTCAGTTAGTGGGACGCTGGCTCGCTAAATACGAGATCTCGGGTTTGCTTCCAGTATTGACCGAAATTTTCTGGCGTTGTCAGTGATGCATGCAAGACGGAGGGCATTAAAGGGACAGTGTCTAGTCGTTAGGGTGGAATGGAAAATCGAAATCCCGTGTAGCACACTGGCGTGCACGTAACAGAAACCTTGATAGTTGAGATTCGAAATAATTGCCGCATTCCGGGGCTACATTTCTCTCGTTGCACACTGTAAGGCGTATGCCCGTCTGCATTAGCCCAATTAGACATAAAAGTAGGATGTTAAACTCTATTTCATTTTCATTGTTATTCAACCTAGCAGCGTGCATTTAGCGAATCTTAAGTTTACATAACGGATAACAACCAGCTAGATGTATGAATAACAATCTTAAGTTTAAATAACGAATAAAAACCAGCTAGCTGTATGAATAACAATCTTAAGTTTAAATAACGAATAAAAACCAGCTAGCTGTATGAATAACAATCTTAAGTTTACATAACGAATAACAACCAGCTAGATGTATGAATAACAATCTTAAGTTTAAATAACGAATAACGACCAGCTAGCTGTATGAATAACAATCTTAAGTTTAAGTAACGAATAACAACAAGCTAACTATATGAATAACAATCTGATGGGGTTTCTTTCTCCTTTAGGTTGATATTTGACTTTAGACTGCTGCGGTATCCTGATTATCACCATCATGAAGAACATAGAAGTATATTTCATTTAACATGAATCCCCGAATCTTCTCTTTTAGGTTGACATTAATTTATCTCCATGCGGCAACTCTTTCATTTTGACAAACTTTTGTTATTTATATTAAATTATTGATAAGAAGAAGCAAACTGTAAAATTTATAAAAGCTTATAGCTAGTTTTTTTTTTATTACACCATTTGAATTGAATTATTAATGTAGAGAAAAAGCAAATTGTAAAAATTTATACAAGCTTTTAGCTAGTTTTTGTATCACACCATTATAATGTTATAATATTTGATATGTTATAAATACATGTTGTTTAACACATGATACAATTATATGGAATACAAGTTACTTGAAGAGTTTATTTCAGCGACGTTTCGACGATGGTTCTCCCGTCTTTATCAAACAAAGAATGACAACCATGGTACAATGAAGATATATCACCCAATAATACATTCTACAGGAGATATCGCTTGTGTGATATATTTCATAATCTACTGCGATATCTCCTTGGTCAGTTAAAAAGAAACTACTTTTTTTTATTTTCAAAGAACAGTTCATTTTTTATTAAAAGTAACTTTTTTTATTAAAAATTAACTATTGTTATTCAATTGACCTTGATGGAAACACTGGGTCAATATAAAGGACTTTGCAATGGTTGAATTGCTGTCAAAAAATGAAGTATCACTACGCTGTAAGGTTCAGTAAAAGTGAAATCTACAGCATAGAATTATATTTATCTATTTGTGCATGTAACAAGGGATTGGGTGATAAATAAAATCTCCCACTCGTCTTTTTTGATATGGAACATTGTACTACGGTTGTGGGGGGGTTGTTGGGGGTTTGGTGGCCGAATGGTTAACTCATTGAGAATTATTGAAACAAAATTGAATCATGTGTTAGTGCTGAAATTACCTTGTTCGTGTCGAGTGGACGTTAAACCCCATTTCTCTCTCTCTCTCTATCTCTCTCACTCTCTCTCTCTCTGTCTCTCTCTCTCTCTCTCTCTCTCTCTCTTCAATGGTTGTCATTCTTTGCTTGATAAAGACGAGAGAACCATGGTCGAAACGTCGCTGAAATGAAATGAAAATGAAATGAAATGTGGTTTTATGGCACGTCAGCACCCACCGGGCTATATTGCGCCAAACATGGTGATTTATGCGAGACAAGTTAAATAAATATCACAGAAAAAGTATTATTTGCATAAATAAAAACAATATCACAGTAAATAAAATTAAAAATGAAATAAACCTTTTGTGCATATTAATATTTAAAATACACAAATGAAATGTTACAATATAAACTCGGTTGGGCAAATTATACGTGACGTAGAGACTGGCAACGGTAATATTTCGATCCTATGTTCTTGAGATGTTTGCACTCAATCAAAATGTGCTTCACTGTCAAAGGAACATGACAGTGAACACATTCCGGCTCTCGCTTCAAAATGAAAATGTGTGTTAAAAAAGGTATGACCAATGCGAGAGCGACACAAAACAACTCTACGTGACGTAGAGACTGGCAACGGTAATATTTCGATCCTATGTTCTTGAGATGATTGCACTCAATCAAAATGTGCTTCACTGTCAAAGGAACATGACAGTGAACACATTCCGGCTCTCGCTTCAAAATGAAAATGTGTGTTAAAAAAGGTATGACCAATGCGAGAGCGACACAAAACAACTCTACGTGACGTAGAGACTGGCAACGGTAATATTTCGATCCTATGTTCTTGAGATGATTGCACTCAATCAAAATGTGCTTCACTGTCAAAGGAACATGACAGTGAACACATTCCGGCTCTCGCTTCAAAATGAAAATGTGTGTTAAAAAAGGTATGACCAATGCGAGAGCGACACAAAACAACTCTACGTGACGTAGAGACTGGCAACGGTAATATTTCGATCCTATGTTCTTGAGATGATTGCACTCAATCAAAATGTGCTTCACTGTCAAAGGAACATGACAGTGAACACATTCCGGCTTTCGCTTCAAAATGAAAATGTGTGTTAAAAAAGGTATGACGAATGCGAGAGCGACACAAAACAACTTTATCCCTCCTGTTGGTCCTATAGGAGTTGGGCCAATCTCCTAAGAGAGGCTTAATGTGATGAAGGTTATTTGTGCCTGCAAGATCCCAAGACCGCTGCCAGCGGCCATAAATAAAATGATCAATGCAAGATTTAAAATCTGTGTATGATATTAAAAAATAGCATAAAGGAGAAACGTCGCTGAAATAAACCCTTCAAATAACTTGTATTGCATATAATTGTGTCATGTGTTAATCTCATCCAGTTACTAAATGTCACTTAAACAACATATTGTTCAACCTGATTTTGTAACAAACCATTATAATATTATATTTGATATTTTATAAACGTAGGTTGTTTGGTTTAGTTTATTACCACTAGAATGTTTTGATATTTTATAAATACATATTGTTTAGTTTAGTTTATTACCACTAGAATGTTTTGATATTTTATAAATACATATTGTTTAGATTATTTTGTATCACACCATTATAATGTAATATTTTTGAATACATATTGTTTAGCTTGTTTTGTATCACGCCATTATAATGTTATATTTTATAAATACATATTGTTTAGTTTAGTTTATTACCATTATAATGTTATATTTTATAAATACATATTGTTTAGCTTGTTTTGTATCACGCCATTATAATGTTATATTTGATATTTTATAAATATATATTGTTTAACTTGTTTTGTATCACACCATTATAATGTTATATTAATAAATAGTGCGTTAAACCCTATTTTCCGACGTGGTTTTCCCTTGGCAGTGGTACGGGACTGGGGACATGACAAGGGACAACGTAAAGTAAGTCGGATAATGAAGACGGGCTAATGAAAACGGGTATATGCAGTGTGTTGTTAGAGGAAACGTTACCTGGACAGGGGGCCAAACTTGCTAATGACGATGGGCATGCTGCCCACACCCACATCAAATTTAACATGTCAAGGATTCTTTTACATGTACGCCAATGTGCACATTGGAGTTTGAGTTTTCATACCATTCGAAGGACATAGCCTGTTCCTTGCACCATTGATCCCAGATTGGACAATCACAAGAAATTATCTCAGCCATGACTGGTATCAAACCCAGGATATCCTGCTTAGTGAGCCAGTGCCGTATTCACTGGGCCACCGTGGCTCCCGATAAAATTACAGAAAACTATAATACAGTTCATAATAACACAACTTTATGGATTTACTACTTCTTGGTTTATTACATGCAACGTTTCAATACTCTTACAGGTATCTTTATCAAGCAATGATCAATAATGAATAACAACTCTACATTTATAGTACATCCATGAGTAAGAACCATTTAACAATAAAAACATAACATTAATTAAGACTATAACAACAAACATTTCCCTTTGAGTATGGCTTTACCATTTTTCTTCAATCTAAGGTGTTAAAAGTGGGGATTGAGGCCACCGCCTAAGCTAAAATGCAATCAAAACCCATTAACCACACCATCAAATATTTATATGACTAATTTCAATACATTATGCATAATTAGTTAGGTTGAACCCACCCCCTCTTGCTCATACATTTACCATATTATTATATAAAAAAAATTTTAATTATTGTTCCAATAGAACAAATAAATAAGTTATAGTAGCCCTTATGAATAATAGTTCCACTGATAAATAAAATTTTTTTAATTTCCACTCCACTGATACGAATAATAACTTATAGATCCACTCCACTGATAAAAAATTATTTTAATTTTACTTCACTGATAATTGATACTTATGGTATCCTATTGTATAATACTTATAAATAGTTCCAATAATAGATAATAACTTGCTTAACAAAATAATTCATTCCATACATTAGAAATGGCTCTTCCATTGTCTTTATTCATTTTTGGTTTTTGTCTTCGGATTTCTAATGCTTCCCACAAAACTCTTTTCTTCCATACTTTAATATTTTTGGTAAGCACATTGGTGTTGTCCCATTCTATGTTATGGGTAGGATTGTTTATAATATGTTCGGCTACTGCAGATTTGTTTGGTTCCATACGTCTAGTTGCTGCTTTGTGTTCTTTGAGTCTCACTGATAATGGTCGGCATGTTTCGCCTATGTAAATGGATTTGCAATCGCATTGGATCTGGTAAACTATACCCTTTGGGTCCACTGTTGGTATTTTTGTTCTCCCATGGGCGTTGATAAGTGATTTTAATGATATCCCCCCACTAAATGTTACATCTATTTGCAATCTAGTTAGTAATCTTTTAATTTTATAACTTGTTGGGCCTATAAATGGAATGTTGATATGAATTGGAGCCTTTTCTTTACCTGTCACGTTTGGGGCTTTGTTCAGTTTTTCTGTGGTACTATGAATAACTTTTTTGACAAATTCTAATGGGTAGTTGTTGTTTTTGGTTAGAGATTCAGTAATATGTTCAATTTCTTCTTCAATTTTGTCATCAGTGCAAATATTGTGAGCTCTTCTGGTAAGTATCGAAACTATTCCTGCCTTGGTTGTTGTTGGGTGGGCTGAAGTGAAATTAATGTATTGATCTGTGTGAGTCGGTTTTCTATACACTTTTGTAGTTAATTTATCATCATTTCTATCAATTAGGATGTCCAAAAAGGGTAGTTGTTTATTATTTTCTTCTTCAACTGTAAATTGTATTCGGGGATGGATTGAGTTGAGGTGGTGGAGTAGTAGTTGGTGATCTTCCTCTTCCTTCATAACAACAAACACATCGTCCACTTTCCTAAGCCAAATACTAGGTTGGAATGGGGATACTATCAGGGCATTTTGCTCAAAGGCTGTCATATATATTTCGGTGATAACTGGACTTATTGGTGATCCCATTGGTAAACCATGGATTTGTTCAAACACTTCATCTTTCCAAGTAAAATATGTAGATGTAATACATAATTGTAATAATTTCATTATACTATCCGGACTTATGCTGGTATTGAGGTTTGTTGTTTGACTTTGGATTTTCGATCTCACACAGTTTAAGGCTTCATCGATTGGTATGCTGGTAAATAGGTCCACTACATCATAACTGATCAGTTTTCCTAGTTGTGATTGTCTCTCTATTTTACCTCGAAGTTCTTTGCTGTCTTTAATGTATGATTCTGCTGACTTTCCTAATTCTGATAGTGCGTTTGACAGGTATCTGGCTGTGTTGTAGAATACAGTTCCTCTAGAGCAAATCAGTAATCTAACTTTGACCGGGTTCTTATGTATTTTGACCTGAGCTTTGGCATATGGCGTTGATGGGTGCGAGATATTGAGCTTTTCATATGTTTCAGGATCGATCTCACCTGATTCTTTAAGTATCTTTAAGGTGGCTTTTAGTTTCCGATCTAGTTTTTGGGTTGGATCTTTAGGTAACTTTTTATAGGTTGTTGTATCTGACAGGGTTTGGGACACCATTATTTCTAATTGATCTGTATCCATAATCACTGTTGCTTTCCCTTTATCTGCTGGTACAATAGATATTTCTTTATTGTCTTTTAATTCTTTGATGGCCTTAATTTCGTTTTTAGTTAGGTTTGGTTTTTGATTGATAGGTTTCACAAGTAAATTTTTAATTTGGTGTCTATTGCATAAACTTCAATGTCATGGCACAGAAATATATTATACCAGACTATTATGGCAACATAGTTGGAAGATGAACCTTTGTACTGAAATGAAATGAAATGAAATGCAGTTTAACGTCCTACTGTTTTGCTCCAAACTGGGCTAATGAAGACGGGCAAACGCCATACAGTGTGCTGTGAGGGAAATTTTGCCCGAACAGCGGCACTACAGCCTACTCTTATATCGAATTCCAACTGTCGAGTGATCTTTTACCTGCACGCCAATGTGTACACAGGACCTCGGTTTTTCGTCTCATCCGAATGATTAGACAGGTGTCCTTGTCAGGCCCTCCGTCCTGCATCACTGTCAAGGGGGGAAATCACGTCGGAAAATCTGGGTAACTTTCTCGGCCAATGCAGGGATCGAACACCCGACCTCCAGACTAGCGAGCCAGCGTCTTACCCACTTAGCCACTGTGACCCCCACTTTTGTACTACTGTATTGCAAGATAGAGAGTTGGGCAAGGATCCCTGCATCGGGATTTCCGGACGTCGTTTCCCCTTGTCAGGGGTGCAGGACAAGGTCCCGTGTATACATTGTCAGTGGTGCAGGACGGAGGGTCTGACAAGGTCCCGCGTATACATTGTCATGCACGTAAAAATCCCAGTTGGAATTCGATATAAGAGTAGGCCGTAGTGCCGCTGTCCGGGCAAAATTTCCCCCATAGCACACTGTATGGTGTATGCCCGTCTTCATTAGACCAGTCGGAGCAGAACAGTAGGACGTTAAACCCCATTTCATTTCATTTCCCCCCAGTGGCTCCATCTGCTTTCCTACTATTATACGAGATGGAAAACCATGGGATTCATTATCTGTTAATGATAAACAAATTACACTATTTACAAAAGTTTCAGATTTAAAAATTGCTGGCTGTCTTTTTCATTTTTCAGACAATATGCTAATTCTTCATTGTTTAAATATGCATTATGCAAGAGCTAAATCTGCCTATTGCAGGTCTTTCTTTAGGTCTGAAATGTTATCTAAATTATTAATTAGACATTAATTAACTTAATGAGACCATAATCAATTCTCGATGCCATCGTTAGCCTGCTATATTTACTGGATTTGAATACATTTTGTGATGGATAATTTAACGCAAAACTGGATAATCGAGACTTTGTATATTATCATATCAACGTTAGTAATGACGACCGAGATTAGCCGAAAATTGAATCACGAATATCTCGGTTCAGAGTGGAGCGATTTGACTGACATTTCCTGCATATTTTGTTTTCATTGTCTATTTTTTAACTATTACAGCGATAACTGTTAGGTCTTTAGGTCTCTAATGCCCTTTTAACATGAAAAAATAATAATCAACTCTCGATGCCATCGGATCACTCCGATCTTAAGAAGATTAATTAGACAGGTTCGGCCATTTAATGACTTAATTTAAAAATGGTGGGACGAGGCACACATCTTGTCGACCCTTCAAAGGCTAATAATTATCTATTCCTCAGAATAAAGTAATTTGAATGAAATTTTCAATATATTCATTTTACATTATCTATTATTGAACTACAGTAGCAAGAACGATCAGCTCTTTATCTAAATATTACATAACGTATCTTTAATATAAAAGAATAGCCACCTTAAAATATACTTGGGAGATTAGTCTGTCGGTATGTATCTCAAGTTACGACCTACATTATTTTATTATATAGACATACAGGTCACAATTCTATGAATTACAATTACTGAGCGACGTTTCGACTAGGCTTCTCTGCTCAGTAATAAGCAGTACATGTACTTGTATTCCATAGAATTGTGACCTGTGACCTGTATACTCTCGTTCAATTACTAAATGCCATTGAAACACTTGTATAGACATGTACGTTATATGAATTTGTAAAGGGGGATAACTCCAGATTCTCGTTAAGCTTAACGCTCTAGGTAATAGGGGGTGCGTTTTTCTCCCACGTACTGTTTGACGAAATTCTATGACAAAATATTTCTATTTGTGTTAAAATACTGATCAAAATCTTAATATGTTTAAGGAATAGTATTTTCTTTTACTATAAATAGTTGGAATATCCTTGTTTAATTTATCTTCTATACTTTATTCGCGACTCGAATCGCTTTAATAAATCAGAGAATTTTAACTAGTTCTATCTCGCTGATTTATAAGGCCAGCGTAAGAAATTTGAATTGTGGTTCGCAGGAAAAGCTGGTTGTGCGGTCGTTGAAGATGGACTCTGTGATCAAACGGTGTGCCTTATCCAGAGTCAAAGAAGCCCATACCATGAAAGTGCGTGGATGGGTTTGGATAGGTACAAATTCAGTGATTTGTGGTTATATAGAAGATTGGATGCCGATAAAGTGGGTCCAAATATAGATTTCTCGATCACAGTGACTTCGCCTGATTCTCCCGATGCGTGCGCCACTGTTCCACAACTTAACCACACTTTTGATCAAATAAAACGATTGAAGGTAAAAGGTCCTACTATTTTGCTCCTACTGGGCTAATGAAGACGGGCATACGCCATACAGTGTGCTATGAGGGAAATATTGCCAGGACAGCGGCACTACGGGCTATACTTATATCGATTGTTAACTGTCAAGGGATCTTTTACGACCATGCTAATGTGTCCACGGGACCTCGATTTTCGGACCATCCGAACGACTAGGCAGCTGTCCTTGTCAGACCCTCCGTCCAATTTAGTTAAACGATTATACTGGCCATTAAATAAAAGTAGTCAAGCTGATGGTGACTTTTTTTATATAACCATATAAAATAATTTTTTTTTTGGGGGGGGGGTGCGGGGGGGGGGGGGGGTACGTCTGACTCCCCGAAACAACGATCACCCCTACTATGGCACATTAATTAGATTTTACCATGGAAACCAATCGACTGTCAAACACAACTAAACCCCTCTTAATCACAACAATATATTCTGAGCCCGCATACAAATTTAATATATTAAAGAAAGATAATGAAAAATCAATATATTGAAAATTTCAGTCAAATTAATATATTCTGAGCGAGGTATGTGAGAAATGGGTTTAACGTCCACTTGACACAAACTATAATGTCATTTCGGGCCTAACATATAGTTCAAGTTTATTTCAATCATTCGCTTGCGCGTAGGGTCTTAAGCAGTGAGAGGGTCATGTAAAGGCGAACACACGCTACGCATTGTGTTATGAGGAGAATTCTGCCTCGACAGCGGCGTTACGGGACAGTGTGCACACGGGACCTCAGTTTGTCGTCCCATCCGAAATTTTTCCGGGAAAACGGCACTACGGCCTACTCTTATATCGAATTCCAACTGCCACGGATTCCTTGATGCCTTGATGTGCAGGCTAATATGTACACGGTACGTGTGTGTGTGTGTGTGTGTGTGTGGGGGGGGGGGTGATGAGTAATGTCGACTCGACACCAATTAGGTCAATTCGGGACGAACACAACAGTTCAATTTCAATAATTCACTTGCGCATATTAGCAAAGGTTGTGGACCGGGAAAAACCAACGAGGCAAATGGAAGCAACATCACTTGACTCAATGACATGCTTTATGGTCTAAAACGCACGCCTTATAGCCTACCATTCAGTCAGCCAATTCACGGGTATGAAAAGACATTATATAATGATATCAACGTAACGGTGACCTCATTTCCCGAAAGCCAATTGCTGCTGATGCGGAATGGGTTTTCAAACAGAACACAGACTTGTAGTATCGCTTGGTATGAGTTACAATACAATACAGTGCTTTATCGGTTGACGTGTCTATAATTATTATTATGTCTGTGTAAAGGGGGGCAACTCCAGTTAAGCCGCCCGTTTCTAAAAAGACATTCGCATTTCATAAACCAAAATGCATTTTTATTCCGAATACCCGTTTTTAAACACATTCCGGGTATTTATATATTCATTCTAAAACACCTTCGTCATACAATTTCCTCAAAAGATGTAAGATGTAACCAATCTGTTCTTTTGTGAAAGGTATGTGTCTTTATATTGCTGTGGCCCCGCCCCTTTTACATATTATATCTGATTGAATTATGTAGAACTATATATAGAAATTGGTCTTGCGATTTACAAAATATCGACCACAATATCCGGAATGATTTCCAGCTTCTGTTTACGCACTGTCAATGACTGAACATATTCGCGAACAATTATTAATCTATATTCTTGTCAAATGACGTCATGGTTTTTCAAATCATCTAAAGTGTAATACGTGATGGTGGTTCATTTATATACCTTCGAAGACACCTTATTAAGTGTGGTGCGCGGGAAAAGCTGGTTGATCGGTCAGTGGAAGTCCACTCTAGGATCATTCTCTCCGTACTACATACGGAACAAACGCCCTTCACAGAGGGATTAACGGGACAAAACGTCCATATCGAGACAAAACGTCCACGGGCCTAATGGGTCCACAACGGGGTTTCTTAGTTCAAGAAACTCATCTAAGTCGATCTAGTGGCGGACTTGTACTGATGCCTTGGCCACTGTTCCGTACCTTAACCACACTTTTATAAGTACAAAATAAATTTGTACATGTAGTGTGTTTTCTGATTAAATCCTAGTCTATAATTTTATAATTTGGTAGATACGGGTTAGATTGTGTTCGTTGAATGAATACGCTCCCTTGGCTTTGATATTTTAGAAAAAAATCTGTAAAGGAATTTTGATTGGGTTTGGGTTGTTTTTGTTTTTTTTGGTTTTTTTATTGGAGGGGGGGGGGTATAGTTTTATCATTTTGTTGTGTAATTTGGACATAATATTGGGCTACGGCTCGTTGATTTTGCAGGGTTTAAACCAAAGTCACATAGCTTTATTGTGGTCTGTATCCAAAGAGAAGTGAAATAGAGTTACCGGTATCGAACTATTTCCGGTTTTATTTCTAAACCGCAAGAAAACGTCTTGTCTTGTTTACTGTTTTCTTGTATAATTTCAGAGTAAACTCAAAGCAAGATGTCTGAACGAAAAGTTTTAAATGTAAGTATGAAATATAATAGCCTAATATGTATTACTGGGTACGTGATTTACTGAAATACATAGGTTTGTCTAGCTATATAGCCTTCCCAACGACAGGTATGACAAAACGTAATGATGTAATGTTTCTTTTGGAAATGTTTTCAAAATTTGCTTTAGTTAGGCCTACCTTACCCATCTGTCGAGATATCATCATCAATCACTGAATCAGACTAAAGTAAAATTTTTATTATAAGGAACTATGAGTATCAGAATGGGTGCTAGACGACTCGGGACCAAGTTCACTCGGTACCCGCATTTTGAGATCACTCGGGACCTACTGGTTTTATGGTAGATTGGTGTATATACAGTAATTAAGACAAGGATTAGGATTAAAATATATTTATTGAGAATCAATCAACAAGATAATTAACACTAAAACAAACAATAACAATTGAAATATAGTACGAATACCTGCGTAAAAATAATAGCTGTGGTTTCGTAGTCAATTATTATAACGAGTATAGTCAATGCTAGTTGAGTAGTTCTCCTTTGTTTTGTTTTATCTGCGAGTATAAAACTTGACAATAATATATTGTTGAAAATTTGTGTATATTTAGTAATACTTCGTTGTTTTTCTTTTATCAAATAGTAAACGAGCTTGATTGACCGACCACTGCTAATGTTTTTTCGTGAAACGGTATAACTGCAATCAACACACGGCCGCCATTCTCTATGATTGACAACTCACGTTTTTCCTCATCCACCAAAGAACCGTTAGGTTTCTTTGAACATACTGCAATAACATCGGGATTATCAGTTAATCAGCTTTAATTATCCCGCTTTGATCGTTGCCATTTCTTATATTTTTCACAAAAAAACTTTGCCTTGTACGCCCCAATTTATCTATTGGTATTGCCATCAACGACAAGCATGTCAACGTGCAGCTCACGGATTATCGTTCACAATTTCTAGGGGCTTTTAAAAAAGATTGCATGTCGTGTAAATATTTATTTTGTTTTTTGTGTAGGTCATTTTCAAATAAATTCATCAGCATATTATTCGTTTTAAATAAATATATAACTTTTATGAGAAACGATGATTATCAAAGAACCGTAAGTGCAACTACTAATGTTTTATCGTTTGGTTAAGCCTTTTACTAACCACGTGTTTCATGTTCTTAAATATTTTCTTTCGTGTTTTGAATTGGCCTATTTTTAATAAATTATCCCGAGTCCCAAACGTAGTAGTAATTAATTAATCAAGCAACGGATTTAATACTTTTATTTAATAACTCCATGTTCATCAAAACATCGTTGAAACCATCAAAAACATTTAATAGTAATAATTAATTAAGCATATATAATTGACAATACACAGAAATACATTAATTAACACTTTAATTAACACCACTGGGTCCATGCATACACTAATCTACCATAAAACCAGTAGGTCCCGAGTGATCTCAAAATGCGGGTACCGAGTGAACTTGGTCCCGAGTTATCTAGGATTCATCAGAATAAGGGTTTGACAGAATAACAGTTTAAATTACAGATGCCTTCTTTTTTTATTTCAGAAATACTATCCCCCGACCTTTGATCCTTCAAAAATACCAAAAGTAAAAGGGCCAAAGAATCGAACATTTTCTATTCGTATTATGGCACCGTTTAATATGAGGTAAGAACAATATTAAGTGAAACTCACAGTTTCTTTTATGATTTAGCCTACCTGTGAAGGGAGATAAAATGATTATATATTATTATATTTTCTGTGTATGCCTGCTGATAGATCAAAACATGAAATGGGGAATTCTTGCCCACCTTTTCTGCACAAACCCAGGCTAATATTAATAAAGATGTGCATACACCATACAGTGTACAATGCATAATATTTTGCCTGGACAGTGCTCCTCGTCGAATACCAACTGCCTGACTCTTGTTATGTTCATGTTCATGTACCCTCAGCTTTTCATCCCCTCCGAACGTTTCAAAACTATTCATTGGCACGCCCACTATCATGCTCCACTGACAAGGAAAAACTGTACGCTACACTAGATTCTCTTGGTTTGTGAGCCAGCACCTTATTCACCGTGCCACTTCGCAGGTATATCTACGGTAGTTAATAGTCCGGGGGGGGGGGGGGGGGGGCTTGGATGGCCGAATGGTTAGCACCTGCACATTGTATCATTAGGTCTGTCATTGAGTCAACTGGTGTGGTTTCGATTCCCCAGTTGTACATGACAAGGAGTAGGGTCGTCTCTCCGACCTTGTCCGTTTTGTCCGGGCCCTCCGGTTTCCTCCCATTTCCTCCCACTGCTAAAGACCCATACACACAAGCAGATTATTGAAATAAATTTGAACTATATGTCAGTCTCGAAATGACATAGTTTGTGTTGAGTTGACGTTAAACCTCATTTCTCTCTCTATCTCTCTAGTTAATAGTCAAAAAAATTTTTTTAAATAAATGCAATACACAGGTATTATTAGGTGTCACAGCTCCATTGCCTGCGTTGATAGAAAGTCATTTTTTCCCGATTTGTAACCCTTTTTCAACTTAACGTCATACGGTGGCTATTTAATATTTTGTAATAATTTTAAAATATTTTTGAAGCCGATATCCTGTTCTTTTGCTTGGTATAATTTTTATATATGTGTTCATTTTATTAATTTCATAAACGTAAGTTGAAAAACGTCAATTTCCCGTGTTTTGACGTTACGCTGAAAATTTTCGTTACATTTTGAAATGAGGGTACCCCACTTCAAGTGCTCGGTGGCGGTTCCTATTTTTAATATTATTTTTTTATTTTAATATCATTAGAAAGGTAATTGAACGATCTTTCGATCGTTCGGGGGTGCTTTGTCGGCATTTCGAAATACCATGCCTTATTTGTAAGTTGAACGCTTCAATTCACGTAATCTTTTTGTGAGGCGATTTGCCAATATAGCACCCCCGACCGATCGAAAGTTTGTTTTATTGTCGTTTCAATGCTATTAAAATCAACAAAATCGGAGCATTTGAAGAACCGCCGCCGAGCATTTGAAAATTGTATACATTATTCATTTAGGGTAGGCCAACTGGTAATTCCACACAACTTACACAAAGTAATCATCTTTATTAAATCACAAATTTTATTTTTTTCAGGTGCAACACTTGTGGTGTTTATATTTACAAAGGAAAAAAATTCAACTCTAGAAAAGAAAATGTAGATGATGAAGATTATTATGGACTGAGAATTTTTAGATTTTATATAAAATGTCCATGTTGTGTTTCAGAAATAGCTTTTAAGGTTGGTAAACAGTATCCGTCACCACTTATTATTTGTCAGCTCGCCTCCCAGACTTGTGAATTTGGCTGCATAGTTTGTGGTTGATGGCACACAGAAATAACAATAGTTTATTCAAGGCAATAAAGCCACATCATTTGGATAGGGTCTGTTTCAATTTTAGGGTACCTGTAGTCTCTGTTATCAAGTAAATAACCCTGATGAATGTTATTAACAGTCATAATGGCACTGGACAATGGAGATAGAGGGAGCAGCATAATTAGTTAGTTACTGCTTGTAGAAAAGCATGATCCAGTAATAAAATGAAAACCATCTTCCTGAATTTGAAGTTTCTTAAGGATTATCTTAAACCCAAATTAATTTTTTTTTTGTATGTGTGGCTTATTAACTTTGTTAGTTTAAGGGCACCACACTAGTAAAATTAGCAGCATTTATGATTAATTTGAATTCTTCGATCTCTCCTTAATTGATCGGATTTTGCTTGGAAGAAATGATGCACATTGAGTTCTGAATGACATTCCAAGAAACTTGCATGACAATAAACCCCTTATTGTACAAAATTGTAACCCAGGTATCATTTAATCTTGTGTATTTTAATGGTACCCGGGTTACAGTGCAATGTTCTAAGGTTAGTATTTTTATGTTTTAAACATTTTTTTAATTTTTCTAATTTACTAGACCGATTTAAAGAATACAGATTACACACTAGAAGCTGGTGCCACTCGACTGTTTGAGGCGGAGAAACTAGCACAACAAATGGCAGAAAAAGAACGACAAGCTCAAGAAGCAGAAGACATGAATCCCATGAAGGTAAGGTATTTTAAACGGTTACAGTTAGTTACTCACACTAATCAATTTTCATTGAAACCAAGGGTGGGGTTGGGTGGCCGATTGCTATGGTCTGTGGTTTCGATTCCCTGCTTGTGCATGACAAGGAGTAGGGTCGCCTGTCCAACCTCGTGGGTTTTCTCCTGGTGCTCCAGTTTCCCCCCCCCCCCCCCACTGCTAAAGACCCTTATGCGCAAGCGAATTATTGAAAGAGAAGTGAACCATATGTCAGTCCTGGAATTAACTGTTTGTGTCAAGTGGACGTTAAACCCCATTTCTTTTTCTCCGGTTTCCTCACACTGCTAAAGACCCCTACGCACAAGCGAATTATTAAAATAAAAATTGAACCATATGTTGTCCCAAATCGACCTAGTGGACATTAAACCCTTTTTCTCTCTCTCAAACCAAGGAATGCTAGCTACCACAATGTATTCTTTCACGAAGGACCACATACATACTGTCTTTGACAATAATAAATCACATTGTGTCTGTAAAGCAAGCCTGGTAATAAGGCACCTGTCACTGACAATGTCAGGCACAGATTCAGGCTTTGTCAGGCACTAAACCTTTGGTGCCTGTCATTTTGTACGGCACTGATTTGTCTTTTTTATTGATATTATTAATACATGTCCGGCACTAAGGTGAAAATGTCAGGTAGTATTTCATTAGTGCCTGACATTTTGTCAGGTACATGTAACACCGTTATTTCCAGGCCTGCTGTAAAGGTAAGCTCTTGAATTTCTTGCGAAAAATTTTGTTTTCGATACAAGCATTATGTGAATGACCCCAAAACTTGCTGCTTTTATATCAGGTAGCAACTGATTAAAACTCACACCTGTATTACTGTATCTAAATTTTCCTACAATATATTTTAATCTATAAAATTTGATTAATATGCATCATGCAAGAGCAAAAACTGACTATTGCAGGTCTTTCTTTTGGCTTCAAGTGTTATATATATTATTATTTATATTAGGTATTGGAGAACCGAACGAAAGCCAGTCGTAATGAAATAGAACAGTTAGATACGTTAGAGGAGTTACGTGAGATGAACACACGGAACGCTGCCGTCGATCATGAATCAATGATTAAACTTCACACAGCCTACGAAGAGATGTTGACGAAACTACAAGATGAAGAAGATGAAAATATTGTACAGTAAGTTCTCCTTGATTTAATGATTTCTGGTCAACCAGGCGGTCTGAGGTTGTGTTCACGTTCAGGGGAATTTTGCCTGGACAGCAGCGCTACGGTCTACTCTGTTTTGAACCACTGGTAAACAGTTATAAATCTAGGATATATTCCATTTAAGACATCTTTATGAAAGATAAAGGCACGCCAAATGTAGAACTCTTCACAGAAAAGTCAATTTCAGTTCCTGGGCAAATTACCCGTATGAAAACAATTATGGCAGTTGATATAGTTTGGGCAGCCATTTCAAAGTTCGTGAGAAAAAAAGCTCAAGGTTCATTTGGCACATGTGCAGTAATCTGTACCGAAACCAGTTCTCAGACCAGATAGCGTTTACACTACAAAAATTTAACTGTGCCATGCCTGGCACCATGCCGAGACTACCTCACTTCAGTGTGCAAAATTAGCACGGTACTCAGTAGACATGCTTATGTTTGACCTGTTTTCACTACAAAAAGAATTAACTGTGCTGTGTCTGGTACCGTGCCTGGCATGCTTAAAATTTGTGATGTAAACAGGGTGTATATTTCATCTGTTTATTGTAGGTCTATATTTGGAAGTAAAGACGATAATTTTGTAAAACGACTAGCTGATTCGGACAGTGAAGAAGAAATAGAAGAGCCACCCAGGAAGAAAATGGCTGTGATTGAAAAACCTACAGATCTTCTAGCTGAAGTAAGTTTACGCTTAATGCAATATTTGTAAATATTTCAAACAACATTTTCTTGAGGTTGATGTTGAGGTCACTACTGTGTGACTTCTAGGTTTGGATCCCTCCATTCTCTGTGAGGGGGGTTGAATGGCCAAATGGTTAGCACTTGTGCGCTGTATCATAAGGCCTGCCATTGAGTCAACTGAAGTGGTTTACAATCCCCGGTTGTACGTGACAAAGAGTATGGTCGTCTGTCCAACCTCGTGGGTTTTCTCCGGGTCCTCCGGTTTCCTCCAACTGCTACGCGCAAGCGAATTATTGAAATAAAAAAAATTAAACCATATGTTAGTCCCGAAATGACCTAGTTTGTGTCCATTGGACATTAAACTACATTTCTCTCTCTCTCTCTCTCTCTCTCTCCTTTCTCTGTGAAAAAATTTGTCCAAACCATTTTTGCCAAGACTACATGGAATTATTTTATGACCACATTATATTTTTGTGTTGGAAACACTCTGGTTAAGAAAGTACAATCATCCTAGAGAAGAGACAAGTAAACATTTGTTGGCCGAATGGAGTTGATATTGGAGAAAATTATAGAGAAAGGGAGGTGTGGACATTTGATAAAGACCCCTACGCACAAGCAAATTATTGAAATAAAATTGAAACAAGTGTTTGTGTCGTGTGGACGTTAAACCGCATTTCTCTCTCTCTCTTTAGCTGTGGGCATTGGCCGAGAAAGTTCATCTAGATTTTCCGGCGTGGTTCTCCCTTGTCAGTGATGCAGGACGGAGGGGCTGACAAGGAAAGCTGTCTAGTCGTTCGGATGGGACGAAAAACCGAGGTCCCGTGTACACATTGGCGTGCACGTAAAAGATCCCTTGGCAGTTAGAATTCGATATAAGAGTAGGCCGTAGTGCCGCTGCCCGGGCAAAATTTCCCTCATAGCACACTGTATGGCGTATGCCCGTCTTCATTAGCCCAGGTTAGGAGCAGAACAGTAGGACGTTAAACCCCATTTCATTTCATTTCATTTCTTTAGCAGTGGGAGGAAACCGGAGGACCCGGAGAAAACCCACGAGGTTAGATAGGCGACCCTACTCCTTGTCACGTACAACCGGTGGATCAAAACCACACCAGTTGACTCAATGACATACCTTATGATACATTATGCACGCGCTAACCATTCGGCCATTCCCCCGCCATTCCCCCCCCCCCCATCCTTTTAGTGTTGGAATATGAACATGTAATCTATGATACATTATATCAGGGCTTGCCACGAGACGCGAGCAGTTGCTCGCGCTCGCGCTGTGCTCGCGTAAATCTACATTTACGTGAGCGGTTCGTTGCTCGCGTAAAATTTTAAGAAAAACCTGTAAAAATAATCAAAATATTGATAAGTTTATTGCCGAAACTAACCCGACAGTGTCAATAACGTCATAAATTCGTCTGTCAAACTGAGATTCACCCAGCTGCACGCGGCATTTCCTCCTTAAATTTGATTGGCTAATGAAGTTGCTCACCACTCGTGTTACTAAAAATACACTTGAGACCTGAACATCATGACTGGTTTTCCCACGAACACCAGTAACAAACGCGTGATAATCGAGTCTAAAGTAAAGAATGTTTACATCCGGCATTTGGCATTCACGCTAAATAAACACGTTTCAAACTAATATTTATCGGTATTTCTTATTTTATCAGAACTTCGGTTTTTATTCCATTGTGCAGTCGTATAATTTTAAATCTAAGCGTAATAATGGCCAAAGAAAACCCGATTGCCCTATCTACATTGATGTATCCACATTTATGTCGTGGGGTGAAGAAATCCATACGGTGATTGGTTTTAAAGAAGAGTCGTATGACTATGACTGTCAAAAACAGAAAGCGATGGTCACACATGTTTACTGCAAAGCCAGGAATAGCAATTTCATATGATTTTAAATTGAAACAATGTTACAAAATGTGTGCTCACGGAAACAATTTTTATTGCTCGCCTTAGCCTAAATTTGCGTGAGCAGTCATCTGCTCGCCATCAATTTATTCGTGGCCAGCCCTGTTATATTGATACTCAGTATTTATGATAATCTAAAACCAAACACTAGGTGGTATATGCTGTTTCTCACTTTTCAACATTTCTACAAGATATTTACTCCAGAATTTGATTATCTCCCTTTTATGAATATCAACATAATAAAATTTAGGCATGATAGTATAGTTACCCTCAGTTAAATACTATTTTTGAAATAGATTTTTAATGATCCAAGTGTTTCTGCAGGAACGAGGTGGATCCCGGTGACTGTGTGTGAGGTTTTCATTTACATGTGCTGACAATAAAAGATTATATAAATCATTTTACTGCTAGAACTGCGTCCACTGTAACCCAGGTATCATTTAATCTTGTGTATCTAGCACTAATTACTTTCACATTCGTTTATTATCCAATCTTTGTTTTAAAATTCATAAAAACTGTTTAAAATCACCATAAATCGTTTAATTTGTATTTGATAATGAGTGTCCAATTTACAAGTGTTTTAATTTCTCAATCACTGTTAAAAAAATAAACAAACCAATTGATTAATGATGTATAATGATTAATTTTTGAACAGTGGTCAGGAAATTAAATACTTGTATATTGGACACTTATTATCAAAATTAATCAGTCAGCTTTAAACTGGACACAAGTACAAATTAGATGATTTTTGGTGATTTTAAATGATTTTTAAACGAAGATATGATATTAATATTAAAAGAAATGTGAAAGAAATTAGTGCTAGATACACAAGATTAAATGATACCTGGGTTACAGTGTTCCATGATGACTATTGTTGATTATTCATTTTATTCATTATAATCATGATTTTTTTAGTTTAACTTTTGATTGTTTTATATATAATTTCAGGACCCCCCAAAAAAGGAACCTAAGAAATTAGAATCTTGGCAAAAGAGTGTTGGCGTAATGGGAATTAGCCAATCCAAAAAAGGTTTAGCTGGACTAATTGTGAAAAAGAAACCCAAAGTAGAAGCAACACAAACATCTGAAACAAAGACTGTGAATGGTTCTCATACTGCAGCAAATAACCAATTAGAACATGTGATACAAAACACATCATTTAAATCAAAACCTTTAAGTGACAATACTGCTTCAGTTAAGCCTGTTAGCCAATCAGATTCTGCATCTGTAAAGCCAGTTAGCCAATCAGATTCAAAAGCTGTTATTTCAGGACTGAGTATGCTGGGAGATTATTCGGATAGTTCAGGAGATAGTGACTGACAGTTTTAATTCTATATTTAATCCGGGATATGGTTCTATAAATGCAGTTTTGTAGATAGGGGTAACTTAACCCTTTGAAGTGTAAACTCATAATAATGTCACCTTATGAAGTGAAAAGTGTACAGGCTGTTAACAAAGGATCGATCTTACGATCTAACGTTACCAAGCAATAAGCACAGTATCATAAGATAGGTTGCCAGGCAACTAAACTTAACCCACAATATTGTAAAGAGGAAAGTCTTGGGGGACTTAACTGTACATGTGCAATGTTCTGATAGGATAATAATATGCAACCATGTGTAACATATCACTGATAATATCATGTGCCTGTATATTTTATATAAAACCAAAATCACAAATCTGTCTTCAATAAGATATTATGTTTAACGTGTACTTTATACCAACACGGGGGGGGGAGCCACAGTGGCTAAGTGGTTAAGACGCTGGCTCACTAGTCTGGAGGTCGGGTTTTCGACCCTTGTCAGTGATGCAGGATGGAGGGCCTGACAAGGACAGCTGTGTAGTCCTTCGGATAGTACGAAAAACTGAGTTCCTGTGTATACATTAGCGTGCACGTTGGAATTCAATATGTAGGCCGTGATGCTAATTTCTGCGCAAAATTTCCCTCATAGCACACTGTATGGCGTATGCCCGCCTTCATTAGCCAAGTTCGGAGCAGAACAGTAGGACGTTAAACCCCATTTCATTTCATATTTATATTCCTGCGATATGGATATATTTATAACATATCTTGATGTCCAATTGGTCTTACTCCTGGGTGGACATTTGTCAACTTGTGAAGGACATGTCCGGCATCTACTGGTAAAATACCATCCCTGATACATGTATGTACTGTACATTCCTGTCATATGGATAGATGCCTCTTCAACATCTCGTACCACTACCCCTCTTTCACTGCCTAGCTAATAAAAAGCTACATCATAAGATTGAAGGTGGTTTGGGTGGACTAGTGGTTTAACACATGCACAAGAAATCGCAAGGTCTGTCATTGAGTCAAGTTGCGTAGTTTCAGTCCACCGCTTGAATGTGACGAGTAAGGTCGGTTGTCCAATCCTGTGAGTTTTCTCCAGTTTCCTCCCACGTCCAAAGACTCCTACATGCAAGCAAATTATTAAGATAAAATTGAACCATATGTTAGTCACAAAATGACCAAGTTTGTGTTAAACCTCATAAGATTGAAACATGTCATCTTGTAACTTTGTATAAGTCTTGATATTCCAGTCTTGAGAAAGTTTGGTTCAGATTATCACCATACAATGAACACAACATTGTCACATGTTTTATAAAACTAAAAAAACATTCTGTAAATAATAATTGTTATCATTAAATAAAAAAATTTTATTGTCTGTCTTTTAGCATTTTATTTTCTTTTCGGAATTACAGTTCTTTTTATTCTCTTGTAAACATGGAGTCATGGGCGGGGGGCGCGATCTAATGCTCAAACCCATTTCCGTATAGCCCCATCTATGAGTTGGAATCACACTTTGTGACAAGAGGTTGATTTGATTACAAGGAGTTCCAATATTGTGCAGTAGCTTGCCTGATTCTTGTGGATGGCTGAGTGGTTAGCACATGCGCACTGTATCATAAAGTCTGTCATTGAGTCAACTGGCGTGGTTTCGATTCCCCGGTTGTACGTGACAAGAAGTAGGGTCACCTGTCCAACCCCATTTCTCTCTCTCTGATTCTTGTGGAACACATTTTATCTCAATTAAAAGCAGAGTTATTCTGTTCTAAAAGCTTCACCAATAAAACTGCTACTGCCTAAGCCGAAAATGCTCATTACCAAACTTGGTCAAGGTATTGATGCAATAAACTGGGGTTCTTACTCGTACTCAATTAGAATCAAAGTATTGCTTATCTTAGATTAACCTAAACAGAAACAATTCAACATCGCATTCACCTAGAAACTAAAACACGGCTTCTCCTTGTCTCCTTGAGAGCCTGTCTAGTTGTTCAGATGGTATGAAAAATCAAGGTCCCATGTACAAAAAAGAAACCACACTGTACATGTGCCTGTCTACATTAGGCGAGTCGAAGCAGAACTAGTATGTTAAACCCCATTTCTTTCGAATATTCTAGCTCGATTAGAAGCAGAGTTATTGTGTACCAAAAATTGTGACAGACAAACAGACATATTTTAACACTCTCCTGCTTTTCTCCAAAGGTGTGGGCAATAAATAATTTCATTAATATATGAATTAAAGTGTGTCCCCCTCCCCCCCTTTAGGGGGGTTGGATGGCTGAATGGTTAGCGTGCGCGCGCTGTATCATAAAGTCTGTCATTGAGTCGACTGGCATGGTTTCGAATCCTCGGTTGTATGTGACAAGGAGTAGGGGCGCCTGTCCAACCCCGTGGGTTTTCTCCGGGTCCTCCGGTTTCCTCCCACTGCTAAAGACCCCTACGCGCAAGCGAATTATTGAAATAAAATTAAACCATGAAATGACCTAGTTTGTGTCGAGTGGACGTTAAACCCTATTTCTCTCTCTCCTCCCTCTTTTGTAAAGGTATATAACAGGACCCTTAGAACAAAGAAGGCTGGGGAGGCGTTTTGCAGTAAAATAATTAATTATTACATGAATAGAACACCAACACATTCTACATATAAACCAATGTATAAGTTTAATTAATATACAATTCCCATCCATATGTAAATCTAAATCATACAATGTTATAGTAACAAAACCATATACCTGACACTTTTTATATAATAGCACAAATATATGAAGACCTGTATGTGCATAACAAACCATATACATGAAGACCTGTGTATATATAACAAACCATATACATGAAGACCTGTATGTGTTTATAACACAGTATACATGAAGACCTGTGTGTATATAACAAACTGTATACATGAAGACCTGTGTGTATATAACAAACCATATACATGAAGACCTGTATGTGTATATATCAAACCGTATAAGACCTGTATAAGTAGGGGATATTGAAATGCAAATACCTATGCAGGTTGTGATATGATAAATAGTCATGGCACTTGACATGTTTTGAGAGTATGTTCACAGATGAAGAACTTATTGCCCCAACAGAACCACTGAGCTGCACATGCAACACGCAATAGTGCCATACACCTGTGATGGGTTCATTGTCAAATTTGACACTTCAAGGAAGGGTTGATGAAAACTGCCGCGTGCTGGTTTATCTATCCATGTTAGCATTCCTATCGGTTCTTGTATAAAATTTACTGTTTAGCATATCTTTGCTTTAGTGTGTAAAGTTTATTTTCATCATCGGGAGACGTGTTCGTCGACGTCAACCGACAACACTGCAGATTGCCCCAAATCGTGATTGGACGGTTGAATTGCTGAATGTCTGAGGATTGGTGGAGCAATTACTCATTATTAAGACAAAAATTAAAATTGTCCATTTTCACTTTTGACGGTGTATCTCTTTGCGAGTGAAATGGGGCCGTCAGATAAGTCGCCCATATGAACTGTTTATGTTCATGTGTAGGCAATTGGCCTGTTATTAACATACACTGGTTACCTCTAATAAAAACAGCAGTGCATTTCCGCAGTTTTGTATTGTTTCTGAATATCCCCTACTTTTTTTGAAGAGTATATATAACAAACCGTATACATGAAAACCTATATACATGTATATATAATTAAACGATACAATATTATAGAAAAAAAACATATTTTATGTGTGTGTATATAGATAACAAACATGAAGACCTGTATACAGAAGAAAATTAAAATGATGACTACATTAATCAATATGTACAATTTCATATTATCAAAACCTTAAAATAATAATAATAGTTACAATTCCATAGTTTGTAAATGGACCGACTAGCTCTTTTACTCTTATAAACAATTCTCATATAAATGACATAATTTCTTACAAGTTACTATCCTGCATAGAGCATGTTCATACTGTGAATTTTAGGCCTTTTAAGACATTATTATTATTAATAACATAAGTGTCTACTCTGCTTAGAGAATGTTAATACTGTGAATTATAGGCATTATAAGACTATTATTATTAATAAACATAGGCTTGTGCTGTCATTACAAAAGTTACTACTCTTCTTGTCATGTCGTCATGTCATGACATCTTGTCATGTCATGTTATGACATCTTGTCATGTCATGACATAGTTTACTACCCTGCTAATTAATAATCTTGAGTCTTTTTGTGATGTCATGACATAGTTTTGTTCGATAATCATTAATCCATTCCCCTGGGATAATATTAAAGGTTGTTCTATAAAAGTATATCAATTTATTTTACATGCCAAGTGGTTTATCAGCCATGCTTTACACATAATATGAATCAACATTTACTTACTACCAACCGGTATATGGACACCGTTCCACATAATTATTGACACATCTTTGTTTGCTGTTCAGTAAATATTGGTGTCATGCTATCCAGTGTTTTACATGAATCACCATGCAGGCACGAAATATAGATCTAGATCTGTATTTAAATCAGATTGTTCAAAATGTTTCCTACTGATAAGAACAATTGTATTGGATAGAAGTATGTTCTGCTTAGAGAATATAAATCTGTTTATTTATGTAGTTGATTTAAACAATATATATTCAAATAAGTTTCATATTCTCAAATAGTAAGGATTCAAAAACACACCAAAGGCTTATATTAATACGTCTCCCTACCTAGTTAATTCAGGTACATGTTGTAGAGTCCTGGTATAAGTATTGCTACAATATGAAGAGCCCCGGCTAAGAACGATCTAAGTCACTTTTTCAGCAAACCCCAGTTAATGGCGAAATCTGGTAGCCAATTGATTAAGCTTTCTGTGGAACAATCAATTTCGGGTAAAAACGATCAGAGTCACATCAAACCAAGCCCTTCTGAAATGGACTCCCAGACAAATACAAGTCCATCGTATTTATTTGACTTTAATTTGGCTGAAAAGTGGAAGTCAGTTGTTGTACTGGTAATTATGATTTGTATTAAACATCATTTTGAAATTGTAATCAAACCCACTTGTTCAGTTCGCATCAAGTATTTTAGTCTAAAAGTCTGTTTTGGCTTTTATGCGAAAAGAGTAAAATGTGACTTAGATCAGTCTTCCTCTGGACTCTTCATATGTGTATCTAAACCAGTGGCTTCTGTTAACTTATTATCAGTAGTAAAATCATCTTGATCTTCCACACGATCTGCTAGTGTTAGTTACCCTTAGTGACGGTCCAGCTATTTCTATCATATTATAGTCCCACTTCAGACAGGAAGTACTATAAGATATTATTATCAAGACGTTTAATTCGGTCATATAATACTATAGGGGTGCTCGATTCACAGTCCAGAACGTCCCGAATTGACAGAATTGCAATCGAGTAAAGCAGAATTCAGTTCTGTCACAGTTCTGTCAGTCCCGACAACGGAGGTGATGTGAGTAGAATCGTGATGTAATTAAACACAATGAATAGGTTTCGGCTGCATGGTTGGTTGCGATATTTACTTATTTAGTTGACGCATGCTTTGTAGCCCCAAAATCCACCTTTTCACTCGATTGCCACTATTTTGTGGATTGAGAGAATTCAATTCCGGAACGTTCAATTGAGTACCCCCTTATAGTTGTGCATTGTAAGGGTAGCTAACTCTAGCAAAACATGGGGAAGGCCAATGGAAATTATACAATGAAATTAATTTGCCCAATTGCCAAATGTTTTTTTCGTTCCAGTAAATCAGGATATACATCATTTCTGATTTTTAACAAAATCTTTAATCTTGATCAAAAAAAAACATTTTTGATATTTGGCCATTTTGGCAACTGGGTAAAATGAACCCACTGGAAATTATATTAAACCTGGTAGTAGTCACAGCAATCTAATCAATAACTGGTCCCTCATCCAGTCAATAACTGGCCCCTCATCAAATAGTTCTTTATGATGAAACAATATTTTCCTCTTTTTGTCGTAGTCCTGCTACAGCAGCGAATGCAGCACCTTGTCCACTTCCATCTTTGGCTAATATTAACTTAACCTTAAAAAATAAACATATCAATTATATTAGAAACAGTTTCTAATTATATATATAATAATTCTAATGAATACACCATCATGACAAGACAAACGAGACAGTATTTGAACCATAAATATAGGCTACTCTAATTAATCTGTATCAAATATTATTATAAATAATAATAATAACATGTCCATTTATATAGCGCCAAATCCACGTGCTCATAGCACATACAACTATACATAAGTCTTCTGGCTCTAAGTTTGTTTTTTTTGGTCAATTTCTGTAGTAAATTTTGAAAAGATGATTTTTTAATCGAGATTTGAAGATTGATAAAGAAATCACAAAATGGAGTTCAACTCGGAGTGCATTTTAACTTTCAGCGGCAGCAAACGCTTTTTGTCCAAAGGTAGCAAGTATACACCATTCCCATGAGGAAACAAATTCTTGACATATTTTTGTATTTTATTCTTTATGCCTTAAAATTGTACAATATCTACGAAATAAATAGTGTTTAAACATACATTCCCACAAAAGTATTTATCGACTGATTATTTCCAATAAAAGTATGGCAAATTTGGTAAGACACCCAATCTTACTAGAAAAATACTGGATTACCCAAAAAACACCCAAGGGGCAAGTACGGAACCTGACTGTTGTTGAGAACGCTGGATCGGAGACGGTCCTGCGCATTTTATGACGTCATATGTGGATTATGGGTTAGGGTATGGGTAAGGCTTGGCCCAGGGTTACGGCTAGCCCTGTCTACATCTCGAGACTATGACAAAATCTACAGATCCTAGCCCTTATCCTAACCCACAATCCACATATGCAGGGCTCACACTGTCGGTCGCCAAAGTCGCAATTTGCGATAAAATTATGAAAGTGGCGATTAAATTTTGTTTTTGGCGATAATTTTGGCGATAAAGTTTTGGGGTACTGGCGATTCTTTTTTAGAATTGGCGAAAAAATATCCTTAAAATTCTAATTGTATTTATCCCGGATTAACCATAGCGGCATACTATAAATATGACGTCATAAAATGCGCAGGACCGTCTCCGATCTAGCGTTCTCCGACTGTTGTCTGCCAACTTGACTTAGGGATCAGTTGTTATTTGTTGATCGAATGGTTAGGCGTTTGGGGAAAATTGAGGAGTGTAAATGTTCAACAGACTATGCATTTAAATGGAAGAAAAAGAAGTTGGTATGGAGGTACAACTGGGATACTAACTCCATAATTTACTCACCTGTGTATGGAGGTTCAACTGGGATACTAACTCTATAATTTACTCACCTGTGTATGGAGGTTCAACTGGGATATTAACTCTATAATTTACTCACCTGTGTATGGAGGTTCAACTGGGATATTAACTCTATAATTTACTCACCTGTGTATGTAAGTTCAGTTGGGATATTAGTTCCATCATATAATTATGGAATTTAGGATGATGTTCGTATAATGAACCATCTATTGCCACGGTAACTTCTGGTAGATTTACATGTCGTATTAATACTGCTAAGGCTGAAATAAAACATGAACATGTAATAAATAGTGTCCAGATGATCAAGACTACATATCAAAGGCTCAACTGTTGGATGAGATATAGAGATACACAAGGTGATAGTTTGTGTCTGACTCACACTGATCAGCAGTGAATATTCATTAGCCCATTCCATTCCATGATAAGGATGACATCGATGCAACTTAATGAGCCAGAAATATTAACTTTTTTCCTCTAGACAAATTAAATTCTAAAACATTTTTTTTATGTATTAGAAAAATAAATAAAGATGTTTGACATATTTGTAGGTAAAAATTATTCCCTATTTAGTGTAAATGGGTATTAAAATGAGTAAAAAGAACGTCTTATGTAAACAATGCATGCGTCATTGAGCCAATGATTGACGCTGCGTGATGAGACGTCACGTGTTGAAGGTAGTCATCTTTTACAGAGATATTAGAAGACTCTTGTAATTCTCTGAGGAAGAGGTGCCCTATGTCCGAGCTTGGTGATACAACACTTGAGATTGCACGAGAGTTAAATAAATGCAGCTAAAGGTTATTTAAGGGTATACTTCATAAATTTATCTATATTTTTGTAGCACAAAATCAACTAAGGTAAAAATATATTTCTAATTCGAAATTAAAATATACGTAAATACAAGAGGTAACCAAGTCAGATAATCCTGAGTAACTTTCTTGACCAACACTGGGATCAAACCTCGGACCTCCTGGTTAGCTAGCCAGCGCCTTACTCTCTGAGCCACCGAACTTCTAAATCCAGGTAAACTGTATCAGAATATTTTAGACATACATGCTACTACAATACATACAGAGAGGCAATTTTTGGACTAACAAATGGTTAAATTTCATTTCAATATTTCGTTTGCTGCTTGTTGGGGTCTTTAGCTGTGGGAGAAAACCCCAAGGACCTGGAGAAAACTCAAAACGTTAGGCAGGTAAACCTACTACTTGCCACTATAAGCGGGGAATCGAACCCATGCCACCTGACTCAATGAGAGACCTTATGATCTGACACACACACGTTAAACCATTTGCCCTCCCATTGGCCAAAGAATATTACCTATAATTAATCAGACATACCTGCGGCAACGATATAAGAAGCTCTTTGTACAACAAAATCACAAACTTCTCTAACAATAGCCACATCTTCATCTGTTGCTAGTTTCTCTAGTTTCATTTTCTCTAATATCTGTCTAGTTTTAGCTGTGTCATTCCCTTTATCACTATAATAACAAGTATAATATTTGTCTAGTTTTAGTAACAACTCATGTCACTATAATACCAAGTATAAAATGGGTACATTTTGGACTGGAGAAAGAGAGAGAGGGGGAGAGAGAGAGAGAGATGGAGTTTAACTTCCACTCGACACAAACTAGGTTATTTCGGGACTAACACATGGTACAATTTTATTTCAATAATTCGCTTGCGCGTAGGGGTTTTTAGCAGTGGGAGAAAACCGGAGGACCCAGAGAAAACCCACAAGATTGGACATATGACCCTTCTCCTTGTCACGTACAACCAGGGGAATCGAAACCACATCAGTTGCCTCAATGACAGACTTTATGATACAATGCGCACGTGCTAACCATTCGGCCATCCAACCCCCCCCCCCTCCCCATTTTGAACTGTAATTTTGGGGATTGAAATAAAATAAAAGATATCTATAAGACAGCATCGAACAACAGTATAGAAGTACTTTATAGCAGATTAAGAGGAAACTGGACAACCTGCAGAAAGAAAAGCCAAGAGGTTGGTCATGCAACCTTAATCCTAGTCACATACAAGTTGGGAATCGAAACCACGACACGTGACTCAATGACAGAACTTATGGTTTCACATCCACGGAAAAATTTCTAAGCTCATGAGGCTGTGCCTTCATTGCTCAGATGTTAGACTCCATACCTATCATGAGGCTATATTGAAGACTATTATTATTTTTTGATCGTTATAAACGACATACCTATCAATTTCAGTTACAAAGCCAGAGGTAAATTTCCACCTAGTAGCTAGTTCTTCAGTCACCTGACCATTGAATAAGACGCCCTGTTTGGTTAATTTAACTAACACTAATCGTACAAATTCTCCCAGATACATCCCAGCAAATGATTTCTCAAATCTAGAAAACACAAAAACAAAAACCATGTAATTCCTCAAGATGTTTTAGGTGATCTTGAGAATAACAAAGCGATTTATTTCATAATCATGAGATCAAGTAATGTTTTATAAAAGAGAATGGCTCTAGCAAGTTATCTAGCGGGCTTTTTGGTTCAAAATAACATGAATTATGTTGGAGGGGTCTACAAAACGAAGTATTTTTAAAGATATTTCTTACCTTTGCACTTAACAAATTTAACTCATGTGAATTGAACTTCTGTTCATATAACTCACATGAATCTAACTCATGTTCATTTAACTCACATGTATTTAATTTTAGTGAATTTAACTTACACAAATTAAACTCAAGTGAATTTAACTAACATGTATTTAACTTGTGTACATTAACTCATGTGAACTTAAGTCACATATATTTAACTAATGTGAAATTAACTAACATGTATTTAACTCAGGTGAATTTAAGTCACATGAATTTAACTTACGTGAATGAATTAACATGGTTTGAATATTGATCAACTTCTTTCTCGAATTCTGTTTTATAAAAATCCAGACATCCTCCATCTCCCATACATCCCCATTCTACATTCACTAATACCTTGTAACAATAACACATAATATATAATACAGCCATACAATAACACATAGTATATAATGCAGACATACAATAACACATAGTATATAATATACACATACAATAACACATAGTATATAATATACACATACAATAACACATAGTATATAATATAGACATCCAATAACGCATAGTATACAATACAGACATACAATAACACATAGGATACAATTACTATTCTACAAGGCAACAATAACACATAGTATATAATATAGACATACAATAACACATAGTATATAAAACAGACGTACAATAACACATAATACACAATTACTATTCTACAAGGCAACAATAACACTTAGTAGCCAATATATATATATATATATATATATACAGTTTATAGTTCAGGATAGGGATGATAGATGATAGACAGTATACCAACCAGTCTCTATACATTCACTTATATGCACAATGGGAGGAAAAAAACAAAGCATGTAGAGAAAACCCACAAAATTAGGCCAGCAACATGGCCCTCGAATAGATGTGATACCAGTAAGTATTTTAGTTGGATTAGACTCGATTAACAAGTGGTTTGTCTTGGTCAAGAAGTTTGAAACTTGAATCTGTGGAATCCTACCTGTTTTGGTTCTTTGAAATCTCCTGTGTATTTTTCTATATTCTCTAAATGTTCTACAAAAGCTGCATTTGAACCCGTTCCTGGAATATATAAATATAATAAAGCTATGGATTTAAACATTTTGTACATATATGGTATTGGAAATAATCTTGTAACTAAACTACTAAGGCCTAAATTATTCTACCCTTGATATATCTAAACTATTAAGGTCTAAATTTATTGGTTCAATTAAGATCATCTAAAAATTCTAATTCTTAAATTAGCTGGCAACCATTTGTTACCGAAAGTGACTCCATGTTATAGGGGGATAAACTACTAGACAAGACCCCGGCACTAAAACAGTTAGAATGTCTAAATTAATTTGTCAATATGTTAGTATGATTTAAAAAAGCTGATTAATGACGCCAAATTATTCTGTCTTAAATAGGCATGACTATGGGAGACTATCCATTGGCTGGCTGACTTTAAGGTCATACAACAATAAAAATCGTGTTCTCAGACAATCCTTCCAAACTGGGAATGGGGGTGGGGTTTTTTTATCTTTGCTTTTACTTTGTCAAAGAATCACCAACAACCCATTTGAAGGTTCTACATATATCCCATCATGCTGTTAACACAAATTACTAATTCTATTTCTAAATCTCTAAAATGTTTGTCTGTTAGTGTTACTCACCTAATATAACCCCAATTCGACATTTTTTATCGAGATAATTTCCTGCCATCAGTGTACTAGTGGTATCACTCATAACAGCTACAATATCCACAGGTAAATTCTATAATATAAAATAACAACAGGTAAATTCTATAATATAAAATAACAACAATTTATAACAACAGGTAAATTCTATAATACAAAATAACAACAGATAAATTCTATAATACAAAATAACAACAGGTAAATTCTATAATATAAAATAACAACAGGTAAGTTCTATAATACAAAATAACAACAGGTAAGTTCTATAATACAAAATAACAACAGGTAAATTTTATAATACAAAATAACAACAGATAAATTCTATAATATACAATAACAACAGGTGTATTCTATAAAATAAAATAACAACAGGTAAATTCTATAAAATACAACAATTTATAAAATTTATAACAACAGGTTACTGATGGTATCATCAATTCAATTAAGGACAAATGGTCTTCTACAAGAGGCAATCTGATTAAAATACAGATCTGTATTATGTTTCGTTATTTTTTTTTTATACTTTCGATGGTCTTAAGACTGCATGAAGATCTGACCAGTTGTAGTCGGAGGTCACATCAGGGGTCACGCGAACGGCTATTGACCTTATGACATCAGACATTTGATTAACCAATCAACATTGATGTTTGTAGTATAAAACCCACAGTTCTGTGCATCACACATCAGCCAAAACGCGGGTTATATAACAACTCTTCCAGATCCTAGTGTAGTAAAGACAAGTAAACGAAATTTTGAACTATAAAATATGAAACGAAAGATGATCTGTGTTTTAATCAGATTGCTTCATATGGTAGCCTACACAATGAACAACTTTTGCAAATAATTAATAAGTTGAACTAATATCGACAATCTTATATAATATTTTTCTGAGAATCAGAAAGATATATAAGTCTGGCTATATATAATGGAGTAATTGACAAAGACGCTTGGGAAAAGATGAGATGTGTCATTTTAAAAGTGATAAAGCAAGACTTTAATATTATATAAAGATAGAATAATGAGGTTTAACGTTCCACTTTTCTGCTCCAACTGGGCTAATGAAGACAGTATATCATATACAAGGACTTCTATAGGAAGAGAAGTAGGATGTTAAACCCCATTTCATTCTATGAAATTGCTATCATTTAACCAAGATGAGCCCAATATGAAGCACAGAAAAGTAGGACTTGCAGCCCCATTTCATTTCCAACATGAAGCACAGCAGTAGGTTTGACTAATGTTTAACTGTTACTCAAAGGTGATTTACAAGATAAACCAGTAAATAACGTTTAACTGATACTCACAGGTGATTTACGGGATATAGCTTCTTCCAATAATTTCACTGAATCTTGTCCCACACCATCTGGACATTTAAAACTCTTCGTCCACGTTAATAAAATGGCGCTGTTTAATGCAATCTGTGTGGACGGGAACGAAAACGTAAAACCTACAAAATAAAAATATAATATCAGAAATTTATCTCAGATAGAACCAGGGTTAAAGAAATGAAATAAAATGGGGTTTAAAGTCCTATTCTTCTGCACCGACTGGGTGAATAAAGAGGGGTACACCACAGTGTACTATAAGGGAAATTTAGCATAGACAGTGGAGCTACAACATACTTTTATTAGAATTCCATATTTAAATGGTTCTTTTACGTGCACTGTATGGTTATGTATACATGGGGGGATCACGCGGCTAAGTGGGTAAGGCTCGTTAGCCTGGAGGTCGGATGTTCGATCCCTGCATTCGCCGGGAAAGTTCATTCAGATTTTCCGCAGTGGTTCCCCCTTGTCAGTGATGCGGGACGGAGGGCCTGACAAGGACAGCTGTCTAGTCCTTCAGATGAGACAAAAAAACGTAAAAGATCCCTTGGCAGTTGGAATTCGATATAAGAGTAGGCGATAGTGCCGCTGCCCGGGCAAAATTTCCCTCATAGCACACTGTATGGCGTATGCCCGTCTTCATTAGCCCAGTATAGGAGCAGAACAGTAGGATGTTAAACCCCATTTCATTTCATTTGATGTATACATGGGACCAGGCTTTTGTCTCATCCGAATGACTAGACAATGTCCTTGCCCTTGCAAACTACTGTACTGTGAAAATTGAATCACTAAAAGGAATACCGGTCTAAAAATGTTTTATTTCTGTTCAGCAGACGATATAAAACGGATATGGTTAAATGCCAGCACCACCTTTTCTTTGCGACAAAATGTGAAACACAGTGGCTCGCGTGTTCCATGCCTGTGGTGACCGAGAAAGTTTATCATGATTTTTCGACGTGGTTTCCCCTTGTCAGAGGTCCAGGACGGAAGGTCTGACAAGGACAGCTGTCTGGTCATTCGGATTGGAAAAAAAAACAAGGTCCCATGTACACATTGGCATGCATGTAAGACATACCTTGGCAGTTCAATTTTCCCTCAAAGCACAGCTATGGTATATGCTAATCTTCATTAGTCCAGTCGAAGCAGAACAGTAGGACGTTAAACCTCATTTCATTTCATTTCATTAGTCCAGTCGAAGCAGAACAGTAGGACATTAAACCCCATTTCATTTCATTTGCTACAAAATGTTGATGGGGCTCTTTTTAATCCAGTTGTCTACCATATTGATATATTTATTTTGTATTTCTAATTAAACATCAAATCTACTGTTAATTTTTGACCTGAATCAATGACAGTTTTTTATACAAACAATACTCTTGTCATTGTTTAACATCAACACAAATACTGATGTATTTACAGTTTCTTAAATTACATTTCTGATAAACATTCACATACAAACATACTTCGGCCCTAGTAATATAGGTGTGATTTTGAATTGATATTAGGTGTGAATTTGAATTGATATCAGATGGGAGTTAAATTGATATGAAATGAAATGGGGTTTAATGTCCTACTGTTCTGCTGCTAAATGGGCTAATGAAGACGGGCATGTGCCATACAGTGTTCTATGAGGAAAATTTTGTCTGGGCAGCTGCAATATCCCTCACTCTTATATCAAATTCCAACTGCCAGGGGATCTTTTACGTGCATGCCAATGTATACATGGGACCTCGTTTTTTTTTTTGTCCCATCCGAAGGACTAGACAGCTGTCATTGTCAGGCCCTCCGTCCTGTACCACTGACAAGAGCGAAATCTCGTTGGAAAATTCCGATGAACTTTTTTGGCCAATGCAGGGATCGAACACCCAACCTCCAGGCTAGCGAGCCAGAGCCTTACCCACTTAGCCACTGTGGCTCCAAAATTGAATATCAGGTGGGATTTTGAACTGATTCCAGGTGGGAGTTTGAACTGATTTCAGATGGGATTTTGAACTGATATCAGGTGGGAGTTAAATTGATATCAGGTGGGAGTTAAACTGATATCAGATGGGAGCTAAACTGATATCAGGTGGGAGTTAAATTGATTATCAGGTGGGAGTTAAATTGATATCAGATGGGAGTTAAACTGATATTAGGTGGCAGTTAAATTGATATGGGAGTGGGAGTTAAATTGAGCATGATTTTCTTTTCAATGATTAAGTCAATCTTTGGGAATTTCTCCACTGCCCTCTAGCCATACAAACTACATTCCAATAGAAATTCTTCATGCAAAATGCTGTAAATGTCTAATATAACTTACCCAAAGGTAATTTTTGTTCTGAACTGATGAGATTTTCTTGTTTTAAAAAATCTTCAATACTCAGGGCGATGAAATCAAAAACCTGTGAATGAGAAAAAAAAGTTTCAGTTTGTGGAATCAGCATTTTGAGAAAGTGATCCAGCATTGTCGATTCTTTCTTTTTGCAGTTAATTAAAAAGTTAAGATGTCTGTTTTGCATGTACAAGTTTTTGCCAGTGAAAAGGTTGGTCAAATAATCTAATGCTAATGTAATGGAACCATTTCCATGTGACTGGCCGAAGACTACAGCACCTGACTATAGTCAGTTCACTGTTTTATTTGTTTGCAATACACGACAATTACTCTGAAATCGTTTAAAATCAGTAGGCTTCATAGTCGCACAAGTTACATGTAACGTATAAGTCAATAGCTTCAAGAGAGTCAACAAGAAATTGTGGACCCTGTCTTGACAAACGGACTAATGAATGGATAGGGGGGGGGGGGGGGGGGGGTGATGGCAATATAGGGCTATTTATTGAAGTTTAAATGTGTTCATTCAACCTAGCCTACATATTATATATTACATATCAAGATACACAGATAATACCTTCACCCGACTTTCTCACAGAAAGCGAGAGCTTAACATCAATTCAGCACAAACTAGGTCATTTCAGGACTAACATATATTTAGATAATTTGCATGGCCTTAGAGGTCTTTAGCTATGGGAGGAAACTGGAAGACCTTGTGAAATTTTTACAGGCGATCCTACTCCTTGTCAGTAGAAGCTGGTAATCGAAACCACACCACTTGTCTCAATGACAGACCTTGTGATCTTAACATGCACGCATTAAACCATTCAGCCACCCAACCCCCTCTCTTAACTGTTTCAAGGATTGTTTGTTTATTCAGCAACTATATGACATACTACATGTGGTATATTAGATATACCCTAGATATTAGATCAAGGTTGTTTATTCACTAACTACATGTATAACATATACTATATCCAACCATGATGTTTACTGGGATTATATCAAATTACATCATGGAATATATTGACATGAATTATTATCAATATCAAATATAAAAGAGCACATAAGATGAACTATAAAAATTGTATGTACTTGATGCCATGGTTTATTATATACACTTAAAGCAATTTAATTCAAATCCATTTATAATTAATTGAGACATTTTCACTCAAAGTTGCAAATATAGACTTCCCCTAAAAACAACTTTGCCAATTATCGAAAACACTCTGATTACTCTCAAACGCCAGGGACATCACCATGACCAATGTGAAAATTAGAAATGTCCGGGATATGTACTCATAGTCAATGCCTCAATAATTACTTAAACCCTTAATACTTGAAAATAAAACAATTAACTACAGAATAATTTGTTTGATATGAAATGAGTGCCGTAAATTTAATTACATACAATATCATTCAGACATTTAATGTGCTCTTTAAACTACCCCCCAGCACACCATATATATTGACATGGATTATATGAAATATTAAAGGGGTGGCCTAGTGACCGGTCACCTCTGCCTCTGGCTTGGAGTCGTGGTTTCGATCCCTAGTGTGAGTGTATGTGGCTTGGAGATAGAGAGAGAATGAAATGGAGTTTAACATCCACTCGACACAAACTAGGTCCTTTCGGGACTAACATATGGTTCAATTTTTATTGTAATAATTTGCTTGCACATAGGGGTCTTTAGCAATGGGAGGAAACCGGAGGGACCCTGAGAAAACCCATACATTTGGACAGGCGACCCTACTCTTTGGTCACATACAACAGGGGAATTGAAACCACGCCAGTTGACAGACCTTATGATACAAAGCGCATGTGCTAACCATTCGGCAATCCAACCTCCTAAATAGAAGAAGATGAAGATGAAATATTAAACTAACCCCAGCACATGGTCCACTTAATACTTCCTCCGTTAAACTGTAATATTTAGTATTAGTAGTGGCTACACCATCTTTTAAATTTACATGTACTACACGGAAATTGGTTCCACCTAAATCTAGACCTAAGAAATCACCATTTTCTGAAATAAAATAATAATTGGAAGAGTTGACACTTTATTCATCAACCAAAACTGTTCATAAATTTTGATATATCAGTAATGATTTGCATGGTGAAATGTCTGTCTCTTGAAAACAGAGAGAGAGAGAGTTTAACATGCACTCAACACAAACTAGGTAGTTTCAGGACTAACATATGGTTCAATTTTATTTCAATAATTCGCTTGCGCGTAGGGGTCTTTTAGCAGTTGCAAGAAGCCTGAGGACACGGAGAAAACCCAGGAGGTTGAGCAAGCGACCCTACTCATTGTCACGTTCAACCTGGGGAATCAAAACTCTTGAAAACAACAATAGTAAATCAACATTCAGGTGCCACGTAAATTGAGCCAGTAAAGATAGGCATACACCATATAGTGTCCTATGAGGGAAATTTTGCCCAGACAGCGACCTTCTTTTATTTCGAATTCAAAGTATTGAGGGTTCCTTTACATGTCCTTTTTTTGTCCCATCCAACGAATTAGATACTTCTCCTTCCCAAGCCCTCTGTCCTGCAAGTCGAGTAAAAATATAAAATGTCCAGCTTACAAACCTCTACCATCTAATAAACATCTAACATGAGTAATTGCCATTAAAATATCTGATTTCTTCCGTGTTGCTTCATCTTTACTTGTAGCCAATCGCATTTGGTCTTCCATTGTATCCATAATACGTTTGATCGTTTCTTCCGATAGATAGAGAGGCTGTAGAATTTCTTGTAGCTAAAACAGATAGATAGATAGAATTCAAACTTTCAAGGGTATCTGACATGCAAGGCATGTGTAAACAGGAGCTTGTTGGGGTTTTTTCTCATCGTTGTCCCTTGTCAGACCCTCCTTCCTTGAAAACTGACAAGGGGATCACGTGGCTAAGTGGGTAAGAAGCTGGCTCGCTAGCCTGGAGGTCGGGTGTTCGATCCCTACATTGGCAGAGAAAGATCATTCAGATTTTCTGGCGTGGTTCCCCCTTGTCAGTGATGCAGGACAGAGGGCCTGACAGCTGTCTAGTCCTTCGGATGAAACAAAAAAACGAGGTCCCGTGTATACAATGGAATGCACGTAAAAGATCCCTTGGCAGTTGGAAATCAATATAAGAGTAGGCGATAGCGCTGCTGCCCGGGCAAAATTTCCCTCATAGCACACTGTATGACATATGCCCGTCTTCATTAGCCCAGCATAGGAGCAGAACAGTAGGACGGTAAACCCCATTTCATTCATTTAATTTCATTTGAAAACTGACAAAGGGGGAACCACTCAGAAAATCTGTAAGAACTTTCTTCGCCCACACCAAGATCAAACAAAGGGCCTCCAGGTTAGTAAGCCACCATCTTACTCACTCAGCAGGAGCATGAACAGGAATTTGAGCAGCAGCTGGTCCACAGTGGAGACAACATCACTTTTCGCGCTTGGTCGGGGTGGGGACTACAATTTTATAAAATCAGAAGCCGTGAAAAAAACGCTATTTGCATGATATTCTCTGTGCTAGCTTGGCGTGGGGACCCTCTACACACGTGCCTGTTTAGCCATCATTGCTTCCACTGATCTGTGGAGTGTGGGCGCAGGTCGTAAAGGTGCTGAAATTCTGCAGTTCAACAATGTTTTTCAAGTGTTGGGACAGTGAAAAATTAAACAATCATACCATTAGTTTCTTGTCGTCGGCTACAGATGACAGCCTTGCCATTCTATTAGAGAGGGCGTCCATCTTTTGTACTATTCTTTTGTTCACTCTGTGTTACTGCTAAATACTGAAAACTGAATTTAAAAGATACTGATTTGAAATAAAGCCTTGATTGAATGAAAGATATAGTCCTGCCATTTTGGTCTGTGCTATCTTCATATGACATAAATTTTGTTAAATCCTCCCTCAGACTGCCTCCATCTATCTCTCTTTCCCACAGTCGTAATGTATACTAACATTATTGTGACTCTCATTTGTTTGTCTGTCTGTTCTGGGTTGGCGGCTACACTAGGGCTGTCCAGAGGCTAAAATTTGGTGTATAGGGGTAGCTCAGTCCCAGGAGTAACATAGGCTAGGTGGCATTGGACTACCACTCCCAGATTCTGAGTTATACCACTTTCGGTAACATGCACAACCTGTGCAGCAGCATGTCATCTGCTTGGGTTTTAATATTTATTTGTTGAATTTACCGCAATATACCATGTTGCAGCACACACACACACACACCCTCCCCACATCTTAATGGGCTGAATTGGTCAATGCGTGGGGAAAAGGGTTATTCCTTAAACATTTGCAAACCAGTCAATTAATTTTAGCATACTTTTGATTAGCAAGATATATTTTCAAAACTAGAAATATATCCATTTCTTATATATATAGATTCTATTTCTAAGTGTTTTCATATCGTGTTCTAAAATTAAAGATGCATTATGTTAGAGCTATTAAATCTGGCTAATAAAGGTTATAGATTTGAATCATCTATGTTGCAACTATTACAGCAAGTTAACTGTCAGCTCTTTATCGAAATCTTACATAATGCATCTTTAAAATCATAATTCAAATTGACTGACAGGTACATGTATGTTCTCCACCGGTCAATTTCTCTGCCAGTCCGCCAAGGCCGGATAAATGTGACTTAAATTAGAGCTCTGGCTGTGAGGATCTAGCAAGGATCAGCCGACAATAAATATCTTGTGCCATGCCAAATTGATTTGGCCTTTAAAGAAGGTTTAGTTCGACCTAATTTGCGTAAAAATGAGAAATATTATATAGCTCCGAATAACCAGAATTTACATTAAAATCAATGACAGTGAATTAAATAGTGATACAAACTGCCAACGCATCGCTAAAAACAATGTTTGCACTTGACTTTGAAAACCACGTGAAAGAGTTTGTCAGGCTAACTTACATGTCCCTATTGAATGCACACCAAATAAAATTTGCAATTTCGGTTGGGAATTAATTTTAGCGGATTGTTTGATCCTAAAGATTTTTACTTACTTTAGTCTTACGGTGCACAAATGTCTACAAATCTCTTCTTATGAACCGGTGACCTTTTATTGAACCCAACTTCTTTCCAAGAGTTATCTCCCTTGCACATATAGTCATCCATTATCCAGACTGTTTAAAGGAGACTTAATTTTTTGTTTTAGTTGCGCACCGATAATGTTTGCCAACATATATTAGTGTGTATTAAATAAAATAATTATCCATAAAAATGACACACCAGAGGGCAGTAATTAAGATTTGATAATATAAAGGAATAATAAATATTAAGTTTGCCAAGCCTGTTCCAATGTCTTTCAATTCGGAGTAGGGTCGCCTGTCCAACCTCGTATGTGGGGGTTCCCCGGGTCCTCCGGTCCCCCTCCTCCATTGCTAAAGACCCCTTGCATTTAAATTGAACCACGTGTTAGTCCCGAAATGACCCAGTTTGTGTCGAGTGGATGGCAGAATGGTTAGCACGTGCGCGTTGTATCAGAAGGTCTGCCATTGAGTCAACTGGCGTGTTTTCGATTCCAGGCTGTACGTGACAAGGAGTAGGGTCGTCTGTCCGGTTTCCTTCCACTGCTAAAGACCCCTACACGCAAGACAATTATTGAAATAAAATTGAATCGTGTGTTAGTTAGTCCCGGAATGACCTAGTTTGTGTCGAGTGGACGTTAAACCCCATTTCTCTCTTAGGTGGATGACGTTAAACAATCTGATTAAAACACAGATCCTATTTCGTTTCGTTTTTCATAGTTCAAAATTCGTTTTACTACACTAGGATCTGGAAGAGTTGTTATCATTGACGTGTTCTGGATGATGTGAGGAATTAGCCAATGAAACGGTCTGTTACGGCGTGCTTTTGGCGTGCAATACACCGAACTGTGGGTATCTTATTAGAAACATCAACACTGATTGGTTAATCAAATATCTGATGTCATAGGGTCAAAAGCCTCGCGTATGAACTTTGACGTGACCCCCCCCCCCAAAAAAAAACTGGTCAGATCTTCATTAGTGTAGGTCATCGAAAGTGTAAAAAACGAAACGAAATATAGATCTGTATTTTAATCAGATTGGACGTTATTCGCCTTGCAATTCTTTTCAATTGTATTGTATTGTCAGGTCAAGCCAATAAGTGACATGTTTAAGGTGCCAATCATTGTGGTTAATTCCACTGAAGACGGGACAAAAATCCATGACATTAAAATACAGTATCAGTTATTTCCGTAGCCTAATAGTCCATCAATTCTCTACCTCAAGGGAGGGGCGCCTAAAATATAACCGAGACGTTCGTGACAAAAATTGTAACGTCACCAGAGAAATTCGGAATATTGAATTGATCCCAATGGTAAACAAACAAAATTCGATGATTTTCCAGACCTGCGAATTAGATCATTATTAAAGAACTATATCATCAACTATTCGGGATTTATTTACATCACACAAATAAACTTTACAACATTTAAAAATATTTACATATGGTTTCCAAAATATAAGAATATGTACAAAAGGTTATTTCTTATATCTGTACAATATCTACATGTTTACCTTGTCGCTTACCCTTGGTTCGTTTCCACATAAAATAGCCCTGAGGTAGGCTACGCATGGATTAGTGCTAAATGATAAGGCCAGCTCAATTTTTCGTCATAGGTCAGCCCAGATGTAAATAGGGCTAGCGCTAATCCCAACCCTAACCTACAATCTCGACAACATGTGTAGGCCTACATCTCAGCGACCTTGACAGAAATTGAGCTGGCCTTAACAAATAGATTTAGCCGGCTACCCAAGGGCTAATTTATCGTATAGGAGCCGGGCCAAATTCGACATCAGATTGGCCGCGGACTGGGGGTATTACAGGCGATTGCTATGAAATGGTTGGAATAGTATTTATTCTCGATCATGCATTAATACCACAGCGTATTACCAAGGGTAGATAACTTTAACTCGCCATGCAATAAATAAGATAGTCATAGGCTGACTGTTGGGGGAGGTAACTCTGGTTGGCCGAGGGTAGACTAAGATGATATACAGTTTATGGTAAGCGTTAGATCCTTCACAGTGGTTAGAGTTGAAGCTTATATAAATTACGTCATACAGAAAACTGTATAACGGGCAATACGCAATATTCTGATGCAGACACACTTTATATATAGTCGCCCTCGATCTGTGTTCGCCTTTCATTTCTAAAGTGCCATGGAGACCACCGGGATTCCTTGGGTTATTCGACATTAAATGTCTAAAATAGAACTTCCGTTATTCAGAAGTTAAATAACTGTAGACTAGATAATCCATGACATGATAATAATTGTAGGCTCGGTTGTCGTTGACATGAAAATAATGTTGGCTAGAATGTTCATAACACATGATAATAATTGTGGACAAGATTGTCCATAACATGATAATAACTGTAGGCTAGATTGTCCATAACATGATAATAATTGTAGGCTCGATTATCCACAAAATGATAAAAAAGGGCATTGTCAGTATCTCTTGACGTCCCGTCCATGGTCACGTATATTATCATAAACATCACTGCTTACATTATATAAATGATTATAATCTTCATCCGATTCGCCACTGGTTTTATATTGATTTGATTCGGTCTGGTTTTCTCCCAGATAATTATATTCAGCATCGCTTTCAACTGTTGGGTTCTTTCCCTTTCCCTTGTTAGTAGAGTTATCGTTCTTTCGTGAATTAGGCTTTCGAATACTAGTGTACAAATTGGCGTTGTTCAATTCATTATAGTTCTCCGACTGGCCAACAGAGTTACGGTTCTTGGATCTGGAAGAGTTAGCTTTCCCTTGTCCACTGGAGTTATCTCCCATCACACTAGCTTGCCTCGACATACACAAGTCGTTTATGGTATTATAGTACGTTGACATTCTGTTGGAATTTCGCTTGTTTGCCGTCTCCAGAACGTGATATTCTGGTAATGACTCCGATGACGTTTCTTGCGACTCTGTTTTTTTAGTCTCCTTCTTTGATTTTTTCCTGGAAAATAAAACAAATATTTTGGAAAATTTGAAAAAAAAAACAATTGGGATAGTAACTGATTTATGCCAATTTTTGTTCCCTACCCTAAAATTTTTCACAAAAACAAATCACATCTACCAAGACCAGTCAAAAGAATACAATTTTTATAAAATGTAATAATGCCATTTTTAAAATTCAGCAGATTATTTCACTTCAGAAACACCTCGTCAGGATTGCGCACCCCTAAACATAAATAAAGTTGTCTTATGTTCCTCGGATAAATATTGTAACTCTCTCCTCTGAATAACATCGCAAGAGATGTGGATATATAGTATACAAATCGGGAGTGAGTAAGACGCTGGTTTGCTATTCTGGAGGTCGCGGTTTCACTCTCAGCGTTGGCCAAGAAAGTTCATCGGGATTTTCCGGCCTGGTTTCCCCTTGTCAGTGGTACGGGACGGAGTACCTGACAAGGACAACTGTCTAGTTGTTTGGATGTGACGAAAATCTGAGGTCACGTGTACACATTGACGTGTACTTAAAAGATCCCTTGGCGGATGGAATTGGATATAAGAGTATGCCGTATCATAGTACATTGTATGGCATATGCCCGTCTTCATTAGCCCAGTTTCATTAGGTATCCGTTATATCTATATAGACTATATTAGACTAGGAATCAGGTATTAGCCTATTATATATCACAAATCCGTTCGCGGTTTATCGTATTATCAGACGCAGCGTAAATTCAGATATTTCAAACTGTAACTAGATATTATTTTATCGTATTTGAATATATTTTTTGAATAAATGGAAGGACAATATATTTGTGCATCATCTAAATCCATGCACACCAAGACAGGGTTTTTACTAACTATTTAACGTGCCCTTTAGTGATGTAACTAGCGGGCAGATGTCTGAGTTATTTAACTATCCAGTAGAAGTATAGGTATATAACGTACCCTTTAGTGATGTAGCTAACCGGTAGAAGTCCGAGTTATTTAACTAGCCAGTAGAAGTATGGGTTATATGACGTACCCTTTAGTGATGTAACTAGCCGGTAGAAGTCTGAGTTATTTATCCTACTCTTTAGGGATGTAACAAGCCGGGTGAGGTCTGAGTTATTTAACTTCTCTTTAGTGATTTAACTAGCCAATAGAAGTCTGAGAAATTTAACCTACACTTTAGTGATGTAACTAGTGAAGTCTGAGTTATTTAACTTCCCTTTAGTGATATAATTAGCCGATAAACGTATGAGTATTTTAGTGATGTATTTAACCCAACCTTTAGTGATCTCAATAGCCAGTAGAACTATATATGAGTTATTTAACCTACCTTTTAGTGATTTCAATAGCCAGTAGAACTATGAGCTAATCTATGTACCTTTTAGTGATATGAATACAGCTTGTAGACCATGAGTAAACTTACCTTTTAGTCAAAAACATAGCCAGCAGAACTATGAGAAGTAATACCAATAGAATGATAATAGTTAAAGCCACGCCCACTATTACACCCTGCGTTAATCCTTTAAATACAAAATATAAAATAATCAATAAATTAATAATCAACACAGAATTTGTATAGCGTAAACAGTACATCGATATATAAAGTTCCTAATACGCTTTAAAATCTATGTGCAGGATTCATCAAATAGATGTCTTCAAACGTGACATGAAGAAGTTTTTGATTCTTTGATGTCTATGGGTATAGAATTCTAGAGAAATATGCTATAAAGTGTAAAGATCACCCACCGACAGGATAAATAATTTCAATGGAATATTGTTACCAAAACGAATTTCGTTAAATCTAAAATTACAAATACGAAAAATTAACAATTATCGATGTGTTTCTCGCCCCCCCCCCCCTCCCACCCCTCACTGTTAAAAATCTCTTAATGTTTCCGTCCACTGTTTACATACCCCACAGAGTCACACCACAGCTAAATGACCCACTGCAAGGCGTGATCCCACAGCTAAATGACCCACTGTTAACATACGCCATGGCGTCCACCCACAGCTAAATGACCCCGATAACTCACGGTGTCCTCCCACGGCTAAATGACCCACTTTCAACATACGCCACGGCGTCTTCCCACAGCTAAATGGCCCCACTGTTAACATAACCCACCGTGTCCTCGCACTGCTAAATGACCCCATTGTGTCCTCCCACACAATTAAATGACCCGACCGTGTCCTCGCACTGCTAATTATCCCTTAATGTTTCATCGCACTGCTAAAAGACCCTATGGCTTACCCCCACTTCTAAAAGACCCCTGGTTTCCTGTTACTGCAAAAGATTCTACATCTCCTTCACATTTCTAAAAGACCTATATGTTTCTTCCTAGTGCAAAAAGACACCTACATCTCCTCTCTTCTATAATACCTTTCTGTTTCCTCCTAGTGCCAAAACACCGTACAGTTTCCTCCAACTACTAGAAGCCCCTACAAAGTCCCCTCAATAAAAAACCGGTTTCCTCGTACTTAAAAAAGAACGTAATGTTTTCTCCCACTGCTACAAAATCCTTCGACAGCTAAAAGCCCCTGCAACTCCCTCCACTAGTAAACACTACTAGAATACCTTCCTACTACTAAAAAACACCTGCATGTACATCTTTCACACGGCTTATAAAAAATCCAAACAGTTATTTCCTACTGCTAAAAGACCCCTAGAGCTTCCTACCACTTATAAAAGACCCCCCCCCCCCCAAATAAAAAAAATAAAAAATCCTAAAAGACACTAACAGCACCCAACCCCAAACACTCAAAGACCCCAAAATCCCCACCCCACCCCCTCATAAACGATCCTTATTATTGACATATAATATGCCACTTATCATTATAAAATGACAAACCATCAAATCGAGTCAAGTCTTATCAATTTAAAGGAGCTAAGTCTCTAATTCAATATCATCCAAAATCTTCAACATTGAAAACACGATTTATTTGTCAAATTAAATCAACATTCATGTTGTGCTCTTACCGGAAAAAGATGGGCTTTTGATATCCTATATTTAAGACAAAATAAACATTTTACCATTGGTACACGAATCGTGTACCATAATGCACTTTAGCAACAGTTGTATCAAGAGACTCGAGGGACGAGGCTAGACACATATGCGTTGCGACCCACTTTTGTCAATTTCTAGGTCCCAAATGTTAGCGATTTAGCTCCTTTAAAGAACGAGAGCATCGCTAACGCTGCAATATACGTCCACATTCCAGCTTTGATTGATATGGTACTTTTTAATAGGAAGATAATGAAATATGAAATGGCTGTAATGTGATAAGAGGCAAAGAAGGCTAGGAAATGGGTTTGTTTTGCCAAATTTACATACAAAATACTAACAAAAAAGTGGGTGTGACACTGCCCCAGGGGGTCGGGGCAAGCATCAAAATAAATAGTTGCTGTCTTTACAGAATAAGGAATAAATATGCAAAGATCCAAGATGATTCATTCAGAATTGCACCCTGTAGACGATAAATACAAAAAATGGGCATGGCTCTGCCCGTGGGAGTTGGATATGGAAACAATATAAATAGGTACCACCCTGTTATTGAAATGACAACATCAATAGTTGCCGTCCTTAGGGTGTAAGGAATAAGTATACCAAGTTCCAAGATAATCCATTCAGAATTGTGGCCTTTGGGCGCTAAAGGCAAAAATTGGGCGTGTCTCTGCCCCTGGGGGTCGGGGCATTCACCAAAATCAATAGTTGATGCCCTTAGGCTATAAGGAATACATGTGCCAAATACCAAGTTGATCCATTCATAATTCCGGCATGTAAACGATAAACACAAAAATTGGGCGTGGCTCTGCCCCTGGGGTTCGGGATATGTAGTTGTCGTCCTTAGGCTATAAGGAATACATAGCCCAAGTTCAAAGACAATCCATTAAGAATCGTGGCCTGTAGGAAACTCACAGAGACACAAAGAAAAAATGGGTGTGGTTCTGCCCCTTGGGGGTTGGGCAATCACCAAAAAACAACAGGGGGTATCCTTAGGGTATAAGGAATAGGTATGCAAAGTTTCAAAAGGATCTGTTAAGAATTGCGGTCTGTAGGCGACACAAAAGGCACACAAACATTGGGCGTGGCTCTGTCCCAGGGGGTCGGACTTGCACCAACAATAATAGAGGTCAGTCTTAGGGTATAAGGAATAAGTATAAAAAAGTTTTCAAGATGATCGATTAAGCATTGCAGGCTGTAAGTGACATACAGACACACAAAAAGAAAATGGCCGTGGCTCTGTCCCTGGGGGCTGGGCATTCACCACAAACAATAGGGATGTTCCTTAGGATAGGAGTAAGTATGCAAAGTTTCGAAGTAATACGTTAAGAAATGCTGTCTGTAGATGACAAACAATGAATACAAGAAATGGGCGTGGCTCTGCCACTGGGGATCGGGCATGCACCAAAAACAATACGGATCATCCTTAGGGTATAAGGAATTCATATGAAATTTTTTCAAGACGATCGATTAAGAATTATGGCCTGTAGGCGACACACACACAAAAATGGGCCTGGCTCTGCCCCTGGGGGTTGGGCATGCACCCCAAACGATAGGAATGTTCCGTAGGGTACAAAGAATGGGTATACAAAGTTTCGAGATGATACGTTAAGAAATGCGGTCTGTAGACGACAAACAAACAAATACAAGAAATGGGCGTGGCTCTGCCCCTGGGGGTCGGGCATGCACCAAAAACAATAGGGATCTTCCTTGGGGTATAAGGAATAAGTATACCAAGTTTGAAGAAAATCCAGTAAGAATTGCGCCCTGTAGGCGACACAAAGACACACGAAAAGAAAATGGGCGTGGCTCTGCCCCTGGGGGTTGGGCATGCACCCCAAACGATAGGGATGTTCCTTAGGGTACAAAGAATGTGTATGCAAAGTTTCAAGATTATTAGTTAAGAAATGTGGCCTGTAGACGACAAACAAACAAATACTAGAAATGGGCGTGGCTCTGCCCCGGGGGGTCGGGCATGCACCAAAAACAATAGGGATCTTCCTTGGGGTATAAGGAATAAGTATACCAAGTTTGAAGAAAATCCATGAAGAATTGCGCCCTGTAGGCGAACCACAGACACACACACACACACACACACACACACACACACACACACATACATACATACACACACACACACACACAGACAGGGGCGACGGCATAATACGTTCACATTATGAATGTGGACGTATAAAAATGTGTGAATATAATCTATTAGTAAGTGTAGAAGGACCGCACTACACGTAAAGCAAAATCTGTGGACTTCATCGGCATTTAGGACAAAGGGGGATAACTCTAATAGTCAGTGTAGGAGGACCACTACACATAAAGCAACACCGATAAGACAAACTACACATACATTGTAAGAGACAATCAACAAAATATATCAAATCATGGGAATTGTAAAGCAGATTTGTAAATAATAAAAAAAAAACATGACCCTTACCTGCATGACTAGGTTCTGTGTCGTTTGGTGTGTTTATTCTATTATTAGGCCTATTAGTATTACCTGGAAACCAGACAAACATATTCAGTAAAATAAAATGAAATAGGGTTTAACGTCCCACTTTTATGCATCACCCGGGGCCAGTGAAGACGGGCATACACCATACAGTGTGCTATGAGGGAAATTTGTTCCTTGCCAGACCCTACGTCCTGCATCCTGACAATGGGAAACCAAGACGGTAAGGGAGGGGGCGGTGGTGGATGGCCGAATGGTTAGTGCGTGCGCGTTGTATCATAAGGTCTGTCATTGAGTCAACTGACGTGGTTTCGATTCCCCGGTTGTACGTGACCTAGTTGTGTCGAATGGGCGTTACCCCCCTCCCCTCTCTCTCTCTCTCTCTCTCTCTCTCTCTCTCTATCTCTCTCTCTCTCTCTCTCCAAGCCGGTTAATCCGAGAAATCTTCTTGACAAACCTGGTAAGCAAACCAACGCCTTCTCCACTGAGCAACCTGGTAAGCAAACTAACGCCTTCTCCACTGAGCAAACAACTTTAATTGTATTGGTGACAGAGAATAAGGATTCCGGTCTGGACACTTTACGTAATATAAATAGCTAACTAAACGGGTTAAGTGACATCAGATGCTTTAGAAAGCAACCCCCACTCCACCCACTTTCCAAATCAACTATTTACCTGTATGTGGATGTTCTATCAAATATTCCGAACATATATCTTCACCCTTCTCTTCATCGGCCACGTGATCTAAAAATAAAATAAATTTATATTTCATATTAGTATATTATCGTCATTAGCTACATATGTATTGTCAAAGAAATAATAAAAACATATTATCGTTGCCAGTCTTTGCACAGTCTATTTGCCCAACCGGGTTTATATGGAAAACTGCCAGGCACGTAACTAGGGCTGAGGGGGGGGGGGGGGTCCCATTAATACCTGAGGACAAATTTTATGAAAAAAATCCGTTTTGGTAAGTGGGGAGCCACGGTGGCTCAGTGAGTAAGACGTTGGCTCGCTAACCTGGAGGTCCCGTGTGAGATCAATGCTTTGGCCGAGAAAGCTCATTGGGATTTTCCAGCGTGGTTCCTCCTTGTCAGTGGTGCAGGACCGAGAGTCTGGCAAGGGACAATGTCTAGTAGTAGTTCGACATAAGAGTAGGCCGTAGCGCCGCTGTCCAGGCAAATTTTCCCCCATAACACACTATAATGGCGTATACCGGTCTTCATTAGCCCAGTTCGGAACAGAACAATAGGACGTTAAACCCCATTTCATTTCTTAAATAGTTACTTATGACAAGCATCACCTACCTGGTTTACAGGTAAATTTAATCACAGAATACACTGGTTTAACATTAATACCAGTCGAGCACCTGTTGGGGGAGACTCTAGTGGTAGGAGTACACCTAGCTTGTCTCCAACACTTAGCACACAAACTTCTCACCGGAATAACATCCAACATGTCCCAACATCCAAAATCCTCCGCATGTCTACAGCAATCTTCTTTTTGACAATTAGGATGAAACAGCTGTCCAGAACAGTTGTACCTTAAATAATATAAACAGACTAGTGTACCTAAATAATCGCATATAAACATCCCATATAAACAAACCATCGCTATAATTATTCTGTGTTCTATTCAGATGGTGTTTACTGTATTTACCAGACATTATAGTGTTCCATTCATGGGGTGCTTATGGTAATTACGAGAGAGAGAGAGAGAGAGAGAGAGAGAGAGAGAGCTCGGCCTCTCCTCTGAAAAAGCTGTAGACAACAACTTGTGGTCGGGCAATAGTCCAGATCACTGGTGGCAGAGAAATATCAGATGTTCTTCAGCAACGGTTGTACAGCAGAATTACCCCCACATGCAGAGAGAGAGACAGAAACAGTAACGGGGGAGGGAGAGGGGGGGAGGGGTCTTTTCGGGATTAACACATGATGGATCTGGATTTCATCAAATTGACTCACGAGGTTAGGCAGGCGACAATGATCGATTTTATGATAACTCGGTTAGTCTCCCTGGCGATTGCCACCCCCCGGGCCCCGAGCGAGGAAGAGATATATAATAAATATTGTATACCCTAAATATGCCTCTTCTATGATGATATGTTCGGCTGGTTGACAGACCAGATCATGATGTTCACAACCACTTATATCATAGCATACTTTTACATCTTCCTTGCCGAGAACCAATCCTAAAAAAGCATATAAACATTACTGTAATATGCCACAACATCTCCTGGGCTGAGAACCAATCCTGAAAAACATGGGCATTACTCTAATACTCAAACATCTTCTTGGCTGAGAACCAACCCTGAAAAAACACATAAACATTCCGTAATATACCAGAACGTCTCCTGGGCCGAGAACCAATCCTGAAAAGCACAGGGGCGTTACTTTAATATACATCAACATCTTCTTTGCTGAGAACCAAACCTGAAAATTAGATGGATATTATCCTGATATACATCAACATCTCCTTGACTGAGAACCAATCCTGAAAAAACACATAAACATTACTCTAATATACCACAACATCTCCTTGGCTGAGAACCAATCCTGAAAAAACACAAACATTACTCTAATATACCACAACATCTTCTTGGCTGAGAACCAACCCAAAAAATACACATATGAACATTAATATACGACAAAATATTCTTGGCTGAGAACCAATCCTGAAAAGCATATAAAAAATCTTCCTTAATGTGAACTAATCCTGAAAAAACATATAAATATCACTGATATACTCTAATAACCTTCTTTCTGAGAACCAAACCTGTAAACATAAATATATATAAATTAACTGTATAAGCGAATTTTTAGAAAGGTGCGTGTTTTACCTAATACAATATTGTATCGGCATAATTATATTATGGCAACATGGGATCGTACATACTCCTCGCAATGTTTTGTTTGATTAGACCCAATACGACTAGAGGGGTTTCTCGGGCCATTGCTTCAGGAATATGGGGTTCGTATAAAAAAAACAAGTCACATAATTCTTATCAATAAAACAAAATATAATTCATTCAAGATACGAACATTCTCCATCAGTAATATCGAATAATATTTGAATTCCAAATGTAATACTTTCTGTGATGACATCGACCAAAAGAAGTTGCGTGAAGGAATTAACCCTCTAACTCAATATTTTCTATAATATTCGAAATCAAAAAAACGAATTAGAATTTAATATCGGTCCATCCCAATCAATATTGGTGTTCGTTTCTTGCAGTGAAAATATGAAATCCTAATAGTCAATATCAAATAAACGGGGGACAATTCAAAATCAATAAACGGGTCTTGTACTCTATGGGCAAATTGTTTCGAGCGTCATTGTAATGGACAAAGAAAATGTCATCCTATACGACAATGCGGGAGTAATTAGTAAAGGCTGATTCAAAAACGACAAAATAATATTTTTTTAAAAATGTGTAGAATGGACTACGCAGGCATAAACCAATGTTGTACAATTTGGACTCTTCGAGTGTTGATTAGAAACTACAACAATTCATTTAAAAATTGGGTATAAATCACTTTGTGTACGTTCATATTATATTAATATGTGCTTTTGGAGTCCTCTTAGGCAGGTCTCACGAGAGGGGGTCGGCAGTCGGTGCGCCGCCCCAAAACCCATAAGAGTCTATGGGGTCCATGAATATCAAAGTTCAAAACAGAAATGGGCAATTATGCATGAATTTTGTATTGTTCCTTTGACGCTTATAAAAGTATGTACAAAAGTTTTAGCTTTATCGCAATCTGCGAAAGGAGTGAGGTGGCAAAAAAGGTCTCGTCCCAGCACATTTTTCCGTCTCAAGGGCTTTGCTCATAGAGCCAAAAGATCTTTAAAGAGTGTATATGGTCGAGTGTATAAAAATACACGATAACTGATATTGCTCAAATGGTCAAAAGATTTATTATATTAATTTTTTAAGCATTTTGTTGAGAATTAAATTGGGCTAGAATTTGTCAAGTTCCGTGTAAACTTGTGTCATTGACGATATGATAGACCTTCATAGACCTGGGTGGGGAGCTCAATGCTGGTGGTTGTGTTACTATTTTATTGGCAGATCCTCAAACAGAAAGGTACACACCTTGTTGTGAATAATCCAGGAAAATTTTGCTACCAAAAAAAACATGAATCATTTTATAAATAATCGTGGATCTTTTGTAAATAATCTTTTGTAAATAATCATGGATCTTTTGTCTTTTGTAAATAATCATGATATTTTGTAAATAATCACGATTTTTTGTAAATAATCATGATTTTTTGTAAATAATCATGATCTTATGTAAATAAATAATCACGATCTTTTGTAAATAATCATGAATCTTTTGTAAATAATTATGAATAATTTTGTAAATAAAAATCATGGATGATTTTGTAAAGTAAATAATCAAGTGTCATTTCGTTTTAAATAATCAAGGATCAAGTTTTTAAAATAAATTAATAATTTAGATGTATGTTGACCTCATCAGTCTTGTTATTAATAAATCTTATGATTGATAGATTCCTGACGAATGACAGTACTTAATGTTTTTAATGTCCAACATGAAGCCAAATTCAGTTTTTTCTTGGTCTATTAAAATAAAAAGTTAAAATTATGTAACTCGAAAATTTAGGTTTTTGAAAACCAAGTTCGATATATGATATTTATATATCTCGGTTTTTATCAATAAAAAGTGTAAATATCCCCAAGCAATATTTATATATTTTAGTTTTTTAAGCCCAACACAATATTGAAAATTATCAAAATAGAATATTTTTCAAGTCGTGTATACATATAGATACCCAAACAGATCTACCTGTGCCGTGAAATAAATATATATGTAATGCCGGCAGCAATATAGTTGATTATTAAGTCACAATTTACTCAGATGAAATAGAAATCTACCCGAAAGGAATTAAAAAGAGAAACTAGAACTTATAAAATCTTACCTGCAGTAACAGTAAGTTTTAAAACTGTTGTAATAATTATCCAAAACATCGCGAAAAATATCAAAACGCGAATTCCGAGATAAAGCTGTAAAATTATTCTGGAGTTGTTATTGACACCTGTAGGTTAATTAACTTTACCTGTTTTACACGGAAGTAGGTAAACCCTTCATTAGATGATGAATAAACTCATCTACATTCCCGACCTTTGACCTATCAGCTATTAACATCACGGGTGATGTCATATTCATTGATTTGATCAATCAATTAAATGCGTTGATAATTAGTCGTCTTCCGATCGTCGGTGATTTTCAACCCACTCAAATTGCTTGTATGACGCGTCTGTCACTGTTACCGATATGCAATAACAAATTATAATAATTTTTTTTTCTGAATTTAGATATATTTTGTGAAGCCAATGATATATTTTGTGAAGCCAATGATATATTTTGTGAAGCCAATGACAAACATGTTTCAAGAAAAAGAAATATACTACCATCGACTACTTTGTTGAACGAAACGTGGCACCATTAAAGTTTATCTCATTTAATGATGGGGAGTCACGCTGACTAAGTGGGTATGACGCGGACTGGCTAGCCTGGGATTGCGTGGTCGATCCCTGCATTGGAGAAAGTTCATCGGGATTTTTCGCGTGGTACAGGACGGAGGGCCTGACAAGGACAGATGTCTAGTCGTTCGGATGGGATGAAAAACCGAGGTCCCGTGTATACATGGGCGTGCACGTAAAAGATCCCTTGGCAGTTGGAATTCGATATGAGAGTAGGCCATAGTGCCGCTGTCTGGGCATTTTTAATGTGGTACATAGATTGTTGGAAATAGCACACATATTCTGGGCGATGGCAGTAATAACAGTAATTAAAAGTCAGTATACTCCGCTAGAAAGGGAATATGGATGTGAAGTAGCATAGACATACCCAAAGTGGGAGGGGGCTAACACAATTTGAGAGGGTTCTACACATTTTCGGGAAGAGACCCGCTACTTTGTGAGGTAGTATATATGTACACTTTCCAGGGAATGGCTGACACCACTCGGAAAGTGGTACAATTGCCGGGATATAGCACATATACATTTGTTAGGAGACACATCACAAACAGTTGTTGGAAAAAGCACAACTTGAGATAGCACACTCGGCCGACGCATCTATCGAGAGATGTAACATATTAGTCGTAAAGTGACACACATTTGTCCGGTGATTGCACACACATTTTTCAGAGGGATTGCACACACTTTTTTTGGGGGGGGGGGGGGGGAGATAGCACACACATTTGTCGGGAGATTGCACAGACATTTTTCGGGAGATAGCACACACATTTGTCAAGAGGTAGCATGTAAATTGTTAGCGATGAATTAGCATACTGATCAGAAGTGAATATTCGTTAGGCCGCTACAATCACTGATAAGGATGACATCAATGCGACTTAACGAGTCTCAAATATTAACTATTTTCCACCGACAAATTAAATTCTAAAACATTTTTTTTATGTATTAGAAAAATAAATAAAGACGTTTGATGTAATTGTAGGTAAAAATTATTTCCTTTTTAGTGTAAATGGGTATTAAAATGACTAAAAGGCAGCATTCTGCCCGAAGCAGTAACGTCTTATATGTAAACAATGCACGCGCCATTGAGCCAATGATTGACGCCGCGTTCTGTGACGTCACGTATTGAAGGCCGTCATCTTTTACAGAGGGAGAGAGAAATGTCGTTTAACGTCCACTCGACACAACTAGGTCATTTCGGGACTAACATGGTTTTAATTTTTATTTCAATAATTCGCTTGCGCATAGGGGTCTTTAGCAGTGGGAGGAAACGGGAGGACCCAGAGAAAACCCACGAGGTTGGACAGGCGACCCTACTCCTTGTCACGTACAACCGGGGATTCGAAACCACGCCAGTCGACTCAATGACAGACTTTATGATACAGCGCGCGCACGCATCTTTTACGGAGATATAAGAAACAGATTGATGAATTAGATTTATATAACTTGGAAGAAACAAAGTCAACAATATTTTATTTTTGCAAAAAGTTTATTTTAGGAATATAATTAATAGATATGATATTACTTTATACAAATTTGTAAAAAAAAACATGGCGCAGAAATACCTAGATATATTATATAATAAAAACACACATAAACAAATCGCTCTATTCACGTTTCACAAGTTGTTATAATCATCACAATATAGTCCTCTAAACACGTCATCAATAGCTATTTGTTTTATAAATACTGGGGCCTGTTTCACGAAATTTTAACTAAAGATAAAATCCAAATTTTAGTAGATACTTCAATTTTGATGGCGAAGCTCTAAAATCAATCTAATATTATCCAATCAAATTCCTAAAATTTGGATTTTATCTTAATTAAAATTTCGTGAAACAAGACCCTGATTTATAGATTCGTCTCCAGTTAGTAGATACAGAGGTTATTCATAGCCGCAGTATTTAGGGTTTAGGGTTAGGGTACGGTTAAGGAAACTTTTTTCTTGGCACAGTTTGTATAAGGAGTGTTTGGTAGCTGCAATGAGTTAGAGTTAGGTAACCAGTTCTTAAAAAGTATTTACGATGTCATTGTAAATCCTAAATACAAGATTTACGATGTAACTGTAATTCATAAATACAGTATTTACGATGTCATTGTAATTCATAAATACAGTATTTACGATATCTTTGTAAATCATATATACAATATAATCCTTATAAGACATATAGAAATAGATTTCACTAAAAATAAAACACACTTATATGGATATACTACTTCTGAATTTATTAACATGCTACGTTTCGATACACATACAGATATAGTTTTCAAGCAAATATTTGCTTGAAAACGATATCTGTATGTGTATCGAAACGTAGCATGTTAATAAATTCAGAAGTAGTATATCCATATAAGTGTGTTTTATTTTTACATATATACAATATTTACGATGTCATTGTAATTCATAAATACAGTATTTACGAGGTAATCGTAATTCATAAATACAATATTTACGATGTTATTGTAATTCATAAATACAGTATTTACGAGGTTATCGTAATTCATAAATATAATATTTACGATGTTATTGTAATTCATAAATACATTATTCTATGAGGTAATCTGTATACGTGAACACTGTGATTATGAATAACCTCTTTCAATTAATATATCACCCATCCAAATCTAATGTGACAAATTGCATAATGTTACACCACTGTGTTGCTTATTCATATTAAAGACATTATACCCAGGTCTGATATACAGCCAGTATTTCACCCTAGGCCTGATATACAGCCAGTATTACACTGTGGGCCTGATATACAACCAGTATTACATTCTAGGCCTGATATAAAACCAGTATTACACTCTGGGCCTGATATACAACCAGTATTACACACTGGGCCCGATATACAACCAGTATTGCACCACAGGCCTGATATACAACCAGTATTGCACCCTGGGCATGATATACAGCCATTATTTCATCTAAGGCCTGATATACAGCCAGTATTACACCCTGGGCCTGATATACAACCATTATTAGACCCTGGGCCCAATATACAACCAGTATTACATTCTTTTCCTGATATACAACCAGTATTACGCCATGGGCCTGATAGTAATACAACTAACATACATGTGACTATTATAAATAAAAAATTATCACGAATCGATACTGAAAAAAAATATAATTCATAAAAAGAAAAAAAAAAGAAAAGTTTTATATACAACATTCACATTTTGATTGATGAAGAACCACAGGGACATTTACCAATATTTTACACAGGGGCATGTAGCAAAATACAATTAAAGAATTTATTGCCTATGGGGGAACATAATATCTATGATTTCATAGTTGAATTAGATTTAACCGAAGGTAGCGAATTGATTCAAATCTATTCATCCATTTTCTGGATAGGACGAAAACTACATCTACAGGTAATCTCAAAACCAGGAATGCATTATCTTTCATCAATAACAGAGCTAACCTGGTGTATGGTTTAACTCAGTGCCTGGTTGACCCAGTACCTGGTTTTATTTGGTACCCTTTTTGACTTGGGACCTGGTTTGGCATGGTGTCTGGATTCACATGGTACCTGGTATGACCCAGGACCGGTTTGACTTGGTACCTGGTTCGACTCAGTACCGAGTTTCACTTGGTACCAAGTTTAACTTGTACCTTTATTTGGCTTGGTTTCCTACTTGTTTTAGGCACAAAATAAGTGACCATAAATCTTGAAAACACAATTACCTCAACTAAATGGTCACCTAAAAATGGTTTCTAAATCTGGACCACTGAGTGATAGTCCCATTGGGCATTGCTTTATGAACAAAAATGTTTGTATAATACGATTAGTTACATGTCCCTGTAGTTAAGATAAATTTCAAACAATGAGTATTTATAAAATAATCTCTATAACAATATGATAATAATTACAAATGTATGATAACAAGATGGTCGAGTGTAATAAATCGTCTAGAAAATCTACAACTGCTTAGCAACAGATGTAATAATAACAAGATGGTCGAGTGTAATAAATCTTCTAGAAAATCTACAACAGATGTACAATAACAAGATACCAAGTAGACTGCACTAATTACAGATGTAATAATAACAAGATGGTGAAGTGTAATAAATCTTCTAGAAAAATGACAACTTCTTATCAACAGATGTAATAATAAAAAAATATCTAGTAGACTGCAATAATTACAGATGTAATAATAACAAGATGGTGAAGTGTAATAAATCTTCTAGAAAAGTGACAACTCCTTAGCAACAGATGTAATAATAACATAATGATTGATTGTAATAAATCTCCTAGAAACATGGCAACGGCTTAGCAACAGATGTACAATAATAAGATGGTCGACTGTAATAAATCTATGACTATCATGTAGACGGAGTCAAGGACAATAATAACATTGGTTTTTACCAAGTTTCACATGATCATATTAGTTATGGTACTTCCAGATTTTTGACAAAAAGATGGTAGAAATTCTGCTGTCTGGGAAAAGAAATTTCCCCTCATAGCACACTTCAGAAAAGTAGGATATAAAACTCCCAGTTAGTGATACCCTGACACTTTTGTCCTATGTGCACTTCATGGGCATGGCACTTAAACTATTTTTTAGGGAATCCAGAATTTTCTAGAGAGATTAAGCGTCCCTATGTTCCATATATATCAAACTTGCCATACTGGGCTAATGAAGAGAGGTATACGCCATACAGTGTGCTATGAGGGAAATTTTACCTGTACAGTGGCGCTAGAGCCTACTCTTATATCGAATTTCAACTGCAAAGGGATCTTTAACGTGCACACCAATGTGTACATGGGACCTCGGTCCTCGTCCTATCCAAACGACCAGACGCTCCATCCTGTACCACTGAAAAGGGGAAATCACGCTGGAAAATCTTGATAAAACTTTCACGGTCAACACCAGAATCATACCCGCGACCTCCAGGCTAGCGAGCCAGGATCTTACTTACTTAGCCACTGTGGCTCCCTCAACCTACAGAAAGGTCTAGAATTATTCATAACCTACAGCACAATCTAGATGAACTGGTATCAGAAGACATGAAGGTTTTGTTTACAACTTATTTTAAGGTGAGCTAGGGTTAGGGTTACTGGCCATCTGAATTATATATATACCGGTACCAAAAGATCTAATTTCAATTCGATTGAATGAAAGACAAATGATATTATTTACATACATGAATAGAAAATACACAAAATAAATACAAATATAATTTAAACATGTATACAAATATCTAAAATCCTAAATTTACATTGTTATTTGATGAGGACTGGACCAGTGGCAATTGTTATGGGAGGTAGCCATCATCATTGTTATTTGATAAGGACTGGACAAGTGGGAATTGTTATGGGCACTAGCCATCATTCTTTGTTGTTTTTAAAAAAAAAAAAAAAAAAAATACAATCTGGATCAATTTGGTTCATTTTTTTACAAATGAACTGAAAATTAGTCCACATTCAACATCTTCTGTATGGATATAAATACCATTAATAATCTTGACTAAAAAAATTTTTTTAAACAATATTTTTTATTCTGGATAACTGAATGGGATTAGGAAACAAGCTTAGCCTATGTAAAACACCTTTTTTGGGGGTGTCATCTTTTTAACTTGATTGAATCCAATCCACGTCTACCGTTGATATTTTTATTTTGTTTTCTTCATTACATGTAAAATATTAATTCAAGTATATTTTAACATGGAGTAAGCATTTTCTGAAAAATGACGTACACAGACATGAAGTAGTTTGATCAACTTTAAAATGTGTAGGAGTTGCCGTTCAAACATGACCTGCTGAATATAGAAACAAGTTTACTAATCTGTGTTAATCAATACACCGCTCCTCCCCACTGTCCTCCTCCTCCAAATAACAAATTAAATTTATGCTTAAATAAAACCACAACCAGAACTATACATGTAAATAAGATATTCATATAGAAACATAGTTTATGTTCATATAGAAACATAGTTTATGTTCATATAGAACATAGTTTATGTTCATATAGAACATAGTTTATGTTCATATAGAAACAGTTTATGTTCATATAGAACATAGTTTATGTTCATAAAGAACATAGTTTATGTTCATATAGAACATAGTTATGTTCATATAGAAACATAGTTTATATTCATATAGAAACATAGTTTATGTTCATATAGAAACAGTTTATGTTCATATAGAAACATAGTTTATAAGAAATAATATATTGCTATAAAAAACACATTTAATTTAAAAATAACCTTAATATTTGCATAATGTACAGGTTTTTTTTGGTTTTTGTTGAAACATGCGAGATAATTAATCAATCTCTTGAGAATCAAGATATATATATCCTTATTTAGTTACAACAGGTGTCGTAATTTCTGAATGTGAGGAAGAGTTGAGAATAATGATACTCCGCGACACAAATCATCAAATTATTATCAACTCTTCCTAGTTTAAAGATACATTATGTAAGATTTAGATAAAGAGCTGACCATTCTTGCTATAATAGTTCAAAAATAGATAAAGCAAAATTAATATATTGAATATTTCATTCAAATTACTTTAATCTGAGCGAAGTTATCACTGTTTGGTGTTGAGGCTTTGTATGACTGAAGCGTTCCAATCTACTTAAAATAGGTGGCCATCTGATAACCTAGATAGTTGATTATAGGCAGATGTAGCTCTTACATAATGTATCTTTAACACAAGGTACAATTTTATGGATACACATCCATAAACCCAGTAATTGTGTATCCATAAAATTGTACTTTGTGCTTAAGTAACAAGTTTTTCTATTAATCTTAATCTAAAAAAATAATGAGAAAAATATATTTTGAATTTTCAGATATCCTTTGTATTTTTGTATAAACATACTATGTGGTAATTAATTAAGTAACATTCATTCTTTAAAAAAATGTTTAGGGTTTACAAATTAACGATTCCTGTATAATATTATTACCGGTAAACAATATTTTACGGATAATTAAGGATGCAATCTTCAATATTCAAATATTTTAAGTACTAAACAACAAAACAGTAGGAGGTTGAAATCTCAAATCAAAAAAAATAAACAATGATATTTAATACCATATTTATTTTATAACAAATTATGCCATATTCATCATTTCCTTTATAAGGGAAAAAATAAATATTAGTCATATTCCTATAGTTGTGAAGATTGATGAAATGACACCAAAATTATTGCTATTTTGTTCGATAGATATTGACAGATCTGTTAAACTCTGGGAGATAAGATAAAGAGCTGGCAGTTCTCACTATAATAGTTAAAAACTAGATAATGTAAAGGCAATTTGCTGAAAATTTCAGTCTAATTGATCTACTATGAACCGAGAATTAAGCGATTGAAATTTTGGCTTAGCCTCAATCATCTGTTTGATAAAAAACATAGTCTCGATCATCCATTTCATGATTAAATTATGAATGGAAGTTGTGCAGCAAATCGGATCATAATCCAGTAAATATAGCAGGCTAGCGATGTCATCTAGAGTTGATTATGATCTGGATAAATTAATTAATGTCTAATTAATAATTTAGATAACATTTCAGGCCTAAAGAAAGACGTGCGATTGACAGATTTAGCTCTTGCAAAATGTATCTTTAATTCTGATATTCATTTAATGACCATTTCTATTTATGGTAATCTTTAGCAATATTTTGATACCATCACAAAATTATTGTGCTCATGAAAGAAATTAATGCAGTAATTGTGAATGACCGGTGGACGGCAATAATTTTATGATATTTAAAATCCAACCTCTCTCCAATATTTTATCCATTTTAAGAAAGATTTACAATGAGGTTTTGGCACAATATATTCCGCAGTTATTCATTATTTCATTGCCACTTATAGACATCACAATCGGATTAGAATACAGATCTATATTCCGTTTCATATTTTTATATTTTCGATGGCCAGTTGGACTGGGAGGTCGTGTCAGGGGCAATACGAGTGGCTTTTGACCCTATGACATCAGACATTGATTAATCAATCAATCAGCGTTGACGTTTCTAGTGGTTTACACACAGTTCCATGTATCGCACACCAAAAACTCGCTGCAATAGACCATTATATAACAACTCTACCAGATCCTAGTGTTGTAAAGACAAGTAAAACGAAATTTTGAACTATAAAAAACGAAACGAAATAGGATCTTTGTTTTAATCTGATTGTAGACAACAGGGAAATAATATATGACTGTATGATTGGCCCTTGTATAAAACCGCTACAATAATAGATAGCTGTATGATTGGCCCTTGTATAAAACCACTACAATAGATTGCCACTTCTAGACAACAGTTATAGTAACAGTAATAGGTTGCTATACGATTTCCACTTGTAGCCAACAGCTATAGTAACAGTAATAGGCTGCTTTATGTGACCCGCCTGCTGATTAGGGTTTACATCAAGTAACCAATGGAGACTACGTAAATCCTAGTTTAGCTAATCCAATCTGACGTCGTAATCGGGCTATCTCATAAAACGCATCTTTATCTGTTAAATAGAAAGAGAGAAAAACGATTTTCAACAGACAGTCAACACAAACCTGCCTCTGAGTTCACTAAGCATTCTCAGACTTGAGTTAAGAATTTACTGAAAATTCTCAGACTTGAGTTAAGAATTTACTGAAAATTCTCAGACTTGAGTTAAGAATTTACTGAAAATTCTCAGACTTGAGTTAAGAATTTACTGAAAATTATTTGCCTTATTTTAACTAAAATATAGCCCTTTATAAAACTTTTGTTGTTTTCATGTATCAAATATATCAATAAGAAACTATGAGCCAAGTTTTGTGTTTCTGGATCAAAGATATTTTTCATAAACAGTGATTGAAAGTTGAGTAAATTCTTAACATATGTCTAACAATGCTAGGTCTAGGTCTTTCTGGGACTAACATATGGTACATCTTTATACCAATATTTTCGCTGTGTTTGTAGGGGTCTTTTAGCTGTGGAAGGGAACTAGAGAAGAGGTTCGACAACTGACCCATCTCCTTGTGATGCTGGGATCAAACTCACAACACTTCTATAGATGGCCGACCTTTTGATGTTCAGCACACACATATTTTCATCTCCCTAGGTCCCAGGTCATTTTGAGACTAACATGGTTCAATTTTATTTCAATAATTGCCTTGCATGTAGGAGTCTTTCGCACTGGGAGGAAACCGGAGGACCTGGAGAAAACCCATGAGGTTGGCCAGGCGACCATAATTGTCATGTACAACTGGAAAATCAAAACCCTGCCAGTTGACTCAATTGACAAACCTTATGATACAACACGCACGCACTAACCATTTGGCCATCAAACCCCTGTCCGTCTCTTTGATACAAGAAACCCTTTCAATTATCTTCTATATATACATTTATAAACATACAAGCAACCAAGCTGACACAGGACTGGTAGAGATGTAAAACAGAATTAGTATCACGCAAAGCCAGAAGTTGAAATTTCAGCCCAAGTGTAGCCCAAGCCTGAACAAACCAACATGTACACCCCCCCCCCCCCCAGTTTAAGCTGTCCTTAAACCCTAAATTTCATCCTCAAGACAGCTCTAGTGAAGCCGACAACCCCAAAGAAAATCCTATATAAATACACAAACCTTCACTCTTCACTAGACCTTGTTGTATATACCTTATATAGGTATAAAAATCACAAACAGCTGCTATCTGAAATTACAGATATAATAATAACATCAGTATTTGTATAGCGCATAATCACAGTTTCCACAGTATCGAATGCGCTTTGAGTTCAATAGATTTGTTCTTGATGTCAATATCACAAAGGACCTTCAAAAAGGAAAGTTTTCAGTTTTTTTTTTTTCAAAAACAGATAGAGATGATTCTAGACATGTGTGATGGAGAGCGAGAGAGAGAGAAATTGGGTTTAACGTCCACTCAACACAAACTAGGTCATTTCGGGACTAACATATGGTTTAATTTTATTTCAATAATTCACTTGCGCGTAGGGGTCTTTAGCAGTGGAAGGAAACCGGAGGACCGGGAGAAAACACACGAAGTTGGACAGGCGACCCTACTCCTTGTCACGTACAACCGGAGATTCGAAACCATGCCAGTTGACTCAAAGACAGGCCTTATGATACAGCGCGCACGTGCTTACCATTCGGCCATCCAAACCTCCTATATGTGTGGTGGAAGCTGATTCCAAAGAAACAGCGCTGAGTATGAAAATGCACGTTTACAAGTCTTAAGTGTTACGCAAGGGATCTTTAATAAGTGTTTATCAAATGAACGTAAACTTCAGCTTGTAGTATAAGGTATTATCATATCTTGGATGTGATTGCGATTTTAGAACTTTAAAAGTTAATAAAAAAATCTTGAAATTATTTCGCTGTTTAACGGGTAGCCCACGTAGTAATGATAATCTGGCTGATATCAGATGATATATAAACATAAATATATATTTAATTGTCAGAGGTTAGTCGCAGCATTAACTGAGACAAGTGACACCGTTTCCCATGACTGCTGAATTGTTTCCCCGACAACTTTTGAGTTGTTCCCCAAGAATTTTGAATTGTTCCCAACATTTGTTGAATTGTTCCCAACATTTGTTGAATTGTTCCCTACATTTGTTGAATTGTTCCCCACATTTGTGTAACTGGGATACAGAAATAAACCTATTAACTCACCCTATTTCTACATAACTGAGAAATTGAATGCCATTCTTGATCATCATCTAATCTTATCTTATAATTACATAATTTGTTGGATTCTGTTAAAGAACATTTCCTGAAAATATCAGAAATAAATATACAATTATTAATTCTACAAGGAGATAAGTTTTGACACTATCATATTAGTTGTCTTGTTTGAAAACTAACACAATAAAGCGAGAGAGAGAGAGAGAGAGAGAGATGGGGTTTAGAGCAGGGCTTCCACTTCAAATTTTCACTGTCGGTCATTTTTGATAACGCACGAAAAACTTTTCAAAGTAAATTTATATTTCATGTTTTTTATTCATGGTAGGGTATTGTGAATTCACGTGTCTATACTACTTTGTCACCATGGGGTGCACAAAAAAAATATATTTGACTTCAAAATGAAATATTAGTAAGGATCATGATAATTATTTAATAATTAAATATTCCGTTTTGGCTACTTAAATAACGAAATAGTTGAACTGGCCGGAGAAAAACCATTTCAGTAGCTCACACGTAATTAACACGTGCTCTATAGAAAACACACTGACCTGGATAATTTTGAGTTGTAATACAATAACTTTGAAATGAAGATAAATATATAATTATCCATGGCATATATCTCACATTTGTTTGGTTTTAGACCATCTCTTACGGAATTACGGGCCGCAGAATTGTGACGTAAATCCTAATAATTTATAACTAAATGACTAACGGATAACTAACTTCACGGCTAGAGACACTAGCGCCCCCTAGAATATGGTCGTGTATAAGAGTAACCGTACACATACACAACATTTCTTCTACACGTGGAATTATCAATATTGCTGCACAATAGAACTGGAATACGTATTTTTCTTAATTTTTCGGTAAGCAAGTTAACTAATCTCTAGATTTTATTTCAACAATTTCCACAAGGCCGTAATACTGCTATAAACATTTTATTTTTAAATGCATTTTTCTTCCAACACGTACATTGTTGAGGATTTACGTAATATCTATGCTGTTTTTATTTGATATGACAGTTGGTTGGATTCGAAGAGCAATACTTCATATAAATTGCCCTTTTTCGAAGATCATAATAAATCGTTTACATTGTGCTTAACCGTAATAGCGGTAAACGGCTTTGTTGTTGAAAATTCTTATGACACGTGGACAATACGTGAATGATTAACAATGGGCCGCTTCACGCCATTGATTAGATTCCCACTTATCAATTAACATTTATTGCTCTACTACCAGACATTCATCATTAATTATCAACACAACACTCAGTATAATCTGTTGACGACTATATATACAACTCTATAACACCAATCACGAGATTGGCTTCTAGACGACGTGCATTCTTGTATAGTTACACAGTAAAGGTCGATCGTAGTCATGTTTGAAATTTTTTTTTAAAAAAAAAAAATACCCTCTTTCCGGCGTGCAAAATGACCGTTAGGTCAGATCTAGGAACGGTCATTTTCATAGCCGTAGGTCTCGACCGGCATATACGGCCGACGTGGAACCCATGGTTTAAAGTCCATGCGAAACAAACTAGGTCATTTCGGGACTAACATGTGATTTAATTTTATTTCAATAATTTGCACATGAGGTTGGACAGGTGACCCTACTCCTTGTCACGTACAACTGGGGTATCGAAACAAACCCAGACAAAGTTGGCTTGCTAACCTGGAGGTCCCATGTTTGATCCTTGTATTGGCGGAGAAAGTTCACCAGGATTTTCCTGGCATGGTTTGCTATTATCAGTGGTTTAGGGCAAAGGGTATGGCAAGGGACAATGCATAGTTGCTTAAATTGTATGTAAAAAAAGGGCTTGTGTACACATTAGCATACAGGTAAAAGAACCCTGTAAAAGAACCTTCATAGAGAGACAAATGGGGTTTAATGTAAACTCGACACAAAGTAGGTCATTACGGGACTAACATATGGTTCTATTTCAATAATTTAGCAGTGGGAGGAAACCCTCGGACCCAGAGAAAACCCAACCTACTCCTTGTCACGTACAAACGGGGAATCGAAACCAACGCCAGTTGACTCAATGACAGACCTTCTGATACAACGCGCACACACTAACCATTCAGCCCATCCAATCCCCCATTTCCCCACATTAAATGGTGTATGCCCGTCTCAAACACCATTTGACACACATTTGACACACAGACAATTGTAAGACATTCTGTTTAAAAACATTACCTCGGATATGAGTTATCTCCTGGAATCGGTTCTATAGTTAAACAGTTACCCTCTACACACTCCTGTAATCTTGTAGCTAACTGTAAACAGATAAAATATATCATTTATTGGTCAGACTATAGGGTATTAGTTTACCTGGGGAGGGAGGGAGGGAGAGAGAGAGGGGGGGGGGGGGGAGAGCATATCATTTACTGGTCAGTAGGCTACCTGGGGAGGGAGAGATAAAACACTTCACTTACTGAAGACTTTGTATTCGCTAGGCTCTCAAGATGGGTCAGTACCCAATCGCGAATTTAAAGCTGAAATATGCGGGGCATTATGTAAAGGGCTTGATAAGATGTAAAGAGTTCAAGCAAGATCAAATCTTCTACTGAAGATGGTGTTTAACGTTCACTCGACACATTTTCGGGCTAACATATTGTTTAATTTTATTTCAGTAATTTCCTTGAACATAAGGAAAGAGAGAGAAATGGGGTTTAATGTCCACTCAACACAAACTAGGTCATTTTGGGACAAACCTATAGTTAAATTTTATTTCAATAATACGCTTGTGCGTACTTGTCTTTAGTAGTGGGAGGAAACCAGAGGAACCCGGAGAAAACCAATGATGTTGGACGGGCGACCCTACTCCTTGTCACGTACAACCGGGGAATCCTTGCACGTAGGGTCTTAAGCAGTGGTGAAAAAACAGAGGACCCAAAGAAAAGACATGCAGTTTGACTGGTGACCCTGCTCTTTGTCATGTTATCTGGTCATAATAAATTACTAGTATCATAATTAACAAAAGATCATACACGGCTGAATCTATTTGTTAAGGCCAGCTCAATTTTTGTCAAGGTCGTTGAGATGTAAATAAGGTAAGGTTTTCGTCGTTTACTCGCGTCACTAGAGTCGACTCCATTGCCGAGTTTACCCGGGTGAAACATCCCGAACGGTCCGAGTAGTCACATGACATCAAAACAGTTACGACGTCAGTATGTGATCGAGAGACAGGCTTTTTTGCGTATAGGACGCCATTTTGTCACGTGACAAACCCTTTTACTCTCCGCTCAACGGGGAGTAAACGGGTTAGTCACGTGATGCGACTAAAGTCAGTCATGTGACCAACTCGATTCAAAACGCGAACAGTCTGGTGTCGACTCGAGTGACTCGAGTGAACAACGAAAACCTTACCTAAGGTTAGGGAACATGATTGTTGGTGAGACTGCAGGTTAGGGTTAGGGTAAGCATTGGGGCTAGCTCCAGGGTTAGGGTTGGGATTAGCGCTAGCCCTGTTAACATCTCGTGATCTATGATGAAAATTGAGCTGGCCTTATCATTTAGCACTAACCAACAAACACAATGAAACTAATATGAGACACAAGTTCAGATCAATGACAGTATTACAAGAGTAGTCTCCCTTACAAACATAATGGGAGGAAATCAAATCAGAAGTGTGGAATGAATGAGTGTATATAATAGACTATAATAATGTACAGATAATCTATTGGTTTTCTGTGCTCATGCCACAGACTGGATGCCGTGTTTTCCATTATAAATACACGTTATTGACAAGACTTACTTTTCTATTCTGGAAGTTGAGACAGGGTTTAATATCCTCATTAAATACACGACAGAAGAATGGGGTCGAGTGATTCATTTCTGGTTTCAATCTCCAGTTCTGGAATTCTTCCAAACAAACTGTATCAATCTGTAATGATAGTAAATACAATTATTGATCTCGTATTAAAGATGTAAGATTTAAATAAAGGGCTGACAGTTCTCGTATTAAAGATGTAACATGTAAATAAAGGGCTGACAGTTCTCGTATTAAAGATGTAACATGTAAATAAAGGGCTGACAGTTCTCGTATTAAAGATGTAACATGTAAATAAAGGGCTGACAGTTCTCGTATTAAAGATGTAACATGTAAATAAAGGGCTGACAGTTCTCGTATTAAAGATGTAACATGTAAATAAAGGGCTGACAGTTCTCGTATTAAAGATGTAACATGTAAATAAAGGGCTGACAGTTCTCGCTATAATAGTTCAAATAGTTCATTGATTCCGTATTAAAGATGTATTATGTAGGATTTAAATAAAGAGTTGACATTTCTCGCTATAATAGTTCAAAAATAGATAATGAAAATGGAATATCATTGATTCCGTATTAAAGATGTATTATGTAGGATTTAGATAAATAGCTGACATTTCTTGCTATAACTGTAACAGTTCAAAAAATATATAATGAAAAGGGAATATGTTGAAAATTCCAGTCAAATTACTTCATTCTGAATATGTTATAGCCATTTGAAGAAACATTTAGTCTTGATTGTCATTGCTACCATTGTTACAATAATAAATAAAGTCTTGATTATCCACTGTTTTAATTAAATCATTAACTGTCAATTTAAATTAAATCTGTTGAAAATCAAAACCATCCGAAGCTGAATCAATGTATCACGTTTCTTTGTTATGTTTAGTTTTGTCACTTCATTAAGTAATCTTTCACTCTTAATTATCCACGTCAAACATTATCGATAGTGGCCGAGAAAGTTCATCCAGATTTTCCGGCGTGGTTCTCCCTTGTCAGTGATGCAGGACGGAGGGGCTGACAAGGAAAGCTGTCTAGTCGTTCGGATGGGACGAAAAACCGAGGTCCCGTGTACACATTGGCGTGCACGTAAAAGATCCCTTGGCAGTTGGAATTCGATATAAGAGTAGGCCGTAGTGCCGCTGTCCGGGCAAAATTTCCCTCATAGCACACTGTATGGCGTATGCCCGTCTTCATTAGCCCAGGTTAGGAGCAGAAAAGTAGGACGTTAAACTCCATTTCATTTCATTTCATTTCATTATCGATAGGTACACAAACACCATTAAATTGTTTTGGTCCTTATTTTGATCCACATCAATATCGTGATATAAAACAGTTCTATTTCTTCAACATCGGCAGGACTAAAAATATCAATTATTCATTTATCCTGTTGTTTTCTTGGTAAATATTGACCTGGTTATGAATCGTGATACGAATTGTATCGCATCATCTGAATCGTAATAAGTATCGTATTGTGACATACCTCTTTACATTTGATTTTAGCTTGTTCTTGTTGAGCCTCGGCAATCTGTCGTGATTCTTTAGTAAATTCATGATGACTTGTTGATCGTCGATGTGTCTTCCAGAATGGTTTTATACTAATACTCTTCTCTTTCTTCTGTACGTCTATTTGTGGGTGTAGATGTTTATTTGGGGAGTTGGGCGTTGATGTTAGCACCAACTGTTTTAACGCTACTACCTCCGCTTGTAATATTTCAATCTACAAGAAAAAAAAAATCATGCACATTTTTTTTATTTATATAAGCAATATTTTTATTCAGATTTTTATCTGAATAGGGATTGGGGAACAGGTATAGCCTATATTAAACCCCTCTCCCTAATAAATGCAAATTTATTTCAACCATTTTGTAATAAAACCGGGCAATATTAACATAAAAGATTTGCAAGACCTGAATACATCTTTATAATCTATTTCAATCATATTTCAATCAATCTGATTAAAAACACAGATCCTATTTCGTTTTAGTTGTCTTTACTACACTAGGATCTGGAAAAGTTTTTATATAACCCGCGTTATGGATTATGTGAGGGATCAGCCAATGAAACAGTATGTTGCAGCGAGTTCTTGGCGTGCAATGCACGGAACTGTGGATATCCTACTAGAAACATAACGTCCACTCGACATAAACTAGGTCATTTCAAGACTAACATATGGTTCAATTTTATTTCAACAATTCGCTTGCACGCAGGGGTCTTTAGCAGTGGGAGGAAACTGGAGGACTCAATGAGAGCCCTAATGATAAAACGTGCACCCTCTAACCATTCAGCCACCACCCTCTGCAGTCTTGGTATTTATTATGAACCTATCATAAACCTACAAACTATGATATATAATCTACTAACTTTTTGATTTGCTTCTTCTAGAAGTTTTTCTGTATGTATACGTTTTATATTGGCATCTTGTACCATCTTATTCGCTTCCTGAAATAAAAACATCATAGATTAACAAACGCATACATATAACTATAATAAATATGATCGGGCGAAAAACGATCCCTTGGCAGCTGGAATTCAATATAAAAGTAGGCTGTACCGCCACTTTCTGATCAAAATTTCCTTCATAGCATAATGTTTGGCATATGCCTGTTTTCATTATCCCAGTCGGAGCAGAACTGTCGGACCCATTTCATTTCACCTATTAATATCGGTGGAGTTAACTCTTAAAGGTAGCAGTTTTCACAAGTTTTTGAATTGAACATCACAAACTTAAAGCATACATTATGCAAGAGCTAAATCTGCCTAATTAGACATTTATTAACATGAAAAGACCTGAATCAACTCTCGATGACATCTTATGTGTTCGATTTACACTGCTGCTCAACACTCATTGATGATTAAATCCAAAAATGGACAATCAAGACTACATGTATGTTTTTTATCATACCGATTTTAGTAATGATGATCGAAGCTACGCCTAAAATTCAAAAGCTAAAATCTAGGTCAAGAGTGGATAAATTTGACTGAAATTTCAGCAAATAGCCTTTACATTATCTTTACATTAATACCTCAAATAAACTGGCAGTTAAATCTTCTACTTCCTGTTCCATCTGATAGCGAACTTTAGATAATTTCTCACATTCTTCGTCTTTTAATTTCAATTCCTGATAAAATAAAAATATTCAAAAATCAATAAAAAAACAAATTTCCCCAACAAGATTTCTATTTGTTGATTTTTATTATCGCCACTTGTCAGAGGTGCAGGAAGGAGGGGCTGATATGGAAAGATTTCTAGTCTTTTGAATGGGACAAAAAAACAAGGTCCCATACATGTACACACATTGGCATGTAGGCAAAGGAATCCTCAAGAGTTGGAATTCGACATAAGAGTAGGCCGTAGCAAACAGTCAAGGTAAATTTCTCTCACAGCCAAATATAGCCCAGTCGGAGCAGATTAGTAGGACGTTAAGCCCTATTTCATTTCATTAATTTTCCATCTGTGAAGGCAGTATATATACATTGTACATATTTCTGTATATTATAAGTATATTACATATATATGTACTGTACATAGTTGAAATTTATCCAGTGAACCTGAAGTGTCAAATTTAAAAAAGGATTTCATTATTTAATATACATGTATGTATTTCTAAACAGGATATAACTTTGACAACTTGATGCATATAAAAAATATAATAAAGGTTTAGATAGGGCTGTTTCACACGGCCTAAGGAGACCTAGTTTGGGTGGTTACCGACAAGAGTAAAACAGTAGAAATAGTGTTATATAAGGAGAGAGAGAGAGAGAGAGAGAGAGAGAGAGAGAGTTTAATGTCCACTCGACACAAACTACATCATTTCGGGACTAACAAATGGTTCAATTTTAGTTCAATAACAAACTTGCGCATGGGGGTCTTTAGTAGTGGGAAGAAACCAGAGGACCAGGAGATAACCCATGAGGTTGGACAGACGACCCTACTCCTTGTCAATTAGAAGCGGGGAATCGAAATCACACAACTTGACTCAATGATCTAACGTGCCGAGTTAACCATTCGCCCCCCCCCCCCCATCTCTTAGTTGAGGAAATTGTATTTCCTTGTCAAATATCTATATAACTCTAAACATGTCTAATCTTTGTCTAGTGTAAAACATATTATATAATCATCATATTACAGCTTACTGTATCTGACAAACTCCCACATTTTCTCAAAGAAATATGTGTAAACTCCAGTTCAAAGGTCATGACAAGATACAGGTCAATAGGTTAAAAGGTCACAACAAGTGGCTGGTTTTACTCACCTTTTGAGCATTAGTTAATTCACGTTCTAATCGTGTAAAGGCCTGGGTTTTTGCTTCAGCCATTGTGACACTTTTACGTCTGTTAGGTACGCCATCAGAGTAGGAGTGACGAAATGGACGACGCTTTGTTGCTTCACCTAAATCAAGACCAACTTGATCATGTTCTTCATCACTGAAAATAGCAATTGTTTGAGAATCATATTTCTGTATTCAAATCCAGTAAATATAGCATCAACAATGGCATCAAGCTAGAGTTGATTATGGTCTGGATATGTAAATTTATGTCTAATTAATAATTTAGATAACATTTCTGGCCTATAGAAAGACATGTACTAGGCAGATTTAGGTCTTGCATAATGTATGTTTAATTAATAGAGAGAGAGAAAAATGGGGTTTAACGTCCACTCGACACAAACTAGGTCATTTCGGGACTAACATATGGTTTAATTTTATTTCAATAATTCGCTTGCGCGTAGGGGTCTTTAGCAGTGGGAGTAAACCCACGTGGTCGGACAGGCGACCCTACTCCTTGTCACGTACAACCGGGGATTCGAAACCATGCCAGTTGACTCAATGACAGGCTTTATGATACAGCGCGCACGTGCTAACCATTCGGCCATCCAACCCCCCCGTTTAATTAATAGTATTAATATGTACAATCTGATTAAAATACAGATCTATATTTTATTTTGTTTATTTTATACATTTGAAGGCCTCTACTACATGAAGATCTGACTGGTTGTAATGGAAGGTCGAGTCAGAGGTCATATGAGCAACTTTTGATCCTATGACGTCAGACATTTGATTAACCAATCAGCGTTGATATTTCTAGTGGGTAATCCACAGTTCTGTGTACCTCACACCAAAAACTTGCCGTTACAGACTGTTTCATTGGCTAATCCCTCACCCACCACTCCTTTGCCTATGTATTACATGTATGTATATATCAATAATTTGTTTTTAACACTTACTGTCCAGACACATTAAACATAAAACTACCATTAGAAACCAAATCTGGTAGTCTTGATGAACCAGCTTCTTGTCCATTACTCATTACTTCTGGCGGGGTTGAATAGACAGACTCGTCCAGACTACCACGGAAAGCTGGATGAGCAATACTTCGGCCGATGGAGGCTATGGCTGAATTGACATGTTGTGGTGTTGATACCATGGGCGGATTAAAGTTTTCGTAATTTCTGTTTGAAGTGGCGATGGTTGGAGCCACGTTTTGTGAATTTAATGAGAGCGATTGAGTCTGACTGATCACGGGTGGCGATAATGGTTGTAGACTAGAATTAGTTGTAGGACTTCTTGGGTCTGGGATCATATCGGGTCTGGACAAGAGGGGAACTTGGTTAACATTCGATGTAATATTTGACACGGGACCAGTCGGAGAACTGGTGCTGATTACTGAGACATTTGGCAGGTTTTGATGAAGTACTTTTCTTGTTGGGGTCCCTGGTTGACTGTTGGAACCAGAGTTGGACCGAGACAGAGAGACTGAACTGTGGGAGGATCCTGATGATGATACCGAACTTCCAGATGATGGTCGTCGTTCTGATGGATGCTTTCCTGATGCTTGTGGTGAGGATGGACCAGCACGGATCTGACGTGCTGATAATGGGGATTCACTAACTTTAATTGGAGGTGACTTACAACCAGAATGTTGAGGACTGCCATTTGATTTTACAACTGGTGATGTTGGGGACGATCTCGAGTTGACTGTATTATCAGGACCTTGTCTCACCCACACTGGTTCTGTCTCACTCGACATTGTGTTTCAACTAACTGACCTGAAATCATAAATAAAATAACTTTAAAACAAATGAAAATGAAATTAGGCTTAACGCCCTACTGTTCTGTACCAACTCGGCTAATGAAGACAGAGAGAGATAGAGCAATGGGGTTTAATGCCCACTCGACACAAACTAGGTCATTTCGGGACTAACATATGGTTTAATTTTATTTATATAATTCGCTTGCGCGTAGGGGTCTTTAGCAGTGGGAGGAAACCGGAGGACCCGGAGAAAAGCCACGAGGTTGGAAAGGCGACCCTACTCCTTGTCACGTATAACTGCAATCTGAACGACAGACTCACCCTACCTGCAGAGAAGTGACTCTGACACAGTGAATAGCCATGATATCCATATGACGTTATCTAAACGTCACAGGTCATTCGAGGTCACATCAACAAACAAATGTAAACACGATCATTATGATCATTATCAACATTACAAGACACAATGTTACATTGTAAACAATAGCCTTCTTGCAGCCTTTAGGACTGTATAATCCGTACAGAACGTCTTATCACTTCTTCCAATGATTTTTCACAAAAATATCATCATCTACAACTCTAGATTTGACGTCGTTATATTGGCACTATTTTGTGCTTCGGTCGTGTCTATTTCAGATATACACAATCAATTCTGTTAATGTTTTTAGCGTGGGGGGTGACTAAAAGTTAATTCACACAGTGAATAGCCATGATATCCATATGACGTTATCTAAACGTCACAGGTTATTCGAGGTCACATCAACAAACAAATGTGAACACCATCATTATGATCATTATCAACATTACAAGACAAAATGTTACATTGTAAACAATAGCCTTCTTGCAGCCTTTAGGACTGTATAATCCGTACAGAAAGTCTTATCGCTTCTTCCAATGATTTTTCACAAAAATATCATCATCTACAACTCTAGATTTGACGTCGTTATATTGGCACTAATTTTGTGCTTCGGTCGTGTCTATTTCAGATATACACAATCAATTCTGTTAATGTTTTTAGCGTGGGGGGTGACTAAAAGTTAATTTATTTCAGTTCTAAACAAAAATTTAAAACATAACGCAATTTTAAAAAATAGCCAAATTCTGGCTGGGATTACTGAGCAAAATGGCCATTCACTGTATACGTGCGAAAAAAAAAGCCAGCTACCATTTAATTTTCGTACGTTAGTTACGTACGGTATAACTGGGGAATCGAAACCCTGCCAGTTAACCCAATGACAGACCGTATGATACAGCACACGCATGCTAACCATTTGGCCATCCAACCCCCCTTCCCGGTGAATGAGCAAACGTCTTACTCAGTGAACCACGATAACTCCACTTTAAAACAATATAACTAAATTATCTTATACAGATGATGTGTCAAATCTGTAACTTGAATGTTTTCAGTCAGTTATAGGGTCATGTTTCACAAACCACTGTGAAAAAAACTTGGTAGTTTTAAATGAAATGAAATGAAATGGGATTTAACGTCCTACTGTTCTGCTCCTAACCTGGGCTAATGAAGACGGGCATACGCCATACAGTGTGCTATGAGGGAAATTTTGCCCGGACAGCGGCACTACGGCCTACTCTTATATCGAATTCCAACTGCCAAGGGATCTTTTACGTGCACGCCAATGTGTAAACGGGGCCTCGGTTTTTCGTCCCATCCGAACGACTAGACAGCTTTCCTTGTCAGCCCCTCCGTCCTGCATCACTGACAAGGGAGAACCACGCCGGAAAATCTGGATGAACTTTCTCGGCCAATGCAGGGATCGAACACCCGACCTCCATTGGTAGTTTTAATATGAACAAGAGTAGGCAGAATTAGTGTAAAATTAGGAGCATATATTATAATATTCCTATTTATAAATATGTTTTTTTTTTACTTTGAATTTATTATATCAAAAATATGTTCCCTCACAGTTAGCAGCGTCATCTTCAGGTATTTCAACCTGTCCAGCCTCTGCTAAATGGAGTTTAACGTCCACTCGAAACAAATTAGGTCAATTTTATTTCAATAAATTGCTTGTGCGTAGGGGTCTTTAGCAGTTGGAAGAAAAAAAAAGACCCGGAGAAAACCCACGAGGTTGGACAGGCGACCCTACTCCTTGCCACATGCAACCGAGGGAATGAAAACCATACCAGTTGACTCAATGACAGACCTTATGATAACCATTCGGCTACCAACCCCCTCCTGTTATTCTCCTAAGATTGAAAACAAATTAATTGTGCTGTAAATATACACATACCTAACCATTCGGCCATCCAAGTCCCTAATTATTAAGAGTAAAAGATGACCTGAGATAGGCTTTATCATTGGTAATTATCAATCAACTAATCATTAATCCTATATTCTGGATTATCAACTGGTTAATTAATTCATAATAATTGTTTGACACTCAATGTGATGATCAATCTAGGATAAATATGGTAAGAATTCTAAGATTTTTTTCTCTGCAACTTATAAAGAATCACAAGTATACCCAAATTATTGCCAAAATCAAATTTTATTGCCACTTTCATTTTTTTATCGCAAATTGCAACTTTGTCGACCGACAGTGAGAGCCCTGTCGCCCCCCCTTCCCACTAAAATTATTTCAGACATTTCTTTTGAAAAATACAAATAAAATCAATCAATCAATAAGCTCACAATAAATAAAATAATGAAGATATCCAATCTGTTCATCAGGCCGAAGGCTGTGTGCTAGTCCAAGTCGATAGTGATGGCTTGTTGTTAGCGTGTGTTAAAGTGTATAATTGTATTTTTTTATATTTACCGGTATATTGATAATATTATAATGTTATCATGTTTTATCGTATTACAGGGTGTGGTATATAGTTTATATCCTGCCTCTACCATGGTTCATGTATATAAGTAGATATAACCTACATATAATCACATAAACCATGATAACATTTATAAATTCCAATCAAAAATAAACCCTTTATTACAGTCTGTTCCTTATAAATGAAATGACAATAGGATTAAAATACAGATCTATATTTTGTTCATTTTTTATACTTTCAATGGCCTTTACTACATGAAGATCTGACTGGTTGTAGTGGAGGATCACATCAGCGGTCGTACAAACGGCTTTTGACCCTATGACGTCACACAATTGATTAACAAATCAGCACTGATGTTTCATGTGGAATCCCCACAGTTTCGTGCACCATATGCCAAGAACTCACTACAACAGATCGTTTGATTAGCTAATCCCTCATATCAACCAGAACGTGGGATATGTAACCACTCTTCCAGATCCTAGTGTAGGAAAGACACGTTGATCTATAAAAAACAAAACGAAATAGGATCTGTGTTTTAATCAGATTGGACTGAGAAGAACCTTCCAGATATTTCACGGAAAGCATGCCACACCATCCGACTGGGATGTACACATGGATTTGCCACATGAAGGACGCCTTGGAAGTTAGAAATTAGAAACTTGTAGTGGAAATGCTGCTATCTAGGCAACTTATTTCTACCATACATGAACATTGAACTATAGCCGTAGTAGCATTACCAAGTACCATGTGTTTTTCTCAAAATAAGCAAAGGATTGTCTTGGCTGATTATTAAACCACCTTCCATAACTCAAAACAGACCAGGAACTATTCTCTAAATCCAGACTTGGTAGATTAGGTCCTCGTATAAATGATATTTATATAGCACATTCTTTAAGTTAAAAAAACCTGCTCGAAGCACATTTATATTGCTCTTAATTGTAATACTTAAACAGTCAAGATTATAAGTGACACTTGAAAACAGATAATGATGAAGAAAGTCAAACATGCTCAGGAAAAGAAATGAAATGAAATGGGGTTTAACGTCCTACTGTTCTGCTCCTATACTGGGCTAATGAAGACGGGCATTCGCCATATAGTGTGCTATGAGAGAAACTTTGCCCAGGCAGCAGCACTAGAGCCTACTCTTATATCAAATTCCAACTGTCAGGGGATCTTTTATGTACACGCCAATGTATACACGGGTCCTCGTTTTTTTCGTCCCATCCAAATGTCTAGACAGCTGTCCTGGTCAGGCCCTCCGTCCTGCACCACTGACAAGAGAAAACCGCGCTGGAAAATCCCGATAAACTTTCTGAACCAGCTTCTTACCCACTTAGCCACTGTGGCTCCCACTCAAGAAGAGAATTCCACGAAGTTGATATATAACATATATGTATGTCTTATGTGTATCTGTTGAGTAGAAGTTTTATATACATGTATTGTTGAATAAACCAACATATATTAAATAATATCACAGTGATACAGCATTTTATCTATATTCATAAAACCTATTGATGGACATTCAATAGCATACAAAAAGGCTGACAAATTTTTCATGTACATGTGTATATAGTACTCAAATTATCCCATACTATCATAAAAATATAACCTCGACAAATGAGAGAAAGAGAGAAATGGAGTTTAACGTCCACTCGACACAAACTAGGTCATTTCGGGACTAACATATGGTCTAATTTTATTTACATAATTCGCTTGCGCGTAGGGGTCTTTAGCAGTGGGAGGAAACCGGAGGACCCGGAGAAAACCCACGAGGTTGGACAGGCGACCCTACTCCTTGCCACGTACAACCGGGGATTCGAAACCACGCCAGTCGACTCAATGATAGACTTTATGGTACAGCGCGCGCTAACCATTCAGCCATCCAACCCCCCTACAAATGAGAGAGAGAGAGGGGGGAGAGAGAGAGAGAGAGAGAGAGAGAGAGAGAGAGATGCTCTCTCCACATACATTGTAATTGATAGTTTCAATAATACAATTGTTAATAACAACAAAAATGTAAGATATAAATGTTATAATAAATAGTTAAAAATCCCATTAAGAGAGAGAGAGAGAGAGAGAGATAAATGGGGTTTAGGGTCCAATCAACACAAACTAGGTAATTTTGGGACTAACATATGGTTCAATTTTATTTCAATAATTCGCTTGTGCGTAGGGGTCTATATCAGTGGGAGGAAACTAGGGAAAACTTACGAGATTGGACAGACGTATGCCATACTACCAAAACAATATATCCTCCACAAATCATAGAGAGGGTTATTCTAAATTAGACATCTTTCTTAAAGGCTAAAGAGGTTATATTCACAAAAAAATTAATTGGACAAAGTCCATGAGCAAAATTAGATTATGCAGGAAACTATATTTGAAGTTAATAGCTGCAAAATTCTTGACATGCCTGAGCAGGGTAGTTTCATCCTGTAGACCTCCATCTGTGAAAATGGGGGCCATGGTGTCTCGGTGTTCGATCCCTGTGTTGACCAAGAAAGTTCATCAGGATTTTCCGCATTGTTCCCACTTTTCAGTGGTGCAGGATGAAGTATGAAAGGGCCTGGCAAGGAACAATGTATAGTTCTTTGGATGGTATGAAAAACCAAGGCCCGTGTAATTCAATACATGGATAAGAGTAGGCTCTAGCCCTGCTGTCCGGACAAAATTTCTCACATAGCACACCGCATGGCATCGTCTTCATTACTCCTGTCAAAACCTAGTAACCCCAATCTTTTGATTTTGTAAGCAGTTACACCCATGACACAACCTAGCAACTTCCTTCATTTGCCTAGTATGCCAAAGAAAAACCTACTATCTCAATAGGGAAATCAATGCATAAGCTGCGGTTTAATATTCATTCATTAAGTTTTCCTTTGATTTCTCAAAATAAGAAAAATAGGTGTGGCCTTTTGAAGGGAGATTATCTAAGTCGGGGTAGAATAGTAGAACATTAATCCTCACTTCAATACATTTCTTTTGTCTCTGTGATGTCAATACATGTACATGTAAATGATTGTGAGAATCAGGCCTGTTTTGAAATTGTTCATTCGTATATAAGTGCTACAAAACGATTTAAATTGATAAAGTACTGATCAAATTGAATTAAACGCTCAAACTCCCCCAGCCCTCTAACCCACGCCCGCCCGCCCCGAGGATGAGGACACACTATGTACATTCTAATACCACGGTGACAAAAATGACACAATATTATACATGTACATGTACTTATCTTCGCGCAATGTATTATAATTTCCATGCAATTTAGACATGCCATGTTTTGTTTTATTATCTTGGAGACGGATTAATATAAGCCTCATAGCTTGTTTCCGAATCCATATAGTTTATTATGTATTGTTAATATGTCATTATATGTTAAATAAATACTGTTTAAACCAATACATGTACATATTTCTGTGTATTACAAATCATAAATGAAATGGGTTTTAACATCCTACTGTTCTGCTCCGAACTGGGCTGTATATTACATATATATATGTACTGTACATAGTTGAAATTTATCCAATGAACCTAAGTGTCAAATTTATCAAAGGATTTCATTATGTAATATACATGTATGTATTTCTAAACAGGATATAACTTTGACAACTTGATGAAGATGAAAAATATAATAATGGACTAGGTCACACAGTATATATATGTGTATGTCAAAATTATTTTTTTCTCTTCAATTGTTCAGATTCAAATAAAAAAAATATATATTATAAAAATAGCCTCTCTATTATAAAAACATAAATTTATTAAGATAGTCTCTCCTTTTCCACATTTTCATGGACCCAAAATCTGATAAGCAATATTTTTTTCAACAGTAAATCTTTGTTTACATTTCTTAACCCTGACAATATGATTATCTCTATAGGTGTAGATTTTATCTGATAATATCCAATATCTCTTCTGGTACATGTAGATCTTACCTGACAAAATCCAATATCTCTCCAGGTAGATCTTACAGGTACATTCATTATATCCCAATAAAATGACAGCTCACATGTGTTCAAGTATTGTTAATAATATTCTTAATTATCAAAACACACTACATGTATATACTGTCCAGTGAATACAAATATAAACACAACATCCAATAACCTAGCATAGATATCTAATACTCAATATTAAACAATAACAAGGACACAACAATATTTTATTACTTTTCATTAGTCATTCTCATTTCTTCTTTTTATCTTAAAGTTTTGGTTATTTCCTCGACTTATTGTGTTGATATATGTACAATATATATTCAAATTGAATACAGTCATATTACTATCATCATATTCAAATCAAACCGTTAAATTACTATAATCATAGTCAAATCAAACCGTTAAATTACTATCATCATAGTCAAATCAAACCGTTAAATTACTATCATCATACATGTAGTCAAATCAAATATCATCAAATTACTATCATCATATTCAAATGAAACACAGTCAAATTACTGTATTCAAAGAGAATACAATCAAATTACCGTTAACACAGTCACATTACTGTTATCACAGTCAAATACAGTCAAATTATCTGAAACTGTTGTACCCAGTAATACACCTTTCTAAACTATAAGCAATGAAAACTCTAATTCTAAGTTGGCAATCAAAATAATGACTATTAATGTTTGTTTACAGTAAGTGACGTCATGTAGTGATAAAAAATGTATGATAATTAGCTGATTATATACAACAAATAATTCTAATCTACATGTAGACTCATTGTTTCTTTAAAGATGCAGATACACATGTAAAAAGAGATAAATGGGTTTAACGTCTACTCGACCCAAACTTGGTCATTTCAGGACTAACATATGGTTCAATTTTATTTCAATAATTTGCTTGCGTGTAGGGTTTTTAACAGTAGGAGGAAAGCGGAGGACCTGGAAAAAAACCCACAAGCGGGGAATCGAAACCACGCCACCTGACTCAATGATAGACCGTCTGATCCATGCGCACGAGTTAACCATTCGGACACCCAACCCCACAACCTCTTATTTGAAGAAATTGTGTTTTCAAGATTTATAGTCACATATTTTGTGACTAACAAAAGTAGGAAACCAAGCTAAATAAGGTACAAGTCAAACTCGGTACCGAGTTGAACCTGGTACAGAGTCAAAAGAATTACTGAAATAAAACTGAACTATAAGTTTATCCCAAAATGACCTAGTTTGTGTCGAAAAAATGGCTTCAGCTGCTAGTATGCCTTTCTCTGTTTTTTAACTTTCACTATGGGATTGGATGGGCCTCTTTTTGTATCCAATTGAATCCAGGTCGTGAGATTATCCACAGTTTTGTTTTCTTAAAGATACATTATGTAAGATTTAGATAAAGAGCTGACCATTCTTGCTATAATAGCTCAAAAATATATAATGTAAAATGAATATATTGAAAATTTCATTCAAATTACTTTATTCTGAGCCAAGTTATCACTGTTTGTGGTTTTGACAAGATCTGTGCATTGTGGTAACCAGGGCACTGGTATATTTGAGATTAGCCTCGTTTTCCCATCTTTAAATTAAATATTTAAATGACAAAACATTCTAATCTAGTTAAAATCTTGAGTATCCGATGCCATCCAGAGTTGATTATGGTCTTGTTTTCTTAATAAATGTCTAATTAATAGTTTATATAACATTTCAGGTCTAAAGAAAGACCTGCAATGAACAGATTTAACTCTTGCATCATGTATCTTTAAACAATGAATTGGAGTATAGCGTGATTTGAATGCTACTAGATTATATGAAATTTAAGAAGGAAATAAACAGAGTTATAGGTCTCTAGCTGTTGGCTATAATAAATCTCACAACAATTAACATTCTTGTTGTTGAATGAATTTCTGAATTAAAAGAAATTTGAGAAAGAATTTAAAAGAAATTAGGTTGTTTCTTTATATATGAATAATAAATTGTAAAGTTTTCAACAGAATGACACATTTTATGTCCTGTTGTAAATATTCATAATGGTTTTCAATTTAATATTTCTAAAAATATCTTCACTCACAAAAAGAAGTCCTGAAGTAAAAAGTCAATTAATAATAAATCTTTCATCGGGTTTTTATCTTATTAAGATTTTGTATGGAGGTATAAAAGTGTATTATTGTGTTTGTGTGTTTTGTTATGGTTTAATTTGATTTTGTCGGAAGATATACAAGTAACAAGGGTTATTGTTTATGTGTTTTGTTTGATTTTAAATTACTTCAATAAAATATAAACTACACAATATATAATATAATAATAACAAAGTTTATTATTACAAGTTTTATATTCTTGTTCCTGTCTACACCAGATAGGAAAAGAGAGAGAGAGAAAGAGAAAGAGAGAGAGACAGATGGGGTTTAAAGTCAATTCAACACAAACCAGGTCATTTCGGGACTAACACATGGTTCAATTTTATTTCAATAATTTCAATAAACCAAATACCCGGAGAAAACCCATGAGGTTGGACAAGCGACCCTACTCTGTGTCACGTATATTGGGGGAATCAAAACCCTGCCAGTTGACTGACCTTATGACACAGTGCGCACGTGCTATCCATTCGTCCATCCAACACTCCCCCCCCCCCCCCCGGTAAAAAGCAATTAGTTGTAATTAAATACTAAGAGGTACAGAGAAATGGGTTCCTTTAATACTGTTTTTAGTAAAATAATGTAGGATATGTACATGTACGTGTAACACAGGGCTGCCCAACTGACTTTTGTCTCTAGAGGTGGATATATAGCCGAATGGTTTAAGTGTGTACGTTAGATAATTAAGTCTGTAATTCAATCAAGTGACGTGGTTTAGATTATCTACTTGTACTAGACCTTGTGGAGTTTCTTTGGGTCAGTCTGTTTCCTCCCACTGCTCAAGAACCCTACACACAAACGAATTATTGAAATAAAATTGTATCATATTTTAGTCCCAAAATGACCTAGTTCATGTTGAGCGGGTGTTAAACCCTATTTCTCTCTCTCGTCACAGGTCTCAAGTTAATCTCTAATAAATTTAGTTTTAAACTAATTAACACAGAGGGCACCTGCAGGTCACAGACACTTGACCTTTCATATTATAGTCACCAGCTATCACCCAGTAAATTACTAGTATATATATTTACATTGTAGTACTAATTGTCAGTCAACCAAACAATAAAAACAGGAGTTGCCAGGCAACAAAACATTCACCCCCCCCCACAGCCATCAAGCCATACAAGCCAGTAAGGTGCTAGCTCACTAACTAAATGTAGGTGTTCCCTTGACAGAGAAAGTTCCTCATGATTTTCCAACCTGGTGCTGGGGAGTCTGCCAAGGAACAAATGAAATGAAATGGGGTCGGATTTCATCCGTATATTCCACACATATCCGACGCAATTTTCCATACAGTCTAAATTGTCCGACCAGGAATATGCCTAATCGGACATCAAAACATGGTGAATAATATTCAAAATTCCAAAATTAATATAGTGTACTGAGTGTATAACTACCACTCAACCACAAACTGATTGTCGTTGATAATAGGCTGGATTGATTAGGTAATTAAGTTGTCAATGTATTTATCGTGTTATACCGTCTATACACCTACCTTGATTTACTACTTAAACTGCCTTGATTGTCTGACTTAATCCTTTGTCGGACAATTCATCAATCTAATCTTAAACAGAAGTCATTGCTTCCCCTTTGTCGGGCTATTCATCAATCAAATAAGAGTGATTACAATTTTAATCTACTATTCTGCACCGACTGGGCTAATGCAAAGAAAGGCATACGCCAGACATTGTGATACGAGGCAATATGTCAGGCCCTCTGTTCTACACCTCTGACAAGGGGAACCACACCTGAAAATCCCGATGAACTTTTGTTGGGTAACCCAAGAATCAAACACAGTTAGGAAGTCAACATCTTACTCACTAAGCCACCGTGGCTCTCGGAACAGATAAAGAAGGTGTGGCAATGAAAAAAGCTTCCCTCAATCAACAAATTGAAAAAATCGCTCCCCTAAAAATCTCTCCCAGTTACAACTAACTCACAAACACACAAAATGCTATTAAAGCACTCCTCTACAAAATATTTTTCGGAGAATGTCTTTAATTAAGAAAACAAAACAAATATACATACATGTACATGTATCAATGATACAATATCAATACATTGTATATCAATAACACAAAAATGAATATAAACTTCCGTCAAACAGAGGCCCATAACAAAATGGGGTTTAACGCCGTACTGTTCTGCTCCCACTGGGCTACTAAAAACGGGATGCGCCATACAGTGTGCTATGAGGGAAATTTGCCTGGGCAGCAGTCTATGGCCTAATCTTATATCAAATTCCAACTGCCACTGGATCTTTTACGTGCATTCCAATTTCCTTTAGAGAATCAGTCATAATATTGTCATTCCCTCAAATGACAATCTTAAAGGAGCTAAATTGCTATTCTTGGGCACCTAGAAATTGACACAAATGGATCACAACGCATATATCAATGTAATCTGAATGTATATAAACTGATGTACATTCAATCTTTTCTATTTTTACAGTAATTTTAATCGGTTATGGTCAGCGAAATATGGGAAGAGTTCAAATCAAACGGCAGTCTATGGTGTCTGATTATTCCAGTCTACACCGGCGGTATTCTCCTGTGGGATACATGTATGTTTAGCGTCCTTCATTACAAATGGCGCTCGAAAGCATTCTGGCACGCAATTAGTGTGCCAATTTTAAAATTTTCATTTTGTCTTGAATATTGGATATCAGCCCATCTTTTCTCGGTAAGATAACAATATCAATGTTGATTTAAATTGACCAATAAGTTGTGAGTGATTGCAATGTCGAAGACTGTGGATGATACTGAGTTAAAGACTTCCTCCTTTAAGATTTTAAATGTATTGTAATGTGAAGTCTACTCTATATAGTATTGTGAGACTGTTACTAAACTTATTTCTTGTTTGCCAGTAATTCAAAAATCTCTAAAATGATGATCTTAAGACTTTAAACATCTAGTATTCTTCTACCATGTAATTTAGTTTGTTTTTTTATTAAACATAGTTTATTGTACTAGAACATACATACAGTACAAAAGGATTGGGACAAAAGTTATAAAAACGTACTGATGCCCTCTCCACATACATTGTATTTGACAATTGTAATAGTACAATAATTGTTAAGAACAACAAAAATGTAAGATATACTCGTAAATGTTATAATACATGTAAATAGTTGAAAATTCCATTACGAGAGAGAGAGAGAGAGAGAGAGAGAGAGAGAAAAGGGGTGTAACCGTTTAACGTCCACTCGACACAAACTATGTCATTTCGGACAAACATATGTTGAATTTTATTTCAATAATTTGCTTGCGCATAGGGGTCTTTATCAGTGGGAGGAAACCGGAGGACCCGGAGAAAACCACGAAGATGGACAGGTTACCCTGCTCCTTGTCACATAGAACCAGGGAATCGAAACCACACCAGTTGACTCAATGAAAGACTGTATGATACAACGCGCACACACGCTAACCATTCAGCCATCCAACCCCCCTAAAAATCCCATTTATGTAAAATTCTTAAATATTGGATTTATGAAAGTAATTCAAAGAATCTCACTGACAGATTTGTTTTGAAATTCAACATTAGTATCTCACCCATAGGAATAAATATTGAGATCGAAATTTGCAATTTTGTGACAGGTTTAGTTACCAAACTCCAAAGTCACACGACAATGAGTGAATTTAAATTGATTGTAATCTACCATGTAGTTTTGTCAGTGTTACGAGACTCACCTGTCAAACGAATGTTAATATCGAGACTCACCTGTCAAGCGAATCTTAATATCAGTAGTTATTTGGTGTTTATCATTCTGATGCTTCCTATCACAGATATATAGATGTTTATATAGTATATAGTTAAGTGTGTGTATATACATAGTTTATTTACCTGTATAAGTAATGTATGTAGGCCATGCAGACAGGTACATGATGGCTCTATAGGTCAAAGGTTACTAGGATCTACTGTGTACTTGTACATGCAAATACTCACAAACAAAAAAAAGTTCATTTCATACTTTCTTTCTTTCCTTTTAACAGACTCTCTTCCTCTCTCTCCCTTGTTAAGTAGACCTCAAACTGACAGTCTCTCTCTCTCTCTCTCTCTCTCTCCATCTACATGTATGTTGATGTATTTACAAGTTTTTTAATGGATCAAAAGATTGAAGTAAAAAAAAAATGAATAAAATTGAATCTTATAGGCTTAGCTATTTTTTTAAATGGCTAAAAAAGAATATGATTCTTTTGAACATTTTCTGTCTATACAAATAAATACTCCAAAAAATAATTATTGCATGTTCTTTTGCTCTTTCTCTCTCTCAAATCTACATGTATGTTGATATATTTTCATGGTGTTTAACCCATTAAGCGTGACGTTTTTAAAACGTTAACTACCCCCTATTGTGTAATTAATTTGATGAAGTGACGAAGAACTATGTACTATGTTCTAAGAATAGGTTGGGGAAAATACCTCCAAGGCGTTATATTACGCCCTACACACAGTGAGTGGCAGTTGTCCAGGACTGTACATGTATATAACGACCTACGCACTTAACGGGTTAATGCATCAAGCGACAAATGTCAAAAAAGAAAGAATAAAATAGAATTTAATACATTTAGCACTATATATATATTTTGAGAGAGAGAGAGAGAGAGAGACAGACATGGGGTTTAACATTCACTCGGCACAAACTAGTCAGGACTAACACATGCTTTAATTTTATTTCAATAATTCACTTGCGTGAAGCCAGGGGTCTTCATCAATGGGAGGAAACTGGAGGAAACCCACGAGGCTAGACAGGCAGCCCTACTCCTCAAGTACAAGCGGGGAAGCGAAAAAAAAACACCACCTGACTATACATGTATGTCTGCTGTCTAAGATGCTCTTTAGATAAAAGATGGAAAATGTTGATAAAGAAGTTAATACAATATGTGTACATGTATGTTGTAGTTTTTGTTTTTTTAATTTTGTTTTATGATAAAAAGGGGGAAGCTTAACTTGTTTGGTTTACATGTAGGTGAAAATAAATTATTGAATTGGGTGGATCTGACGTGATAAACTCTTTTTAGGGCTACAATTAAATTTTTGTTCAAGTCTGCTTGTTTATTAATCTAAGTTTGAATTTCAGTATAAAGATGCATTATGTACATATAAGAGAAATCTGCCTATTTGAGGTCTTTATTTTGGCTTCAACTATTATACAAATTTTCATTAATTTAGACATTTATTAACATGACAACTAAATCTGCCTATATTGGAGGTCTTTATTTTGGCTTCAACTATCATACAAATTACCATTTAGACATTTATTAACATGACAAGCCTGTAATAATCTCTCTAGACCATCAGGCGACAGAGATTTAAATGGATATGAACACAAAAGTGATTTTAAAAATCTAAAGACAATTATCTACACTACAACTTCAAACGGTGATAGCCTCCCATTTTTGTGTCTCAATATCTCATTGTTGTTGAAGATTTTGTCTTACTCATTGGTTTTAATCTTAAAGGGACTATCCCGATTTGAACAGGGTCTCAAAAATAAAAGTCTGAGTACGTATGAAATTTAAGGACCAAAATATAGAGGAATGATATAATTACCCTTCTCAAAATTTCAGCTCAAAATATTGAGTCGTTTGGACGTGACCGTCAAAACTGTTAATCCGGAAACGTAACCCTTTTAAGATTTCGGGTCAATTTCTTCGTTGGGTGACCTGATAATCGACTCCCGTTCCTTTAGAGGTCTATACAATGAAAGACCCATGTGCTGTACTTGATAACAAAAGTTACATTTCACCTACACACTTTTTTTTATAAAATAAAAGTCTGGTTTTATTAAGACAGCTTGGGACACCGGTCTCCATTTCCAGATGAAGACTGACGGGTTAAGTTGTTTAAAAACGTATCACATATGTTGAGTTAGTTGCTCGGCCGTAAGGTAAGGTATTTTATGGGATTTTAACACAAAATTAAGCAGTTTTATTCTCTAAAATATTATCGGGATTGGCCCTTTAAACCCCTAGGCCCTAACCCTGAATTTATAGTTTTTTTAAAATCTTAAATACCTGACCCTAAAATAAAAAGTGATGGAAATAGAAAAGGGAGTCGGATCGAACATGATCGCGGAATTTTCACATAGATTCCCTTAATTGAAGCCGAAGGTCTGTGTGTATTGTAATGATAATTGTACAATACAATGTATACTGATCGAAACCTGATCTGATCAATTTCCTTTCAAATTATAAAGGAACCTACCTCAGATCTGTATTCAACGTTTATGTTGGAAGTTGTGTTTATGACTACTATCTCTGACAATTTGACAAAAGTCAAGTGTAACATACTGTCATAGCGCAAAGTCAACGACGATTTTTCTTCCTCTTCCCAGTTTTTTTATTCCTATTTTTTTATTTGGTGGGAAAAGTGGAGCGGGTGTTTTATTTAACTTCCCTTTTCTTGCTTAAACACTGTAAAAGCAAATAACTAAATGGCCGCAGTCGACTTCCACCGGTTATATAACAATTTGAACTTTAGTAAGTTGACTGGCCGATTTCATTTTGTAATGTCAAAAAAGTAAACAATCATCAACATCGTTCGTTGTCGAAAAGTCGACTTTGATCATTTCTGTGGTTATTTTCTTATACTCACCCCAATGGATCGTAATTCAGGCATCCAATTAAAAGTCTGTTAATTCAAATCGAACCACAAGCGTCTAAAAATAGGTTGGTAAAATTAGAAGCCAGTTAGCCGCAAACTATTTTCGTCTTTCAACTCAAGCTGTCAAGAGTCCGCCATGTTTGTTTTTAGTTAGACGCATGCGCAGAAATATCAGTCCAGATTATCACGCCAACATTTTATTGCTAAACTTCATAGCGAGTTGATAATGTGATAATCTAGACAAAATGCATGTGTCAAAATGTCAATTTCTGTCACGACATCGCAGGCCAGTGGTGTTAGACGAATTTTTTGTTTATTCTACGTAAGGGTTTTGAAAACCTGGAAAACACTACTTCTCTTTAAAAACCAAAAGCCCAAAATATATATTCAATCCGTTTACCCCAATAGAAGTTGAAAAATAAAGTAGATTGATATTTATAGCCGAATGGCTTTATTTAATATCACTGCCTCGAAGTGAAGCATTTTGCGCTATCTTAATGCCCCTTTTTATACGTCCACATTCATAATGTGAACGTATTATGCCGTCGCCCCTGTCTGTGTGTGTGTGTGTGTGTATGTATGTATGTGTGTGTGTGTGTGTGTGTGTGTGTGTGTGTGTGTGTCTGTGGTTCGCCTACAGGGCGCAATTCTTCATGGATTTTCTTCAAACTTGGTATACTTATTCCTTATACCCCAAGGAAGATCCCTATTGTTTTTGGTGCATGCCCGACCCCCCGGGGCAGAGCCACGCCCATTTCTAGTATTTGTTTGTTTGTCGTCTACAGGCCACATTTCTTAACTAATAATCTTGAAACTTTGCATACACATTCTTTGTACCCTAAGGAACATCCCTATCGTTTTGGGTGCATGCCCAACCCCCAGGGGCAGAGCCACGCCCATTTTCTTTTCGTGTGTCTTTGTGTCGCCTACAGGGCGCAATTCTTACTGGATTTTCTTCAAACTTGGTATACTTATTCCTTATACCCCAAGGAAGATCCCTATTGTTTTTGGTGCATGCCCGACCCCCAGGGGCAGAGCCACGCCCATTTCTAGTATTTGTTTGTTTGTCGTCTACAGGCCACATTTCTTAACTTATAATCTTGCATACACATTCTTTGTACCCTAAGGAACATCCCTATCGTTTGGGGTACATGCCCAACCCCCAGGGGCAGAGCCACGCCCATTTCCCATTTTCTTTTCGTGTGTCTTTGTGTCGCCTACAGGGCGCAATTCTTACTGGATTTTCTTCAAACTTGGTATACTTATTCCTTATACCCCAAGGAAGATCCCTATTGTTTTTGGTGCATGCCCGACCCCCAGGGGCAGAGCCACGCCCATTTCTAGTTTTAAAAAGTACCATATCAATCAAAGCAGGAATGTGGACGTATATTGCAGCGGTAGCGATGCTCTTGTTTTTCTTTGTCGGACGATTTGCCTAAAAACAAAAACAAAAAAACCCCAAAACAAATGGGGGAAGGGAATAATGAAAACGATTTAATCATCAGTAAAATTGCAAAAGTAAGACCACAAAATCGAGCTAAATGGAAAATAAATCATTTGATAAACGATATTTGACGGGCACTTTTTGGGCATTTAGATCTAATCATAATCGTAGGTACATGGAGACAGGATCGCCCTATAGTTATGGTGCACCTATGTGATTTTTAAAAATTTTGATTTTTTTTGTGTTTTTTTCTTCATATTTTTAAAAAAATTAATTAAACCTTCTCTATTTTCCTTCCTATACTTTTTATTATCAAGCATGTTCGTATTAATAAAAATACACTCGGATGTATAATAAAGGAGAAAGATAAGACGCTTTTCTGTTGACATTTTTTTCTCCGTGAGGTAAATCACATAGGTGCACCATAGGGGCGTTCCTGAACCTATGTACCTGGGTTAGTGTTAAATGATCTATTTGGTAAGGCCAGCTCAATTTTTCGTCATAGGTCACGTGATGTAAATAAGGCTTGCGCAAATCCCAACCCTAACCCTGGACCTAGCCTAATGCTTACCCTAACCCTAACCCTAACCTACAATCTCGCCAACAATAACATGTCCTAATTAACCCTATTTACATCTCAGCGACCTTGTCGAAAATTGAGTTGGCCTTAACAAATAGATTTAGCCCATGTACCTGTGATAATAATAGGCTAAACAGAAAGAAAACTATAGAAATAAGTGATATAATATAACACCAAGTAAAAGATTTATATTAATGATAAAATACAGCCGAAATTCTCTCCAGTGGTGTTTCGTATGGAGGCGCGGAAATGAAATGAAATGAAATGGGGTTTAACGTCCTACTGTTCTGCTCCTAACCTGGGCTAATGAAGACGGGCATACGCCATACAGTGTGCTATGAGGGAAATTTTGCCCGGGCAGCGGCGCTACGGCCTACTCTTATATCGAATTCCAATTGACAAGGGATCTTTTACGTGCACGCCAATGTGTACACGGGACCTCGGTTTTCCGTCCCATCCGAACGACTAGACAGCTGTCCTTGTCAGGCCCTCCATCCTGCATCACTGACAAGGAGAAACCATGCCGGAAAATCTGGATGAACTTTCTGGCCAATGCAGGGATCGAACACCCGACCTCCAGGCTAGCGAGCCAGCGTCTTACCCACTTAGCCACGTGATCCCCGTGGAGGCTCAGTGAGTAAGATGTCGATGCGATAGCCTGGAGGTCTAGTGTTCGATCCCGATGTTGGCCGAAGAAGTTAATCGGGATTTTCAGAAGTGGTTCTAACCCCTTTCAGTGGTGCAGGTCGTTCGGATGGGACAAAAAACCGAAGTGCACGTAAAAGAACCTTTGGCAGTCGGAATTGGAAATAAGAGAAGGCCGTATATACATGTAGTGCCGTGGCAGGCCAAAATTTCCCTCATAGCACATAAAATATATGGCGTGTGCCCGTCTTCATTAATCCAGTTGGAGCAGAACAGAAGGACGTTAAACCCCATTTCATTTCACAGTGTTTAATAACCACAAGGAAAATGCAGCGAGGAAGTGGAGTTACGTGATAAAGCAATTCTCGATTTTACAACCAAATTTCAGATTTAGAATAAACGAAATGAAATGGTGTTTAACGTCCCAATTTTCTGCACCACCCGGGATACTAAAGACAGACATGTACCGTGCAAGGTGGGTTAGGTCTATTTGATAAGGCCAACTTCAAGTTTGGTCAAAGGTCACGAGATGTAAACAGGGCTAGCGCTAATGCTTACCCTAACCCTAACCTACAATCTCGCCAACAATCACGTGCCCTAACCTTATTTACATCTCAGCGACCTTGACGCAAATTGAACCGGCCTTAACAAATAGATATAGCCGTGCAGGGTGTGCTATGTGGGACTTGAACCAACAGACGAATAGGTGAAATCAAATTAAATTTAGAAATGTATACACTAGGAATGTAAATAAATGTATCGCTCGGATAACGTTATCGTGAAACTATTTATTTTGCTTAGAAACGATGTTCGCTGCGCGTTTTCCCCGGTTGTACGTGACAAGGAGTAGGGTCGTCTGTCCAACATCGTCATGGGTTTTCTTCGGGTCCCCCGGTTTCCTGCCATTGCTAAAGACCCCTACGCGCACGCGAATTTTTTAAATAAAATTGAACCATGTGTTAGTCCCGAAATGACCTAATTTGTGTTGAGTGGATGTTGTCGAGAGAGAGAGAGAGAGAGAGAGAGAGGGTCTCTCGATAGAATCTCTCTCGACGCGCGCTAATAACGAAATAAGTAATAAGTAAAGAAATTCCCTTTCACCGAGTTTATTAGATTTATAGCGAGAATTGACAAACATGCACTCTAGTTATTACATACAAATGGGATTATATGTCATAAATACATATATACAAAAGAAAATCAGTCATGCAGAACGGTTATTAAAGGTTGTGCTGATGACGCACTCTTTTGACCCATATTATTGTTAAAGGGGAAATACCATTTTCTTCAATACACACAATAACTTCTGTCCAAAAGGTATTATTCAATCCGACGAATTCTAATAGTAAATGCAGGGGGACTGCACCACACATAATTTACACAAAAAAAAATATACGGACAAGACATATTACGCAGAAATCTCAAACAAACGCACAATTCAAATAAAGTGAATGGATCAGGGGGCTAGCCGTAAGCGTCCACTGCCCTTAGAGACGTTCTCTACTTTGGCACCTAGAAATGGACACAAATGGGTCGCAACGCATTTAATAATATAATATGAATGTATTATAAGCTGATTTACATGCAATAGTTTCTGTTTTTACTGTAATGTCTAATCAGTACAAATTGAACGGCTGTCTTTCGCATCTGGTTATTCCAGTCTACACTGTGGCCAGTGTGGGATATGTTTAACCTGGTTCATCGAGTCGCTTCATTATAAATGGCACTCGAAAGCATTCTGGCACGTAATTCGTGTGTCAATTTTACAATTTTCACTTTGTCGGGAATATTGGATATGAGAAGCCCATTATTTCGTAATAAAATGACATCATTGTTGATTTAAATTGGCCCATAAGTCGTGTTTGCAATATCAAAGACTACGGATGATTCTGAGTTAAAGACTTGCCTTCTGTAAACTTATACAATATTGTAACTTATATGACAGGCCTGGCGGAGTGCGCGTGTGTGTGTGGGCGGGGAGAGGGGCTTTAGCAAGTACTCTTTTCTCCAGGTTATTGCACTCAAGTAACTATTCAATAAAACAAGAGGCTTGATTTTAACATGGATGTGAGTAGAAGTGAGACTTCTAGAATGTAAACTTTCAGAAGAAGAAAACCCTGATGCTCTATACTGATCCCTGGGTTAAGAGACCCACGGTTGCGAGGGTCGCGATTAGATAACTGAATAGCAGATCTCTATTTCAAGTCTGTTGTATCTATGACGTGTTAGGCAATAAGAAAAACGACGGGACAGAGTTTTATTTATAAATCTTCCTTGTGTCCCTTATCAATGAAATAATTCACTGCTATCCGTTATGATCAGTTAAAACAAGCGGTTGCCATGCAAGATATATCCCCATTTTGCAAGAATTGATGGGGAAGAGGTAAAATCAATAAGGCGTATCCTCTCATTCAAAATCCTTTGATCTTTAAAGCGAGAATTTCATATTTTCTAAGAAAGTTAAAATATAATTATTTCTATGTCTTTTGCTTAATAGGTTGTCAACTCACTATTATACGATCATAGTTATCATTCTCACACTCAAAAATGTTTCACACCGGAAATAATAACACAATTACCTCCTTATTACCTCCCTTGTTTTTCTATTCCCTACCATGGAATAGCTATCTTCAAACGTTTGAATTTGATGTTGAAAATGATATTTTTGCCAATTTCTCAACTGGCAATAATGAATTATAGGATTAATAGAATTATTCTTTATCAAGGTAGGACTGTTTATACATAGCATCGATTTGAGGGCTTTATTTAAATACATTTTAAAAATATAACTTAAAAACATGAAATTGTAGCTTTAAGTTTCAACAAAATGAGACAACAATGGCAGCCCCCCCACCCCCGTACACATTTGCGTACATATTTCAAATTTTGCGTGAAACGCAGGGGCTATAGCTCTAGAATGTAAGGTCTGATGCTACCAAAGTCGAACTCATCCAAGAACTTTTGATCCTTAACACAGTTTAAGTTTCACCGTGAAAGGTCCACAAACTTCATTCATATTTCACATTTTGTGTAAAAGGCAGGAGCAGATGCGTACGAAAATTGAACTCGTTTTAAGTTCCATTTAAATCGAGTATATAATTGTTACCTCTAGATGGTCCACACCTGGGTAATACATGATTTTATTATACTATTTTCGTAAAGGGGAGTGACTATTTGACGGGAAAGTTTCGGTCCGATTTTTAGGAAATAATTATGGTGTAACGGTGATATATTTGAACAATCTTAAAATAAGATAAAAATTGTGAGCTCTTGGGGGCCCATAAGCTAAAAATGTGATATTTTGTACAATCAGGGGATCATAATCCAATACGCGCAAATATCGAAAGGAAACCAGACCTAGGGGATGTAAATATATATTTTAAGTTTCATCAAAATTGGATAAAAAATTCGAACCTGGGTATTATGGTAAGATCTAAATATTAAAGATTTCGTCATGGTCACGAGATGTAATCAGGGTTAGGGCACATGATTGTTGCCGAGGATTGTGGGTTAGGGTAAGGGCTAGATCTTGGGTTAGGATTGGCGCAAGCTCTGTTTACATCTCGTGACCTTGGCGAAATCTGCAGATGGCCTTGATATTTAGATCTAACCTGGGCATTGCATGATTTTTGGGGAGCGGCCATTTTGTCGGGCAGGTCGGTTCGATTTTCAGGAAATGTGAACTCAACCGTAATTATGGTATAACGGTGATATATCCGAACGCCTTTTAAATCGGATAATAATAGTGACCTCTAGAGAGACCACAAGCTAAAACGCAATTTTTCGTACAATCAGGGGCTATAATCCAGGAAGTTACAATCTTATATGCGCAAATATGGAAAGGAACCAAACATGCATTTCAAGTTTCATCAAAATTGGATGAAAATATTATTGTGACCTCTAGAGTGTCCATAAGCTAAACACGTAATAATCCATGAAGTTACGGCCTGATACATGCCAATTTCGAAAGGAACCGAGATCTTTAGGAGATAGACCTATATTTCAAGTTTCGCCAATATCGGATAAAAATTGTGACCTGGACCCTGTTTCACGAAATTTTAAAGATACATTATGGGAGATTCGATAACGAGTTGGCAGTTCTCACTATAATTAAAAACTAGATAACGTAAAGGCAATTTGTTGAAAATTTCATTCAAATTGATCCACTATGAACCGAGAACTAAGCAATGAAATTTCTGTCTCGCCTCGGTCATCATTACTAAAGTCAGTACGATAAACAGCATAGTCTCGATTATCCACGTAATCGTTTAATCGAGAAGGAAAGTTATGCAGTAAATCGGCTCACAATCCACTTATGATCGCAGGCTAGCGATGCCATCTAGAGTTGATTATGGTCTGGACAAGTTAATTATTGTCTAATTAATAATTTAGATAACATTTCAGGCCTAAAGAAAGACCTGTAATAGACAGATTTAGCCCTTGCATAATGTATGTTTAACTAAAGATAAAATCCAAATTTTAGTAGATACTTCAACTTTGATTGGCTAAGCACTAAAATCAATCTTATCTAATATTATCCAACCAAGTTACTAAAATTTGGATTTTATCTTAGTTAAAATTTCGTGAAACAGGCCCCTGATATAATTAAACGGTATTTACAATCAAATATAAACTGTTACTTCTACAGGGTCCACAAACTAAAATGTGACTGTTCGTACAGTCAGGGGCCATAATCCAGGAAGTGACGGTCCCATATGCGCCAATATCGAAAGGAACCGAGATCTTTCGGTAATAAACAAACATTGTAAGTTTCATTTTCATCAAAATCGGATTAAAATTGTGACATCTAAATGGTCCACAACCTTGATATTATTATGCATATATCTGTCAAGTTCAGCATCCCAGGATTAACCCACATAGATTGTGTTTTCATGGTAAGGGAGTTAGAAAAGAAATAAAATTTCACTCCATTGCTGTGTAATTTTATTAGCCAGAAATCACTCAGAAAGCGTCTTCGACGATCTAGATCCCCAACAGCCTCCGGTGCCTAGGCGGCCCTGGACCCTCGCCTGAGAACCTAGCATGGTAGCCTCCCCAATCAAGAATTGCTTTCGCCGGCCCTGTATGGGACGGTACAGTAACTCAACCGACGCATATAGACACCAAAATTGTAATTAAAAGCTGTATGCGAACGACTTGGCTTAGGGTAAGCGTTGGGACTAGGTCCATGGTTAGGGTTAGGGTTGGGATTAGCGCTAGCCCTGTTTACATCTCGTGACCTTTGACTAAACTTGAAGTTGGCCTTATCAAATAGATCTTGGATTCTGTTTTCTTCGGAACGTCACAAAAACACAACATGTTATAACAAAAGCATGTGTGGCCATCGCGACTGATTACATCACGTTACGTAGTTTTAGAGTGTATCTTTGTATATATTTTATTATTTAATTTTAATTAAAGTAGCAATTGACCAATATCTGAACTGATCTTTAAGTTTTTTATGTAATGATGGCGTAATTATAATCAAGGCTCATTCTTGCTATGATTGATCATATCATTTTCTGTGTTTAAACTTCTGTTTCCTATTTACAATGTAACATATATTATCAAATATTATTATATAATTATTTTATTCATAAGGCTGTATATGTTTCATATTCATCTGTAACCTTAGTCAGGTGATCGACTCGTCATAACAATACTTGTGACCGTTGGCCAGTTTTGGACACCCGTTTATTATAAGTTCAACTTTAAAGATACAATATGCAAGATCAGAAAAAGATCTGACAGTTCTCATTATAATAGTTAAAAACTAGATAATGTAAAGGGAATATGCTGAAAATTTCAGTCAAATTGCTCCACTATGAACCGAGATATTAGCGATTGATTTTTCGGCCTAGCCTCGGTCATCATTACTAAAGTCGGTATGATAAAAACAACATAGTCTCGATTATTCATTGTTTGAATTAATCGTCAATGCGCGTTGTGCAGCAGATCGGATTCCAATCCAGTAACAATCCGACACATACGATGAAATCGAGAGTCGATTACTGTCTTTTCATGTTAATTAATGTCTAATTAATAGTTTATATAACATTTCAGACCTAAAGAAAGACCTGCAATAGGCAGATTTAGCTCTTGCATAATGTATGTTTAACTATTTATCTGGGTTATGTTCGTTACTGTTGAATAAGCTACAACCCCCAGAATACAACACCATTATGCTAACCCATTTGTATATTTAGGATTTTAATGTTTGTAACTTATCTGGGCGAGTTGCCGTTTAAAGAGGCATGCCAGTTGTGTGTGTGTGTGTGTGAGAGAGAGAGAGAGAGAGAGAGAGAGAGAGAGGGACTCCCCCCCCCCATCATTTTTGTGTGTATGTGTGAACAGTATTCTATATTAAATGGATGAAACGGTCAGGGAGCAGGCGTAACATATATCACCCCTCTCCTCACACAGATCTTCTGATATGTACATATTATGTAAATATTGGGAAACAAATCGAATCAAAAGAAATACAAAGAAGTGATATTTTATAACATAATTAAAAACTGACCAAAATGAGAATGTCTGACATATTGAAACGATTGGTGACATCAGAGTATTCACGTACTATTTTAAAGATAGGATTAGTTATAGCCTGATTATCTAGGCCAAATATATAGTTGATTGTTGATTTAGTACGTGGTAATAGATTTATTGTGTTTGTTTACTAAGAAACAAATAAAGCCTAAACCAAACAGTCATACTGCACAAAGTAACAAACAACTGCAAGGATGAATGGTTCAGGACAAAAAAATCACCAAACCACTAATTCAGGCTGATCCCAATTGTCGTAGTTATTACACAGTTATCTCCCTTGTACAAGATGGACCATTTCGATGCGCCCAAACCATAGATTTACATTATACTATAACTCTATGGCCCAAACCTATTTTAAAGAGTTTGATTTTGAAAGACAGCGACCCCACAGTTAGGGCTAGCCTCTATTACTATTGCGGGCCGTTGCGAAGGAAAATAGTCTCTATTTGCTGCCTAGCATGAGCAGACCCCGTCAATAAATTTTAATATGTGTTGGAGATGTCAATAAGGCCCCGAGTAGCCTACATAGAATATTCTCATACTTTAAGGGGCATTATGGAAGATTAGATAAAAAGCTGACAGTTCTCAGTATAATAGTTAAAAACTAGATAATGTAAAGGGAATATACTAAAAATTTCTGTCAAATTGCTCTGCTATGAACCGAGATTTTAGCGATTGATTTTTCGGCCTAGCCTCGATCACCATTACTAAAGTCTGTACGATAAAAAACATAGTTTCGATTATCCACGTTTGGATTAAATCATCAATGAGCATTGAGTAGCAAATCGGATTCAAATCCAGTGAAAATCCGACACATAAGAAGGCACCGAGGGTTGATTAAGGTCTTTTCGTGTTAATAAATGTCTAATTAATAGTTTATATAACATTTCAGGCCCAAAGAAAGACTTGCAATAGGCAGATTTAGCTCTTGCATAATGTATGTTTAAGTTAAGAATTGACTCAAAATTGTTTGCCTTATTTTAACTAAAATAGAACCCTTTATGAAACTTTTGTTGTTTTAATGCATCAAATACATCAATAAGAAACAATGTGAAAAGTTTTGTGAATCTGGATCAAAGATATTTCACATAAACATTGATTGAAAGTTGAGTCAATTCTTAATTCTTAAGTCTGAGAATGCTTTGTGAACTCGGGCCAAGGATGGAAAATCCATCCCAAGATTTGTTTTCTGTTCCGCTCAGTCCAGTCTATGAAAAAATGACATCAAGGGCTGAAATTTGTTCATGAGATAAAATATATCTTTAAAGACTAGGGGTCAGTCTATCGTTAAGATATCGATCAAACTCTGCAAAAGCAACAACAAATCAGTAGTCTGATTCTACAATATTATATCCATGACATTTAAACATACGTTATGGGAGATTAGATAAAGAGCTGGCAGTTCTCACTATAATAGTTAAAAGTAGATAATTTAAAGGGTATTTTCTGAAAATTTCAGTCAAATTGATCCACTCTGAACCGAGATTTTAGCGATTGAATATTAGGGCTAGCCTCGTTCATCATTACTAAAGTCAGTAGGATAAAAAAAACACCATAGTCTCGATTATCCACTTTTTGATTTTGTTATGAATGGAAGTTGAACAGCAAATCGGAACCTAATCCAATAAACATCGCAGGCTAGCGATGCCATCGAGACTTGATTATGGTCTGGAGAAGTTAATTAATGTCTAATTAATAATTTAGATAACATTTCAGGCCTAAAGAAAGACCTGCAATAGGCGGATTTACCTCTTGCATAATGTATGTTTAATGGCCTTTGGCATTTTTTAAAATATCCTAATCTTTATGAGCCCAATATGTTACAAACATCTGATAACAATATTGAAGGGGTGGGGGGGGCATCTCAATTTTTTTCTAGACCCAGTCAAAGAATCTTTAGACTGTGAAGGTCTAGAGCCGTGGGGGCTTAGTAAGTTAGACATGGGCTCGTTAGCTTGACTGGAGGTCTCGGGTTCGCTCTCGCTGTTGGCCGAGGAGGTTTCTCAGGTATTTCCGGCGTGTGTTACCCGAGTGACAGTGTATACATTGACGTGCAGAAAAGTGCGGAAAAGTAGAATGTATAAACCCCATGTCATTTCATTTCATTTCATTTCATTTCTAATTGATATCTGTTTAATGCCTAATCATTCCGCCTCAAAATCCTGAATATTCACCCAAAAACTGTTAGGTTATGTAAATTCAAAAATTTTTCTTCGATTCTAGACGAAAAAGTAAAAAAAAAAAATGCAATGCAAAAAGGAATAAGCGGGAATTACTATACATAGAGAGGGAATTACTAGTCTTAATCCACATAGTCTATATTTAAAAACAAGAGTTACCTCCCTTGTAACGCGATGCTCCTTAACCATTTAACTGTGTTTTAAACTAAAATATCAAACTTACCTCATCGCAAAAATATTTGACAAATAGAGCGAAACATACCAAATACATCGAGCTACAAGACGTGTGACATAAAGTACAACATATTAGCAACATGATTCAATAGCCGAGCGTGCACGAGATTCGTCACTTAAACTGATAGCCAGGGCTTGATTAATATTCTGTAGGCCCATGGGCTAGAGTTACCGCGAGTTCTCCAGAAAGACATTCATAAGATAGGAATCTAGGAAATATGTACCCGCCGACTGCGGCTGGTATACAGCCCTTCTCTCTCCCTCGTATGTTGACAAATACTTATACATTCGATTTTTCTTATTTACTTATTTTCTACTTGATTTCAGCATTCACAACAAAATATGATTTTTTCAATTACTCTCCGAAACCCTTAAGCTGACCGAAACTCCCTGTTTTGCAGCCTCTAAAGCCCAAGCCCAAGTTTCTAATTGAATAATTAATTACCTGGTTTGAATTGATGCGATCTATTGTCACATTTATTAACATACTTCTATCATTTTATATTTATCTGATCGAACTCTTCATCATGGCTAAAATGGTTGGTTGTTGAGACCATGTTGTTGGATGAAATTCAACAATTTAATTCAGCAAATCGATGTTGAATTGTTCAGAGAAGAAGCATGCCAATTTTCATATCGATCCGACTTGAATTGACGGGGCCTTAGGCTTTTTTTTTCGAAGGGCGTCACCCCAAGAAGAAAAACAAGAAGAGAGGTAATATAGGCCTGGCCTGATCCTCAATCCTTTTCTGAGAATATTGTTTATAAAAAAAACAAGAAGAAGAACACCAAGATGAGTAGCGGTTAGCAACCAGTTCCTGTTCCAAAAAACTATGAAGTAGGGTTATTACATGCACGATGTATGTAATATCGCCGAGCGGAGCGAGGGGCAATAATTGTCTTCCACAAAACTAATTTGATTACAATATGATTTATAAGTCAGGTTGAACTGCCCAGTTCATATCCATATAATACTTGTTATATTTTCACAAAATTTGCATAGGAATTATATGATATTTGCTTCAGGGCTGCCCCGACCTGAGAATGTCATAGATGATAGACTTTGGTATACGTTCAAGTATGCATATTCTACAGAAGTTTAATTGCATAATAAACTAGTTGAACTTTCTAGAATTTCTTGGGAATAATAATAAAAAAAACTATCCGACGTATAGCCAGAGACACGTACATTCTCTGATGTAGATCACTCAAAAAACCTCGAAACGACCAAGTTATAAAGATATAAAAAACTGGAATCAGACAACTAAGTTCTATTTAATAGTAGTCTCTCGTGTTATTCAATTGGCTATGTAAACTCTATCCAACTCGTTATTAATAACTGGGGCTTGACGACGAATAATCTCTCTAATAATTTTGACAGACGGACGACTGTGTTCCAACACGACTCCTATTTCACTTCCCAAATCGACCCATAACTTATTCTCTATCTTTTTGATTTATGTTCTTTGTTGCTTGTGAAGTTGTTTTTACATTCTATCGTTATTACACCAGTTTATGCCTTTCACAGAAGCACGAGACACCAGAAAAAGTCTCGCTCCAGGCACGCGACAAAATGCGGCGTGTGCTGTCATTTCGCGCCTTTTTGCATATTCTGCATAAAATGTAATTTTAGCATTTTTTGACAGATTTTTCTTGGTTTTTATGTTGTTTCTTATCGTGTGTGTTTTAAAATGGTTATGAAGGAAACAGCTGGAATCATTACTTATGTACATTAACAAATGTTTTCTATCTTTCATTTCAACTAACATGTGCATTACGTGCAGAACCCGCGCCACAATCAAACAAAGAAAACTGTGGATTCAGTTCAGTGACCGACCTGGAGTGAAAGACAAATCAAAAATACGATTTATTCCTAAAATACCCCCCCCCCCGTTTTTCCTCCAACGACAATCTATAAAGACCCAGAATGACCTGAACAGTGTTGACGATATCCGGGGGATGGGGGGGGGCTGATAATACGGGAATTTGGGCACTGTCTGGTGAGCTGGGTGACATATACCCGGAACGGTTTAAGATCCACTGCGCCACGATCGATATCAGTACTGACCATTTCATTTTATTTTCGATACCGCTCTGTCCTATTTTAAAACCAAGAAATATCTTGGTTTCTTGCTGATAAAAGTTTTTCTGTTTTTACAGTGAATTTATGGTTTACAACATAGTTAAATTCTACCATGTTAGTCCAGTGGGGGCAGAAGAATAGGACGTTATACCCCATTTCATTTTATTTCAATTGTAAGTATATAATGCATGCAATATATCTACACCATGATGTGATCCATGTATCCATATGTCCGACGATCTGGGCCCTGTTTCTCGAAATCTTAACTAAAGATAAAATCCAAATTTTAGTAGATACTTCAATTTTGATTGGCTAAGCACTAAAATCAATCTAATATTATCCAATCAAATTACTAAAATTCGGATTTTATCTTAGTTAAAATTTCGTGAAACAGGCCCCTGATCAATAAATTAACGACACGTGTTTATGCAAAACTTTGATCATTCTAAAATGCACATCATGGGGGAGAGAGAGAGAGAGAGAAAGAGCGAGAGAGAGAGAGAAATGGGGTTTAACGTACACTCGACACAAACTAGGTCATTTCGAGACTAACATATGGTTCAATTTTATTTCCATAATTCGATTGCGCGTAGGGGTCTTTAGCATTGGGAGGAAACCGGAGGACCTGGAGAAAACCCACGAGGTTGGGCAGGCAACCCTACTCCTTGTCACGTACAACCGGGGAATCGAAACCACGCCAGTTGACTCAATGACAGACTTTATGATACAGCGCGCACGTGCTATCCATTCAGCCATCCAACCCTCCTGCACATCATGGGTAGATCCAATAATCTGATCAGTGTATAGTACAAGCCATAGTTCATCTATGTAATGTCTACTAATAAATGAAATGAAATGGGGTTTAACGTCCCACTGTTCTGCTCCTATGCTGGGCTAATGAAGACAGGCATACGAAATACAGTGTGCTATGAGGGAAATTTTGCCCGGGCAGCGGCACTATCGCCTACTCTTATATCGAATTCCAATTGCCAAGGGATCTTTTACGTGCATTCCAATGTATACACGGGACCTCGGTTTTTCGTCTCATCCGAAGGACTAGACAGCAGTCCTTGTCAGGCCCTCCGTCCTGCATCTCTGACAAGGGGAACCACGCCGGAAAATCTGGATGAACTTTCTCGGCCAATGCAGATCTACTAATAAACACCAAGCGCATCTGTCTATGCATGGAACAACAAACTATTGTAATATATTTTCAACCAGACATTGCCAAAAAGTTTATCTAGATGATGCGAATTAACCTCGATAAAATACTTATACCCGTCCCCGGATATCCGAGCAAGACATAAATATTTCCAGGCATTTTGTTTGTATTCACAGCTTTATTATTAGAAAAAGACGATGGGTCGTTCGGGTGGGTCGAAAAACCGAGGTCCCGTGTACGGATTGGCAGGCACGCAAAAGATCCCTTGGCAATTTTTAATTCGATATAAGAGTAGGTCGTAGAGCCCCATACCACACTGTCTTCGTTAACCCAGTCGGAGCAGAACAGTAAGACGTTAAAACCCATTTCTTTTTATTTCATATATTGTTCATTACGGCTGAGAAGAAACAGACCAAGGGATATATAACTTCATTGATGAAAGTCTCTATATCGGTTGCCCAATACCGCAGACATGTGAGTTGCTGTCTCTGACGTCCGTCTTATCAATGAGTGAATGACTTACATTATCTGTGTGAATGAAGCTACTCATATTACTCTAAACTTTTCCAACAACCCGCAAAAACTCACAAGTTGTTAAAATATGTCTTAAAAGAAGGTCACATTTTATTAATGTAGCTTAAGAATAGCCACAGCCAATCATTTGCTCGGGATGCCAGATTCACGAAATCGTCTCGATCATTTAAGGGTGGAACTTTTATCAATGAAAATACATCGCTGCTGAAAGACTGGTTAATTGAATGCGTCACCCAGACTTGCAGGTAGGTATTCGTGCATGTAGGGATTTGGAATTACAGCCAATCAGAGAGCTAGTTGGTGAACCGGTGGTTCTGAATGTAGGTCAGTGTGCCAGTTGAACCGAGGGGGCGTTCAGGCTGTTGAAATTTGACTTGCAGACTTAAAACAGAAAAAAAGGAAGGCAGACGATAAAGAAAGAGAAGAAAGAAATAACAAAATTGCCGTCATTTAACACGCGCTGTGAAGCCTATGGCTACAGAGAGAGAGAGAGAGAGGGGAGAGAGAGAGAGAGAAATGGGGTTTAACGTCCACTCGACACAAACTAGGCCATTTCGGGACTAACATATTGTTTAATTTTATTTCAATAATTCGCTTGCGCGTAGGGGTCTTTAGCAGTGGGAGGAAACCGGAGGACCCGGAGAAAACCCACGAGGTTGGACAGGCGACCCTACTCTTTGTCACGTACAAACCCCATGGCTACATTGTTTATATATTCGCCTATATTAAAAACACATTATGTAAGATTTAGATCTATAGCTGACCATTCCTGCTGTATAGTTAAAAATAGATAATTAAAAATGAATACATTGAAAATTTCAGTCAAATTAATTTATTCTACCGAAGTTATAAATGTCTGAAATGTTGACAAGATAGCCTCGATTGTCAAGTATTATATAGCCTAAATAATAAACAAGGTCTTGATTATTAATTTTAACGTTAAATGGCGAAGTTCTAATCTATTCAATACCGAAGCCATCTCCGCTGGTGCCCACTGTATTCGAATGCACGAAAAAATACAATACATCTTTTACCATCACACCAGTAATCAATTAAACCACTTCCATTTAGCATAGATAATCAGGCTACATCTAATAACATCTTTAAAGCGGAAATAGCATATTTTTAAGTTATATTTTTAAAATTTATTAAAATAAAGCCTTAAAATAGATGGTATCCATAAACAGTCCTACCTTGTTAAAGAATAATCCTATTAATCCTATAATTCACTATTGCCAGCTGAGAAATTGGCAAAAATATCATTTTTCTCTTCATTTTCAAACGTTGAAAAAAGCTACTCCATGGTGGAGAATAGAAAACAAGGGAGGTAATTGGGAGGTAATTGTGTTATTATTTCCCGTGTAAATGACTTGTAAGTGTGAGAATGACACCTATGATCGTATAATTGTGAGTTGAGCAAAATAATTATGTTTTGACTTTCTTAGAAAATTTGCAATTTCCGCATTAAAATAGTGCATAAATACTTCGATGTTACCAGACGCTTCAATATCTGATTCTATTTATAGAACCCCTTTTCATCGTGTTATAAAACAGCACTTCCTTTTATTTTTTTCATTTGTTTGAAATAGTATGTGAATCTAAATAATAATTTTAATTTAACATTTGAAGCTAGACAAAAGATCTACACTAGAAAGATTTAGCTCTTACATGAAGCATTTTTAATTTTAAAAAAAACCAATTAATTTTCATCAATAGCTGAAGTATTCTTCATGGAAATCAAAATTTACGATCATCAATTTGTGATTTTTAAATAGCACAATTGTATAACCGATATACAAACAGCATTGGTTTTAGTGGTCGTATATGCCTGAAGAACAACACCATCTGACCGGAAAAGGGAAAGAGAGAGAGAAATGGGGCTTAACGTCCACTCGACACAAACTGTGTTATTTCGGTACTAAGGGGTCTTTAGCTGTGGGACTGGCGACCCTTCTCCTTGTCGTGTACAAGCAGGGAATCGAAACACGTCGCATGACATAACTTAAGAGCTGTATGACGTTAAACCCCATTTCATTTCTTTTTAATATTCCTGCGATTTTCGCCATAATGAATAGAATGCTTCTCGATACGCAGAACGAACTGCTCTTTCTTGATATGCTAATAAAAAAGGAGAAATTTTCTGCGCGAACAGAAATTCGACCGAATTCGTCGTTAGTATAAACGACTTTATAGCAGTTAATGTTAGGTTCTCACTGTCGTGCGATGTATTAAGATAAAATTGACCCTATTGAATCCACGAGCTGGTATGCGTAAAGGGGGGGGGGTGGCCGAATGTTTAGCACGTGCACGCTGTATCATACGGTCTGTCATTGAGTCAAAGCTGTACGTGACAAGGAGTAGGGTCGCCTGTCCAACCTCGTGGTTTTTCTCTGGTTCCTCCGGTTTCCCCCCACTGCTAAAGACCCCTACGCGCAAGCGAATTATTGAAATAAAATTGAAGCATGTGTTAGTCCCGAAATGACGTATAGTTTGTGTCGAGTGGACGTTATACCCCATCTCTCTCTCTCTCTCCCTCTCTCTCTCTCTCTCTGGTACGCGAAAATACGCTCGGATGCGTTTCGATACGATCAACACGATTGCTACGACTGACCTCAAGGTATAATCAGAGGATCACCACGATTACTTCACGATTAAAACCACGATTTCAATCGTAGCGCGAATCGAGATAGTGGAAACCTAGCATAATCAATCAAATGCGATCGCGGTGTTCGCCTCCACGGTCGCGATCGTGCTCAATATAAACAACCCTTTAAACTGGATGGTAAATTTTCCTTTGGACCCAAGAAGGACGAACCAACAGACATAATGATACAATAGCCTGATGACAGATGCAAGCGACGACAATATACGTCATAATTAAACGTGGGTGTTCGAACAAGTCAACCATTTCTTTTTATTTATCACGTTTCACATCCGCCCAGATCACCTGCACGAGAATCTATATTCTAATATCGCGACAGGTGGAATCGATGCACCTTTTCCCAGAACCGACCACTACACAGTAAACGATGACGCAATAGTGTTCATTACGTCGTGAAACATGAGTAACTCAGATCGTGACCATATCAAAGGAAAAGGACATCGCCTCTATTCTTTAATTATACGTTACCCTTATATTTCTATAAAATGTGAAACAGACTTGTAGATATTTTTTGTCAGTGTTTTAAGTTTATATTGTAATCGTTTACCGCGTGAGAATTTCTGGCTGACTCGACAGAAATAAAAACCGTTTCCTTTCTGGAGAGCTCACCTTGAATTCAGCACGACTGTGAAAAGAAATGAAATGAAATGGAGTTTAACGTCGTACTTTTATGTACCAAAAAGGGCAAATGAAATGCTTTGAGGGACATTTTGCCAAGACAGTGGCGTTTCTGCCTACTCTTCATCGAATTTCAACTGCCAAGGGATCTTTTACGTGCACACCGACGTTTAACTAAAAAAATAAAAACAATATATCAACAGTAGATTATCTTCCAGTTTGGATTAAAGAGAGGCCCATCAAAAGATTTTAAATGATTAGAATATGATATTTTCGTTTAACGAGATTTTTTCATAAAAGAATTAATGATGTTGCACACTTCCGGTGTAGGAACCAAGGCGATTCGTGTATTTGGGTTGTTCGATCGTTTTATTAACACACACGACAAACTAGATTACAACATGCCGCCACTCTCGTCCTTTCAACGTAATTTATTATTAATACAGAGCAAATTAGTTTCAAAACTATTCTAATTTGAGATGTACGAATTTGTGTAAACGCTGAGTCAGAAAAAGTTTTTGGGCCTGAGGCTAAAAGTTATTGTTAATCAAGGGGAGTTAATTCACAGCCCTTAAGAAAAACGTTCTTCCCTCCATAATAAACCCGTCTAGTGGTAAAATAGGGCAAGAGTTCATTCATCTTTTAATTTTATTACATGAATGAAAAACGAGGTAATATTCTAAGGGGGTCGTGTATTGTTATCCCCCTTGAGTTGTTACCCTAGAAACACGAGACGAAGTCTCTTCAAATATTTATACTGTTAAGAAGAAAACACATCATGCGAAAGAATTAGAGAAGGCAAGATAGCGATGAGAACAAATAAGAATGGCGGTGTTTTATTGTGATGGGTCGACTCGAGTTTCGCTATCATGTAAAAGAAAGGAGAGAAGTTGTAGTGTTTAATAGCGAAGTGTTACTGAATATTATTACACTGTCTCAACCCCACTCTATTATTATCACGTCACCTTCTTGCGTGTCTCTCTTTATAACGAGGCTTCCTTCTATTGTGCACGTGCCCCCTGGGGTCATCTCAGGTATGCGAGGTGACGGTGTCAGGGGTTTTTGAATTAAGATTTATCCAAAAATGTGCGACTTTCTTTTGTTTATTTTTAAAAGTTCATGGATTCGCTAACACGACGATCGTCGCTGTCTATTTTTACACGACGTTATCGACTGTGGGTTAAGGCCGTAGAAGTGAATACAATGCCCCTGGAAATAAATATAAAAATAAATTTTAGCCCTGTTCTGAACATATTCCAACACAAAATTCGGATAAATTATAAAGTTTTATATTTTTAATCAACTGTCTAAAGGGACGTCAATTGAAATAATGACGTCATCTTTAATAGATCGACGTAATATTTGGTCTCGCGATGTTAAATTATAAAACAGAAATATTTATATACGTCACAATCTGATTAAAATACAGATCTATATTTCGTTTCGTTTTTTTTTATATTATCGATGGCCTACACTACATGAAGATCTGACCAGTTGTACTGTAAGGTCGTGTCTGGGGTCGTACGAGCGGCTTTTGGCCTTTGACGTCAGACATTGATTAATTAATCAGCGTTGACGTTTCTCGCGGTTTACTCACAGTTCTGTGCACTGCACGCCAAGAAGTCGCCGTAACAGATGGTTTCATTGGCTAACCCCCCACATCATCCAGAACGCAGGTAATAAAAAAACTCTTCCAGATCCTGGTGTAGTACAGACAAATAAAACGAAAATTTGAACTATAAAAAACGAAACGAAATAGGAGGATCTGTGTTTTTGATCAGATTGAATACATCACATTGGAAATGAACACGAAGAAGAAAAATTGCAAGACGCCAAAAAATATTCACGAGGAACCTAGCTAGAGATTAATAAGATATTTCTAATTAGGATTCATTCACCAGTAATAATATCTAGTTAATCCTCTGAGGAGACTGGGAAAAGAGGATTTTTCATCAGTGGACCTTAAATGACCCTTAGTTTACTAAATGGTGTTATTAAGGGTAAAATTATAGGTTCACCTTAAATTGGCCTGGGAAGGTGTGGGGATTATGGACGATGAAGCTAAGTAAGGGCGGGTATATGAATACTAGATAGGTGTTATAGGTTGAAGAGAGAGTGAAGAGGGGGAAGCTGATAACATCAGATACCCATATAAACATCATTCACCTCTCAATTATCCCACACTGCATCCACCAATATCTTTATATCTAGATTATGATAGCTCCTGACCCCCAGGGGTCACCGTATAACCAATCACCTGTTGATCAGGTAGGTATATAATTCACGTTCCCACGACTATAACTGGAGTTTTTATATACCTTTATTTACACACCTAGGTAACTGTAGATATAACTAAACATATCAACAACAAATAACGATTAATATACATGTGCATGGGTGGTCTAACATGCATGTGTAAATCGGGTAGATATACACGTGGTTAAATATATGTTTATAAACACGTGTAAAACACATACTAGATATATTTAACACCAACTTTAACATAATCACAGAAAACAATCTTTACATCTCTTTCCATAAATAGATCTCAAACGTTATTTTAGTAAACTTGTAAAAAAAATATTTAAAGGAGCTAAATCGCTAATATTTGGTACCTAGAAATGGACGGACAGAAATCGGTCGCATCGGATGTAATAATGTAATCTGAATGTATATAAACTGATTTACTTTCATTCGTTTCTATTTTAATGTAATTTCTAATCAGTTATGTTCGGCGAAATACGGGTAGAGTCCAAACTGAATGTCAGTCTTTGGCGTCTGGTTATTCCAGCCTATACCGGAAATATTCTCCTGTGGGATATGTTTAGTCTCGTTCATCGAGTTGTTTTTTACAAATGGCGCTCGAAAACATTCTGGCGCGGGAATTTCATTTTGTCTTTAAAATTGGATATCAGAAACTCATCATTTCACGGTAAGATAACAACATCAATGTTGATTTAAATTGACCAATAAGTCGTGTTTGCAATGTCGAAGACTGTGGATGATGTTTAGTTAGAGACTTGCTTCCTTTAAACAAAAAAAACCCCGACATGTGTGAGAAATAGCTTTATTTCACGTCCGCTGGAACGGTGTCTTATAGTCGTTCGGATGGGACAAAAAACTATGTGTTGTATGCCGTCTTCATTATCCCAGTTGGGACAGAAACAGTAGGACGTTAAACCCCATTTTCTTTTTCTTTCAGCCAATCTGTGAATTTAAAACAAGTTTATGTTATTACCAATCAAAATATAAAAAAAAAAAACTATAAAAAAATATATATTATTGACCATATTTGTCACGATCGTTATTGTATACCCCCACCCGCCCACTTAATGAACATGGTCTGTTTTCTAGTAAACTGAGATGGTAATACTTCTTTTTAAACTTTCCCGAATTAGATTGCATATGTTATTCCTGTAAATAAAATACAGAGTTGAAGAAATTGGAGGATATTTTGTCACGAACCATGAATTGAACATATCCAATATCTCGATCATAAATACATATAGTAACCTGGTATGGTAAACACGTGTTTATTTGTGAACCTTAAAATAGATCTAGACTGTGGTTTAAAGGCCGTATGGCTCTATTTTTTGGAAACATAAATGGGTCTAAAAGCACATTTTAATGTAATATGAGTGTATATATAGTGATTTATATTCAATTGTTTTTTAAAAAATTGTAATTTCTAATCAATTGTGTTCATTGAAATACGCGAACAGTTGAAAATAGATCTACAGTTTAAAATAGATCTAGGCTGTGATTTAAAGGCCGCATGGCTCTATTTTTTGGAAACATAAATGGGTCTAAAAGCACATATTAATGTAATATGAGTGCATAAAGTGAATTATGTATTTAATTTTTTTTTAAATTGTAATTTCTAATCAATTGTGTTCATTGAAATACGCGAACAGTCCAAACTGAACGACAATCGTTTACGCCTAATCAGCCAATTCTTCACTTTATTTTATTATTATTTTATTATTTGTGAATCAGCCATATTTACTGCTGCATTGTAATTTAGGATATGTTTTTCTTTGTTCATTGTGTCTTAAATATTGGACAGTGCTCGATCGATGCCCAACATACAGAAGAAACTCTCTCTCTCTCTCTCTCTCTCTCTCTCTCTCTCGTTAACCCCTAGTTGCAATTGAATATAAATTGTCCTGTTACTGATTATAAATTTATTTACTGTTATAATTATGTAGACATATAACCGTCAGTCTTGTGAACTGATCACGTGAGATCGTTCATTTTGACCTGACCAGGGGAGAAAGCTGACCTCTCTACCGGACGGTTCGATTTATGGACAGATTAACCTTGCGCTAATGACCCCCTTGGGTGCCAAAATACCCTTACAACATGTAAATCCCGTATTTACTTAACATATCAAGTCTGTGATAAGTAAGCTGCACCTACTGTTTTGACGCGGGTAATTTGACCAGTATGTGCACGTTAGGATTTATGTGTGAAATACGACCTCTATGTGAAACGGTATTTAACTATTTTTCACGTGCAGTTAACATATCGCACGTGAAACAAAACACCATTTCCCCTGCCTCCATTGACCCAATAGAATCCCAAGTCATTTTTAATAAGTTATTTTTTCTTTGTTGAGAATTTTTCGGAATCTCTTAATGTGTCCACTTTTTGTTGACCTTGTTGACCCTAAGAATGGAAAGGGAATCAGAGAATGATGATGGAGGGTTGATGGTACGATCGACATCTATTTTTTATTATTCGTTTCGGCTTTGACATAAGTAAATACGAACAGAAAATATGCAGTTAAAATATTTTGTAGGGTGACTCGTGGTTTTTACAAAAGGAGAAAAACAATGGCATGTCATCAGAGATTGACACCAGTTTGTATTGTTGTTTTCTTGGCTCATTTTATTGTTAATATTGTTTTCCTAGCTGATATAAACAACATGAAATGTTTAAAATAAACCTATTTGGAATTACGGCCACTCTTGACACCACTCGGCAAACCTCGGCAGATTCCTAGCCTCGGTTGTTTGACGAAGTCCGCCATTGGAACTACTTTCAAGTTCCCGGATTACCACCTAACAATTAATAAATAATTATGTTCACCTCGGAAATGTGAAACATAGTTGTCACTCAAACTAAAAATAAAATGTAATTTATAGCGCATTTTCTTAATATTTTCTGTTTTATTCTTTTATAGAAAAATATAATATTTCAACATTTTGGGCATATCTTTTTTTAGTATTGTATCTCATGGGTAAGTAGTGGTTTGAAATTTGAATTTTATTTCTAAAAATAAAGAAAAGGGATATTTCATTTTTGTATTTTGTACCCTTTCCTTCTTTAAAATTATGCATGAAAAATCAATTCATTCGAATTATTATTTTTTTTAAATGGCCGTCATTCGGAAATATTTTGTAAAATCAACAATTTATCAAAATATATCAGTCCAGATTTGGATGGAAAATTATCTAAATTTAATGTTTAGAAATGTCGACCTTGACACGGTCAATGTCCACTTGATCTAAGCATCGTATGATTTATTTTTTTCTAAATAATTATAAATGTTATTTTAAAATTCCATTAATGAAGCTTCTGGCAAGAATATAGAAAAAATAAATCCCTTTTGAGTCCGCCTCTTTTTAATATAAACTCCCTCCCTTTTGTTATTTATAATTAGACCTTTAAGGTCACCAGGGGCATCTGGTCAGTGAGATGAAATAGATGGCTATGATGCATTTCACCCAATTAAATAAACATTTCAAATCATCATATTTATTGTTCATTTCAGATCTGACCGGCTTAAAGTTTCAGACAACTATTCAAGCTGACCAAATCGTTTCCACAAAAAAATGGCTGACCAACTTGCATTCGAGTCGTCTGCTATCAAAAAGAAATCTCGACTGATTAAATCTTCATTATAAGCAGACGATGTCAAATTTAAATATGGCGAATTGGTCAGTTGACCTAGTGGCCGAAGTTAATCCTCGAGGTCGTGGAAAAATAGAAACTTTATGATTATTTACAATTAAATGTGTTTTTCATAAAGGAGGAGAGTTCGTTGATAGATGGCGAATTGGTCAGTTGACCCAGTGGCCGAAGTTAATCCTTGAGGTCGTGGAAAAATAGAAACTTTATGATTATTTACAATTAAATGTGTTTTTCATAAGGGATGAGCGTTCGTTGATAGATGAGTTAATTTTAATATGGCGCTGTCCCCTAGTGAGAAGGAACCTTTGAATGAAAGGTTAGGTCGACCCCGCGAGCCCTTGACGGATATTCGAGAGTTGAAGTTTGAAAGTAACCCATATATCATAAATGACATTTATAGAAATATCTGAAAGATCAAATTCCTCCTTTCTTCTCTGTATTTAAGATGTTTTTATTTGAGAGAGGGAAATAATAAGCCTACTAATGGCCTGTCATAGTTTAATTTGTTAACTTATCACTGACAGGCTAATTTACACACATTATTTTTTTATTCACGGAACACTTTTTTCTCTTTCCTTTTTTAACCGGTTACATGCACTTATTAATGAGGCGATGTCGACTCTCTCAAAAAAAAAAGTCTAAGGGTTCGCCAATCTGAGTATTGACACGAAACCTAGGCTTCGATTGACAGCTTTTTTTCTGTTATGACGTCATAATTCTATAATGTATGCCTGCATGTATTTCAATACATTACGATAGGATCTGGAGAAAACCCCCACCGATCGTTTTCTCCAGGTACTCCAGTTTCCTCCCAAACGACCCCTTTGCGCAAGCGAATTATTGGAATGATAATAATTATGCAAGATATACAATACCCACCGACCGATTCTCACCCCACCCCCTCCACTCGCCAACCCTAGCAAAATAGTTCCGATACCTACCCAGATTATGAGGTCCAATTCAGACTTATCTGATGAAATACTGGTATGTATCCCAGTCCAACCATCATTGTAAACCTGACCGAACGAGAGAGAGAGAGAGAGAGAGAGAGAGAGAGAGAGTGTGTGTGTTTAACGTCCACACAAAAGTCATTTCGGGACCACACAGGTTTCAATTTGTTTTTCAATAATTCAGATTTTGAACAGAAACAGAATGGAGTTTAACGTCATTTCGGCACTAACACATGGTTCAATTTTATTTAATTTCATTTCATTGGATGATAAAAGTGATGACGTAATGTACATCTAGGTAGGTGGTCACTGGCCAGACAATTTTAAACCCTCGACCTTAACATGACATTCACTTGACCTTCACTTCCTGCAGACACAAAAACCTTAAACATGAAACCCGGTCGTCTGCCAGAATTTTATTGATATCTATGAATCAAAGAACCAACAAACGACCAACAAAAGTCAATTTACTTCATTTTATCATTAAGTTCCTTTCTGCTCGCGGAGTGAGCGGTACTTAATGGAGGGCAATCTAAGGACACGGGGAGTTAAACGCGTTGTTCAAGTGGTCTCCGTCCATTCGTATCAATTAGAGGTTTTTACAACTAGGAATATTATCATTATCATCAATTATTAACACTAATACGAATATAAACAATGTGCCCGTATTTAAACAATAATTTAAGCTAAAAGGAATTCCAAAATGGCAGCCACTTAATCGAACGGTGCAGTGCTCATAACATTTCTGCTCAGTAAAATTATATCTTTGACCTCACTAGGTCGGGTGGTCGAGTAATTAAAGGCGATTTGTGGGAGGGGTGGAGGGGTTAGTGCTAAATGATAAGGCTAGCGCTAACCCTAACCCTGGATCTAGTCCTAATGCTTACCCTAACCTACAATCTCACCAACAATCACATGCCCTAACCTTATTTATATCTCAGCGACCTTGACAAAAATTGAACTGGCCTTAACAAATAGATTTAGCCAGGGTGGAGGGTGGTGTAACACGTCAGCTGTAGTTCATGTACAGCTGGTTATCTCTGGTTTAAATCCCCTACTTGTCCTGGAGTACATGTCACCCGCCTTAAAATTATCTATTGCTACATGTTAGTCCTGATCAAATCCCTATATTCTTGTTTTATAAAGATAAAGCTGGACGTCACGGACCGGGAAAAGTAATGAAATCATTCAGAGCATTTGTTAAGGAAATGAAATGAAATGAAATGGGGTTTAACTGGACTAATGAAGACGGGCCTAGGCCATACAGTGTGCCATGAGGGAAATTTTGCCCGGACAGCGGCGCTACGGCCTACTCTTATATCGAATTCCAACTGTCCCATCCGTACGATTAGACAGCTGTCCTTGTCAGGCCCTCCGCCCTGCATCACCGACAAGGGGAACCACGCCGGAAAACATTTGTTAAGGAATCTGGAGCACTGGAGGATAGAACGTTCTGGGGGGGGGGGGGGGTCTCCTCTCCTGCGCGAAAACAATTTAGATATCGGCAAATCTTAGTGTTTTGTGTTTCAATTGTGATGTTTACCTAATTATGCTAGTTACCATCTCTCAAATAGTAAGAAAAGCTCGTAATTATTGAAATAAAATTAAACCATATGTTAGTCCTGAATTGACCTAGTTTGTGTCGAGTGGATGTTAAACACCATTTCACTTCTGTTCCTGTTCAAAATATGAATTATTGGACTAAAGTTCCCCCAGTCGATGAAGAAAATGCATTTCATTTAAACACTAGTTCAGTTTCTTTAACATAAGTGCATGGGAAAACGTGTATATATAGTCGTTCGGATGGGACGACAAATAAGACATCCCAGGTACACATTCATTAGCCCAGTCGGTGCAGATCAGTAAGACGTTAAACGCGATTTCATTTCACTTTATTTAACCTCTAAGTAAGTGGTCTGGAGATGTGAATGGCCGAATGGCTAGCGCGTGGGCGTTGTATCTTAAGGTATGTCAGTGAGTCAACTGGCATGGTTTTGATTCCCTTGGTTGTGCGTAACAGGGAGTATGGTCGCCTGTCCAACCACTACTAAAGACCCCTAATATGGAAATTGAATTGAACCATTTAGTCCTGAATTGACCTAGTTTGTATCGAGTGGACCTAAATCCCATTTCTCTCTCTCTCCTTTAATCTCTAAGTAAAATAAGTTAAAATGGACGTGATACATATTTGACCTATAAATGTATGTTGAAGTTGATAAAGAAGACAAGTTGTGTATATAACTAAAAATACTGGTGTATACTTAACAAGGTGGAGATAAAACATCTTACATCCTGTGTTTTCTTACCAATCTTTAATCACAAAACATTCTACTTCTCTTTCACAATAGTTTATACAGAGAGAGAGAGAGAGAGAGAGGGAGAGGGAGGGTGGGGTTTAAGGTCCACTCGACACAAACTAGGTCATTGAGAGAGAGAGAGAGAGAGAGAGACCCAAGTTAGAAAATACTTCCAGAATTTCTCGATCTCGGTTCTTATTTTTATCGATCGGATATGACAATAAAAAGACAGGAGATATCGACGACGAAATTCATTTGATAACAAATTGTAAAAGACATGACGAAAAAAGAAAAGAACTGTTCAGATTAATTCTAGTTCGTGAACCAAACTGAATGATTTACAACAATTTAAAATACTGATGATGAATAAAAATATAGAAATTCTAAAATGTTTCGGAGCTTTTGTATACAATTCGTTCATGTCTTTGTAATGCTGTGTATCTTTGTATAATTATGTCTATGTATGTATCCCTTGTTTGTTTCATGTATCTTTCTATCATTTTTATTTATATATGCACATAGCCTTGTAAGGTTTTTTTATGCAATAAAGATTCTTCTTTTCTTTATAAAGTTTCTTCTATACAGAGAAGAAGGCTGAAACTTCTCCACGTAGAAAATACCATGTTAGCAACCTTATTTAAACACCAATCCTATTTCGTTTCGTTCGTTATAGTTCAAAATTTCGTATTACTTGTCTTTACTACACTAGGATCTGCAAGGGTTGTTTTATAACCCGCGTTCTGGTTGATGTGAGGGATTAGCCAATGAAACGGTCTGTTGCAGCGAGTAACACACTTGAAACATCAACGCTGGTTGATTAATCAAATGTCTGACGGCATACGTCAAAAGCCGCTCGTATGACCCCTGACGCGACATCCCACTACAACTGGTCATATCTTCATGTAGTGTAGGCCATCGAAAGTATAAAAAAAAAACGAAACGAAATACAGATCTGTATTTTAATAAGATTGACCATGTTAGTAGTCTCAGTTGACGAGATGGGCGTTTCTTTAGTAAACCCTATGGTCTTTGTACAATATCCTACTTTCAGCAGGGCATTTGTCAGTATTCCTGGTCAATAGTGGGGGATTGGATGGCCGAATGGTTAGCATGTGCGCGCTGTATCATACGGTCTGTCATTGGGTCAACTGGTGGGGTTTCGATTCCCCGGTTGTACGTGACAAACAGTAGGGTCGCCTGTCCAACCTCGTGGGTTTTCTCCGGGTCCTGTGGTTTCCTCCCACTGCTAAATAACCCTAGGCGCAAGCGAATTATTGAAATAAAATTGAACCATGTGTTATAGTCCCGAAATTGCCTAGTTTGTGTCGAGTGGACGTTAAACCCCGTCTCTCTCTCTCTCTCTCTCTCTCTCTCTCTCTCTCAGGTCAATAGTAGTGTATATATAGGTATTAAAATGACCAGGTATTTTACTGTACAAATTATTATTGATGATTCAGCAGTATAATTTGAAGAGCGTGATATATTTAAAACGACCATCAAGTGATATATCGAGTGACATATGATAACATTCAAGTAGGTAAGAGGTATAGATAAAATTACCTTTTATAATAATACCCCACCTTTATCAAGACGGCTAACATCTTAGTAGATTCGTGATTACTTAACAAAAACTTTATTGTTGGACAATTTGTAGATTTGACCACGGCAGCAACGATGAGAGGGGTTGACTATAGTCCGCGGGTGCACTAGTCCATGGGAGCACTAGTCCGCCGCTATTAAAATACTATAGAAGAAACTATTTTTAATAAAAAAAACCTTACAAGGTTATGTGTATATACAAATAAAATTACAATAAAAATATACATATGCCAAACATAGGATACATATACATGTACATAATTATATAAACATGTATACTTTACAAAGACATGAACGAATTGTATATAAATGCTACTAAACATTTCAAAATTTCTACATTTTTATTTATCATAAGTATTTATGTGCGCTTATTCTAAGATTTGTTAGTACTTTTCTGTGGGGGGGGGGGGGGTGGATGGCTGAATGGTTAGCGTGCGCGCGCTGTATCATAAAGTCTGTCATTGAGTCGACTGGCGTGGTTTCGAATCCCCGGTTGTACGTGACAAGGAGTAGGGTCGCCTGTCCAACCTCGTGGGTTTTCTCCGGGTCCTCCGGTTTCCTCCCACTACTACTATTGAAATAAAATTAAACCATATGTTAGTCCCGAAATGACCTAGTTTGTGTCGATTGGACGTTAAACCCCATTTCTCTCTCTCTCTCTCTCGCTTTTCTATGTTTTGGATTTCTTATCGCATCTAAATAATGTTCATAGTTTATGTCATTTTTTATAAGTAACTTGTTTAAGGAAGTTAATATGGGTATCAAAATAAACCCAGCAGGTATGTCGCTATCTGGGCAAAATTTCCCCTCATAGCACACTGTATATCGTATGCCCGTCTTCATTAGCCCAGTTCGGAGCAGAACAGTAGGACTTTAAACCCCATTTCATTTTATTTCTGTTTTGTTTTTTCTAATTTTGTCTATTTTTTGCTTGTTTATATTAAAATGTGCTGTGTTTGCTATATGGTCTATACATTGTTTGATATGAACTTTTTAAAATACAAAATCGTCAACTTTTTATAATATTTTAAAATATATTTGACATTTTATTGTGTTAGCTATGCATCATCCGTTCTACCTAAATCATAACACAAAAAATTAACAAAAACTTCCGTATTTTCTTCCTTTGTCGCCTTTTTGGTATTTTTTTTATGTCAAATTCAATCTCGGGGACCGGTGATGGCTTTATAAAGTGGGTCGACCTTGACACTATTCTATATTTAGTGACGTAACTTTTCTTCTGGGCTGTATATATAAAAGAGACAGAGAAATTGGGTTTAACGTCCACTAGACACAAACTAGGTTATTTCGGGACTAACATGGTTCAACTTTTATTTCAATAATTTAGCAGTAGGAGGAAACCAGAGGACCCGGAGAAAACCTACAAGTGGTTTCATATATACTTGTTTCAAGGCTTTTTTTTTATAAGGCATCAAAGACCCAACTAAAGGCATCATAGACCCAACTAAGGCATCATAGGACTAACTAAAGGTATCACCGACCCAACAAAAGGCATCATAGACCCAACTAAAGGCATCATAGTCCCTAATAAAGGTATCTTACACCCAACTAAAGGCATCATGGACCCAACTAAAGGCATCATAACTAAAGGCATCATAGACCCAACTAAAGGCATCATAGACCCAACTAAAGGCATTATAGACCCAACTAAAGGCATCATAGTCCCAACTAAAGGCATTATAGACCCAACTGAAGATATTATAGACATGATAGACCTAACTAAAGGCATCATAGACCGAACTAAAGGCATCATAGACCCAACTAAAGGCATTATAGACCCAACTAAAGGCATCATAGACCCAACTAAAGATATTATAGACACGATAGACCTAACTAAAGGCATCATAGACCGAACTAAAGGCATCATAGACCCAACTAAAGGCATCATAGATCTAATTAAAGGCATCATCACTCTCGAAAAAAAAAAGTTGCTGACCATAGCTCTAAAATACCTACTGTAGACTGTGCCCCCACATAAAAACTTCACTGCCCCTCCGCAGCCAGCAAGCTACGGGCTTGCATCATAGACCCAATTAAAGAGGAAAATATAGTTTGCCCGAACATACACAATATAATAATATAACAAAATACAAACTGGTTCCAAAGTGAATCGAATCGACCATTTGCGATGTAAAAATGATTATAACCACCGTCAAGAGAGTTTAATGAACTTTGTATGTCAATCATATTATGATATATACAGGCGGTGTATATTAATAACATATGTCGACAGTTTATCTTAGTGAAGGTTCACATGGTGAGACAGAGAGAGATAGAAATGGGGTTTAACGTCCACTCGACACAAACTAGGACAGGCGAGGCTGGACAGGCGACCTTACTTCTTGTCACGTGCAAGCGAATTATTGAAATAAAATTGAACCATATGTTAGTCCTAAAATGACATAGTTTGTGTCGATTGGACGTTACTCCCCCTCCCTCCCCCTCTCTCTCTCTCTCTCTCTCTCTCTCTCGCCATTGAAATAAAAAAAATATTGAAGCATGTGTTGGTCATAAAATGGCATAGTTTGTGTCGATTGGACGTTACCCCCCCCCCCCTAAATAAAAAATATATTGAACCGTGTGTTAGTCACAAAATGACATAGTTTGTGTCGAGTGAAAATTAAACCTCCCTCTCTCTCTCTCTCTCTCTCTCACACACTATCTCTCTCTCTCTCCCTTGCTCGCTCGCCATGTTTATTATTATGACTATATGATGTGTTCAGCAGGAGATCAAACTAAGATGACGTAGTGGTAACCGACTAATATATAACTTATTATAGATGTCGCTAGCCACAGAATCAAATGTAACTTGTCACCTCTCGGTCAAGGTCGTATTATACAAACAGAGACTTCCGGTATGACAGACTCCCCAGTAGCTGCTGACTGATGGTCGGGTATCAATCCATGGTCTGGATCAGAGTAAAATGATGTTGCGCACTATACAACTGGGCAATTATGGAAATAATACATGGAAATATTTAGCTTGTGACCGGGATGTGGGGGTGGGTGTGCACAATAGCAGTCCATCCGTTTACACAATAACGTGCACGTTAAAGACTCCTTGACAAACAATGACCAAGAGGCGAAAACGCAAATGTCCGTGTAAACATCGCCTCTCTGGCGTTACACAAGTCACCATGAGCATTGTATTATTACGGTATGTGTTAAACTCAATCCTTTTCGTGCTGAAGTCAAAACAAACTCCCGAGCACTGTAACTGTTATACACAACCTCTAACCCGACACAATAAACAATTTAGCTGACAATGTGCACAGTGCGGGTGAAACTAAGCAGAACGCGCTCCCAGTGGTTGTTATGGGTATATTCATAGTGTCAATTTTCATCAAAAAACGATTGGTGTAGCGTCTCTGTTGTCATAGATTCCAGGGATCCTGCCGAATGGATTAAATTCGCTGCGATGTGGTCTTCCTTTCCAGTGTTGCATGACGGGGTGGGTGGGGTGACTGGCAAGGGACAACGTAATAGTTCGAATGGGACGAATAACCGAGGCCCGGTGTACACATTGGTGCACACGTAAAAGAAGCCTTCGATATAAGAATAGGCCCCACATCACCCTGTCTGGCGTATATCCGTCTTCATTATCCCAGTTGGAGCAGAACAACAGGATGTTAAACCTCATTTCATTTCACATTCGTTGCAGAATCAGTTTGTAGTCTGGGGTGAATGCATTTTATGCTTTTCACTTAAAGATACATTATGGGAGATTATGGCAGCTCTCACTATAATAGTTACAAAATAGATAATATGCCATTGAATTTTAGGCACAGTCTCGATCATCATTACTCATTTCGGTACGATAAAAAAAACAAAGTCACGATTATCCATTTTTTGAATAAATCACCAATGCGCGTTCAAATCCACTAAATATCGCAGGCTAGCGATGACATCGCGAGTTGATTATGATCTGGATAAATTAATTAATGTCAATGAGTATTGAGCAGCAGATTGGGTTCCAATCCAGCGAAAATCGAACTCATAAGATGGCATCGAGAGTTGATTATGGTCTGGGTAAGTTAATTAATGTCTAATTAATAATTTAGATAACATTTCAGGCCTAAAGAAAGACCTGCAATAGGCAGATTTAGCTCTTGCATAATATAAATGTTTAATATTGTCAACAATGAGTGAACCGTGCAGATTTTTAACTCTTTACACTTGTATAACCTTTATTCTTGAGCTAATCGTCACAATTTACGTGTATAATTAATCCAATAAATGACACTTGTCATCGTGAAAAATGTCCATGAACAAAGAGGAATGGTTAAAATAACAGACAATTATGAAAAAAAAATTATATGAATAAATTTTCATCATAATCACCACGCACACGTGACAGTGATAGACTGTTACGTCACATTTTGAATTCATCATTTTATAGTTTGGTGTATAAAAGATGGCAGGTTTGATGAAAGTCTTTTATCTTTACCTGATTTAATGAAAGTCTTTTATCTCTACCTGATACAGGTAACTACAGGTAAGACGCACCTTCAACTTAAAACGCATATTTCTCTCTGATAATTTACCTGTAATACGCTCGGGTAGGTACGTCACTTATTAATGTCTCCATATTATATATCATAACCATACCTTTCATCAATTTAATCTACAAAATAACCCATAAAAACGGCTACTTTAATCATTTTGTTGTGATATTTGGCTTCAAGCTACCCTCATGTTTTCAAGTATGAACTTATGAAATATTTGATAAATGGGCGAGGGATACAGTACATAGAAATAAAAACAGCATCATAAAACATAACGGTTTTAATGGAAATATTTGATGACATTGTGATTAGACAATTGGTTCTGAAAGGTAAAGTTAACCATAGATATCCATACCCCCCTCCCCCCACCGCACCATCCTCGACTCACTAACTTTGCACCACTGTCACCAAAATACATCTGTAACATTTATTTATATTAAACATACATTATGCAAGAGCTAAATCTGCCTATGGCAGGTCTTTCTTTAAACCTGAAATGTTATCTAAATTATTAATTAGACATTAATTAACTTAATGCAGACCATAATCAACTCTCGATGTCATCGCTAGACTGCGATATTACCTGAATTGAAATCAGACCTGCTGCTCAACGCTTATTGATAATTAAATAAAAAAGTGGATAATCGAGACTATGTTTTTTTTAATCGTACCGACTTTGGTAATGATGACCAGGCTAGGCTTAAAATTCATTCGCAAATTCAGCAAATACCCTTTACATTAACTAGCTTTTGACTGTTATAGTGAGAACTGCCAGCTCTGTTAAACGTCCTACTGTTCGGCTCCGACTAGGATAATGACGACGGGCATTTGGATCTATTTGATTTTATGTATTGTTTCCCCTTTTGTCAGAGGAGCTGGGCAGACGGCGTGGCAAAGGACAAAGTATAGTCTTTCGGATAAGAAGAAACACCGAGGTGCCGTGCACTCATTGGCGTAAACTTAAAAGAAACCATCGCCAGACCGAATTCGAAATTTCCATCATAGCCCACTGCACGGCGTATGCCCGTCTCCATTAGCCCAATCGGTGCAGAAAAGTAGCACGTTAAACACCATTTTATTTTATTATTTTTATGAGTAATGCCCGTCTTTATTAGCTCATTCGGAGCAGAACAGTGGGACGCTAAACCCCATTTCATTTCATTTATGAGTGATGATGTCTTTATTCATAAATAGATAATATTAATACGATAAGGTCTAATAAAGCCCCCTTGTCGACAACCATTGGCCTATAACTCGACTCCACACCATGGAACAGCTAGCTCGTCTTCATCGTTCAACTTGCTGGTAGGCAATACTTATCTGGTCAGGAATGCAGATGAGACGGTTTCTCGCGCTTGTGAATGGGGGAGGCACTTTGTGAACTCGTCGCTCTCTAACACAAGAGGTAAAAAAAAATATATGTTACGACTATAGCCTCGTACACCCAGATGTAATCCAAGAAAATAAAATTAACACAAAATCCGAAATCCTAAATGTAGAAATTAGGGCTTTTGTATACAATTCATTTATGTCTTTGTAAAGTTATGTATCTGTGTATAACTATGTCCATGTATGTGTCCTTTGTTTGTTTCGTGTATATCTCTATTACTTTTATTTGTATATGCAAATAATTGTAAGGTTTTTTCATGCAATAAAGTTTCTTCTGTATAACCATATATTTGAATTGATAAGCTTAAAACCGGGATTCCCCGGTTGTACGTGTCAAGGAGTAGGGTCGCCTGTCCAACGTCGTGGGTTTTCTCCGGGTCCTCCGGTTTCCTCCCACTGCTAAAGACCCATACGCGCAAGCGAATTATTGAAATAAAATTCTAGTTTGTGTCGAATGGACGTTAAACCCCATGACCCATCATTTTGCATGATGATTAAGTTCCCGCCCGTGCCCCAATAAACAATATACGTGTGTACGGGATAGGTGTCGGAGTGGCAGCTCCCCCCCCCCTCCCAGTGCCACCGGGTAATATTGGGCTGTGTGGATTTGCAGCATATCTGACACGGTATATATTTGACATTGCTAGAGCATTATGATTATAATGTTGAAACCCGCATTGCGAGGAGCGCAAAAACCCAAGGTGGCGCAAAAACTCAAAACCATGACGCAAAGTTCGTCATTGCACCGCTCTCACTTAACCCCTGAATTCGATATAAAGGTATGTCATAGCATCGCTGTCCGGGCACTATGTCTCTCACAGGACACTGTATGCCCGTCTTCAAAAGCACAGTCGGAGCAAAACTTTAGGATGTTAAACCCCCTTTCTTTTCATACGACGACTGTAGAGGGTGAGTGTACGCACGCGTTTAAACATGGCAAGTTCATATAATATAGACCAGACGTCACATCCTAATCTTAGCAATAGACCAAAGGTCATGAATGCTTATACATATATGGGAGACGTCAGCTGTGAATTTCCCCCCGTATCTTGGGGAAACAGCTGATTGTGTTAAAATATGTTAAGAGTAGGGACGTGGCCTATATCTAGGACATGTCGACTTCATTATACACCGGGTTATTGCTTGGTAATCCATTCATTTTTTTTTTTATTTTATATTTTATTTGAAATGTAATGAAATGGAGTTTAACGTCCTACCTGTCTACGCCGACTGGGCTAATGAAGCCGGAAAAAAATGAAATGAGGTTTAACGTCCATCTATTCTGCTCCGACTAGACTAATGAAGTCGAAATAAAATGAAATGAAATGTGGTTTAACGTCCTACTGTTCCGCTCCGAACCGGGCTAATGAAGACGGGCATACGCCATGCAGTGTGCTATGATGGACATTCTAACCGGACAGCCTACATTTGCACTGAATTTCAACTGTCAAGATGTCTTTTACGTGCACGCCGATGTGTACACACACGGTACCTTCATGCACTAACGGTTATGCCAGGTCCCCATTATCGTGCGATTCGTTACGATAGGATGGTCCCTATTGAGTCCACGATCTGGAACGTCCAGATACCTTCGGTTACGTTTTGATACGATCAATACGATTGCTACGATAGGATCATCACGATATATCGTAGCGCGAATCGTGATAATGGAAACCTAGCATTAGGCTTTTTTCCCCTTTTTTTTGTAAAGCAGCCACGATGAAGTGTTAATAAATTATTCACGAATATCAAAGTTTGACAGGGTTTAAAAAAAAAAGTTATATATATTTGCATATTATAGAATGTACAATTTGAGTCAATGTTAACCTTTCTTAGAGTTATTTTAAGAAATTATTGTTGCGTTTACCGTATTGAAATCGACTTTATTATCCTTGGACCAATGAGCGCTGCTTCAGTGACCAGAGAGAAATGGGGTTTAACTTCTACTCGACACAAACCAGGTCATTTCGGGACTAACATATGGTTCAATTTCATTTCAATAATGGTCTTGCACGTAGGAGTCTTTAGCTGTGGGAGGAAACCGGAGGACCCGGAGAAAACCCACGTGGATGGACAGACGACCCTACTCCTTGTCACGTACAACCAGGGAATCGAAACCACGCCACTTGATTCAATGACAGACCTTATGATACAACGCGCACGCGCTAACCATTCGGCCATCCAACCCCCCTACTTCATTAAACATCGGAACAACGCTGATCGTGCAATTTATAATGAGCATTTGAAGTATACGCATCCGACATAATATATATGAAATCTCTTTAGGGGATAAGGGTAACATTTTTTTATTTTTCATTTTTTCCGCCCTGCCTTCAACGGACGTTTAATTTCGAACGAACGAACCAACAATCGGTTGTCGGATCACTAAGTGCCGACTTATACATGTGCTCCGTGTCCTTGAGGACCACAGTACTTTGATTCAAGATATTTTTCACCTGCCCATGTCAATGATCGGAGGCGGTATGTAAACATACCTGTAATTTATATATATTATAAAAAATAGGACGATGTTTTATATATATATATATAACGAGCACCTGCTTCTCATAGTCACCATCTTATTCTTACTATCTCGAGCCAGACACGCGCCCTGTGTCTATTGGATAGTAATTTTCACCTGTCCGTCTGTCTACCTGTATTTATAAACACCTTTAATTATCTGATTGATGATTCGCAAGATTTTTGACAGATTTCCTTACTAACCCAGTTTTATCTTTTGATATAATGTGTTAACTGTAGTGAATACTGTAATATATATTATATTCACTCCACGGCTCTGTAAGTTGGAGAACTAAAAGAAACGACATGAAAAGAAAATGGATAAGGGGTTTAACGTCTTACCTTTCTGCACCAACCGGCCTTATAATGAAAAATGAAATGAAATACAATGGGGTTTAACGTCCTACTGTTCTGCTCCTAACCTGGGCTAATGAAGACGGGCATACGCCATACAGTGTGCTATGAGGGAAATTGTGCCCGGGCAGCGGCGCTACGGCCTACTCTTATATCGAATTCCACCTGTAACGCAACATGTTTCGTTTCATATACAACCTCACCAACCTCTTTATGATCAAGATCTAACATCTGAGACTGAGTATGACCATTGATAACATTTCCCTTCCAACATAATAACATTTACCTTCCAACATAATAAAACTTCCCTACCAACAACTTAACATTTCCCTTTCGACATCTTAAACATTTCCATATAATTTCCCTTCCAACATAATAAAATTCGTCATTTAATTATTGTGCTAGTTAGATTTATACGAAACTTGGAGCTGATGTTTTTCTGAGAGACGATTTCTTCTGCGAACTTTAAAAGGTTTTGTTGGGGAAAGAAAGACTGAAGAAAATAACCTGAGAAAAAGAAAAACTGAGGCCGACATTTCTGTTTTCTTATGGAAAATAAAAAACCTACCCTAGAAGAATAACCCGTTACAGGTTTAAAGAAAAACTTTCCGAAGAATAACCCCAGATTCTCCAAAACCGTCCCCGACTTTCAAACCGCAAGTTATTCCGAGCATAGAATATACCCCAAAGGTTTAAAAATTGTTGGATGACTCACCAGTGAATTTAGTAAATAATTATCTTCTAACTACCGGTCTTCATTAGTCTGTGTGGTGTAGAAAAGCAGGAAGTTTAACCCCATTTCATTTCTTCACTAAAAGCGCGGGTAAAATGAAGGTCTAACAGCCGAAATAAAACTGAATTTCGAATCAAATAGTGTTTAGAGTGTAGATTGTGTTATGATTTGAATAATCAAATGTTTGCGTTACAAACCCCATGATCTACATAATATACTTATCTGCTGTGAAAGCAAATTAATTGAAATGGGGTTTAACGTCCTACTGTTTTACCCCGACTGGGCTAATGAAGACAAGCATGCACCATATAGTGTGCTCTTATATCGAATCCCAACGGCCAAGAGAGCTTTTACGTGCACCACTGAAAAGGGGAAACCAAGCCGGAAATCCTGATGAACTTTCTCGAGCAACACCGGGATCCAACCCACAACCTCCAGACTAGCGAGCCAGCGTCTTACTCACTTAGCCATTGTGGCTCCAGCTGTGAAAGTCCCGTTTTACTTACTTATAATATAGAGTGACGTTGGATGGCTAAATGGTTAGCGCGTACTCGTTATATCATAAGGTCTGTCATTTGGTCAACTGGCGTGGTTGTGATTCCTCGGTTGAAGGTGACAAGGAGTGGGGTACAAACTCCTGGGTTTTCTCTGGATCCTCCGGTTCCCCCCCACTGCTAAAGACCGCCACGCGCAGGCGAATTATTAAATTAATATTGAACCATATGTTAGTCCCGAAATAACCTAGTTTGTGTCGAGTGGACGTTAAACCCCCAACTCTCTCTCTCTCTCTCTTTCTCTCTCTCTCTCTCCCTCTCTTACTTATATAGAGAAAGTCTACATCTATATATATTTATTTATATATGTCGCTGTAGAGGGGGTGTAGACGAGAGAAAAAGACCTCGTTTAACAACCTTAAAACTACATGTGACCTTCTTTATACCATCAAAACCAAACAAAGAAAGTTGACTCGGTGTGCAAACCTAAATTCCGACCAGCTCTCGCAACCTTTAAGTTCGACACACACGATGCACCTCTATGTCTACCAACTACCAAATCAAATGAAATGTGGTTTAACGTTCCACTGCGTCGACTGGGCTTATGAAGTCGGGCTGTTTTTACCTCAAGGGGTAGTGACGGTGGCCCAGCTAGGCTTGCTAGCTTGGGCAGGAATGAGGGCCTGACAAGGACAGCTGTTTAGTCGTTCGAATGGAATGAGTTTTTAACTGCAGGGGGCACGGGGGGGGGGGCGGTGGTCCAGTGGATAAGGCTTGCTAACTTGGGCAGGACTGTGGCCTGCAAAGAATAGCTGTCTTGTCGTTCGGATGGTACGAAATGCTGAGGTCCCATGTGTGCAGTTGGGATTCGATACAAGAGTAGGCCATTGTGCCGCTGTCCGGGCAAAATTTCCCCTAGAGCACACTGTATGGCGTATGCCCGTCTTCATTATCCCGGTAGGAGCAGAACAGTAGGACGTAAACCCCGTTTCATTTCATTTCATTTCTCATAACCCAGTGCAACAAAGCCGTGTTATTGGACCAGAAATCCCATTGCCCAGTGCAACCAAGCCGTGTTATGAAATTTCCCCGTGTACGGTTCCCTTAAACTTAACCAACATTTCATACAGACATAATATGTTTCCTTCTCTCTATTTATACAACACGACAGATTTCAAGGTCATGACTAGAGTCAATGTCTGTATAACACCAAAAATATTTCCAGAGAGAGAGGGAGGGGGGTAACGTCCACTCGACATAAACTAGGTCATTTCGCTTGCGCGTAGGGGTCTTTAGCAGTGGAAGGAAACCGAGGGACCCGGAGAAACCCCACGAGGTTGGACAAACGACCCTACTCCTTGTCACGTACAACCGGGGACTCGAAACCACGCCAGTTGATTCAGTAACAGACCTTATGATACAGTGCGCACATGCTAACAAAATATTTCCAACAAGTAGACCAAACAACAAAAATACTCAACTTAATTTCGGTAAAATAAGAACGTCGTTAGATGTGCATCTATTTTGGGTATTGAAAATAGAATTGCTTTTATGTGTCCAGAATAATATTTTACGTTGAGGTCTACAATTTAAGGACAGACGCGTATCTGGATTACATGAAATTTATTTTAAAAAATATATAAGGCTTTTGTTTTATCATGAACTGTGGGCGTTTATTACATCAATTTATTGCCTTGTTTGATTTTCGCGCATAATGGAACATCGCGCGTGTAATTGATATTATATAGAGTAGCCTCCCTTGAATTATAGAGCGGCTGCTGTTCGTGAAACAACTGTATGTTATGTGACCAGTGCGCTGAGTTCAATGTATATTTAGAATGTACCTGGTAAAGTACAGTTTTGGAGAATTGTCTCATTCAAGGAAATAAACCACAGAGAAACTGAATATTAGCAGAAATGACACAACAGCCATACGGGATTCTATTTTTCAAATACGAGCTAATATTTAGATACCCAACCCGGTGGATTTTCTCCAGCCCCACCCATCCCTCGCTGCTAAGAGCCCTACGCACACGCGAATTATTGAAATAAAATTGTACTATATATGTTCGTTCCGAAATGACATAGTTTGAGTCGAATGCACGTGAACCCCATTTCTCTCCCTATCTCTTTTACAGGGCTTTAAGATAGGGTAATAAACACACATATATTTGGGCGATGTAGGCATGTGTAATAGATTACAGACAGGCTTTTTACCGATAAATTATACGAAACGCGACCTCTCTTAAATTGACGCACGCCATCATATCCTACAAAAAAGCGCTATTCTGATTTCGGGACTACAAAGCTTAGATGTCACAAATGATCTAATAAATGTCCAACTTAACAGCAAAAAAACACATTTTTCATAAATATTTATATATAAGTATATGCAAACGACTGTCTTTATTATGCAAGTCAGCAAATCTTAGCATAAAAAACTAAACAACAGACCGCTGTGCATGGAATAGATTTAAGAATTATTATTTTATGAACATAGATGACTAAAGATGGCGATGTGAATTAATGATTTCGAATTACATAAAAATGAAATAAAATGGGATTTACTGTACTGCATCAACTTGGCTGGTTTCCATTCCCCGGTTGTACGTGACAAGGAGTAATGTCGCCTGTCCAACCTCGTGGTTTTTCTCGTGGTCCTCCGGTTTTCTCCCACTGCTAAAGACCCCTACGCACAAACAAACTGTTGAAATAAAATTGAACCATACGTTAGTCCCGAAATGACCTAGTTTGTGTCGAGTGGAGTTAAACACACTCTCTCTCTCTCTCTCTCTCTCTCTCTCCCTCCCTATGTAACCCTATAAAAGATGATTAGCTTGTAGTTTAAGATGGATCATGAATAAAATGAAGATTAAGGATCACGGATGAATTAAATTAGATAAGGGAGTCTTGTGTCTGTAAGTTGATATCATATCTTATAACGTCTTAATCTTCATACCCTTTAATCTACCTGTCCTATATCTAGGTAAAATACCTGCGGGAGGTGTGGGGGGCTCGGGGTCTAGAGTGGCGTCTGGCGAGTTCTAGCTGGACGATCGCCTCTGGTTCGTAGTTGTGGTTTCGGCCTCTGGTGTGAGATAGTGGCAGGGGGAGGTGGGCTCCTCAACCTCGTGGGTTTACTCCGTGTAGTGCGATATGCATAATAAAATAAAACAAATTGTCGGAGCTGACGTTAAACACTAACAGACGGAGAAAGAAGAAGAAGAAGAAGAAAAAAAACCAACAAACAATGGTAGCTAAACATGGTGGCGTATGCAGAAACTGTGGAAAGTGGAGGAAGGGGGGGGGGGGGTCACAAAGTGCTGTAGGGACATCTAGACATCGACTTTTGAAGAGACGTCAACATTGTTCTAATCAGTTAGTGCTTTAAGGAACCGTTACTTGCAATCCAAACCATTTACACGGAAATTCAAACAGCATCGGGATCGAACTTGCCCCCCTATGTATGTTTTGTACTTCAACGAACTGTTCACATTAGAACAAACTGTCTATCAAATCTCTCTGCTTTACTTTCACTGAGTTTATCGTGGGAAACAGATTAGATATAGCAGCCTATTGCCCGCGGTTCACTCTGTTGGTCTGAGAAGTGCACTAATTGTAAATCAGTTGGTTTTAAAAGTTATAATATTTTGACTAGTACTAATCTACCTCCTGGGAAATAAACAGTACAGCAGACATGTACTAGCTATATACCAGATCAAACTGGGATTAAACTTAAAGGGTGTGGAGCTCTATTCTTTGGCAACTTAAATTAGAAGAAAATAGACCAGACCAGATCAAACTAGGATTAAACTTAAAGGGTGTGTTGCTCTATTCTTTGGCAACTTAAAATAGAAGACAAAAATAGGTCTAAAAGTCACATTTTAATGTCACATGAATGTATATGAAGTGATTTATATTCAATTTTTAAAGATACATTATGTAAGATTTAGATAAAGAGCTGACAATTCTTGCTATAATAGTTCAAAAATAGATAATGTAAAATGAAAATATTGAAAATTTCATTCAAATTACTTCATTCTGAGCCAAGTTTTGACAAGATATGTGCATTGTGGTAACCAGGGCACTGGTATTTTCGAGACTTAAGACTCACTTTCCCATTTTTAAATTAAATTTTTAAATGGCGAACCGTTCTAATCTAGTTAAAATCTCGATTATCCGATGCCATCAAGAGTCGATTATGGTCTTGTTTTGTTAATAAATGTCTAATTAATAGTTTAGATAACATTTCAGGCCTAAAGAAAGACCCGCAATAGGCAGATTTAGCTCTCGTATAATGTAGGTTTAATCAATTGTGTTCGGTGAAAAACGTAAACAGTCCAAATGGATCGACGGTCGTTTAATTACGACTGCTTAGTCCATTCTACGCGATTTTTATTATTATTCTGTCGTTTATGAATCACCATTACTAATTACTTCCGTATTGTCTTGTAGGATATTTTTTTCTTTGTTTATTATAAATGACACTCGAAACCATAGAGTACACTAATCGTGTACTGATTATAAAATGTCCATTGTGTCTTAAATATTGGATATTAGGTTCCCATATTTTCACGGTTAGATAACAACATCAGTATTGATTGAAATTTATCAATATTAAATTCTAATTCACACTATTTCAAAATGTATTTGAGTGAGATCGAGAGAAATGGGGGTTAACGTCAATTTGACACAAACTAGGTCATTTCGGGACTAACACGTGGTTCAATTATATTTCAATATTTGGCTGATGCGAAAACCTCTTTATCATTAGAGAAATTTGGCAAGCGTAATTTCCTGGTCCGTATCGCGTATCCGTATGGATTTTGCGTGTGACGTCATCAATGTCTGTGTATTTCTCATACGTGATACGGCACACGGATACGGCAGCACGTATGGAAAGGCTTTCATATGGAAATGGTCCGTATAACACTGTCGTCTTTTTCCCGTCTTTTTTGCTACTTTTAGACACTGAAATGTTGCATCATAGCGTTTTTATGAATCTGTGTGTATCCTAGAACAGGAAAGTGTATATTTGATGTGATTTTAACAGTGATAACGACTGGAATTTAATCATTATTTTTGATGGGGTTTTCTCGGAATTTTCATATGTTTCCCGCCTGTCTGCATACTAATTGATCTACGGGCTAAACTTTCTGAAATAATACACTAGTGAAACCAAAAATTGCTAAAATCTGCCAAAACTCTACAACTACATTGACGCAACGTATCACGTATACGATACGGATACGGGATACGGATGGGAAAAATCCGCTTGCCAAAAGTCTCTAATGTGACAGGCGACAATACGTATATGCGGGGAACCGAAACCATCCCCCCCTCACCCCCTCTCCGGTACAGAACGGAGAGGCCTTTAAGTGCAATGCAACAGAACCTAGTCGTTCGGACGAAAACCTAGGTCCCATGTACCCTTTAGCGTGCACGTAAAAGAATCGTACCAGGATATATAACCCGTAATCAGGCCTGGAAGTAAGATCCACTATAAAAATGACTTGACATTAAACTGGTTTTATTTAGTTGGTGTTTTGGCAGAGATGCAGTTGTCTAGCCGTTCGGATGGGACAAAAAACCGAGGTCCAATGTACACATTGGCGTGCACGTAAAAGATCCCTTGACAGTTGGAATTCGATATAAGAATAGCCCATAGTGCCACTGTCCGGGCAAAATTTCCCCCATAGCACACAGAACAGTTCGGAGTAGAACAGTAGGACGTTAACCCCATTTCATTTCATTTATTTAGAGGGGGGGGGGGTTGGATGGCTGAATGGTTAGCGTGCGCGCGCTGTATCATAAAGTCTGTCATTGAGTCAACTGGCGTGGTTTCGAATCCCCGGTTGTACGTGGCAAGGAGTAGGGTCGCCTGTCCAACCTCGTGGGTTTTCTCCGGGTCCTCCGGTTTCCTCCCACTGCTAAAGACCCCTACGCGCAAGCGAATTATTGAAATAAAATTAAACCGTATGTTAGTCCCGAAATGACCTAGTTTGTGTCGAGTGGACGTTAAACCCCTTCTCTCTCTCTCTCTCTCTCTCTCTCTCTCTCTCTCATTTATTTAGTTGGGTTATATATCGCACCCAGTATATACGGTATTAGTGCAGCTCTAGGTGTCTATTATGTAAAGAATTTTACTTATTTACTTGCACCTTGTCGTCTACATGTTTACTTCAACATACATGACAAGGTTAGTATTATTTAACATACATTATGCAAGAGCTAAATCTGCCTATTGTAGGTTTTTCTTTAGGCCTAAATTATTAATTAGACATTACTTAACTTATCTAGACCATGCTCAACTCTCTAAACACGATTGGCATATTAATTAACTTATCCAGACTATAATCAACCCTCGATGCCATCGCTAGCCTGTGATATTTACTGGATTTGAATACAGTTTGTGATGGATGATTTAACGTCAAAATGGATAATCGAGACTTTTGTATTTTGACACCCATCCCGCCCGATAAACCACGCCTACTCCATTTGCCCGCCACCTTTACCCTGCTCAAATCATTCCTAAACAACCCTGCCCCATTTGTCGCCCGGTCCCAACATCCCGAAGCAGCATTACATGGGTCATTTCGATCCTAAAACATAATATGAACGGGACCACAGCGGACTTTAATCGATCCGTTGTATAGTGAAGCAATATTTGATCAACAGCTTGCTCTGTCTGCATTCCATTCATAACCCGAACTTTAAACTTATAAAAAATGAACATTGCTATTATAAAAAAAAAAGGTTACAATGTCAATATTCAGTTTCAAAATACGTAACGAAAATGACCTCTACGCCTACACAACACGTCAAGTATCCCTAATTCATAAACTATGTAGTCTCAGACTTCCAGACAGTTATTCTTTGAGAATTCATTCATCTGTAGATATAGCCTCGATCGTGTCTATCGTTATCTCTTGTAGATATAAAGAAACTTATTCATTCAAGTAGAATATATTTGATTATGAGAATTATTTTCCCACACTGTAATAATCGTCTTAAGGCCATTTAACACGATCTGATTTAAATACAGATCTATATTTCGTTTCGTTTCTTTTTTTTTTATACTTTCGATTGCCTCTACTGCATAAAGATCTGACCGGTTCTATTGGAAGGTCGCGTCAGAGGTCATACGAGCGGCTTTTGACCATATGACGTCAGACATTTGATTTAACCAATCAGCGTTGATCATTCTGGTGGGTTACCCGCAGAAACGGACCATTTCGTGGGCCAACCCTTCACATCATCCAGAACACGTCAATGATAACAACTCTTCTAAATCCTAGTGCAGTAAAGACAAGAAAAAAGAAATTTTAAACTATAAAAAAAACGAAACGAAATAGGATATGTGTTTTAATCAGATTCGAACATCACTCAACGTTTGTAGGATGATGTTCAAGGTCACGTGGTGTTGAATATGTCAATTTAGAGTAATTTACACCATACAACATTTAGTGAACATGTTCAAGATTGTTTCAACATGGTACCTCATGTGGAGGTTGCCATTTTGACTGATTGTCATGTGACCCAATACACCACGTGACCCAGAGATGCATTCTACAATGTCCTACAATGTTCAAATTAATGTGCATGCTCGAATAGGACATTGTCCTGAGAACATCATCCTACAAATGTTGGATGATCTTCTTGAACAAAAGTCGGGTCGTGTAAAATGGCCTTTATTTTAAAGTGAACCTCGGATGATTGGGTGACAAAGTTGTCTAACGCGCACACTTTAGATCATCCGGTCTGTAATCTTTGTGCAGTTTCGATTCCATGCGTGTACGTGACAACGTGTAGGATCGCCTGTCCATTCTCTTGGCATTTCTTCGGGGTGACCGCCCCCCCCCCCCACACACACAGTTAAAGAACCCTTGGGTTTAACGTCCACTCGACGAAAAATAGGTAATTTAGGGACTAACATATGGTTTAATATTATTTCAACAATTCGCTTGCAGGTATAGGTGTTTAGCAATGGGAGAACCCAAGTCGGGATAGTTTTTGTACACCTATTTAAATCGTCCAATATATCCTGTTATACAGCGGTCACTTCGATCTACTTAAACTAGAAACTAACAGGAAGTTTTTATGAACTAGATACAAGTTAAATAGGTAGAGGTTGTTATTGGGATTAGTCTTTTATTATACAATAGGATTATCTAAGGTCGGAAGGGGGGGTGGGGCTGGTATGGATGGGTCGAATCTTTTCTCTCGGTGGGGGTGGGGAACGGGGTCGAGAATGGTTTAACGTGTGCGCATTAGATCATCATTGATCCAAGTGGCATGGGTTCGATTCCCTGCTTGTACGTGACAAGTGTCTAGGGTTGCCTTCCAATCGTGTGGGTCTTCCCCAGATCCTTCCACAGAGGGCGCTCTCGCTCTCTCTCTCTCTCTCTTTCTCTATCTTTCTCTCTCTCTTTCTCTCACTCTTTCTCTATCTCTCTCTCTCTCTCTCTCTTTTTTGAGAAAAAAAATTGGGGTTTTTACACCTTATTCTTACTTACTATTTACAATGACTATGGTTGGTGGAATTACTGACGTTTTTCTCGTCCCCTCCCACCTCCCCCCCCCCCTCCTCCACATACACTTTCTACATCTTTAATACATGGTCGTTGCATGTCAGAGCTCTCTATATTCGCTGTAATATATAACATGGTATTCACCATGAAGTCATTCAGTGGGAGTTGACCCTTCAGATCTTCACTGGATAAAACGAGATTTATAAAAGGGGTTAGAATGTAGGTTGTAAAATAGGTTAACATATTTACCTCTCTTTCATCTTATTTATTTATCTTTTTAAAGGGCTGTGAGTTATACGGGAGTGTTTAGATTTATGTAAGATTGAGATAATGACAAGGAAATATATTGAAACTTTCAGTCAAATTACTTCATTCTGAGTTGTTAGGGCTGTTTGGAGAATAGCGGAGTCTCGAGTGTCATTGCTGCTGTTGTTACGATAATATACAACTCACGATTATCCAATCTTTTATTAAATCATTAACTGCCAATCGTTTTTAAATCCGTTAAAAATCAAGGGCATCCGATGACATCGAGAATTGATTATGGTCTTGCCATGTTAATAAATGTCTAATCAATAAGTATGATAAGGTCTGTCATTTGATCAACTGGCGTGGTTTCGATTCCCCGTGACAACGTGACAACTGGTCGCCTGTCCAACCTCGTGTTTTCTCCGGGTCTTCTAGTTTCCTCCCACTGTTAAAGACCCCTACACGCAAGCGAATTATTGTAGTAAAATTGTACCATGTGTTAGTCCCGAAATAATGGCTACAATATAATGGTCGATCCATTTTAAGTGATACAGGCAAGGCAAAGTGTGAAATCGTTCAGATGGGACCAAAGCACGAAGTCCCATATACATCTCGGCGTGTACGTAAAAGATCCCTTGGCAGTTGGAATTCGATGAAGTATAGCCGGAAACGCAGCTTTCAGGTTAAACATTCCCCTATAAAGTACTGCACCCATGGCGTATCATTATCCATCATAGAATACTGCACCTATGGTGTATGCCCATCATCATTATCCCCCATGGAAAACTGCACCCATGGTGTATGCCCATCATCATTATCCCCCATAGAATACTGTACCCATGGTGTATGCCCATCACCATTAGCTACCCCTAGAATACTGGACCAAAGGTTCACTTGAATTTGAGGTAGGTAAATAATAATATCAGAAATGAAATGAAATGAAATAGGGTTTAAAGTCCAGAGTTCTTTTACATGCACGCCAATGTGTACTAGGGGCCTCGGTTTTTCGTCCTATCCGCACGATACCCCGCCGGAAAATCCCGATGAACCTTCCCCGCTAACGTAGAGATTGTACACGTGGCCTCCAGGTTAGCGAGCCAACGTCTACTGAGCCACCGTGGCTCTCCCATGAAAGGAATTTATGTTGTAATATACCCAACCTTGATGTCAATTTCATTGAATTTTTACCTGTGAAGAGGTTATTGTAACCTATACCCACGCCCACATCCTGTTCTACAGGCAAACAATTAATAATTATATAAATAGCCTAGGATTAAATACTTGTGTAAGCAAAGTTTTTATATAGGTCAACTTTAAAGATGCTCTCCCATGAACGTATTTATACGGTAGTTAATCCTAATACGAGTATGGCATATTTGGTTTATATATGGAAAATAGAGACTCCCAATCTTATTAGAAAAATACTGGATTCCCTAAAAACTACACATGGAACACACACAAGACAAAATTATAATCCCAGAATTTACTTAGGCTTCGATATGTAAGGTAAATCGACAGAGTAACGACAAATGCAAGCTTAAAATGAGCTCTCTTTTAGTCTCTCCTTGGGGTCTATAACAGTGGACGAAACCGTATGAACCCAGAGGAAACTCATGAAGTTCGGCAAACGCCCCCCCCCCCCTCCAGTCACGTACATTAATGGGATCAAAGTCATGACTTTGGCTTTTTATAGATGACAGGTCTTGTGATCGCCCCCCCCCCCACACACACACACACCCCACAACACATCTATAACTTTTATTCAGCAAGCTAAACTTTACGTATTTAAATGTTCACTCAAAAGAAATCTGCAAGCTACAATTTTAATTAAATAGTCATCCTAGTGTTTGTTTATATCAAATATTAAATGACGGTCCGTTGTATTTCACAAACAACTCACATACAAACATGTCATATTTGTGCATTACGTAAGCATTCCCAGCGTACCATGACGTTTAACACGCATCAACGTGACGTCAAACAAACGAATTTAAAGTTTTAGAATGCTGATAAGTGGACCTTTGTTTGATAAAGCATGCAAGGATCTGGTCAGCTTTAGGATGTAACGGTGAACGTGGGAAGCAAAACATCACAGGGATATTACGTCAGTCTGGGGATCTTGATTCTATTGAAGAGTCTCTCAACCGTACATCAAAATTTGTCAACAATGGCGACCACTACACTCCGGGAATTAACGGAGCATTATGAGGTGATATACCATGAATGACGTCACATATGAAGTGGGGTATAATAAATATGAAGTGGGGTATATAAACTGTTATATCATGTTTGACGATAAAAGTGAGAATTCTTATATCATTTACTGTTATAATTATTGTCTCGCTGTTTAAAGAGAGTAATTTACGACCAATTGATCTATACTATAGACAGTTATATTAAGTCTTAAATCTGAAGTTTACGTATATTACGAGATAAAAGATAATCCCTCGGTGTAATTTGATTAAATATTACACTAAGACGTAAGATATTGTTTGTTGTAGAGGGGTGTATAAACATGGTGACCCTACCCTTCCTCTCACCTGATAACACGACACACTTCACAGTCTAATTGGTGTATAATATCATTCACGTTAACAGATTAATAAACACGGTGGTCGCGAGTTACCAAACTTTAATGGGTGTCTTATGAAATTACTGTACGGTTATTTTCAAATATACCTTGACCCCTTTGACCCATAAAGATTATAAGTTAAAATCGCATAACAGTTATAAAATTCTATATTTGACAATAATATCACCGATAGGTTTAAGGGTGTATTTAAACATGCATTATGCAAGAGCTAAATCTGCCTATTGTAGCTTTTTCTTTAGGCCTGAAATGTTATCCAAATTTTTAATTAGACATTAATTAACTTATCCAGACCGTAATCAACTCTAGATGTCATCGCTAACCTTCGATATTTACTGGATTATGATTCCCATTTGCTGCTCAACTTTCATTCATGATGTAATCATGAAATGGATAATCGAGACTATGGTTTTTATCGTACCGACTTTAGTGATGATGATCGAGGCTAGACGGAAATTTCAATCGCTTAGTTCTCGGTTCATAGTGGATCAATTTGACTGAAATGTTCAGCAAATTGCCTTTACATTATCTAGTTTTTAACTATTATAGAGATTGGGTTTTGCTCATGCTGCATCGTATATTATGCACATCACCCATGCAAGTGCTGTCAAAATGCGAAGAAACGTAAACAGCAACAGTAACGACCAAAGATTAAATTGTGTATGGAATGAAATGAAATGGCGTTTAACGTCCTTCTGTTCTACTCCGAACTAGGCTAATGCAGACGGGCATACGCCATACAGTGTGCTATGAGGGAAATGTGTACACGTGACCTCGATTTTTGGTCTCATCCGAATGACTAGACAGCTGTCCTTGTCAGGCCCTCCTTCCTGCATCACTGACAAGGGGAAACCACACCAGGAGAAAGTTTAAGCCTGATTTAATATTCATAGATTGATCGGCATTAACTGTCGGATTACAGAAACTGGACCGATGTCAGGTAGACCTTTATATTTTTAAGGTCACCGACGACATCTTCAATCTAAAAACGTAATGAGGATAAATTAGGGAGTATCCGTTTTCTTTTTACTAATCTTCTCTTTTGTTGAATATGTCAGCGGGTCATCTGTCCCCTTTAAAAGGAGTCCTTAGAATCTCTTAATCCAGCCGATAATTCGTCAACTATGACGGGGTCAACTATGACGGACATTACAAGTTACTTCAATATTCTAATTTGTGGGGGTTATTTTTACCAGGGTAAGCGATATCAATAATATTTATTCAAGTAAAAATCAAATTTTGTGATATTAATTCAAAAAATATAATATTCGACTAAATTTCCTTTTTAAATTTTTATCAAAATTTATATTTTTCAAACTGTCGATATTGGCTCTACTCGTGGCCCGTTTTCATTATCCCAGTCGATGTACAAAAGTAGGACGTTAAACCCCGTTTCATTTTATGTCTGTGAACTTATTATATTACAGCAAAATTTAAACCAACAAATCATCCTCATTGAGGATAGCATCGTCGTCGTCATCATCATCATCATCGTCGTCGTCTTCGTCATCATCGTCATCATCATGGTGAATGGGTAACAGTAGGTGCAAATTAGTAAGTCGTTAAACCCCATGTCCATTGACATTTCAGTAGTGACAATTCACACCAAAATGACAAAACGTTATTTGAAATACAAATCCAGTCAATAATACAACACAATAACCCCCAGTACGACAATTTACACATATTTCTTATGTTTTACGATTAAGAATGCTTCGTTTTTAGATCTATTTATCTCGAGCCATGCATTACTTGAAGATTTTTATCAGATGTAAATAAAACTGTTAAATATAGGGGTAGTGTGTAATTAAATATACATCTATTGTTGTGTAATATTTATAATATATCATGCTATAGTATTTATTACATTGGCTATATTTTTATGACACGTCATAGAGTGTAGATAATGACGTACTCAATTATCCGCCAGTCCATATTTGGTGTCACCAGTCAATTCTGTGCCAATATGATTAAAATACAGATCTATATTTCGTTTCGTTTTTTTTTTTTGTACTTTCGATGGCCTACACTACATGAAGATCTGACCGGTTGTACTGGAAGGTCGCGTAAGGGGTCGTATTAGCGGCTTTTGACCATATGACGTCGGACATTGATTAATCAATCAGTGTGACGTGCATCAAACACCAAGTACTCGACGTAACCGACCGTTTCATTGACCAAACTCTTGTAGTAAAGACAGGTAAAACAAAATTTTGAACTATAAAAAACGAAACGAAATAGGATCTGTGTTTTAATCAGATTGATTCTGAACTATTTTAAAGGGAAATGAAATGAAATGGGGTTTAACGTCCTACTGTTCTGATCCGAACTGGGCTAATGAAGACGGGCACACGCCATACAGTGTGCTATGAGGGGAATTTTGCCCGGACAGCGGCACACTCTTATATCGAATTCCAACTGCCAAGGATTCTTTTACATTCCTCTGGTCGGACAAAATTTTATACGATTTCACATTATGTGGTTGAAAGTTTTGGTCTAAAACGTAAAGTATATTAAATGTTTCGTTTATATTTTAAAAGCAAGAGTAAAATGGCGATTTGTTATCCTTTTCTTCCACTTTTATTTCCCCGGTTGTACGTGACAAGGAGTGGGGTCGCCTGTCCAGCCTCGTGGGGTTTTTTCCGGGTCGTTCGGTCTCCTTCCACTTCTAAAGACCCCTAACCGCAAGCGATTATTGAAATAAAATTGAAACATTTAGACCCGAAATGACATAGTTTGTGTCCAGTGGACATTATCCCCATCCTCTCTCTCTTTCTCTCTTTCTCTCTATCTCGTCCTCTCTCTCTCTCTCTCTCTCTCTCGTTTGTGTCCAATGGACGTTACCCCCTCTCTCTCTCTCTCTCTCGTTTGTGTCCAGTGGACGTTACCCCCACCCCTCTCTCTCTCTCTTTCTCTCTCTCTCTTTCTTCTTTCACTTTAAACTTTGACTTTGAAAATTACCGTGTGAATGTATAAAAATTTATCTTCTAAACATTTCTAATGTCGAGATTTTAGTCTATTATCACTGGTAAACTACGTTAATTATATGTTATTATAGTGGCTCAAATTTCTTAAAACATGATTTACAGGGTTTATCTTTATTGTTAAACACACAGACTCACTGCAGTTAAATAAATATAGACCGCGGTATGGCCGATTGATTAGCTAGATGGTCACATTCGGGTCATCTCGCTCTTCTTAACCTCGGTCAGATCAATTTACTCGAAAATCATAACACAAAAAAGAAGCAAAGACCTTATTTCCTACTTGACATAGTTTTTGATTTAAGGACAATCACGGGGTCATTTTAGGCCAGGGTGCAATCTCGGGACATCCGCCATTTTTTATTTTATTATATTATAAAATAATAAGTTAAAATGAAATGAAACGAAATAGGTTTTAACGTCCTACTGTTCAGTTCCGACTGGGGTAATGAAGACGAGCATACAGTGTGCTATAAATGAAATTTTGCCCGGACAGCGTCGCTAAGTGTACTCTTATATAGAATTCCAACTGTCAAGGGATCATTTACCTGCACGCCAATGTGTATATGGGACCTTGGTTTTTCGTCCCATCTGAACGACTAGCCAGCTTGTCAGGCCCTCCGTCCGTACGTAACTAACGTTCGAAAATTAAATGGTAGCTGACTTTTTTTTCGCGCGTATACAGTGAATGGCCATTTTGCTCAGTAATCCCAGCCAGAATTTGGCTTTTTTTTAAAAATTGAGTTAAAGTTTTAAATTTTTGTTTAGAACTGAAATAAATTAACTTTTAGTCAATCCCCACGCTAAAAACATTAACAGAATTGATTGTGTATATCTGAAATAGACACGACCGAAGCACAAAATAGTGCCAATATGCCGACGTCAAATCTAGAGTTGTAGATGATGTTATTTTTGTGAAAAATCATTGGAAGAAGCAAAAAGACTTTCTGTACGGATTATACAGTCCTAAAGGCTGCAAGAAGGCTATTGGGGAATGCGTCTTTTATTGCGTATTTAAAAAAAAATAGATTTTAAAAGGTAAATAAAATTAGATTTGGAAAGGTAAATAAAATTAGATTTTAAAAGATAAAAAAAATTAGATTTTAAAAGATATATAAAATTAGATTTTAACAGATAAGTCAGGCGTTGTGGCCTATCGTTATCATAAGCTCAAATGATAGGTTTCATAATGAATGATAGTGATAGGCCGACCCGAAATTTTTATTTTACTTGTGCGTGAAAAAAAAAAAGTTGAATGATAGCGATAGGCCGACAAATATTTTTTTTTTTTTTGCGTTTCACTTTTACTTTTGTTTTACATTTCAAATTACTTTTAAAAATGATTTTAGTTTTCATTTGTGTTTTGATTTTAATTTACATTCTGGTTTAACCTTTGATTTAACTTTTACTTTTGATTTAACCTTTGCTTTTGTTTTTATTTTTACTTTTGTTTCTATTTTACTTTGGATTTTGACTTTGTTTTTCATTTTTCATTTCATTTTATTTAGGTTTTTAAAGAAATTTGGTTAAATTCCTGAAAGATAACGATAGGCCACCATAGTTGTCTTTACACAATTTCGTTTTTAATTCCAATAAATTAAATCACTTTTGACAAGCTTGTGTAGTTGCTGGATTATTAAATTTCGCATCCCGGAACGTCCTAAAGTTTGCCAGACCAACGCCGTCGTTATAATTGCTAGCGACTATTATTTTGAATTATGGCGCTATTTCACAAACGACACTTCTCCCAAGAACTTAAGCCATACTTAGGCGATCCCTTGGATCAATTTTTTTCCGTTTTACGTTCATCTGGTGGCATAAGATGCAGAAGCCCCAACGAACTTGTAACTATCATACCAAAATATCGCTCTACAACACGACCGGAACATCGCTCAAGAACTATTATTTTTCGTAGTCGACTGAGTGTTAAGCATGTAATATATTTCCCCAGCAACTTAGCCGATAGCATGAGGCGATATCTTGGTACAATTTTACACTTAACATTCTGGTACATCCCACGGGGAAAAACGAAATCTACCGTGAGATAATCTGGGTAAAAGATCTCACGGAGATTAGAAGAATATATTTTATTTTCACCGTAATTATTGATTAATGTATAAATTACACATACCAAAATTTTATACATTTGTTTTTAAATTCAATTTAAACATTTTATTATCTAGATCGTCCCTGATTATTTTACAACCTTGATTATTTGCATCAGCTGAATCACGCAAAAATTACAAGGTCGCATTCAGTCAGTCAATATTCTCACCATTTCTCGGTAAATCGCACTGGCGATAATTAATTCAAAAATTTTTGACAAGCTTGTCACATTGCAAGCCATAAATATAAAAATCAGAAAATAAAATATCAGGAAATTTTGACAGAGCAGCGCCTCAATTGCTTACTGATGAAAGTCCTAAATTATTGCACAATGGCACAACTAATCCAATGACCTTGGCACTTATGCATTCGGCAAACCTCAGCAGATTCCAGTACATCGAGATGTTGTGTAACGGAATATGTCGAGGTTTGCCGAGTGGGTAGTTATGGCGATAGCTTGGATCAGAATTTTTCATTTTACGTTCATCTGTTAGAGAAATCTAGCTGATCACTGTGCAGTTATTGAAATCAACATAACGGAAATCGCCAAAAAGATAATCTGGGGAAGAGATCGTCTGATGAAAAATGTACAATATTATTTTCTTAATTTAATCATTAAATTAACGAATAATTAATCAAACCATAATTTGAAAAAAAATAGTCTATATATTTATTTTTTGATTTTACTTGTAAATGTTCATTTTACTCTTTTATAATATTGATTGATTTTGTAGGCTGAATCATGCGAAACAATAACGTCATATTCAGGGAGGTAATATACTAGTCAAATTCCACGATATCACATACCGAAAGAATAATTTATTATCTTTCAAATTTTGGTAACCTTGTGTTAACACAGGTTAAATTGAATTAAATAGAACAATTGACAAATTAAAGACAAATTAGTGAATTTTACCAGAGAAGCAACACAATTCTATCATACCTTATACAGTATTTTGAATTGTCGTTCTACGTGTTACTACATTTCGTCAAGAGGTTAATGACGGGATTAATGACTGAAAAAAGAAATGAAATGGGGTTTAACGTCTTACTGTTCTGATCCGACTGGACTAATGACGTTGGGCATATACCATACAGTGTGCTTAGTGGGGATTTTTACTCGGAAACGGCGCTATGACCTTCTCTTATATCGAATTCCGGGGGGTTGGATGGCCGAATGGTAAGCACGTGCGTGCTATATCATAAAGCCTGTATTGAGTCAGCTGGCGTGGTTTCGAATCCCCGGTCGTACGTGACAAGGAGTAGGGTCGCCTGTCAAACCTCGTGGGCTTTCTCTGGGTCCTCCGGGTCCTCCGGTTTCCTCCCACTGCTAAAGACCCCTACCCGCAAGCGTATTATTGAAATAAAATTTCTCTCTCTCTCTCTCTCTCTCTCTTATATCGAATTCCAACTGCTGATGTCTGATTAATAGTATATATAACATTTCAGGCCTATATGAAAGACCTGCCATAGGCGGGTTTAGCTCTTGAATAATATATGCTGAACTCAGGATAGCCGTAGTATTATATTATATTTTTTTTTTCAAAGTAATGATTAAAAATAAATTGATAGATCAATTAAGCCATAATTTGACAAATTAGTCTTTATTTTATTAGGTAAATTTACATCATAACTTGGGGGGGGGGAGACCGAATGGCTAGCGCGTGCGCGTTGTATCATGAGGTCTGTCATTTATTAGTCCCGAAATGACCTAGTTTGTGTTGAGTGGACGTTAACCCCCACCCCCTCTCTCTCTCTCTCTCTCTCTCTCTCTCTCTCTATATATATATATATATACCCTTAATTAGATAACCTCGTAACACAGATCTTGAGAAGATTACGTATAATATTTTTTTTTCAGTGTAATTATTAAATTGATTAATAAATCAATTAAACCATAATTTGAAAAATTAGTCTTTATACACATTTTAGGTATTTATAGATGTAAATAAATATTTTCTTATTTTATAAAATGGATTAGACTTGTAAACTGAATCACACAAAAAATCACAGTCACATTTAATTGGTCAATCAATATTCTGGTCCCAGGCTACAATACTTCATTCCTGAAGTTAGTTAGTATTTTAATACTTTTTGGTCAGCTTGTGAAACCACAAGCTTAATTAAAATTATGTCGAAAGGTAGATTGTCTGTTAGATTTATGTTTTATTTCGCCACTGCAGCACCAATTGTTCATAATGGTTATCTCAGCGTGATATAACTCAAGGCTTGGATTTAAAACAGGCCTACCATTAACGTGTCGCAGACAACAAAATGGCGCCGGGTTTAGTACATAGCGAGCAGCATATATCGCCGAAATTTCAATTCCACATAACCTGGTAAATATGGAAGTCACCAATGAGATAACCAGAGATTAAGATCACGAGAAGATAATCGTATAACATTATTTTTTAACGTAATTATTCAATTAATTAATAAATCAATCAAACCATAATTTTAAAAATTATTCTTTATATATATTTTATTTATTTTATAATATCAATAAATATTTGCTTATTTTATAAACTTGATTGATCTTGGATGCTAAATCATACAAAAAAAACATAGTCACATTTAATTGGTCAATATTCTAGCCTTATTCGTTGTTAAATTCTCACCCGTAAACGTAGATATTATTATCTAAATACTTTTTGGCCAGCTTGTAAACGTTACAGGCTAAATTAAACAGGCATAATGCAAGACCTAAATCAGCTGGGACTGGTTGCTCAAAACTAAGTTATTTTAACGATCCGTTAAACTCTAACGGATCGTTATCTTGGTAACTTGTCGTTTGTTAACGGTCCGTTAAATTTCTGTTGCTAGAATGTCAATTTCATTATACGTTAGCTAACGGATTCATTAAAGTTAATCCAAGAGAATACTGTTTGTTCATTGGCTGAATTTGAAATTTTCAAATTCAATGTACATGTATAACAACTTCATAGAAGTTAGTATTAACAAGAAACTGAAGACAGTGAGGCAACTAACTGTGCAGTCTGTTCACAAGACTTGATTAAAGACAAAACGATAACTAGAATTTACTACAGAAAACACTGTAGAATACTTTAATTTTTCCTTTAGAAATTTTAGCATAAATCTGAAGGAAAAATTGTGGGATTTGCACTACAGAATTATGGGGCCATTATTTCCTATAGGCCACCAAAATTCAGTAAAATAGTATATAATTTCATCCTATAGAAAATGGAATTGGCCTGTATCGCCCAACCCTCTAAAATGTTCTATTGAAAATCAGGTAATCTATGACTTTTTGCTATAGCCAACTAATGCCATCATTAAACAGATAACGGAGCCCAACACCTCCGTTAAATATAACGCCAAGTTAACTACACGTTAACTTCCAGCAACAACCTTTCTCTCCGTTAAAGTTAACGATCCGTTAACTCCAGCAACCGGCCCCTGGTCTTTTTCTGGGCAGAAATGTTATCTAAATTATTAATTAGATATAATTAACTTATCCAGACCATGATCAATTCTCGATGCCACCGCTAGCCTGCGATATTTATTGGAGTAGGATCCGATTTGCTTCTCAACTTTCATTCATGATTAAATCATGAAGTGGATAATCGAGACTATGTTTTTTAAACGTTCTAACTTTAGTAATGATGGTCGAGGCTAGGTCGAAAATTCAATCCCTAAATTCTGGGTTCAGAGCGAATCAATTTGACTGAAATTTCCAGATCTAGTTTTTGACTATTATAGTGAGAACTGCCAGCTCTTTATCTAATCTCCCATAATGTATCTTTAATTGTAGGCACTAATTCCGGGTTCAGAGCGAATCAATTTGACTGAAATATCCAGCAAATCCCCTTTACACTATCTAGTTTTTAACTATTATAGTGAGAATTGCCAGCTCTTTATCTTATCTCCCATAATGTATCTTTAAATGTAGAGAGAGAGAGAGAGAGAGGTTTAACGTCCACTTGACACAAACTAGGTCATTTCGGGACTAACATATGGTTTAATTTTATTTCAATAATTCGCTTGCGCTTAGGGGTCTTTAGCAGTGGGATGAAACCCGGAGAAAAACCCACGAGGTTGGAGAGAGAGAGAGAGAGGGGGGGGGGGGTAACGTCCACTCGACACAAACTAGGTCATTTCGGGACTAACATAAAATGGTTTAATTTTATTTCAATAATTCGCTTGCGCGTAGGGGTGTTTAGCAGTGGGATGAAACCCGGAGAAAAACCCACGAGGTTGGACAGGCGACCCTACTCCTTGTCACGTACAACCGGGGATTCGAAACCACGCCAGTTGACTCAATGACAGGCCTTATGATACAGCACGTACGTGCTAACCATTCGACCATCTATCCTGGAGGTCGGGGTTCATCGGATATTTTCCGGCGTGATTTCCCCCCTTCTCAGTGGTACAGGGCATAGGGCCTGATAAGGACAGCTGTTTAGTCGTTACGAAAAACCGAGGTCTCGTGTACACATTGGCGTGCACGTAAAAGATCCATTGCCGATTGGAATTCGATATAAGAGTAGACCGTAGCGCCGGGCCCTGCTTCACGAAAATTTAACTAAAGATAAAATCCAAATTTTAGTAGATACTTCAATTTTGATTGGCTAAGCACTAACATCAATCTAACATTATCCAATCAAATTACTAAAATTTGGATTTTTATCTTAGTTAAAATTTCGTGAAACAGGCCCCAGATTTCCCGACAAAATTTTCTCATAGCATACTGAATAGCGTAAGCACGTTTTCATTAGCCCAATCAGATCAGAAAAGTAGGACGTTAAACCTCGTTTCATTTCAATTTTAAATTGTTTGAAGTCGGTACGATAAAAAAACATAGTGTCGGTTATCCATTTTTGGATTAAATCATCAATGATCGTTAAGCAGAATCGGATTCTAATCGAGTAAATATCGAAGGCTATCGATGCTATCGAGAATTGATTATGGTCTTGATAAGTTAATTAATGTCTAATTAATAATTTAGATAACATTTCAGGCCTAAAGAAAGACCTGCAGTGGGCAGATTGTATGTTTAACTGTAGGATATTATTTTCATCAGTAAATTAAATTATTACGTTTAACTCAGTTTTAAAGCAAGTTTCCATAAACGTAAGCCCAGGTCCCGTGTACATATTTGAGTGCACGTAAAAGACACCTTAACAGTTGGAATTTGAAATAAGTTTAGACCGTAGCAAAATTTCCCAATCGGAACAGAAATGTAAGACATTATACCACATTTTATTTATACGTACGTCTTACGTGTACGTGGTTACCGGTTTCCTCCCACTGCTAAAGACCCCTACGCGCAAGTAAATTAGTCACGAAATGACCTAGTTTGTGTTGAGTGGACGTTAAACCCACCTCTCTTGTGTCCAATCTCGTGGGTTTTCTCAGGGTCTTCTGGTTTCCCCCAACTGCTAAAGACCCCTACGAATTGATCCATGTGTTAGTCACGAAATGGCCTAGTTTGTATCGGAGTGGATGTTACCCCCCCCCCTCTCTCTCTCTCTCTCTCTCTCTCTCTCTGTACGTGGTGAAACGAGATCCTGGTTTCCGACGATGTCCTTAAATAAAGAATGATCAGAGTAATTGGATGGATACGGACAACTGGACAAACGTCTTGACCCGAGATGACCGCTAGTTGATCTCATCTCAACACTAAAAATATTAAAAACTATAGCGCAGATCAAACAAATCAAGCGAGTCTTTTAAGGCCGGGGGATGAACTGGTTACGAAAACTGCCACCTACTGAGAACAACAACATGGCGATTCTGTTTTACATTTCATATTAATTTACAAGTCTTACAGTCGCCATCTTTTTATGTTATTATAAACCTACTGAGTCACTTAACTACTTCACTACACTAGAGGGCGTCAGAGGGAAGAGAATTTAAACCGGAAGTGCAGGAGTTTTTAAGTCTTGTTATCATCTGTGGTCTATTTGGTTTCGATGTTTCCAACCATTTTACAAATTAAACATTTCCCTTGTAAACGAGACAATGTGAACGATATGTGATTTTCTCGGCTAATCAGTTAAGTTTATACATATATAAAAAGAAACTGCTTCAGGGTTGACCAGCGCAAATTACCGAGGTACGGGATTCGTTGTCCGCCTCCAGAAATATCCCCTCTAGAGATGAACCCTGGTAACGGTTAGGTCTATTTGATAAGGCCAATTTCAAGTTTGGTCAAAGGTCACGAGATGTAAACAGGGCTAGCGCTAATGCTTACCCTAGCCCTAACCCTGGACCTAGCCCTAATGTTTACCCTAACCTACAGTCTCGCCAACAATCACCTGTCCTAACCTTATTTACATCTCATCATACGACCTGTCATTGAGTCAACTGGTGTGGTTTCGAATCTCCGGTTGTACGGGACAAGGAGTGGGGTCGCCTGTCCAACCTCGTGGGTTTTCTCCGGGTCCTCCGTTTTCCTCCCACTGCTAAAGAGCCCTACGCGCAAGCGAATTATTGAAATAAAATTAAACCATATGTTAGTCCCGAAATGACCTAGTTTGTGCCGAGTGGACGTTAAACCCCATTTCTCTCTCTCTCTTTTTATTTACTTCTCAACACCCTTGGTGAAATTTTGAGTTGTCCTTAAGATATAGATCTAGCCCCCTGGTAACCCCTTTGTTTAGCGCCCCACCTAGGAAGAATTATTCCACTATTGTTTTGACAATAATTATTCTTTTCTAGAAATTTGAAGGGAAAATCTTTCGACTTGTTACGATAACTAAAGGCATGAAAACTATCCTGGACTGACAAACATTTAAAAAAAAACAATAACAAATGTCGGCATCAATATACATTCGAATGAGATTAATAAGGAGTACATTTTTATATACTATTCAAAAAAAGTAGGGGATATTTGATTTTTAAGTGTTTATAAAGTCACCTAATGAAACTGACGAAGAAACAAATGACAAAATGAAATGAAGTTCACATTCATCGATTTATTCCAAATGATCGTTAGACTAAGTAAGGCACAGACTGACCATTATAAGGGTAAAATGATACCCGGGGTCAAACAGCAAAGTTACCACAGCATCACAACCAAGTCAGTAACGGGTAAATCCTCCTCTGTTTGCCAAACAAGCATTGATCCGACGTGGCATACTCCTAATGAGACGTCTAAGGTCATTTTGGTCCAGATTGTCCCATTCCTGTTGCAACGCAGCAGCAAGTTCTTGGACATTAGCAGGACGTTGTTGACGTTGACGTAACCTCTGTCCAAGCATGTCCCAGACATGCTCGATGGGGGAGAGGTCGGGACTCAGTGCTGGCCAAGGTAATGTGGTGATGTTCTGTTGTTGGAGGTAACCTGTAACGATCCTGGCCCTGTGACATCTTGCGTTGTCATCCTGGAAGATGAAACGGCGGCCATGACGTCGTGCGAATGGCACAACATGGACTGCCAAGATGTTGTCCCGGTAGTACTGGCCTGTAACACGCCCTGCAACAACATGTAAAGCCGTTCTTCCAGCAACAGTGATGCCTCCCCACACCATAACAGAACCACCCCCAAATCGATCATGTCTGATGACGTTAACGTCTTGGAAGCGCTCGTTTCGACGACGCCACACCCTCCTACGTCTGTCCAAAAAATCAATAGTGAACCTTGACTCATCTGAAAACATCACATTGCTCCAGCGTCGATTATCCCAGTGTTGACGATCCCTACACCAACGACGTCTTGCCTGAATGTGATGATCTCTCAAACAAGGGATCACGCGAGGACGTCGGGCGCGAAGGTGATCCCTATGCAGTCGATTCCGAATCGTCTGGCCACTCACTCTCACACTAGTGTCTGTTTGAAGACGAGCGCTGATCTGATTTGCTGTGATGACACGATTTCTCAAGGCCAAGGTACGGATAAATCGATCCTGGGCTTGAGTTGTCGCCCTTGGTCGACCTGAGCGTGGTCTGTCCTGTACAGATTGTGTATCACGGTATCTGGACCATAGCCTGCTTATGACAAACTGAGAAACATTCATCGTCCGCGCCACAACCGCCTGTGTTGTGCCGATCTGTAGCATGCCAAGGGCACGTAACCTTTCATTTTGGGTAAGCCGACGCATATCAAAATTTGTTTTCTGGTCACTAAAACAATTAAACTGATGTTTCCACCCTGGAATTCAATGCCACAATGACTGTAACATTCAAAGTCAGAGTCGTGCAAATCTTGGGTTGGACCCCCATGATGATCCCAAGCATCACCTGCATTCCATGCGGTAGCTATTGGTGCGTTTGGGCGTCACATGTAACTGGAAATGTTTCTTCTGTTAGGTTCTATAGTGACTTTTTTCGTAGTCATTTGCATATTTTAGTATTATGCCCCCAAAATCAAATATCCCCTACTTTTTTTGAATAGTATATAAAAAAAAAATATTCTCCAGTACTGTTCAATATAATGTCGATACAATAACATAAGTTTAAAGGAGCTAAATCGCTAATATTTGGCACCTAGAAATTGGCACACATGGGTCGCAAAGCATATAATAATGTAATATGAATGTATATAAATTGATTTACATTCAATCGTTTCTGTTTTTACTGTAATTTCTAATCAGTTAGGAAAAGTCTCAATCCAATGGCAATCTCTAGTGTCTGATTATTCCAGTCTATACCGATAGTATTTATTGCGCATGGTCTCCAGATAAGAATATGTCGTCACCGTTTGACATGACTTCTGGAATAATATGTTTACCTCGTTTTTCAAGTCCCTTGCTACAAATGGCACTGAAACGCATTATGGTACACGATTCGTTTATCAATGGTAAACTGTTTATTTTGTCTTAAATATTGGACATCAGAAGCCCATCTTTTCCCGGTAAGATCACAACCTCAAAGTTCAGTTGACAAATAATTCATGTCTTTTCAATGTCAACGACTTTAGATGATATTGGGTTCGAGACTTAGCCACTTTAAACATAAAATATTCAAACAACGTGAAACCACATTTGTACCACCACCCCATTTCCCCCGTTCTCCCAACACACAGACAGGGGCTAATGGAGAGGGGAGAAGGTACACCCCACCCCACCCCCACCCCTGCGCGGCTACATAAAAAAATATGGTAAAATAACACTTTTTATGACAAAAGTGTTACGGTCGTGTGCTTTATTCTTTATCATAAGATGGTAGGATGGGATGGACATTCAAAGCGCTAGAAAATGATATATATAGACATTTAATATCACAATTAATGCTTTGAAATTGAATCACAATGTGACCGCATTAATTCATAATAAAAAACTGACGTCAAACAGGGTGTTGGATTTCTCTATTTAAAAAGCTCAATGTATATACGTCAAAATGACGATAAAGACCATGTATTTCTCAAAACAAAAATCAATGCCGGGGGGAGACCCCTCCCCCCCTCTCCCACCCCCCAAAAAGATAAATTGTCTCAGGAACCTGGAAATTCCCCTTCAGCAAAAGTTCCTGGACCCGTCCCTGACAACCTAATGATATTATAAGAAATGGTAGATTAACTTTGTAGGTCTGTCAGGGGGAATCACGTGGCTAAGTGGGTAAGTGTTCGATCCCTGCACTGGCCGAGAAAGTTCATCCAGATTTTCCGGCGTGGTTCCCCCTTGTCAGTGATGCAGGACGGGGGGCCTGACAAGGACAGCTGTCTAGTCGTTCGGATGGGACGAAAAACCGAGGTCCCGTGTCTATATTGGAATGCACGTAAAAGATCCCCTGGCAGTTGGAATTTGATATAAGAGTAGGCGATAGTGCCGCTGCCCGGGCAACATTTCACTCATACCACACTGTATGGCGTATGCCCGTCTTCATTAGCCCAGTATAGGAGCAGAACAGTAGGACGTTAAACCCCATTTCATTTCATTTCATTTGTAGGTCTGTCAGGTAGTCAACAACCTAATCATATTATAAGAAATGGTAGGTGAAGTTGGTAGGTCTATCAGGTAGAGTTGAGGGGAGTGGATGGCCGAATGGTTAGCACATGCGCGCTGTATCATAGGGCCTGTCATTGAGTCAACTGGCGTGGTTTCTAATCCCCGGTTGTACGCGACAAGGGGGTTGGGTCGCCTGTCCAACCTCGTGGGTTTTCTCCGGGTTCTCCGGTTTCCTCCCACTGCTAAAGACCCCTACGCGCAAGCGAATTATTGAAATAAAAGTAAACCATATGTTAGTCCCGAAATGACCTATATATATATAAGTTTGTGTCGAGTGGACGTTAAACCCCATTAATTATATCAAGTGGTCTGATCCCGTGGATTAAAATAAATTAAAACCTGCGTCTTTTGTTTAACATGTCAACTATTCTAAGAGATGCCATCTGTTTTAATTAAATCTTATCTTCATCCCAATATTCATGAACGGAAGTCCTCCAACTCGTCTTTCTACGACACCGTATTAAATACATTCCTCATGCTACGTCCTCCACGTGACCGGTCAACTCTAACACTGGTCAATATCAATTCTGACCCTCTTAGATTTTATCCGCACGTGAAATCGCAGGTTATAAATTTAAAACAGAAAATGTGTAGTCTTAAACAACCAGTGTGTATAATAAATTATGTTTATGTAGACAGTGCATACCAGTCGTTTGATTTTAGAAATAAATACTTTTATCGGGGTTTATAATCTGATTTGAAGTTAATAGTGTCTCGAATGTCAAGTTGTCGTTGTCCATATGTCTTTCTGTCAAAATGACAGCGACTATGTATACAAATTGCCTGGGTGATTTAAAAGGCTCCTTAATTTAGCGGAATCACCACCTTGAACTCTCGTTGATTTCCGCCCTGGACAAGATCTGTGCGGTCACCATCGTGTTACTTTCACACAGATGACTAAGAACATGCACGTGCTCGTTCTTGACCCCTTAACCTTAGCGCGAGTACATCCTCGAACTTGCACGTTGAGGACAGCCATTTTTAATTACGATAAAACAAGGGCAGGTAATCAGATGAATTAATGTAATTTGTTAATTAACTTGATTAGTTGATTAACTTGATCAGATGCACGGGCACTGTAGTCTATATATCATGTCATGTTGATCGATGTGTCACGTGATTAAAATCACAATCTGCTGAATAATATAAAACATTTTATAGCACGGAACTTGTCGGGGGGGGGGGGGAGTGACGCATTTCGACCTCTAGCTGGCCGGTCACCTCTGGCTTGCGACTGTGGTTTCGATCCCTGGTGTGAGCGTATATGTGGCTTGGAGATATGGACGCCTTCTCAACCTCGTGGGTTTACTCCGGGTACTCCGGTTTCCTCCCACAGGAAAGATCCCTGCGCTGCGCTAAGGTCATAAAAATAAAAAAAAAGACTTGACCGACTGGCCTCGTAGGTGGGGCAGGATGGATCGCCGGTTTGAGGGAGGGGGGGGGGCATTTCAAGGAAAAGGTGCCGAGTGCTACGACCAACTTGACGACGTAACAGATGAAGTAGGTGAAAACGCCGTTGTACAGACAAAATGTCTCTTATGAATGTAGCACGCTGCATGGCGTAGGTTCGGGTTCAATGTCCACTCGACACAAACTATAGTCATTTCGGGACAAACATATTATATGGTTCAATTTTTATTTCAATAATTCTCTTGCGCGTAGGGGTCTTTAGTAGTGGGAGGAAATCGGAGGACCAGGAGAAAACGCATCAGATTGGACAGGCGGCGACCCTACTAGCTTGTCAAGTACAACCAGGGGGGATCGAAACCACGCCAGTTGACTCAATGGCAGACCTTATGTTACAACGCTTGCGCTAACCATTCGGCCATACAACCCCGCCAATTTATACACATACTACTGATTTGTACACAAAACGTTGCGATAAACCAGTCATTTTTCCCCATATCTTGTGTTTATTATATTATTTAGATCCGATGACGTGACTCTTTAGTTTTAAGATCTGACAGACATATTGAAGTTATTTTCTTATTGACATGTTAAATATCTTGAATTTATTTGTCTATAATTAATCAAATATTGTAGCAATAAGTCAAACATGGTTGATTAAGACCACAAGTGTATTAAGGAAGATTTGCTTATCTCTGGCATGACACTAATAAGATTCAAGGTCATACTTTACTTATAGGTCATACAACTACAGCATCTCGTCAGTTTTATCTTTAATATCGTATTCTCACGAGACCTGCACGCGATATTCTTCCAGACAGTGCCATTCATTCTCTTCTAGAAAATTTGATTTAATCAGAGATGTTTGTGATCAAAGTCATTTATTATGGAAGCATACGAAACAAACAAAAATAAAACAAAAAAACACACAAAAAGAAAACCAACAAAATGTTTGGTGGCTTTTACTTTATCAATTTGAGGTCACTCATAAAATTTACAATAAATATATCGAATACTATATTTCTAAAAGTAAAAGTATGAGAATTAATGTTTGTATGCCACGATGGTCGGAAGAGGGGGGGGGGGGTCAGTGGTGGGGACGAATGGTTTATCGGATTAGATCACAAGCTCTCTCTCTCTCTCTCTTCTCTCTCTTTCTCTCTCTCTATCTTCTCTCTCTCTCTCTCTCTCTTGTATACCATGATCGTCCTCGCGATTCTTTCTTCTCCTCTTGAAATCTACACCATTTTGTAACATGCATAGCAGGTACGTGTCCCGGGGGGGGGGGGGGGGTGCAGGGATCTATACAGGAGAGAGCCTAGGTGAGGGCCCATACAGTTAAAGGTGTACATTTCCTTTCCTTCAGATATGGCCTCAGATGCAAGGAAATCGACTAAAAATTTTAAAATAATTCTGAGGAAGAACCCCTACCCCCAGCCTCGCCCGATCATTTTTCTACACGCACCCTTGCATAACTATAATATTCCTCAGTGGGTCGTGACAAATGAAAGATGTAGTTTAGTGTAGAAAAAAAACCTTCCGTGATTGTATAATTGATTGAGTTAATTATTGACAGACAACTCTAGTTAGCTTTGTTATCAGGTGGTATAATCAATCAAAATTTGTATCATCAGCACAAGTTGATAAAAACCTTTTGTTTAAGAATACTGCAGACGTGTGGATCGGGAATTGTTCCCAAGAGTAGTGCAGCCCTCTACAGTAATTTGCAACAGTTTAAGCGCATCTCTGAAAGTATTTTTGTGGTCCATTTCCCACTCGTCTTTTGTACTGCCGCGAGCAAGAGAATTTTTTCAGAAATCAAGCAGTCGAAAATATGGGCAAAAATCCCCTCTCACTCAGTCCCATTAAGAGAGCTCTAATTGTTACCCTATAAATGGAAAAGCATTCCGAGCAAGAAATAAGTGGACGTTTTCGATTTTCACAGACCTCGGTTGACAATGCTATGGTGAAATACCACCATGGCCAATTTCTTGCGGCCCGGAAAAATAGCGCCGACAAATACGATACCCCGAGACGACAATGCCAGGCGACGAACAGTTATGCGGTCACCAGAAAGTTCTTGCAAATATTTCGCGCTGCACTCGTAAGAACCCCCCATGCCCTTTAATGTTGAATGATCACAAATTTGTTTTCAAGAAATTTTGAAAATGATTGTATGTTATCCAAAAGGATTGACTTAAGTTTCAAGATATGTGGAGATAGGGACAAGGGCGGACCCAGGGTAGGGTGGGGGGGGGGGGGTACAATGCTGCTCAGCGACTTAAAAATATTTGTAAAACAACACTTTTTATATGGAAATTGTCACGGTCATGTGCTCTCTCCTTTATCATGAGATGATGGGATGGGTATTCAAAGCGCGAGATAATGATACAGATATATGTGATATCACAATGAAAGCCGTGCATAAATGAAATTGAATCACAATGTGATCGTATTAATTTATTATAAAAATTGATGTCAAAAAGGGGGGTTGGATTTCTCTCTTCAAAAAGCCTGTAAATCACGTCAACTGCCCTGTGTACAGTCCCGGGCCTGTAAATCATGTCAACTGCCCTGTGTACAGTCCCGGGCCTGTAAATCATGTCAACTGCCCTGTGTACAGTCCCGGGCCTGTAAATCATGTCAACTGCACTATGTACAGTCCCGGGCCTGTAAATCACTCAAAAAAAACCCAAAACAATGAATGATTTACAAGAAAGAAGTAACAGAAATAATGTGTTTATTTTTTCTGTACGAAATGGCGCAATCTTCAAAAGTTTCTGTTAAAGTCCAACTCGACACAACTCTAGAATCAAGAGGTTCTGTTAAATGTCCGACTTGACACAACGCTAGTTTCTGTTCTTGATACAAGTCTAGAATTTATAGAATATATTGTAAATATCCCTCAGGGTAACCAACTCCTCATCCTAGCACCGGATATTTTACCGTTATACTGACAGAAAGTGCTTGACCACCTTGTAGAGGTCAACCTGTAGTATAGAGGTCATCTGACCAGAACGGGACACATCCTGGTATCGTCTGTTGGTCAGCTTGTTGTAAATCTGGAACCTGTTTTAATTTATGAGAATCTTCTGATAAACAGATTTGTTGGTCAGTTTTGAAGATTCTTCTATTGAACTAGGGGGTGGGGTGGATGGATGGCCGAATGGTTAGCGCATGCGCCTTGTATCATAAGGTATGTCATTCAATCAACTGTCCACACCTCGTGGGTTTTCTCCGGGTTCTAGCTTGTGTCGAGTGGACGTTAAAACCCCATTTCTCTCTTTCTATTGAACTAGAAGTAGTAGGCCTGCGAAATATATATGCAAAAAAAAAAAAAGAATGAATAATATAAGGTCTTGTTAAAATCATAATTTTTATGAATTATATCAATCTTCTTGGTGAGGTGCGAAGCTGACGGAGTTGATACGTCTTCTGGAACAAAGCATAAAATTAATCGTGCGGGTGACTTTTACGCATGTTGAACACATCTGAGTTTCTGTTTGTGTGTGGTGTGGCTATCATACACTACCTGTTAGTCTGTTTAGGCCTACAGTATATAATTGATAATTCGTTTCGCTATATTTTTTTTATATTCTCACATTATCATACCACACAATTGACCAGTGGCGTCAGTAAGTGACGTATTTAAGATGTCAGCCATTGTGGAAAATCCCACCGAGAATCTACTCCTTCGGTTCAGTCGATAAAATAAATACTTAAACACCAGGAACATCTGTTATTCTTGGTCGTCTACGGATGTGTTTAGACAATAACTACCCTAAAACCTATAATTCGCTATATCCATATCATAAAATGAACGCCTAAAGATAATAAATTCTTTGGTATAGATTCTCTTAAGTGGAATATTGACCGGAATGCATTTTGGGAATGACGTAATCCCCGCACTGAGGTTACTAAGCCGACATCTTGAAAAATGGCCACCAGACAACTAACATAAATAAATAAATAAACAAAGATCTAAAGTTAGAACGAGTCGTTGAAACAGTTAATGGAGCAATTTGACTTTGATAAGTTTTAAATAAATGGATCTAAATCGTGTCGTGAATGAATGGGGAGTTCATTAAGCAACATTAGTAAACACAAGTTTAGATACGTTAACGAGTTGCGTATCTCCGGTCGGTGAAATTACCCAACATCAAAGAACCCACCACCAATAACATGTTATCTTAAATTTAGTAATGAGGCGACGAGCCGCCATGTTTTCTCTTCCCTTGAAATTCATTAACTTAAATGAGAAGTGAAAAGCTTTAAATAAGGGTTATATAGATGACCTTCAGGGAGTTATAATTGACCTTGATGCGATGAAACGGGGCAGACGATCGTTACATGTTGCAGATCCCCCGTGATGATGAGCAGACAAAAACGTCTTTAAAAGTAAATTTATAGAATTTCTGTGAAGAAAGTGATATAAAATAACTTCCAAACATCAAGCTGTCAAGTATGAATGTTCTAGATTGGGCGAGGTATTGGATGTTCTAAACTTTACATCAACAAAGAGTCCCGAGTGTTGGGTGTTCTCAAATGGGTATCGCCACTGTCAGCCCCCCCCCCCCCCAAGGCCTTGCATAGATTACGTATGCACGTCTTATTGGTGCAGACCAGAAGAACGTTAAATCCTATTTCATTTTAAAATGGGGGTTGGGGTGGGGGGTCCAGTGGTTTAATTTCCCTCATAGCACATTGTATGGCGTATGCCCGTCTTGATTAGACCAGTTCGGAGCAGAACAGTGGGACGTTAAACTCTATTTCATTTTTTTTAAAAAACAGAGAGGTAAAGTACCACCAGCATTGTTTTCACCACCGTTACATCTAGACACGGTTAGAGTAGACATCTACATGGTTAGTGGGGGAACACGTGGCTAAGTGGGTAAGACGCTGGTTCGCTAGCCTGGAGGTCGGGTGTTCGATCCCTGTATTGGCCGAGAAAGTTCATCCAGATTTTCCGGCGTGGGTTCCCCCTTGTCAGTGATGCAGGACGGAGGGCCTGACAAGGACAGCTGTCTAGTCCTTCGGATGAGACGAAAAACCGAGGTCCCGTGTATACATTGGAATGCACGTAAAAGATCCCTTGGCAGTTGGAATTCGATATAAGAGTAGGCGATGGTGCCGCTGCCAGGGCAAAATTTCCCTCATAGCACACTGTATGGCGTATGCCCGTCTTCATTAGCCCAGCATAGGAGCAGAACAGTAGGACGTTAAACCCCATTTCATTTCATTTCATGATAAGTGCTAAATGATAAGGCCAGCTCAATTTTTCGTCATATTCTTAACCTCTCCCCCAAAATCTTAAACCTAATAAACTGCAATCTCGCCATCAATCACGCGCCCTAACCTTGTTTACATCTCAGCGACCTTGACAAAACTTCAGCTGACCTTAACAAATAGATTTAGCCTATCTCCATGTATTCTTTAATTAAATAGTTAATAGTGGGGTTACATGAATCATTAATCATATTCAACCCGTGAATGGTACGTGTGACGATGCAGTTGATATTTGTCGGCTTTTAAAACGGATCCACCTTGAAGCTTTGCCTTCCTTCCTTCTAGATGAGAGTAACTGCACACTTCAACTATTTTGGTTACTTCTTCTTCCTCTTTTACTTATTTCATTATTTAACAAGTCATGTTGATCTTGACAACATATGCAAATATGTCTCTAATAATGCACGCGACGAAAACAATAGGCACCCCTTTTTGTACACGGTGGCTAAGTGGGTAAGACGCTGGCTCGCTAGCCTGGAGGTCGGGTGTTCGATCCCTGCATTGGCCGAGAAAGTTCATCCAGATTTTCCGGCGTGGTTCCCCCTTGTCAGTGATGCAGGACGGAGGGTCTGACAAGGACAGCTGTCTAGTCTTTCGAATGGTACGAAAAACCGAGGTCCCGTGTACACATTGGCGTACACGTAAAAAATCCCTTGACAGTTGGAATTCAATATAAGAGTACGCCATAGTGCCGCTGTCCGGGCAAAAATTCTCTCATAGCACACTGTATGGCGTATGCCTGTCTTCATTCGCCCAGTTCGGAGCAGAACAGTAGGACGTTAAAACCCATTTATTTCATTTCATTTCATTTTGTACATTTTACAGTGACTGGTTTATACATGTATACAAGAGTTGACATTGAAACCTAGACTAGATAACCTGTTCTGCATGACTTAAGACTCTCTCTTATCGCGCCGTGACGTAGTAACAAGCCTGACGTCATGTAGGAAAGATTATCCAGTCTACCTGAAACCCCAATAACGTAACCACGAACAAAAAAACCCGCATGTGGTTTAGAGGACACCCATGGCATTTAGAAACCTAAAAAAAAGACAATAAATATGGAGGTGTACAGTCTGGAACCCTATTTCATATCATTATATCAATGTGGTCCAAATCAATCAATTTAATGTTAATTAGAAGCAAATTGACGTGTGATATTTTATGGATGTCAGAAATAAACTAAAACTTATTGCTGCATGTAACGGACAATGAAGAACGATAATGGTTACTACAGACTACCTCGTGTTCAACACGTGCATTTCGTTTTTCAATCTCACTGCCGGCTGGGTCAGTAATACGTTACAGATGACCATCAATACCGGTCACTCAGTTGGCCGAAGTGCCATGACATGACCGACCAGGATATTGTATAACTTATGAGATGGTCAGTTCCTGCAAGTGGTCAAGTGATGGCATTCACCACGTGCAACGTAACAGGTGCGCGTTTTATTGACCAATGAGATGACGTCTTATAGTGAGTGACCAGTGGTCAACAGCTGTAATATATATGAGAGAAGGGTCAAGACAACGGGTTTCCTTACTACCCTTTTAACATCCCCTGCTAATGTTTATATTTTGGCATTTTTATGTTTATTGGTGTTAGGGAGCTGTGAAATACGTCATTTATTTTTCTATAGGATATCCGTGATATATATCCCCGTCTTTTACTGTTATTCCCAAGATTTATAGCACCACAACATATTTATTTTTAATTAGACGTTAAATGGCCGATGTAGAACAACTGTTCCTTCTTTATCAAATCTATCTTTAGCCTATTTATACGATAGAATAAGTTTTATTTCTGTTAATTGCTGTGATTTTATGGTCGTTTCAACACGGATCTAGTGTTTCCTTGAAGTTTCAGTACCGTACTAAGAGTGCGTGTTAAGTGGTCACACGTGTAATAAGTGATTGTAAAGAATATTGATAAGGTATTTCTCAATGATTTAAACGTCAAAAGGTTTCTCAGTGAGTCAAGTGCCGTGATTTCGTTGGATATCGGAAAATTAAAAAAAAATAATTATCTGTCACGAGATAAGATAAAACGAAAAAAATAGAAAAAGTCCGCGCATTACCTTGTTTTTATTTGGTATAGAATGAATAAAAACAAGGCAATATACGGGCCTTTTCTATTTTTCGTTTTCTCGTATCTAGTTTCATTCAATTATAGTTTTGAATTATATGTGCTAATGTCTGACACTAATCGCACCATCAGTTTACCCAATCCTGTTATGTTCCACACATTGTAATATATATCTCGGGAAAGTCATTACCCATATCACGTGACATGTTTAACGACCCAATGTTAGCTTTAAGGAGTACCGTACACGAGGCAGAGTGTACTTGCTCTTTCTACAAGAGAGGGAGAGAGAAATGGGGTTTAACATGCACTCGACACAAACTAGGTCATTTCGGGACTAACATGTTTTAATTTTATTTCAATAATTCGCTTGCGCGTAGAGGTCTTTAGTAGTGGGAGGAAATCGGACGACCCGGAGAAAACCTACGAGGTTGGACAGGCGACCCTACTCCTTGTCACATACAACCGGGGATTCGAAACCACGCCAGTTTACTCAATGACAGGCCTTATGATACAGGGCGCACTTGCTAACCATTCGGTCATCCACCCACCCACTCTTTCTACAACAAGTGATACGATATTAGCGATACTTTGCCGTTGTTACGAGTGTTAAAATTACCCGTACTTGTCAACAGTAGCCGGATTCTCGGCGCGCTTCGGGAATCAATTCTTGGAGAATTTATCTATTCAGATCGTTCCACGTGACAACCGGGGCTCAATGTATATAGGTCAATTCAAGTCATTGGTGCTGTAATGATGACCTATTTCAACCCGGAACAAATATTGAAGCGGTTTCTACCAACGGTCACCTTGTATTATAGTATGGTGGTTGTTAGCGGCCATTCAAATGAATCTAAATCGTCGCCTTTTGAAGAAGGCGACAAGTCGACAAGTCGACGAAATCAACCCGCTGACACGACAAAAAAACCCGACGATCGTCGCCTTCATTTTGTCGTGTCGGCGGGTTGATTTCGTCGACTTGTCGACTTGTCCTGCGGCGACTTGTCAAACTCGAGCATGCGCATTTGCTGATTGGATAACTTGCATGCGCACAGATTAACTTCCGAGGCGACAAGTCGCCGCACGACAAGTCGAAATAATTGTATTTCGTCGACTTGTCGCCTTGTCGGTTGTGAATAAATCGAAGGCGACAAGTCGCCGCACGACGAAATCAACCCGCCGACACGACAAAATAACCCGACGATCGTCGCCTTCATTTTGTCGTGTCGGCGGGTTGATTTTGTCGCCTTGTCGGGTTGTGAATAAGTCGAAGGCGACAAGGTTCTTTGTCGTCAACGGCCGATAAATAATTATTGGTGTGCGCAAGCGTTAAGAAAGGTCACTGGATGATTGTTGTGGGAGATTATTTAGTTCAGGAAAACACAGAACAAGTGGAGAGAGAGAGAGAGAGAGATAACGTTCACTTGACAAAAACTAGGTCATTTCGGGACTAACATATGGTTCAATTTATGCAATACTTCGCTTGCGCGGAGAGGGTCTTTAGCAGTGGTAGGAAACCGGGGAACCCGGAGAAAACCCACTAGGTTGAACAGGCGTCCCTACTCCTTGTCACGTACAACCGAGAAATCGAAACCACGCCAGTTGACTCAATGACAGGCCTTATGATACAGCGCACACGCGCTAACCATTCGGCCAACCATAAGGAAAGAAACAAGCTGCTGGTACAGAGGCTTTTACGAGATCCCCGTTTGACGTCATTTCCTGCCAATCTCCCAGAGCTAAACTATTTCATTTCTTGATTATAATTCCCCAAAAAATCTGACGTTGATAAGAACACCCCGGAAAAAAATCCGGATGCTTTTTTTCAGCCAACAATATGATCGAACACTGCCTCCCGGTCAACGACCTAAGTCCTTGAGGTGTCCTAGTTGGCCGCAGTACACGGGCCTCCCGGTCAACGACCAAGTCCTTGAGGTGTCCTAGTTGGCCGCAGTACACGGGGAAGTACATGCTTAATATATCAGCAATCCTACAGTTGCGCTAAATTATAATCTGTATCCGTGATCTGGAACGAACGGAATAGAGTTTACAATGGTTTGGTAATTCTATTTTTATTATTTCGGAGAGTTGGATGGCCGAATGGTTAGCAAGTGCGCGTTGTATCATAAAGTATGTTATTGAGTCAACTGGCGTGGTTTCGATTCCCCGGTTGTACGTGACAAGGTTGGAGTAGGTCGCATGTCCAACCTCGTGGGTTTTCTCCGGGTCCTCCGGTTTCCTCCCACTGCTAAAGACACCTACGCGGAAGCGAATTATTGAAATAAAATTGAACCATATGTTAGTCCCAAAATGACCTAGTCTCTCTCTCTCTCTTGTTATTATTTCTGGAGCCGCGGTGTTTCAGTAAGTAAGATATTTAGATATTTACATCAACCGGGGTACCTATCTCCTGGAGATACCAACCCAACCCTAAGTAAGCGTTCCAAGGAAAAAATTCTATTGTTTATTGTTTCATAACAGAGTTTGGAAATGAAATGATATGGGGTTTAACGTTCTACTGTTCTGCGCCGACTGGGCTAATGAACACGGGCCTACGCCATACAGTGTGCTATGAGGGACATGTTGCCGAGACAATTAATGCTTTGCATCAATAAATTTGAATCACAATGTCATCGTATTAATTCATAATAAAAATTGACGTCAAACAGGGTGTTGGATTTCTCTGTTTAAAAAGATCAATGTGTATGTATATACGCCAAAATAACGATAGAAACCATGTTTTTCTCAAAAAATTTCAAGCCGAAGGGGGGGGGGGGGGATACATTTTCTCAGGAACCTGGCAAACCCCTCCTGCAAACATTCCTGGATCCGCCCCTGCCCCCCCCCCCCCACACACACATACGAACACACACATTCCACCCCACCAACCCCGTCTACAGTTAGCGCATCAAACACAAACATGACGGGATGATCCAAAATCATCTGTTCTAAGTTATCGCCATTACCAGACACAGGAAATGGCGCACATTGACAAATCGTTCTTTATCGCCTACTTTCGATTTCCAGTCTTTAACATGCTGTCTATGATATAATTGCATGGGGCCTCGGATTTTCGTTCCATCCAAACGACTAGACGATTTGCATGGCCAGACCGGTCGTCAATCACCACTGATTATAGCAGGATATAGAACGCTTGTATCATTGTTTATTACACAACGCAATCAACAAAGAACTTGACACAGAAATTAACCAATCAAACGACGCCTCCTTTTTTGTCTATGTGCAGAAATCGGTTGTCTGCACTTAAACCAGTTCTTCCCTTTTTTGCTTGTACAACGTAATATCTATAGCCTGTCTGCTGTTAATATGGCTAACTCTATTTGTTAAGGCCAGCTCAATTTTTGTTAAGGTCGCTGAGATGTAAATAAGGTTAGGACAGGTGATTGTTGGCGAGATTGTGGGTTAGGGTTGGGATAAGTATTTGGGCTAGGTCCAGGGTTAGGGTTAGGGTTGGGATTAGCGCTATCCCGTTTACATCTTGTGACATATGACGGAAAATTGAGCTGGCCTTATCATTTAGCACTAACCTTGTTGCTATGTCGGTATCAGAGAGAGAGAGAGAGAAATGAGGTTTAACGTCCACTCGACACAAACTAGGTCATTTCGGGACTAACATATGGTTCAATTTTATTTCCATAATTCGCTTGCGCGTAGGGATCTTTAGCTGTGGGAGGAAACCGGAGGACCCGGAGAAAACCCACGAGGTTGGACAGGCGACCCTACTCCTTGTCACGTACAACCGGGGATTCGAAACCACGCCAGTTGACTCAATGACAGACTTTATGATACAGCGCACGCACGCTAACCATTCAGCCATCCACCCCCCCCCCCCCACGGTATCAGAGAACAAAATAGAGACCCTAGGGAAACCATACATAATAATTATTATACAAAAGTAAAATGGTAGGCATACATAATATACAACAATCACAGCGGTAATGCGAAAGCCGTCGTTAAAGACCGTACAAGATAAATGACCTTTAAGTTCACGTGTAGCCATGCAGGACGGAGGGCCTGACAAGGACAGCTGTCTAGTCCTTCGGATGAGACGAAAAGCCGAGGTCCCGTGTATACATTGGAATGCACGTAAAAGATCCTTTGGCAGTTCGAATTCGATATAAGAGTAGGCGATAGTGCCGCTGCCCGGGCAAAATTTCCCTCATAGCACACTATATGGCGTATGCCCGTCTTCATTAGCCCAGTATAGGAGCAGAACAGTAGGACGTTAAACCCCATTTCATTTCATTTCCAAACTCTGTTATGAAACACTAAACACAAACACAAATGAAGACGGGCATACTCCATGCAGTGTGCTATGAGGGTAAGTTCGCCCGGCATCGAATTCCAACTGCCAATGGATCCCTTACGTGCATGTCAATGTATAAACAGGACCTCGTTTTTTTTATCCCATCCGAATGACTAGACAACTGTCCTTGTCAGGCCCTCCGCCCTGCATCACTGACAAGGGTGTTTGTATATTATGTATACAACTATTTGCCTGGTGGTGTAATTGAATATAGAAGCGCATGTTTTATATTGTTTAAATTCATCATAGAAAATTATAATTTAGACATCCGTAATTTTCGGACAACTATCCAACCTCGTGAGTTTTCTGTGGGTACTCCGGTTTTCTCCCACAAGTTGAGTTTCAGAAAGATCTATACTAGTACAGTGAACTTGATCTTGATACTGTCTGTAGCCATGTATCTATGTGACTGTCTCTATCAGAATGTTCTCTTGACAACTCAATCTTGATACTGTCTGTTGCCCTGTATCAGAAAGATCTCTTGACAACTCAGTCTTGTTACTGTCTGTTGCCCTGTATCAGAAAGATCTCTTCACAACTCAGTCTTCTTATGGCTGTTGCCCTGTATCAGAAAGATCACTACTACAGTCAACTTGATCTTGTTACTTCAAAAGGCGACAACCCAACAACCCGACATCACGACATTTTAACCCGACAATACGACTTTCCATTAAAATGTTGTAATGTCGGGTTAAAATGTCGTGATGTCGGCCATCTTCCACTCAATATACAATTTGATTATGTGCACTGATCCACGCTGCAAAATCCCGGGGAACTTTCTTGACCAATACCAAGATCAGTGTATATAATCAAACTGTATATTGAGAGGAAGATGGCCGACAACCCGACATCACGACATTTTAACCGGACAATATGACATTTTTACGCGACATTTTTAATGTCGTGGTGTCGAGTAAAAATGTCCTATTGTCGGGTTAAAATGTCGTGTTGTCCTGTTAAAATGTCGTGAAGGACGACACCTCGACATCACGACATGATGCCAATCAGCCACCATACCTGCTGTTTTGGGTGGGGTTTTTTTGATACCCATATTTATAGTATATTTTACGTGACAAGGAGTAGGGTCGCCTGTCCAACCTCGTGGGTTTTCTCCGGGTCCTCCGGTTTCCTCCCACTGCTAAAGACGCCTACGCGCAAGCGAATTATTGAAATAAAATTAAACCATATGTTAGTCCCGAAATGACCTAGTTTGTGTCGAGTTGACGTTAAACCCCATTTCTCTCTCTATAGTATATTTTATAGCGGTGGACTAGTGCACCCGCGGACTAGTGAACCCGCGAATTAGTGCACCCGCGGACTAGCGAACCCCTCTCCTTAGAACAGTATAAAAATCAGGTGGGGAATCAAAGATATTACCTTTGGTTTACAGGAATTATGTCCTGTATTAGAGGATTATCGATGTTTTTGAGGACTACTACTCTGTTTTAGATGAATACTATAGTGTTTTAGAGGATTCTTTCTATTTTAGAGGAAAGATGGTCATGAACTTTGTGTTTTAGAGGATTCTTATGGGAATCCTACCTATAATTTAACACTATATTAGGCCATGAAACTTGTATTTTAGAGGATTCCTACTGTTTTAAAGGAATCCTGCCTATAATTTAACACTATATTAGACCATGGAACTTGTGTTTTTAGAGGATTCCTACTGTTTTAGAGGAATCCTACCTATAATTTAACACCATATTAGACCATGAACCCTGTGTTTTTAGCGTGTACTAAATAAAAGACACACCTGTAGTTAAAATAGTTGAGATAAAATTTAACATTCCTAACAGGTAAATTACTGATTGACTTCAGGCTACAAAACATTTAGTTACAGGTACTTGTAATAACCGTGTAGACTAATGGCTGATCAAACAGAAAGGCAAGAAAGGCCATAAGTTGAAGTATGTATCTTCAATGTAATATTTAGTACAGTCGTATATTGGGCGTGTGAGAGGGGCGGGGCGTACATTTTCTTAAAATAATAACTAACGTTGTACCACCGTCCACCATTTTACCTGAACTTAAAGATACATTAAGGGAGATTAGATAACAAGCTGGCAGTTCTCACTATAATAGTTAAAAAACAGATAATGTAAAGGGAATTTGCTGAAAATTTCAGTCAAATGGATCCACTATCAACCGAGAATATAGCGATTGAATTTTTGGCCTAGCCAAAAGTCGGTAGGATTAAAAACATAGTCTCGATTATTCATTTCATGATTTAATTATGAATGGAAGTCGGACAGCAAATTGAAACCTAATCCAATAAACATCGTAGGCTAGCGATTCCATCGAGAGTTGATTATGGTCTGGATAAGTTAATTAATGTCTAATTAATAATTTAGATAACATTTCAGGCCTAAAGAAAGACCTGCAATATAAACATGTTGTATCCCCACTCACCGATACCGTACGAACGGCTTTTGACCCTATGACGTCATACATTGATTAATCAATCAGCGTTGAGGTTTCTAGTGGTTTACCCACAGATCCGTGCATCGCACGCCAAGAAGTCACCGAAACAGATGGTTTCATTGGCTAATATCCCTCACTTCACCGAGAACGCCGGTAATATAACAACTCTTTCAGATCCTAGTGTAGTACAGACAAATAAAACAAAATTTTGAACAATAAAAAATGAAACGAAATAGGATCTGTGTTTTAATCTGATTGGACTATCACTCAATCCCAGTCGATGTATGGTCATCAGATTCAACGTTAAAGGACAATATTGGTGTCAGTCTTTATCACATATGTGACAGAACCAGTTAAACACGTTCCAAATATAATTTTAACACATAGGTCATTGCTACGATAGATGCGTAATAAAGGTTTCAACAATCGGAAGTGACGAACGCAAAAGGAAAACACTTCCGATTGTTGAAACCTTTATTACGCATCTATCGTAGCAATGATCTGTGTGTTAAAATTATATTTGGAATGTGTTTCACCAGTTCTATCACATATGTGATAATGACTGGCGCCAATATTGTCCTTTAAGCAAAAAGCAGGGATTAAAATCTGTCATCCGGAAAATCCAAAATTACGTCATAAGATTTGTCATTGAGTCAACTGGCGTGGTTTCGATTCCTCGGTTGTACGTGACAAGAAGTAGGGCCGCCTGTCCAATCTCGTGGGTTTTCTCCGGGTGCTCCGGTTTCCTCCCACTATTTAAGGCCCCTACACACAAGCGAATTATTGAAATTAAAAGTGAATCATATGTTAGTTCCTAAATGACCTAGTTTGTGTCGAGTGGACGTTATCCCTCTCTCTCTCTCTCTCTCTCTCTCTCGCTCTCTCATAAACCAATCTTCATTCGGATTACGCTATTAATTTTGTCTTCTTCCAATTAAAACTCATGTAAAAATTTTGTTTCTCACAGTTTTTAAGAAACTGTTTCCGTGAGAATTTTGTGATTTAGTGTAAATCAGTGCTGTAAGGCATGCTTATAGTCAATATTAAAATAATTCACATGCATTCAACCATTTTATTTCAACATTTTCATCGATTTGATTCATTCACATTTTATTTTTAAAAATTGTACCCTTTTTTTTAAATAAAAACATACAATCCAGAAAATCAAATAAAATGCTTCGAGGTAAAATTACATCTAAATTGCCGAGGCTAATTTAAATATAGTCAATATATATTATGTTGAGTTTTTTTCTGTCGAGATTAAAGAATCTTTTTATAATTGCATTCATTGATGTGTTTCACTGTTGCGTGGTATTAAGTGGGTTGGGTAGCCGAATAATCGAACGCATGGCCGGAAGATCTATGCGGAGTCGAGATTTTGTTCCCACGCTTGTTCCTGACTGGAAGTAGGTTGACTGTCTGACCTCGTGATTTTGTTCCGGGTTCTCCTCCCACTACTTAAAGATGCCTGCGCATGGCAGAGCTCGGTGTTATGATCATTGGTCCATGTATCCAGGTCGTGTTTCTATTTTTGCCAAGAGATCCAGATTAACCGGGTTCGTTTGACTATCAGAGAGAGAGAGAGGGACACAGAGAGAGAGAGAGACAGACAGAGAGAGAGAGAGGGAGAGAGGGGGGGGTAACATCCACTCGACACAAACTAGGCCATTTCGTGACTAACACATGGATCAATTCGTAGGGGTCTTTAGCAGTTGGGGGAAACCAGAAGACCCTGAGAAAACCCACGAGGTTGGGCACGAGACCCTACTTCTTGTCACGTACTACTAAACAACGCCACTTGACCCAATAACACCCCTTATGATACAACGCGCACGCTTTAACCATTCGGCCAACCGCCCCATTCCAAATCTGAATAAGATATTGTTTTAGAAAGAGAAATCAGTCGACATCCATCATAGATGTGTGCGGTGATAATATCAAGGTCATGTCAAGATCACTCCCATCCTATAACCATTAAGAATTTATTTTTATCAGCATTGTTTGAATATTTTTATTGCACACCCACATTTTCTAAAATGTGGCGGACCTACATTCTTGGTTCTCTGACCCGTTATGGGGTCTTCATTGCCTGCAACGATGTTTGGGTAACCACGGTTATCATCTTTGAAGGGATCGCTCCATGATAAAACAAAGGGATGAAATTCTACATGTGATATAGCCACCCATATTGACCATCTTAACCCTCGCTGCCCCACCCCAACATTAACTTAACTAATTCTACATGTGATATAACCACCTATATTGACAATATTAACTCTAGCCGCCCCACCCAAACGAAAGCCATAACACTAATAATAATTCTAACCATTGCTGTAGGAGTTCTGTGTCCTTTTACAACGCATTGTTTTCTTCGAAGAAATAGACTACAAAAGTCGATCACAAGAAGCGCAACCACAGATGCGCCCCCCCCCCCACCTACGAAGAGTTGGGAATCGCATACACGCCCCCCCCCCCACACACACACAGCTAGGCTATTTAACTCGCACCCACACCCCCGAGTTTCTTATTACAGCCTACCCATAGTTTATTAACTAGAATCAATACCTACCTGTAGTAGACTAATTACCTTTACCTGTATTTAAAACCCAGGTATTTTACTTCTATTTACTTATAGCAGCGTGTCACGTGACGGTATAATTGCATACTGTTATTTATATAACCCACAGGTAAATCTTGTGTCACGTGAAGCTATGATTACATACAGGTATAACGCAGGTAAATCTTGTGACACTGACAATCTCACATGCATGTGAATCACAGTGAATGCGACCAGATAAAACCGAAGACTCTGTTTATTTATATTAAATCTTCCTTTTATCGAGGACACTTGAACAAATCAACAGGATGTCTCACATCTCACACCCACAACATTCCTTAAAGTATGTCAACTGGGTTTAGCTTATTCAGCATTTTATCGTCTGTGTATAGTGTAAACATTCCCCTTTACATTCATAGGTGTACTAAATATACTATATACTGCATACCTGACTATAATATACATACCTGTAGAGACGAGAGAGAGAGAGAGAGAGAGAGAGAGGGAGGAATAGTATTAAACGTCCACTCAACACAAACTAGGTAATTTCGTGACTATTATATGGTTCAATTTTATTTTCAATAATTTAGCAGTGGGAAGAAACCGGAGGACCCGGGGATAACCAACGAAGTTGGACAGGCGACCCTACTCCGTGTCACCTACATTCGGGGAATCGAAACCACGTCAGTTGACTCAATGGCAGACCTTATGATACAAAGTACACGCGCTAACCATTCGCCCCCTCCCCCGTAGAGAGGAGGGCAAGGTCATTTCGCGACTAACATATGGTTCAATTTATTAAAATAATTCGCTTGCGCGTATTGGGGTCTTTAGGCGGGGGAGGTAACCGGAGGACCCGGAGAAAACCCACGAGGTTGGACAGGTGACCATATTCCGAGCGAAGTTGTCAAACATTCATATTGTACGTTATAGATACAGTACTCGTTTTCTCATGGGCCACCCCATATGATGTAGTCAACTTGTCCCAGTTAACTACGTGATTGTATATAATAAGAATGCACTTTTAACGTGTTAAACTCCATTCACTAAGTATATGCTCATAGCGCTACATAGAGCTGAATGACATTATATGTGCTCTAACAGTTTTATGTCTTATAAACAGGTGTATTTTTAATAAACTGTTGAATTGCAATGAGGTTGATGCATCTTTAACTTCTAATGGTAGGATATTCTAAAAAGTTGCTGAGTTATACTGGAAAGATCGCTGTCCAAATAATCGTAATTATGAGAGATTAGATAAAGTTAAAAATTAGATAATGTAAAGGGAAATTGCTGAAAATTTCAGTCAAATTGATCGACACTGAACCGAGATTTTGGGGATTGAATTTTCGGCCTAGCCTCGATTATCATTACTAAAGTCGGTACGATAAAAAAACATAGTCTCGATTATCCAATTCATGACTAAATCTTGAATGGAAGTCGAACAGCAAATCGGAACCTAATCCAATAAACATCACAGGCTAGCGATGGCATCGAGAGTTGATTATGGTCTGGAGAAGTTAATTAATTAATAATTTAGATAACATTTCAGGCCCAAAGGAAGACCTGCAATAGGCAGATTTAGTTCTTGCATAGTGTATGTTTAACTTTTGGGACAAAAATTAAGTTTTGGTTAGCCGATTGTAATGTTCGGCTAGGATGATATAGTGAAACAAGTTCCGATAGATAAGAATCAAATAAAGGACCTTGTACTAATCAAATGCCCCACCCCACCACTTCAAATGGATGCCACGCCCCCTCTGCCCTCCTCTCTACGGGGGGGGGGGGATGGTTAGCGCGTGAACGTTGTACGTGACACGGAGTAGGGTCGCCTGTCCAACTTCGTTGGTTTCCCCCGGGTCCTCCGGTTTCTTCCCACTGCAAAAAGCCCCTACCCGCAAGCAAATTATTGAAATAAAATTGAACCATACGTTAGTCCCGAAATGACCTAGTTTGTCTCGAGTGGAAGTTAAACCTCTCTCTCTCTCTCTCTCTTCGCCCTCCCTCTCTTCGCCCTCCCTCTCTCTCTCTCTCTCCCTCTCTTCGCCCTCCCTCTCTCTCTCTCTCTCTCTCTCTACCTTTATATATTCATCGTATTGCCGTGAAAGTGGTATATTGCTGTATGATTGGGTAACACCTGAGTCGAACACGGTACCCCCCTCCCTCCCGTCTTCATTAGCCCAGTATAGGAGTAGAACAGTAGGACGTTAAACCCCATTTCATTTTATTTCACCCCTCCCCACTCTCTCTCTCTCTCTCTCTCTCTCTCTCTCTCTCTCTAGGGTATATACCGAAAAATGCCACAGTTAGCTTAATGCATAGCCATCTTCGTTTGCCTGGTTCCCTCTTATCAGTGGTGTAGAGACAACGTACAGTTGTTCGGATGGGCCGACAAAGCCGAGCTCACTTGTACATGATTATGATTACGGGCACGTGAAAAAGCCCCTGGCATTTGGATTTAAACACAGATCCTATTTCGTTTCGCTATTATAGTTCAAAATTTCGTTTTACTTGTCTTTACTACACTAGGGTCGGGAAGAGTTGTTATCATTGACATGTTCTGAATGGTGTGAGGTATAAGCCAATGAAACAGTCTGTTACGGCGAGCTTTAGGCGTGTTTTGCACGGAACTGTGGGTAATCCACTAGTAACGTCAATGCTGATTGGTTAATCAAATGTCTGACGTCATAATGTCAACGGCCACTCGTATGACCTCTGACGTAACCTGTCGCGACAACGGGTTAGATCTTCATGTAGTGTAGGCCATCAAAAGTATAAAAAAACGAAACGAAATATAGATCTGTGTTTTAATTAGATTGACGTCGTAGCAAAGTTTACCCCATAACACACTGTATCACGTCTACCCACCGTCTTCATTAACCCCATCGTTGCAGACAAGTATAACGTTTCATTTCTATTCGTTTATTATAATATTATATTCTATTGTTAATATATTTATGTAAACAGTAATTGAAGATGACCAGGTGAATTTTATACAAAATTCTTCTCGTTCATTCAGTTAGTTCTATAAATTGTTAGAAGTGAAGTATAGGTTAAGAGCCTAATGTTAGTATATTATAGATATAACCCAAGGGGCACGTCTTATATTCACCTGTTGTATACTAGCAGGTGCCCGTTATCCCATTGGTCTAACTACACTAGACAACCATCTGTCAACCAATCAAGGAAGTAGTTACATATCTTGGTAATAAAGATGTTTACCGGCACGTGGCTGAGACCTACCTGAGACAGGTGGAAGCGAGTCTTGTAGATTTCTTATCTTTTTTTATGTGTGAATTATAATATTTAGTTATGTATATTGTGACGTAGGTCGATCTTGTCACCTGATTAATGGTGATTTCTTATCATTTAATGTTGACAGGTTGTAGATAAATATATCATATTTTCTTTAACAGGTAAATAAAAGTGATAGAGGGGGTGGGGAGGGAGAGAGAGACAGAGAGAGAGAGAGCGAGGGATGAAATGAAATGAAATGCAGTTTAACATCCTTCTGTTCTGCTCCGAACTGGGCTAATGAATACGGGCATACGCCATACAGTGTGAAATTTAGCCCGGACAGCGGCACTACGGCCTACTCTTATATCGAATACCAACTGTCAAGAAATCTTTTACGAGCAGGCCAATGTGTGCACGGGACCTCGGTTTGTCGTCCCATCTGAACGACTAGACAGCTGTTCTTGTCAGACCCTCCGTCCTGCATCACTGACAAGGGGAGACCACGCCAGAAAATCTGGATGAACTTTCTCGGCCAATTCAGGGATCGAACACCCAACCTTCAGGCTAGCGAGCCAGCGTCTTACCCACTTAGCCACCGTGACACCAGAGAGAGAGAGAGAGAGAGAGTGCGAGAGAGAGAGCGAGGTGTTTACCTGTGAGAGAGAGTGTATTTACCTGTGTATTGATGAAGATGAAAGTTAATCCCCGTGTAAATGAGTAGATTACCATCAGTATGTGGAGATATTTCTATAACACACAGTTTGTCTTCAACACGTTCAGGTATTGTTAAAACACAAAATATTAATAGTATCAGACTAATAGAGAGAGTAAGCCTACCCTGCCCCGTATATGACCCAAGTCATTTAATATATATATTAGATACAGAAACCACAAGATACACATTCTATAAACCATACAAGTCCCAGTTCTCGGAATCCAGTGAAGGGAATGTTTTGAAACTACTCTAGATCTATAACCAAGGATGGCGAGGATGTTTTGAAACATACTCTAGATATGTGGTAAAGGATGGGGGTGTTTTGAAACGTACTCTAGATCGGTGATCAAGGATGGGGGGGTGTCTTGAAACGTATTCTAGATCTGTAGCCAAGGATGGGTAGGATATTTTGAAACGTACTCTAGACCTGTGACCAAGGATGGGGAGGATGTTTTACAACGTTCACTAGATCTATAAACAAGGATGGGGAGGATGTTTTGAAACGTACTCTAGATCTGTGACCAAGGATGGGGAGGATGTCTTGAAACGTATTCTAGAACTATTACCAAGGATGGGGAGGATGTTTTGAAACGTACTCTAGACCTGTGACCAAGGATGAGAGGATGTTTTGAATCGTACCCTAGATTTGTAACCAAGGATGGGGAGGATGTCTTGAAACGTATTCTAGATCTATAACCAAGGATGGGGAGGATGTTTTGAAACGTACTCTAGACCTGTAAGCAAGGATGGGGGATGTTTTGAAACATACACTGGATCTGTGACCAGTGATGGGGGGATGTTTTGAAACGTATTCTAGATCTGTAGCCAAGGATGGGTAGGATATTTTGAAACGTACTCTAGACCTGTGACCAAGGATGGGGAGGATGTTTTACAACGTTCACTAGATCTATAAACAAGGATGGGGGGATGTTTTGAAATGTACGTTGCATTCCAGACACTAGATCTGTACCTTAGAGTACATGTAGCTAGATACCCATATACTAACAATTCGTTTATTGGGCCTCCATAACAATTCTTTTATTGGGCTTTCCCTAATTCTCCCTAACAATTCTTTTATTGGGCCTACTCTAACAATTCTTTTATTGGCCCTTATACTCGACCAGAAGACGCACAATGGATGCGCATTGACTGATCAGGAAAATATTTTTATGTGTATATCTATGCATAGATAAAAGGACCTATAAGAATAATGTAATATTATTTTATCTTCTACTGGCGATACCGACACGACGACCACTTCCTTTGTTTTTGTTTACAACAATTCAATCCATCCCATAATACTCTAGAGGAACTTGACATCACGTGACAACGGTGGTGAATTTTACAAATTGTTGAGGAATTAAAGAAACCTGACATAGTATAGATGAAGGAAATCAACATCAGCCGTTTGATGTTTACCGATAACAGGTTCACTTCCTGTTTCACACTACTATCTCTGACCCGAGTAGATGCCCTTTGATGTACATTATTTACAAATAATTACCATAGCAACGTGTAATAATTTAACACTCAGAAATCAGAAACCAGAAGGATCATGATAGGTCTCTATTTTTGGGTTTTTTTTTTGTTGTTTTTGCTTTTTGTTGTTTTTGTTGTTCTGTTCTTCTTAAATGATGATATAATTATAATGCAGATGACGAGGATGATGTGTGAAGATGACGAGGATGATGTGTGAAGATGACGAGAATGGTGAATGAAGATGACGAGAATGGTGAATGAAGATGAAGGGAATGGTGAAGATGTAGGCATACATACACACTGAGCTTTTAAAGAGAGAGATCCAACACCCCGTTTGATGTTAATTTTTATAATGAATCAATAGGATCACGTTGTGATTCAATTTCATTGATGCATAGCTTTAATTGTGATATCAGACGGTCTGTATCATTATTTCGCGCTTTAAATGCCCATCCCATCCCACCATCGCATGATAAAGGATAAAGCACACAACCGTTACACTTTTTTATGTAGCTGAGCAGGGTGGGGGTGGGGGTTGATCCCCACCTCCAATGGATCCACCCTGACTGCAATAGACAGATTTAGTTCTAGAATAATTTATCTTTAATCTACACTAAAATGTATTCATATTGATCATTTAACATTTAAGACAACAAAATCAAAATACCAACGCTTGGCTTGGATTCGGGTGGATTGAAGGAGGCCCATCAAAATAATTTCTACAAAATGGATAGGCTCCACTGTGTTGTGTTGACTATTTTCATTTCCTCTTGTGTTCATAAACACTGAACAGAATTAAATTACTTTTGGACTGGTGTTACTTCGAGAGATTCAACTTCCACAATATTAAAAAAAACACAACTACTGGTTAAGACGCTAGCTCGCTAGCCTGGAGGTCGGGTGTTCGATCCCTGCATTGGCCGAGAAAGTTCATCCAGATTTTCCGTCGTGGTTTCCCCTTGTCAGTGATGCAGGACGGAGGGCCTGACAAGGAAAGCTGTCTAGTCGTTCGGATGGGACGAAAAACCGAGGTCCTGTGTACACATTGGCGTGCACGTAAAAGATCCCTTGGCAGTTGGAATTCGATATAAGAGTAGGCCGTAGTGCCGCTGTCCGGGCAAAATTTCCCTCATAGCACACTGTATGGCGTATGCCCGTCTTCATTAGCCCAGGTTAGGAGCAGAACAGTAGGACGTTAAACTCCATTTCATTTCATTTCATTTATATACATATATCAAGACGTTTCCACGCCACAAGTATTCTGTTATCGTTTTAAACCACAAATGATAATTTGAAAACTAAAAGGTGATATTTATATTATACAGCAAGGAAGTTCATGGGACCTATTATTAGATTATATTTTTTTATAATTTGGTACTTTACAACGGACAAACAATTACCAATCCCCAAAATGCCGATCAAACATTTCAGTGTCGACTGTTTATCGATAGGTTGTGCGTAGAATAATTTAACAGAGAGAGAGAGAGAGAGAGAGAGAGAGAGAGAAGAGAGAGAGAGAGAGAGAGAACTAGGTCATTTCGGGACTAACACATGGTTCAATTTTATTTCAATAATTCGCCTGCCCGTAGAGGGTCTTTATCAGTGGGAGGAAATCGGGGGATCCGGGGAAAACCCACGAGGTTGGACAGGCGACCCTACTCCTTCTCACTTACAACCGGGGAATCCACACCAGTTGACTCAATGACAGACTTTATGATGCAACGCGCACGAGCTAACCATTCGGCCATCCAACCCCTCGAATAATTTAACAAACAACCCTTTAACAACTATGTCATCATCAATAAGATGATGAAATAAGATAAATAGTTTTTCAGTATTTCCTGACAAGGACAGCTGTCTAGTCATTCGGATGGGACGTAAAAGATTCCTTGACAGTTGGTATTCGATATAAGCGTAGGCCGTAGTGCCGCTGTCCGGGCAAAATTTCCCTCATAGCACACTGTATGGCGTATACCCGTCTTCATTAGCCCATTTTGGAGCAGAACAGTAGGACGTTAAACCCCATTTTATTTCATTTCAGTGGGTTTTTTTATTTAAGGTAATTTGCCTGTTGCCTGCAAAACCTTCCCAGTATGATAATGCTAACGGTAAACCTGGGTGAGAAAACCCGCACAATTTAGATAAAAGCGCAGTAAAATCTAGAATGCCATCTCAAAAATGCGCTAGATCCCGTGGTGAAAGTCGCCCTATTAAGGATGGTCACTGCCGAGAACTCAGACAATCTATGGCATTTGGCCTTGAAGATGACCAAAGAGTCGGTCAAGTTGTCCGAAGTGCCTTACATAATGAACACTTTGGCTTATTGACCGTAGAGTTAATCGTGGTTTGTTGATATGTCCAGGAGGAATCTGGCCGGAATTCCACTCACCAGTGGGATGGTCAGTGGTTACACTCCCACGCTATGGTAAATAAACGTATGATGGTTGTAATAGCGCTATAGGGACGAATGAACATAGAACAAATTCTTATTATTTATTATTTTAAATACCCGAGGCCCAGGCGGTTTAAACAATGAAGAATACATGTGAAGAAATCGGAATAAATTCTGAAATCATGCAATCTTTCTAATACTTAATGGAATTTCATGTAATTTGTATTTATTATAGGCAGGTCTGTCTCTAAAATCGGGGTATTTCAGCCTTGTAATTTTTCTAATACTTAATGGAATTTCATGTAATTTGTATTTATAAGGGAGGTTTGTCTCTGAAAATCGGGGTATTTCAGCACTATAGATTCCCTTTAGCTTCAATTGTGAATTCTGAAATCACGCAATCTTTCTAATACTTAATGGAATTTCATGTAATTTGTATTTATAAGGGAGGTTTCTCTAAAATCGGGGTATTTCAACACTTTAAATTCCCTTTAGCATCAATTATGAATTCTGAAACATGCAATGTTTAAAATAAGTCCATCTATTTTGTATTTATTGATGAGGGGATTTAAAAAAAATTATAATAATAGTCCAGCGCTATACAACCCGAGACTGGTTTACGCGCTAACCTGGAGGTCCCGTGTTCGAGAAATGAGAAAGTTCATCGTCATTTCCGGCGTGGGTAGGGGACAACGTACGAAAACCGAGGTCCCGCGTAGACATTCGCGTGCACGTTAAAGATCCCATAGAACCGCTGTCCATGCAAAATTTCCCTGTTTCATGTTCATAGAAATCGTTCCAGCGAAGACATTTACATATTCGTATTGTTTCCCTTTAACACCCCCCTCCCCCCCTCCTCAAACACCCCCTCCACACACCCATTTAGTTTTAAGTTTCAAGATCCCCCCTGTTTTGTCGTCATGACAATGAAAACTGGGTGTAGTATCAGCGAACAACGTCGCTAGTTTGTTAGATAATGGGTCGTGGTTAAATACACGTTGTGTTGTCAGACGACAGCATTGTTCCTCACACACATTCCTACGCCGACAAACATCAAAGAACAACCGCCATTTTGGAGAACGCGAGGCATCCTACCACCCCCATTCCCTTATTTTTAGTATTTTTATCGATGGAATGTTCCAAGCTCGTTGATGTTAGACACAGTACAGGATGAAATGATGTTTGACTGAAGATTTCGCCATGTTTGAAGGAGGATTATGAAAATTGCTGTGTTCCACCATATTTGTTAGGAATTCCATTCATCGGAATTTAAAATATATCACCTTACCAAACGACCTGTTCCCATTCTAAACTTTCTTTAACAAAATGAAATTCTTTTATTCGTTTTTTCTATGATTTTTTTCAATGAAGACAACACAGACTAGAAGACGTTACCGAAGTTATGTCCGCCATTTCATTCAGGGACAGAAGACCGGCACGTGAACTACGTCATTGGTTGCTATGCTCGAACGAGGTGTTCAGAGACAAAAAGGAATTTCCGTTTTCAATGTTGCCTTCCCCTACCCGTCGGTTGTAAAATGTTAAGTCAGCGATTCTATTAGATGAGTTTTGAAAACAAGATTAGTATTTACAAATAATAAATTTGTACATCGGACATTTTCCGCCAAGACGTATTCATGCAGCTCATATTGGGTTTTTTAAAATTTAAACATGATAATAATTTAAAGTCTATGACGTAGCCAGTGATGTCCAATATTTCTTTATTCGCATCGGGGTTCCTTCATAAAGCCAAAATAGATATACAATTTCACCCCCTCGCGCACCACGAACACTATTATTGAGCATGGCAAAGATATTCAGTGCGTGTCAAATTGAGGATAAGAGGAGGAGGTGGGTGTGGGGTAACACAGCTTCTGTTGATGTTGGGGGGGGGGGGGGTACTACTAGGGCGGACATCTGAGTTCCCATGCGTGTACACATTGGCGTACACGTAAAAGAACCGTTGGTAGTTGGAATTCCATAAAAGAGTAAACCGTTGCGCCGCTGTCAGGGCAAAATTTCCCTCATAGCACACTGCATGGCGTAAGCCTGTCTTCATTAGCCCAGTCAGATCAGAATAGTAGGACGTTAAACCCCATTTACCTTATACTATCCAACCCTAGCGGCGACCCTACGGATGGCGTCTGGGAATACACGGATAAAGAGTCGTATTCGATGATGTTAGGACTCCCCAACCATCGGATCGAAGATACACCCGTTCCATTACCGAGCTATATAGGTCAATAACCGCTAGAAATATGCAATTGTGTAAACCTTTAAAAAAAACGCAGATTTAAAATAAAGCTTCATTTAAATCGTTCAAATTTATAAAAGTACCGAGAAACCTCATGTGATTTTTTGTTCGTTCTGTGTTTTAATTAGAGAAAGCCAGCTGACAAAATACTTCCTCGTGTGCACTGAATAAACAAGATATGAGGGTTTGGAAATGTTTAGGTCAGTGAGGCTATCAGGGGAGCTATCAGGGGGTTGGCAGGAACACGTCAATGATTTATTGACTGGGATTCTCTGGGATTCTGTATAATGTCTAATCTACATGTGTCTGTCAGGATGTTTTTTGTAATTGTCGGAAATACTTAATGCCCATTTGATCAGCCGTTGAATACATTTGTAATGGACGACATTGCAGTTTTAAGCCCGAAATATGTCAGGTCTCCCAATCTACGGTTTAATATAAACTGTTTCTTTAATATAAAGCTGTTTGTTTAATATAAAGTTGTTTCGTTGATAAAAAGCTGTTTGTTTGATATAAAGCTGTTTGTTTAATATAAAGTTGTTTCTTTAATATAAAGCTGTTTCTTTTATATAAAGCTGTTTCTTTAATATAAAGCTGTTTCTTTAATATAAAGCTGTTTCTTTAATATAAAGCTGTTTCTTTGATATAAAGTTGTTTCTATAATATAAAGTTGTTTCTATAATATAAAGCTGTTTCTTTAATATAAAGCTGTTTCTTTGATATAAAGCTGTTTCTATAATATAAAGCTGTTTATTTAATATAAAGCTGTTTATTTAATATAAAACTGTTTATTTAATATAAAGCTGTTTATTTAATATAATACTTTCTTGGCACATTGGTAATATAATCCATATAAAGACCTTACACTCTGCAGTGCTGTGGGGGGAATGTGACCAACTGTCAAGGATTCTTTTTATTTTACGGTATGCCAACTTGTACACTGGACACATACCGACGACTAGACGCCATTCGATGACAGGTCCTCTGTCCACTCCCACTGGACAATTCCTGGGGTTTAACGTGCTATTGCTCTGCTCCGACTGGGCTAATACACCATACAGTGTGCTATGGGGGACTTTTGCCAGGATAACGGCGTTACGGCTTACTTTTATATCAGTTTCCAACTACCAAGGGGTCGTTTACAACGTGTATGCCAATGTGTACACGGATCTCGGTTTTTCGTCCAATCCGAACGACTAGACGTTGTCCCTTGCCAGGCCTTCTGATCTGCACCTCGAACCAGGCGATACGGAAATCGAACTAGTTCATAATAATAGCGGGGGAATCGTCGCACACTTTTTGTCGTTCTATTCAACAAGGTGCACCTTTTACTATTAAAACAGTAAGGGGGGGGGGGCTGAATGGTTAGCACGTGCGCGCTGTATCATAAGATCTGTCATTGTGTCAACTAGCGTGGTTTCGATCTCTCGGTTGTACGTGACAAGGAGAAGGGTCGCCCTGTCCGGGTCCTTAGGTTTCCTCCCACTGCTAAAGACCCAGTACGCGCAAGCGAATTATTGAAATAAAATTGAATCATGTTAGTCCCGAAATGACGTAGTTTGTGTCGAGTGGACGTTAAATCCATCTAAAATAACATATATTTTGAGAAATGCATATAGAAAACGCAAAACCAAAACTATTTCAAATTCAAATATGCTAATATGTAAATAACTGTAAGTTAATATACCCCACCCTCGATGACCTGTCAACTAAAGATATCAAAGTTCTCAGTATTTTCTTAGAAAGAGCAATATAGGTACAATCCTCTATACGTTATATATCACCGGATGTACCACTTTATAGCAAGGTCATAATAATAAAGACACGGTCTCTATACATTGAGAGAGAGAGAGAGAGAGAGAGAGAGAGAGAGGCGGAGGCGGGGGTTAACATCGACTCGACACAAACAAGGTCATTTCGGGACTAACATATGGTTTAATTCTATTTCAATAATTCGCTTGCGCGTAGGGGTCTTTAGCAGTGGGAGTAAGGAGTACCCGGAGAAATCCCACGAGGTTGGACAGGCTACCCCTTGTCACGTACAACCGGGGAATCGAAACCACGCCAGTTGACTCAATGACAGACCTTATGACCCACGCATTCGCGCTAACTATTCGGCACACCCAACCCCTGAGCAACGCATTCGCGATAACCATTCGGCACACCCACCCCTATATCATACATTTGTAGACGTGTGAAGTCACCGAATGAATAAAAACATCATTTCAGAATTTGCCCCGAGTTTTTCCTAGACTATTGTTCAAAACAAGCGCAATATAAGTTAGTCTTGGTACACACCGGGTTCGAAAAAAGAAATACAGAGGTTCCATGTGCAAATTGACAGTGTACGTAAAGGATCCCTGGACAGTTTTGAATTCGCAGGAGATTGGGTGGAAACGGGGCGAATCCCAAAATGAACAAAGTGTTATGTGAACGACCCTTTAAACATTTATAAGATTAAGGGAGAGGGGCTGGGTGGTCAAATGGGTTAGGTTACAGGGTAAAACTTGTAAATAATTGTACAGTTATCGCGGGTGGGGGAGGCGAATGGTTAATGCATCCGCATTGGATCATAAGGTCTGCCATAGGTTGACCTGTCCAACTTCGTGGGTTTAATCCCCTGGTTTCCTCCAACTTGCTAAAGACCCCTGAGCGCAAGCGCATTATTGAAACATATTTGAACCGTATGTTAGTCCTGAAATGACCTAGTTCGTGTCGAGTGGATGTTTAGCTTCATTTCTCTTTAAAGATGAGATATTCATGTGACACTTGATGTACTCGTGTATTCTTATTCCTTTTTATGTATACATGGCCCATCCCTCGATTTTACTTTTAATAGATTTCACCTTGAAATAACTCAACCTCTAAAGATCTGGGTCCTGTTTCAGGACCCAGATAGATACTTCAATGTTGATTGGCTAAGCACTGAAATCAATCTAATATTATCCAATCAAATTACTAAAATTTGGATTTTATCTTAGTTAAAATTTCGTGAAACATGCCCCTGGTTTATTCAGGAAATATTTACTGATTAGATACGTTTCATATCTCGTGTGTTATATCGACTTCCTGTATCAACACACGAGGAGAACCCGGAGAAAACCCACGAGGTTATGTATGTGAAAGGGGTTATAGAGGTTTTGACTGTTTTCAAATCCTTAGATTCAATAAAATAATGTTTATTAGAAAAAACTACCTGATGACATTTACAATCTGGGGTTAAACTCACGACTTGTATAGATGACCGATCTGTTACACACATCACGAGACCAATCGGGTGCATACGTAATTGATTAAATCAATCAGTAGAATAGATGACGTCAGCATGATAACCTAGCAACCAGGATAAGCATTTCATTATATTCAACCTCGGATTGGACGAAAAATCGAGGTCCCATATATACATTGGCGTTCACGTAAAAGAACCCTATGAGTAGGCCGCAGTGCCGCATCCGCGCAAAACTGCTCTTATAACACACTGTATGGCGTATGTCCGTCTTCATTAGCCCAATCGGGACAGAACAGTAGGGCGTAAAATCCAATTTTATTTCCCTTCTCTACGCCTAGAATAGCCCGCTTTAGTACATATAGGTGTCATACATTAGCGATATTTTATCCTATAAAATGGACAATAATTGGTATGAAAAATCGACTTAACGAAATACGTGCAGCTATTTAAGTACAAGTCAACATATCGGACAGGTATCAATTTCTGTAATTTCTAACCTTTATCTTGTCAAAAGTCAACAATATATATGATCCCTGTTGTAAACAAGGTGTTGGGAGCAAGGGACTTCTAACAAGCCCTTTAAATCGTGCTGGTTCACACTGGCAGGGGTCAACCGCTGACCCCCGATTGCCCACCGCCATGTTGTCAAATGTACCGAACGAGCATGGTCTTGTCACGAGCTGTCTTTGATGTGTTGATTAATTTACAGGAGATGCAGGTAGTTGAGCGCGAGCCACGTAGAATAATCGGTGTGAATTTTAACGTGTGGTCCCAGTTTAGCATTAACATTGTAGATTGGAGTGATGGCCGACAATATGAAGCTGACTGCATGTACTCGTAAAATCACTGGTAAATAAGACCACATCCCGCCATCTTGATAAAAACATACAATCATGCACTTGTTACATTCCTTTCTCTCCCCATTTTTCTCGCCATCTTTCAGTCTGTATATAGTCTGATGGTGAGGAAGTGCAACTCTCATTAACCTAGTTACCAAGTCTAGGTTATCATCAACGTCGTCGTCATCATCGTCGTCATCATCGTCGCCATCTGTCACCCTGTATATAGTCTGATGGTGAGGAAGTGCAACTCTCATTACCCTAGTTGCCAAGTCTAGATTATCATCAACGTCGTCGTCATCATCGTCGGCATGATCGTCGCCATCGCCGTCGTCATCTTTCGGTCTGTATATGGTGTGATGGGGAGGAAGCGCAAACTCATTACCATAGTTAGCAAGGCTAGGCCATCATCATCATCATCGTCGTCGTCGTCGTCTTATTAGGCCGGTTAGTAGACCATCATTATCATCATCATCGTCATCGTCTTATTAGGCCATTCGCAAGTCTAGGTTATGGTCGTCATTATCATCGTCATCACCATCATCATCATGGTTGTCGTCTTTCAGCCTGTATACAGTCTGATGGTGAGAAAGTGCGATGTCTACTTAGCAAGTAAAGATCATCATTATCATCGTCATCATCGTCGTCGTATCGTGTTATACAAAGATGTGGCTAAGTTTGACGTCACAAACCGGGGCTACTGGACCACAACGGTGATTAGGGAGTCCGAGGTAGAGGAGGTGTACTTCAAAAGGGTCCTAATAATTGTGAATCAATGTCCTGGGGTTAGCGTTCGGATAAACATGCCTTTTTTTCAACTTTAGAACTGGATACTCGAGAAATAAAATGAAATGAAATGGAGTTTAACGGCCTTCTGTTCTGATCGAATTCCAAATACCAGGGGATCTTCTACCTGCACGCAAATGTGTACACGATACCTCGCTTTTTTTCCCATCCGAACGACTACGCGTTGTGGCTTGCCAGGCGCTTTGTTTGCATCCCTGACAAGGGAGGGGCCATGCTGGAAAATCCCGAATAAATTTTTCGACCAACGCAGGGTCTTACTCACTGAGTCCTCGTGGCTCCTGTAAGATACCTGACTCCTACAGAGTCCTGGGGTTAGGGTTGACATAAACAAAGACTGGATACTCTAGAAGACAACACTTCCAACAAAAGTTACAGGTAAGGACAATGGGTGATTTCTTTCGGGAGACACGGTGTGGCCCAGTGGTTTAAGGCGCTAGCTTAACAACCAAGGCGTTTCAGAAAAGCGAATGACAATCAGTTGCTTCAATAGGTGAATGAGCAAGAATTACAATAATGCACCAAAGAATATTAATATGAAAGTACAATGTAGGGGGTTTCCCTTTTAATTTTAGTTTCCATATTAACAAAAGGCGCTTCGAGGAAATGCTTTTATTCAACGTAATATAAGATAAATTGCATTCGAATATATTATTTCACACTCTAATGGCCAGGCTATTCTAATAACATGTCTGGCCTTGATCTACTCCGTCATAGGTAACTCTATCTTCACCATCACTCAAATCATCGTCAACATTTAATTCACTGCAGACATCGTTAATGCTGCAATATAACCGAACTGCAGTCATTTGGTAGCCATATGAACTCTTCAAATGGGAAGAGTTATAAGGTGTTCTAGATATAGTAAGAATGCCCTGCCTCATGTACAACATCTATCAATACTATATATCTAGACTAGGTGGTATCAGGTGTTCTAGAAACAGTAAGCATATCCTGTCTTATGTACAACATCTATCAATACATAATAGACACTAAGTGGTATCGGATGTTCTAGATATAGTAAACATACCCTGTCTCATGTACAACACGTATCAATATTATATATCTAGACTAGGTGGTATCAGGTGTTATGGAAAGAGTAAGAATACCCTGCCTCGTGTACAACACCTATCAATATTATATATATATATATAGACTAGGTGGTATAAGGTCCTCATGTACAACATCTATCAATACTATATATAATCTAGACAGCATACCCTGTCTAATGTACAATATCTATCACGACCGCCAGTACCGGTTTCATACAACATCATCTAAAGCAAGACCAATAATTAAAGACAAAATCATTTATATTCTAGAAGTCGCTGTGGATCAGTGGGACACTGGTACAATAACTCTACACGTTGTCACGTACAAGCGGAGTCGAAACCACATCATTTTGACTCAATGACAGACCTTGTGATTTCATGCGCACGCGTTACACCCCTCACCCCACACCCCACACACACACCCACACACCCACACACCCACACCCACGTGCGCGCACACAATAACCAGATGATCCGGGATTCCCCCTTGCTAGTGGTGCAGGCTGAAGGATCTGGCAAGCGACATTCTGTTGGGACGAAAGCCCAAGGTCTCATGTTGGTGTGCACGTAAAAGAACCCTTGACAGTTGTAATTCGACGAAATGTAGGAGGAAACGCCCTTGTCCGTGTACAATTTATCCCACGACACATTGTATTGCGTATGCTCGTCTTTTTTTTTTTAAACGATTGTTGGGGGAAAGTAGGACGTTAAATCCCATTTCATTTCAATTCGAGTCAAATCTGATATATTTAATGCAATAAGGTGGATGTTATGTAATGGTGAACTTGTTGAAGGATTTCTTTTGTTAAACAAGTTGCGACATACCAGACTCACCAACATAACAATTCATGATTCGACGATATCCTCTCTTCACGGTGGGAACAACAAACCATCAGTTGACACAGGGCTTAACTAAAATAATGTTCGATCTCCCTACAAACCTTACGACGCAATCTTTACATTGTTACGTCTGAACGCATCTCGTGACCGTAAGAAGCTGACTTTTACAGGCGGTGCGCAATCCTTCATCTGACATACTGTACAAGTGGCGCTCTCAAGCGGCTAAACTATTTGAAATATACGGACGGAGATCTGAAGGACAATGTCTTAGTTTTGATCGAATTATAATCTGCTACAAGAAGTTCAGATGGACTTTTGTTTCGTTGGGTTTATCGTCAAGGTATTCGTCATATTGCTTTGCAAATTTAAACATACATTATGCAAGAGCTAAATCTGCCTATTGCAGGTCTTACTTTAGGCCTGAAATGTTATCTAAATTATTCATTAGGCATTAATAAACTTATCCAGACCATAATCAACTCTCGATGTCATCACTAGCCTGCGATGTTTATTGGATTAGGTTCCGATTTGCTGTTCGACTTCCATTCATGATTTAATCATGAAATGAATAATCGATACTATGTTTTTTTATCGTACCGACTTTAGTAATCTCGGTTCAGAGTGGATCAATTTGACTGACATTTTCAGCAAATTCCCTTTACATTATCTTTTTTTAACTATTATAGTTAAGAACAACAGTACACACTTTTCGAGATGCAAATGTCGTCTTAAATATGTCTGGTCAATTTTAACTTAGTTGCTGAATTTTATCCAATAATTATTAAACCATGCACGCGTGAAACATCTATCAGAAACACGCACAAATAATTGATTATGCTCTCTACGTACGGACTTATTATTTCCTCTATTGTGAACAGGGAGGTTAGATGACCGAATGGTTAGCATGTGGGCGTTGTATCAGAAGGTCTGTCATATAGACAACTAGCGTGGTTTCGATTATCCGGTTGTACGTGACAAGGAGTAGAGTCACCTGTCCAACTTCGTGGGTTTTCTCCGGGTCCTCCTGTTTTCTCCCACTGCTAAAGACATCTACGCGTAAGCGAATTATTGCAATAATACTGAACCATAGTTTGTGTCGAATGGACGTTACCCCCCACCCCTCTCTCTCTCTCTCTCTCTTTCTCCCTCTCCCTCTCTCTAGTTTGTAAATAGAAATACCGGGCCTATTTTTGTTATATATGTATGTCTATGACAATGTCGGTGGTATCCATAGCGCATGCCTGTCTTCATTAGCCCAGTCTGTGCAGAAAAGTAGGACGTTAAACATAATCTGCCGATACTGTAAGTTCTATGTGACACTATATTATGCGATTAGTCGCAGAGGACAGACACCGAAAGTATTCAGACTGCTGAAAGTTATACGGCTTATTTTATAACATAGTTTTTTGGGGGTTTTCTAACTTTGCTGACGTCGGTATTTACATTTCACGTTTTGTAACAGAAAAATTCACATATAATTATGTTTTATTGTCGAACAATTAGTGTTTATAGATCAACAAATGAAGGGCTCCAGCATTTCGTTTCGTTTTAGTTTATACTTTCGATGGCCTGCACTACACGAAGATCTGACCGGTTGTATTGGAAGATCGCGTCAGGGGTCATACGAGCGTCTTTTGACCCTATGACGTAAGACATTGATTAATCAATCAGCGTTGACGTTTCTAGTTGTTTACCCACAGTTCTGTGCATCAAACGCCAAGAACTCGCCGTAACAGACCGTTTCATTGGCTAACCCCTCACTTCAACCAGAACGCCGATAACATAACAACTGTTAGAGATCCTAGTGTATTAAAGACAAGTAAACGAAATTTTGAACTATAAAAAAACTAAACGAAATAGGATCTGCGTTTTAATCGGAGAACGCTAGATCGGAGACGGTCCTGCGCGTATGACGTCATATGTGGATTGTGCGTTAGGGTACTTAGGATAAGGGTTAGGCTTGGTCCAGGGTTAGGGCTAGTGTTGGGGCTAGTCCTGTTTACATCTTCAGACTTTGACGAAATCTGCATGTCCTAGCCCCTATCCTAACCCTAACCCACAATCCATATATGACGTCATATGTGCTAAAATGTACAGGACCGTCGCCGATCTAGCGTTCTCCGTTTTAATCAGATTGTTATTTCTTAATCTATTCCAGGTTTCTTTATTCGTCCGCTTCCTGTCCAGATTCCCTTGCTAGCCGTTGATAATTGGGTTACGTTGGTCTACAATAAGGTTGTATAGGTCTGTCTGTATTTCTAGATCAATCTATACAATTATTTTCTTTTCACCTGTATTTACCTGTATTTCTACCTGTATATATTGACCAACCTGACGGTGATTAACCTGACCAGGTTATTGAAATACATGTTTTGTCCGAGTTTTCCTTTTCTTTTAAAAAAGGAAAATAAATAGGACAGTAGGTTAATTATAGGCCTGTCAATCATATACTGGATACACTAGTCTACAGCGAAATGATTCGGTCTTCCAGTCGTAATTACACGGCCATACCAAAGGAACCGTGTATTTAGCAGACGTAGTGAAGATAAGAAGACACTCGGCAAACCTCAGCAGATTCCAGTACCCTACATCTGGCCTCGGCTGTATGACGAAGTCCGCCATTGGAACTACTTTCAAGTTCCCGGATTACCAACGGCGTTACCCATGACGACGTCTTTGAAGAATGTTTTATCATACAAATATTTCAAAGTCTGAAGCTGTTTTTCATTCAAGTTTATCCGATTTTCTTCAAATAAGGACAACTTTGCAATGAAATTCTACACGCGCAAGTAAACCGATGCCGCATCGCAATTGTATAGGCATATGTACATATCACTTACCGTCATACAGCCGAGGCTGGATGTAGAGTAACGGAATCCGCCGGCGTTTGCCGAGTGGATGAGAAGATGATTAGAAAATATACCCACGGACACGTTTTTATAAAAACACTCGACAGTTTTCAAGAACAAGATCAATAGCATTCTACAAGATGGAGTTGTGTCTTCAAACCTCTTCACTTGTTTCAATACCTCGTGAACTAGAAATAAACAATGTTTGTATATTGGTAGACATTGTTGTTATACATGTAGACTTATCTTTACTTACTAGTTAGTATACACATACTCATCATTTCCTATATATAGTAATATACCAAACTGCGTGTTTATTATTCCCGCCATTTTGTCAATATCCTAAAACAACACGTATTAAAGGGACGGTTCTCGTTATAATACTTAAACAAAAAGATAATGTAAAGAGAATATGCTGAAAATTTCAGTCAAATTACTCTACTCTGAACCGAGATATTAGCGAATGAATTTTAGGACTAGCCTCGATCATCATTACTAAAGTCGATGCGATAAAAAGCAAAGTCCCGATTATCCATTTTGAAGTTAAATCAACTATCATAAAATGTATTCAAATCCAATAAATATCGCAGGCTAGCGATGACATCGAGAGTTGATTATGTTCTAGAAAAGTTAATACATGTCTAATTAATAATTTATATAACATTTCAGGCCTAAAGAAAGACCTGCAATATAGCTCTCGTATAATGTATGTTTAATAAATTCGATATAAGAGTAGGCCGTAGTGCAGCTGTCCGGGCAAAATTCCCTCATAGCACACTGTATGGCGTACGCCCGTCTTCATTAGCCCAGTTAGAGCAGAACAGTAGGACGTTAAACCCCATTTCATTTCATTTGCTATCTAAATACAGAGCAGAATCTCTAGTACCGTGCCGCACCCTTCGGTGACAAATCCCCGAAGAACTTTCTCATGGAATCACGACGGCTCCCTCAGAGTATAAAGGCATAGTGAACCAACACCTTACTCATGGAGTCACCACGGCTACCTGAGAGTATAAAAGGCCTGAGTACAATGTTTTATTATATTTAATATAGCAACATGTATATAATAAACATTTATTTAGGATTTGTTTATTTTCAGTTATTAATGTATGTAGAACACTTTAAAACCGTTATCATATAGTTATATATCATACATAGTTTCCCACAGATATTAATAGCATACCTGTATATAGTCTATATATATATATATAGATATTGATAACAAGATAGAGAGAGAGAGAGAGAGAGAGAGAGAGAGGGGGGGGTTTAACGTCCACTCGACACAAACTAGGTCATTTCGGGACTAACAAATGTTTAATTTTTTATTTCAATAATGGGCTTGCGCGTAGGGGTCATTAGCAGTGGAGGAAACCGGAGGACCCGGAGAAAACCCACGTGGTTGGACAGGCGACCCTACTCCTTGTCACGTACAACCGGGGATTCGAAACCACGCCAGTTGACTCAATGACAGAAAGAGAGAGAGGGAGAGGGGGGGAGGTTTAACGTCCACAATGTCATTTTGGGACTAACATTCAATAATTCGCTTGTACGTAGGGGCTTTAGCAGTGGGAGGAAACCGAAGGACCCGGAGAAAACCCATGAGGTTGGACAGGCGACCCCACGGGAAATCGTCAAAACTACAGTTTACTCAATGACAGATCTAACGGTTTCACACGCACCCATTAAACCACCCAACCCCCCCTAGAAAACAGGAACCTTAGTCAGATGGTCTAATAACTGAGGGTTTTTTTTTTCATCGTTTATGTCTTTATCTCTTATTTCATGGATTTGTAATGGTTTATTTTTGGGGTGGGTATATTTGGTGCACCCCCGCGTCCTCATCGAACTGTAAAGGGTTATTTTACGTGAACGCCAATATATACACAGGACCTCGGTTTGGGGTACCATCCGTACAACTATACGTTGTCCCTCCACCACTGACCAAGGAGGACCACAACGGAAAACTCCGATGAACTTTCTCGGCAAAACACCGGGATCGACCACGGGACTTTCAGCGAGCCAACGTCTTACTCACCGAACCACCGCGAGTGACTTAAACATTATAGATATAGATCTATAGAAAGAACTATCAGCGTCGCCTGAATTATAATATCGGTTCTGAAATTACATCACAAAGCCTTTTTGACATATATACTAATAGTTGTTCTGTATTTGACATACTATATTGTCTACGCCCAAATAGTCCTTTAATTATAATATCGGCACTGAAATTACATCACAAAGCCTTCTTTTTGACATATATAGTAATAGTCGTGCTGTATTTGACATACTATATTTTCTACACCCAAACAGTCCTTTAATTATAAGATATTATTTTTCTTCTCTTTATATTTATTTTTGTTCAATGTTTCTGTTCGTGTCTGTACCCCTATTATCATCCATCACTACTGTAAACAATCTATGGTCATTCTATAAACTAAACAGTTTGTCCAACTTACATATCATGTGACCACGTCCAGTAAGACATACTAATCTGTCCAGTCAATGTCCTGGTTTAAAAGGACATTTCAGATATATTAATCTGTCCAGTTAATGTCCAGGCCTCAAGTTCACAAAGCTTTCTCAGACTTAAGTTAAGAATCTACTCAAATTTTTTTAACCTTATTTTAACTAAAATATAGCCCTTTATAAAACCTTTGCTGTTTTAATGTATCAGATACGTCAATAAGAAACTATGTGCAGGGTGTTTTTGTTTTTTTTTGTTTCTGGTTCAAAGATATTTCTCATAAACAGTGACTGAAAGTTGAGTAAATTAGAATACTTTGTGAACTTGGGGCCAGGTTTATACGGACATGTCTTCCAGATATTGTGAAATATCTAGTAAAAGGGATTAGATAAATTCTCTTAGGATTTTATTAAAACAAGTTGACTGTAAGTAAGGGCAATAACACGGTTATGTAATCTAATCCGAATTTGTTTCGCTATATTTTATAGTCGAATTTAAATTGCTATTGCAAACCTTACATTAATGCAATCCGAACAATTTGATTAAAACACAGATCCTATTTCGTTTCGTTTTTATAGTTCAAAATTTCATTTAACTTGTCTTTACTACACTAGGATCTGGAAGAGTTGTTATATAACCCGCTTTCTGGATGATGTGAGGGATTAGCCAATGAAACGGTCTGTTACGTGGAGTTTTTGAGGTGCGTTGCATGGAACTGTGGGTAACCCACTAGAAACATCAACGCTGATTGGTTAATCAAATGTGTAACGTATTAGGGTCAAAAGCCACTCTATAATCCCTGACGCGACCTCCCACCACAACTGGTCAGATCTTCATGTAGTAGAAGCATCGAAAGTATAAAAAAAACGAAACGAAATATAGATGTGTATTTTAATCAGATTGCAATGGTCCGCGATATAATTCTCCGAGTATTTTCGAATTCTGTTCTGTTCCGCTGGTTCGGATATGACGAGAAACAGAGATCCTGTATACAAATTGGTGTGCACGTAAAAGATTCCTTGGCAGTTGGAATTTGATATAAGAGTAGGCCGCAGCGACACTGTCCGGGCAAAATTTCCCTCATAGCACACTGTATGGCGTATGCCCGTCTTTTTTTTAGCCCAGTAGGAGCATAACAGTAGGACGTTAAACCCCATTTAATTTCAATTCATTTCATTTTCTTTTTAGCCCAGACGAAGGACGTTAAACTCAATATTGTTTATACGTTTCGGTTAGGTGAGTGGAATGTCACATTAAATAATTGTCTATATTTTCTACCTACGTGTTGGGATATATAATATAGTAGTCAATGGATATATTTACCTGTATACAGGTAAACAATAGCTAGAGTATTTAACCTGTATTTTACACCTATAAAGATGTAAAGATATACCTATATCTACCTGTAAAATACACCTACGTCTTTATCATCTGTATATCTTGACGCTTAAAACTTAATACAACCACATTAAATATATATATAAAAAAACCATAATTTATATATAAAACTATAGTTGGTTTGTAACATATCGGACAATAACGATAATACATGTTAAAACGATGTGCTATAAGTGTATAAACCAATGATTGTTTTCTATATGAATTTTGTTGTGTTTTTGATTGTGTTTAATCGCGAAATCATAATGTCACTCAAGGATTACACCTATATATTTAAATACCCATAGATGAAATACTTCATATTCATATATTTTCTCAAATTCCACTTATTTCAAGAATAGCGGGGTTGGATGGCCGAATGGTTATCACGTCCGCGCTGTATCATAAGATCTGTCATTTAGTCAACTGGTGTGGTTTCGATTGCCGGTGGTACGTGACAAGGAGTAGGGTCGCCTGTCCAACCTCGTGGGTTTTCTCAGTGTCCTCCGGTTTCCTCCCACTGCTAAAGAGTCCTACGCGCATGCGATTTATTGAAATAAAGTTGAACCATATGTTAGTCCCGAAATAGCCTGGATTGTGTTGAGTGGACGTTAAACCCTCTCTCTCACTCTCTTCCAGTGATTTATGGGTATAATGGCGGGTATCGTACACGAGGCCATGTTTTTCTTTCAGAACACTTTATACCACATCTAATGTATCAGGTTCCCATGGCGAACAGTTTATATTCTAATTTATATTTGATCCTTTTCCAGATAAGTGTCGAGAGAAAATGTTTACATTTTTATTTAAAGAGATCTCGTGCTAGACAGGAAGCGTATATTATTTTTATGACTAAGGTAGATATTTAATAATAATAGATGAAAGAATGCCGCTATCAGACTCCACCTCTGTCTATTCAAGATGGCGGGTTGAAGATGACAAGAGGACACAAGTTTAAGATGATATATAGAGCTAAAGAGAGATTATCTTATCGCTAATTTATGATAAGTTGCTGAATTATCTATTGATAAATGTCGCCTACCTACTGTATTATTATTATTATTATAATTTTTGTTTTTATTTATAGAATATAATGGACGGGTTTTTGGGATGTTGAGCAGGGCCGTATGTAGGAAAGCTTGTCAAATAATTCTTGTTTTTTCGGGGCGCCTTATTTTTCTGGGGGTGCAATGTACCCCCTGCACCCCCGCTAAATACGGCCCCGATGGTGAGTGCCGCGGTTGTTCAGTTTGAACGCGTTGGCTCGCACTTGTCTGTGTATTGTATATTGTCCGTAGATTTGTTTTGTGTAATTGTGTGTTGTGCAGTCTCCCTGCACTTACTATGTAAGGAATTGGGGTCGATCCCGTGGATGGTCGAGAATGTTCAGCTTGGTTTCCCCTTGTCCCAGGCGAAGGATGGACTGCATGGAAAGGTCCCAGTGGCTTGTCGTTTGGATAAGACGAAACAACCGAGTTCCCTAGGCAGTTGGAATTCAATTGCTGTCCGGGCACAATTTCTTTCATAGCACACTGTATGACGTATGCCCGTCTTCATTAGCCCAGTCGGTGCAGAAAAGTGGGATGTTAAACTACATTTCATTTCATTCATTCATTCTTGGGACAATCAAATTTGACTCTGGAAAGAAATGGGGTTTAACGTCCACTCGACACAAACTATGTCATTTCGGGATTAACACATGGTTCACCTTTTTTCACCGGAGGACCCGGAGAAAACCCACGAGGTTGGACAGACGACCCTACTTCTTGTCACGTACAACCGGGGAATTGAAACCACGCCAGTTGACTCAATGACAGACCTTATGTTAGAGCGCGCACCTGCTAACCATTCGGCCATCCAACCCCTACTAGTCAATGTACATCTGATTTAATGTTGTGTTTCGTACCTGGATCCTGGTTATAATTTTGCCCAGGCAGTGGCGTTATTTTCCACGACTCACGAATGACTTTCAACTTCTAGATCCAAAATAGTATGTTTTTAATCTATAGCGAAATACAGCAAATGAAATTTTTAATTAATCACGAATGTTGTATATTAAAACTATCTTTTGCCATCAGGTTAACCAATCAACGCACTGGCGCTAAATTACGTCAATCTCTCCATGACGTAATTAAACCTCTTTGATATTGAAGACAGATTGTGTGCCCCTACAGGAAGCTGTAATGGTGGAATATCATTTTTATTAGAACCTGTATAAGTTGCGTATGTTTTTTTCTGATTAACTTGCCCCTGAGAGCCAATATGTGCACTCAACCTCCCTATTAAATATTTTACACTATTGAGTGTCGAGTTCAACTATTCCATACACAGACCTAGTATTACCCAATGGATTTTATTTTCTGGCCTGTTTTCCAGAAAAATTTTAATATTAATGTCCTGTGGAATGAGCAGACAGAACTTTGAATAAATGAAATGAAATGGAGTTTAACGTCCCACTGCTCTGCTCCGAATGGGGTAATGAAGACGGGCATACGCCACACGGTGTGCTATGAGGGGAATTTTGCCGGGACAGCGTCACTACGGCTTACTCTTATATCAAATTCCAACTGTCAAGTGATCTTATACATGCACGCCAATTTGTACACGAGAGCTCGGTTTTTCGTTCCATCCGAACGACTAGACAGCTCTTCTTGTCAGGCCCATCGTCCTGCATCACTGACAAAGGGGAACCACGCGGGAAAATCTGGATGAACTTTCTCGGCTAATGCAGGGATCGAACACCCGACCTCCAGACTTGCAGCCAGCGTCTTACTCACTTAGCCACCGTGTGCCCCCCCCCCCCACAAACTTTGACTAACTTGCAAGGGTGATGATTATTAATCTATGATATATTTAGTGGAGCCAATTCATAAAGAATAGATTTTTGGTCAGCAGGTGGAACTAAAACATGACAATCATTCCTCCTCAAAGACGGGGGGGCGGGGGTGTTTTTTAAAGTCGCATGTCAACTCCCACCCCCACACCTTGTATTATCCCTTACCAGTATACTACGGCTAAACCTAAAGGGGTTGGATGTTTCCCTACTATCTTAGGTCAGATGGAAAAAGAACGCAACTACAGCGTTTCAAAACAAAAAATCACGGGAGATATAAGGTCTGTCATTGAGTCAACTAGCGTTGTACGTGACAAGGAGTAGGGACGCCTGTCCAACCTAATGGGTTTTCTCTGGGTCCTCCGGTTTCCTCATACTGCTAAAGACCCCTAAGCGCAAGCGAATTATTGAAATAAAATAGAACCATATTATATTAGTCCCGAAATACCCCCTCCCTCTCTCTCTCTCTCTCTCTCTCTCTCTCCAGAAAGGCACGCTTATAAACTCAAAATCTGTGACGATTTATGTGAGTTATGTCAATAATTAGTAGCGGTTATCAAAATATCCACTTTATCTCATCATAAATCTTCACCTAAATACACAAAAACGTCATTGATATATGACGTCAATAAAATGAGTGTATTACGTAACAGATATTTGTTAATATAATATTTACAATAGTTAATACGTCATAACATACTGGTCATAAACTGTTCTGTACCAACAAGGCTAATGAAGATAGTCATCCGCCATGCAGCATGCTATAAGCCCTGAGTTCACAAAGCAATCTCAGACTTATGTTAAGAATTTATTCAAAATTGTTAGCCTTATTTTAACTAACAATATAGCCCTTTATAAAACTTGTGTTGTTTTAATTATCAAATAGGCCTAAATCAATAAGAAACTATAGGCCTATGCAAAGTTTCTTGTTACTGGATAAATGGTAGTTCTCATAAACAGTGATTGAAAATTGAGTTTAATTCTCAACCTAAGTCTGAGAATGCTTTGTGAACTTTGGGCCAGCTCTTCGTCGAATTCCATCTGTCAAGGGTTCTGTTAAGTGCACTTTACCTTGTAAACAATAAAAATCAGAAAACCTTCAGGAAGAAAGGATTATTATTATGCCATGATTTTAGATATAATATTAAACATATATTATGCAAGAGCTAAATCTGCCTATTGCAGGTCTTTCTTTAGGCCTGAAATGTTATCTAAATTATTAATTAGACATTAATTAACTTATCCAGACCATAATCAACTCTTGATGTCATCGCTAGCCTACGTTATTTACTGTATTATAATCCGATCTGCTGCTCAACGCTCATTCATGATTAAATCCAAAAATGGATAATCGAGACAATGTTTTTTTATCGTACCGACTTCAGTAATGATGATCGAGGCTAATTCGAAAATTCAATCGCTAAATTCTCGGTTCAGAGAGGATCAATTTGACTGAAATGTTTAGCAAATTTCCTTTACATTAACTATTATAGTGAGAACTGCCAGTTATTTTTATCTGATCTCCCATAATGTTTCTTTAATGAAATTTCGATATTCCATGGTGATTTTTTTACCACTAGAATAAAAAATTGAGGACTCGCTCATTAATATTGGGTTTAATGTAATAAGCAAAAAAAAAAACCATCAATATTTCAAATATTTTAAAGTTTCTTGATAATTACATAAAGTAGTAAACAGAAATATTAATCATTTTATAAATCAAATTAAATTAATTTGTCTCGTCAAACGGCTTTGAAAAATTCAGATACTTTTAAAACGTCTTGGTACGGCCATGTATTTTAATGTATACTACGTAATGCCCTGTAGGTAGAGATATTACCCTGTATCTATCTACAAGCCTATCAATTACACCCCACTCATTATTAACACACGAAATGGGGCAGAAAAATTAATTAAATTACTGGACGAGCTGAAGAAACAGGTGACCATGGTGAACTCAAGTAGAATCATTCTTTTGTTGCGTTATCAGGGGATGCTTAGTCTTCAGGCCAGTTAAACACATAGTATAACAGCTTATGTAAGCTTTTACTTAGTACTATCCCCCGGGGGAGAGGTAACTGCCTGAAGGGGAAGGGGGATAATGAGCTGTTGTATTGATAGAAGGTGATAATGTCGAGATGAAGATGTATAATTAAACAATGACCACAAACAATAGTTTTGATTAAAATCTCGTCAATAATCCAGTTTAAAGACAGATTGATTAAAATCTCCTTTATAAACCAGTTGAAAGAAAAACTTACATCATTAATCTTTTATTTACTACTTTGTTTATTTCCATGTTTTATTGTATTTATCTGATATAATTATCTTATTTACTGGTTTGTATATCTCCATGTTTTATTGTATTGTTTATCCGATATATTTATTTATGTACATGTATCTTGTATTTACTAGTTTCTGTTTATGGAGGCAGACCACCATTAATTTCCCCATTGACTTCAATGTTAATTCTGGCCTCTTTGCCCACTTCCAACTTTTCCCCAAATTTTCGTTGGGCTGAATGCTTTTCACTACAGACAGAGGAACAAATGGTCATGTCTTTGCACTAAAATTTGTATGAGGTTCACAACCAAAATTTTGAGATACACAAACTTGAAGAAGCATACTAAAAACATGTAACTAGTTGCCGTACATATCATCGTAGCCAACCTGATAACAGTACTCCGTTATCCTTCCGCCTCAAAATCATGAATATTTACCAAAACCTGGCAGAAAATGTTAATTCAAACCCTCTTCGTCCATTCTAGGCCAAAAAATCATCAAAAATGAGCATGCAAAAGGGGAGAAAGGAGACACAAAGAATTGCTATAAATAGACGAACTACAGTTTGTGGGTACCGAGATGGTGAAATTTAATGGTGGTCTGCCTCCTTATTGTATGAATCTGATATAAGTATTTATATATCTTGTATATTTACTAGTTTGTGCATATTTGTTTGTAAATGAAATGGGGTTTAACGTCCTACTGATCTGCTCCGACTGGGATAATAAAGACGAGCATATCATAAAGTGTGCTATGAGGGGAATTTTGCCCGGACGGTGTCTTTTACGTGCACGCCTGCACCGCTCCGTCCTGCACCACTGACAAGGAGACGCCACGCCGGGAAAATCTTGATGAACTTTCTCGGTCAACACCGGAATCGAACCCGCGACCTCCAGGCTCGTGAGCCAGCGTCTTACTCACTTAGCCACCGTGGCTCCTTTTATTGTTTGTATCAGATATAATTATTTATATATCTTATAGCGATAACATCAAACATAAGACACGACAGACTTTATGATACAGCGCGCGCACGCTAACCATTCAGCCATCCACCCCCACCCCCGGCATAAGACAAACGTGCACGTAAAATATCCCTCGATGGATATTCGATTGGTGTCCAGACACCAATCGCACAAGGAGTTAGATAACTGTTGTTAATATAATTATAGAGATGATAAAATATATTGATTTTATTAAGATCTATTGTAAACTGTTTACACGATAAGAATTTATAAAATGTCATCAATCAATCTGGCCCATCAGTTATCAAATCAATCAGAAAGGTATTTACATTTTAATAAAAAAAAACTTCTATAATTGTATACCGGTATTAAATATAACCACAAACATGTTTATATCATAAAAACAGAGAGAGGGAGAGAGAGAGAGAGAGAGAGAGAGAGAGAGAGAGGGGGGATAGAGAGAGAGAGAGTAGGTCATTTCGGGAACAACATATCGTTCAATATTATTTCAATAATTCATTTGCGCTTGTGTGTGGGGGGGGGGGGGGGTCTTTAGCAGTGGGAGAAAACCCACGAAGTTGGAGAGAGAGAGAGAGGGGGGGAGAGAGAGAGAGAGAGAGAGAGTAGGTTTAACGTCCACTCGAGACAAACTATGTCATTTCGGGACTAACATATAGTTTAATATTATTTCAATACTCCCATTGCGCTTGCGTTTAAGGGTCTTTAGCTGTGGGAGAAAACCGGAGCAACCCCACGAGGTTGGCAATGTTATGTACGAGCGGGGAATCAAAACCACGCGCCACTTGACTCAATGATAGACCTTATAAACCATTCGGACACCCCCACCCCCACCCCTACCCCTCTCGAGTTATTAAACCCGTGTATAGACTTCACATTAACTTCTTTTGGCAATAATTAAATAATTATAAGTATATAAATATGCGCAATAAAGTTTGTTACCCGTGTATAATCACGTGGTTTTATGGTTTTATTCCAACAAAATGTCAATCACTAAAAGACGCCATCTTTATTTGATATTAGTTTTAATTTTAATGAAACACAATAAGAAAAGGGAACTGAATTTCAATATGTTAAAATGGTCAGCAAGGACATCTTTGCGTAGTAGGCTAATCTGGAAAATATGTGAAAATATGTCGACAACTTGAAACTTTCTGTGAACAAGAGTTGAAAAGGTTGTCAACCATCTGTAAGGATTATAAAAATGGTGGTAAGTGTATGTTGATAATTAAAAATATTGAGTTAATTAGTGAACAAACAAGATGAAAGAACGCCGCCCTCTATACGGTCGGTGTCTCAAGTTTTCAAATCAAATTGAATTTCACCTGTACAATCAATTAACTGTTCTATCTTATCATTTTAATCATTTAAAGAGTCCACTAGAGTAATTTCCCTTCTCTAATTTATTTACAAACAAAATATATTCCGCCATTTTAAAACCCAATCACGACGTAATAGCTTCTTCAAAGCGCGAGACTAGCGCGTACCAGTCTGTTATGTCACTGATGACGTAAGTTTATACTCTGCGCTACCAGTTATCAACTTGTTGTGTAAGTTTTGGTGTAGATGTCGCTTTAAAACAACATGGCGTTGAAGAAGCAGACAGTTGAGGTTTAGTAATAAGAGACTGTGGATTACTAGATTTTATAAGTTATATAATTTAACAAGGTTGTTAACTAACCACTTATTTATAATACACCACCCTCGTCTCATCGTCCGACCTCCAAGACTTTTGGATTTAAAGTAGCTAGGCTAAGTCTTTAACTTAATATCATCCAAAGTCTTCGACATTGAAAACACGAATTATTTGTCAATTTAAATCAACATTGATGTTGTGATCTTACCGGGAAAAGATAGGCTTCTGATATCCAATATTTAAGACAAAATAAACATTTCACCAAATAGGCTACACGAATCGTGTACCATGCCATAATGCGTTTTCAGTGCCATTTGTAACAAGGAACTCGAAGAACGAAGCTAGACTATTCCACAAGTTATGTCAAATGGCGACGTCATATTCTTATCTGGAGTGTATGCGCAGTAAATAATATCGGTGTAGACTGGAATAACCAGACGCTTCTGGTGTAATTCGCCGAAAATAACTGATTTGAAATTAGAGTAAAAACGGAAACGATTGAATGTAAATCAGTTAATACATTCATATTACATTATTATATGCGTTGCTACCCATTTGTGTCAATTTCTAGGACCAGAATATTAGCGATTTAGCCCCTTTAAGCAAATTAAATTCTGTTTTAGCGCCTAGACAAACGACTCTCTCTGCTGGGCAATTTCATCCCTTGTTCGTTTTGTCGAATTCTAAACAGAGAAGTATTACATGACTATATGATCGACTCAATAATTTCGTTGTCTTCGCAAGAATCTTTGGGATTAGACTATTCGGATTCAAACTTATCTCGGATATCGCTTGTGGCGCTAGAAGGAAAGTAGCCTATGCTTAGTCGATCGGATTTGACATAGAACTAAGGTCTCTACGTCTACACAAGGGGTTCGCCGTAAAAGAACCCTTGGCAGTTGGAATGCGATGAAGCGTAGGCGAAAGTGCCACTGCCCGGGACAATTCCCCATCTCTTGCATCGCAAATCGGACTAGAGTAAAAAAAAATACCCGTATGTTCGTCCCAAATATTTCCTCAGGCAGGCATTAATCCCCATTCGCATCTTTCTTTCACATCAGAAAATGTGGTTTGTTTTTTCTTATAAACCTATCGAAGATCTTTTTCGGGTCCCTGTTACATTTCTCATCTGGTTGTACCGAATGACCCGTGAAGACCTAGACCCCCTTCTTTTACAAAGCCCTTTAATAGATTGGGTTTAACCCCGAGGGTATCACATAGACAGAATCATAGAAAAATAATAGTGGCTACCAAAAAAAACAATAGGAGAAAATATAAAGGACAATTGTTTGTAGAATCTTTTCATTTATTTTATTTATAAAAATGAACTTCCATGATTAAAATGGGAGAAATTCTATAATCGAACAAGACAGGTAAAAAAAATAGACGAGACAGTGTGTCATCAGATAATTAAAAAAAATCAGAGAGAAAAAAGTTGACTCTATTTAGAATATTAATCTTTTAAACCTGTTGAAACTGATTGCCTTGGGTCTCCTGATTGAAGCTGTACGTTAATATATGACTAGCTAAACGTTCTTGACTACAATAATTATTACACGTGGGGTGGAGCGGGGGTGTGGTTCTATAAATGACATGAAATGAAATGGGGTTTAACGTCCTACTATTCTGCACCGACTGGGCTAATGAAGACGAGCATCCGACATACAGTGTGCTATGAGAAAGAGAGGTAGAGAGAGAGAGGGGGAGAGAGAGAGATGAGGTTTAACGTCCTCTCGACACAAACTCCGTCATTTCGGGACTAACATATGGTTCAATTTTATTTCAATAATTCGCTTGCGCGTAGGGGTCTTTAGCAGTGGGAGGAAACCAAAGGAGCCGGAAAAACCCACGAGGTTGGACAGGCGACCCGACTCCTTGTCACGTACAACCGGGGAATCGAAACCAGGCCACTTGACTTAATGACAGACCTTCTTATCCAATGCGGACGCGCTAACCATTCGGCCATCCACCCCACCCCACTTCTGAAAGAAGAAGAACAAGAGAAAAGAGAAACTGGTGAAATGTTAAACACGATTTCAGTTTTAAATAGAATAGTTATTTTATTTTCTAGGGCACACAAACAGGTAGACGACCTTTTTATTCTCAAAAAATATAAAAACAAAGGTACAAAGGTTATTTTTTTACCAAACAACTTTATAAATAATATCATATCAAAGGAAACAATATTTATGAAGGTATAAAAAAAATCGCTCGCAAAAAAAAAGTCGGTGTAAAAGCCACAATGGTTAATAATTTCATCAATAATGTACTAGTCTTGTTTGAATATAAGTGTAAAGCCAAGGAGTTTACGGGACAAGGAACGGTCAAATACCATCGTAATTACACGATACGATGCTCAAACGATGCTCAAACGATGCCGACAAACAGGTAAAAAAAGAATGAAAGGTGAAAACAATGATCAAGATGATCTCGATATACAAATAGCTTTACCTATGGTGGTGTATAGTGGACAGGTAGAAGTTAATGAGATTTGTTTCATCTTCAATGGACAGGTGAAAAAACACACGGCAAACTGCACTCTATGATAATAATGGCTGATTTTCTGCATAACTAAATATAATGCACAGGGTGAAAGGGGCACTACACGTACATGTGTGAATGGGGTAGATAATAAAGATGAAAGCCGGAAGAGTATAATAGAAGAGTGATATTATATTATAGTATATAGTGATATCAACAGTTAGACGATACAATGGTACCTTATAATGGTTGCTAAGTTTCACATATATCTACCTTATTGCCTTTCTGTAATAAGATAAGACACACGTATCGTATAGTCTTTGATGTCGCCGTTCGTCACAAGTTGATACCAGAATGGGGACAAGAGCCCGGCCCCCCTCCCATTATTAGACACAGTGGATGGGGTAAGAGGTAAGACGAACAGTCCCCTCCCATAAGTAAAAAAGTAAGGAAAGTGAATTCATTGCTGTCTTTGATGTCGCCGTTCCTCACAAGTCGATACTAGAAAGGGGGTAAGAGCTAAGACCCCGCCCTCTCCCCCCTCGCCCCGACCTCTCAATGGTAGACACAGTGGGTGGGGTAAGAGGTAAGACGAACGGTTCCTTCCCATAAGTAAAGAAGTAAAGAAAGTGAATTCCTCGCTGTCTTTGATGTCGCCGTTCTTCACAAATGGATACCGGAAATATAATAAGATGTAAGAGAACAGTTCGCTACCTAAGTAAAGTAAAAACCGAAAAGGCGGTTCGGATTTGACGATCTCGTCACCCCTAATTCTTGAAGCCGTTCCTGAAAAGTGGATAAGGCGAGGGGGGAGGGGGGCTTTTATAAACACGAATGGTCGACCAGACCACCTTCATGGATTCAGAAGAAGCGTTAATTGGTAGCTTATGTTGAAGTATCTTCAGAAAGTGCTGTGGTATTTTGTTAATTTCATAGTCCAAATCTGTATTGTCCGTACAAAGGCAGTTCCACTCGCTTTTCTTCGGTTTTTGGCTCGATCCGAAAGACTATGCACACTTTGCTCGTCAGCTACTCTGATGTCACTCCTGTCAAGCGAGAACCGCGATTGAACATTCCTAATGATTTTCCTTGGCCTATGCTGGATATTGTTGTACCCGGGACATTTTCTTTATAGAAGCTGCAGTTCCTTACTGCTCGACTCCCATCTCCACACCTTTACTACAGGAATATTGCTCTTTATAGAAGCCAGTTCCTTCCTGGGGATCACGGTGGCTAAGTGGGTAAGACGCTGGCTCGCAAGCCTGGAGGTCGGGTGTTCGATCCCTGCATTGGCCGAGAAAGTTCATCCAGATTTTCTGGCGTGGTGCAGGACGGAGGGCCTAACAAGGACAACTGTCTAGTCGTTCGGATGGTATGAAAAACCGAGGTCCCGTGTACACATTGGCGTGCACGTAAAAGATCCCTTGACAGTTGGAATTCGATGTAAGAGAAGGCCATAGTGCTGCTGCCCGGGCAAAATGGCGTATGTCCCGTCTTCATTAGCCCAGTTCGGAACAGAACAGTAGGACGTTAAACCCCATTTCATTTCATTTCAGTTCCTTACTGCTCGACTCCCATCACCCCACTTTTACTAGATCAATGACCATATTACTCTTTGATATATGCACGTGGAATGTTTTAATTTGTTTAGCGGCCATTACACTAGAATTCTTGGAGTCAAGTAGACGATTTATAGAATGATGACGTATAAACGAGATTGATATGACGTATTACAACCCGTGACATGGATGAGATACAGCCATTAAAATAACTATGTATTAAGTTTGCACTAGGGAAGTAGGGGTTATTTTAGGTGATATAATATGTACCAGGAATGCACTAAAGAGTTAGTGGGGGGGGGGGCGAATGGTTAGCACGTGTGCACTGTATTATAAGGTCTGTTATTGAGTTAACTAGCGTGGTTTCCATTCCCCGGTTTAACGTCCTCCTGTTCTACTCCGAACTCTTATATCGAATTCCAACTGTCAGGGGATCTTTTACATGCATGCCAATGAATACACGGGACCTCGGTTTTCCGTCCCATCCGAATGACTAGACAGCTGTCCTTGTCAGACCCTCCGTCCTGCACCACTGACAATGGGAAATCACGTCGGAATATCCCGATGAACTTTTTCGGCGAATGCAGGGATCGAACACCCGACCTCCTGGCTAGCGAGCCAGCGGCTTACCCACTTAGCCATCGTTATCCCCCGGTAAATTAAAATACAGAAATAATTTTTAATAGAAAGAATAGCTTCTAAGAAAAGAATGACACCATCAACCAAGTTTAAATGGCGAATAAAATTCCGTTTAGTCATTTGGATCACCTGTCATTATTAGCTCGCGTGAAGCAGAAAAGTAGGACGTTAAACCCCATTTCATTTCATTTGAATGACATGATTCGACTCGTAAAATTTGTACAAGGCAGATGACGAGGCTAATTAAATTCGATCATAAGTTTAATCCTGACGAATAGATTAACTCTTTGGTCGACACCTGTTTCTGGCTGGCTATAGTCAGGTTTAAGGCAAAGTGATTAATGGGCACTTAAGGGTTAAAATAATAGCATGTTTATTCCCTTGAACAATTTGCTGTCCAGTTTTACACTCGCCTCACCAAATTCAACCAACTTTAACACGTTTCTTCACCACTCTGCCATTGTAGTTCAATCTTTATGACCCCGTGACCTCTTACGTCATCAATCAGGTCCGTTCCCAGACCATGGCTCAATCGTCTCGGTTAGCAAGTCGATTTCGTAACAGTGTATTGAGCACGTGTGAGAGTCGTGTAATCCGCGCCTCAAGTACCTCAAGGGTTGTTTAAACCAGCATCGTGTGAAGAATTCTAGATGTCAGAATTTTATTTTCAAACGAGTCACCAGGTGTCGCTTTGATGTGTGGTGTGTAAAAGGCAGCTAATTGACATTTAGATGGTGGTTAGAGTTAAACGTCTTGAAATAATACGGTGGTAATGGCGTCGAACTGCTGGTGAAACGATCGTAATCGCAATCATAGTCCTCGTTAATTATCGGATTTAAAGTTGAATCTCGGGATATATTTGACAGGATGTATTGTACCAACATGGTGTTAGGTTTAATTATTACACATCTCGTAGTCGTAATAACAAGTCGCACGTAAGCGACGTAATGATGGAGAGACGCTCTTTAGTCATAGACTTAAGGCTAAATCTATTTGTTAAGGCCAGCTCAATTTTTGTTAAGGTCGCTGAGATGTAAACAAGGTTAGGGCACGTGATTGTTAGCGAGAGTGTAGGTTAGGGTTAGGGTAAGCATTGGGACTAGGTCCTGGGTTAGGGTTAGGGTAGGGATCAGAGCTAGCCCTGTTTGTATCTCGTGACCCATGACGAAAAATTGAGCTGGCCTTATTATTTAGCACTAACCATAGACTTAATGCTATGACAAATGCTGTACCCGTGGATCGAAACTGGTTAGTGAGCATCATTACTCACTGAGTCACCGTGGCTCCGAATCATTTCCATTTGTAATAATATATGGTTAAACAGCCAAATCCTCTACGACAACCCACCCATGCCAGTCGGACATCCTCGGATTTTTCGTAATTTCCGTAATAAGTAAATGAAATTAAATGTAATAGGGTTTTACGTCCTACCATTCTGATCCGACTGAGGATGGGGGATAGGGGGTGGGCTCATAAGTGAAATAGGCCAGGATCTTTTTCACTAAATGGGGCACGGTGTTTCATAGCAGTCTTACAAGGTCCCGACTACACCATTCCGGTTGGTGTAGAAATGTGAACGTTAAACCTCATTTCATTTCATTTGACTTACAAGGTGGTCGACACCCTACCCCAATACGCCCCCCCCCCCCTCAAGACTACACTGCTTAAGATATAATCATATTGGCTGGCAGTTGGAATTCGATATAATAATAGGCCGTAGAGCCGCTATCCGGGCAACATTTCCCTCATAGCACACGACGTGACGCATGCCCGTCTTCATTAGCCCAGTCGGAGCAGGACAGCAGGACGTTAATCCCCATTTTATTTCATATCTTGCCTACCTTGCACCTTACAAAATTGCGCCGCTATCCGGGCAACATTTTCCTCATAGCACACGGCGTGACGCATGCCCGTCTTCATTAGCCCAGTCGGAGCAGGACAGTAGGACGTTAATCCCCATTTTATTTCATATCTTGCCTACCTTGCACCTTACAAAAGTTGACCCATATTTTATAAAAAAAAAATATCAACCCAACACGAACATCAAAGGTAAAGCCGCCCAGGTAAACATACGCTTGACTTGAGTAACCAGAGTTAAGTCATCCGGGTCCACTGGAATGTGGCTTAACTCTCCCGAGGACAATAGAAAAAATAGGGACTAGCCTCGATAAGATTGAATTAAAGAAAAGAATATAAAGAGAATACCTGCGGTGGTAACTTTTCTTTACACGTTTTCATTACTATTCTTCTGTCGGGTCATTATAAAATACACGAGAGGACGACCCCTAGACCCTTTGTTTGTATCCACATGCGATTTATACCGTGGCGTACCCTAGAAAACATAACGTAGGGAGTGAGGATAGGAATATCTGGTGAAAGTTAATATTTTGTTACGATATGATGCAGTATTCATATAGTTACGATATGGTTTAGTGTATAATGAAGTGTTCAATATAGTTACGATATAGTTTAGTGTATAATATAGTTACGATATAGTTTAGTGTATAATATAGTTACGATATAGTTTAGTGTATAATATAGTTACGATATGGTTTAGTGTATAACATAGTTACGATATGGTTTAGTATAGTTACGATATGGTTTAGTATAGTTACGATATGGTTTAGTGTATAATATAATGTAGTTACGATATTGTTTAGTGTATAATATAGTGTTCAATATAGTTACGATATGGTTTAGTGTATAATATAGTTACGATATGGTTAAGTGTATAATAAAGTGTATAATATAGTTACGATATAGTTTAGTGTATAATATAGTTACGATATGGTTAAGTGTATAATAAAGTGTTCAATATTGTTACGATATAGTTTAGTGTATAATATAGTTACGATATAGTTTAGTGTATAATATAGTTACGATAGAGTTTAGCGTACAATATAGTTGCAATATGGTTTGGTGTATAGTATAATTACGATATGTTTTAGTTTACCAGATAGTTACGATATGATTGTGTATAATATAGTTTTCAATTTAGTTACGATATGGTTTAGTGTACAATATAGTAACCATGTGGCTTAGTATAGTATAATTACGATATGTTTTGGTTTACCAGATAGTTACGATATGAATTAGGGTACAATATAGTAACTATGTGGCTTTAGACCCAACCATGTATGTCGCTTAGTAGTCTTCTTCTTCTTCCGTGGGACCAGTGTTTTCTGGGTACCATGCGAGAGGAGCCAAATAAGAGGCTCCTCTCGTACAGGCAGGGGTAGCCAACCCCCTTGTCCTTGTATAGGAGCCGACCAACTATAAACTTCGTTCAATATATAATAATCACCTGGCATATATTTTATAGCCTCCTTTCTGTACAAGGTCAGACATTATTTAAAAATACATCTCACACCTTCTTATACTAAACAGCTACAATTTATTCATTATTATTTAAACTTATTCGGGTTTTACGACCTACTGTTCTGCTCCGGTTGGGTTAATGAAGACGGGCATACGCCATGCCGTGTGCTATGAGGGTTATTTGGCCCGGGCAACGGCACTATGGCCTACATTTATATCGAATTTCAACTGCCAACTGAACTTTTACGCGTATCTTATACTAAACAACTACGATATACTCATTATTATTTAGAGTTAGTTTGGGTTTAACGTCCTACTGTTCCTCTCCGGTTGAGCTAATGAAGACGGGCATACGCCATGCAGTGTGCTATGAGGGAAATTTTGCCCAGACAGCGGGGCTACGGCCTACTCCTATTTCGAATTCCATCTGTCAAGGGTTCTTTTACGTGCACACCAATGTGTACATAGGACCTAGAGTTTACGATTTATTTAAACAATACATTGATAGACTCTGTAAGATGTTTTATTATATTGTTTATTTCTTATTGTTATATAGCCCGTCTTCATTAGCACAGTTCGGAGTAGAACAGTAGGACGTTAAACTCCATTTCATTTATTGTTATATCTGAAATAGAAGGACTGATACAGATAACTCTTGTGGTGACTTTTGCGTACATTTATCTAGGAAAAGCGTTTAGTCGATCGGGTAGGACGGAAAATCGAAGTCGCGTGTACACCTTGGCGTGGATTTAAACGAACCCTTGACAGTTGAAACTCGACGAAGTGTTGGCGGACCTATGTGTGTCTTGCATCTGTGGGAGCTAAATCTGCCTATTACAGGGTTTATTTTGGCTTCAAATGTTATATAAATTATTGGTTAAACATTTATTCACATGACAAGCCTATAATCAACTCTCTAGGTCATCGGGTGCTTCCGATTTTAGGTTTATGTAGATTAGAACGGTTCGACCATTTAATGATTTAATTTAAAAATGGAGAAGGCTAAGTCTCGAATAACAAGTACCGTTGTTACGATAATAAACAATCAATGCCACATATTGTCAATCCTTCCAACATTGATAACTTAGAATAAAGTAATTTGAATGAAATTTTCAATATATATCTATTTTAGAACTACTATAGAGAAAACTGTCAGCTCATTTTCTAAATCTTACATAATGTATCTTTAATACGGAATCAATAAAATTTACAATATATATATCTATTTTTGAACTATTATAGCGAGAACTGTCAGCTCTTTATCTAAATCTTACATAATGTGTCTTTAAGATGAGGCATGGATTCTAATATTACCTGACTCATCCTAAAACGAAAATAAAATATCAAAATATCAAAGTAAAGAAATGTCAATGTACATAAAAGGTAGATATAATTTAAAAGATACACCTGTAATTAGAGAATTTACATATACATTTATTCAGGTAATTCATCTTAAAATCAAAATAAAGAATTGCTAGTTTAGGGAATATGGCCCCAGTTACAACCATGTACCGTATCTATATATCACTTCATCACCAATATAGGTAAAAGATCAAAGAGCTGTATGCCTATAATGTAAGTGTATATAGGTATATGAGATAGGTAGATACAGGTATGAATATATTTACTATTTTTATTACCTATTTAAGATATTTTATATATATTATTTAATGTCACTTTCATGTTAACAAATACTTAAAAGTGAGATACATACCTTCAAAATGAATAGGTGAAATTATTTTTAAATTGTTGGAAATTTATTTTAAGATAGGTATAATAAAAACCAACGGGTCTAGATCAAAATACCCTATTTAATTGTCATTGGCAAGATGGTTTTATTTCGATAATAAAAGGAACGAGTTTATCAATTAAATTCTCGTTCCGAAAGCCAATTCGGTTTGTTAAATGTCGACTGTCGAACACGCATTCCATTATCATACATGTATCTCACAATTGTCATAGCACACACTGTATGACGTCTTCATTAGCCCAGTTCGGAGCAGAACAGTAGGACGTTAAACCCCATTTCATTTCATTTGATCTACGGACGCACAATTTTGAACGAAGTAAGATTGTCGTGTTACAAAATAATTCAAAACAAATCTCGATCAAATCGATCATTTTATTTTTGACTTGATTTTAACACAGACTGCAATTTGAAATACACGTGAAATTAATGGAAGCTCGTCAATCAATTCAAACACAATTTTCAAATGTGATGGAATTTTGGAGGAAAACGGTACTTTTAACAGTACAATCTGTTCACGTTTATCTATTCATGATATAAAACCCCCTCTTTAAGATAGCCCCGAAAATATTTGGCTTCATTTTACAGTTAAAAAAGATGAAAGAACGAATTTTGTAATTGTCCTAAATTTGTCCCGACTGTAAAGATGTGACCCCTTGTCTCGTGTGGGTCAAATGACGTGGCGGAAGGACAATGCCTTCTTTATATTGAAACTGTGGAAATGTTTTTTTGAAGGGAGGGCAGACATTTATAGACGACAGGTGAACTTGGAGTTTATTATATATCTTCGTCTATAACACACTTATATCTACACCTGTATGCAAATTATCCCCCTTAACCCTTTGTATTGGAATGACGGCACGAGACCACGTGATGCCGGCGCGTGCCAAACCACCTGTCTCGCGACCTGGATATGTGGACAATTATTGGTGATGCCTGAATCATCGGTATCTATGATGATTCGGTTTACGGTAAAGTGATGCGCGTGTTTCTTCGCTAGCCACCACATACCTCAAGTGTTTGGAGGACGCTGATTTTTAATGGAGGCTTATATTTTTAATCTTAGGCGAAGTTGAAAAGAAAAAAAAATAGGCCAATAATAAACAGAGAGCGCGTGCCGCTAGATTCAAACAATAAACTTCACTGTTACTCCATTGTTTGTGGGCAATATGTAAACGAAGAACGATTATGCTATTGAAAGAGACTCCTTTGAAGATACGGATCCATGGAGTGTTCTGTGTATGGGTATTTTTATTTTAAAGAAGGGGATTCTCGGGGAAAAAGATAACGTTTCATTTTTTTAATCTTAAACAGCTGTCTGGCTTAAATTGTTCCAGTTTATTAATCACGATTAACGGTCGTATATCGACCTCCATATGTCCATACCCATACACCTCATCTCCCTGCTTCTCAAGGAACAATTAAACAATAAACGTTGTTGTTGTTGTTGTTTATTACAGATTTAACGTCCAACACATTAAGTAAAATATTATGGACAGGTTCATTTAATTAAATTATTTACACTTAAATGGTTGAAAATGGATTAAACACAAAATAAAAAAGTCCTTCTATCAAGACGTCACATTTATTTATTTTTATTTTTATTTTTATTTTTTTAAGCAATATTTTTTTTTCAGATTTGTATCTGAATAGGGATTAGGGAACAAGCATAGCCTATATTAAACCCTTCCCCCTGTCAGATATAGATACAACATTAAAACACGCTTTTAAAAATCAGTGTCGTGAGAAGAGAGGGCGGGTCGGGTCATCTTCTCCCTTTTATTGGTTTGTTTATAGGTCTCTTTATTTTCTCCGGGGATCACGGCCGAGAAAGTTCATCCAGATTTTCCGGCGTGGTTCCTCATTGTCAGTGATGCAGGACGAAGTGACTGACAAGGATAGCTGTCTAGTCCTTCGGATGATACGAAACACCGAGGTCCCGTGTATACATTGGAATGTACGCAAAATTTCCCTCATAGCACATTGTATGGCGTATGCCTGTCTTCATTAGCCCAGCACAGGAGAAGAATAGTAGGACGTTAAACCATATTTCATTTCATTTCATTTATTTTCTCCGATCAATTAACAATAACCAATATACCATTAAACGATTAATGTACGATTGATTGGGCTTTAATTAAGCAAATACATTTAGATTGTTGATGTGAATTTGATGGTTCCTTGAATAATGGTGTAATTATTGTCGCTAGTGACATCTTGTCATGGATTTTATTTTCAGAAACAGAAAACAAGATATATTAGAAAATGGGAGGTGGTTTTTTTTTACGACCCTGACAAACATTTTAGGGTGTATGTGATTTTTTCGTAACTTTTAAGACCACGCATTCGTTCAACAAGGTATTATCACGTGTTCTAATTAAGACAGCATCGATTTCCAATCAATCCTAGTTTTTCATCTTTCATATGTAAATATTTTGACAGTTGTTAAATATTACCCGTGTAAAATATTTTGTCAGGTGTTGAACATTACCTGTGTAAAATATTTTTGTCAGGTGTTAAACATTACCTGTGTAAAATATTTTGTCAGTTGTTAAATATTGCTTATCTAATATTGAAGGGAACGTGATAGGTGTTAAACAAGGGCACGTGTTATAGACTATTTTGTTCTAAATGTAAATCAATGATATTGTACCTATTATACATACATGTCTTTCTCTTCTCCCTTGAGATAAAAAAAAGTAGCCCGTAACACCGCTGTACAGACAAAATATTCATCATAGCACACTATATGGCGTATGTCCATCTTCATTTTCTAACAAATCAATCAATCATTGTATCATAAGGTCTGTCATCGATTCAAATGGCGTGGTTTCGATTTCCCGGTTGGACGTGACAAGGAGTAGGGTCGCCTGTTCATCCTCGTGGGTGTTCTCCGGGTCCTCCAGTTTCCTCTCACTGCTATAGAGCCCTACGCGCAAGCGAATTATTGAAATAAAATAGAACCATATGTTAGTCTCGAAATGACCTGATTTGTGTCGAGTGGGTGTTAAACCCCATATCTCTATCTCTCTCTCTCTCTCTCTCTCTCTCTCCCTTTTTTTATTATTAAAATGTAAATACCTTTCTGATTTGTGTCGAGTGGACGTTAACCCCCCCCCCTCTCGCTCTCTCTCTCTCAAAATGACCACACAGTACGGACCTGACCACAAGACATATACACCAGTTAGCTTCCTGTAACTTCTCAGCTAATTGAGAAGGGTTATTAAGTGCCTAAAGCTATTTAATTTATGCTTGAAAAAAAAACATAACGTTTTTATGACCATAGAAACATAACACTCACAGACTTTAATGTATGCAGTTCATAACAAATTATGTAAAAACAACATTTGCTTAATGCCATATTGAATACAATAACTGTTCAGTTTCCGTGGATTATTGTTGTTTTAGAAAGGTTATCCAGGTTACGTAACATCTTTTAATCTTTAAGATCATTTGTATTCTTTCTCTTGGTTCATGAATATTTGACTTTTCGTATTACACTCTTTAATAACAATGTTCTTAAAGAAATATTTTGAGCGTGTCGATCTAGAAATGCCTAAAAAGACTAGTGAATAATTAATTAAAGATACCCTTGAAATAACAGTTGTTTGGTGCGAGAGAATTTTATATTTCAAAGAAAACGGGTTTTCTTTTGGGCAATAAAATAACATACATGTATTTAGCAGCCGCTGTCTGAGACTTTCTTCAAAGGATGGGCATTATCTCCGTACATTACCCTCATTGTTTTGCTGGTGAAATTAAAAGCATTGTGACAAAAATTGAAGAAAGAAAAGTAAAATTCTCACTTTTTCATAAACGACCATCTGCATTATGCATTAAGATGAAACCATCCCTAACGAACAAATAATTCAGACAGTGGAGTCGGAGGGGTACGGTGGATTGGGGTGCACGAAACATATTTGTTGGGGGGGGGGGGAGGTAAATAGTCCCACAGTTTTATTTTGGATAATTAAATCAGTTATTGGGGGGTTATACACCACTGAACTTTTATCATTTTGAAATTTGACTTCACCCACCAACCACAAGGTCCCATCTTCTACCAACCGCAAGGTCTATCGTCCGCCAACCACAAGATCTGTCTTCCACCAACCACAAAAGCATATGTTCCACCAACCAAAAAGTGTATCGTCCGCCAACCACAAAGGCATATGTTCCACCAACCAAAAGGTGTATCATCCGCCAACCACAAAAGCATATGTTCCACCAACCAAAAGGTGTATCGTCCGCCAACCACAAAGGCATATGTTCCACCAACCAAAAAGTGTATCGTCCGCCAACCACAAAGGCATATGTTCCACCAACCAAAAAGTGTATCGTCCGCCAACCACAAAGGCATATGTTCCACCAACCACAAGGTGTATCATCCGCCAACCACAAAGGCATATATTCCACCATGCAACCACAAGATCTATCTTCCACCAACCACAAGGTCTTTCTTCCACCAACCACAAGGTCTATCTTCCACCAACCACAAGGTTTTTCTTCCACCAACCACACGGTCTTTCTTCCACCAACCACAAGGTCCATCTTCCACCAACCACAATATCGATACTCCATCGCCCACAGGGCACATCTTTAGTTTCTGAAATCCATAACCTTGGCTTTATAGATTGGTCGAAAACCCGGGGTTCCGTTTAAAACCAACCCGGGGTTCCATGTAAATCATGCTATTTCACATAAACTACCAACTGGTATTCGGCAATTCAAATGTAAATAGACGTTAAATTCTCCTTTCGTAATGTAAATATAAATTTGTTTAGAAACCCCCACAGGGCACATCTTTAGTTTCTGAAATCCATAACCTTGGCTTTATAGATTGGTCGAAAACCCGGGGTTCCGTTTAAAACCAACCCGGGGTTCCATGTAAATCATGCTATTTCACATAAACTACCAACTGGTATTCGGCAATTCAAAGGTAAATAGACGTTAAATTCTCCTCTCGTAATGTAAATATAAATTTGTTTAGAAACCCCCACAAACAGGTTAATGTTAAACTGACCAGAGAATTACAAACTATTTGTCCAATTAGCTGTTGAAACGGGGGTTGTTCATTAGCTGTTGGGGCGGAGGTTGTTCATTAGCTGTTGGGACGGAAGTTGCTCATCAGAAGGAAATGCTTGAAATAATTTATAAAGCGTCTTATACTAAACCAAGAAGAATTTTAATTGGATACACAATTACTGAGTTTGATACTAATCGACGTTTCGACGAGGATACTCTCATCTTTATCAAACAAATGTTTTGTGTATCCATAAAATTGTACCTTGTGTTAATATGTTCAATTACTAAATGCCAATCAAAGGAGGGTTTTGGTAGTTACGTGTCTGGGTTTTTTTTTGCGATTTGAACTGGGATTCGCTCCGAATTTTAGACATCATATCGCATGCTTTTGCGAAATCGGGATGGCAGCTGTTGGACCTGAAATGAGCGCCAAAACTGAAATGAAATTAAAGATATAAACCTGGTACATTGAAGTCCGAATGGTACATTCTAGATTTTACCGCCAGAAGTGAAGTCAGCTGCCAGATGATTAAAAGCGCCATTAATGAACATTATTATGTAGATGATTTACGGATTTGTTCTCGTGACACAATCAGCATCAACCGGGGGATCAGGGGGACCTTGGCGAATAATCAATAAAATATACGAAAATTTACACATAGCAGCTGTAATATTAGATTTTATTCTGAATGATTCGTTTGTTTCCCCAGTTTATAGTAGATAACAGATCGGACAGACCGAGTTGATTTATAGAGTGGATGAAATTGGTCTTCAAAACACAATTGTAGTCATTAGAAAATTTGTAACAGAACATCTGCCGTTATTCAGTTTTTCTGGTTCCGTTAACATGTGTTTGTTGATTTGATGAACTTTTGCCACGCGCCGGGTGTATTGCGATCTGGCACGTGCTGAATGGCGGGGAAAACAATAGAAAAGATAATATATATAGACGGAATATAAACATAGAACTTGAAAGATCGGTGAAACATGAAAAGTGTAATTTGTGACAAAAATCACAATGCATCAAATCTGTGGATATTGTTTTCCTCCACGCACCTGCGTTCCTCCACACACAGAATTTACCGTATCATATTCATGCGCGTGCAGCTGTTTGACAAACGGTCATCGTGGGATGAGTATGAGACAATAACAGAGCGCGTGTCGTTTCACCTGTCCACAGTCCAGGGGTATATATTTGTACTAATTCTATTAAAAACTTCAATAGGTACTGCGACCCCCTTCCTCATTACAATAATCCACGCCTCATCAACAATACTCGTCTCTTATTTCCCGACTAGAACATGGACACCGTTATAACTTTCAACCAATCGCGACACTGTATTTACAGCTCACGTGATGTGTTCTGGCTGTAACGCGACATGTGCGAAACGGTGAACGTTTATTGACGTCGTGAAGCGATGATGCGTGACGTTTCGTATTGTAATGCGGATAGGCCAGGTGGAAATCGATTTATTAAACGACCTCTTTACATTTCAATAATTGCTCGGTCTTTATTCACGAGACAAGACACCGTCAGTTACTATAGGCACGTACATGTGCGATTCCCAACTGTTGGAATTTTGCGCGTGAATTTCTCAAGATGTCAGCGCTGTCAAAACGAGGAATAAAGGGGTTTTATTTCTTTTAAATGAATAAGGTATTAAGAACCTTAAATGGGTTATTATTAAGATAATAAATAGGCGGAATGATTAAAGATACAGGGGTAAAACTAACAGTTGTTGAACGGCAAAATGAAACACAAGCATTGTCTTAAGAAAATAGTCCTGCCTTTCTTGTAATTTTTATATTTGCATAACTTTCTTTTATTATTTTCTTCGCTTTCCAAACCTGTCACTTTTTCTTACTAGCCTATGTTTTGTTATTATAGGAACCGTGTTTTACTTCTAAAATGTTCGTGAAATATTAAACACTAACATTGGGTCAATTTAAAGAGTATAATATATTTACTTAACTAGACAGGGAGCGTGGACATTTAAGATGGCAGAATCTTCTAACAGATTTAAGATGGCAGAATCTACTAATACTAATAGATTTAAGAATCTTCTAATAGATTTAAGTGGGCAGAATCTTCTAAAAGATTTAAGATTGCAGAATCTTCTAAAAGATTTATGCCCTTTCAGATTGTCCTACTGTTCTGTACCGACTATGGGGTAATGAAGACGGGCATACGCCATACAGTGTGCTATGAGGGACATTTTGCTCTGATAGCGATACTCTTCGCTAAATTACAACTGTCAGAGGGTCTTTCACGTGCACGCAAAGAAGTACTCGATTTCAGGACAATCTGAACGACTCGCGAAAAGGCAGCCAGTTTGGAAAATCTCTTGAACTTTGTCGGTCAACATCAAGATCCAACACGAGACAACATACTGAGCCACAGTGGTTCCACCTCTCGCGCTACAGTGGTTCCGATTCCCAAACCACAATGGTTCCACCTCCCAAGCTACAGTGGTTCCGATTCCCAAACCACAGTAATCCCATCTCCCAAGCCTCCCAAGTTGGTGATAAGTTTTTAACACTTATTAAAACAGTTTACAATGTCTGATCAAATAGCTGATATTGTAAAAGAATTCTAGCGAGTTCGGATATAGATTTCTGCATTTAAACTGTCAAATATTTGGATGATTTAGCCAGTCATATTTCTTCTAAATGTGGAAGCGTAGGTTCAGAAGTCGGAGATCGATCGTGATTGACCACCATCCCCTCTACCACGAGAAAGAGAGAGCGAGAGAGAGAGAGAGAGAGAGAGGGGTGGAAGCGAGAGAGGGGGTGCAGGTCATTTAGGGAATAACATATGGCATATTTTTATTTCACTAACAGACCTTATGATGTGAAAGGCACGTATTACACCATTGGGGTAGCCAACTCAGCTCTTCACGATAACCAAGAACACACTGGGCCTTATGTTGGGGCCCGTCATCACCCCCTCTCCACAATAACCAAAAACACACTGGACCTTGTGTTTGACTTTGACAAAAAGCAACTTGATGACTCTTGATACAGAACAAATAGCTAGTTGATTAAATGGAAATAATTTTAACTTGTATGTACATGTATTGTTATAATGTCATAAATAGTTATAGGCTATTACTCTTGTGTTTTGTTCTGACATACAATATAAAATTACTGATGACTATTACTCATGCAGGAGTCCATTTATTGATTTAAACAAAAGATGATCATTTATTGAGAATAAAACTCAATTATTTTAGTACAAAACTCTAAAATAAGCGTCCATTTAAGTATGTCATCATTTTCAACAATACGTTTTTTCATTTTGACCGGTCCATTAAACTATAAAGAGAAACTGCAATCAAGATGTAATTAGTGTTTTATTAGAGACCGGTAACAAGGGTCTACGTGTACTCTAATGCTGATTGAATTAATTCGTCCATTATTAAATAAATATGAAATAAAAAAAAAGAAAAACGACATGGAAAATAACAAAACGTATTGAACAGCTGCTCGATAGGTTTAAATAGGCAACTACCCCCTGAAAAACCCGAGACGACATTGTTAACTGTCGTCTGAAGAAATTTGGAAATGAATATAAACTCAGCGAAGCGAATCTTTCCCGCCATCTGCTCTATTGTCGTCTGTTGGAATGGTTCGACAGATGCCTACAGACCGCGGGAAAATTACTGAACATATGCGCGCGCTCAGGTTCCAAGCAGCGTGAAGGGGTCACATGGTGTCCTTTTAGAGGTGAGGTAAAGGGGTCATGTATAGCGGTGAATAATAGAGATGTGATAAGAACGTACAGGTGGAGGAGATGCGAGGAGAAGACGACCTATAATTATTTGTCTGATTATCACGTGACAAGTGATCTATAGGCTTTGCATTAATCATCTTAATAATGTCACCTCAAACACAACTGGACCTACTACCATAGCGCATGCGTCACTTGCCCCTCACCGGAACATCAAAGACTGGGGTAGAAAGAACATATGTTTGATTTGTGATGATTTGTCTTGAGTTGGTTATTGATGAGTAGCAAGATGGTCAGACATCTGCTGTAGACCACAACAATCGTTCAACCTTCACACTCTTGAAAAGTAATATATGTACTGTTATAGTTATAGGCAGAACAGTAGGACGTTAAACCCCATTTCATTTATAGTTTAAGACCACAACCCTTCCAAAACCCTACATATATACTGTTATAAACCACACACAACTTTTCCACCCCCTACCCCGCCCCCATCCAACATCTATACTGTTATAGACCACTACCCCTTCCACCCCACCTCTCCCACATCCAACATATATACTGTTATAGACCACAGTCCCTTCCACCCAACCCCTCCTCCATCCAACATCTGTACAGTTATAGACCACAACCCTTCCACCCCACCCCTCCTCCAGCGCAACATCTGTACTGTTATAACTTATAGACCACAAGCCTTCCACCCCACCAACCCCACATCCAGCATATGTACTGTTAGAGGCTGCCACCCCTTCCACCCCACCCCGCCTCCATCCAACATATGTACTGTTATAGGTGAAATATACCTTCAAATTTATACTGTTGGTTGGACGTGACAAGGAGTAGGGTCGCCTATCCAACCTCGTAGGTTTTCTCCGGGTCCTCCGGTTTCGTCCCACTACTACAAACCCCTACGCAAAAGCGGATTGTTGAAATGAAATTTAACCATATGTAAGTCCCGAAATGACCTAGTTTGTGTCGATATGACGTTAAACCCATTTCTTTATCTCTATTATTTATTTCTCTCTCACTCTTTATCCTGTTGGTAACAGACAGAAAGATGGGGACGTTAATAGCCATTTCATTTCCCAATATTCATCAAAATCCTAAAACAAAAATCAACCCGAATATAAAATGAAGAATGTAAAATTTTCCAGTCGGAGTTTTAATCCATTTCGGCTCCGAGCTTTCTACAAAATGTATAAAAACATTGTCGACATGGTCGGATATTTTCACCGATGGAGGAATTTATCCGTTAATCGTTGTTTAAACATTGGGGTCATTCACTCCTAGCGTGTTTGATGTAGGCTAAGGTTATTTAATTATTCCGTCATATCGAGCTACCAAATATAAGACTGACAACTTCGATAGGGCGAGCGAGAGCGAGAGAGAGAGAAATGGGTTTTAACATCCCCTCGACGCAAATTAGGTTATTTCGGGACTAACATATGGTTTAATTTTATATTAAATAATCCGCTAACGCGTAGCGGTCTTTAGTAGTGGGAGGAAACCGTAGCACCCGGAGAAAAGTCATGAGGTTGAACAAGCGACCTAACTTTGGTAGGAGAGAAATGGGGTTTAACGTCCATATAACTGAAACTACGTCATTTCGTGACTGACATATGATCTAAATTTACTTCGTTTATTGGCTTGCGTTTGGGCGTCTTTAGCAGGGGGAGGAACCCGACGGAAACCAACGAAGTCATGCGACCCTACTCATTGCCACGCACAAGACCGAGATCGACACCCCGACATTTGACTCTATGACAGATAGACCGGGTGATCTAATCCACACGCATAAGACTGTTGCACCAACGAAGAATCGTCTCGGTTATATCATTCGAATGTTATAATAAAATGAAATGTGGTTAAACGTCCTACTTTTCTGCACCTACTTGGCTACTCCCGATGATGATGACGACGATGATGAGTGTGACGATGATGACTGTTGTGATGACCTTGATAACGACGATAGATAATGAAATGAAATGGGGTTTAACGTCTTACTTTTCTGCACCTACTTGGCTCCTCCCGATGATGATGACGACGATGATGACTGTGACGATGATGACTGTTGTGATGACCTTGATAAAGACCACCTGTTATAATAAGGTATCTGTCGAGCAGATAAGGGGTCGACCCTATAAAATACCTTATAATACTATCAACGATTATTTAAAGTCATTCTGGTGTTTCACCCTCTTTTATAAATCACTAAAGTGTCCCTAATTGTCGTCAAATTGTGTTGGTGATAATGTGTCTCTGTGGGTGTTATATATACTTGTATACCTATATGTCTTTTGTTGGTATAGACTTTTACTTATATATACATACATACCCGCAACTTGTAGTGAATAAAACTTTTATGTAGACACTATTTTCTTTTTTTTTACTTTGTCGGTGACCTCAATTTTTTTTTTAAAGAAACAATTTGTTAATTATTTTTTTTATACCGAGATACACTAACGTCGAACAATGTTACTCTGTTATCGATTCAATGTTCACTTGGTAAGGTATGCTGACTGTTTCTAGAACACCTGATACCACTTAGTATAAATATATAGTATTGATAGATGTTGTACATGAGATCGGGTATGCTTATTGTTTCTGGGGGGTTGGATGGCCTAATGGTTAGCACGCGTGCGCTGTATCATACGGTCTGTCATTGAGTCAACTGGCAGGGTTTCGAGTCCCCGGTTGTACGTGAGAAGGAGTAGGGTCGCCTGTCCAACCTCGTGGGTTTTCTCCGGGTTCTCCGGTTTCCTCCCACAGCTAAAGACCCCTACGCGCAAGCGAATTATTGAAATAAAATTGAACCATGTGTTAGTCCCGAAATGACCTAGTTTGTGTCGAGTGGACCTTAAACCCCATTTCTCTCTCTCTCTCTCTCTTATTGTTTCTAGAACATCTGATACCCCTTAGTGTCGATGTATTGATAGATGTTGTACCTAAGACAGGGTATGCTTATTGTTTCTAGAACATCTGATACCCCTTAGTGTCGATGTATTGATGGATCTTGTACATGAGACAGGGTATGCTTATTGTTTCTAGAACATCGGATACTCCTTAGTGTCTATGTATTGATAGATGTTGTACATGAGGCGGGGTGTGCTTACTCTTTCTGGAAAACCTGATACCACCAGTCCCATCTACAGAATACTTTGGTTAGTTTGTTTTGAGACTAGCATCCCACGTGTGCAATGCTAGGGATGAGAACATTTCCCAGACATCGACGTTTGCGCATGCCCATTGTGTACACTGGTGTACCGAGCTTAAACAATTCGGTTATCATTTTCGTGCTATGATATATGGATGTTTGATTCACTCAGGGTTCCTCGGAGTATCCATGACCGCAAGCTACCATAGCTGAGACTAGAGCTGTGGACACTTTGGGTTGGGGCAGTTCTAGGAGTCATGTTTCAGCTGACATGGATATCAAATATTGAGAAAATAAAGAATAACGTCAGGCTGATGTTTCATATCCAATAGTTAATATTCCATTTATATGTCGAAACAATGAAATGACGTTTTGTCTATAACGCTGAAATGGCGTTTTGTCTATAACTCCATAACACCGAAATGACATTTTGTCTATAACATTGTAATGCCGTATTGTCTATAACATTGAAATGACGTATTGTCTATAACATTAAAATGACGTTTTGTCTATAATATTACCTATAACATTAAAATGACGTTTTGTCTATAACATTGAATTGACGTTTTGTCCTATAACACCGAAATGATGTTTTGTCTATAACATTGAAATTACGTTTTGTCTATAACATTGCAATGACGTTTTGTCTATAACATTGAAATGACGTTTTGTCTATAACATGGTAATGCCGTATTGTCTATAACATTGTAATGCCGTATTGTCTATAACATTGAAATGACGTTTTGTCTTTAACATTGAAATGACGTTTTGTCTATAACATAGTAATGCCGTATTGTCTATAACATTGAAATGACGTATTGTCTATAACATTGAAATGCAATGACGTTTTTTCTATAACATTGCAATATCAATACACACCGGTTACCCAGTGCTTCTGAATATAAACATGTAGATCAAATTCCTATCTACATGCCCCTTGTCTCTTTTTTCGCTACTCAAATTATTATTTTTTTCACCCCTTTGAATTCAAAATAAATAGTAACTTTGTTTTTCGTGTATTTTTTCAAGTGTATTCACACCTGATATTCCGTGGAATTAATACCCCGTGAAAAACCTGATTATAACCGAGATTAAACCGATGAAAGAAATGTGAGTGGTGTTGGGAAGTATGCTGGTTCATTTAAGTTGAATATATGATGAACTTAGTCGTACCGAGAGCGTAATATATACACTGATATATTTAAATATAGGCTTCTGCCTTTTTATTATCTGTAACCCAACCAGAAATCAGATAGAGAAAGGCCGTCGGGTTCACAGCTTACAATAAACACTGGAAATGCATTTAAAGAAAATTGTTATTAGTCCTTCGGATCATCGGATGAGACGAAGAGATGTGTTTAAAATCGCGGATCGTCATTTTCACATTTCTGACAATATCTGATACACACTTAAAGTTCTCGCTATAATTGTTAAAAAATAGATAATGAAAACAGAATATACTGAAAATATCAGTCAAATTGCTTCATTCTGAACCGAGATAGTAACGATTCAGTTTTTAAATAGCCTCGGTCGTCATTACTAACGTTGATACGATAATAAACAAAGTCTCGATTATCCATTTTTACTTTAAATCATCCATCACAAAATGTATTCAAGTCCATTAAATATCGCAGGATAACAATTGCATCGAGAGTTTATTATGGTCTGGATAAGTAATGAGTAATGTCTTATTAATAATTTAGATAACATTTAAGTCCTAAAGAAAGACCTGCAATGGACAGATTTAGCTCTTGCATAATGTCTGTTTAATCTACGTGAAAATGTTATCAAATTATTCAATCTGAATAAAACACAGAGAGATCCACTCGGCACAAACTAGGTCATTTCAAGACTAACATAATGTTCAATTTTATTCCAATAATTCTCTTGTGCATAGGGGTCTTTAGCAGCGGGGGGAAACCGGGGGACCCGCAGGTGAAAATCCACGTAGTTGGACAAGCCACCCGACTCTTTATCACGTACAAGCGGGGAGTGGAATCTACGCTTGACACAATGAGCCCCACCCCACCCCCTGCCTCCGTGTTGATGGAGAGGGAGATCAAGATGTTAGCCCACTCCCTTTAAAGCCTATTATGTGTGGTATTTTTTGTCTGTAAGGTATATAATGGTTATAGTCTTTCTTCAGGTATATATTGTTATTGTAATTGTTCAGGTATATAGGTGGGCGGTATATATAATTATATATAGAGTACGCAATGACCATCTACTGATAACTTAATTCATCACAACTAGCGCCATTTTAACATCTGTCAATATTATAAGAGAGAGAGAGAGAGGGGGGGGGGCACTCCACTCGACACAAACTAGGTCATTTCAATTTTATTTCAATAATTCGCTTGCGCGTAGGGGACCCGGAGAAAACACACGAGCTTGGACAGGCGACCCTGCTCCTTGTCACGTACGCCCCGGGAATCGAAACCACTCCAGTTGACTCAATGACAGACCTTATGATACAACGTACGTCCTAACCATTCGGCCTTCCAACCCTCCTATATCATAAAAGAGGTGAGAGAGAGAGAGAGAGAGAGAGAGAGAGAGAGATGGTTTAACGTCCACTCGACATAAACTACTATTTCAATTTTGTGTCAGTCTTGCGCGTAAGGGTCTTTAACAGTGGGAGAGACCTATTATAGCATATACCTAGACATTCATCACAACTAGAAATTCCATCATCTGTCTATACATGTATTACTGAAATAAACCGAGTCACATAAGCATTTGTTTCATTATCCACATGTAAAATGGGGGTGGGAGAGGGATACTAAAACTGGATATGTGATCAACACGAAAAAGTATTTCGGAAAATTTGACGAATTTTAGATATCACATTCTTTCGTGTTCATAGAATATTGACGTACAAAGGGGATAGATATATAAAAACCTAAGCACTTGTTTTCATTATTCACATGTAGCGTGGGGAAGGGGGATACTAAAAATGGATTGTGGATTAATACGAAGACGTATTCCGGAAAATTCGACGAACATTAGACGTCACATTCTTTTGTGTTCATAGAATATTAAGGGGATGGATAATAAAAACCTCATTGTAATTGTAAAAGCTTCCAAAAGATTTTCATCAACCTCCAAGAACAGTAATAATATCATGCCCAGCCTTTCATGGACGGTTGTAATTAAGTTCCGGTCGATGTTCTAACCTTTGAACTCTGCACATAACCTCACGATGGTCAGCAAAGAGGAACCACGTTTTGACATTCCTTTCAAAGACGTAAAACGTCACCGCAATCTGGGGTTATTGTCTATGACGTAATGAGTTTGTGTGCAAAGATGTTTCTGTCGTGTCTTACAGCATGAAGAATGTCGGAAATCTGAGTCTGTCAATTCGGTCTTTTGTTTAGAACATCTTGGAGACATCTTTGCTGGAAATCGGAAATCAACGGGTTCTTTGTAAGAAATCTACAAATAGTTTAATGTGCTGATGAGAGGCAATATGGAGTCGGTCACAAGATGGGGTCGTTATTTAGGATAAAGAATGCTTGCCTTATACTTTGATCATGGTATTGAGTCGTTATTCGGGATGACCCCATTCCTTGCGCACTGAAAAGTTATCTTTTAAACAATAAGTCCAGAAACAATTTAACAAGTTTCAGTTGCGTTGCGTTTCCGTCGTCCCAATGAAAGCCGTTTGTTGAGCGAAATTTAATGTAATGAAATGAAATGACATGAAATGGGGTTTAACATCCTACTGTTCTGCACCGAAATGGTCTAATGAAGACAGGACTACGTCATACCATATGCTATGAGGGAAAATTTGGCTTGACAACGGATCAATCGCCTACTCTTTCTTTCGATTTCCAACTGTCAAGAGCTCTTTTACGTGCACGCCAATGTGTACACGGAATCTCGGTTTCTCGTCCCACCACGCCGGGAAATCCCGATGAACTCCTGGATCGAACAGCAAGCCAGGGCCTTAATAAGGAAGTGAGAAGAGAGAGAGAGAGAGAGAGAGAGAGAGAGAGAGAGAGAGAGAGAGATGAGGTTTAACATCCACTCGACACAAACTAGGTCATTTCGGGATTAACATATGGTTTAATTTTATTTCAATAATTCGCTTGCACGTAGGGGTCTTTAGCAGCGGGAGGAAACCGGAGGACCCGGAGAAAACCCACGACCTTGGACAGGCGCCCCTACTCCTTGTCATGTAATAAGGAAGTGAACACAGTAAATGGTCAGTATAGGCTTTTTGTACTGATATATATCCGTTTATTTAAAACTGAAATAATGTTTAAAACCGCTGCCATGACAACGTTTTTGATAACATTCCACCATACTTTTGTGAAGTGTCGCCTGCTTTCGCGTCCATACTTCTCTTTCTTTATTCAAAAAGAATCCTCATATCCGCCCGACTCTAAACATGAGTTATTGGTATTTTATGCTAATTTATATAATTTTAAGAAAACTAAAGAAAAGGGTGAAAAAGTCATCAGATTTTGTCGGATACGTGTGGACCTTCATTCATCGAAGCATAATACGGGGAGATTTTTTTATGGGCTAACAGAATACGTTAAGACCGTTCGACGAAACTTCTAAAAGAATTAGCGGAGCACGAAATCCGCCATCTTCATAGAAACTTCCATTTTCACCTGCTCTCATAATCTACATCAAAAAGACAGTCGTATAATACAGCTATTGTTGAGGCACGCTACCAGCGCGTGCTGTCCTCATTCCAAACATGCACGCACGACTAAATACCGACACAGGCCTTATAATCATGGACGCGCGTTGTATGATGAAATACCGATGTGTATAATTATGTGGTCAGGTAATATTTGACTGGATTATATCAGAAATAATCGGGCGGAAAGGATTAACAGATTCTGTTAAAACAACGAAGGTACGGGACCAAAACAATGAACTTATTGTAGAAGGCCATTGTTTTCTTCCAACTTTAAAACCCCAAGCAAACAATTCCATGGTCTTATAAAGATGACCAATAAATGGTTCTAGAACATGGCTGAATTTCGCTAGATGACGCAAGTATTTAAATTTCAGGCAAACCACATCCGTTTTCCTGAATTTTATGAATGTTTTGATCAGAACTAAATAGTTGGCATGGTGATTGACCAATTTCTATGAAAACGAACGTTAGTTTTCTAATCATGTATAGAGCAGTTTTGTATGGAGCGGTTTCGTACAACCTGTATCGCTGTATTGGGAAGTTTCGCAGAATCAGTAGTACACTGCCTCGTACAATATACTCTCTGATATCGACTGTCATCCATTCACGGTTTTTTTACACCCCCACCCCATACCAACCCCTAGGAAGCCTGCCACCGCTTTTCAAAATTATGGACAATCTTAATAGCCTTTCTGATCACAAACGTGAAACATCAACCCATTGTAAGCGGATCGCCATTTCTATTGCTGTGAAACCAACATCGAGTGATGAAATTCATTGTCCACATGCCATAAAGCTGACTTCCCAAAAGTTGTTCACTCAGTCCGAGGTCGAGCCTACTCCTCCCAGTGTTTCGTTTGATTTCTATTCCAAAATCAATAGTCCGATTAACAACCAATACCTAACTGCGTAACAATATCACTCGGGTTTAAACAGGGGCTCCAAATTTGTTTACATAACGTTACGTCTTGACTCATAAAATTTATTACGCCCAATTAACTAGTGCATAACAGAATATTGCAGAAAAACTAATTGCGTGACAAACGGGGCTATCAAAAACGGCTACCATGTAAACAACACTGTTTGGAGACGAACAATACTTTCACCGTTTTTAATACCTTAAATAAGTCCAAAGTTTTAGGGAAAACCCCAGCTTAAATTAAGGGCTGTCACGTTACTGTACTTCGAGAGAACTTTTTTTCCATTTCCTTGTATCGTTCTTTTTACAGAACGTAATTGATCCAGTCTCCGTTTGTGGGTATTTTAATCTAACCCTGTTAAAAAACACATCTCTTCCAACATGGTAGTACCGTAGTACGGGGTTGCTAGACGAGAATATTTCATGTTCTAATCGTGGATAAGATATTCGAGCCAAGTTTCATTTGTCAGTGTTGTCTATAGTATGCCAAAATACCGTGGTCCGTTCGTATACGGCAAAGACCCCTTGACAGTTAGAATTCGATGAAGAGTAAGGACGGAGCCTAGTCGTTCGGGTGGGACGAAAATCCCGAGGATCCGTGTAGACGTTGGCGTACACGTAAAAGAACCCTAGACAGTTGGAATTTTGGAATTCAATTGATCTCCAGTTAAATGTGTCTCACAGCACCCTGTATGTCTGTTTTCATTATCTCAGTCGGTGCAGACCACTAGAACAGTAAACCCTATTTCATTCATTCATACATCAGTATTCGGCCATCCAACTCCCCGTATACCAAAGTAACTAAGGTTTTAACGATCCTTGCGTTCTGACGATATAAGCAGGTTTCCCTTTAACGGGTAGACTCAGCGAGGCTGACGCACCAACCAGATGTGCCAGGTGTTGACCAAGAAAGTTGGTCGGGATTATTTAGTCCATGTACTTTTTGTCTGTGGTACAGGATAGGGGTTGGGAGGAGGGGGGACTTAACAAGGGAATAATATGTACGTCTAGTCGTTGAGATGGGACGAAAATCCAGGACGTTAAAGATCTCTTGACTTGTTCGTAGCACCGCTGTCCGTGCAAAATTTCCCTGCATGACATACTGCTTGCCTTATGTCCCTCTTCATAAGCCCGGTTGGTGCAGAAAAAGTAGACGTTTTTTTTAATTGAATTGAAATGGAGTTTAACGTCCTACTGTTCTGCTCCTAACCTGGGCTAATGAAGACGGGTATACGCCATACAGTGTGCTATGAGGGAAATTTTGCCCGGACAGCGGCACTACGGCCTACTCTTATATCGAATTCCAACTGCCAAGGGATCTTTTACGTGCACGCCAATGTGTACACGGGACCTCGGTTTTTCGTCCCATCCGAACGACTAGACAGCTTTCCTTGTCAGGCCCTCCTTCCTGCATCACTGACAAGGGGAAACCACGCCGGAAAATCTGGATGATCTTTCTCGGCCAATGCAGGAATCGAACACCCGACCTCCAGGCTAGCGAGCTAGCGTCTTACCCACTTAGCCACGTGATCCCCAAAATGTCTGTTAAACCCCTTTTCAGTGTCCTGGAACCGTTAATTGATCAGCAGATCCCAATCAACCCGAAAGGTTTACTAGTAAACGTTCCCCAAAACACCCCACCATGAATGTTGCTTCGTGTTTCGGGTCAATATGCCTTTAAACAAAATAAGAAAGATCTGATATAATATTTAAATTCATTGTCTTTATTATCGGCACATACGACACTGTACACTGGTATAAAAAATTACAATCGGTATACAAAGTTATTTCTTATAAAAACATGAACGATGAACAAGCTGGTTGTAACCATGGTAACAATATAACATGAACAATTTAACATTTTAATGAATGAAAATAACGAGACTTGTGGGTTTCGAAACGAGACAATTAGTTATGACGTAATCAGATAATGCCGTCATTTGACGTCTCGTCAAGATGGCGGCAACACGCGCTAAATATGAATGAATATGTACACGGTTATTTTAATTACAGAACGAATAAAAAAAATAATGAATTGTTTATATTTTTTTAATAGATTTTCATTTCAAGTAAGCACTATATCGATAATAAAGAACATTTTTTGATTTTTCTATAAAGTTGAGAAATATCCTCAAGTTATATTTCAAACTCGTTTTTTGACATTTTTTTCAAAGTTTTTTCATTAAGAATAGATAATTGCTGATTAGCAACATATTTTACAAATGGTTTTTTTTCTCTGATTACGTTTTCCGTTAGCCTTAACTAGATCTATTAACTTTACATACAATCACATATCACAATAGACCGATCTAGTTAATATAACGGCATTTTGTCAGTCCCAATCTCACGCGCTATATATAACCTCGTTTCAGATAAACAATCTGTAAAAACAGCGCCACCTAGATGACGTGACGTAAAATCTTTGTATTTTTGTTTGTTTTTCCAGTCATAAGAAACACATGAGTTTTTTTTATTTCAAACCTTTGACTGGTTAAAACTATTTTTATCACAGTATTTTTGTTTTTTGTTTTGGTCTCTAAAGACGCCTATTTCTATTATATCACATCCATAATGGACTTCTTACAGATCCGCGCGCGTCAAATTATCAGTCTGCATTAAATATAACATACATTCTGATTAGTTTACAAAACATTGTATCTGATATATTAAATGGGATCACTTAATTAACGTCTGGTAAAGCAAAGACTACATATACTAGAATTAATATTACATTATTATTAGTTAAATAATATTTGAGAGGGTGGGGTGGGGGTGAATAAATTATATCGATTTAAATATTAATTTTCGAGGGAAGGGGGAAAATAAATTACATGCACTGGGCTAATCTTGAGGTAGATAAATAAATCAAAGGAGCCGAAAAGATTAGGAAATGTTAATTAAACAGAGGTAGAAGTAATTGAAGAGTCTACTTGAGTCTGGATAACTTAGAACAGAGTTGTAGTCTACATCAATCCAGTCTATAAATTACGTCATTGAATAATAAAGCCTTGATTTACCAGACGATACAAATTAGAAAGGAAAATAAAACTGAATATGTTAAACAAATCACAATATTACCATATCTGAATTATCACATGACCACAAAGTCACGTGACCACTGACCGTATATAGCTAGTCACATGGTCACCATTTTAAAAACTGAGGTACTATCACTGTCTCTCCTGAGTTTATGAAAGGTCATCACTCATAGGTCCGTCTAATTGAGGTCATTATGTAATAATGTCTTTCAGTGGTCCATCATACTGAGGCCAATTGCATTGATTAGCCCTTTTAAACTGCTGCACGTTGACGACAGTTTGAATAGTTATTAGATCACAGCGTTGCCTTATATGGTAGTAGTAGTAAAAAATAAACAAGCCAACAACAGAACTGAAGATTAATGAATATATACTAAGGTATGAATCATGAAGTCTGATTAGATGAATATGACGTAACGTGACGTAATGTTTTTTTGGTCCCTGGCAACAAGGGATATATATGACGTAACGTGATGTAATGTTTTTTTGGTCCCTGGCAACAAGGGATATAAATGGCAGTTTTTTTGCTACAATAATATTGGCAGCTTCCTATTGGCAGTCTATTGGCAGTAAATTCTCCGTAGTGACCTCCAGGTCATTCCATGGCACTGGGGGCGCTGTCATTAGAACCGGAACAGCTCCGTCCGTTAGGCAGCCAGGCACCTTAATTTGAACACAATATGGCCATCGGAAGAAGAGGCTTCAGACCATATTTGGTAAAACAGGAAATAGCCTTCTGGATCTGTCTATGACCTTGAGTTGAGGTCAAGGTCAACTAGATGATTTCTTGGTTAATATTTTGTTTTCTCCCTCTGAATGGAGTAGAAAAACTAAGTTCATATTAGATGAATATCACGGACATCAGTTGGGGTTGTTGGCTGCGATTTTAAAGGGTCGGATTTTGTTGGCGTTTCTGGTGCTTCCGGTACTAAATTGGATAAATTTGATGCGACCGTCTGCTCAATTTGTTCTTGACACGATCTTAAACAATCCTGGAAAATATAAAAAAGTTTTTATAAGTTTAACATTTCATATAAATCATTATTTAATTCGGATGTTTAGGAAATTAGTCACCGTGTGTCGTCAGCGCACTGATTCACGTTTTATCTCACCCAGACAGACAGTTCACATGAATTGCTAACCGTGAATCTAAAACAATAGTGTATATATATATTATTGTTAATTAATTGTTATGTCTGCAACTACTTGCTGTGTTTTATCTGTCGGCCATGTTTTATAGGTCGGCCATGTTAATCAGCGAGAGTTGTAGGCATAAAACTAACACGATGGCCGCCGTAATCTTCTGTCAGGTCACGAGGTGATATAAACTGCCTGAGTCCTACTGATACGTTAAGTGGGGGGTCGAGCTTCAGGAATCATTTACTTGGCCACGGGGTTAATTATAAACAAGCTTCACATCTTGATAAATACCTCATGGAATGCTGGAATAAAAGACCCCCCAAGAAATATCCTTGGCCCTTCCACCCTGAAAAAAGTGTCGAGGACCCCCGCCTCCAAGGAAGACCTTTGTCCCTCCCACCCTGGACAAAGTATGGCCACTTTGCTCGAATGATATGCACTTTTTACCAGTTTCAAAACGAACAAAGTCGAGATCGTAAGTACGTGTAGTCATCGTTTAAGAGCTTCAATTAAAATCCCAATTTCTATTAAGGTTTCCCAAATCGTGATCCATTTGGCTTGGGAATTATCTGTTAAATTTATGTCCATTGATATCTCGGTAGGTGTTGGTGTGATCTAGTCTCGTTTGTGATTGTATTTTTAAGTACTGTCTACATCTAAGCCTATAAAACAATCCTCTCACTCGCTAAACTCTCTTAAAAACAGCTTCAACAACTTTCTCACACAATTCACGTGACCCCTCAGGCACAAAGGTCACTCGAGTGACAATGGCTGAAGATAGTGAAAGTATTTCGTTGCTTTGTTTAAGAAAAGCAAGTATGATGTAACGGGTTGCAGACGTGTGGTCCATAGTCTAGAACATACAAGTCCTTTTATATAATCATTCGATCTCAGATCCGGTCATTTTGAGACAAGCACAATTCATTATCAATATTTACAAAATAATTGATCTCGTCTACTTTGGTTCAGGTGATTTTAACACGAGCTCAATTCATTATAATGTTTAACTTACCAATTCGATTCCGGTGATTTTGTGTAATTTTTCTAAGAATTTCATGTTCGAGTGACTGTTTAACGTTTGAGAAAGACCTTGACATGCGGCTCCAACAGATCCGGCTGCGATCATTGATGGCGGATACAACATAAATTTACAATCTGAAAAATACAAAGATTTATATATATTTAATAACTGGTATAAGTCTGTGTCTTCACGCGAAAAATCTTAATGACGTAAGTCAAGGTGAAGGTCGCGTGTCTCGGACATCAAATCTAATTATGTAATTAACAATGGATTCGTGGTTTCCGATCAATCATCACGTGACAAAGATGGCTGTTGGTATGTCGGGTGTGGGTATATTAACGATAACTGATTAATATGGGTTTTAACTAAGCTAATATGAACCTAGATAATGGTAATAACTTAGATAAGTTATGGGATTTTACATAAAATAGCAGATTTAGGCCTAATGACTTAAGGCCTATTATCTAATTACCGTGATAATTACCTAATTATTTCATTGCTATTAATATTATAGTATTATCATAATATCAGCAGATTCGACAGCAAAGGAAAATTTTGTCTCCCGATCGGACGAATTCTCATGGTGCAAATATATTGAAAACGGAACTTTCGTTAGTTTTAACATAGCACTGAAGTAAACTCATCTTTTAAATAAGCAAATATCTGGGAACGCTATGCACTTTTTGTAAAAGGTTTAAAATGACTTTTGGACATAATACATCGCTATAAAAGACAGATCATTTATTATTCATGGGAAACTAGCCTAGTGTTTTATTTACTATCAGTGTGAATTTTCGCACAACAAAAAAAAAAACTTTTTGATGTTTTCCAAATCGACTAACCAAGTGTGATCTCGGGTTGTATTATTTTCTTTTTTTTTTTTTTTTTTTACGTTGATGGTTTATTTTTGGACGATGGTTATAACCTTTATTTGAACTCTAGTTAACGACAACGATCACTAGCAGTATTTAACGATACAAATCATGTCTCGAAGACACACCTACAAAATACACCTGTCTTTCTCAACCATCTTTAAACTCATTGATGAATTTCGTCTAACTAACCTATTTATTGGCCCCCTTTAACACTCAAAACATCTGCCGTCGCGTGCTCACGGCCACCCTCAATACAATGACCTCAATAACGGACAAAATTCAAATTCCAATACAATTCAGATATTAAGACTGCTTTTTAGTTAATAAATATTTCGATTTCATTTTTGGAGAGAAATTAATAGGCCATTTTAATTAATAAAAAATCGTGTGGAATTTTATTTCTTTTAATACAGATTCTCTTTAAATTAAATATGTTACAAGTACATTGAATCAATAAATATTAGCTATCACTCGACAGACCAGTATAAGAATTGCCTGTTGTAACACTATTAACCGGAAACTTAGCCCCAATTCAAGTTCAGCAACCTACTTCTTGCAGACAAAGCAAGGGAATTAACTCGTGTAGGAAAACCGAACTTGACCGATATGGCTAACTCGTAGCCAACCAAACTAAGCTGGAATTGTTTACCTTTTCATCAAGTTGGGCTCACGAGTTCAAGCAGCCAGACGACCTCGTCCTAGGAAATGTTACGACTACATTTGACCACTTCTTAATATATTTATAAAGGGCAACCAGCGGCTGGAGTTTTGAAATAAGCAGACGAATAGCGCCGCCATCTTCTTACTACAAACATTTCGCGACTCGGACCTGTCCTATTAAAGTTAAAGAACGGTGTACAGTCTGGCGAGAGGCGAGTTAACTTTTAGATTTTATTTTCTCTACAACGTTTTTTTTTTTTTTTTATCGGGCAAACAGAAATATTTTATTCCTAAATTGAATAGATGCAAGGCGAATTCTGATTTTAATATTTTGTCAAGAGTCGAGTCCAGAGGCGAAACTGACAAAAAAGATGAAATGCACTTTGTCTCACTTTGCTGCACGGAATGTAGATTCGTCTTTTAATTGTTTAACACTGGCCTTTGTTGTGTTAATAATCTAGATTATTTATGGAGATAATTTCTTCCCGAAACATGTTGAAAATGTCAACTATTCGCCCCAAGCATAATAATTTTTATACGACGATTACGTCCTTAAAACATGTCTGGATGATAACGTCTATTGACTGTCATTGTGTAAAACGGCCACCCATCAGAATGCGATAAAACTTAATTTAAAAAGTTGATATTTCACAATTAACACAAATCTAATGAGAAATGTTAAAACTTCGTTAAACAATATAAAATGATATTAAATTATGCAAGTTACATACCTGTGGCGCACAAAGAAATGAAGGTTTGTGCGTGTCTTTTTAGAGTTTCGCTTTTTTCCGCACTAATGTCTAAGCGACTAAGTATTTGTTCTAGGAAATCGTGGGGTGTGACTGCCGATAAATCCCATTTTAAACACTGCAGCACTAATGATTCCATTTCCTAAAAACAAAATAAATTTTAAAAATTAAAACTGAAAAACGAAACGGAGAATAGAATTCTTCAAATAGAAAAAAAAAATAGTCAAATACTGTGATTTGATCAAATATTGTGATAAATAAACAAAACCGATGTCAAAACACAAAAAAATATTCCCACCGCCACCCCCACTTTTAATATGAATATAAATTTAATAAATCATGAGTGGGCCTAAATATGACGGCTAGTCGATGTTACGGTCGTCTCCGTTTCCACGCTATCTCAGTACAAAATATAAGTTCAAATTTCACCAGATTGCTAGAACCATTATAGAAAACAGATTTATACAAAACTAGTCAGCAACCTGTACGTGCAAGGCTCTAGTTTTTCACTTCTCAATATCAGTTAAAACATATCGTTTTACATCTAGTACGAAATACAGTAGTCGCCATATTACCACACTGACAGCTAACCATATGATTTTCATTGAGATTTTTTCTCGCATATTGACTACATACACGTTATAAACATATATCCTACATCTGGATAAGAGTTCTATATTTGCCAGGAAATACCCCTTTGTGGTCGATACACCAACCAAAGTTAAACTTTACCATTTGTTATAAATGTCGAAATTGCTAAATCGCCAAAAATAAGGGAGTGGGTTCTATTTGAGTAAGAATTGCTGATTTTTCAAAACATAAAAGTCATCGTTTAGAAATTTTAATTATCGCTTCAACGATCTTTGTTTATGTGTCAGACGAACCTGTTTCCCCCCTGTCCGAATAATGGACCGCCCCAAGGCCATGAAGTGCAATGGTCCAGTTATAGCTGACCATGTATTACTTTGTTGTAAGTTACAATGCAGACTGGTACAATTGACAATATAAGCTGGGATTATAAACCTCAATAATACCCCGATAATACATCCCGACCTAGATTATCATATAATACCCAAATAGATTAACGCATTGATTTTCTCATAAAATTCCACAGATAAAAATAAACTCGGGGAGGCACGATTACAAAAAAAACAATAATTTATTATATGATCTATAAAGTTCGGCGGACATTGACAACTCGATTAATAGGTCTTGGCCTATCCATTCATCTCTGTTCAATGACCAGCCCCACAGTCACACAGGGAAAAATGAGAAATATATCGATATATCTTAATAAAAAATAAAAACCTAATGAACTTACCATTAATTCGTGTAATTGGATGGAGTTATCTGTGTACACGACAAGTTTTTCGGCTGTTAGTGGGGTGGTTTCCTTGAGTTTCGAGGCAAGAAACATACAGGCGGCCCCTAACAACTGTAATGACGTTCTGTTCAAGTCTCTAACACATAAAACACGGTCCAAATAATTCACAGCTAGTGGAAACACCTCGTCTTCACATCTTTGTTCTTCACAAACCTTGAGAAATGATATATAAAAAAATTAAACTTGGGGAAAAGAATTATTTTCTCATAGATCTATAACAATAAGGCTAATTTTGTACTCCTGAAAAAATGTTCAGTTGGATTTATATGTAGGCCTAGAGACGGCCTAGACTTAATCTTTATCTTAATCTACAGCAATTGATTATTAAATTAATTTTAGAAACGAGTCTATGATGTTTTGAAAAATAAATGAAACCCAAAAATTCAAGAAATATTCAGAAATAACACAACATAAAGCAAAACTTAATCTATTAAGAAAATATTTCAAGCCTTTAAGTGTAGTCTACATATCGCCGCTTTAAGCTGACTCCAAAAAAAAAGAAAAAAAGTCCTGATAAAATAAGTAGGCCCCCGCATATTTTGAAGTCTGGGTCCCAGCCATAAGCCTAGTTAGAGTAGCCTAAACTGTAGTTCACGTCAATGTCACTGTATACAATTTAGAATACTGATCCACCTAAACCAACTATATAGGCCTACCAAACTTCCAAGATAGGGTGTAGACAAAATATCACCCCCTCCCCTCCCTCCTTTAGCTCTCCCCAATATTTCAAACAAATTTGGCTACCAAAACCTTGTAATAAATTCTCTATCTTAAATTTAGAATAAAATCCACACAGTATTATGCAACAATTTGCATGGCTGCATAATTTTCTTGGATAGTTTTTAAAAATTTCCACAATTTGAAGTCCCTTCATTAATTGGGCTTAATTTAGTAATTTGCGGCGCAAAAACCATGCAAATTGTCTAAAATGCATCCCATTTTCAGTCTTAATACGTTTTAAGCATAAATTTAGCAAACTAGTTTTATAAGAGGCTGATATTTCAGCATGAAGTAACATTTTCCCTCCAAACTTGTCCCATATTTTTAGTCAGCGACTTTTTATCACCAAAATTGATCAAATAAATCAGAATTTGAAGTAATTTTATCATATTTGGTCTTAAACGAATCCGCAATTCATTAGCTTTCCGTATAAATCCGTGTCATCTCTGAATCTCAATAAATAAAAAAGTTATTCGACTTTTAATAAGTCGTGGTGTGGACGAAAAAACACAATTTGACGTACCTCTAACATCCACTGGGCGACCATTTTCCTCATATATGAACGAATGTCTGTTTGTACACAATTAAAATAACATGTCATAGGAACATATTTATCCTCCGTTGCCAATAAATTTTGCAGAACTCGATTGTCTTTCAATAGAACTGGATCTTCGTAAGATTGCTGAATAATTTCAGACTCGCAGCACATAAGCTCCATGATGTTAACGGTATGTAGTGTCTGCTGAAGTGACAACGTTAACTTTGTTCGAAGCGAAGAAAAACTTTCGCTGAACTATCGGCTATATTCCGTTCTCTGGTTGAGTACTTGACTGATTGTGAGGTAGTTTGTCAACTGGTCGGAATTGTTGTGGACTTATAAGTTAATAGATTCACGATTTCCACACCAATACCCGACCGACCGCTTGCTAGTCCTGTTTAACGGAGGTCTTCTCCACTCTCCTCTATAAGACCCTGTTCATACAAAAAGAAGTTCCTAGCCAATGCGCGTGCGCCGTGTGGGCGGAGCCAACGAGAGGCCAGCTGTGAGAGTGATTTCCAATCAATAGCGTTTACACAGTATGCTATTGTTGTTAATATCAGGCCTAACTAGCAAGTTGGTACTCACAACTAGCTGGCAACACACTTTATTTTATAATAAATTCCTTTATTTTAAAAATAATCAGCTTTCTTCCAGGCTCCAAAAATATATGCATGAGGCAGCTTGAGCGACGTATAGATATTTTTCACCAGTTCAGCTGCTCCATAAGTTATTGTCCCCGTGCATTCAGCATTCCGTTATAGAGATGCATTCAGGAGATCTTTTAGGACGGAAAACTTTTATCAGTTAAAATAGGCCTTAAGGTCTCTCTGTGCATTTAGGTTTATCAACATGCAATAGTTGAAGCCTCGAATGTCCCAGTGTACTGTCGTCATGTCATGTAGGTCCTATATTTATTGTGTCGTGTATATGCGATTACATACCATGGTTTAGTATGGGAGCTGACGGAGGAGCGAAACGAACCCCCCTTGTCAGTTTACCCGTGCATTTTCATTGCATTTTGTTTACATTCGCCCACAAAGTTGATCTACTAATAAACTATACAATTTTAATTGAATTTGGAATAATTGATAATTATTTTTTTTTACATAAAAGTAGCTATGCAAATTGCAATGTAGTCTGGCGTTGCTTAGTGTTGGTTCTATTAATAGCTATGATTAGTTTAGTCCTGACACAGCCGTACATTCAACCAATGAAAGTAGGCCGGTGTCTTATGAATGGAAAGGTTTCGTTAGCACATTCACCGTGTTCACAGCTCCCCACACGAGAGAGAGTAACTGTCAAAAAATAAGCCCCGCCCCGTTCTCTCTGGGCTGACTGCATGAGAATAACCCGTCAGTTGGTAAGCTAACAACTCAGGCAAATGTCGCTTCTCACTCCAGTCCTTTCACCTCTACCCCGAGTGCTTCATGACGTATGTTTAATCTGTGACTGATTAGCATCCAAGCTCGAATTTTAATCAAAGCAAACTGCATCTAACATTTTTAAACAATAAACACAATTTATATCGGGCTTAATTAAATCCTGAAAGACAAAAATATTTGATTAGTACAGAGATATAAATTAGCATAGCTCTTGACAAGACTTGGAATTTATAGAGTTATGCAGTTAGCCATTTTCAGCATGATAATGTGCAGGATTGATCATGTTAAAGAAATTGGGGGGGGGGGGTCGGGTTGGTGGGGACGGGGAGAGGGGCGTTCACACCCATTAAATGATAATATTGTATCATGGGTTTATTTGTTACGCTGTGATATGTCGCCCAGATATCGCTGCTTGTTGTTTCTTTACGCATGTCCAATAACCTTGTGGGTTTCCTCCGGGTCCCCCGGTTTCCTCCCACTGCTAAAGACCCCTACGCACTAGCGAATTATTGAAATATAATTGAACCATATGTTAGTCCCGAAATCATCTAGTTTGTGACGAATGGACGTTTACACCCTCTCTCTCTCTCTCTCTCTCTCTCTCTCTCAAAAAGACCGGATCTGATATCGAATGACTACATAAAGTGTAAATATACGAGTATTCCTTGTTTACTAACCAATTTCGAATCCTCGTTTGTAGGAGTAGGGTCGCCTGTCAAGCCACGTGGGTTTTCTCCGGGTCCTTAAAATAAAATTAAACTGTGTGTTATCCCGAAATACCCTGGTTTGTGTCGAATGGACGTTAAACCCCATCTCTCTCTCCCCCACCTCTCTCTCCCCCTCTCTCTCTCACTTCCTCTCGTTTACTAACCAATTGTCCATTATATTCATATATAAAATAGGTTTTGCGCCTTCAAACGAAAACCAGGTTGATTTTAACGGTTCTAAAGTTGAGACTGTTTATTTCATTTATTCGATGTCGTAGTAATCTAGGAATCGAAAGTTGACATAGCGCACTGAAAGAATTCGAACTCGTATCGTGAACAATCAACATTTTCTTAACCGGACAACTATGATTATGTTATAATAAATTATTGCCCTCTACCCTGCCAGATACCAACGGATTTTACTACTTCAAATTTGATATAAATATAACCGCTACCGATTTTTATGGAAAGAGAATTTCTCCGAAAATCATGCCCAGGGCTCACAACAATCGCTGTCAACTGATCTGTGCTTTTTGAGGGGGTTAGTGCTAAATGATAAAGTCAGCTCATTTTTTCGTCATAGGTCACGAGATGTAAACAGGGCTAGCAATAATCCCAACCCTAACCTTGGACCAAGCCCCAATGCTTACCCTAACCCACACTCGCCAACAGTCACGTGCCCTAAATTTATTTATATCTAGGCGACCTTGACAAAAATTGAGCTGGCCTTAACAAATAGAGTTAGCCCCTTTAGGGGTCACTTCAGTTAAAAGAGATGTTCTGTGGAGCCCTATAACACATCACCATAAAAGTGCCCCGAACACTTAAGCGTATCTGCATATTTTTTAAAATGATTTGTATATTTTATATAGTTATTGTTTGCATATTGCATAATCTGTTAAAACTGCTGACGTTATGCAGGCCTATAAAAATAAATTCGAGACCATCCCTGGTAACCTTTAACCATTGATATAGCCAACGCCACGTGCCCAAGTGAGTCTGTTTTACGTCATAATGACAGGACCTTGTTTTTCTATATTGTATGTTCCCCAAGATAATGTTTTTTGGGTTTGTTTTTTTAAATCAAATTAAAATTCATTGTTTATTAATCATTTCAAAATAGATATCCATGCACAATTTCAAAAATATATTTTGTGGGTTTTTTTCTTCTTAATGTTAAAGGGACATATATACAATATTTTATTTTTATTTTTTTACAGAAGTTCGTTGGTTTTATTGCTCACGAAATAGAAATGAAATGAAATGATGTTTAACGTCCAACGGTTCTGCTCCGACTGGGCTAATGAAGACGGGTATATATAGTGTGCTATGAGGGAAATTTTGCCGGGGCAGCGGCGCTACGGCCTACTCTGATATCGAATTCCAACGGCCAAGGGATCTTTTACGTGCATGCTAATGTGTACACCTGATCAATGCACACGAAGTAAATATTATATTTGTAGACTGTCTCTAATTCACTAAGGCAATGGAAGCGATTAGGTCCCGTAATCACCAACCGGTCACGCGGACGTTAAACCCTGCTGACTGACTCACTGTCTAAATGTGAGTTAATTGATGTACCGTTAAACAAAGTCGAAAACGTGTCATCTCTTCCATATCTCTGATTTCAAATTAGATGGCATGTATTCGTTCCGTATATATTCGGTTATCATATTCCCTTGTACGCGTGCACGTAAAAGAACCCCTGCCAGTTGGAATTCGAAATAAGAGTAGATCATAGCGTAGTTGTCCGGGCACAATTTCCCTCATAGCACACTGTATGGCGTATGCTCGTCTTCGTTAGCCCAGTTCGGAGCAGAACAGTAGGACGTTAAACCCCATATCATTTCTCTGTAATAGTTAAGCTTGACCATACAATTTTTTTTTAAAAATCAGACCATACAGATATTGGTAGATTTCTCTGGGCACATCACAAGGACTTCTCATATTTCGTGACAACACGTTACTCAATGTTTAAAGGGACAGGTTTTCTCAGAGCAGATAATGGCGCTTTAAAATGGATTTCCGCCCTTGACATGAGAATTATGTGGACACGAACTCTAAATGTGAATATATCAAAATAGGCCTAGTTTCGATTTCCCCGTATATGGTGCAAAGATCACGTAAACGTGTGTTTACTTTCTTTGTTCGACTTACTGAATAAAAACATTTTGTATTTTATATGGAGAACATCCATTAGACTGTTATATTCCTGGACGGAGTACAGGGTAAGGAAAGGCGTCTAGCCGTTCGGATGGTACGAAAAAAAACAAGGTTCCGTATACACATGGGCGTACACGTAACAGAACCAATAACAGTTGGAATTCAATTGCTGTCCTGGCACAATTTCCATCATATAGCACGTGTGGTGGATGCTAGCCTTCATTACCCGGACTTGAGCAGAGGACGTTACAACCCATTTCATTTCATTCATTATATTCCAACTGCTAGGTTATTGTTTATAGTAGGCCTATACACAAATTATTATAAGATTGTTTGACCCTAGATCGTAAACTATATAGGCCTAACTATGTTGTCATCTTTAAATTAAATTGTATTGTTTTTTAAATTCAGAAGCAAAATTGTTCCCTGATTTATAACAAACAATATTACCCATTATGTTTAAAATCTTTTGAAATGAAGAACTGTAAAGTATGTCTATATATAACTATCTTGCTCCCTTGTTACTTGCTTGATAACGTTGAGCCCAACCTCGTGGGTTTTCTCCGGATCCTCCAGTCCCTCCCCCCCCCCCCACTGCTAAAGACCCCTATGCACATGCGCATTATTGAAATAAAATTGAACAATATGTTAGTCAAGAAATTACCTATTTTGTGTCGAGTGGACGTTAAACCCCAATTTTCTCTCTTCCTCTCTCCCCCTTTGTTATTGTGCTCGTCCAAATAATTCAGTAATTGTTCTTCCATAAGTATGTGTTATAGTTTATTAATCTATCCGGTTACTAAATGCTTCTAAAACATCCATTGTGTTAAGTGTGTTTATTTCTGTATTATTGATATATTTAAATCCTGACGATAAACCGACGATTGCCACGGGGCGAATCTTTTGAAGGTGGATAACCCGCGTGGGCTTAGCGAGATTGATGCAGTTGTGTCCCCATCCCAATTTGTTTCACTTAGCAACAAGAGGGAATAACTCTGCATGCACCCCTCCTGTCACACCTGTGTGTGCATCGCGATGCGGAATATTGTTTTAATTGCGTGATCGATACCCTATTCAATAATTTTTGGATCTGATTATTATAAGTACAACAGATTGAATTAACCCTTTTTTTAAAAATTTAAAAAAACAAAAGAAATGGTAGATTTTCCTCATTCGAGTCGGAAGAATGAAATTAATTCATTTTCAAGATCCAAAGACAGAAACGCATATTTACGGCTTATGTGATAAACTGGTAATAAGAAGGAAAGGGGATGGGGGGGGGGTATTATTTTGTTTTTTTATGATGAGGCGGCGATGATGAGTTAAACGATTATGAACCTCTCCATTGTCGATAACTGAAACTAATGTATATTTATAATAGAAACGCATATTTACTGCTTATATGATAAACTGGTCATAAGAAGGAAAGGGGATGGGGGGGGGGGATATGAGGGTATTATTTTGTTTTTTATGATGAGGCTGCGATGATGAGTTAAACGATTATGAATCTCTCTATTGTCGATGACTGAAACTAATGTATACATGTATATTGATTATTGATTATTGATTATATATGATAAATAATAAATAAGAAGAAAGAGTAAACAATGTTTTAGGAGTGAGTCAAGTAGGGCGTGGTTCTTATAGTCATAGTTTAATACCATAACTAAACAGTTTTATAGTCACTGTTAGTAATAGTACCATAGTTTGACTAACTTAGACCCGTCACACTGACCCACCCCACCCCATCCCATATAATCATTTCAGATTTAAATATGCTTTAATCACAATCTGACATCAACTAAGAAGATTATCATCCAGAGAGAAAGGGCGGATTAACGTTCACTAACTTAAACTATTGGTCATATGATATGCATGTTTTTCAATAATTGGCTGGCATCCAGTGATTTTTAGCAACGGGAGGAAATCCGAAGAAATCCACGAGGCTAGACTACCCTACTCCACGAATCGGTGCTTGAAAATATGAAAAGATACTCGTGGGGTGTTAAATTACTAACAAAAACACACCGGGACTTCCACCCCTCCCCCTACCAAGCACACCAAGACTCCCCCCCACCCCCACACACACAAAGACTTCAACTCCGCCCCCTAAAAATCACACCAAGACTCCACACCCCCACCCCCACCCCCCAAAGACTTCAACCCCTCCCCCGAATAAACACACCAAGATATTCGCCTGTCCAACCTCGTGGGTTTTCTCCAGGTCCTCCGGTTTAGCCCCACTGCTAAAGACCGCTACATGCATGCGAATTCTTGAAATGAAATTGAACCACGTGTTAGTCCTGAAATGACCTAGTTTGTGTCGAGCGGACGTTAAACTCTCCCTCTCTCACTCTCTCTTCAACCTCTCTCTCTCTCTCTCTCTCACTCTCTCTCTCTCTCTTCCCCCCCCCCCCCAAAAAAAAGAAAAACACACCAATTTCCAATTTCCCTCGTAGCACAATGTATGGCGTATGCCCGTCTTCATTAGCCCAGTATGAGAGCTGAACAGTAGGAAGTTAAACCCCATTTCATTTCATTTCAGAAATAATAATTTTAAACTGAAATTATAGCACAACCCACACCACCATTCACATATAGCTAATTACCCTGCTATAGTAGTTTTTACAGATAATTGCCCTACTAGAAGTTTAAAATGAAATTATGCAATAACTCTTCCACATATCTTAAGAGACAAGTTTCTCTTAGTACAACCTTTTAAACACTTGTAGTTATTGATTGAAATAATAAAAAAAAAATGAATTCAATTTTCTGGTAAAAAAAACCCAAATGCACCGAGATACACGAGGTTAGTGAAGTACAGATGTCGAATAATAAATATGTTGATGACACACTGGTCTGTTTACTAGGTTCAAATCCCGACATGGGATATTGTAATACAGCTATAGGGACACTATGGGGTTCTATACTAGGTTGGAACCCACTATAACCAACCCACAATAAACAGAACAATATAACCAAAACTTCCATCCCTTCCCAAAAATATCTTAAAACAGAGAGAGAGAGAGAGAGAGAGAGGGGGGGGGAGATGGGGTTTAACGTCCACTCGACACAAACTAGGTCATTTCGGGACTAACACAAATTTATTTCTATAATTCGCTTGCGCGTAGGGATCTTTAGCAGTGGGAGGAAACCGGAAGACCGGAGAAAACCCACGAGATTGGACAGGCGACCCTACTCCTTGTCACATACAACCGGGGATTCGAAATCACGCCAGTTGACTCAATGACAGACCTTATGATACAGCACGCACGTGCTAACCATTCGGCCATCCAACCCCCCTTTCTTAAAACAAAAAATATCGCTCTTAGTTAAAACTTTGATGGGTGAAGAGGGAGTGGGGTATTTGGACGTTGAATGGAACACTTACTAAATGCTTGACTATGATTATGACGTTATTCAAGCATGATGTGACGTCATCGTATTTTCAAGGACATTCATCAACTTCTTTCATTTCGAGTGCCATTATAAACAAGAATTTTTTAAATTTGGGGACCCCGAAATTAAATGTACTAAATGTTTTCTTAGCGTAATCGATTTCAGTTTTTAATTTGGTAACACCAGAAATTAAATATATTAAATGTTTTCGTAGCGTAGTTGATTTAAGTTTTTCCCAAAGATCTTAGCATATTTATTCAAAACTAACCGATCACTTACACGTCTAATCAAAAACTTGATTTCACTAACAGTGAATGAATAAATATCAATATTATTTTTTTTTTTTTTCGGGTATCAAGGTGGCACTCCCCATTAATGGGTTGTATAGTTTCGAATCGCCTAGTTCAATGTTAATATTATGCAGTGGATTGTATGGTATATGTGAATATTGCCGGGGTATATTTTGCTATGGTATATTGCTGGGGTATATTGCCGGGGTATATTAAGGTACATACCAAGGTATAGATAATGTAAGTCAATAATACCTATATACTTATTATAATGACTTAACAATCAAATATATACGTGATAAATCCACCAAACACACATATCTACGTTGTGCGTAAAAACGTAAATAAAATATGCAAATAACCTCTTCTCGATTCTCTCTGATTGGTTAATATTTATAGCTATTATTAGCATGCAGATAGCGCGCGAGATATTACCCGCCATTGGTTCTGGAGTTTGGTGACGCGCGCAAATTGAACATGTTGGAACATGTCGGTGTTGATCGACTCTGTAGTATTATGTCAACGTATAAAAGAACTCACACTGTTTAAGGTGAAATACATCGATACTTGGTAAACAGAATTGGCACACTGAATATAAACTATATAGGCTTGATGATTATTGGGGAATATTTATAGCCATCATACCTGGTAGCCTCGTACTCAAGTATGGTATATGTGGCTATATACCACAGTCATTTCAATAATTACTATGAGATATTTGTCATAATGACCTCATTCTTATGGAACTATTGTGCCGTTCCTTAGATCATTAATATCGATCTCTCAGGTTTATGTTTTCTTGACCGAATAATGAAAAGTACATTTAGCTGGAATTAAAGTCCATTAATAATAAATGAAATGAAATCAAATGTGATTTAACGCCCTACTCCGACTGGGCTAATGAAGACGGGCATACGCCATACAGTGCGCTATGAGGAAAATTTTTCCCGGACAGCGGCCTTATGGCCTACTCTTATATCGAATCCCAACTGTCCATTGATCTTTTAAGTGCACGTCAATGTATATACGGGCCCTCGGTTTTTCGTCCCATCCGAACGACTAGACAGCAGTTCTTGTCAGGCCCTCCGAACTTCACCCCTGACATGGGGAAACCACGTCGGATAATCCCAATGAACTTTCTCTGTCATTCATAATAAAGTATACCGAAAAGGGATGAGTTTTTAATGGTCAATTTGAGTCTAACACGTTAATTACACGAGGAACAGGATCCCGTGGACGCAAAAAAACCTATCGGGGCACAAAATCTGTAAACCCATGACATAAAACGCGAAATGAAATGAAATGGGGTTTAAAGTCATACATGTACTTTTATGCATCCATGGGGACACAGGACGCTCCATTGCGTCCCTTACGATTAGCCACTGGTTAATCTTAATTGTGTTATCTGTAACCGAATTCATTCTGACTTGTCTCCGGTTAGATCTTTTTGATGAGGCCAACTTCAAGTTTGGTCAAAGGTCACCAGATGCGAACAGGGCTAGCACTAATCCCAACCCTAAACATGGACCAAACCCCAATGTTTACCCTAACCTTAACCTACAATTTCACCAACAATCACGTGCCCTAACCTTATTAACATCTCAGGGATCTTATTTACATCTAGGCGACCTTGACGAAAATTGAGCTGGCCTTAACAAATAGATTAAGCTCTTTTTTTTCCAGATTCTCTGGTTTCCTTCTAATATGAATTTGATTTAAACTACTGGATCCCTAATATTATTTCTAAAAAGTAATAGACTTCGACTGCAGTAATCCAGGTTGGTGTCGTACAGGAGGTAGGCATGCTTAATCTCTCCAGGGCGCTTGATATCACTTAATGCTAGCTTCCCACTATCACGATTCGTACAACGATTGAAATCGTGGCTTAAATCGTGGAGTTATCGTGGTGATCCTATCAGGTCTTGTCATATATTGAGGTCAGTCGTAGCAATCGTGTTGGTCGCATCGAAACGTATCCGAACGTATCTATACACGTACGACTGGACTCAATAGGGGCAATCCTATACAATCTGATTAAAATACAGATCTATATTTCGTTTCGTTTTTTATAATTTCGATGGCCTACACTACATGAAGATCTGACAAGTTATAGTGGGAGTTCACGTCAGGGATCAAACGAGCGGCTTTTGACCCTATGACGTCAGACATTGATTAATCAATCAGCCCTGACGTTTCTAGTGGTTTACCAACAGTTCCGCACATAAAAAAGCAAAGGACTCGCCGTAACAGACCGTTTTATTGGCTCATCCCTCACATCATCCAGCACACGTCAGTGATAACAACTCTTCTAGATCCCAGTGTAGTAAAGACAAGTAAAACGAAATTTGAACTATAAAAACGAAACGAAATAGGATCTGTGTTTTAATCAGATTGATATGAATATTTCCTCGTCGTGCTTTGAGAATTCTTTTAGTAGTATTGTTTATTACATTGCTGGCTGGGGGTTGAATGTATTAAAGAAATATTGAATGATAGATAATTTAAGCTGTTTTTTGGGGGTTTTTTTTGTAATCCACGTCGCGGAGACAGAATAGTAACGCTAGGCTACGATGGTTAGTGAACACCGTATTAATCTCTCTGCCGACAGCCAAAAATGTTCCAGCTTTCAGTTTTAAAAACAAAACGTTATTTCTACCGGAAGTGTACCGAATCACCTAGACGGTGTATCAAAGTTTCACGTGACCTTACTTATCAGAAATATGGTGATAAATAATCCCGCCCTTTTTACACCTAGCTTTTCTAGCTATATAAACAACTGGGTAATTGTCTACAAGTTCGTGTAATTTGTTTATATTTTTCAACTTGTTACATTCCTTACCATAATAAATACATATACCCTGACCTCTGACCTGTAACGTGTTAGGTATAATAAAATAAGCACGAAGAACAATGTATATAAGTATATTTATAAACACCATATAGGTATTATGGATTCTTTTCATATGTTCTGACAGACAGACAAGGTATGGACAGATAGAAGTTCTGACAATGTATGGGGCGATAGAGAGAAACGGGGTTTAACATCCACTTGACTCAAACGAGGTCATTTCGGGACTAACGTATAGTTCAATTTTATTTCAATCAATAATTTGCTTGCGCGTAGGGGGACTTTAGCAGTGGAGGAAACCGGACCACATTCCCAACGCCAAATCCCTATCAGACCACAATCACAATGTCTAATCCCTATCAGACCCCACTCGCAACGTCAAACCCCTATCAGACCCCATTCACAACGTCAAACCCCCATTAGACGCCATTCACAACGTCTAACCCCTATTAGAACCCATATACAACGTCAAACCCCTATTAGACCCCATTCACAACGTCAAACCCCTATTAGACCCTCATTCACAACGTCACACACCTATAAAACCCCATTCCCAACGCCCCCCTCCCCGGGCCGCCCCCTATCATGTGGCTTACCACAGATCCGATGAAACAGTGTACCGAATAACCCAGGAAAATACTACCTTACTTCATCTAGTGTTTATAAAACTTGATTCATGCCTACATCATACAATGACTGATCTGTTAGTTACCCAACCCCCCGGGGTTCTTTACACATACCCCACACCCATGTAGATTCACCCTCTCTACACTGAATGTGATGAGGTGGTTATTAAAATGATTCAACTGTCAACATAATATGACAGTGTCACTACTCATAAACAGAATGACTATTATATCATATCACGAGCACCTGTCACACCATGATGCTATTATTACCTGGTCAATAACTTCTATATACGACAGTGGAGGGGGGTGTCGATGGCCGAATGGTTAGCACGTAAGCGGTGTATCATACGGCCTGTCATTAAGTCAACTGGCGTGGTTTCGAATCCGCGGATGTATGTGACAAGGAGCAGGGTCGCCTATCCAACCTCGTGGGTTTTCTCCAGGTCCTCCGGTTTCCTCCCACTGCTAAAGACCCCTACGCGCAAGCGAATTATTGAAATAAAATTAAACCATATGTTAGTCCCGAAAGACCTAGTTTGTGTCGAGTGGACGTTAAACCCCATTTCTCTCTCTATATATATATACGACAGACACGTGCCACACCTTGATGCCATACACCAGTCAATAACTCCTATATATAGTGAGTAATAGTGATTCACAGAATAAACCTGTATACAGTAGGCTTTCACATCTGACTAGCGTGGAATCGGTTAAAACAAATCGATTGTGTACGTTCGTTCCACGGTCATGCCGATCTGACACATTTTTCACTCCCATCTCTCTGTTTAACCAAAGCCAATCAATTTCATCATTTTGGTTTTCTTCGTAATGAACTTATTGGTTGTCAAATAGTTTCTTAGTGCTTTCCCTGTTTCATGTATTGATGGAAAAATGTATTTCTCTTTTAATCTTTCCCACCCCCTCTCTCCTCTATACCCCACTTTTTTCTCCCTCTATTTTTTCAGCGGGGACGGATGACCGAATGGTTAACGCGTTCGCGTTGTATCATAAAGGCTGTCATTGAGTCAAGTGGCGTGGTTTCGATTGCCTCGGTTGTACGTGACAAGGAGTGGGGTCGCCTGTTCAACCTCGTCGGATTTCTCCAGGTCTTCCGGTTTCCTCCCACTGCTAAAGACCACTACGCGCAAGCGAATTATTGAAATAAAATTGAACCATATGTTAGTCCCGAAATGACATAGTTTGCGTCGAGTGGATGTTAAACCCCCCCTCTCTCTCTCTCTCTCTCTCTCTCCTATTAAGTCGTCCCCTCTTGTCATCTGACATGACGTAGAGTATATAAAATGATTAAATCAAGGTAATGCTAGTAAGAACCGTTTGACTCCAGGTAAGAAACCGTATGACTCATGATGTCAGGTAAGAAACTGTATGACGCATGACGTGAAGGAAGTAAAACCAATCAACCTAATAAACCACTTCTACTTGTCTACTAATCAATATTAATCAATGACGTCATATAATCCTGTCTCTCTCGTTCTGTCAGTTAACCGAGAAGTACTGATGATGAAATAGACGACAAGGACGATCTATGATCTGTACAAAACTAAAAGCTTACTGAAACTGTTTTAACATACTTGTCACGAATGTGAAATGAAATGAAATGGGGTTTAACGTCCTACTGTTCTGCTCCCACCGGGCTAATGAAGACGGGCATACGCCATGCAGTGTGCTATGAAGGAAATTTTGCCCGGGAAGCGGCACTATGGCTTACTCTTATATCGAATTCCAACTGATAGGGGATCTTTTACGTTCACGTCAATGTATAAACAGGTCCAAATGACTAGACAGCTGTCCTTGTCAGACCAATTTAGTATTCCGCAGTTTATGGCAAATGACATCGAATACCGATTATTGAACACTGTTGACAGAAAAATCGAGGATGTGAATCCTGTAATGGCTGGTGTAATGTGCGAGCCAAAGTAATCCATTTATTGGACTCACCTAGTTAAAGATGAAATGAAACATATGGTGCTAGTTAAAGATGCATTATCTAACATTTAAATAAAGAGCTGACAGTTCTCGCAATCATAGATTAAAAATATATAATGAAAAGAGAATAGGTAGAAAGTTTCAGTGTAGCGACGTTAGGGCTGTTTGAATAGCGGAATCTTGATTGTCATCTCTATCGTTTGTTACGATAGTAAACACATTCTCGGTTATCCAGTTTTAATTAAATCATTATCAGAAAATCATTTTTAAATCCGTTGAAAATCAAGAGCACCCGATGACCCAGAGAGTTGGTTATGGTCTGTGAATAAATGTTTAATTAATAATTCATATAACATTTGAAGCCCAAAGAACGATCTGCACTTGACAAATGAATCTTTAACGCTTGTGGTATTTTCTGAAAGTCGATAATCCCACTTCCAGGCAGCAATGGTTTCACCTCCTCCTCTTCGAATTCCAACTACTAAGAGATCTTTTACTTGCACGCGAACTAATATTGCTTGACTGGGGTTTTTTTATCTTCCGAATAACTATATTCTCTGTTAACCGAATAGGCATCAACCCTGACAGGTAAATCTCCGGACATCCTGGTTGTGACTAATTGTCGATAATTTCACTTCCAGACAGCGGTCGTTTAACCTACTCTTCTCCGTATTCCAACTACTAAGGGGTCATTTACGTGCACGTGTTTTTTTTTATCTTCCGAATAGCTACACTCCCTGTTAACCGAGTGAGCACAACCCTGACTGGTAAATCTTGGGACATCCTGGTTGTGACTATCCAATAGGAAGTGTTGTTTAGAGAAATAACATTATCACTAACTAACCAGTAAAATATCACAATATTGAACTAATCGTCTCGTTCTATTTCAGGAATAATTTTTATTTCAAGATTCACAAGATACAAAGCTTTTATTATTAAATAAAACCTATGAAAGTCAACGACAGCCTACAGTTCCGTTTCTGGTTTCAAATATCGATCAATGACTACAGAGCAAGACTAAGTACAATACAAATAGCAGTCTTCATGAACTTCATGTGTTCTTGAACGAGAAGTCGTACGAAGGCACCTAGCTTGCTAAACGGAAGAAGACCAAGGCACTTGACTCGGTAAAATATGGAGCAAAAATAAATCTGTATTGACGACCCAGGCAACAGGTTATGATGTCAATTTGGTTATGACGTGGGAGGGGGCGGGGCGGTTTCTTTTCTGTTTTAGAAAATCGAATATTAAAATGGAATTTCGGATATGTGATAGAACCATCGGGAAATTGGGACAGATTGCATTCGAAAATTGTTACTTTAACATATGAATTCTATAGAGAATTGTTGTTGAGAACTATCAGCTGATATTGATTAAATGCTGGATATCCTTATACCGGAAGTTGTATTTCTATTGTTGTAGAGTATCTATTGTGTAATAAAACGATGAATTAATCATATGTTTGTTATATTTACTGGTGATTCTCCCTACTTTACATTGATTCTTTATATAAAACCTGATATACTCGACGTCATATCGGGTGGGGGGGTAGCGCGCTGTATCATAAGGTCTGTCAACTGGCGTGGTTTTGATTCCCCGGTTGTACGTGATAAGGATTAGGGTCGCCCGTCCAACCTCGTGGGTTTTCTCCGGTTTCCTCCCACTGCAAAAGATCCCTATGCACAAGCGAATTATTGAAATATGTTAGTCCCGAAATGACCTAGTTTGTGTTGAGTGGACGTTAAACCCCATTTCTCTCTCTCTATGACGTCATATGAACATGGTATTTTAACGTCATATCAACGTACTTTATATCAACCTGGTATATATGACGTCATACAAACCTGGTATATCTGACATTATATAAAGCTCTTATATCTGGCGTCATCAAATATAACCAAACCAGGTAATCTAACTTCATCAAACTTTGTCGTGTAAAATTTTAGATTCCTGCGAATGTCCTTGTAGATTTCTATCAATGTCCTTGTAGATTTCTATCAATGTCCTTGTAAATTCCTATAAATGTCCTTGTAGTCCTTGTAGATTCCTATCAATGTCCAGGTAATACTTAAATAACTCTTCTTGTTTGTTATCGCTACTAAAACTAGATGGGGTTATCAATATGTCGGCCAGGTTGTTATAAAAAAACCCGACAACTTAATATAAATGGCATGATATTGTTTGTGTTTGGTGCAATAATCGTCGTCTTTATTGTTGATTCAATGGTGGTGGGGGGGGGGGGGTGATTGCATAGAGTCGCCTACTTTACTTAATGGGTTTCTATGGGTTATTCAGTCGCCCGAGTGCGCGCAAACACATTGTTGAAATAGTGATTTCACGTGTGTTAATCCCGAAATGACCTGCGTAGCTTTAGGTGGACGTTAATCTCTCTCTCTCTCTCCCTCTCTCTCTCTCCACTCTGGTCACCCCAACTGTCCTCCGGTTTCTTCCCGCTGCTAAAGACCCCCACACGCAATTGAATTATTGAAATAAAACTGAACCATACGTTAGTCTCTCTCTCTCTCTCTCTCTCTCCCTCTCTCTCTCTCTCTCAACTGTCATGTTGTATTATTTATTTGTTTATTATTGAATTACAGACCAGTTCTCGTTAAATGTCCTCGCATTCCATCCGGACTATATTAATATCGCATCTTACATGTACCTAATGGTCTTTGTTCAGCTTCGAGGCTTGTATCACACCTTGACGATTTCATTTTCTCAGGTAAACTGTCAATCATCTTAGTTTGATTGACAGGTTTTATTTTATTGTTTGTTTACATTCTTACATTCTTTGCATGCTTGCACTTTTACGACCTCTTCTTATGGCCCTTACTGGAACCCTTTTACATACCTTTTCATATGACCCTAACTCTAGTCCTAACTGTTTAACAACCGCTTCATATGGCCCTAATTCTAGTCCTAACGGTTTAACAACCTCTTCACATGGTCCTAACTCTAGCCTTAACGGTTTAACAACCTCTTCATATGGTCCTAACTCTAGCCCTAACGGTTTAACAACCTCTTCATATGGTCCTAACTCTAGCCCTAACGGTTTAACAACCTCTTCATATGGTCCTAACTCTAGCCCTAACGGTTTAACAACCTCTTCATATGGTCCTAACTCCTCTTTTATGTAAACCATTTTACATACCTTTTCATATGGCCCTAACTCTAGTCCTAACGGTTTAACAACCTCTTCATATGGTCCTAACTCTAGTCCTAACGGTTTAGCAACCTCTTCATATGGCCCTAACTCTAGTCCTAACGGTTTAGCAACCTCTTCATATGGCCCTAACTCTTTCAGATAGTTCTAACTCTAATCCGAACCCTTACATAACTAGTGTGATCATCCATGGTGAATTATTTATCTGGAGTAGCAAATAAAAACTTATAAGGTAATGGTACTACATTTCAATCCCTCGAATTTCCGGAATTATTAATAATATCACGATGGATCACCATGAGTAACGAAGATTGGCGGGGGTAACGAAGATCGCCGAGGGTAACGAAGATTGCCGAAGACCCCCGAAATGTTTTTCAACTGAGTTTTGAAGAATTGAAAGTTACCAATTACAATACCATTAAGACCGGGTATGATGTTTACTTCCCATCAAAGCCATATCACGGATGAAGCATTAAACCTACAACTCCATTGTTTTAATTATGCGACTGATATATAATAATAGTACCCGATTCACACCCTACCAGGCACACGACATCCATCACTAGTTTGAAACTGTTGAAATACAACGGTACTCCGCGACAGATTCTCTACCTAGTACACGACACCCGTCAATCGTCGAAGCGATATTTTAGAACATGAGTTAAGAAGCCAAAGCAGTATGCCATATAATAAAGTAAATAATGACATGGACTTGGAATTCAGAACCTGAAAGTACATAAAAGTTAATCACAGTATTACAAGTATTAGAACAGTTTATGAGAAATCGGACAAAGTTTGGGGAATATGACACCTTACAATTTATCCGTCTAGTTTTAGCGATGCTTTGGACTTGGAATTCAGAAACTGAAAGTACATGTCAATTGTAGGTATTCTAATAAGTAAAAGTTAATAATGACTTGGAATTCAGAAGCTGAAAGTACATGTCAATTGTAAGTATGTTGATAACTAACAGTAAATAATTTGATGACCTGTGATTGACACCTGTCAATAAGAAATAAATCAAAGGTTTAACATGGACACCTTGTTTATCAACAAATAAATAATCTACTTGTAATTAATAAACAGGTAAATAATCTAATTATATCATCAAATCTTCAGGTGATAAATCCCCACACTATATTTAATTACCTTATTTTCTACCAAATCTGACACTGAAATTGGCTTCTTCCCCCAGGAAACCAGATCGTGAAATGAACGTGTATTTTAACATGAACATTGGCTGTATGTTTAACACATGGTGTTGGCACTAATTATAGGGAAATCCCCTCTAATTTTAGGTTCTGTGTTTTAGCAAGGTGTTTAAACCTACTAGATCAGGTTATAGGTAGAGCCATCTGTTGTCAATGGCTTTTTTTAAAGAAGTTATAATCCTGGGCCCTGTTTCTCGAAAACTTAACTAAAGATAAAATCCAAATTTTAGTAGATACTTCTATTTTGATTGGCTAAGCACTAAAATCAGTCTAATATTATCCAATCAAATTACTAAAATTTGGATTTTATCTTAGTTAAAATTTCGTGAAACAGGCCCCAGAAATGTTAATAGTAACAATAGCATCCCTTATTTTACGTTCCTATAAAAATTATTAAGGAATAAAGTCTACTACGAAAGTGTAGTGGTCCCTGTGATGTGGCTCAGTTGAGGGGTGCAAGTTCTTTAAGTGCGGACATGAAGTTGGGTCGTCTGTCCAACCTCGTGGTTTTCTTCAGGTCCTCCGATTTCGCCCCCCCCCCCCCCACACTGCTAAAAAAAACCTACGAGCAACCGAATTATTGAAATAAAATTGAACCATATGTTAGTCCCAAAATGACCCTGTTTGTGTCGACTGGACGTTAACTCCCCTCTCTCTCTCTCATGTCGCACCCCCCCCCCCTTCGATTCCCAGTTGACATTATCGGTTACTACCCCCTCACCCCCTCTCTCTCTCCCTCTCTCTCTCTCTCTCTTTCCTTACGTGCAGGCCAACACGAGTTTACGCAAGGACCTCAATTTTTTTTAACCCATCCGATCTACTAGACCGGCACACCAAACTCATCTTTAGTTATTCGATAAATGAATTCCAATTTGATCTTAATTTTATCGCACATGACTGGTGACATTTCGTCGAATAGATAAACTTCCCTGACAACATGCAAGTACTCTGATCAGAATATCGCTAGAAATATATTTAGAATGCGACTGAGAATAGAACTGTGCTTATTAATTAACGATCTACCAGGATGCTGTTGTTAATTTAAGTTCCGTGACGTATAACTACAGTCACGAATTTAATCTCGTCCTGTTCTGTTCAAGTGATAAGCTGGCTAATACCATCATCGTGTCCTGTCGGGTATAGGTCTCGTAGAGGCCTAGATACGAGATGATTCGGTCCTGTAGGTTATGGGTCTCGTAGACCCCTAGATACAAGATGATTCGGTCCTGTAGGATATAGATCTCGTAGAGGCCTAGATACAAGATGATTCGGTCCTGTAGGATATAGGTCTCGTAGACCCCTACATACAAGATGATCCGGTCCTGTAGGATATAGATCTCGTAGAGGCCTAGATACAAGATGATTCGGTCCTGTAGGATATAGGTCTCGTAGACCCCTAGATACAAGATGATCCGGTCCTGTAGGATATAGATCTCGTAGAGGCCTAGATACAAGATGATCCGGTCCTGTAGGATATAGATCTCGTAGGGGACTAGATACAAGATGATCCCGGAGGACGAGGTGGAGGAGGTGGGGGGCTACGGCGTTTGACTTGATAAGACGCTGGCTCGCTAGCCTGGAGGCTCGTCTACGATATCACCTATGGTGGAAGTGGACGTGAAACTTTAGGAACGAACGAACAAACAAACGTAGTCTGGAGGTCGCGTGTTCGATCCCTGCATTGGCCGAGAAAGTGTGTGAAATAGCTTTATTTAACTTCCGCTTCTACCGGACCGATGTAGATTATATATACCACTTATATTTTATACTGATGACCTCTACTTAAAAGGTCAATTTCTCTAAAATATATTTCCTCTTCCGATCACGATTGACATGATGTCACGTCATATCATATTACTACATCCCATAATTTCACTAAATACGTCAACAAATGAATGGAAACTAGAATAAAATACTAGTATTATCTTGGGTGGGGTGGGGCGCTAATATAATTGTCTAGCTTTTGTCCATAATGTCAACTATTTTCGGATTTTAGGAAAACCAAATGATTTCTAATTTCCTATAAACCTGGGGTTCCAATGATAGTCTCTATCAATTTCGGGATTACTAGTTCTCTATGAACCTGAGGTTCCAATGATAGTCCCTGTCAATTTCGGGATATCTAGTTCTAAATGCGTCTGGGGAATCCAATGATAGTACCGTGATCATTCGTTACATTTTCTGTTTCTTCAAATGATGAAAGTAGTGGGGGGGGGGGGGGTCTGACATGATTTATTCAATAAATATTTACATATTATAAAGGTACACTATATGATTGTCGGATCTGAAAACAAGCCGGGGCTTATATAAATTCATTTCCCCAGGAATATAATAAAGTACAGTGTATAAGATTGAAATGAAATGAAATGAAATGGGGTTTAACGTCCTACTGTTCTGCTCCTAACCTGGGCTAATGAAGACGGGCATACGCCATACAGTGTGCTATGAGGGAAATTTGGCCCGGACAGCGGCACTACGCCCTACTCTTATATCGAATTCCAACTGCCAAGGGATCTTTTGTATAAGATTGTAATCATAAATAATATACTGGTATAAAATTACAAGGTAAATGTGTTTAATCTTTTTTAATTAGTCAAAAAGTTATATTGGTTTATAGTATAAATCAGGTAAAGTACAGAAAGTATGCTGATGTCCAAAAGAAAGTATACACACTAAAAGTATGACTAATTTTTGTTTCGATTAAAAACATTTGATAAAGCATAACTGAGTTTGTCTCTTGCGTCCAAACTCAACATTTCTAGGTAAAATTAAAATGTGAAACAAGTTGACATTCTACCCAAATACCGTATACCATGGAAAAACGACTTTGGTTGATACAGCACAAAATGCACAGTGTATACTTTCTTTTGGACATTAGTATAGTAGAAAACGTTGAGGGGTTAGCAGGACGATTGTCTGATGTTCATAGTACGGAAAGGGTATGCGAAAATCGAATTGTGGTAGGAGGAGAAAGAAAGAAAGAAACTATTATCAGGAATGGGAGGCATCTGGGCCCTGTTTCTCGAAATCTATTAAAATTTGGATTTTATCTTAGTTACAATTTCGTGAAATAGGCGTCTGGTGCGCGAAGATATTTCATATTTTGTAAATGCCATTTAATAATGATTAATATTAAGGACACGATATGAATCAGGACAAGTATTACTACCTTTCAAGGGCATTAATTATCACAGTAGTTGTAGTAGTAGCTGATGGTTTGACGTCCGCTTTCATGGTCGTGATATCGCTGACAAACAATAGGTTGGGACGATGACCGTCGGTTAGTATGTAGTAGTATCTTAGTGCTTTAACGCCTGCTTCCACAAACGTGATATCGCAGACAAACCGCGTGGGTTAATTAGACAACTAATAATATAAACAAAGTCACGTCTATAAATACTATAACTTGACTCCCTATATACTTCAATACTACAAAGTCACGTGAAGACCTACTGACCGAGACCTGATCAATTTTCCACTTGAAAACACTTGAAATAACCGTCTTGATGTCCACACCTACTCCCACGTAGCATGAACCAATTGGTACTATTTTACTAACTTAAAGTTGCGGTTTTATATTTACAAAGAATAGTAAGGACGCCGGCGTCACCAGAAACAGTCCAATGGATTTGTCCAAATTTTCAAAATTTTAAAATTCATGTTCAAGCCATAGCTACGTCGTATTAAAGATATACAGGTCACAATTCTATGGAATACAATTACGGCTTATTACTGAGCGACGTTTCGACCGGGCTTCTCTAGTCATTATCAAGCAATGATAAAATATGTAACTATAACAAGACAATATATACATGTACACAATAATACATTATGTAAGACTTAGATATAGACCTGGTCGTTTTTGTTTTAATAATTAAAGAAATTGATAATGAAAAATGAATATATTGAAAATTTCATTTAAATTTCTTTATTCTGAGCCAAGTTATGGGTGTTGGAAGATGGGGGCAAATACTGGACAATTGAGACGTTGTTTCGTTTGTCCATTTTAACGTTAATTTTTTTATATCGTGCGAGTGTTCTAATCCATTTAAATCTCTGCCATCCGGTGTTGGCTAAAGGCTTGTTATTTTAATAAATGTGTAAATAACAGCTCATACAGTAGTTTAAGTCAACATAAAATATGCAGTAGGCAAATTTAGTTATTACGTAATGCATCTTTAAAATTCATATTCAGACCATAGCTTCCCCGCTTTAAACTTCGTATTCAAACCATAGCTTCCTCACGTTAAACTTCACATCCAAACCATAGCGTCGCTATAAATTCATATTCAAACCATAGCGTCGCTTTAAAATTCATATTCAAACCCTAGATTCCCCGCTTTAAAATTCATATTCAAACCATAGCATCGCTTTAAACTTCACATTCAAACCATAGCGTCGCTATAAAATTTATATTCAACTCACAGTGTCGCTTTAAAATTGTGGTTTGTTGACCGTGCTTCATTTGAGATTTTACAATGAAATGATTCAGTGAAACTTTAAACTTGATCCGGCGATTGACACCTTCAAGGTTCGTGGTTATCATAATCATATGAGAAAACATTGCAACATGGCTGTCTTTAAACTTGACTTTTATATTTTCTTATGGGAAAAACAACCAACTATAATAGTAGTAGCTATAATAGTAAGTGATTGGGGACCACACCACACAAATCAAACCCACAAGACAAACCTACGGACACAAGACAAACCCACGGGCACAAGACAAACCTGCGAACACAAGACAAGCCCACGGACACAAGACCTGCGGACACAAGACACAAGACAAACCTACGGACAAAAGACAAACCTAGAGACAAACCTACGGACACGTCATGTCAACCCTACGGAAAAGAAAACCTACGGACAAAACAAAACTACGGACACAAGACAAACCTACGGACAAAAGACAAACCTACGGAAATGACAAACCTACGGAAAAGACAAACCTGCGGACAAGACAAATAAGCAACACGGGTATTGCAAGCTATATTATATCAAATTACGGGAATGGTCCAAGTAACTAGCAAATTTTAGAATAATTTTTTATTCATAATTAAAACACGAATTAAAAAATCTGTTATGAATTTCGTTTGCTTGAATCAGAGCAGAACAGTAGGACGTTAAACGCCATTTCATTTTCTTTTGCTTGAAATATCTTGTCTTAAAGGGTTGATAAAACAGGTTCAAAATATGGAATCATTGATGTTTCGACTAGTATACTGGAGTTTGAACTCCGCTTGCACCTAATGTGAAATCGCATACAATCTTCTTTCGTAAGAAAATAAGTAAGTAATTAAAATAAAGAAATACACATAATGTACGTAAAACGAAGACCAAAACCCACAAAGGAGACCGATATATTCTAGAAAGCTGTGTGAGCAATTTTCACGTCTGTTGACCTAATTATCATGTAATTAATGAAAACCGTTTTTATGACTTTATCAGTATAATTACATGAGTGTTAATTATATGAAATAAAATGGATTAAACACAGAAGACACTGTTTTCTTGTCTCAATCAGGGTGATTAAATGGAGACGGAAAATTCTAGCAGACGTGAAACTGCAGTCAGTCAGTTTTAGTAGATCACTGAACAATAATGTGGAAACAAAGACTGGTCAGTTCATAACCCACCTGTGAAACAATATTCACAAGTTGTCTCCCCATTATAATACTTATATCAAGGTGATAAAAACATAAATTCATTTATCTAAAATACTTTGATTAATGGCGAGCGGTGTAATCGCCATACCACTTGGTTAAATTAGACTTATTGTTTTTACGTATTGCAGTCTAAACAACTCGTGTCAATTTCACACATTGGTCAAAAGAAATGACGTGACGTCACTAAAATGTAACTTTACGCCAATTACGTCACGGATTTGTCTTTTTAGCCTCATTTTTAAACCTGATTTGAAGTTGAGCAAAATGCATTAATTAATTATAGATGATATTTATCTAAAATACTTTGATTAATGGCGAGTGGTGTAAACGCCAGCCCACTTGGTTAAATTAGACTTTATTGTGTTTACGTATTGCAGTCTAAACAGCTCGAGTCAATTTCACACATTGGTCAAAAGAAATGACGTGACGTCACTAAAATGTAAATTTTCGCTAATTACGTCACGGAGTAGTCTTTTTAACCATATTTTTAAGTTGAACAAAATGCATTAATTAATTATAGGTGATAGTTTAACAGCTGCCTAATGGGTTTGTTTTTCTGAAGAAAGCTGTTTTTTTGGATATTAATATTGCTATTTTTAGGACGTTAATGAATTAATTAGCAGTGTATTTATAAACTAAATTCGAGACCCATATGAGAGAGAGAGAGAGAGAGAGAGAGAGAGAGAGAGAGGGAGGGAGGGAGAGAGAGAGGGGGGCATTTAACATCCACACAGTACAAACTAGGTCATCTTGGATGGTCTTTATGAGTAGTGCAAGGGAAACTGGAGAAAACCCAGTCGGCTATTCAATCCTTGTCACGTACAAGTTTTGGATCGAACCACACAACGTGAATAAATGACAGTGAAATGAAATGAAATGGGGTTTAACGTCTTACTGTTCTCCTCCTAACCTGGGCTAATGAAGACGGGCATACGCCATACAGTGTGCTATGAGGGGAATTTTGCCCGGGCAGCGGCGCTACGGCCTACTCTTATATCGAATTCAAACTGCCAAGGGATCTTTTACGTGCACGCCAATGTGTACCCGGGACCTCGGTTTTTCGTCCCATCCAAACGACTAGACAGCTGTCCTTGTCAGGCCCTCCGTCCTGCATCACTGACATGGAGAAACCACGCCGGAATAAATGACAGACATTATGCTGTAAAGTGCATGAATAGAACTACACACCCCTCCACCTTTTTCTTCTGATGAAACAAATAATGTATTTCTTTTCCATAAAAACCTTAAAGGCGCTGATAAATAAAGCCAGTATCGTGTGACAATGTTATTACAAACTGAAAGTACAAAAATAAACATTTAAAAGGGAACATTAAACTTTGTTATTTAAATTTTAAAACAACGCAATCGAATAAACATTTTTATCTAAATTAAAATGCACAAAATATAGAAATAGTTTCGCGTGGGCCTATATTCCAAATTAAGAGTTAAAAGTGGCGCGTGACTTGAAGTTGTTTCCGTTCGGCACGTGTCGCGTTCAACATCAAAGGATTATAAATAATATTTCTATAAGTAGAGAGACTGAAGGGGGCGTGGCGTATTTTGGTTAAAATGTTGTATTTTTTGGTTTAGTGAACGATCTTTGAACCTAATAATAATAATTAATGATTGCTCGGGGCATCTTCCGACAGATTTATCTAAATAAAATATACTCTCTAGACAACAGTCATCTTTGCTGACCAAAAATCAACGTTTCAATCGAAGATGTTTACTTATTTCCCATTCAATAAACATATTTTTTTAACTGTTGTTTTCATATCTATATTTCAAAACGGACTGATACACACAAGGTGACATTTCCAATCACGATTTTATATTTTAGATTCGATAAGTCGTAACACTTCGAAATAGACATCTTCAGAAATGTGGCTGACGAAGATGAATAAAGCTGGTCGTGGTTGTAATTGTATTTTAATGTTGAGCTTTTTTTCTACGAATTATAATATTATATTTTTAATGTTATTGGTGTGGTTGAACTTTTTAGGAGTTTTATCACAATTTACAGCGCCCATTAACTGTCAACAAACCAAACATAGGAATACAGGGGCGTATCCAGAGGAGGTTTGTGTGGAGGTGGGGTCCAAACCCCACCCTGCTCAACTACCTATACTAACTGTTTCAATGGCATTTAGTAATTGAAATGGAGTATACAGGTGACAATTCTATGGAATACAATAACTGCTTATTACTTTCCCGTTTTAATTTTATATTTTATCATTGCTTGATAATGACTAGAGAAGCCTAGTGGAAACATCGATCAGTAATAAGCAGTAATTGTATTCCATAGAATTGTCACCTGTATACAATATACAAAATTGTAAAACAACGGTCGTGTGCTTTATCCTTTATCATCAGATAGTGGGATGGGATGGGATGGGCTTTAATGAAATTGAATCACAATGTGATCCTATTAATTCATTATAAAAATTGGCATCAAACGGGGTGTTGATCTCTCTCTTTAAGAAGCGCAATGTGTATGTGTGCCGACGTGAGTTAGAGAGGATGGTGGCATCATGCATTGTCAACTGTCATGGTTCCCTAACAGGAGCCAGGCCAACCCTCTCCTGCAAAAATTACTGGATCCGCCCCTGGAATACATACAACCCAAGTATTCAAAGTTCATGTCATTATGAGAATTTCAAGGTAAGCCTTCCGGTAGTCACCTGAATCGATATCTGTTTGATGTTTACCGACGGGTGATTAGATGAAGAAGACTACAGATGTTTTGAAGAGGGGGCACGAGAGGTGCACTAGACCTGGGTCATATATTATCAATAGATCTTTATGTATAACATGATATAGTTACATGTAATGTTTGCACATTCTTTAAACATATTTGTTAATAACATATTCATCTTTATTATTTATTATTTTGTATCTATGGAAAGAGCAGATACAGGCTTCAAGCCTGTTGCCCAATCCCATTTGTTTATGAATAAAATTGCGTTTAAATCTAAATCATCAGATATATACAACGTCGGCGATATCACTTCGGTGGAAGCGGGCTTTAGATAAAGCTATTTTACACGCATATGCAACGTCATATATATATATATATAATATATACAACTTGTCTATATTAGTCCCGAAATGACCTAGTTTGTGTCGAGTGGACGTTAAACCCCATTTCTCTCTCTCTCTCTCTCTCTCTCTCTCTCTCTCTCTCTCTCTGTCTGCGATATCACACTAGGTGGACGCGGACGTTAAAACACTAAGTACACACAACGGTTAGAGTTCAGGTAAGTATTTGATGTAAGAGGTGGAGAAGAGTTCATGTTTGGGTATGGTAAGAATTTGGACGTTTGGGCCTGGTCAGAGTTTGAACGATTGGGCATGGTAAGGGTTTGAACGTTTGGGCATAGTAAGGGTTTGGACGTTTGGGCATGGTAAGGGTTTGGACTTTTGGGCATGGTAAGAATATGGATATGGTAGGAGTTTAGACATGGTAAGAGATTGGGCAAAGTACGAGGTTGGGCATTGTAGAAGTTTGGACATGGTAAGGGTTTGGATTTTCGGGCAAAGTAAGAGTATGGGCATGATAGGAGTTTGGACATGGTAAGAGTTTGGACATGGTAAGAGTTTGGGCAAGGTATGATTTTGGGCATGTACATGGGCATGGTAGTAGTTTGGACATGTACATGGGCATTGTAAGAGTTTGAATGTTTGGGCATGGTAAGGGATTGAACGTTTGGGCATGGTAAGAGTATGGACATGGTAGAAGTTTGGGCAAGTAGGAGACTGGGCATGGTAGCAGTTTGGGCATGTTAAGAGTTTTAGCATGGGAAAGATTCCAACTGCTAAAGAATCTTTCTGCCGATACACGGACTTTCGGTTTTCCTAGTCAGCAAGGATTCTAATGTGAGTTTTGCCCAGTTGTCAGCGGAAGAAAACCCAAGGTATGGCCCTGTACGTATGTCAGTTACCCGTACAATCGAAACAAAGTTGAAAGATCCACAGCGGGTCACTAAGCCCTGAATGCCCTGACTAGTAGATATAAGTCATGTAGTCAACATCAGCTGTTTTGTCTGTGTGTACACATGTACACATGTATTGATGATGTCATAGACTGGTGATTAACTACTTGTTATAATCTGACATAAATAGAAGATCAAAGAGACGCGTCAAGATATATAGAGATATACGGTCAAGTACCAACAATACACCCCATTCACATCACTCTTGATACCTCATGGCGAGATGTTCGTTATCACTGTCTGGAGAGAGAGAGGGGGGGGGGGGGGTATGGGAGGGGGAGGGTAACCGATGAAGTCAATTGGGAATCGAGAGTTTTTGGTGCTATCTGATAGAGAGAGAGAGAGAGAGAGAGAGGGAGAGAGAGAGAGAGGGTGAGGGGTAGTAACCGATAATGTCAATTGGGAATCGAGAGTTTTTGGTGCTATCTGATAGAGAGTGTGAGAGAGAGAGAGGGAGAGAGAGAGGGTGAGGGGGGAGTAACCGATAATGTCAATTGGGAATTGAGAGTTTTTGGTGCTACATGAGAGAAAGAGAGAGAGGGAGAGAGAGAGAGCGAGGGGGGGGGGGCATCCATTCGACATAAAATATGAGTATTTGTACAACATCATTCCAATAATTAACCAACGAGGGTGAACAAAACCCTTTAATATTATCAGGATGTTGTAGACTGAAATCGAGGCTGCTGTGAAGGATTCTATAACGAGACATATGTTGTCATGGTTAATCTTGTGACGTAAAGTTATTGGGAACAAGATGGCGTACAATCAAATCATTAAGACGTTTTATTTAACATCCAATAAATTACTTATATACCTGAATAACTTACCTTTAATATAGACATCAAAGATGTCGACATACAGGTACATCACAATATGTAACACAATTACCGCTTGTTACATAGGTAAATGTTTATAAACTACTGCATGACAATGGATATGGACGCATGAATGAATGAAAATTAGTTATATGAACGGATGAATGAACGAACGACTAAGCATCTTCTTTCTGGAATAAATGACGTAATCTTTTGTTTAATTCGTCTGTTTATACCTGTAATGGAAACAAGATGGTACCATATGGAAATTAGATATGACGTAATCAATTAAACATGTCATTTCACGAAAACCTAATGTAACGTAAAACACGGTTATAATTGTCCATGATACCATATGGAAATTCCATCATAAGTCTTGCTTACGCTCTTCTATGGTATTCATTTTGGCTACACCTCTAATTTTCCATGGTACAATATGTCTTACTCACAGTCTTCTGGGTGACTAGTTTTTGTCAGGGTGACCTGTCCAACTTCGTGGGTTTTCTCTGGGTCCTCCGGTTTCCTCCCACTGCTGAAGACGTTAGCTGGGCGTTCATCTGGATTTTCCAGAGGTGTTCCCTGTTTGCAGAGAAAGTTCATCGTGATTTCCGGGGTTGGTTCCCAATTGTCATTGATGCACGACAGAGGGTCTGGCAAGGGACAGTGCATAGTCGTTCGGATGGGACGACAAACCGAGGTCCCGTGTGCACATTGGTGTGCCCGTAAACGTACCCCTGGCATTCGGAATTCGATATAAGAGTATGACATGTCGCCTCATAGCATACTGTATGGTGCTTGTCCGTCTACATTCACCCAGTCGTTCGGATGGGACGAAAAACCGAGGCCCCATGTATACATTGTCATGCACGTAAAAGATCCCATGGCAGGTGGAGTTTGATACAAGAGTAGGACATAGCGCCACATTGCACACCGTATGGCGTATGCCCAGAGCAGCAGAACCTTAAACCCGATTTCATTTCATTTTATGTAACCTCAGCTTTGATAATAAAAGCAGTATCATATATAAGTTTTATATATTACAGTCTGTTCTTGTAATCGATTTCACTATCAATCAAATACAGAAATTCAATGATAATGTATACAATAAAAGGGTACCTGTTATTTCAATAAACTTCATCTACATCGATATTTAAAATTATCATTTCACATAAGAACGATATTAAAACCTTCAAGGATTTAAATACACCCTGACATTAATAGTTTGTGATAAAAGTGACGTTAATTAGAAACAGGTAGAAACCATTGAGGGGTCTGGTGTCATCATCAACATTTAGGCTACGATGTTGAACTGAGTGGGATAGGTTTTAGACATTAATATTGATCCAGTCAGTCGGATAGATTTTCGGATTTTGGGATGATGATGTCGCCCTGTTTATCAAAAGAATTGCAAATAGGCAGAAGGCTAAACTTGTGGCTAGATGACGGTGGAAGACAGGGATTCCTTCGTCAGTTTGAAAAACGAACACAAATGTGAACATATTGAAATGATTAACGAACAAGACTGGATGTTAGTGCTTGTCACTGTAGAGGTTATCCAGTACTGATTACCCTAATGAATCAATATGTTCTATTAATAGTTTAATTGTTATCTAGAATGAGGGGAGGTTAATTTGGAACAGACTATGACACCACCTCCCTTGGGTTAAGTATAACGGTGAATTGTGTAAAATAGTCTTAATATGTATCATGGGAACATAATGATGACAGGAGAATTGGTAACATACGTGTTTATTTCCCTGTCAATCAACGGGACTTGAGATAAAATTAGAATCTAATTCTGAGATGTAATAATTGTAAGAAATTTACTCCTGACACCTCTGTTTATTGTTATCGTATTTTAAGAACTGTCGACTACATAATGGTTATCTTTATTACGTCATGGAAGGGGGTTGGATGACCAAGTGGTTAGCGCGTGCGCGTGGCATCATAAGGTCTGCAATCGAGTCAACTGGCGTGATTTTGATGAGCTAATAAAGACTTGCATACGCCATACAGTGTGATATGTGGACAATTTTGCCAGGGCAGCGGCGCTACGGCCTACTCTTATATTGAATTCCAACTGCAAAGGGATCTTTTACGTGCACGCTAATGTGTACACGAGACTTCGGGTTTTCGTCCCATCCAAACGACTAGATAGCTGCCCTTATTTACAAGAAAGACGTAACAGAAATAATCCTAATGACGGAGAAAAGTATGACGTTTAACCCATTTTCATTTCTGAATGACTGAGATGGTGGTGGCTGACCAGAGCTGGGGGGGGGGGGGGGGCGGCCGAGTGTAAACTGGGCGCCTTAGATCTGAAGGCCTATGTATTGAGTTATTGTTGATTCGATCAACAATTATTGATAAAGATTTACCATATTATGTTAGTCCTTGAAATAACCTCGTGTGTTAATACAGACGAGTATGGTGAATTAAACAGGATATAACTGATTGTCCTTTTTGCTATAGCTGACAAATTCTATTCTATTTTAAATTTGAAAGAAACAAAAGTTCAATTAAGTATAAAGAGGAGATCCTGTAGATATACAATTGTTTGGAGTATTGATGGGTCTTGTGTACAAGACAGGGTATGCTTCACTGCTCTTTTCCAATAGTTGACCGATTTCTGTTCTATTTTTCGATTGTCCTTGATCATCGTAGGCACCAATGCGTTTAGATCCCGCGGGTCTGTATAAAATTGATAGAAACCCACGTGGGTGGATTAGCGCCGTGTATTATTATAACGACATATTGTTCTTTATAAAACACATTGTCTATATTGACGTGTTATCAAATCTATATCGTATTAATTATTCACAATCTAAACAAATGGATTCTGTCTTATAGAGAAATTAATACAAATGTTTTATTATTTCTCTTCAACAGAAATGTTATTTCAGTATTTTCACAGACATCTCATAAATTATTCAATTATAAAAATAAACATTATAAAACATAGAGTTTTAATATTTTATTGTATCAATCCCGCTGTTGTGTAAGGAAAACTTGAACAATATTTATATAGAACAGGTCTGTATTTGTAAGGATTAAAGACCAGACTATCAAATTTGCTGAGAGAGAATTCCAACTGCCAAGAGTTCTTCTACAGGCACGCCAATTTTTTGTTCCATCCGAACGACTATACGTTGTCGCTTGCTATACCCCCCCCCCCCCATCCTGCACTGCTGACAAGGGGTAGCCACACCAAAATATCCTGATGCACTTTCTCGGCCAACACAGGGATCGAACGTGGGTTCTCCAGGTTATCGAGACAACGTCTTACTCACTGAGTCACTGTAGCTCCCGTAATGTGGAGATGGTTAAGACTATAATAATTTTCCTGTGCAGAACGCTAGGACGTTAAACCCCCATTTCATAATAATTTTCAGATTATAAATTGACAATAACATATTTTTAAAAGCTGTTGTTGTCCGCTTCCACCGTGTGGTATCGCAGACAGCAAAAACAATTGTAAAGAAAGCATCGAATAGTCAATTCGAAACCATGTAAAGTGTTAAAACAAATATTTATTATAATTAACGCCCCATTAATTAAATCATTAATTAGTACAAGAGATTATTCAACTGTTTACATATGACGTAATAAACAAAAGGGTGGATGTGACGTCATTAAAAAGAAATATTAAACAAAGTACGACACCGCGACCTACTGTCTGCTGTCTGATTTACGACAACCATTAGTCAAGCGTTAATCTTTAATCAGATAATCTCCTAGACAAAAGATTTCACGGGTGTGGGTAATCTTATAGTTTAATATTTTACGAGTTGTCACGCCTTTCAGGTGAAATCTGTTTCGTTTCACACAGAGATAAAACAACAAATAATAAAACACACACTAAAGTTCAGCTGTAAGTTTTTAGCGGGAAATCGTAGACGTGTTGTGAAAATATTGAAACTTGACGTCTGTTAAACTGTGATAATTCAACATTAGATATAAACTGTCAAAAGAAATAGGCGCTATACTGTAACCTCTTAACTTAACATTTAATTTTTTTCATATAACTTTAAATGGAACATATGCCCCAACTTTATAGTCAATATACCTCAATTCTTTTGAACATTCAAAATGTTTCTTACTATAACATAGACCATACCGATATATTTACTTGTATAGGTATTTTTTTACTTCAATATGCTAACATTCATATTTCATGTGGCACATATAGCAGATCATGACTTGTCCATTCACTTTATTTGATATGTACGTTTGTTTATGACTTCTGCGTATTGTGTCTTGTTCGTAGTTTTGTTTTGTGTAAATTATGGGTGGTGCAGCCCCCCCCCCCCCCGCACTTACTATTAAAATAACAAAATGCCCGTTTCCCTGACCAATACATGTACAGTAATTATCTAATAGAGAGAGAGAAATGGGGTTTAACGTCCACTCGACACAAACTAGGTCATTTCGAGACTAACATATGGTTAAATTTTATTTCAATAATTCGCTTGCGCATAGTGGTCTTTAGCAGTGGGTGGAAACCGGAAGACCCGGAGAAAACCCACGAGGTTGGACAGGCGACCCTACTCCTTGTCACGGACAACCGGGGATTCGAAACCACGTCAGTCGACTCAATGACAGACTTTATGATACACCGCTCGCACGCTACCCCCCCCCCCCCCAATTATCTAATAACTGTCGTACCTCTAATACTGAAACTATAAAAATCCCAACCCCATCTGTAGCCTAACTGCTATAGCACCCACTAAATACCTGGAATCTATTGCCATTTTGGTCATGTGCTTTACCGAGCCAGGACAAGTAATGGATATGTGGGGGCTGGAGTGGGGTGGGGCGTGTCAAATGTTATTTGAGTTATTCATTGTTATTCTAAATTCGGATGGGACGAAAAACCGAGGTCCTGTGTACACATTCGCATGCACGTAAAAGATCCCTTGGCAGATGGAATTCGAAGTAAGAGTAAGCCGTGCAGCATTTCCCTCGGAGCAGAACAGTAGGACGTTAAACCCCATTTCATTTCTACTTATTCTAAAGTGTCAAAATCAATTATTCAAGAATATTTAACACTGCTTCCAGAGGAGAACGCCTCCTCGAGCAGATCTCAAAAATTGCATTCACGTGCGACCACGCAAACAATAATACGACAAAGATAGCCCCTCCAGCGAATCAATACGGCTTGTTATAAACATTCTCTATAATACCATATGCTAAATACCCTAATTTAGATGGCCCTATACTCTAGCCCCTTGAACCCTTCAGGTAGAATTAGAGGGGATTTCCCTATAATTAGTGCCAACACCATGTGTTAAACATACAGCCAATGTTCATGTTAAAATACACGTTCATTTCACGATCTGGTTTCCTGGGGGAAGAAGCCAATTTCAGTGTCAGATTTGATAGAAAATAAGGTAATTAAATATAGTGTGGGGATTTATCACCTGAAGATTTGATGATATAATTAGATTATTTACCTGTTTATTAATTACAGGTAGATTATTTATTTGTTGATAAACAAGGTGTCCATGTTAAACATTTGATTTATTTCTTATTGACAGGTGTCAATCACAGGTCATCAAATCATTTACTGTTAGTTATCAACATACATGTACTTACAATTGACATGTACTTTCAGCTTCTGAATTCCAAGTCATTGTTAATTTTTACTTATTAGAATGCCCACAATGGATCTGTACTTTCAGTTTCTGAATTCCAAATCCAAAGCATTGCTTAAACTAGACGGACAAATTGGATGAAGTCATATTCCTTAAGATTAGTCCGATTTCACATAAACTGGGAAGAAACTGGAGGACCCGGAGACAATCCACGAGGTTGGATAGGCGACTCTACTCCTTGCCATGTACAAACGGGAAGCAAGTGGGATTGATAATTCGTTAAATTTCAATTCAGATATTTAGATGTTTTGGCTAAATTATTCCCACTCTTCTTGAATAAAGCAATGGTACAGAACAGTTAATTTCAATTTGGTTTGTAATCCTCTGTTGCTAATAACTCTTCTAAATGTAATATATATATAGGGTTTAACGTCCTGCTGTTCTGCTCCGACTGGGCTAATGAAGACGGGCATACGCCATACAGTGTGGTATGAGGGACATTTTACCCGTGCAGCGGCACTACGACCTACTCTTATATCGAATTCCAGCTGTCAAGGGATCTTTTACGTGCACGTCAATGTATACACCGGACCTCGGTTTCCCGCCCCATCTGAACAACTAGACAGCTGTCCTTGTCAGGCCCTCCGTCCTGCACCACTGACAAGGGGAAACCACGTCGGAAAATCCCGATGAACTTTCTCCGCCAATGCAGGGATCGAACACGCGACCTCCAGACTAGCGAGCCAGCGTCTTACCCGCTTAGCCACCGTGATGCTTAACTCTTTTAAACTTTCATATAATTGGAATCCTAATAAATATGATAGAACAACAGTTGTTACAGATGTCGCCAATATATTCAAATTTATCACCAACATTTGGTTTTGAACATTTATTAATTTTCTTCGAGTATTATTTTTACATTTGATATGCATGGCCTCATGAATAGACCCCACGAAATCTTAATTGAAATTCTCAGTTTTCTTTAAGCTGTTCATTTTATCCCGTGACATCTCGGTTGGGTATTCAGGTCCTGGCGAGATGATCAATTCTAAGATGTTGGGTTTTACATTTAGATCGCAGATGACGTAACAGAACAATTGATATTGAACAAGATTTAGCACGTGCTGTGACGACCAATAATAAAACACCAATCAGAACAAATGAAAGAAGCTGACCACCCTTTAAGCACGCGCTAGATAGAAAATAATCGCGAAGTTTGACCCAATTTGAAAAAAATTATCCCCTGATTAAACGGCGGGGCGCAAGAAAAATGTCGCCTGTCAGAGGCATGATGGCACCCGATGTTTCCACTGGTGTGAAAAAAAAACCCGATTTAATTCACACACCAGGGGAGACGAGGATGGTCGTGTGTGTGTTTTGTTGTAAAGTAATGGGCCTTAATCTTTCTTCCTAAACATTGGAACTTCTAATAATGCACCGTGTCATCTGAATTGAAATTTGTGTCCATTTTTTGACAAACTGTCGCCATCTTGTGAAATAGCATAGCAGGAAATCAAACTTTCTGAATTAAAAAAGGATGAGAATTGTGGTTAAAAGTTTTCTTGTGTTCAGATAATCTGGCCAAAATTTATCGACTTATCCATAGGACTCAAGAAAGTTTCTGTCTTCGAGACGGTTAGCACCTTTTCTGCTTGTTTCTTTGTATTCGGTATTATTTGTGTTTTCCTCTGGGTTTTTGGGGGGTTGTTTTTGTTTTTGTTTTTTGGGGGTTTTTTTTGTGGTAAATGGAATATATGCCGTAACTTTATAGTCAATATACCTCAATTATTTTGAACACTTCAAATGTTTCTCACTATAACATAGACTATACCAATATGGTTACTTGTATAAGGTTATTTTTTTACTTCAATATGCTTACATTCATATTTCATGTGGCACATATAAATGTAGCAGATCATGACTAGTTACATGTAGCAGATCATGACTCCTACTAGTATTACACAATTTTTTTTTCTCTGGGTTATATTCCTGATTGTTTGTTTTTCGGTTTTGAGTGAAATCTGTATCACTGGAACTGTACAGCGCACTGGACGCTTACGACTAGCCCCCGGGTCCATTCACTTAATCTGATATGTACGTTTGTTTGTGATTTCTGCGTATTGTGTCTTGTATTGTGCTTACTTTTATACACACAAGTCAACCCTGTTTATTCGTTCCTAGGGTTTAACGTCTGCTTTCATCTAGGCGGATGTCGCAAACAACTGTTTCACGAGACACTTGCTACCGGAAACTGTTTTGTATAAGAGGCTACGTCAGCATATTAAGATGGGAAAGGGAGAACGACAATAGTAGCCCTGTCCATAATATCCATATATAATGTATTGGACGTTAAATCTTTAATAAACAACAACATAACGACAAAAAGCCCCCCCCCCCCCCGCATCTCTGGAGTTTATTCAGGATCCATGGATATTTCACTGTGATTTCCATTTAATCTAAATTGAATGCACATATGACGTAACATATGACATACTACGTAACACACATAAATCTCCTACGTAATTAGCATAATCATCACGGATGTTATCTATGTCATCAAGATAATAAGATTTATTAAAGATTTGTTAATTAAGTTGTGGTGATTAGGTTTGTTTGTATCAGGTATTATCTATATGACAAGTGGCATCTGATTTTAATGAAGATTATCTGTTTTCTGATTATTTGTTGACTAACGGATTCTGATAGAAATTATCGCTAAAACATTTAGCCTTCTTCATCCAGACCAATTGGTATGTTGTATTACTAATTGAGCCTGGTTGTATGAGACTTATAACACCTTCACTAACAACTTCCTGTTAAGCACGCGTGTCACTGTGGTTTTATTTGTGTGTTTTCAGATCTGGAACCCTTCAAGATTATGGCAATTTTATAAAATTATGTTCAACACCTCCCCAATAATACTTGTCAGGTCAGCGGGTAGCCTGTATGTACATGTCATCAGAAGAACAATGTTTATTTTAAATAACCGAATTGTTGAATTTAATGTAGGAGCCACGATGGCTCAGTGAGTAAGACGTTGGTCCCGTGTTCGTTCCCTGCTTTGGCCGAGAAATTTTATCCAGATTTTCCGGCGGGGTTTCCCCTTGTCAGTGGTGCAAGACAGGGAACCAGGTAAGGGACAACGCATAGTCGTTCGGATTGGACGAAAATTCTAGGTCACGTGTACACATTGGCTGCACGTTAAAGATCCCTTGGCCGCTGTCCGGGATCTTAAAGTACTGTATAACTTAGAGTAGAACGTTAAACTCCATTTCAACCATTTACGCGCGGAATCCATCTTCATTAGCCCAATTTAGGAACATATCAAAAGGCCGTTAAACTCCATTTCATTTCATTTCAGAACTCGTACATAACTGATGAATGTTTATTCGAGGATAGCTCAGCTTGAATCTGATATTTTATGAAATTAAATCGGTCTTGTAACAAACAATAGTAGTCACAATAAAAACTATTCTCTTGGAACATATCCTGTACTATATATAAAACATGAGATAATAAAGCCATTAAATAGAAGGTGTTATATTGATAATAGTGTTAGGTGTGCAATAAATAAGATGTTGTTACTATTCTCAATAACAATATTAATCAATATTTATAGCGGTTTAATGGTTGATTCCACGTTTTGATCAATAAAAAAAACGGAAGAAACGGAACAACATCTCCTTGAACGAGTTAGCGAGAGAGAGAGAGAGCGAGGGGGGGATGGGGTTTAACGTCCACTCCACACAAACTAGGTCATTTCGGTAGGTCATTTCGGGACTAACGGATGGTTCAATTTTATTTCAATAATTCGCTTGCGCGTAGGGGTCTTTAACAGTGGGAGGAAACCGGGGAATCGAAACCACGCCAGTTGACTCAATATGATACAGCGCGCACGTGCTAACCATTCGGCCATCCACTCGCCCTGGACGGGTTAGCACATCCGTGAAATGGGGAGTTAAGATTTGATGATAAGAAGAAATGAAATGGAGTTTTACGTCCTAAACTAATGAAGACGGGCATATAGTGTGCTATATAGTAAATTTAAGGATTCTTTTACGCACACCTCGGTTTATCTTCCCATCCGAACGACTAGCTTTGATGTCAATAAATGTATTTAACATAAATGATATTTCAGATGAGCAAGGATCCCGCACATGAAAAAGTAATCGCTTATAAAGATTCAAGACTTTTTTTATATGGCTGGTTTCTATGTTTGAATTACGAATCATTTTTAAAGGTTCGGGCCTTTTAAATGGGGATTCTGGTTTCTGGGCTGAATTACGAACTATTTTTAAAGGTAACTGATCTCCAGTGGTGGGAGCTAAAAGAACGACGTCATTCATCCTGCCGCGTCTTAAATCAACAAAAGATGTCGTTAATGTATTTTTTATTGAGTCATTACGACCAACAAATGGCAATTTAAGGTCACATGGCAAGACAAAACCCTGCAATGATGTCGTAAAAGGGGCACCCTGTGGTTTATTAAACCAATTACCACATGGAGATTTTTTGTGACTTTCTTTTAAAAAAAAAATTCCCAAGGAAATAAAGATTCGAGTCAAAAGACGTTTGACAGAGCATCTTGATTAGTCAAGAATTTTAATCTGTAGTTCCGTGGAAGACGCTGGCAGTTGTCTGTCGTAATGTCGACACAGAAAGAACAGACGGACATCTTGCTGGGCTTTTATTAGCCTTCTTCTATTTTAAACATTGAATAATAAAATTCAGTTGGTCAGAAGATATTGCATGTGTCAGTCTTTGGTTTGGCAACAAGAACTCTTGTGGTTCAGCAACAAAAACCTCTTTTAGGTTAGCAACCAAATCCACACAAGAACTCTTGTGGGTTAGCAACAAAAACCTCTTTTGGGTTAGCAACCAAATCCCCGCATAACGACCTATAATCATTTAATGTCAGTTGTTAAAAATTTGAATTATAGAAGATATTTGTTTTGCCTGATTAATGCATTTTTAATTAAATGACGAGAATCTAAAGTCATTACAAGATTATAAACAATGTAAGATTATGATTTGACAAATAAAGATCTACAATAGTTGAGAAGTACGGAGCCCGGGATTTACCATGGAAGTCTAACTTCAGAGTTTATTTATGTCTTTGGGCAAGCACAAGGTAACGATCTATAGAAGAAATCTGGCCCCGGTTTCACAAACACTATGTCAGACTAAGTTAAGAATTTACTCCAAATTGTTCTCCTTATTTTAAACATACATTATGCAAGAGCTAAATCTGCCTAGCGCAGGTCTTTCTTTAGGCCTGAAATGTTATCTAAATTATTAATTAGACATTAATCAACTTATCCAAACCATCGGTGGCATTGTTGGCCTGCAATATTTAGTGGATTTGAATACGTTTTATAATGGATGATTTAACGTAAGGCTTGATAATCGAGACTTTGTTTATTATCGTACACCCACGGTAGAAATGACGATAAAGGCTAGTCTAAAATTGAATCGTTAATATCTTGGTTCAGAGTGAAGCAATTTGACTGAAATTTTCATCAAATTCTGTTTTCATTGTCTATTTTTTTAACTATTATAGCTAGAACTGTCAACCCTTTATCTATCTTAACTAAACTATAACACTTTATAAACTGTTTGTTGTTTTAATGTATCAAATACATCAATAAACTATGTGTTTCTAGATCAAAGATTTTTCATATAAACAGTGATTGAAAATTTAGTAAATTTTTAAGTCAGAAAATTCTTTGCGAAACTGGTCTGATTCAAAGATCATAGGCATCTTATGTGTAGAAGCAAGGACAGTAGTCTTGGGTATTGGAACATAATAACGGGGAGCTTTTATGACTGTACAGAGAAGGAAAAGAACTAAAGATGAATTGTTGTTTTAATGCAGTATTAACGATAAAAGGATCGGGGGATGGTGGTACATCTTGAAGACGCCCCATATTGTCTGTAAGTCGACTTTTATTATAGATGTCATCGGGGACGGCGATACGATATTTTTAGCACCAAACTTGAAGAGTCTGTCCATTGTATCTGGATGGGTTATGGCGATGGTAAAGAGATTTAAAATTTTAATAGGAACGAGTTTAATGTCCTCCCTTTCTCTCATCTCTCGTCTTCACCTGTTTCTCGACTAAAATCAGTTCCTCTTGTTTAAAATGTTATCGCATGTCATTAAATACCGGGTTTTATTGACTCTACATCAAAGTAAAACTAGACGACAAGCAATGTATTGAAATCTGGAAAGTTTAAAATGGAGAATCACTAACCCTTTAATCCCTCTGATTCACCATCACGTTCATTACGTCATTTCCGACAAAAGATCGGCGAGACGTGAAGAACGTTTGGTGACAAGAGGTGCTCGTGTGAGGCTACGTCACAATAGTTATCAATATGATGTCACAATGGTGCATCGTTTGGCGGAGTTATTGTAAAAGATGAACAGGTATTTTACTGGTCATTAAACGAGGTTCAACTGGTCAAGAATAAAGTGGACCGACACTACAGGTTGTAGCTATTACAATAGCTTCACCTGCTGGATCTTAAATCAATTTTTAAAATATTGGAGTTGTTTTATTTCTAATGGCCATTATTCGTATCAATAAAATAACGACAGGCCTACTACAGGATGTGTTTGGTGTTGTTGGTCAATGAACCTATTGGTCCAGAATGGGGTTTTCAAGGCCATTATCTCCATTCTTCTCTCCTAAATTTGTTACCAGGAGAAAGTTTTGGTTCATTCATAATAGTTCCTGGGCATTAATTATTATCTTCATGTCTTATTTGACCAGGTTTCCACATGGATTGGTGTGGACTGGACTCAGATCGAATCAGCTACGGGTTTTGAGCGAATCCAGATTGCGAATGCACGATCAGTCGTGACTCTTTTTCTCTTCTATTGATTTCATGTTATGTGAGGTAATATATATACTTATGTGACTTAAGAGACTGGCTAATAAAGTATTAATGAAGATGTAAATAAAACGTTTAGTAGGACGTCACCTGCCTGTACATCAATATAAATGGTATCTAATTTACACGAGTTACAAATCTGCGAAAACAGAAATAATTTCATGCCGAAGGTAAAATTGCTTTTTGTTACTTTGGTTACCGATAATCGTCAGATAAACCGATTATTTTAATGGTAATTTCATTGCCGAAGATAATGAGTAATTTATTATAGTAGTCGGCTGGATATTTAGTAGTCTTTAATGACAAGTTGTGTAACATTATAATAAACCAAGGGATGATCATTTCATGTAATTTGCTGTTACTCCATTACCAAACAAAAGACGCCATTGTTTCCCGCCAGCATCTCCTCAGGTTAACATTCTGTCGTCTTGTTCTTCATCTTCTACCTGTCGGCGTCTCTCATCTTTCAGGTAATCGTAATTTAATTATCAAGAAGTTAATAAAATGACCCCTTGAGTAGAATTAGGGGACAGATTGGGTCCTTACAATTATCTTAAATATTAAGTAACATCCCAGATGACCAAGCTTCTTCTTACAGTCCGTGAAGACCTTCTGATCTTTTACATAATAAAAGAGCAAAACAGGGGGGTTCAACCGATGGATTTGAAAGTTTACAACCCTTGTCCTTATAGGTAGCTTTATTACGCCGTTGGTTTAACGCAAACAATTCTTAATTTATTATAACAAAAACTTCTAAATTCATGGACTGCAAGTCTGCCGTCAAAAGTTCTAAAGTCTTAAGTGAATGGGTACTAGGAAAAAGTCTTAAATTCGTGGGTGATAAGTCAAAATTAAAGAGAGAGGGAGAGAGAGAGATGGGGTTTAACGTCCACTCGAGACAAACTAGGTCATTTCGAGACTAACACATGGTTCAATTTTATTTCAATAATTTGCTTGCGCGTAGTAAGGGTCTTTAGCAGTGGGAGGAAACCGGAGGACCCGGGGAAAACCCACGAGGTTGGACAGGCGACGCTACTCCTTCTCACGTACAACCGGGGAATCGAAACCACGCCAGTTGACTCAATGGCAGACCCTATGACACAACGCGCACCTGCTAACCATTCGCCCCCCCCCCCCAAAAAAAAATAATTAAAAATGAACTGGGGCTGTCGATAAATTTGTTTTCTATTTCCAACCCTTTCTATTATCAGTACTATGTTATTATGACTTCGATGAGGTGGGTTGTTTTCGGCGATTTAACGTGTATTTGTGTATACTAAAAATTTACTCCCGCTTGCTCCCTAGGACATATCGGACGCACAATATGTATTTGCGAAGCATCTGTTTGGTAAACGATCACACGTAGTGTAATAACGGTACTGATCTATCGAACAGTCTCAATTGTACCGCGGATCTTTTTACACATTAAAACGTAACTTGTTGATTTATAAAACCAGGTAATGACAATCCACCATTAATAAATAAATAACATAAAACAACAAACACACTCTCCGACTAAATTCAATCAACAGCCAAAAACCAACCAACAGATCTCTTTACAAAAAGATCAATCAGTTAATTCAATAACTTTAAATCAATCAACAAATGAATTCAAACAAACAAACAAATAAACGACAGGCAGCTGATGTGACGTCACACCATCAGTCATCGACAAATAAACAAAATAAAACAACAGGATCAATCAACTGTCCGCATCAAATATCATCCCTGATGACACCGATACCCTTTCATGTCGCCGATTACAATGTAAACATTGTGTTTATTTGTTTGTATTTACCGTTAGTTAACGTTGTCAACATTGTTTGAGCATCAAACAAATCAACTTAATGCCGCCCATCATTCAATCAAGGTGTCTGATTATCACCCAGCAGTGGACATTAGATACGAGATGGACTGCGTCGTTAAGCAACAATGTGGTCATTATTACACATTCACCTGGTCTGAATGATAAAATAGACACCGGTGTGGTCAATATAATGTTTCTCATGTTGATGGGTCGTGGGTTATTGAATATCTATTGTGTTTTATGGGTTGAAAACCGCTGGTGGCAGCACCACAAGCTGGACAGATCATTATAATGTTAACCGTTTGGAATGTGTAACGCGCCGGCAAACTTCTAAAGGATAAGTAGCAATCGAGTCACCATGTTAGTAATGTTACTTTCAATAAAATAAAAAGAACAAGTCGATTCATCATAAAATGTTATAGATAACATTATTTATATTTAACGGTAAATAATGACGGTTTGAAACGTGCGAAGCGGCGTACATCAAACAGTTTGTTTGTTCGCAGCAAATCGTCTATTTATGGCTGATGCATCTCGATGGAATCAATAGATAATGGAATCAAAAAATCAGATATATTTCAAGACAACGAGTTACTGGTACCACTTAAATCATCTGATTGCGTTATCTAAGGAGGGTCCACGGTGGCTCAATGGGTAGGGCGTTTTCTAAGTATTACTAGTACCATCTAAATCATCTTATTGCTTTATCTAAGGAAGAACCATGGCGGCCCAGTGAGTAGGACGTTTTCTAGCTAACCAGGAGGTCAGGGTTTCGATCTTGGTGTTGGCCGAGAAAGTTCATGGGGATTTTCCGTCCTGGCGCTCGCCATTGTCAGTGGTGCAGGAAAGAAGGGCCTGGCGTTCGGATTAGACGAAAAAGTCCAATGTACAAATTGGCATTTACGTAAAGGATCCCCCTGCAGTTGGAATTTAATGTAAGAGTAGGCCGTAGCGCCGCTGTCCGGGTAGAATTTCCCTCAAGGTACTATTTGGCGGATGCCCGTCTTCATGAGCCAAGTCGGAGCAGATCAGTAGAACGTTAAACTCCATTTCAGTTTTCATTTACGCGCGGAATCCACCAATATTTTTCTGGCGATATCGTTATGCGGTTTATATCTCTTCTGTCGTAGCCGATTGAAAGACATTAAAAGTATAATAAATTAATGAACTTCTACAGGATTAAGTTGCTTAATGTGATATTTCCTTCATCATATTTACAAAAAAAACCATTATATAACCTTCCTGTACTGTCTGATTGTGCGTGCAAGACAAGCATAGTTATAAATAATAAAACGTATTGTTTTGGGGTTTTTTGCGAACGACTTCCGTTTATTTCCGGTTAAATTGTTTAAACCACATTTGATTGTTTGATTGGTGTTTAGTTAAAGGGACGCACTGACCACGTTAAGGAGACACAGGGTCCATGTTAAGGAGACGAACGGTCCATGTTAAAGATACATACTGTCCATGTTAAAAAGATGCACTGTCCATGTTTAGTTAAGGAGACTTACTGTCCATGTTAGAGATACATACAGTCCGTGTTAAAGAGACGCACTGTCCATGTTAAAGAGACATACTGCCCATGTTAAAGATACGTTCAGTCCATGGTTAGTTAAAGAGACGTACCGACCATATTAAACCAATTACAGGCCAATGAACAAATTGAACAACATCGTACTCCTGGTTTCGATTCCCCTCTTGTGCGTGACAATGGGTAGAGTCACCTGCTCAATCTCGTGGGTTTTCTCCGGGTCCTCCCACTGCTATAGACCCCTACACAACACGCAAGCGAATTATTGAAATAAAATTGAACCATGTTAGTCCCGTCCCGAAATGACATACTCTCTCTCTCTCTCTCTCTCTCTCTCTCTCTCTCTTTCTCTCTCCCTCTAACTGAAAACAATGCATGGTATTTTAAGACTGAGCTGATTATATGAACATTATTCTTTAATAAACATAACCAGATTACACCACATGTGCGTCGAGTCAAAGGGCACGGATATAATCGTCAACATCGATAAACAATTATTACACGTAATCGGGATTATCATATTGATTATCGACTTTTGATGAAGGTGTGTACTAATCGACCATGGTCTTTGTTTCACCTGTGTAAAAATTGGTGATTTTTTTTAGTAAAGAAATGATATGGAACCACAGCAGACGTCAATATTTGAAGACATGTTGGAATGGAGAGGGAATTTTGTCCTTACAGCGTCACTAAGAGCCACGCTTTTATCGAATTCCAATTGTTAAAGGTTCTTTTACGTCCACACAAATGTATACATGGGACTTCGATTTTCGTGCAATCCGAACGATTATACTTTGTCCTTGCCCTCTGTCCTGCACTAATGACATAGGGGGGACCACACCGGAAAATCCAGATGAACTTTCTTGGTCAACACAGGGATCGAACACGGGACCCCGAGGTCAGCGAGCAACGCCTTACTCACTGATTCACCGTGGCTCCCGTTGATATTGAGAGGAATTCGAGTAAATTTCAACCCCAAAATAATGGAAGGGTGCGGTACGGGACAGACCAAATGGTTCAAAAATAAATAATTGTGAATCGGTTGCCTTATAACCTTGTTGTACCTGTATTGTAAATGAAATGAAATGAAATGGGGTTTAACGTTCTACTGTTCTGCTCCTAAACTGGGCTAATGAAGACGGGCATACGCCATACAGTGTGCTACGAGAGAAAATTTGCCCGGGTAGCGGCACTATCGCCTACTCTTATAACGAATTCCAACTGCCAAAGGATATATTACGTGCACGCCAATGTGTACACAGGACCTCGGTTTTCCGTCCCATCCGAACGACTAGACAGCTGTCCTTGTCAGGCCCTCCGTCCTGCATCACTAACAAGGGGAAATCACGCCGGAAAATCTGGATGAACTTTCTCGGCCATGCAGGGATCGAACACCCGACCTCCAGGCTAGCGAGCCAGCGTCTTACCCACTTAGCCACCGTGATCCCCATCCTGTATTGTACCCGTGTACAGAAATCTCAACTTAATGTCGTTTCAATAAACAGGGATTAGGGATTAATGTATTAGGGGGCTAAATATAGTCTTGAAAGTCGAGGAGGTATGCTGGATAATCCATGATTAATACATTACAGCTAAATATAGTCTTGAAAATCGAGGAGTTATGCTGGATAATCCACGATTTATGATATGCACGACTGCACACGCCCACATGTACACCTCATGGTCACCTGTAATTAATCTGTCCATAATAGTCAGGTAAACATAATGTAGATTGTAAACTATGTCTATACCTGTAGGTATACACATTAAAATATGTCAAGGTGTGGGTTGCATACACATTACCTGCTGTTATTCTATCTTACATATATGTTAATGCTCTTTTTTTATTTTTATTTTTTTATATTTATTTTTGCCTGTTCATTCATTGTCGGTGCGTATGTGTTGTTAACAATTTTTATTCAACTACGTTGTATTTTATTGCAAGGTGAGCGAGGGCGTGAGTAAAGGACACGATTTTTACAGTAACATTGGAGAGGGGTGGGGGGCACTTCCATCCATTACCAAATTTGAGTAAAGGCCACGACTTCTACAGAAACGTTGGAGAGGGGTGGGGGGGGGGGGGGCGAGGGCAACACTTCCATCCATTACCAAATTTGTCACATGTTCATATAAATCTGGTGATAAAGGATTCAATGAGTAAACAAAGTTTGATTTGTCATGCGCACTGGTCAACATGGATGCACGAGGATGGGTAATATACACGTCCACTATCCAGTGCTTATCCTCGTGCATGTACATCTAGACCTCGTGACATGTAGCGACGAAATCTTATTCATAGTATCTTGAGGGTAGCGAGACCCAGTCTTGTGGTACCATATTACCAGCTCCCTAGGGTAACGAGAACGGTTCTCGCGAGCTTCAGCCGTCTTGTGGAACCACATTTCCCGCTGCCTTGGGAGACGAGAACGGTTCTTGCGAGCTTCAGCCGCCCAATAATATGAAGTGACTAGGACGCCCATATGAAACGAATCCTTTAGATGGGCAAGGCACCCCGACATTTACCTTATGTATAATAATCCCTGTAGCCTTGTACTGATGTATTTGTGATCCGGGTTTATTAGATATGTATATGATAACGTCTATAGCCTTGTACTGGTGCATTCAGGGATTATTTGTACATGAATGTTTACGTCTTTAAGTGAATCTATTGAACCCATTTGTTTATTCCCGGAGAAGTTTTTTGGTCTCGGTAATCCAGACTATTGCCTGTCGGTATAGTGTTCTTTAAAGATTTCGGGCAAAAGTCGAGTTGACTAATCAGCTACAGTTATTTTTTCTACTTGTAATACAAGACTATAGAAACGTCACCATTACCAGTATCTAGAATCCATAAAGATGCATTATGTAAGATTTAGATAAAGAGCTGGTTGTTCTTGCTATAATAGTTCATTTGCAGAACAGTGTAGTCTCGATTATCATTGCTATCAGTGTTACGATAACAAACAAAGTCTCGATTATCCAAGTTTAAATTAAATCATTAACTGCCAATCGTACTTAAATCTATTCAAAATTCAACCCACCCGAGTTGGCATGTAAATCAATGTCTAATTAATGGTTTATCTCTTGAATAATGTATCGCTAAGAGAGAGAGAGAGAGAGAGAGAGAGAGAGAGAGAGGGGGGGTTAACGTCCACTCGACGTAAACTAGGTCATTTCAGGACTAACATATGGTTCAATTTTATTTCAATAATTCGCTTGCGCGTAGGGGTCGTCAGCAGTGGGCGGAAACCGGAGGACCAGGAGAAAACCCACGAGATTGGACAGGCGACCCCACTCCTTGTCACGTACAACCGTGGAATCGAAACCACGCCAGCTGACTCAACGACAGACCTTATGATACAGCACGCACGTGCTAACGATTCGGCCATCCACCCCCTACCCACCCGTATCTTTAAGACTGTTAACCCAGTTCTTGTTCTGTACAGTACAAGAAAGTTAATATAGACGTGGCTAGGGAAAACTGATCAGATATTTCATGATATAAGTCTAATAGTGTTCTATATGTATTATAGCTTGACTATTGTACTCTTAACAACACAGACGCATTCTTTTCTTGTATCTAACTCTCTTTACGTGAATATTGTCCGGGAATAAATCGTCAATTAATAACCCTATAGGTTACAACTTACAACCAGTCATGAATGAAGCTTTTTAATCCCCACCCAAATCCCATGAATATTATTTATGAATTATGAATTACTGAAATGACTAAGGTATAGGACACAAAGTGTAATCATTTCACAGTTATTCATCGAAATGGGGTAACAAAAACATGACCTACGTGAAGTGGGCGATAACAGGTGCGCTACGGCCTAGTCTTATTTCGAATTCCAACTGTCTAGGTTTCCTGGAGTTTTTGACATGAAATGAAATGGGGTTTAACGTCCTACTTTTCTGTACCGACCAGGCTAATGAAGACTTGCAGTTGGTGATGACAGAAGCTTTGTCTCGACAGGTGCGCTTTGGTCCACTCTTCATTATGCCAAGAGTTACTTTACATGTAAGCCAATGTGTACTCTTTTGAGCTAAGTTTTTATCCCACCCTTACGACTAGAAGCTTTTGTTTGCCCGTTCTTCAGTCCTGCATGACTCGCCCGTTCTTCAGTCCTGCACGATTTGCCTTTTCTTCCGTCCTATGTGACTTGCCCGATCTTCAGTCCTGCATGACTTGCCCGTTCCTCCGTTCTGCACGATTTGCCCTTTCTTCCGTCCTGTATGACTTGCCCGGTCTTCCGTCCTGCATGACTTGCCCTTTCTTCCGTCCAGCATGACTTGCCTGTCCTTTCTTCCTGCATGACTAGCCCGTTCTTCAGTCCTGTACGATTTGCCCGTTCTTTCGCCCTGCACGACTTGCCCGTTCTTCATTCCTGCTTGACTTGCCCGTTCCCCCGCCCGGCACGACTTGCCCGTTCCTCAGTGCTGTGCGACTTGCCTCCGTCCTGCACCACTTACCCGCTCCTACGTCCTGCCCGACTTGCCCGTTCCTCGGTCCTGTACGACACGCCACCCCGCCCCCTCGTCCCCCATAAGCCCGTTTTCATTAACCCAATCGAAGCAGAACAGTAGGACGTTAAACTCTATTTCATTTCACTATCATATGTATATACTAGGCTATCATATATAGATCAGACTGTATATTCATGACTATCGAGTGGGCGATAATCTCACCGAAATCGTATTTGCTATATTTGGTATTTATAACGTATTTATACAACTATATTATTATAATTATATAGATCAAATTGTGTATGACCATAATTATATATTCATGACTTGGTCAGTTAAACCTCTCCTGTTATTATATCATTATAGTATAGTCACACTGTAGACAACCATTCTTTATAAATAATACACTATTTATTATAATTAATCTACATATGACGATTCTATTGACACCTAGATTATACGACTATCTGGATCTGGGAAAATTTCCTAAAACCAGTCTGTAGCATTTTACCTCGGTTCCTTCGCTGTGTCTCAGACATTTTGACTTACGACTTGTGTCAGATCTAAAGAGATCCGATTAAACGTGTCAAAATGCCATAATGAAAAATAAAAAAATCATGGTACAAAAACAAACATTGTTTCCCTGAACAAGATCTGAGAACCAGGCCCATGAATGTGGTGACAATATGAAACAGTCTCCTGCGTGTGGTGTCAATATGAACCAGTCTCCCGCATGTGGTGCTAACATGAACCAGGCTGCCGCATGTGGTGACAATATGAACCAGTCTCCCGCATGTGGTGCTAACATGAACCAGGCTGCCGCATGTAGTGCCAATATGAACCAGTCTCCCGCATGTGGTGCTAACATGAACCTTTCTGCCGCATGTAGTGCCAACATTGTTTCCCTGAACAAGATCTGAGAACCAGTCTCCTGCATGTCGTGTCAATATGAACCAGTCTCCTGCGTGTGGTGACAATATGAAACAGGTCCCTGGATGTCGTCTCAAAAAAAAAGAACCTGAGTTCTCGGCAGCCAGCTCCATAATGAAACACAGTCCTCTGCGCCCAGCTCCACAAAGAACTGCAGTTCCTCGAAAGCGGAGAACTTGAGTCCTCGGCACCTAGCTCCACAAAGAACTTGAGTCCTCGGCACCTAGTTCCACAAAGAACCCGAGTCCTCGGCAGGCAACCCCACAAAGAAACACGATCCCTTTGCGCGCAGCTCCACAAAGAACCGCAGTTCCCCGAAAGCTGGGTAAAAAGAACCACAATTCTCTAAACGAACTGCCAATAACGATCTTTGCAATCCTGTTGTAAAAAAAAAACCATTGCAGTTTCGAAAAACAAAAACAACCAACAGTCTCCACATTCCTAATCAATGAGGCGTGATCATCACAGTTGTGAGACATGTGGACAAGGTCAACAATTATTTGCTAAAATCAATAAATATATTGAATCTGAGAGATTACAATAAAATCCATGAATTAAATCTTAAGAGATCATGGACAACTGATATTACAATAGAAGATATATTTCTAACCTGTAGATGTATATATATTGTTAGTATAGTATATTGGGTTTTATACATATAAAAGGTAGATATAGGAATTATATTCTAAGGGATTAATAACATTGTACATATAAGTATAATGTAGGTAGAAATCCTAATATACTCTACATTTATATGTATATGTATACTTCTACCGTCTCCTAAAGGTCAATCGATTAGCTTGATTGATTTAAAGCCGAGTCCAAGAAGGTCGCATATTTTGAATAAAATGTTCGCCAGGTTCATCTATTCGTCCAACCTCGTAGGTTTTCTCCGCGTCCTTCGGTTTCCCCTCATTGCTAAAGACCCCTATGCGCTAGCGAATTATTGAAATAAAATTGAACCATATATGTTAGTACCAAAATGACTAGTTTGTGTCGAGTGGACGTGGTTTTCAATCTTCCGTTGTTAGTCCCGAAATGACCTAGTTTGTGTCGAGTGGACGTTAAACCCCCTCTCTCTCTCTCTCTCTCTCTCTCTCTCTCTCTCTCTCTCTCTCTGCGACATTCCGCTCAGTCAACATTGCCTTTAAAATGTACTGAATGTAAAACTCAATATTACCTGTAAAATGTACTGATTGTAAAACTCAATATTACCTGTAAAATGTACTGAATGTAAAAAGCAATAATTGAATATTTGACATTCTTGGTTGGTTTATTAAGTTTGAAACGTAACAATAGACTTACACAGAATACAGTTGATTATTACATCAATCGGTGAACACAGAGAGAGAGAGAGAGAGAGAGAGAGAGAGAGAGAGAGAGAGATCATTCGGGACTAACATATGGTTCAATTCCCTTTCAATAATTCGCTTGCGCGTAGGGGGTCTTTAGCAGTGGGGGGGGGGAACCGGAGAGGACCCGGAAAAAACTCACGAGGTTGGACAGGTCCCCCTACTCCCTGTCACGTACAACCGGGGAATCGAAACCACGCCAATTGACTCAATGAAAAACCTTATGATACAACGAACACGCGCTAACCATTCGGCCATGCATCCTCGAAAAATTACAGTAGATAAAGATGAATTGACGTTCATTTGTCTATGATAATTTTATATCGCTTTATTCGGCCTACCAGCAACTCAATTATTATTTTTATGTTAGATTCTACTCTTAGAGAATTGACCGTAAGGTTCATCTAAATTTTATTCCGATGGCTTGCATGTAATACATGTTTCGTTGTTGTTTCGTCATTGTATCTGTCACGCGTCCCAAAATACCACAACCCAATGTCCTCTTAGGCTGTTATTAATGACGTTATTATGTGGTCATAATGTATGACGTGTCATGACACTATCAACTGCACGTGAAATGATACATCACATGTTATGGACGTGTAAAAAGAAGTTTTTGACACCTTTGACCCTGGTGTGACCTGTGTGAATGGATAATTGAAATCATTTCAATAGAATAATGAGTATGAATGTTCTATAGTTCACTGTTCTATTATCTATAAATTATACCCAATGACGAATGGCGTTATTATTATAGTCAGAGAACAAGGCTAAAGACCGGCAACCACAACTAAAACTAGAATGGTGCCACGTTACCCTTGAACTGACGTGGTTTCAATCCCCCGCTAATACGTGACAAGGTGTAATTCGCCTGTCTCACCTTGTGGGGTTTTTTGCGGGTCCTCCGGTTTCCTTCCACTGCTAAAGAACCATACGAGCTAGCGAATTATTGAAAGAAAATTGAACCATGTGTTAGTTCCAAAACTCCCTAGTTCGTGTCGAGTGGACGTTAATCTCTCTCTCTCTCTCTCTCTCTCTCCCCCTCTCTCTCTCTCTCTCTCTTGATCTGTCACTGACTAATCCACCCAATTCATCATTTTAACAAATATTATTATAAGTCGCCAGCACCCAATCTTTATCATATTTCTCATATCAAATCTCGTCATCGCGAGATGTCTGCACGAGGCACCAACTGGCCGCCATCTTGACATAATGTCGGTGGTCGTTGATGACTCGAACATACAAGACATTACAATAGCCATCCACTTCATGTTAAGATTGGTTCTGGTTGATCAAGAGTAATCTAAATCCGTTATGATGTGTTTATTTATATCACGTATTTGGAGTATGAGTGGCGATTTATTTGTTGTTTTATGTCTGATAAGGATTAGATCTTTATGTATTTAGAAATCTGAGCCATTATTCGATTTTAGTTGCCCCTCAAGATGAGCATTTAAAAATCATACAATCCGGTTATAATCAAAATAAAGGCTTATATTTCCTAAGGAAAAGTTAAAAATAAAATGGCGTGAATGAAGTCAGATAAATCGTAAACACAATGCTTCAATCTTTATGAGAATAAAGCAAGTTACACCCGAGAGAGGACAGGGGCCTTTAAAATTAACATTTTTTTGCCACACCCGTCCTATTAATGTACGACCGTTCTAGAAAATGTACGATATTCCTATAAAATATACATCAGTGCTATAAAATATACATCAGTGCTATAAAATATACATCAGTGCTATAAAATATACATCAGTCCTATAAGATATACATCAGACCTATAAAATATACATCAGTCTTATAAAATATACATCAGTCCTATAAAATATGCATCAGTGCTATAAAATATACATCAGTGCTATAAAATATACATCAGTCCTATAAGATATACATCAGACCTATAAAATATACATCAGTCTTATAAATTCATATAAAATATACACCAGTCCCATAAAATATACATCAGTCCCATAAAATATATACATCAGTTCTATAAAATATACATCAGTCCTATAAAATCATATAAAATATACATCAGTCCGATAAAATCATTTTTCACTTCATATACTCATGTCACTTTAAACATTCCTCCTAACAAAAATCGTCACGCAGCAGATCGAATTCTTTCTAGAAATAAAATAATCACAAACCGTCAACCAAATAACCTTCAAATAAATTAAAAGGTAAAAATTCGATAAGAAATAAAAAAATATTGATTGGAATAAAATACGAAGATTAAAATATATTGACGTGATGATTAGACGTCGATAAGTAATTTATTGTATATCTGAACATGTTAAATCTCGAAAACAATTAAATATATACTTACAGATAGGTAAATCAAATAACAGAAATTCAATAATACTGATAAAAAAAGATTTACTGTTTAACGGTACAGTAATGGAGGGTAGATTCGCACCTTGACGTTACCTAGTAGAAGAAGAATGTTGTGATTTTTATAACGATTAGATATAATTCACAGTATCCAGATCAATAAGTAAAATAAACATCCATTAAATCAAATATAAACAATTTCAGTCGCCATATATGACTGTTTCACGTTTATACATATTTTGAGTAAAGCGCACGTAAATCAATTTTTATCGGGGATCGTGTATATCTAATAAGTGTACATAATTTCACTTCAATATGCTGAATTTGTACTATGGCCACAAGGCTCCAATACATGAATAAAGATGATTATTATATATTCGGCTTGACGGGGTGGGGGGACACTATATCTAATATATGTAAGGTTTTAAGGGGTGGGAGACACTATATCTAATATATAAGGCTTGAAGGGGTGGGGTGGGGTACACTATATCTAATATATGTAAGGTTTGAAGGGGTGGGGGAGACACTATATCTAATATATGTAAGGTTTAAAGGGGTGGGGTGGGGGACATTATATCTAATATATATGTATAAGGCTTGAAGGGGTGGCGGTGGGGAGACTATATCTAATATATAAGGCTTGAAGGGGTGTGGGTGGGGTGGGGGAGACACTATATCTAATATATATTAAACATTGAAAATGCGTGGGGGGGGGGGCACTATATTAACTATATTATTATCTAAGATATGTAAGGATTAAAGAGGTGGGGGGGGGCAATATATCTAAGGTATGTTAGGTTTGAAGTGGCGAAGGGGGGGGGGGGGCACTATATCTTATATATGTAAGGCTTGAAGAGGCCACTATATCTAAGATATGTATGGTTTGAAATGGTGGTGGCAGGTGGGGGGGGGGGGGGGCACTATATCTAAGATAAGTAAATCTTGTTAGAAGAAATCAGAACTAATTTCACTAAGTGTTGTCATTGGATGGATTGAAAAAGAGAGAGAGAGAGAGAGAGAGAGAGGGAGAGAGAGAGAGAGAGCTAACATATGTATGGTTCAATTTTATTTCAATAACTCGCTTGCGCTTTTCTTTTCAATGGGCTTTAGCAGTGTTGAAGGTAACTGGGGTACCCAGAGAAAACCCACTAGGTTGGACAGGTAACCCTAGTCCTTGTTACGAACACGAAAAAATCTGAAAACAAAATCAAACAACTTTTCTCTGCTCGTAAATAAATTACAATACTTTTTTACTCTAGTGACCTGTCTTTATAACTTTTGATCTATATACTACCTTACGTGTTAAAATCAACTTAACACCTTCTATTACAGGTAAATATTACAGGTAGATATTCTTTGATTGATTTAAATCATTATATCTTAATGAACCCCCTAAAAAAACTAATCCCTTAAAGGTTATCCCGTTTGATTTTTTTCTCTTTTTTTTAACCTTCGATATCGATTTCATAAGATCAAACAATATTGGTATATTAAAAGTCAAGATTGGAATATTTAACATGCTCGGGTATTATAGTTTATTAAACCCAAGACGTGTAATATTAGCCAGTTAGTCAATTATATAAGTAAAAGAATACATAAATACATGCTAGAACCATAGTAAATATGATATTCCTTTGTGGTATAATCTTATTGATGTCAGCCACAAATAGGCTCCGTTCAATTCATTCGGTGCAACAGTAGTCATATGATCCCAACTTTACTTAAGTGCTATTTTCATTTTCCTTTTGAAATTTAATTTTTCTTTTTATGAGTTTGATAGATCGAAATAATTTCTGGCTTCTGTCCAGTATGGTATAACATCCGATTTCGGCTGTGTTTTCGTCGCAATCGTCAAGCACCACTAGTATTAGCCTGTATTTAATTATTAACATTGCATATTTTTCTAAACAATAGTTCAAAGAGAAATTTTAATACATTATTGAGAGGTTGATCTTAATTAAGATTATTTGCATATAAAGCATACACAAAGGTTACTTTATCACTTAAACATACATTATGCAAGAGCTAAATCTGCCTATTGCAGGTCTTTCTTTAGGCCTGAAATGTTTTCTAAATTATTAATTAGTAGTAGTATCATTATCATTATCATTATCTTGTTATTATTATTATATTATTACCATCATTATTATTATTCATCTTCAATGGCGCTTCATTATTATCCACCAGTGATATTTCTAAGCGCTTAACAAATGTCAAATCACAGTTTGTAATAATATCTAAACAAGTGTGTTTTTAACCCCGATTTAAATTTAACAAAAGTTGAACTTTCTCAAATTGTTCTTGGTAGCTTATTCCACATATGGGCACCATTTATAGGGAAAGATAATTTTCCTTTGAGTCTCTTGTAAGCAGGCACAGATAATAATTAATTAACTTATCCAGGCCATAATTAACTCTCGATGGCATCAGATTTCTCCGATATTAAATAGATTAGAACAGTTCAGCCATATTTTGATTTAAGCTAAAAATGGAGGAGCTAGACTTAGCTTCGAACAACCAGTACGGTGGTTGAAATTATTCCACACGTCTTGTCAAACCTTCAAAAGCTAATATCTTCGCTTACAATAGAGTTATTTGAATGAAATCTTCAAATTATTCATTTTACATTATCTATTTTCGAACTATTGTAGCAAGAAAGGCTAGCCCTCTATCTAAATCTTACATAATGTATCTTTAAGTTTAAAATGATAAACTCGCAAAATGGTTAGCCTATATTTAATAAACATTTTATATTCTAATGTATTCTAAACGAATCTAGAAGAAATTTGATTACTTAAGACATCTTATGAATAATAAATTGAATAGAAAACAAGCGCAAGAGAGTTATTGAAATAATATAGACCCGGTGATTTTTATACAAAACTCCTAAGCATAATAATATTGCTCCATTTTTATTCTGCATCAATTATTGGCAATCGTCCAATTCATTAATAGTCGGTTTTTGATAAAACAGGATCTGCAGGATTTGAGAAGAATTGATTCCATGCACTGTCTACTGATCTATCTTATCTTTCTCCTAAAAATCCTAAGGCAATTAACTTTGTATAAAAGAAAATATGTTTACAATGTTTTATTTCCATGACGTTAAAATGATGTTTTGTACATGTACATCTATGGCGTTAAAATGATGTTTTGTACATGCACATCTATGAAGTTAAAATGATCTTTTGTACATACACATCTATGACGTTAGAATAATGTTTTGTACATACACATCTATGACGTTAAAATGATGTTTTGTACATACACATCTATGACGTTAAAATGATCTTTTGTACATGCACATCTATGACGTTAAAATGATCTTTTGTACATACACATCTATGACGTTAGAATAATGTTTTGTACACACACATCTATGTGGAAATGAATAATAGATTGGGCGAAATTTTATACAATCATTATTGGTAAGTAGTCTTTTTCGCTTATAAGATTAAATTGGTTGTGATACTGATATACAAAAACAACCCTGCAAAGGGGCTGTTGATAACAAGTTGTAAATGGAACTAGTTTCATTAATACGGTAATTTAATAAGTTGGCATTGATAAATAACGGTTCTAAATTATATAATACTTTTCAACTGTCAACTCTATAATATATATAGTGTCTCATATATTCTACATTGGCACTCTAGTGTTATATATCCCTGCTACCAGACACCCATCAACTTCTTCTACAGCCAGTGATATAAGCCATGCCTACCATTCCTGGTAAATTGACCGTCAAAAAGCCGTTAATAACATCTTTATAACTCATCATCGTCTAATTCCATCCGTGTCACTCATTCATTAATTACACTCGTGCTATGCGCCTGCGTCTGTTCCCAATTTACGTCACGACAACAATACGTCATCAACATGTCTGATACGATCATCAAGTCTTTATCTTTCGTATATCGCACACTTAATCGTTCGACTAGTAAATAAAGACTATTGAAGATATAGCCATCTGGAACGTGTTTCTGTCATACGTCATACGGGCACCTGCTAGACGAGGAAGTAAATATACATGGTGAGTGTTGAGAATGACCAGTAGAAGTATCAATGACCTATCATATGTCCACTATACGACATTTACTAATGAGACGAATGAATAAAGATGTTACTGACAAATGAGGCATGTAATACAAGACTATTAATCACTGAAATCTTGAACACCTTGTCCTTCGATATTGTAATAATTTGATCAAAAGATACCGTCGTGTATAAAATAAAGGTATATGAATATAGATATGATCTGATGTACAGGTGTCAAATTTTAACACCTGCACCGCCATTTCCTGTAATTTACACAAAGTACAAGGGGGTTCCCTTACTTCTCTAAACTAGAGAGTTAAGTGAGTCTACGTGGTGGTCACCATGAAAGATGGCACTCCCATGGCGGTCACCATGAAAGACGAGACTCCGGCCATGCAGTCAATCGAGATGTTCCCTTAAATTATACGTGAAAAATAACCCATATACAAACAAGGAATATATACAGTTGGTTGTTTTTCGAGATTTAGTTTATAAGTAAACCTAGTCCTGTATACCCTTCCAACTAGGCCTATGGTGTTTTCCGGCGTGGTTTCCCCTTTTTAGTGTTGCAGGACAGAGGGTTTGATATTTCAGCTGGCTGATCGTTCAGATGGTACGAACAACCGAGGACCCATGTATACATTGTCGTACCTGTAAAAGCTCCCTTGGCAGTTGGAATTCGATATAAGAGTAGAACATAGAGCCGCTGCCCTTGCAAAATTTCCCTCATAGCACACTGTATGGCGTATGCCCGTCTTTATTAGCCCAGTTCGGGGCAGAACAGCAGGCCGTTAAACCCCATTTCATTTCATTTCCATGTATGGTGATATCGCAGACAACTGGATACTTCTATGTCAAAGGTAGATATTGGCTGAACAATTGAACCGGAGTTTTTCGCGAAATTCTCTTTATATACACAAAAAGTAACCAAAATAAAACGTGAAATAACGATTGGTGTCGTGCAAGAGACAGAATAATTTATCTTTCTAGAACACCTTATACCACTCTTCTGTTTTCACATAGATAAAAACTTCTTTTCACATAGATAAAAACTTCTTTTCACATAGCTCAAAACTTATGTTTACATAGCTCACAACTTATGTTCACATAGCTCACAACATCTTTTCACATAGCTCACAACTTCCGTCCACATTTCTTCTAGTGATTCTTTATCGTAGATTTCAGGGTCATATTTTTGTTAATAATAATTGGTCATTGGAAGAAAGGATTTATTTAGGAATAAATCTTCCGGGACGAGAATCTATGTCGCTACGGTGATAATTATTAAACATGGACAAATGATGGGGGAACTCTATGTTTCATATTCTCGAACATCATGTCCAGTTCCTAGTCTATAGTACGCTCGTACTATGTTTATTGCACACCTTGATGGCACTTTTTATGCAAGAGAGAGAGAGAGAGAGATGGGGTTTAACGTCCACTCGACACAACTAGGTCATTTCGGTACTAACATATGGTTCAATTTTATTTTCATAATTCGCTTGCGCGTAGGGGTCTTTAGCAATGGGAGGAAACCGGAGGACCCGGAGAAAACCCACGAGGTTGGACAAGCGACCCTACTCCTTGTCACGTACATCCGGGGAATTCGAAACCACGCCAGATGACTCCATGACAGAGTTCATGATACATCGCGCACGTGCTAACCATTCAGCCCCCCCCCCACCACACACACACACTTTTTATTCAATGTTATTATATGAAGACAATGCACCGTAAGGTAACACGTATTTCTAGATTATGTCCTGGTAACACGAGTATGTAAGTTTTTATCACCAAGACACTCAACGCGTAAACGTAGACACAATTAAAAGTAGGGGATCTGGGGAGATTAAGATATTAAATTTAATATATTTAACAAAATATTTTATGACTCCGACTGCATATTATAGTGTATAGGTTAGATAAGCCGGATTAACGATTAAATCTCCACAGTCGTCTGCTACTTGAAATGATATTGAAATCTGTAAATAGTTTCGATATTCAAACAGTTCAAAATGAAACGAGCAGAAGTCGTCATGTGTACTTTCATTAAAATAATTTCCTAGTTGTCTCGTTAAGTCGTCATTTCTGGACGGGACTTAAATGTTTCAATTTTATGTCAACAATTCGCTTGCGTGTAGGGGGCTTTAGAAGTGGGGGGATACTGGAAGATCCAGGAGGATCCAGAGGAAACCCATGAGATTTTGCAGGCAACTCAATGAAAGACCTTACAATTTACACCCCCCTCCCTGCCCCCACCACCTCAAATTGAATAGACCGTTTAAGACAAACATGTCTTAGTTTTAAATTTTTTAGGTCCCGTGTACACATTGGCGTGCACGTAAAAGATCCCTTGGCAGTTGGAATTCGACATAAGAGTAGGCCGTAGTGCCGCTGTCCGGGCAAAATTTCCCTCATAGCACACTGTATGGCGTATGCCCGTCTTCATTAGCCCAGGTTAGGAGCAGAACAGTAGGACGTTAAACTCCATTTCATTTCATTTAAATTTTTTTGGATGACAAGAGACTATTTCCTGGTCAGTGTCCGCCAATCTAAACAGTCAGTAATTGAAGTTGGAATTCCCGAATGTTAGTGAAATGAAAATGAAATGAGAGTTAATGCCCAACTGTTTTTCACCGGCTGGGCTAATGAAATGAAATGAAATGGGGTTTAACGTCCTACTGATCTGCTCCTAAACTGGGCTAATGAAGACGGACATACGCCATACAGTGTGCTATGATGGAAATTTTTCCCGGGCAGCGTCGCTACCACCTACTCTTATATCGAATTCCAACTGCCAAGGGATATTTTACATGCACGCCAATATGTACACGGGACCTCGACTAGACAGCTGTCCTTGTCAGGCCCTCCGTCCTGCATCACTGACAAGGGGAAACCACGCTGGAAAATCTGGATGAACTTTCTCGGCCAATGCAGGGATCGAAGCTGGGCTAATGAAGACGAACAGTGACACTGTGTTCTATACTCTTACATCGAATTCCAACTGTCAATGGCTCTTTTATATGCACAACGATGTGAACACGGGGGCTCGGTTTTTCGTCCCATCCGGACGATTATACTCGAAGATTATTCACCACCCACACAGACAACGACATTCTTGTCGGAAACTCGTTCTGGTAACCACGCAACAGTTGATACTCGCAAGGTAATCAACAAACGTCTTTGCACGTCAACAATAAAGGATCCGTCGCGCCTATCAAAGAGATCAGTGGGGGGTTTTTTATTCAGTGACGAAATGAAATACGTCTCTGTTTCAAGATAAGTTTATTTAATATTTATATAACACGGTGATATTAAAGTACTGGATCTCGTAAATCAAAACATTCCCCAGAAACAACAAATACTTAACTGATAGATTAAAAACATCTTTAATTTCACCAGGATGTACAGATAAAACAATCTGTGGAATTTCAAGGGTTTGAATTGATAACTGATCGAACTTCAAGTGTTGATTAGAAAAATATTCTAGCCTATAAAAAGACGATCCTTAATGTGTGGCGGACATGATTCAATGGCGTGATTTTTTTAGGAAATGAAATGATATTGGGTTTAACTGTTCTGCTCCGACTAGGCTAATAAAGACGGGCATACGCATACAGTGTGCTATGAGGGATTTTTTTGCCCGGGCAGCGGCACTATGGCCTACTTTTATATCGAATGCTAACTGTCAAGGATTGTTTTACGTGTATGACAATGTGCAAACGGGACCTCGGTTTTTCCTCCCATCCGAACGATTAAACATTGTTAGGAAACAACGTCTTACTCACTGAGTCACCACTGCTCCCAGGTCTGAGAAGAACATCTATTGTCGGTAATTGGACAGAAATTATCAACACTATGAAATAAAATTGTGGCTTAGTTTCTGTAAAATATTATATTAAAGTATATCTTTTATAAATAAATTGGGTTTATCATGGCACATCGATCTGGGTGCGGAAAGTGGGTTGGGGGAGGGAGGGGGTATATTTTATGATTTTAGAGTCCATTAAAGTAACGAATCTGAAAAAGACGAATCTAGGATTTTTAAGCACGGTCTTGCTTTGTCAGATCTGGTGCTTGTGGGGCAGTCACGGCAAGTGTACCTTGTGGGGTGGGCACGACAAACCCAAGGCCATTCATGTACACATTCTTGGCAAGATTATCCTTCCTTTCTAGCAAATGTTGATCTCAAAATGGCCGAAGTATGCGTTAAAAAAAATCATCTCGTTTTGAACTCTTTGTGTTCAGCACATCCATTACCCCCCCCCCCCTTCCAAATTTTGTAAATTTCTAAAATTAGGAACAATTTTAATGTCATACTATATTTGTAGTATTTCTAAAATAACACGGATACGCATGTCAAACTATATTTGTAAGCCTGTATAAGGATGCTAGGTTATGACATGATAATTGTGTTATTGAAAGACGATTCGGGTAATCCCTAGAGCATCCATTTTTCTTGGCTGGCAAATAATTAAAGTTTTATTTAGCTTTAGGCAGCAAATGATTAGAGTTTATATTTAGCTAATCGTAACATTAATACTAGTGCAAGCATTACGTTAAACGCCATTGTTAACGTGACGTAGTATTGTTATGGTATTGACTTATTACGTCATACACTAGGGTCAGTGTTATTATGACCCCTGACCTGGTATAAAGGTCACGATTTGTTTCTTTCAATCAGCAGGTGCCCGTGGAGTTAACCAATGAGAAACAGTATACGTAGTGTTCTGTCATCGTTTTAATGGTCCATTACCTCCAGCCTCATCTACGTGTTACCAATCTGACACAATGTATGACTACAACATCCTTGCTTCACGCTTTTCAATCACTGACGTGATAGCTTTCTAAATCTAGCCTCAAGTTCCACAAATAGCAAATCGCCATGACACGATTGTTAAATGGCAGTTAAGTGGTTTTATTGAATGTTAAGGAATCTCTATATCTTGGAACCATTATATTTTTTATTAAAGGATGAACCCAGATTCCATTTGTATTCTCCTGTAAGTCTATAAATTGGTGGTCACAGATTCCACAAAGTATAAACGTTTTAAAGAAGATTGGAGTTGACAAATCTTACTCCAAAATGTGAAATGAAATGAAATGGGGATTAACGTCCTACTTTTATGCTCCGACTGGGCTAATAAAAACGGGCATACGCCATACAGTGTGCTATGAGGGAGATTTTGTTCGGGCAGCGGCACTATGGCCTACTCTTATATCGAATTCCAACTGCCAATGTGTACACGGGGCCCCGGTCCTTGTCTGGGGAAAACCACGTCGGAAATCCCGATGAACGTTCTCGGCCACTACACGGATCGAACATGCGACCTCCAGGCTAGCGAGCCAGCGTCTTACCCACTTAGCCAACGTCCCCCTCCCCAAAAAAAAATGTGAAGATACTGCCCAATTTGCAAGTTTCAAATCAAAAATATATAAAGCCATTCGAAAACGTCCCCTAGACGTGCTTAACTGAATTACGTTTAATGACATAAGTGACTTGATAGTCGAGAACGAGATCGAAAGAGACCCTGATAGTCGCAAGGATTGTAAATACAACGATTACAATTCCGTTTTATTTGTCTAGGTTACAATACAACGAAGCACTGTGGGCCGTTATTTAATACAAACAATCTGACAATACGATGAAATGATCTGAACACCGTCAGATGCTTATAGTACAATATTAAAAATTATAACGAAACCAAAGTTATTCAGAGTGCCAAAGTTTTTCCAAACACCATGGATTTTTTACACACAATTTGTGACGTTTTTCTTACAACACAATTTGTGACGTTTTATTCAACATGTTTAGCAGAGGGGACCCAATGCTTAATACAACCATATCGAAGTTTAATACTTATGCCCATATATCTTACTCCATGTACATCAAACAAAAAGCCGAGATAAACAGGGAAGAAGGTTTGAGTCTTGGAGATTATGGCTGCCCAAACGAAAGTACCACCTACTGAGATGGTCGGCCTTAGGGTTGAGGCTGTTTTCATCTCCCTGGTAGTCGTGAAGAAGTCACACTTCTGCTTTTCATCGACTGTTAAAACAAGTACTTGTTCGACAACAATTCCATGAAGAGGTCGCTGTATATAAATATAGACAACTAAGAGGGTCGTGGTGTTTAAATCAGAACCCCGGGGGCTTTCCCTTTTAATACCCATCAGTCCAAGTTGCAGGGGATCGGGGTTTATAAACACTTGGTATTATGATGTTACGACAAGCAGTTGATAACCGGCTTAGTAGGGAATATGTTTAACCAAATCATATCGCGGGGGGTCTTTCCGGTGATTGAAACAAAACTTCGAATCACCTTCTTTAAACGATACATCATACTTTAACTAGAACCCCCTTTTGAACCCTTCAAGTGTTACCCTCTTATCGACCTTAATGTTAGAGTGGTATTATAGATCATTTGGGGTGTTTTTGAAAGTTTTGGATTGCTTAATGAAGTTAAACTTCGCTAGAATCTAGGCCTCGCTGTTCTGCTCCGACTGGGCTAATGAAGACGGACATACGCCATACAGTGTGCTATGAGGGAAATTTTGCCCGGACAGCGGCACTACGGCCTACTCTTATATCGAATTCCAATTGTCGAGAGATCTTTTACGTGTACGCCAACGTGTACACGGGACCTCAGCTTTTCGTTCCATCCGAACGACTAGACAGCTGTCTTTGTCAGGCCCTCCGTCTCTTAGACAATCGGGTACCGCAGATGTAAACATTAAAAATACGATTACCATTTAATATTTTTTATTGAGTCTCCATTAACCAGTAATGTTGCTGTGATAATAAACAAACAGTGATAATGTCACTCAAAACAAAATAATTTGAATGAAATTTTCGATATATTAATTTTGAATTATCTATTTGGAACTATTATAGCAAGCATGTCCAGGCCTTTATCTAAATCTTACATAATGCATCTTTAATTAAATGTTAATTCACACTTTTTTTTAAAAAAAACCCCCCAAAACTAGTTGATTGAATACCTATTATAAAGCACAAAATGCTTTTGAGTGTCACTTGTATAATGCGAGGATAAACATATCCCACGCAGGAGAATGCTACTGGTGTAGACTGAAATAACCAGACGCCAAAGACTGCCATTCGATTCAGACTATTCGCGTATTTCGCCGAACATAACTGATTATAAATTTTAATAAAAACAGAAACGATTGAATGTAAATCAGTTCATATACATACATATAACACTGTTATATGCGTTGCTACCCATTTGTGTCCGTTTCTAGATGTCAAAAATAGCGATTTAGCGCCTTTAAATGTTAAATCACACATTAAAAAAAAATCCCCTAAGTCCACTTCCACCTAAGGTGATATCGTAGACAAGGTAAGTGTCCACATATTGCACTTTAAAATAAAATGAGAGAGGGAGAGAGAGAGAGAGAGAGAGAGAGAGAGGGTAACGTCCACTCGACACAAACTAGGTCATTTCGGGACTAACATATGCCTTAATTTTATTTCAATAATTCGCTTGCGCGTAGGGGTCTTTAGCAGTAGGAGGAAACCGAAGGACCCGTAGAAAACCCACGAGGATGGACAGGCGACCCTACTCCTTGTCACGTACAACTGGGATTCGAAACCACGTCAGTTGACTCAATGACAGACCTTATGATACAGCGCACACACGCTAACCATTTAGCCATCCAACCCCCACAAAATAAAAGAACACCCACACTGATAACGTATATATGTGAAATGAAATGAAATGGGGTTTAACGCCCTACTGTTCAGCTCCTAACCTGGCCTAATAAAGACGGGCATACGCCATACAGTGTGCTATGAGGGAAATTTTGCCCAGGAAGCGGCGCTACAGCCTACTCTTATATCGAATTCCAACTGCCAAGGGATCTTTTACGTGCACGCCAATGTGTATACGGGACCTCGGTTTTTCGCCCCATCCGAACGACTAGAGAGCTGTCCTTGTTAGGCCCTCCGCCCTGCATCACTGACAAGGGGAAACCTCGCCGGAAAATCGGGATGAACTTTCTCGGCCAATGCAGTAAAAGAACATCCACACTAATAACGTATATATATGTAAGTATATCAACCTGTAGTTACATGTTTATATCAACCTGTAGTTACATGTTTATACAAGTTTTAGAAATGTCTTCTATTTCAATAAAGGTTAATTGTAGTCAATCTATTTTAGGGACTTTGTTTAAGATAAGATTTTAAAATAAATCAAAATTGATTGAAAACTTGTCGTTATGTAAACTGATTATGGAAAGATTATTTGAGTATAGAGAGGTAAGAAAGATAAATTATATAATAAACTACTAGAGTTACAATCAATATAAACTATTTCAAATGAGAGAGAGATGAGGTTTAACGTCCACTCGACGCAAATGGTTAACGACTGCGCGTTGCATTATAAGGTCTGTCATTGAGTCAAGTGGAGTGGTTTCGATTCACAGCTTGTACGTGACAAGGAGTAGGTCGCCTGTCCAACCTCGTGGGTTTTTTCCGCCCCCCCACCCCTACTAAAGACCATTAGGCGTAAGCGATTGATTGAAATAAAATTGAACCATATATTAGTCCCTAAATGACCTAGTCTGTGACGAGTTGACGTTAAACACCATTCCTCTCTCTCTCTCTCTCTCTCTCTTTCTCTCTCTCTCTTACGAGTAAACTTCTCTGGGCATATGTAGACGGTCATACCCCATGCCGCGTGTATTTTGTATTCCAACCATTAGGGGTTATTTTACGTACACACCAACGTTTACAAGGGATCTCGTTTTTCGACCCATCCGAACGACAGGACGACGTTCTTGACCAGACTCTCCATCTTACACCACTAACAAAGGGAAACCAGACCGAGAAGAAATCCCATGTACCTTTTTGCACGACACAGGGATCGAACCCGGACCTACTGATTACAGAGCCAGCGCCTCACTCACGGAATCAATGCGGCTTCCCCGCCCCTAAGGATCGATTATTGTGCGGGGTAATTTAGGACAGAAAGTACTCTAAATACACGACAGGAATGTTGTTTTGATATACAGGTACATGTACTAACTTACTTATCTAAGGTAAGTAGAAATCGAGACAGACAGATCAAAGAGACCGCGGAACAGGTTAACGGGCAACTATGGTATGTAATGCGTGTCTGTAGATAAATACCTGACTTTATAATTACTTATACGGTGTTTTATATTTCTATATAAACAGTCGTAACCTTTTATTAATTAACTCATAAATTATTATACTACTATAGCGATAACTAACAAACAATGGCCGACAGAAAGTAACAAGGGGGCTGCTGCATCATTGGTTATTATTCTATACCCTTTGTCATAAATTATACTACTACAATAGTGTTAACTATAACAATTCCCGCGGTTGTACGTGACAAGGAGTAGGCTCGCCTGACCAACCTCGTGGGTTTTCTTTCTCCGGGTCCTCCGGTTTCACCCCACTGCTAAAGACCCCTACGCACAAGCGAATTATTGAAATAAATATTGAACCATGTGTTAGAACCGAAATGATCTAGTATGCGTCGAGAGAAAACAATGGCCTAGCTGTGGCGAGTGGACGTTACCCCCCCCCCCCCCCTCTCTCTCTCTCTTTCTTTCTCTCTCCCTCTGTTTGCTACGATGATATAAGTTCAGATGAAGCTTTTAAACACTTAGAAATAACATCGTTTCTCGTCATGACCATTATTTATGATCGTGACTAATACAAGAATTGATAGTTTGATATCACTGAACAAGTTATTAACTGGAATACCATACACTAATGGAATAATCTACTGTCTGTCTGTCTGTTGATATAAAACTAGAAAATTCTTTTTCAAAAATTCCAGATAAGATTTTTGTAAAGAACTTTTCAGAAATAAAAAACATTATTATGTAGTTTCCCTTTGTTCTGATCAGCCAGAAGATTTTACCGTGTTATCGCCATTATATTGATGTTCAATATGTCTGAATAGCAAAAACAATACTTATATATTATATACATAAAAACTTGAAACAATGTATTCTTATCTCCCCTTCAGGTCAACAGCTATCGCACGTGCTGGTATTCCATTGACCTGTGTCCTTCAACAATTGATCGATGTAAGGAGGTGATTGATTGGTTGTTGAAATCGATACAAAGTCTAAATAAACATATATAGTTTATATAGTTTTACTTATATAAAATACAGGTGTTTCTTGTTGATATGTGTTTACTTTCATTTTCAATATCATTTGAAAGACAGGTGAAGAAAGGTCACAAACCCCTTAAAGATAAACAAACAGACCTAATATTTATTTACCAGACAGTTTTAACTACAACAGAGTCATAATCAGTTCATATTCATGATCATCTTCTTTTTCCACGTGAACTATTATGTGTCGACCGTCGATCGATATCGATCTAGAGAGAGAGAGAGAGAGAGAGAGAGAGAGAGGGAGTAACGTCCAATCGACACAAACTAGGTCATTTCGGGACTAACATATGGTTCGAGGTTGGACAGACGACCGTACTCCTTGTCACGTACAAGCGAAGATTGAAAACCACGACACTTGATTCAATGTCAAACCTTCTGATCCAACGCGTACACGTTAACCATTCGCCCCCACCCCGCCCATATATGAGTCGAAGAAGCGTGACTGATTCGATTAGGCTTTTCAGTAGACGTCTTGAAAATGCGAAAAATCATCATCCAAGAAAGTAATATGGGCTTTAAAACGATCTGTATTAAAAACAATTTTCCCTGTTGACGCAATAAAATGGGACATCAAACACCATTTCATTACAAATTGGGTTAGGGTTAGGTTTGAGAATTTGGGGGAGAGGTTAAGTCTCCACATAAGCACTGACCTAGGGTGATGAAAAATTAGTTGGTGATATTTCCTAGTTTTATTAAAAAAAATATACATGCAATATATTAGATTAATATACAAAGCTGGTTTCGCTGGGGTGTTTTTTTTGGGGGGTATTGGTGGCGCTGATGGTCTTCCTTCTGTTACCAAAAGAAACAATTGGTGCAAGTTAAATTCTATCAAATCTTCAACCCAAGAAACAAATTTGACAAATTTAAACAAATATAAACAATACCAGGTCGCACCAGGTGTTCAATTTCTACTCAAAATACAAACTTTCTTCCCAGATTCAGGTTGTTCACCGTTTGTTTAAAGAAACTTAACCCCCTAAATCCCCAGTTTTATCAACAAGAAAGAGGGTCCTAACCCTTCTAAACAGTACTTCCAGATTCCAGAAATTACATAAGTCCAGTTCGTGCCTCTTGTTCCGTGAACTTGTATGAATGTTAAAAACTTAGGCAATGATCCAACGGGTACTATTGACCTTCATGTCTTTAGAGGTCAAAGGTACTACTTTTGTTCGCGGTTATGTCACTTTGTTGACTAACGACCGCTTGTAATTAGGTTTATGTTTTCTCAGCGTTCTTGTAACGGTCAGTCATGTTTTGTGAGCGGCGGGATACCGGATTGACCCTTGGACTACGGACAGTACCGATGGTTACCAACAGTACACAACCTTGCTATGTTGATTTTTAACGGATCGTATTTTAGGAATAATTAGCGGAACTAGTGTTATCTAAGCCGTTAGAATAACGAACGAGAGAAGCTCGGGGCTAGTGAAAAGGGACAATGGACGGGTTCGGATGATATAACGGTTAACCACGGGTTAGGCAAATACTGTCAGGCCGTATGATGTGTCAAATTAACCGCGAGAACAAATGAAGAAAAGCGAATAATTTTGTTTCTGTTGCCGGAAAATACCCACCGAATGTCATCTTGAAATTGTTGTTTATAACAAGTTAATGATGTGTGAGAACAGCTCGTCATGAGCTAACACAAATAATTAGATATTGTTCACACGAAACCCCGCCATTTTACCACATAATGAAGGTTTGATGATATAATGTGAGGGGACTTGGTAATTATATTTTGAAACATTTTGTAAACACCATACTCACCAGATCTGCGGTGAACCACGGTTTAGCATATTAGTTATGGGCCAGGTAACTTTTAAACTATCGGCTTTATATGTGATCAATTTCTTGTCTCATCCGAACAACTAGACAATTGTCCTTGTCACTCTTCAGATTTGTGGTAGACCATGGTTTAACATATTAGTTATGGGCCAGGGTTTTTAGATCAATCGTTGTTTTAAAACAGGGTGTTGGTTATTTTGGGGTTGGATTGTTTGATTGGTTGTTGTTGTCTTTATTTTTCTCTCTCTTTTTGTTTCTTTTTGTTTGTGTGGGGTGGGGGTGTGGTGGGGTGGGGTGGGGCGGGGCCAGGGCGGGGCGGGGCGGGGGCGGGGCGGGGCGGGGGCGGGGCCAGGGTGATTGAATCTGTCGTTATTTAATAATCTGATTAAAATACAGGGCCCTTATTCACGAAAACTTAAACTAAGATACAATCGAAATTTTAAGAAATACTGCAATTCGATTGGCTGACCAGTAAAATCAATTTGCATATATCCAATTTGCATATTGGTCAGCCAATCGAATTGCAGTATTTCTTAAAATTTTGATTGTATCTTAGTTTAAGTTTTCGTGAATAAGGGCCCTGATCTATATCTCGTTTCGTTTTTTTATACTTTCGATGGCCTCTATACAACATGAAGATCTGACCTGTTATAGTGGAAGGTCGCGTCAGGGATCATACGAGCGGCTTTTGACCCTTTGACGTCAGATATTTGATTAACAAATCAGCGTTGATGTTTCTAGTGGGTTACCCACAGTTCCATGTACCCCACGCCAAAAACTCGCCGCAACAGACCGTTTCATTGGCTAATTCCTCACATCATCCAGAACGCGAGTTATATAACAACTCTTCCAGATCCTAGTGTAGTAAAGACAAGTAAAACGAAATTTTGAACTATGAAAAAACGAAACGAAATAGAATCTGTGTTTTAATCAGATTGGTTATTTTAAAGCTTGGTTATTTTTGAGGTGGGTTGGATTGTTTGTTTGGTTGTTGTTGGGGTTTTTTTCTTTCTCTTTTTGTGCGCGGGGGAGGGGGGGCATAATACAGAAATACTGACTTAAACAATTCGATGTGTTTATATTTGCATTAATAAATGGAATTTAAAATGTCATCACAGATTTCTCGATTGGAAGACACTGTTTTTCTACAGTGGTAGCTGTCTAGTCGTTCGGATGGGACGAAAAACCGAGGTCCCGTGTGCACTTTGGCGTGCACCTAAAAGATCCCTTGACAGTTGGAATTCGATATAAGAGTAGGCCGTAGTGCCGCTGTCCGGGCAAAATTTCCCTCATAGCACACTGTATGGCGTATGCCCGTCTTCATTAGCCTAGTTCGGAGCAGAACAGTAGAACGTTAAACCCCATTTCATTTCATTTCATTTCTTCAGTGGTTACCTAGCACCGGTGTATTATAATATGACTGAGTATAAAGTCTTGTATATTCACCAATGTATAATCCATTGCGAATCCGGTAACTGGATTACGAGAATGTCTATTTCTTTTTGTGTGTTCTTGGAACTATATTCGACAAGCCTGCTTTACATCTTCACAAACAAGCCGCCAGAACAACCAGCGGGGTCATTTCTTTAATTTTGATTCTTTGATCTATCGGAAGATGGGATCAAGTGGGATTCCAATCTTGTCATATATTATGCTCAAGTGGGATTCGAACTCTGTCATATATTATGCTTAAGTCGGAGTATTTTATAATAGAAATTAAAATGTTGTAAGTTAAATAAATATTGAGTAGTGTATTATCTTAATAAGGCCCAATAACTCATCTATATACCACAATAACTCACGTATATACGAGTTTATAACCGTGCTATATCATATCAATAGGTCAATATATACATCAATATATCATACTATAAAACTGATATACCATAATCAGGTTAACAGATATAGGTAATTCCTTCTAAATATTTGGCATAACTTTAACAAACTTCAAATCTTGTCATTTTTTTAGTTCATGGCTGCCGTTGCGCCCCTGACAGAGCAAAATGGCCCCCATAGTACATTACATGGCGTGTACACGGCGTCATTAGCCCAGTTGATGCTGAAAAGTAGGTCGTTAAAACCTGATATCTACCAACGTTATGCAAGAGATAAACTAGGTTAATCGTTATCGGAAACACCCAGTGACACTTGTTTGTCTTGAGGTGGCTTCAAGTAACTGACTAATTGCTCTCTCTCTCTCTCTCTCTCTCTCCCCCCTCTCTCTCTCTCTCTCTCTCTCTGATCAATAAATAACAGATTACCATCAAAGGTTAATCGTTATCGGAAACACCCAGTGACACTTGTTTGTCTTGAGGTGGCTTCAAGTAACTGACTAATTGCTCTCTCTCTCTCTCTCTCCCTCTCTCTCCCTCTCTGATCAATAAATAACAGATTACCATCAAAGAACCCATAAATAAATAATAAGACATTTCAGTGCCATTTGTGTCGAGTGTTGACCTCACCTTCAACAACCTTCAATGACATCTCCACCATGGAATATTGTGTATCTTTTCATCTGTCCGTGAACGGGTTCAATCAACACGTACTGTTAATCGTTTCTATCAATTAATATTATTTATATCTAATAAACATAGAGCAGTTACAACAATAAGATTATCAAGAGAAATGATGAACAATTGTTTTCAGAGATCTATAAGATTATCAAGAGAAATGATGATGAACAATTGTTTTCAGAGATCTATCTAGATGATTTGCTGAATAAACAAAATAGTCGATAATCTATATCTGGTATATGTTATCATATAAATAGTCGATATATTCTCGCCTCAATTAAACCTATATTAAACACCATTTAAACGGATATGTTATGTTTAAACTTTAAATCAAGGGAAGATAATCCCGAAAAAATGACAAGAAATAGAGTTTAACGTCCTACTTTTCTGCATCAACAGATATACGTTTAAACTTTAAATCAAGCGAAGATAACCCCGAAAAAATGAAAAGAAATGGAGTTTAACGTCTTACTTTTCTGCATCAACCGGATTAATGAAGATGGACTTTACACCCCATTTCATTTTATTTCATTTCATTTCATTTCAGTTGATGTATTGAAAACAATATTCCAGATGAAGATTTCCATAGCACACACGCGTATTTATCTTATCCTGGATGGTTAGCACGTGCGCGCTGTATCATAAGGTCTGTCTTTGAGTCAACTGGTGTGGTTTCGATTCCCCGGTTGTACGTGACAAGGAGTAGGATCGCCTGTCCAACCTTGCCACCTGCACGTCCACCTACAAGAAGAATGTAGGGCGAAAGTTATTTTTAGTTTTTCTCTCCCTTTTCCTTTTCCCCCTTTTGCATGGCGATTTTTGTTGACCTTTTGGTATAGAATGGACGAAATGGGTTTGCAAACACATTTTCTGCCAGGTTTTAGTGAATATTCATGATTTTGAGGCGGAAGGATACGAGAGTTGAGAGGTTGATTGGGTTGAAACGTAGGGCGGAAAATTGTATGTTTATTAGTCTTTACTTCCAGTTTGTGTATTTCAAGTTTTCCATGATGTACCTCGTGGAAAAAGTTAGAGCCGGTCTAAGAGACTTCGACCCCAGGAGAGAGGGAGATGAGGATAGAGAAGAGAGAGAGAGAGAGGGTGAGAGGAAGAGAGAGAGAGAGAGGGTGAGAGGAAGAGAGAGAGAGAGGGTGAGAGGAAGAGAGAGAGGGTGAGAGGAAGAGAGAGAGAGAGGGTGAGAGGAAGAGAGAGAGAGAGAGGGTGAGAGGAAGAGAGAGAGAGAGGGAGAGAGAGAGAGAGAGAGAGAGAGAGAGAGAGAGACGGTTTCTAATCACATTAAGACGATGCACGTAACCTTCACCGACATCAGGATCAATTATCTATCCTTGGTCAATTTCCTGATCAATTTCCCCAAGATTAAAATCGACGTTTGTTTAGCTAATGATGGTTGTTTTTTTGTATACAGTTCAATAAAAATGTACTACATTCAATCGTTTTAATACTATTTACTTATAGGACAGGTAATACACCTGGGTTTTTATGGTTGATGTTTTTTTGTTATATATTGGTATTGAACAGGATAGGGGATCACGTGGCTATATTGGTATTGAAGAGTGAAGAGGAAGTACACAGGATGCCGTTGATACTTTTAAGTTTTATTTTATTAAACATACATTATGCAAGAGCTAAATCTGCCAATTGCAGGTCTTTCTTTAGGCCTGAAATGGGAATCTAAATTATTAATTAGACATTAATTAACTTATCCAGACCATAATCAACTAGCCTGGGATATTTACTGGATTAGAACCTAGTCTGCTGCTTATGATTAAATCAAAAATGGACAATCGAGACTATGTTTTTTTATTGTACCAATTTTAGTAATGATGATCGACGCTAGTCCCAAAATTCAATCGCTAAATACTCGGTTCAGGGTGGAGCAATTTGATTGAAATTTTCAGCAAATTCCCTTTACATTAGTATATCCACTGACTAATATTATAATATTCTATACATATGGTATATTGGAAGTGGTATATTGAAGTATATCTACCACTGACTAATGTTATAATATATTATACATGTGGTATTTTGAAGTATATCCACTGACTAATGTTATAATATTTTATACATGTGATATATTGAAGTATATCTACTACTGACTAATATTACACTATTTTATACATGTGGTATATTAAAGTATATCTACTGACTAATATTATAATATTTTATACATGTGATGTATTGAAGTATATCTACTACTGACTAAAATTACACTATTTTATACATGTGGTATATTAAAGTATATCTACTGACTAATATTATAATATTTTATACATGTGATGTATTGAAGTATATCTACTACTGACTAATATTACACTATTTTATACATGTGGTATATTAAAGTATATCTACTGACTAATATTATAATATTTTATACATGTGATGTATTGAAGTATATCTACTACTGACTAATATTACACTATTTTATACATGTGATGTATTGAAGTATATCTACCACTGACTAATGTTATAATATATTATACATGTGGTATTTTGAAGTATATCCACTGACTAATGTTATAATATTTTATACATGTGGTATATTGAAGTATATAATAATATTATAATATTTTATACATGTGGTATATTAAAGTATATCTACTGACTAATGTTATAATATTTTATACATGTGGTATATTGAAGTATATACTAATGTTATAATATTTTATATATGTGGTATATTGAAATATATCTACCAATGACAAATGGATTATTTTTATAGCTGATATTTTAATAAATATAATCACCTCATGGTAATGTAAACAGTTCAATATTTATTTTACAATTAAACATATAAAGATTATAAATACACGGTACATATCTTTAATAGTTGTTTTTCACAGTTCTCGATCTATTCAAGTGATCGAGATCTTTCTTTATTTGTATATTCAAAAATAAATGACGCTTTTAGTGTTAGGTATTTATTAAAGTAAATAGAACTATTACAATACTTTAAAGTGTTAGTTTATGAAATGGGGTTTAAAGTCAGACTTATCTTCACCAACTGGGCTAATGAAAGGGGGTTTAACGTCCTACTGTTCTGCTCCTATGCTGGGCTAATGAAGACGGGCATACTATGTGCTATGAGAGAAATTTTGCCCGGGCAGCGGCACTATCGCCTACTCTTATATCGAATTCCAACTGCCAAGGGATCTTTTACGTGCATTCCAATGTATACACGGGACCTCGGTTTTTCGTCTCATCCGAAGGACTAGACAGTTGTCCTTGTCAGGCCCCCCCGTCATGCATCACTGACAAGGGGAAACCACGCCGAAAAATCTGGATGAACTTTCTCGGCCAATGCAGGGATCGAACACCCGACCTCCAGGCTAGCGAGCCAGCGTCTTACCCACATAGCCTGAGCTAATGAAATGAGGTTTAAAGTCAGACTTGTCTTCACCAACTGGGCTAATGAATCGAAATGAAATGGGGTTTAACGTCCTACTGTCCTGCTCCGACTGGGCTAATGAAGACGGGAATACGTACTGCAGTGACTATATCGAATTCCAACTCTCTGATAGTTGATCCTGTAAATACATTTGGGTGCACGTTAAAGATCCCCGATAGTTGATCCTGTAAACACAATTGGGTGCACGTTAAAGATCTCCTGGCAGTTGGTCCTTTGTATACGATTAGGAGCACGTTTAAAGAATCCCTAAGAAAGAGATAAATAGGGTTTAACGTCCACTCGATACGAACTAAGTCATTTCGGGACTAACATATGGTTTAATCACATTTCAATCATTCGCTTGAGAGGGTCTTTTAGCAGTGGACCCGGAGAAAACCCACGGGGTTGGCTAGGCGAATACCCCTTGTCACGTACAAGCGGGGAATCGAAACCACGCCATTTGGCATATTATCTTCACTGGCCTGTTAGCTGCAGAACAGGAAAAGGTTAAACCCAATTTCAAACCCGGCTGCTATGTGTCTGTATTATGTCGAGTGAAAATCCAGATTTATACCCCCCCCCCCCCCCACACACACACACACACACACGACCACGGCCCCACACCCTGCCCATTTCACACACCACTTTAGAACATAAACATAAATTGGCGGGGATATTGACCAAACTTCAAAATCGATTTTTCTTTTCATGTCTGGAATATATTTACTGTTATTTTGAAACGATGAAAGAGGAAAATGAAACCAGTAAACAATTGATATTGAATCGAGAATCAACTTTAATCCTATAAAATCTACTTGAGATATGTTAGCTTTGTTGTTAGTAAAATAGAAATAGGTCAGATTGATAGTTTGTATTGAATTCTCAAATATAAAAATACATTGTCAAATGATACATATTTTTAAAAATAAAAAAACTTCCTGCTTTACAGTAAAGCTTTAAGCATAGAGTATAATCGTATGTTATTATTTTGGGAGTGGAATGACCGAATGGTTAGCACGTGAGTGCTGTATCATAACATCTGTCATTGAGTCAACTGGCTTGGTTTCGATTTCCCGGTTGTATGTGACAAGAAGTATGGTCGCCTTTCCAACCTCGTGGGTTTTCTCCGGGTCCTCCGGTTTCCTCCCACTGCTAAAGACCCCTACGCGCAACCAAAATACTAAAATAAAATTGAACCTTATGTTAGTCCCGAAATGACCTAGTTTGTGTCGAGTGGACACAAACAGCAAACCATTTCAAAAACCAGTCAGCCAGCCATTTAACAACCCAGGTAGCCAACCATTTAACAAACCAGTCAGCAAACCATTTAACAACCTAGTCAACCTACCATTTAACAACCCAGTCAGACAACCATACAACCCAGTCAACCTACCATTTAATAACCCAGTCAGCTAACCATTTAACAACCCAGTCAGCAAACCATTTAACACCGCAGTCTGTCAGCCATTTAACAAACCAGCCAGTCAACCAATTCACAAACCAGTCAGTCAACAATTTAACAAACCAGTTAGCCAACCATACAACACAGTCAACCTACCATTTAACAACTCAGTTAGTCAACCAATTCACAACCCAGTCAGTCAACCATTTAACAATTATATTGCTAGTTAGCAATTTAGTCAACTGTTTTTAAGATATTAGTTCACTTCAATTCAGTTTATATTTATTATAAACAAAACATGTCGTATGTAAAGAATGTTGCACCCTGTGTACTTTTATTATTATCTACATAAAATAGTAGGTATATAAAAATAGTAGGTATATAATTAACAGGTACATGTATATATATATATATCAGGTATGTGTTACAGACTGATATATCACGGTTTATAATTACTATTTAAAACAAATAGAGGGCGTGACGATCACTGTTATAATCACTGGTGATAAATAACTGTAGGCCTATATAACACTGAACTTAAATATTATATACTAAAAAGACAAGGTGTTCTACACCATCTCAGGACTACCTAAACTGGTTAGTCCTTCGGATAGTACTAACAAAATAGGTTCCGTGTACAAATTGGCCTGCATGTAGAAGCACCCTCGGCAGATGGAATTTGATTTAAGAGTAGGCCGTAGAACTGCTGTCCAGACAAAATTTCCCTAATAGCACACTGTATGGGGTATGCCCGTCTTGACTAGCCCAGTCGGAATCGACAGTAGGATGTTAAAACCCATTTCATTTCCTTTACTGGGGGCCTATCACGGTCCCCACTACCATCCCAAGCTCGTTGACCTACAAGTAAAAATGTCCTTGACAGTGTAGAAGGAACTGACACTGTCCGGAAATAATTTCCGACAAAGCAAACTGTATGACGCACGCTCGTCTTCATCGAGAAACGAGGACGTTAAAAACGGTATATCGAGACATATCGATATGAGACCCAATAATATATGGGTCATAATAAAACTTTATTCAGGTTTATTTTGTTATAAGGAAAGTAAATGTCTTCTTAAGAAAGATTGACCCTTTCTCATAACTATCCAATAGATGAGGGGGGGGGGGTGGATGGAAGAATGGTTAGCTCGTCCGCGCTGTATCATAAGGTCTGTCATTGAGTCAACTGACGTTGTTTCGATTCCCCGGTTGTACATATTAGTCCCGAAATGGCCTAGTTTGTGTCGAGTGGACGTTAAACCCCATCTCTCCCCTCTCTCTCTCTCTCCCTCTCTCTCTCCTCTCTCTCTCTCCAATAAATGAAATAAAAAGGGACTTATCGTCCTACTGTTCTGCTCCGAACTGTGCTAATGAGGACGGGCATATGGAACACAATGTGCTGTAAAGGAAATTTAGCCCAGACAGCTGCTTCTACATGCACTCCAATTTGTACACGGAACCTATTTTGTTCGTCCTATCCGAACGACTACCTAGTATAGGCGGTCCTGGGATGGGAAGGTGGGGGGGGGCAATATATGTCATACACAGTGTGCTATGAGGGGTTCCACTGACGAATGATAACCACGCCGGAATATCCAGATGACCTGTCTCGGCCAACACGGGGATTGAACACAGGACCTTCAAGATAGCGAACCAGCGTTATACCCACTGAGTCACAACGGTTTCAACAATGATTCTAGTGTCGTTTTCAAGTCACCACGTTTCCCCCTCTCATGGTCTTAAACTATTGGATAACATCACGCTTGCGATTGGTTTTATTATAAGACAGGGATGTTTACATATTTAATTATCAGTTGGTCAAGTCCCAACAAGTTGACTAATAAACTTTAATTCACCTTTTAACTAAATTTATTGGGTAAAATTTATGCAATAACATACGAAGTACTGTCGTAAACTTTCAAGTCCCAACAAGTTTTAATAATAAACTTAAATTCACCCTTTTAAAGTCGGATTTGTTTATTGAGTACAATACATGCAATAAGAGATAATGTAATGTCGTCAACCTTTATTCCTTTTATAGCATGACGTTAACTCTTCAACTGGCGCCTGTCTTAACAAGGTAACCAAGGGCGGATAACTCGACCCCGAACGTCCTGACCAACCCTTTCAATGACCTAATTAGCTCTTGACGAAAGTACTTTACCTACAATCTACTTACATTCTCTATAAACAATACACTTGACATTAAAAAGGTCTGAACTTAAAGGGCCGCCTCGTTCTATCTTACTATTTTAGAGTTCGTCTGTTCGTCCCTTTGAGCGCTAACGTTCTCTTCCACAAGTCTTACTAGATGTTTACAAATCCTTAATTCATCTACTTTCTGTTATGAAACAAGAGGGTGAAAATAGATACAAAACTTTGAAACTGGAGAATGGGAACAGATACGAAACTATCAAACTATAAAACTATGAAGAGTGGGGACGGATACGAAACTATCAAACTATAAAACTCTGAAGAGTGGGACGGATAGGAAACTATCAAACTATAAAACTATATAGAGTGAGGACAGATACGAAACTAAGAAACTGGGGAGTTGCGAAAAATGCGAAACTATGAAACTGGAGAGTGGTGAAAATACGAAACTATGAAACTTGAGAGAATGGTGAAAGTTATGAACCTATTAAACAAGACAAAACCTAAATGTATACATGTAATTACAAAATGTTAAATGTGCCTTCTACATCTAAACGAAAATAGTATAACAGTACTGATAGCTCATTGTCCGAGAGCTTAAATCAAAGCACAAATGTACTTCTTAGCCAATTAAAACGCCACATCTAAAAGTACTTCAGTTAATGATTTCTGTGTTACTATTTAAATGAAATGAAATGAAATGAAATGGGGTTATCAACCTACTGTTCTGCCGCGACTGAGCTAATGAAGACGGACATGCGTCATACAGTGAGCTATATGAGGGCAACTTTTCCAGAACAGCGGCGCTACTGCCGACTTTTATATTGAATTCCAACTGCCAAGGGATCTTTTACGTGCACGCCAATGTGTACACGAGATCTTAGTTTTTTGTTCCATCCGAATGACTAGACAGTTATCGTTGTCTGGCCCTACGTCGGAAACCACGCCGCAAAATCCCGATAAACTTTCTCGGACAACACCGAGATCAAACCCACGACCTCCAGACTAGCGCGCCAGTGTTTTACCCACTTAGCCACCGTGACTCCGTGTTACTTTAATGTCTGTTGTATATATAGTAAATATCAAGTTGTATGTTGACGGTGTATACCCCACCCTACTGTATTATATAGGTGTGGATTATTTGATTACAATAAACCTATATTTACTTATATCCTGTTTACAGCCATCTCAAGTAGGGGGTTAATCTCTAGGGGGCGAGGGTGGCTCAGCGAATACAGCGATGGTTCACTAACCAGAGAGCGTATAGTCATTCGGATGGGACGAAAAACCGATCTCCCCGTGTACAGACGGACATTAGTCTGGGGGAACCGCAGTGGCCCCGGTTCCTCCTACTGCTAAATGCTAAAGACCCCTATGCGCAAGCGAATTATTGAAATAAAATTGAACCGTATGCTGGTCCCGAAATGATCTAGTTTGTGTCGAGTGGGCGTTAAACCCCCTCTCTCTCTCTCTCTCTCGTCCGTGGGGGGTTGGATGGCTTAGTGGTTAGCACGTGCGCGCTGTATCATTAAGTCTGTCATTGAGTCAACTGGCGTGGTTTCGAATCCCCGGTTGTACGTGACATGGAGTATCGTCGCCTGTCCAACCTCGTGGGTTTTCTCCGGGTCCTCCGGTTTCCTCCCACTGCTAAAGACCCCTACGCGCAAGCGAATTATTGAAATAAAATTAAACCACATGTTAGTCCCGAAATGACCTAGTTTGTGTCGAGTGGACGTTAAACCCCATTTCTCTCTCTCTCTCTCTCTCTCGTCCGTAGTATAGTACACATGGCCATAGAACATTGAAACATTCAAGTGGGCTTTAACCCCCACCTCTCTCTCTCTCCCTCCCTCCCTCTCTCTCTCTCTCTCTCTCTCTCTCTCTCTTCTAGTAATTCAATTTAGAATTGTTTGATTATGGTTGATTTTGGGATCAACCTTGACCTGGCCATAAGCTGTCGTGGTATTTGAGTTTTATATATGAAATGTAGAACGGTATATTAAACATAACGATGAATTAAATATGTCAGATATAATAAAGATAAATTGTTTATATAATGTTTTATTCATTAGATTGTGTCTCAGTTGATCTGATATCAGGTTAGTAGACCATATGAGATCAAATCATGTGTAACGGTGATTGGTCACTATACAACTGTGGTATATTAACCATGGTATATCAACAGGGATTACGTGTATGAAATAAAATGGGGTTTAACGTCCTACTGTTCTGCTCCTATACAGGGCTAATGAAGACGGGCATACGCCATACCTTGTGCTATGAGGGAAATTTTGCCCGGGCAGCGGTATTATGGCCTACTATTATATCAAATTCCAACACTTGACCTCAAGTTTTCGTCCCATCCGAACGACCAGACTGCTGCCCGTGCCAGGCACTACTGACAAGGGGAAATCACGCCGGAAAAGATTACGTGTATGCCTTGTTCTTATACACAAAATGATCAAATGGTAAATTGAAGAACAACCCAACTCAATCTTAAAAGCACACCACTATTCTCTCAATCCGAGGTCCATTCGACCTAGTTGTTGGGATAGGTCAAAAAACTAATTCTGTGTTTATATTTGTGTGCACGTAAAAGAACCCTAGACAATTGAAAATCGATGAAGAGTGGGTGGAAACGCTGCTCTACGGTCAAAAACTCTCGATGAACTTTTTGTTTCGGCCACCACAAGGGTTACCAGGTTAGGGAGCCAACTAACTGATCCACCGCGGTTCCCTCTATTACAAGGGACAACCTGTTTGTACTTTTTAATAGCAGATAAACTATAATAGTTAGGGTTACGGTGTAAGTTTATTGCTTTCTTAAAGATACATTATGGGAGATTAGATAAAGAGCTGGCTGTTCTCACTATAGTTTAAAACTAGATAATGTAAAGGCAATTTGCTGAAAATTTCAGTCAAATTGATTCACTCTGAACCGAGTTTTAGCGATTAAATTTTCGGACTAGCCTCGATTCTCATTACTAAAGTGGGTACAATACACATAGTCTCGATTATCCACTTCATAATTAAATCATGAATGAAAGTTGAGCAGCAAATCGGAACATAATCCATTAAATATCGCAGACTAGCGATGACATTGAGAGTTGATTATGGCCTGGATAAGTTAATTAATGTCCAATTAATAATTTAGATATAACATATGGGGCCTAAAGGAAGACCTGCAATAGACAGATTTAGCTCTTGCATAATGTATATTTAAGTAATCAGTATATTGATGACGTCAAAGATAAAAAAAAAAAAAGGATTTCCAACCAAGCATAAAGGCGTCAAGGTCCAATCACAGGTATTACAGCTAAAACAGGGTGACCTGAGTCATCGACCTATCAGGTAAAGGTGTACGGTTCCAATGTCAGGTAAGCTTGAACCTGTTTCAATCACCTACCTGTTTATAAGGTAAAGGTGTACGGTTCCACTGACAGGCCATCCACCCCTATTTACCTGTATTACCTGTGGAAAACGGACACGACTTAAAGTCGAATCCCACTAACGGATTTATCTGGGGGTTTTATGTCGGTAGGACAAACATATTCATGTAAACTGTGTCCACCTTCAGATCATTGATCAGTACTTCTCAAAATGGCGGAGTAGAACACAACCGGGTCGAAACCGAAAATTAGTCGAGTGCAATCAGGTCGAGATTAGTGGCGCTCAATCGGAAATGAAATGAAATAGAGTTTAACGTCCTGCTGTTCTGCTGCATACGCCATACAGTGTGCTATGAGGGAAATTTTGCCCAGACAGCGTCACGCCAATGTATACACGGGACCTCGGTTTTTCGTCCCATCCGAACGACTAGATAGCTGTCCTTGTCAGGCCCTCCGTTCTGCATCACTGACATGGGGGAACCACGCCGGAAAATCTGAATGAACTTTCTTGGCCAATGCAGGGATCGAGCACCCGAGCCACCGTCCTACCCAGTTAGCTGCCGTCACCCATCGCTCAATCGGATAGCAATAGAAAAGTAGTCGAGACCAACCGGGCCGAAATCGAAAATAATCGAACTCAAACGGGCTGAAACAAAAAATATCCCGTACATCTTTTGCTAGGATGAATCCAATAGTGTGACTGTACCCTAAGGCCAATAAAAAAACAGTCACGTCGTCCCTATGACGTCATGTGATATCACGTATTATATATATTGTTAAAACACAAAGCTTTATGATAATTAAACCGTTATTGTAAGGACAGCGACGCGTGTGGTTTGAACCCGTATATCATATTCAATACGTAAATATTTGGTTAATTGGTGAACAATATTTATTCTATTGCAGCGTGCAATATTTTTTTTAAATTTTAATTTAATTAAAATTGATCGATTCCGTTAACAATCTTGTAAACACTATGACATTCACAACTGGATAATCATCGATTACCTTAAACATGACCTTCACGACTGGATAATTACGACAATTATTGGATATTTGCTAGAAGTACAGGAGCACGTATTCCCTCGTGGTAACACGTATGCTTGTCGTGTCCGATCAAGTGTCAAGGAGTCGGGCTGCCTGACTAATCCCCCGGGTTTTCTCTGGGTACTCCGTTTTTCTTACCTGTAACATACCACTGCATACAAACAAAACATTGCACTGAAAACGTATCACATGGTAGTGACATCTCTCTCTCTCTCTCTTTCTCTCTCTCTCTCTGGTTTGATGGTAAAATGTACCAGGGCGATTCCCATAGCTCTACAGAGCTGGGATGAATATGTCCGCGTGTTGTTAACACGGCATTAAACAGCTTGATCGACTTGATGTGGGAAGGAGGGCCTGGCAAGGGACAACGTATAGTCGTTAGGATCGGACCAAAACTCGAGATTCCGTGGTCACATTGACGTGCATGTAAACCTTTGATCGACTAAAATATATCTAAAATTTTACAGTTTTATTCTAAGACACGAAAATTCTAATAAAGAAAACTTTCGAAGAACTGTAAATTAATAATGTACTGTACGATGTCACACCCACTACGCCATTTCTTACAATCATGTACTCCTGCAAGGTCCTTAAGATCTGTAGATAAGAAACTCCTTGTAGTGCCTAAGCCAAAAACAGTCCGTTTTGGACAAAGGACGTTTTCCTACTCGGCCCCAACAGGGTGGAATGATCTGCCACTGGAAATAAAGAACTCTCCAGATATTGCTGTGTTTAGATCCTGACTTACAACCTTTTTGTTTAACAAAGCATTCACTTTATGACAGTTGTGATCATTTTTGGATTGTGCTTTGAGCATGCCCATGCATGGATATTGCGCAATGTAAATAGACTATTATTATTTCTAAGGATAACGCTAGATACAGTCTTGGACATTTGAGCACATATGGCGTCATATGTGGATTAGGGTTAGGGTTAGGACCTGCAAATTTCCTCAGAATCTCGTGATGTAAACAGGGCTTGCGCTAACCCTAACCCTAAACCAAGCCTAAACCTTACCCTAACCCTAACGCAAAACCCACATTATGGCATCATGCGTGCAGGGCCGTCTCCGTATAGCGTACTCCCTTTTCTAGCAGTTAAGAATAATGCTCTGTAGACCGCCACACTCGCAACTGTTTCTCTTTAGGTACGGCTGATTAAACAACAAAATCAGTCGCTAGAAAACCTCTTAAGAGCTTCTTTAAAAAAATCTTTAATTATTCTTTTTGTTTCATTGTTTCGTTTTAAAACACGAACAGGTGCTACACGACCAATAATTAAAAACCAAAAACCCTGATACGATGGATCAACCCCAGTCTTAAATATGATCTATTTTCTCTCGCTGAAACGAACAAGAACTAAAAAAAAAAAAGCAAAGTATATTTGAATATTTAGAAGATGGATTTTTTTTCTAGTTAATTATTTACTGGATGGCCTGTTATTTACGGGGTTCTTTTTAAGGGATCAAAGAACATTTAGTATTTAAGGTTTGGTCTTTTCAGAAAGTTTGTTTTTATTTTGCTGGGAATCAAACGAACCACAGGAATCAACAAATGAACAATCAGAGAAGAAAAAAGCGTATCAGTTGATTGTTCGTTTTTGGGGGGCTTTTAATATTTTTTAATTAAATATTCTATTTGTGGATGTTGAAAGAGCGAGTAAAAGGAGAATTGGCGACCAGTAGGCCTATACGGATATTTTTATCCTGTTTTTTTCACAGGGGTCTTTGGCAATGCCAGGAAATCCCATAACCAGAAGAAAGCCCACAAGGTTCTGCAGGTGACCATATACTCACAAACGTGCGACGGGGAGAGAGAGAGAGAGAAATGGGGTTTAACGTCCACTCGACACAAACTAGGTCATTTCGGGACTAACATATGGTTTAATTTTATTTCAATAATTCGCTTGCGCGTAGGGGTCTTTAGCAGCGGGAGGAAACCGGAAGACCCGGAGAAAACCCACGAGGTTGGACAGGCGACTCTACTCCTTGTCACGTACAACCGGGGATTCGAAACCACGCCAGTCGACTCAATGACAGACTTTATGACACAGCCATCCAACCCCCCAAACGTGCGACGGAACCCACTACTTGCACATATGACAAGTCACGTTTTGGGTTGTTTTTTTTTAAATTTCAACAAGGCCTTATACGACACGTGGAAAAAACACGGGATTAAATAGGCCAACATTCTCCTGGTCATCTACACTAACAGCTTTCAATTTTTATGGGAACAATCGCTGGTTTTATTCTATAAATGAAATGAAATGAAATGGGGTTTAACGTCCTACTGTTTTGCTCCTAAACTGGGCTAATGAAGACGGGCATACGCCATACAGTGTGCTATGAGGGAAATTTTGTCCGGACAGCGGCGCTACGGCCTACTCTTATATCGAATTCCAACTGCCAAGGGATCTTTTACGTGCACGCAATTATGTACACGGGACCTCGGTTGTTCGTCCCATCCGAACGACTAGACAGCTGCCTTTGTCAGGCTCTCCGTTTATTCTATAAGCACGACGTTTCTACGTTATCACGATAACGATAAGAGGATACTTGTCGAAACGTCGTGCTTATAGAATAAAACCAGTGATTGTTTCCCATAAAAACTGTATTCTGTTAAAGGCTCAATACCTCTCTTTTTGTAACTGAATAATATGTCCCAATCTTTATTCTGGTCAATGAATTGTACTATTGTACAATATTCAAATTAATTGATTATACATCATCTTAACACACCTAATTTAAAAAATTGGAAAAATTAAACTAAATGATTTGAAAAGGCTGACGTAAAGCTTTTCAAATGTGACTTGGATTTAAAAATATTTTTGAACCCTTTGGACAAGTAAAATAGGATTTAAGGATAATTTACACAACAGGTAGGATACTTAACCATCTAATACTTAGAATAAGGCTTTTTTTTATTTTCTGGAGCTGTCAAGCCAGCAAGAGTGTTATTGTCCCTTTAATGTGTTTCCCAATCGCTAAATGCCACTCAAAGATTATGGTCATCTACACGTTTGTGATAGAAACCCCGAAACTTGACTCAGTGACAGACCATGTGATCTAAAGGGCATCCATTAGACCACTCGACCACCGGCCTTGTCGCCCCACCCACCCAACCCCCTCTTCCCTTTCTATTTAGAAGTTTCTTCTATTGTAATTTGACGTCAACGTTTCTCTTCATTTATAGGCGGGGGGGGGGGGCGATTCCCCGCTTGTACGTGACAAGGAGTAGGGTCGTCTGTCCAACCTCGTGGGTTTTTCTCCGGGCCCTCCGGTTTCCTCCCACTGCTATGGACGCCTACGCGCAAGCGAAGTATTGAAATAAAATTGAAACATGTGTTAGTCCCGAAATGACCCAGTTTGTGTCGAGTGGACACTAAACCCCATTTCTCTCTCTCTCTCTCTCTCCATCTATAGGTAGGGACGTGTGTAATGCATGAGGCATGGTATGCTAAGGCTACTCGACGACATTATTTCAAATTTATTTGTGATGTTTAAATTCATATCTAAGCAATTTCCTGGTCTTATTTTAATATTTTCTCGGCGAGATAAAGATGATCGACCGTGATGGATTGATGTAAGTAATTCAACCAAGCGTGATGGAATGTTTGTCGCCAGGTGTCTCTTTTAGCCTCGAGATCGTTACGAGTCAATGACTACCATCATTTTCTTCTTAATCATTGAAACATCTTATTATTCAGCCTCGATACTTCATCAAAATATCATTTATTTAAAATAACAACTAAAAAATATTTCTTTTTATAAACGAAAACATTAAATGATGGTGAAAATAAGTGTTTCAGTTGAAAAATCTATGGGCCGTGACGTCATTATCAGTTTTGATGTTGCCGACCAAGTACAGCTGGAAAGCACGGCACGCGTCCACAATAATGTCTTTTAAATGTTAAGGAATTAAATATTTTATTTTAAATGCAGCTATTAGCCTTTTTTTATTTGAAATTAGTGTTTTTAAGAAAAAGGAACATTATTTGATGTTTGTCGTGGGAAATGGTTCAAAGATAATCAAGGTCATTGATGGGAATGATCGGTATCGGATTTAAATTCAACAAAATACAGTCCACAGGGACCTTTTTGGATGTTTAGGGTGGTGGGGGTAAGAATCTACGTACCTTTGTATGCTTAATGTAGCTTTTGAAATGACCCATACTCCTCGCAGTGTTTCGTTTGATTATACCTAATCCCACTAAACACTGCTTTAACGAAAGAAAATTTCTGTTCTAAATTATGACTGGCCAATGGTCCAATTAGCATTACGCTTAAAACAGAGCTCCAAATTGGACCAAATATGTTTACATAACGTTACGTCATGACTCACGATTTTATTATGCCCAATTAACCAGTGCATAGCAGAATATTGCAGAAATACTAACTGCGTGACAAACAATGCTATCAAATCAAAAACAATGTGAACAATACTATTTGGAGACGAACATACTTTCACCGTTTTAATACCTTAAATCACTGTTCAAAGTTTTAGGGAAAACCCCAGATTAAACGAAGGGCTGTCATGTTGCTGTACTTGGGATAGATTTGATTGAACGGGAAGAATAGACACAATCCCTCAAAAGCTCAAGTATCAGAAGTCAATCCAGAAATGGCCAGAGAGGGGTTTCTCGGGCCATTGCTTCAGAAATATGGAAATGACTAGGAAAGAAGATTTTGAACAAGGGACTACCAAGCCTCATATAGGAGCCATGGTGGCTCGCTAACATGGAGGTCACGTGTTAGATCCCTGTATTAGCCGAGAATTATCATCGGGATTTGCCGGCGTGATTCCTCCTTGTCAGTGGTGCAGGACCCAGTGCCTGGCAAGAGAAAACGTATAGTCCTTTTAGACGGGACTTAAAACCTGTGTATACATAGGCGTGCACGTAAAAGATCCCTTGGCAGTTAAAAATTCAATAAAATAGTAGGCCGTAGCGCCACTGTATAGCGTATGCCCGTCTTCATCACCCCAGTCGGAGCAGAACAGTAGGGCGTTAAACCCTATTTCATTTCATTTAGTTCTGTAGACAATGAAATAAGATGTTGTAATGGCGACTTGTAATTTGACCACAGACCAAGGACCAGCCATAAGTGATCAGACATTACAAGTTGTAATTTGACCACAGACCAAGGACCAGTTGTAGCTGATCAGACATTACAAGTTGTAATTTGACCACAGACCAAGGACTAGTCGTAGCTGATCAGACATTGCAAGTTGTAATTTGACCACAGACCAAGGACCAGTCGTAGCTGATCAGACATTACAAGTTGTAATTTGACCACAGAACAAGGACCAGTCGTAGCTGATCAGACATTACAAGTTGTAATTTGACAACAGAACAAGGACCAGTTGTACCTGATCAGACATTACAAGTTGTAATTTGACCACAGACCAAGGACCAGTCGTACCTGATCAGACATTACAAGTTGTAATTTGACCACAGACCAAGGACCAGTTGTACCTAATCAGACATTACAAGTTGTAATTTGACCACAGACCAAGGATTAGTTGTACCTGATCAGACATTACAAGTTGTAATTTGACAACAGACCAAGGACCAGTCGTAGCTGATCAGACATTACAAGTTGTAATTTGACCACAGAACAAGGGACATTCTTTGCAAATTAAATTTTCGTGTCTTGAAGTAATCGTCTTTGTCTTCGTTAAGCCTGTAGGGATTGGGTGTTCGATCCCTGAATTGACCGAGAAAGTCATCCAGATTTTCTGGCGTGGTTCATCCTTGTCAGTTATACAGGACGGAGGGCCTGACAAGGACAGCTGTCTAGTCGTTCGGATGGGACGAAAAACCGAGGTCCCGTGTACACATTTGAGTGCACGTAAAAGATCCCTTGACAGTTGGAATTCGATATAAGAGTAGGCCGTAGTGCCGCTGTCCGGACAAAATTTCCCTCATAGCACACTGTATGGCGTATGCCCGTCTTCATTTCCCCAGTCCGGAGCAGAACAGTAGGACGTTAAACTCCATTTCATTTCCCTGTCAGGACAGAAACTTAGGACATTAAACTCCACTTTATTTTGTATACCTTGAGTAAAGGTTACTAGGTCAAGTCCACACAAAATCACTAATTTATATAAATATATATATTTTATACATGAATAAATCTGTCAAAATAAAAAACACGAAAAAAAAAATGCCTGACAAGACTGACAAAAAGTAGAAATTCTCGGTACGTGTGAAAGTTGTTTATGAAGTGCTTCAGGTGAATGTAATTAGCAGGTAAATCAGGTGTAAATATATACCTGTATACTTGAAGGTGTTATATTCACCAGGTATAAATATGTACTACCTGGGTAAAAGGTGATATTTAACCCCCCAGGGGGTCAGGTAACGGGATTTGACCACTTGTCTGGCTCAAGGCTTTAGTTATAATTCCTCCCTAGCCTTTGTCCGTGTTAAACCACTTGCAACCAAAAACTCGTGTGGGAAAATCAGAAAGGAATCTAAATTAGTTTTATTTACTTGTTTGAGTCAGCTGGCGTGGTTTTGATTCCCCGGTTGTACGTGACACGGAGTAGGGTTTCCTGTTCAATCTCGCGGATTTTCTTCGGGTAATGCAGTTTTCCCCCACTGCTAAAGACATCTCCGTGCAAGCGAATTATTGAAAAAAAAATTGAACCATGATATGTTTATCCCGAAATGACCAAGTTTGTGTCGAGTGGGCGTTAAACCCACCTCTCTCTCTCTCTCTCTCTCTCTCTCTCTCTCTCTCTACTTGTTTCATGGAACGTAAACACAAGTCTTCAGTCTCGTCTTTCCATAAATGAAATGAAATGGGGTTTAACGTCCTACTTTTCTTCACCGACTGGGTTAAAGAAGACGGACCTACGCCATACAGTGTGCTAAGGGCCCAGCTAGGAACGGAGTGCACGTGAAAGAACCCTTGATAGTTGGGATTCGACAAGAGTAGGTGGGCAAAGAGAGAGAGAGAGAGAGAGAGAGAGGGGGTGGGTAACGTCCACTCGTCACAAACTAGGTCATTTCGGGAATAACATGGTTCAATTCTATTTCAATAATTCGCTTGCGCGTAGGGGTCTTTAGCAGTGGGAGTAAACCACAAGGTTGCACGACCCTACTCCTTGTCACGTACAACTGGGGAATCGAAACCACGACAGTTGACTCAATTACTGACCTTATGATTGAACGCGCACGCGCTAACCATTCGTCCCCCCCTCCTCCAACCCTATGAAGAGTAGATGGACAAACTGACCCTCATTGCACACTGTATGAGGTATGCTCTTCTTTATTAGCCCGGTTGGTGCAGAAAAGTAGGACGTAAATCCCCATTTCATTTTATCTTATTGCCATAAAGTTGCAGACCGTTATCAAAAATAACATAAGTGGTGAAAATAGCTGACTCAGTGGACCAGGTTTGACTTATACGTACTGAGAAATATTTTCTTTATCCCGGGTCAGTCATCTTGTTGTATTATTGTTAAAAGAAATAAAAGATCTTTGTGGTGCCTTTGATTCGACTTTCAGCTTGATTTACTACTTTTACTAAGTAGACAGATTAACATAATATTATAACACACTCTTTACTTTATATACATCAAAACAAATAGGGTTCTTTTAGTACAAGGTGTGCCTCTGTTTTTCGTCCCATCCAAACGACTAGAAGCGAGATGCGAATCGAGTTGAATAATGTAAGTGAGAGAGAGAGAGAGAGAGAGAGAGAGAGAGAGAGAGAGATGGGTTTAATATCCACTCGACACAAACTAGATAATTTAGGGACTAACAAATGGTTCAATTTTATTTCAATAATTCGCTTGCGCGTAGGGGTCTTTAGCAGTGAGAGGAAACCAGAGGACCCTGAGAAAACCCACGAGGTTGGACAGACGGTCTACTTCTTGCCACGTACAACCGGAGAATCGACACCACGCCAGTTGACTCAATGACAGGCCTTATGCTACACCGCGCTACGATTCGCCCCTCCCCCCCCCCCACAACCCACGAAAAATGTTAGTAGGAGTCTTTAGTAGTGGGAGTAAACCGGAGGACCCGGAGAAAACCCACGAGGTTGGACAGGCGACCCTACTTCTTGTCACGTACAACCGGGAAATCGAAACCACCAATACATACATACATACATACATACATATAAGTAAATAATATAATATAACCAAGTTATTAAGTTTAAATGTCTTTCTTTTTTTTTAATTTCGGTTGTGTTAGCCACATTTGTTAGACCAGGGTACCCTACAATGAATGAACTATAGTGGTATAGTAATATGCTTTACCAATAATAACAACAACAATAAAACATACATAGAAGTAAATAAACATTCACAACCTTAGATTGTCAAAAAATAATTGATTGAGCTCGTGCAACCAGGCGTAAGCTTTGTCATAGAAACCCCCGTGTGCACTTCATCAGGTAAACAATATTAAACAATACAAGAACATATTTTCTCACATGGAGCCATTCAAATTATTTTATTACTTGTGGATAATAAAATACAGGTATATAGATACAATATAAGTTTCTTTTATTTACAAGATAGAAACATGCCAATCATTCAAACCCATGTCTATTATTCACGTCCCATTATTCACCAATTAAATTAAGGCCTTCAATTTGCTGCGATACTGCAATTCAAGGAACTTTTATTTACCAGTTAAATTAGGGCATACCATTTAATGCGATACTGCAATTCAAGGAACTTTTATTCACCAGTTAAATTAGGGCATACCATTTGCCGCGATACTGCAGTTCAAAGAACGTTGATAATAGTTCTGCTGTATTTATTTATAACTTAAAAATAGATTAACAATTGCATAAAGATAATCAAAATGCGACCTATTCAAATATGGTTTGTTTATTTCTATTTTCATTAAGCATTAACCGAGTTGTTTTGTACGTTTAAGAAAGGTTCTAGTTAAGCTTTGAACAGGAAGAACGGTTTAAAGATTCGGTATGTAAATTTCAATAGAGAGCTGCAATCTGTTTCGTGTTTAAATCACAGTTGAGACATTTCCAGTTGATTCTTCCATAATGTCTCATTTTGTTCAGAGCATCTTCCAATTTATGTAATTCGTCCATATCATTTTCAATTTTATGCAATTCGTCAATAGCCTTTTTCAGTTTGTGTCATTCGCTGTTTTTGCTTTCTGCAATTCGTTCATAGCATGTTCCATTTTCTGCAATTCGTCCATAGCATGTGTTTCATTTTGTGCCATTCGTCCATAGCATATTCCATTTTATGTAATTCGTCCATAGCGTATTTCATTTTCTGCAATTCATCCATAGTAATTTTCATTCGTAATTCGTCCACAGCATGCTTCGTTTTGAGTCAGTGTCCATAGCATGTTCTTTTTTGAGTCATTCATCCATAGCATGTTTCGGGGTTTTTTTTAGTCGTTCGCCCATAGCATGTTCTATTTTGTTCCATTCGTCCATAGCACGTTTCATTTTGAGTCCAGGACGGATGGTCTGACAAGGACAACTGTCTAGTCGTTCGGATGGGACGAAAAACCGAGGTCCCGTGTACACATTGGCGTGCACGTAAAAGATCCCTTGGCAGTTGGAATTCGATATAAGAGTAGGCCGTAGTGCCGCTGCCCGGGCAAAATTTCCCTCATAGCACACTGTATGGCGTATGCCCGTCTTCATTAGCCCAGTTTAGGAGCAGAACAGTAGGACGTTAAACCCCATTGTATTTCATTTCATTTCATTTTGAGTCATGTGTCCATAGCACGTTCTATTTTGTGAAATTCGTCCATAGCACGTTCATTTGATGCAATTCATCTGTTGGGTTATTTTTTTAATTTTTTTTTCTTAATTGTGGTCCTGGGCATCATATTTTTTATTTTTATTTTTTTGCACTGTGTTTATGAACACTCCCCTTTCGTCTAAACAAATCTACGGTACACCCCTCGGTATTCTATGTAATAAATATGTATGTTTTATTAGACATGTATTTGCAAAGCGGATAATTATCATTATTATTAACAAAGTTCAGGTGAATCTAGGGTTGATCTAACCAACCGTGAATTATGACATCTCTGTACATTACATTTGCATAATAATTTCACACATACATTATTATTATTTTTATTTATGTACCGTCTTTGTGTCTTTTACAGCTAGTACATATAAGTTAAGCGAACGGTACTGAATGAATTGCACTCGGTTCAAGGAAAGGTAGTTCTAACAAACCCTCCATTGATCTATGGTTATATATAATATACAGACCAATTGTCATATAAATAATCAACTATAATATTGTTCAAATTATTACTTTTTCTTTTTATACTTTAGTAATATGCTATTGTACCGTGAAGTGTTTATTGTTTTCGCTTAACTTTGTGCGTGGTTTAATGGTCGAGCGTGAGACATTAAGTTAGATATTGATACTACACGAAGGGTGTCATGCTCGTGAAGTTGTCATGCTCTTTTTGTATTGTCTTGTGGCATGCTCTTGTGGCTGCCATGCTCTTGTGACATGCTCCTATCATGCCCTGTCATGCTTGTGTGTCATGCTCTTGTGGTTTTCATGCTCTTGTGATTGTCTTGCTCTTGTGGCATGTTCTTGTGGTTGTCATGTTCTTGTGATTGCCCTTTGGTTGTCATGCTCTTATGATTGTCCCGTGGTTGTCATGCTCTTGTGGTTGTCTTGTGATTGTCATGCTCTTGTGGTTGTCATGCTCTTGTGATTGCTTTGTGGTTGTCATGTTATTGTGGTTGTCATGCTCTTGTGGTTGTCATGCACTTGTGATGCTCTTGTAATCGTTCCAGTGCCGTAATTAATCAAGTACATGTATTTATTGAATTTTGAGATAGAAAAAGAAAAGGAAATCAAAACATGTCCAACCACCTTGTCTTCTGATATAAAATAATATTGATAGAGATATTTAGATCAAGATTTAGATAAAGGGTTTCAAGTGTTAATATAAAGGCAGGTCATGTATATATTTATTACAGGTAATAAAACAAGATTATAAATCAAAACAAATGTTAATTTTAATACTATATTAAAGTGACAGTCTCCTTGTTTTTATCTCCTGGGTTAGGGGCGAGTCGTCTGTCGCCTTCCCCGTAGATCATCAGACATATCAACTGTGTTCCGAGTTTGATTGCTGATGAATCAGATTAAAATACATATCTATATTTCGTTTCGTTTTTTTTATGCTTTCAATGACCTCCACTACATGAAGATCTGGCCGGTTGTAACGATAGGTTTCGTCAGAAGTCATACGAGCGGCTTTTGACCCTATGACATCAGACATTTGATTAACCAATCAGCCATGATGTTACTAGTGGATTACCCACAGTTCCGTGCAAAAGACGCTGAAAGCTCGCCGTAACAGACCGTTTCATTGGCTAAGCCCTCACACCATTCAGAACACGTCAATGATAACAACTCTTCCAGATCCCAGTGTAGTAAAGACAAGTAAAACGAAATTTTGAACTATAAAAAACGAAACGAAATAGGATCTGTGTTTTAATCAGTTTTATTGCTGAATTTTACGTGACATGGGGTAGCCTGTCTGACTTCGTGGATTCTCTCTGTGTTTTCCAGGTTCCACCCACATGTCACCCTACCGGAAAGTGTGTTTTAGAAATAAAACTATACCGTATATTGGATTTCGATCCCAAATTGGTACGTGACAATAAGGAGGGTTGCTTGCTTCACCTCGTCGTGTCCCCCCCCCCCCCACACACACACACAAACCACCGCGCCAATTAACGACCCCTACGTCGATTGTGTTATACCCGGACAGCCATTGAATTCAATTGTCAGGGGTTTTTTAACGTGTACGTCAACGTGTTTTTCGTTCCATCCGAACGACTACTGATTAGTAAGCGACTTTGCTATTGACACTCTATAATTCTAAGGAGATGGGGTTGGCGAATGGTTAGCGCGTGCGCGTTGTATCAGAAAGTCTGTCATTGAGTCAACTGGCGTGGTTTCGATTCCATGGGTGTACGTGACAAGGAGTAGGATCCCCTGCCCAACCTCGTAGGGTTTCTCCGGGTCGTCCGGCTCCTCCCACTGTTAAAGATCCCCATGCGCAAGCGAATTAATTAAATAAAAGTGAACAATGTGTTAGTCCCGGAATGACCTAGTTTGACCCCTCTCTCTCTCTCTCTCTCTCTCGTGCGCAATCGTATTATGCCCGGTCAGCAATTGAATTCTCTCTCTCTCTCTCGCTCTCTCGCAATCGTGTTATGCCCCGACAGCAATTGAATTCAATTGCCAAGGGTTCTTAAACGTAAACGTAAGCGTGCTTTTCGTTCCATCCGACCGACTACTGATTAGTGAGCCACTTAGTTATAATTTTAAGGAGAAGATTGCTTTAATACTAGTCTACGTGATAAATGTGTAGTGTATAGTAAACTCTGATGTTTATATAGGTCAATGTGGCCTAATTAAATATCACTAGCCCAGTTATTAAATAAAGGGCTATGTATTGTAACAATTAAGACGGGTGTGTAGGGTATATTTATAGATTAACAAAGAAATATTTAATAAAAGACTAAATGGTTTGACTAATTTATTCATATCTTGATTGACAGTTATTTATTTCAAATCTGAGCCCCCGGATCTAGATTTATAGCTCACGAATTTGACCATATATGGCATTCCTTTTTGTTGGTTTGTTTAACAGCACTACAATCTAAAAGTAGAGAACGATTAGGTTTCGGGTTAGGGTTAGGGTTAGGGTGTTCTATTAAACAGTGCAGCACATAAAGGGGGTAAGAACCTTATACAAAATATACAAAACAATTTACCAACATGAACTGAGTAACGAGGTAGTTCGCTAACCTGGATCCATGTCTTGACCGAGAAAGATCATCGGGTTTTTCCGGCGTAGTTCCGCCTTGTCAGTGGTGCAGTCAGTGGTTCAGGATGGAGAGTCCGGTAAGGAACAACGCATTATCGTTCGGATGGGATGAATAACCGAGGTCCCGTATACACATTGGCGTGCACGTATAAGAACCCATGACAGTTGGAATTCGATATAAAGCAGGCCGTAGTGCCGCTGTCTGGGCAAAATTACCTTCATAGTACACTGTATGGTGTATGCCCGTCTTCATTAGCCCAGTTCGGAGCAGAACAGTAGGACGTTAAGCCCCATTTCATTTCATTTCATTTCCAGACTTTGTGTACTCATTCTGATATTCCCTAGTTCAGCTCTGAACATAGGTCTCATTAATTACACTTGCCCTGTTTAGCAGAAGGGGGCGTATTTTTAACGGAATGTTGTGTACTAAGTAGTCAATAGGCCGGTTCCTGAACATACAAAGCGAGTGTATAACGAGACGTTGAGAGCTAAACTAGATTTTCCCATGCTTATCGATCAGCAAATCTTATAGAATAATTCATGTGTTAGAGTAATTTGTATACACACTAATGTTTAGAATATAAAATGATTGATAAATACAAGTCTTTATGTTCGTCTTGAACAGGTTTACATATAAAAATATCGGTCTTTATTGTTATTGTCATATAGATATATATAGGTCAATAGTTCAACACGAAATCCATACTTAAAATATTACAGTGATTGACTTTATTGTGTCAGAATAGAGAGAGAGAGAAATGAAATGAAATGGGGTTTAACGTCCTACTGTTCTGCTCCTATGCTGGGCTAATGAAGACGGGCATACGCCATACAGTGTGCTATGAGGAAAATTTTGCCCGGGCAGCGGCACTATCGGCTATTCTTATATCGAATTCCAACTGCCAAGGGATCTTTTACGTGCATTCCAATGTATACACGGGACCTCGGTTTTTCGTCTCATCCGAAGGACTAGACAGCTGTCCTCCGTCCTGCATCACTGACAAGGGGGAACCACGCCGGAAAAATCTGGATGAACTTTCTCGGCTAATGCAGGGATCGAACACCCGACCTCCAGACTAGCGAGCCAGCGTCTTACCCACTTATCCACGTGATCCCCTAGAGAGAGGGAGAGAGGGTATCTTCCACTCGACACAAACTAGGTCATTCCTGGACTAACACATGGTGTGGTTTCGATTTCTCGGTTGTACGTGACAAGGAGTAGGGTCGTCTGTCCAACCTCGTGGGTTTTCTCCGGGTCCCCCAGTTTCCTCCCACTGCTAAAGACCCCTACGCGCAAGCGAATTATTGAAATAAAATTGAACCATGTTAGTCGCGAAATGACCTAGTTTATATCGAGTGGACGTTAACCACCATTTCTCTCTCTATTATTTCATCACCTGCCAGATCTGAGCACAAAACCTCGTTTGCTTATATATTGTACTATACGTCACCATTGTTTGCTTATACGTCATACTTTACGTCATGATTGATTTCACTAAACAAAACCCACAGCCTAACAAGTGTCAGGATATCGAATAAAAATACAATTTTTAATAGATTTTTAAATCATTTCATCCTAAAGACCAAGAGTTCGTTCTTTGTATGTGCACGCGCTAAGACGGGTATTGCGTTCAGTAGAATTAAATTTCAAGAAAGATTGATTATTGATTCAATTAAAACAGGATTTTCCTTTGTTACTTATTGTTATTGTTGTTAGGTTTTAGGGTTGGGTCGGGTTGTTTTTGTAACGAACTAAGATTGGCACGAGTTTAAACTAGTTTGTACAAAACGTGTTAATCCTCGCAATGTCACGTGATACAATAATTTGATATATCTGTCTAACGTTCAATTAGCCTTTATCACCTTAACAAAAACTTCTAAACTATACAAATAATGGGTGTTCTTTTCTCGGGTGACAAATTAGTGACGTCATATCCACCAAAAAAAAGATGACAACTGGAAAGAACATCCGGTTACGTATGCGATGACCGGATATTACCTAACAAATAGGTGTTAGCGTAGCATGACGTAATATATGTTTCTAATTGCAACTTTAACATACAAATCTTAATATAATGTATTCCGTTAGTCTTCATTACCCAGGTTCATGAGGGCATTATCCGGTATATAAATCCCCATGGGACTTGATAAAGTGGACTACATTGTCAACATTAATCCCCTTATTTTAAGGATTACCCAGCCCCTTTATTTGACACCCAGTAAGAAAGAAAAGGTGTCATCTACAAATGAAGGGTTTCGAGTGAAGAGAATCACCAACCATATCCAATTAAAGAATACAAAGTTTTGAGAGTACCGGAAGAAGTAAATAGATCTATGGCGTATTGATATTTAAATAATGACCATTGTTAATAAAAAGGATGCTTCTCGTCTCAGTATTTATTGTCTTAACTTCTTATCAAATCAAGGTGATTTATTTTTTTTACCTGAGAGAAAATTACAATCGGTGTTATTAGTACCGAGATCTACTTAACTCGGCATTAACTCGGATCAAGGCTTTCTATTAGTCAATAATAATTTATTTCCCTTCAACATAACTACTAATAGAAAAAAAATATAAATTCAATTCACGTGTCATCGTGAAATATTTTTTTTTATTAATTTTTGGTATTTTTTTCAACAAAAATAAAAAAAAAAAAAAAAAACAATATTCACATAATTTTAATTATTTTTTGCCTCTTCAGATCCAATGACGTATATTTCCTCAATGACGTATTTTCTCAATGAACAGTAGATAATGGAAAGTTAAATAAAGCTATTTAATCGATATCTTCAACTATTTTATGACGTATGTCAGACGATCAATAAATTTAATAATATACAGACAATATATCTTGATAAACGTGCAATGGTTTTCTTCCATATTAACGGGGGAATCACGGTGGCTAAGGGGGTAAGACACTGACTCGATAGCCTGGAGGTCGGGTGTTCGATACCTGCATTGACCGAGAAAGGTCATCCAGATTTTCCGACGTGGTTCCCCCTTGTCAGTGATGCAGGATGGAGGATGGACAGCTGTCTAGTCGTTCGGGTGGGATGAAAAACCGAGACCCCGTGTACACATTGGCGTGCACGTAAAATACCCCTCATAGCACATTGTATGGCGCATTCCCCCTTTTCATTAGCATGACAAGGACAGCTGTCTAGTCGTTCGGATGGGACTAAAACAGAGGTCCCGTGTACACATTGTCGTGCACGTAAAAGACCCCTCATAGCACATTGTATGGCGTATTCCCGTCTTCATTAGCCCAGTCGGTGCAGAGCAGTAGGACGTTAAACCCCATTTCATTTTTTCATAATTCCATGCTTGTCATATATTTAATCATATAAAACGATAAACACAATCCACAACTGTCCTTAATGAACTTAGGGTGAACGTTCAAAACAGACAAAAACAAAAACAAAACAAAACAACAATTAGAGGCCATTCAATAAACACGTAGAATCTATTGCTTGGTACATAAACAAGTATATAAGCTTTTAATAAAATGGATGACACGACGTACATGCTTTAAGATAGATCAATGTAGAGAAATGTTTAGTTATTGTTTATAACAATCTCTGGTTTCTATAGTTTATTCCATACTAATGGCACTTAATAGACACAGGGGCGGATCCACAGGGGGTTGGGGTATGAGTGGTCCAAACCCCACCCTGCTCAACTGCATATAAAAAAAATTGTAAGACAACACTTTATAAGAAAAGTGTAACGGTCATGTGGTTTATTCTTTATCATCAAGGCGTGAGATAATGATATAGACAAAATGAAATGAAATGAAATGGGGTTTAACGTCCTACTGTTCTGCTCCTAAACTGGGCTAATGAAGACGGGCATACGCCATACAGTGTGCTATGAGGGAAATTTTGCCCCGGCAGCGGCACTATCGCCTACTCTTATATCGAATTCCAACTACCAAAGGATCTTTTACGTGCACGCCAATATGTACACGGGACCTCGGTTTTTCGTCCCTTCCGAACGACAATGATATAGACATGTGATATCACAATTAATGCTTTGCATCAATGAAATCTTTCTCTCTTTAAAAAAGCTCAATGTGTATGTATGTCTACGTAATTTAGAGACGATGATGTCAAATTTCCTTAATAGGAGCCTGGCAACCCCCTCCTGCAAAAATTCCTGGATCCGCCCTTAAGACATTATTGTATTTTACACTTCACTCCCTCCACGGTAGGTACGTACAAATAGTACCATTTCATAAAACATTTAATGGTTTTAAACAATATGTTATAGTAGAAATATCCATCGCCGGAAAATATGAATCCGAAATGTCCTAGAGGAAACGTCTGTCCGCAATATACAGAACAATTTACTGTTTTCAAAAACAAAATGGTATGGTCGAAAGATTTGTCGCTGGAACTATGGATCCGACATCTTCTAACCTAAACCGCTGTCCATAATCTACAGAACAATTTACTGTTTTCAAAAACAAAATGTTAACGGTCGAAAGATCTGCCGCTGGAGCTATGGATCCGATATCTTCTAACCTAAACCACTATTCGCGATATACATAACAGTTTAATAGGGGTTTTCAATCCGTCGCCGAAAAATATGTGTCCGAAGTGTATCCACAATCTAAAGAGCCATTTAAGGTGTTTAAACAATATGTTATGGCAAATACGTCCATGGCCAAAACATATGCAGCCGAGATGTCGTAGTGAGAGAGAGGGGGGGGGGGAGAAAGGGGGTTTAACGTCCACTCGATACAAACTAGGTAGTGGGAGGAAACCAGAGGACCCGGAGAAAACCCACGAGGTCAGTTGACTCAATGACAGGCCTTAAGATACAGCGCGCACGTGCTAACCATTCGGCCATCCAAGCCCCCCGAGATTCAATAGATTTCTAATGTACAGTCCTTCAACCGACATTCAGCCAACCGGCGTGGTTTCGATTCCCCGGTTGTACGTGACACGGAGTAGAGGCACCTGTCCAACCTCGTGGGTTTTCCCCGGATGTTCCGGCGGTTTCCTCCCACTGTTAAAGACCCCTAGGCGCAAGCGAATTATTGAAATAAAATTGAAACATGTGTTAGTCCCGAAATGACCCCTCTCCCTATTACAGTACTCGTGGTTAGAATAAATAATGATACAGCATACTGCATTGCGTGTGGTTGTCCAGTGTTCGACCCCAGTGTTGGCCGAGCAGTCAGTAGTGCAGGATTGAGAGTTGGAAACGGTCAGCGTTGTTCAAACGAGATGGCGTAAAATAACCCTTAAGAATTCAATAAAATTCCGCTGACAAGGCAAAATTACCCCCATAGCTCACTACATGTATATGGCGTGTGTCGGTCTTCATTAACACAGTCAGTGCACTATTTTACTCCATTATGTAGATTGTTTACATAGCTAACTATTTTCGCTAAGTCATCAAAATTAGACAAAATGTATTCGAATTAACTAAAATGTGATGTTCAAAAGATATTTGGCAATTTGACAACTATTATGTGTTGTCCTAGATACGTAGGGGTGTAAATAAGTGAGGATGCTGGGTATTCACAATAAGTAGGCCTATTTGATGTCAATGAATTGAGCAGTGTCTATAGAGAGTTAGTGCTAAATGATAAGGCCAGTTCAATTTTCGTCATAGCCCCAATGCTTACCCAAACCCTAACCTACAATCTCGCCAACAATCACGTGCCCCAATCTTATTTAATTGAGCTGGCCTAAACAAATAGATTTAGTCGTCTATAGAGGGTATATTATAATTATTAGAGTGCATGCCCCTTGTTCAGTGTACTTTAATACAATTAGACACCTAGCAAACATTCCTCTCTATATCCCACCCACGCCCTTCACTATACGCTTAGACAGGATGTACACGGTGTCAATAATAATTCGATGCTCATAAATTATGCCCTGGTCAACTTCTCGTCTCTTTTAATCCTTGACACCGTTTCCGTCTTTGATCCCCTCTCCGATTAGGTGCAGATCCGGGATTAGGCTAATCCGGAAAACGAAACTTGAAGTGACAGAGTTAACTGCTGTCTATTAAAGGGGCGGATGTAAAGGTGATAGAAAGCATCAATGTATGAATGGATGGATACTAAAACTGTGTCTTTGTCTACCGTTGGGTAGGTATATAGGTCAAGTTGAGGTCAATTCGACCCTTCTAATTTTGTTAATTCGATTGTTGTTTCAATTTATATAGTCTGCTTGTATCCACTATTCAGTTTTAAATAAATGAATTTATTTTTTCAATACAAAAGTTACGTGTAATTATTTATTGGAACTACAGTTAGGGAATAATATGTATTTATTTTTTTAGAATTATAACATTTCTGTATTGACAAAGGGTATTTCCAACTGATAGGGGGTTTAGAATGCCAAATGGTTAGCGTGTGCGCGAGGTATCATAAAGGTCTGTCATTGAGTCAACTGGCGTGGTTTCTATTCCTCGGTTGTACGTGACAAGGAGTAGGGTCGCCTGTCCATCCTGGTGGGTTTTCTTCGGGTCCCTGTGTCTTCTCCTACTGTTAAAGACCCCTACGCGCAAGCGATTTATTGAAATAAAATTGAACCATATGTTAGTCCCGAAATGGCCTAGCTGTGTCGAGTGGACGTTAAATCATCTCTCTCTCTCTCTCTCTCTCTCTCTCTCTCTCTCTCCATTATCCTAACATTGCTTGACAAAATACTAATAAAACTTTGTCCCCCTACTTTCAATTCTCCCCTATAAAGCGATTAAACATACTAACACGATCTATCTAAATATACTGGCTGTATAGAAGATGTATGCAGTGTTGACAGTCCATCACAATATTAATATATACAATATCATATTCAAACAATACTCAAGATGAATTAGAAGATGGTGGGTGTTGTGTGGGGGGCCCGAAATCATGGCAAATTTATATTCACTTGAGGAGATAGAATTATTATTTAGTGAAAGTGAGTGTCAGTCATCAATAGCTGTCTGAATCCTGTCACTGGTATAATGTATTAGTTTATTAAGGGAAGTGCTAATTGTGCTGCTTTATTCTTACCTTTATTCTTACCTGCCACAGGTATTATAATATACAGTTGATGAATAAGAATGCACACTATGGTGTTTTATTCTTACCTATAGCCGTTCCGCGCATATGACACCTGATATATTAATATAAGATATTATCAGGTAGCACTTTAAACTGGACAATATGATAAATAATGCAGGTAATCTGTTGTCCATCCGTTGGTCTTTTGATGGGTGTATATCCGGACATCTACTGCAGGTGAAGAAATTGACATCCGCTTGTAAATCATCGAATGTATCTTTAAAGCTCAATAAAGATAATATTATGATAAAATATACAAAACACGGACTTCAATGCAAGCACTTTTATTATTTATAATATTTATACCGGGGCTTTTTATAAATTTATATATTCTCATAAATATCTGAGGTGTAATATCACTTTCAGTTGACAAGATCTTCTGAATAGTCTGCCGTCCTGTAAAAAAAATCATAGTTACTTTTAGCAGTTATTTCAAACAAACATCTTGATGTGAGCCGTGGAGGACCTTCGAGAATTTTTAAACCCTCTTTCCACTTATAAGTGTGTTTTAAGGAACTTTTGATATCCGAGGACTTTTTTATTTATTTTTAACAATTTTCAAGTGTAAATAATTTAATTAAATCAACCTGTCCATAATATCATATTTATTGTATAGAACGTTAAATCTGTAATAAACAACAACATTCTCAGGGGTGGCGCCTTCGGGTTTGTGACTCAGGGGCTGCCATGGAAAATGTACCTCGTCGTTCGGATGGTACGAAAAAAATGAGGTTCGCTCCTGTACACAGTGGTGTGCACGTAAAATAACCTTGATAGTTAGAATTATGAGAAGAGAGAGAGAGAGAGAGAGAGAGAGAGAGAGAGAGAGATGGGGCCAGAGAAAGAGAGGTTCACAGAGACACAGAGACATTTTATTTTACTAAATCTATCGTTATAACTAAATAAAATCTTCGATACCATAAAAGAAATAATGTACGTATTTGTACGAAATTTGACCAAAGACGTCATGAGTCCCAACTTTAATCCTCATGTCTCTAGACTCACATCTTCGTACGTCTGTACCAACGTTAATCTAGTATCAATCTAGTTATAACCTGAATGAAAGCGATTTTAACTAGAGTAATAATTTATATCAATTAAACAAGTTGACGGTAATAACAGTAATGGCGATCATTGCACATCCCTTAATCCATCCCATAATCATCAATCCCTCTTAATCTGTCAATCAAAAACTTCAAATTGTCACGTGTTTTCAAATAAAAAGATTTAACTTTTCAAATTGATAAAAATCACAAATTTAAATTCAGACTAATGGTCGGGTTATATTTAATTCATCAAAAACTTTCCCAGGGTAAAATGGAAACGCAGATTAATTCGATAAAGAGATTAGATCAAATTCGAAGACGGTTTAATCTCTCCGTCAAATCAGACGAACAATTATTGGCTAAATAAGTCCAAAAAGGGATTAAGCATATTTTAGTATTGCTTGTTAATGGCCTTGTTCAGACCTTGAGAAAAGGGGGCGGGTCAACATCTTTTGGACACACAAAAATGACCCCGGGGCGAATAGCTGCACACTTGGTTGCGTTTAAGGGCCATGTCTTTTTAGTAAATGAGTGAAACAGCCAGAAGGGATTATGGAGTTGCCGATATTTCACAAACTGTTAATTATAAGGTTTTTGAGTGAGAATAATGCATGGGCTATAAACTATCTTCAGTCTGGCTGAAAAAGATCAGACAATTAAACATTGATCTTAGGTGGTGAGTTCTTCCTGTAGCCCATATCTAACCCCTACACAACTCGCCCTAGAATAATTCTTTATTACTTTCACCTCAGCAAAGATTGATTTTTGGTTGTGAGTATTTTCTGTAGCTCATGTCTACCCCCCCCCCCCACCATCACAACCCGCAGAATAATTCTTTATTACTTTCACCTCAGCAAAGATTGATTTTTGGTTGTGAGTTCTTTCTGTCCCCCATGTCTCCCCCCTCCCCCCACAACCCGCATAATAATTTTGTATTACTTTCACCTCAGCAAAGATTGATTTTTGGTTGTGAGTTCTTTCTGTACCCCCATGTCCCCCCCCCACCATCACAACCCGCAGAATAATTCTTTATTACTTTCACCTCAGCAAAGATTGATTTTTGGTGGTGAGTTCTTCCTGTAAACCATGTGTCTACCCCCAACCCCCTTCTCCACAACCCGCCTTAGAATGAATAATTCTTTATTACTTTCACCTCAATATGTAGGTGAACACAAAAACTGAAATTAGATAAATGGTTTAATATTCTTCATATTATTTTAAACGTGTCGGGTTTTCTTATTAAAATCTGTAAGAAGACCTGACACGTTACAAATATGATACAGAGAGAGAGAGAGAGAGAGAGAGAGAGAGAGACAGACAGACACACAGAGAGAGAATAAGAGAGAGAAGGAGAGAGACAGAGAGAGAGAGAGAGAGAGAGACAGACAGACACACAGAGAGAGAATAAGAGAGAGAAGGAGAGAGACAGAGAGAGAGAGAGAGTTAGACAGAGAGAGAGAGTTTAACGTCCACTAGACACATACTAGGTCATTTCAGGACTAACACATGGTTCAATTATATTTCAATTATTCGCTTGCGCGTGGGGATCTTTAGCAGTGGGAGGACCCGGAGAAAACCAACGAGGTTGAACAGGCGACCCTACTTCTTGCCACTACCGGGGAATGAAACCACGAAACCACGTCAATGACAGACCTTATGATACAGCGCGCACGTGCTTACTATTCGCCCCCCCCCCCCCGGCGAAAATATGAAATTGAACATCTTAACATGTCGGGTACTCCTAGACTGTTACTCAATTTTCTGAATTTTGTGCCAGGGATTTATTAATAAGGGTATCAATAAAAACAGAAATTGAGAAACATGAACTGAAATGGGGGTTAACGTCCTACTGACAAATTGAAGGACACCACAGAGGCTGTGCTTGACAAAGCATAAATTTATGTGCCTGGCATAGGTGCCTTATTTACAAGCCTGGCCACAGATCTAATCTAGATCGTGTTGCCTCTTCCCCCCCCCACCTTTAAACACAATTTTAACTGTTCTAAAAGAACGAAACGAAAACAGGACGGTTTTGTAATCAGTCTGCATAAATAGAAGATAATTGACTTTGATAATTGTCAAAAAATGCGTTTCACTGAATTCCACCACATTCCAACATTGTCCGAATTATATTAGATCCATTATTAACGTTGGTTATGTTTGTAACCGCTTTGAAGTTATCAAACGGTCAGTGCCCTCCATGTAATTAAATTGTTTCTAATTTTGTTTTTAGCCTTTGAAGAAAAAGATTAATGAAAAATAAAACTCATCATATCGTTCGACGTTTTATTTTGACCTTATCATGGCATCAGGTCAAACAAGTTTACCGGATATCGATCACAGGAAGTGACGTAAGAGCGCCGCCTGGCGTGTGGTTAATGAAGGCAGTTGGCTTGCAGTATGTAAACATAGGGTTACACTATCATACAGTGACCCCATGTCAAAGGCCCCCGGTCTTCCATATTACAAACCTATCTTTATCATAAGCCTATCATCTTTCACTCAAAAAATAGAATAAATAGCGGCCATGATTAATATTGAGTGGCAAATTAAGGCAAGAATTTATGAAATATAATATTTCTGTGCTACAATTTCATACACTGCATGATTGTGGAAATGAGTCGGGTACCCCCTGCATGGCCACATATGCCTCCCTCTACAACTCCACGTTCATCTGATATCGTTGAATATGGGCTGTAAATGTTGATTTTTAAAATATTAAAATTCCAGTCATTATTAGCTCGTGTTTGAGACAGTGGTGGATATTGTTTAATAAAATAATATCAGAACTTGTTTATCAAATACACCAACACTATTCATTACTATACGTAGTTCTCATAAGGTCTGTCATTGCGTCAACTGGCGTGGTTTCGATTCACCGGTTGTACGTGACAAGGAGTAACGTCGTCTGTCCAACCTCGTGGCTTTGCTCCGGGTCCTCCGGTTTCCTTCCACTGCTGAAAACCCCTACGCGCAAGCGAATTGTTAAAATAAAATTGAACCATATGTTAGTTGCGAAATGACCTAGTTTGTGTCGAGTGGACGTTAAACCCCTTTTATCTCTTTTTCTCTATACTCTATCATTTGGATAAAAATGTTTGCCAGGTTGTTTTTTTTATTGTACTTAGGGTATATTATCATATGTAATACCGTATAGTTATAGCAAAATACAAAGAGGCACAATCCCTTGTTCATAGCTGTATGAATGAAAAGAGATTTTAGAGTAAGCATGTCGTGGCTTATGCACGAAATTCGTGGAAACAAATCTTTGAGCTGTATAAATGAAAAGAGATTTTAGAGTAAGCATGTCGTGGCTTATGCACGAAATTCGTGGAAACAAATCTTTGAATACAAAGTCACAATCACTAAATTATCTTCTTATTTACACGAACTCTCCATATTACAAGAATTGTGAGCCCTTATAGAGTAAGCATACCGTGTCTTGTACAATCATACTCAAATAGGGCCTGACATACTGCACACAGAGAACTATCTACTTTGATAATAGATCTCTATCCTGAATGGACGCCATATTCAAAAATTAGTTTTGTAATGCGGTTCTAATCGTGTAACTTTTGTAAGATTTTGTAGCGCCCTCCCATAAATTGTGTTAAATAAAATGACTAGTTTGTAGGAAGAGCCACTAACCAAGGTGTCCGGTGCTCGAGTCTGGTGTTGGAGCAGAAAGCTCGCAGAGGCTATCCAGCGTGGTTCCCCCTTATCAGTGATGTAGGACGAGGGACCTGACAGGGAACGCAAATAAAAACCATTTCAGTTGTTGGCGGAAAAGCCGCTGTACGGGCAAAATTAACCTCACAGCACACCCACATAGTGTATGTCCGTCAGAAGAGTAGGAAATTAAACTCCATTTTATTTCATTTCTGAAATCTCATTCCATATGCCATATGTTATCAAGTGCTGTATGATTCTGAAGGGGCTCTGAATATCAAGTATTTATATGACCTTTCTGTTAGGTCATGTCCTATACACCGGATATAGATGACCGGAAGTGATGTAATATACTTGTATTATAACGGTATGGTATCACATGTAATTAAAAGGTCAGCATGGCACTCAGTGTGTTGTCTTAGTAAACTGATATGATCGGTCATCAAGAGAGGTTATGATAACACTGGTTGGAGATATTATCTAAAATAACCTATTCTTAACCTCTTAGGGGGGTGGATGGCCGAATGGTTAACGCGTGTGCGCTGTATCATAGGTCTGTCATTGAGTCAGCTAGTCTGGTTTCGATTCTCCGAATGTACGTGGGTTTTCTCTGGGTCCTCCTGTTTCCTCTCACTGCTAAAGAACCCTACGCACAAAAGAATTTAATCATATGTTAGTCCCGAAATGATGTAGTTGGTGTCAAGTGGACGTTAAACTATCTATCTCCCCCCCCCCTCTTTCTTTCTATCTCTCTCTCTCTCTCTCTCAGATCATCAAAATTTTGATTGATTTTTGGTGGGGCCACGGTGGCTAAGTGAAGTGGGTAAGACACTGGCTCGCTAGCCTGGAGGTCGGGTGTTCGATCACTGCATTGGCTGAGAAAGTTGATCCAGATGTTCCGAAACCACGTCTGAAAATCCCGTTGAACTTTCTCGGCCAATGTACGTATACAGACGAAGATTCCCATCGTAAATTTAACGCCTTGATAAACTTATTTTCATAGCAAACAAACAATCAAACAAATATAGAAGACCATGATATATAGATGTTGGTAATTGATTATAACAATAAAAAAAATATATCTTAACAGAATGTGTTCCGTGCACATATCAATATTTATGGCTTAGGTTTGGACAATTGATATAATAATAACGGTAAAAAAATATATTTAAATAGAATGATTTAGGTTCGGATAATAGATAATAACGGTGAAATATTAATAGAAACGTGCATGTATGGGTAGTATTAGGCATTTATAAATGGTTATAAATTATAGATAGTTTATAAAGATCATAGGTTTTTATCTATTAACAATGACGTATACCAGTTGGTATTAACAGGTGCCCGAAGAATGGCGTGAACTGTGTCGGAAGACGTTACCCGTGGATTAATGGTCCGTAATTCAACTAATCGGCGAAACTACAAAGACCTGAACCCCAGAAACACCGATCACAAATGTCGTTCAATTCACAGCCGTCAAATAAAGTATATGTTTTATTTCCAATGAAACCACACCGTGACGTTCATCAATCTATTATTATTATTATTATTATCCAGTTCAAGTTTTTTTTGTTATTTTGTTTCGTTTCAAGAGAATACCAAATGATTAAAATGTAACATAGATTTTAAAAGGCGCACAAAGCTTGACCACCGCTAGGAGTATTATCTATAATTTCTTTATATTAATGTAAAACAGAGCACTTGGGGTTTAAACATGCCAAAAGTCAGACTGAAGTGATAAAAAAATGTATTATTTTCGTGATAATAAAAAGGCATTTCCTGGAAATGATTAATGTTAAGTGGACATATCCGATAGTAACCAACCATGATCAGCTTATTCACGGACGTCGGATACGAATAGAACGGCTACGTTGACGGGAGGATGTTCATTCATATTAAATCTATTATTGGTCCCCTTCTTCCGGTTTTATGTAACACAAACTTGTTTTATAGATCTCATGTTACAGGTTAGTGCTAAATGATAAGGCTAGCTCAATTTTTCGTCATAGATTACGTGATGTAAACAGGGCTAACACTAACCACAACCCTAACCCTGGAATAGGATCTGTGTTTTAATCAGAATAATACAAATTGGTAACGGTACATGATTTTTCTGATATGTTAACGGATATAGGTTTAATGAAATGAAATGGGGTTTAACGCAATCTAATTAAAACACAGATCCTATTTCGTTTCGGTTTTTTATAGTTCAAAATTTCGTTTTACTTGTCTTTACTATACTAGGATCTGGATGAGTCGTTATATATATGACCCGCACTAGAAACATCAACGCTGATTGGTTAATCAAATGTCTGACGTCATAGGTAAAAACTGCTCGTATGACCTCTGACGCGACCTTTCACTACAACCGGTAAGATTTCATGTAGTAGAGGCCATCGAAAGTATAAAAAAACGAAACTATCTGTATTTTAATCAGATTGGATTTAAGATTTCTGCTGGTACTGGGCTATTTAAGGTGTACATATGGGGGATTTTACCTGGACAGCGGCACTACCCCGAACTCCAGCTGTCAAAGGTTCTTTTACGTGTACCTCAGTGTGTACCCGGGACTGTTTAGATCAAACCCACCGTCGCATAGATGACAATCTGACAATCTGTAGCTCGAACCCATGATCGCGTAGATGACAGTCTGACAATCTGACAGTCGAACCCACGATAACATAGATAACTATCTGACAATCTGTAGCTCGAACCCACGATCACATAGATGACAGTCTGACAATCTGTAGCTCGAACTCACGATCTCCTAGATGAGTCTGACAATCTGTAGCTTGAACCCACGACCCCATAGATGACAGTCTGACAATCTGTAGCTCGAACCCACGATCACATAGATGACAGTCTGACAATGTGCAGCTCGAACTTACGATAACATAGATGACAGTCTGACAATCTGTAGCTCGAACCCACGACCGCATAGTTGACAGCTCCGTGTAAACATGATCATCTCCTAAACGTAGAAGGGGGTTGGATTGTCGAATGGTAAGCGCGTGCGCGTTGTATCATATGGTCTGTCATTGAGTCAACTGGCGTGGTTTCGATTCTCTTGTGGGTTTTCTCCTGGTCCTCTGGTTCCCTCCCACTGCTATAGACCCCTATGTACAAGAGAATTATTGAAATAAAATTGAACTCTCTCTCTATCTCGCTCGTTCTCTCTCACATACACACACACACACACACACACACACACACATAGCCCTCTCTCTCTCTCTCTCTCTCTCTCTCTCTCCAATTTTCAACATGTCCCTCCTACTCTATAAAACTAACAACTACACAGTAACAATATTTACATATATTTACAAAGTGCATATATATCACATTTTTCTATCGACCATTCATAATTTGTTTCGAGTCCGCCAGACTGTTTCATTTGCACCCATCTCTCTCTCTCTCTCTCTCTCTCACTCATATACAGGTAGACAGAGATCATTCATCCTCAACAGACATGAAAGTAATCATTAACATGCCAGCTAATAGTTTCTGCATTTCTCTCAGAAGTTTAAATAATCTATTTGAACTCTTTTATTCACGATTAATCAAGGTATGAATGAGACCAGATACAGGTAAAGGGTTATATTTTTTATATTAAAGATGTTTTATGTATTTATTATACTGTTTAAAGACCAGGTATTCTGTTTATTATTATACTATTTAGTAGTCCTCGACCTTTAGGTGATTATGCAACAATGTAGCGATGTCAACTAAGAACGTGGGAAAATGTAAGTTTATAAATAAAAATGTATGTGTTTGTCATTTTAGGTTAAATAACTGAGTTTTATACTCATCTTATAATAAATACCTCACGGCGCATGTATAATTACCTATCTAAATATACTTAACTTAAAGTAGCTAAGTCTCTAACTCAATATCATCCAAAATCTTCGACATTGAAAGCGCGAATTATTTGTCAGTTTAAAGTAGCTAAGTCTCTAACTCAATATCATCCAAAGTCTTCGACATTGAAAGCGTGAATTATTTGTCAGTTTAAAGTAGCTAAGTCTCTAACTCAATATCATCCAAAATCTTCGACATTGAAAGCGCGAATTATTTGTCAGTTTAAAGTAGCTAAGTCTCTAACTCAATATCATCCAAAGTCTTCGACATTGAAAGCGTGAATTATTTGTCAGTTTAAAGTAGCTAAGTCTCTAACTCAATATCATCCAAAGTCTTACACGTTTAAAACGCGAATTATTTGTCAATTCAAATCATCATTGGTCTTGTGGTCTTACAGGGAAAAGATGGGCTTCTGATATCCAATATTTAAGACAAAATAAACATTTTACCATTGGTACACGAATCGTGTACCATAATGCGTGTCAGCGCCATTTGTAACAAGGGACTCGAAAAACGAGGCTAGACATATTCCACCAGTCAGGTCAAACGGTGACGTCATATTTTTATCTGGAGAGCATGCACAATAAATACTATCGGTGTAGACTGGAATAACCAGACGCTAGAGATTGCCATTCGCCGAACATAACTGATTTGAAATTAGAGTAAAAACGGAAACGATTGAATGTAAATCAGTTTATATAATTTCATGTTATATCATTATATGCGTTGCAACCCGCTTGTGTCAATCTCTACGTCCCAAATATTAGCGATTTAGCTCCTTTAACGAAAGACATGTTTTAACTAAGAAAGGTAAATGAACGTGAAGAAAAAGGGGTTTGTATTAACACGACCCTTTTCTCTGGTGGATTTTAACTGTTTAGAGGTCCACTATACCCCAGTGTGGGTGAAGTATCCCTGCGCTGTTTCACTTCTAAGCAGAGTAACATGGCATCTGTTTTTTTTCACCCTGGTATTCCGGTGTGGACTAGACATATGAGCATTTAACACCGCTGGGTGAAATGGGCCACTAGAACAGTATCTGGTCTATTTTTGCAGACAAAAATGAAATGAAATTGGGTTTAACACCCTACTTTTCTGCACCGACTGGGATAATAAAAACGAGCATGTATACGCCATGCAACGTGCTATGGGGGAAATTTTGCCTGTTCAGCATTAATCAAGTATTGCCTCGTTACAGTTTATATTCTATCATTGCTTGATAAAGACTTGGGATGTCTTGTCGAAATGTTGTCCATTAATATAGATACTAAATGGTGCAATGTAACGTCCTACTGTTCTGTTCCTACTGGGCTAATGAAGACGGGCATACAGTGTGCTATGAGGGAAATTTTGCCCGAGCAGCGGCACTATGGACTACTCGTATATCGAATTCTAACTGCCAAGGGACCCCTTCTTACGTGCACGCCAATGAATACACGGGTCTGGTTTTTCGCCCGATCCGAATGACTAGACAGCTGTCCTTGTCAGACCCTCCGATCTGGCTAATTGATGCAGATAGGAGTTTTTTTTATTGGGGTTTAAAAACATATCTGTAGCCGAAAGGTAGAATATTCCTCCAAAAATACGGACGCAACGTATTTTGTGCCATATTTGATTTTAAAATAATACAAAAAGAGACCAGTAATTGCAGTGTATTTGTTTATGTTTTGACCACAATCGGTAATATTTACTTTCTGTCACGTGATTACAGGTGAGACAGGTAAATATGGTACAAGGGACATAACTCTGTGTTTATCTTCTATCTTATAAAGAAACAAGAAAAACACATTATCTTGGTTCTTTTATTTTCCCATAATTTGACATATTGAGGGGGTATTCTTAAAACAGTAGGTCAAAAGTCAATCTACTCGTTCGAGAAACTATTTTGTACTAAACACAACAAATGTCTACGAACTTGATGCGATTTTCTCGACGGTGATATTTAGTCATAAAATCAGCACTTTATCGTCGATAATTTGCCGTACTCTGCACTAACTAAAGACTGGTTTAATAAGTATATTTATTTGTCTATGTAAATATCCGTGTATTTGTCTATTACGTGTAATTATATAATTAGGATGTTTTTATTGTCTATAAGTAGTTATGGTGATATCACCGACCAGTGTCTATATATCCTTAAAGTACCAACACATTGACTTCACTTATATTAAATATACTTTCATCCTTTTGGGACATCGTCTTGTTATTCTCCTTAAATTCTGTTTAAACATGCATTATGCAATAGCAAAATCTGCTTATTACAAGTCTTTCTTTAGGCCTGAAATGTTATCTAAATTATCAATTAGACATTAATTAACGTATCCAGACCATAATAAACTCTCGATGTCAAGGCTAGCCTTCGATGTTGGCTGGATTAGATTCCTGTATGCCGCTAACGGCCATTGATAATTAAATAAAAAAAGTGGATAATCGAGACCATGCTGTTTATATTTAGGATTTTAGTAATGATGGTCGAGACTATGCAAAAATTTCACCCGCTTTTTTCGCGGCTCATAGTGGATCAATTTGACTGAAATTTTCAGCAAATTACCTTTACACTATCTAGTTTTTAACTATTATAGTTAGAACTGCTATCTCTTCATCTAATCTCCCATACATTCTTATTAATAAGTCAGTATTAAGTACAGATGGTGAATTGTAGTACAATGGACATACCCAGTGGAACTGTTTGCCCAATAGTCTGTGCAATGTGGATTTGCCCCCGCTTGAACGTGACAAGGAGTAGAGTCGCCTGCCCAATCTCTTTGGTTTTCTCTGAGTCCTCGGATTGCTCCAGCTGTTAAAGACCTCTACGGGCAAGCGAATTATTCCCGAAATGACCTAGCTTGCATCTAGCGAATTATTTAAATAAATATGAACCATATGTTAGTTTGTGGCCTAGTTTGTGTGTAGTGGACTTTGCCCCCCACCCCCATCCCCCTCTCTCTCTCTCTCTCTCTCTCTCTCTCTCCATAAAGAACCTGAACGATTTTAATTTTAGCAACAGCTAGAAGTAATTACAGATTGGTAGTATATGTATATGTACTCAATCTTAATATAAGAAAGCTGCAATCCAAATTTCTATTCCGGTGTCTGTGATTCTCCTAAAACGGCGAATATAAACAAAATAGGGATAACGCGACTTGATGATCGAGATTCCTTTATTTCCCGCGTATTTTTTATTCTGCTGTAAAAATTAGAACTACCGATTACAACTGAATAAAGGAATCCCGATCATCAAGTCGCATTATCCCGCTTCGATATATACAAGACGCTATAACGTCCTACTTTTCTGCACCGAATGGGCTAATGAAGTTGGACTAGATTCGTATATCGAATTTCAACTGTTAAGGGTTCTTTTACGTGCATGTCAATTTATACACAGGTGATCCTACTCCTTGTCACATACAACCGGGGAATCGAAACCACGCCAGTTGACTCAATGACAGACAATATGATACAGCACGCACGTGCTAACCATCCCCCCCCCCCACCCCGCTGTATGATTATGATTACTCCGATGCTCAAAGGGTTAACGTAAATATCTTTCACCATTTGATCATGAACACCAAACTGAATATACCTTAATAGAAAGAAATCAAAAGACGTGGTCTACAATGGAATGTGGATAGGTATGTGAAAAGAAAACAAATTTTTAGATCAATTAGAATATTTCAGTGACTGTAAAAGTCAACAACCTTGACATATTTATATATATATATATATATATATTAGTCATTGATGTATATATATATATATTCAAGCCGAGATGTCTCGCTCTTATTAACATAATCCAAACAACGTGATTCATTCTGGTCGTGTTTAATGGGAGCTTTATAAGAATACAAGGGTGGGGGTGGGGTTGTAGTGGGCGGGGCGCCCACTATCACTCAACATAAATTAGGGATTAGGATATGGGACTAACATATGGTATATCGTTATTTCAGTAATTCACAGTGTACCGTGCAGGGGGGGGGGGGGGATCGGGAATCCGGGGAAAATCCACACGAGGTTAGGCGGACAAACCTCTCTCTATCTATCTCTCTCTCTCTCTCCCTCTCTCTCACGCAGACACACACACACACACATACACATACACATAAATCGGGGAATCCGGAGAAAATTCACCGAAGTTAGGCGGACAAAACTATTCATTGTGCAACATAATCTCTCTCTCTCTCTCTCACCCTATCCTCTCTCACAGAGATTTGTAGTTAAATAGTCAACCATTAAACTTAACCTAAATGTATCAGAGCATTAAAGTACATTTTATCTCAGTTGTATTATTTGACAGTTAGACGAGCTCATGCGATTCATGTACATATTTTTTAATATTTTGTCAACACAGAGATATTCATGTAGACAAGAGTGTTTATGGTTGTTTATTTGTATTAGACATAATCTATCAAGCTTATCATTAAATTTAATTCTTAAAAGTTGGTGTAATAGAACATCCAGTACCACGTCCACGCTGGTAACTTTGTTTTAGCATGAGCTGTCCCTTGACATCAAGAAATGTGGATCAATAATCTTTCAGGTTTAAGATGCTGCGTATAAATAACAGTTTCACTCACAGCTGGTAGCGTTGTTGAAGCATGAGCAGTCCCTTGGCACCAAGTAACGTGGATCCACTATAGTAGCAACTGTTGGTGCTGTTACCATGATCTGCCCTCTAGTTTATAGATCACCCAGTTTCAGTCTCTGTTGCTAACGTTGTTGAAGCATGAGCAGTCCCTTGACAACAAGAAACGTGGATCCATAAGCACCAATTATCACCATGGTCTGTAGCTCCTCTTGGCGTTGTTGGTGCTGTTACCATGATCAGATCTCTATTTTATAGGACACTCTCTGTTGGTAACGTTGTTGAAGCATGAGCGGTCCACCAGGGCCTATAGCCACTGGTGACGTTGACGGTGCTGTTACCATGATCTGACCTCTAGTTTATAGAAATACTAGTTGTCTCAAGATACCGTTCTAATTTGATCGGTTTTTGTCCGGCCCGGGGACATTTTACACTATGACTGATAAGAACTGCCGATTGAAATGTGTCTGGAAGATCCCTCAAATTTCAGCCCAACATTAATGAGATAGCAACCGTGGATCAAACTTGTCAAGAGTTCTATCAACGACCGTTGTCCCACCTTCTGTCAGTAATACCAGATCAGCCAACACGAAATGAAATGGGGTTTAACGTCCTACTGTTCTATTCCTGTGCTGGACTAATGAAGACGGGCATACGCCATACAGTATGCTATGATGAGGGAAATTGGGCCCGGACATCGGTGATACGGCCTACTCTTATATCGAATTCCAACTCGGGTAAAACACACCACTGCGCAAAAGATGTGGTCAAAGAGAGAGAATCGAGTTTGTATATATTGTAAATTTCGATGTGTCTGGATTTATTAGAAACACATTTGTTCAAATTATACTCTTACCGCTGTTATTACATACATACATACATACATACATACCCCCCACCCCATCATGGCAGTTAACATACTTCCATGACTCCCGCCCTCCATTCAATCACAACGTTTAACCTATTTTCAATCTATAAACATTCCTCTAGTCACTGATCGTAACAAAAAACACCTATTGAGAATCCCACCGAGGAAAGATATCTCATTGTATGCTCTCTTTCTCTCCATCGGATTTTACCATGATGTTAATTTCTATCGTTGTAGCCACCTGATTGTTGTTAGCCTGGTCAGTCGTCCGGGTAAATAACTTAACATATTTTATCAATAATGGAAGATAAAGAAAGAATACTGGCGGGAGATCGGCTGATCGGGTTTAATAGACCACGACATTCTCAGGACTAGCGGAACGGATAGATTATAATATCTCTCTGTGTTATTTCGAGTTTAGCGGAACGGATAGAATACAAGTATTCGTGTATACCTATTTCTCCCATTTCATTATAGCTCTAGGTATCATTGTACGATGTGTGTGTCAACTCCCGTGCACGTTTGTTGAACCTAGTTGTCAAATAATATACCCGATTTACGTGTACGTATGACTTATGTGTGTTTTGTTAAACAGAACGCAGTTGGCTTGATTAAATGCCTATAGTGTATAAGCGACCAAATGTTAAACACCGGACATTTTTAACCACGTTCATGCCAATGTGTACACGGGACCTTGGTTTTTCTTCACATCCGAACGACTAGACAACTGTCCTTGTCAGGCCTTCCGTCCTGCATCACTGACATAGGGGAACCAGGCCGGAAAATCTGGAAGAACTTTCTGGGCCAATGCAGGGATAGAACACCCGACCTCCAGACTAACGAGCCAGAGTCTTACCCACTTAGCCAACGTGGCTCCCACAACAAAATTAAAATAAGCTACTAATCGTGATGTCAGTTTCCATCAGAACGTACGATGTGAATCAAAAGAACTTTCCAGATAGGAAGGTGGTTTCCTGCATCACCGGGTAAAATTCGATAACGTATATTATGTACCACACTATTCGATTTAAGAGAGGGAGAGAGAAATGGGGTTTAACGTCCACTCGGCACAAACTAGGTCATATCGGGACTAACGCATGGTTCAGTTTTATTTCAATAAGAAACCGGGGACCCGGAAAAATCCCACGAGGTTGAACAGCGATCCCACTCCTTGTCACGTGGAAGTGGGGAATCGAAACCATGCTAGTTGACTCAATGACAGACCCAATGATGCAGCGCACACACGCTAACCATTCGCCCACCTCCCCCAATTGGATTTAAGCAAAAAAAACTCTCCAATAAATCTTTATAAATTACGTCTACTAAAAATATATAACTGGTTATTAAAATTTTAAAAACATTAAACCCCATTTCATTAAAATAAAAATGGTTGCCGAACACAAAAGTAGGACACCGATAATACTAATTAATAAACTTTACATTAAATTGGTTTTAAGGTAACAGCCAGGTCTTGTCCTCGAACTTTACCTGGGATCTCAGGTAAGTGGTTATCAAAGCTATTAATGTAATTTGTATTTATCACCTGAGTTGTATACATTACATACCATGTACAAGGGTAGGTTGAGGGGTTAATCCTACCCCAACCGGACAATGGTCAACTAGTGGACATTATAACACGTTAGGGGTCATGTCCCTGATTGAAATCACCTGGTATATTTACCTGTAATTACAGGTGAATAAAATTTACAGGTAAACACGAAGGTGTGGATTATGTGAAACAGGTAAACCTGTGATGTTATCTATAGAAGTTGACCACCGTGTACAGGTGATTAACAATGGGTACAAGGTAAGAATACCTGTATAACTACAACAGGTACAGGTGAGAATACAGGTGTACAGATCAGGGGTCTGATTTGGTTCAAAAATATAAATGTCGAATGTTGACTTGTTCTGGTTAGATATCGTAAGTATGGTCCGGCTACACCAGGAAGTCCTGGGTTCGATCCCGGTTATGGCCGTAAAACTTCCTAGGATCTTTCCAACCTGGTTTCACCTTGTCAGATGGAACGAAAACCCAAAGTCCACTTGTGTACTCGTGTGCAGGTCAAAAATCCCTTGGCCATTAGGCGTCCACGTAAAGAAGACAGAAATGCCGCTGCCAGAACAGGCCAAAATGTCGGCTAATAGCACACTGTAATGCGCATGTCCATCTTTATTATCCTTATTGATGCCGTTAAGTAGTAATATGATGACGTTTATAGCCCAACAATCGATGGAACCTCTTTGTCTTGTAAGATACATTGAGATTAGTATGGTCATACAGGTCTCATGGTGTCACGAGTTATATCAAAATTCCCAAACAGATCATATAACAAAGTGTGTCTATAGGTGTTGACATCACGTATGTAAAATAAGAAGATACCAAATAATGCCCAGTAAATATAATAGGTGGGGTTATATCACGTTTATATATGCACCTTGTTTTTTTTATATTGCTCACTCAATGTAACAGGCGGGTACGACTGGGAAATGAAATGAAATGGGGTTTAAAGTCCTACTGTTCTGTTCCGAACTGGGTTAATGAAGACGATCATACGCCATACAGTGTGCTATGAAGGAAATTTTGCCCGGACAGCAGCACTACAGCCTACTCTTATATCGAATTACAACCGCCAAGGGATCTTTTACGTGCACGCCAATGTGTACGCGGGACCTCGGTTTTTCGTCCCATCCGAACGACTAGAGAGCTGTACTTGTCTTGCATCACTGACAAGGGGGAACCACGAACGACAGGAAAGTAGCTGGTCCTGTTTATAATATGAACAAGCGGTTGCCATGCAAGATACGCCCACATATTGAAGAGACGAGAGGGGAACCGGTAAAATTGATAGGACTCATTCTTTAATCGTCCCAGTGTTGCTTAATATCCGTGAAAAACTAACTGTACCTCATATCGCGTTCACAAGTTTTTGAAAAACAAGCACCTGTTAGCACCTGTTGAACGTCTAAACGTCGGCGTATCCACCAGGAAGATGGTAGCCAAGGCGGCATTTTACTTGAATCAATCGATGAAACATCGACGTACCCTCACGGAGACGGGGGGGGGGGGGCAAGGCGGCGTTTTATTCGGATGGACGAAACATCGGTATACCCCTTCGGAGGAAAATGGGCAAAGGGGGCGTCTTAACTCGAGTGGGCAAAACATCGTTTTACATCCAGTGGGCGTGTTGGAGGGGGGGGGGGGTAGACAAGAGGGTATTATACTAATTGTTGTTTTATTCTGCCTTGCCCGTGAGGCTCTAACCTTGGTGGCGGGGGGGGGATGGATGGCTGAATGGCTGAATGGTTAGCATGTGCACGCTGTATCATAAAGTCTGTCATTGAGTCAACAGGCGTAGTTTCGATTCCCCGGTTGTACGTGACAAGGAGCTGGGTCGCCTGTCAAAATGAAATGAAATGAAATGAAATGAAATGGGGTTTAACGTCCTACTGTTCTGCTCCTAAACTGGGCTAATGAAGACGGGCATACGCCATGCAGTGTGCTATGGGGGAAATTTTGCCCGGGCAGCGGCGCTACGGCCTACTCTTATATCGACTTTCAACTGCCAAGGGATCTTTTACCATTGTCATGCCCTCCGTCCTGCATCACTGACAAGGGGATGAACTTTCTCGGCCAATGCAGGGATCGAACACCCGACCTCCAGGCTAGCGATACTTACCCACTTAGCCACGTGACCCCGTTGCCTGTCAAACCTAGTGGGTTTTCTCCGGGTCCTCCGGTTTCCTCCCACTGCTAAAGACCCCTACGCGCAAGCGAATTATTGAAATAAAAGTAAACCATATGTTAGTCCCGAAATGACCTAGTGGACGTTAAACCCCCCCCCTCTCTCTCTCTCTCCCCCTCTCTCTAACCTCGGTTATCACTGTTTCTTGTTGAGATCAAATAAAATAACTATATAAATATCCGTCACGAGAGTAGGTAGTCGTAAATAATCTTATAACAATATAAATAATATATATCTACTTCAAACGTACCGCGTCGTACAGGTGAAAAGGACTTAATTAGCAATAATCACGTCACGTGCTAACAAGTAACTAGGCATTTTAGAGTGACATCTAGCGAGTGACTGTCAGTCAAAGAGCAATAAACGTTGACTTATTCTTTGTGTAAAGAATGTACGGGTCGTCTAGATATCATCGCCTAATCGATCTTAATGCTGACACCTCTAGTCGTGAGAAATAAACACAACAAATAAATAAATAAATAAAATAATTTATGTTTTTTGTGACCCTACTTGAACCTTTGGTTGCTACGATATAGGCTAAATATTTTAGTAAATATTGCCATAAGTGACGTAGGTGTTTTTTGAACAGAGTGAGAAATCGCTAGCTATGGGAATTCCCCGAAAAATATCACCTAGAAAGGTTTAGCTTCCCTACATATATAGAGGTGTAATGTGAATAAGAAGAAATAACTGAACGCACTTTGAAACATTTTCCAACTGCCAAGGGATCTTTTACGTGCACGTCAATGTGTACGCGGGACTTCGGTTTTTCGTCCCATCCAAACGACTATATGTCGTCTCTTGTCAGGTCCTGTATCACTGACAAGGAGGAATCACGCCGGAAAATCCCGATGCTACTTCTCGACATGCGCTGTGATCGAACACGGGACGTCCAGATCAGCGAGCCAACTTTTTACCCAGTTAGCCACCATGGTTCCCCCCATTTTAAATATAACATACCCTGTTCTGTCATTTTACCCAATCCGGTAAACATAATAATTGATAGTGTAGAGGAAGAAGACGCAAATCCTGTTTAGCGCGGAACTAACCAAGATATGAGTTCCTATAGATAATGTTGCTTGTGTGTAAAGGGGGGGGGGGGCGAATGGTTAGCGCGTGTGCGTTGTATCATAAGGTCTGTCATTGAGTCAACTGGCGTGGTTTCGATTAATCGGTTGTACGTGTCAAGGAGTAGGGTCGCCTGCTTTCTCTGAGTCCTCCGGCTTCCTCCCACTGCTAAAGACCCCTACGCGCAAGCGAATTAATGAAATAAAATGGAACCATATGTTAGTCCCGAAATGACCTAGTTTGTGTCGAGTGGACGTTAAAAATCTCTCTCTCTCTCTCTCTCCCTCTCTCTCTCTCTCCCTCGTTATTTATAAAGTTTATTATTTTAGTAAATATGGCCATCTCTTTGACTTCTGCCGTTCCGATACGAAGCTCATTGGTTAAAAAGAAATTTGTATCACAAATGTTTATTTTCAACCGGTTTGTTTTTCTGTTTTACAGATTTAGAACAGTATGACCATGAGAATGTTAGGTCACACCGATGGGTTGTGTTTTTGTTGTAAATGTTGATTTTTTAATCGGTTAATGTCACGTTCGGCTGGCCCTGGAAACACCCTCAACTTGTTCCAACTTTCACAAACCGCCATTTTCTGATGGGTGTCAAATTTGTTCACGGTCACTGTTCCTGTTATGTATTCATTTCGCGTAAATTTCGTTGTCTTTGGATCTCGTTACTTCCATCTTACCTCACGTTCACGCCTGCTTCAAAGGTGCTTTCTGTCAATTTGAATGACCCCTGGTTAAGAACTTTGACCTTTAGGGTCAAATTAACTACGGCCAGCAAGGAGTGACCATGGACTGTATACATAAACCCACTTGATCCTGCCTTAAATAAAGACAGCACGAGCAAAATCCCGCCTTTTTGACCAACAGCTTGGGAAATTCCCTTTGATTACTTCATCGGGTTATGTTTGATAGAATCTCCCGCCAAATATTGTCCGTACGATTTAAGACTTTACATCAATAAATAGTTTGATGAGATTTGGTGGTGATGTTGGTAGAAGAAGTTCAAGTCACGAGAGTCCAATTTGTTCTCCATATTGATTCAATGAATTAACTTTTATCGGTGAAATATAAACCAAGTCCTTCACCTCGTGTCACATTAAAATCTTTATTCATTAATTTTAGTCCCCACTTCAGAAGGACCTCCAACCACGTGACAGTATATGTATACCTACGCTCCAACCACGTGGCCGTTTATCTACCTACGCAACTTAACAACCGAAGTAGTTCGATTAAATATCGGTGTTCACCAAAAAATTTCTTCGAGATTTTCAGCCATGTTTTTTCCGTGTTGGTGCATACTGTCGCCAACACAAGGTTCGAAAACGTGACCTCTAGGTTAACGAGCCATCGTCTTACTCACTGGGCCACCGCGGCTCCCCAATATAGACATTTTAAGCCGCAGTAGGCAAGGAGAAGGAATGATTGTCAAAATGCAAGTGATGGTTAAATTCCATATTGAGCTGGGTCGCTAGTTCCAGACTTCCGGTTTTCCATCCCACCTTATCCGCTCTGTACGCATCTGAATTAATAACCAAAGACAACGCGTGGTTGATGGATCGTTAAAACCCTTCTTTGTGTTTGATTTTTGTTGTGTTTTGCGTTAAAACTGTGACGTTAATTATGACACACGCTATACAGTTCGCTCTAGGGACAATGGTGTCCTGAAAGCGGCGCAACTGAGTTTTCAGTTTCAAACTTTTAGTACTATATTTTGACAATATCGGGCTTTTGGGTTAGGTTGGGTTGGGTTGGATTGAGTTAGTCTAGTCGGTGCAGAAAAGTAGGGCATTAAACCAACTCCATTTTACAGGGCTAACGCTAATCCCAACCCCAAATCTGGACCTAGCCCCAACCGTTACCCAAACCCCAATCCACAATCTCTTCAACAATCCCGTATCCTAACCTTATTTACATCTCAGCGACCTTGACGAAATCTGGAGGTGACCTTAAGAAATAGACCTCGCCATTTCATATGGTTAGTTGGACTTAGTCACACTACTAGATCTTTGTACGATCTGGAAAATATCTTTCTCTAGGGTTAGGGTTAGGTTTAAAATTACATGTCAAACGTACAAATTGAAGTTGTTAAACGGTGGATTGTGATTAAAACTGTTCTGAAGGGTTAGAATTGGGGGTATAAACATGGAAAGATATTTTCCAGATCGTACAAAGATCCAGTATCGTGCTGGACTCAGTGATATATTTTGACAGTGTTGGGTTTGGGTTAGGGTTAGTATAAGGTCCATGACCGGATTCAGGGCTATAATTTGTCAATATTGGGCTATCAACTATTTCGCTGTTAAACAAGATGGTAGCTCGACCAGGGGCCTTTAACCTTTCCACGTGATTTACCTCGAGATGAGAGGCAACCAGAAGTTCATTACGTCATTCAATGGCGTTTGCTGAACCGCTGGAGGTCAGAGGTCACCAAGCACAAATAACCAACCAGACTCCTTTAACACGGAATGCCAGGAGTCAAAAAATATTACGACTTGATCTTTTGTTGGATGTCATGTCAGTGTGACACGTTAATTCTCGAATTGTCGATGAGAACATTTCAACTTATTCCTCGTCAGCGATTCTTAATTCCCCGAAACAGGCCAAGTGTAATCGGCCAGAATGTTGGAGGTAGAGACGTCCACGGCTCATCGCGGCTGTAACAATAAGTTTCAATACAGTCGATTTGGACAATATATTACCTAACACGTGAAGTGGAATCAAATTTCACAAGTTAATTAATAATTAAAATATGATACGGATCACGAGACAGTGAAAACATCAGATGTGGGCGACTATGATTATTTTTATTACACAACTGCGCCTCCGCATCCACAATATGTCAATTTGAAATTAAATGAAATGGAGTTTAACGGCCTACTTTTCTCTGTCAAACTTTTTAATGAAAACGTGCATACGCCAAGTAGTGTGTTATGTGGGTGTTTCTTGTCCGCCTGGTCCCCACCAAATTTCAACTGTTAGTTTTTTCGTCCAATTCCAATGGATACCTTGCCCTCCCCCCTGTGCTCAGTAGCGGATCTAGATACTGTGAATGGGTCGGTGTCGGGGTATAAATCTAGGGCGCCATCCCGCCCACAATGAATGCCAAGAAAACAGGTAATAAAATGCATAGGTTTGTTCATGAGACTGGCAGTAATACTGAAATAAAATACTGATCTATATTTCGTTTCGTTTTTTGTATACTTCCGGTTGTAGTGGAAGGTCGCGTCAGAGGTCATACGGCCAGTTTTTGACCTATGACGTCAGACATTTGATTAACTAATCAGCGTTGATGTTATTTTAAACATACATTATGCAAGAGCTAAATCTGCCTATTGCATTTCTTTCTTTAGGCCTGAAATGTTATCTAAATTATTAATTAGACATTAATTAACCTATCCAGACCATAATCAACTCTCGATGTCAACGCTAGCCTGCGATATTTCTTGGATTATAGGATCCGATTGCTGCTCAACTTTCATTCATGGTTTCGTATCGACTTTAGTAATGATGATAGAGGCTAGGCCGAAAATTCAATCGCTAAAATCTCGGTTCAGAGAGGATCAATTTGACTGAAATTTTCATCAAATTCCCTTTACATTATCTAGTTTTTAACTATTATAGTGACAACTGTCAGCTCTTTATCGAATCTCCCATAATGTATCTTTAGTTAGTCTCTATTTATAGTTCAGCTTCATGAAGAAGATTCATGAAATTCTAGCTGAACAAGGGATGGGTTTATATGTTTCTACAAATCCTTATTCATTTTAGCATTCTGTCCAAACTTCCCTTGACCCATATGACCAAGCCCCTGGGGGTCAACCCCTTCACAGATTATACAACATCACAAGTGGGTCGAGATTTTATTTTCTTTAAAAACATTGTCTGCTGACCGTCGGTCATCGTTAGAAGTGGACACAATGTGTTACAATGTTGCCGGTTATACGTCATAGTGGTCAGTATAATGAACGATGTACAGATGATGGACTGGTGACTGTTAAACAGGGTTTGTGGAGGATTTAAAGAAACTCGATCTCGGCCATTGGATAAAATCTGAGATAAAACGTGAGAAATCACTGAAGAGAGAGAGGGGGGGGGGGGGTAACGTCCACTCGACACAGACTAGGTCATTTCGGGACTAACATATGGTTTTTAATTTTATTTCAATGATTCGCTTGCGCGTAGGGGTCTTTAGCTGTGGGAGGAAACCCGGGGACCCGGAGAAAACCCACGAGGTTGGACAGGGGTCCCTACTCCTTGTCACGTACAACCGGGGATTCGAAATCACGCCAGTTGACTCAATGACAGGCCTTATGATACAGCGCGCACGTGCTAACCATTCGGCCACCCACCCCCCTCCCGGGATAATAAAGTGTGCTATAAGGTGCATTTTGCCCAAACTTCAGCTCTACGACCTACTCTTATATCGAATTCCAACTGCCAAGGGATCGTTTACGTTTACGCCAATGTGTACACGAGACCTCGGTTTTTCGTCCTGTCTCTTGAAATCAGGAACCAGTCTGACCAACACCGGGGTCGAATCCGAAGAATCCCGAGTGAACCATCCCAATATTCACTGAGCCATCGTGGCGCCGGGTTTTAGTCATAACAGGTTAAGAATGTTATTCTATAATAGACATTAAGTCGGTACCAATCCTTGTAGGTAACCAAATATCTTTAAATCGTTTATAATAAAACACAGACATTCTCATTTATTCACGTTAACATCACAGAGATTAAACAACGTGATAAAAAAATATATCAACATCTTCATTAACTTGAAAATTTACACCAGTTATTTCTTATATTGTAGTTTTCCCACACTGATCGCATGTCCAGATTTCATTCATAAATAATCCAACCAATCAACTAGCGATAAAGCACGCGCCATAAGCACGACTGACCAATGAACGATGTGTAGTGACCAGTGGGATGTGAAGGTCAGTTCATTGATAAATAAAGAGGACTGGAAGTATTTAGGGTGTGGATAAGTCAAGGTCAAAGGGGTGGTGGACAATAACAACAATCAACTGTTTATAAACACACATGGTGGACTCGTCCATTCTCTCGCACAAGACTCGAGTACATCAGAGAAAAACAGATGTACCAACATCATCTTCGCTCGCCATCTGTATATTCTTCCTACATCCGCACAATAGGTCTATATGTATGTATTTCTTCAGAAACACCTTTCATCCGTTCGATTTTATGAATCCCCATCCTCGTAAGAATGTTTTGTCTTAATGTGATAATTACCTCTCAAATATGTAATTACCCATTCTCTCGCACAAGACTCTTGTACATCAGAGAAAAACAGATGTACCAACGTCATCTTCGCTCGCCATCCGCACAATAGGTCTATATATGACCTGAAGACTTCAGGGGAAAAACTGGTGATGTCACGTTTTCTGACTTTTGAGTAAATGGGAATTTCCAGTTTAAACACTCATTTCTTCAGTTTGGGAGAGTTTTTTTTTTTTTAAATATTGCATAAATGTGGACATTGCCAGTTTTTCCCCTGTGGTCTACATGTGTATTTCTTCAGAAACGCCTTTCATCCGTTCTATTTTATGAATCCTCATCCCCGGGAGAAGTTTTGTCTTAATGTGGTAATTACCTCCCCAAATATGTCGGAAAAGGTTAGAGATGCATTATAACAGTTCTCGCTATAATAGTTTAAAAAGTGGATAATGTAAAGGGAATATATTGAAAATTGCAGTCAAATTACTTCATTCTGAGCTACGTTTGCTTGAAAACGTTGAGAGAACCCTCAACGTAACGTCGCTTTAATTAAAATAGTAATTGTGTTCCATATTATGTTTTTGAATTACGTATGTCAATTGCTAAATGTCGCTCAAAGAAGATACGTTAGGACTGTTCGGAGAATAGCGGAGTCTCGATTGTTATTGCTAGCGTTGTTACGATAGTAAACAAAGTCTCGATTATCCATTTTTTAAGTTAATCATTAACCACCACTCGTGTTTTAATCCGTTGAAAATCAAGAGCATCCGATGACACAGATAGTTAATTATGGTCTTGGCAAGCATGTTAATAAAATGTTGAATTCAAGGCCTAAAGACAGACCTACAATAGGCAAATTTAGCTCTTACACAAAGATTGTTTGTTTTCAACTGATCATCAATCATCATGCACCGTGAGAGAGAGAGAGGGGGGAGAGGGAGAGAGAGAGAGATGGGTTTAACGTCCACTCTACACAAACTTGGGAGAGAGAGAGAGGGGGGTACCGTCCACTCGACACAAATTTGGTCATTTCGGGACTAACGTATGGTTCAATGTTATTTCAATGCTTCGCTTAGGGGTAGGGATCTTTAGCAAGGGGAGGAAACCGGAGGACCCGGAGGAAACCCACGAGGTTGGAGAACCTTTTATAAGTTGTGTCGACGATGATTATAGATTTTAACCGTTGTATCCAGGTCGTATCTAGAATAATAAAACAAGTTTCAGGGATGGTTGTAGACAGTTTATGTAATACAAACAATAAATAATATATCAGGACATCGAGAAGTGGGTCGATCAATATTTCTCAAAGCTAACATCATCTACGCATACTGTAAACCAAGAATAAGGTGATGCCCTCATTGATGAAACGCGTATGACCCTTCTATCATAAGCTTATAGTCCCTTCTGTACGACCCCCTTTATCATCCGTGTACCACACCCTCTTATCACACATGTACGCCCCCACCCCCACTATCCTACGTGTATGATTCCCTCTATCACACGTGTAAGCACCCCCCCCCCCCCTCTCCGCGCCCGCATCTTACGTGTACGTCCCGCTCTACCATACGTGTACCACGTCTCCCCTATCTTTCCTCTCTTACGTGTACGATCCCCTATGATTCACGTACGACCCCCTCTATCAACCATGTTCGGTCGCCTTATGTTTACGATCATACGCGTATAGTCTCCTATCTTACGTGTACGACCTCCTCTATCATACGTTTACGATCTCGCCGATGATGGGTTAATGAACGATAATTCGATATTTGACGGTTAAAGCCCCCCAAACCCCAACCCGACTTGACCTCCGCCTAAATCACCAATGATCATATCTGTGCTTTTTGACCTCCGCCTAAATCACCTATGATCATATCTGTGTTTTTTTACCTCCGCCTAAATCACTAGCTATGATCATATCTGTGTTTTTGTAGAGAACAATACTTGGAGTGGTTCGGTAGAAAGTAGATTGCTCTCACGTCAAAGAAAACATCCGCTAAATTTATCACAGGGTTATTTACGTGAAATAAGATTCTTAGTTTTCTTTTTTCAGGAATGCGTTTGTCAATATTTGACCCCGAAATTGGTGGGATTTATTGGCTGAGAAATATAAAAGTATGGTTATAATCAAGTAAAAAAAAAAACGTTGCCCCTGTTGATGTGTTGATAAGTCAAATAATAAATAAACTATATGATCTATTGATGTTTGTTTCAAAGTTTCTTGACACGAGAAGGTTGATTCATAAAACACCAAAAGTCATTCCCGTCAAAGAGAGAGAGAGAGAGAGAGAGAGAGAGAGATTAGAATGGAATATAAAATATAAAATCAATACTTCTTGACTATCTTGATTATATTGAGAGAAAGGGGGGGGGGGCAGCGTTCACTCAACACGACCTAGGTCATTTCGGGACTAACATATGGTTCAATTTTTATTTCACTAATTTGCTGGCGCGTAGGGGTCTTTAGCAGTGAGAGGAAAGCGGATGACCCGGAGAAAACCCACGAGGATTGACGCCTTGTCACGAAACCACACCATTTGACTCAATAACAGACCTTATGATCTAAAGTACACGCAGAGAAGTAGGACGTTAAATCCCATTTCAATTTTCACGCCCCTAGAATTATCTGGGGGGTAGGATGGTCGAATGGTTAGTACGGGCGTGCGCTGTAACATAAGGCCTGTCATTGAGTCAACTGGCATGGTTTCGAATTCCCGGTTGTACGTGACAAGGAGTAGGGTTGCCTGTCCAACCTCGTGGGTTTTCTCCAGGTCCTCCGGTTTCCTCTCACTGCTAAAGACCCCTACGCGCAAGCGAATTATTGAAATAAAATTAAACCATACGTTAGTCCTGAAATGACCAAGTCTGTGTCGAGTGGACGTTAAACCCCATGTCTCTCTCTAGAATTATCTGTTGACACATCTTCCAGTCGACTGTCCATCCAGATAAAAGAGATGCTACACGAGACAGTCTTGTTGACCAGTGAATTAATGACAAGTGAAATATATCATATACATGGGAAACAAACATGACATATTACCCTTGGTGAACATCACACGTCATGTTGTTATTGACTTACTCACTTCGTTACCCAGGCATCCGAGCATTAGATAGAACATGAAATGAAAAGGAAACCGGGTTTAACATCCTACTGTGAGGAATTTGTGCCCGGACAGCGGCGCTGCGGCTACACTTATATCAAATTCCAACTGCCAAGAGATCTTTTTACGTGCACGTCAATGTGTACACGGGATGTCGTTTTTTCGCCTCATCCGAACGACTAGACAGCTGTCCTTGTCAGGCCCTCTGTCCTGCACCACGTTTTTTGATGGATTATATATTTTCAATATGTGTAGATTCAGAACCCGGCTGATTCCAAACTACATTAGTGGACTATATTTCCATATCAAAGGTTAAACTGGGGTTTGGATGGCTAAATCTATTTGTTAAGGCCAGCTCAATTTTTGTCAAGGTCACTGAGGTGTTAATAAGGTTAGGGCACGTGATTGTAGGCGAGATTGGAGGGTTAGGGTTAGGGTAAGCATTTGGGCTAGGTCCAGGGTTAGGTTTACATCTCCTGACCTATGAACAAACTTGAAGTTGGCCTTATCAAATAGATGTAACCGGTTTGGATGCCAGACTATACAGGATGTAGACACGATCTACTCTTCACTTACACCAGATATATATATATGTTAGTCAATGTCTACAATCAGGCAATGTGTACAATGCCTTTGTAACTCAAACCCTAACCCCCACCCCAACCCTAACCCTAACCCTAACCCGGCAATGTACACATTGACTGGTATATTTCAGGCATTGTACACATTGCCTGATTATAGACATTGACTGTCACATATACACTTACACGGTGAATTGATACATTTAACACTGGGAGGTTGGACAGGGACCCTACACCTTGTCACTTACTACCTCGGATTTTGGGCGGCACACGTTCGAGTGCCCGAATTTTTCTATTTTTACCCCATAACAAACACCGACTGTGCCGAAACTTCATAATCCAAATTTTCACCTCTGGGTGGCCATACAATGTCCAGTTTTGGATTCTGTGCGGACCGTGAAAATCAAACATATAAATCCGGGTAAAGTTTCAATATTTTGAAAATTATGTTCTTGTATTGCATCTAATTATGGCTATGGTTCCACAAACATTCATTCTTTAGTTTATCAACAAAAACCAGACATTGTACAGGAACCTTACACCAATTACACCATAGAGTTTGGTATTAGAAATAACATTTCACGTCATCATGGCGTAATTATTACGTCAAATCTGGCGACAAAGTACGAAGAAGCGTTTCTGTGTAACGATAGAGGTGTTGTAACGATAAATACAGACCAGGAACAAATTATTTAAATGGATTTAAATTTTCGTATGAAATTTAAAACCGAAAGAGACCACCAATGTTGTTCAAGTTTTACTTTACGTGGATTAATAATACTGTAATTAGTGTTGTTACGCGGTTTGACGTCATGAAAGTAGTGCGTTATAATTACGTCATTTTAATGGTCGACAAGCGGGTAGTAATAGCAGTTTTCAATTGAATCAATTACTGTAAATTACAACAGGAGTATAATATAACATGTATTTCTGATCAAAACAGAAAAGGCTTAGTCATGCCCAAAACCTCCCAAAATATAATAATTTTAGGTTTGGACTCGGATAAGTTGGGGAAAAATTCGTTCTGGTCCAAAATCGTCGGAGCAAATAATTCTTATAGTCATTTCTATATATACAACCTCGTAGGTTTCCTCTGGGTCCTCCTACAGCTAAAGACTACCACGTCCATGGGAATCATCGAAATAAAATTGAATCATATGTTAGTCCCGAAATGTGCTAGTTTTTGTCGAATGGTCATTAATCGATTCCCCGCTTGTACGTGACAAGGAGTAGGCACGCCTGTTCAACTCCGTGGATTTTCTCCGAGTCCCCCGGTTTCCTCCCACTGCTAAAGACCCCTATGCGCAAGCGAATTATTGAATTAAAATTAAACTATATGTTAGTCCCGAAAGGATTTAGTTTGTGTCGTGTGGACGTTAAACCCCCCCATCTCGGGTTTCTTTGGCCGATGAAATACGACAATAAGAAATCGAATTCTGTCCTTTCAAACTTTTAACAAACAAATGAATTCCTGTTCCGTTCAACATCAAACGACGAGTTTTTGTAATGATATTAATAATAATGACTTTATTTTCTTTAGTATATGAGTTTTAATTTTCGGGGTGGGGGCGCGGTTAGATGGCCGAATGGTTAGCGTGTGCGCCTTGTATCATAAGGTCTGTCATTGAGTCATTTGGCGTGGTTTCGATTCCCCGGTTGTACGTGACAAGGTGACAAGGAGTAGGGTCGCCCGTCCAACCTCGTGAGTTTTCTCTCCCACCCCCTCCCACACTGCTAAAGACCCCTACGCGCGAGCGAATTATTGAAATAAAATTGAACCATATGTTAGTCCTGAAATGACCTGATTTGTGTCGAGTGGACGTTAAACTCTCTCTCTCTCATTTTCAACATGTCCCTCCTACTCTATAAAACTAACAACTGCACAGCAACAATATTTACACATATTAACAAAGTGCATATATATCACATTTTTCTATCGATCATTCATAATTCGTTTCGAGTCCGCCAGACTGTTTCATTAGCAATTTTCCCATACCGAAAATTGTCTTGTTTTTTTTAAAGCAGAATTTAAATTTCATCATTAATAATTCGTTTCATGTCGGGGTCATTGACTACCATGCAATGCAGTGAATTGTTTTACAAGTGTTATCAACCGACGTCTTCAAATCACACAAAATATTTTACTATGATGACGTTAATAAATTAAAGGTCAACTCCTTTTTTATCCTATAAAAGACGCGAGTTGAGACAGGTCAAGGCTGGTTCGAGAGCCTTAAAATGTTATGTCAACATTATTTATGACCAGCATGCAATCCTCCTCCATCTTACGGCCCCGCAGACGAGTGGACGAACCTCATAATACACATCCCTAATTCAACAATATCTTCTTAAATAACTCTTTTGTACGGCCCCTATTATAGAATGACGGGGGGAAAGACCCTGATTTACCGTTACTTGATAAGCCCTGGTTAACATTCCTGACCTTGTGACACAGATTAAGTAATAGACGAGACCCAGTTTTTGTCAAAAGGGGCCGAAATATTGTTCAACTGTGTGGCAATCTTGTACAAATAATACGGCTTTAGCTACTTGGCTGGTTTGGAGATGAACTAGGGGTTGATTGAGGGGCTGTGTAGAAGGCTAGATGTCGAAATATAACAAAGGGTTACACATGACCCCTCTCACACTGTCTAGTTCAATAACTCACTGCTGCACCCCCTTGTCAGTGGTATAGGACATAGGGTCTGGTAAGGGACGATGTATAGTAGTTTGGACGGGACGAAAAAAACGAGATGCCGTGTACACAACAATATTTGGTTAATGCTGACAGTTACAGTCAATCAGTAATAAGCAGAAGTGTGACCTTATTAAAAAATCTTTGAATTCAGTAATAAACATGATTTCATTGACTCGATGCTTTTGTGTCCGATTTTCATTTGGTGAGTTTGGTGTAAGACGGTGGCCTAGTCATTCGAACAGGACGAGAAATGTACAATTGACAGCAAATTAAAGATCCACTGCCTGTAGACCTTCATCGCACATTGCGAGAGAGATGGGGTTTAACGTCCACTCGACACAGACTAGGTCATTTCGAGACAAACATATGGTTTAGTTTTTTCCATAATTAGCCCAGTCGGAGCTGAAGAGTTGGACGTTAAAACCCATGTCCTATTGCTTGTCGGGGGGTTGGATGGCTGAATGGTTAGCACGTGCGCGCTGTACCATAAAGTCTGTCATTGAGTCAACTGACGTGGTTTCGAATACCCGGTTGTACGTGGCAAGGAGTAGGGTCGCCTGTCCAACCTCGTGGGTTTTCTCCGGGTCCTCCTACTGCTAAAGACCCCTACGCGCAAGCGAATTATTGAAATAAAATTAAACCATATGTTAGTCCCGAAATGACCTAGTTTGTGTCGAGTGGACGTTAAACCCCATTTCTCTCTCTCCCTATTGCTTGTCGGACGTGTTCTTTATTCACCAATCCTGTGCCATTAGGTCAAAGGTCGTGGGGTTAACGATTTAAATGGTCTTTATATTTGGTTCAGAAGTCAACATAAAGTTGAATGGACCCCTTTTCATCGACAGAATGCCTACTGTATTTTAGGAAAAAGGGTTTTGATTCACGATAAAAAAGAAATCTCGAGTGGTTAGGGTTAGGCAATATTTCATCCTATAAATCATGTCGAGACCTCTAGACCGACCCCTATTATAGCCATTGTTGTGTAAATGCAGACCCTTTCCAGTCACGTATAATAGAAATGTGTTTTTTCATAAATAGCTAAAGATCCAGATGAAGGTCAAGATATGGTTTAACATTCTATAATTCTTCGCCATTTAATCGGAAGATAGCCAGAAATCACCCTACGATCTATAATTCGGCACAAAGAGGACTAACTACTCTACTTCCAGAATAGATTGCAGGACAGTGGTACAGGATGGAGGAACTGGCAAGGATAGCTGTCTAGTCGTTTGGATGGGACGAAAAACCTAGGTCCCGTGTATATATTGGCTTGCAAGTAAACTGACTGAAAATTGACCCTTCCCATCTACATGTAGGTAGACAGTACCCCTTCCCATCTGAGTTACTGTAACAGTACCCCTTCCCTTCTGTGTGAACAGTGCCAATTCCTATAGTATCTGAGTTAATAGTCCGCCGTCCAATCTAAGTAACTGTAACAGTCCCTGTCCCATCTGAGTTAACAGTACCCCTTCACATCCGAGTAGACAGTACCCCTTCCCATCTGAGTGAACAGTCCCCCTTCCCATCTGAGTGGACAGTATCCCTTCCCATCTGAGTGGACAGTACCCCTCCCCATCTGAGTAGACAGTACATGTACCTCTTCCCATCTGAGTGGACATAACTTCTCACCATAGAAGACAGTATTTTAATTTGTACTTGGAGGAAACAAACAATATATTCTTTCTGATCATGTATGTCTTTATGTATTTATATAACAAAATATTTACTTCAATAATTTAACAGTATTATTTACAACCTGTACATAAAACATCTTTAGATCATCCTACACAAACATTTATTTTATTCATTCTTCTTTATGCTTCATTCACCCATTCCATACTTTCATTTTATTCATTTCATTTTGTATATTCAATCATTCATTTCATATGCTTCATTCAATCATTCATTATATTTTGTATAATGTATCATTTATTCATTATGTATATATCATTCATGCAGACCATTGTGTTTGCTTCATTCATTCATGTACACCATTTTGTATGCTTCATTCATTCATGCACACTATTGTGTATGCTTCATTCATTCATGCACACCATTTTGTATGCTTCATTCATCCATGCACACCATTTTGTATGCTTCATTCATTCATGCACACACTTTCACTATCCTTTCATGCTCACCACAAAAAAAAGCACTAACCCCATCCATACATATTCACCACAATAAAAGCACTAGCCCCATCCATCCATGCTGACAACAATCAAGGCACTAGCCCCATCCATCCATGTTCACCAGAATAAAGGCACTAGTTAGAAGGCAGCAGCAATATTACACAGATAGGTTTTATTCTGTTTCTGTCTGATTCCTACTTTCACTTCTTGTACTAATTCCTGCTTTCACTTCCTATAGAAGGAGTTTTTAATTTCTACTTTCGCTTCCAGTACTAGGAGTTTTTAATTCCTACTTTCACTTCTTGTATTATGAGTTTTTAATTCCTACTTTCACTTTCGGTACTACATGTCTTATTAATTCCTATTTTTACTTCCTTTATTATGAGTTTTTAATTCCTATTTTCACTTCCAGTATTACATGTCTTATTAATTCCTACTTTCACTTCCTTTAATATGAGTATTTAATTCCTATTTCTTGTATTATACGAATTATTAATTCCTACTTTCAGCTATGCACACCATTTTGTATGCTTCATTCATTCATGCACACCATTTTTTTTTGCTGTCTTTTCTTCATTCAATTTTCATATCATATTTTAACACTTTTACCATCCATTAAAACAACCTAGGATAGGGGTCTATTATGGCTGACAGGGGAATACCTCACCACTTTTCAAATGGCCTCTTCCCTCCCCATTTTGAAAAGTGGCCCCACCACCACTCTTTTCAGCCATCAGCTAACATTTGCTCTACGTGTTCGGCATGCACCTGTTCATCCAAGTCTACTTCTTCTGCATGCACCTGGTCATCCAAGTCTAATTCCAGTTCCTGTTGTTCATCTTCAATGATTTCATGACCTTGAGATATAATAGCCTGTGTGTTGACGGCATCCGTCACTGCGACAACCTGACCGTCTGTGACTGTTATATCTTCCTCGCCCATTTGTTCTTCCATTAACTGTATTCCTTCATCATCAGCTGAAAATAATAAAATATTATCTCATAAAGGTCAGAAAATAAAAATGGGTTTTAAAGTCTTAAACATACTGTATGCAAGAACTAAATCTGCCTATTGTAGGTCTTTCTTTAGGCCTTAGATGTTAAATAAATTATTAATTAGACATTTATTCACATGACAAGACCATAATCAACTCTCGATGCCATCGGATGTTCTTGATTTTCAATGGAACAATGGTAGGAATGACAATTGAGATTCAGTTATTCTCCAAGAATAAAGTAATTTGAAATGTTCAACATATACCCTTTTTATACCTATTTTTTAACTATTATAGCAAGAACTGTCAGCTCTTTATCTAAATCTTACATAATGTATCTTTAAGTTTTCTTCACCGACTTGGCTAATGAAGACAGGCATACGCCATACAGTGTGCTATGAGGGAAATTATGCCAGGACACCGGCACCACGGCCTACTCTGACATCGAATTCCAATTGTCAAAGGTTTTTATTAACATGCTTTCAAAGTTGAACTATATGACCCCTTGCAAACCAGTCGAACATGTATGGACACAGGATTCATGGACAAGAAAATATTTTTAAACTTTCCAGATTATAATAATGTGGTATTCATAAAGAAATGAAGAAAAAAAAACCTAACAAAATTCCTTCTTAACATTTACAAAAAGCAGAGAGAAATGGGGTTTAACGTCCACTCGACACAAACTAGGTCATTTCGGGACTAACATATGGTTTAATTTTATTTCAATAATTCGCTTGCGTGTAGGGGTCTTTAGCAGTGGGAGGAAACCGGATTACCCAGAGAAAACCCACTAGGTTGGACAGGCGACCCTACTCCTTGTCACGTAAAACCGGGGATTCGAAACTACACCAGTTGACTCAATGACAGGCTTTATGATACAGCACGAGCGTGCTAACCATTCGGCCACCCAACCCCCCTTACAAAAAACAACATTCCAAAGACCTTAATATGTAGTTTTGCTGAACATCCAATTATTTCCATGGTTTAATTTTAATTTACAAAAGAGCTTTTCAAGACTTGACAGATCTGTGTTATAGAAGTATAGTCGTATCAATTAAACTAAATATTGACATTAATAACAATAGATCATCTGTCTGGACAATAAAGTCAAGTTCAAAAAACTGTCTGGACGGTAGTGGACAATACAATAGTCAACAAGTCAGCACACACAGTCTACAAATGTATTCAAAAAAACAAGAAGCTTACAGAGAACATAATAACAGAGACTTGCAGAAACCAAAAAACCTCAGTCAATTAGTCGACTCAATTCTATGGAACAATTCAAACAGGTAAATAAAATGACACAAGGCCAACAAAAAAAAAAAATCAATTTTATAAAAAACAAAATGGCACTAAGTCAAATCCCTTGACAAACTATATAAAACCTATATTTGTATTAATATTAATAATATTTTATTTGCTACATTATCAAGAAAATATTTTTGTCAAATATCATTTTAATAAAACTGTCGAAATTCGAACAATAGAATTAAAAAAACAGCAGATCTTCTATGACACTTGAAACATGCATATATAAACTTTTACCCCTGCCGTTTATTTGATTTTCACTACATAAAATTCATTCACCATGGCAGAAAAAATAAACATATATCATAAAAAGGGCAACAAATGGAACAAAGGGATGAGAAAAAAGAACCTGTATTGAGGGATTTTGTGGTTGTATTTGATGAGTATATGACAAGTGTCATATGTTATATTTACACCTGTGTATTGTCATGGAGGGATTCTACCTGTATTTACCTGTAGTATATAAACAATGTGTTGAAATGTACAACATTGTTGTAGTATATAGTAACAATGTCTATAGAAGACAATGCTTTAATAACAATCTCCCCACATCCTCTGGATAGGTGAGGAGACGGCAACATGAGCTTTTTGTTACCTGGATTTCTACGATTCATAATTACATTGATACAAGGTATTTTGATAACTGAAGGAAACCCGACAGAAAAAAAAAACTACCTGGAGGAAACAATAAAAGTGTGATGGGTGTACATGTATTGTTTGTGAGTGAGAAAATATTTGTTTTGTTTGATTTCGAACTGGACACTACCACGACTGGGTGGTCAGACTAATAATAATGTCTATACTATCACTTGCCCCCGAGGGCAAACTTTTATTCAAAAAGATAATTTTCTAATTTATGGTTTGGAGTGAAAATGGTGTAGAAAGGTAAAGGTGTTTAAAAAGACATTCAAGAGATTGTCGTAGATTTATAGTTCATCTTTTAATAAATATTTGAGATAAAATCTTTTTTTTCTTAAATCAATATAAATTGTGTAGGGTTGATAAAAAGTTTTGATATAAAGTATAAAGTAGATAAGAAGTATTAAATTACTCCAGTCATAAAGAGACATATTTCCATATATGATTTATTACACAAAACATATAATCTACCTTAAAGAAAAGAAATGAAATGGGGTTTAACTCCTACTCTGACTGGGCTAATGAAGAAATGAAATGGGAGAGACTAACATATGGTTTTTAATTTTATTTCAATCATTTGCTTGCGCATAGGGGTCTTTAGCAGTGGGAGGAAACCAGAGGACCCGGAGAAAACTCACGAGGTTGGACAGGCGACCCTACTCCTTGTCACTTACAACTGGGGAATCGAAACCCCGCCAGTTGACTCAATGACAGACCGTATGATACAGCGCGAGCGTGCTAACCATACGGCCATCCAACCCCCCTTACAAAAAGCAACATTCCAAAGACCTTAATATGTAGTTTTGCTGAACATCCAATTATTTCCATGGTTTAATTTTAATTTACAAAAGAGCTTTTCAAGACTTGACAGATCTGTGTGATAGAAGTACAGTCGTATCGATTAAACTAATTAGCGTGCATGCTAACCATTCGGCTATCCACCCCCCACCCCCCCACCCCGGAAATGAAATGGGGTTTAACTCCTACTCCGACTGGCCTAATGAAGAAATGAAATGAAATGAAATTAGGCTTAACGTCCTGAGTACGCCATGCAGTGTGCTATGAGTTAAATTTTACCTGTGGTCCTTGGTGCCATTATAATTTATTACACAAAGCATATAATCTACACTAAAGTAATGAAATGAAATATGGTTTAACGTTCTGCTCCTACTAGGCTAATGAAGACAGGCATATGTCATGCAGTGTGCTATGCGGGAAACTTTACCCACGGTTCTTGGTAATTGTATGATTATACAAGGCCAATAATAAAAGATCAATGATCACAAAAATACATTTATTTAAAGAAAAGAGAGAGAGAGAAATGGGGTTTAACGTTCACGCAATACAAACTAGGTCATTTCGGGACTAACATATGGTTCAATTTCATTTCAATAACTCACTTGCACGTAGGGTTTTTAGCAGTGGGAGGAAACCGGAGGACTGAGAGAAAACACATGAGGTTTGACAGGTGACCCTACTCCTTGTCAAATACAACCGGGGAATCGAAACCAGTTGACCCAATAACAGACCTTATGATACAGCACGCACACGCTAACCATTTGACCATCCCCCCACCCCCAGAAAGAAAAGAAATAAAATTGGGTTTAACGTCCAACTGTTCTGCACTGACTGGGCTAACGAAGACGGTCATACACCAGACAGTGTGCTATGATGGAAACTTTGCCTGTGAACCTTGGTATGATTATACAAGGCCAAAAATAAAAGGTCAGTGATCACAAAAACACATTAATTTAAAAGAAAAGATTATAAATTGTTCATAAAGGATGCAGGTAACTATAGATACAGGTAATGTTCACACCTCCCCATCTTCAGGTAACACATCATTATCTGATACCCTAACCTCATACACAAACATCAGTGTAAAACAGAGAGAAATTCAGCTGAACATACACCTTGTCAATTCAAGTACAAAACATGGGACCATACCCATGACTTGCATAGGGCACACACTGGTTAAACAACGCCATCACCCAATGACCCAGTCGACCAGACATCAATAAATCACAGACTACAGATTACATAACAACTGAATAACAAAGGAAAACCATAGAACAACATCGTCTAAACCATTAACAAATAATCGCGACATCCACAACAACCCTCATCTCTAGATTATCAACGTCAGTATTGAACAAGATGGCTAGCGTGCTGTTTGATTGTGTGAAATGTTTTCAACAGGATTAAGAGTTAAATAACAGCGAAGACTCTTGCACCATGTTATTGTCTCTTGAATGAAGAAAGGGGTTTAGGGAGTTTTGATTATTTGACAATAAATAATGACCCCTCTTTGTTGTAAAACCCTACGATTGTGTGAAAAGCCAATAGAACATGAAAATATTCAATCCAGAAAACTTTTATCAAAGTTAAGAATCTTGGGAACTGGATTGTAGAAAATTCCTCAGGCCTATTGTTAACATGTGTTCATACAAACTATTAAATTTACGGACATGCATGATTAACAGCACATATAAATTAATCGTCATAATTTACAAACTTGCACAATTAATAGTAAATATAAATTAATCGTCATAATTTACTAACATGCTCGCTTAATAGTAAATATAAATTAATCGTCATAATTTACTAACATGCACAATTAATAGTAAATAATATAAATTAATCATCATACTGCTACTTGTGTTTTGTATATTATTAAGTGAACATATTGTAATTGTATTATAATTAAAAATAAGGAGATAAATTAATATAAGCCTTTGGCATGTTTTTGAATCCTTACTTTTTGAGAATGTGTGAATCTTATCTGACTAAATAATGTTTTAAATCAATGAGATCATACAATTAATTATTAGGACATCATTTAATTATTACGAATTTTATTTCACTAATACGCCTGTGCGTATAGGTCTTCAGCAGTGGGAGAAAACCGGAGGACCAAAAGAAAACCCACGAGGTTGGATAAGCGATCCTACTCCTTGTCACTTACATGCTAGGAATCAAAACCACACCACTTGAGTCAATGACAGACCTTATGATCAAATGCACATGCGTTAAACCACTAAACCACCCAACCCCTTTTAGGTAGCATCATTAGGTCTGTCATTGAGTCAACTGACATGGTTTCGATCCCTGTCTGTATGTATGACAAGGAGTAGGGTCGCCTGCCCAACCTCATGAATTTTCTCCAGGTCCCAAGGTTTCATCCCACTGCTAAAAACCCCTACGAGCAAGCGAATTAATAAAATATAATTGAACCATGTTAGTCCTGAAATGACCTAGTTTGTGTCAAGTAGACATACAGGATATTTAAATAGGTCAACTGAGTACCACTGTGTTAGCTGTTTGGTTTGTAGTGCGATACATGTATAATGAGTGTAAAATACAGTACAGGGGACATCACTCTTGTCAATAAATAGGTTGAAACACACCCAGAATGTCTAGAGCCATGATTATATGAGTCATCTCAGTCTGTCAAGCTGTATATTACAAGCCTTGCTGTAGTTTCACAAACTAAAATACTTGGGTGCCTTTAAATAAATTAGGTTTAAAGTAAAATGGGGTTTAACGTCCTCCTGTTCTGCTCCGAACTGGGCTAATGAAGACGGGCATACGCTACACAGTGTGTTATGAGGGACATTACCCACTTAACCACTGTGACGCCCAAATCAGGTTGTAAAGTGAAATAAGGTTTAAGATCCTAGTTTTTCAGGACCATCCCAGCTAATGAAGACAGATATATACTATGAACTATGCCATACTATGAACTATGCCATGCTATAAACTATGCCATACTATGAACTATGCCATACTTGGGTGCCTTTAAATAAATCTGATTATAAAGGTAAATGGAGCTTAAAATCCAGGCTAATGAAGACAGGTATATATATATACACAATCTGATTAAAACACAGATTCTGTTTCGTTTTGTTTTTTTTTTATATTTCAAAATTTCATTTTACTTGTCTTTACTACACTGGGATCTAGAAGAGTTGTTATATAACCCGCATTTTGGTTGAGGTGAGGGATTAGCCAATGAAACAGTCTGTTATGGCGAGCTTTAGGGGCGGGATGCACGAAACTATGGGTAATCCACTAGTAACATCAATGCTATTTGGTTAATCAAATGTCGGACGTCATAAGTTCAAAAGCCGCTCCTATGACCTCTGACGCGCCGTATCGCTACAACCGGTCAGATCTTCATGTAGTGTAGGCCATCGAAAGTATGAATGAACGAAAAGAAGTATAGATCTGAATTTTAATTATTACCATGCTTGATAAACCATCAAGTATCTACCAACTGACATATAACAGAAATAAATTAGATCATGTGACAGCTATGCATCATTGTTGTCTATGTATTAAACATACATTATAGGAGATTAGATAAAGAGCTGGCAGTTCTCACTATAATAATCAAAAACTAGATAATGTAAATGTAAAGGGAATTTGCTGAAAATTTCAATGAAATTGATCCACTCTAAACCGAGATTTTCACATTGAATTGTTGGTCTAGTCTCAATCATCATTACTAAGGTCGGTACGATAAAAATCATAGTCTCAATTATCCATTTCATGATTAAATCATGAATGAAAGTTGAGCAGCAAATGGGATCCTAATCGAGTAAATATTGCAGGCTAGCGATGACATCAAAAGCTGATTATGGTCTGGATAAGTTAATTAATGTCTAATTAATAATTTATATAACATTTCAGGCCTAAAGAAAGACCTGCAATAGGCAGATTTAGCTCTTGCATAATGTATATTTAAGGGAGGATTGAAAACAAAGAATAGCAATGTCCATATTTTTTTTTTTTTTTTTAACAAGAAATTCTAGAGGATAAAATCTGCTTAAGAAAAGTGTGAGTAGAAAGTCAAATGTAGAAATTCATGTAATTTGGATTCTAACGATTCAACCACTGAAATTTCACTTTTAGACAAGAATTTTTTGGGTTACTTTTGATTTTCTAATTTTGATTTTAGATTGCATTTTGAACCTGATAATAATAATTGCTCTTATTAGTGCTGGGTACTGCTACTGCAGTCACGATATGACACGTATTGCTGCGATTCAGGTGCTACGATACGATACGATTCGTATCACGATTCATAACCCGGTCAATATTTACCAAGTCCTGCCAATATTGAAGATATAAAACTGTTTTTCACGATATTGATATGGATCAAAACAATTTAAGAGTGTGTACCTATGGATAATGCCTTACATTGATCATTAAGAGTGACAGGTTACTTACTGATGAGACAAAAAACAACATAAAAATGAATCGTGAAAAATTAATTCAGCATGAATACTAATTCTTACCTGCTAAAACTTGTTCAAATGTAATATTAACGGCTCCGTCACCATCTACAGATATTTCCTGCCCGTCTATGGTGATATGTTGACCATCAACAGATAATGTAGAAGGTATTTGTATCATGGCTTGACTGGTACCACCATCTGATGTAGCTATAGCCAGTGCTTGTTCTATTACACCTCCACAACTTGTCTTCTGATGTTCCTGATAATATAATAAATCAATACAGTCAGATTTCTGATAATATAATAAATTAATATGGTCAGATGTCTCATGTTGCCAGTAGCAGATTATCAGTGAGGCTGATGAGGCTGCAGCCTCAGGTCTAAAATTTTTTTAGACTTGTCTGATACGATTAAAAACGCATAGACAATGAATGTTAGGCGGTTGGGTTTAGGCCCAACAGGAATCAACATAGGCCCTGATCCGAAATTAATTAGGCCCACACCATTTTAAATAGGCCCTATTTAAAAACTAAATAGGCCCTCCAGCAACTGCCGCCTCAGGCCTTGGTGAAGCTTAATCCGCCACTGCATGTTGCTGACAATATAATAGATCAATACAGTCAGATGTCTCATGTTCCTGATAATATATCAATACAGTCAGATGTATCATGTTCCTGATAATATATCAATACAGTCACATGTCTCATGTTGCTGACAATATAATAGATCAATACAGTCAGATGTCTCATGTTCCTGATAATATATCAATACAGTCACATGTCTCATAATATAATAAATTAATATGGTCAGATGTCTCGTGTTGCTGACAATATAATAGATCAATACAGTCAGATGTCTCAATCAATACAGTCAGATGTATCATGTTCCTGATAATATATCAATACAGTCACATGTCTCATGTTGCTGACAATATAATAAATCAATACAGTCAGATGTCTCATGTTCCTATTATGTGACGTAGTTTCAATTCTCCACTTTTACTTGGCAAGAAGTAGGGCCGTCTGTCCAACCTTGTGGGGGGATGGGGTTGGCGGTGTTTGGATGGCCGCATGGCTAGCATGTGTGCGGGTCTGGCATTGAGTCAACTGGCTTGGTTTTGATTCCCTGGTTGTACATGACAAGGAGTTGGGTTGGTTGCCTGTCCAACCTTATGGGTTTTCTCCCACTGCTAAAGCCCCCTACGCGCAAGCATATTTTTGAAGTAAAATTGAACCATATGTTAGTCCCTCTAACCGTTTGAAATCACAATCAAATTTCCAAGGGAAAAATCTTTTACAGTATTAGAATTTATATACAGGTCAAAATTCTATATGAAATACAATTACGGCTGCAAAAAGTTTAGAAAAACCTAGTCAAAACGTTGCTTGATAATAAATAGTTATTACTTGATAAACACTAGAGAAGCCTAGTAAAAAAACATCGCTTAGTAATGAACAGTAATTGTTTGATAATGACTAGAGAAGCCTAGTCAAATCTTCGCTTGATAGAGTTTAGTGGGAATGTCGCTCAGTAATAAGCAGAAATTACTTGATAAAGTCTAGTCGAAACGTTGCTCAGTAATAAGCAGTAATTGTATTCCATAGAATTGTCACCTGTTTATTCCAGTTCAATTACTAAATACCATTGAAACAAAGTCTTACCTGTAATATTATTTCTTATGGTTGTATACGTATAACTTATCTGTAATATTATTTCTTATGGTTGTATATATACATATAACTTACCCGTAATATTATTTCTGTTTTAAAGGCCATACCACATCTATCACAGACTAGACTCTTCATATCACCATGTTTACGTTCTATATGTTTACGTATATCTGTAAACGTGTAACCATAGAAACCACAGACACCACATTTATAATCTTTCTGACCATTATGTCTAAAATAACAACAGCCATGTCTTATTTCTCATCAACGCTTCTGTTTATTGTCTCTTTGAGGCAAGACATTGGTGGCATGGGAATTATGAAATGAAATGAAATGGGGTTTAATGTCCTACTGTTCTGCTCCTAAACTGGGCTAATGAAGACGGGCATACGCCATGCAGTGTGCTATGAGGGAAATTTTGCCCGGGCAGCGGCACTACGGCCTACTCTTATATCGAATTCCAACTGCCAAGGGATCTTTTATGTGCACGCCAATGTGTACACGGGACCTCGGTTTTTCGTCCCATCCGAACGACTAGACAGTTGTCCTTGTCAGGCCCTCCGTCCTGCATCACTGACAAGGGGAAACCACGCGGGAAAATCTGGATGAACTTTCTCGGCCAATGCAGGGATCGAACACCCGAACTCCAGGCTAGCGAGCCAGCATCTTACCCACTTAGCCACGTGGGAATTATGTGGGTAAACGGTTTAATGCATGCATGTTAGATCATATAGTCTGTTGGTTAGTCAAGTGATAAGGTTTCGAACCAAAGCATTGACATGACAAGAAGTAAGGCCACCTGCCAAACCTTGTGGGTTTTCTCTGTGTCCTCCAGTTTCCTCTCACTGCTAAAGAGCTTAGCATGTTTTCTTATTGCTTTCACTGCAGTTTATAGACCGGACACTAGAGTTCATAGACAGGCCACTAGTTTTATAGACAGAAGTGTTATTATTAACCTACCTCTTGACATGTAATTCTTTATTTTTAATATGTCTAAAAGCTTTGTTACACACTTCACAGACATGTTTTGGTTCTTCATGAATTAACAAATGTTTGGATATATCTGATCTTTCACAGCCCCTGTAAAATATAACAAAACAATATCATTAATAACAGCCCCTGTAAAAGATTACACGACAATATCATGAACAACAGCCCCTGTAAAATATTACCAGACAATAGCATGGACAACAGCCACTGTAAAATATTACTACAGAAGATACATGTATCTCTTTGTATCTCTTTAAAAACAGGTACAGCCTCTTCTACAGCAACAGATAGATTTCGCTTTAAGCTGGACCTGTATTAAATATACCCCACCTGCAATCACATGTAATAATTATACCCCACCAGTGGTCACATGTATCAAATATACCCTACCTGTAATTACATGTATTAATTATACCCCACCAGTGGTCAGATGTATCAAATATACCCTACCTGTAATTAAATGTATTAATTATACCCTACCACAGTGGTCACATGTATCAAATATACCCTACCTGTAATTACATGTATTAAAAATACCCTACCGGTGGTCACATGTATTAAAGATAGGTTGCCAGGCAACGAAACATACGCCCACAGCAACTAAATCGTCCGGGCAGTCAACAAGGGTTGTCGCATATTTTTACTTTTTTCGGTAATGAAACATTTATAATACACTAAAATTTGATTAAGAGCAAGAACTCACGAAGTAATTATCAGAAAACTATTAGAATTTGTTTGGTTTTTATAAAGTTCTGCCCCATGCTAACGTTTTGTATGCAAAGCTTTTAATATCATAGATTTAACTGTTCAATATACTTGTTCGTCTCAAGATCTTAAACTCTGTGTATCAATCTGAAGTCAATCGGATGATAACTTAAGGGCCATAACTTTGGCAGTAATTATCGGAAATCGTTGAAAATCAATAGGAATCTTCGTCTCATGACCTCAAACACTGTGTATAAGTTTAAACTCAATCGGATATTAACTTGAGCCTCAAGAGCATCCACAAGATTTTTTGAAGTAATCAAGGGCCATAACTCTGGCAGTAATTATCGGAAATCGCTGAAAATCAATAGGCTTCTTCGTCTCAAGACCTTAAACACTGTGTATAAATTTAAAGTCAATCAGATATTAACTTTAGCCTCTAGAGCGTCCACAAGCAATTGTGGACGCCGGACCGACGGACGGAGGGGGGCGACGACAATATACGACCACATTTCAATGTGGGCGTATAAAAATACCACACCTGTAGTCACATGTATTAAATATACCCTACCTGTAATCACCTGTATTAAATATACCCTAACTGTGATTACATGTATTACATATACCCTACCTGTAACCACATGTATTAAATGTACCCTACCTGTAATCACCTGTATTAAATATACCCTACCTGTATTCACATTTATTTAATATACCCCACCTCTCACCTGTATTAAATAAACCCTACCTGTAATTACATGTATTAAATATACCCCACCAGTAATTACATGTATCAAATATACCCCACCAGTAATCACCTGTATCAAATATATCCTACCTGTAATCACCTGTATTAAATATATCCTACATGTAATTACATGTAATATATCCTACCTGTAATCACATGTATTATAAATATACCCTACCTGTATTCACCTGTATTTAATATACCCTACCTGTATTCACCTGTATTTAATATACCCTACCTGTAATCAGCTGTATTAAATATACCCTACCTGTAATTACATGTATTAAATATACCCTACCTGTAATCACAATGAGGACATTTAAATGGCTTTTCTGGATCATGGATACGAAGATGTCTTTTTAAATGGGCTTTCCGAGTAAATTTCTTTAGACATATATTACACTCAAATAGAACCTCGGCTGGCATGTGAACCATTTTTACGTGCATCTTTAAAATATACTGATCCTGAAACATACAAATAACAGACACTGTAAAGTTGATATCGTTGACTTAGCAAAAAATAACTTTTATAATATTAGCCACCAATAGATCAAAGTCGACATTTTATATACATAATGTTCATTAATTAGTTAAAATTGTCAATAATCAGGTCATTAAGTATATGCTATATCACTAATAGTAAGTGCAGGGGAACTGTACCACACATAATTTACATAAAAAGGAAATACATAGACAAGACATCATACTCAGAAACCGCAAATGAACAGACATCATACCACTGTCAATACATTCTAGGAAGCATCACTCCACCCTACTAACAGATCTTGTACAAGTTGGTGTTGTCATGAGTTTGACAAATGGTCAGTACATTCTAGGAAGCGATGCTCTACCCTCCTAACAGATCTTGTAGAAGTGGGTGTTGTCATGTGTTTGACAAATGGTCAGTACATTCTAGGAAGCGATGCTCTACCCTCCTAACAGATCTTGTAGAAGTGGGTGTTGTCATGTGTTTGACAAACTGTCAGTACATTCTAGGAAGCATCACCCTACCCTACTAACAGACCTTTTTATCGTGCAGCACGTTTAGGACACAGGTTATTTTTACCCTAAAGAGAGAGAGAGAAATGGGGTTTAACGTCCACGTGACACAAACTAGGTCATTTCGGGACCAACATATGGTTTAATTTTATTTCAATAATTTGCTTGCGCGTAGGGGTCTTTAGCAGTGGGAAGAAACCGGAGGACCCAGAGAAAACCCACGAGGTTGTACAGGCAACCCTACTCCTTGTCACGTACAACCGGGGATTTGAAACCACGCCAGTTGACTCAATGACAGGCTTTATGATACAGCACGCACGTGCTAACCATTCGGCCATCCAACCCCCATTTTACCCTAAACAATAGAGGTTTTAAAGGGCAGGAAATCTACCCAATAGTACCCAATAGTAATTAAATACTACCGAATACCACCACATTATTTTATAAATACAGAAGAGAGTTCATTTGTGGAAAATTTGCAGAAAAAAATGGCCTGTAACGTAGGTGCACTGCTGTCAACTTACCTTGTAAACTTTACCACAGATATTACAGCTACATCCCTGATTGTTGTGACGAACCATGTGACGTTTTATAACATACGCATGCTCTGCCATAAACTCACAAATATTACAAATACATCGTGGATGACTTTCCTGTAATAAACAAGATAAAATATTACAAATACATCGGGGATGACGTTCCTGTAATAAACAAGATAAGATATTACAAATACGTCGGGGATGACGTTCCTGTAATAAACAAGATAAGATATTACAAATACATCGGGGATGACATTCTTGTAACAAACAAAAACAAAATATTATATATAGATTCTAAATATAATGAAATATAATTCAACACAAAAAAAAGATATTTCTTACTGGCTTGATTCTTTTTGCGCCAAATCTGTATTTTGGTTATTGGGGAAGACCTGGTCTGGTGATTACATTTGATTTTGAGGTGGCAAGGCAATTACATTTGTTGGGGGGCGGGGGGGAATTACATTATTTGAGGATGGTATGGAGATTGAAATGAAATGAAATGAAATGGGGTTTAACGTCCTACTGTTCTGCTCCTAACCTGGGCTAATGCAGACGGTTATACGCCATACAGTGTGCTATGAGGGAAATTTTGCCCGGACAGCGGCACTACGGCCTGCTCTTATATCGAATTCCAACTGCCAAGGGATCTTTTACGTGCTCGCCAATGTGTACACGGGACCTCGGTTTTTCGTCCCATCCGAACGACTAGACAGCTTTCCTTGTCAGCCCCTACGGGTATGGAGATTACATTAGATGACATGTGGTATAGTGAATAACAAGCATCAAAATGTGGCATTGTGAATGCATTCACTAAAATGTGGCATAGTGATTATATTCATTTAAACATGGCACTATGATTACATTCATCAAAATGTGGCATAGTGATTACATTCATCAAAATGTAGCATAGTGATTACATTCATCAAAATGTGGCATAGTGATTGCATTACATTCATCAAACTGTGTCACTGAGATTACATTCATCAAACGTTAAACCCCATTTCATTTCATTTATATTCATCAAAATGAGGTATTGTGATTACATGACTCAGATGGGATAACACTGAGGTTTCGTACACATTGACATGGAAGGAAAAGAACCTTCATAGGAGAATGCAATGTATTTGCCCTCTTCTATTACCCTGGTTCGGTGCATGGTTTCATCAGTGAATAAACTTGACAATTTATAATTATAATTTATACAGCACAGAGCCTGACCTTTAAAAGTGCATACAGACATTAACCTTTGACCCTAATTTAGGTAAACCTCATAAACATAATTAATAACTGAGCATTGTATATATTTATAATAGTAACAATGTTGTGACTAGTCAGCTGTTTGTGAATATTCTATAATAATACATTATTTAAATTGAGAACATGAGAATGTCAAGGATAGAAATGTCAATCTATATAATCTGACGATCTTTTAAATATGATAGGAATGGCAACAATGTGTTCAATTATAACCCTGACAGTTCATATCCTGATAAATATACATATTCTCAAGTTGTTTCAACATTGCGTAATTTATGATAGCATTTATGATAGCGTGGGAGTAAGAAAGATGCAGCCCATCTCCAGTTATTATATATTTTACATTCATATCATTTCCACACCAGTTATTTTGTGAATGAATCATAATATGGTAATCTATTACAATCAACATTTTTTCACTTGAGTCAACCTTTTTTCACATTAAACAATGGAAAACAATGAAGTATGATACGCAATAACTTGATAACTTGACAATCTATATCAATGATAGAGACAGAGAGAGAGAGAGAGAGAGAGAAAGAGAGAGAGAGAGAAATGGGGTTTAATGCCCACTCGACACAAAATAGATCATTTCGGGAGTAACATTTAGTTTAATTTCATTTCACACTTGCACATAGGAGTCTTTATAGTGGGAGGAAACAGGAGAAAAACTCACGAGGTTGGACAGACGACCCTACTCCTTGTCAAGTAGGACCGGGGAATCAAAACCACACCAGTTGACTCAATGACAGATCTTTTGATACAGAGCACACTAGGGGGGGTGGATGGCTAAATGGTTAGCACGTGCACGCTGTATCATAAGGTCTGTCATTGAGTCAACTGGCGTGGTTTTCGAATCCCCGGTTGTACGTGAAAAGGAGTAGGGTCACCTGTCCAACCTCGTGGATTTTCTCCGGGTCCACCCACTACTATAGACTAGGTCATTTCAGGACTAACATATGGTTTAATTTTATTTCAATAATTCAATTGCGCGTAAGGGTCTTTAGCAGTGGGAGGAAACCGGAGGACCCAGAGAAAACCCATGAGGTTGGACAGGCGACCCTACTCCTTGTCACGTATAAGCTTATGAATAAATGTCTAAATGATAATTGAATAACATTTGAAGCCAAAATAACAGGGCTGTGTATTGCGATCAAAAATTGTATTGCAATAATATAGCAATACTTCGATAAAGTCAGAGCTTATCACAAAGCACAGTTTTATTTTGAATGGTTTTATTGTTTTTACAACTTTGGTCTTGGACACTTATTGTTTACTGCAAAGCCTATAATATGACTGATTATGTGAACAAACATTTCTTTTTATATGTTTTTAAAACTTTGATCTTATCTCTGGAAATCAATTTTTTTTCTTACACGAACAGCAAAGAAGCATGGATATAGGTTTATTGAACAACTAGGTACACCTTAGCCAGCTCTGTCTGTATCCACCTTGAACGAGCTAGGATAAGATTGTAAAAATTCCAAAGGTTTTTCCCAGCCCCAGGCTGTAATTCAAATCCAAAATGTCTAACATTTTCCCCACCAAGGTCAGCTTATTGACCTCCTTATAAGGAATCAAGGAATTTATACCCACATAATCATTTAAACAGCTGAATAGAAGTAAGGAACATCTAAAAATTGAGTACTAAGGAAAATCTAAAAATTGAGTACTAAGGAAAATCTAAAAAATAAGTAGAAGTAAGGGAAATCTGTAAGTTGAGCAGAAGTAAGGACAATCTAAAAATTGAGTAGTAAGGAAAATCTACAAGTTAAGTAGAAGTAAGGAAAATCTAAAAGTTGACAGACAACAGAAAGACACAATGCCACAGACATTTTGTGGAAACCAGAGAGAGAGAGAGAGAAATTGGGTTTAAAGTCCACTCGACACAAACTAGGTCATTTCGGGACTAACACATTGTTCAACTTTATTTCACTAATTAGCTTGCCCGTAGGGGTCTTTAGCAGTGGGAGGAAACCGGAGAAAACCCACAAGGTTGGACAGGCGACCCTACTCCTTGTCAAGTACAACCGGGAATCAAAACCGCGCCAGTTGACCCAATGACAGACCTTATGATACAGCATGCACGTGCTAACTGTGGAAACCAGACAAAGATTTATGCATGTAGATGACCATGAGATACACTCGTCATCCAGTCAACTTTTTCTCCAGATTTGTCAACACATTTTATTTCTAAACTCGAAAAGTTTTTCCATTTTGTCTTCAAGGTCATGGTAACCAGGATGTATACATGTAGATAAATGTAATATGATTTGACCTTTGACCTCTTGTAGGCGGAGAATTCCAGGGACACCAGATGTTGTAAGTTTTTTGTGGAACGAAGACAGATTCCCTTCAAGGGAAAAAAAAAAAAAATGACAAGTGTCGTGTTTCAGCTTTTTAAAAACTTTTTTTCCTCGTAATAGAGAAAATAACCGGTCTGTTTCCATCTGTTTAAAATGGTGACACACAACACAAGAATGGTGGAAAGAATATTTCTATATTTAGAGAACAAAGAAATTTTATTGATAAAACATGATCTATCAGCAACACCTCAAGTTGTACTATAATTATCCAAATAAACTAGTGGGGTTTAACGGCATACTGTTCTGCACTGACTGGGCTAATGAAGATGGACATATACCTCATACAGTGTGCTATGACTGAAATTTTGCCCAGGCAGCGGTGTTACTGCCCCCATCTATTCTATTCATCACACCAGGTGACATTCAGCACACAGAGAATTATCTACTCTGAGAATAGATCTCTGCCCTCAATGACAGCCATATTAACCCTTGTCGGTGCACGTGGGGTCTCTGTGGACCCCATGCACATGTTTTATAGTGTTTTGTAATAACTACTGGGCACTGCTTTCTGAAATTTAGTGACTTTGTCTCCTATACATTTTTACACGTAGCGAAGAGTTTGGTATTCATCTGCTTCCCACATGCAGAGTTCTGTTACATGCAAATCAGGCCCAACACTTGAAGGGAACAAGGGGTCCAATTGGACCCCTAACTTACAACTCACAGTAGGGATTTTGCTAATGTTTTTGCTGCCTGATACCATATTGCGTATGCCAGAGTATTCTCTCTTTTAACATCTGCATGTTACAAATACCAAAAATTAAATGATAAATTCCAAATATTCAATGGTTTTTGTATCAAGCGTTAATTGCCATTTGACCTCTTTATCACATAGTACACAAAGTAGCAATTTTGTGAGGATTATTAAATCTTTTCCAAAATGTCACTAAAATGTTTTTGTATAATAATTTAGTTGTTTTTCAATTGTCAAATATGAATACAAATAAAAACTAAACCGCTGCCTTTTAATTCAAATATATTTGTACGCAAAAACTTTGATTTATAACTGGGGTCCATATGGACCCCTTGTTATCTGCTATGTGATTCTCACAACGTGCACCGACAAGGGTTAAAAAATAAGTATACTGTTTGTAATGCGGTTCTATACCATTTCACATTGATTAAACCATTTCAATATCAATTTAAAGATACATTATGGGAGATAAGATAAAGAGATGGCAGTTCTCATTATAATAATTAAAAACTAGATAATGTAAAGGCAATTTGCTGAAAATTTCATTCAAATTGATCCACTATGAACCGAAAACTAAGCGAATGAAATTTCTGCCTAGCCTCGGTCATCATTACTAAAGTCAGTACGATAAACAGCATAGTCTTGATTATACATTTAATCATTTAATCGAGAAGGAAAGTTATGCAGTAAATCGGCTAACAATCCACTTAAGATCGCAGGCTAGCGATGCCATCTAGAGTTGATTATGGTCTAGATAAGTTAATTAATGTCTAATTAATAATTTAGATAACATTTCAGGCCTAAAGAAAGACCAGCAATAGACATATTATTAGCTCTTGCATAATGTATGTTTAATTAAATGGAAGCGAAATAATTTGGGAAGTATACTTAGTGTTTTCCACTAAAATATCGATTAAAGAATTAAAATGTCTGTCAACTAGCTTAGTGTCTGTTCTCAAGAGAAGCTAGTTGCAGACAGACAGACAGAGTTTAGTATGATCAGCTGATTGTAATATGGGTCAAACTACTGTCCAAACACCAGTCAAAATACAATGAAAAACAGTCCAAATAATTTATTAGTGGCAATAAACCCAGGCCACCGGTGAGAAATGGACGATATTATATTAAATTGTCCAATTTGTACGATTAAGATCAAACGTTGTAGCAGCAATAGTCTGGTCTGATTCCTGTAACTATATATGATTTATGGGACAGTAATTCCTATTAGATTTGATCATTATGAATAATGTTTTATTACCCAGAATATTAGATCCATTGATTGTAGTTCAAATATATTAAAGAACAACAGATACCCTTTGGTCCAAAAAAAATAATTCAGATTTCTCTTGTGCATAAGACCTGGGTCCTGTTTCTTGAAATCTTAACTAAAGATAAAATCCAAATTTTAGTAGATACTTCCATTTGGATTGGCTAAGCACTAAAATCAATCTAATATCATCCAATCAAATTACTAAAATTTGGATTTTATCTTATTTAAAATTTCGTGAAACAGGCCCCAGTTACCTGGAATCGCTACAGACTACCTGGAATTGCTACAGAATACCTGGAATCACTACCTGAAATCACCACAGACTACCTGAAATCGCTACGGACTACCTGAAATCGCTACGGACTCGCTACGGACTACCTGAAATCGCTACGGACTACCTGAAATCACTACAGACTACCCGGAATCACTACAGAATATCTGGAATCACAACAGAATACCTGGAATCATTTCAAACTAATGTCACCAATCTCGATCACGGCTTTATCCAAGATCAAATTGACTCAAACTGATTATTTAACATTTTATTAAGAAAAGAATTAGATTATCTCTTGGCTTGGAATTAATCAGATTAAAACAGATTTTACCAAACACTTATAGGTGGGGCTAGGTTAGTTTATATTGTCTAAAAGAGTAGGCAGAATGTTGCAAAAAGTTTCAATTGTTGATCAAGTGAGAGAGAGAGAAATGGGGTTTAACGTCCACTTGACACAAACTAGGTCATTTCGGGACTAACATATGGTTTAATTTTTTTCATTTCAATAATTTGCTTGCGCGTAGGGGTCTTTAGCAGTGGGAGGAAACCGGAGGACCCGGAGAAAACCCAAGAGGTTGGCCAGGCAACCCTACTCCTTGTCATGTACAACAGGGGAATCGAAACCCCGCCAGTTGACTCAATGACAGTCAGACAGACCGTATGATACAGCGCGCGCGTGTTAACCATTCGGCCATCCACCCCCCCCCCTGTTGATCAAGTCTTAGTATTCATCGCATTGTTTTGTTGTTTCCTCACTTATTTCTTTTATATATCCATATTTATTTATGTATCTAGAAGAGAGGTCATATTGGCTATGCCTGTTTCTTAATACCATTCAATATTGTTTAAAAAAACAAATTCATGATGTTTTTGTAACTTGTGAATGGAATTGAACCATATTTGGACTGATATTTCTTTTAGAGATTTGACTTTGTACAATATTGCAGTTTGCAGAGATTCCCAATTAAATGAAATATTCAGTCGTTTATAGCAACATTTAAATTAAGTTTTATGATATGTCAACGCAGTAAGTCAATAAACCATGACAATAGTACTGTTTTAATCGCTATGACAATTGTAATAGATTAATAAACCAAGACAACTGTAATGTGTTACCTCTATATGGCAACTGCAATAGGTTGATAAACTATGACAATGTACTGCATTAACCTCTATATGACCACTGCAATAGGTCAATAAATCATGACAACCATACTGCATTAACCTCTATATGACAACTGCAAAAGGTCAATAAACCATGACAACCATACTGCATTAACCTCTATGACTACTGCAATAGGTCAATAAACTATGATAAACTCTATGACAACTGCAAAAGGTCAAACCATGACAACCGTACTGCATTAACCTCTATGACTACTGCAATAGGTCAATAAACTATGATAAACTCTATGACAACTGCAATAGGTCAATAAACCATGACAACCATACTGCATTAACCTCCATGACAACTGCATGGCAACCTTTTCTCATAAAGCAATATTGTAATTATTTTTTTTTTATCAAGAGGACTATTTATGTATTTATTAATGTCAACCAAATCAGATGAAACCTGCTGCTATTATTGCAATATTTTAAATAGTCAATCGAGTGTGATTTCACATCAATAAGACAGGCTCTTTAAGGTGTAATGTATCAAATGAAATTCCTGTATTTTGACATCATGGTATAACTACTAAAGGTCAATGTGTTAATACCTGTCATAAATATCACATATAAATATACTCTATAACCTTTGTATTATACATAGCTTTCATAATATACTGCACACTAGACACTTTCATAACTGAATCATAACTAGGTAATACTTGATATCAATGAAATGGGATTTAACGTCCTACTGTTCTGCACTGATTGGGCAAATGAAGACAGCCATATGCCATATAGTGTGCTATAATGATGGAAATTTTGGCCGGACAACGGCACTACGGACAACTGTCAAAGTTTCTTTTACGCGCATGCCAATGTGTACATTAGACCAGTTTTTTGTTGCATCCTAATGACTATACATTGTCTCTTGCCAGGTCCTTTGCGAATTATTGAAATAAGATTGAACCATGCATTAGTCTCGAAATGACCTAGTTTGTGTCGAGTGGACGGTAAACCCCATTTCTCTCTCTGAGTTAGAGACTATTCTCCTTTAACATCTCTTGTCCAGTCATCCAAACTGCAACAATGTGTTGAGTTGAGAAGTAAACAAAGTTTAATAGTATACAATATAAATACCATACGTATATACACACGAGACACACCCACCCTTATACCCTCACTGGTCACACCCACCTAGTTCATGATAACTACATACAAAATACATTTAACTCAGTCCAAAAGATCAGCCTAGAAATAACGTAAATGGAGAAAGTACCAGGTTCGGAAATGGATAAAATATGTTGTCACAGTTGAAATATGTTAAAATTGCTTTCTGTTTTACTTGTACCAACTAAACTAAAAACATTCAAATATTTTATAAATTATTTCATAAAACTTTTTTGGAGAAAATGAAAGAAGAAAAAGTGCCGAGTCTGCGAAAAAATAAATTGATAAGAAATATGAAAACCTTTTCTGAGAGCTAAAATTAACTGTAAGAGTTCAGAGGTTTACTAAATAAATATGTTTTGAATATTTCCAGCACAAACAAACATAACCATATTATGTGGGCAGATTCACAAAATAAATTTAAACAAAAATAATTTTTAAAGCCTAGCTGCTCAAGGAGACTAATATTAATAATGTTTTTCCTTATTTAAATTTTAAAAAAATAGGTTGCCAGCCAATGAAACATATGCAACACCGCAGCAATGCCATCAGAGCAGTTCATAAAGGTTGTCACATATGTATTCTTTTTGTGAAATGAAATAACTTATCAAGAAAGATAACTCTGACAGAAAATATCAATAGGCTTCTTCTTTTAAAGAACATGAACAATATGTATCAATTTCCAGTCAATCTGATGAAAAGAAATTGTGGACTAAAATAATAAAACTAATGACAAATCAAACTAAAATAATAAAATAAACCGCAAATCTTACCTTAAAATGTGTGAGCAGTTCATCTCGATCAAAACTGTTAAAATTACAACATTTACATTTATGAATAGCTTCTGTATGCGTTCCGATATGTTCCTGAAACTGTTGAGGATAATATGCTTGGAAATCACACTTCGGACATTTCAATTTTTCTAATTCACTTTCCGAGGCCTTTAAACCTGAAATAAGACAAAAAGTAGATTTGTCAAGACAAACTGAATATCAATTCCTCTCGCCAGATGTTCATCAATTTCTAAATCATATACAAAGTAATAAATCTAAAATGTTGAAATTCAATAGGCTGCTTCTTCGTTCTACTAATTCAAATTAATGCATTTAAATTTAATATTGATTGGATACCGGTAATAACATTTGTCATTAGAGTGTTCACAACGTTCAACAAAGTAAATGCATATAAACTAAATACAGATCGGATGACAACTTTAGTCAGTAGAGCATCCACAAGGTTCCACAAAGTTAAAAAAAGGGCCATAACTCTAGACGTGATCAACGGAAATTGTTAAAATTCAATAGGCTTTTACAATTAAAAAAAAATCAGATAATAAATGTAGATTGTAGAGTGTTCACAAAAAATTGTGGATCACAGGCGGACCTACAGCAAAATGAAATGACATGAAATTAATTGAAATGAAATGGGGTTTAACATCCTACTTTTCTGCTCCTATGCTGGGTTAATGAAGACGGGCATACGCCATACAGTGTGCTATGAGGGAAATTTTGCCCGGGCAGCGGCACTATTGCCTACTCATATATCGAATTCCAACTGCCAAGGGATCTTTTACGTGCATTCCAATGTATACACAGGACCTCGGTTTTTCGTCTCATCCGAAGGACTAGACAGCTGTCCTTGTCAGGATCTCCGTCCTGCATCACTGACAAGGGGGAACCACGCCGGAAAATCTGGATGAACTTTCTCGGCTAATGACCTACAGCAATATACAACCACATTTAATGAAGTTGTAAAGCCATTTAAACTTTAAGATGGTATGATTTCTACCACACATTAAGCATCTAATTAAGTGCAAGAACAGTGGTCATGTGTTAGAACGGTTTATAATAATTACTTACTATGAGACACAAAGAAGGTATTGAAATTACACTGACACTTTCCTATAGTCATTTCAAGACTAACAAGTACTGTTTTTAATTCAGGAATGATATCAGATGAGGAAACTATTAAAGATGTATTATGTAAGAGCTGTAACTCTTTTAAAGATGGCCAAGATTCGAATGGACTAGAATACCCACAAGATTTACAAATTTAACAATAAAATGGATACTCAAGATTTATATTATGTAAGAGATGTAACTCCTTTAAAAATATATTATGTAAGAGATGTAACTCCTTTAAAGAAGGCAGAGATTCGAATGGACTAGAATACCTCCACAATTTACAAATTTAACAATAAAATGGATAATCAAGACTAAGTCTCGTTTGTCCAGTTCCATTGCTATGATAATAAACAATCTACCCTACATCTCCCAACTTCTCTCAGAATAAAGTAATGACATTTTCAATTATATTCATTTTACGTTATCTGTTTTTGAACTATTATATCAAGATCGGCCAGCTCTTTATCTAAATCTTACATAATGTAGCAGTAAGTCTAGGTAAATGAGTTTGTGCACCCGGTAAGCCTCGCTTTCCAGGTTTGCTTCTTCGCTGCATTTCGGCCGGTTACAGGGAAATATCAATGGTAAATTGGATGAAACAGAGACACCCCCTGCAAAACCTGGTCTATGGTGACCATATCCTATCTCTATATTGTCTGCATGGTGCCAAATGAAATGAAATGGGGTTTAACGTCCTACAGTTCTGCTCCTATACTGGGCTAATGAAGACGGGCATACGCCATACAATGTGCTATGAGGGAAATTTTGCCCGGGCAGCGGCACTATTGCCTACTCTTATATCGAATTCCAACTGCCAGGGAATCTTTTACGTGCATTCCAATATATACACGGGACCTCGGTTTTTCTTCTCCTTGTGAGGCCCTTCATCCTGCATCACTAACAAGGGGAAATCACGCCGGAAAATCTGGATTAACTTTCTTGGCCAATGCAGGGATCGAACACCTGACCTCCAGGCTAGCGAGCCAGCGTCTTATCCACTTAGGCACGTGATCAACTGCTAGGTGCCAAATGTTGAAAAAGTTTCAAATTATATCTTGGTAATTTTTGGACTGATGTACCTTTTAGAGATTCAACTTTCACAATATTGTAGTTTCCAACAGAAAGAGAGAAATGGGGTTTAATGTCCACTTGACACAACTAGGTCATTATGGGACTAACATATGGTTTAATTTTATTTTAATAATTCGTTTGCACATAGGGGTCTTTAGCAATGGGAGGAAACCGGAGGACACAGAGAAAATCCACAAGGTTGGACAGGCGACCCTACTCTTTGTCACGTACAACCCGGGAATCGAAACCCCGCCAGTCGACTCAACAACAGACCTAATGATACAGCGTGCACGTGCTAACAATTCGGCCATCCACCACCCCCCTCCCCCATTAACAATGTAGTTTTGAGCCAGTAAAATTATCAATGTACAGCTCTTAACAGCCTTATCCACTGTCACGCATCTGTTTACCATTTTTTTTAAATGCATAGATTTTTTTTTAGTAGAGGAAAGAAGGAAATCAAGTCACTCAGTGCTCCGTTTTAAAACATAATTATTATAATTGCCATACATATAGTGTCAAAACTAATGTTTTCTTAAAAATAATCTTCATTAAAAAACCATTGCTGTGTGTGCTTGTACGAGCAGCAAACAGCGCAGTGTTAAGTGTATTAATATCGTACACACCACATCTGAGTCGAACATTTGAAGTAATAGAAAGCAGACGCAGAGTTGTTTTTTTTTAAAATAACAAACAGCTGGTTTAGCAGATACAAATAAATACATGTAGAAACTTTTTAAACAGACATAGCCTTAATATAATGGATAAATGTCTTTGACTTGGGAAATCTATTCAGTGGTGAGCACCCGCACCAGTTTCATCAGAGTCGTCAGGAATAAGTCATTGGTCCAGATTTAATTCAGAAGTGTGGTCATCCTTTGATTTTGGAAATCTACATAGCAGTGGAAGCTGCAGGGCTCTGAGTAAGGCCTCCTGTGTTCGATCCCTGCGTTGGCCGAGAAACTTCATCTGGAGTTCTCCAATGTAGTTACAGGATAGGGAGCAGGATGGAGGACCTGGCAAGGACCAATGCAAGAAAGAAAAATCACTGAATATTATGCCCGATTTTCACATGTCCGGGGAGGAAACCAGAGGACCTGGAAAAATTCCACAATCTTGGACAGGTGAACCTTCTCCATGTCACGTACAAGCTGGGAATCAAAACCACACTGCTTGACTCAATGACAGGCCTTATGATTTCACACGCACGCGTTAAACCACTAGACCACCCAACCCTCGATGAGAAGTAAGCGGCAGTGCTAAGCCCCCTAAAATACACAGCTTAAGGAAGTCCCTTGTTTATTAAACATACCCGAGGCTACAACCTGACCCACTGACTGAGATCTAGATGAATCGTTGAGTCGGATTAATAATCAGGCACAGACACTTGAAATTCCTCAACCACCATAAAAAAAACACCCAGCTATATATAATAAACAGATATAATGTCACTTGAGACATGATGAGAGGGACTACTTCCTTTTCTTTGTCAAACACAGTCACTACGGGGTAATAGAAATAACTTGTCTTAGTGCAAAGTGCAACTTGGCCTTGAAGAACCGACAGAACATTGAATTTTATGTGGCCAATTTCTGATTCCCAGCATCTAAATTATTAAATTTTAACCATTTATAACCAATTTAGAAATTTCAAACAAACTCCCTCTCCCCCACCAGTCACTTCCTTTATACATTAAGAGGTTAATATTTATTTTTTTTATATTATAAATGATTGGTGTCACTTGTTGAAACCGAGAAAAGTTATGTTAAAAAAGTTTTGGAGAGAAAGGGAGAGAGAGAGAGAGAGAGAGAGAGAGAAAGAGAGGGAGAGAGAGAAAGAGAGAGAAATTGGGTTTAATGCCATATCAACACAAACTAGGTCAATTTGGGACTAACATGGTTCAATTTTATTTCAATAAATTGCATGCGTGTAAGGGGTCTTTAGCAGTGGGAGGTAACCGAAGGACCAGGAGAAAACCCACGAGGTTGGACAGGCGAGTCTACTCCTTGTCATGTACAACCAGGGAATCGAAACCATGTCAGTTGACTCAATGACAGATCTAATGATTCAGAACGCACACGTCTGAATATCAGACTTTACGATACAATCCGCATGCGCTAACCATTCGGCCTGGAGAGAAAGGGTCTGAAATATTGTATATTATCTTTATTACAGGCAGGCAACTTCACCTACGCTCTATCGCAAACAATTAGGTCAGAACAAGGGGAGGGGTATATCAACTGGGAGGTAGGGGTGGGGAGGTGTATAGTGGTTGACTATCAACTGGGAGGTAGGGGTGGGGAGCACACTGATCAGCAGTGAATTTTCGCTAGGCCGCTACAATCACTGATAAGGATGACATCGATGTTCCATTCTGCCCGAACTAGAACTTCTTATGTAAACAATGCACGCGCCATTGAGCCAATGATTGACGCCGCGTGATGAGACGTCACATGTTAAAGGTAATCATTTTTTACAGAGATATTAGAAGACTTTCGTAATCCTCTGTAAAACAGATTGGGTGGGGAGATCTACAGTGGTTGACTATCGACTGGAATATCTATGTTTGAATTCTGCTGTGGAATTTTTTCGAATCGCCAGTGATCTCATTCCTGTCTACTCAAATAACCTCTGGGTCCATCCATTCCATGGGGTATTCACATGTTCAAGTTATCTGCCCATAATCGTAGCTTGATTCTATAAACCAATCAAACCTGTCTTAGCCTCATTGTTTACGTTCACAACAATGTTTGCTCGATTTTGAGAAAGTTTGCAACAAGATGGGAGTTACTTCCTTCACCAACTTCCTTTGTATTTAACAAATTTTTTTACTGGTCAATAAAAAAGAGCACAATCATTAAGGGCAGATAATTTGAATATGTGTCTCCCCCTTGGATGAACCCAGAAGTTAGTGGAGTGAGATGGAGAGAGAGAGAGAGAGAAATGGGGTTTAACCTCCACTCGCTTGACACAAACTAGGTCATTTCGGGACCGGCGACGGAGTGAGATGGAATAAGACCACTAGGATACTGAGGATGATGTTGACAATATGTTATAAAATAATGGATACAGACAGTAGCAAGATTAGGTTGACAATAGTTGAGATCTTTCTGACAAGACAGTCACATAGGGGATGCTCGATTGACCGTTCCGGAATTGAATTCCTTCAAACCCCAAAAATAGTTGGGAATTGGGGGTTTGAACACATGCACTGACTGCATAAGAAAAAATCTCAACCAACCATGACAGCTGAAACATATTTGTTGTGTTTAATTACGCCATGAATCTACTCACATCACCTCCCTGGTCGGTACTGACAGAACTGTGATAGGACCAAATTCCACGTCACACGATTTCAATTCCATCAATTTGGAACGTTCCAGACCAACAATTGGACATCCCCCTAGATAGATGGATACAGATAGTGACAAGATCAAGTTGACTGTAGTAGAGATCTTTCTGATACATGGCAACAGACAGTATCAAGATTGAGTTGTCAAGAGAACATTCTGATTAAGACCGTCACATAGATACATGGATACAGACAGTACCAAGATCAAGTTGAGTTGACCAGGGGCGGATCCAGGATTTTCAGAAAGGGGGAGGGGGCGTGATGCCCCCACCTGGGAGTGTGAAGCCTGGCCCTCGATGGGCGGACTGACAGTCAACCAAGTCACCAACCGGCTTGTTTCAGAGTAAATTATGTCTCCGTTCCCGCAAATTGTTCGCCACCGCAAAAAAATAGGGGGGGGGGGGGCCTGCGCCGGGTGCGTCCCACCTTGAATCCAAGCCTGTTGACTGTACAAGTATAGATCTTTCTGCAACTCATGTTGAGTACCTTATTGGACTAACTCTGCCCATACAAAGTTAGTAAAATTTATTTTCAAACAAGTCGTTTATAATATTCACAGATGTTGAATAATTATAAAGAACAGTGCTGGTAGTTAAAGCATATGTTATACATTGAACCGTGATATATATTTACATGTATTTATGCCTACAGGTCTTATATCATTGGTAGCTAGAAATAGACATGACCTAATGACCCCTGACCTACTGACCTCTAGTGGTTTACTCCCACACTGTGCTTGGTGCCATGTGATACAAACCAAGAATGTCAAAGACCTTCTCTATAGTCTGTTTCAAACTACTATACACAATTTTTTTTGACTGTTCTCATATTTTTTTTTAGATACAGTATTTTGTCAGAATCTGTAACTTCCTGTAGCGTCCATTACAGACTCAAGTCAGAACATTAATATATCTTTTAAAACTTTAAAAAGTAAAAAATATGGACTATTTTAATGCAAGGAATGTTGTTATTAGGTTGCTTAACACACGTTGAGTTAAAAACGTAAACAATATGAATTATTCTAATGTAAAAACTTGTTAATTAAACATATGTTATCCAAGAGCTAATTCTGCCTATTGCAGGTCTTTCTTTAGGCCTGAAATTTTAGCTAAATTATTAATTAGATATTAATTAACTTATCCAGATCATAATCAACTCTCAATGTCATCGCTAGCCTGCAATATTTACTGGTTAGGATCCGATTTGCTGCTCAACTTTCATTCATGATTTTTTATCGTACCGACTTTAGTAATGATGATCAAGGATAGGCCAAAAATTCAATCGCTAAATTATCGGTTCAGAGTGGAGCAATCTGACTGAAATTTTCAGCAAATTCCCTTTACATTATCTAGTTTTTAACTATAATAGTGAGAACTGCCAGCTCTTTATCTAATCTCCCATAATGTATCTTTAACAGTTATTAAATAATTAATAAACAATTATTAAATAATTAATAAATAATTAATAAACAATTATTAAATAATTAATAAACAATTATTAAATAATTAATAAACAATTATTAAATAGTTATTAAACACAGAATAAAAAGAATGAACACTGGATTGTAAAAGGTAAAATGTAGAAAAATCTCAAAACACTAACTTCCATTATGGCAGCAAAAAATAAACCGAAACGTACAGAATGCCAACTTTATTCTCAAAATATAAACTAAGTTACAGAAACATGTAAGTGAATAACACGTAAAAAAGTACTATATAATATGGTCAGCGATTCTAAGCTGACAGTTCAAGAAGGAAAATGTAAACTTTCTCTTGAAATAAACCTAGAGGGCAGGAGCGGATCCAGAGGGGGGGGGGGGTTGGGGGGTCGACCCCCCCCCCCCCCACCCCCCCTGCTCAGCTACATACATTTTTTTTTTAAATCAACACTTTTTATGAGAAAAGTTTCTCGGCCGTGTGCTTTATCCTTTATCGTCAGATGTGGGACAAGATGGGCACTCAAAGCACGAGATAATGATATAGACATTATGTGATATCACAATATTAATGCTTTGCATCCATGAAATTGAATCACAATGTCATTGTATTAATTCACAAGAGCATCGCTAACGCAGCAATATACGTCCACATTCCTGTTTTGTTTGATATGGTCCAGTTTGCATTGAGGGTCTGTGAAATAAAACTGGGTTGTAGGACTGCTATCAGTATAACATTTCGTTCACATTAACAGAACACAATTTTTATTTTAAAACAATCGATGTCTTTATTCTAAAAGCATGACGTTTTTTTTTTGTTTTTTTTTGCTTGATTGATAACGATAAGAGAATACTTGTGGAAACGTCGTGCTTTTAGAATAAACTAGTGATTGTATCCCATAAAAACTGTGTTCTGTTAATTTGTTCCCTGATCGCTAAATGCCACTTAAAGAATAACTAGAAATGGGCGTGGCTCTGCCCCTGGGGGTCGGGCATGCACCAAAAACAATAGGGATCTTCCTTGGGGTATAAGGAATAAGTATACCAAGTTTGAAGAAAATCCAGTAAGAATTGCGCCCTGTAGGCGACACAAAGACACACGAAAAGAAAATGGGCGTGGCTCTGCCCCTGGGGGTTGGGCATGCACCCCAAACGATAGGGATGTTCCTTAGGGTACAAAGAATGTGTATGCAAAGTTTCAAGATTATTAGTTAAGAAATGTGGCCTGTAGACGACAAACAAACAAATACTAGAAATGGGCGTGGCTCTGCCCCGGGGGGTCGGGCATGCACCAAAAACAATAGGGATCTTCCTTGGGGTATAAGGAATAAGTATACCAAGTTTGAAGAAAATCCATGAAGAATTGCGCCCTGTAGGCGAACCACAGACACACACACACACACACACACACACACACACACACACACATACATACATACACACACACACACACACAGACAGGGGCGACGGCATAATACGTTCACATTATGAATGTGGACGTATAATAATAAAAATTGACGTCAAACGAGGTGTTGAATTCCTCTGTTTAAAAAGCTCAATGTGTATGTATATACGCCAAAATGGCGATAGAGACCATGTTGGGGGGGGGGGGGGATACATTGTCTCAGGAACCTGGCAAACCCCCTCCTGCAAGAATTCCTGGATCCGCACCTGGAGGGGTGACAACAGTCAGCATTATATACATTTATGATCTGGCAGGGTAGTCAGTATAATATGCATGTGATATGTCAGGGTACACTCAGCATTATGTACAAGTGATCTGACAGGGTACAGTCAGCATTATATGTACTCTGACGACAGGGTACAGTCAGTATTATATACATGTGATCTTACAGGGTACAGTCAGTATTATATACATGTACCGCCGCACCGGTACTCTGACAGGATACAGTCAGTATTATGTACATGTGATTTGACAGGATACAGCCAGTATTATGTACTATGCGATTTGATAGAGTCAGTGTTATATACATATGATCTGACTGGGTACAGTCAGTACTATATACAAGTACTATCAGTATTATATACATGTGATCTGACAGGGTACAATCAGTATTATACATGTGATCTGACAGGGTACAGTCAGTATTATATACATGTGATCTGACAGGGTACAATCAGTATTACATACATGTGAACTGATGAAACTGACAGGATATATTGCAAGTCAGCATTACATATATGTGAACAGATGAACTAACAGGATATACTGCAAGTCAGCATTGCACAGTTTAACAATATCACACCTAAACTGACTCTTATTACCAATAAAAATACCAGTGATATATTAGTCAATGGTGACTTGTGTGGAATGTCTATTCACAGGTTGATTGTTTCTAGGTCTAATTAATTATAACTAATTAGTAAACAACACACTGGTATGTAGACATTTTCACCATGTGTTCAAATATATTCATGGAATGTGCGATAAAATTACTTAACAAATTCCTACATGACTAAGTAATAGTATCACTTTCGGGTTGACTCCAGTACAGAGGTATTTTTTTTTTTAGCTATGTGAATTCATCAAATGAGAAATGAAATTCAAATAGTTTCTTTAAAGACGAATTATGTAAGAGCTAGATCTGCCTATTACATTTTTTTTATTTTGGCTTAAAATGAAATGAAATGGGGTTTAACATCCTACTGTTCTGCTTCGAACTGGGCTAATGAAGGACGTACACCTTACAGGAAAATTTTGCCCAGACAGCGGCACTACGACCTAATCTTATATCTAATTCCAACTGTCAAGGGATCTTTTACGTGCACGCCAATGTGTACACAGGACCTCGGTTTCTCGTCCCATCCCAACGACTAGACAACTGTCCTTGTCAGGCCCTGCAGGCTTCAAATGCTATGTCAACTATTATCTAAACATTTATTAACGTGACAAGCCCTTAATCAACTCTTTAAGCCATCGGATAGATCCAATTTTTAAGTAGATTAGAACGTTTCTGGCATTTAAAGGCTCAATACCACTCTTGTTGTAACTGAATAATATGTCCCAATCTTTTTTCTGGTCAACAAATTGTACTATTTTAGAATATTTCAATTAATTGATGATACAAATTTCATCTTAACAGACCTTATTTAAAATTTTTTAAAAATTCAACATAATGGTTTGAAACGTCTAACGTAAACCTTTTCAAATGAAACTTCGATTTAAAAATATTTTCGAACCCTCTGGACAAGTAAAATAGGATGTAATGGATAATTTACACAACAGGTAGGACACTTAAACATCTAGTACTTAGATAGAGATATTATTTATTTTCTGGAGCTTTCAAGCCAGCAAGAGTGTTATTGTCCCTTTAATGATTTAAATGGTGAAGCGTGTCCGAGTCTTGAATATCAAGTACAGTTATTACGAGTTACGACAATAAACAATCAATGCCACATATTGTCAAAACTCTAAATATTGATAACTTTGCTCAGAATAAAGTAATTTGAATTAAAATTTTCAGTATATTCATTTTACATTATCTTTTTTTGAACTATTATAGCAAAAATCTTACATAATGTATCTTGAAAGCTCTTACAATAGATTTTAGGGGTATTTGTTTTTCAATGTCAATCAAATTATATGCCATCTTTGTTTGTATCCACCGCCGTTACACATTTGTGCGCACATAAATTGGAATGCAAAATAAAAATAAGCAAAAAAAAAATAAGTGCTTGGCCTGCGCCCATCTTGGAGCTGAAAAGTGGTATGTTAAACCCCATTTCATTTCATTTCATTTCAAAATCAAGAATTGTTTAAATAAAAAAGAATTCTTTAAAAAAATGCCTGATTGAAATCTTTTAAGAATGTCCCATTTTTTAATTTAAATTTATAATTTTTAAAATAAATAAATGACATGGGTTTAACATCCCTGCCAAGGGATCTTTTACATGCATGCCAATGACTAGACAGCTGTCCTTGTCAGGCCCTCCGTTCTGCACCACAGACAAGGGGAAACCACGTCGTAAAATCCTGATGAACTTTCTCAGCCAATGCAGGGATCGAACTCGCGACTTCCTGGCTTGCAAGCCAGCACCTTACCCGCTTAGGCACCGTGGTTCCCTTTAAAATAACAAGTCATGGTAACAAGAAAACCACCTTAAACAAATGATTACGTTAAATGTATGAGAAATTAGTAAAAAAGATGAAATCTACATCTTACATGGGGGGGGGGGAGGAGGGGAGGAGTTAATTAAACCAAGGGTAAACGCAAGTATTATTGTTTTTAGCCTTGTGTGAAAGTAAAGCCAGGATTTTTTTGGGTTGGACTATTGATATGATTTAGATGATGTTGAAGAGTTTAAAAGAGTCTAATATACACGGTAAGTGGTTTATCTGATGTAAAGGGAATTACCCTGTCTACAAAAAAAATGCTGTATCAGCAAAAAAACAATTTAATATCTTTACTTTCTTTCACGGTTGTTTTACCGTAGTTTTTCTTGTGTATGAACTACAACCCCATTCCTCTACATGTTGGGACAAAATTTAAATTTACATCAAAATGAAAGAGAGAAGGAGAAATGGGGTTTAACTTCCACTCCACACAAACTAGGTCATTTCAGGACTAACTTAGAGTTCAATTTTATTTCAATAATTTGCTTGCGCGTAGGGGTCTTTAGCAGTTGGACAGTCGACCCTACTCCTTGTCACCTACAACTGGGGAATCAACAGATCTTATGACACAAAGTACCGCGTGCTAACCATCCAGCAATTCACCCCCCCTACTGACCAGGTTGGACAAATGATCTTTACTCTTTGTCACGATGAAGCGAGAAATCGAAACCACGTTGGATGGCTGAATGGTTGGCGTGCATGCGCTGTATCATAAAGTCTGTCATTGAGTCGACTGGCGTGGTTTCCTGACAAGGATTAGGGTCGCCTGTCCAACCTCGTGGGTTTTCTCTGGGTCCTCCGGTTTCCTCCCATCGCTAAAGACCCCTATGCGCAAGCGAATTGTTGAAATGAAATTAAACCATATGTTAGTCCCAAAATGACCTAGTTTGTGTCGAGTGGACGTTAAACCCCATTCTCTTTCTCTCTCTCATTGACAGACTTTATGATTTCACGCGCACATGTTAAACCACTAGACCACCCACCCCTCCTGTGCTATCTGAAAGATTATACACAGTTTCCTTGTCATACTGAAGGATATCCTCGGACAAAGCTAGTTGATATAAATATGAAGAATATGAAGAATGTGGAGAACCTTCGGGACTCAATCTTATGAAATTGGATAGCCATTCGTTGTGAAATTTCTTTTTGTGTAAATCCATTTTGATTTTAAATGGTTCCAATATTATCCACCGTGTGGCATATCATTTATGTCTCAGTCGGGATCACTCATGAAAAAAATTAATGAAATGAAATGGGGTTTAACGTCCTACTGTTCTGCTCCTAACTGGGCTAATGAAGACGGGCATATGCCATACAGTGTGCTATGAGGGGAATTTTGCCCAGACAGCGGCACTACGGCCTACTCTTATATCAAATTCCAACTGTCAAGGGATCTTTTATGTGCATGCCAATGTGTACACGGGACCTCGGTTTTTCAGGCCCTCCATGTTGCATCACTGACAAGGGGGAACCACGTCTGAAAATCTGGATCAACTTTCTCGGCGAATGCAGGGATCGAACACCCAAACTCCAGGCTAGCGAGCCAGCGTCTTACCCACTTAGTTACCGTGATCCGCCCACTTGTGAAAAGTCCAATTATTTTTATCGTAACATTGGCTTTTTTCTTTTTTTCGGAGAGTGTACCCCGGGCTAGTTGAGTAATAGAGAGAGAGAGAAAGAGAGAGAGAGAGAGAGATGGGACTAACATGTGGTTCAATTTTATTTCAATAATTCGTTTGCGCGTAGGGGTCTTTAGCAGTGAGAGGAAACCGGATGACCAAGAGAAAACCCAGGAGGTTGGACAGTTGGACAGGCGACCCTGCTCCTTGTCACGTACAACCGGGGAATCAAAACCACAGCAGTCGACTCAGTGACAAACCTTTTTTTCGGAGAGTGTACACCTTGGGCTAGTTGAGTAAAAGTAACAAAGTATTTAAATTCAATCAAAAGGGCAAATCGTCCGTTTCGGTTGGGTGTTGGGGGGGGATTTTTTTTATACTTCTCTACTTAATAACCTTTCATGACTTTCATTTTACCATTTTCAAACATCACTTGACCTCTGACCTTATTATAACTACTGCTTCATCATTTTACAATAATTATATAAACATTAGAAACAGATGGTTGTAAAAAATATCTAAATAAATTACATACTGAATAGATATAGAACTGAGTTCAATGCTCCTGGGGCCTCTAGGGATTACAATCTGTTTCAGTCTTCTTGAACCAAGTGTACAGCAGATGGTTATAAAATTCAGAAATAAATAACCTCAGAGAGAGATAGAGATAGAGAGAGAGAGAGAGAGAGAGAGGTCATTTTTGGGACTGACATGGTGCAATGTTATATCAATAATTCACTTTAACAGTAGGAGAAAACTAAAAAGAGAGAGAGAGAAATGGTGTTTAACGTCCACTCCACACAAACTAGGTTAATTTGGGACTAACATAAGGTTCAATATAATTGCAACATCAGGGGTCTTTAGCAGTGGAAGGAAATAAAGAGAGAGAGAGAGAGAGAGACACACACACACAAAGTAGGTCATTTCGGGACTAACGGTTGAATTTTATTTCAATAATTCACTAGCAGTGAGAGGACCTGGAAAATTAACCATGAGGTTGGACGGGTGAGCCTACTCCTTGTCATGTACAAGCGGGGGATGAAAACCATGCCACTTGACCCAATGACAGATTTTCAGCCACCCCACCCCCCAATAACATTAAAGATGCATTATGTTAGATTTAGATAAAAAGCTGAATGTTCTTGTTTAATAATGAAAAATGAATATAATGAAAATTTCATTCCCATTATTTTATTCTGACTGGGCAAGCTTATCGTAATAATGGACTTGTTATTTGAGACTCTGCATCGCTTCATAATGTTTAAATTGAATCATTAAATGGCGATCATGTTATAATCCGTTTAAATCTCCACCATCTAGAGATAGTCTAGAGAGTTGATTATAGGCTTGTCATGCGAAAAAAAGTCAAAATAAAGTCCCAAAGATCAACCATCCCCACAGAGTAATGTAAGATCAAACCCACAACAGGCCTTATGATATAAAGCCTACACTTTAGAACCCTTAGTCACACGAATGTCATAAATCCAATTAAAATAGAATAAATTAATAATTTCAGAATTTTACATTGAAAAATTACCTGCAACTATCGAAAATAAATTACATGCACTAATAAGTTGAATAAAATAAATTACCAAAAGTAAATTATGTGAACTGTATTAGCCGAAATAATTTTATGTTTAGGTCGCTGGTATAATTTCAATATATGTAGCCGGTATAATATTATGTTTAGGTAGCCCGTATTTTATTATGAGGTAGTCGGTATAATTTTATGTTTAAGTAGCTGGTATGATATTATGTTTGGGTACCCGTTATTATATCATGTTTAGGCAGCCATTATAATATTATGTTTAGGTAGCCGTTATTATATTATGTTTAGGTAGCCAGTATAATATTATGTTTAGGCAGGCATTATAATATTATGTTTAGGCATCCATTATAATATTATGTTTAGGCAGCCGTTATTATATTATGTTTAGGTAGCCAGTATAATATTATGTTTAGGCAGGCATTATAATATTATGTTTAGGCATCCATTATAATATTATGTTTAGGCAGCAAGTATAATATTATGTTTTCATAGCCGGTATAATATTATGTTTAGGTAGCCGGTATAATATTATGTTTAGGTAGCCGGTATAGTATTGTCAGTATAATATTATGTTTAGGTAGATTATTATAATAATTAAAACTGGTATTAATATTATGTTTTGGCCTGAAGCCCTGAAGAGTGTTTGATCTATATGTAAACCTGTTTTTAGTTTTAAATATGCTTTTAGTTAACTAGATAAAGAAATTAAAAGAAGCTAGACTAAGGCTACAACCAGAAAATATTTGGTTCATGTTCTTCAACATGGCACAATTCACCCTTACACCCATGGTTGATGTGGAACAGTAGGATGTTAAACCCTATTTCATTCATTCAATCAGCCTAGATCTGTTTTCAATATGGTCCTTCAAGTTTGAGAAAGTTATCATTAGTATAGGATGGAGGGTTTGGATGGTATGAAAAAAACATGCCCTGTGTATACCATTAAGTGCTCATTGAAGATCCCCCGACACTTGGTCCTAAATATCCCTTTGGTGCATGTTAAAGATCCCATGGCAGTTTGTCCTGTGTATACCACTGGATGCATGTTAAAGATCCCTGACAGTTGGTCCTGTGTATACCATTGGGTGCATGTTAAAGATTCACTGAAGTTGGTCCTGTGTAAACGATTGTGTGCATGTTAAAGATCCCTGACAGTTGGTTCTGTGTATACGATTGAGTGCATGTTAAAGATCCCCTGACAGTTGGTCCTGTGTATATCATTGGGTGCATGTTAAAGATCCCATGGCAGTTTGTCCTGTGTATACCATTGGATGCATGTTAAAGATCCCTGACAGTTGGTTATGTGTATGTGTATACCATTGGGTGCATGTTAAAGATTCACTGAAGTTGGCCCTGTGTATACAATTGAGTGCATGTTAAAGATCCCCCGACAGTTGGTCCTGTGTATACCACTGGGTGCTCGTTAAAGATCCCCTGGCAGTTGGAAATCAAAATAAGAGTTGCTAAAATATCTTATAACTGCTAGTCGTGTGTTTTATCGATAACTATTGTCGTGTTATTGGACAAACATGTGGTTTCTCTTTATGTCTAAAATTAATAAAGAATCGCCATCGTCTTGACTGGACTTGTTGCGCTGTATAAATGAATTAGCTATTATTATGAAAAGAAAATAAAAAGTTGTTGTTGAGGGATGAATTTTTTTGTTTTGACCTAAAGTGTGTGTTATCTGTAACCAGTGGCAATAAGAAAGGATGTTATTACATATCTGTTTTCCTCTCGACCCTGTTTCTCCATCTTACCCCCCAACTATCTACCACACGTTCTACATACCACTGTCTCCATCTATAAAACATAGATAACAGCAACATATTCATTCATAGACACTTCATGGGCAGATTTAATTCAAGGGGCAGAGAGGGGTTCTAATACCTCTAGATGTCCTCTAGTCATAGATCAGTGGCATATCTAAGTCACAGGACATAGGGGGGATAATAGAGCCTTCAATAATTGATCATTGGCAGACCCATATCAAGGAACAGAGGGTTGCTAGTACTTCTACTCGTAGACCGATTACTGACAGACCTTAGTCACTCGACATGGCAAGGGATAATCATAGCTTTCAATCATAGATCACTGGCAGATCTAAGTCACAGGACATAGGGTGGATAATAGAGCCTTCAATAATTGATCACTGGCAGACCCATGTCAGGGGACAGAGGGTTGCTAGTAGTTCTACTCACACAGATCTAAGTCACTGGACATAGCAAAGGATAATAGAGCTTTCAATCATAGATCACAGGACTGGGGGGGGGGGGAATAAAACCTTCAATAGATTGTTCACTGGCAGATCTAAGTCACAGGACATAGGAGGGACAATAGAGCTTTCAACAGACTGATCACTGGCAGATCTAAGTCACAGCTTTCAATCATAGATCACTGGCAGATTTAAGTCACCTGACTTTGGGGGGGATAATAGAGCCTTCAATAGACTGATCACTGGCAGATATAAGTCAGAGGATATAGTGGGGGGTAATGGAGCCTTCAATAATATATAACTGGCAGATCTAAGTCACAGGATATAGCTATAAATAACAATCGGACCACTGTCAAAAACAGTTTTTTAATATTAGAGAGCAGCGATAGAGCAATATCTTAATAATCATTATATTTTAAACATTCAATTGATAAAAATTGACTCTCTCAGGAATAACTAGCTCAGCCCTTGTGGAGACTTTCAAACTGTTTCTGTATGATCTTCACACATGCCCATTTTCCTCAGTACCCCCTAAACCCCAAACTGCTTCCCTAGATCAGCCCTTTTTGAGACTTTCACACCCTTTCTGTATGATCCTCACACATGCCCTCTTTCACCAGTACCCCCTAAACCCCAAACCGCTTCCCTAGATCAGCTCTTTTTGAGACTTTCAAATGCTTTCTGGTACATGTATGATCCTCACACATGCCCTTCTACCCCATCCCCCCTTCCCTAGACCAGCCCTTGTTAAGACTTTCACAGACTTTCTGTATGACCCTCACACATGCCCTTCCCCCGCCCCCCCAGTACTCCTTACACCCCAGCCCCCTTCACTAGATCAGCCCTTGTTGAGACTTTCACACGCTTTCTGTATGAACCTCACACATGTTGCATAGTTCCATTCATAAATACATCTTCCAGCACATCATGTGACTCATTCGTACATCCTCATTCATTCATAAATAACTTTAACCTTTCAACTCTCCTCCTGACTTTGAATTCTATCATTACATTTTGACCTATATTATATTTAAAGGACCATCCCTGTTATAATTAGCTGAACAAACTTTAAAGGGACAAACTCCTAAAAAAAAAATTTCACTTTGCATTTAATTTAGTAGAGAGAGAGAAATGAATGGGGTTTATCGTCCATTCGACACAAACTAGGTCATTTCAGAACTAACATATGGTTTAATTTTATTCAATAATTCGTATTGCGCATAGGGGTCTTTAGCAATGGGAGAAAACCGGAGGACCCAAAGAAAACCCAGGAGGTTGGACAGGCGAAACGACTCCTTGTCACGTACAACTGAGAAATCGAAACCACACCAGTTGACTCAATGACAGACCTTATGATACAGTGTGCACATGCTAACCATTCGGCCATCTACCCCCCACCCAAAGAGTTAGAAAGGGTAATGGCCATCCTTGCTTATCAAAAATCAAAATCTAATATTTTTGATTGGCAGTAACTGCGAATCTTAATATGCCAATTTTTTTTTTATATTGACACAGAGATTTATCCACATTTTGAAGACTAGAAGGCTTTCTCAACATTTTTATGTGCATAAAATGCCAAATAAAATTTTAAAAAGAAAACTGAATTCTTTGTATGGCATTTTTCATCTCAACTACCCAGACTCAATTCATTACACTGTATAAAACAGGGACATAACTCTATGAGTGGGGACTATTAAACAGGAAATAGAGAATCAAGTAGGTCAAGTACCACTCATGTTGCGGGACATGTCAATTTCAAGTAATTATATCAGTATTCGATTTGAAAATCTTTGTTACAGCGATAATTGCATATTTTCTAAGAAAGTCAAAATATAATTATTTCTATATCTATTACTATTAGGCTACTTAAAGATACATTATGTTAGATTTAGATAAAGAGCTAGCCATTCTTGCTATAATAGTTCGAAAATAGATAATGTAGAATGAATAATTCAAAAATTTCATTCAAATTACTTTATTGCGAGCGAAGATATTAGCCTTTGAAGGTTTGACAAGATGTGTGCAATAATTTCAACCACCGTACTGGTTGTTCGAAGCTTATTATAAGTTACGCTTCTCCATTTTTAGCTCAAATCAAAATATGGCTGAACTGTTCTAATCTATTTAATATCGGGGAAATCCGATGCCATCGAGAGTTGATTATGGCCTGGATAAGTTAATTAATGCCCAATTAATAATTTAGATAACAATTCAGGCCTTAAGAAAGACCTGCAATAGGCAGATTTAACTCTTGCATAATGTATGTTTAATAGGTTGTCAAATCACTAATATAAAATCATAGGAATCATTCTACCACTTAAAAATTTAAAATAATTTCTACCCGCCAATTTGAAAATTCTATCATTTCTTTTCACTAGAAAACGAAGTCTACACAATGGAAGAGGGCGTTGTCTTGATTGTCAAGGTCCATGGTTAAACAGATAAGGATAATGATGCCTGGTTGAACGAGACTTTTCAAATCGCACGCGTGATAATAACACCGTAAAAAGCAACATTGGATTTAAAAATAAAATTATATATTCGCCAATTTCTCAACTGACACAAGTGAATTATTATTGGATTTAGGATTATTCTTTAACAAGGTAGGACTGTGTGTATAGATGCCATGTGTTTTATGGCTTTATTTTAACATATTTTAAACATATGACTTTAAAAAGTGAAATCATCACTTTAATAGAGTCTATTCCTTAATTTCCGTGTATCTCTGATTGAACAAAAATAGTAACACACCATAAAACTATTTTCTAACAAAGAAATAACAATTAAGAAGAAGCATCACAGACTCTCACATCTCCATGTAGCAATGTTAGAAAAATTTAAGAATAAGTAAAAACTAAAGAATAATAAAATTTTATCATATTATTCAGTCATTAGTTAATAAACCATAACACATACTTATGGAAGAACAATTACTGATTTATTTGGAAGACGTTTCGGTTTCGAAGAGTATTCTCTCAACGTTATCAAGCAAGTACAGTAACAAATCTGTAAGGCAATTATATATAGACAAACAATAACAATAACGTCGCCTAAATAAATCAGTAATTTTTCTTCCATAAGTACGTGTTATAGTTTATTGCTCTAACCAGTCACTAAATGCCTCTAATACAGTGGTTCTCAAACTTTTTTTGCCAACGGCACACCTTGGAACACATGAAAAAATAGCGCCACACCTGGCCAAATATATATGAAAAATATTTGAATTTTGTAGAATAAAAACATGGCAAGTCATAGACGGCATACAACCGTAGACACAGACTAGTCTTAGGCACATAAAGTGACTCAAAGTAAATAAAGAAAAACACAGCTATGAACTTACCAGTAGACACCAGTGAATACTCAACTGGAGTTACATGGTTTTACCCGTTTTCTTAGTCTCCCGTTCAAGATTTCGTGGCACACTTAGGAAGATCTCGTGGCACACTGGTTGAGAATCACTGCTCTAATAGACCGTCATTAGTTAATGTTATGAATAAAAGTAAAATCTTAGGTGTTTTGTGTTAAAAATGAAAAACAGCTGATAAATTTTTGATTTTGAATTTGCTAATTAAATTTAGCAAAATTGGACTTTATTAATAGCAGTGCTGCGGATTAACCATAAAAAATTATCGACCGCATTAAATGTGAGTGGTAATTCACAGAATTAGGTAAAAAAAAATCTAACTGACAATCCAAGGGAAATAACTGTCATTAAGAAAACTCAAAAGAAAATAACTAAAAAATAAAGAAATGGTGGATATGGTAGTTTCTTAGTTACGGATATATTTGAATATATGGAGGCATGCGTTCAATGACAAACAGGAAAGACGAAAGAATGCTAATAGGCTATTATTCAGGACCAATCATGCAATACACGTCTCAATTAAAAGCCAAATGGACACAGAATACTATCTATGGATTCCTCATTCTCTTAACTTTTTCCCAAATTTTCGTTCGGTAGACTGCTTTCTACCGCAGATGGAACAACGTGTGGCAACCTCTTGCTCAAAAGCGCGTATGAGGTTCATCATGGAAAACTTGAGATGCACACAAACTGGAAGTAGCATAGTAGTGAACATGAAACTGTCCGCCGAACATTTCAACGTAGTCAGTTTATTAACTCTCGTATCCTTCTACCTCAAAATCATGAATATTCACCAAAACCTGGCAGAAAATGTATATTCAAATCTTATCTTCAATTCTACATAAAAATTTGCAAAGCAATAGGGTGAACAGGGAAAGAATGATTAAAAAAAAAAATGATTGCATTCGTAGGTAACCAGATGTCGGGGAGAGAGAAACTAGGTCATTTCGGGACTAGCATATGGTTCAACTTCATTTCAAAAATTTGGTTGCACATATAGGTATTTAGCAGTTAACTGGCATGGTTTTGAATCCCAGGTTGTACGTGACAAGGAGTAGGGTCACCTGTCCAACCTCATGGGTTTACTCCGGGTCCTCCAGTTTTCTCCCACTGCTAAAGACCCCTACGCGCATGCGAATTATTGAAATAAAATTAAACCATGTTAGTTCCGAAATGACCTAGTTTGTGTCGAGTGGACGTTAAACCCCATTTCTCTCTCTCTGTTTTGGTTTGTCTTGTCTGTTTTGGTTTGTGTGAAGTGTGGTTTATAATATGTAATATGTCCTGGTGCTGGATTGAGTTTATAATAGTAGTTACATGTGATATGTCAAAATGCTGGGATGGGTTTACATCACAGAAAGATGGGTTGCCAGGCAAAAAAACATACGCCCACAGCCGCTAAATTGTCTGTGCAGTCAACAAGGGTTGTCGCATATTTATTCTTTTGTAGAAGATCAGATTATAATTTTCTTAGTTTGAGGGTTCAAAAGGTTGTACAAACTGAAGCAAGGGCCTTAACTCTGCAAGTAATGTACAGAATTTTTTTAAATTTTACAGGCCTTTACAACTTACTAATTTAAATGATACATAAATTCCATACAGATCAGATGATAACTTTTGTCGTTCGAATGTTCACAAGGTTCAACAAAGTGAAACAAGGGACATTACTCTGGAAGTAATTAACAAAAATTGCTGAAATTCAATAGGCTACTTTCACTAATTTGAATGATGCATGTAAATTTCATACTGATCGGATGATTACTTTTGTTGTTAGAACGTTCACAAGGTTCAACCAAGTGAAACAAAGGCCATAACTCTAGTCATAATTAAAGATACATTATGGGAGATAAGATAAAGAGATGGCAGTTCTCGCTATAATAGTTAAAAACTAGATAGTGTAAAGGTAATTTGCTGAAAATTTCAGTCAAATTGATCCACTAAGAGCCGAGAAAGAAGCGGGTGAAATTTTTGCATAGTCTCGGTCATCATTACTAAAATCATTAATATAAACAGCATAGTCTCGATTATCCACTTTTTCTGATTTAATTTTCTGTGGCCGTTAGCGGCATATAGGAATCTAATCCAGCCTACATCGAAGGCTAGCCTTGACATCGAGAGTTGATTATGGTCTGGATAAGTTAATTAATGTCTAATTGATAATTTAGATAACATTTCAGGCCTAAAGAAAGACTTGTAATAAGCAGATTTTGCTCTTGCATAATGCATGTTTAATGGAAATTGTTGCAATTCAACAGGCTACTTCCTTTCAATAATTTCAATGATGCATATAATTTTCATACAGATTGGATGGTAACTGTTGTCGTTAAAGCGTTCACACGGTGCAACAAAGTGAAACAAGGGCCAAGACTCCTGAACGAAATAAATAAGCTTCTTCATCTCACTCATATACACAACATATATCAATTTTAAAACAATCAGGTGATTGTAGAATGTTCACAAGAAATTGTGGACGATGGAAGGACGGGGGCCACGGAAATATAAGACCACATTTCCATGTGGGCGTATAAAAACAAGAAAACTGTGATTCTCAACAAATGTCAACAATTTTCCAACAGTGGTGTGACTGTGAACTAAACATTCAATACAGAAACTCCAACTCCTGCTAAAACAGCAGGATATGTCCAGATGTTAGGTTGGGAATCCCAACTGTGGATTGTTACATGTCCAGATACTGGGTTGGGTCCAGACGATGGGATAGTTTTACAGAAACTTACCAATCCGCACAGGATCTTTTTTCGGCATGAACATTGGTAGAAGATTTTCAGGGATTTGTATTATTGTTGGTTTCTCATCTCCATCAACTGGTTTCTCATCTAAAATAACAAAATATAAAATCTATCAATAATCATTTTTAAATAAAATATCTTTAAATAATAAATCAAAATACAATGTTGGTATACTACAACACAAGGAGATTAGAATGTGAGTCTATTACAATATGGGTAGATTTCAATGTGGGTAGATTACAATGTGGGTAAATTACAATTTGGGTAAATTACAATTTGGGTACATTACAATATGGGTACTACAGTGTTGGTACATTACTACAATGTCGGTACATTACTAGTGTTGGTACATTACTACAATGTCGGTACATTACTACAATGTGGGTACATCACAATGTGGGTATATCACTATTTGGGTACATTGCAATGTGTTTACTACAATGTGGGTACATTACTACAATGTTGGTACATTACTACAATGTTGGTACACTACTACAATGTGGGTACATCACAATGTGGGTATATCACTATGCGGGTATATTATTATGTGAGAATATCACAAGGAGGGTAATTTACAATGGGGGTATATTACAATTTGGGTAATTTACAATGTGGGTAGATTACAATAAAACCATTCAACCTACCTGGTAAATCGAGATTAGAAGTTACTGTGTTTAAATTCAAATTTTCACCATCTAATGATGATAGCATATTATTATTTTCTAAAACTGGAAAAGAAAAAAAAAACATTTAAAAACAACATGGTATCATCTTAATTTGCTGCCACAATTCGGTAATGTCACAATTCGGAAATCTCTCTAAATACTTTTGATTTTGTTCACAGTATCCTAGGTAGATGTATTTCAATGTGCACCTATAAAAATTCAATCTGCTTCACAGAGTATTACGAAAGTCTTCTAATATCTCTGTAAAAGATGACTGTTTTCAACACATGGCAACATATCACACGGCATCAATCATTGGCTCAATGACGCGTGCATTGTTTAAATAAGACGTTACTGATTCAAACTTAAAGATGTAAGATTGATTTAGATAAAGAGCTGGTCATTCTCACAATATTAGTTCAAAATTGATAATGAAAAATGATTATATTGAACAATTCATTCAAAATACTTTATTCTGTGTGAAGTTATTACTGTTTGTAGATTTAGGTAGATTGTTTATTATCATAACAACAGTACTTGACAATTGAAACTAAGTCTCAATTATCCATTTCATGGTTAAATTATTAAATCTCGACCATCCTATTGTCTAGAGAGCTGATTAAAGGCTAATCCTGTTTATAAATGTCTAAATAACATTTGAAGCCAGCAAAAAGATCTACAATAGGCAGATTTAGCTCTTACATAATGCATCTTTAAAATATCATCAGATGTTTTTGATTTTTAATGGATATAAATACGTTTGCCAGTTTATAATTTAATTAAAATTGATAATCAAGACTTTGTTTTTACTATTGTAACATCGAGACCATAATACTCTTCAATCATCCATAACTTCGTTCAGAATGAAGTAATTTGGTTGAAATTTTTCAACGTATTCCCTTTTCATCATCTATTTTTTAACTATTATAGCAAGAATGGACAGCTCTTTATCTAAATCTTACATAACGTTTTAATAAAAGTTTTAATTTTATTAGGTGAACCAATGAACAACAGACCAAATGTTTTTGTAAATATTTTACAACCAAAGATAGAATCCAGTGATGTGTATATTTGATTGGTTGGTGTTCATGATTTTCTTCTGAGCAACTCTGACAATCCTTTCAAAACAGGTTTGTTGCTTTAATCGGTGGACACACTAGCGGAATGATTTGACCGAATTGTTCGGCCGAATCAATCGGTGTCGAAAGTCACCTGTGTGTCCACCGTCATTCGGGCGAATCATGTTTGACATATTCGGATGAATTTTCCTTCAGCTGAATTATATTCACATAGTGTGTTCGCTTCAACGAAGCATTTGCCCGATTGTAGAATTCATTAGCCAATCATCACTCATCATCCACTCATATAGAGAAGTCAAGTGATTGTTTGGAGACATGGTCGTGGCCACGTGAAAGGTGATGCAATTGACTGGTAATCGGGCGAAGGATTCGCCTAGTGTGTCCATCAATTCGATCAATTAAAATCTGGCACCAAATGATTCGGCAATTGTGTCTACCACTTATGAGTCCGTAATGTGAATAATAGAGATCTTGTATGACTCACTGTCCAAGAGATCTCAGGATCAATTCTAGTGTTTCTCTGGATTTCCCAGCATGGTTTCCCATGTAGGATAGATGACATGAAAGTTTTATCGATGGAATGAAATACCTATTTATACAATCAAGATTAAAATGCTCTTAATCAAAACTTCCAACATTCATAACTTCACTCAGAATAAAGTAATTTGAAATTTTCAACATATTTCCTTTTCATTATCAATTTGTAAAGTATTATAGCAATTTATCTAAATCTTACATAATGCATCTTTAAAGGAAAACATGTGGACAATAAAAGTTTTATCAATGGAATGAAATAGCTGAGGTAGCATAACTAGAACTGTCAGCTATTTATCTAAATCTTACGTAATGCATCTTTAAAGGAAAACATGAGGAAAAGAAAAGCGTTACCTGAGTTTGGGTCGATTTGTAGATTATTGGTAGCATCTTGTAACTCTGAATCTGTTGACGAAAAGATGGTCTGTGTAGAAACGGCCGATAGTGACGGATCATTCTGGACTCTCGGCATTAAATTAGGAAGAGATTTCACTTGCTGTTGTAACGAATGAAGATTCTGAACACCCTGCAAAAAATAAAATCACAAAGAAAATAGTAAAAAATCTATTAATTGACGAATATTCTTCCCAGATTTCTCGCAAGAAGCGACTAGTTTTGTTCAATTCAAACTCTTCAGGCTTTATAGAGGATGTGCGGTTGCCCTCTAGATATAGTCGCCGGGGACCAGAGCACATGTGGTGTAACAAAGGGTCTAGGATCAATCTTTCACACCAGACTCAATTACTCAAAAAATTGCCGTTTGAATTATGTACCAGCTTCTCCAGTATATCCCCTCTAGAGAGAGAGAGAGAGAGAGAGAGAGAGAGAGATGGGGTTTAACGTCCACTCGACACAAACTAGGTCATTTCGGGACTAACACATGGTTCAATTTTATTTCTATAATTCGCTTGCGCATAGGGGTCTTTAGTAGTGGAAGGAAACCGGAGGACCCGCAGAAAACCCACGAGGTTGGACAGGCGACCCTACTCCTTGTCACGTACAACCGGGGATTCGAAACCACGCCAGTTGACTCAATGACAGACTTAATGATACAGCGCACACGTGCTAACCACTAAGCCATCCAACCCCCCATATCCCCTAGAATTTACTGGTTCCAATCTTCTACAGTATATCCCCTAGATTTTAATGATTTCCATCTTCTTGTTCCTTCTCTTTCAGTTGCTGGCTCTCCCTCCCCTTAACTATTAACTTATTCGTTTTGATGCCATTATCAGTGTTTGCTCCTTCCCCCCCCCCCCCCTGGCACCACCCTACGTTTTAAATGTTTCCCCTAGCCCCCATCCCACCCCCTTTATTTAACAGACGTGTAATGATGCCGTCATCAATGTTTGCGCCTCCCCCCCCTCAACATCTCCCCCCCCCAACGTTTAATGTACCTGTAATGGATCCATTATCAGTGTTTCCCCCTCCCCCCAGTGTTTAACCCATGTTTAACGTACCTGTAATGGTGCCATCATCAGTGTTTGCCCCTCTCTCCAGTGTTTAACCCATGTTTCATATACCTGTAATGGAGCCATCATCAGTGTTTGCCCCTTCCCCCAATGTTTAACCAATCTACCTGTAGTGGTGCCATCATCAGTGTTTGCCCCCCCCCCCTTAATGTTTAACGAATGTTTAATGTACCTGTAATGGTGCCATCATCAGTGTTTGCCCCTCTCCCCAATGTTTAAGGAATGTTTAATGCATCTGTAATGGAGCCATCGTCAGTGTTTGCACCTCCCCATAATGTTTAACGAATGTTTAACGTACCTGTAATGGTGCCATCATCAATGTTTGCCCCCCCCCCAATGTTTAACGTACCTGTAATGGTGCCATCATCAGTGTTTGCCCGTTATGTGAAGGAATAAGAACAGCAGGTATAGAGGATGTTGTGGTTGTCTGCCCAGGTGGTGGATATCGTCTTGGTCGACCTCGTGGACGTTTTTCACCTGTTAAATATAGTAATATATAACAGTAACCCTGGCAACGAAAAACTGTATATAAACTACAAGAGTTCTCATGGACAATATTTAGGTAGTCTAACATGCAACAAAAGTAAGGCGGGCGGGAAGACCTAGAGTGTCGCATTTCGAGTTGTAGCTGACTGGTCACCGCTGGTTGCAGTCGTGAGCTATGGGGAATCAAAACCATACCAGTTGACTCAATGACAGACCTTATGATACAACACGCACATGTTAACCATTAGGCCATCACCCCCCCCCCACCACACGCTTGAAAAAAGGCACTGGATAATCGATTGTTAAACATTCGGCCATCCAACTGAAATAACAGAAAACTTGCCAAACGTCTGCATGTACCTTGAGTTGTAAAAGAAGTCTGGTAGCTTGAGTCTTGTAATTTTCTTCTTTTATATCCAGGTAAAACAACGTCTGCATCATCATCGTCATCATCATCGATAGCACCAGCATCACCAACATCTTCTTCATCACCAGACAATACCAACGCTTCATACTCTGTCCAAGAAATGAAATGAAATTTAACTTCTTGCTCTTCTGCGTTTGACTAGTCCAATGAAGACAGTCAGCATTTAATGTGTCATGGTTAATATAAATCAGGATAGAAGCTAATTAGTTAAACATTATGCAAGAGTTAAAACTGTCTATTGCAGGTCTTTCTTTAGATCTGAAATGTTATCTAAATTATTAATTAGACATCAATTAATCTATCCAGACCATAATCAACTCTAGATGGCATCGCTAGCCTGCGATCTTTAGTGGATTATGAGCTGATTTACTGCATAACTTTCCTTCACAATTTAACGATTAAATGGATAATCGAGACTATGCTGTTTATCGTACTGACTTTAGTAATGCCTTTACATTATCTAGTTTTAACTATTATAGTGAGAACTGCCAACTCGTTATTGAATTTCCCATAATGTATCTTTAAGTATTTAATCCAATATTGTTTATTTATGTTACTGTCTCTAGTGATAATCATGTGCTTATTCATTCATAGTTAGAATATAAAAAGTCTAATGTACATCAATAGGCAAGTCATTATAATAGGTCGCCTGACATAGTAGCAGCTATGTTAACAGGTCATCCACTGTGTAGGTATACATTGTATGTATTGAATTATTGTCATTTGTAAGATATAAGTTCCAGTAATTAAAAGATTGAAGAACCAATCTAGACTTACTAGTTATTGAGCTATAGGGGTAATTTTCTAATGCTTTTCTTACAAACCAATTTTCTGATGAATGTTATGTGACAGGGGAAGTAACTCTGATATTAACATTAACAAACTTATCTAGTAGATTTAAATACAAATATGTTTATGTATTTGGGGTTTATTACATTTTAGATCAAATTATTATTATAGATGCATTATGTAAGACTAGCTAAATCTGCCTATTACAGGTTTTTATTTTGACTTCAAATGTTATAGAAAACTATCATTTGGACATTTATTTACATGATGACAAGTCTGTAATCATCTCTCTAGACATCGGATGGCAGAGATTTAAATTGATTTAAACATCTGCGAGATTTAAAAATTTAGCGATAAAATAGACAAACGAGACATAGACTTGATTGTCAAGTACCATTGCTATGGGGTAACGAACGATCTTCAAATATTTATAACATTACTATTCAGAAAAGAGTAATTTGAGTGAAATTGTCAATATTCATTTTTCATTTTTTAACTATTATGTCCAGAACGTCCAGCTCTTTTATCTAACTCTTACATAATACATCTCTAATGCCTGGCAACAATCCTTCAACCTGATATAACCAGTTTTACTTATTTTACTGAAGCAGTTCGTCTAAGAGTGGACTTCTACAAAATGTTAAAGCTGCATGTATTGTCAACTCGTGAAACCTGTGGAACTTCTGCTTATGTATTATTTACCTTCTAATGTTTTTGTTTTTTTCCGTGGTCGGTTGCTTCGTCTGACACCATCTGGACCTGTAGGTAGGAAAAAAGAAATATTGACATTGCCTGTAGGTAGAAAATAATAACATAATAATCATGGACAAATATCTGAAGAGCCCCGGGGTAAGAACAAACTAAGACACTTTTTCAACAAACCCCAGTTAATGGCGCCATCTGGTAGCAAATTGTATAAGCTTTCTGTGGAACAATCAATTTCAGGTAAAAATGATCAGAGTCACATCGAACCAAGGCCCTTCTGAAATGGCCTCGCTGACAAATACGTCCATTGTACCCTTTATTTGACCTTAATTTGGCTGAAAAGTGGAAGTCAGTTGTTGTACTGGTAATTATGATTCGTAGTAAACATCATTTTGAAGTTGTAAATAAACCCACTCGTTGTTCTGTTCGCGTCAAACATTCACGTCCAAAATTCTGTTTAGCCTTTTTCGCGAAAAGACAAAAATGTGACTTAGATCGTTCTTCACCTGGACTCTTCATCTGTTTAAAATAATTATGATATAATACTACATTTGACAGTGGGCATCTGAAATAATAGTAGGATGCACGACCGCTGTCCGGGCAAATTTTGCCTCACAGCACACTGTATAGCATATGCCCATCTTCATTAGCATGGTTGGTGCAGAAATGTAGGACTTTTTTTTTTTCAAGAGCATGTCAGATGGCCTGGCATGGAAAAACATCTTGTTATTCGGATGGGGCAACAAACACAGGTTGGTGTATCCACGGACGTAGTGTCGCTGTCGTGGAGAAAAATAAAACTTTAAATACTCGCTTGCTACAGCCAACAAATAAATAACGATAAACCTGTGTTTGATCATTTGCGTAAACCTTGAAAAGCAAATGAGTTCTAAAATGACGACAAACCTAAATTTGATAATTCAAATATACCTTCAAAAAACACTACAGTAGTAGTTTTAGAACGACAAACCTGTATTTAACTTAACAGCCAACAAATAAATAACAACTAACTTGTATTTGGTAATTCAACAGCCAAGGAATATAACAACAAACCTGTATTTCATAATTCAACAGCCAACAAATAAATAACAACAAACCTGTATTTGATAATTCCAGTAAACCTTCAACAGCACTAGTAGCTTGATCTGCTCCCCCTTCTGACAAAACATCTTGTGATGAGTTACTTCCCCTACTCTTTTTTCGTTCTTCCTCTTCTTCTGCAAGTTCTTCTGCTGTCTTCGCTGCTTTCTTTGGACGACCGCGTCTTTTTTTCCCTTTAAGATAAAAACTTTCAATAATTGCCGATTTCTGTATGTACTTTATTAGTAAAATTAATATGATACATTATGTGAGAGTAGGTCTTTTTTCTGACTTTAAATGTTATATATAAACTATAATTTAAACATTTATTAACATGACAGGCCCATAATCGATCCTCTCGGCCGATTTTAAGTAGATTAGAACACCGCAGCCATCTAAGATTTGAACTTTAAAAGAGAAAATTGAGACATAGTAAACAATCTACACTACATTTTGTCAAAACTTCAAACACTCATAATTTCGCACAGAATAAAGTAATTTGAGCGAAATTTTCAACATACTAATTTTTCATTATTTATTTTTGAACTATTATAGCAAGAACTGTTAGCTCTTTATCTAAATCTTACATATTGCATCTTTAAAGGGCCATTTATATTTTGGAGAATAAAACTGCTTAATTTTGTGCTAAAAGCCCTTAAAATCCTCTACCTTAGGACTGAGCAACTAACTCAATATACATGATATGTTTTCAAACAACTTAAACCCGCCAGTCTTCATCTGGAAATGGAGACCGGTGCCCCAAGTTGTATTATACGGTGTATGGATAAAACCAGACTTTTATTTTATAATAATAATGTGTAGGTGAAATTTAACGTTCGTGGTGAAATTTAACGTTCGTTATCAAGTACAGCATGTGGGTCATGCACTATATAGACCCTAAAGGAACAGCAATAGATTATCAGGTCACCCAATGAAAAAAATGAATCTGAAATCTTAAAAGCGTTACATGTCTGGATAAGCGGTTTTGACATTCAAATCCAAACGACTCAATAATTTGAAACAAGGTCAATACACCATTCCTCTATATTTCATACATACACAGACTTTTATTTCTGAGACTATCAGGATAGTCCCTTTAAACTATTACAGCACGAATGGCCAGCTCTTTATCTAAATCTTACATAATGTATCTTTAATACGTTTCTTACCTTCTGGTGGTAAAATAGGATAAGCACACATCTCCTTTGTATCAGGGTTGACCAATAAGACACATTTCTTTCCATTTATAACCACTTCCGTTCGATCATTAACAGATATCGGAGACGCTAAGTCCGGTTTCGGTTCTTTTTTAACAGTCTTTAGTTCTTTGGATTGTGGAGTTTTTCCTCCTTCTATAATTTTGGTCCGGACTACTTGAGGTTGACCTGTTACTGAAAAAAATGATTCAAATTTTAGTCCTGACATGCATTTGTATGTCGTATAAACTAGGTCATTTTGGGACTGACATATGGTTCAATTTCACTTGCAATTGTTATACGTTCACATTTCAGTGTGGTCATATGTCGTCACCCAGACAGTCAGTCTGTCAACATATTGGCTTGGGAACGCGATAGAAGCTACAGATTCAAATCTTTTCTCGTGGTCATTTTCATTCGAGAGGTATGCTTCTTTTAAAAAAAAACTTGTAATTAAAGCCAACCAATTTTTCATTCAGGCTATAGAGGGAAGCATTGAGGTCATGAGGGAATTTTCAGCGTTCTGTGAATTTTTGTTCCAGAGTTATCCCCCCTTTGTCGAAAACCTTGTGAACGTGATATACAGGCTACAATTTTCGATGAATTATGTTCAATTTGAAGTGAAGCATTGTGCACTCCAGGGTGTACACATGCAGACCACCGCTTATTGTTCCATCCAAATCATTAGGCTGACTTTCTTGTTAGACAAGAATGTTCATCTTGGTCGACGCGGGTATTCTCACCAGATCGCAGTCTGGTCAAGAGATCAGTGTCCACAGCTCAACTACAAGTCTACCATTTGTCAGCCTAAATAAATAGATTTGGTAGAAATGAAATGAAATGGAGTTTAACGTCCTACTGTTCTGCTCCGACTGGGCTAATGAAGACGGGCATATGCCATACAGTGTGCTATGAGGGAAATTTTGCCCGAACAGCAGCACTACGGCCTACTCTTCTATCGAATTCCAACTGTCAAGAGATTTTTTTACGTGCATGCCAATGTGTACACGGGACCTCTGTTTTTCGTCTCATCCGAACGACTTGACAGCTGTGCTTATCAGGCCCTTCGCCCTGAATCACTGACAAGGGGGAACCACGCTGGAAAATCTGGATGAACTTTCTCGGCCAATGCAGGGATCGAACAACCAACCTCCAGGCTAGCAAGCAAGCGTCTTACTCTTACCCACTTAGCCACCGTGACACCTGATTTGGTAGAAAACACAAACACACACACAAAAAAAAAAAAGAACACAACTAAAGTTTCGCTAGATATTGAAATTAACTTAGATAATCTAACCTTGACCTTCAGTTTGATCTAGATTTACATCTGTCGTTATCGAATCAGCATCTAACACAATTTCTGTTGGAGTTCCTTCTTCAGTCTCATTAAGTGAGTTATCTCCCTTGTCAACAGTATCATTTTCCTCAGATTCTTGAGAATTGTGTTCTGTTAAGATATTTTGTTCATCAACGCCTTCCTCTACTGGCTCTTGTATTTCAGTCATACTCTCGTCTTCCGTCTTGATGTGAATCATCATCTACAATAAGAGAGATAATGAAATGGGGTTTAACATCCCATAGATACATGTACCAACTCACTTGAACCCAATCATTGTAACACTAGTGTATGGTTATAATGAAATGGGGTTTAACATCCCATAGATACATGTACCAAGCCACTTAAACCCAGTCACTGCAACACTAGTGTATCGTTATAATGAAATGGGGTTTAACAACCTATGTACCAACCCACTTGAACCCAATCATTGTGACACTAGTGTATGGTTATAATGAAATGGGGTTTAACATCCCATAGATACATGTACCAACCCACTTGAACCCAATCATTGTGACAAGGAAGTTTTTCCCCAAGGAAATGATCAACCATTGGAAGCCATTTGAACGAGAAATTGTAAATGTAAATTTTAAGTCAATATGGCAGAGCTGACACCAATCGGATTAAAACACAGCTACTATTTAATTTCGTTTTTTATAGTTCAAAATTTCATTTTACTTGTCATTACTACACTAGGATCTGGAAGAGTTATTATATAACCTGAGTTCTGGATGATGTGAGGCAGGACCGTAACTAGCTCAGAGCAACGAGGGGGGCGTGAAGTGTTCTCAGGGGGTGCTGTAAAATTTACGGACAATGTGTATCTATTGTTTTTATGGTCGACATTTATTTTACAGGGGGGGCGAAACTTTTTGCAAGGCCTGATGTGAGGGATTAGCTAATGAAACGGTCTGTTACGGCAAGTTTTTGCCATGAGGTGCACGGAACTGTGGGTAACCCACTAGAAACATCAACACTGATCAGTTAATCAAGTGCCTGACGTCATAGGGTCAAAAGCCGCTTGTATGATCCCTCGGGTCAGATCTTCATGTAGTAGAGGCCATCGAAATTAGCAAAAAAACAAAACGAAATATAGATTTGTATTTTAATCAGATGGAACCAACAAAATGCAGGTCTAAGATTGAAATGACTGACCTGTCGGCCATCTTCTGTTGTTGCGTGATGTACTCCGTCTGTTGTTGCATTCTGAGGTAGAAATGACAGCAATGTTTCCTGATCTCCATTAATAATCTCAAACGGAACTTCACCATTCTGTGCAAATAGATAAACAGACAAATTTTTAAAATATTCCAATTACATAATATTATACATGTATTCAAATATTCACACTACAAATATTCATAATACACAGATTACAAAGATAAAAATTACAAAGATTCAAATTACAAATATTTAAATATTGAAATTACAAATATACAAATATTGAAATTACAAATATTTTAAAACATGTATCCAAATTACAAATATTGAAATTACAAAAATATAAACATGTAAATTCAAATTACAAAAATATAAACATGTAAATTCAAATTACAAAAAATTAAATATTTAAATTTCAATTATTTAAATTCAAATTTCAATTATTTAAATACAAATTTCAATTATTTAAATTATTTAAATTCAAATTTAAATTATTTAAATTCAAATTTAAATTATTTAAATTCAAATTTCAATTATCTAAATTCAAATTTCAATTATTTAAATTCAAATTTAATATTTGAACACCGAACATTGTGATCGAGACTCCAGTGCGATCACCGTTCAATCATTATGGGGCAGCGGTTAAGTGGAGTGGTTTCAATTCCTCACTGGTTCGTGACAAGAAGGAAGGTCGCCTGTCCAACCTCATAGGTTTTCTCCGGGTCCTCCAGTTTCCTATTACTGCTAAAGACCCCAACACACAAGCGAATTATTGATATAAAATTTTGTCGAGTGGACGTTAAGCCCCATTTCTCTCTCTCGATCACCATAGCACCATCAAATATCTGATTTAAAAAAATGGACACTACCTGAATAATATCTGGTGTAGTCAAAATCTGATATGTGCCTGGAGCAAATTCTGCTCCATCTAACAATAACTGACTGGCTTCTTCGAGACTTAGTGTGATCGTCTCCCCTTCTTGAAGAGCTTCTATTGTACTCGGATCTAGCGTTCCCACTTCCTGCATCATTTCTTGGTGATTTTGCTCATCTTCCATTTTTAAGTTACATTCAGATATCTATATATCTGCTGAAAATAGAAATAAAATCAGACATTCTAAGGAAGCTGTTGGTATACTTTTTGATTCATGATAAGTTAATAAAACAATATGAAAAATAGGTTGCTAGGCTATGAAACATAACCATCTCTTACCTACACTGTACGCTCATGTGAATTATTGAAAAGATAGGTTGCCAGGCAATGAAACATATGGCCACAGCAGCTAAATCGATCGAGTGGTTCTTTTGTAGGTACATGTACATGTAATTAGGGGCATTTACAAGAAAATTCCATACAGATCAGAATATAATTTTTGTCGTTCTAGGGTTCACAAGGTTCCACAAACTGAAACAAGAGTCTTAACTTGGGAAGTAATTTACAGAAATTCAACTGGCTTTTTCGTTTTACTAATTTAAATAATGCATATAAATTTCATATAGATCAGATTATAACTTTTGTCATTCGATCCTTCACAAGCTTCAACAAAGTAAAACAGTGGCCATAACTCTAGAACTGATTGACAGAAATTGCTGAAATTCAATAGGCTTTTTCATTTCACTAATTTAAATGACGAATGTAAATTTCATACAGATTGGATGATAATTTTTTTTTATTAGAGCGTTCATAAAGTTCAACAAAGTAAAACAAGGGTCATAACTCTATAAGTAATTTAAGGAAATTGATGAAAATCAATAGACTTATTTATTTCACTAATTCAAATGATGCATATAAATTTAAGATCAGATAATAATTTTTGTCATTATAGTATTAACAAGGTGCAACAAAGTGAAACAAGGGCCATAACTCCAGAAGAAATAAACAAAAAATATTGAAAAATGAAATAGTTATTCTTCATCTACTCCTTGTCACGTACAACCAAGGTATCAAAACCACACCAGTTGACTTAATGACAGACTTTATGATACAGCGGGCACATGCTAACCATTCAGCTATCCACCCCCCCCCCCCCCATAAAATAAAAATTGTGTCATCTTGATTCATATGTTAGTCCAAAAAGGACATAGTTTGCTTCAATCAGACTTTAAATCCATTTCTCTCTCCAACAGCAGCTAAACATAGCCTATATAATACATGTATACTGATCTGTCTCACATGATGGCCATGGCCATGTTTAGCTGCAGTACATGTATTGTATGTAGTAGTGTCTGTCTTGTCTGTCGCTACATTCTTCTGTGCAACTAGCCTAAACATAGCCTGAAACCAAGAATTCTCAGCATGATATAGCACACAGTTGAAAATGAAATGGGGTTTAACATCCTACTGTTCTGCTCCGACTGGACTAATGAAGACGGGCATACGCCATACAGTGTGCTATGAGGGAAATTTTGCCCGGACAGTGGTGCTGCGACTTACTGTGTGCTGTGTACATGGAACCTTGGTTTATCGTCCCATCCAAACGACAAGACAGCTGTCCTTGTCAGGCCCTCACTCAGTCCTACATCACGGACGAGGGGGAACCACGCCAGAAAATCTGGATGAACTTTCTCTGCCAATGCAGGGATCGAACACCTGACCTCCAGGCTAGCGAGCCAGTGTCTCACCCTTTTAGCCACCATGACCCCCATATACACAGTTCGAAGTAAAATAAGTAATTCTATCATAAATAGTTAAGAGTCACAAGAGTGGGTCACTAACCTAGTTACCCATCAGTTTTTCTGGATGGTAATTTGTTCTACACTTTTGAAGCGATGTTTCAAATTCTGTAAAGCCTTGACATCAACCAGGTGAAAACTCACCAGATATTGTGTTGCATAGGTCCAAACGTTCCTATCATTTAAAGGTTTTGTTTAGGCCTACGATAACCAAATACTATTAGCATCTTCTATGGACTCCCATATTATGTCAGTCCGCCATTTTAAGTAGGAGAGAGAGAGAGAGAGAAATGGGGTTTAACGTCCACCCGACACAAACTAGGTCATTTCGGGACTAACATATGGTTTAATTTTATTTACATAATTCGCTTGCGCGTAGGGGTCTTTAGCAGTGGGAGGAAACCGGAGGACCCGGAGAAAACCCACGAGGTTGGACAGGCGACCCTACTCCTTGCCACGTACAACCGGGGATTCGAAACCACGCCAGTCGACTCAATGACAGACTTTATGATACAGCGCGCGCACGCTAACCATTCAGCCATCCAACCCCCCTCTTTAAGTAGGAAAAGGAAAGAATAATGCATAGCCATTTGATTTTATCAAAAATCACATAATTATACAGTTTAGAGCAGTGAACAGCACACTAGGGAAATGCAAAAAACCATGTGATCCCAATTGTGTATTCATTGGTGTCTACTGGTAAGTTCATAGCTGTGATTTTCTTTATTTAGTTTGAGTCATTCTATGTGCCTATGCACTAGTCTGTGTCTAAGGTTGTAGGTCGTCTACAGTCTATCCATGTTTTTATTTTGCAAAATTCAAATATTTTTAATATATTTAGCCAGGTGTGTAACTATTTTTTCTTTTTTTCCAAGGTTTCCATTGAGAATGAGAACCACTGGTTTAGAGTATCAATATTTTATTCAATGGAAAATGGCTTACAAATAATTTATATGGTTATTACCAATTCTACATATGTATGTGCAGTACTAAACTAGTACTCTACAAATTTAAAGGAGCTAAATCCCTAATATTTGAGAAATGAAATGAAATGGGGTTTAACGTCCTACTCCTATATATACTGGGCTAATGAAGACGGGCATACGCCATACAGTGTGCTATGGAGGAAATTTTGCACGGGCAGCGGCACTATCGCCTACTCTTATATCGAATTCCAACTGCCAAGGGATCTTTTACGTGCATTCCAATGTATACACGAGACCTCGGTTTTTCGTTTCATCCGAAGGACTAGACAGCTGTCCTTGTCAGGCCCTCCGTCCTGCATCACTGACAAGGGGGAACCACGCCGGAAAATCTGAATGAACTTTCTCAGTCAATGCGGGGATAAAACATCCGACCTCCAGGCTAGCGAGCCAGCGTCTTACCCACTTAGCCACGGGATCCCCCTAACAGTGACCGCTCTAGACATTCGCCAATTCGCCAATGGCGACAATTATTTTTATTGGCGAATAAAGTGATGATACTGGCGAAAAATTTGGCGAATGAATTTTAGAGAGTGTTATTTCGTAAATCTGCTAATATTAAACTTGAAATCGTCTCGTTAAACGCTTCTTTCGATCGACTCGATGAAGTGTCTATTTTTAGTACATTAATTACTCTAGTCTCGATCTTACAAGTCGCAAATCAGTCAATGTTACAATGTTACGCATTAAAACGACAGAAAGATCGAGTCTCGAGACTATAAAACACAGTTACGCCCCTTTTGTGTGGCACTGCGTTGTTTACATTCGCTTCAATACAAGTTTTCTTTACTTAACTTACGCAGCAAATAAATAAAACGCACATTAATGACAACTAATACTAGTAAACCCAAAATAAGGATAGATTCCTTTTTCCTTCCTACGACTACTTTTAGTCCAGAATCTACTTCCATGACTGAGCGTGTCATCTCGGACGCGAGTCCTTCGTAATCGTTGGCTTCATCAACATGTGGACAAAAATTAGACCTTTAACCGAGACCTTCGAGCTAACCCTCAATGACCTCATGCTTATAAAAATGGATGGACCGGAAAGCATAAATTTCAAATTTGTCAGAGCATTTGATCAGTGGTGTCTTAAAAAGAATCGTTGTGTCTTTTCTGTTATGACGATGAAGTAAATTAAATCATGTGACTGTGTTATCTGCATTCATTCTCTCAATAATGTGAACTTTTGCATGGACAAGGAGATAAAATAATATTCTTGTGTACTATAGAAGCGGACGTAAAATAAAACTAACACACACACATTTATTTTCATTTTTAATTAACAAACATATGAATAAAAATGATATAAAATATTTGGCTAAAACTTTCTGAATTGGATAATAAAATTTTGATTTGGCTAAAAATTTGGCTAAAGGTTTTAAGAGTCTAGGGCGGTCACTGCCCTAATATTTGAGACCTAAAAATTGACCCAAATGGGTTGCAACACATATAATAATGTAATCTGATTGTATATAAACTGATTTACATTCAATTGTTTCCGTTTTGACTCTTATTTCAAATTACATGTAGTTATGTCCAGCAAAATACGGCATGAGTCTCAACCGAATAGCAATTTCTAGTGTCAGGTTATTCCAGTCTATTGCGCATGCTCTCCAGATAAGATATGGCGTCACCATTTGACATGAGTTGTGGAATATGTCTAGCCTCGTTGTTTCTGGTCACTTGTTACAAATGACGCTGAAACGCACTATGCTACACGATTCGAGTACCAATGGTAAAATGTTTATTTTGTTTTAAATATTGGATATCAGAAGCCAGGACATCATTTCTGTAAAACATGCAGGAGTCACAAAAAGCTCTTGCACTTAAATTTCCGGGAGCACATAAAAATTTGTTCACAAGAGCTTTTTTTTAACCATCTATCCAAATGGTGTAAAAAAAAACAGTTAAAAATCCAATTTATTTAATTGTACTTATTAGTTATTAACGGACAACTTAATTCCAAATTCTAGCAGACGAATACGCTCATTGAACATGCCATTGGTTGTCAAGTACTCGATTTACCGGTCTTATGCTTACAACAGAAAACACTACCTTGGACGTTTGAGTAAATCTCTGGCTCAATGTCAAAGGCGGGAAAGGAATGTATATATATCGTGATTATCCAGACCCTTTCTATATGACCACGACAGAAATTCAAAACGTTATATTTATTCAAATTTCACAATCAAAAACTCTTACAAAACTAACGCCGTAACACGGAAAGCATTTCATTTAAAAACGATCAATCGTTTATTACTAATGTAATACTATCACTAATAAATAATAATCTATCATGAATGCAAACGTCATGGAGAGACTTGACAACCGAGCTAATAATCTTCAACCCAAATGTCTCGATACCATAACAAAACTACTCTTCACGATAATATTTTATTTAACTTTTCAAGCTCAACTTTCTTGATAAAACTGTCGAAATTGTCTGAATTTTTAGCAGATGCCCGTCAAAAATGATGCTCTGAGAAGCTTACTTTTTCCTGGTAAGATCACAAAATCAACAATGTTGATTTGAATTGACAAATAATTCGTATAATTTTCAACGTGTAAGACTTTGGATGATAATTTGAGTTAGAGACTTAGCTACTTTAATTAAATACGGAGCAATTTAATTAGAAACTTATGGAGTTTGAGGCCTGTACATGTAACTGTAACTTGTTTTTATAATCAAGTTTGATTGTGCAAGGAAGTCCTTTGTTGTAATAGCCTACAGTACTAGAATTAGAATCATCCACACTTGCTTAGGCCCCATGGCCTGTGGCTGAAGGCAATTAATTAAGACGGAAGACATCATGTTCAGTTGCGATGTCGTCAAGTGGAACTATTTCCTGGCCATGCATAATTTATATTGTCATTAGAAATGTGACTTTTAAAAATAAAACTGCATTTAATTCAAAATACAAAAACAAAAAAAGATGTTTCTTCTGAAAGATGTGGTTTATATTTAAATTATTTTTATATTTCCCGCCAAACTTTTATTCGTTTCAGCAAAATTCATAACATGCCAATTTTGATTGGTCCAAAATGGCTGATTTTTTTCTTGTACGAAATTAATAAATATCGTTCCTTTTCCTTCCATTGAGCTATTATTAAATTAACAACAAAACAAATATGGGTTGTCCGAAGATCATGGATATTTAATAATCGTAAATATCCGTAAAATAAAATGCCATTTATTCTCGAAGCGATGAAATAGAGATAATTTTATGCAAATCAGCTTCAGCCCGTGGCAGCCATCGGGCAAAAAGAAAACTAGAAACGCAGCTTAAATTCGTGTCAATTGGAAAACAAAAATGGTCGACATATTGAAATGATCAAACTGAATTTGAAACAATGGAATGATATGTACTTGATCCGTATACCCACCGTAAATAATTGATTTATTTCGCAGTTGTTATTTTCTGCACAGATTTGATATCCATCCCATAATTTTATGTCGTCATTAATCAAGGGATGCAACTCCACTTTTCTGCCATGGATACAGACCACTAATTCTTTCACTGTGTATTTATTTTCATATTTTTTTTTCTCTCTCTTTGCCCGGCTCCAACTTTCTCCTATATTTTCGTTGTGGCAAATTCTCTCTACTAAAGACGGAGCAACATCTGGCAATGTCTTTCCCCAAAGATTGTGCGAGGTTGACCGTTGACATTTTGAGATAGGCGTAGCGTACACGTAAATATGTAACTTTCTACTGTATGTCATCGTAATCAACCTTTCAACTTTGTCACGCTTCCGTCCCTGTATCAAGAATATTTATCGAGAGAGAGAGAGTACATGATAGGTTATAAACACAAAGGACGTAATTGATATTACCATGAGCCTTATAATACAGATAGTACGCAGGGACACGCATGCTACTCTATTATGCCTTGTTGTCATAATGGGGGTTTTAAGGTTTAAAATTTAAGATTTTGTTGGAAGTACCAATACAATAAATATATACTCAGCCAAATTAAAAACTTGACACTCGGGATTTTTGGGACTAGATTTTTAATATTTGGTTTAAGGCAACTATTTTAGTGTATATGTTGTGCACAGACGACCTTGACATCAACAGAAAGCAAGAATACGTCTCGCCAAAAGTCCTTGACATTGATAACGTTCGTGATGTCACAGTACCCCCAAAATGAACTTCACAGACTTGGAGAACAATCGGAATAAAGTGTTTAGTAACGGTTGTGGTCTCCTCTAGCGTCTCGTACTGCCACACAACGTCTTCTCATGGATCTCAGAACATTAGTAAACACTACCCGAGGAAGACGTCGCCACTGCTCAGCAAGAGCATGTTGAAGGTCCTGAAACGTCAGTGGTGGATTCACTTGCTGACGAACACGTCGACCCAGTTCGTCCCAGATGTGTTCAATAGGATTAAGGTCGGGGCTAAGCGACGGCTAATCTAGGGCTTGGACACCGGCATTTCTTTAAAAATTCTGGGTAGCAATTGCTGTATTGTCTTGTTGAAACGTTAGTCCAGGCCCATGTCTCTGCATAAACGGAAGAAGAACAGGTTGCAAAATCTGATCCCTGTACTGAACAGCATTTAAGTTCCCTTGGACAACAACAAGAGGAGAACGTCCATGTGCACAAAAAGAACCCCAAACCATGACGCTGCCGCCACCAAATCGGTCAACTTCTCTGACGCATACTTGAGCGTAACGTTCACCTCGTCTGCGGTACACTCGGGCCCTGCCATCGGCAAATCTCAAAGTGAATCGAGATTCGTCACTAAAGACAACCGAATTACACTGTCTTTGAGTAAATCTTATGTGTCTTGTGGCCCACACAAGTCGGTTACGGCGATGAAGAGGTGTCAATATTGGTCCATTATAGGGCCTCCGAGCTCGAAGACCAGCAGCCTGCAAGCGATTTCGAACAGTTTGTGCAGTTACCCTTCCACCAAACATCTCTCTACTTGTGGAGGTTGCAGTGACAAATCTGTTTCTAAGATGACGTAATCGTATTGCTTGATCTTCCTGGAGTGACGTCACACGTGGCGCTCCCGCCCTTGGGCGGTCGGCAATAGTTCCAGTTTGAAGCACTCTCATTCTAAGATTAATTATTGTCTGGCGTGAACAATTAAAGGCTCTTGCAACAGTGACCACAGACTGACCAGCATAGAGCCTACCTATAGCACGTAGACGTTCTACATTTGAAAGGCGCGGCATTTTCTAACAAAGATGAAAATAACAATTTTAATTTGTTTTTCCAGTTCAAGTTATGTGTGCGTGTTCAGTTTAAGCAAACTTGCATCGATTGACCTCACAAGTTTGTGTTTGCAGGTGTTTTTCAGGTTTTTCATCTTTATATGCTCAAAAGTCACGTGATCCACGTGACTTTACAATTTTATGAAATTAAAGGCTTCTTACTACTTACTATCGTTAGAAACACTTTAAAATTTATTTGACTTACCAGAAAAAAAAAATTGTTGAAATTCATCAGGGTCAAGTTTTTAATTTGGCTGAGTATATGTTTAATTTTATCGACCATTTGTATTTTTATTCTTGTGAGTGGTTATGTAGATAGGGACGCCAGTGCACTGTTTTGTCCTGAGTCTATAATTCTGTAAAGACGGCCTTGTATTTATGAAATTGAAAAAGACCCCTACGCGCAAGCGAAATATTGAAATGGAATTGAACCATATGTTAGTCCCGAAATGTTTTTATTCATTCTATACTTAATAAAAACATGGTAACGAATTGTCAGATATCCTCTGGATATCAGATATCGAATTCCAACTGTCAAGGGATCTTTTACGTGCACGCCAATGAGTACACGGGACCTCGGTTTTACGTCCCATCCGAAAGACTAGACAATTGTCCTCGTCAGGCTCTCTGTCCTGTATCACTGACAAGGGAGAACCACGCCGGAAAATCTGGACGAACTTTCACGAACTTTCACGGCCAATGCAGGGATCGAACACCTGACCTCCAGACTAGCGAGCCAGCGCTTTACCCACTTAGTCACCGTGATCCCCTATACTGCTAAAGACAAAACACAACTATTTTTAAAAATTGAATTCTCAACTTTGAGGGTGGGGGGGGCTTACCTGCCGAATGGTTAACGTGAGTCAACTGGCGTGGTTTCGATTGCTCCGTGGTACGTGACAAGGAGTAAGGTCACCTGTCCAACCTCGTGGGTTTTCTCCGGATCCTCCCGTTTCCTCCCACTGCTAAAGACCACTACGCACAACTGAATTATTGAAATAAATAGAACTATGTTAGTACCGAAATGACCTAGTTTGTTGTTTGTGTTGAGTGGACAGTAAACTCTCTCTCTCTCTCTCTCTCTCTCTCTCTCTCTCACACTCTGTCTCTCTGAACCAGAACATTATTACATTTTCAAGTAGACTGTTCCACATTGGTATTGTGCTGTTCGTGAGAAAACGTTCTTACCTAATATTATTGTTTGATCTTTTAAGATAATATATATAGTTTTTTTCACTATGGCCCATGCTTTTAGATGTACGTGTATTTGGCTACTGTTGGCAAAACTGGCTTCGTGGGTAATTGGGACTTTGGCCTGATTTTCTCTGATAGACATCTATATGTTCATAATGTCGCCAGTTCGACAGAAATATGGATATAATATGTTTTGAGATTCAGACCGCGCCCCCCACCCCACCCATCCATTGACTTGCTTGGGTCCCAACAAGGTTAATCCGGCTCTGTAGATTCCTGACGTTATTTTACGTATTTCGATCTTGTCACAACCCGCTTAAGTCTATATATAGTAAGTGCAGGGGGACTGCACCACACACAAACGATGAAACAAGGCAAATTTAATACGGACAAAACACAATACGCAGATCGTTCAGATTGTACGCAGAGATATGTTAGAGTTTCAGCTTCCGCAATCGTTCTTGATGACTTAGCTCTTTATATCCTAGAGAGCCTCGGCGGTTCAGCGAGCCAGCCCGAAGGTTTGATGTTTGATCCCGGGGTTGGCCAAGAAAGTTCATCTGGATTTTCCCGCGTGGTCCCCGTGGCAGAGGTCCTGGTAAGAGACACCATAGTCCGAATCGGTCGGATGGGACGGAAAAAACTCTTGACACTGGAATTCGAAATAAGAGCAGTCCGTAGTGCGACTGTCCGGGCAAAATTTCTCTCGGCACACTGTAGGTCATGTTCCTGAAGCCACCACTGCGAGTTTTGATAAGATGTACGTAGTTAAGGCGAGATCAAGCCTTCTATTGTAGATGACTGTATGTCTTATTCTTATGTCCGTCTTCATTAGTCCAGCCGGAGTAGAACAGTGGGACGATAAACACTGCACATTACATCAATGAACGGATTTATTTAGTTGCTCCCCATTATATATAGAGATTTTCAATAAATCCATTTATTTATTAGTGTACATCAATATATTTAAAGGGGTTGTGACTTTTAATAGGGTAGAAGTCCTTCAATTGCTGAGCTCATGATAACAGGTTCGTCCATTTTTCTATTGTGATACTTTTTTCTACACGATTAAATAACAGTTCACATGTTTCACCGTTTGTTTTTGCGTTTATTCTCATATCAACAAAAATGTGCTTGGTTGATATGTTTTAAGAAATTGTTCTTTTAACAGTCTTAAACATACATTATGCAAGAGCTAAATCTGCCAATTGCAGATTAAATTATTAATTAGACATTAATTAACTTATCCAGACCATAATCAACTCTCGATGGCATCGCTAGCCTGCGATATTTTCTGGATTAAAACCCGGTCTGCTGCTTCTGATTAAATCAAAAAATGGATAATCGAGACTATGTTTTTTTATCGTACCGACTTTAGTAATGATGATCGAACTAGGCCTACATTTCAATCGCTTAATTCTCGGTTCATAGTGGATCAATTTGACTAAAAAAATTTAGCAAATCGCCTTTATATTATCTAATTTTTAACTATTATAGTGAGAACTGCCAGTCCTATGTCTAATCTCCCATAATGTATCTTTAAATAGTAGTTAAAGATTATCGTACCATCTTCTTGCATCGTCGCAGAGATGAAGAATAATTGTTGGCAATTGACGGTCATTATCTAATGATTGCGTGTAGTAGAGCTATACAATTCCACATTTGTGAGCCATAGTGTAGCGTGGGAATTGTAAAGCGAACTGAATTCATTGTCCTGTTTTGGCAGTTGCGTTGATGTAGACGGTTGTTAATGCACTTTGCACCACCGTATTTGTACTCGACGTTGATGACGTACAGGCCGCAGCACCAAGTGTTAAAATTGTGTTCTTATAGTTGTCTGGTGTCGCTCCTGTTTCTTGATTATCTGGATTCATGCGGTGTCTTTAAAGACAATGCTCCACCAAATTTAAAGGGGCGTATTCGTGTCATACGCCGTAGTTTATTTTTTCGTGTTCCTTGAATTAAAAACAGGAGAGAGAGTTTAAGTTCCAATATTGTATTGTAATAAATCATATTAAAATACAAAAACATTGCAATGTACAATTTTATGTCAATGGATTTACAATTGATCTATGAGTTATAAAAGGATATGGGGGCGGGGGGGGGGGGCTAACTCACTATTTGCAAATCGCGTTATTGTAGGAGGCGATGTGGCACTACGGGGTAGATGTGACACTATCGCCTCGGACTTTCTTTGACTTCACTTTGTGGGATCAATTATTTCAATCATCAATTAACTGACTCTGGAACACCGTTTATGTTGTTACTAAGTTTATATCTATATATATATTTGAGACTGTCGTTTGTCTGTCTGTCTGTCTGTTCGAGGTTGGCGGCTACACTAGGTGTCCCGAGTCTGAAATTTGGGGTATATGGGTAACTCGGATCGGGGAGTAACATAGGCCAGGTGGCGTTAGTCTACCACTTCCGGTTTCGGAGTTATGACCCCCGAGCGAAATCTGTCTGTTCGGGGTTGGCGGCTACATCTGCCCCGAGTCTGAAATTTGGGGTATAGGGGTAGCTCGGACCGAGGAGTAACATAGGCCAGGTGGCGTTAGTCTACCACTTCCGGTTTCGGAGTTATGACCCCCGAGCGAAGCCGGTCTGTTCGGGGTTGGCGGCTACACTAGGTCTGCCCCGAGTCTGAAATTTGGGGTATAGGGGTAGCTCGGACCGAGGAGTAACATAGGCCAGGTGGCGTTAGTCTACCACTTCCGGTTTTGGAGTTATGACCCCCGAGCGAAGCCGGTCTGTTCGGGGTTGGCGGCTACACTAGGTCTGCCCCGAGTCTGAAATTTGGGGCATAGGGGTAGCTCGGACCGGGGAGTAACATAGGCCAGGTGGCGTTAGTCTACCACTTCCGGTTTCGGAGTTATGACCCCCGAGCGAAGCCGGTCTGTTCGGGGTTGGCGGCTACACTAGGTCTGCCCCGAGTCTGAAATTTGGGGTATAGGGGTAGCTCGGACTGGGGAGTAGCATAGGCCAGGTGGCGTTAGTCTACCACTTCCGGTTTTGAAATTATGACCCCCGAGCGAAGCCGGGTATCCTGCTAGTAACAAATATAACAAATACAGGAAAACTACAACATCTATTAGAGATACTTTAGGAGTTATTGAAATATCCACGGTCTCAGTTTAACATCCTTAATAACTCAAACCGAACGGCTTAAACATCACATTTTGTCTCTATCTCAGCCGAGACGGCTGTGTATATGACGTTCCCCCAGGAACTCACGGATTATGTCTTTTCTACATTCTCATCATGATGTCTGAAGTGAAATAAAACTCACTCTTTCTTATATAGAAAGTAAATGCGTCAGCTATTAGGGCGGGACAATTATCATTTTGGGTAAGTGTTTTGTATGGGCTATGGGCACCGTTTAACGTCAACACTATTCCATTTAATTGCACTAATCTGTGCAGCAGTTGCCTGAAAGATAATACCCTATTTCCAGCAATGGATGCTGACATAACTGTTGGTGAGTTAGTCTAAGAAAGTAGTAGAATAATGCAAGCTACTTCATTACCCTAGTTCTCGTCACGCATCATGTAGGTAATGAATTTCTATATTAAACAGAACACCTTTCTTGGAACTAAAATAACCCTATAATATTACAGCGACACATATTCCATGATAAGCGGGCGTAGTTGACGAATTGTCATTTAGATGTTAATTAGTTACATCTAAATTGAGCTAATCATTTGCTTGTTTGATTTAGGCCTTAAAGCTTAGATATGCAGTTTACGTTCATACATGAAAAATAGATATAATTTAGCGCGCATATTAGAGTGCAGTCAACATTTTTGAGCTCAAACTGAACATGGACTAACGAATATAAATTGTGAACCATATGTTACCATGGTTAATAATAGAATATGATAAAAAAAAAACATACAAAGACGGTTTTCCAATATTTACACGTGAAATAAAATGCAACGTGACTGCCTGTAATCTAGCCCTTTATAATATCATTGTGTTCATTTTGCCCTCAAAGGCTAAATAAGTAAATAAAAAACTACAAGGAAGCAACAAATACATGAAAACGTAATATTAAGGAAAAGTGAATTAAGATTGGTGTACTGTTCTCATCCCTGTGAAGGTACCATATGCGCGAAGTTATCAATGCACGTAGAGGTTTTGTGAACTATGATCTAGGTCGTATAGATAATTCTGATACGCGGCCAAAATGTGGACATTAAATTACTAACTGTCTTCATAGTCACGTCAACCTGGGATAAGGAGGTCCTTACACTGTTAGTTTTATCAGATGATTGCGACATGTTCGTGCAGAAAATTACTGGTCTAAATCCTGATTTGTCAAAAAGATTTATCTCCCTTGCATGCAAACCCGAAACCATCAACAGGGAAGAAATTATTATACAAAGTCGCCAATAAACAGGGGACGAAATATTTTACTGGACATAGAATAAAAGTAAAAATAAAATAGGTGAGTTTCTAGGATAAAGGGCTGTGTTGACTTCAAAAAGACAATTTCGTATAAATATTAGAATATTTCCATCAGTTTGATAAACATTTATGTGGAGTAGTTTTACTTCCGTCCAATAAGTATATCTTCTTGTCATTTAAAGCGACTAAAATTCTTGATCAATAAAACGTTTTAAATAAAAAAAAAAGTGAGCTTCTAGGATAGAGGACTGTAAAAGGTGAGTTGCTATCTCAGACAAAATGGTGTGTAATATTGTAATTTTTAAGCCTGCCGTGTAGTTGAGGATTGAATAGAATCGCCTGCCCAACCTCGTGGGTTTTCTCCTGGTCCTCCAACTGCTAAAGACCCCTACGCGCAAGCGAATTATTAAAATAAAATTGAACCAAAGTTAGTCCCGAAATGACCTTGTTTGTGTCGAGTGGACATGAAACTCTCTCTCTCTTTCTCTCTCTCTCTCTCTCTCTGAGGATTGGGACTACTACGAATGTCGCCAACCTCACAAACTGTTACTTCGTTTGATCATTCCTAGAACAAAATCGAAATGATCAACCTCCTTCAATATTTTTTTATCAGATTATCAGATGATTATGACACGTTGGGTTCTGTCTTTGACTTACTGATTTATGTATACCAGTCGCATATTTTAACTAACATATAGAGTCAGTATTATGGTAGTTAATTGAATATATATTGTAATATATATATAGGTCAGTATTAGTATACCGGTATATAGTCTACATGGCCTATTTATTAAAATAAACATTTTAAACAGGTAAATTCCACACCAATTGCCATTTGGATTAACTATGAAACTCCCTTTAAACTCCTTGAAACATGTGACATGTGACTCAATATCTATTAATGGTAAGGGGAAAACCAGTTTAATAGCTCTTGTTATCAAGTCATTTATTTCCATATTCATAAATTTATAGACATCAGTGATTCATACATGAATTTAAACATTGCACACCTAGAGACTGTGTAATCGAGTCTCGTAGAACGCAGGATACTATATATCACTGGCAGTATAAATATTAATTCGTTCATCCCCTGATGTAAAATATCATCTGTAGAAGCCGATAAAATTAGTGTAAAGTACAGTTATTCTGGTAAGGTTATCATTATCATTCAAACACGACAGCACAAAATATTTTCTTTAAATCTAGTTTAATATGTATCGTATTAAACTATGCACATATTATATGGAAAAACAGCTACTAGAATGTAACAGGCATTAAAGATTATTATCGTCATCATTGGAGCTGTGGCAGTATCCCCTTCAACCAAATAAATTAATAGCTGTTTTTCCATAAGTGTATTTGCTCGATCCAGTTACTAAATGCCTCTAACAGATTATTATTGTACTTTTTTGGTTGTACGATGAGAGGGTTTGTTGGGTTTTTTGTTATATCAGGGATGTCATTTGAAGCCAGCAGTTCTGGCAAATTTCGCCGTTTAAATTAGGCCAATTTTCGGCTACTTTTCAGCTAAAAACGATCAGTAATTTCTATTTATCTTAATAAAATAAGTTTTCGTAATATTAATTTAAACCAATTTAATTCCTAAACGCCAAGCACACAGACTTGTCAACTAACCTGTTTTTTTCCCTGATACTCACGGATTCACGACCCTTTTCCCGATCTCCTGCACGGGAGGAAATTTCTCACGGAGAGTGGGCTAAATCTACTTGTTAAGGCCAGCTCAATTTTTGTCAAGGTCGCTGATATGTAAATAAGGTTAGGGCACGTGATTGTTGGTGAGATTGTAGGTTAGGTTTAGGAATTTGGGGGAGAGGTTGGGTCTCCACATAGCACTAAGTAGGATGATGAAAATTTAGTTCGTGATAATCCCTGGTTTTATAAAAATAATTTTATATACAAAGTTGTTTTCGGTGTTGGTGGCGCTGACGAAAAATTGGGCTGGCCTTATCATTTAGCAATAAACCCAAGAATGGTTACCTGCCAATACTAGATCAATGTACTCAATGGCTAGATTTATGTGTGTGAGTTAGTTTTATTTAACGTCCGCTTCCACCGAGGTGATATCGCAGACAAAGGCTAGATTTACTTTCAGCATGGACTTTATAATACGTCCATGCTTTCACGAAGGGAGGTAACCCCCTGTCTTCCATGTATAAATCGACCTCATTGATTGGCTGAATTTGAACGGAACTTCTAATTCCGGTAGTATGGTGGTGCTGTGTTTATTAGGCTATTAATTACTGCTTGGGGTAAATAAAAGTATATTGTAATGAGCGTACCTGATAAAATTATCGACTCTATAGAGACCTGCACTGGCTGTACAAGGTACGTACGTCATTTTTATCCATGGCTAGTAGATCTAAACGTCTATGCGATTTTGACAATTCTCCCGCGAAGAGAAAACATTTCACGCCACGTGACTTTAGCGTGAAATTCAAATAGGAGGCCATTGCATGACTGAAATTTAGCCGACATTCGTGATTCAATCTGCGATTTTAGATTACTTTTTCATTTTCTAGCGACTGTATTATATATAATACTTTGATATCGATCTCAATATATGCAAATAATCTGACTCAAAAGTTCTCGAAATATAAGCGCTATATGTACGGGAGGTACTTGCGGGGAAATAACGCTGTATCATACGGTCTGTCATGGAGTCAACTGGCGGGGTTTCGATTCCCAGGTTGTACGTGACAAGGAGTAGGGTCGCCTGTCCAACATCGTAGGTTTTCTCCAGGTCCTCCCACTGCTAAAGACCCCTACGCGCAAGCGAATTATTGAACTAAAATTGAACCATGTGTTAGTCCCGAAATGACCTAGTTTGTGTCGAGTTGATGTTAAACCCCATTTCTCTCTCTCTCTCTCTCTCCAGAGATACAACCCCAACCCCAAATACTGTTTTGAAATATTTGATGTGAAGCATTCTGACAATCAGAAGATGAGCACTATCAATTTTGTCTTTCCACGTTCCAGCTCTTGTAAATATAGGAAGATTGGACATGGCAAAATGTTTGTTTGCGTAGGGACGGAGGGGCTGACAAGGGAAGCTGTCTAGTCGTTCGGATGGGACGAAAAACCGAGGTCCCGTGTACACATTGGCAGTTGGAATTCGATATAAGAGTAGGCCGTAGTGCCGCTGTCCGGGCAAAATTTCCCTCATAGCACACTGTATGGCGTATGCCCGTCTTCATTAGCCCAGGTTAGGAGCAGAACAGTAAGACGTTAAACTCCATTTCATTTCATTTGTTTGCGTAGAAGCACGGTTTTAGAGACCCCGTTGGCATCTAATTATTTTGTATAGTTTCAGATAATCAGATAAATATGGCATACTCACAGGAAACGACAAGCAAAAAGGCAAGTGAAGAAGGTCGCATGGCCATCGATGACATGGCGGAAATGAATATACTTCAGAAAGGTAAGTTCTGATGAACAGTATGCTTTTCATTGGATTGACAAAATATGGCTTTCTAATCCGTTGCACTAAATAAGTCAACAGGGGTTCTCATTATCTCCCCTTAGGCCGTGTTGAATTGATTCCTTGTTTCTCCTCGCCCGCGCGCTTAGGTCAAGGACCCCGAAAATCGCGCGCTTACGTTTTTAACACAAAAAAAAATATTCAAAAAATTACGTTAATAACATCTAAAAAAAATTCTACCAAACATCAGAAGTCAATTCTCGTTGTTTATTCCTCGTTACGAACTAAATAAGTGAGTGCAGGGGGGGGCCGCACTACACGCAAAAGAAAAATCTACAAGATAAACCTGCGGACAAGACAGAAAATAGGCATTGCACCGAATAAACAAATATCAAATCAAGTGAATGGATCCGGTAGATAATACAAATGTAGGGGCCCGCATACTATGGAATAAGTTACACTGTATATGATTGGATGAATTCCGCAAAATGGCGCGTGTAGCAGTCATTTCGGCTAATGAGAAAGCATATTATAAACTGTAAGACAGTCGCCAATATTCAACCGGGAACCTGAATAATCAATTTTTTCATTGGCTAAAATTATAACGCGTCATTATTATTCAAGTATTACCCAATCATATCTTGTGTAATAAATAACGCACGCTTACAAAATGGTGAGCTATGCCGGGACATAGGTAAATTCGCGTACCGGTCGGCCTAATTTATTGATGTTCAAGGAAAAAATAGTGGTCCCGTTAGTTCGTTTCCGGAGTTTAACGAACGAACGGGACCACTATTATTAGTATTATTTCCTTGAACATCAATAAATTAACAAACGAACGGGACCACTATTATTTCCTTGAACATCAATAAATTAGGCCGACCGGTACGCGAATTTACTTATCTCGACTCGACTTTGGTGTGTATTCCCAGCACTTTCACGTTCGATGATATTGTCGAAACCATCTACAACTCAACAAGCGAATCAAATTTCGTCTTTGGTGTGTATTCCCAGCACTTTCACGTTCGATGATATTGTCGAAACCATCTATAACTCAACAAGCGAATCAAATTTCGTCTAACTGGAATGTTTCCATTGTATTGTATTTTGTAACACAAGAATACGGAAAATTTATATCAAAATATGGTTATTTCATTTTTTAAAAAGTTAATCAAAGAAGCCAAATTTGTTACCAAATTTTAGCTTGTTATTAAATTTATTTAATTAAATAAATATTATCTGTGTTTTTATTCTAACCAATAATATAACTAGATTATTTATAATATTATTAAAAATGGTACACAACCCTCAGACTATATAGGTATTATGCCAGACCACTTTGTGTTTTGAAACCCACTTTGTGTTGTGTTTACCGCACTACCGCACATGATTGCCAAAGTGGTGGCAGGAGAAACAAGGAATCAATTCAACACCGCCTTAGTAATGTTAATTAGATATATACGTATTTTCGGGGTGTTTTTAGCCCTGTGTTAATGCTAGGTTCCCAGTATCAGGGTTTGTGCTTCGATTGAAACCGTGGTTTTAATCATGGTGATCCTATCCGGTCTTATCATACATGTGTTGATTGTATCGAAACGTATCTACGCCTACCAGATCGTGGACTCGATAGGGACAATCCGATCGTAACACATCGCACAACAGTGGGAACCTAGCATAGCGATTGGATTGAACACGTGATGGACACTTAAGAAACATCCAATGGACCAATTAAACTAATATATCTTTAAAATAAGTCATATGGAAGCAAATATCATTGGGTTTAGGTTAAAAATATGCCTACTATCGTCACTGTAAATGGGACCAGCGAAAAACAAAGTATAAAACTTCCATGCAACCAGTATAATTTATTTACTAACTGAATATGTTATGTACTAGTTTGATGGGTTATCTAAACATTTATAGGGGCGTTGGATGACCGAAAGACTAGCTTGTGCACACTGTATCATAAGACAGGGTTCCCGCGGCCCTTGAAAATCCTTGAATATCCTTAAATTTAAAATTTCATTTTCAAGGTCTTGAATATCCTTGAATTTCGCGGAAATGGGAAAATATCCTTGAATTTCAGTTGAGATCCTTAATTTTGTTTCAAATTGGTAATAATAGTAAGTTGATATGAAAATCCCGTTTAGATTAGAAGTTTTATAACGATAGTTGGTAATGTTTTGGTTATTTTTAAGATGAAAAATTGTAACTTCAGGCTAAAAAAATGTCCTTGAAAATCCTTGAATTTGACGTATAATTATCCTTGAAAAAATGTTTGACGAAGCCACGGGAACCTTGTAAGATCTGTTATTGAGTAAACTGACTTGGTTTCGATTCCCGGTTGTATGTGACAAGGAGTAGGATCGTCTGTCCAACCTCGTGGGTTTTCTCCGGGTCCTCCAGTTTTCTCCCACTGCTAAAGGCCCCTACGCGCATGCAAATTATTGAAATAAGATTGAGCCATATGTTAGTTCCGAAATGACCTAGTTTGTCGAGTGGATGTTAATCCCTCCCGCTCGCTCTCTCTCTCTCTCTCTCTCTCTCTCTCTCTAAATATTTATATATTACAGTAAATACAACATGTAAAATCACCAATTTACCGGATGCTGTAGCCATAGAGGAACGTAAAGGACTTATATTTACTGTAACTGGTGAAACATCCAATAATCAACCACTCAAATTTAAATGGAGCTGGGATCCTGAAGAAGCTGAACAATATTTCACTCTCCATCCTGAATGTATGTATACAATTCAATATTTTGAAAGATTGTCTAAATGAGGGACATGGAATATGTGCACTTCTATGGAATTGGAAATGTAAAACAAGTGTGCCTAATTTCTTGCAGAGCTCTTAATGTTTGTTTGAATAAAAGAAGGCAGAAATAAGTAATTATTTGTGTTTTGATGCTACTGTTCACTGGGTATTAGAACTGTAAACTTTCAACTTATCAACTTGGTTTTCTAGACTTAATGACACTCATAGATATAATTGGAATAGATATATGCTGTAAGAAGCAGATATACATTTCTTGATTTATGTTCAATGGATGTATATTGGATTGATATCTGGCGTCTTATTTGGTACAATTTAGCTGTTTCTGTCCTATAATCAAACGTTACTAGAGTGATTGATAGATATTTGTTACTATATTTAGATCTATATTTTACATTGTAGATGATGAATTACGTGTGCATGTTACGTCAGATTCTGTGTTTACGTGTAATTGTGTGACTCTAACAGTTACAGTAAATGACGGAATGAGTGATTCACTTCCAGCTAATCTAGAAATTGTCAGTAAGTTCAGTATTATTTTGTTCTAAGAAAGCATTTGTTTAGAAACTTTGTTTTCTATTTCCAAACTGATCCTACTTCAATACTTATTGATTACAGATAGCTCAAGATTCTGAAATGAATAATTTTAAAATTAACCTTAAATCAACAGCTTCCCGTTATGTGGGATTCTTGGTAAAAGTCTTTCCAAATTAAAAACTAAAACTAATAGTCAAACTCCTATTGTTCTACATGTTATGAATATAAATGGATTTGTTTCTTACCACATGTATTTTAATACACCCACATGTAAATATAGATTTTGATTTTAATACACCCACATGTTGTTAATATAGGCCTTTATTTTAATACACCCACATGTTAATGTAATCATATTTTTGGGGGTTGGATGGCTGAATGGTTAGTGTGCGCGCGCTGTATCATAAAGTCTGTCATTGAGTCAACTGGCGTGGTTTCGAATCCCCGGTTGTACGTGACAAGGAGTAGGGTCGCCTGTCCAACCTCGTGGGTTTTCTCCGGGTCCTCCAGTTTCCTCCCACTGCTAAAGACCCCTACGCGCAAGCGAATTATTGAAATAAAATTAAAACCATATGTTAGTCCCGAAATGACCTAGTTTGTGTCGAGTGGACGTTAAACCCCATTTCTCTCTCTCTCTCTCTCGTAATCATATTTTTAGCTATTTATTGAGTTAATGTCGAATTACTAGCTGTCTTCATTAGTCCAGTGATTTTTTGCAGGAAATGGACAGTTTATTACCATTTTTGTATTGCCTACTAAGAACTGATTTGTTCCTTTAAATAAATGAAATGAAATGGGGTTTAACGTCCTACTGTTCTGCTCCTAAACTGGGCTAATGAAAACGGGCATACGCCATACAGTGTGCTATGAGGGAAATTTTGCCCGGGCAACGGCACTACGGCCTACTCATATCGAATTTCAACTGCCAAGGGATCTTTTACGTGCACGCCAATATGTACACGGGACCCCGGTTTTTCGTTCCATCCGAATGACTTAGACAGCTGTCCTTGTCAGGCCCTCTGTCCTGCATCACTGACAAGGGGAAACCACGCCGGAAAATCTGGATGAACTTTCTCTCGCTCAATGCAGGGATAGAACACCCGATCTCCAGGCTAGCGAGCCAGCGTCTTACCCACTTAGCCATCGTGATCCCCCATAAATGATATGAATATAACACTTAAACATCTTATTTGTGTGAATAATAAGTTTTTGCAAGCTGCTTCCCTGCCCTCATAAATAAAACAAAAGAAGCCAGAAAGGATTGATAATGCTTGAATCTGATGAGAGTTCCAACCAAGATATAGGGGTTTGTCCCTTCCTTTCTGAAAAAGTTTCCTCAAATTTTGAAAGAGTTACCTCAAATACTCAAAGAAATGCCTGCATCAATGTTACCATATTCCCATTGCCCATATGCTGATATTGTCCAATCTTTTCCGGATACCCCTCCCTTGTTTCAACCAAGTTGTTACTATGTTCATATACAGGTGACAATTCTATGAAATACAATTACTGAGCGACGTTTCGACTAGGCTTCTCTGGTCAGTAATAAGCAGTACATGTACTTGTATTCCATAGAATTGTGACCTGTGACCTGTATACTCTAGTTCAATTACTAAATGCCATGGAAACAATTTACTAATTCATCTTCTGAGTTTTAGGACTTAATCATAATCCCTCAACCAAGTGTCAAGGAATGGTATGCCATGGATCAGCTATACCTCAGATCGACCCGCCCCTCACCCACCCCCATACCCTACCAAAGTTTGGTCTGCCTACCCTCTTTAGGCAATCTCAAAATGCCTATGATTTTTGTTCTCAATTTCAGAAGCGGAAGTGCGGTTGATATTAATTGGAAAAACTGGTGTTGGTAAAAGTGCCCTGGGGAATAGTTTGTTGGATTTATCACTAGATACTAGATTTTTATCTAAGTCAAGCGCTGCCTCGGTTACAAGCTGTAATTCATGTAAACATTGTGTCAGAGAGGTAGACGGTGACAAGTATCTTTTCAAAATACTTGATACCCCAGGATTATTAGATACCAAAATTTCACACCAAAACGTTAAAAATGAACTTGCAAAATGTATGATTCATCTGGCACCAGGACCCCATATATTTTCGTTTATTTTACCAATAGATAGGATTGATGGACATGTCATGGAAACTGTGGAAAAATACAAGGAATTATTTGGGGAATGCCTAGAAAAGTTTGGAGTGATTATTTTTACAAAAAAAGATGCACTGGATGGAACATTTGATGAATATTTGGAAGATGTTAAACCAGAATTTAAAGAATTTTTGGAAGGTTACTGTGGGAATCGATATTCTCTTATCGACAACAAAAACCCACGGCCTGATGATGTTAATGGTATTTTAAGTCTCTTGCTGAAAACAAAAAGAAACAATAATGGCAAACACTACAGAGATGCAATGTTTGAGGAAGCTAAGAAATTATACGAAGACAAGCTCCAGCAGAAAGAAGATGAGAAAACTAAAGTAGAGCGGGAACTCAAACAACAACTCCACCAGAAAGAAAGAGAACTCAAACAACATTTCAAGCTGAAAGAAGAACAAGAAAGAGAACTTAAGCAACAACTCAAGCTGAAGGAAGAACAACTTAAACAGCGCGAGAGCGAATTTACGGAAAGAGAAAATGAGCTAGAAGCGACTAATAATAAGTTCCAAATTATGGTGAGAGAATTTGCTGCAAGAGAAAAAGAATTTAAAGAGCGAGAGAAAGAATTTGACGAAATGAATAACAAGTTACAAAATATGGAAAAAGAGAATAAAGCACTGAATCTCCAAAACCAAACATTGTTGGAAGAACATAACAAGAAAAGTCCATCGGATCAAGAGACAGATGTCAACTCTGTGACAAATCCACAACCACAAATCGCCGAAATGGAAAAATCAAAACAAACAGTAGATATTCAAAGTGTAGGTTTTGAAACTCTATCTAATCCATCTGGACAAGAGATAGATTTGAAGACGGCGACGGATTCACAACAACAAATCGCCGAATTGGAAAAATTAAGACAAACAGTAAATATTCAAAATGTAGATTTTGTGAAACTATGTAGTCTTCTTTTACAAGATGGCTGTTTGAATGAAAAAGATAAAGAGGATATAGTTTCATCAGAATCGTCATCCTCAATGGATACACTTATGGATAAATTAAATAAAACAAACAACAATAACAAGGCCTACATCATTGTTATTAACCATTTAAAGAGTGGAACTACCAAGGAAACCAACAACACAACACAAGGTAAGTTTGAAAGCAGGATAGGCATTCATTCTGAAAGCCACAAACTAAGTTAAAAAGACAACTGGTTGATTAATTGATTAGGTGCTAGCGAGAAAATATACTCTTCAAAAAAAGTAGGGGATATTCAGAAACAATACAAAACTGTGGAAATGCACTGCTGTTTTTATTAGAGATAACCAGTGTATGTTAATAACAGGCCAATTGCCTACACATGAACATAAACAGTTCTTATAGGCGGCTTATCTGACGGCCCCATTTCACTCGCAAAGATATACACTGTCAAAAGTGAAAATGGACGTTTTTGATTTTTGTCTTAATAATGAGTAATTGCTCCACCAATCCTCAGACATTCAGCAATTCGTCGTGGAATGCTCCTAATCAACCGTCCAATCACGATTTGGGACAATCCCTCTTGCAGTGCCACGGCCAATTCTTGCAGTGTTGTCCGTTGACGTAAACGTCCTCCGATCAAATTAAACGTAACACACTAAAGCAAAGATAAGCTAAACAGAAAATCTTATGCAAGAATTGACAGGAAAGCAAACATGGATAGATAAAACAGCATGCAGCAATTTTCATCAACCCTTCCTTGCAGTGTCAAATTTGACAATGAACCCCTCCCACGTGTCGCATGTGCAGCTCAGTGGTTCTGTTGGGGTGATAAGTTCTTAATCTGTGAACATACTCTCAAAGCATGTCAAGTGTCCATGACTATTTATCATATCACAACCTGCATAGGTATTTCCATTTCCATATCCCCTACTTTTTTTGAAGAGTATTATACATGTATATAAATGATTCTGCTCTCAGGTAAAAGTATATAGAAATATAAGGCTTTTAGAAAGAAAAAACTAATTTCATTTTAGCAATTTGAAATGTCGTATTATCCATTAGATGTCTAATACTTCAAACTTGTGTAATGATTACTTTACCTTTCCACTGAAATCAGAATTAACCCAGGCCTGCTCTACAAACATCAGTGGGTAAGATGCTGGCTTGTAGCCTGGAGGACGGGTGTTCGATACCTGCATTGGCCGAGAAAGTTCATCCATATTTTCCGACGTGGTTTCCCCTTGTCAGTGATGCAGGACGGAGGGCCTGACAAGGACAGCTGTCTAGTCGTTCGGAAAGGACAAAAAAAAAACCGAGGTCCCGTGTACACATTGGCGTGCACGTAAAAGATCCCAGTTGGAATTCGATATAAGAGTAGGCTGAAGTGCCACTGCCCGGGCAAAATTTCCCTCATAGCACACTGTATGGCGTATGTCCGTCTTCATTAGCCCAGTTTAGGAGCAGAACAGTAGGACGTTAAACTCCATTCATTTCATTTCATTTCATTGCTGTACATACTGCAGCATCGAAGATACATTTTTTGCAACTTATTGAAATCAGATCGAGTAATTGTTAACTTTTCTAGGCATATGTTTAGTTTCCTGACAACCTATCTTTTTATTCCTTTCAGATTATGATGCTAAATATAAACAAAAGCTCAATGGAAACAGACGGAAATTTATGTCTGTGCTGGCTGACCATATACAAGATCTTATTGCAAGATTACGTGAAAAGTGGGCATTACAAGCATTTGAAGCAAAGGCAATTCAAAAAGTCATTAGCGAGAACAATCCAGAAGTAGGGATATCGTCTCTGATAGATGTTCTTTGTGAACGGGAGGAAGTTGTGTTTAATAAGTTTAAGGAATGCTTGAGAGAAATGGGATACAATGAATTGGTAGATGATTTCTTAGAAGGTAAGTAGTATACTTCATAGTCTAGATATTATACCATGTGACACAATATATTATAGTCTGGATATTATACCACGTGACACAATACATCATAGTCTAGATATTGTACCACGTGACACAATACATCATAGTCTACATTTATACCACATGATGTAATACATCATAGTCTACATTTATATCACGTGACGTAATACACGGTAGTCTAGATATTGTACCATGTGACACAATACATCATAGTCTAGATATTGTACCATGTGACGTAATACACCATAGTCTAGATATTGTACCACGTGACATAATACACCATAGTCCAGATATTGTATCACGTGATGTAATACATCCTAGTCTAGATATTGTACCACGTGATGTAATACACACAGTCTAGATATTTTACCATGTGATGTTATACACCATAGTCCAGATATTGTATCACGTGATGTAATACACACAGTCTAGATATTGTATCACGTGATGTAATACACACAGTCTAGATATTGTACCATGTGATGTAATACACCATAGACCAGATATTGTATCACGTGATGTAATACATCCTAGTCTAGATATTGTACCACGTGACGTAATACACCATAGTCCAGATATTGTATCACGTGATGTAATACATCCTAGTCTAGATATTGTATCACGTGATGTAATACACACAGTCTAGATATTGTACCATGTGATGTAATACACACAGTCTAGATATTGTATCACGTGATGTAATACATCCTAGTCTAGATATTGTACCACGTGACGTAATACACCATAGTCCAGATATTGTATCACGTGATGTAATACATACTAGTCTAGATATTGTACCATGTGACGTAATACACCATAGTCTAGATTTTTTCAAAGCCCTTTATAGGGAAAGTTATGACAACTCGTTTCCAGATGTCATTTTGGGTCCCAACTATGACACCATAAAAACTAAGACGTCATGGCGTCATACAGCTTTACAACAAAACGTTTTATTTCTTTCACTATTAAGAAAGATGCTAAATAAGAAACCTACACTAAAATTCAAACTTTTCGACAATATTGTCTGAGTATTAACTAATTAAACAATTTTATAAAGATGACAATTCTCTTTTGTCTGTACAAGGACAGCTGCCTAGTCCTTCGGATGACACGAAAAAACCGAGGTACCGTGTATACATTGGAATGCACGTAAAAGATCCCTTGGCAGTTGGAATTCGAAATAAGAGTAGGCGATAGTGCCGCTGCCCGGGCAAAATTTCCCTCATAGCACACTGTATGGCGTATGCCCGTCTTCATTAGCCTAGCATAGGAGCAGAACAGTAGGACGTTAAACCCCATTTCATTTCATTTCTTTTGTCTGTAATATGCTTATGGTAACCCATGTCCATTTGATCAGTGAAATAAAATTTCCGATGATTTCTTATAATAGCTTAATGGGTTGTTTTATTGCTCTAAATCGAATTTTAGTGGGTTGAAAATGTTTTAATTACCGACACAAAATATGCGACAACCTGTGTTGACTGTAAAGACAACTCAGCTGCTGTGTGTGTATGTTTCATTGTCTGGCAACCTATCTTTGTTTATATGGTATGGTTCTTCTGCACTTTACTAATATATATCTTTCTATTACAGATACTGATGATACAGATGATCACTTACCAATAGATGAAGAAAGCAGAGGGTTGACAATTCCAGGTATATCATTACGATTTAGCCATTTTAATGACCAATTGAAAAAATGGCAAGCAATTTTCTAGTCGGGGTGTTTTTAAGCCAGGGTTGTATATCTTTCACACAGACTTAAGTGTTAGCTTTGACAGGTTGTTTTTCTATTCGAAACCACAATAGTAAAATACGGAAATGTGCAGGCGCCAGGCACAAAGCTAACTGAAGTCAATTCAGATGGGAAAAGAGAGAGAAATGGTGTTTAACGTCCACTCAACACAAACTAGGTCATTTCAGGACTAACATATGGTTCAATTTTATTTTAATAATTCATTTGCACGTAGGGGTCTTAAGCAGTGGTAGGAAACCGGAGGACCTGGAAAAATCCCACAAGGTTGGACAGGCCACCCTACTTGTTACATACAACCGGGGAATCGAAACCCTGCCAGTCGATTCAATGACAGACCTTATGATACAGCGCGCACACGCTAACCATTCGGCCATCCAAACTGGATTATTTACTCCACTTGTACGTTCAGACAACAATGATAACCTAGTTTAAAGATGGCCAGGGTTTTTAACCACCACCAGAACGGTATATACGAACAGGTAATCAACTAGTATGAATATTATATAATTTCAGATGATGTAAATTATAACCAGACATCTGTACAAAACAATAATATGGCCACCACATCAATAACTCCTGTATTACACCAACCATTTGTTATGTATGAAAATAATAATACTACTCAGGATGCAATAACAACTAAATCTAATAAAACAACTGACAAAAATATAATTAACACAAAATCAATATATGATACTTGTCGATATGGTACACTTGATGAAGTCAACAGTTTAATAAATAAAAACATAGATTTAAATAATCCTGACGATCTGGGTCTAACACCAGTATTTTACTGTGTTCATTCTAAAATAAAACCATTAGAGAAGGTAAAGTTACTTTACTCTTCTGGTGCCAGGTTAGATGTTAAAACTCGTTATGATGGTCGTAATATATTACACTATGCATGTCAGTTTAGTACAACAGACTGTCTAGAATATTTGCTAGAAGTAGGGCTTGATAAAGATGGTAGGGATGGTGGTAATAGGACGCCAGTATTTTATTGTGTTAGGTCTGAAATAAACCCAGTAGAGAAAGTAAAATTACTCTCTTCTGCTGGTGCGATGTTAGATGTCAAGAGTGATGATGGTAATTTATTAGACTGGGCTCGTATGTTTGGTAAAACAGAATGTGAATCATTTTTACGCGAAATAGGCCTTTGATAAATAGAATATAAATAATCATACAACATCTTTATTTTTGTAGTTAATAAGTATGTTAGGACTAAATGAAAATGTTTTGTTTTATTTTGATGTAAATTTATTATAAATCATTTTTTGTCAATATCAACAACATTCTGTACATAGACAGGCCACCTACCTGCCATTAAAACTAGTAAAACGTGATTACAATTCAGTAGGTCACATTAAATCTATAAACAAATTGAAAGTATTATTACCAGGTTGAATAACATGAATAGAAAATCAACTGATGTGATGTTTTGTTGGTCAGGAAAGTCAACTTTAATACAACATTCTTTTAAATAATAACACAGTGAATTACATTAACCAAGAGATATGATTGGAGAGGAATAGAATAATATTTGAAATGATGTTGAACCTGTAATAATAGAAGACAACCGGCCAGTATGGATGTAAAACTAAATTTATCTACAGCCGTTCAAACTGAATACCCCACATAATTCAGAAAATAATATATTTACTATAGAAGGTAAGAAAAATTGAATTATTTTTGATTTTATAAATTGACTTCCACTTTTCTCATGAGAGTTAAAAATATCCAATATCATTAAATGATTAAAGCCTATTTGATTTCTAGAATATATCTCTCCAGATTTCTTTGTTTATATTTGTTGTTGTTTACCAGTGATCACATGGAAGTTAATTCTGTCTATCTTGACATAGATTCATTATTTATGATTTTATTTAGAAATATTAAAAAAATAAAAATGTGATTTGTAAAAATAGAGTTATCCTTTCTGGATGATAATAGAAGTAGAATTTAGTCCATTTGACCAACTGGCACTGTGAAAAAAAATACAATTTCTAAGAATTTAAGCTTAAAATACAATACATACAGTTAAATTGATAGTTTCTATGTATTAAAACACTACTAAATATATCTATAAAAAAAATGGGGATAATGTTAAAAATTGTATAAACAATACCTTGATAACCTATGTTTTGCTTATGTTTTTCAGAGCTGCTGTATTCAAACACAAATAATAATATATAATGAAATCTGAAATCCATCTGTGTACATATTAGTGGGCACCTAAGAGTGCCATTATCTGTTGGAAATCAAGAAAGAGGTTCATGGAAAGGCCGCTGTCTGGGCAAAATTCTTCTACCTCGCATTGCCCATAAAACCATAGAAATAAACATTATATTATGTTTGTTGGTAAATCACTGTTAGCAGTCTTTTTACATGCTTGCTACAGTGTTCACGACTAGACCTCGGTTTTTCATCCAATCCAATCTACTTGTCAGCCGCACAGGAGAAGATTAGCCATGGTATTCTTATTGGGTTTTGATTTAGTGTATAACTGTGATTTTCTAGTTTCGATAACACTCGTACAAAATGTTTTACTTAAATTTATCCGGGAACCTTGGTTGACTTACAAGGAGGTTGAGAGTTCGATTCCAGTGCAAAGGAACAGTCTACACATTTGGGTGGGACAAAAAACACTGCTGTGCAGATAAAACAGTGGATAGAACAGTGAAAAGACGGGTGACTCAGGAACAGAATGTTGCAAAACTGAATATTGTCATTTCATTTTACCCCAAGGCTTCAAACCAGATATGAACAAATCCATTCAAAACCATATCCACTGTCACATTCACATGGTTTTCTGAAAAAGGGACATAACTGTGGGATGGATGGTTGTGAAAGTTGACAGTTGGAATTCGATATAAGAGTAGACTGTAGTGCTGCTGTCCAGGCCAAATTTCCCTCATAGCACACTGTATGGCGTATGCCCATCTTCATTAGTTCAGAGCAGAACAGTAGGACGTTAAATTTTATTTCATTTTTATTGTGTAAAATACGCGTGATTAGAAATTTACTAATTGCATCATCATACACTGTAACCATCCAATCATATCAGTAATTGGACAGATCCAGTGTTTTAAATAACCTGATCTGAGCGTGATAGACTTCAAGGCTAATGTCAATATGATTCCTATAAAAGAGACCCTGCCATGCCTTTACGTTCAGATACCATGTGAGTTTGAAAGACACATAGTGCACAACGTGATATGGAGTAACTCGAGGTCACTTTGCTAAAACATATTGGTCGGAGAAAGGTCCGCAATAGGCAAAATATTGAAAAACATCACCGAAGTGAATCTCTCACCTGGTCAGCACCTGGATTCAAAGTTAAGTTAGCAAAAATATTCCTAGCGCCAATAAAAACCTTAATATATTTATCTGTCCGTCCATCCGTCTGTCACACTTTTGGGGTCACAATAACTCTTTCTAATTGAGCTAGAATGTTCAAACTTGGTGTAAGTGTTTATTAGGTCAATAACTTGATGGAGTTCGAAGATGAGCATATTCCGCTTAGGGTAAGTGGAGATAAGCAATTTGATTGATTGATGCTTTGGGACACGATAACTTTGGTTTTAATTAAGTGAGAGAGATGAAACTTGGTGTATAGTTTCATTACATCAATACCTTGACTAAGTTCGATAATGAGCATTTTCTGCTCAGGGTAAGCAGAGCGATAAGCAATTTGATTGGCCAAGATTATGGAACACAATAACTCTCCTAATTGAGCTAGAACGTTCAAACTTGGTGTAGGTGTTGATTGGGTCAAGGCCTTGATGGAGTTCGAAGATGAGCATAAACTACTAGATTGCAAACTTCCGGAAGACTCCTCTGTTGCATTTTCGAGATAAATTACCGTAAAAACTCTTGAAATATGGGTGGGGGGGGGAATAGGGTAGACTCACTGCGCGCACATTAACTTCTAAACTGGCTTTGGTGGCTCGAAGATCTTTATTTTACCGAAGCTATAGAGGCATAAGTTTTAAACATGCCAAAGTTCAACTTTTTATGTTGGCTTATTGAGTTAAGTTAAACCATGTCACAAATTTCCTAGCACTTGGATTCTAGGCAGGGGTTCGTGGGTTCAATAAACACTGGGTATGTCCACGCTGCATCAAAGATAGGTTGCCAGGCAATGAAACACACCCACAGCAGCTAAATCGTCCGGGCAGTCAACAACAGTAGTCGCATATTTTTACTTTCGTTTGGTAATGAAAAATTCATAATACACTAAAATCTGATTAAGAGTACCAACTCATTAAGTAATTATCAGAGAATCATTAGAATTTGTTTGGCTTTTAGTTCTGCCCCATGCTAACGTTTAGTATATGAAACATTTAATATCATGGATTTAGCTGTTCAAGTTATCAAAATTCATTGAAATCAATATACTTGTTTGTCTCATGACCTTAAACTCTGTATCAATCTGAAGTCAATCGGATGATAACTTTAGCCTCTTAGAGCATCCATAAGATATTTTGAAATGGTCAAGGGACATAACTCCGACAATAATTATTGCTGAAAATAATAGGATTCTTCATCGCATGACCTTAAACACTGTATAAATTTAAAGTTAATCGGATAATAACTTTGGCCTATAGAGCATCCACAATACAGATATTAAATGGCAGTAATTATCGGAAATTGCTGAAAACCAATAGGCTTCTTCATCTCGTGACCTTAAACACTGTGTATAAATTTAAAGTCAATCAGATATTAACTTTAGCCTCTAGAGCGTCCACAAGCAATTGTGGACGGACGGGGGGCGACGACAATATACGACCACATTATAGCAGAAGCGCTACCCACCGACCAGAAAATAAAATTGAAAATCGCCAAATATAAAACTGAAAGAAAACACTGAATTCGGCGTCAAAATTGATATGGATCCCTTGAGGTCGAAGGAAGGCTCCTGAATCAGAAAAGGGCCTCTCTGATTTCAGTGCAAGTCCAAGAAAATACAACTAAAATCGCCAAAAAAATAAACACGAAAGAAAACGCTGAATTCAGGGAGAAAATTTAAAATAGACCCTCTGTGGCATTGACCCTCCGAGTCCAATAGACGGGCCCCTAATCCAAGAAAAGGCCCAGATTTATAGAAGGACCTCTTTGTCCCGGAATCCAGTGAAAGAGCTCCTAACATTTGTCCAGCGGTGAGGCAGAGGTCCAACATATCGCCATTCATCAGTGCCGTTATGCGAAAGTCAAGTTCTCATTTGTTTCATAAGCTTAATTTGTTCCACCCATGGCATTAGGTGAACAGACAGTGCGCTGAATTCGACGCCTCGACATTCATTGCCGATTGTTATGATAGAACCCAGCTGTTGATACCAATAATATGACAATATATGTGCTATCAGGATTTACCAGGACCCGGGATCAATTTAATTAATATTATATGTATGTTTGTTGTTTATAACTATCAATGTGTGTGTAATTATTGTATATCTTGTACGCAGATTTGTCTTATGGGTGTTATGTGTGGTGCCCTCATGAACAGATTTTTAGCTATCCAGGCCCCAAGTTCACAAAGCATTCTCAGACTTAAGAATTTAATATTTGAACTAAAATATAGCCATTTATAAAACTTTTGTTGTTTTAATATATCAAATACATCAATAAGAAACTTTCACCTTATTTCAACTAAAATATAGCTTTTTATAAAACTTTTGATGTTTTAATGTATCAAATACATCAATGTGCAAAGTTTTGTGTTTCTGAATCAAAGATATTTCTCATAAACAGTGATTGAAAGTTGAGTAAATTCTTAAGTCTGAGAATACTTTTTGAACTTGGGGCCAGGTGACCAAACCGTAGTGGAGAGCGTTCTGTTTCCGCTCAATTGTGAATTGCGAATCAACCGTGTTCACTAAGAGTTCACCAGTAATTATTATTTTTTACAAATAAAATTCAAACATTTGCTTTGCTTAATTCCTTACAAACACAATTATCCAATAATTGAAATAACTTTTCTCTTAAAGTCAGAGAGAGATGGGGTTTAACGTCCACTCAACACACACTAGGTCATTTCGGGACTAACATATGCTTCAATTTTATTTTAATAATTCGCTTGTGCGGAGGGGTCTTTAGCAGTGGGGTGAAACCAGAGGACCCATAGAAAACCCACGTGGTTGGACAGACGACCCTACTCCTTGTCACGTACAACCAGGGAATCGAAACAACATCATTTGACTCAATGACAGACCTTATGATACAACACACATGAGCTAACCATTCGGCCATCCAACCCCCCAGAAAGCTTGAAAGAAACTTATGTGAAATATATGTTGCAGTATATTACAGATCATTTTGTTTCCAAGGTGATTGATTACCGATAGCAACAACGCTATAACCCTCCTTCTTAATGACATATGCAAGTCTTTATGTGTCTAGTTGGTGGAGAAGAAGAGAGCGTTAAATGGTCCCGAGGGTGGGGTGTGGGATGTTACAAACATATTGTAATGTTTATTTCTATGGTTTTATGGGCAATGCGAGGTAGTAGAATTTTGCTCAGACCGCGACTTTTCCACGAACCTCTTCCTCGATTTCCAACTGTCAATGGTTGTTTCACGTGCACACAAATATGTACACACTGGGATGTCAGGTTTTTTTTATTATATAAATGATTTAAAAACAATATTACATTGGTTTATTAACTAATAAATACTATTTATAATTTGTAAGATAGGTGTCAGGTTATAAAAATGTTTTTAAAACATAGACAAGGGCTTGATTCATGCCTCCTATAGGCTCACTACAAGCAACGAGAACTATTATAGCGAGAACTATCAGCTCTTTATCTAAATCTTATATAGTGCATCTTTAAAAAAAGCAAAATTAACGTCAATCTAATTAAAATATAGATCTATATTTCGTTTCGTTTTTTATACTTTCGATAGCCTACACTACATGTAGATCTAACAAGTTATAGCGGGAGTTCACGTTCTATGACGTCAGGTACCAAGCAAGCCACATTTGACCCGATTACGTCAGTCATTCAATTAACAACCGCCATGTATTTCTTATCTACTTTTGTTTTGTTTTGATTTCTATTGCCGCTAATGTCTACCCACAGTTCCGTGCAAAAAAGGTCAAACGCTCGATTCGACAGACCATTTGATTGGCTGACCTCTCATTTCAAGCAGAACATGAGTTAAATAACAACGCTTCCAGATCCAAGTGTAGTAAAGACAAGTAAAATCGAAATTTAAAACTATAAAAACGAAACAAAATTGGATCTGTGTTTTAATCAGATTGAATTAACGTTAAAAAATCTCCCGAGTTCGATTAAACAGAGAGCAATCAGAAGATTTTAACGAAGATCACAGGTGGCCTTGACTTTGATAATATCCCATTTATATCATCTGTAGAGGACTCCGAATATTGACAAATTTTTATATTCATCATATCTTTGTAATTACTCAACAGAAGTTTATGGACTGATAAGCCTTTCAGAGATTCAATTTTTACAATTCCTCAATCTCTCAAATGTCAGAGGCATTGAATAAAATGTAAATAAATATTTTTGTTAGTAAATTTTAAGTATTTGGTAGAAGTGTATTATAAATTTTTTCAATCTTTTAAGAAATCTACAACTTCTTCTAGTTCTCTTTGTTTAGCTTGTTTATGTGCCCATCTGTTCTCCATTACTTCAGCGGACACTTTCCATTTTTCATGATAAATTCGTTTATCACAGGAAGGACATTTTTTACCTCCTGAAAAAAAAAACATAAGCTAAGTCTTAAAAAGCACAAGCTGAAGGAGACATGCCTAGTGAGAGAGAGAGAAATGGGGTTTAACGTCCACTTGACACAAACTAGGTCATTTTGGGACTAACACATGGTTCAATTTTATTTCAATAATTTGCATGCGCGTAGGGGTCTTTAGTAGTGGGAGGAAACCGGAGGACCCGACATGCCTAGTGATATAACATGAAATAGGGTTTAACGTCCTACTTTTCTGCTTCTACTGGGCTAATGAAGACGGACATGCGCCATACAGTGTGCTATGAGGGAAATTTGGCCCAGATAGCGGCATTTGACACCTAGTCTTCCACAAAATTCCAAATTTGAAGTTTTAAACTGAGGTATTGAAGACGGTCACACGCCACGCTTTCATTAAACAAAACAAAACCAATAGAAATCACAAGTAACAGTTAATAACCATACCATTAAAGCGAATTATAACTATATGATATGAAATCGGGTTTGACGTTTTAGTTTTCTTCATCAAATGAGGTAATAAAGACGATCGCACGCCACGCTTCCATTAAAACAAAACAAAATAGAAGACCCAAGTAACACTTAATAACCATACCATTTAAGCGAATTATAATAATTGGACATGAAGTGGGGTTTGAAGTTTTAGTTTTCTTCACCAACTGAGGCAGGCCCGTAGCCAGCTTGCTAGCTTCGGAGGGGCAGTGAAGTTTTTAGGGGGGGTTGGCATACCCGGTACAGTCTACAGTAGGTATTTTAGAGCTATGGTCTGGCTACGGGCCTGAACTGAGGAAATGAAGATGGTCCCCATGACTCCCAGAAGTATAAATATTTACCTATAAATGGAGGTGTTTTCATGTACACATCTAAACAACCATTATGAAAAAGATGACCACAATAAACTCTCTCTATTTGATTTTTCCGACCTTTCAGTTGATTCTGAAATAAAATATTTTCAGTAATAAAATAAAAAAGGGTTTCTAGCATGACTAAACTTGATAATTTTTCACACATTATCTAATTGTTCACAGCTTTGTACCTGTACTCAAATTGATTATTTCACATTTAATTTAATTAAGAAAATAAAATCAGAATATTAACAGTGGTATAATCTCCTGGCTTCATTTCAATCAAATTAAAAGAGGCCCATCGAAAGATTTCAGGCTTTGTCTTGTTTCTCCAGTCTGGAGGCCCATATTTCTTAAACCGTTCAAGATATCTTAAAAAAAACTTTCCACGCGAAATAACCTATTGTTAGGGTGACCCACCATAAATAAATATCTCCAAATATCTCGACAATTACGCCACAATATTTATATATATGCCAAGCCTCAAATCAGTTTCACACAATTATAGTCACTAAATAAACGATCATGTTGTACTTAATAAGCTATGACCATTAATCATCTATAAATACTAGACTGAAAACTGGTTCCAAGTTGCGTCCATAACATCCAGACACTTTTGAGTAAAAGATAGGTTACGTGCCCTTGTTTTGAAATTAGTCTCGCTTAACCAGTCTATCGACCATTCTACGTCTGATTGACAGGTCGGGATAATCAAGACTACTTTTTTACGAAACATAACAGAAAGCTAGAACAAGAAATTGAATTTAGAAATAAGCACTTTAGACAACTCAACAATTGTTTTAAGAAACTTGTAAAAGTAAAATGAAACTACTGCTAGTATCATGTTCCTGCTAAAGAAAGTGATTCAGAGATAGTATTTATACTAAACCAAAAGATGCCGCTCTTAATGGTACAGTTAATGATAAAGCAATTTAAAAAATAAAACAAACGTAATTACTAAAGCTGCTGTAATAACCAAGAAGCTAAATTTTACTGCTATTCAAAATCGTCAACAATAGATTTTTTACGGCTGTAATAGTTGATATATTTGTAGAGAATTGCACGTGCCATGGCTATTTATCGACTCAAAGCGAGTGCGGGGTAGTCAGAAATCAGTTCGAGACACGCAACTGAAGCATGCACATTAAGCCGTGTCGAGACCAACTTTCTGTAAAGTGCACGGGTCATCCTACTATTGTAGTAGTTCTGCCTCTTGAAAATTTCAAATTTCATAGATTTAATAGTTTTTGTGTTTCCATGGAAACAAATTGTACTTTTTTTTATATCAATTTCACAGATTTAACAGTTTTTGTGCTTCCATGGAACAAATTGTACTTTTTGTGTTTCCAAGGGTGCAGCATTTTGTCTATAGCTAGGTTATAAATGGCTGCATCCCAGATTAAACCATTATTAATATTATACAGTCTTTGTCTAGTTTGTTGTTAGAGAATTAATACTCTTTGGTTATTAGACAATTAAATATAAAAAAAAGATTACCTCAGGATCTTCAGCTAAAACATGTTTTTTACACAGTGGACAGTTTTCAAGTGGATATCTCTTGACACAGTCACGTATCAAATAATTACAAACAACTTTTAATGAGGGTTTATGTTCGAATACGGCACCTCTGAAAAACATAAACAAAATATAGGTTGCCATACAATAAAACATACGCCCACAGTCCACAACGGCTGTCCAAGCAGTCCACAACGGCTTGCCGAGCAGCCCACAACCGCTGTCCGAGCAGTCCACAACCGCTGTCCGAGCAGTCACATTTATCGTTTGGAGACTGCCTTTAAAAGATGCTAAAAACTTATCAAGAGGAAGAACCCATGAAGTTATTATCCTTCTTATATATTGATTTATGATATTAAAATATTCGAAATAAAAAATAAATTTTTTAAATACTAAGAGAATAAGATAACTCTGTCAATACCAGAAATTATCTCCCCTTAGACCACAAGAATAGCTTGTCTCATTTAGAGAGAGAGAGAGAAATGGGGTTTAATGTCCACTCAACACAAACTAGGTCATTTCGGACTGACACACGGTTTGAATTTTATTTCAATAATTCGCTTGCATGTAGGGGTCTTTAGCAGCTGGAGGAAACCGGAGGCTGGACAGGCGATGTCTCATTTTACTTGAGATTTCTGCCAGCAGGTCAATTTTTGACAGATTTTGTTAACCTTGGTTTATCAACATATTGGTTTTTTTCAAAGAATGACACTCCAATTTTTCACAAAAACTGTTTACCTCAGTTTATCAAAATATGGTTTTTTTCACAGTGACAATTTTTAACATCACTCCAATTTTCTACATATTTTTATTTTGTATTGTTTTTACACACAAAAAAACTATAATTGTAATCGTATATATTGTATTTTAAGGATCAATTCCAAGAAATTCTAATTTCTAAGTTCTCCAGTCCATCAACTAGTCAGTGAAGCCAAATATGTTTCATTACATCTAAATTCAAACAGTATTATTTTAAATTTCAACTTTTCATGTAAGTTGGTTTCTTGTCAAATACAATCAGATTTATAAGAATTCATTCAGAATAATAAAATCAACCCCCAACCAAATTCATGTATGGCTGACATAGAAATACACAATAGTCTTATCAAACATGCCTATGGACCACACCCTTGGAACACCAATCAAAATTCTGCTTCTTATTTCTTCAGGAAAAAACTCATTTTTAAATTAAAAAAAAACCAAAAAAAACATGGTTCCTCTATTTGTAAATTTGAAAATTTCAAATAAACCATTATTCACAAGACTCTAAGAACTAAACCTTACTATATCTAGTCAGAACTGAGATAAATCTGTTTTAACCCTAAATTATCTCCCCTTAGACCACAAACCTTCATATTCATGACAAATAAAACATTATTCACAAGACTCTATGAACTAAATCTTAATATCTAGTCAGAACTGAGATAACTCTGTTTTAACCCTAAATTATCTCCCCTTAGACCACAAACCTTCATATTCATGACAAATAAACCATTATTCACAAGACTCCAAGAACTAAATCTTAATATCTAGTCAGAACTGAGATAACTCTGTTTTAACCCTAAATTATCTCCCCTTAGACCACAAACCTTCATGTTCATCACAATTTTTTTAATGGGAAAAGTAAAACTTACGATTTTGAATGTTTTAATAACGGAGGAGTAACACATTGTCTTGCTAATTCTTTCGCTTGAGCCATAAAATTTATTTTTAGTAGATCAGGTAAGTTTGTATCGATTAATTCAGTTCTGTAAAACAATGTAAACATTTTAATATTTATAGTCAAAACTATCACACCATAGATAATATAGAAATGAAATGGGGTTTAATGTCCTACTCCAACTGGGCTATTGAAGACGGGCATACGCCATACAGTGTGCTCTGAGAGGAATTTTGCCCAGACAGCGGCACTATGACGTCTGCTTATTCCATCTGTCAAGGGTTGTATTACATGCTCGCCAATATCTAAGCAGGACCTCTGATTTTCACACAACAAAAAGAGAAAAGATAAACATGTAGACTGGATTAACCAGGTGCAAAACAACTGAGATTCAATTTGGACAGTTCATGCACTTCACCAAACATAATTAATTAGAAATTACAATCAAATTTGCTTTTCAAACCATTTTAATTTTAATCTATTTTAAGATTCCAAAGAATAGAGTTATATGCCCTTTAATTAACCACATGGGAGCATCCATGTTTGTTTACGAATACAGACAAGTAGTAATAATATGGATAAAACTTACTGTATCTGATGTTTTGGGTAGAGATCTGGTACACTTATATTTAGATTCATAAAATAGTTTTTCTGTCTGACTTTTATCACAATTTGTGACGCTTTTTGTTTGAGTTTGATTTCGTCCGATTCACCGATCAATTCACGTTTAATATATACAATCTCTTCACTACAAACACACAATGAATTCTCCTCTAAAAATGTCCGAATAAACTTCAATAACACAAGCACCTGTAATAATAATAATAATAATGAAGTTAATAATAAAATTGAAGATGATGATGACGGATGTGTTTTTATCAATTTCGGTTACAAATTATTCCCCAATCTGGCTACTCGATTTTTGAAGTAAAGGGCAATAACCCTGTTGATAATTACCTACTCGATGAAAGATAGGTTGCTAGGCAACAGAACATACGTCCACAGCAGCTAAGTCTTATTTATATCAGTAATGAAAACATATTAACAACTGCCCTATGCTAACGTTTAATATACAAAACATTTAATATCAAGGGTTATAGCTCTGGTAATAATTATCAGAAATCGTTGAAAATCAATAGACCTCTTCGTTTCATGATCTTAAACACTGTGTATTAATATAAAGTCAATTGGATTTTAACCTTTCCCTCAGTAGAGTCCACAAGATATTTCAAAGTGATCAAGGACTATAACTCTGACAGTAATTATTGGAAATGGTTGAAAAACAATAGGCCTCTTCGTGACATGACCTTAAACACTGTGTATATATTTAAAATCAATCAGATATTAAATTTAGCCTCCAGAGCACCCACAAACAACTGTCGAATATTGAACAAGACTGACAAAAACCTACTACTCTCATCTAGAAAGGATAACTCTGTTTTGACTTATCTCCCCTTAGACTTGTCTGCTTTATACATTACTCGAAAAAAAAATACTTCTAAATAAAATCGTAAAACAATGAGTCTATGTCAAGATGGAAAGAATTAACTTCCATGTGATTACTGGTAGGCCTAAACAACAACAAATATAAACAAAGAAATCTACAGAGATATATTCTAGAAATCAAATAGGCTTCAATCATAATGTCCCCTTGTCAGTGATGCAGGACGGAGGGCCCGACAAGGATAGCGGTCTAGTCGTTCAGATGGGACAAAAAAACGAGGTCCTGTGTACACATCGGCGTGCACGTAAAAGATCCCTGGGCAGTTGGAATTCGATATAAGAGTATGCACGGGCAAAATTTCCCTCATAGCACACTATATGGCGTATGCCCATCTTCATTAGACCAGTTTAGGAGCCGAACAGTAGGACGTTAAACCCCATTTCATTTCATTTCATTTCATAAAGTCCTATTTTTCTGCACCATATATTCTCGATTTAATATTCATAAAATTATGAAGTTTAATTTAACGTGATTTTAAAAACTGTCCCAGTCCTAAATAAAACTTGAGAGTTATCACCCTTACCTGACGGCCCCCAATCCATTTTTTGGCCTCCTCTTCACAGATCTTCTCCAGTTTATCAGTAAATTTCTGTTCGAGGTGTTTAGATTTCATTTGTACTAAAATGGGTTCACGGGGATAGTCAGCTGGAAACTGTATATTAGCTGTTAACTGTTTATATTCATTTTTACTGAAATAAAAAAACAAATAGTTAGTCAGATCAACCCCTAATCAAATAGGAAAATTGTGTCTCAACAGTAGTATTTCTGTCTATTCGAATTCTGACTATCAAGGAATCAATATTATTATATTTATCATCAACAATTTATGATTATTATAATTAACATATATCTAGTCATCAATTTATGACTGAATGGTTAGCACATGCATGCTGTATCATAAAGTCTGTCATAGAGTCAACTGGCGTGGTTTTGAATTCCCGGTTGTACGTGACAAGGAGTAGGGTTGTCTGTCCAACCTCGTGGGTTTTCTCCAGGTCCTCCGGTTTCCTACCACTGTTAAAGACCCATACGCGCAAACAAATTATTGAAATAAAATTAAAGCATATGTTAGTCCAGAAATGACCTAGTCTGTGTCGAGTGGACTTTAAACTCCATTTCAATCCGTCTCTCTTTATTGTATTTTAATATAGACGATGCGAGATGAGACAAAACCAGTATAATTCAGACAAACTCCATAGGTGTAACCAAGAGGTTTACTGATAATCAAACGTTTTGGACATGGGGCCTATTATTTTTATCTATATATATATATATATATATTTTAAATACACTTGATCTTTTAAATTGGTCTATAAATTGTATCTATATATATAATTTATCTTAGTTCTATTTGTAACATGGTATTTTACATGCAGATTAAAGGGACAATCTCGATTATATTTTAGAGAATAAAACTGCTTAATTTTGTTTTAAAAGCCCTTAAAATCCTCTACCTTAGGACTGAGTAACTAACTCAATATACGTGATATGTTTTCAAACAACATAATCCTGTCATCTGGAAATGGAGACCAAGCTGTATTATACAGTTTATAAAAAAAACGTGTAGGTGAAATTCACCTTTCGTTATCAAGTACAGCACAAGGGTCATTCACTGCATAGACCTCTAAAGGAATGGTAATAGATTATCAGGTCACCCAACGAAAAAATTGAACCGAAATCTTAAAAGGCTCACATACATGTCTAGATAAGCGGTTTTGACGTTCACATCCAAACAACACAATATTTTGAGCTGAAATTTTGGGACAGGGTAAATACACCATTCCTCTATATTTTGGCGCTTAAATTCCATATGTACACAAACTTTTATTTCTGAGACTCTGTTCAAATCGGGATGGTCCCTTTAAAAGATGAATTTAATTTGTTCAACTTACGTAATGCTGGCCGAGACCAACATCGGAACACATGCGATTAATTTTAGTCCATCAATAGATGGAGCCCTACTCTTTATTTCATCCAGTTCTTTTTCAATGACTGTGTCACGATCCTCGGCCGCCATGGTAACAATCAGTCATTACACAATTTATGTACGTCTAGTTAATAATCATGTGTTGTATTCTTCAACCTGGAATACATAATAAAATATATAATAAATGAAATGGGGTTTAACGTCCTACTGTTCTGCTCCGAACTGGGCTCATGAAGAAGGGCATACGCCATACAGTGTGCTATGAGAGAAATTTTTCCCAGAAAGCGGCACTGCGGCCTACTCATATATTGAATTCAAACTGCCACGGGATCTTTTACGTGCACGTCAATGTGTACACGGGATCTCGTTTTTTTGTCCCATCCAAATGACTAGATTGTTGTCTTTCTGACCCCAAATATATAATAAATTATGTAGCCTGGTATCAAGATGATAAAAACAAGCTGGGAGCCATGGTGGCTCAGTGAGTAAGATGTTGGCTCACTAACCTGTTTGATCCTACAGGTTATATGACCTGGCAATGTTGGTAGTATTGCATGTATTTGTGGTGAATAAATTATTTATTTTCTTAAAACCAAAAGCATTCTCAGACTTAAGTTAAGAATTTACCCAAAATTGTTCGCCTTATGTTAAACATACATTATGCAAGAGCTAAATCTGCTTATTGCAGGTCTTTCTTTAGGCCTGAAATGTTATCTAAATTATTAATTAGACATTAATTAACCTATTCAGAACATAATCAACTCTAGATGGCATCGCTAGCCTGCGATCTTAAGTGGAGTGTGAGCCGATTTACTGCATAACTTTCCTTCTCGATTAAACGATTAAACGATTAAATGGATAATCGAGACTATGCTGTTTATCGTACTGATTTTTGTAATGATGACCGAGGCTAGGCAGAAATTTCATTCGCTTAGTTTTCGGTTCATAGTGGATCAATTTGAATGAAATTTCAGCAAATTGCCTTTACGTTATCTAGTTTTTAATTATTATTATTTACCGAACAGTTTTATTTTATTGTATATGACTTTCTATCTGTATTGTTTTACATGGTGTACTCATAATCATATATATTTTTTAGTACAAGTGCCACTGAGCAGCTTTACAAGCTGGATTTTGGCGCTATACAAATTCAATAAATTTATTTATTTATTTATTTATTTATTTATTATAGTGAGAACTGCCAACTCGTTATCGAATCTCCCATAATGTATCTTTAACTAAGATATAAACATTTATAAAACTTTTGTTGTTTTAATGTATCAAATACATCAATAAGAAACTATGTGCAAAGTTTTGTATTTCTGAATCAAAGATATTTCTCATAAACAGTGATTGAAAGTTGATTAAATTCTTATTTTAAGTCTGAGAATGCTTTGTTAACTCGATGACTGACCAGTGAATAATACTCTTATAAATGACCATTAACTTAAACTATCATCAACAATACTCTGGTCAACTACAGTTTAACAAAAACACATTTCAATTTAAAAAAAAAAACAATAGAAAAAACTGATTATAAAAAATTTAACAATTACTTTAGCCAATAATAGTCAAATAAATAATTACTCTAGCCAATAAATATATGTTTCAATTTAAAAAATAAAAAGAAAAACAATAGACAAAACACTTATTATACAAATATTGTAACATTGAAGAATTAGATCTACTCAAAATAAATAAATTGATAGATTCGTTAACTTCAACTAATATCCATATCTTTACTCACAAATAGGTAAAAAAAAAATGATAGATTTCATAACTTTACTCACAAATAAATAAACAAATTGACAGATTCCACAACTCACAAATAGATAAATAAACTGATAAATTCCATAACTTTACTCACAAATAGATAAACAAAATATTGATAGATTCCATATCTTTACCCACAAATAGATAAATAAATTGATAGATTCCATATCTTTACTCACAAATAGATAAATAAACTGATAGATTCCATAACTTTACTCACAAATAGATAAATAAATTGATAGATTCCATATCTTTACTCACAAATAGATAAATAAATTGATAGATTTTTACTCACAATTAGATAAATAAATTGATAGATTCCATATCTTTACTCACACATAGATAAATAAACTGAAAGATTCCATAACTTTACTCACACATAGATAAATAAACTGAAAGATTCCATAACTTTACTCACACATAGATAAATAAATTGATAGATTCATTACCTATACTCAAAAATATCTAGAAGATTTAATTGATATGAGCTGATTTATTTGTTATTGTACAAGTCAACAATCACCTTTGTTGACATAGAAATATTTGAAATCTATTTCATGATTTGTGTTAATTGTAGAGTAAATTACAGGTTTATAATACCTTTGTGTGGCAGGTGTAACAAGTCTAGCAGGTAGCATCATTTTATATTTACATCTAATTTATTATAAGATAACCAATTAACAACTTCTGCAGGTGTGTAACTGGGAATGAATGAATGAATGAATGAATGAATGATATGTTGTTGATTCTAACAGACTTTGATCTATTGAAGAAGTAAATCTACAGATTGTGTAAAAAACTTGTAAACAATCTTACAAATCATTCCATCTTATAAATCAACCATGGGCAGTCATAAAAAGATCAGATGTTATCCCTAGAGAGATTAGTAACCATTGATGTCTAATAATACCAGTGGTTAATTTTATTAGTATTGTTTGATCTGGGAACTACTGCAACATTTTACAACATAATAACTCAGTGTTTTATAACCCATGTAAATCTCTATTTACTTACATACATACAACTTACAACAATGTATATAATAATATACTTATATGGGTGTTATTTACAACAATATATATATATCTATTGTCATCAGGTGTTATTGGATAGGGTATTTAACAAGTGTAGATTATAAAACAACACTTATCTATAATTATACAGGTAATAATTGTCTCTGATTTCTATAATTAAAACACCTTTCTATCACACAACTTGGATGCTATTACTAATAAGGTTTTTGTGCCTTTGTCTATGAAGAGGGAGAGAGAGAGGGTAATGTCCACTCAACACAAATTAGGTCATTTCGAGACTAACATATGGTTCAATTTCTCTCAACCTGATGGGTAATCCGGTTTCCTCCTACAAGAAAGACCCCTGCGCGTGTACTAAACATAACAAAATAAGACAACTCGTCTGTGATATCACCATCGATGGAAACAGAGAAGAAGATAGTTGAGGAGACAGAGAACTGGACTTGTTACTAGATGTTCCGGTATCTTAACTTAGAGGTATCGTCTGACAAGAAAAGTGTGTCCTGACATCATTCATATGTTTGTTTATACATTACCATCCATCTGTACAAGTCATAGATTAGATGGCTGAAATTGGTGATTATGAATAGAAGATGGTGATCTGTTATAAATCTGTACAAGTAAATAGGGCAGTCTTATGTTAGTAAATCAATCAGGCCATACCAATGTGATTTTCTGTTTTTCAGAGTGTTGATAAACAAATAACCACTTGAATCATGTGAAAGATGTTTAAAATTTCAAAAATTAAAATTTAGGAACTAAAAGCCTTTGAACAGCAGAACCAAAAACGTTTTGTTTTTTAAAAAATGTCTTTTTCCTGATGAATTAAGAAGGTAAATTACTACGGGTTTTCCCAAAGAGCAGAAAATCAAATTTTTAAGGCCTCAATACAACAGTCAACAAAACTAAGATAAGTAACAACCCCTATGTTTTCAATAATAGGGATCTTTACTTTATGAGGCGTTTCACACTAGGGGTCATATAGTTACACCTATCTAATTATTTCCTTAATAATACTTTTGATTTCCCTAATTTAGGCACCTTACTGTTCAGACCCCTTTCATGTTCGAGTCAAAATTACACAGGCCTGTATAATTAATGAGGTGAAAACCTTTGATGATCACAAGATCAGCAGACGCAATAATTACCATGTGATCTTTGATCAGAAATAAATTGATCCCCCAAACCAGACGGAAACAGACAGTAAGTGATCGGTAATTAATCAAATGAACTAATAGACAATTGTTATCAACTTTTACCGGTAATTATTAACAGTAAGGGGTTAATATTAACAGGTCATTGTTTAAAGAGAGAGAGTGAGAGAGAGAGAGAGAGAGAGAGAAAGAGAGAGAGTTTAACTCCACTTGACACAAACAAGGTCATTTCTCACATATGGTTCAATTTTATTTCAATAATTCTCTTGAACATAGGGGTCTTTACTTTTAGCAGTGGGAAATGAAATGAAATAAAATGGAATGGGGTTTAACATCCTACTGTTCTGCTTCGAACTGGGCTAATGAAGACAGGCATACACCATACAGGCTGTATGCTATGAGGGAAATTTTGCCCAGACAGCGGCACTATAGCCTACTCTTATATTGAATTCCAACTGTCAAGGGATCTTTAATGTGCACGCCAATGTTTTTCGTCCCATCTGAACGACTAGACAGTTGTCCTTGTCAGGCCCTCCGTCCTGCATCACTGACAAGGGGGAACCACGCTGGAAAATCAGGAAGAACTTTCTCGGCCAATGCAGGAATCGAATACCCAGCCTCCAGGCTAGCGAGCCAGCGTCTTACCCACTTAGCCACTGTGACCCCCCTTTAGCAGTAAGGGAAACCAGAGGACTATGAGGTTCGACAGGCGACCCAACTCCTCGTCATATACAAACGGGAAACGAGACGACACCAGTTTACTCAATGATATACCATGTGATCTAACGAGCAAACATAATTTATAGAAAACAGTTACTAATAGAGAGAGAGAGAAAGAAATGGAGTTTAACGTCCACTCGACACAAACAAGGTCATTTTAGAACTAATGTTTGTTTCAATGTTATATCAGTAATTCTCTGGCACGTAGGGGTCTTTAGCGGTGGGAGGAAACCGGAGGACCCTGAGAAAACCCACGAGGTTGGACAGGTGACCCGACCCTACTCCTTGTCACGTACAACCGGGGAATCGAAACCACGCCAGTTGACTCAATGACAGACCATGTGATACAGCGTGCATGTGCTAACCATTCAGCCATCCAACCCGCTCCAGTATATAGAACATAAGGTCTAATGAAAGTATACTTCTATATAATGTTGAGAGAATACTCTTCGAAACGTCACCCAAATAAATTAGCAGCCAGTATATGTTATAGTTAATTGCTCAATCCAATTACTAAATAATACCACAAGATTAATATTATTGTTTCTTGTCTTTAAAGTAATGAACTGACGCTAGACAAACTGTACTGTAAGTCTATTGTTCATAGAGTCCTGGTATACCTATATCATTCATAGAATCCTGTACAAGTATACCTATCGTTCATAGGACATGGAGAGAGAGAGAGAGAGGGAGAGAGAGAGAGAGATTAGGTTTAATGTCCACTCGACACAAACTAGGTCATTTTGGGACTAACATATGGTTCAATTTTATTTCCATAATTCGCTTGCTTGTAGGGGTCTTTAGCAGTGGGAGGAAACCGGAGGGCCCGGAGAAAACCCATGAGGTTGGACAGGCGACCGTACTCCTTGTCACGTATACCAGTTGACTCAATGACAGACTTTATGATACAGCGCGCACGTGCTAACCATTCAGCCATCCAACCCCCTGTACCAGTACACCTATCATTCAAAGAGTCCCTTACTAGCAAACCTATCGTTCATAATGTACTATACCAGTATACTCATTGTTCATAGAGTCCTGGTACACCTATCGTTCATAGAGTCCTGGTACACCTATCGTTCATAGAGTCCTGGTACACCTATCATTCATAGAGTCCTGGTACACCTATCATTCATAGAGTCCTGGTACACCTATCATTCATAGAGTCCTGGTACACCTATCGTTCATAGAGTCCTGGTACACCTATCGTTCATAGAGTCCTGGTACACCTATCATTCATAGAGTCCTGGTACACCTATCGTTCATAGAGTCCTGGTACACCTATCGTTCATAGAGTCCTGGTACACCTATCATTCATAGAGTCCTGGTACACCTATCATTCATAGAGTCCTGGTACACCTATCATTCATAGAGTCCTGGTACACCTATCATTCATAGAGTCCTGGTACACCTATCGTTCATAGAGTCCTGGTACACCTATCGTTCATAGAGTCCTGGTACACCTATCGTTCATAGAGACCTGTAGCCAAAACACCACAATAACCCAGGACGAGATGAACTACACTGTACAATAACCTGGGACTAGATGAACTATACTGTACAATAAATCATTTTAACTTGATATCCCACATCTTGATCAACAATAAATAAAAGACAAAAACTCATTTCTATGATGTCTGAAGAGAACAATAAATAAACTCCAGTAAGATTCTATGATGTCTGAACAATTATAAAGATGTCCATTATTAGTCTCATCATTATCAGTGAGCAACAAACTCATTAGTTGATTAATTACATCAACCACTGTTAGATGACTCATTAACAAGTAATTAATACCAACACTGTTCAACCTTGTACAACCTTTCATCTTCTATTATCCCATCTGGTTTAAAAAAAACTGGTAAATACTGTTTTATATCACACAGTATCTAACAGTACTACTATAATAAAACATGATCTATTGCTCCATATGCACTGTGGGATGAAACAGAAAGAGAGAGAGACACACACACACACACAAACTGGGTCATTTTGCGACTAACACATGGTTGTATTTTTTTATTTCTACAATTTGTTTGCGCGTAGGGGTCTTTAGCAGTTGGGAGGAAACCAGAGGACCCGAAAAAAAACCCCACAAGGTTGGAAAGGCGACCCTACTCTTTGTCATGTACAACCAGGGAACCAAACCATGGTTGAATTTTTTAATTTCAATAATTTGTTTGCACGTAGGGGTCTTTAGCAGTGGAAGGTAACCTGAGGACCCGGAGAAAACCCACGAGGTCGGACAGGCAACCCTACTCCCTTGTCACGTACAACAGGGGATTCGAAACCAAGTCCAGTTGACAGACCTTGTGATACAGTGCGCACATCAACAAAATAGTATTACATCCTAACAAACTGTTGTGTTTAAAACATATCATCAATTTATTGTACCAGTATTTCAACAATGGTTGTTATAAAATATAACACTGATCCGCAGTGAATATTCGCTAGGCCGCTACAATCACTGATAAGGATGACATCAATGCGACTTAATGAGCAACAAATATTAACTTTTTTCCTGCGACAAATTAAATTCTAAAACATTTTTGTTATGTATTAGAAAAATAAATAAAGACGTTTAAAGTATTTGTAGGTACAACTTATTTCCTATTTAATATAAATGGGTATTAAAATGAGTAAAAGGCAGCATTCTGCCCGATTCAGTAATGTCTGATGTAAACAATGCACACGCCAATGACGCCATTGACGTCATGTGTTGAAGGCAGTCATCTTTTACAGAGATATCAGAAGACTTTCGTAATCCTCTGTGAAACAGATTGATAAAATATCCCATATAAGGTAGGGGGGGGGGGAGGGGGTGGATGGCCGAATGGTTAGCACCTGCGCGCTGTATCATAAAGTCTGTCATTGAGTCAACTGGCGTTGTTTTGATTCCCCGGTTGTATGTGACAAGGAGTAGGGTCGCCTGTCCAGCCACGTGGGGTTTCTCCGGATCCTCCAGTTTCCACCCACTGCTAAAGACCCCTACGCGCAAGCGAATTATTGAAATAAAATTTAAAACCATATGTTAGTCCCGAAATGACCTAGTTTGTGTCAAGTGGACATTAAACCCCATTTCTCTCTCTCATAGGCAGTTAATATAAACCCTAATTACATAACCAAGCCATTTAAACAAATTATTAATTTTACGACTCCAATATAAATAACAATTAACAACTGATTAAAACCCATTCAAACTATCTTAATCATCATATAATATTTATTTTTATTTCTTAACAATAAATATGCCTGACTCTTAGTCTTACATAAGATTACTAAATCTAGCAATCTAGATATTTAAACAAGATTCAAGACATTTTAAATCTGCCATTAAACAGCAATTAACACTCTTAACGAAACATATATTTATTTTAATTCCTTCAAATATCTAAATTTGATTGTAAATTATGTAATATTACAAAATTCATTATTAAATAAGACAGAAATATGGTTTGTTGAATAAAATAATCATTTTATAAATTCAATCTACGCTTACACAGTAATTAACACCCAATAACTTTATAAATAATATTGATCTTACTTCCTGGAATGAAATAAGTTGGAATCTATCTTATATAACATTACTAAATATGATGGATGAAACAATGGAAACATAACTCTAAAACCCTTGATGTTTAATATCCTAGCAACAAACATAGAAATAGGCCTACTTATAAACCAAGACAAACGTCAATATTTCATAAATTAGCTACAAAAAGTCAGCAAGTTTATCTACCGAAATTAGCCAAACAAAATACATGCACATGTTCAATGTAGTTTCTTGGGATTAAGAATTGTTTTAAGACAAGCCAACATCTTTGTATGTTTATTTATCTCCCTTTGATAAAACCTGTAAATAATCATACTATTTAATAGTAAGATTTGGCTTAAAACTGTATCTTAATTGACTGATAAACTCAACTAAATACACAATATTCAAACTGAACCTAACACAGAGACAAAATGCTCAATTCTAATTAATACTGATTCACCCATCTTAAATCCTCAGTCAATAAAGATGAATTGATAAGACATGGATTATCTTCCCTTTGATGTTTTGTATATCACAAGAGATAATCTTACAAGTAGAGATATCTAGATATCTTAAAGATTGTGCGATGATCATTCAATACAGATGATCCAATGATCACTAAAAAATATCTTTTATTAAAACCACAGCCCAGGGAGATTATATCTACTCAAGACCTTAATAAATATAGTAAAAGGTTTTATAATATGTCTATATCTAGCTTATTATGATAAAGTAGATTAATATCTGATTTTATAATGTGTATAATTCATAAAACTGATGATCAGTTGATAGAGATTATATTTTATGATACCATTTCCTGGGGCATTATATCACTTGTTTGAGTAAATATATTCAAATACGATTTACATTTGATTAAGAAAAGAAAAATAAAAGTAGACAATCTCCCAGCTTGGATACAATCAGAATATAAAGAGATCCATCAGGAGGGGTTCACTTGTTTATATTCAACTATCACAATATGGCAAGTGATTCCAAATCTTCAAATAATAATTCCTGAATATAAACTCATTTAAAGATACATTATACGATATTAGATAAAGAGCTGGCAGTTCTCACTATAATAGTTATAAACTAGATAATGTAAAGGGAATTTGCTGAAAATTTCCGTCAAATTGATCCACTCTGAACCGCGAATTTGGCGATTGAATTTTGGGCCTAAAGTCGGTACGATAAAATGCATTGTCTTGATTATCCATTTCTTGATATAATCATGAATGAGCGTAGAGCAGCAGATCGGATCCTAATCCAGTAAATATTGCAGGCTAGCGATATAACATTGAGAGTTCATTATGGTCTGAATAAGTTAATTAATGTCTAATTAATAATTTAGATAATTTAGGCAGATTTAGCTCTTGCATAATGTACGTTTAGAGAGATAACAATTCAACTGTATTAAAATATGCTTCTCTAGACACAATGGCTTCAAACTCATCTGTCTTTGTTGTATGTTTCCTTAAGACAAAACTCGTCACTTCATAACATTGTCTTTAATATTGAGTAAATAAACAGCTTAACTTCAAATAAAAAAGACTGTGAAGTTTTCATAAACTAACAATATCTTGATTTAGAAACCACTTTTAACCATAAACAAAAATCATTCGAGAATAAACCAATGACTTGAAGCCTTTCACATTCTTAATTCACCATAAACTAACATCTAATTTACAATTAACAAAATAAACCTAAATTTAGTGGAATAACAGTCTTAATCTCTATTCACTGAAAATTCTTTCAATAAACTAATCTCATTAAAATATGGCTTCAAGCTTATCAAGTTTTCATTCCAAATTAATAGTTTTTAGATGAAACAAAAGAACTTATAATTTAGTGAAACATCAATGTAAAAATCAAATCAGTTTAAAAACCAATTTAAAAAACCTGAAGCTTTTAACAACTACTGTCTATAGGTTACTTACAATGGCTGCCAATTTTCACTCAAATAGTCTGATCTCTTTATGTCTAAAGGGTCATTAATTAAAATAATTTAATTAAAGAAACTAATGTTTATTCTGTAATATCTAAATCTAATTAATTTCTAGGTTAATTTGATGACTACTAGTCTAGTGGGGGTTTTTTTCGACAGAAAGAAATCAGTCTCTATTCTCATTGTGGTATGGTAACTACTTTCTTTGCTGCAATATTTTGGGTCCAAAAATATGTGATGTTTATATTAATAGTTTATAAATTATATTCACTTTCTCAGCTTTGTTGCTTTTTAATGCAAATAAAGTAAAAATAAAGACCCCTTGACAGGCAAGATGTCCCTCATCCAATGAAATAGGGTTTAACATCCTACTGATGTGCACCGAATGGACACAGTGTGCCATGGTATAAGGGGAATTTTGTCCGGACATCAGCACTAAGGGTTCTTTTACGTGCACATCAATTTATTCCAATCCGAATGACTATACGTTGTCCCTTGCCAGGCTGTCCATCCAGGAACCACCCAAGAAATCAAATCCAGATCAAACATGGGACGTTCAAGTTAGCGAGCCAACATCTTACTTAATGAATGAGCCACTAAGGGTCTGAATTTCCCTCATGGACATACAATGATACAGTACCAAACTGCATGGCATAATAGATATAGCACTCTGCATGGCATAATAGACATAGCACATTCCATGGCATAATATACATAGCACACGGCATGGCATACTACTAGTAGCCCAGTTGGTGGTGAACAGTAGGATGGGAAACCCTATTTTATTCCTCCTACATAAGTCAGACAATTCTTCATATTATAGGAGCTTTTACGGGTTTTCCTTTTGACGTCATTTTCGGTCATGCGCAGACCCTGGCCTTATTCGTAGACTGAAACCCATAGGCCAGTGTGTGTTTTTTTGTGAAAATACCGTCGTACAGCAAGCTTCTTTTACATAAAATGGAACTGAACGACATTTCTATATATGTGTAAGCTTTACCGACAGATGCCAGAAAGCGATATTTACAAAAACTTCGATATAGGAATGATACGGCAAGTTTAAAAGACCCGTAATTGGCTGTTTGCAATTGAGGAAGTTTATTACGCATTTTACGGCCCAACAGATGTTATATATTAATTACGGGACTATTAACACAAAAGATTTAAATGGTCTATCCTATTTACATTCAACTGCCGACTGGACAGTTCTTTGCGAGGTTGATATATCGTCTGCTATAGCACTGCATGCTACCCTACTCGACACGAAACACGGTACTATGTTGGTCTTTGAGGCTGTCAATTTGAAAATAATTCCAGCTAATAATACTATAAATAGTATGCAATATGCAAATAAGATTGTTTATGCGTATTGTTAGTCAATAGCTATTGTAAATTTCCCCGTGTTTAGACGGCTCTAACCAATGATAAAATAGTTTGGTGCACGGGGTAAAACTTTAGCCATTTTTAGAAATTTTCCTCTTGATGGGATATGAATAACGGAAAGAATAAAACGACGATCAAGTTGAATCTGTGAATATTTTTTAAAACTTTTTTTTTTTCTGTTAATTGTAACCACATAAATCGTCTTGGCTCAGCTTTTGGCACTCAGTGAAATTTTAATCCAATCAGTTTATCTTGCCACAACCAAGAAGAAGAACGATACATTTGTATCCATTTTATCAATTTCTAATTCAGTATTTGGTTCAGAGAACAACTGTTGAATGAAAATAATATGTAACTGGACTCGGTGCATTCTATACAGCGTGATTATTATTTGTTCTCTTTTCTTAGATGTGCTACGGTCGTGCTTAAATTTTAATATCGTCTTGAATAATTCGTTCGTGGAACCGCAGGTCAACATCTCTAACCCATTCTATTATTTACTCTTATGCTCTATTTCATGGCATTTTACAAGCAAACAGATGTTATCTATTAATTGTTTGCAGTAAAATTAAAACAAAACATATAAATCGGCTTCATACAGCAATGCATCTTTGTAGTGCTTTTGCGTACTGCGGTCAACTGGACCATGTGCGAGCTTGACATATATCGTCTGCTACAACGCAGTATATCGTCAATAAAACGAAACAAAAATAATTTAGACAAGATTTGAAATTGGTAATTTATTACGAATGCTACACGCAACTTACAACAAGAGTGGCATTCAAGAATACTTTTTGTATAAAGAGAAAAAGAGGAAAAACCCCATTTTCCCTAGAATTTACCATGTTAAGACCTGTGTTGAAAAAGGCCAGGCTAAACTTAGACACCGGAAATACGTCACGCGTAAAAGCTCCTATAAGTGTTTCTATATTCAAGGATAAAAACAAAAAACTATCTATGCCATGCATTTCGGTACTAACGTTGTTGTTTATTTTTATTTCAGTAATTGCTGAGTTAGTATTATTAGTTGCAAGCTGATAGAAATGAGTGGGAACTAAAATAATAAAACATTCTGGGCTTGGCTTGGTGACTTTTGTCTTTTGTCGACCCGTTCCGTCTCCTGCACTAAGTCTTCTGTCGGGAATGTGTTGGTGCTTGGTGGTTAATTCAATATGTGTTCAATTATTTATAAAATTTATGACAATCTGAATGATTGAATGAATGACAATGACAATGACAATGACTATGTCTTGAGTGTCAGTGGATGAGACGAGTGAGCGACTGGACGTTACGTTGAGCCTTGGCCTTGAGGATTCTCCGAATGATCTGTGACGAAGGTGATAATGGTCTCGGCTTCATCAGATTAGAAATACTTACCTTTCTTGATAATTTGTTGAATTAAATGTACGATATATCAAAACTCGTTAATAATCTTGTTTATTTTCCAGAATCCAGTTCTTGCTTATTTCCATGTAATTATTTCTACGATGCATCACATCCACATAATTAAAATAGACGGAAATAATTATTTTATTGTAAATATTGTTAAATATTTGTTACACAACTTATGTAAATACTTTTATGATAATTTCTATGGTAACTAATAAACAAAAATAAGCTAAAACCAAACAATAACATATTTATAGTCTTTGTCTATTAGGAAAATAAGCAGAACATCACGATTTAGAGATAACTCTTGTTTTATAGTCGTGGTTGTCCAGACTTCTACTTCGCGCATAATTAAATTTTAAAGACACTTTATTCGATTATATCATCCTTGAAAAAATTCAAAGCAAATTTGATATTTAACTATTATAAGACTACAAATTTCAATTTGTATAATTTATCGTCATTTACATCGTCAAAAGAGAAATCTACGCGGGATCTTCGAAAAGCCACATAATTAGTAGAAGAAATGAAATGGTAACGTTCTGTACGTAGAACTAGTGGCTGAAATTCCGCACCAAACCGGCTAATGAAGACGGGTCAAGCAGTGTGCTTTGAATCTGAGAGAGATTTTGCCATGAAAGCGTCGCTTTTGGCGACTCGTCGTCGAAATCCAAATGTGAAGGATTCTTTCAAGTGCGGAACGAATACAAAAAAAAAAAAAAAAAAAAAAGTCGCTCCAAGATATCCGTGAATCTTCGAGATGATTCCATCTTGAGTTTATCAACATAATTTTAGTTTAAATCAAGTGTTTATTTAAAAATAAATTAGCCCTGATGTCTCTTTCCGGATTCTATAAGGCCTAATATAATTATATTTATAACAAATGCAGGCCCATATTATAGTGGGTTTTCTAATAGTTAACCGTTACCGGAAACTGGAACAGATAACAAATAGCTTTCTGCATAAAAAAGGCAATCTGAGGACGATCAAATTTGAATTAAGAGCCAATCTAAATTCGACAAATTATACGAACCTGTCAAACTGTGGTAAGCACTAAAATAGGGATTATGCAATAACGAATGTATACGATAATTTTAACTAATTTAGTGACGTCATATATATAGATATAAGGGTAATCATCGATAGATTCCGTTATATCAAAACGCACTCCTTCTCATCATGAATGCATTCTTTTAGAAATCGAGCCACTACAAGTAAGTAAAATCTGCTGATTAAATCACCACAAATCAAAAAATGTGTCAAAGTCTTAAAACGGGTTTTGATAAAAGCCAACAAAAAACACGCTGTTGATTTAATTTGAACGTTTTCTTTAATCCCCGATGATGAAGTTTTGAGATACTCCGAAAAGCATCAATCAAAATCGTTGATTGACAAGCCCTTGAAAGTAACGGTACTTTTTGAATGTCCCGAATCTACCCGCAAGCTGTGGGGTGTTTACTATCCAAGTCCCAAGCCATTCTAATGAAGTTGTGGCTTCTATGGAAGTGAGTGGAGAAGGCCCCCCTAGGGATAGAGAGAGAGCTTGCTGTATTGATGGGCAATCTTTTGTTTTCAGGTTTGATGAAGTCAGACGTCAAGAGTAGACAAAGATTGATTATGGCGCGAAACAATAGCATAACGGCTTGAAACGTGATATACGTCGTCTTGATCATGTAGGGCGGTTAATGCCTACTGCAAACCAATGGCACTTTTCGATAGACTAGATCACATTTCTACGAGTTATTTTTGTAGTCCTATTGAGTATTTTGGCAAATTTTGAAAGGATTTGAATACACCTGTAATTATCTATGATATTCAGGTGTTATTTACAAGTGATCGAGAAGCGAGCGCCTCACGGCTTGTTAGATCGTTATATCACCAGATATTCCATTCAAACGGCATCCATTTTGATTTATTAGCTAAAATTTAATCAAGCGAGTGATGTCAGCTCTGTTTCAATGCGTGTCAAAAGACAAGTTTTTGTTCCGTGTTTTCCGGACGGGTTGTGAAATTAACTCAATGGGTTACAAAAACTTTTAAAAGACAATCGAAACTGTGGAAAAACATGAAATTTGAAACCAATGATTGCCTGTAACGACCAATCTGAAGTACTGATACAATCTGACTGACGACTTGACCGTCGTTGTTGTCATGGATTCTGATCGATTTAAGAAAAGATTTGTAGCCATTTAAAACAAACTAATGTGCCGTTTTAAACTAGTCTCGTGTCGTTATTACCGTCATTGATTGGATCTGTAACACGTGGCCAGATATAGATAAAGATTTAAAAACAAATTAGTTCTGATCTGACTGTATATCCTCGCCATTCTTATTCTTCTATATTCAAATTAATTTAATATATGACAATACATAAGCCAATGTTATTGATAATAAGTATCCGATTATTTTTTTATTGCGTATGGCTACTGTAATAAGAGAGAGAGAGAGAGAGAGAGAGAGAGAGAGAGAGATAAATGGGGTTTAGCATTCCCTTGACACAAACTAGGCCATTTTGGGTCTAACATATGGTTCAAGTTTACTTCAATAATTCGCTTGCACATACATAAATATTTGTCAACCAAAATAGGAGAGAGAGAGAAATGGGCTTTAACGTCCACTCGACACAAACTAAGTAATTTCAGTAGTAACCAATGGTTCAATTTTATTCCAATAATTCACTTGCGCGGAGGGGTATTTAGCAGTGTGAGAAAACCGGAGGACCCGGAGAAAATCCACGAGGCTGGAGAGGCGACCCTACTCCTTGTTACGTACAACTGTGAGAGAATATTCTTCTAAACGTCGCCTTAAAAACACTATAGTAGCTGTTTTCCATTAGTATGTGTTTTTGTTGGGTTTTTTAATAAAAATACAATTAAAAAATAAATTCTACAATGCCCGACCTTTAAGGCCTGCGATGTTTTTGGTGATAATCATTAACAGCTACTTTATTCGTTCAACTTGACAATTATTTTCTCTCTATAATCATGTAAGTTGGCCTATAATATGTTTATTTTTGTCAGTGGCTTGTTTTGGTGAATAAAATATTGTTTAAATCATAACTTCAAGTGAAAGGAGAAATAAAATGAAACGATGTTTAAAGTCTGCTGTGAAAGAGGGGATTATTGTCCATGGATGTATAACGATTAAGTAAAGTAGATCTCAAGTAAAGTTATTCCCTCGCATTTCTGGCATATGTCGTCGTATATATCTATACAACATACACACAGTTTTATATTCTGGTAACTGGGCTTTGGACATAGGCGTAGGAGCTACAGCCCCCCCCCCCCCCACATCCCGACCATATATCATAAAAATGTAAGTGTATAATGATTGATTCATTCTGAAAATTTGGAGGACAAAGAGAATTTTGAGCACCCCCATACTCACAACTGAGATTGGCCTCCCACGCCTATGGTTTTGGGGGCCCTCAGCTTCAATCCACGCACCCCCTGCCTTTTAATTCGCCATTGATGTTGATAAATGTGATAACAACTAGATGTAGAAATAAAAATACATATGTTGCACTAGATTTACCCCCCACCCAGTTCCTTAATCTACTGATAATAAATAACCCTCTCGCTCCCCCCCCTCCCTCGTAACTCTGCATGGTTTCATCTTTGAGGTATTGATATCGTATCAAACAATTATTACTCGATAATGCCCGTTAATCCAAATATTACTCCCACCTCTGATCTTATCTCGTTTTTTAATTAATTCAAATATCATCTCTTCTTAACAAAGAAATCTTAACAATTAAAAAAAAACAACAACACATCTTCGCAGTTTATTTAAGACAAAAAAAACGCCGAGCATTGTTCATTCAACTCAACTTCAATTAAACATTTGTAATTACTCATTAGTCCTTTTTCTTAATTACTTAAGTTTTAATTAACTTAAAATAATAGTCACCTGTCACGACTTGTGGTCTATTGTTTTACCCATACTTAACATGTTAAAAACAAATTGTGTCATCGCATGTCAATTTTGATCAAAGGTCGTTTTATTTTATTTACGGGTGTCGTTCTATTGACGAGTAATGCACAGTAATAATACGTTTACTGTGTTTTTTTAACACCTTAATAAGTGTCGCCGTTAAGAAAAACTGGAATAAAAACAATACTTTGGTGATCGTGAGAGAGGAATAAACCCATACAACCCCTCTTTCCCCCAATAGATTGGTTTCTTATTTAATGATATCGTTCTCACTTTAAGCGGTGATCTTTTCTTTTTATCTGTCAAAACATCAGTCCTTTATTGTTCCCGTCGATAGCGGCACATCAAAGATCAAAACCCTTTGTTTTCTAGACATCAAAGGCACCGCGGGTCTATCACGTAATCACATCATTAGGTTGAAGAAATAATGAAGCCATGTCGAGATACATTATCAAGTCTTTTTACGATCGTTAAAGTATACCACTTCAAAAAGACTAAAAAAACACGACTATTTCCAGAACGTCGAATTCAATGTTTTGAAAAGACTGGACGAATCCTATACAAAAACCACGGGTGACCGTTATGACGTCATTAACTCAACCGACCAAAAAGACGAAAATATTTTTATAAGGTCTAAAGGTTTAAATCTTTAAGAATGGATTCAAATTTCGGATTTGGAGTTTAGGAGAATAGGTCGTCTATTCGATTATATTGGATTTTGATATCAACTGGAAACATTTTATAAACATTTTATAATGGTTTTAATCTTAATCAGAAAGTCATCGGCAAACATTTTTATATAGACCACATTTATTTTCCGGATAACAAAACCATTTTTGGAACTTGAAGATAATTCGGGAAAATAAATTTCAGAAACCTTGCAAAAAAAAAAAACTGCTTTGTATCCCCTGTGGTGCCAGATTAGGCTAGTATAGCCACGGCGTCTCTTTTCACAATACCCCCAAAAATATCAAATTTGGCCACTATTCATGTATTGAACAAAACACACGTTTACCATCTGGGATATAAATGTAGCCATCTTTGATTTTAATGTGTATATTAGTTATTGTACTTATGTTGTTATCACGTGATTGGTTACACCCCCCTGCATATACCATATGTATTACGACCTCCCGGGTTCAAAGGTCAGGGGATATTCTACTTCTAACACCTGTGGTATGAAACATACATCTCCAGATCATTAAATATTAATAGTCTTACTATTCTAAATTTTCTCGCTTATTTTGAAATTCCCGAAAACATTATTATTTTTAGGCGGATGTAAACAAAAAAATTAAATAATATGTAAATATTTCGAACATATGGTAAATGAAATAAAAATATATCTATTCGCGTACCTTAACATACGATAAATGTGTGAAATATTTGGAGAACGTTCGAACCCACCTGTTATTTACACGATGTGAAATAATCTTTTAGACATTTTTTTTACAAAAGTTAATTCTATAGCCTAAGGTACAACACGTGTAGAAGGCTAAAACATAGGAAGCCGGGCGCTGAGTCGAAATAAAAACAGAATTCCTGTTAATAGACTTTTAATGAACAACCGTCTATATAACTGAATACGCACATCTCAAGGATATACACGCTAATCCGGGATTATCCAGGATAAACTATTTCTAATGAGAAAACAAAGACGGTGGCAGAACTCTTTAAAATCGACTAATGGCTAAACTATATGCCTGCATATAAGAACATAGACAAATAAAATAATTGTTTTCTTCATTAGAAATCAGCCCCTGAACGACGTAATGTATGTAAAATAAGGGATTAGGTACAGTTTATAGTTATTACAATACCAAATAAAATCCTGTGTATTTAAGCTCGACTATAAAATGAACTTTAATGAGTAAAAAAATACCGGATTATCCCCCTTTCAATAAGAAATTTGTTATAAATAAAACCAATGTTTTTAAGTCTGAAGTGTCAACCGGCTCCAAGTCATCAATAAAATTTAGATTTTTATAAGTTTGGTATTGGCTTAAACAAAGTATGTGTGAAGTTAGCCTAAAGCCCCCTGTTCTCACTGATGTTCCCAAACTCTGTGAATAACGTCCCAGAACTTTAATATAATTCTATGAATAGACAATTTAAAGAGACGCGCGACATTATAGATATTGGTCAAGAAAATAAATGGAATATTCAAATTCAAAACATATTCAAATAAACACCAACTTCTCTAAATTTTATAATGAAATGAGCACCAACTTCCCCAAATTTTTAAAACGCTGGCTTAAACATACATTATGCAAGAGCTAAATCTGCCAATTGCAGGTCTTTCTTTAGGCCTGAAATGTTTTCTAAATTATTAATTAGACATTAATTAACTTATCCAGGCCATAATCAACTCTCTCAGCCATATTTTGATTTAAGCTAAAAATGGAGGAGCGAGACTTAGGTTCGAACACCAGTACAGTGGTTGAAATTATTGCACACGTCTTGTCAAACCTTCAAAGGCTAATATCTTCGCTCGCCCGTCTTCATTAGCCCAGTTCGGAGCAGAACAGTAGGACGTTAAACCCCATTTCATTTCATTTCTTCGCTCGCAATAGAGTAAACTTGAATGAAATTTTCAAATTATTCATTTTACATTATCTATTTTCGAACTATTATAGCAAGAATGGCTAGCTCTTTATCTAAATTTAATACAAATCATGAAGCCGCAGTGGATCTGTAAGTAAGATTTTCGCTCGCTAAACAAGTGTTGGACGAGAAAGTTCATCGTGATTTTCCGGTGTGGTTAGCCCTTGTTAGAGGTGCAGGACGAAGGGCCTGTCAAGGTACGACGTGGGGTCGTTCAGATGGGACGAAAAATGTACATACGATATTTCAAATCAAAGCATTTTGTACGTGTGTTAACGATATACAAGTTGTAACGATTAATGAAACGTGGATTGGGCGTGTTTTCAAATCCTACACACGTGTTTTCAAATTCCATACGGGAGCCACGGTGGCTAAGTAAGACGTTAACTCGCTAGCCTGGAGGTCGCGCGGTTCGCCCCAGGTGATGGCCGAGAAAGTTCATCGGGATTTTCCGGCATGATTTCCCCCTTGTCAGTGGTGCGGGAAGAAGGGCCTGACAAGGGCAGCTGTCTATTCGTTCGGATGGGACGTAAAATTGAGGTCCCGTGTACACATTGGCATGCTCGTAAGATATCCCTTGGCAGTTGGAATTCGATATAAGAGTAGGCCGTTGCACCGTTGTGCGGGAAAAATTTCCCTCGTGACACATTCCCGTCTTCATTAGCCCAGATAGTCGGAGTAGAACAGTGGGCCTATGACGTTAAATCTCATTTCATTTCAAATTCTCCACAACCCTAACTCTAACCCTGCATGTTGTCTGACTGCTACAACCCCTATATCTGCAAACTTCAGTTTGGGTAAGAGCGCGTAAGACGCTGGCTCGCTAGCCTGTGGAGGTCGGGTGTTCTATCCCTGCATTGGCCAAAAAAGTTCATCCAGATTTTCCGGCGTGGTCCCCCCTTGTCAGTGATGCAGGACGGAGGGCCTGGCAAGGACAGCTGTCTAGTCGTTCGGATGGGACGAAAAACCGAGGTCTCGTGTACCCATTGGCGTGCACGTAGAAGATCCCTTGACAGTTGGAATTTGAGATAAGAGTAGGCCGTAGTGTCGCTCTCTGGGCAAAATTTCCCTCATAGCACACTGTATGGCGTATGCCCGTCTTTATTAGCCCAGTTCGGAGCAGAACAGAAGGACGTTAAACCCCTTTCATTTCATTTCATTTCATTTCAATGCCTGTCGAACTTACTAAGATCTCCAAATCGTTAATTGGTATTAAGAGTATGAGGAATTTGCGTGTAACAGGGTTATTTTTTCTGGGTCTACTATTATTTTATCTTTCCTATATTAAATATTTACTTGGGTGAATGAATATTATTTTGTTAAAACTTTACGAACGAAAAGCTTGTAAATAATATTCTCTTTCTTAAAGAATCAATGAATAATCCGAAAATGATATTAAGACTCCTGGAATTAATACGTCAATCTAAATATCGGATAATTGGTTTTAATTACATCAAATTCACATACTCTAAACGAAACCTGTTAATTTTCTAAGTTTTATATGTTTTTTTCCCTCCTCACATTGTCCATAATATTTCCATTAATGGACATTTTAATTGGGGCGTCAGCTGTGGCATTTTAAGGACCTCCATAGTAACATCTTGGCATGAACAAACATTTATTTTAAAATTTTATGCTGCGTTTTAAAGAATGATTTTGAGCCATTAAAACTGTGGTTTATACGATTTTAAATAGGGTGTGTTTGTTTATTACGGGTGTTAAAGAAGTTGAACGGAGTGCTAGATTAAAATGAAGAGGGTTAAACGGGCGTCATGTCCCTCGTAAATCAATTAACGCCATTATAATTGTATATTGACCACTCTTCGAGGCATCGAAACCCCAGAATTGACACCAGAAGTCACTAATAAAGTCTTCAACTAAAACACGTCATATCAGCCATTTTTATTTACATATCTATATGACGTCATTTTGACGAGTGACACACGACAAATGATGGGTATATTGATGAGGTATTCTGACATTTTGACGGGTTTAAAATCTATATTAAAATAATTGTCACCAGCTATATACTACCATAAATCTATATTTCTACATAATTAAACCTCGAAAGTCTAAAAAATGATCGCCGACTTATCAAAGACTGTGTTATTAATCGTTTTGCATTAGCGCGCATTCCAAACTTAATTCTGTGAATGTGTTGTGACGTCGATGTTATATCATTACGTCATGATATATGGTATATCAATGTGATATATCACAGTTTATTTGTTACGCTTCGTATAATATTTTGTTTTGTGCATCTTTTTTCAATTTGTCATGAAAAATTGTAGGTAATTTGTTCATCGATCATTTGTATACAAATTTATATTCGTAGACGATCATCCATCGTACGAGCGACGGACATAAAGCCTGAGATTACATATTTAAATGATGGGGGAGATTTATAGACGACTGGAAGATAGATTACTTTGAGTATTTCAGAATTAGATTTTGAAAAGGTTTGGGGTCATGTGATAGATATCGTTGCACCCCTCCCCCCCTAAACAAACCCAACACAACAAAAACACATGTAACTCCCCATCCCTCCCCGCAATCCCCAAAACAAAAACAACAGCCATTGTTTTTATAATATGAAAAGAATCTATCTTATGAATGTTCTACAAATTAATGATTTAGGCACAAATAGGGCATACCATAAAACCTGCTTTTCCTATAAAGCATGTATGTAAAATCACCCAAGACATAATGGTACGTATTATATAGTTACTAGGGTTCGACTGCACACAGGTGGCTACTCTATATGTGTGTTAAGGGTCACTTAAAGGGGTTTATAGGAATAACAGTAAAAATAATAGAGGAAACAGTACCATTGTTAAGTTAAAGCCTGAGGGGGTCGATCCCTAGGGGTAGTACTACCGGTCGACACAGGTGCTTTATCCCTTATGCTCATCCTCTTATTAAAACGGGAGTTCAAATTCTACATCATCATTGTTAGTTTATATATAACTTATGTAATATTGCCAGTTCATTGAACAGCTAAATCGCAGATTAAAAATAAAATTCAAAATCAATTTACCCCCCCTCCCCTAAAAAAAAACAAAAAAAAAACAAAGCAAACAAACAAACAAACAAGAAAACAAACAAATAACATCATCGAAATTAAAAACATAGAAACTAGAGCGAAAGTTATCAAGCTCAAAAACACAAATTGTTCGGGTAAAATTAACCTAGATAAGGAGCTTCCCCAGACCTGGTCATATGCCCCCACCCCACCCACACACAGGAGTGGCATTAGAATATAGAATACAAGCCTATTTGCCACTGTAATTAACTTTTTGACATATATCATACTCATATGACCCGTATATTTCATCAGTATCTATAAATAGTGTTATCGCTAAATGCATATTATGACCTCGAGGCTAAATTTCTTATCAGGAAACATTTCATAATATCAAAATTAACCGGTAAATTCAAAAAGTAGAAAATTTATTCATTTATAAATTTAACAATTCAAAAAATAGTTCATTGGTCCTAGAAATAAACCCATGTATTATTACAAGTTTGTTATTTATTCAACGATGGGTATATTAAACATTTCTTATTAAAGTTTTTGAAATCTCTCTAATTTATACTAAGACAATATATTCTATAGGCAAAGTCGGAAAGAAAGTCTTAGAAAAAAAGTTGGAATTTGATAAACTCAGAAAACAACCATTAGAAATAATCTAAATGTGTTAAATGCTCTATTGAAACGAGAGTGTATTTTTTTTACTAATGGTCTCAATGTAAAATTGAAATAATATTTTTATAATTTCAAAGTTTTAATGACAAAACGCCTTAATGAACACTTAATTATTTTTTTGTTCTAAGTTCATGAGTGGACTAGCTTCATTGAGAATGGACTTTTACAAATTATGCTAATTAAGAATAAATATTGTTTGATTTCTAACAAAACCCAGCAAATGGGATGGCTTCATGTTATCAGCTTGGGGTGGGACGGTCCTTACTTAAAATACAGCAACTTTACTAATTTGTGAAGCCATGTGACTTAATTAAACAATTCGTGGTGTAACCTCTATTGATTGGCTGAACGGCTGATTGACCCTATCAAAACTCCTCGTAACGAACACTCTGATTGGTTGAAATCGTCACGTGATTAACGGTCCCGCCAAATCTAAAAAGCGTGGCGAGGGGTATATGAAGCGTAATCCCTGAATAGTGGTCAGCTTTCAGATCGTGATCTAAACGTGACATTTCAATATTACAGTGCTTTTGGATATAATTTTGTGTATTTATTGTGTTTTCAACATGGCGTGTCTCTTGCCGAAGCCACAGCGCGGACGCCGATCAATCTTACGGAATACTTTTGATGAAGATTGTTTAGTAAAAACCTTGACCTACGAAGATTTGGATATGTTGAATGACACCGGCTTTCACGAGAGTTCTTCACCGTTTTCAGACGAAATTCACACTGATTATTTGGATTTTGACTGTTCTGTTAGATCGCCAGTGTTTTCTCCTAAACCTTGTCGTCGAATCACTAGATCTAGGAAATTATCACCGTTGGTTTTGAATACAAAGTTTGATCCCGAAACCGATGACGAACAAGTGCCCGTTCGAATGGACATCCCAGACATTCCACCAACACCGACATCAAATTCAAACTCACCGCCTCACAGACGTCTCAGAGCACTTCGTCTCTTTGACACCCCCCACACCCCGAAATCATTATTAGAAAAAGCCCAAAGACAGAAATTTAAAGACAGAAAAATCAGATCCGAGAAGAAAGCCAACCGAATTGAGAAAGTTGAAGCAAATGTCAATCCATTTACACCAGTAAACAACCGAGTAATTGGTCTTGTCGGTGGTAAAAGAAACCGAACCGATATGGTCAAGTAAGTATAGAAAAAAATATTTTTTAAAAATAGACATTGAAATATTACACCGTCTTAAATTTAGTAACGTAATAGAATTTATAATGACTCATATTTCCGTATTTGGAAAATTTCCTCCATTTTGTTTATTATTTGACGTCATATGACCTATTTTTACGTCATGTGTGTTTATAATATTTTTTGTCTTGTTGGGTTCATCGAAAATACCGACCACGCCCTATAATGTTTATAAAGTTCTATAATATACATGTACATTTATTATAAATATAATTCACATGGTCAGTTTCATTCGTGAATCGTAGTCGTGTGCAGATTTGAATTTTAAATAAATCTTTTTGGTACACTGCCAAGTATTTTGAAAATCTGAATTCGGGTCCAATTTTATAATCTTTGTCATATGTTGGTCAAATTTCGAATATCAAAAGTTAAATTTTAACAATTTTGCTAAGTTGGCAAAAACTGATTTGTTTTGAGATTTGGGTTCCGTTTAATTGAACTGGTTTGATCCAGTTTAGACCAGTGCAGTGGTCATTTGACCCAGATTCTGGATGTCAGAAAGTAAACAATAACAAAAATGGCTTCTCTCGTGTGAAACCTTTGTTGTGTTAATGAAATAAAGCTGTGAAGTCAGTGGTCATTGTTTCAGCCTTGATTGTTATTGTTGAAATGTCAAAATCCAAGCCACTGTTATTTTACAACACAATCAGCTGACACAATAGATTGAAGGGTTGATTTAATTAAATTAAAATCTGGGCAATACAGCAAAAATAACAAAGTTGACATTAAGGATTATTTCTGCTTAAGATTTTTAATTTTTGAGATTTAAAAATAATTTATTTGTTTTATTATTTTTAGGTCTGTTTTAGATGATTCTACAGATGAAGATGATGATTTACCATCATCCAAGGTAAATAATTCACACAGACCCAATAATAAATTGTCACCAATTAAAAATTGATTAATACATTTTTTTTTCTTAATTGACAAATAAAGGCAATTTATTCTATTCATTTTATATTTGTATTTTGACAAATGGATTTTTTTTAATTGGCAAATATTTAAGGATATATATAATTGCTTGATAAATGGGTGATGAATTTTAATTGTTTAAATATCTTTATAATTAAATTTTTTAATGTTTAAATAATGTTTTTATATTTTTTTTATAGAAAATCGCTCTACATGAGATTAACACATCTCGTTATAATGAAGAATTCTATGAAATGTGTAAATTGGGTGATGGTGAATATGGAAGTGTACATAAATGTGTTCATAGATTAGATGGGTGTATTTACGCCATTAAGAAATCTAAAACACCAGTTGCTGGAAGTGTTTATGAGTAAGTATTGTTTATTATAGTAATTCTCATGTAGGATAATATTCAAATATTGTATTATTAGTAATCCTTGTGTAGGACAATATTCAAATATTATGTTATTAGTAATCCTTGGTTTATATTAGTACTATTATTAGTAATCCTGGTGTGTAGGGTGGTATTCAAATATATTATTGTGTATTAGGGCAGATTTTTTTATAATAATATCATTATGTAATGAGACAATATTCAAATATGATTTGTGTATGTTAAACAGTATTCAAATAAGTTTACTGTTTCTCTGATCATGTAGAAGTTTGTAATTATTATTAATTAATTATTGTTATTTATTTTTAGACGTAATGCTATGAATGAAGTATATGCCCATGCTGTATTAGGTAAACATGCCCATGTTGTACGATATTTCTCCGCCTGGGCAGAAGATGATCATATGTACATACAGAATGAATATTGTAACGGTGAGTTGTCTTTATCACATCATGAAAGGGATGGGGGTTCGTAGTCCTGTCTTGTTATTTATCACATTGTGGAATGGGTAGTGGTTCGTAGAGAAAGGAATGAGTTTCATTAGAGACCAGAATGTGCTTCATAGTCGTATCTAACGTGAGATATGTCATTTATATGGTTTCATAAATCTTTATTTATTTTGTATTTTAATGAAATCAAATTAAACTTTGAACGTTATTTCTATAATAAATGTCGTTGTCCTGTTTCTTAATTGTGTTTTATGTATTCGATTTATAGGAGGTAGTTTAGCAGAAATTGTAGAAGATAATAAAAGAACTGGTGGTCAAATTATGGAATCGGAATTAAAACAGATTTTATATCAAGTAGCTTTAGGTGTTAAATATATTCATTCACAGAATCTAGTTCATTTAGATATTAAACCAGGTATGTACAGAGTTACTTCCCTTACCTTTTATTTATCTATCAATATGTCAAAGTTTGTTACATGTATAAAGTAAGCTTTCAAATAAAATGTTTTGAATTAATACTGAACATTTCCAAGTTTAGAGTGTTATTATTTGATATTTTTTATTCCCTTTCCTTAAAGTTATGATCGTTTCATATTAAATTATATTTAATATTTTACTTAAATGTATCACTTTGATTATACAATAATCCAGATATTTAATTTTGTCATTCAATATTTTTTCAGGAAATATATTTATTCATCGCAACCCACGTCTTCTTGCATCACCCGAATCTGGTGTTGAATCTTGTGAAGAGGAAGAAGAGTGTGAAGAAGCTGTTACATATAAAATCGGTGATTTAGGTCATGTGACATCATTAGCCAATCCTGTGGTAGAAGAAGGTGATTGTAGATATTTACCGAGAGAAATCCTAAATGAAAATTACGAACAGCTAACCAAGAGTGATATTTTCTCGCTGGCTCTCTCCATCTACGAAGCTGCTTCTTCCCAACATTTACCCAAAAATGGTGAAGACTGGCATTTAATACGTGATGGTTATCTCCCTTCTTTACCTGGTTATTCCAAGGAGTTTCATTCTTTATTAAAGGTAAGAATTAAGTTTATATCTTTTAAATTTTCAAATGTTTTATGAATATTCTAAAATTAAAAATTACGTTCATTTAATGATAAACAATAATAATGATATTTGATCGCATGGCTATTCAATTCACTGGGGAATGCTCTAGGCGCTAGAAAATATTCTCACTTTATAGTGTTAATGATAGTTACTAAATAATTTAAGTTTTCACTTTGGATTTAAAAACTGATACAGATTCACATTGATTTATATTTTATGGAAGTTTATTCCAATTACACAACTATAAAATTATAAATTACGGTCATTCAAATTTTTTAATTCAATTATTTTTTTTATCTTCAGAGTATGATTCACCCCGATCCTAAAGAACGACCATCAGCTCTAGCCGTCGTCCAGCACCCATATTTATGTCCACAGTTGAAGAAAACCAAAGCCCAACTACGTAAAGAATTAAATGAAGAAAGATTCAAAAACCAAATATTATCTAGGTAAGAATTGCATTTGATTATGAAATAAGAAAGGAAGACGTGCCAATGTTGTAAAATTTCCCTGGTAAATAAAATCTGTCTACATGTAAATATGTTCCAATACAACAATATCCAAAGATATTGAAGGCTTTATATCTCAATCTGGGGGGTTGGATGCACGCTGTATCATAAGGCCTGTCATTGAGTCAACTGGCATGGTTTCAAATCCCTGGTTATATGTGACAAGGGGTAGGGTCGTCTGTCCAACATCAGGAGTGTTCTCCCGGTCCTCCGGTTTCCTCCCACTGCTAAAGACCATATGTTAGTCCCGAAATGACCTAGTATAGTAGATTAGTAGTTGTGTCTTGCCAATTAGAAATTGGATAATTTTATGTTTCCATGGAAACATATTTGCCTGGTGTATGGATGACTATGTCTTTTCCTCGTTAAATTGTCATCATTTTGAACCTGTATTAAATATTTTCTTCTTTTCTCTTACAGACAATTGATAGAAGCTACACAGTTCCGAGTTGAAACCACACCCCTGGCACAATACCGTCCAACGGGACTAGTCCGACCATTCCAGTCAGAAACGACCACATCATCGACAGAGAACACATCCCGGTCACGACGATTAGTAGGAGGAAGGATGAAGCGTAGTCTGAGTTTATCTACGTTTTAGGTTGTGTGTGGTGTTGTTGTTGTTGGTGGTTTCGACACCCCCCTTAGGCTGTGACAGTGCAAAGACTTATTATTGTTATATATGTGACTCTTCTCGTAGTTGGTGCTTCTCGTTTTGTGATGTTATCAAGTAATAACGGATAGTTGTTAAGAGAGTTATAAATCAAAAATTGTGATCGCTATGTAACCATTTTCCAACTCCAGGATAATTACGAGCAAGAAAAGATTAATTCCCTTGCTGCAGTTATCAAAATTCGTTTGTGATATTAATTTTGTTTTTCTTTCATTATTTGTCTGAATGCCAGACGTATATTTGTGCTAAATAATGTTTTTGTATAATGTACATCAATGGATAGATTATTTCCATAATTCCTCTAATTAGATATTAATTAAATGAGTTATGGAAAAATTAATTAAATTTTGTATAATTAATCATGTACAAATTAACTTATAAAATTGCTTTTTTTTTTTGCTTTTCCAATTTTTTTTTCTTTTGTAAATAATTGTAGGATATATATCGATATATAACGTAGAATCATATATTCTTTTTTTTTTTTTGTCTACTCTCGCCAATGGTCATAATTTCTGACCAAAACACTGATGGTGCTATGGGCTTTGTAATAATTATGGTGCAAAATTTGCTAAACCGTTGTTAAAATATCATTATGTTAAAATTTTCTTTTGTCAAAATGTAAAACTCTTGTTATGTAAAAATGGATGTAAATTTTGTACATTTTGAAGAACAGACCTGAATAAAACAGAAAATAATAAAAATCACAAAATAAATTTGTTTTAGTTGGTTATATGTACTGGGTATTATATATAGGGTTTAAAGTATTTGCATGTGGGAGAAATGAAATGGGGGTTTAGCTAACATTAACCATCTACTGTTCTGCTCAAACTGACCAACCTCGTGGGTTTTCTCCGGGTCCTCCGGTTTCCTCCCACTGCTAAAGACCCCTACACACAAGCGAATTATTGAAATAAAATTAAACCATACGTTAGTCCCGAAATGACCTAGTATGTGGCAAGTGGACGTTAAACCCCATTTCTCTTCTGCTCCAACTGGACTAATGAAAACTGTCATACTCCATACTCCTGTACAGTGATGCAATGTTCTAGTCTTATATCGAATTCCAACTGCCAAGGGATCTTTTACATGCACGTCAATGCGTACACAGGACTTCAGTATTTTGTGCCATCGTAACGACTAAGGATGCCAGAGAAGTATGAAATAAAACAGGTTTTAACATCCTATTGTTCTGTTAAGGCTGTGTGAGAAAAGAGTGCAGTGTCGGCTTTCTATTTGTATTCAGGCACATTTAGTTTGATGCAGGGTTTGAATGCGGGGAGGGGAGTAGAGTGTGTCTATATTGGGGTAGAGTGTCTATATGGCCATTGGATACAACTTGCTATCATAAAGAGAGAAAAATGGAGTTTAACACAGTGGGTCATGGTGGGATTAAAATTCATTGCTCAATGGGAGAAAACCAGAAAGATTACCCTTCTCTTACACACCTCATTGGAGAACAGGCCTATTTAACCCCTCTCCTAATTGATGGGTATAAATGTGTCTTATTTGTATTCAGGGTTGGGATGGCCTAGTGGTCTAGACTGTCACACTTTGAGCTCTAACTGGTTGGCCACCTCTTTCTTGTGGTCGTGGTTTCCATCCATCCCTAGTGTGTGGGTATGTGGCTTGAAGATAGGGGTGCCTTCTCAATCTTGTGGGTTTACTCACCGGTCCTGTGCGTGTGATAAGTTTAATCAAAAAAAAGAAAGAAAAACAACATGTCTGCAATATCGGTGGTAGCGGACGTTAAACACTATAGAAGAATTCATGGTTAGATTTATATTTGGGCAATTGCCACAGGCAACAAGAACGAAGTCGATAAAATTGAGAGCTAAAATCAGAACCAAACTTAAATAAGGTTTATTCATTTTGGTTAACTTACCTGAAGTACCATGGGTCCCCCTGTCCCGAACTACACTCGATCCCCTCTGTCTGCAACTCCTTACCTAGGTTTTAATCCAGCCTTGCTTGTATATGAATACAAATTTCAGCTTCTTCTGAAGGTCATCACACCGTCACATACAACTAGATTATTTTGGGACTAACATGTACATTTATTTCAATAAATAGCTTGTATATGGGAATCTTTAACAGTAGAAGGACCCAGAGAAAACCCATGGGGTTAGGCTGGCAACTCTACTCCATGTCATACAAAAATATGTACAATCTAAATGCTAGCCTGTAGAGAGAGAAGTTGGGTTTAACATCCATACAAAATATACCATGTCATTTTGGGACAAACATATGGTTCAATTTTATTTCCATAATTTGCTTGAGCATAACAGTGGAAGGAAACCAATGAAAACCCATGATGTTAGATAGGCGACCATGACTTTGATTGGAATTAATCAATTTGTTTAATTTTAGGACCAAAAATATTTTAATATAAAAGTACCTTTATTGGAGTTTTAATAGTTTATTGTCAAAACTAGGTAAATAACATTGTTTTAAATGAATCAAATATGGTAATTAGTTACTGTAGGAAAAGAAAAACAACGAAAAAACCCACTGGACTAGTAGTCATCAAATTAACCTAGAAATTAATTAGATTTAGATATTACAGAATAAACATTAGTTTCTTTAATTAAATTATTTTAATTAATGACCCTTTAGACATAAAGAGATCAGACTATTTGAGTGAAAATTGGCAGCCATTGTAAGTAACCTATAGACAGTAGTTGTTAAAAGCTTCAAGTTTTTTAAATTGGTTTTTAAACTGATTTGATTTTTACATGGGTGTTTCAATAAATTATAAATTCTTTTGTTTCATATAAAAACTATTAATTTAGAATGAAAACCTGATAAGCTTGAAGTTATTTTTTATAAGATTAGTTTATTGAAAGAATTTTCAGTGAATAGAGATTAAGATTGTTGCTATTCCACTAAATTTAGGTTTTATTTTGTTAATTGTAAATTAGATGTTAGTTTATGGTGAATTAAGAATGTGAAACATTGAAAGGCTTCAAGTCATTGGTTTATTCTCAAATGATTTTTGTTTATTTTTAAAAGTGGTTTCTAAATCAAGATATTGTAAGTTTTTTTGAAGTTTTTTATTTGAAGTAAAGCTGTTTATTTACTCAATATTAAAGACAACCTATTAAGTGATGTGTTGTTTTTATTAAGGAAACATACAACAAAGACAGAAGAGTTTGAAGCCATTGTGTCTAGAGAAGCATATTTTAATACAGTTGAATTGTTGTCTCTCTATTAAATGAGTTTGAATTCTATGTATTTTTAGTGATACTAAACTAAGAGGTTTCAATGTTAAAATTTCATTTAATAAGCTTGACTGAGTCTTAAGTTGTGTTAGTCTTAATAATACAGTAAATAAATGTACATGTTGGAGAATATAATGCTATCATGTGTCTGTTTTTAAATGGGGGGGTTGGATGGCCGCTGTATGATAAGGTCTGTCATTGAGTCAACTGACGTGGTTTCGATTCCCCAGTTGTACGTGACAAGGAATAGGGTCGTCTGTCCAACCTCGTGGATTTTCTCCAGGTCCTCCCACTGCTAAAGACCCCTACGCGAAAGCGAATTATTGAAATAAAATTAAACCATGTGTTAGTCCCATAATGACCTAGTTTGTGTCAAGTGGATGTTAAACCCCATTTCTCTCTCTCTCTCTGTTTTTATATCTGTATCCATTGGGTGGCGAAGTGATCTAACGCGTGAAATTATCCTTTATAAGGTCTATCATTGAGTTTAGTGGCGTGGTTTCCAACCACAACTCGTAGGTGACAAGGTGTAGGGTAGCCTGTCAAACTTTGTGGGTCATCCGAGTCTCTCCCACTGCTAAAGACTCCTATACAAAAGCGAATTATTGAAATTGCGCTCTCTCTCAAATCGGTAGCAAAATTATATAAAATATGTCTGGATAGTAAAAGACTACCTTGTGTTCTAGTCTCTAGAGCCTGTGGACGGACAGGCATAAATATTCAATTAAATAAATGAGTGGAAGAAGAATTTTGCCCAGACTGTGTGGCTTTCCGCCTCTTCTTCAATTTACGACTTTTAAAGTGCTCATTTAAAGGATCTTGTTTTTTTGTCTCTTCCGAAAGACTAGGAACCACCAGACTGTGTGGCTTTCCGCCTCTTCTTCAATTTACGACTTTTAAAGTGCTCATTTAAAGGATCTTGTTTTTTTGTCTTTTCCGAAAGACTAGGAACCACCACCCCTGTCAAGTGACAACCCGCCTTGGGATTCAAATTCATGACATTTAAGTGAGGCCAGTGCTCGACTAACGTGGACCCCTAGTGTAGGAGAAGGCATCACTCTACTGCGGACCCCTAATATAGGAGAAGGCATCGCTCTATGTAAAATGGAGGAGAATTTTTCCAAGAATGGTGTGTCAATTAAAATGTCAGAGGGATACCAACATTTACTACCATCTACTAAAGTCTACCGTCCAAACCCCCAACCAACACAACTCTTGTAGCAAGTCTACCATCCAGACCCCCAACCAACACGGCTCTTGTAGCAAGTCAACCATCCAGACCCCAAACAGGTATTTATTTTAGCAAGTCTACCCCCCCCCCCCAACCAACACAAATCTTTTAGCAAGTCTACCCTACACCCCCCAACCAACACAAATCTTGTAGCAAGTCTACCCTACACCCCCCTAACCAACACAAATCTTGTAGTAAGTCTACCCTACACCCCCTAACCAACACAAATCTTGTAGCAAGTCTACCCTACACCCCCCTAACCAACACAAATCTTGTAGCAAGTCTACCCTACACCCCCCTAACCAACACAAATCTTGTAGCAAGTCTACCCTACAAACCCCCCAACACAGCTCTCATAGTATGTCTACCCTACACGGCTCATGTACCAAATCTACACGATTCCATACTGATTTTATCCTTATTTAAGAAACTTCAAGATTTGAACATAGAAAAACTGATTTATTGTCGATAACAAAAATGATGTAAAATTGAAAATGAATTAAAATATAAACAGTAAAGCATTGAATCAACTTTTCATTAAAAACAAATAAAATACAGAACTTTCACTGGTTGATAATAAACCAGAACAATCTTCATTAACAAGCCACTGACAGGCTTAAACTTATTTAATATCAACTGGTCCAACTGAATTGTGGTTTAGTATCCTACTTTTCTGCACTGACTGGGCTAATGAAGATGGGTGTGTCATGCAGTGTGCAATTTCGCCAAGACAGGGGCACTATGGTCTACTTCTTGATTAACAATCATAGCACTAATTGGTTTATGTATTTAATAACTGGTCCGAAATATAAAGAAATGTTTGTAGATTCCATCACATATAAACTTTCAATATTTCAAATATTAAACAGGCATTATGTAAGAGGTAAATTTTCCTATTGTAGGTCTTTCGTAAGGCCTCGGATGTTATATAAATTATTAATTAGTCATTTATTAAGACGATAAGACCGTAATCAACTTTTGATGCCACAGGATGGCTCCGATTTTAGGTAGATTAAAACGGTTCGGCCATTTAATGATTCAATTTAAAAATGGAGAAGTGAGACTAAGACTCAAATGACCAGTACAGTGGTTACGATCAATGCACACATCTTGTCAAAACTACAACCATTGATAACTTTGATCAAAATGAAGTAATTTGAATGAAAATTTCAATATATTCAATTTGTATTATTTATCTTTGAACTATTATAGCGGGAACGATCAGCTCTTTATCTAAATCTTACATAATGCCCCCTTAACTAGTGCAAAATTTGGAGAAATGTTTATAGCTTTTATCACATATATACACTTTCTATATTTCAAACAAATGGTCGAAATGGGATAAGACCACTGATAAGATGACTGGTCGAAATGGGATAAGACCACTTGTTGATATAGGATAATTTATAAAGTAAATATAGTGTTAAAATGTTTGAGAATGTTCTCCCCAGTAAATTTAATTGAATATCTGAAACAAATTTATGAGAATTTTTTAATCAGCATTTAAAATTAGAATGAAATGATGTAACTTATATCAAAATATTTTCATGAAGGTTTTTTTTAAAAAGAATTTAAAACTTGTTACAGAGTCAACTATTAAATTGCTATTGGTCAACCCATTAATAACAATAAACTACGATTTTTCTACGTCAAGGTCTAAATCTAACCGGATGAATGAATGTCCAGAAATTAATTGTTGAAACATGAAATTTTTAATTATTATTATATATTTTGACATAATGCTCCTATAAGTATATTTACTACATAATATGTACAGATGATCTATACTAAATTAATATGATATGTTATTATTATCGTCAGTTCCTTATAGAATACACCGAGTTACCTTCCCCTTCATCCCGTTTTGGGCGTCAGGGGTTGAATTTGAGGTGTATCTAATAAATGTTTTGGAAAATTTGTTAGTGACAAAGGTTTTTGGTACACAGTCAAATATATCAGGAAGGCAATTGATTTTGACCTCAGTAAAATATTTAAAACAACATCAGCACTATTCAAAACTAAAATGAATATAGTAGTATTCTACTTTCAATTTACAATTGTCTACTTTCCATTTCATAATATTCTACTAGTAACATGTTAAATTCAATCTAATATCATCAAAGTTTAAAATTGTAAAACAATGGTAACAATATTAAAATTTATATAACAATTAATTCGATTGGTTCAACAAAAAGTTATTGACTAATCACAGCACACTTTACAATAAGTTATTAGTATAATATATATATATATGTACAATAATTTCAACCACAATTTAAAATATTTTAAGTTTAGAATTAAATTCAACAACATTTTACAACAATATTTTATAATAATAAATGCTTTTGTACAAATTAGCGTTTTCATTCAATCTACAATAGCATATATAAATATATACTTATAACTTAAAATCAAAGTTTATTCTTATAGCAGCAAATAGCCTTTGGTTTATCTCTTCAACAAAGGCAGAGCAGATTCTCCTTTCATTATGTCAGATTTTATAATGATTATTTCCACAGCTGACTATATTATTGCTAAATCAGTATATATATCATAATCTGGCCTGTATCAGCTTTTATATTGCTTGTTAACTAAATGTGAGCTAGCGCCTAATACATATAGCCACCTGGAAATATGCATTAATATTAGCAAGCACCTCTATCATTGAGCCATCGTATATAACCCTCAGCAACTATATGCTTAAATATGAGCAAGCACTTTATTCACTGAGCCACCGTGGCTCACTGTAACTATGTATACTAGTCAATATAAGCTAGCACCTTAGTCACCATGGATCACTATAACTTTGTATACTAGTCAATATGAGCAAGCACCTCAGTCACTGAGTCACCATGGCTCTCTGTAACTTTGTATACTAGTCAATATGAGCAAGCACCTTACTCACTGAGTCACCATGGCTCACTGTAACTGGTGATTATTATTTTTTATTGTTCAATTAATGCCCCTGTTCTCCTGTCAAATCAATATTGCATAGATTAAGTTTTAAGTGAATTTGTTAACAATTGCTATAAAAATATTAATTAAACTACTAATGAGTGACCATGTAAAATGTCTGTTTACAGCAAGAGTACAGACTCTTCAAAAACCATTGATGTTGTCTATAGAAAAACTTGTATCATCTTTTTTATCTTCATTCAATTATCAAAGTTTTACTTCGATTTATTTTGGAAATAGTATATTTAATTATTTTTTTTCTGGATAAGATCGTAACAGGGTCTGATTTCCAACAAACTTTTTTATATTATAATAGTTTTGTCTTTATTTTCGTTTGAAGAAATATGTAATGTTATTTCCTGGATGAAATTATGATAAAAGGTTCTTTTCCATGTAGAGTTGCTGGAAATGGATATTTTCAAGGGTGATCTTGTCCGGACAGACTTATAAGCGTGATCTTGTCCGGACATATTCATAAGCGTGATCTTGTCCGGACAGATTCATATATGCGATCTTGTCCGGACAAATTCATGAGCGTGATCTGGCCCAGACAGATTTGTAAGTGTGATCTTGTCCAGACAGATTCATAAGTGTGATCTTTTCCGGACAGATTTATAACCATGATCTAGTCCAGATAGATTCATGAGCATGATCTTGTCCGGACAGATTTATGGGTGTGATCTTGTCTGGACAGATTTATAAGCGTGATCTTGTCCGGACAGATTTATAACGGAGGTACAGCATGATGTCGTACATCAGTGACTATTTCTACAGCAGACACATTGCTAGGCATCAGTGTAACAATGGCCGTCAGAACAGCGAAAGCAAAAATAAGTCCAGCTAGGGTATATCGTATCCTCTGTCCAAATTCTTTCTTGTTTGGGATAAACATCTTGATTTTAGTCATCAACGCTTGTCTCAGTTTATCGCTGTTTTTACTGAAAAATATAATAATAATGACACATTTCAATAGAGAGAGAAATGGAGTTTAACATCCACACAACACAAACTAAGTCGTTTTGGGACTAACATATGGTTCAATTTTACTTCAATAATTTGCTTGTGCGCAGGGGTCTTTAGCAGTGTGAGAAAACAGGACCCAGAGAAAACCCACGAGGTTGGACAGGCGACCCTACTCCTTGTCACTAACAACCGGACAGTTGACTCAATGACAGACCTTATGATACAACGGCTTTTGACCCTATGACGTGAGACATTTGATTAACCACTCAGCGTATATGTTCCTAGTGGGTTACCCACAGTTCCGTGCACAGCATGCCAAGAACTCGCCGTAACAGACTGTTTCATTGGCTAATTCCTCACATCATCCAGAACACCTGTTTAACACCCCTTCAGATCCTAGTGTAGTACAGACAATCAAACAGAATTTTGAACTGTAAAAAACGAAACAAAATAGGATCTGTGTTTTAATCAGATTGCAAATACTACTGATCAATCATAGAAAGTTAAATATGAACTTACATATCCTCTTCTTCATCTTGTTTCTCCTGTTCAACTTTATCCATGATTTTTTCAAGCGTTGATGACACACCATTTTGTTGTTCCCGTAATTTGCCCAAATCTTTACTGATTTTCATCTTAACACCATCTTCAAATCTGTAAAACAACAAACGATAACATGACCAAACATATAGCACAATAAGAAAGAGAGAGAGAGAGATAGAGAGAGAGAGAGATGGGTTTTAATCAACACAAATGTGGTCGTTTCGTGTTTCGGGACTAACATATGGTTCAATTTTATTTCAATAATTTGCATCCGCGTAGGGGTCTTTAGAAGTGGGAGGAACCCAGAGGACCCGGTGAAAACCCACAAGGTTGGACAGGCGATCCTACTCCTTGTCACATACAACCGGGGAATCAAAACCATGCCAGTTGACTTTTAGGATACAACGTATGTCAGGATAAAGGAATATTTCCTGTTTTAGTGTTACTGGGTACAGGACATAGTACGGGAAGGCATCAATTCTGCCCAGACCAATTTGTGTTACTACTTACAATGTACACAATGCACACGTTACTGACACGGTATGTTGTGACATCACACATGGACCTATACTACATGTCATCGTGTACAGAGTTAACAGAAGGCTTTTACATTACCTCCACGAAATAGATTGGTATGATAGTCATGTGATAATAAGAATAGCGTAAAGCTCTGGGGCGGTATTTATAAAAATTCTAAGAGTTGGAACCAACTCTTAACTGTCAAAAATTACTCCTAACTTTGTAGATTTTCCTAAGACCTATTTATAAAACATTTTACTTTAAGAATTACTCCTAACTATGACACATATTTAAGAGTCCTCCTGTAGCACTCCTAACTTGTTAAAAGTACTCTTATCTTGGTTAACATGGCTGTCCGTGTACGCCGCCTAAGAGAGTTTAAAACAAGAAGAGATTTCTTAGTGGAGTACAACAATGACGAGTTGATAAGGAGATATCGAATGGACATGGGTGGGATTCTTTTTGTGACAGATTTAGTTCGGCATCTACTTACGAGTCCTACTTAACGAAATTTCTCAATCAACGCTGAGATGAAGATCGCCATTACGCTTCGTTTCCTAGCTACTGGTAAAATGCAACTGTGTAGTGGTGACGATTTCGGCGTCAGTCAACCTACAGTGAGTAGAGTGATTGCATGACATCAACACTGAGCTATAAATAACTTCAGGGAATCCCCGGATTTCCCATGGTTACATGCTAAGAGTTTGGTTAGGACCCAAGTCTTACATTTAGTTAAAAGTAACTCTAAGACCCTTTATAAATATTTCTAAAGAGTAACTTTTAACTAAATGTTGTTTTAGGAAGTCTTAGAGTAAAAGGTATGAAAACTCTAAGAATTTTTATAAATACGTCCCCAGATTTAAAGCTTACCCTTTTTGATAGGCTTCTTCTTCTTGTGAACTTTTCTTAGCTGCGATTAAATTGGGTCGAAGTGATCTGGATTCTTCTTTCTCTTTTCTGTATAAAGTAAAACAAATGAAGTAAAACAAATGATGAAATACAGAGAGAGAGAGAGAGAGAGAGAGAGAGGGAGAGAGAGAGAGGTCCAGTTTTTAGCAGTGGGAGGAAACTGGGGGTCCCAGAACCCACCGAGTGAGTCACCAACATGCTAGTGACCCTGCTATATATCATGGATTGACATCCCTTTAATTTTATAATTTAACATCTCGGATTAACAACTCACTTTAACAGGAATGAAAATCATTTGGAGTTAAGAAAAAACAACCTCAAAAATGAGAAACTTACTTCATTTGAACAAAACCTGATTACATCTAGGTGGTTAAATATTTGCAGCATTAATTTACTGTATTTCTGTCAAACAGGTAAGATTTGGTGAATATATATTTACAACATATAACTTACTTTATCTCTGTCAAATTTTCTCGGGATGAGGAACGACTTGGTGATAGACTGGACTGACGTTCTAAGGAAGCTCTTCTAATAACTGTAGTTACAGCGTTCTTCATGGAAGTACTAGCTACTGCTGATTGAAAGCGTTGTTTAGGGTCCTGTAACAAATAAAACAATCAACATAGAATCTATACTACCCAGATCTCTCTTGTATAGAACCTCAAGTACAAGGCTGGCTTTAAGCGTACTCTTTTATTTCCAATTCCAATTCCAAGGTTTGATTTGCGTTCTCGCCAATGTGTACACTGAAACTTGATTTTTCGTCCCATCCCTTGCCAGGCCGTCCATCCTACACAACTGACCAGGGGGAACCACGGCGGAAAATCCTGATGAACTATCTCTGTCTACATGGAAATCGAACAGAGAACCTCCAGGCAAGTGAGCCAGCATCTTACTCATTGAGCCACAGCAACTCCTCTGTATAAAAGATACAAGGGTTCAATATAATAGTTTCTTCTCCCTTGATATTTCAATATGAACTGATGTTTTATTTCTGTAAAATATTAGGCCCATTTTTGAAAGTGTCTGGAATTAATTACACAAAAGAGAGAGAGTTGATTTTTAACTACATCTGACGTCTACTCAACACAAACCAGGTCATTTCGGGTAGAATTTTTTTTTTCCCAGTAATTTGTTTAAAGTTTGGGGTCTTTAGCAATGGAGGGAAACTGGAAGACCTGGAGTAAACCCATCAAGTTAGGCCAGTGACCCTACTCTTTGTCACGATGTACAAGTGTGGGATTGAAACCATGCTACTTGACTCAATAACAGACTTTAAGATCTATAGTGCACATGTTAGACCATGCCTAACCCCCAACTCTTTGTCACGACATACATAAGCAGAATTAAAACTGTGCTACTTTATGAACTAACAGACCTTAATATCTTAAATACACACGTTAGATCATCCCCCCCAAGGTTGGCAACCTGTCCCACCCCTTCCCAAGGTTCCCAAGGTAGGCAACCTGTCTCTCCCCCAAGGTAGACCACTACCCCCCCCCCCCTTTAAGATACACAAAATCGGTTGACAAAATGCCTCTGGTGTCATTATTGTAGTTGATGACGAACTGTAGTCGATGACGAGTGATGATACAGAATTTCTTCCATACCATCCTCGTCAGTAAATCGACATTAAGATCAATCAGATGTACTGTAAATAATATTATATATTGTGAGAGAAAACTGAAACTTGATATATAAAACAAACTAGAAAAGATTTATACATTCATTCACAACACAACTACACACAAGAAAATAAGCTGTAATATTTGTAATATGCAGTGATATAAGATGCATTCCTTTCACCATATTGTCTTTTTATTACTGTTATATATACCTACACACAACATCAAGTTTATAGGATAGGATTACATAATAAAAACTACCCAAACCGGAGGTTGAGTGGGGGTTTTGCGTACTGCTACGATAAAGGACAGAATACCATGGTACTTGCAGTCTTTTAGGTGGTACCATATCAAGCCGAGGCTTGTAGCCTAGTCTAAAACTAAGGGCAGTATATGTTTCTACGACAATCTAAAACTAAGGATAGTTTCATTCACCTGTACTGACTTTGCTGACAAGCACACTAGTAATTGTGAAATGAAATAAAATGGGCTTTAACGTCCTACTGCTCTGCCCGAACTGGGCTAATGAAGCAAGGCATGTCATACAGTTTGCTATGTGAGAAATAATGCCCGGACAGTGACGCTATTAAGGCATAGTCTTATATCAAACTCCGGGGATCACGCGGCTAAGTGGGTAAGACGCTGGCTCGCTAGCCTGGAGGTCGGGTGTTCGATCCTTGCATTGGCCGAGAAAGTTCATCCAGATTTTCCGGTGGGATTCCCCCTTGTCAGTGATGCAGGACGGAGGGCCTGACAAGGACAGCTGTCTAGTCGTTCGGATGAGACGAAAAACCGAGGTCCCGTGTATACATTGGAATGCACGTAAAAGATCCCTTGGCAGTTGGAATTCGATATAAGAGTAGGCGATAGTGCCGCTGCCCGGGCAAAATTTGCCTCATAGCACACTGTATGGCATATGCCCGTCTTCATTAGCCCAGTATAGGAGAAGAACAGTAGGATGTTAAACCCCATTTCATTTCATTTCATATATCAAACTCCAATTGCTAAGGAATCTTTTACATGTACGCCAATGTGTACACAGGACCTCAGATTTTCTTCCCATCCGAACAGGAAAATCTTGATGAACTTTATCGCACAACGCAGAGATTGAACACGGGACCTTCAGGTTAACGAACCAATGTGTTACTCACTGAGCCGCTGTGACTTCCTATACTAGTTGTTAGAAACAGATTGTGTTGAGCCCACTCAAGTTATATGTCTATTATAATAGTAACAAGAGAGAGAGAGAGAGAGAGAGAGAGAGAGAGAGAAATGGGGTTCAATGTCCACTCAACACAAACTAGGTTATTTTGGGACTAACATCACAGTACCACACATTTCCAACTCAACTTTCCATTTTTAAAAACGCGATCTCTTTTTTTGTTGAATAGAAACAAAATGCATCTTAATCAAAAATTGATTAATAAAAATAAAGATACTAAGAAGCTAGCTACTTGTAGTTTTACCGTTCCACAAAATCTATGTATAATTAGTTCCTATACAATATAAGCAGAGTTAATGCCCTTGTCAATTCTTACCTCTTCGTCATCGAAAGAGTTTGATGAAGTTAGTGAAGAACTGTCTTTAAATTGACCAATCTTCTTCTCGAAGATAGAATGATCCTATATAGGGTAACATAGCAAATTATATAACAAAAAAAAACATGCAGAGAGGCTAAATTAACATGCAATGCACATGCATTAATATGTAATTTAAATCAATCTGATCAAAATACAGATCTATATTTCGTTTCGTTTTTTTTTATACTTTCGATGGCCTACACTATATGAAGATCTTACCAGCTATACGGAAAGGTCGCATCAAGGGGTATATGAGCTGTTTCATTGGCTAATCCCTCACATCAACCAGAACGCTGCTTATATAACAATTCTTTCAGATCCTAGTGTAGTAAAGACAAGTAAAACGAAATTTTGAACTATAAAAAACGGAACGAAAAAGGATCTGTGTTTTAATCAGATTGAATTAAAAAAGTCCCAGTAGAAAATATCCGCTAAATAATAATAAAAAGTTATAAAGATAAAATTAAATAAAGCAGAAGAATCTGTGAAATTAAGATGTAAATAAAGTTTTAATTTTTATTTAAGAGGTAACAATAATAATATATTGATCTAGACGTTTGATCAATTTATTTACAATTAGAAAATATTGAAGTGAACAACTGATTATTCGTCCAACATAGACTTTCCAGCTAGGCTGTGTATTAAATAGTATTATTATAAATACAACACATTACAACACAAAAATATTACAACACAACATAGAAACACTGAACCAATTCCTTCCCTTACAACTAACCTAAACCAATTCCTTCCCACCCTTTGAACTAACAAAGGTCAATTATCTCACCATTACCATTCAACTAACCTAAACCAATTCCTTTCCACCCTTTCAACTAACACTGAGTGATTCTCCAAATAAATTGCCTCTAAAAATTGTGAATGGAGTTTTTTTTTAAAAAAAATAAAAAAATTCCAAAGCAGAAAAAATTGGAATTTTTTTTTAAAATGAAATGGGGTTTGACATCCTACTGTTCTGCTCTGACTGGGTTAATGAAGACGGGCATACAACATACAGTGTGCTACCATGGAAATCTTGTCAGGAAAGTGGCTCTACGGCTTATTCTTGTTTCAAATTTCATGTGCCAAGGAATCTTTAACAGGCATGCCAATATGTACACAGTACTTTCTTTTTCATCCCATTCAAACGACTATGCCTTGTCATTTGCCAGGCCCCCTGATCTACACAACTGAAAAGCGGGAACCACTCCAGAAATTCCTAATGAACTTTCTTGGCCAACACTGCGTGTTGGAACACTGGAACTTCAGGTTAGCGAGCCAATGTCTTACTCTCTAAGCCACCACCGTAGCATCCTCCCCCCACCCCCCCAAAAAAATACCAAAATATTTAATAAATGATCCCAAAAAAACAAAAATCAAAATTGGTTCTGCCTAAAGCTAAAATTGTAAACAATAACAAACTGTAAATAAAGCGAGTTTAATCTAAAAAATAAATCAATGAATTTCAGTTGTATTTAAAAATGCATTATGTAAAAGCTAAATCTGCCTAATACCTTTTTTATTAACAATGGTAGCAATGACAATCAAGACTACACTTTTCTTCAAACAGCCATAACTTCAATCAAAATAAAGTAATTTGACTGAAATTTTCAAGATATTTCCTTTTCATTATCTATTTTTAAACTATTATAGTGGGAACTGTCAGCTCGTTATTTAGATCTTTAACTTACATAATGCATCTTTAAGAGAGAAGGGACATTAAGACATCTACATATAGAAAACAAAACCATATAACAGAGACAAAGAGAGAGAGAGAAGTTAAAGATACAATTATCACATTTATACATCTAATTCCTTTACATTCGTTCTTACCAAAGAGGATGAATGAAGAAAAGGGGGACAACCTCGTCCCCCTAGAACACGGGGTAAAGCCACATCACTACGCCTTCTAAGCTAAAAATATAACAAATTAACCAATTCAATCATCAAAACAATCAAATATTACACTGTATTTCACAGCATATTATATCCGCACATCGTATTCCACAGTAAGATATCAGTACATCATATTCCACAGTAAAATATCAGTACATCGTATTCCACAGTAAAATATCAGCACATCATATTCTACAGTAAAATATCAGCACATCGTGTTTCACAGTAAAATATCAGCACATCGTATTCCACGGTAAAATATTAGCACATCGTATTCCACAGTAAAATATCAGCACATTGTATTTCACAGTAAAATATCAGTACATCGTATTCCACAGTAAAATATTAGCACATTGTATTCCACAGTAAAATATCAGTACACATCACAACAAGTTATTTATCTACTATCTTGTTCAATAAATTTACAGCATTCTACAAAACCCTGCAATAAAATGCTATGATTTTCAAGTAATAAAAACATCTAAGATTCAAACTTTGACTCAATCCCTTAAGAATTATAAAATTTGTATCTCTAAAACGAATAGCAGTACAACAAACGTTCAATTCTGTTCAATATTTACACGGATGTAATAAATGATATCCTGTACAGATGATACAAACAAGCCAGTGCCACCTGCTACTTGACGGGAAAAGAGGGGGAGATTAAAGGGTGTTGGATGGATAAGGGGGGAGGGAAAGAGGAAAAGGGATAAATGGAGAGATTTGAACGGATGGTGGAGGGGGGGGCAAGAGATGAACAAAAAAGAAGACAAGGTGTACAATGGACACAGAATAAAGAACATCTTCGTATTCTAAACACAGTATTGAATGTTTATTAAATATTCAAATTCACAAGAATAATATAATAATATGTTTATGATCAGCCATGGTATCTTTAAAATACAATCGACATATTCTATTAAAAGGCTGTAAAAGAAATGTTACATATATTGTCTTTAATTAAGGACATCTACAGCGGTATATATGAAAATTTGATAATATTGAAACAATTTTGATGATTTAATCCATTTTAATTTGATAATCAGTGTTCTTTAATCCTAATCTGATCTCACCTGCCTACAACTATCACTTACTGTATTAGCTAACCATTCAATTTTAATTAATTCTGTCAATGACACCACGTCAACAAGCTAAATAGTTCGCTACTAAATGTCAAAAACTTCAAGTGTAAGATGTTTTGTAAAAAGGTGTTGCTACCTGAACAACTTGTTAATTACTAAATCAAATTCTGTATCTTATTAAAGTGGACTTAATTAAACTCAGATCAAGTAATACTATAGATCTTTAAGGAGAATTAAAACTGTAACATTGTTGCTATTTGTGTGAGTATGAACAGTTTTAGTGTAGGTAAAGCTGTAAATGTCATAGTAACACCTCATTATTAATGATTTTATGATCAGCTAAACTTCATATTCTTAAACTTATTCACTTCAACTTACAAGAAGTAAATTAAACAGCAATAAATGTCATCTTTATTAACTTCTAAACTTAATCAAATCTTGGATAAAAAAAATGTCATAAAAATCAAAAGAAGATTAAAATTACTAATGACATTTTAATCAATCCATTCCCCCACTGGTTGTAAATGTATAGTAATGTAGATCTACATGTGTTGACAAATAAAGTCGACATAAACCGGCTACAAATGATTTAATCTATAAACCTAATTCTAGCTTCAGGTCAATTAACTGTCAGAAAATTAATTAATTAATTGAATTCAAAGTTTAAACTTTTAGAAATAATTTCGAATATAAAATTTGATGAATTTAAACTTTCAGAAATAACTTTGAATTCAAACTTTTAGAAATAACTTTGAATTCAAACTTTTAGAAATACATTTGAATTCAATATGTTTTAGAAATAATTTTGAATTCAATGTTTTAGAAATAATTTTAATTTCAAATTTTTTGAAGTAATTTTAAATTCAAATTTTTTGAAATAATGTTGAATCCGAATTTTTGGAAATAAATTTGGATTCAAAGTTTTGGAAATAATTTCGAATTCAAAGTCTTGGAAATAATTTTGAATTCAAAGTCTTGGAAATAATTTTGAATTCAAAGTTTTGGAAATAATTTTGAATTCAAAGTTTTGGAAATAATTAATTTTAAAACATAACTTCAACTAAAAATAAATTTCCTTGATATCTGAATTAATCCCAAACAAAATATTTAAACCTTCATTTTCTAAAATAGTAGAGACTCGTTAAGCTTAATTATATTAATTAATTCTAGTAGTAATTATATACAAACAGTGTAAATTGTAATTAGAAAACATGTATATTACTATAAAAACACCTCTTTCTCTAGAACAATGTTTGTTTCTCCTATTTCAGCAAATCTTTTTAATTTTCTATGCTAATGCCAACAGGTATTTTCCCCTTAAAGGACACCTCTTCCCAAATATTATCTTACTTTCTTCTCTCATTAAATAAATATTATCCAAACTCTTGAAAAACAATCAAAACTTTGACTTCAACAGATTCCCAAATAAATATTTTGACTCCTTTTTACATTCAAATAAACATGTTGTTGCCCTCGTCACAAATTAAAATAATATTTTTTGGTGATTTATATAGATTTGAACACTAATATTTTTATGTCTTTGTTTGATGAAGATAAACAAATTTTCTATGTAATTAAATATAAAAGACACTTTAAATTGATGTTGTTATTAGCTTTAAGGTTTAGAAACTTTTCTATTAACCTTTGTAAATCAAGAAAAAATATTGAAAGTTACTATTCATCTTATTTCTAACAAAAATTTGTTCCGATTTGATTTTCAAATTTTGTTTTAAAATTATGGATCAAATATCCATATAATTAAAATTTCCAATCATTATATCATATAATTATTTTATTTAATGAAAAAATTGTGTTTTAATAAATAATCTCTCTCAGGGCATGAATTTAAAGAAGTTCGGATTGTTTTCCAATCTCATAACCAAATGTTGCATCTTTACAAGCATTGAATAAAAAGTTTGAATTGGCTTGTATTTATTCAATACCAATATTTGATAAGATTGTAATATTGCTAATCTTACAATATTTATTGGTGTGTAAATTGTATACTTATTGTGTAATATTTATTGGTGTGTAAATTGTACGATAATCTTGTTTGGTAATTATTTAGTAATATTTAGTTTTTTAGTAATTTTAAAATATTGATAGGTTGATTTGAGGAAGTAAATTGTGTAACCATCATGTAATATTTATTGGTATGTTTGGTAATCATTTTGTAATATTTATTAATCTAAGTTTGGAACTGTTGATCAAGTTGGTAATATTTGACAGTTCAGGTGCCAGAATTTAACCATTTGTTGTTTTATCCCAGCTGAGACAATAAGTGTCATGCGATCAGAATGTGTATCATGTGACATGGATGTCCAGGTAGAACAAATCTAATTACTGGTGTCAATGACCTTTTGATAAAATACACATTTACTGTAAATCGTCTAAATTTCAAGCATTCGCTTTAAAAGAGAAAGGAGAAACTTGAAATGAAATGGGGTTTAACTTCCTACTGATCTGCACAGACTGGGCTAATGAAGACGGGCATATGCGATGCTACTAGAGAAATTTTGCCCAGACAGCCTGCATTTATTTTGAATTCGACCTGTCAATGAGAAAAAAACCCTAAATTATATGAAATAAATGACTGTAGAAATTATGAGTATCATAAACCCAAACTCTGACTAACTTAGAATAGGCCAATTTTTTGTTCTAATAGATAGAGAGAGAGAAATGGGGTTTAAAGTCCACTCGACACAAACTAGGTCATTTTGCGTAGGGGTCTTTAGCAGTGGGAGGAAACCTGAGGATCCGGAGAAAACCCACGAGGTTGGACAGGCGACCCTACTCCTTGTCACATACAACCGGGGATTCGAAACCACGCCAGTTGACTCAATGACAGGCTTTTATGATACAGCACGCACGTGCTAACCATTCGGCCATCCAATCCCCCTTTTGTTCTAATAAATTTTATTCAATAAATATTGACATAATAAATATATAATTCTGGGATTATTCACAAAAATATCAATATATTGTTATGTTTAATAGAGAGATGAGGTTTAACGTCCACACAACACAAACTAGCTCATTTTGGGACTAACATTTGGTTCAGTTTTATTTCAAAAATTTGTTGGTGTGTAGGGGCCTTTAGCAGTTGGAGGAAACCGGAGGACCTTGTCACATACAACCGGGGTGATAAACCGAAGTTAAAATGATTAACGAAACGATTATCTGTTAAAGTTGATAGAAGTGGAAAAATGTGTGAATCTAACAGGATTAAACTCGGTATCTTATCTAGGATGTATCAGGATTTACATCAATATAAATGAGTTAATATACAAAAGGCGATAGCTACTGTAATTTTTGTAACAAATGTTAATCTTTTCTATAATAGTATAATATAGCTACCTTATTTTCACTGTAATATTTGTATTATTGAAATGCTACCATAATCTTTCTTATCACATCTTTCTTATCACATGTAACAAACCCCCTGATATTTATCAATAAATTATTTTAACTGCAAAAAAACCCCCCCAAACCCCCTGATATTTTTCAATAAATTATTTTAACTGCTGCATGCAGTTATCACATGCAAAAAAAACTCTTAATATTTTTCAATAAATTATTGTAACTGCTGCATGCAGGAGTAGTTTCTAATAAATTTCAAATCTTTGTCAATTTGCTTTTTGAAGAGGCCAGTCAGCAGTCAGGTTGTTTTGAAAGGTTTACGGTAAATAAATTGAGGGGTTAAGAGTTACCTGTTATTACCTGTGTCAGGTAGTCAAGATTTTCAGGTGTCACACTCACAGGCCATATTGAAAACATCAACATTGAAATACAAACGCTAAAATTATTCGACAAGAGCTTGTCAATCTCAAGTGCCAACATCTCACTATCTGACAACTTAACAACACAGTAAATTTTGTTTTTTAATGTTGACATTTTGTAATAAAGGTTTCAATTTTACAATTTTCAAATAAATAATGATTTTGTTACATTTAAATTTTGTTAACACAAAAGATTGATTTTATTTTTTGATGTTCACATGGTTTCAATTTTACATTAAAAAAAAGCACAAGCTTCTTACATTACATTTAAATTTTGTTTGATTCTTTAGGAATGTCATTCATTTTCTACTATGAAAAGAATTTGACAACATAACAACATGTATGGATACGTTGATATTTTAACAAATAAAAGTTTCAATTTTTGATTAAAGTGTAAAATAATACCAATAAATACATTGTTAATTACAAATTTTGTTGATATTCTGTGGGGATCTATTTTTTTTTTTTTTTTTGTTAAATAAAATTATTTGGAAGATGTAATTGAACAGTAAACTGAGTGGGATTGACAAGAAGAAATTTACATTCTATGATGTACACATAAATTATATATGTAATAAATGTTTATGTTTGTTTTTTTGTAAAGCAACATCTGAACGTTTTTGTGAATGATGCATTATATAAATGTTTAATAAATAATAATTAGATAAATAAATCAAAATTGCAAATCATTCCATGATAATTAAATCAAAATTTCAAATTGTTCCATGATAAAAAAATCAAAATTTCAAATTGTTCCATGATAAAAAAAATCAAAATTTCAAATTGTTCCATGATTATTAAATCAAAACTTCAAATTGTTCCATGATAATTAAAATAAAATTATTCCATGATTCATCTTTTAAAATTTATAAAGAAGATGTAAGCATATTTATGGTGTTAATCAGGGCTTAGTGTAGGTATTATAGGTAATATTATGTCAAATATGAACGTGAAATAAACACAGGTAAAATAGACACGTTGGTCATCTTTATACAGGTAACATACATAAGATTTAAACCTTTTAAAACTCCCTTTAACAGTTGTACAATACAATACCCTTAAACTCCCTTTATACCTGAACAAACCTCTATTCAACTCCCAATCCTACTAAACAATACGAAACTCGACGGACCACCTAGACAAACAATCACACATCATCATCTTAATCTATGGGGCGGCCATCGTACACAATAGATGGAGAAAAACGCGCGAATTTAACAATAGCTGCACGGTAATTAAACTAGGCACGAGGTCGAACAAAGTTTACAGTTAAACTTTCACACGTTCAGGCTAATCCTTAATGGACATTTTACGCTGAAACAAATAAGAATTGACTCCTTGAAAAACCTGAGGACCTTTTCAACATCGTTTGGCATTTAGACTTGTGAAATGAAGGATAATGGATTAATTATTCTAAGTGAATGGTTTTTAACTGCTGATAAATATTTCATTTAAATTTTACACCTTTTAACAATTCATTTGATTCTTTTAGTAACAATTTAACGGCCTCGTGTTTGACATGTCGACGACAAGAGACTCGAACACAGTGGTTTAATGGGATTATTATGACCCTCCATCTTATAAACCCCTATACAATAAACTTTTTACACGTCTTAAGAAATTATCATTAAATTTTACACTTGATTTCAGAATCAAGCTGACGAATAGAGAACAGAGATATATATCTTTATACATTTTAAATCAATTTTGAAAAAAATGAAATAATAGGGCTTAAAAGTTACAATTTCATATTTTTAAGTAAAAGTATTAAAATAGAGCCCTTAAAAAGATGGTATCTATAAACAGTCCTACCTTGTTAAAGAATAATCCTATAATTCACTATTGCCAGTTGAGAAATTGGCAAAAATATCATTTTCAACTTCAAATTCAAACGTTTGAAGTTAGCTATTCCATGGTGGGGAATAGGAAAACAAGGGAGGTAATTGGGAGGTAATTGTGTTATTATTTCCAGTGTGAAGATTTTTAAGTGTGAGAAATATAACCTATGATTGTATAATAGTGAGTTGACAACCTATTGAGCAAAAGACATAGAAATAATTATGTTTTGACTTTCTTAGAAAATATGAAATTGTAACTTTAAGTTCTAGTTTTGTTCATCAACAGGGCTAATGAAGACGAGTATACATCATGCAGTGTACTATGAGGAAACTTTGCAGCGTCACTACGGTTTAATTTCATCTCGAATTCCAACTGTCAAGGGATCAAATAACCTTGGTTTATCATCCTATCCAAATGACTAGATACTCCATCCAACAACACTGACAAGCTGAATCCAAGCTTCAAAACCAGAGGAACTTTTTCAGCCAACACCAGGACTGAATCCAGAGTTTTGAAATCAAAACTTGAAAAGTATTATTCAGTTTAAAATGCAACTTGGATTCAGGGAGGATATTCAGAAAATATCAAAACCACAGAATGCAGAAATATATGCATTAATATAAGAACATTATATCCTTTCAACAGCAGCATTTGAATGGTAATAATTACACATAAAATTGACTTCTTTGTCAATTAAAATGTTTCAAATCTCTTCAATTTCAAAATTTTATATATGATTTATCAATCATTAATTACTGAAATTATCTTATAACAGTAAAATTGTTTTCTTTTATCTTATAAAAGTCTCAATCAGAAAATTTAATTAATTCAGATCATTGTATTTAGCAGTATTTACAGTTTTGAGCGAATTATTCATAATAATTGTTTAATGTTGTGGATTAAGATAAGAGTTATTTCCCCTGTCAGTAATGCATAGTGTGTATAAACATGTGTGTCATACAACAGTAATCTATTGACACCATTTCAACACTTATTGTTCAAACATTGATTATATCATTATAAACAAGGTGTGTGTGTGAGGTGAGGGGAAGTGGGGGGGGGGGGGACTATAAAGGCACAAATATCAACCTTCTATCATACTAAATGTTAAATATTGGAGAGAGAACAATGTCCACTCGACACAAATTAGGTCATTTCATTAGTAACATATGCCTCAATTTTATTTCAATAATTTGTAGGGGTCTTTAGTAGTGGGGGTAAACCAGAGGACCCGGAGAAAACGATGAACATACTCAAGCACTTGCAATATTTTGAAAAAACGCCTGTTGTTTATTTCTCGATAACGATGCCTAGTGTAAATAAATGTTATTTTGGTTGCCAACCAATTTAAGAATTAGAATTTTCAAAAGTTGTATTTGTAAATAAATGTTATTTTGGTTGCCAACTAATTTAAGAATTAATAGTTTTTAAAAGTTGTATTTGAGAAATAAGTGGGTTTGTTGATGGACCACAATATTATATGTTTTAACCGTCTTCATTAGCCCAGTAGAAGAAGAGGGGGTCACGGAGGCTAAGTGGAAGACGCTGGCTCATTAGCCTGGTGTTCGATCCCTGCATTAGATGAGAAAGTTCGTCCAGATTTTCCCGCGTGGTTCCCTCTTGTCAGTGATGCAGGACAGAGGGCCTGACAAGAACATTGGCGTGCACGTAAAAGATCACTTGACAGTTGGAATTTGATATAGGAGTAGGTCGTAGTGCTGCTGTCCAGGCAAAATTTCTCTCATAGCACACTGTATGGCGTATGCCCGTCTTCATTAGCCCCAATTCGGAGAAGAACAGTAGGATATTAAAGCTCATTTCAATTCCAGTAGGAGTAGAACCCCATTTCATTTGATTTCATATCCTATGTTTTAACTCGGGGGGTTGGATGGCTGAATGGTTAGCGTGCACGCTCTGTATCATATAGTCTGTCATTGAGGTGACTGGCGTGGTTTCGAATCCCCGGTTGTACGTGACAAGGAGTAGGGTCACCTGTCAAACCTCGTGGGTTTTTTCCGGGCCCTCCGGTTTCCTCCCACTGCTAAAGACCATTACGCGCAAGCGAATTATTGAAATAAAATTAAACCATGTTAGTCCCGAAATGACCTAGTTTGTGTCGAGTGGACGTTAAACCCCATTTCTCTCTATGTTTTAACTCCATTTAAAGACTTGATATGGTTTGTTTTTATAAATCAATAAATCAATACCAATACTGCATCTTTAAACAGAAGAATGTGTGAAAATTTATCTCAAGATATCATTAAATCTCTAAATAATCTTTAGTTATATCTTCTCTTAAATACCACTCTAAACTCTTTATAACAGACTCTTTATAAACTTCTTCATCAGATGTGTGAACGATGATGAAAATCTCATTTGATTCTCTTTTACAATTTATATCATTGGAACAAGCTCCTTAATCAGATGTGTGATCGATAATCAAAATCTCTATTAAATCTCTTTACGATTTATTTTCCATTTCATTTAAATCTTAACTCTAAAACTATTGGAACAGAATCTTTACAAACTTCTTCATTAGATGTGTGAACGATAATCAAAATCCCTATTAAATCTCTTTACGATTTATTTTCCCTTTTATTTAAATCTTAACTCTAAAACTATTGAAACAGAATCTTTACAAACTTCTTCATTAGATGTGTGAACATTAACACTTTATCATTTAACTTCCCATTAAATCTTCACATATTTCCTCTTTCTCAAATGATTATTTGCTGTTGTAAAAAGAATCAGGATTTTCTTCATCCTCTTCAAACTCAACAATAAAAAGATTATCTACACAAGATGGCCATTACGAGGATAATCTTAATCCAACTTGAATTAAACCTTTAAATCTCCACCTTCCATATCTTTGATCACATTCAAAATCAAGAAAAATCTGGTAAATTTCCCAGGTATTGGGCCAGGAATGAAAAATTTAATCTACTTGACAGATATACGAGATTAAGCTAATTCCCTATTCAAGATTTAACTTAGGTCCACCATCCCCTTTTACTGGTTTTAAATCCCCATTACAAAACTACAGTATTGTAGAAAGTTGAATCTCTAAAGAAAGATGAATAGAAGTCTTTAAAACATGCAACTCTATTCCCAGAGAGAGAGAGAGAGAGAGAGGGAGAGAGAGTTTAATATTCACTCAAGACAAACTATATAAAAGGATTGAAACAACCTCACTTGACACAATGACAGACCTTATGATCTAGAGTGGAGAGAGAGAGAGAGGGGGTGGTGGTGGAGAGAACAGGGCTAACCTATGGTTCAAATAGATGATGATGATCAGCAACTTATAGACAATATTTTATGTTAATTATGATATTTCCTACTCTTTGATTGATTACAGTGTTGAGCGTATATTTAATCCATGATTATAATTTTAAACAATGTTATACTTAAAAAAAACACAACGCAATTTATATGGAAAACAACTGGTTTATAAACATCATTTATACTTGTAAAGATAAGAGAATATTTGTCAAAACGTTGTGCTATATGTGTATAAACCAGTGATTGTTTTCCATATAAATTGTGTTGTGTTTTTTAATGTGCTCAATAGCTAAATGCCACTCAAGGATTATAATGTTATATTTTTTGTAAATAGTTTGATTACAACAAATAGAATCTTAATATTCTTTGAAAGTCGTTTAGTAATTGGAACATTATCAAATAAAACACTATTTATGGAATAATAATTACTATGGTTTATGACAATGCAAGTTTCATTTAAATCAGGCCTGGAAATAACGGTATTAGATGTACCTGACAAAATGTCAGGCACTAATGAAAGAGTACCTGACATTTTCAACTTAGTGCTGGACATGTATTAATAATATCAATAAAAAAGACAAATCAGTGCCGGACAAAATGACAGGCACCAGAGGGATTGTGTCTGACAAAGTCTGAATCAGTGTCTGACATTGTCTGTGACAGGTGCCTTATTTCCAGGCTTGTATTTTATTTATTTGTGTTGATACATATGCTTGATAACATCTTGTGAAATCTTGTTGAAAGTTGCAGTGTAATAAACCATAGTAATTGTTATATATAAATAGTGTTTTAACTGAGAATATAAATTCATAACATTATCAAATCAGAAGCTGTTAAACATTTCAAATATCCCTACACTTCTCAATCTCTTAGTATCCCTACTTATTCTTTTACTAAACGACTGATAGATTAAGCTTTAACTCTTCATGTTGAGATAAGCCAAGGATTAAGATTAGAAGGAGATTATCTCCCCTACCAGGTGTAAAGTGGTCAATATTAATGTTTACTAACTTGATATACCATGTTGGATGACTCAATCTACTTCAATAAAAAAAGTAACAAGAGCATCGCTAACGCAGCAATATACGTCCACATTCCTGTTTTGTTTGATATGGTCCAGTTTGCATTGAGGGTCTGTGAAATAAAACTGGGTTGTAGGACTGCTATCAGTTTAACGTTTCGTTCACATTAACAGAACACAATTTTTATTTTAAAACAATCGATGTCTTTATTCTAAAAGCATGACGTTTAGAATAGGTATCCCCATTTCAAAAGGATCGGTTAAGAATTGCGGCCTGTAGGCAAAACACAAGACACACAAACATTAGGCGTGACTCTGTCCCAAGGGGTTGAGCATGCACCAAAAATAATAATAGAGGCCAGCCTTAGGATTAAGGAATAAGTGTAAAAACGTAGCCTTAGGCTATAAGGAATAAGTCTAAAAAAAATTTCAAGATGATCGATTAAGAAATGCGGTCTGCAAGTGACACACAGACATAAAAAAAGAAAATGGGCGTAGCTCTGCCCCTGGGGGTTGGGTATTCACCACAACTAATAGGGATGTTCCTTAGGATAGAAGGAATATGTATGCTAAGTTTCAAGGTGATACGATAAGAAATGCGATCTGTAGATGACAAACAAATAAATAAATATAAGGGATGGGCGTGGCTCTACCCCTGGTGGTCGGGCATGCACCAAAAACAATAGGGATCATACTTAGGGTATAAGCAATTCATATGAAAAATTTTCAAGACGATTGATTAAGAATTGTGGCCTGTAGGTGACACACAGACATAAAAAGAAAAGAAAATGGGCGTGGCTCTGCCCCTGGGGGTAAAAAAACAATAGGGGTCATCGTTAGGGTATAAGCAATTCATATGAAAAAATTTCAAGACAATTGATTAAGAATTGTGGTCTGTAGGCGACACACACACATAGAAAAAGAAAATGGGCGTGGCTTTGCCCCTGGGGGGTGGGCATGCACCCAAAACGATAGGGATGTTCCTGAGGGTACAAAGAATAAGTATGCAAAGTTTCAAGATGATACGTTAAGAAATGCGGCCTGTAGACGACAAACAAACAAATACAAAAATGGGCGTGGCTCTGCCCCGGGGAGGCGAGCATGCACTAAAAACAATAGGGATCATCCTTAGGGTATAAGGAATAAATATGTAAAGTTGATACGTTAAGAAATGCGGTCTGTAGATGACAAACAAATAAATAAATATAAGGAATGGGCGTGGCTCTGCCCCTGGGGGTCGGGCATGCACCAAAAACAATAGGGATCTTCCTTGGGGTATAAGGAATAAGTATACCAAGTTTGAAGAAAATCCAGTAAGAATTGCGCCCTGTAGGCGACACAAAGACACACGAAAAGAAAATGGGAAATGGGCGTGGCTCTGCCCCTGGGGGTTGGGCATGTACCCCAAACGATAGGGATGTTCCTTAGGGTACAAAGAATGTGTATGCAAGATTATAAGTTAAGAAATGTGGCCTGTAGACGACAAACAAACAAATACTAGAAATGGGCGTGGCTCTGCCCCTGGGGGTCGGGCATGCACCAAAAACAATAGGGATCTTCCTTGGGGTATAAGGAATAAGTATACCAAGTTTGAAGAAAATCCAGTAAGAATTGCGCCCTGTAGGCGACACAAAGACACACGAAAAGAAAATGGGCGTGGCTCTGCCCCTGGGGGTTGGGCATGCACCCCAAACGATAGGGATGTTCCTTAGGGTACAAAGAATGTGTATGCAAAGTTTCAAGATTATTAGTTAAGAAATGTGGCCTGTAGACGACAAACAAACAAATACTAGAAATGGGCGTGGCTCTGCCCCGGGGGGTCGGGCATGCACCAAAAACAATAGGGATCTTCCTTGGGGTATAAGGAATAAGTATACCAAGTTTGAAGAAAATCCATGAAGAATTGCGCCCTGTAGGCGAACCACAGACACACACACACACACACACACATACATACATACACACACACACACACACACACACACAGGGGCGACGGCATAATACGTTCACATTATGAATGTGGACGTATAAAAAGGACCACCTACTGTGAAATACCTTAGAGATATGTGACAGCCATATTTGATGAAATATGTAAGTGTCTTTTACCCGACATTGAAAAAACTAAGTCAAGGTCCGTTTTAGATTAAATTAAAATGAAATGGGGGGGGTTAACGTCCCACTTTTCTGACACGACAAGGCTAGCAACGATGGGAATGTGCCATACAGCGTGCTATGAGGGAAATTTTGCCTGGAAAGCGTCGCTACGACCTAGTATTATATCAAATTCCAACTACCAAAGGGTTCTTTTATGTGTAAGAGACATTGTTTTTTTGTCCCATTCGAATGACTATTCATTGTCTTTTGCCAGAACCTCTATTCCACACCATTGACAAGGGGGAATCAAACTGGAAAATCCATATGTACTTTTGATCTAAGATGAAAACCTCAGATTTTCGTACCATCCAAACGACTAGACAGCTGTCCTTGTCAGGCCCTCCGTCCTGCATCACTGACAAGTGGGAACCACGCTAGAAAATCTGGATGAACTTTCTCGGCCAATGCAGGGAACCTCCAGGCTAGCGAGCCAGCGTCTTACCCACTAAGCCACTGTGACCCCCATTTTGCATAGAGGTTTTTTAGCAATTTGTGACCACCAGTGGACCCAGAGAAAACCCACAACGTCAGGCTGTTGTCACCTACAAACCAGGTATCTAAACCACACCACTCGACTCTATGACAGACCTTCTGATCTAAAGTGCAAACGCCCCTCCCCTCGCCTCTAACAACTGTCAAAGAGACAAAATTCGGTGTGTGATATATTAGTGACGTTGGGTCAAACATGTTCCAGATAATTTTTGAAAGTATAATTGAAATATGTGATCAACAACGATTTCCTGAAAAAAAAAAATAAATAAATAAATAAAAACGTCTTTCTAAGATAACTCGTTGTCCATTTAGTTTTGTGACTGTATCTGAAAACAAGGAATCACATCTGTAAAAGAATTCAAAATCTATAAATTCAGAATTCAAGACAATGAAAGCACTAGCAGGATAACCTTGAATAAAAGAACCTAAATCTAATAAAAGAAGATTACAAACCAGAGAAAATGAACTAAATTCCAAACACAACAAGCCAACAGTGAGGCTGATGTCCCCCGCTGAAATCCCGAAATAAATAGATGACATATATTAATTAATTGCATGTTTATCTTTTTCAAAAGTATCCAGCAATCAAACTGATTATTAAGTATACATTAAGTTTCATCACTCTCTATCAGATAGAATCAAAATAAACAAGGCATTGACCTAATAAACACATACACCAAGTTTGAACATTCTAGCTCAATTAAAAGTTATCGTGTCCCAAAGCATCAACCAATCAAATTGCTTATCTCTGCTTACCCTAAGCGGAAAATGCTCATCTTCGAACTCCATCAAGGCATTGACCTAATCAACACATACACCAAGTTTGAACATTCTAGCCCAATTAGGAAGAGAGTTATCGTGTCCCAAAGCATCAACCAATCAAATTGCTTATCTCTGCTTACCCTAAGCGGAAAATGCTCATCTTCGAACTCCATCAAGGCATTGACCTAATAAACACATACACCAAGTTTGAACATTCTAGCTCAATTAGGAAGAGAGTTATTGTGTCCCAAAAAGTGTGACGGACAGACAGACGGACAGACAGACAGACGGACGAACCCATTTTAATAGTCCCCTGCTTTCTTCGAAAGGCGGGGGACAAAAAATAAAAAGTATGAAATTGACACAAAATTTGTCCAAGACATTACTATTAATACATGTGTACATATCCGTGGATTTACTGTCAAGTTGAAATGTAAATTCTTTATTTTTGTTTAGATTTAAACTGATTCTGTATCTCAACTCTCTCAACAAACCATAATTTAATAAACATTACTCAATAAGGGAGTAAAACAGGGTTTAACATCCACTTGACACATACTGGGTAATTTTGGGACTAACATATGGTTCAATTTTATTTCATTAATACGCTTGAGCGCAGGAGTCTTTAGCTGTAGCTGTGGGAGGAAAGTAAAGGACCCAGAGAAAACCCATGAGGTTGGACTGGGAACCTTAATCCTTGTCAGCGGGGAATCGAAACCACTTGACTCAATGATGGACCTTGTGATCTACAGCCCACACAATAAAGGAGAGAGAGAGAGAGATAGAGAGAGAGAGATATGGGGTTTAACGTACTCTCGACACAAACTAGGTCATTTCGGGACTAACATATGGTTTAATTTTATTTCAATAATTCACTTGCGCGTAGGGGTCTTTAGCAGTGGGAGGAAAATGGAAGACCCGGAGAGAAAACTCACGAGATTGGAAGGTGACCCTACTCCTTATCACGTACAACCGGGGATTCGAAACCACACCAGTTGACTCAATGACAGGCCTTATGATACAGCACGCATGTGCTAACCATTCGGCCACCCAACCCCCCTTAACAAAGGAAGCCTAATAGTCTAAATATATAAAATAAAAAATCATTTATATGATATCACTAAAATTTATAATTTGGTTTATGACTGTTTACAACGTAAAACTTATATGAATACATGCAGGCTTATTTCATGAATACATGCTGGCTTATTTCACCTATCACAATTCTAACTATGACTACAATTTACCATGCTAGCTACCATATAAAAGGGCAGTCCTAGGTTTCAAAACACATGGTATATAAAGTTTATTTAAGTACCAAATGTGACAATAAATTGCATTTATACCTTTTCAGAAAATTTCAAATCAAAATATTGAGCTATTCAGAATTGATCGTGAGATTTGCTTAATGGCAAAAATGTGAACAACTTGGTTATTTAGAAACTTTCACAGCATGTAATTTGTGATCCTAATGCCAACCTTTCATGATAGGGGATGAAAAACAAAATATTACGTAAATAAAAATAAACATGAAAGGTTGGACCCATAAAAAAAAAAGTATCCATTTTCTCAGAATGAACTAGTAAATATGGCAACCAAAAATATATAATTGATCCTTTATCAATATCATAAAAAAACAAAGGTTTAATTTTAAAAAAATTCACAAAAAAACCCAGAAAAAAATATATAAAGCAAGTTTGGGTGGCAGGGTGTGACCAACACTTCACTACAACAATGTTATAAATAAGAGTTATCTACCTTGTCTGGTAATTTACTACTGGCTATAACGTGTAGTGTGGTTATTTTATTGTTGCGTTGCTAATACAATACAAAAATCGTGTGAGTATAATATAAACACAATCTGATTAAAACACAGATCTTATTTCGTTTCTTTTTTTTTACAGTTCAAAATTTCGTTTTCCTTGTCTTTGTGTTCTTGATAATGTGAGGGATTAGCCAATGAAACGGTCTGTTAAGGCGAGCTTTTGGAGTGAGGTGCACGGAACTGTGGGTAATCCACAAGTAACATCAATGCTGATTGGTTTATCAAATGTCTGACATCATAGGGTCAAAAGCTACTCCTAACCTGGGCTAATGAAGACGGTCATACGCCATACAGTATGCTATGAGGGAAATTTTGCCCGGGCAGCGGCGCTACGGCCTACTCTTATATCGAATTTCAACTGCCAAGGGATCTTTAACATGCACGCCAATGTGTACACGGGACCTTGGTTTTTCATCCCATCCGAACGACTAGACAGCTGACAAGGGGAACCCACGCCGGGAAATTGGGATGAACTTTTTCGGCCTTCGAAAGTATAAAAAAACGAAACGAAACGAAATATGGATCTATATTTTAATCAGGTTGATAGAAACATAAATATAAGTAATATCAAAATTTAAATGTGAGTAATTTGTATTGAAACCAGCGGCTGCCAGGCAGGGTACGCCCACATTTTGCAAGAGATGGATAGAGAACAAGCTAAAAACCTAAAACAAGTAATTTGTATTGAAAAAAAATGTGAGTATAGTATAACACAACAATTGCTGGTAATATCAAAATAATGTGAAAAATATTGAAATAAAATATGTGTAATGTCAAAACAATGTGATATATATCAAATTATGTGAGTGATCACAACAAAGTTTAAAGTTAAAGTATGAAATATTATGAAGAATATCCAAATATTATGAGTATGGATATGAAAAAATATCAAAATAATTTTTAAAAAAATCAAAATAATTAAAAAAAAAATCAAAATACTATGAGTACTTTAGAGCTGATCAATGAGCTCTAGTTGCTAATAATATTTATACAATTTTAATGCATAAAATTTTATGTTGAATACAGATTAATGGGTGGCGAGAGACCAGTTAATGTTATTCTAAGTTGGCTTGAAGAACTTCAACCCCAAAGTGAAATAAAAGCAACCCATTAGGTGAATATAGTAATTAGTGTTGGGAGTGCTCTATGCAAAAGGAAATATCTGTCAACAATGCTTTTCCTGGTCATTTATTCATTCATCCATTTCTCTTTCTTTCACAATGTATATTAAAAAATTTATAACTTACTCTCGGTCCTCCGTTGGCTACACACACGGACATTGACCTTCTCGTTTCTGTAATAAAAAATCCCCAAGAGATCATAATAATAAGCAATAACTTTCCCCATACAAAGAGAGAGAGATAGAGGGAGAGAGGGGGGGGGGGGGGCAGAAGGGGGGGGGGGCAGAAGAGAGAGTTTAATATCCATTAAAGACAAACTTTATAATAGGATTGAAACAACTTCACTTGACACAATGACAGACCTTATGATCTAGAGTTTAAGCATTAGATTACTGGGATATACTGGTATATAGTCAACCCATACATGAATCTTCTATATCTATAAATTACTACATAAATAGCTCTTCATATTCAACAAAAAGTATTTTAGCCTTGAAAATAATTTTAAAAAATAGTGTGTAATACATTTTTACTACAAAATCTATATCTGCAAATAAAAGAGTACAGTCTAAGACACAAAGAGGCTGACAAAACAGATACAACTAAACAGACACGATACATAGCGGTTGACAGACAAGATACATAGCGGCTGACAGACAAGATACATAACGGCTGACAGACAAGGATACAGCCAAGATCCATAGAGGCTGACAGACAAGATACAAAGACTATAGAGGCTGACAGATAAGATACATAGGGGCTGACAAACAAGATACATAGGGGCTGACAGACAAGATATCATTATTTAAAGACGGGTTATGTAAGATTATATCAACAGCTGACAGTTCTCACTATAATAAGTTAAAGAAAAGGGAATAGAGTGAAAATTTCAATCAAATTACTTTATTCTGAGCGAAGTTATGAATGTCAAAAGTTTAATTAAGAATTGGGTAGTCTTGATTTTCATTGCTACCATTGTTACGATAAAAAAAAAAATGTCTCGATTATCCATTTTTGAATTAAATTATCAAATGGTGATCGTATTTCAATCTCTACCATCTGATAATCTAGAGAGTTAAATTAATAGGGAGAGAGAGGGAAATGGGGTTTAACATGCACTCGACACAAACTAGGTCATTTCGGGACTAACATATGGTTCAATTTTATTTCAATAATTCGCTGGCGCATAGGGGTGTTTAGCAGTGGGAGGAAACCAGAGGACCCGGAGAAACCCACAAGGATGGACAGGCGACCCTACTCCTTGTCATGTACAACCGGGGAATCAAAACCACGCCAGCTGACTCAATGGCAGATCTTATGATACAGAGCGCACGTGCTAACCATTCGGCCATCCCCCCTCCCCCACCTATTGAAAGGATAAATATGCATAATAATACAAAACTCATTAAGTCTATAGAATGACCATATTACCACATACGTGTTACTCGTAAATACCCTGGATATATCAATAATTTCATGCTTATTAGATCTATTATTTTACACAGTAAGTTTTGAAAATGATCCTTTTACCAAATAACACAATTAAACAACCACATGTGAAATCTGGTAGAAACATTGCAGTGTATTAACACAATTAAACATACATTATGCAAGAGCTAAATCTGCCTATTGCAGGTCTTTTTCTAGGTCTGAAATGTTATCTAAACTATTAATTAAGACATTAATTAACTTATCCAGACTATAATCAACTCCCGATGCCATTGCTAGCCTCCAATATTTACTGGATTTGAATACATTTTGTGATGGATGATTTGACGTCAAAATGGATAATCAAGACTATTTTTTATTGTACCGACTTCAAAAATGATGAGCGAGACTAGGCCTAAAATTCAATTGCCAATATCTCAGTTCAGAGTAGAGCAATATGACTGAAATTTTCAGCATATTCTCTTTACGTTATCTATTTTTTAACTATTAAAGCGAGAACTGCCAGCTCTTTATCTAATCTCTCATAATGCCCCTTTAAATAACGACTTGTGAAATCTGGTCGACATGTTGCAGTTTAATAAACCATAGTAATAAGCATGCCAATTATTAAATGCCACTCAAAAAATAGATTCTTGTCAATTCAAAAATATCACCGTTATTAGGTCAACGATTAAATTCATTATCAGAATTCTCCAAATCATATATTGTCATTCATCTGTACCTTTTTAAAGGCAAAATCAAAAAAAAAAATTGAAACCTACCAGTGGGCGCATCGCCATAGAGAGAACCAAACGGACGATCTTGTAAAACTTTCCTACAAGCAAAATAAACATAAAGAGAAAAAAACTAAATACAACGACCAACTAATTCTAATAATATGATGAAATAAAATAAAATATCTGTGAAATAATTAGTGAAGTCGTGCATTATTGATTTTTAAAAAAAATATTAACGTTTCATAATTGTTTATAAACATATCTTACAATTAGAAACTTGATGCTAAAAGTCGAACTTTTGTAATGAACAGCAAATATAGCCAAACCTTTCACACTGCATGAAATAATATGGAGTTTAACATCCAACTTTTCTGCACAAGAATAGGATAAAATGCATATGGATCCAAAACAATTTAAAAACGATCATTCCTAATTAAAGTTATGGCCATCTGAAGTACAAATGAATATGATTTCATGCAGTCATGTTTAATTTCTTGTAATTGTTGTCGATGTCTCTAGTATAATGCCATTCTATCCAAGAACATCAAGACCAAGTTGGTATCAAACTTTGATTTTTTACGACAAATTACAAACCAAAGAAAATAAATTACTGTTAAGGCCTCAATTTTGTTAAAATTCAGTCATTGACCTATAATTCAATAAAATAGGACTTCAGCTAACACAAGTGCATGGCAGTGATTCCCAACCGGAGGTTTGTGAAAAGGGGACAGGGGGTGGGGGCTTGAAATAAAGATAACCCGGTAATATAAAGTATGGAATTACTAGTATTCTGATAACGAATTTCAGTATAACAGGAATGGTGAACATCTTGCGATGGATGAGTTGATACCACGTTTATCCAAGTGCACCAGGTTTTCATTAGGGTTTATCCGAACATTTAGTGGAAAGTGGTTTAAAGCGTAATACAGGAAAACTGACTGAACAGATTAGGAGTTGATGGGTGGGGGGAGGAGTTGATGGGGGTGGAGAGGAATTGAGTGTCTTTGGAGATTCATTAGATGTCCGCAAGTGGAAAGAGGTTGGGAGTCACTGCCCTGGAGAAATTATACGATATAATAAAGAGCAATCGATAGAAGAAGCATGATGAAAAATATACAGCCAATAAAATATGTAATAAAAGATTATTTTCCTGTACTCTTGTTCTAAACCAGTGATTCTCTACCAGTGTGCTGCAAGATCTTTCTAAGTGTGCAGCGAAATTTTGAACGGCACACTAAGAAAATGTGAAAAGCCATGTGATCCCATAATCCTGAAGCAATGGCCCGAGAAATCCCTCTCCGGCCATTGCTGGATTAGCTTCTGATACTTGCTCTTTTGAGGGAGTGTGTCTATTTCTCCCGTTCAATCAAATCTATCCAAAAGCACAGCAGCATGACTGCCCTTCGTTTAATCTGGGGTCTTTGGACAGTGATTTAAGGTATTAAAAACGGTGAAAGTATTGTTCGTCTCAAAACAGTATTGTTTGCATTATATCCGTGTTGATAGCCTCGTTTGTCACACAATTAGTTTTTCTGCAATATTCTGCTATGCACTGGTTAATTGGGCATAATAAAATCGTGATTCATGACGTAACGTTATGTAAACATATTTGGTCCAATTTGGAGCTCTGTTTAAAGCGTAATGATCTAGTTAAGCAGTTAACTATTGGTTGTTAATCTGACTATTGACCAGTCATAATTTGGAACAAGAATTTTCTTTCTTTACAGCAGTGAGTAGTGGGATTAGCTCTAATCAAACGAAACACTGCGGGGAGTATGCATGATTCATGTTTTTCTTTACTTAGTTTGAGTCAGTCATTCTATGTGTTTATGCATTTAACATAGTAGAAAGACACCCAATCACAGTGTTTAACATCAGAGGTCTATTTCTAGGTGTATTTCAAGTAGAAACACGTCTCCTGATATGATTTAGTTGTTTTGTGTCAATCTCAGTAGAAAGACACTTCATGACAGTATTTTGTGCCATGTGTAGTCATTTCAAGACTAACATATAGTTCAATTTCATTCCAATAATTCGCATGTACGAGGAAATCAGAGGACCCAGAGGAAAACCACAGGGATAGACAGGTGACCCTATTCCTTGTGACGGACAAGCTGGGAATTGAAACAACACCACTTGCCTCAACGACAGACTTTAAGGTGTTAAATAAAATAAGATGTAGGGAACAAAGTATTAATTAGTCAAATCATGATAAAACACCTATCGTCAGGTTAACGAGATTATCGACAATACAAACCTGGCTTCCTCCAACTCTGAATGATCTTTCTCGTAAAGACGTTTCTGATTATCTACATGGACAATCATCACCTCCATCGCACGACACATTCTACGTTCCTAAAATATAACCATATAACAATATTGTTAAAATCAGCCAATGAAAACAGTACACAGTTCTTCTATTGAACAAATCAAATTACTTATCACTCTGCTTAATCAACTCTCGATGCCATCTTATGTGTCCGATTTTCATCAGATTTGAATCTGATCTGCTGTTCAATGCCTGTTGATGATTAACCGCAAAAATGGATAATTGAGAATTTTTTAATTATTGTGACAGTGGTGACAATGACAATTGAGGCTACAGTGATTTTAAAATAACGTTTTCTCGGCTTAGAGTGATTCAATTTGACTGAAATTTTCAGCATATTCCCTTTACATTATCTTGTTTTTGACTATTATAGTGAGAACTGCCAGCTCTTTATCTAATCTTCCATAATGTATTTTTAATAGTTTGTATGCATGTTTAATAAATATCTATATAATAATTTATATAATATTTGACAAAGAAAGACCTGCAATAGCCGTATTCAACTCTTACATAATACATCTTTAGTTCATCTGTTAATTTATAACAGATAAAAAGAGTTATGTCCCCTTGATGTGATAATCTGACAAACCTGTTGTACAGCACCGAGAACTTCCGCTCTACTAGAAACTCGTGCAGCACACTGTTCTAAAACATCGATATGATTTCGGATTTTCGTTATAACTTCTCGAATCTGTGTATCGGAACATAACCGGTTTAACGTCTGAAATAAAACAAATTATCAATTAATAAGAATATTTCTGGGAAATTTATCAGTACAATATTTAGTTGAAGATTTTCACAATAGTAATACCGTTAATTGGTTTTTTTTTGCCACCCAAACTATACACACTGTCCTTGTCAGCCTTGCAGGAGACATGCTTGACAAGTGAGAATCATCTTTTTTCGGCACCATGCTTGGATTTGATCTCAGCACATTCCAATCCAAGAGGGCATTTACCTACCTCTCGACTACCATGACCCCTTAATTTGTGCTCAGGAATGATGAAAATAAATTGTATTACATCAATAATATACAAGAATTGTATACGAAAGGTCAAAGCCGAAAAGACAAAAGCTGTGTTTACAATTAGCTGTGATAAGCATACTGTTCCAGATCACAATTAATTTTCAAGAAATTTCATTGTTTACATTGCTATATTGTAACTAGGTGCAAAGCACTTCACAGAAAAGTTAATTTCAGTCACAGAGAAAATGGTCAAAAGGCCGAACTTCATGACCCAGAGAAAACCCACAAGGTTGGACAGGTCACCCACGAGGTTGGACAGGCGACCCTACTTCTAGTCACGTACAACTGGGGATTCAAAACCACACCAGCTGACTCAATGACAGACCTTATGATACAGCATGCACATGCTAACCATTCGGCCATCCAACCCCCCTTAAACTTAATGGTAACACGTGCAGAAATCTGTACACTATGGTGGTCCAGATACCACGGTTCTCCGTACTTCACAGTTATGATTGACCCAATTAGACTATACAAAATGAACAGTAACATTCACTGCACAGTTGCTGGCACCCTAAAAATTTGTAATATAAACAGGGTTAAAGGCTAATCTACTGAGGGTGGTATCGCGGATGCCCTTGGTTTATTGTAAATAATTTATACATACCTCAACAGCTTCTCTCAAACCATGTAATTCCTGATCTACATTCTGTTCACTGATATCTCGAGCTCGTTCTTGTATTTCTAACCGTTTATCTAATGTCAGTCGATCAGTACGAAACGCCAGAGATAAGGCATTGAATTTATTCTGAAAATATAATACAAAGTTTATTATTGTACGGAATTTATTGGGTTTGTTATCACAGGTGAGACAACAGCATAAATATATCATTTAAATCTTGAATAAAAAATGGAGGCGAGAGAAAAAAAAAGAGAAAGAGGGAGAGAGATAGAGTGAGGGAGACAGACAGATTGAGGGAGAAAGAGGAGAGATTGAGGAGGTAGAGATAGATTAAGAGATAGGGGGGAGAAATAGTGGGAGAGAGAGACAGAAGAGATATAGAGAGAGGGAGAGATTAAGGGAGAGATAAATTGAGAGGGAGAGATAGAGAGAGGGAGAAAGTGGGGGAGAGGAGAAATAGAGAGGGAAAGGAGAGAAATAGCGTGGGGAAATGGGGAGAGATATAGCAAAGGAGAGATAGAAAAAGAGAGAGAAATGGGGTTTAACGTCCACTCGACACAAACTAGGTCATTTCGGGACTAGAGAGAAAGCCTAATTTTAACTCAACACATATAGTCATTATTGCAAATACCCAGTACGTATTTTGTGCATTTTTTCTTATCCAATTAGATTGTTCCATTTTATTTTCTGCATGATTATAATGAGCCAGCTGAGATTTCCCCACTTTTTAACTGTGCTTCCAACATTCGAGTAAACACAGTCGTAGAGTAAAGCTGTTCTTGTGCTATCAGAAAGTTATCCAGGAAGTTTTATTGAGGATTTTCATACGGTGCTTATGACAGTTTTTATTATGACTAGTCTACAGAAAACGTACAATATCAACTACACCTTGTCACCTAACAAACCGGTTATCAAAGTCACACAATTTGACTAAATGATCGACAGTATGATCTGAAGTGTATGAATTCAACCACTCAGCCACCCAACCAATCTCCGTCAATAGATACAACTCATAATTAGAAACTAATGAACAGTTCTTGCCTTTATTCCATTCAACAGTTTTTGAACATTAAAATGACAAAAAATTATAAATTGAGTCTCCAGTACCATAAGTTAACCCCAGTTACCAAGTCTTACAGAGAGAGAGAGAGAGAGAGAGAGAGAGAAATGGGGTTTAACATCCACGCGACAAATCCAGGTCATTTTGGGACTGACATATGGTTCACTTTTTTATTTCAATAATTTCTTTGCGCGTAGGGGTCTTTAGCAGTGGGACACATACAACCGGAGAATCAAAACCACGCCAGACCAATAACAGACCTGATGATACAATGCGCACATGCTAAACATTCGGCCATCCAACCCCCATTTTATTTCATCAAATGGAATGAAGATCATTTTTGTATAATTCTGGGATAGTCAGCATTCAGTGCTGAAGGTTTAACACACTTGCTTGCTATGAATATATCAATGAAAAATAATCGATAAAGACAGCATACCATTCTGACATCATGTAAATAATAATAAGACAGGGGTTGGATAAATCACCTTAAGGCCATCTTTATCTCTGTATAAACAATTTAACCGTTAATCTCTGACCATTTGATTAATTAACTATACCTACTTGACAAATTACCCTGTCATTTAAAACAAATTACATGGACCCTGGCCACATTATTCCCACATTTGATGAAACTATATTACAGCTATTTCTGATTTATCACAGAAAGATTGATTCAAATATGAATAAATTAAGAGATAAATCTGATACCTTACGTTCTGTCGATATTTTGCTAAACCATATTGGGGAGCCACAGGGGCTAAGTGGGTAAGATGTGGGCTATCTAGCCTGGAGGTTGCATGTTCGACCACTGCATTGGGCGAGAAATTTCTTTGGGATTTTCCAACGTTGTTTATCCTTGTCAGTGGTGCAGAACGGAGGGCCTGACAAGGACAGCTGTCTAGTCATTCGGATGGGGCAAAAAAACGAAGTCCCGTGTACACATTGGTGTGCAAGTAATTGATCCCTTGGCAGTTGGAATTCGATATAAGAGTAGGCCATAGTGCCGCTGCCTGGGCAAAATTTCCCTCATAGCACAATGTATGGTGTATGCCCGTCTTCATTAGCCCAGTTTAGGAGTAGAACAGTAGGACGTTAAACCCCATTTCATTTCATTTATTAATTAACAATACTGAGTGAGACACTAATCTGGAGGTTTGATCCCTGTGTTGACAGAGAAAGTTAATCAGAGGATAAAAACCCATGTCTTATGACATGTATACCTATGGCAGTCAATTAAAGATCCCCCGCCCCTCCGACATTTGAAAATTTAAAATAGAATATGCTGGGGTAAATGAATGAAGACCCTTTTATCTCTACTATTATAACTATGTCTATTGAGGACAGAATATGCCTAGACAACAATTTTTTTATATTTCTTCTTTCAAAAATTTCAGACCTTATAACATTCAGTGAATGTCACAAAAAAAAGAGAAAAATCTTGGTGCAGTGACTGGTAATATTAGTAGTATAACATATTAAACGCCCCCGAGGGTAACTTGCAATATTACATGTCTATCAATTACAATAAAACTATTCCATTGTTTATTGAAGGCTTATTTAACAATTTCTTTCAGTTCAAAGCAATCAATTATTTTACGATCTCTCAATTTTCACAAATTTAGTTTAATTTTTCAAGGGTTTAGGTGACAATTGACAAATTGGCTGACAAACTGGAAACTGGTAATTAAACAAGCGAGTTGTCCTTTGTCAGATTTAGAATTGATGAATTCCTGAGCAGTACACATAAAAAGACAACCAGTGGTTGCCAGGCAAGATATGCCCACATTTTGCAAGAGATGGACAGAGAACAAGCTGAACAAAAACGCGATTTTTTTGAACAATCAAAAGCCATAATCAAGCTATGGTCCGATATACATAAATATTGATAGGAGCCGAGTAACGGTTCGATACATGCCGAGTTTGAAAAGAACCAAGATCTTTGGGAGATACACCAATATTTCAAGTTTCGTTAAAATCAGATAAAAATTGTGACCTGTAGAGTGTCCACAAACAAAATGTAAATGGACACACAAACGAACAGGGACGATGACAATATACATTCATGTGAAAATGTGGGCATAAAATAATGTATTAAAAGCAAAACGAAATGTGTAATTCTGTGAGACCCCAACTGTAGATTGCCTACATCAGGGCCTGTTATAATTGTTACAGTTTAAGAATTATAAGTTTTAAAGTGCAATAAAATAAATTATATCACATTGTTACACCAATATAGGGCAGTATTTACTATAAATACCCATATTGGGCATTATGTACTATAAATGCGCATATAGGGCAATATGTACTATAAATAACCATATAGGGCAATATGTAGCATATAAACACCTTACAGGGCAGTATATAGCATAAACACCCATTTTTAAATATCGAATATTATGGAAAATATTGAGTTAGAGACTTAGCTCCTTTAACATCAGGAGAACGACATAAAGAAAGAGTCTATAAAACTCAAGAGTCAAGAAATAGGGATATACGGTTTAGAAACCGGTTGACCGTCTGTGAATAAATCTCTCCACCATTATTTGATTATTGTAATGTAGCAAACATCTATTAGTTAATGGATTTCAATTGAATTTGTTTCTGCTTAAACTACTAAAAGCCTCCAACAACTTAATTATGGACAGAAAATCTGACAAAGACAAAGTACTCAGTACATGCACGTGACAGTGGATTAAAGAAACATTATAGATTATGTAATATTTCAAAACTCCATTGTTTCTCTCATGATTCAAGATCTATTTATATTCAGAATTTCTATGCATTGTGATATAAACAGGGTTTATTATTATATGGGGAAGTTGGATGGCCTGAAATCACATGGTCTGTCATAGAGCATCGTGATATAAACAGGTTTTATCATTTTATGGGGAGGTTGGATGGCCTGTCATAGAGCATCGTGATATAAACAGGGCTTATCATTATTATTATTATTTTATGGGGAGGCTGAATAGAAAGAAATTACACGGATTTGTCATTGAGTCAAGTGGCATGATTTCGTTCACCACTTGAATGTGAAAAGGGTCGCCGGTCCAGATGCGATGTGGGGCCATAATCCTTGAATATATGCCAATATCGAAATGAACCAAGACCTTCGGGATATAAACCTATATTTCAAATTTAGTCAAAATCGGATAAAAACTATGACCCGTTCATTATCCACGCATAAAATCTGAATGGCCGAACAGGGGCGACAGCAATACGCACCCACATCAAAATGTTGGCATATAAAAGTTAACATTATAAGAGCTAACTAATTCTCACTGATGTCAATCATTTCTATGATAGTAGCGGCCAATCAAATATTAACTGATCAGTTTGTAAATGAACTATAAAAGGAAAAGAACTTACCTCGACTTCTTTTTCTGGTAAATTATCGGCACTGGAAAGAAAACAAACAGTGGATTAAAACAAGACTCAATCATCCATTGTTTACATGGAAACCCAAATACGATTCGATTCGCAAAATTTCTAATTAGAGAAAACCACAAAGTTTCAGGAACATTTTATGAGATACACTCCAGAAACAAAACTGAGACGGATGGAAGGACTGAGTTTATTTCAAAATTCAATATTCTTCCCTTAATTTTGTTGGAAGACAATAATCTATGGGTTAGAAGAAAATATTTGATATTGTAGTTTTATAATCTGAAGTTCCTTGTCAGGTCCACTAAACACTGTGACAGATAGTGAAAATTTGAATCTCTTTCTTTTGGAACTTTTCAAGCCAATTTCCCAATTGTAAAGATATAATAATATGCCCTCCACTTGGCATTCAAAACATTTCCTAAATGTACGCTAATATACATATAAATCTATGCAATTCATTAAAACGTTACTCTCATATAATTATAATCAAACTTCAATATTCACCGCAAACTGTATTTATAATATCATACACACACTCCCATATCCCCCACCCACCCCTCCACCTTTAGATCAACCTCTTAAACTTACTTTTTCTTTGCCTTTAGAGCTTGTTTCACTAATAATGATAGAGCCATTATTTAATAACGTTTATATTCCACACAATTTGTCACAAAACACAATCAAAAAATCTAAAAGTTCTTCCCGTTTAGAAACCACAACAGTTCTAAACACAATAACGTGGAGTATACTGCCAACTCAGAAAACCACGAAACTAGGTCTGCCACCAATTATTGATCTGAACAACGAATAATCAGAAAGTTGGAACAAATGTAAAACAGCTGAGGTAAAATGACAGGAAACTCAATAATCTCTTTCTGTAGATTTCTTGTCGCGTCAACATGTAAATCTCATTTCATACAACTGTCCATATCCAATTAAGAGAGAGAGAGAGAGATGAGGTTTAACATCCACTTGACATAAACAAGGTCATTTTGGGACTAAGGTATGGTTCAATTTTATCTCAATAATTTGCTTGCGCATTGGGGTCTTTAGCAGTGGGAGGAAACTGGATGACCTGGTGAAAACCCACGAGATTGGACAGGCGACCCTACTCCTTGTCACGTCCAACCAGGGAATCGAAACCACTTCAGTTGACTCATTGACAGACCTTATGATACAGCGTACACCCTACTCCTAGTCACGTACAAGCAAGGAATCAAAACCACGCCACTTGACTCAATGACTGACCTTTTGGAACCAACGAGGTTTGACAGGCGATCCTACCCCTCGTCTTGTTAAACCATTAGACCACCTACTCTCCTGAGTCAACTAGTAGAGCTTATTCCATACAATTGATTGAAGGTAGGGTCTATATTCAGTACGGTCGGGAAATACCCCTATTCTATCTCAGAGGTAATTTGAAATCAAAACAATGATATTTCTGTATTTTACCCAATTGTTACAGAATGGATGAAATATACTACAGAACTAGAACAAACTCAGATTATTCCCTAAAGATAGAAACATATCACACTACATTATAGTTACAAATACATCATCTCCATAAAAACTCTCTAAAGCACCTAAGAATTTAAAGAATTACATATTCTTCTCACTCAAGATAGAAACGTATCACACTATATAGTTCCCAATATATAATCTCAATAAGCACCTCTGAATTAAAAGATTTACATATTTATTCTGATACACAATAAAGTTCTTTCTAGATTGATGGAATGAAAAGAATTCTGTATTCTTCTGATGAACAATAAAATTCCTCTCTAGATTCCCTTGAATTCCACAGACGGAAATATCCGATAAAATGCCATTAACGTGGATCAATTAATGCCTCTTGGTGCATCCTGACATTTCAACCTGATGCAACTGATCTGCTCCTAAAACTCTCAAACAATACAACCTGCTTACTACTTGTATCCCGATTTGAAATTCAACACAGTCTGTCGGTCGATGAACAACCTAAACCTACGATCAATTAATCCCTCAAGATACAATCTAACAGACAGAATGGTCCAAATATTCTACTTGATTCAACGAGACATGGTCAAATCTTCACTAGAATATTTTAATGGGGGTCTCTTCTTTCATCTGATAGAATCCGAACTGGGAGATTAACTAATCTTGATATTTTAATTTTCTTTTTTTTTTTTAAATTTAATGTTAAATTATTAATGAGTATATTTCATTGTAGACTAACAGTGGAAAATTCAATAATTTTCGGAAAAATCAAAATGTAACAAACAGACTTTAGTTTTCTCATTAACGTGTTATTTTGTTAACTTTCAATCACTGTTTATGAAAAATTCCTTTGATCCAGAAACACAAAAATTTGCACATAGTTTCTTATTGATGTATTTGATATTTTAAAACAACAGTAGTTTTATAAAGGGCTATATTTCAGTTAAAATAAGGCGAAAAATTTTGAGTAAATTCATAACTTAAGTCTGAGAATAATTTGTGAACTAGGGACATGACTTCAAAATTAAACAAAAGCTTCATTTATAAATAGCCTGGAGGTCGCGTGTTTGATCCCTGCATTGGCCGAGAAAGTTCATTGGGATTTTCAGATGTGGTTTCCCCATGTCAGTGCGGCAGGACGGAGGGCACATATGCACGTAAAAGATCACTTGGCAGTTGGAATTCGATATAAGAGTAGGTCAGTGCCAGTGTCCGGGCAAAATTTCCCTCATAGCCCACTGTATGGCGTATGCCCGTCTATTAGCTCAGTCGGAGCAGAACGGTAGGACGTTACACCCCATTTCATTTCACATTTATAAACAGGTGGTTGAAAAAGAGTTAAACCTGGTCATATTATCGTGGAGAAATTCTATACCTTGAAGTTGTGATATTATATCAAGGATGTGAAATATAATAAATGAGAACAGCTGATGATAGAAAATTAACTGTACAAATTTATCACATGAGACAGATTAATACAGACCAATATAAAACTGTTAAACAATACACCAATAAATTAAATTGTGTTCAGGGAAGTTAATCTTCCTCTTTCCAGATTTCAAATAGGGTTTAACATCCAACTTTTCTGCCTTCAAGGGTTTATTTATGTGCACACAGGACCTCAGGTTTTTTTTTCGTCCTACTTTTCTGCATCAACTGGGCTAATGACAACAGACATACATCATACAGTGTGCTATGAGGAAAATTTTGCATACTCTTCATCCAATTCCAACTGTCAATGGTTCTTTAACGTGCACGCCAAAGACTACATGGATGGACCTTGTAACATCGTCTCCTTACCAGGCTCTTCCATCCTGCACCACTGAGAAAGGGAAATCGGTGTTGAAATTTGATCCAAAAAAGAGAGAGAAATGGGGTTTAACGTCCACTCGACACAAACTAGGTCATTTCGGGACTAACATATGGTTTAATTTTATTTACATAATTCGCTTGCGCATAGGGGTCTTTAGCAGTGGGAGGAAACCGGAGGACCCAAAGAAAACCCACGAGGTTGGACAGGCGACCCTACTCCTTGCCATGTACAACTGGGGATTCGAACATTTGATCAAACTGCAGACTCTTTCTAGATGCCAGGAAGAGCTCCTTTAAGGCTATAGATATCCAATCTAATTCTTTGGATGTCTTGAATCCATCTTGATATTTATAACTGTCAATATTTCTAAAATATTAGACTTTGAGGTGCCATCGACAGGTTCTAATGTATTTTTCTCCTAAACCTGTTTTTAAAATTGACAGTAAAATCTATTTTTTTTTATCGATAACGGGCGATGGAAGGAAGAAATTGCGTATTTAATTATTGGCAGTATAATGAAAGCTAAATATTGATAGTAAAATGTGTGACTTTAACCAATGTCAGAAACCGGTATATATTTATAAGGTATATGTTTATAAGGGCAGCCTACTCAAACCTTTCAGAGAGAGAGAGAGAGAGAGAGAGAGAGAGAGAGTTTAATATCCACTTGGCACAAACTACATCATTTCGGGACTAACATGGTAAATTTTATTTCAAATAATTAGCCTGCGCATGAGGTCATTAGCAGTGGGAGGAATCAGGAGGACCCAGAGGGAGAGAGAGAAAGAGAAATGGGGTTTAACGTCCACTCGACACAAACTAGGTCTTTTCAGGACAAACATATGGTTTAATTTTTTTTATTTCAATAATTCGCTTGCGTGTAGGGGTCTTTAGCAGTGGGAGGAAATCGGAGGACCCAGAGAAAACCCACGAGGTTGGACAGGGGACCCTACTCCTTGTCACGTACAACCGGGGATTCGAAACCACGACAGTTGACTCAATGACAGGCCTTATGATACAGCGTGCACATGCTAACCATTCGGCCATCCAACCTCCTTACCACTAGAGCTGGGCGATATTTTGTTTTTTTGAAATAAAACCGTTACAAAAATACTGTCAAAAATACCATCTTCAGAAAAATATCGAAAAAAAAAAGAACATTATAATAATTATAATAAACAGCAACACACAGACCAACATTTTTAGCAAGTCTTTATGGTTATTAGATCTATGTTTGAACCAGCTCATCAAATTTTGTTTGTAAATTCGGTACTGTATGTATGCTAAGAACTTTTAATATTGATTGTATTTTCAACTTTTTATGCATGTTTATTTATATTTAAAAGGATATAAACTGAAATTATTGACATTTTATAAAATATCGCGATATAGTGATTATATTGTGATATTTTCTTAAAATATCGCGATATCTGTTTCCAGGGATATCACCCAGATATAGGCCACGCCTTTCATAAGGTGGTTGGTGTAGGAATAAAGAGAGAGAGAGAGAGAGAGAGAGAGAGAGAGAGAGAGACACACACACACAGATGGGGTTTAACGTCCACTTGACACAAACTAGGTCATTTCAGGACTTGGACAGACGACCCTACTCCTTGTCACGTACAACCATGTATACGAAACCACGCCAGTTGACTCAATGACAGGCCTTATAATACAGCGTGCATGTGCTAACCATTCGGCCATCCAACCCCCTATAAGGTAGTTGGTAGGAATGAAATAAACGTATAAAATATCACTTAATATTGATTACCCGACTGCTGTTAATTTCTAACTAAAACCTGGCTTCATCTAAAACCAACTTAAACCTGGCTTTTTCTAACAACACAATTCAATTAATAGAAAAACGTCATGTTACAACGTCTCCTCACAATTTCATTATATAAGATGAAACTTTACCAAAATTATCACGTACAGGGATATAAAATAAATCAGTGAATTCCGACTCCAATATAATCAAGTTTCCTATCAGTGATAGTTTTAAAGAGAAAGAAAAATGGGGTTTAACGTCCACTCGACAAAAACTAGGTCATTTCGGGACTGTTATATAGTTTCATTTTATTTCAGTGGTTTACTTGTATGTAGGTGTCTTTAGCAGTGGGAGGAAACTTAGGACCCAAAAAATACCATGAGGATGGACAAGTGGGGAATCGAAACCACTCCACTTGACTCAATGACAGACCTTTCAAATCCCTCCATCCCCGGCCCTCCACCTCCCAACCCCTATCAAGGTTTAAGGAGTACAATATCATATTCTACTGCCTTTCCCCAGTAGAATTGGGAGGAAACTGGAGAAAACGCAGTGTATATCCAGTTCTGTTGAAGGGACATTGATATGTTTCAGTACACTGTGTTGAAGCCTATGGGTTTATCTAGCTCTGTTGACAGGACAGTTTGTATGTTAACAAGGACAGCTGTTTAGTCATTCGGATAATACGAAAAACCGAGGTCCTGTGTACACATTGGCATGCATGTAAAAGATCCCTTGACAGTTGAAATTCGATATAAGAGTAGGCCGTAGTGCTGCTGTCAGGGCAAAATTTCCCTCATAGTACACTGTGTGGCGTATGACTATCTTCATTAGCCCAGATCGGAGCAAAACAGTAGGACGTTAAACCCCATTTCATTTCATTTCATTTCATTTTGTTCTATGTTAACACAACTAAAAGGCAAAAAATCTTTGACAATCAAATCACTTCTTCATACATCAATTCATAATATTTCTTTTAGTAGAAACAAATATTTAACCTAATAAAAGAACTCAATTTAAGCAGAAAAAATCACTTCAGAGGAATTTAAATCCCAATTAGGACTGTATGATGCCATCAATTTTCATGTTCATTTATTTACGAACGAGTAAAAAATATTTTTTAAAATAATAACTTTGTTATTATGGTAAAATGTAACTTTCATGGACGAGAATTCAAATCTTTTCAAGCAGAATGTATTCAATCATTCTGAGTAATATCAAATCAGCCGATTAAATTTATCGAATATACTGTGTATCATTGGTAATGCCTAGACTCAAGCATTAAGACTGAATAATTTTCAAGGAGGATAAAAACGGCAACAACTGTTCATAATTTGATATGTATCTGTCGAATGTTCGAGTCTGAGAATAAAGATGAATTATTCCGCTAAATGGATGGAGAAGATATTTTCTGTAAAAACAAGGTTCAGCCAATGCTTCTTTAATTGAACTATGGTTAAATTGACATAAATGCCAAGTAAAGAGAGAGAGGGAGAGGGAGAGAGAGAGAGAGAGAGAGAGAGAGAGAGAGCGAGATGCACACAACACAAACCAGGTCATTTCGAGACTAACACATGGTTCAATTTTATTTCAATAATTCGCTTACCCGTAGTGGTCTTTGGCAGTGGGAGGAAACCAGAGGACTCTGAGAAAACCCACAAGGTTGGACAGGCGACCCTACTCCTTTTCACGTACAACTGGGGAATCAAAACCATGCCAGTTGACTCAATGACAGACCTTATGATACAGCACGCACATGCAAATAATGAGAGAGTAAGGGGTGCAAAAAGATCATTTAATAATGCTGCCTTTTCATTATCTAAAAGATAAATCATTTAAGGATTCAGCCGTTCCACTGGCTAAATTAAGATAATATTGGTACTAGAATTGTAATTCTAAGGCAATGGAAATGCTGAATTATTAAAATGTCTTCGTTTCAGAATTCGTGTATAAAAGATTGTTAGGTCATCTTGATCTAGAAACAAATCCTGAATCTAATACAGGAGGAATTTACGTTTAATGAGAAAACATTACTCTAGCCATCAAGTTGTACAGACTGATGTAGGAATAAAAACAGGGATTATTATTTTGGTTTCTTCTATAATTATTTAAATTGGCAAAGTTTCAAAACCTATTTTATATGACCTCGCTGTCAACAAAGCAAATTCTCTTTCATATATTTGTTATCTAACTAGATTATTAGATAATATTAACACACGCAATTCACATTAGAGTAAAACAGAATAACAATTTATCTAGATTTAAAGGCCCAACATCAAACTTCACAGTAGAGTAAAACAAAAACAATTGATCTAGATTTAAAGGCCCAAAATCAAACTTCACAGTGGAGTAAAACAGAATAACAATTGATCTAGATTTAAAGGCCCAACATCAAACTTCACAGTAGAGTAAAATAGAATAACAATTTATCCAGATTTAAAGGCCCTACATCAAACTTCACAGTAGAGTAAAACAGGGGCCTCTTTCACAAAATTTTAACTAAGATAAAATCCAAATTTTAGTAATTTGATTGGATAATATTAGATTGATTTTAGTGCTTTGGTTTTTATCTTTAGGTAAGATTTCGAGAAACAGGGCCAAGGATAACAATTTATCTAGATTTAAAGGCCCAACATCAACCTTCACAGTAGAGTAAAATAGACTAACAATTTATCCAGATTTAAAGGCCCAACATCAACCTTCACAGTAGAGTAAAATATAATAAAAATTTATTTAGATTTAAAGCGAGAATTTCATATTTTCTAAGAAAGTCAAAACATAATTATTTCTGTCTTTTGCTCAATAGGTTGTCAACTTACTATTATACATAGGTATCATTCTCCAACTTATAAATCCTTGACCCCGGAAATAATAACACAATTACTTTCCTTGTTTTTCTATCTCCCCCCCCCCCCCCCCCCCCGCCATGGAATAGCTATCTTCAAAAGTTTGAATTTGAAGTTGAAAATGATATTTTTGCCAATTTTTCAACTGGCAACAGTGATTAATAGGATTATTCTTTAACAAGGCAGGACCGTTAGATACCATCTATTTTAAGGCTTTATTTTAATACATTTTAAAAATATAACTTAAAAATATGAAATTGCAACTTTAAGGCCCCACATTAAACTAGATTTTTAAAGCTTCATTATTTTAGAGCTAAATCAACTCTCTAGAGCATCATATAACTGAGATTTACATGGATTTGACACAATTAAATTTCAAAATTTAACAAAAATATGGATAATCAAGGCTTAGTCTCTGTTGTCAAGTACCATAAAGCATTGCTATAATAATAAACGATCTACATTATGTCTGTCTTTTTGAACTATTAGAGCAAGAATGGCCAGCAACCAAAGATAAGACTAAGAGTCAATTTTTAAATAGATGTTTACGTCAAGCAAAACATCAAAATGATTTTAGTCAAGCCGATAATATTTATAAAGACAAACAGATAATTAACGTAGAATGGTTGTATATATAAAGACAAATAGATAATTAAACATGCATTATGCAAGAGCAAAATCTGCTTATTAGAATACAAGTCTTTCTTTAGGCCTGAAATGTTATCTAAATTATCAATTAGACATTAATTAACTTATCCAGACCATAATACTCTCGATGTCAAGGCTAGTCTTCGATGTTGGCTGGATTAGATTCCTATATGCCGCTAACGGCTATTGATAATTAAATCAATAAAAGTGGATAATCAAGACTATGCTGTTTATATTAATGATTTTAGTAATGATGACCGAGACTATGCAAAAATTTCACCCGCTTCTTTCTCGGCTCATAGTGGATCAATTTGACTGAAATTTTCAGCAAATTACCTTTACACTATCTAGTTTTTAACTATTATAGCGAGAACTGCCATCTCTTTATCTTATCTCCCATAATGTATCTTTAACGCAGAATAGTTGTATATATATTGTATTGCCCAGATAAAAGGTTGTTACATGACTGTGTTTTATAACAGATCAATATGCAATCAAATTTAATCAGGTAAAACATGTTTCATCAATATATAATATCAATATAATCAGTAATATCAACAGTTACGTTATCTACAGGTGAAAACTTGGCAATGGCATATTGTTTATATCACTGAGTTTGATCGGTGACAGAGAGTCGGAAGAGAAAGGTTGCAAGTACTACGACTATTTTTCTATTAATCTTATATTTCATCACTTCTGTCATGCTATAAAATCCCTTGCAGACTACAATATTGTGAATATCAGTTCAAAAATCATTCAATACCATTTGGTATCTACAAGGATATGTTGAATTGACAATGTGTCAACATCCAGCATCCACTGGAAACCATATATAATGTATATATAGGGTATATTTAATGCAAACCAACACCCCCTATCATTTTTGCTGAAATCTTTCGATGTATACAGGTGACAATTCTAATCTAGTCATTATCAAGTCATTGCTTAATAATGACTAGAGAAGCCTAGCCGGAGTGTTGCTCAGTAATTGTATTCCATAGAATTGTCACCTCCATATTCCAGTTCAATTACTAAATGCCATTGAAACATGGGTCTCTTTTGATCTGATTGAATGTAAACTCGAAAGATTATCTATGATTGATAATTTAAATGGGGTACCATACAATTACAATACAAGTGCAGATAATAAAAAGTCTATTGTCAATTTGTGTGGAATTGAATGATCATGTATACCGAATACCCTACCTTTCATTGTGTAAAATCTTGTAATATTCTGAGTTGATATCATCAAGAATCTGTCGACTAGTCTCCATAGATCCCTAATTTTGTTGACTAATCTCCATAGATCCCTAACTTTGTCGACTAATGTCCATAGATCCCTAACTGTATAAGGTTAAACGTTTCAATTCTACAAGGTTTTATCTTTTTATGAACTTTGAACTTTTCAATTTTTTTGCATACCGTTTGATAACTTCCTCCTTAATTTAATCTGATAAAAATCTACTACATTTACTTATCAAAACATGGATGACATCAATTTGATAAGTTATAGATCTGCTATCAATATGCTATTCAAAGGATCGGAACACAATAGTTACATCCCCTTATCTCGCTACCCATTTGTAGTGCTTAATCTATATATAGCAATTCTCTTTTGTCATTTTTGTTGATTTTTTGAGTACAGAATTGAAGAGGAGGGTTTGAATTGAAGTTTTCTCTCTGGGTTTTGGTGAAAATTCATTATTTAGGAGCGGGAGGATAACACAGTAAGGAGTTTATTAAGGTGATATGTACAGTGGGTAGTTACATGTTTATAGTTCGCTTCTTCATGTTTATTGTGTATCTCAAAACTTCTTGTAGTCACCCTCATACAAACTTTGGAACAAAGACAAGGCTATTTTTTTTACTCTATTTGTAGTGAAAAGTTTTCAGACCAATCAAAATTTGGAAAAAAGTTGGAGCCAATAGTGCGATCGTTAATGTAAATCCGTCGGCTTTTCGGGTAGAAATTGTGGAATAAGCTTTATTTTGTAGGTTTTGATGTTTGATTACCAAAAAACAATGTTGACATTTTTTTTGAGTAGGTCTTCACAGTATGGGAGGCCATTATTTGAGGGTAGACATTTTGCCATAATATTCCAAATTATTTTTTATTTTCACCTTATTTATAATGTTATCGACATATTAACTGTGATTTGGCAATGTATTAATATTGGCGGCATTCATGACTATATCTCATATTGTTTTCCATCGTTTCATGATGATATTTCCAAGATGGCGCCCATTTTTAGCGGGAAAATCGGTCGATGTGCTGATTTCGATTAAGTAGTAGTGTTTGGTGTCAATATATATGTTTTCGGGGTCACAAATTCCATTCCTGACCTTTACAACCTTGTAAAATGATCACGTTCATATACTTAGCATATTACCAAGATGGCGGGCATTTTTGGCAGGAAAATGAGACGATGTGCAGATTTTGATTAAGTGGTAGTGTTTGGTGTCAATATATATGTTTACGGGGGCGCAGAATCAATTTCTGACATTTACAACCTTGTAAAATGATCACATGTTCACATATTTAATATATTTCCAATATTGCTGCCACTTGTGGCGGGAAAATCGGACGATCGGTTGATTTCGATTAAGTAGTTGTCTTTGGTGACAATATATATGTTTTCGGGGAGGCAGATTCGATTTCTGTCATATACAACTACGTAAAATGGTCGTATGTTCACCAATTTAGCATGTCGCTATGCTATTTTTGCCTTCATGCCAGGAATAGGCTTTACTTTCCCAGGAAAATCGATGATAAATAAATGCTAATAATGTGTTTAGAAAATGTCCTGCCACAAACAAAAATATGCTGAATGTGTGAACATACCACCATTTCACGCAGTTGTAAATGGCAGAAATCGAATCTGCGCCCCCGAAAAACAAATATTGACACAACAACGCGACTACGTAATCAAAATCAGCACATCGTCCCATTTTCCCGCCCAACATGAAAGCCATATTGGAAATATGCTAAATATGTGAACATGTGATAATTTTACACAGTTGTAAACGGCAAAAATGGAATCTGCTCCCCCAAAAATATATCTTGGTGCCATAGACGACTACTTATTCAATATCCGCACATCGTTCCATCTTCCCGCCAAAAATGGCCGTCATATTGTAAATGTGCAAAATAATCATTTTACACAGTTGTTACTGACCGAAATGGATTCTGTGCCCTTGAAAACATATTGTAAATGTGCAAAATAATCATTTTACACAGTTGTTACTGACCGAAATGGATTCTGTGCCCTTGAAAACATATATATTGACACCAACGACGACTACTTAATCAATATCAGCACATCGTCCTATTTTCCAGCCAAAAAATGACCGCCATCTTGGAAATATGCTAAGTATATGAACATGTGATCATTTTACAAGGTTGTAAATGTCAGGAATGGAATCTGTGGCCCCGAAAACATATATTTTGACACCAAGCACTACTACTTAATCGAAATCAGCACATCGTCTGATTTTCCCGCCAAAAATGGTCGCCATCTTGGAAATATCATACTGAAATGATGGAAAACAATCTGAAGTATAGTCATGAACCCTGCCAATATTAATACATTGCCAAATCACAGTTAATATGTCGATAACATTATAAATAAGGTGAAAATAATAAAATAAGTTGGAATATTATCGCAAAATGGCTACCCCCAAATAATGGCGTCCCATACTATGAAGATCTACTCAGAAAAAATGTCAACATTGATTTTTTGTAATCAAACATCAAAACCTACAAAATAAAGCTTATTCCATGATTTCTACCCGAAAAGCCGACGGATGGGAATTATGTAACAAACCGAATCCGACTACAAGCAGAGAGATCAGAATTAATGTGAAAGTCAATGGAGAAATTAAATGTGGTCTGCATCCGACTTATATAAATGGATTGTCTCCCTTTAGTCTTCAAACATATCCAGGTTTCTTACTTAAAATTCTTGTCACTTGGCCAATGTTTATTTTGTCGCTCTGAAGTCATGTCTACATTTAGATAATTTGAAATGAGACTGTCTGATGATTTATTTCTAGGCTTCACTACCGGTACTAGAAACTAATCCTGAAAATCGATTATATGAAATAGTATCCGCTTATACAACAAATGAAATGAAATAAAATGGCGTTTAATATCCGACTGCTATACTCCGACTGGGCTAATGAAGAAGGGCGCAAGCCATACAGTATATGCTTTAGTATGAGGGACATTTTGCCTGGGCAGCCATGCAACGGTCTACTGTTATATTGAATTCCAAATGCCAAGGGATCCCCTTATACCACAATGTATGGCATATGCTTGGATTAAATAACCCAGTCAATGCAGTAAAGTAGGAGCTTAAATCCCATTTCATTCATTCATTCTTATAGGTTGTGCTGGCTTGATTATAGCATCTGAAGGGGGATGCTGAATGTTGGAAACTTGTCAATTAATCATATCTTTGTAAATACTGAATGGAAATAAGCCATGTATGCACTGTCATTTCCCTTAGAGATTCAACTTTCACAATATTGTATTTTATAACAACAGCAATAGAGGATGACGACAACTCTCGTAAAGTGTGGTCTGAGTGGATGATGACAACTCTCGTAAAGTGTGGTCTGAGAGGACGACAACAACTCTCGTAAAGTGTGGTCTGAGATAGCCGGAGACTAGTGATCGGAAAACATCTGTACTGGGATGTCAGCGATACACAGGGGTTCATATAGAACACGATATGAGATGAGACACAAACGCAGTAAACAGTACAAGTCAGACAAACTCCAAGGGTGTGATGAAGAGGTTTCTTGATAATCAGACGTTTCTGACATAAGGAGTCCTTCTTCAGTAATGGCGAATAATCGAAAAACATGCAGTTGTTATCTCAAGTTGTTTAACTTGTTTACATTATTAGTTATATATAAGTTGTTAATATTTATATCTTTTTAAAACCGCCCAGTATTTATAACACCAAATAATCTTATTTATTCGGCCATAATTCTTTCAATTTCTTCAATAGCCATCCTGATCACTCCTAATTACTCTAAATCATTCCTCAACGTTCCTTTGATGTCACAATCATTTTAGTATAAATACTGCACGTTTTTCGATTATTTACCATAATAAGAGAGAGAAATGGGGTTTAACTTCCACATAACACAAACTAGGTCATTTCGGGCCTAACACATGGTTCAATTTCATTTGAATACTTCACTTGCGCGTAGGGGTCATTAACAGTGGAAGGAAACTGGAGGACCCGTAGAAACCCCATGAGGTTGAACAGGCAATCCTACTCCTTGTCACGTACATACTGAAGAAGGACTCTTGTCTCTTTATGTCCAAAACATCTGATTATCAATAAACCTCTTGATCCCACCAATGGAGTTTGTCTGACTTATACTGGTTACGGAGTCTTGATCGTGTAGGTCTGATTATTTAATTATACAGGACAATAAGGGACAAGAGACTTGATAATGATGTAAACTGTGTTTACTTTTAACATCGGGTTCGAGGTGAAGGCCTGAGTTTTTTCTATCAACTAACAACTCTTCTCCTGCTCCCTCTCAAGACTTAACCAAAATGTATTACACCCCCCCCCACCCCAACAATTTTTTTTATTGCAAATTCAGATGAATCACGAGAACGACCCACAGACAACTGTAATAGCGGAAATCTGCTAAAAAACGGAAAAAAATCATGCCTGATTATTAAAGCCAACTTACCTGGTTGGGTCTGTATTATCCTTGCCCACCTTTAATCCAAGTTTTTCGAGAAAGGAATCTGGGATACTGGGACTAACATCATCATCTGAAGGTGGAGGAGGAGTCAAACTTTTATCGAAATCATCAGGTAAGTTGACAGAGTAACGGCTTTGATTGGAAACCTCACCTTGTTCTGGTAATTCAGGTAACTTCATGGTTTTCATCTGTTCACGTTTTTTAGCCAGATTTGTCTATAAATAGAACAGACAAAAATAAAAATTAAGGAATGAAATGAAATGTTTTTTTTTTTCCATTTCATTCCCTAATAAGTGGGTAAGACGCTGGCTCGCTAGCCTGGAGGTCGGGTGTTCAATCCCTGCATTGGCTGAGAAAGTTCATCCCGTTTTTCAGCTTGGTTCCCCTTGTCAGTGATGCAGAACGGAGGGCCTGACAAGGTCAGCTGTCTAGTCGTTCGGATGGAAATGAAATGAAATGGAGTTTAACGTCCTACTGTTCTGCTCCTAACCTGGGCTAATGAAGACGGGCATACGCCATACAGTGTGCTATGAGGGAAATTTTGCCCGGACAGCGACACTACGGCCTACTCTTATATCGAATTCCAACTGCCAAGGGATCTTTCGTTCGGATGGGACGAAAACCGAGGTCCTGTGTACACATTGGCGTGCACGTAAAAGGTCCCTTGACAGTTGGAATTCGATATAAGAGTAGGCCATAGTGCCGCTGTCCGGGAAAAATTTCCCTCATAGCACACTGTATGGCGTATGCCCGTCTTCATTAGCCCAGTTCGGAGCAGAACAATAGGACGTTAAATGAAGATGGGCATAAGTCATGCAGTGTGCTTATGGCTAGCATCCATTAACTTGATTTGATAGTGTTCTTATTATCAATTACTTACAATGTCAGTGTGCTATGAGTGTCCATGGGTTTGGTGTGGTGTGGTTCTCCTGCATTTAATATTGTATATGCCCTACCTCAAAGCCCTAATTTCTATCAATGTAACCTCATAGAACTGACTCAGTTCGACTGTGCCACTCCACTCTACGACCAAAGTCAACTAAGGCGTATGGTGACAATGATTTTATGGAATAGGCTGCCCATGGACTTGAGGGTCATAGAAATTTTTAATTCTTTTTAGAGAAGCGTACTTTAACTGAGCTCCATTGTTATTTTCATTAGTGCCAAGCTTTTTACTTTTCTCTCATTTTTACCTTTATAACTATTGTAAAACATTTTGAACTGAAATGTAATGGGTTCAATATCCTACTGTTCTGCTCCGACTGGGCTAATAAAAATGGGCATATGCCATACACTGTGCGATCAGGGAAATTTTGCCCGGACAACGGCACTATGGCCTACTCTTATATCGAATTCCAACTGTCAAGGGATTTTTATGTGCACACCAATGTCTCATCCAAACGACTAGACAGCTGTCCTGGTCAGGCCCTCCGTCCTGTATCACTGACAAGGGGGAACCACACCGGAAAATCTGGATGAACTTTCTGGGCCTATGCAAGGATCGAATAGCTGACCTCCAGGCTAGCTAGCCAGCGTCTTACCCACCATGACCCCCAAAGCATTTTGAGATTTTATGTAAATTGCTATATTAAAATAAAAATAAGGAAAGGGTATTTTAACTGAGTACCATTGTTATTTTCCTAAGTGCCATTCCTTTTACTTTTCTGTCTCATCTTACCTTTATAATTGTAGTAAAGCATTTTACGATTTTTTGTAAATCACTATATTAAAAATAAATTATTATTTTATTTTATACCACAAGTTGTAACCATCCACAGTCTACTTACAATTATATATACACCACATAAGTTGTACCGTAATATAAACCCCCGACAAGAACCATCCACACTCTGACTATAGAGATCAGTAGACTATTATTTATACCACAAGTTGTACTGTAATATACACCACAACAAGAACCATCCACACTCTACTGACTAGAGATCATTTACAAGTTACAATTAACAAACTGATCTGTTGATCAAGGTTAAAGTGATATGACGTGAATCCATATTCTCATGCTAAATCCATATTCTGTTAAATTTTTTTTTTTTTTTACAAAAATTGACACGTAAGTGAAGGACTATTGAAGGAGTTTTGAAGGACTAATAAAGCCGTCAAGTCATCATTTTACAAAAATAAACTTGTATAAATATATAAATTATGATGATGATTATCTATGTGGATGATTTATAACGTGTTAACTTCTGTCTTCTTGAATAATTCTAATGCACAGAGGGTGATTTTTATCTTTTAAACGCAGACATGATTCTCTATGCACCCACCACCAGAAAGCAGATGATTGAATTAGAGATGTTAGTCCTAAAATAACCTAGTCTGTGCTGAGTGAACTGAAAAATGGACCATGTTACAATAAAAACTGTTATTTATTTGTCAGTGTGAACATTGCCTTAGACTATATGATATAGTATGTTGCCAGAGTGAACACAGCCTTAGACTAGATGATATAGTATGATGTCAGTGTGAACATCGCCTTAGACTTGATGATACAGCATGATGTTAGATTGAACATAGCTTTAGAATAGATGATACAGCATGATGTTAGATTGAACATAGCCTTAGACTAGACGATGGTAGAGTGTGATGCCAGTGTGAACCTAGCCTTAGACTAGATGATATAGTATGATGTCGGTTTGAAAATAGCCTTAGACTAGATGATGATATAGTATGATGCCAGTGTAAATCTAACCCTAAGACTAGATGATGCAAGTGTGAACCAGCCTTAAACTAGATATAGTATGTCAGTGTGAACCTACCCTTAGACTAGAGTAGATGATGATGCCAGAGTGAGCATAGCCTTAGACTAGGTGATGATATATATAGCATGATGCCAGTGTGAACATAGCCTTAGACTAGATATTGTATGTCAGTGTGAACCTACCCTTAGACTAGATGATGATGATATATAGCATGATGCCAGCTGAGTGATGACTATCTGCTGTAACCAAGGAATGTAAACAGAAATACAGTAGGTAATATATAAGAACTTACACCTGGTAATATATTAGAACTTACAAAATATAACCAGTACCTTGTATTATATAGACCCGGTCAAAAGGAAGTGCATATACATATAACTATATATTATTTTTATATACACACCCTATTATATTAAAGATGTATTATCTGCCTATTGTAGACATTTATTAACACGACAAGCCTCTAATCATTTTTCTAGAACATCAGATGACAGAGATTTAAATGGATTGAAAAATGATCACGTCATTTAATGAATTTATTTAAAAATGATGAATCAAGGATAAACCTCAATTAACAAGTACCACTGCTACGATAATAAACATCTTGTCAAAATTTCAATCAGCTCATAATAAAGTAATATGAATGAAATTTTCGATATATTCATTTTGCATTATCTATTATTGAACTATTATAGCAAGAACTTTCAGCTATTTAACTAATCTTACATAATGCCCCTTTAAAATACAGACTGTTATTACACATGTAACTCACGGTCTTTGAAATAAGTTTCAGTATGCAAATTAATTACTAAACTATAAAATATATTAAACTTGTCTAAAAATTGTCCAGTGCCCACTCCCTACCCCTCGACTTATTAAATTTACCCTTGATATCTGACATTCATTAAAAATGGCATCACACAGAACCACTCTCAGACTCTCTATGTCACTCCTGTATTTTTCTAGTAAGATTGAGTGTCCTTACTTTTAGTGAATGTAACTACCTGGGAATGTATCTTTAAGAAGAATCATATTAACGACCCTATAAATAATTTCTTGAGAATGTATCTTTAAGACGCGCCTCATTAACTACTGATAATCATGTCAGGAAGTGATTAAGTAAAATTCAGTGACCCAGAACGAGTAACGATATATTAATTAAATAATTATACAAATTAACTATCACATAGTGAGAAGTAATATTTTGGCACCAACTAGGCAGGCGTGACAAAAACAAGAAATAACTACCTTATATTATAAATTATAGTCACATCCTGGTATCCAAATTTCTTTCCATGTTAACACAACAGCAATTAAATCAGAAAAATTCTTAATAAGAAAAAGACACAACTGCTATAACAGGTTGATGGTTGTACGAAATTATATCTTGAATAGTTTAAGAGATAGATGTATGCTCCAGAAATAAAACTAGGACAAAGCCTAATTAACTTTACAAGGTACAGGCCTATAAAAGTTTTAATTTGGAAATCCTAATGGTATTAATAATAATTTGGCATTAAGAATTTGTTTTGCACAAAATGTCTTATTGATTTACAGTATGGGAGATTAGATAAAGAGCTGTTCGTTCTCATTATAATAGTTGAAAAATAGATACGTAAATAGAATATATGCTGAACAGTTCAGTCAAATTGCTCCACTTTGAACCACGATATTAGCTTTTGAATTTTAGGCTAGCCTCGATCATCATTACTAAAGTCGATACGATAAAAAGCAAAGTCTTGATTATCCATTTTTACGTTTAATTATTTAAAAAAAAAAAAAAATTTCAATGTGCTAAATATGGCAGGCGAGTGATGGCATCAAGAGTTGATTATGGTCTGGATAAATTAACTAATGTCTAAGTAATAATTTAAGTAACAATACAGGCTTAAAAAAAGACCTGCAATAGGCAGATTTAGATCTTGAATAATGTACGTTTAAAAATATAATTATAATTGTATGGAAACTGTTGGATTTCCTGTTAGTTTTCACATACTAAGGTTTTAGTACTCCTTGAACAAGTCACATCTGTGAAGGTAATTTTTTTTCAAACTAAATAAGTCACTATGAAATGATTACTACCCTAAGAAAAAATATAAAAACTTTTCCCAATGGCCTATAATCAAATATTCTTCCTACCTTGGAATTAGTTTTAATGTAAATAACTGTGATCCGACAATAATCCACAACGTGACTAATGTTTTAAAGTGTCTACTTGACAGAAGTTGACTAACCAATATACGCCACTATATAAATATACCTATATCACATCAATCTTATCCTGACACTTCTCGGTCTACACTTGAATTATTACATCTCTTCTCAATTTATACTTTTAAAAATGCAATTTCAGGTCAATATTTAAATAATAACACTATTAATCATTTACCTTAGATAGTCAGTGCAGGAGAACTGCATTACAGATAAAGAAATATAAACCAAGAAGACAAACCCACGGACAACACACTGACATTGTAAGGAATAAATAATAATAAGTGCACAAGACTCACACATAACTAAAAATAATCCCATGGACAAGGCACAGAACACACTGACATTGTAAGTAATAAAAATATTATCAAATTAGGGTAATATGTTACCTTTCTCTAGATCACTTATGGTCAGCGTTCTTTTAGTTATCAAGCACCTGTTTTATGGAATAATCTACCATTTAGTTTAAGATGTTGTACATCTCTATATTCTTTTAAAAAAACAACTTTAAACACATTTATTTAATCAGGCTTTTAACTGACTCTGTAAACAATCGTTAACATGTCCATAATCTTGTCGTTTATGTATGATTTACATTGTCACTTTGTAAAGTGCCCCTGAACATGTTATATGAAAAGGTGCACTATAAATATGCTGTAATAATAATAATAATAATATAACTTAGGCAAATAAGTGTTGATGTGCTTCTAGTAAATGGGAGCCACAGTGGCTCAGTGAGTAAGAGGCTGACTCACTAACCTGTAGGCCCCGTGTTTGATCCTTGCATTGGCCAAGAAAGTTCATCAGGATTTTCTGACGTTTCCCCCTTGTCAGTGGTGCAGGATTGAGGGCCTTGCAAGGAACAATGTATAGTCATATGGTTAATCAAACCTTCCGTAGGACTAGACCCTGTTTCTTGCCAGGTCTTCTGTCCTGCATCATTGGCAAATAAGAAGTGTTTTTAGGTATTCTAGGAAGAATAAGCCCTCTGCACTGATTATAGCAAACTAGATATAAACTAAAACTTTGGTATGATCTCCTTCTAAAATTAACAAGATTGTTCTAAAACTTTGCCTCTAAAATTAACACAGTTGATTTTAAAACAAAAACTTTCCCCTTAAAATTAACACAATTGTTATTTAAACTAAAACTTTCAGTATGATTTCCTTCTAAAATTACCATGATTGTTATTTAAACTAAAACTTTCAGTATGATTTCCCTCTAAAATTAACATGATTGTTATTTAAACTAAAACTTTCGGTGTGATCTCCTTCTAAAATTAAATTGGTATTTATAAAAACTAAAACTTTCTGTATGATCTCTCTCTAAAATTAAGACAACTGTTGTTTAAATTAATACTTCTGGTATAATCTCCCTCTAAATTTAACACCATTGTTATTTAAATTAAAACATTCTGTCTCTAAAAGTTTCTGTATAATCTCTCTCTAAAATTAACACAGTTTTAATTTACACTAAATCTGTCCGTGTTTCTCTAAAATCACCAGTCGTTATTTCTTGAACTGAAAACATCTCTAAATAATTTCAACTAGTAGTCAAGACAGGAAGCATACGATGATTAGAGTTTAAATTACAACATCCCTCCACTGAAATATGACTTCATCTTGAACTTGGAATTTAAACTACTTTAAAGTAACCAACTTTAAATTAACACTCATTTCATCTTATAAATACATGTATCTATGGTTACAGTCTTCAGCATCTGGTCTTTTTATGAGACTAACAAAGTAATTTTCTCATGAATGATGACAAGGGACCACAGTTTGACTTACACATACATGTATTTGAAACAGCAATGACTTGCACGTATTTGTAACAGCAAAAAGACAATCTCATAGACTATCCTCTATTGGCAAAAATAATCGCAGTATTCTACAATGTGAGCAAAGGGCAAAAACTCTATTAGAAGAACAAATTAACAGAAATTGATCAAATTCATGAGGTTTTATTAGCCTGAACAATAAATTCTAATATCAAGAAGAATAGGAGATAACTATTGTCGTTAAACTAAATACAAGGCAATAACTCTTGAAGGTATAATTAGAAATTGCTAAAAGAGAGAGAGAAATGGGGTTTAATGTCCACTAGACACAAACTAGGTCATTTCGGGAGTAACACATGGTTCAATTTTATTTCCATAATTCGCTTGCGCGTAGGGGTCTTTAGCAGTGGGAGGAAACCGGAGGACCCAGAGAAAACCCACGAGGTTGGACAGGCGAGCCTACTCCTTGTCACGTACAACCGGGGAATCTAAACCACGCCAGTTGATTCAATGACAGACTTGATGATACAGCGCACACGTGCTAACCATTCAGCCATCCAACCCTCCCAAATTGCTAAAAAGGAATAAGCTTCTTCATCTTACTAATGTACACAAGGTAAATAAATAGTTTTAAAAATCAGATTGAGAAAGTAGTCTCAAGAGTATTTATAACCAGTTGTTGATATTATTGAGTCTCAACGATTGGAACGACATAAAATGTAGTTTAACATCCTACTTTTCTGCACCGACTGGGCTAATGAAGATGGGCGTAATTCGAAATGAAATGGGGTTTAACGTCCTACTGTTCTGCTCCTATACTGGGGCTGACCTTAAAAATATCTTTGTTTCACCAAACCCGACCCACAATCGAGGTGAAGGGTCGGTAGGTCGGGTTTTTTTCAGATTTCTTTTTTTAAGAGCTAATTTGACAGCTTGATAATTTTCCGGGTGCAAACATTCGTCTTCTTTTATTGGCAAACAAATCAATGACATCGGGATTTTTCTTGATGCACGACTCGCACACAAATTGCGACAAACTCACGTTTGAAACTCCCTCAACACGTTTTTAACGATCGTGCGGGTTGTGCCTTTATTTTTCTCGAAAACGGATATTGAAAATATCGTCGTCATGTTTAAAACGACGCCCCACAGACATAGAGGCAGAATCATTTCGTGGGAATGGACGTGCTTTCGTCTGCAACCATTTTGTTGAGAAGCGACACCTATGACGCTTTCGTCTTGATCAACCAGTTTCAATAATGAATCAAACCATAGCCATAGTAAAGGGAAATAACTCCCGTGATATATTTCAGGTTGACACACAAAATAAAATAAAAAGATCGCGGAAAAGTGCAATAAAATAATTTAAGTCGGGGGTGGTTTTAGTTAGTCGGTCGCGTTAGGCGAAACAAAGATATTTTTAAGGTCAGCCTGGGCTAATGAAGACGGGCATACGCCATACAGTGTGCTATGAGGGAAATTTTGCCCGGGCAGCGGCACTATCGCCTACTCTTATATCAAATTCCAACTGCCAAGGGATCTTTTACGTGCATTCCAATGTGTACACGGGACCTCGGCTTTTCGTATCATCCGAAGGACTAGACAGCTGTCCTTGTCAGGCCCTCCGTTCTGCACCACTGACAAGGGGGAACCACGCCGGAAAATCTGGATGAACTTTCTCGGCCAATGCAGGGATCGAACACCCGAGTATAAGGGAAATTTTGCCTGGACAATGGCGCTACAGCCTACTCAGTCATATACTGAATTCCAACTGTCAAGGGGTCTTTTATATGCAACTTGCAAGCCAATATGTACACGGGTCCTCAGGTTTTTTGTCTCATCCGAATAACTATACATTGTATTTGCAAGGCCCTCCGTCCTGCACCACTGACAAGAGGGAACCATGCCTGAATCATAATATAGTACTTTGTAAAATTTCTCAAATGAATGAACACAACAATTGACTAAAAATAAAAATATTTCATTAATCAATTTTTGATTAGAGACTTAAAAAAAAAAAATTATTTAATTACTCTACGTTTACTTACAATGTTCTTCATATAAAATCTGTTAACAAATGTTTTTACTAAGTCCCAAACAAGGTATATAGGTACAATGAAGACGTATTTGATGTGTCAGATGAGAGAGAATGAGTTCTACTGGCACCATCCCTAGTATTTCTCATTATATATATATATACTGCTAATATACACCAGTCTTACTTACATATACCACACTTGTTATACAGTATAACCTATCTATACAGACCATTCTAAATCACATAATTATCTTCTTAGACCCATTATAAAAAAATGGAATTACATGGGGTTTAACGTCCTACTGTTCTGCTTCGACTGTGCTAATGAAAATGGGCATCCGCCATACAGTGCGCTATACTATAAGGGAAATTTGGAGCGGGAAGCGGCACTATGGCCTACTCTTATATTGAATTCCAACTGTCAAGGGATCTTTTATGCGCATGCCAATGTATACACGGGACCTTGATTTTTCATTCCATCCAAATGACTAGACAGCTGTCCTTATCAGGCCCTCCATCCTGCACCACTGACAAGTGGAAACCATGCTGGAAAATCCTAACAAACTTTCTCAGCCAATGCATGGAACGAACATGCAACCTCCAGCTTAGCGAGCTAGTGTTTTACCCATTTAGCCCCTGTAGCTCCCCACCCATTATACAAATGTAATAAAATTAAATGAGGTTGAACTTTCTACTTTCCTGCACCAACCTGGCAAACTTCATATACAAACTATATACTTCTATTGATATCTATGTTACAGTATAACTTGTCTAGACAGACTATTCTACTTGCACAACACTAACATAACCTACAACAGTAAAACCTGACTATACTGGCCTAACCTGTCTAAACAGACCATTCTACCTACACAACACCTATATACACATTCTCATGACAGTAAAGCCTGACTATACCGACACTCATATTGAATATTCTTAGGATTCTTACTTATTTCACTTAATATCTAGTAAATGCCTGTTTATTCAGACACTTGTAATATAGACCATTCTACCATTACACACCCAGACTTCTCATGTTACATATATCAACACCCATAAATAACACTTATAGAAACTATGTGAGTACAAACTACTAAATTAACTAACGATTACAGTTCAACCTGTCTACAAGAGAGTCTACTAAGCCTACTGTTCTGCTCCAACTGGGCTAATGAAGTCGGGCAGACGTCATACAGAGTGCTATGAGAGCAATTTTGTTCATACTCTTCACAGAATTCTGACTGTCTATGGCCCTTTACATGTAAGACAGTGTGTGCATGGGAACTCAGTTTTTTGCCCCATCAAAACGACTAGACTCTGTACCTTCTCTGGGTCCTACTATTACCATAGGGGAAATCAAGTATTTTATTGACACAAGAAGGATTGAGGTAAAGGCCAGGTCTATTTTGATGATGGTAACCTGAAGGTAATGAGCCCCCTACCAACCAACCTAGTCACTAGTAAAGGTTGATAATATGGATGATATACATACTTCTCCTATAATAACTATAGTATGATGATAGACATATTCCTCCTATAATAACTATAGTATGATGATAGACATACTTCTCCTATAATAATTATAGTATGACGATAGACATATTCATCCTATAATTAATAACTATAGTATGATGATATAAGAACTAACACATTCTATGAAAACTTACAGCTGATAATGTCTAAAAGTAGCAATGAGTGTATGGAAGTCATCTGTCAACTTTTAATCATACTAAATATTCAATATGCGTACCATAGATTTCTCCTGGGGAGAGAAAGAAAGAAATGGGGTTTAACATCCACTCGACACAAACTAGGTCATTTCGGGACTAACACATGGATCAATTTCACTTCAATAATTCACTTGCACGTAGGAGTCTTTAGCAGTGGGAGGAAACCAGAGGACCCAGAGGAAACTCACAGGGTTGGACAGGCGACCCTACTCCTCGTCACGTACAATCAGGGAATCGAAACCACACCAGTTGACTCAATAACAGACCTTATGATACAGCGCGCATGCACTCACCATTCAACCATCCAACACCTTGGTATCCTATTCAACAAAAACTCCTAAATTTTGATAGGCCCAGTGTTTTCTACAATTTCTTAAAAAAAAAGAGAAAAATCTCAAATAATTTATTATGACGATATACAGAATAAAGGGATTTGTTATATTTTATTTATACATGTACAAAAAGATAAAATAAATCCTGATAATGAAGAGATGTAGTTAAAGTGATTTTATAAAGATGAAACAGAGAATGAAGTAAGTATTGAATAAAGACAATCCTTCTCTTCATATTACAGTATTTTAAAAATGTTTTCTAAAGTTTAATATATGATGATTGATGAATTATTTTTAGAGTTATTTAATCAAATGATAATATTGCTGATGTTTATTGTATATTTCAAACATTATAAATTACTATCAAAACGTCTTTGTTTTAGACTTGGCATTTCGCCCCAATTTTCTTCAGTGTAGTAACATCGAGGTATCTTACAAACACACAATTGATAATGACGTACACTAGAACTAGACGAATGTTTGGGGAATGCTTTCTGTTTCGTGTTTGTAGACTGTCTACCTTGTTGTGATTTTCTTCTCAGGTTGAGTGATGCCTGCATCACAGCAGACCAGGCCCCGTGTTCACTAAGCATTCTCAGACTTCAGAAATTACTCAAAATTGTTTGCCTCATTTTAACTAAAATATAGCAGTTTATAAAACTTTTGTTGTTTTAATGTATCAAATACATCAACAAGAAACTATGTGCAAAGTTTTGTGTTTCTGAATGAAAGATATTTCTCATAAACAGTGATTGAAAGTTGAGTAAATTCTTAACTTAAGTCTGAGAATGCTTTGTGAACTAGGGACCTAGTACTGAACAGTTCAGTTGATGCATATGACCGAACCCCTGAATCCATTCACTTGACTTGATTTGTTAATGTATAGTGCAGTTCTCCCATAATGTATCAATTCATTAATGGGAGAAGGATAAATGGGGTTTAACGTCACAAACTAGGTTCTTTCGGGACTAACACAAGGTTCAATTTTATTTCAATAATTCGCTTGCGCAAAGGAGTCTTTACCTGTCCTGTGGGAGGAAACCGGAGGAGCTGTAGGGATTTGAAATGTCACTTAATTCAATGATCTAAATGAAATGAAATGGGGTTTAACGTCCTACTGTTTTGTTCCTATACTGGGCTAATGAAGACGGGCATACGCCATACAGTGTGCTATGAGGGAAATTTTGGTGGCACTATCGCCTACTCTTATATCGAATTCCAACTGCCAGGGGATCTTTTACGTGCATTCCAATATATACACGGGACCTCGGTTTTTCGTCTCATCCGAAGGACTAGACAGCTGTCCTTGTCAGGCTCTCCGTCCTGCATCACTGACAAGGGGAAACCAACCCGGAAAATCTGGATGAACTTTCTTGGCCAATGCAGGGATCGAACACCCGACCTCCATGTTAGCGAGCCAGCGTCTTACCCACTTAGCCACGTGATCCCCCTAACTCAATGACGGACCTTATATGATCTAAAGATCATGTGTTAAACCGTTAGGCCATTACATTTGAGGTGAACTATTTAGTTTGTTATGGAGATATATATGAAGCATGATGGCAGTTTCACCCCATTTTATTGGCTAATCTCACACATAACCAAAACGCAGCTTACCGTTGTGAAGACAAGTAAAACGAAATTTTGAACTATAAAAAAAAAAAACGAAATAGGATCTGTGTTTTAATCAGATTGTCTATTTTAACCATGATGTTTCTTTTTTTTAGTAAATCTGAAAATAGTTTCAAGTTCTTGGAATCAATAATAAAAAGGAAAATACAGGATCTGTTATTGTCTGTATTTTTGTTTTTTTGGCTTGTGTTTCCTACAATGTCTTTCTAAATTGGGTTAACCTTTACAGAGTGGATTTATCTTAAAGGGACAATAACACTCTTGCTGGCTTGACAGTTCCAGAAAATAAATAATAGCCTTATTATAAGTACTAGATATCTAAGTGTCCTACCTGTTGTGTAAATTATCCATTACATCCTATTTTACATGTCCAGAGGGTTCGAAAGTTCGAAAATATATTTAAATCGAAGTTTCATTTGAAAAGGTTTACGTTAGACATTTCAAACCATTATGTTGAATTTTTCAAATTTTTTAAATAAGGTGTGTTAAGATGAAATTTGTATCATCAATTAATTGAAATATTCTAAAATAGTACAATTTGTTGACCAGAATAAAGATTGGGACATATTATTCAGTTACAAGAAGAGTGGTATTGAGCCTTTAACTTAAAGGAGCTAAATCGCTAATATTTAGAGAGAGAGAGAGCGAGATGTGGTTTAACTCCACATGACACAAACTAGGTCATTAGGTCATATCGGGACTAGTATATGGTTTAATTCGATTGTGCGTAGGGGTCTTTAGCAGTGGGAGTAAACCAGAGGACCCAGAGAAAACCCATGAGGTTGGACAGGTGACTAAACTCCTTGTCATGTACAACCAGAGAATCGAAACCACGCCAGTTCACTCAATGAGACCTTATTATACAGCATGCACACGCTGACCATTCAACTATCCACTCCCCCAGCTACTTTAAGCAACATACCTTGTTTAAATCAGATTACAGTTTTTCTTAGTAAATTGTTTATTTACATCTGGAACAGTTTCAAACACCTTGGACCAGATAAAAAAGAGTGAAATATATTTTCAAATTATGTTAAAATTCACAGAACAGATCTCTTTACAGTTACACATAAACCTTAATCTAAGCAGCATATCTTGAACATGTGTATATAAAAATTGAATTTGGCAAGCTCTGGACATCTTTATCAGTGCACGGCGTGATGTTTATTTCATTCAACAAAACATTTTTCAAGGTGTTTCATGTCAAACTAAACATCAAGAGATATCGAGAAGAATTCTAATTACCAAGATATTTTAAAAGAAGGAAACCGCTTGTAGTCCTCTAGTGAATCTATACAAAGCATGGCGTCAAATCACTTAAAACTACAACAAAAATCCATTTGTCAGAAACAGAAATACAATGAAATGCGGGATTTAACATCTAATGTATCTGCATCAACAATTTTCACAATATCTTGGTTTGAAACAGACTTAAAACCCCTCAATTAACGACCTTTAAATCTTTTCTATTTTTAGCTGTAGGATAAATACAAAATTTGAGAATTTGTGTAAATTGAATAAAATAAATTTTATCACCCCCAACCCTGGTCTTGGTCTTCAATCTTATCACCCCCAACTCTGATCTTGGTCTTCAATCTTATAACCCTCAACCCTGATCTTGGTCTTCAATCTTATCACCCCCAACCCTGGTCGTGGTCTTCAATTTCAACACCCTAAACCCTGGTCTTCAATTTTATCACCCCCCAACCATGGTCTTGGGTCTTCAATTTAATCACCCCAACCCTGGTCTTGGCCTTCAATCTTATCACCTCCAACCTGGTCTTCATTTTCAATTTTATCACCCCCAACCCTGGTCTTGGTCTTGAATTTCATCACCCCCAACCCTAGTCTCTGTCTTGAATTTTATCACCCCCAACCCTAGTCTTCGTCTTGAATCTAAGATAAGATAAATAAAAGAGCCTGGTTTTCCTGCTAATTCAGAAAAACATAAACTCTTATTCTCATTTATCTATTTTAACATTTCCTTTCTTCACTTACACTGTTTATTTTAAAACTTTATATATGTATTCGATCAATTGAATAGAACATACAGTGTTTACTTCGTACCTTGGAAGCTGCGGTGGTTCAATGAGTAGGGACGTTGACTTGCTAACCTAGAGGTCCCGTATTCGATCCTGTATTTGAGGAGAAAGTTTGTCAGGATTTACTGATGTGGTTCCCTTTTGTCAGCGATGTAGGACGGGGGACAAAGTATAGTCGTTCGGACACATTGGTAGATGGAATTCAATATAAGAGTAAGCCATAGTGCTGCTGTCTGGGCAAAATATCCCTCATAGCACACTGTGTGCCATTAAACACCATTTCATTTCATTTCTGTTCAAAATCTACATCAAATTAAAGTCTCAGTCATTTCCGCTTTTCAGACAATACAGCCTAATCCAGACTAAAACGTAATTTGATTATTTATGATTTAATTAAGAAAATTAAACAACAATATCACAGGTAGATAATACCCTGACTTGGATTCAATAGGATTAAATCCAACTTGGAATAGTCAGATTCAAAAGGATAAAAAAAAAAGAGGCAAATTAAACAATTTCAGTGAAAGCTATAGGTGGCCCTGGCTTGTTTTGACTATATCCTCTTTATATTGTCTGCAGTTGATAAATATTTTGTTCATTATATTAATGTAAATACTGCATGTTATTAAACCATTGCTGGACCGATATTCAACTTTCACAGTATTGTAATCTCTAAAATAACTCTTACAGACTTTAATAGTACAGGGGGACTGCACCACACACAAACAATCACACAAGACAAGTAAGAATAGATCAATGGGAATAGGGTTTGGATTAGGTCTTTTTTTATTATTAGAACCACCTATATATAGAAATGCCACTGTAAGCCTGTGACCATGGTGACCAGTGTATAATAGAAACACCACTGTAAGCCTGTGACCATGGTTATCAGTGTATAATAGAAACACCACTGTAAGCCTGTGACCATGGTGACCAGTATATAATAGAAACACCACTGTAAGCCTGTGACCATGGTGACCAGTATATAATAGAAACACCACTGTAAGCCTGTGACCATGGTGACCAGTATATAATAGAAACACCACTGTAAGCCTGTGACCATGGTGACCAGTATATAATAGAAACACCACTGTAAGCCTGCGACCATGGTGACCAGTATATAATAGAAACACCACTGTAAGCCTATGACCATGGTGACCAGTATATGATAGAAACACCACAGTAAGCCTATGACCATGGTGACCAGTGTAATAATAGAAACACCACTGTAAGAATGTAACAATGGTGACCAGTGTATAATACTACACCACAGTAAGCCTGTGACCATGGAGACCAGTGTATAATAGAAACGCGAGAGTAAGTCTGTGACCATAATAACCAGTAAAGAAAGAGTTAACGCTGCGACTAGTAAAACAAAGATTCTTAGCCACACAACAAACATTCCTAATAATCAAAAAAAGATAAATAATACAAACCAATACTCATTATCTTAACCAAGTTAGTGTCTAAAATGGTCTAACATTAATAATTTTAGCTTTAATCTATTTGGAGTTATCTCCCTTCATATAATCTTGCTCATTGAAAATCTTCAGATGTTCTGCACATTTAACATTAATGTTCAGTAAATTTATCATCAGTGTTCAGTACATTCATCAGCAAACACTGACCTTACAAAAAATTTGTGTTGATGTATACACATAATCTTGAATTAATCTATTCCTTAATGACTAAAACCCCACCAAAAAATCCCATTTCTCTTAATCAACTTAATGATTACACAAACATATGCAGCAAGTCCCAACTGTGTAGAGTGATTACAAAGTTTGAATACAGTAACCTGTTTTCTGACTGACCAGTAGACATCCCCAATATCCTCAGTGGTGTAATAACACAATTTCCAAGGGTGGGTAATTTGAATATGACTATGTTGTCTCCCTCGTGAATGGACCCAGGGGTTAGTAGAGTAGAACGGAACGATACCACTAGGAATGTCGAGGATGTCCAGTATAGTGTGTTTACAAGGATTGAATGTAAATAATATATGAAATGGGGGAATACAAAACAAAAACTTGGATAGACAGCAGTCCTTCATTTAAAAATTGAGAAAAAAGTTCCCGTTAAAAAAAAAAAAAATCTTCTTAATTATATTGCAAGAGTAACTCTACATTTTCTTGAATTAAGGAGAGCCAAATTGTATTTATGCTTGAGTTTTGTCTCATGTTCTCATTATTTTGTCTTTTGTATGTTCCACGAATTTTCGTCAGTTTGATCGCTTTGTCAGCGTGCTTAGTGCACAATTTGCACTAAAGACCAAACACATTTTTGTCCCCCTCCGTGGCTATTTGCCCTCCAGTAATTTCAATTTAAAAATGTAGCATTCTTGACAGTTTTGACCATCTCCAGACATATTGATAGAGATAATCAACACAATCTCAATGAGAGAAGCGGTACATGAAAACATTTTAAACAACATAATGTTATTATTAGACGTGTCATTCTATCATTCCCGCGAATATTCTTCATCAACATCCGGCTACATATTAGGCTGTCAAGTAACATCGTATTCTATTGGCTGATTTTAGACTTCTATCCAATTAAAACGAGCCTTACATTAGCATTCAATATGTTTGGTGAATAATTATGGCAACCCTAATTTTACCAATGGAAATGCTCATTGCTTGGAGGAGGTCACTATACTCAAACATATCCAGTTTTAAAAATAAACAAAAACTAAAGTATGGTAGTTTATGATCTCAATATTTAGGAGAGCAATTTAGCTAATTTGCGGGCATATTTAATGACTCCCCAAAAGATAAGTCGATGTGCATTAGGAGGCGCAAGAGCGAAAGTGCACCTTAATCATAAAGGAAGGTAGACAGATGAGGGTTATAAACAAATTATAACTGACCTGTCTAAGTCTGGACCTGTCTATGTCTGGATAGACAAATTATGATTGACCTGTTAAGTCAGGACCTGTTTATGTCTGGATAGACAGATGAGGTATTAAAACAAATGACTGACCTGTCTAAGTCTGGATAGACAGAGAGAGAGAGAGAAATGGGGTTTAACGTCCACTCGACACAAACTAGGTCATTTCGGGACTAACATATGGTTTAATCTTATTTCAATAATTCGCTTGCGCGTAGGGGTCTTTAGCAGTGGGAGGAAACTGGAGGACCCGGAGAAAACCCACGAGGTTGGACAGGCGACCCTACTCCTTGTCACATACAACCAGGGATTCGAAACCACGCCAGTCGACTCAATGACAGACTTTATGATACAGCGCGCGCACGCTAACCATTCAGCCATCCAAACCCCCCCTGGATAGACAGACAAGGGTTATAAACAAATTATGACTGACCTGTCTAAGTTTAGAAAGTCTGGATGCTATTATTTGAGGTACTGTAGATATATTATCACATTCATCTTCCTGTTTTACGATATGAGCTCGTTCATCTTGCTCTTTATTCTCAACACCTACACCGCCATCTTTCATACTGGCCTCATCCTTTATATTCTCTTCATTATTATTTATATTCTATCAGTAAATAAAAATACATAGGTTAAAGATACGACTTGATTAAAACCCTGGGGCATAAGGATGTTGAAGAAGGGATGCCAACAGACAATAAAGACTCTGAAGAAGGGATGCCAGCAGACAAAGATGCTGAAGAAGGAATGCCAGCAGACAAAGACTTTGAAGGAGGGATGCCAGCAGACAATTTTTTTTCATAGAATTCTGTCCCACATATTTCTTGCTCTGTGGGGATACCTTCAGTTGTGGTAGAGTCAGCAGTTAGGTGTGGAAGGGGGGGGGGGGTGTATGTGGCAGTCTGTGGGGATACTTTCAGTTCTGGTAGTCAGCAAGTAGGTGGGGATACGTTCAGTTGTGGTGGTCAGCAGGTAGGTGGGGTGGGGGTATGTGGCAGTCTGTGGGGATACGTTCAGTTGGGGTGGTCGGCAGGTAGGTGGGGGGTATGTGTAGCTGTCTGCAGGTAGATGTGGGTATGTGACAGTCTGCAGGGATGGGCGGATCTATACAGACTGATACTAGTACGTCCATGTGGCGGTCAGTATAGTGGGGGTCCACACAGACTAATACCTTGACACTAGTTGGACTTTGGAGGGGAGTGGAGGGGTGGGGGGCAGATGGTGATCTAAATGTACCTTGACACTAGTTGGACTGTGTAGTAGTGGAGGTGAGGAGAGAGTGATCCAGACGTACCCTGACACTAGTTGGACTGTGTATAGTAGTGGAGGGGAGGGGAGGAGAGAGTGATCCAGACGTACCCTGACACTAGTTGGACTGTGTATAGTAGTGGAGGGGAGGGGAGGAGAGAGTGATCCAGGCGTACCCTGACACTAGTTGGACTGTGTAGTTGTAGAGGGGAGGTGTGTAGAGGGGAGGAGAGAGTGATCCAGACGTACCTTGACACTAGTTGGACTGTGTAGTTTTGGAGGGAATGAACCAGGTATTGTATGATTATTGCTTGAGTTTTTTATATGAGCTAAAAGATCATCTCTTGTTAATCCTACAGGTATTGGTTCATGTTGTTTATTATCTGAAATAGGAAAAAACAAATTTTAGGTACATTAAAATATTGGCTATAGGAGGGATTTCTTGCTATGGCTTGTTTGTGATATAGGACGGAATTTATTGTTTTGATTATAATCACAATGTTACACAATAAATTATACCCCTCCACCTATTGAGAAATGTAATTAAAGAATGTAATGATATCTTAGTTTATATTATGTCTTTGAATCTACCATATGACAGTAGACACCTTAAATTTATTAATATAATTATTTCTACAAAGATCCAATTATAGTCTCTAATTGGTGTTTTAATGACAATAAATCATATATAGTTTATTCAGTTCGAGTAAGATTTGAAATGAATAGATACAGTTGGTTTAACTTGAGTGTAGATATTAATCATCTATGTTGCATATATATCTCCTTTCAGTTGAATCATATATCATTTGTTATGTTCATATTGTCTTACGTATTTGTCAACATCAAGGTGAACTTGTTCTTATGTTCCAGTTGCCTATTCAGATTTGTTCAGATGAACGTAGTACTAAAATGGCATTTTCAAATAAGAGTGTCATGGCGATACACACTTTTTATTTAAATTACACTGATTTTAAATGTTTTATCCATTAGTCAATTTAAAGAAATTTTGATTCCCGAAATATTGATGATACAATTAAAGATACATTATGGAAGATTTAGATAAAGAGGAAGAGCTAGCCATTCTTGCTACAATAGTTCGATAATAGATAATGTAAAATGAATAATTTGAAAATTGCATTCAACTTACACTATTGTGTGCGAAGATTTTAACCTTTGAAGGTTTGACAAGACGTGTGCAATAATTCAACCACCATACTGGTTGTTCGAAGCTAAGTCTCGTTCCTCCATTTTTAGCTTAAATCAAAATATGACTGAACTGTTCTAATCTATTTAATATCGGAGAAATCCGATGCCATCGAGAGTTGGTTATGGTCTGGAGAAGTTAATTAATGTCTAATTAATAATTTAGACAACATTTCAGGCCTAAAGAAAGACCTGCTATAGGCAGATTTAGCTCTTGCATAATGTATGTTTAATGATCGATGACCGAAAACTGTCAAACAATCCGGAATGGCTCCAGACCAAAACGTCATGGAATTTCGAGCACTTTATTTTGCCGGCTACACATTGGCACTACGGCCTACTCTTATATCGAATTCAAACTGTCAAGGGAACCTTAATGTGCACGCCAATGTGTACACAGGATTTCGGCTTTTCGTCACATCCCAACGACTATACATTGTCCCTTGCCAGATCTTCTGTCCTGCACCACTGACAAGAGGTACCACGCAGTAAAATCCTGATGAACTTTCTCGGCCAAAGCAAGGATCAAACACTAAATCCCCAGGTAAGCAAGCCAATGTCTTATTCACTGAGCCACCGTGTCTCCCAGCTATAGATGAACGATGATGTACAGTTTCAGTTTGGGTGAAGATGTGTTCTTTTATAGAAATTGTACAGCGGTGGGAGGAAACTGATAACTGAGAGAGTGAAATTTTGGGACTAACACATTGTTCAATTTTTAATTCTATAATTCGCTTGTGCGTAGGGGTCTTTAGCAGTGGAAGGAAACCGCAGGACCCAGAGAAAACCCACGAGGTTGGACAGGTGACCCTATTCCATGTCACGTACAACCGTGGATTCGAAACCACGCCAGTTGACTCAATGACAGGCCTTATGATACAGCACGCACATGCTAACCATTCAGCCATCCAACCACCCTAGATAACTGAGATTTAATTGTCAAGTACCGTTGCTATGATAATAAACACGTTGCTATGATAATAAACAATCTATATCTTCAAACAGTCATAACTTTACTCAGAATAAAGTAATTGGAATGAAATTTACAAAATTTGCATTATCTATTTTAGAACTATTATTATAGCAAGAACTGTCAGCTCTTATCTAAATCTTACACAATGGATCTTTAATAATATTTGAGAAATTTGTAAAGGTTTGTTATGTATGCAAGCCATGTATTTAATGCCAGGACTGTAGGCTATGTGATAAGGACTCAAGGAGCAAGGTTATCTGCTTAACCCTTGGGGTTTATTCTAGTTCCTCCCACTTTTAATAACCCTTGGGCACACTCTAATTATTGCAATAAAATATATGTGTGACCTGTCACCTAAAATGTCCTGGTAAAGGTTGAGTGGATATTGAAATACTGAGAGAATAGAGAGAGAGAGAGAAATGGGGTTAAATGTCCACTCAACACAAACATGGTTCAATTTTATTTCAACAGTTTGCTTGCCCGTAGGGATCTTTAGCAGTGGGGGGAAACTGGGGACCCAGAGATAACCCACCACGAGGCTGGACAGGCGACCCTACTCCTTGTCATGGCAAGCAAGGAATCAAAACCACGCCACTTGACTCAATGAGACCTTGTGATCTAAAGCCCATACATTAAACCATTCGGCCATTACAGCTGTGGTGAATTATTTAATTTGTTATGGAGATATATATCAAAGCATGATGGCAGTTTCAACCTGAAGCCCTTCAATATTATATAGATGTTACATTTTCCGAACAGGAGAAAACAGAAATTTCTGGACAACTAACTCTTTATATACTCTGTGCTGCTGACAGTTTCAATGTTATATTAAATACAAGCCTGGACGTAAGGCACCCAATCTGACTAAAATACAGATCGTTTTGTTATATTTTCAATGGCCTACACTAAATGAAGATCCTGACGTCAGAGGTCGTACGAGCAGTTTTTGACCCTATGACGTCAGACATCCATTAATCAATCAACGTTGACGTTTCTAGTGATTTACCCACAGTTCCGTGCATTGCACGACAAGAACTCGCTGTAAAGGATCGTTTCATTGGCTAATCCCTCACTTCAACCCGAACGCCTGTTATATAACAACTTTTCCAGATCCTAGTGTAGTAAAAACATCTAAAATGAAATTCTGAACTATAAAAAATGAAACGAAATAAGATCTGTGTTTCAATCAAAGTGTAAGGCACCTGTCATAGAGAGAGAGAGAGAGAAATGGGGTTTAACGTCCACTCGACAAAAACTAGGTCATTTTGGGACTAACATATGGTTTAATGTTATTTCATTGATTCGCTTGCGCGTAGGGGTCTTTAGCAGTGGGAGGAAACCGGAGGACCCGGAGAAAACTTGTCACCTACAACCGGGGATTCTAAACCAAGCCAGTTGACTCAATGACAGGCCGTATGATACAGCACGCTAACCATTTGGCCCCCCCCCATACACGTCTGGACATCAGGAACCTGTCACAGACGTCAAGTACAAAAAATCGGACAACATCTATATTATAATATGCACATCAAGCTTCGAAATTAGCGTACGCAAAGACACAAAAAGCGTGGTAAAACATGAAAATTGCACGTTAGATTTGAACTATAAAGCAATTTAGTTTAAAAAGTAAATTTTAAAACTTTAGTTTTTCTATAGCTTAATTCTCTGAAAAGGTAGATATGTTTCCGATAAAATTTTAGCCTATGTAGCCTATACAGACTCACTTTCCTTTAACAAACTCTGAGTCTTAACGAAGAGACCAGATATAATCGGACACATGTAACTTAACCAATCAAATAACAATACGTCACCTTCCCGACAAATAATACATGTAAAACTGAAACCATGTGATATTATTGACCAATCATGTTATCCCTAATTGTATTGACCCTAAGAAGGCGAACAGGCCATTTCACACGGTTTACACAAGCGTAACTAAAATACTACTGACGTAGTATTTTGGTGTAAACGATGATTACCACATTTTGCAAATGCAAAAACCAATAAAGTGGTGGTTAAATGGACAAAGGTCCAAATGATCAAATTCTGTTCCAATACTTCCATTTGGCACCAGGCAGAGTGTTTGCGTGATTACCACTACTGAAAATTTTTGCTTGTTACACTTTTTTGGGGGTTCTAATTTTAGAAATAACAAGCAAAAAATTGCTTCTGGTACTGGAAATAAGATTCGAACCCTGTACATTTAGGTATAATTTGTGTCAGACAAAATCTGTGACAGGTGAATCATATATCCAGGCAGGTGTGTTGTTGTATATGTGTATGATATATGATATGATATATATATGAACTGTAAATTATGGAAAATATTCAAACAGTCGAAACCTTACCATGTTTGACATGAGGGCTTTTCCGTACAACGTTTCCATGGATTTTATCCATTGTATTATCTTCTTCATCAACAGGATTCTGTAAAATAAAATATACGTAATTTCAAATTATTCCAATATAAATGAACTCAGTCATCAACATCCTGCACCCGAGATCAGCGACAGAAAGACGGAACCAATTACAATATTCTTCTTTTGACTATTTTGGGGCATGGGATAAAAAAAACTGATTTCACTTTCAATTATCATTTTCATTCACTGTCACGGTGTATGCGACAGCTAGCATCTTTGTTCCCTCTGAACGAATATACACAGTATTTAAATCAAACCCAGAAAAAGGTATCACACAATTTACCCAGACCTCCCCCCCCCATATCTACCCAAATCCACCATTATTTCAACTCATATCAGGGATTTTGATACATTTGAATGGGTTTGGGTAAATTGCGCTACCGCTATTTTCTTCATGGAAATGAATCTGCATATAATATAATTCAGTGTAATCTTTCGTTTATCACAAAATCAATCAATTATACAAATAAAATGCAACATCATTTTCCGATGACATATGCTTATAAATACAGAGTTTCAAATATTGACCATGTCGGAAAATCCCGATGAATTTTCTCGGTCAATGCAGGGATCAAACATGTGACCTTCAGGCTATAGCGAGTAAGCGTCTTACCCACTTAGCCACCGTGTCTCCCAGAATATTTCATACGCGAGTTGGCAATTTTCCGACCGGGAATATGTTCAATTTTGAAAGAAAAATATATGAAACCAGGTACAGTATTATAAACTGGTTAATAAAATAAAAAAAACCAAACATCACACTGCTTTATAATAATATATAAATATTTAAAACAAACATCACATTATTGCTTTATATATAAATATTTTAAAAATTAAAACCGGAAAATCTGATTATCTACAATCAAAATTTTGTCCCGTTTTAAAAAGTTTACCTTTTTACCACATGGCAGAAATGAAATGAAGTTCCGTTTTGCACCGACTGTGCTAATGATAACAGGCAAATGCCATACAGTGTGTGCTATGAGGAACTTTTGCTAAGACAGCATCACTACGACCTACTCTTATATCGAATTTACATACCACATGAATGACAGAGTGATTTTTGTCTAGTATTCCCAGACCTTTTAATTAGATATTTCCCACACCTTATTACCACTAATATTAATTCCAATTAACTGCATTTTCTAGTAGCTGTCATGTATGTGGCAGAGTATTCCCACACCTTTTAATTAAATATTTCCCACACCTTATTACCACTAATATTATTTCCAATTAACTGCATTTTTTAGTAGCTGTCATGTACATGGCAGAGTATTCCCACACCTTTAAATTAGATATTTCACACAGCTTACTTCCACTAATATTAACTCCAATTAACTACATGTTCTAGTAGCTGTCATGTACTTGGCAGAGTATGCTTACATATTTAAAATATCTGATATCACTTCATCTATTGGGGAAATTCATGTCACTAACAATTTTGATGGTATTGAAGTTTTAAACTGTTTATCACAGAAATTGATCGTGAGACACACACCCCACGCACACAGTTAAATTGAATAAATAAATTACTTCCTACTAAAGTTTAAACAGGAAATAAAGCTCACCAATAATACAATATCATGTGTTTTATACTACAGTTATTAAAGTGACATTCTGTTAACTGACTGGTCGGGTGTTCGATCCCTGCATTGGCCGAGAAAGTTCATTCAGATTTGCCGGCGTGGTGTCCCCCTTGTCAGTGACGCAGGATGGAGGGCCTGACAAGGACAGCTGTCTAGTCATTCAGATGGGACGAAAAACCTTGGTCCCGTGTACACATTGGCGTGCACGTAAAAGGTCCCTTGGCAGTTGGAATTCGATATAAGAGTAGGCTGTAGTGCCGCTGCCCGGGCAAAATTTCCCTCATAGCACACTGTATGGCGTATGCCCGTCTTCATTAGCCCAGTTTAGGAGCAGAAAAGTAGGACGTTAAACCCCATTTCATTTCATTTCGTTAACTGACTGCGTGTGAAAAAAGAGGTTTTGTGCCTGATATTGTCTGTGACAGGTGCCTTATTTTCAGGCTTGCTCAAGGCGCACAGTTAAACCATTTGGCCGCTGATCGAACACCCTCCTGTCAATTGTAAGTGAAAATTAGAACTACAACAAGAACCCTGGACATCTATACTGTGTAATATTCTACTTCAAGTACTTCTTCTATTTAGTGTTTAATGTCCACTTTCACAGAGTGTGATATCGCAGACATATTGTCTTATCTGTATTATCCTAGCGCAGAGATCTTTCCTTTGATAGGAAACTCCAGTACTCAGAGTAAACCCACAAAGTTGAGAAGGCAACCCTATCACTAAGCCTCATACGCTCTCTAAACCACTACTAGGCCATCCCAACCCTCCTTCAAATAGATATAGTAACACCAATCTGATTAAAACACAGATCCTATTTCATTTTGTATTTTTATAACTCTAGTCTTTATTATTATTACACTAGTATCTGGAGGAGTTGTTATACTACCGGCGTTCTGGTTGAAGTGAGAGATTAGACAATGATTCAGTCTGTTACCGCGAGTACTTGGCGTTTGATGTCATAGGGTCAAAAGTCACTTGTACGACCCCTGACACGACCTTCCAGTACAACCGGTCAGATCTTCATGTAGTGCAGGCCATCGAAATTATAAAAAAACGAAACAAAATATAGATCTGTATTTGAATCAGATTGTAACACAAGTTTAATACTGTAGATGAATGACCTGCTGGGAATTTAGTTTAAATTGTGACATGATGTAATCCAATAACACAATGTACTACTGGAGCATGCCCAACAAGATGTTGTATTCTATTTATAGAATCAAATTTGACACGAAAATCCTCAAATGTGTTAAACACAGCGATTATCATATGAGGATATGAAATTAAACAGTTTATTTTGATTAGTCATGAAACTAATTTATACATTTAAATTATCATCTATATATAAGCTTCCTTATCCAGTCCTTGAAAACGTTGAGAAAACATTCTTCAAAACATCTCCAAAATTTCAACCACAGTGTATAAATAAATTGGTAATTATTCTTCTGTATATATAGTGCTCTATACAGTTACTAAATACCTCTAATTGTTCTTTTGTATATGTGTTATAGTGAAGTGGTTCTCTAAACATTAACTTTTAAGCACCCGTTTTAGGTGTGTGGGGATAGCAGTCTTTAAGTGGTTGGTGGACCTTTGCCTTTAAACTAGAAAGTCACAGGACCTGATCATGGCATGTGATTAGAGCCTTCAAGGCCAATTGTCAGGATGGTTCCTGGAAAGTGTGTCTATTTAGAGCTTATACTGATACAGTTATGCTCCTACTTTAATGCTGGCAAGAAAAATAAGTCTAGTCCACTTGACACAAACTAGGTCATTTTGGGAATAACATATGGTTTAATTTTATTTCAATAATTTGTTTGCCTGTAGGGATCTTTAGCTGTTGGAGGAAACCAAAGAAACTGGAGAAAACCCATGAGGTTAGACAGGCAACCCTACTCCTGGCCACGTACAAGCATTGAATCAAAACCACGCCATTTGACTCAACGACATATCTTGTGATTTCACATGCACGTGTTTAACCATTCGGCCACCAACCCCCTGTATACCATTGGAAGTTATAAATCAAAATTAGGCAAGAATTTCTGGTCTAAATAACCATCAGTTCATTAACATGAGGTATATAAATGTTGGCATCAAGAAACAGGAATATATTTAAAGTTGGCCTTCGGTTTATTTATTTTTTGGTTTATAAAATGTTCTCTCATTGTAGGTGAAACGCTCAGCAAGTGCTAGTAAAAGTCTGCTGATTCCTTGCAGACATTGCAAGACTGAGATTCCTGATAGATAGTGCTTGCTTCCAGAAATCTTAAAATTGTTGTCTTGAACCAAACAGTTCAAGTTTACATTAACAGACTGTCGCTCGAACCAAGCAGTTTTCCTCAACATGAAAAGTTTTATATTTTTAATTGGGTTATCATTGTGTTGTAGGTTTTCTGTTTTCGGTAGAAAAATTATAGATTTAAGCTATGACTTTGGACCAAAGAGTATTTCATGGCCTGGAAACCCACCATTTAATTTCAGCCATTTACTTAAGGGAAGGCAACCAGGTGGCTTTTGGTAAGTACAGACATTTTATAAAAAAACAAAACAATTTTCTGTTGGATGTGATAATAAAGAGAGAAAAATGGGGTTTAAAGTCCACACAACACAAACCAGGTCATTTTTGGACTAGCATATTGTACTATTTTATTTAATTAAAGATACGTTCCAAGAAAAGTATTTATTAGGTGGTTATTTTCAATAACAGTATGGCAATTTTGGTATATATGGAAAGTAGAAATATCCAATCTTACTGGAAAAATACTGGATTCCCTGAAAAACATTCATGGAGAGCATAAAGGACAAATATGTAAGGGTTTCCCTAATCGACAGCTCGACGATTGGGAGTGTCTGCACGCGTGATGTCAAAGGTTGCACTCGGAGATTGGGCGCTTGATGTACATATTAAAAATTTATGAAGAGTTAGATGTACAACACTTTCTGAGATAAAAATCATGGAAGAGACACGGGCAGTGGATAATCCGAGAATTTAATTAGGCTACTATATTTGTAATAAATAGTCAGCGATTAAAGACACCCGTTGCTAGGTACTGAGAGAGGTAAGTCACATGACACAAGCATGCCCTCTTTTGATCGATTTTTTATAGCCAGGGTATTCCCTGACATAATTGCAATATTTTGAGAAGGATTTGAAGCAAAATTATGATAAATCAATTAGTTTGAATATGTTTTTAGTCCAAATATATTATCAAATCACCCAATTCGTACCCGGGAATGTATCTTTAATTCACTTATAAAAAGGGGTGTTAAGCATTAGGAGGAAACTGGAGAACTTGAGGAAAACCCACAAGGTTAGACAGGTGATTCTACCATTCAGATCGAAACCACACCCCTATACTCAATGACAGACCTTATGATATAAAGAGCTGACATTAGATCATTCAGCCACACCATATGTCAAGGGTTTCAAAACTTTAAAATAAAAGTGATTGGAGTAATGCTTTGACTTTGACTTTTGATTAAATGTTAAATAAACAATTTGATGAAATACGAGAGCATAGGTCCACAGTCCAGCTTGGATTAATATGGTACTTTTTAAAATGAAGAGAATGAAATATGAAATGGCTGTAATATGAGGCAAAAATGGCTAGGCTTTGGGTTGGTTTTGCCAAATTCACAGCCAAAATATTATTAACAAAAAAGTGGGTGTGACACTGTCCCAGGAGGTTGGGGCAAGCACCAAAATAAATAGTTGCTGTCTTTACGGTATAAGAAATAAATATGCAAAGTTTCAAATTAATCCATTGAGAATTGCGGCCTGTAAACGATAAACACAAAAACTGGGCGTGGCTCTACTCCTGGGGGTTGGGACATGCAGTTGTCGTGCTTAGGCTATGAGGAATACATATCCCAAGTTCAAAGACAATCCATCAAGAATCATGGCCTGTAGGCTACACACAGAGACAAAGCAAAGAAAAATGGGTGTGGCTCTGCCCCTGGGGTTTGGGCAATCACAAAAAAACAATAGGCGGCATCCTTAGGGTATAAGGAATAGGTATGCAAAGTTTCAAAAGGATCTGTTAAGAATTGTGGCCTGTAGGTGACACAAAAAGACAAACAAACATTGGGCGTGGTTCTGTCCCAGGGGGTCGGGCATGCACCAAAAATAATAGAGGTCAGCCTTAGGGTATAAGGAATAAGTATAAAAAAGTTTTCAAGACAAGCATTGCGGGCTGTAAGTAACATACAGACACACAAAAAGAAAATGGGCGTGGGTCTGCCCTGGGGGGGTTGGGCATTCACCACAAACAATAAGGATGGTCCTTAGGATAGAAGGAATAAGTATGCAAAGTTTCAAGGTGATACGTTAAGAAATGTGGTCTGTAGATGACAAACAAATAAATACAAGAAATGGGCATGGCTCTGCCACTGGGGGTCAGGCATGCACCAAAAACAATAGGGATCATCCTTAGGGTACAAAGAATAAGTATGAATGTGGACGTATAATAATGGAGTTTAACCACCATGATCCCGAACTTAAATTGATATATAAAATCAAAGATGTCTGTGTCTGTGTCGCCTATCACGCTTTAGTATCCTTATCTTAGTTTATTCAGTGAAAAAATGATACAATTTCCAAGAAAAGAATATTTCAAATTTGTATGTGAATGTTTTTTAAAGATACATTATTCTTGCTATAATAGTTTGAAAATAGATAATGTAAAATGAATATATTGAAAGTTTCATTCAAATTACTCTATTACGAGTGAAGATATTAGCTTTTGAAGGTTTGACAAGATGTCGACATAAGCCCTCCTGGCTGGATTATCATTCTTAATTATTGCTAAACACTTTGATGTTCATATTTTCAAGGGCAGAGACAAACTGGTTTTACACCAATGAACACCGAGGTACCCATATTGATGCCTCAGCTCATTTCTACTTCGGTAGTCTACACATAAATCAGATACCTCTAGAAGATCTGATTGGACCAGGTATAGTCTGTCTAGTTGTGCGGATGGTACGAAAAATCAAGATCCGTGTATACATTGGTGTGCACGTAAAAGATGCCTTGGCAGTTGGACTTCAATATAAGAGTAGGCCATAGTGCCTCTGCCCGGACAAAATTTCCCTCATTGCACACAATATGGAGTATTCCCGTCTTCATTAGCCCAGTAGAAGCAGAACAGTAGGACGTTAAATCCCATTTCATTTCATTTTTCATGATGAAATTGATGCTTTTACAATTTAATGTTTCACTTTTTGGCATTGTGCTATGACTATGAGAGATATTTTTTCTCTGCTTGTCTTATTTCAATTTTTAACAGGCATCTTTAATGTTCTAATGAGTTTCGCTTTACTCCTGGCTGTTGGCATCAAGATACTTGTACAAGAATAAAATTGGCCTTAAAGTGACAGCAGGTTATCTTTGTTTTATTTACTGGTAAATAAATCACCATGGCAGTACTGTTTGGTTTACTGCAGGTGATAGGCGTCAGCTGATCCTTATAGCTGCTACAAGTCTGCCAATTCCTGACAGAGGATGCTAGCTTGCATTAACATTAGACTGTTGTCTTTAAGCAAGCATTCTTTCTCAACATGCATTCCTTTTTAACATAACATGAACAGTTTTATATTTTTAATTGGGTTATCATTGTGTTGTAGGCTTTCTGTTTTCGGTAGAAAAATAATAGATTTAAGCTATGAATTTGGACCAAAGAGTATTTCATGGACTGGAAATCCACCATTTAACTTCAGCCATTTACTTATTGGAAGGCAACCAGGTGGCTTTTGTTAAGTACAGAAACTTTATAAAAAAACAATTTTCTATTTGATGTACTATGTGATAATATGGGTATATATAGAGAGAAATGGGTTTAAAATCCACTCAACATAAACCAGGCCACAAGTTCTCAGACTTAAGAATTTACTCAACTTTTAATCACTGTTTATGAGTAATATCTTTGATCCAGAAACACAAAATTTTGCACATAGTTTCTTATAAATGTATTTGATACATTAAAACAACAAAAGTTTTATAAAGGGATATATTTTAGTCAAAATAAGGTGAACAATTTTGAGTAAATTCTTAACTTAAGTCTGAGAATGCTTTGTGAACTTGGGGTTAGGTCATTTATTTCATTAATTCACTTATGCATAGGGGTGTTAAGCATTGGGAGGAAACCAGAGAACTTGAGGAAAACCCACAAGGTTCGACAGGTGATTCTACCATTCAGATCGAAACCACACCCGTATACTCAATGACAGACCTTTTGATAGAAAGCGCTGACATTAGATCATTCAGCTATTCTGCCACACCATATGTCAAGGGTTTCAAAACTTTAAAAGAGAGAGAGAGAGAGAGAGACTTTAATGTTCACTCCACATTTCGGGACTAACAAATGGTTCAATTTTATTTCAATAAGTTGCTTGTGTGTACGTGTCTTTGGCAGTGGGGGGAAAACCGGATGACCCGTAGGACCCAGAGAAAACCCACAAGGTTGGACCTTACTCCTTGTCATGTACAACAGGAAAATTGAAACCACGCCAGTTGACTCAATAACAGACTTTATGATACAGCGCGCACATACTAACCCTTCAGCCATTCACAACCCCCCTCCCCACTAACTTTAAAATAAAACTGACAATAGGATCAATGCTTAGACTCCTAAAAAGGCTGAATTCGGTAAGAATGGGTTATTCAGTTACTGATGAATCGAGAATCCTCATTAAATTGTAGGGATATTTAGTTTGGAAACAACACGGGTTTGTCAAACCTTCAAAGGCTAATATCTTCGCTCAGAATAAAAGTAATTTTAATAAAATTTTCAATATATTCATTTGGCATTACCTATTTTTGAAATTTAATAAGAATGGCCAGCTCTTTATCTAAATCTTTCATAAGGCGGTGTTGAATTGGAACTATGTTTCTTGTCGCCCGCCCGCTTAGGATCTCGGGGTCTATTTTCGGCCGCATTGCTTTTCAACACAAAAGATTTTGAAGTTTTATTTGAATGTTTCCGTCATTTTTAACAATTATTTTAGAAATAATTTACCTCGTAAAGTCTCGTTTATCAATATTTACTATTACCGGCTAAAGAAAATTACCGGTGCGGTCTGTTGCCGTGTTTAATACAGAGCGATATAACAGTCGATTTCGTTGGATGATAGTTGCAATTTACGTAAATTTGATGCATTCGTGACCATTTTGCCCTATTTCCTCTAAAACTATTCATATAAATCTAAAATCAAAAGGTAATTCAAGAGCGAAATTCTCGGCTTTCGCTTGTTAAACAGCAACCATGTTTTTGCATACCTAATGAAGTTATTTTAAGAATACGTTATTTGATTGGTCGGTCGCTAAGGTCAATGGTTAAAGTACCCAATCAGAAACATGCAATCCTCCAGGTAGGGTCGACACATGCGCACTGAACTGATGTCCCAGATATCCTTTCTCGTCGGTTTATCACTAATATTATTCATCAATACGCCCTTGTTTGTCGATATTTTTTGAAGATTTTCAAATAAAATGGCTTCACAAAAGTTTACATCACTCAATTAGTTTGACAGACACCCATAATACTCAAAATAATAGTAATACCATTACTAAGTTGTGTTGTTTTGAATAACATTTATGTCAGTCAAAGTTACATGTATGTGTTGTAAATTTACACTCAAGTCAAGAAATAAAATAAGCCAAATATTGTATAATTTATAATACATTGTAGATAAGAATTTTACTAAAATAAAATAAATCAATTTAACAGATCTGCCTAACAGATCTCAAATCAGTTTGGGTTTTTTTTTCTACAGTTAACAACTTTAGTCATGTTATACATGTATGTCTGAAAGTTATGGTCAGATTTTATTGAAACTTGGAACAACTTCCTATATACTGACTTTGTGAGAATTTTATTGAAATCTGCAAAATAGTTGCTGAGATATTGCACCAAGTAAAACATTTAATGTTGAATATTATGTGCCAATTGTTTGTTGAATCAAAAGGTTAATTTAGTTCTTTTCTTAAACATGCATTATGTAAGAGCAAAATCTGCCTATTACAAGTCTTTCTTTAGGCCTGAAATGTTATCTAAATTATCAATTAGGCATTAATTAACTTATTCAGACCATAATAAACTCTCGATGTCAAGACTAGCCGTCGATGTTGGCTGGATTAGATTCCTATATGCTGCTAACGGCCGTTGATAATTAAATCAGAAAAAGTGGATAATCGAGACTATGCTGTTTATATTAATGATTTTAGTAATGATGACCGAGACTATGCAAAAATTTCACCCGCTTCTTTCTCGGCTCATAGTGGATCAATTTGACTGAAATTTTCAGCAAATTACCTTTACACTATCTAGTTTTTAACTATTATAGCGAGAACTGCCATCTCTTTATCTTATCTCCCATAATGTATCTTTAATTAATATAGTAGGGGATGTTGGTCAAACCAACTGTTATTTGGTTATAACATTAAAGTTTGTGAAAGTATTACACATTACAGACAACATTTGTATTCTACCTCATTGTTTCATTCTTTTAAATGATAAATTTGCCATGTAGGCTATTATATAACCTCATTTCGGGGTAGAATAAGAATGAAAATGGTGGTTTGTGTTGGTTTGTACACTTTGTGTTGAAAAATACGCTTTGTGTTGTGTTTGCCTCACACCCTCATTGGATTGTCTCAAAGGTAGTGACAAGAAACATAGTTTCAATTCAACACAGCCTAATGTATCTTTAAGTTTTACCAACATAATATTTCGGTCATTTTGTGATAAACATATGGTAATTTCTATGGTTACAAGAAAAGATGGCGACATTCCCCCTACTGTCTCTCCATTGATTGTCCACTGTCATGAGCACAGATGAATCTGTTTTTGCATCCCATCCGAATGACTAGGCAACCAATACTTTCTTTCTATTTAAATCTAGCTGATGATAAATGGTAATGAGTTACAGTAAAACTCAAGAATAGATCTTTAGCATGTATTATCCATTAAAGCAACTGAACATCATTTGAAGGAATTTCAATCCTTTGTAAAATACAATAATGTGAAAGTGGAATCTCTGGAATGAATATCTGATCCATAAATTTTAAATACCGTTCTGTATTTACAAAGATATGATGCACTCCTCAACATTCGGCATCCTCAGATGATCACCACATTTAAGTGTTGGGTAAAATCTAATCCTCTAGTGGCATTTAGCAATTGAGCACATTAAAAAACACAACACAATATATATAGAAAAAGATAGGTTGCCAGGCAACAAAACATACGCCCACAACAGCTATGGGGAGTCAGAAATGAAAACATTTACAACACACTAAAATCTGATTACAAGTAACAATTAACCCATTTGGCTTCTAGTTCTGACCTATTCTAACATTTAGCATACAAAACATTTAATATCAATTTCGACAGGATTCTTCATCGCATGACCTTAACCACTGTGTATAAATTTAAAGTCAATCAGTTATTAACTTTAAACTCTAGAGCTTCTACACAATTTTTCAAGAGGTCAAGGGCCATAACTCTGGCAGTAATTATCGAAAATAGTTGAAAATCAAAAGGCTTCTTCGTCTCATGACCTTAAACACTGAGTATACATTTAAAGTCAATCGAATATTAACTTTAGCATCTAGAACGTCCACAAGATATTTCAAAGTGATCAAGGGCCATAAATCTGTCAGTAATTATTGGAAATTGGTGAAAATCAATAGGCTTCTTCGTCTCATGACCTTAAACACTGTGTATAAATTAACTCGTCCATAAAAAAAAATTCAAAGTAATCAAGGGCCATAACTCTTGCAGTAATTATCGGAAATCGTTGAAAATCAACAGGATTTTTTGGCTAATGACCTTAAACAAGTCCACAAGATATTTCAAAGTGATCAAGGGCAATAACTCTAGCAGTAATTATTGGATATCGTTTAAAATCAACAAGCTTCTTCATCTGATGACCTTAAACACTGTGTATAAATTAACTCTAGAGCGTCCATAAAGTTTTTAACTTTAGCCTCTATTGTGGACACCGGACGGATGGGGGCGATGACAATATACGACCACATTTCAATGTGGGCATATAACAATCATTGGTTTATATATCCACATATATAGCATGAGATTTTGAGAAGTATTTTCTTATTGTTTTTAGTTACAAATAATAAGAGAATACTTTTGAAATGTTGCACTACATGTGTATAATCCAGTGATTGTTTTTCATATAAATTGCGTTGTGTTTGATGGATCTCTTTTAATCTGTTTGAATCCATGCCAGGAGATTATCTAGCGTTGATTAAATGCTTATTTTAGTGTGTATTCATATTATCCGATAAATCCAAAAGATGCTCCGCAACTTTTAATGTATTCTTATTTTCTAGGATAGAGAAAAACTGGTTTTCTACCAATGAACATCGAGGTACCCATATTGATGCCCCGGCTCATTTCTACCCCGGTAGTCCACACATACATCAGATACCTCTAGAAGATTTGATTGGACCAGGTATAGTCTTGCGAGCTACGAAGGAAGCCAATGAGAACAACGACTTTCTAATGAATAAAGATTTCATCCTGAATTGGGAAGCAGAACATGGACAAATACCCCACGGAGCTATTGTTCTCTTAGACTTCGATTGGGGAAGAAGATACCTCACTTTCGATCATAATGTCATTTTTGGAACGAAAACTTATAATGATGTGAGTTCGTACCATTTTCCCGGAATAGCAGCAGATGCTATGACATACTTGGTGAAGGAGAAACATATCAAAGTTATTGGTACCGACGCTACATCACTTGATGCGGGACAGACCTTGGATTATTCCAGTCATACAATCTGCGGCCGTTACAATATAACCATCATCGAAAATGTTGCAAATCTTGCGTCCATGCCAATAAAGGGTTCAACAGTTTTTCTGGCCGCTATCAAATTAAAGGGTGGTAGTGGAGTTCCTGCTAGAGTATTTGCTTTTCTGAATGACGATTCATTCAATATGGCTGCCATAAACATTATGTCTTCATCTTTAATAACCATCATGATTGTCTTTTCTATTATGAGTTGTTTTAGTTTTATTTTGTAATTTACGGGAAACACTGTACGTGATTCTATAGAATGCAATTGCACTTTATTACTGAGCAATATTTTAAGCATGGTTAATGCCAGTGATGGGATTTCGCCCGCATATTCAGAACATGTCCGAATAGTAACGTCCTTTTTTGTCCGACCAGGAATATGCCCAATCGGACATCAAGGTATGGTGAATAATGTTCAAAATTCCAAAATTAACATAGTGTACTGAGTGCATATCTACCACTCAACCCGATTATCATTGATAACAGGATGGATTGATTAGATAATTAAGTGATCACCTAAGTTATTATGTCGATTGTTTTAAAATTGATATATGTGGTTTAAGTTATCATCCGATCTTTCTGAATTTTATACGCATTATTTAAAGCCTATTATTTACAATAATTACTTTTAGAGTTATGGCCCTTTTTTCACTTTGTTCAACCTTGTTAATGCTCGATTGATAAAATTTATATGCATCATTTAAATTTGTGAAACAGAGGTCTATAGAATTTCAGCAATTTCCGTCAATAATTTCTAGAGTTATGGCGACTGTGAACCTTATTATTTAAATTAGTAAAACAAAAAAGCCTGTCAAATTTCAACAATTACTGTAGATTACTTCCTGAGTTGAGACCCTTGTTTCAGTTTATAGAACCTTGAAAACCCTCAAAACAAAAATTATAATCTGATCTGTATGGAACTGTCTTGCAAAGGCCCCCAATTACCTACAAAGGAATAAATATGCGTCAACCCTTGTCAACTGCTCGGACAATTTAGCTGCTGTGGGCGTATGTTTTGTTGCCTGTCAACCTATCTTTTAAAAAAGAAACAAGCCAACAGTTGAGGCTGATGTCCCCCGCCGAAATCCCCAAATAAATAGATGACACATATTAATTAATCACACATCTATTTTTTTCGAAAGTATCAAGCAATCACACTGATTATCAACTATACACTAAGTTTCATCACTCTCTATCAGATAGAATCAAAGTTATCTTGCCCCAAAGCAGGAAATTGCTTATCTCTGCTTCGCTTTAGCTCGATATGTTAATCATTGAACTCAGTCAAGACGAACATCTACATCAAGTTTAAACATTCTACCTCAATTAGAAGAAGAGTTGTTATGTTCCAAAGTCTTGACCAATCAAAATGCTTATTGCTCGTTAGCCTAAGCAGAAAATTCTCATCATCGAACTTAGTCAAGCTAGTCACTCTCACTTAATTGGAACTAAAGTTATCTTGTCCCAAAGCATCAACCAATCAAATTGCTTATCTCTTTTTACCCTAAGCAGAAAATGCTTATCTTCACACTCCATCAAGGTATTGACCTAATAAACACCTACACCAAGTTTGAACATTCTAGCTTAATTAGAAGGAGGGTTATTGTGTTCCAAAGTCTCGGCCAATCAAATTGCTTATCGCTCTGCTTACCCTGAGCAGAAAATGCTCATCATCAAACTTAGTCAAGGTATTGATGTAATGAAACTATACACCAAGTTTCATCTCTCTCACTTAATTAGAACTAAAGTTATTGTGTCCCAAAGCATCAACCAATCAAATTGCTTATCTCTGCTTACCCTAAGCCGAAAATGCTCATCTTCGAACTCCATCAAGGCATTGACCTAATAAACACCTACACCAAGTTTGAACATTCTAGGTCAGTTAGAAGGAGAGTTATTGTGTCCCAAAAAGTGTGACGGACAGACAGACAGACAGACGGACGAGCCCATTTTAATAGTCCCCTGCTTTCTTTGAAAGGCGGGGGACAATAAGTACGCTAGGAAATGTTGACGAATATGTCGATTGGAAATGGAATAGTGTAAGTAGTTAATTGTTTTAGACGATAGCGCATGCTAGAATCAAATGTGATTATTTAGCAGATGATGTCACTCGCTCGTTGTGGTATAGCCACGTTTACTGCCAAATAAATTTTGTGATGTCATTTTTTTAACTTCCGTATATAAGTTGAAAAGGAGTAGACGACGAATGCCGGACTTCTGCTGAAAAATGTATCGACTTTTTACCCGAAAAATATGGTAATTTTGGAGGAATTTGAAACAGGTACGGGTCAGAAGTAGTCGGCATGCTTTCATTCTATGGTATTACAACATCACATAATTTTGTAGGAATAAATTTTAATACCTTACGGGAATTAAATTTTAAAGAGAACGATGTGCACCTATTTTGATGACATATGATTTTTGTGTGTGGTTTAAACTTTCTGCTTAAATAACGATAAGAGTTATGTCCCTTTATTTTCGGTAAAAATGTCCGACAAGAAAAATTTCAAATCCCATCACTGGTTTATGTAATTATTATATGTCACCTCCCTTCCCCCCCTAAATAACGATATATATCAATGTATATGCTTCTATTATTTATAATAAAGTCTTGGCTGAATTTCTTACTTAGTTGATATATTTATTAATAATACCCCGACAGTTGGAATCAATTATAACTGATTCTAATTCGATCACCAGTTAATGGCCCCTGTCTCACAAAGCATTCTCAGGCTTAAGAACTTACTCAACTTTCAATCACTGTTTATAAGAAATATCTTTGATCCAGAAACACAAAACTTGGCTCATAGTTTCTTATTGATGTATTTGATACTTTAAAACAAACAGTTTATAAAGGGCTATATTTTATTTAAAATAAGGCGAACAATTCTGAGTAAATTCTTAATTTAAATCTAAGAATGTTTTGTGAAATGGGGGCCTGGTAAGAGATCTCTTTTTTTTATTTTTTATTTTACCCCGTGTTCATTAGCCCCGTTAGAGCAGAACAGTAGGTTTGTAAAATTACATTACATTTGTTTTTTTTGTTTGGTCGAGGCTTCGATGCTAAGATTAGCTATAACCCACCGTAACTGTTTTGACACGCACAGGTTGTAGGGTTTGGTAGGGTGGGCAACCGGGAGTGAACCTGGGATGTCAAGTCTAGCGAGCCCTGTGTCGTAGATGCTCCCCTGTTCCATCCAATATAGACATTATTCTGCTGGTCCATGAAACACGAGACCATAATCTTCTGTTTATCCAAATAAAAAATCACAATTCGACAACCAGGCTTACAATTTCGTGACCCGCACCAGGATTAAAACACAATTTGCATTGAACAGAAAGACATAAATAAACTGATCACGACTGATAAAAGATTCCGTGTAAATTGATCATCAAAGAAAGATGAAAATGAAGAGGATAGTTAGAGATTGTATCACTACTTCAAAAAAACTAGATAGGATCTTATTCTTTAACCTTAAAGAAAATACAAAAGAGGCAGAAAATCATAAACCTCTAACATCTTTATCAGATAGGTTAGTGCTTCATCGACTGAAAGCACGACTGAGTTCATACAGTAACGAAGTTTTTTTTTTTCTTTTAAAGCAGCTAAACTGCCAATAACTCAATATTTTCAATAAAATTTGAAATTAATAACACAAATGAAATGAAATGGGGTTTAACGTCCTGCTTGGACTGGGCTACTGAAGACGGTTAAAAACATAAATTAAAATTCCATATTGCTCCAACTGAATTAAGATTGATGATGTTATCTTGATGTGAAAGTACAGGATCCTGATCTATACTAATATTAATGACTTTTGTCTGTGTCTGTTGGTGGCTACACTGGGGCTGTCCTAAGGCTAAAATTTGGTGTGTATGGGGAGCAATATAGGCCTGGAGGTGTCAGCCTCCCATTTCCGGTTTCAGAGATATACAGCGCCGGGTCAAAGAATGGAGCCCACACTTAAAAGTACATTTATTTTTATTAGTTTTGAATGACTTTATCCCTCAGTAAATGTTATCTTTATACCAATTATCAATTGTAAAGTAACATCTGAAGACTGTTGTGAATGATGTGCTATGTAATAATACAGTTAGTGCCACCAAATGAGAGAGAGAGAGAGAGAGAGAGATGGGGTTTAACATCCACATATGGTTCAATTTTAATTCAATAACACACTTGCTCATACTATAGGGGTGTTTGGCAGTGGGAGGAATCAGGAAGACCTTCAGAAAACCTTGTCACATACAAGTGGGAAATCAGAACTGCACCACTTGACTCAATGACAGAGCTTATGGTTTCACAGGGACATGTTAAACCATTAAACGACCCCCAACCCCCCACACATACAATTTCAACATATTTCACCTATAGTAAAGTTACAACTCAGTACACATTTAAACCAATAGTTTACATACAGACCAATTCTACAACTTTAACGTTACAACTCACATTTAAACCAATACCTTACATACAGACCAACTCTAAACTTTAACGTTACAACTCAATGACCATTTAAACCACATAGACCAAACTCATCATCAGCTTTAACTAAAGATGAGGATTACTATTGACGTCCTTCTTCTGACATAATCTGAAATCGTCCATCCGAAAAAGTTGTTCACCTTGAATTCACATTCTTAATAAATCTAGGTCTAACTTAAAAGTTAAAGAATTTTAAAGTGCTATTTGAAATACTATAATTTCATTTCAGTCATGTTTGACTGAAGAAGCTTCAAGATGCATTATGTAAAGATTTAGATAAAGAGCTGGACATGCTTGAAACAGTAGTTCAAAAATAGATAATTCAAAATTAATATATTGAAAATGTCAATGAAATAACTTTATTCTGAGTAAGGTTATCAATGTTTGAGGGTGGTTGGATGGCTGAATGGTTGGCGTGCGCGCGCTGTATCATAAAGTCTGTCATTGAGTTGACTGGTGTGGTTTCGAATCCCCGGTTGTACGTGACAAGGAGTAGGGTCGCCTGTCCAACCTCATGGGTTTTCTCCGGGTCCTCCGGTTACCTCCCACTGCTAAAGACCCCTAAAATTAAACCATGTTAGTCCCGAAATGACCTAGTTTGTGTTGAGTGGACGTTAAACCCCATTTCTCTCTCTCAATGTTTGAATTTTTGACAAGATTTGGCATACATTGTTTATTATCACAGCAATACAATCTGATTAAAATATAGATCTTTATTTTATGATCAGTAGTGGAATACAGCGTTTTATCAGTGAAATAAAAGTGTTATTCCACTGGCTGGCAGTAGTCCATGTTGTTTTTACCTAAAATGATTCTAAAATTATAAAATAAATAGAACATTTGTCGTGAATAACATATTTTATTTCATCTCTAAGCAAGAAAACTTTATATTTTCACGAATGCATAGCATTCGTGAAAATATAAGTTTTCTTGCTTCTCGATGAAATAAAATATGTTATTCAATCTAAAACGACAAATATCCTCTATTTATTTCATCTCTAAGCAAGAAAACGTTTATATTTTCACTCATGCTACGCATTCGTGAAAATATAAGTTTTCTTGCTTCTCGATAAAATAAAATATGTTATTCACTCTAAAACGACAAATATCCTCTATATATTTCATTTCGTTTGATTTAACACTTTTGATGGCTTAAAATACATGAAGATCTGAACTTGTTTGGTTTGTTTTCTATCGCTGTGAATGTTTACCCACAGTTCCGTGAGCCAGACAATAAGAACTCAACTCAACAGAACATTTGATTAGCGAATCCTTCACATCAACCAGAACGCGTGTTATTTATTAACAACTCTTTTAAGTGTAGTGAAGACAAGGAAAAGTGTAGTGAAGACAAGTAAAAGAAAAATTTGAACTATAAAAAAGAAATGAAATAGGATCTGTGTTTTAATCAGATTGTCAAAGACTCTTGACATGTACCCAATGTGTTTACTATGTCAGCCCCCCAGGTATACTAATAACCTATGAAGTATATTGCCTATGTTATTACTGTGGTATACGAGGGCGTGTAGATATAGATAATATCCTGAAGTATATAATAATCATTGTACTTCACACCCTATACACTCTACTGTATAAACAACTAAACATCACATAGTCTTTCATCTAAATTATTTACACTGCTTTTTCCAAAAAAAAAAAAAGTGAAATAGAGTGTAACATAACTGTTGTGCATCCAATGGGCTAATGAGGATAGACACAGCTTTTTCCCAAAAAATAAAATAGGGTTTCATGTTGCACCATTTTCCTTCAATGCATAGTCTTTTATCTATCTTCATATACATATCTCATATACCCTATATACGTATACATCTCATATACACAAACTATTTACACTGCTTTATAAACAGGTGGGTTGGATGGCCGAATGGTTAGCACATGCACTCTATCGTAAGGTCTGTCATTGAGTCAACTGGCGGGGTTCAACGTCCACTCAACACAAACTAGGTCATTTCGGGACTAACCTATGGTTCAATTTTATTTCAATAATTTGCTTGTGTGAAGGGGTCTCTAGCAGTGGGAGGAAACCGGAGGACCGACGAGGTTGGACAGGCGACCCTATTGCTTGTACCGGGGAACTCTTCTTCTAAAGATCATTTGTAAGATTTTTAGTCCGTTGTTGTATACTACAATATTGTGAAAGTTCAATCTTTAAAAGGAATATCAGTCCAAAATCGTTCCTATTCCATCCATTATTTGCACATTGTCAACATTCAGCATTCTCTGCAGTCGGTTTAACCATTCAACTAATACCCAGGTCAGTAGATCATCGAGTAATGATATTCTTAATTTGTTTTCTTAAAGATATATTATGTAAGATTTAGATAAAGAGCGGCTCATTCTTACTATAATAGTTCAAAAATAGAGAATGTAAAATTAATATGGTGAAAATGCCATACTGATGCAGGCGTGGATCCAGAGGGGGGGTTCGGGGGTCCCCCCCCCCCCTGCTCAGCTACATACATTTTTTTGTAAACCAACCTTTTTTATGAGAAAAGTGTCATAATTGTGCTTTATCCTTTATCGTCAGATGGTGCGACAAGATGGGCACACTAAGCACTAGATAATGATATAGACATATGTGATATCACAATTAATGCTTTGCATCAATAAAATTGAATCGCAATGTCATCGTATTAATTCATGATAAAAATTGACGTCAAACAGGATGTTGGATTTCTCTGTTTAAAAAGATCAATGTGTATGTATACACGACAAAATGACGATAGAGACCATGTATTTCTCAAAAAATTTGAAGCCGAGGGGGTGGGGGGATACATTTTCTCAGGAACCGGGCAAACCCCCTCCTGCAAAAAATTCCTGGATCCGCCTCTGTGATGCTGATGCTGATAATAAAACACAGTGGCCATACTGATGCTGATAATAAAACACAGTAGTCATACTGATGCAAGCTCATAATAAAACACAGTAGCCATACTGATGCCCATAATAAAACACAGTGGCCATACTGATGTTGAATCCCATAATAAAACACAGTAGCCATAGTGATGCCCATAATAAAACACAGTGGCCATACTGATGCCCATAATAAAACACAGTAGCCATACTGATGCCCTTAATAAAACACAGTAGCCAAACTGATGCCCATAAAACACAGTAGCCATACTGATGCCCATAATAAAACACAGTAGCCATACTGATGAGGAGACTCATAATGAAACAGTAGCCATACTGATGCCCATAATAAAACACAATAGCCATATTGATGCGGGCTCATAATAAAACAGACACCTTCCATGACATTTGTTGTTGCAATAGACTGCAAGAGACCGTTCATTTGAACTTGTGTCACTGATGCATCTTGAGATCTCCCCATCTTCATTAACCCAGTCGGAGCAAAACATAGGATTTTAAACCCCATTTCATTTCATTTCATAACGATTTCAGGACACAAATACTACATTATAACATCAGTCTCAATTGGAAACAGGAAGTATTTATCTACTAAATCATGGATATTTTTGTAAAAATACGAGAAATTATTTACCTTGATGTTTAAACAACAAACTTCAAGCCTGCCTCTAAATGTTTATAACCAAACGAGGCTAGTGTCACCTTCAGAAAACATGATATAAAACTATTATCTCTTCGTGTTGATCATCATCATTTGTTGGATTATTCTATATTATAGTAATATCTACGTACATTATCTCCATGTTCACTGTACCCCACTCTCTTTTATACAAAATCATTGAATCGTATCATCCACACACTGTATCATAACATTTAGTTGATGTACAGGACATCTTACTAACATTTTAAAACGTTACAGACCCACGAACACACATATGAAAACTGACCATCTTCATGCAGAGAAAATTGATAGTCATTGTAGCCACCCATAGAGGTTACAGACCGATGAACACACATGGAGACTGACCATCTTCATGCAGAGGACATATTGTTAGTCACTGTAACCAGCCGTAGAGGTTACAGACCCACGAACACACATGAAAACTGATCATCTGTAAGAGGCCAGTAAGTCGCTTGTCAATTCTCTGGTCACTTCTCCATTAGATAACTTTAATTCAATTTTAGATAAATTACAAAAAGTACAGAATACTGCAGCTAGACTTGTTACTTTAACTAAGAAATGTGACTGCATAACTCCTGTGGAATAATCTACCATTTAGTTTAAGATGTTGTACATCTCTATATTCTTTTAAAACAACAACTTAAAACACATTTATTTAATCAGGCTTTTAACTGACTCTGTATACAATCGTTAACATGTCCATAATCTTGTTGTTTATTTATGATTATATTGTCACTTTGTAAAGTGCCCCTGAATATGTTATATGAAAGGGCGCACTATAAATATGAGCATAATAAATAGATAGAACTCAATGACCATTGAATACCGCTCGGGTTATTCAATGGTTCAAGAGAGTGTATCCCTGCGCATCAGCGAGTGGAATGCGGCAGGGATACACTCGAGTGAACCATTGAATAACCCGAGCGGTATTCAATGGTCATTGAGTTCTGTTTTTATTCTATAACTACATGCAAATCTTAAAATACACTGTACTATCTAGATTATCATAAAAAATCATCACCACTAACGTTAAAATTCATCATAGGTTCCGCCCTTTTTTCTTTTCTTTTTTTACAAAAATTGTGGTTGCCTAGTTGTGACGTCATTACAGTTTGACGTAGTTCTGTAAGTGACGTCATTATGGACAAAAGTATTACGTTTTCAAGCCATTGAATACAACTATAGGTTATTCAATGGCCATTGAATACAACTATAGGTTATTCAATGGCTGTATTCAATGGCCGTATTCAATGATATTTGCTTGTATTTGCATGTAGTTATAGAATAATAATAATAATCTTCATGCAGAGAACATATTGATATTCACTGTAACCACCTGTAGAGGTTTCTAACATGCAAGACATTACACTGTAACCACCTGTAGAGGTTTCTAACATGCAAGACATTACACTGTAACCCAGTCATCATTAAATCTTGTGTATCTAGCATTAATTTTTTCACATTAATTATTATATGAGAACTTTGTTTGGAAATTCATTCAAAATCAGCAAACATCATCTAATTGGTAATTGTGCCAAATTTCAAGCTGCAAACTTTTTAACACATCAAAACATCACAGATCTGTGACCACCATAACTGTCCTGACAGACCAACACCAATACCCAAAAATTCAAAATCAGCAAACATCATTTAATTGGTATAATTGTGCCAAATTTCAAGCTACATACTCTTAAAAATATTAAAACGTTACAGATCTGTGACCACCATAATAACTGTCCTCTCAGACCAAAGCCAACAGACTACAAAAAACTCTTTAACATTATAGACCCTCAAACACACACGATAACCGACCTTTATGATGTACACAGGACATTCAACCAACTACAAAATCTTTCAACATCTAACAACATTACATATCTTCAAACACACACAATAACCGACCTTTATGATGTACACAGGACATTCAACCAACTACAAAATTTTCAACATTTAAAAACATTACAGATCTTCAAACACACACGATAACTGACCAACAGACCCTATGATCTAAAGTATACCTTGTCCAGTTCTTTATCATGTCACAATATATATCCTGGAACACATGATAATTAACCATCTGCAATTCTTCATGTAGAGTAATATTGATAGTCACATACGACCAGTAAGAGGTTTCTATGATCAGCCTGGGGCACCTATATATTAAAGGGGATATGGCTCTATTCTCTGGAATCTAAAAATAGACAAAAATGGTTCTAAAAGCCCCTAAAAGCCCCCCACACACACACACACACTCATTTCAAAATAAGTGAAATGAAATGAAGTGGTGTTACAGACTATTCTTTATCATTTTAGAACTGGATTATCCAATAAATAATTTTTTTAAATTTCGAAAAATAAATATTGAAACAAATTAGAGCATATTTCTGTGTATGAGGGAAATTTGAGTAAGACAGTAGCACTACGGCCTACTTGTATTTCAATTTCACCTGCCAAAGGATCTTTAACCTCAACATTTTTTTTTTGTCAGGCATTAAGAGGAAACCAGACTTGATAATTGTGGGGAACTTTCTCAACTAACACCAGGATCGAAATGAAGACTGGCATATAACCCACTCGTTGTGTAGAAGACTGGCATAACCCACTCGTTGTGTGTAGAAAGTAATTTTGAGTTATTCCTAATGATGTAGGATATATGTGTAAGCACTGAGAATACGATTCACTCGACACAAACTAGGTCATTTTGAGACTAACATATAGTTCAATTTTATTTCAATAATTTGCTTGTGCGTATGGGTCTTTAGCAGTGGGAGGAAAACAGTCACAGAGGACCCAGAGAAAACCCCATGAGGTTGGACAGGCGACCCTACTCCTTGTAATGTACAACCGGGGAATTGACAGACCTTATGATGCAACACGCACACGTTAACCATTTGGCCACCCAACCCCCTAATGATAGACCTTATGATTCAACGTACACACGTTAACCATTTGGCCACCCAACCCCATAATGATAGACCTTATGATTCAACGTGCACATGTTAACCATTCGGCCACCCAACCCCCTAATGAAGACGGAACTTGTGAGGCGAAATCACTCTCTGTTTGTGATCCATTCGTCAAGCACAGATTCTTTATTTTAATCAGTGTTTTTAATCATACTTAAAATACAGATGTGACGTCATCCTTTGATGTTGGCGTACCTTTATTTTAAATAATGGTACGGGCAATGTGCCAAGCATACATTATTTATACTAGTTGAAATATTGGACCCGTAAATGCACGTACTGGATAGTGTCTGTATTTTAAGTCGTATAATGGTCTCATGCAAGACATTGTGTAATATTTAAATATAGCACTCGTGCAGTATCAATATATTACGCAATGTCTTGCACTCGACTATTAAACCACACTTACAATACATATCTGGCACAAATATAAAAGTATTAGGTTTTTGTTCAGTACAAATAAAAACATTCTATGATGAAATGAACACTTTTTGTTTCTCTGAATTGAGTATTTCCATAAAAATCAATGACAACAAGTAATGAGAATTCATTTACGCAAAAAACATCAAAAATACTTTGTGGTCAGTATGTTGCCTCTCATTAAAATGATATGAAATAGGGTTTAACATCCTACTGTTCTAGTCTGACCTCTCCCTAAAGATCTTCAGGACAGTAAAAGCTGTGGTAATTAAAGTATTTTTATTAGTTCTGTAAGATATAATTGGTACCATATGGTGCTGTCCATTAAACCACAATATAAACATCATTAGAAACAGGTCTAAAATTCCCCACAATTATAAATAACCCATAATAACTATTAGTAAATAATAAATACTCATTTCTTGCTAAAGTAGCAAAATTATCGGACAATGTTGGAAGATTTTCTTAACTGTGATTCTGCTGGTGGCCAATATAAACAGTACCTTGCAACATTTCATTTAGCTTCTCTCCTAAATGTCAAGCCTAATTGTATAGTATCCCAATTTACCTAAAGCTCCAATTACACAACAAAAGAGAGAGAGAGAGATGGGGTTTAACGTCCACTCGACACAAACTAGGTCATTTCGGGACTAACATATGGTGTCATTTTATTTCAATAATTTGCTTGCAGTGGGAGGAAACCGGAGGACCAGGAGAAAACCCACGAGGTTGGACAGGCGCAATTACACCACAAAACGGGAATAGTACTCATTTAGAGGTTTAACGATACTCATTGGACGCGCACTGGTCTCATTCCTAGATTGAGTAAAGATGCATTATATAAGATTTACAGTTTAAAAATAGATAATGAAAAAGGAATATATTGAAAATTTCAGTCAAATTACTTTAATGTCGGGATATTTAAGTTACATATTAACAGGGATTAAGTAGTGTAATCAATTTAAGTTACATATTAACAGGGATTAAGCAGTGTAATCAATTTAAGTTACATATTAACAGGGATTAAGCAGTGTAATCAATTTAAGTTACATATTAACAGGGATTAAGTAGTGTAATCAATTTAAGTTACATATTAACAGGGATTGAGTCGTGATTAAACTGGATGTAGTCTGAATAATGCACAATTGAACCCAATAACCTTAATTGAGTTATGGTCACTGGTGTTGTGCTCAGGGCAGGGTATTATTGAACTATGGTTACTGTTGCTGTGCTCAGGGCAGGGTATTATTGAACTATGGTTACTGCTGTGCTCAGGGCAAGGTGTAATTGAACTATGGTTACTGGTGCTGTGCTCAGGACAGAGTATAATTATTATTTCCAGAACACCCAATAACACTTTCCATTACCAATACTTGCTTACTGGTACATCAAGATAAGTTAATAATAATTCATATCCAGAAACAAAACAATTAAAATTTACTATAAATAATTTACCTGAAATTCTAGCACTTAATCCATAAATTATTTTAATTATGTCCCAAAATCCTGTTAGTTCTATCTTATCAGCAACTTTGTATAAATCAAAGCTTTAGGATTTAGAGAGCCGAGGTGGCCAAGTGGTAAGATGATGACTCACTAGGCTGGAGGTTGTGTTTTGATCCCTGCATTGGCTGAGAAAACTGAGGTCCTGTTTATACATTGGCATGCAAGTAAAGATCCCTTGGCAGTTGGAATTCGATGTAAGAGTAGGCCATAGTGCCCGTCTTCATTAGCCCAGTCGGAGCAGAACAGTTGGAAATCAAATTCCATTTCATTTCATTTATTTAGGATTTAATAAGACACACTATCATAATTTTTCTGTCAATCAAAGTTTCAGAATTAAATCAGACACCAAATTCCTGAGAGAGATATGGCGTTTAACGTCCACAACACAAACTAGGTCAAATCGGAACTAACACATGGTTCAATTTTATTTCAATAATTCGCTTCTGCATAGGGGTCTTTGTGCAATGGGAGGAAACCTGAGGACCCGGGGGGGAAACCCACAAGGTTGGGCAGGCGACTTTACTCCTTGTCACGTACAACCAGGGAATCGAAACCACACCAGTTGACTCAGTGACAGATATTATAATACAACGTGCACATGCTAATCATTTGGCCATCCAACCTTGCTAATTCCACACAGATAATGAAGATTATCAACATATCATATACTTTAAATGATGTAGGAAGTTTAAAATTCAATTATTTTTCCCTCCTATTAAAGTGAAATAAATACACCCATGGCCATAATCCATGTTATATTCACCATATCATATCCTTAAAATAATATAAAAAGATTGACGTTCATTTTTTTTTCTTCCTCCTCCAGGATACTCAAACTATAATAATGCATGTTATACCATCAACATATTATATGTCATTTATATAATTTTAAGGTTTATTCAATTATTTATCCCTCTTCTGAAATAAATACGACCATAATCCATGTTCCAATTACCATTTTATATCATTTAAATAGTGTTAAAGTCTTTACATATTCGTTCCGCTCAAATAAATCGAAATCTTGTTCTCAAACTTCTCTCTCGAAATGTGAAGACAGACTTAATAAATACAACCATAATCCATGTTCCAGTTACCATATTATATCATTTAAATAGTGTTAAAGTCTTCTCAATTCTATTATCTATTCCTTCCCCTCAGATAAATCCAACTCTTGTTCTCAAACTTCTCTCTCGAAATGTGAAGAAAGACAAAATGTTTATTCAATTACATAGAACCAGTTTACAAAAAAATAAAAATATCTTTCTCTGTAATCTTATTGTGTCTCAAAAAAAGTAGAAGCCTGTCAAAATAACATTTCCTAAATACAAATTACTATTAAGCGGACAAAAAAATGACCAGGATGTTTCAAAGAAGACAAAAACATGTATTTACCAGGAATTCTTGACTTACCGGTACTGTGTGTCAATTATCAGAAATGCTGATAAACAAAAGGTAAATAAAATCTGCGCCTATTAAAAAAGGGCTAAATCTATTTGTTAAGGCCAGCTCAATTTTTGTCAAGGTCGTTGAGATGTAAATAAGGTTAGGGCAAGTGATTGTTGTTGAGATTTAGGTTAGGGTTAGGGTAAGCATTGGGGCTAAGTACAGGGTTAGGGTTAGCGCTAGCCCTGTTTACATCTTGGGACCTATGACGAAAACTTGAGCTAGCCTTATCATTTAGCACTAACCATTAAAAAAGGTATACTAACACAAAAATGGGGATGTTTCAAGGATTAATCCATGCTCAAGATGTATACAATTTATTATAATATTTAATATATAATTGAGAAAATCAAACCAAAATATAAACAACTTTAGGCTCATATTCCTATACTGAGAGGTTCACATGTCAAAAAGAGAGAGAGAGAGAGAGAAATGGGGTTTAACATCCACTCGACACAAACTAGGTCATTTTGAGACTAACATATAGTTCAATTTTATTTCAATAATTCGCTTGCACGTAGGCGTCTTTAGCAGTGGGAGGAAATCGGAGGACCCGGGGAAAACCCACGAGGTTGGACAGGTGACCCTACTCCTTGTTACGTACAACTGGGGATTCGATCAGATGTCAAAAAGAAATTAATTGAAGTACAATCGAGATAATCACTGAATGTCAAAAATTTAAATTCTAAAAAAAATTATTAATCTATATTAATAAAATCAAAGATGTCTCTGTGTGTTTTCGCCCATCATGGTTCGTCATGGCGATCCACCCCGACATACGTGGTATCAAATTAATCAGCATGACCCCGTAAATTATTTAGGCCATTGAATTTTGGCTCCAGGCGAATCACACTTCATTGCGCGGCTTCAATCCCACATACTATGTGTGTCAAATTAACCAGTATATGACTCCGTGAATGTTTAAGGCCATCGAAATTGGGTTCTAGGCGAATTTGGGCCCCAGGCAAAGCCAGGTATCCTGCTAGTATCAGATATTACAAAATACATAACAGTGGATACATTCTTCAGTTTTTGGTTTTTTTATTAAAACTTAAAGATGTATTATGTAAGCAGATCAAACAAGATTGCTAGTTAATAATTTAATTTAAAAAATGATAATAAGACTTTGTTTATTATCGTAACAACGGTATCAATGACAATCATGGCCATAAATCAGCTCAGAATAAAGTTAATTTTCAATATATTCGCTTCTCAGTATCTATTTTTTAACTATGTAGTGAGAATTGTCAGCCCTTTATTTTAATCTAATATAATGCATCTTTATTAAACAGTAAAACAACCAATCCTTTAAATGTTAATAAGAACATCTTTTACTCAGAAATCTTATCTAGATAGTACCTATGCCAAAATAACCGGAGGTATATATATATATATTCTTAGCAACATCCCTGTTTACTCATTAGAAACTGTCAACATACCCATGGAAAACATCTGCTACACATGTACGAAATTTAACGGGGTTGAAAATAATCTGTGAAGTTTATCAAAATCCAGACTGATTTAAGAAATATTTAAATTTAACTTTACATGTATATTTTAGATAAGCTTTCTCACAGATGTATGATACAAGTGTAATTTCTTTTCCATTTATAATGAATGAATTCAAGCAGTGCTCCTCAAAGAGAAAGCAGTTGGCTTCCAGGACAGGAATTTAAAATCTAAGGTATGGAATGTGACCCCAGACTCTGAATCTGATGAGAACTACTGAGCACTGCCATAAACTTTGTTTTAAACATTAAATTGGCTATAATTATATTTTCTATTTTAGACATGTTTATTAATTACATCAAAAAGCAAGAATATTTTTAGCCATGCGATCTTCCCGAATTGAGTAGAATACAGTGCAACATGAATTTAAAAGTAATTATCATGCACATTAATTAATGCAGTGGGGTCCTCAGTTGTCAAGGAGAGAGAAATGGAGTTTAACGTTCACTTGACACAGAACTAGGTCATTTCAGGACTAACACATGGTTTAATTTTATTTCATTAATTCACTTACACGGAGGGTCTTTAAATGTGGGAGGAAAGCGAAAGACCTGGAGAAAACCCACGAGGTTGAACTGGCGATCCTAATCCTTGCCATGTACAATGACAAGACCTTATGATCCCATGTGCACACTTTAACCATTCAGCCACCCAACCACCAACCTCGGTAGTCAAGCCAGTCCTTGGTTCAATACATGGCACTGACCAAGTAGACGCTTCCTGATTTTTCATACCTTATTCCCACTCAGGAGCAAATGAAAAAATATAATTGCTGAGCGATCGACAGGAAAATGAGCCATCCATCCACACTAGAGAGAGAGAGAGAAATGGGATTTAAGTCCACCTGACACAAACTAGGTCATTTCGTGACTAACACATGGATCAATTTTATTTCAAAAATCGCTTATGCGTAGGGGTCTTTAGCAGTGGGAGGAAACCAGAGGACCCGGGGGGGAAAAACCACGAGGTTGGACAGGCGATTCTACTCGTCACGTACAACCAGGGAATTGAAACCCACCTGTTGACTCAATGACAGACCTTATGATACAGCGTGCACGTGCTAACCATTCGGCCATCCAACCCCGTATCTAAAATAAACAATGACATCTATACTGTGTCTCAAAATGATCAAAAAGTAAAGTGTTGAAGTCACATCAAATTTCATCCCATCCCAGCCAATATCACTCTCAAAATAATCCAAGCACTGTATCAAGTAGATTTAAAATTCATCACATCCACAGTCATTGTTGTTTGTATTTCAGAGGAGAACCAAAAAAAGCTCCCCTCAATCAACGAATTGAAAAAAATCGCTCCCCACAATCAACGAATTGAAAAAATCTCTCCCCTCAAAAAACTCTCCCAGTTTTGATAAGAAGAGTGATTTAGAAATTATGGAGAGTGATCAGATATTAAGGAGAGTGATTAGTTATATGCATGGCAAATGGTTCTAAGATCAATAACTGCATGTAATGGGGTCATTCCTGGTTTCATAAATGATAATAAACCCCCAATGACTATGTAAAGGAGAGCGATTTTCAGTTTTAAGGGGAGGGAAAAAAAACTCCCCTAGGTCGACATTCAGGTGAGCGGAAGGTGCTCAAGAGCAATCGCTCGCCTTAAAAAAACAATGACTGCATCCAGTCCCTGGATGGGAATACACTTAAAAAAATATATAAAAGAATTTTATACTGACCATCAACACTACAGGTGAATCTCCTCTACGACACAATGATGTCATCACACACAAACCTAACACTTCACATTTACAAGTGTTAGAAACATAATTAAAACGCGGACACGAGTTGCTGTAAAAGTGACAATTTCATCTCTTGATACGTAATTAAATTCACTGTTGGATACCTCGGACAACCCAAGTAGGTACTTCTCGATGTTTTAGCAATAAAAATATCTATATTATTCATCCAAATCACCACCTTTTTTTTGGAATGGCTTTAGGCAATAATTCAAATCAGTTCTCCATCTTCAATACTATCAATAAATACCTACATTGTTTTCTAGGTTGTCAATATATCACAATATTATCAATAAATATAGTTTTTAGTTTGTTTATAAACAAATCTCACAATTACCTTATATCGTCACAGTATATTAACAATATAAAGATTGCAACGCAAAGTAATTAATGGGAATTTTATAATTTTTGTTTTCCAAGCACAGATTTCCACAATTATATATTTTTATCAAGGAGTTATTTATGTCACATATTCCAGCGAAAAAACATTACTTATAAACTCGAGTTCCCTGTCAGGATGATTAAGGTCCAGCAACGACAATATAATAAACCTCAGTGCACTATCAGAATGTCTATATGTCTAACATCAACAACACAATAAATGTGAATCCGAAGACTTTATGTGTAATGGTCCACAAAAGGAAACAATAAACGTGAATCCAAAGACTGTTATGGTCCACAAATGGAAATATAATAAACTGGAATCTGAAGACTTTATGTGTAATGGTCCACAAACGGAAATATAACAAACTTAAATCCAAAGATTATATATGTAATGGTCCAGAAATTCAAACAATAAACATGTATCTGAAGACTTTATGTGTAATGGTCCACAAACGGAAACAATAAAAGTGTATCTGAAGACTTTATGTGTAATGCAGGTCCACAAATGGAAATATAATAAACGTGAATCCGACGACTATATATGTATTGGTCCACAAACGGAAACAATATAACATGAATCCGAAGAGTTTATGTGTAATGGTCCACAAACGGAAATATAATGAACTTGAATCCAAAGACTTTATGTGTAATGGTCCACAAATGGAAATATAATAAACTTGCAACCTCAGATTAGATACAGACACAACTAACACCGAACAGACCAACAGTCCAATCATTATAAATAAAACACTGAGAAACTTCACTACACCTACACTTATGTATTTGTGAAGTTAAAAACATTTGGTATATAAAAACAGTATGATATATGTCCAGTCCATGAGTTCAGACAGAGTTAAAGGTAATTTGAGCCAGGAATTTAAAACCTTGAAACTCAGTGAGAGAAGGAGATGATGATTTTAACCTACCCTATCATCCATCATTAAGTAGTGTCATTAATAAACGATCCTGCTATAGCTCACTAGTTCAACAACAGTTTTAACCCACTCTATTGACTCCTTATAGTGAACGAACATAGATTACAAACATACATATGAGGTTGTTTGTTTTGAGATGTCTGGAGTTAGAGATTAGAGATTTACAGCGGCACAGAAATTTGTGAAATGCTTGCACTTCTATCTATTCCACAAAAAAAGTTTAGAGCCACGGTGGATTAAGTGGGTAAGACGTTAGCTCGCTAGCCTGCAGGTCGCGTGTTCAATCCCTGCATGGTCAAGAAAGTTCATCCGGATTTTCCGATGTGGTTTCCCCTAACCTAACAAGGACAGCTGTCTAGTCGGTCATATATATGGGACGAAAAGCAGGTCCTGTGTATACCTTGGCTTGTAAATAAAGATCACTTGGCAGTTGGAAATCAATATAAGAGTAGGCCATAGTGCTGCTACCTGGGCAAAATTTCCCTCATAGCACACTGTATGGCGTATGTTCGTCTTCATTAGCCCAGTCTTATACTCTGCATCGACTTATATATGGATGAAGGTAAACGCAAAATTGACATCAAAAAATGTTTTTTCATATATTAAAAAATTAAGTAAATTCTATCTAAAATTTCACTAAACTACTGCATTCATAATAAAATTCCAATTCTAAAAAAAGTATCAATATTAGTTAAACAAAATACAGCATGTTTTCTCTGATATTAATGATTATGTTTTTTTTACGTATCTATTAATGTCTTATCACTGTTGTAATTTTATTTATTTTTAAAGTTGTTCTTATGTAAAGGCCCCCCCCTCCCCCCCCCCCGAAAGCATCTTGTCAGTACTATAAAAAAACTTTTCAAACTGAAATAGTCATAAATCACCACTGGTGATGAAATACGAAGACAAGTTCCTTCATATGGGATAAAATATGACCACAATTTCTGATAAATATACATATATCATGTTGATTGATCCAGACTATTTGAAACATGCTTCTTTACTTACCATCTTTCCTTCTTTCTATCTGTCTAACAATCTACTACATCAGCTGTTGTAGATATTTCTTGTTTAAGTCTTTAACATATTATAATCTACCACTACTTAATCAACATATTATAATCTATCACCACTTTAAAGGTGCAATATTGTTCATTATAACACAATTTTATGGATTTACTCCTACATGCAAAGTTCCAATACTCTTACAGTTATCTTTATCAAACAATGATCAATAATGAATAACATCCATACAATTATTAATTATTGATCATTGCTTTATAAAGATACCAGTATTGAAACCTTGCATGTAATAAACCAAGAAGTAGTAAATCCATAATGCTGTGTTATTATGAATATTTTACCTCTACTTATAAATGTCATTTATAAACAACAATATCCAGTCTTTGTTAAAGTAGTAATATTGTTATCAATTTAATTTTAGCAACAACATCCAGTCTTTGTTAAAGTAGTAATATTGTTATTAATTTATAAAACCAACAACATCCAGTCATTGTCAAAGTAGTAATATTGTTATTAATTTAATTAAACCAACTTAACATCCAGTCTTTGTTAAAGTAGTAATATTGTTGTTAATTTATTAAAACCACCACATCCAGTCATTGTCAAAGTAGTAATATTGCTATAAATTTATCAAAACAAACAATATCCAGTCATTCTCAAAGTAGTAATATTGTTATCAATTTATTAAAACCAACCAGTGTCCATCCAGTCTTTGTTATAAATTTATTAAAACCATGTCCAGTCTTTGTTATAGTAGTAATATTGTTATAAATTTATCAAAACCAACGACATCCAGTCATTGTCAAAGTAGAAATATTGTTATTAATTTATCAAAACCAACATTTTAAAATAGCAATAGTCTTATTAATTCATAAAAACCACCCAGTGTCCAGTCTTTATATGGAGTCAAATCATACAACCGGTATATTACCAAATGAAACAAAAAATCAAATCTCGTCAATACTATATTTCAATTCTTCTGTGGTCATAGCCCAGGTTTAACATGCATTATGCAAGAGATAAATCTATCTATGGCAGGCCTTAAATGTTATATGAACTATTATTAATAAGACCATAATCAACTCTCGATACCATCTGATCGGTCTGATTTTTAACAGATTTAAATCCAATTTGCAGTTCAACAGCAGTTGATAGACAACGGTAAAAATGGACAATCGCGACTTTCTTCTTTATTATTGTAACAGTAACAATGGCAATCGAGGCTACACTATAATGTGCATCACTGATATCTCGGCTCAGAGTGAAGTAATTTTACTGAAATTTACAGCAATTCCCTTTACATTATCTTTTTTTTAATTATTATATAAGAAATATCTGCTCTTTATCTTATCTTCCATAATGCCACTTTAAACACAACTATAGCACAACCTTAACTCAAGGTCATAGGCGTAGGAGCCGGGGGGGGGGGGGGGGGGCAATAAAAATTTATTTTCGGGCAATGAAAAATTCGACGACCTTTTTTTTCTATTAACGTTTAGAGAAAAAATTTAACTAACTTATTTCTATGAGATCCACACTGCCCGAAAAGTATTTTCTCGTCTTTTTCTTGTCCACTGCATGCCCGAAAATATGCCCGAAGCTCTCTTATGATATGTATGCCCGAAAAACCGGTATTGATTTCGGGCAATTTTTCTTATGCCCCCCCTGAATTACTTTGAGCTCCTACGCCTATGCTCAAGGCTGTACGAAGGTTAACACCGTAGCAAAGAAATTGTTATTTTTAAATATCTTAATATTATCATCATAAAATAACTGTGTAATTAACTTCTTCACAACTTCATATTATCAGTATACAATAATAACAACAGCTGATGAAGAGAGAGAGAGAGAGCGAGAGAGTCCACTGACAAACTAGGTCATTTTAGGACTAACATAGGGTTTAATTTTATTTCAATAATTCGCTTGCACGTTGACGTCCTTAGTAGTGGGAGGAACCCTGAGGACCAGGAAAAAACCCATAAGGTTGGACAGGCGACAATACTCCTTGTCAAGTACAACCGGGGAATTGAAACCACGCCAGTTGACTTAATGACAGACTTTATGATACAGCGCGCACGTGCTAACCATTCAGCCATCCAACCCCACTGATGAACTTGAAAATACAGTGCAATAATTGTACTTTCATACCCCCAAAAACCAATTAGGTGGTGGTTATAAAAATAGTTCCAAAACATACAAACAGGTGGATGCCTATTTGAGTGTAAAACAGCATGGAGACCTTGGATGTTATTCAATCAGAATGATTATCAGTGTTTATTTTAGCAAAAATTTTGTGAAAATAAAATTATCATCATTAACAACTGCAACTTTATCTTAATTATCATTAACAACTGCAACTTTATCTCTTGTACTTCAAAATTTACAGTCAAAGAAGAACTTATCAACCATCAACATCAGTAAGATAGTATCAAGAAGAATTTTCGAAAACAAACTTTTGCACACTGTAGCATCAAATACTGTTTGATTACAAAGTCATACACACACAACGCATAGCTGACTGTCAGCATCTCCTCGTCCTGTTCTAGTTTTGTGGTTACCCTAAATATTTAGGGACCCCTGAATCAGTCTATTGATCACCACCTCTACAAGTTATATAAACAAAGTAGTGCTATCTTTTAATATTGTTCCTGTGTAGTTGCTAGTTTTATAGAGCAGGATTGGGACATGTTGAAAATTAAAACTCATGTACTAAATATTTTCCTTCGAAAAAAAAGTCAACATTATTATCATATAATGCACCTTTATCTAAGAATATTCAATTTGAGCTGGGATATTTTCGATCTGATTAAAATACAGATTTATATTTCGTTTCGTTTGTTTATACTTTCGATGACCTCTACTACACAAACATCTGACCAGTAGTAGTGGGAGACTGCTTCAGGGATCATACAAGCGGCTTTTGACCCTATGACGTCAGACATTTGATTAACCAATCATCGAGGATGTTTCTAGTAGGATACCCACAGTTCCGTGCATCACACGCCCAGAACTTGCTGCAACAGATCCTCTCATTGGCTAATCCCCCACATCAACCAGAACACTGGTTATATAACAACTACTACAGATCCTAGTGTAGCAAAGACAAGTAAAACAAAATTTTGAATGATAAAAAATGAAATGAAATAGGATCTGTGTTTTAATCAGATTGGAATATTTTGGTTCCGTTTTAATTATTAAACGTTAAATAATAAATATGAATTTATTTTAGTATGGATTTAGGCATGTATGATTAGATTTTGTCAGAAAGTATAACAATCTGAAATCGCTGCAACATCAATGACAAGGGAATATCTGATCTAGCAGACATCTGTGATTATTTTGCTAATGATCTGTGGTTTTAAACAAGCTAAACCTATAACTCAATTTGGAGTTCAAGCATTTCACCAAACATAATTCATTAGAATTAACAATAATTTTTTAAAAATTGAATATAAATTAAGGTTTTAAGGTTTCAAAGAAAAGAGCCATACGCCCATTAAATTTTGTTGGCAATATTTCTGAATTCAGCCGATTAGCACAGGTTCTTTAAGGTTGTATTTTTTTTTTAACCTGTAGCCACCATTAATCAGCATATTTAAAGGTTTTAAAGAATAGAGCCCTACACCCTTTAAAAAAAAATTTCAATATTTTTTTCTGAATTTAGATGATTAGAACAGGTTCTTTAAGGTTGTATTTATTTGAACCTGTAGCCACCATTAATCAGCAGATATACAGGTATTTAAATAACCACCAGGGAATATAAAGGTATACATCATGGTTTTAAATAACCACCAGGGTATATACAGGAGTTAATGATATTTATCTCTACATGTATATCTTATAACTAATGGACCAATTTGTTTCTACAACATTTTAAATCAGAAACGGGAATTGGTTTTCATTTCTGGCACAACTCTTTCCTGTTTTTTTGTTTAGTTTGAAGAGATCTTTTATGTCGTTTTAAATGATTTTTTTTTTTAGAATAAAAATAAAATAAAATATTCTGAATCCAGACGGACCTTTACACCTTATTTGATTTACTACATATTACATTTGACATGACAGAGCTTTATATGCCAGACATCTCCATCTGAATTGTAAAAATTCTGATTACAAATATATTCGAGCTGAAATCAAGATATTTAAGATTATGTTTATGTTTCTAAAGCTTGTAAAATCCAAAAGGTCCTGCAATCCCCCCGTCTAGATCCAAACCCAGAACACTGTTCATAGTTAAGTGTTCTGACTAAGCACAAAATAAATATGTACCCCATGGACTGTGGTGGTATAATTAAAAACTGTATAATATTTGTCCAGACATAAAACAAACACCGTAAATACCTTAAAGTGTTCCTCTTATCAATCACAAAAATCCCTTTAAGTAGCAGTATCTTTACTAATATATATGACTGTCAATTGTCTGTTCAGGGTCGGCGGGTACACTAGGGTTGTCCCGAGGCTGAAATTTGGTGTAAAGGGGTAGTTCCCACCGGAGAGTAACATAGGCCTGTTGGCAATGGACTACCACTTAAGGTTTTAGAGTTATGCTACCTCTGGTTCATGGTTATACCTGTGCTAACTTGGGTCAACTGCTAGTTAAACATATATTATGCAAGAGCTAATAATGCCTATTGAAGGTCTTTCTTTAGACCTGGAATGTTATCTAAATTATTAATTAGACATTAATTAACTTATCCAGACCATAATCAACTCTTGATGTCATCGCTAGCGTGCGATATTTACTCGATTAGGATCCGATCTGCTGCTCTACGCTCATACACGATTCAATCAAGAAATGGATAATCGAGACTATGTATTTTATCATATCGACTTTAGTCATGATGATTGAGGTTAGGCCCAAAAATAATCACTAAAGTTTCGGTTCAGAGTGGATCAATTTGACTGAAGTTTTCATTAAATTCCCTTTACACTATCTAGTTTTTAACTATTATAGCGAGAACTGACAGCTCTTTATTTAATCTCCCATACATAATGTATTTTTAACTGATAAAAACCAACCATGTCCAGTGTTACATGGAGTAAAACCATGGTCATCTATAAACATTATAAATCTCACAAACTTGTCAACTTCTGTTCTTCAATTCATTGGCTATCAAAATACCATTTGTTAACAGTAATTGACATTATTAAGAGATACATTAACTTCTAAATTAATATACAATATACAGATTCAACAATTAGTTCGATTACATGCCGATTAAAAACATCAAATTATTCAGACTTGCATATTGGTACTTTTAACAAATGAATACTGAACCCGCTAGGCTGTGATGTAAACTTTACATCAATGTATACTCATGGGTTAATTACCAGGATCTTGTATTTGATAGCCAACGAACTTGTGGATTAATTAGCAGGATCTTGTATCTGATAGCAGAACAACTTGTGGATTAATTACCAGGACTGTCTGACAACTAACATCCCATTGAGGATACTTCATTTTATGACACCAATACACAGCGTATATGATTAGTTTTTCAAATGAAATGAAATGTGGTTTAGCATCCTAGTTTTGTGCAACAAGCTAGGTAATGAAAACAGACATATATGCCATGTAGTGTGCTACGACAGATTTGCCCGGACGGTGGTGCTACTGTGTACTCATATTTCAGATTCCAACTGTCAAGGGATGTTTTGTGTGCACACCAATATGCACACAAGACCTTGGTGTTTTGTTCCATCTGAATGACTTGACACTCTTCCTTGCCAGGCCCTCTTACCAGCTCCTCTTGCCAACCCCTCTTACCAGGCCCTCTTGCCAGCCCATTTTGCCAGGTCCTCTTACCATGCAACACTTACAAGAGGAAACCAAACTGAAATATCCCAAGCAATTTTACCAGCCAACCCAGGGATGAAACCCAGGACCTCTTGGTTAGTGGGCTGGTCAGCCAGCGCCATTATCACTGTGCCACTGAACGATTTAAAAAAAAAAAAAACAATGAAAACTTACCCATCTAAATTGAACAAAATCTTTCCTGGTTGAAGGATCCAAAGTTAATGACAAGTATTTATATATATACTAACAGTAAATTAACCATGAAATATACAGAAATAACTCAAAGGTAAATATTCACATCCATCTTGGCAAATCGTTTTAAAACAATTATCATCTCTCATTACTAATCACCTAATCTCAACCTGAATTAATGGCAGCTAATCAGAAAATCTAAAATTAGGGAAATCTGTTTTCTTACTCTATCAGAAAAGGGTCCGTTATTATTAAAGAGTTCTATTTACATATAAATAAAATGAATAAATTGAAAACGAATTATTTTAATAAAATAAGAAATCCTACCTGATCATCATTACAGATTGGTTGGCAAATGGCCGACCGTCGTTTGAAAGAGCTTCTTCCAGACATTTATTACAATTAACAAAACTTCAACGTTTTTTCACAAAAGCTGTTTGTTCTTTTAACTAATGTAATTCTCCCATAAACAAATTCAAAGCAAAGACAGGTTTTCTTCTGTGTAGTTTAAATCTAATTCCGCAAACAAGATCTTAACAGAAAAGATCTTAACACAAGATGGTGCATTCAATACAAATGTTTACGGTGCCCTGTTATCCCTATGCTATAATAACACAAAATAAAACCTCTGAAACGATCTTTTATAATGCTTCAGACATTTGCAGATAATTCTCAAAAATATTTCAGCATAAGATGGTGCAATCAAATATGTTTTAGCCCCCTGTTATTCCTAATAAATGTTTTTAACCACATGAAAAAAGTACCTGAACACAATCAATAATGTTTCAGAAATTTTAGGTAATTCCTCTATTTATCTAGCACAAGTCAGTGCAATTCAATATAGTTGTTTTTGTCCTTCTTAAAAAAATTGACACTGTAATCTATTAATGCTTCAGATATTTTTAGATAATTCTGAAAAAATATTACTGCACAAGATGAGCAATATATTCAATATAGATGATTTAGTCTTCCTTATAATGCTTCAGATATTTTTAGATAATTCAAAAAAAATATTGTAGTATAAGATGGTCTAATTCAATACAGATGTTTCTGTCTTCCTTATGACGCTTTCGCTACACAAAATAAAAGTTGACACAATCTCTTATGGTTCAGAAATCATTAGATTATTACCAATAAGAAAAAGTGACTGTGAGAACCAGCTATATAGACAGTTAGAACTAAATATCAAGGCCTCCTACAGATTTTGTCAAGGTCACAAGATGGAAACAGGCTAGCACTAACCCTAACCTAGCCCTTACCCACAATCCTCGGCGACAATTACGTGCCCTAACCCTGTTTACATCTCATGACCATAACGAAATCTGCAGATGGCCTTAATATTTAGATCTGTCTTTATCTTAAGTCATAAATAAATGATCAACAAAATATATATACATATACTGGATGTGCTGACAACAAAGTTTAAGTATGAAATCTTTATATATTAGGGGTCAATAAAACTTGTAGATCTCTGATCTGTTAAAAGACACATACGTAAGTATTTAACATGCCTACATTAAAATTTATAGACCCCACACAGGGTTAAATTTTAAAATGGTTAAAACCAGGATTCTTACAACAATCATCAAAAAAAAAAACAACAAAAGAAATATCGTAGCCAGTCTATACTCTGGAAGTTACTACGGAAAATTGGTGAAAATCCGACGATGGCAAATGCATGTGGTGTCCCCCTTTTCCCTTGATGAAACTAAGCAGTGCTTATTTTGCTTATTGGTAAATTTAAAACTAAAAAAACCTAAAAAGCTATTAAGAAGGACAACTAAGTATTTTTAAATCAGTTTTTTTCTCACCGAAATAGGAAGCAACATTTTTAAACATACATTATGCAAGAGCTAAATCTGCCTATTGCAGGTCTTTCTTTAGGCCTGGAATGTTATCTAAATTATTAATTAGGCATTAATTAATTTTTCCAGACCATAACCATCTCTCGATGCATTCATTAGCCTGCGATATTTACTGAATTTGAATCCGATTTGCTGCTCAACGCTCATTGATATTTAAATCCAATAATGGAGAATCAAAACTATGTTTTTTATTGTACCGACTTTAGTAATGATGATCGAGGATAGGTCTAAAATTCAAAAGCTAATATCTCAGTTCAGAGTGGATCCATTTGACTGAAATTTTCATCAAATTTCCTTTACATTATCTAGTTTTTAACTATTATAATAAGAACTGCCAGCTCTTTATCTAATCTCCCATAATGCCCCTTTAAGCAGCGTTTCTGAAGAACAAAAATTAAAATCAGTTTTTGCCGAAGCAAGCCTTCATTAGAATTCCATCTTCAACAACAAATTAATTTTTTCTAAATAGAGTCTTTTCCCCCACAATTATAAACTTGAGATGTTTATGTGCATATTACCTAGTTTTCTCCTCCTATTACTTGTTAATTAGGATATTTTAACATGCTTGAACATCAAAACATTTATTATTCCAATAAAAAGATGAGTAATCTTTATATTTCCTGCATCCGATTAAATTGTTAATTACAACAATTTTACCCACTCTATACATGAAATGAAATGTGCTTTAAACATACATTATGCAAGAGCTAAATCTTCCAATTGCAGGTCTTTCTTTAGGTCTGAAATGTTATATAAACTATTAGTTAGACATTTATTAACATGAAAAGAACTTAATCAACCCTCAATGCCATCTTATGTGTTGGATTTTCATTGATGATTAAATCCAAAAATGGATAATCGAGACAATGTTTTTTATCATACAGCATATTCCTTTTACATTATCTAGTTTTTAACTGGTATTATAATGGGAACTGCAAGCTCTGTATCTAATCTAACATAATGTATCTTTAATCCCCATTAATATGTAACTTAAATTGATTATACGACTTAATCCCTGTTAATATGTAACTTAAACTGCCAGCTATTTATCTAATCTTCCATAATGCCCCCTTTAAGGTTCTACTTTTCTGTTCCAACTGGGCTAATGAAGACAGACATACGCCTTGCCAATCTGTTTCACAGCAGTATTTCAAAGGTCTTCTTTTTAGAGAGAGAGAGAGAGAGAGAGAGAGAGAGAGAGAGAGAAATATGGGGTTTAACGTCCACTCGACACAAACTAGGTCATTTCGGGACTAACATATGGTTTAATTTTATTTACATAATTCACTTGCGCGTAGGGGTCTTTAGCAGTGGGAGGAAACCGGAGGACCCAGAGAAAACCCACTAGGTTGGACAGGTGACCCTACTCCTTGCCACGTACAACCGGGGATTCGAAACCACGCCAGTCGACTCAATGACAGACTTTATGATACAGCGCGCGCACGCTAACTTCTTTTTATAATTCTGTGTAAAATAACTGACCTTTATAAAGCTCATACGCATTTTATGTATGACGTAACATCTCATGGTCTCAATCCATTGGCTTGATAGCTTGTGCAATGTTTATGTAACATAAACTGGTCCGGGGAGAATGGCGCCTTTTACTCAATTCATATACTCATTTTCACTAAATACGAAATATTTTTTTATCCAAATATTCTTCAAACACATTTTTTCTATTACTTCAAAAAAAAATGTTCTAGAATTTAATTTGCAAAAGGAAAAAAGTTAATATTGAAAGGTCATTAACCCACACATTTATTTTTCTATTACTTCAAAAAAAATGTTCTAGAATTTAATTTGAAAAAGGAAAAAAGTTAATATTACGAGCTCATTAACCCACACCGAAGTCATCACTCTCAGTGATATTAGAGGTCTAGTAAATATTCAAAGCTGTCAGTGTGATGCCTTGCAGTGCACAATAACTAAACATTCCTTCTCGACAGAAATGTTGTCCTGAAAATTCACTTAAGTATTATATTCAGAGACTCTAAAGTATATGAAGTCAGTCCTAAATTAGATTTCAATTTTTGCAAAGAATGAAGGCCAAGCCTGGAAATACGGCAACTATCACAGATATTATCTGTTGCAAATTCAGACTTTGTGAGACACAATCCCTTTGGTGGCTGTCAAGTTTTTTTTTTTTTTCTGTAGTGATTTATTAATATCTTTAATACATGTCTGACATAGAGTAGAACTAAAAATCAATAATTCTAGGTCTGTTGTGGAAAAAATAATTTGCTCAACTGATGAAAATTATCGTCATTTAAAGGAGCTAAATCACTAATAATTGGGACCTAGAAATTGACACAATGGGTCGCAATGCATATAATAATGTACTATGAATAAACAGATTTACATTCACTTATTTCCATTTTTACTCTAATTTCAAATCAGTTTTGTTTGGCGAAATACGCCAGAAGTTTTAGGCAATCTCTAGCGCCTGGTTATTCCATTCTACACCGATAGTATTTATTGCACATGCTCTCCAGATAAGAATATGGCGTTATCTTAGAGGCCCTTTGTTACAAATGGCACTGAAACGCATTATGGTACACATGATTCGTGTACCAATGGTAAAATGTTTATTTTGTCTTAAATATGGAATATTATTGGATATTACACGGTAAGATCAGAACCTCAAATTGATTCATGTTTTCAATATCGAAGACATTGGATGATACCGAGTTACAGACTTAGTTACTTTAACAAAAGCAGATAAACTCTGGATTAAACTGCTGGCTCACTTTTCGGCCAACAAAAAGAAGATACCGGTACTTACTAGAGTTCTGGCACTTAATGGAAAATAGAAGTGTTTATAGCCTTGTAATATGGCATGCATATGTGTACATTTATGTGTGTTTTACGATGGTATGTTAAACAGAATTTAATTGCACCATTACACTTTAGGCATCATTCCATCTACATTAATCCTACAGTTGTAAATAATAATAAGTAATTTATATAGCGCCTATAATTCAACTGTGCGAGCTGCTCTTGATGGGTGGATCTCGTTGATATTTCTAAACAGAACTGGAAATGAAATGAAATAGGATTTAACGTCCTACTGTTTTGCTCCAAACTGGGCTAATCAAGACGGGCATACGCCATACATTGTGCTACGAGGGAAATTTTGCCCGGACAGCGGCACTACGGCCTACTCTTACATCGAATTCCAACTGTCAAGGGATCTTTTACGTGCACGCCATTGTGTACACGGGACCTCGGTTTTTCGTGTCGTCCCAATGACTAGACAGCTATCCTTGTCAGGCCCTCCGTCCTGCATCACTAACAAAGGGGAGTGGGGGTCCACGCCGGAAAATCTGGATGAAGTTTCTCGGCCAATGCAGGGATCGAACACCCGACCTCCAGGCTAGCGAGACAACGCCTCACCCACTTAGCCACCGTGATCCCCCAAACAGAACCGTTAAGGCATGGGTACTAGGGGCTGTACCCCAGGGGCCTCCCAGATTAAGGTGATGTAGCTTTAGGGCTTTCAAGATTAGGGCATGAAATTAATAGGGAATGTATAACAGGGCACCTGTAGTATAGAGAGAGATAAATGGGCTTTAACGACACAAACTAGGTCATTTCGGGACTAACATATGGTTCAATTTTTATTTCAATAATTTGCTTGGCCGTAGGGGCCTATAGCAGTGGGAAGAAACCGGCGACATACGACCCTTCTCCTTGTCACGAACAACTGGGGAATCGAAACCACGCCAGTTAACTCAATAACAGACCTTATGATAAAACACGGACACGCACTAATCATTCAGCCATCAAACCCACCTCCTCTGGATTAAGGAATAGGTTTTAGTAGGGTCTGTAGTACAGGGGCCTCCCATGAATTAGGGCATAGATCTTAGCAGGGTTGTTATATATCTATATATTTAACGTTCATTCCAACATATTGGTGATTTAAACCATCCAACATTATTTTTATTGTTTTGCATGACTTTTAAGTGATGTATTATTTGGTTAAATGCCAATCATGTTGGGTCATAATAAACTTAAAGTAGCAATTGTATTATTGATATATAAAAACCAACAACATCCAGTCTTAGGGAGAAATGAAATGACATGAAATGGGGTTTAACGTCCTACTCTATTTCTGCACCTAACCTGGGCTAATTGAAGACGGGCATACGCCATACAGTGTGCTACGAGGGAAATTTTGCCCGGGCAGCGGCGCTACGGCCTACTCTTATATCGAATTCCAACTGTCAAGGGATCTTTTACGTGCACGGCAATGTGTACACGGGACCTCGGTTTTTCGTCCCATCCGAACGACTAGACAGCTGTCCTTGTCAGGCCAGTCTTAGGGAGAAAGAGAGAGAGAGAAATGGGGTTTAACGTCCACTCGACACAAACTAGGTCATTTCGGGACTAACATATGGTCTTTAGCAGTGGGAGGAAACCGGAGGACCTGGAGAAAACCCACGAGGTTGGACAGGCGACCCTACTTCTTGTCACGTATAACCGGGGATTCGAAACCACGCCAGTCGACTCAATGACAGACTTTATGATACAGCGCGCGCACGCTAACCATCCCCCCCCCCAGTCTTAGGGACAGATTGCTTGTAAAGAAGAGATCCACCAAAAACTACCCAGACTCGTAAACAAAACTATGTACCGATTCTACAGGATGATAGCAATCTTTGGTTATGGTTTGTTTGAAGTAGCTAAAAGGTAGAACTTATTACCCATTAACCTGTACATTAATGCACTTGATCATCGTCATTCCAGAAACTTCTAAAAACTCATCAGTTTCAGTTATAACTGAGAGCTAAAGACTTGATGTAGATATGTTTTATCAAATGCTACCAGCACATTTTTTGTGGAGTTTTAATTCTTTAGAAATGGACGTCTATTATTTTAACAATCACATGGAATAGCTTTTAATGTCTCATCAACACGTACAATAAATTGATCAATTCCTTAAATCGTGTGACGAAATATGTTTCTAGTCAAAATCACTTTTACTGTCTTTTACGTATTTTTATTCACTAGATGTTATTATATGAACACCATATCATTTTGGATTTTTAAATTATCAATTATTCTTATTACTTATGTTTCTGTAAAGCGTGTTGAGACTTTGCCATGCATTTTTATTGTATATTATGTTATTTTTGTAAATGCGATATATAAAGAATATACTATTATTATGATTAAAATTTAGTTTTTTTTATACTTTCGATTGCCTACACTACATGAAGATTTATAGTAAAAGGTCGCATCATAGGTCGTACAAACGGCTTTTGACCCTATGACATCAGACATTGATTAATCAATCAGCGTTGACATTTCTAAGGGTTTACCAACAGTTCCGTAACAGATGGTTTCATTGGCTAATCCCCCACGCCATCCAGAACACAGGTTATATAACAACTCTTCCAGATCCTAGTGTAGTACAGACAAATAAAACGAAATTTTGAACAATAAAAAACGAAACGAAATAGGATCTGTCTTTTAATCAGATTGGGTCATATGATAATCATTAATTTAATACATGTGCAACACCATTTTGGAGAATTTTGCCTGGATAGTGGCATTTCTGTCCTTTACTTACTCAGAATATAACTGAATTGCATGCTTATGTGTACATTTAAGGACCTAAGTTTTTCATCCCTTTTGAATGACAAAATATCAGCTCTGAGAAAAATTGTAAAGGTACTTCTCAGTCCATGCCCGAATTCAAATCTCCAACATTATAATCTGGAGTCCAGTGACCAGATTGTTCAACGACCAAAGACCACTATTATAATCTGGAGTCCAGTGACCAGATTGTTCGACGACTCTAGACCACCTTATTATAACCATCACCTGGAAACTGTTCAATAAAAGGTGGGAATACATTGTAAAATGTAATAATAATTTATAATAACTTACAGAATTTGTTGATAATCTGCGAATTTCACTACTCCTAGAAAATAAAAAACAGAAAAACATTGGTAAAAGACTTAAGGTACACAGGGTTACATACATAGGGTTCTCATTTCAGTCAAATTTACCAGTCTTCACTGACTGACCGACTGACTATGAAAAGAAATGAATGAAATGGGGTTTAACGTCCTACTGTTCTGCTCCAACTTGGCTAATGAAGACTGGCTTATGGCATACAAGTTCTATGAGTGAAATTTTGCCAGACAGCGGTGCTAAGACCTACTCTTACATTGAATTCCAACTGCCAGGGGATCTTTTAAGTGTACACCAATGTATACACAAGACCTAGACGACTGTCCTTGTCAGGCCCTCCATCCTGCAACATTGACATCATTTCCTGTCCCTATTTCAGAAAAAAAAAATTACCATTACTTTATTATTTAAGAAAATATATGACTTACTTATTAAAATTTCCATTCTGATCAGAATGATTTTCACCTTCTTCTTCACGTAATATTGATAATTTACGATGAGGACTGCTTGATCTGAAATTAAACAAACTATTTGTATTCTTACATCAATGTAGCTAAACCTAACAAAACTATCCTCACATCAATGTATCTAAACCTAACAAAACTATTCTTTAATCAATGTATCTAAACCTAACAAAACTAACCTCACATCAATGTATCTAAACCTAACAAAACTATTCTTTAATCAATGTATCTAAACATAACAAAACTATTCTCACATCAATGTAACGTAACTAAACTATTCTCACATCAATGTAGCTTAACCTAACAAAACCATTCTTTCATCAATGTAGCTAAACCTAACAAAAGTATTCTCTAATCCCTGACAAAAATACTGTACCAGCGGCTGCCAGGCAGGATACGCCCACATTTTCGAGAGATGGATAGAGAACAAGCTAACAAGAAAGTGATTTTTCCTACAATCAAGGGCCATAATTCAGGAAGTTACGGTCTGATATGCGCAAATATCGAAAGGAACCGAGATCTTTGGGTTATAAACTTACATTTCAAGTTTCACCAAAATCGGATAAAAATTGTGACCTCTATAGGGTTCACAACCTTGATATACCATATTTTTACGCTATTTGAGAGCGAACGGCAGCCATTTTGTCTGTCAATTTTAGGCCGATTTTCACGAAATTCGAACTCAGTCATCCTTAGGGTGTAACGGTGATATAATTATACGGTTTTTTAAATCGGATAAAAATTATGACCTCTATAGGGTCCACAAGCTAAAAACGCGATTTTTCGTACAATCAGGGGCAATAATTCAGGAGGTTACGGTCCGATATGCGCGAATATCGAAAGGAACCGAGATCTTTGGATTATAAACTTACATTTCAAGTTTCAACAAAATCGGATAAAAATTGTGACCTCTATAGGATCCACAACCTTGATATACCATATTTTTACGCTATTTGAGAACGAACTGCAGCCATTTTGTCTGTCAATTTTGGGGCGATTTTCACAAAATTCGAACTCGGCTATCCTTAGGGTGTAAGGGTGATATAATAACATGTTTTTTTAAATCAGATAAAAATTATGACCTCTATAGGGTCCACAAGCTAAAAACGTGATTTTTTGTACAATCAGGGGCCATAATTCAGTAAGTTATTGTCCGATATGCGGGAATATTGAAAGGAACCGAGATCTTTGTGTTATAAACTTACATTTAAAAATTCAACAAAATCGGATAAAAATTGTGACTTCTATAGGGTCCACAAACCTTGATATACCATATTTTTACGCTATTTGAGAACGAACGGCAGCCATTTTGTCTGTCAATATTGGGCCGATTTTCAGTCGTCCTTAGAGTGTAACGGTGATATAATTGTACGTTTTTTTAAATCGGATAAAAATTATGACCTCTATAGGGTCCACAAGCTAAAAACGTGATTTTTCGTACAATCAGGGGCCATAATTCAGGAAGTTACGGTCCGATATGTGCAAATATTGAAAGGAACCGAGATCTTTGGGTTATAAACTTACATTTCAAGTTTCAACAAAATCGGATAAAAATTGTGACCTCTATAGGGTCCACAAGCTAAAAACGTGATTTTTGTTCTGCATCTATGAGCCTTTAACATTCCCTTGATGATTGATTATTCAGCCATTTCGGGTCATTTATTGAGATTGGTGAGGTTGGTGAATGTCTTGGCTGAGCTTGATGATTAGCATTTTCTGCTTAGGCTAAGGAGATAAATAGCAATTAAATTGGCCAAGATTTTAGAACACAATAACTCTGCTTCTTATTGAGGTAAAATGTTCAAACTTGCCATAGATCTAATTGTCAATTAGGTCATTTTCTGCTTAGGCAGAAACAGGCAATTTGATTTGTCAGTACTTTAGTACATGAATAACTTTAGCTCTTCCATAATGCATGTTTAATGAGGGTCATCTATTTGTTATGGGGTTCAGCCTACGGAAATCACTGTTGGCTTCTGTTTAGCCACAAATTCAACTATTTTTATACCCCCACATTTTCATGTGGACGTATTATGCCGTCGCCCCTGTCCGTCCGGACGTATTATGCCGTCGCCCCTGTCCGTCCGTCCACAATTTGTTTGTGGACACTCTACAGGTCACAATTCTTATTCGATTTTGACGAAACTTGAAATATAAGTTTATCTCCAAAAGATCTCGGCTGCTTTCGATATTGGCATGTATTGGATCGAAACTTCATGGAAATATTTTCTTAGAGTTTGTTTTAGAGAAACCACATTATTCTAATCGACCGGAGGCTCAGTGTGCGGGGGTGTTCATTAAATGGGCACAAAACCAGACCTAACTTTTCTAAATCTTTCAGTGCAAATGACCTCATTTGATCTTTGATCCCAAATATCTTGAAAACGCCTCAACGGCGGACTGATTACCACTCGGCATCGTATTCTACGCGAAATTTTACTATAGAAAAGTTGGGTCTGGTTTTGTGTCCATTTAATGGACACCCCCCTGCACTGAGCCTCCGGTCTATAAACTGTGCAATATTAATCTGATTTATAAATTCAATAACCAGATTATTGCACAAGGGGAGATGTAATGGTATCAAATTCTATCACAGTTTGTTTTAAAGAAAACACATTATTTTGAACAGAATATTATCACAAATATTCAATTATTTAACAGGGAGATGTAGATCAAATCGTAGCAGTATTACAGTACCTAAATATCAGAAGGTTTACAATAATTCCTTGTTTGTTTGTTTTAAAGAAAACACATTATTTTGAACAGAACATTATCACAAATATTCAATTATTTAACAGGGAGATGTAGATCAAATTGTAGAAGTATTACAGTACCTAAATATCAGAAGGTTTACAGTAATTCCTGGAAATACATGAGATGAGTTTCAATAGCTATGAATAATGAACAAGTTTGTACTTCCTGTATGATAATTGTAAAAGTGCGCAGTTACATAATTCTGATATTTTAACCAGTCTATTCATAATCAGTGATGCTATAATATGAACTTTACTGTTTACTGTCTGGACTAACATAGGCAGTGCTATATAAACCATTGTCTGGACTCGTATTGATATATCATGGTTCTAAAGTCTTTATTTACAATGAATAACCATAGTAAGTATATATCTTAAACATATTCCAGCAGATGTAAGGTAAGTAAGTGAAATGGCTTGCATTAACAGGGATTGATGTTTAAAGAATACAGGTGTTCAAATGATCAGACTCCTAGTCAAGTAAGATGATGGTTTTCAACACACTCCTTGACACGTATTGAGCAACACTCAGAACACATTCCTGGCCTTGTTTAAGTGTTTCCTAGTTAAAGATATATTAATCAAGAGCGAAATCTGTCTATTCAAGATCTTTCTTCAGGCCTTAAGAGTTATCTAAATTATTAATCAGTCAATAATTAACCCTCAATTCCATCGGATGCTCGAGATTTTTAACTAAATTGGAACGGTTCAGTCATTTAATGATTTAATTTAATGAGAGCATCGTTACCGCTGCAATATATGTCCATAGTCCTGCTTTGATTGATATGGTACTCATTAAAATGGACATGGACCAATATAAATAGGTACAAATGATGGATCATGCAGAAATGGAACAAAATATGTTAATAATTGCAACCTTTAGAGTATTCATAAACAAAATATTAACAAAAAAGTGGGTGTGGCACTGCCCAAGGGGGTTGCTGTTCTTAGGCTATCAGAATTACATATGCCAAGTTCGAAGAAGATCCATACAGAACTGAAGCCTGTATACCATAAACAGAAAAATTGGGCGTGTCTCTTTCCCTGGGATTCGACACATGCACCCAAATCAATAGTTGCCATCCTTAGGCTATAAAGAAAGAGAGAGAGATGGGGTTTAACGTCCACTCAACACAAACTAGGTCATTTCGGGACTAACATATGGTTTAATTTTATTTACATAATTCACTTGCGCGTAGAGGTCTTTAGCAGTGGGAGGAAACCGGAGGACCAGGAGAAAACCCACGAGGTTGGACAGGCGACCCTACTCCTTGTCACGTACAACCGGGGATTCGAAACCACGCCAGGCGACTCAATGACAGATTTTATGATACAGCGCGCGCACGCTAACCATTCAGCCATCCAACCCCCTCCCCCCTTAGGCTATAAGGAATATATATACCAGGTTCCAAAACGATAAATTAAGAATTGTGGCCTGTAGGTGACAAACAGACACAACAAAAATTAGGCGTGGTTCTGCCAGACAGAGGCCATGGCATAATACATCCACATTAATATACCAGTACACATCTTGTCAAAACAACAAACATTGATAACTTCATTCAGAATAAAGTAATTTGAATGAAATTTTCAGTACCTGTATGTTCATTTTTGCATTATCTATTTTTATATTATAGTAAGAACGGCCAACGCTGTATCTAATTTTTACATAATATATCTTTAAATGTTAAATATTCAGTGTGTATTAAGCTGTGAGAAAATTGATATTTTAGAGAAAATTGTTCTACTCCCTATGGACCAAGGAGACGAGTAGGCTTAACAAAACACATCTCCTACAAGCAGATGTGCCAATTGTTTTAAAATTCTATTTGATGGTTGACTAGAGCTAATACATGAACATAATATATTTGATCTATTTTTCAGCATTTAATTTAACATCCAGGGATATGGTTGAACCCAACAACAAGATGCCAAACGTGCCCCTAGTAACAACCACAATAATTATAGCCATTCTGACAGCCATTTTTAACAGTCTGCTCATTTTAGCCATTTTGTTGAACCCAGAACTACGAAAAAAGTCAAAATATTTTTTAATTTTAATTTTATCAATTTGTGATTTACTGTGTGGAATTGTTGGCTTGCCAATTTGTGTATATATTCAATCATCACCTACGTGGGATGATGGCAAAACTACATTGTGGAACGTAACACTAATAGGATTTCTCTTCGTAACATCCTTCGGTATACTTCAAGTTTGCGCTATTTGTCTTGATTGGTTGACGAAGGTTACATTATCTCATTCTACAGAAATGAAACAATACAAACTGGCTGTATTTATGACTTCAATTTTCTGTGTTGGAACTATCATTATGATTCAGATTACCGTGACGCTTGATTACATGGCACAATATTTATGTGTAGTGCTCATGTTATCATTTCCCATTATATTCAATTTAACTTCTTTATTGGCGATCGCATATTTTTTCAGGATAAACAGGTCCACGATTTTCGAGGTACCATATGACATTATTATTGCTTCAATAACAACCGTTGCTTGTGAGATGCCAGCCACGTTCTGTTTCCTAAGACTACGATATGACATGAATGAATATTGGGTTATTGGCTGTTTGGAAGATGTGAGACGCGTAATTTTGCCACTAGTTTGGCTAATTAACAGATCCAGCCGTACAGAAATGAGAAGTTTTACTGATATAATCAGACATAAAAATACTCCAACATGCAGACCTTCACATAACTAATTTCCTGGAGGAGAGTAAATATATATAAACAGAAAAAAAGAAAAAAAAAAGGTCTCCTAAAATTGGAAATGGTGAAAATTGTGAGTATGGATGTTAGCTCCATATGCATCAGGAGTAAAATTTGACTTGATATTAGCATTAACTATAATATTAACACGACTGTGAATATAACTGGTGTGTTTAATGTATTGGGGTCATTACCTACAACTGGTCAACAGTTAAATTTGTAGTTTATAATGGGTATAACTTGTATCAAAGATGTTGTCGTTAATAATGGGTATAACTTATATCGATATTATGATAGCTGTTGTAGTTTATAATGGGTATAACATCATAGTTGTTGTCTTTTATAATGAGTATAACTTTAATCGCTATTACAAGCGTATGATGGTTGTTGTAGTTTATAATGAGTATAATTTATATCATCACTGTTGTAGTTTATAATGAGTATAAATTATATCATTACTGTTGTAGTTTATGAGTATAACTTATATGATAGCTGTTGTCCTTTATAATGGGTATAACTTATATCATAGCTGTTGTTGTTTATAATGGGTATAATTTATATCATAGCTATTGTAGTTTATAATGAGTATAACTTACATCATGTCTGTTGTAATTTATAATAGGTATAACTTATATCTTAGCTGTTGTAGTTTATAATGGGTATAACTTGTATCATAGCTGTTGTAATTTATAATGGGTATAACTTATATCTTAGCTGTTGTAGTTTATAACAGGTATAACTTGTATCATAGCTGTTGAAGTTTATAATGAGTGTAACTTATATCATAGCTGTTGTAGTTTATAATGAATATAAATTATATCATTACTGTTGTAGTTTATGAGTATAACTTATATCATAGCTGTTGTACTTTATAATGGGTATAACTTATATCATAGCTGTTGTTGTTTATAATGAATATAAATTATATCATTACTGTTCTAGTTTATAAATAGTGTAACTTCTATCATAGCTGTTGTCGTTTATAATGGGTATAACTTATATCACAGAGCTGTTGTACTTTATACTTTATAATGGATATAACTTATATCAGAGCTGTTGTCATTTATAATGAGTATAACTTATATCATTACTGTTGTAGTTTATAATGAGTATAACTTACATCACAGCTGTTGTAGTTTATAATGGGTATAACTTATATCATAGCTGTTGTAGTTTATAATGGGTATAACTTATATCACAGCTGTTGTAATTTATACTTCAAAATGGGTATAACTTATACCATAGCTGTTGTCATTTATAATGGGTATAATTTATGTCTGTATTGTCATAGCTGTTGTACTTTATAATGGGTATAACTTATATCATAATGGTTGTACTTTTTAATGGGTATAACTTATGTCTGTATTATCATGGCTGTTGTAGTTTATTAAATGAGAGAGATGGGGATTTAACGTCCACTAGACAAAAACCAGGTTAACGGACTAGCATATGGTTCAATTTTATTTTAATAATTCGATTGTGCGTAGAGATCTTTAGCTATAAGAGGAAACCGGAGGATCCCAAGAAAGCCCATGTAGTTGGACATACCTTCTCCTTGTCACGTACAAGTGGGGAATAGAAACCACGCCACTTGACTCAAGCTATCGCTATAAGCAATGTGCAAAAAGGTGTAATATCATATATAGACGTACCTTATGAGTGTTTCAGGTGGGTTTTCAACCTCCTCCTCGTATTCCTGTTCAGATCCCATATCAAAACTAACACTTTTACCTTCCGTTCGTCCATCATTCCGTGACATCTGGCCGATAAAACTATCGTAACGATACTCCTGATAATCCGATGTGTCAGATGTTGATTTCTCTAAACTCTGTGTTAACTCCATTGCTGAATCTGGACTTCGCTGACCGTGTTCGATAGCCGCCTACGAAGAAAGATAATGTTCTAAATAACAATTAGTTCGTTTAATGCCTGTACATTGAGCAGCCAGTGTTAACTAATCTGGATTTTAATTTCGCTTCTTGACACAAACTAGGTCATTTCAGGACTAACATATGGGTTCTATTTTATTTCTCAACAATTCGCTTGCATGTAGAGGTGTTTAGCAGTGGGATTTAACATCCACTCGACACAAACTAGGTCAATTCGGGACTAACACATGGTTCAATTTTATTTCAATAATTCACGTGCGCTTGGGGGTCTTTAGCAGTGGGAGGAAACCACATGATCCATAGAAAACCCACGAGGTTGGACAGGCGAAACCGGAGAATCAAAACCACGCCAGTTGACTCAATGACAACACTTATGACACATTGTGCACGTGCTAACCATTCAGCCATCCAACAAACCCAACAGTGGGAGGAAACCAGAGAACCTAGAGAAAACCTGCCTTAGGGTGGGGCAGGCGACCCTACTTCTTTTCCTTAATAAACCATACCCACAGAGATAAATCGCCCCATTCCCCTTAATAAACCATACCTACAGAGATAAACGGCCCCATAACCCCATTCCCCATAATAAACCATACCTACAGAGATAAATTGCACACATTCCCCATAATAAAACATGGCAATACATACATATTACACCCCATTCATTATGACCAGAGATATGAGAATTTAAAAGTATATACTGTGTAGTTAATTATCATTTATGTATAATTATGCTTGTTAAAGAGTTAAATAAAGATATCTTAAAAAAAAAAAATAAAAAAAAAATATAGAGTTATTTTACCTGGAAACTAAGACTCCTGTCCCTAGCGATGGGTTGAAGATGATCTTCGTTCATTTCTTCTGACTGATTTTCAATGGCTAGGGTATAACTTGATCGTCTAAATGCGGATGGCGAATCGACATTAAGTTCATCCATAACAAATCTTTCTATTGGTTGGATTTCATGTGGATACATCTGCATATTGGATATTTCCGTATCAGATCGAGTTGACGTATCGTCATTTTTATAACGGGACGAATGACGGATAAAACTTCGTCTTTTGATCTGCCCATGAATACTTCGAGTTCGTCTGGGACTCACATCAACACCGCTTGTACTGGAACTACTTGAAGTGTTGAGATTGGGATGAGATATTCGTGAAACGTTAAGATTGCTTGTTGATGCTACGTAACGGTTTATCTCCCCTCCTCCCACATTCTGATGTAAAGACGGACAGGAAGTGTTACTGGACAAGGCGACATGTTTCATACACGCTTCACAGTTTATTCGTTGTAACGAGGCAGCATCGAAGGAAGAGAAAGTTGGAGGGCGGATTCCGGATTTCAAGACATTTCCGTTAAAGAAATCAATATTTAAAGCATCTGAAATCATCAAATCATAAAAATTACAGAATTGTCTAAATTACAGATAAGGTTAAAACGGTTTGTGCATTGAGTAACACCCTTAGATTCTATTGAAAGATTTGAAAATCAGGGGAGACTACTAGTACTACAGAATGCTTTTTAATCTTTCAACAGATTCCCATTCTTTTACTAAATGAAATATGAGAGAATCAGTCATTTCGGGACTAACAATATTAATTTTATTTCAGGGGTCTTTTTTAATTAGAAGTCAGAGGTTTGGCTGATAATAGATTTTATGATTTACAGAACATCCATCAGTTGCAAATGAGTTTTCAATGTTATACACATGGTCTTATTTTTTTGTCCCATCCGAATAAATAGACAGGGTTTGATCACCAGGCCCAACTCCGTGCAGGGGAAACAATGTGAAACCACGCTGAGAAATCCTGATAAACTTTCTCGACAAAAAACGTGAGAACTATGAGTAAAACATACCCACTAATGGTGAACTCGGTGAATCTTGAAGTTGATAACAAACAGTATCACCACCATCTTGATGTACATTATTCAAGGGTAGCTGGAGTTGTTTCCCTTTCTGAAAATAAAACAATGATGTTGAATTGTTGGATTGGAATGGTTCCACATAATCTGCGGCCTGTTGTTAAAATTATGTTAGTCTCAATAACAATCTGATTAAAACACAGATTCCATTTCGTTTCATTTTTCATCATAGTTCAAAATTTCGTGTTACTTGTCTCCACAAAACTAGGATCTGGAAGAATTGTTATATAACTGGCTTTCTGTGTGATGTGAGGAATTAGCCAATGAAACGATCTGTTACAGAGAGTTCTTGGTGTGCTGTGCACGGAACTGTTGGTAAACCACTAGAAACGTCAACGCTGATTGATTAATCAATGTCTGACGTCAAAATTCACTCTTATGACCCCTGACGGGAACTCCCACTACAACTGGTCAAATCTTCATATAGTAGAGGCCATCGAAAGTATAAAAAACACGGAACGAAACATAGATCTGTATTTTAATTAGATTGTCTCAATAATTGAGAGAAATGAAAAGAAATGGGGTTTAACGTCGTACTGTTCTGCTCCGACTGGGCAAATGAAGATGACTATATGCCACACAGTGTGCTATGAGAGGAGTTTTGTTCTGGCGTATACAACCTGGGTGGTATAATGGTATATATGGACTAGAAACATATTCAATCTAATTAATTTGTCATAATTTTGCTTCAAATCCTTCTCAAACAATGTAATTGCGGAGGAATGCCCTGCTATAAAAATTCGATCAAATCAGGTCACGTTTACGTCACGTGATTTACCTCTCTTGGAAGTCAAAGGAGAATTCATTGCATACATAAGACGATGTTGTCTTTAATCGCTTACTATTTATTACAAATATCGAATCCTAATTAAATTCTCGGATTATCCACTACCCGCGTCTTTTTCCATCATTTTTATCTCAGAAAGTGTTGTACGTCTCAACTTGTACATCAAGCGCTCTATGTTCACGTGTGACCTTTGACATCATGCGTTCAGAAATTTCTAATCGTCGATTAGGGGAACCCTTACATTTTTGTCCCGTATACGCACCATGAGTGTTTTTCGGGAATCCAGTATTTTTCTAGTAAGTCATGTTCACGTGTGACCTTTGACATCATGCGTGCAGAAATTCCTAATCGTCGGGCTGTCGATTAGGGGAACCCTTACATTTTTGTCCCGTATACGCACCATGAGTGTTTTTCGGGGAATCCAGTATTTTTCTAGTAAGATTGGATATCTCTACTTTCCATATATACCAAAATTGCCATACTTTTATTGGAAATAACCACCCGATAAATACTTTTCTTTAAATGAAGACTTTATTTGATGTGTGAGCAGTAAAATGCCTTAATAATTATCACACACTATTACAAAGATTAAGCTGTGAAAATTTAGATAATGTTGATCAATGAAATGTATTTAACATCTTACTGTTCTGCTCCGATTAGGCTAATGAAGATGGGCAAAATTTCCCCTGACAGTGGTCCTATGGCCTTCTTTTATATCAAATTCCAACTGCCTGGGGATCTTTTACGTGCATGCTAATGTATACACAGAAGCTCAGTTTTTCGTTCCATCCAAACAACTAGACAGCTGTCTTTGTCAGGCCCTCCGTCCTGCACCACTTACAAGGGGAAACTCAATCTAATTAAAATATAGATCTATATTTCGTTTCGTTTTTTATACTTTCGATGGCCTACACTACATGTAGATCAAACAAGTTATAGTGGGAGTTCACGTTCTATGACATCAGGTACCAAGCAAGCGACCTTTGACCCGATTACGTCAGTCATTCGATTAACCAATTAGCGTTGTCATGTATTTTTAATCTACTTTTGCTTTGTTTTCTATTGCCGCTAATGTCTACCCACAGTTCCGCGCAAAAAAAAAGGCAAAACGCACGATTTGACAGACCATTTGATTGGCTGACCCCTCATTTCAAGCAGAACACGAGTTAAATAACAACACTTCCAGATCCAAGTGTAGTAAAGACAAGTAAATTCGAAATTTTGAACTATGAAAACGAAACGAACTTGGATCTGTGTTTTAATCAGATTGAGGAGAAACCATGTCGGAAAACTCTCTAGATCACCAGATGGGTGTGATGCTCAACAGATTTAAACACATTCGCACTAATTTAATTAAAAGAACTGGACAATCAAGGCTTTGTTTATTATTGTAACAACAGTAACAATGACAGCGCGACTAAACCATTCTTCAAACAGCTCTTAAGATTTCCATAAAGAGCTGACAGTTTTCACTATATTGAAAGTTCCAGTCAAATTCCTTCATTGTTTAGAATGAAGGAGAGAAAGAGAGAGAAATGGGGTTTAACGTCCACTCGACACAAACTAGGTCATTTTGGGACTAAAACATGGTTCAATTTTATTTCAATAATTCGCTTGCGGGTAGGGGTCTTTAGCAGTGGGAGGAAACCGGAGGACACGGAGAAAACCCACGAGGTTGGAGAGCTTAGAATGAAGGAATTTGACTGAAACTTTCAATATATTATAGCGAGAACTGTCAGCTCTTGATGGAAATCTTACATTATGCAGCTTTAAATAGAATATAAACCAGCTTTTATAGCTTTCTTACAGGGTTGTCGTGATTACAGACTTTTATGTATTTCTCCCGTGAAATAGGTGGGTGTAAAAATTGAATCAAGAGAGAAGAGAGAATATCAATCAATAGATTTATGTTTACCAGAACACCCAAAGCTGTCTGTCTTTTATTCAATCTGTCCTTTAAATTTTCTATCTCTTTCGTTATATGATCCTTCAAACAATCTGTTGATGCCGAAATGGGACTGTCTCTCTAAAAATACAAAATAAAACATTAGAGAGAGAGAGAGAGAGAGAGAGAGAGAGGATTTAAGTCCACTTGACACAAACTAGGTCATTTCGGGACTAACATATGGTTCAATTTTATTTCAATAATTCACTTCCACGTAGGGGTCTTTATCAGTTGGAGGAAACCGGAGGACCCGGAGAAAACCCACGAGGTTGGATAGTCAACCCTACTCCTTGTCACGTACAACCGGGGAATCGAAACAATGCCAGTTGACTCAATGACAGACCTTATGATAGAGCATGCACTAGAGCTAACTATTCAGTCATCCAATCCACCTAAAACATTAGCTGTGAATGGAATACGATAGAACCATACGAAATGAGGGGCTATCTCTCCAAAAATTTTTAAAAAAAAACATTCGCTGTGAATGGAATGTACTGTAATATTATTTGATAATTTATGGAAGATTGTATTAGACGAATATAAGTGCACTAGATGATATGAGTTATAATTTGATAAAAATTACATATGTTTTATTTGTATTCTCCATTGTCAAAATATTAGCTATATTGGTATGAGTTTATTTAAAACACAAATTAAATTGTTTATGAAATATTGTGAGAATGACCGGAAAAAGGGTCTAAGTTCAAGGATAGATTCTACGTCTAAAAGCACGTGATCGGAAAGTTACCATTTCATATTTGGCATGAGTGACCAATCACATGATTCATTACATCATAATTAGCCAATAGAATACTTAATGGATGTGAATCTGAGAATATATAATTTATAGAAAGTGCGTTTTAGGGTAGACATCATGAAGATTTGAGGGAGGCAAAATCACATAGAAATTCGTTAGGGGAGACCTTTGAGGTTCAAGTGGCAACATCTGGATTGAGGGATAGAGAGAATTACTTTATTATAATCTATGCTTGTATCACTATGTATCGGACCTTAATATAAAACTGTAATCAAGAAACTCTTGTATATGCTGTTCCTGTTAGTGTTACTAATTAAGATGCAGTATATTCTGTCACAACGTGAAACTGTCATTAACAGGGGATGTCAAAATGACATTTAAAGATACGTCCTAACCATTTAAAGAATTACAAATGCAACTAGAGACAATACTAGACAATCAAGGGCTGTTCCAAAATATTAGTAAGAAACGATGCATGGGATATACGCTGGATGTGGCGACTCGTTTTAGGGTGTTGTCCGCTCTCCACGTCTGACATACGACCCATGGTGCTACAGTACATGTAAAAGAATGGGGTTTAACATCCACTGTGAACAGAATCTAACGAAATGGAGTTTAACATCCACTGTGAATGGAATCTAACGAAATGGGGTTTAATATCCACTGTGAACGGAATCTAAAGGAATGGGGTTTAACATCCACTGTGAACAGAATCTAATGGAATAGGGGTTTAATATCTTGTCAACACAATAACTCGTTCATTTTGAAACTTACATAAGGTTAAATGTGCAATGTTAACAAGAAGAATTTTGTACAGACAGCGGCATTTTCACCAAACCCTTCAACGAACTGTCAATAGTTCCTTTCCATGCACACCAATGTGTTCATGGAAGGACCTGAATTTATTGTATAGTCCAAACTACAAGGCACATTTTCCGTGGAGGCCACAACGCTGACAAGTGAGAAATAGCCTTGAAAAATCCATGCCGATAGTATCCGACTGTTAACCTTATAAATCATGATACAAGAAAGGATATTATTTTAGGAAGACTATTTTTGAATTTGTATTTACAGGACAAATCAATCACGGTTAAGAAGAAAATATAAGAGCCTAGTTTCAAAGATAATTGGATTTTTTTTATCCCAGTGAAAATAAACGATCAATCGATATTTCATTTCTCTTGATAAAACTGTTAAAGAGACATCAATGCTTCAGAGGATATCATCCTATAGAGTTTGACAGAGCTTGTCCAGTAACTAATGGGGACCATAGTGGTTCAGTGATTACACAGGCTCATTAACACACATGGAGAGTTCTTAGATTTACAATGTTTTCTTTATAAATCCCCTATAGATCCCCTCAAAATAAACATATAAATATAACTATATTGAAAGAGAGAGAGAAATGGGGTTTAACATCCACTTGACACAAACTAGGTCATTTTGGGATTAACATATGGTTCAATTTTATTTCAATAATTCACTTGCACGTATGGGTCTTTAGCAGTGGGAGTAAACCGGAGGACCCAGAGATAACTCACGAGGTTGGACAGGCGACCCTACTCCTTGTCACGTACAACCACATAGGAATCTAAACCACGCCAGTTGACCCAATGATTGACCTTATGATACAGAGCGCAGCCGCGCACATGCTAACCATTCGGCCATCCACAACCCTTATAACTATATTGAAAGAATATTTGAGAAATAAAGTATTTATATCTAAGTATTATTTGAATGTCATTTTTTCCTTTGAAAGCCATTTCATCCCCCTTTTTCAGTCTTCAAATGTTTACAACAATTTCTTGAATAGTTTTTGAGCTCACTTTCTACCTTACTGGTTATTCTGAATATTATTCAAAATAAATGACATTGATATGCTTTTGTTAGCATCTTTAAACTGTAACCAATTGAGTGGAAATCTGCATCACTGCGTTACACTTTAGTACACGGCGAAATTAATTTGAACAAATATAACATACCGGATCATCCAGGCCTTCTGTCTCTATTTCTTTCTGTACCAGTCTCCATATTTCTCTTAATTCCAACTGTCTGGCTAATCTCGACTTGGATAAATTTTCCTAGCAAGAATAAAATTATGTCAATAATTTGATGGACAATTAAAATCAGAATAACGATTGAAAGAGAGGGAGACGGGAATAGGGTTGAAGGTCCATGTGACACAAATTTATGTCATTTTGTGACTAATTAACATGGTTCAATTTTATTTTAATAACTCACTTGTACGCCTGGCTCTTTAGCAGTGGGAGGAAACCGGAGGGACTGGAGAAAACCGACAAAGTTGGACAGGCAACCCTTCTTCTTGTCACGTACATGCGGGGAATAGAAACTGGAGGACCCGGAGAAAACCCACAAGGTTGGACAGGCGACCCTACTCCTTGTCACGTACAACCGGGGATTCGAAACCACGCCACTTGACTCAATGACAGGCCTTCTGATCTAACGTGCACATGTTAACCCATTCTGCCACCCATTCCGGGGGGTTGGATGGCTGAATGGTTAGCGTGCGCGCGTTGTATCATAAAGTCTGTCATTGAGTCGACTGGCGTGGTTTCGAATCCCCGGTTGTACGTGACAAGGAGTAGGGATGCCTGTCCAACCTCGTGGGTTTTCTCCGGGTCCTCTGGTTTCCTCCCACTGCTAAAGACCCCTATGCACAAGCGAATTATTGAAATAAAATTAAACCATATGTTAGTCCCGAAATGACCTAGTTTGTGTTGAGTGGACGTTACACCCCATTTCTCTCTCTCTCTCTCTCGCCACCCATTCCATTATCAAAATTCAGTGCAGACAGAATATATGAAAATGGACTCCGTCTGGTAAAGTTTGATTAAATTCACTTGAGATTTATATAAAACTTATAAAATGAAGCGTGGTTTACATGCCGCTTGAGGCTTGAGTAATTCAATATTTAGCTATATTAGGACAACTGACGTCTGCTTGCAGTCCATTACCAACAAGGGAGAGAATTATTCTGGTCAACAATCGACTGAAATCACAAATCTCTTTTATTGAATTTCTCTCTCCACATCCCCGAGAAATAAGGGTCACTCAGTTTCAAATTACGACAAATGTTTGATTTACTCCTTGGAGCCAATTCTCAGATTGTTTATTGTCTGTTCCTGTCTAAATATTAGTTTGGTTATCATGACCTGGGTAATCCCGTCTACTGATCGATTTGTTAAGCAACTGATATCCAGTCACAATGTTTAAAGTGGAATTTAAACAGATTAACAGTTCATTAGAAGGGACTTAGAATGGAAAGGTTTTTCTTTGATCACATTAAATATAAAATCAATACTTCTAGGGCGGGGTACATGGGCCAATGGTTAGAAGGTGCCCACTGTATCATAAGGTCCGTCATTGAGTCAACTGGCGAGGTTTCAATTTCCTGGTTGTACTTGACAAGGAGTAGGGTCGTCTGTCCAACCTCGTGGGTTTTCTCTGGGTCCTCTGGTTTCCTCCCATCGCTAAAAACCCCCACGCACAAGCGAAAATTATTGAAATAAAAAAAATTGAACCATGTTAGTCCCAAAATGACCTAGTTTGTGTCAAGTGGATGTTAAACCCCATTTCACTCTCTCCCTATCAATACTTCTTGACCATCTTGATTATATAGAAATGCAATGAACTGGAATGAATTGGGATTTAACATCTTTCTTTAATGCACCAACCGGGCCAAGGGGCCTTTTATATACGCAGGACCTCGATTTTTCATCCCATCCGAATGACCAAACGATTTTAATTGCCAGACACCCTCCGTCCTGCACCATCGACAAGGATAACATCTGTCTTATTATACGGTTTAACTTTCAAAGAATTATTCTTAAAATGTTTATAGAATTATCTGCAATATTATTTTCAAAATAATACATGGGATTAAATAAATTACAGTAACCCTTGCATAAGTAGGATCTAAAGCGGAGTTTACACGATGCAACCAATCCATACAACCGTTGGATGCAACGGTCGCATCCGACCAACTCATCAGATAAATGGTCGGATGGACAGCTTGTTGCATGGATAGGATCAGTTCTATTCTCATCCGACCAACTCATGCAATAGCCAATGAAATTGCGTTATATTAGACAACGTCATATGGTGTATGACGTCATATCTGACTTGGCAACCCCAATTCCTGATTAAAAATGTATTTTTCTGTCGCTTCCAGTACTTTTGATTCTTAAAATTGATTAACCTATCCACGACTGAATTAGAATATTTAATAACACTATATACGAAGCATGGACTTTGTGGAACCCGCGGCATTAAAACTACACCAAGGCGGGGGCGAGGAGCGTTGCCTTACTGCGATATTATTGAGTTACTAAGAAGGTACAAAATAATGTTAATGTTGCCATACAACGTATGGATTGATTGTATCGTCTAAAAGCCGCTTAAGTGGACTGGAATAATTTATCTGAGTTACGGGAAGATTCAAGTTAGCCGAAGACCGAAATTCATAGGCACATTTCAAGCTTTTGTGTGTGTGTGCGAGTAGATAACTTCCGTTTTGGAGTGAGTAGATAACTTCCGTTTTGGAGTGAGTAGATAACTTCCGTTTTGGAGTGAGTAGATAACTTTCGTTTTGTTGCCATCTTCGAAAAATCTCCTAAATTTTCCCAGAAAGTGTCTCGTACAGCAGACAGCCAGTTTCGAATTTTGCGGAAAAATTCTGTTATTGCATCGCGTCAAATAGGCTGATTTGGGTCAAAATGATAGGGGAAAGTATTATGGGGCTCTGTGCATGGAATACCTAACCGCGTTTTAGACCATCGGTAGGAAACTGGCTTAGTCAAATTCTGAACATACCGCCGATCAGACTTAAGCGAAGGAATCAAGCCGGAATGAGATCAAATGGCCCGAACATTTTGAACCGAGTTGAGCAAAGATCCGACTTACAAGGAGAAATTTAATAAGAAAAACAAGCAAGATCAATGGGTCCAAACGATTTTATCCGAGTTGAGCGAAGATTCGACTTATACGAATCTGACTTATGGAAGGTTTACTGTATTAATAGTGATACAAAATGGGATTTAACATTCTACTTTTCTGCACCAACTGGGCTAATGAAGCTAAATAAATATATTATTTTACCTCAATATCTGTGCATCTTTTTTTCTCTCTTTCTCGTGAGATTTCTGATTGGTGAAGATCTCCTCGCAATTCATTCGTCTTAACTGAAAGAAATAAAGATGGGACTTTATTAACCATGGGAAGAAACTAGCGGACCAGGAGAAAACCCACGAGGTTGCATAGGACTCTACTCCCTGTCACTTACAAGTGGGAAATTGAAACCACGTCACTTGACTCAATGAAAAGGCGTAATGATGTAATATACACATGTTTAACCACCACTATTGATCATTTCACCCAATAAACAATCTCTACATATTCAAAAATAATCTCATTGAATCCCTGAGTGTTCATAAGATATCGTGGATGTATGACTTATAAACAGGTGAAGGTGATGACCATAGATACTTCTATATAAATCCAATCGGATTGTAACACAGTTCCTATTTCGTTTCATTATTTTATAGTTCAAAATTTTGTTTTATTTGTCTATACTACACTAGGATCTGGAAGAGTTGTTATATAACCGGCTTTCTGGTTTATGTGAGGGATTAGCCAATGAAACATCTGTTTGGCTGACGAAACTATCTTGGCTTGCATGCACGTAACTGTGCGATGCATGGAATTGTGGGTAAACCACTAGAAACGTCAATACTGATTGATTAATCAATGTCTGACGTCATAGGGTCAAAAGTCGTTTGTACGACCTATGATGTGACCTTTTACTACAACCGGTCATATCATCATTTCGTGTGTGCTATCGAAAGTATAAAAAATGAAACGAAATATAGATCTTTATTTCAATCAGATTGATATAAATCATTTACACCTGTATAATATCTCCTATGTCTGATATCTTCAGGATATTTCTTTGAGCATCAAACTATCTGTATGTCTGATAGTCACAATATCTTTACACCATACAGGTGATATTAAACAATATAAACAACTTACTTTCTGCTTTATGACATTTTTCAGCTAAATCTAAATTAGACCTGAAATAAATCACAATAATTAGTAATAAAAGTTTTTGTTTGTTAATTAAAGGCCCACCACAACAAACAGCAAAGTTTGTTTATCAAAGGCCCACCACAACAAATAGCAAAGTTTGTTTATTAAATGCCCACCACAGCTAATAGCAAAGTTTATTTATTAAAGGCCCACCACAATAAACAGCAAAGTTTATTCATCAAAGGCCCACAACAGAATATATGCTATATATATATATATAGAGAGAGAGAGAGAGAGTTTAAGATTATACTTTCATTAAAAACATTTTGGAATAAAAATTATTCAAAGTCAGGGCCATTTAAACTTTCTACTGATTTTTTAACATTTAATTAATGAATGAAATCAAAATATCAAAGGTAGATAATCTCCCAGGTTGGATTCAATTGGATTAACACAAGATTAAACAGGTGCCCTTATCTCCAAGTTTTACAGCAGGGATTGAAACCACAATTGCAAGCCAGATGTGACTGATCAGCTAGCGTGGCCAAACCCAAACCCCCAACACTTCTAGGTGGTGCTGGCTTATATTTGTATCATCTGCAGGTGATGCCACATGTGGCAAGATTTTAACTGATCAAATCTTTGTGTGTAAATAATGAACCAAATTGATCATATCTTTGTGTTTAAATAATGAACCAAATTCATCATATCTTTGTGTGTAAATAATGAACCAAATTGATCATATTCATACCCTGTGTGTAAATAATGAATCAAATTGAATCATTCAGGGGCTGATATCCATTTAAGCAGTTCAACTTTCAATTAAAGGGGCAGTAGGCAAGATTAGATAAAGAAATGAAATGGAAATGAAATGAAATTGAGTTTAACCTTCTACTGTTCTGCTCCAACATGGGCTAATGAAGACGGGAATTAGATAAAGAGCCAAGGGTTCTCGCTACAATAGTTAAAAAATAGATAATCGCAGGCTAACAATGGCATTGAGAGTTGATTATGGTCTTGTCATGTTAATAAATGTCTAATTAATAATTTATATCATTTAAGGCCTAAAGAATTTAGTCTAGCCTCGATCATCATAACTACCGTTATTACGATAATAAACAAAGTCTATTAACATCCATTTTTACGTTAAATCATCCATCACAAAACGTATTAAAATCTACTAAATATCACAGGCTAACGATAGCAACTAGAGTTGATTATGGTCTTGTCATGTTAATTAATGTCTAATTAATAATTTATATCATTTAAGGCCTAAAGAATTTAGTCTAGCCTTGATCATCATAACTACCGTTATTACGATAATAAACAAAGTCTATTAACATCCATTTTTACGTTAAATCATCCATCACAAAACGTATTAAAATCTACTAAATATCACAGGCTAACGATAGCAACTAGAGTTGATTATGGTCTTGTCATGTTAATTAATGTCTAATTAATAATTTAGATAACATTTCAGACCTAAAGAAAGACCTGCAATAGGCAGATTTAGCTCTTGCATAATGCATGTTTAACAGATAATAGATATCTTCCCCCAAAAGAATCAAATAATTTGACAGTCTAAATTCTACATTCAATACAATTGAATATTCATTTGGATGCGTGTTAATAGTGTTCACCAACGATCTGTGTCTCTACATGACGTTAAATACAAGGAGGAAATCAGAGATTCCATCACACATCACTAGCAGGAAAACAGTGATTATGTCAGATAAACTACCAGAGTTAGAAATCAATAAATCGATCCGCGTTCAACCGTCATTCAATTCGTAGTCGTACCTCGAGGCAGATTACGTAAACTGTTAACACATCAACTATAACTTCTAGCACCCAAAATAAATTAGTTACAATTAGTTAATCAAGTTTGAGTCCAATAAATGACTTGTGAGCTAAGTAAATCTTATTAAGCTCAAAAGTGAAAAATAGAGAAAGAGGATGGGTCGGGGGCATCCTTAATGGACTGCCATGGGTATATACATGTCATGAGACATGGGTTTTTATCCTCTGAAAAACTAGAAAGCATTTCCTTGTCAGGCCACCCGTCCTGCACCTCTGAAAAGGGAAAAACCAGACTAGAGAATGTGGAGGAACTTTCTCCGTCAACACAGGGATCGAACCTCCAGATTAGTGTCTCACTCGGTATTGTTTAGTAATTAAATGAAATGAAATGGGGTTTAACGTCCTACTGTTCCCATTAACTTTGTTCAATGACAGAAAATGCAATCAATTTAAGTGGTAGTTAATATTTCAAATAAAAAGTTATTCATCAGAGATATAAACGATACCAGTGCTGACTTCTTCCAGACATTCTCTGATTTTATTCCACTGCATTGATTGAAGCTCCATATTTTTTTTGGTTCAGATTTCTAATACATTTTCTAGCGTGCAGAAATCTTATCTCCAGTCCCGGAAGCAACAGAGTTTTAAACTTTCAAGACATTCCAGGGAGTTAATCATATCGGCAGGAAGATTTCCAGAGGCAACAAAAAAAAAAAGCTATCTGTACAATTTTATCAACTTTATTTTTTACGCCATATAAAATCTTCTAAAGAATTACTTGACATTCAAATTGGTTATCACTCACAAGTTGTTAAAACTCATAGCTGTGGGACATCTGCACTTTTGTCAAAATAGGAGTTTGATATAATGGAAGACAAATTTTTGAGAGAGAAAGAGAGAGAGAGAGAGGGTTTAACATCCACTCGAAACAAACTAGGGCATTTCGGGACTAACATATGGTTCAATTTTATTTTTGAAGTACAATCTATTAAACCATTTTGTTCATTTAAATTTGGAATTCAAAGTGCAATTACACATTTTCAGAGTGCAATCTATTAAACCCATTTTGTTCATTTAAATTTTGAATTCTATTGAAAGGTATACTTTGAAAAGTAAGAAATAAATTAAACAATGTAATTCTTTAGTAAATAAAACTACACATGTAAGCAGTTACAAATTTATAGCAAGAACTGACAACTCTGGTGTTGGTGAGTGGATTAGAACTAACTAAAACTTCACAAGAGAGTAGTTCTAATTTCATTTCTAGCACTGACAACTCTGCTGCTGGTGGGCGGATTAGAAATGTCAAAGTCTTGTCTGGACTAGATCAAATACAAATTGAATACCATGTCAAATGAAGTCTTTCTGTGTAATGAAGCAATAAATTGACATATTGAAAGGGTTTTTTATCAATTAGTGCCAATAGTCAGTAGAACGCATCAGACATTTATGATTCAAACATTTTGAAATCCGCTAATAATAGTAATAGGAGTTTTTAATTTATCATGTATCAAGTTCAATAAATCAACAAATAATCAATAAAAACTAAACAAGCAGTTGCCATGCAAGAGATGGACAGAGAACAAGCTAAAAACGCGACTTTTGTACAATCAGGGGCCATAATTCAGGAAGCAATGGTTCAAAATGGGAGCGGACAGAAGGACGGGGGCTTCAACAATATACGTCCATATCAAAATGTGGGCATATAAAAACTACCAAAGTAGTGCTGGGTATTGCGACTGCAGTCACGATACGATACGTATTGCGATTCATGTGCCACGATACGATACATATCGCGATTCATAACTAAGTCATAGATTTATCAATAAAACAATAAATTAAATATGTGATTTTGTTTTTAATGAAGCTCGAACTTCACCGCAGGTTGAACTGGCCGTCTTCTTAATCTTAGCAGATGAACTAATAGACAGTCGCCACTATGGTGTCTTGTCAAGTGGAGAGAGAGAGAGAGAGAAATGGGGTTTAACGTCCACTCGACACAAACTAGGTCATATGGTTTGATTTTATTTCAATAATTAGCTTGCGCGTAGGGGTCTTTTAGCAGTGGGAGGAAACCGGAGGACCCGGAGAAAACCCACGAGGTTGGACAGGCGACCCTACTCCTTGTCACGTGGAAGTGAGTGCTGAGATTGGTTGTATTGCAACAATATTTTAGAATAGTTTTGCATATTCAACAAACAACTTTCGTTCTGTCACCTTTTAAAAACCCCAAGTTTTCCCAAACTTTAGATTTATATTTCGCTGGAGGATTTGTTATTGTGACTGTGTTTTCCGCCATTTTGATTTTTACAAGAGCTACTACTAGTACTATCTATTATATTTACGTTCTAAATTTATAAAATTCTAGAGTAAAATGTCGTTTTATGTATTTAAATATGTATGTTTTATTAACTAAGCCTTATAACAAACTTTAAACTTCGGAAACAAAACGAAAAGGCGTTTAAAATGTTGTTAATCTAAAACTACGAAACTAATGGTAATTACGGTTGTGCGCTATTTATAGTAACACAAATGTCAAGACTACTGGACATCGTTTGCGAAGTGTCATTGTTTCAAATAAAATTTAGTGTATAATTTAAAGTTTTTAAAGTTCATAATATATTTGAGAAAACGCAAAAAAGAATCGTGAAAAATCGATTCGGCATCCCACGATTCAATACAGGTATCGTGAGACGGTGAATCGCGATACATCGATTCAACGATATATCGTGCCAGCACTATACCAAAGGGCATCTTTATATTATTGGTAGTAAAAAATATATGGTATGAAATTTAAACGAAAAACTGGAATAAAAAAAGTCAGCCCAGGGTGAACACTAGTACTGTACGAAACTCATTAAACGTTGAGGAAATGGCTGACCATTGTTTTCAATAGGAAAACAAGGGAGGTAATTCTGTTATTTCCTGTGTAAATGAATTTTAAGTGTGAGAATGGCACCTATGATCGTATAATAGTGATTTGATAACCTATTGAGCAAAAGACATAGAAATAATTATGTTTTGACTTTCTTAGAAAATATGAAATTCTCGCTTTAAAGGACAATATTGGTGCCAGTCATTATCACATATGTGATAGAGCTGGTTAAACACATTCCAAATATAATTTTATGTCAGAGATCATTGCTACGATAGCTGAGTAATACAGTTTTTCTGAATCGGAAGTGACAAACGCCAAAGGAAAACACCAATTTACTAATAATTCCTTCGGAATAAAATAAAAATGAAATGAAATGAAATGGGCTTTAACGTCCTATTGTTCTGCTTCGATGAGGCTAATCAAGACGGGCATATGCCATGCAGTGTGCTATGAGGGAAATTTTGCACCGACAGCAGGGCTACATATTCCAACTGCCAAGGATTCATTTACGTGCCACCAATGTGTACACAGGTTTGGTGGCATTTGTGTGGAACTTTTCACCACAAGAGTTCCACAAGATATTAAAATTGGGTTTCTGAAAATAAATACATTCCACAAGAGTGTTTTGGGTCTGTGGTGTTTTTTTTACCACAAGAGTTCTAAAAGATACTGGACTTTTTTCCAAAATTTCTTCTCAGACCTCCCTATTGGGGGACAGAAAATCCCAATGAACTTTCTCGGTCAACACAGGGACTTGACACAGGACCTTCAGGTTAGAGAGCCAAAGTTTTAAACACTCAGCCACTGTACATGCAGCTTCTGATCATTAATAACGTCCATGTTAAATATTATTATTATTCATCTAGGTGTGAAAGTATTTATGTATGAGATGTCTGTTCTGTTCAATTTGATATGATTCATAACTCACCAGACTAATTTGAGAAAGTCAAACATCTAAATTTAGACTCATCTCATAGATTCTAGCGATTTATCTTTATATGGAAGTAATTCACGCCACTTACCAAGACAATTTACTCTGAACATGTAGAGTTCGTTTTGAAGCACATTTTCCCATTTCTGGCACAAATCCAAGATAATGATTTTCCTGTTGCTGAGGTTTTTTTTCTGAATTCAATTTATAAAGTCCGTCTTATATTCACATGGTTAGAGGTTTTTGATTTTAGCAAATAACTTTTTTCCACTTCGATATTTAGGTTTTCAATGAACAAGTTTTCCGTATTTGTTTAATTTTCTCTGTGCTGCTAATCACATGTTCTGTGAAAGTCTTTTTTGCCTTTTACACAAATCCACTACTCAAATGATATCATTTTGCACATTTTCCATATTTGTTTTATTTTTTCTGTCTGTTCTGCACACTGTATCATAAGAGTTTGAATCAATAATTTTATTACCTTATATACACAAATCTTCTTAAATAATTTCAGTGTGCATACTTTGTTTTATCTTTTTCTGTCTATGCTACATAACATGAGATGTGTTTTATTTTTTTTGTCTGTGCTACACAACACATGAGATGTGTTTTATTTTTTTTGTCTGTGCTTGCTACACAGCACATGAGATGTGTTTTATTTTTTTTTGTCTGTGCTACACAGCACATGAGATGTGTTTTATTTTTTCTGTCTGTGCTACACAGCACATGAGATGTGTTTTATTTTTTCTGTCTGTGCTACACAACACATGAGATGTGTTTTATATTTTCTGTCTATGCTACACAACACATGAGATGTGTTTTATTTTTTTTTTGTCTGTGCTACACATGAGATGTGTTTTATTTTATGTCTGTGCTACACATTTTGTTTTATCTTTTTTTGTGTTACATACGTTGCATGAAACATGTTTTATTGAGTAATCCTCTTCTATCACAGCTGGGTAGAGAAATGTACACAGATCTTCCGTTTCAAATCACCTAAGAACGACAATCGTATTCGTAACAACCTTTCAATTTGGCTGAAATGTAATTTAGATGCTTATAATCTGAATTTGGATGAAATCGCCAATATTGATGTGCCCAATTTCAGAAAGGGTTAGCTAAAATTCAGAATATCAGTTTGATCAGCAAAAATAAGCATAAAAACTTTATTTCAGCTGAATCAAAAAGGTTATGGTTGGCTTTTCCGATATATTTTTGAGGTGATTTGAAACAGAAAGACCCATATTTCAGGATCTAATTCAAGAAAAAAACTAAACTTTACACAATCAAATAGAAACTCTTGTTTTGTTCGAATCTATTCCATTTGTATTTCAATCTATCTATTCTGTCCACTGTTTGTCAATCCCACCGTATATTTAAAATTTTATAGACTTTACAACATCATCAGTCCACAAATCGTAACAAAAAAACAAATTTAATTAATTCTATAAGTTGTCGATTAATTCCAAAAGTTGTCGAATAATTCCAAAAGTTGTCGATTAATTCCAGAGCTGGCCTACCTTGCATTGTACCAAAAGCCATAATCCAAATCCCCCCCAAAATTACTTTATGAAAATTATACTAATCCCATCATGAATCAAATATATCTCTGATAAATCATGGTACAAAAAGTCCCAATCTATACAAAAAAAACAAACCACCTCATGAAAATTATACTAAATTCATCGTTTCATGGTATATATCTAGATTCAACCCAAACCAAATACATTCCCTCTTAATAACATTTCATGACTGAATCCTGATTATATCCAGATCATGTGATCACCAACACTACTGCTAGTCAAAGTTCGCTATAAAAGATCCGTAGGGAAATACAAAACGATTTAACGTCATAAAAAGGTGTCTAAACAATGACAAATTTTGTGAGCTTTGGCTGTGAGAGACAGGCTGCTAAATTGATCATTTTACCAAGTTAAGCAGTCAACACAGACAATACTATTTAGATAAAATTTCCTGATTCAAGCCACAGTACGCATACATGAGGACAAATCAGCAAAATTATTCAAGGCACACACATGATTTTACAGCCAGTTTCTCAGATCATGATAGAAATGAAATGAAATGGTGTTTAACGTCCTACTGTTCTGCTCCTAAACTGGGCTAATGAAGACTGGCATACGCCATACAGTGTGCTATGAGGGAAATTTTGCCCAGGCAGCGGCGCTACGGCCTACTCTTACATCGAATTCCAGCTGCCAAGGGATCTTTTACGTGCACGCCAATATGTACACGGGACCTCGGTTTTTCATCCCATCCGAACGACTACACAGCTGTCCTTGTCAGGCCCTCTGTCCTGCATCACTGACAAGGGGAAACCAAGCCAGAAAATCTGGATGAACTTTCTCGGCCAATGCAGGGATCGAACACCCGACCTCCAGGCTAGCGAGCCAGCGTCTTACCCACTTAGCCACGTGATCCCCAGATCATGATAGATAAAAATATTTAAACGGAATATAATTATTAGTGGTTAACTCTACACAGGTTCAAATAATCAACCTGATTAAAATACAAATCTATATTTCATTTCGTTTTTTTTATACTTTCGATGGCCTACACTACATGAAGATCTGACTGGTTGTACTGGAAAGTCACGTCAGGAGGCATACAAGCAGCTTTTGACCGTATGACGTCAGTCATTTGATTAACATTTCCGTACATCGCACACCCTGAACTCACTGCAACAGACTGTTTCATTGACTAATCCCTCACATCAACAAGAACTCAACATAACGGTTCCAGATAACTTTGTAAATAAAGAGAAAGAATTGGTGTTTGACGTCCACTCGACACAAACTAGGTCATTTTGGGACTAACACATGGTTCAATTTTATTTCAATAATTCAGGTGACCCTACTCCTTGTCACATACAACCGGGAAATTGAAACCATGCCAATTGACTTAATGACAAACCTGAGGTGAATAACTCTTGCAAACATATCTGAAGCTCTATAATATTCAAAACTCTATGATACTTTTTCATTTAGATTAACTGCTCTATATGGACATATAGCCCTAGAAAACAGCTGTATAATAAGGTTATTATATACTAATGCGTCTACTGCTGCAAGGATTCTTTATTTAAACAATAAATCAAGAGCCATATATGGACAAGTTGCTATAACAACTAAATTTATAAGATGGCACAGACATTAGAAAACATCTCTAATTTTACAAACAAGTAATTAATTTATTCTTCATCACAATTCCACAAGGCTTTCATTTGAATCGATCCATGTAGATGCATACCAGACAAATACAATCAGAATTTATGACAGTAAAATAACCAGAATATGACCAGAAAATTTGAACTTTAAATTTCTGTACATATTATATAAGCAATGGAATGGTAGATTTGTCTCAAATTTAACACACAACGTATGAGAAGAAAATGATTGTGCCCTACTTGCTGGTTGATTCACAACTTCTTTCACAATAAATTAAATCATATTAAAGAGTGAGAAATGGGGTATAACGTCCACTCGACACAAACTAGGTCATTTCGGGACTAACATATAGTTCAATTTTATTTCAATAATTCGCCTGCGCGTAGGGGTCTTTCGCAGTGGGAGGAAACTGGAAGACTTAGAGAAAACCAATGAGGTTGGACAGGCAACCCTACTCCCTGTCACATACAACCGGAGGAATCGAAACCATGCCAGTTGACTCAATGACAGACCTTATGATACAGCGCGCATGCTTTTACCATTCGGCCATCCAATCCTGGTTGCTTATTAAAACATCTATTACAATTTTAACTCCTTTCACAATAAATTATATCATAAACTTGCCTATTAAAACATCTATTAGAGTTTTAACTCATTTATGGATGTTTTTCTTTCTCTTGCTTTTAAAACCAATTGTAGAACAGCGATATAGAACAGATGCGGTTGGATAAAACTTGCATTAAATCAACTTCCAAATTTAATCATTTAGTTTAAGTGATATTTAACAATAGAGAAACGCATAGGAAACGTGATTAATTACGTTAAGTACACGTTACCATTATTATTTATATCCTTTTATCAGTATCAGACACAATGATATTTAGTAAACTCTGTAGAAAACTTATCCCATTTTCATATATCTTAACATGCATTCAAATGGAAATTGCCCGGTGATAATTAATATCTTTAGAAATTATCACTGACTGACTGATTTCATACATCTTCATTCCCCCCCAACAAGAAATTGTCTTGTGAAAATTGATGTTTTTGGAAATTATCTCTTTGGTCAATAATGCACAGAGTATCCATATATCTTAACATGGATAGAACTGGTAAAGACGATAATTGGAGAAATAATAGCATCATTTAACACACTTGAATCAAGAAAATTCACTCAATATCCAAACTCTATAGAAAATTAGATTCACGTCGACAAAGATTCCATATATATCACACGTTCTTCACGTCTAAAGCCTGTTATACGTACAGGAAGTATTTATAACGCTAGAATTCCTAACCAACAATAGTCACAAGTCTGTCACGGCAAGCACTTGCATGAAACTCTTCTGCATCATAAACCTTCGTCTTCTCTCCATCTGGAATGCTTTCCGGTTATTCACCTTATAAATGTTCCGTATATGAGTTTCTAAACGGAAAGAAGTTATGACAGAAGAATTACTCTAGACCTGATCTCTCTCTCTACCGTAGATCAGATTATTGATTTCCTGGATAAATTCACAAAATAGAGAGCAAGAAAAATTTACAGACTATATAGCACTGCCGATATTTGGCCGTAAAGATAAAATTGTTGTGCTAGAATTATTGATGAGAGGGTTTGTAACGTCCGTTATTATTGGTTGCGGAATTTGTCCGTTATTTTATTGTACAGCAAGTAAAGTGGTCCAATTACAGATATACATGACTCGAGGCGGGATGAGTTAGTAAATAGGATAATTGGTGGATAGTTGTAAATAATATCTATTTAATCGTATCGACAGTGAAGTGGCTATTAGGTTTAACGCTGGATTACGATGGAATCATCGTAACCACTATTCTTAACGGTGCTACTCACTAGTTGGATAAGTTACTCATGATGAGCATCAGAAAGATCTCTATTGCCAAACCATTATTATATCACACACTGTCATAGATAGGGGAGAGAGAGAGAGAGATAGAGAGAGAGAGAGGTGGGGTTTAATATCCACTCAACACAAACTAGGTCATTTCCAGACTAAAATATGGTTCAATTTTATTTCAATAATTCGCTTGTGCTTAGGGGTCTTTAGCAGTAGGAGGAAACCGGAGAAAACCCACAAGGTTGGACAGGCGATCCTACTTGTCCTGTACAACCAGGGAATCGAAACCACGCCCGTTGACTCAATGACAGACATTATGATACAACGCGCACGCACTAGCCACAGACAACAAGTGGTTGCCATGCATGATACGCCCACATTTTACAAGAGATGGACGGGGAACAGGAGAAATCTATAGAGCTAATCCTCTCATTGCCCCAATGATTCACATTGAATTTGAGCGAGTTTTGATATGCACCAAAATATAACTCATTCAAGATATTTTGATTCTGAACATATTTTTTAAGGTTTTATTAGAATCGAACAAAAATTGTAGTCTTCAAACTTTATACATATTTTGCACAAAAGGCAGGGGCTGTAACTCTAGAATGGAAGTTCTGATGTGCACCAAAATCGAACTCATCCAAGAACTTTTGATCCTTAACATCTGAATGGGTAAAAAATTGTCTCCTCTGGAGGGTCCAAAAAGTTTTACATATTTCACATTTTTCATAAAAGGCAAGAACACAACTCCAGCACGTAAGGTCCGATGAACCTGTCCAAGGAGCTTTGATACTTAAAGCATATTTTACATTTCATCTAAATCGGACAATAATTGTTGCCTCTGGAAGGTCCACAAAATTTGTACATATTTCACATTTTGTGCAAAAAAGTCAAGGGGCATGACCCCAGCACAGAAGGTCTGATGTGCACAAATTCAAACTCATCCAAGATCTTTTGATCCTAAACATACATGTATCTAAATCGGACAAAATTTGTGGCCTTTAGAGTGTCCAAAAACTTACTATTATATATGCTTTTACAGTTGAGCGAGCGGTCATTTTGACAGAAATTTTCGGTTCGATTTTCACAAAGTTCAAACTCAACCATAATTCTGGTGTAATGGTGATATATCTGAATGTTTTTTAAAATCAAGTCAAAATTGTGACCTGGGTCCACAAGCTAAAAACACTCTTTTTCGTACAATCAGGGACCATAATCCCTGAAGTTATGGTCCGATACATGCCAATATTTCAATATATAAACCTATATTTCAACTTTGGTCAAAATCAGATAAGAATTGTGATATGTACAGTGTCCACAAACAAAATGTGAACGGACAGACACAGGAGACATCTATATACATCCACATGAAAATGTTGGCGTATAAAAAATGAAAGCATTGATGTAAATTGATATATGTGTAAAATTTTACCTTTTAAGTTTTTCGTTCTGTTTCTCAAGATCATCTTTTACTAACTTTAACGACTGTAGTTGTAGGCTTTTAGATTCTAGTTCTTTTAGATTTTCACTGGACATCTTTTTAACTGATCGTATCTTCAATATCAAAATATTATTATCAATTATTTTGCGCTGAAAATCTTGATGGATTGAGTTTTAATATTTCAGTAATCGGGGATAGAACTCTTCTTGATGGATTTGAGTTTAGGACTATGATAAATGATGTAAATTTATTTTCGGTCTTTAAAGATACCTCTCCTTGTGTTAAAATTGGGGATCAGAAATTCCAGCAATTCTGCAGCAAATCTGAGCTGACAAAAGATTTTCAGAAACTCTGATAGTAAATTAGTTTTAATTTGGATGGTGAAGAGACAGTCTGCACAGATTCCGTAAGAAATGTTTTCGGGCAGCAGATTTAGAACTAATTGTTTTGAATTTCAATGGGTGTTTTTGTCGAATAATAAGAATCAAAGTTTTGTAAACTCCAAATGATCACAATTTAACAGAAAAAAACCCCTTTGATGGATGCCAAAATATTTAATTCATCTGATTGGTTATTTTGATCAATGATATTGTAAACTCCACTTGATTTCAGGAACATCGCTTCAATAATATGTGTGTCGATTGAAAGGCAGTGAAATTTGAACCAACTGTTAATCAATTTGAATGAATGGCAGTGAAATTTTAACCAACTGTTAATACATATATCATGAAATCAAGATTTCAAAGAATGTAACTTTCAATAACCATAATTCAAATTTATAGTTTTTGTTTTTAAAAACACTTAAAGATACATTATGGGAGATTAGAGCTGGCAGTTTCCTCTATAATAGTTAAAAACTAGATAATGTAAAGCGAATTTGCTGAAAATTTCAAATTGATCCACTCTGAACCAAGAATTTAGTGATTTAATTTTGGGCCTAGCCTCGATCATCATTACTAAATGTGGTACAAACTGACTGACTGACAAATTAATGAAATGAATTATTCTTTAATTCAATGGAAACTTTTTGATGTATTTTCAGATTTCTAAAAACTTTCAAGTCAATATAATTTCTTTTATCGTTTTTGTTATTTTTGAAAATTCATAGGATTACTTATCATCACGACAGCCAAGAACTATAAGTGAATTTGGTTAATTGATGGATTATTAATGACTTATGTCTACCCTGGCCTTCAGACTAATAATTAACCATGTCTATTGATTTATCAATAAAAAAAATATGGGTACCTCTAATTCTACAAGTCTACGTAGTTTTCTTTCCTCCGTCAACGTGTCTCGTAAAACAATGAGCCGATTATCGAAACTAGTATCGATATCTTTCTCCGAATTTATCAATGTGTCGACAGCTTGGTCATGCAATGTTCTTAATCTTTCGTTCTCAGCTGAAATATAACAAAGTGGATATTTGATTTGTGGACATCGACTTCACAAAGTTGTCTTTATTGGGCACCCCCGGCATCGGAGGTACACCATTATAGAGACAGATCTATCTGTCTGTCACAAATCATGTCCGTCTGTCTGTATCTCAGTCTGATTAAAACACAGATCCTATTTTGTTTCATTTTTTATAGTTCAAAATTCTGTTTTACTTGTCTTTAGTACACTAGGATCTGGAAGAGTTGTTATATAACCTGTGTTCTGGATGATGTGAGGGATTAGCCAATGAAACGGTCCGTTACAGCGAGTTTTAGGTATGAGGTGCTCAGAACTGTGGGTAACCCACTAGAACATCAATGCTGATTGATTAATCAAATCTCTGACATCATAGGGTCAAAAGCTGCTCAAATGACCTCTGACGTGACCTACCACTACAAATGGTAAGATCTTAATGTAATAGAGGCCATTGAAAGTATAAAAAAAAAAAAAAAAAAATATAGATCTGTATTTTAATCAGATTGTCTATACCTTGCCTACTTCTTGGAGTTAAATGTTTATACTTCGCATGTGTCGCATATATTCATCAATCTGCTGTTCTAATTTCCTGGGATTTAATGCCCTATAAATTCTTATAGGTACCTTATCAAATGTTATTAAGGATCACTCTAATATTCTCATCTATATTTCATATCTTTTAAATATTTTGAGAGAGATATGGATAATATTTCACTTAATTTTTATTTTAAGGTCAATACACTAGAAATTTTGACATAAAAAAATATCAATTAATCAGGATGATTTCCTAAATTCATAAATTAATTGCCATTATTTCCTTTGTATCAGCACCTATTCATTTTTGAGTCAAATTTCCTGTGTATCATCTGTAAAACAAACAATATGTCATGATAGCGGGGCTCTTATGTTTGGTCAAATCTCCGGTGTATCAGCTGTAATACAAACAGCAAGTCATGACAACAGGCCTCTTATGTTTAAGTCAAACTTTCCATGTATCAGCTATAACACAAACAGCAAGTCATGACAGCAGGGCTCTTATGTTCGGTCAAATTTCCAATGATAGCTGTTTTACAAACGGTACGTCATGATAGCAGAGCTGTTATGTTTGGTCAAACTTCCTGTGTATCAGCTGTAATATAAACAGTTCGTCTCCAGAGATGGTCACTACCTCATGTGTAGGCCTATCTAGTTTGACTTTGATTAACAGAAAACAGGACTGTAATTTATCTTAAAACAGGTGATCCATAAAGCTTAAAAGAGAATTTTTAATTACTGACCTTTTAATTTCTTGATGACCTCCATCACCTCGCTTCTGAAAGGGTAAATATTACTTGAAAATAATCAAAACAATTTCAGAGATTTTCTGGTACATGTTTTATTTCTATGATTCCAAATCAAGTATTTTAGTATAGAGGTAATTAAAACACATGCATATATCATACAGGTAATCAAAACATGGGTATCATACAGGTAACTAGATAACAGGTATCATACAGGTAACTATAGCTAGCCAACATGTATCATACAGGTAATTAGACAACATGTATCATACAGGTAATTAGACAACAAGTATCATAGAGGCATCTAGACATCAGGTATCATACAGGTAACCACACAACAGGTATTATACATATAGCCAACAGGTATCATACAGATAACTAGCCAACAGGTATCATACAGGTAACTAGCCAACAGGTATAATACAGGTAACTAGACAACAGGTATCATACAGGTAACCACACAACAGGTATTATACAGGTAGCCAACAGGTATCATACAGGTAACTAGCCAACAGGTATTATACAGGTAACTAGACAACAGGTATCATACAGGTAACTAGACAACAGGTATCATACTGGTAACTAGACAACAGCAGGGGTGGCAAACCATCACATCATTTATTACATCTACCAAAGCAAGAGGGAGCCACAGTGGCTCAGAGAACAAGGTGCTGGTTAACAAACCATGTGGTCACAGATTTGATCCCAGAAAGTTCCTTAGGACTTTTCCAGTCTGGTTTCCCCTGTCAGAGTTGCTTGGGGCAAAAGAACCAAAGTCCACATTTGTACTTGTAGGCCTGCATGTACATGACACCTTGCCAATTGGAATTTGATGAAAAGTAGGCGGTTCTCAAAAGTGTTAAATGAAAATTTCCACCCCATCCTCACAAAAGTGTTAAATGAAAATTTCCAACCCCTCCTCACAAAAGTGTTAAATGAACACTCCTACCCCCCAAAAGTTACATAACCTTTGTTCTACGATACCTTTTATCAGTTTTGTTAAAGCTATCGGGATCTGTTGTCATGAAAGAGTTATTTCCCCTGTATTTATCCAACTCTGATGGTGTATTCAATAAATCGTCCATCTCACGTAGAAAATCTTCTCGCTTCTCTTTACATCGAGAAATCTATAAAGAGAAAAATATTTTATTACAATTCTATAAGACTCCATATTTCAATTATGCTGACAAGTTGTATAGAAAGTTGAACAGGAGAGAGAAACTGTGTTCAAAGTCCACTCGACACAAACTCAAGTCATTTCGGGACTAACATATATATGGCACCATTTTATGTCATGTACAAACTTGGGATTGAAATCACACAACTTGACTCAATGACAGACCTTATGATCTAAAGCACACAAGTTAGACCACTTGAACCCCAAACCAACAAAATGGGATTTAATATCGTCTTAGCACAAACTAGGTAACTTTGGGACTAACAAGGTACTTCTTAATAATTATTGTGCAAGTCATCGTATCTGCTTAACTCACATATAGATTTAAATTAATAGTCCCGAAATGACCTAGTTTGTGTTGAGTGGACGTTAAACCCCATTTCTCTCTCTCTTATTTAAATTAATCTATTAACTGATTTGTATATATTTTTTCTTCTATTATAAATTATTGTGGTGTGTTATTTAATGTATTAGTCTATATCTTTTGTATTATATTTTCTATGAAGGGCAGGATGTTAGAAATGCTATTATAGCCTTCTTCAATAAAGTCATTACTATTATTATTGTTAATACCCATCAGGATTCAATCAAGGAGATATTATAGCCAGTTTTCGTCATTTGCATTTTTTGAACAACATCAAATATTTCATAACTTAATCAAGGCTGGAATATACTCAAAACTTATAATTGAAAATTTAATAAAAGACTCAGAGCATGATTTTAGCGAGAGAGAGAGAGAGAGAGAGAGAGAAATGGGATTTAAAGTCAACTCGACACAAACTAGGTCATTTCGGGACTAACATGGTTTAATTTTATTTCAATAATTCGCTTGCACGTAGGGGTCTTTAGCAGTGGGAGGAAACTGGAGGACCCAGAGAAAACCCACGAGGTTGGACAGGCGACCCTACTCCTTGTCACGTACAACCGAGGATTCGAAACCACGCCAGTTGACTCAATGACAGGCCTTATGATACAGTGCGCATCCATTCGGCCATCCAACACCCCCGGATGATTTTAGCGTTGATGGAATCCCTTGTAAACTACAGTATCGTGAAAGTTGAATCTGTAATAGGAATATCAGTCCAAAAATGGTTCAATTCCATTCAGTATTTATAATATGTGGAATTGAAAATTCCATCGATCCATGCAGCTCCGTATATATCTAAGAAGAACACGGCGATCTTCATTTGTCGTGAACCAAATTGATGAGACTGTTTTAAATCACAACTTTTACAATATTGTCGTCTAAAATGGAATTCAAATTTCCACAAATGATGCCAGGAGATTTAAGTAAGTAAAGATCATTGAAATTATCAGCCACTGTATGCTCACCATGCTGTTAGCCTCTCTGACAATATTTTTCTCGCTGTAAGTTTCTAATATCGACGACGATTCTAGATCCTCTAATAAATCATCTGTAGATTGATCGCCCGGACTTATTATACTTTCAGTTAATTCCTTATTACATAATGGTGATGGAAGATGAAGACTACCAGTAAGCTAAAATAAACAACATCAGACATTTTAATATATTCATGGAAAATTATAAGACATTTGAACCTCCCAGATACATAGGTATTATATGAATGATAAATGATATGAAATGGGGTTTAACTTCCTACTTTTCTGCACCATCTGGGTTGATGGGCATACACCATCCGGGTTGATGTAGATGGACATATACCATCTGGGTTGATGCAGATGGGCATATACCATCTGGGTTGATGCAGATGGGCATACACCATCACGGTTGATGTAGATGGGCATACACCATCCGGGTTGATGTAGATGCGCATACACCATCCAAGTTGATGTAGATGGACATATACCATCTGGGCTGATGCAGATGGGCATACACCATCACGGTTGATGTAGATGGGCATACAACATCTGGGTTGATGTAGATGGGTATACACCATCCAAGTTCATGTAGATGAGCATATACCATCTGGGTTGATGCAGATGGGCATACACCATCACGGTTGATGTAGATGGGCATGCACCATCCGGGTTGATGGTAATAAAGACGGCCATACACCATACAATGAGGGTATTTTAGCCAGGACAGCAACATTTTCACCTTCTCTTCATGAAATTCGAACTGTCAAGGAGCCATTTCTGAGCACATCCATTTGTGCATCGGTCCCATCCAAATGACTAAATGCTTCTTGTTGCCTGACACTGGGGAAACCAGATTAGATAATCTAGAGGCACGTTCTCTCCCAACTTCAAAACACTGGATCTCCTGCTTAGTGAGACAGCGACTCATTGAGCCATTGCAGCTCCATGTTATAGTGAAGAGAGCAAAATGGGGTTTAACGTCTACTCAACACAAACTAGGTCATTTCAGGACTAAAATCTGGTTCAATTTTCTTATATTTCAATAATTTGCTTGCGCATAGGCGTCTTTAGCAGTGGGAGTCAACCAGAGGACCTGGAGAAAACCCATGAGGTTGGACAATCAACCCTACTTCTCGTCACGTCCAAGCTGGGGAATCGAAACCACACCACTTGACTCAATAACAGACCTTATGATTTCACGCGCACACGTTCAACCACTAGACTACTCAACCTTCATTATAGTGAAGACCTTCAGTATTATATATTGGGTAATCAGCATAACGATGGTTACATCTGTCAAATACTTACAATATTTTTGAGTTCTGTATGTATAGAACCTGTACGTAAGGGAGTGCTGGTTGTTAGAGAACAGGATGGAGGAGTTATCTCCCCTTCTAGAGGTAGAGAAATACTAGCCTCAGAATCAACTAATGCAGAATCGGCCTGCTCTGTTTTTATCTTGCCGTTATGTAAACTAAAATACAACATATACAAAATATCAGTAATTTATGAAATGTATACTGGTAATTTATGAAATATACAAATATTTACTAGTAAATTATGAAATACAGAAATATTTACTAGTAAATTATAAAATATATACTAGTAAATTATAAAATATATACTAGTAAATTATAAAATATATACTAGTAATTTATGAAATATACAAATATTTACTAGTAAATTATGAAATACTGAAATATACAGTAGTAACTCATGAAATATACTAGTAACTCATGAAATATACTAGTAACTCATGAAATATACAAATATTTACTAGTAACTCATGAAACTCACATTTTTTTTATTTTTTTTTAGAAAAAAAAACCATGAAATATACAAGCATTTACTAGTAAATCATGAAATATACAAGCATTTACTAGTAAATCATGAAATATACAAGCATTTACTAGTAAATCATGAAATATACAAGCATTTACTAGTAAATCATGAAATATACAAGCATTTACTAGTAAATCATGAAATATACAAGCATTTACTAGTATATCATGAAATATACAAGCATTGGCTAGTAAATCATGAGATATACAAGCATTGGCTAGTAAATCATGAAGTATGCAAGCATTAATTGGCTAAAGAATCACGGAAGATTTACCTGTATATATGATTCTGTGCTTGGATTAATTCTTGTTGTAAATCACTTTTATCAGCTCTCATATCCTGAAATAAACATACAAACAATATACATCCCAAAATCAGCAAAACATTTACAAGAATTTCAGATTTGTGTACAGAAGTATCTAGCCAGAGAACAATTGAATGGTGGGATAGTTCATATCCAGAGTTAAACAAAAAAAAAAATAAATGAGTTATAAAAGGTATCTTTAGAAGTGAGTACAGTCGCTGAATTAGTCCATAATTAGTTCCACATGCGGAACTTAATAAGTGGAGCTGTACTCAACAAAAAAACATCGAACATGCAAGATCTAGATAAAGAGTTGACCATTCTTGCTATCAAAGTTCAAAAATAGATAATGCAAAATGAATATATTGAAAATTTCATTCAAATTACTTTAGTCTGAGTGAAGATATTAGCCTTTGAAGGTTTGACAAGATGTGTGCACTGATTGCAACCACCATATTGGTTGTTTGAAGCTCAGCCTCGCTTCACCATTTTTAGATTAAAGCATTAAATTGCTAAACTGTTCTAATCTACTTAAAATCGGACCTATCCAATGCCATCGAGAGTTGAGCTTGGCCTTGGAATGTTTAAATGTCTTATTAATGATTTATATAACATTTATGGCCTAAAGAAAGATTTGCAATAAGCAGATTTAGGTCTTGCATAATGCCTGTTTAACACAAAGTAGACAATCTTGGGACTTTTCTGATTTCAATAAGTAGGGGGCCTTTAGTGAAAACCCACGAGGTTGGACTGGTGACTCTTTAATTCTTCTGACAGACAATCTTGGAGGGGAAAGCAATGTCAAATGTTATTTATTGGTTAAGACTACCAGAGATATCAAGTGTAGGCGTGATGATTTTCCAATGTCGCGGAAAAAATGCGGAAATCGCGGAATTGTCCACTCAAAACGGAATTTGAAATCTCACACAGAAAAAGACGGAAAAACCGATATTTGCTGATACTAAACACAAACTCAAAACAATTTTGCAGTTATCCAAGTATTTCATCGTTTTATTCATAAAAATCGGAAATATTGAATGATATCGCATGGTTTTGTTACTGTCTATTTTAGTATTTAGCTACTTTCATTTCATCATTTAGAAATCATAATTTTACTCGAAACGAAAACCCGTCTTTCATGTATCCCTGTATACAATTACTCTGTAGTTGAACTTGAATTAAACATTGTAATGTCTCAAAAAAAACTTTTGTCACTTCATAAAAGCAAAAATCGTTTCATTTACTTATTTTACTGCCGGGCTCGTGACTCGTGTTTATCCGCATTAACTACGTGACATCACAAATATGCCGTAGCCTTGTGAATCCAGCCCTTCTTCTCGAAGAAACGGTAGTAACTACGAAGATGTCTGGATAAATCGCGACTACAACTAGCAGCTGAGAAAAATGGCTTTGTCTGCTAAAAAATGAAACAAGCTCACAAGATGTAATTTTCTGTTATTTAATTCGGGAAACAGGTTTAAAGAATAACTAGTCATTGAACATTACAAGTCATTCACAATTCAACATTTGTTATCATTGGTTTAAAATGATCCGTTTTGTAATAAAAGGCATTTTAAGATGTTTTATTCATTTATTCATAAAATAACATTTTATCTCGAAAAACGGAATATGGTCAGCTCTGAAACGGAAAATAACGGAATTCAAAATACTTAAAACAGCATTTTAAGATGTTTTATTCATTTATTTATAAAATAACATTTTATCTCGAAAAACGGAATATGGTCAGCTCTGAAACGGAAAATAACGGAATTCAAAATACTTAAAACGGAATTTGCTATTTTCTGAAACGGAAAATCATCCCCCCCCCCTACAAGTGTTTTAGGTTGCAGTACATGAAAATACACCATATTATGCATCAGGGATCTTAATCGGCTGTTTTTTGTCGGCTTTAGCCGATTGATCTTTAATCTAGCCGATTGGTAAAACAATGAACCGGCCACTAAGGTATCACAAATCAATCTACTTTCGGCCGATTTACAATGAATTAATTATCAGGCCGATTGGTAAAACAATGAACCGGCCACTTTGGTATCATAAATCAATCTACTTTCGGTCGATTACAAAGAGTTAATTATTACTCGTCGATTAAGAAACCCATCAAAGAGTCAATCATTGCAATGAATACCTTCGGCTTATTTCATAAATAAACAACTTAAATGAGGTAATCATGCCAAGTACTCGAACACCTCGCAGAATGACACCAGGAAACGTAAACGAGATTTAACTGAAGATAGTGATGGTGGCGTTGACCTTGAACTTCAAGCATGCACGTCGTCAATGGAAATTCCAAAAGCCGGAGATCCTCCCACGTCCAATATAGGTCAACCAAATTATCGGCAATAAAAGACCATATCAATCTGACGATCATACCTGCGCAGCAAAGAAAGAGTTTAATTCCCAAATCTATTGAAATTATTTCAAACCAGGCGTTAATCCGAAATGCGTATTTCATAACAAAAAGAAACATTGCCATCGAAAAATATGAACAATAATTGAACGATTTGACAGAACAGCAGGTACATGAAATGACAAAAAAATTATATCGTGATTTTAATTGTTGTGGTGAATTTATTTCTTTAATATCCAGTGAAATTGAGAAAGAGATCCTCTCAGATATCCAAACTATTTCTGCTGCATTAAATCCCGACAATTGTATACTGGTAACACTAAAAATAAAACAAAACTGAATCACGACAATTGGCCCTGTGACCTTTCGCACGTACAGCATATTTCCGAGTTCCGACTATATACGGAAACTGATTTGTGCTACTTTGTTATTTATATACTTTGTTATTTTTATATATATTAACATGTGCTTACCAATAATATAATTTAAAAAAACATTTGTATGTACTTGTAGTTTTTACTAATTTATAACTTCCGTTTAGTTGGATGAAAGCAAAAGTAGGAATAGGCAATGCAAGTTTCTGAAATAATATGACTATAAATGTCAATATTATAGCGATGTATGAATACAAGTATGCAATTATAAAGGTCTTGTTTATTCAGAGTTTCAGCTATTATTATCCCGAATACTTATGCAATTAGTGAATTATGCAATTACTGTCGTGAATAGAGTATGCATAAACCAACATGTTTGTTGTTGAAAAGACGACTATCCGTTAGGCCTAGCCGTGGCCGGTTCATTTCAAAATGGATTAAGAACCCTGCTATGCATGTTCCTGAAGCAACGACTGCGGGTTTTACATAGGGCTGGCAATCAATACCTATTTTGAATATCGATATCGGCAACCATTTCGGCAATATCAATATCGATACATCGGAAAATTTAAAGAAATAACTGTTTGTATGCTAATAATGCATTTAAATGTGTTATTGATCAAATAAAAAAAGAAACTATGATCCTCAAACTATGTTTTCTTAATGTTTGTTTCGTTCACAGCTTATCTTATAGTATTATTAACAAAATAGTAATCGCAGCTTCGCGCTCGCCATCAATTGCTGTTGACAATTTTCCTCGGACGCTTATATCAATAAATAAATTTCTATTAAAATTGAGTTATTTCCCCTGGACAATTAATTATTCATTGTCATTGTTGTAAACGACCCAAAAAATTACCGGCGCAGTGGTTGTACCTTCGTCTAGTGTGTGTTTTTAGTTTTAGCGTGTTTTGAATGATATGACGGCGATTATTTGACACAAAACATTTAGTTAATTTCATTTTATTGAAGCTCCTTTTATTTTTTATATGAGTATCGATATCAAGAATTGAATATCGATATCGATATTTTTCCATAGTCGTTGACGATTATCGGCTATATCGATATTTTTTGCCAGCCCTAGTTTTACAACATCTGGACGTTGCTAGATTACTTCACAATTCCCAAACTTATAGCTACGTTATCTACAGACATGTGAACAGTAGCGTCCAATCAGAGGTTGCGACATAGCGAACTCCACGGAAACCATGACATTGAACGAACCTTGAACTTTTCAACTCGATTATCACATGTTGACATTTTAGCTTAAAAGCGCGAGACTTGGTATACGCAACGATCGAGGAATCTGATAGGCTCACAAGTTGGGCTTGTACCCAATCGAAATTAGAACCTAAATGTGCAGGGTATTACGTGAAGGACTTGATAAGATGTACGTAGTTAAAGCGAGATCAAGCCTCCTATTGAAGACGCATATTATATATGTTGCTATGTACCAACTCACAAGAGATACGTTGCTATCAAGAGATATGTTGCTATGTTCCAACCCACCAGAGTTATGTTGTAGTATACGAATATATAATATGTTGCTATATCCTTCCAGTAAAATAATATAATATATTTCTACATACCTCATTCATTTTATGAAGTTTATCAATGTATGATTCCAATTCCTCTAACTTTTGAACTTTCTTTTAAAAATAAACAAAAAATAAATAAGACACAATTAATCTAAAATAATTCATTAAGCACAAAGCATGAATATACCATATATGGAACTGTTCTATAATTCATTGAGCACATAGCATGGATATACTATACATGGAACTATTCTGTAATTCATTGAGCATAGATATACCATATATGGAACTGTTCTATAATTCAATGAGCACATAGCATGGATATAATATACACGGAACTATTCTGTAATTCATTGAGCACATAGCATGGATATGCCATATATGGATATGTTCTATAATACAAAGCAACAAAGAATGATAACTGTATATGAAATTTAATATGTAACAGATGCTACAAACTTAATTGGATAAAAGGAATATCATACAAAAAATTAATTAAATAAAATTTAATAATCCCTTTAATTTATCTCAAATCCAGTTATTGTGCTGAATAATAATGCCATAAAACAATCTGTAATACCATACATAATTACAAACAAGGTATAAAGTCATTTTGACACTAACGTATTGTAATTTTATTCCTGTAAAAGTATATGTTAAAATGTACATCCAACATGATCTGTGGAATAGACTGGGTTCTAAAGTCTTGTCAACACAGTACTTCTTCATTCTGAGACTAACAAATAGTAATATTAGTTCTATGTGTGCAATGTAAAGTGAATAATTTTGCCCAGACAGTGGTATTTCCATCTACATTTCTTTAAATTGTAAACGTCAAGGGTTATTTTACCAGCACGACAATGACTAAACAGGTGGATCTTGGTTTTTCATCCCAGAATGGTGCTGAAAAAACCCAGAATTTTCATTTTTGCCTGTCACTGGGATCCAAACTCGAGAGATTCTCTAATATAGACACATGTAGCATCAATATGTCTTTACACAAAACTTCATGTCTTGTCATTTACACAACTTTTTTTACACAGAGCCTTTTTCAAGACAGATCGACCCTCCTGTCGGATTGGACATGATGCTGCTGAAAAGTGTCCAAGAGAAGTCAAAACCAACTTTTCTTCAAATATTTCCAAAAAGGTTGATTAATATTCATCTTACCTCCAATAAATGAGCTTCTTGTACCCCATTGATCTCATTTATTTTTTGATTTACGATCTGAAATTATATCATTATACAATAATACATAGCAAGTACCTAGGCTGATAACACATCATCAGCTGTACACTACACTATGTCATTTCGGGACTAACATGGTTTAATTTTATTTCAATAATTCGCTTGGCGTAGGGGTCTTTAGCAGTGGGAGGAAACCGGAGCACACTGAGAAAACCCACGAGTTTGGACAGCCGACCCTACTCCTTGTCACATACAACCGGGGATTCGAAACCATGCCAGTTGACTCAATGACAGGCCTTATGATATAGTGCACACATGCTAACCATTCGGCCATCCAAACTCCCAGAGAGTGAGAGAGAGAAGAGAGAGAGCTTAACACAAACTAGGTCATTTCGGGACTAACATATGGTTCAATTTTATTTCAATAATTTGCTTGCGTGTAGGGTTCTTTAGCAGTGGGAGGATACTGGAAGCCACCCCCCACCCCCCCCAGAGAAAACCCATGAGGTTAGACAGATGATCCTACTCCTTGTCACATACAACCCGGGAATCAAAACCATACCAGCTGACTCAATGACAGACCTCATGCAACAACACGCATGTGCTAACCATTTGGCTATACAATCCCCCACATAGACGTACAGCAAGCAGGTCAATATCACTTCATTATACAATAATACATTGTTTTAATTCGGTACATCTAATTGAGTCTACTGTTTTGTTGGATTGGCCTACACCTAAAACAATCATTTCCCCGCCAGTATCTTAACATATTCTACAATTGAACTACAGTAGAAAATTTAAACATACTTTTAACTCTGATAAAGTTGAGTTTAACTCAGAAATTTGTTGTTTAGATTCTTCTAAATCTGTTAACATTTGATGAACCTACAAGGCAAAAAAAAAATAAAAACAATAAAAATTAATTAGGTTTCAGAAACGAAAAAAACCCCCATAAACAGTTTTTGATATTCATAAAAAATTGAATCAATAAACAAATTGTGTATAAGTTTATGTTTAATACACATGCAAGGTGACTTGTGGATTAGGATGTGGTTTCAAGTCTCATCAACAAAATACTTTAGTGCAACCAGAGGAGAATCTTACTCCTTTTCGAATTCCATCTGCCCAGGATTACTTGTGGAATGACCTAACATACTTAGATGACTTTGAGTTCAACTTGTGGAATGACCTAACATACTTAGATGACTTTGAGTTCAACTTGTGGAATGACCTAATATACTTAGATGACTTTGAGTTCAACTTGTGGAATGACCCAATATACTTAGATCCCTTTGAGTTCAATTTGTGGAATGACCTGACATACTTAGATGACTTTGAGTTCAACTTGTGGAATGACCTAATATACCATCAACACAATACATAGGTCACTTTGAGACTAACATCTGGTAATTTATATTTTTATGGTTGAGAATAATACCTCCATGTACTCTTCTGCAAATTCCATCTGCAAAGGCTTAATTTGTCAAGTGTATAAATGTAGGCATATTGATGGTTGAAACTATCTTAATACTATCCAATCAATAAAATATAAAGAATCTATTAACGGCCAAACATATCCTTTAAATATAGGTATTGCCTTATCACTTTCATACCGGTTAAAATGCCCACTCAATCTTGTGAGCATGTGGGACGGTTTAAATTATCACAAGAGAGAGAGAGAGAGAGAGAGAGAGAGAGACTTAATGTGCCAATATGAGGGGTTGGATGGTTGAATCTAACTCAAAATAATCAATATATACATATACAATATATACAATCCACAATGGCTAAACTTCTCCTTTAACCACAAACTGCCTAAACACCAACCTGTTATAACATCCACTCAATTCACATTTGTTTCACATCAACATATTAACTAAAGATTATCATTTAATAGATGTAAATATTCACCCTAGAAATACTTTCACTGTAACAGACGTGTAGGCTACAAGTTGAGTCACTTAAAAACAAACATCCAATCGATTTATAGTTCAAATTCAAATGGTTAAATTTTATGCAAGACCCACCATAAATCAGATTGATAACATATTCTTGATAATTTTCTTCTGTAATATTTATTGATTTTACTAGTAATAAACTGGGATATTACTGGTCTTTCATAACAAATAAATATGGTGTATATTCACAGCTATAACTCTCAGTTTGGATTGATTGATTGATTGACCGACCATGTGCTCATGTTTCAAAATAAATACTTCATTCTTAAAGCAAACTTATCGATAGAATGTGAATAAATTTTAGACTGTCCGACTGATCATGTTTCAAAACAAAAACTTCCCATAAGAAATCCAAAATCTTTAAAGCAGCAATATTGTTATTAATTCATAAAACTTAAACACACTTTACAATTACCATCTTACAGCCCACTTTACAATAACCATCTTACAGCCCACTTTACAATAACCATCTTAAAGATACATTATGGGAGATTAGATAAAAGAGCTGGCAGTTCTCACTATAATAGTTACAAACTAGATAATGTAAAGGCAATTTGCAGAAAATTTCATTCAAATTGATCCACTATGAACCGAGAACTAAGCGGTTGAATCGTAGCATGCTTCCCCGTTCTTAATTGTTGGAACATTACTAGAGTCAGTACGATAAACAGCATAGTCTCGATTATCCATTTAATTGTTAAATCCTGAAGTAAAGTTATTCAGTAAATCGGCTCATAAACCACTAAAGATCGCAGGCTAGTGATGCCATCTAGAGTTGATTATGGTCTGGATAGGTTAATTAATGTCTAATTAATAATTTAGATAACATTTCAGGCCTAAAGAAAGACCTGCAATAGACAGATTTAGCTCTTGCATAATGTATGTTTAAGGCACGCTTTACAATAACCATCTTACAGTTCACATTAAAATTACCATCCTACAGCACACTTAAAGATTGCCATATTACAGCACACTTTACAATAACCATCTTACAGCAGCACACTTTAAAAAATGCCATCTTACAGCACACTTTAAAAATGCCATCTTACAGCACACTTTACAATAACCATTTTACAGCACACTTTAAAAATGCCATTTTACAGCACACTTTACAAATACCATCTTCAGCACACTTTACAATTACCATTTCATGATTCGTGTACCAATGGTAAAATGTTTATTTTGTCTTAAATATTGGATATCAGAAGCCCATCTCTTACCGGTAAAATCACAACATCAATGTTGATTTAAATTGACAAATAATTTGTGTTTTCAATGTCGAAGACTTTGGGTGATAGTGAGTTAGAGACTTAGCTACTTGAATTAGTAACTGTCATATTACAGCACAAATAGTAAAACCTACTTTCCCAATATCAGCTGCTCTCATAGATATAGAACACTTGGTAACGGCCAAAAAGTCGTGTTACAACTAAAATCTAATGAATTTATTCCACAATTCAAAAATTAGCACACATCATAATGAGTATATTCCACAATTCAATAATTAGCACACAGCATGAGGATATTCCACAATTCAATAGATAGATAGCACACAGCTAATTATATACAATACCACATTTCACTTAACAGCACAGAGCATGATGAGTTTATATATCTACTGCATTTCAATCATTAGCACACTGAATAATGAATATACATTATATATTCCACATGTCAATCATCAGCACACAGCTTAATGAGTACACACTATATATACCACATTTATATATACTGTCATTACTTACTTGAGAACGACAAGAGGAACTTGTTGAAACGTAGTGTGAAATAAACCCAGTGATTGTTTTCCATATAAATTTGTGTTTTATATCACATGTAATAACCAGCGGCAACCAATAGTTGAATAAACACACGATGATTGGTTAACCAACCTTTATTGTAATCAGTTAGGCCATAACAAATTTAAAGTTCTTGTCTTTGGGAACACCTATCAAAATTTGGCTTCTTATTCCTTGAGAGATTTTCTGGCGTGTTTTCCCTTTGTCAGAAGTGCAGGATAGAGGGCCTGAGAAGGACAGCTGTCTAGTTGTTCGGATGGGTAAAAAAAAATGAGGCAGTTTGAATTTGATATAAGAGTAGGCTGTAGTGCCGCTGTACAGGCAAAATTTCCCTCATAGCACACTGTACGGCGTATGCCCGTCTTCGTCCAGTCGGAGCACAACAGTTTTATTTTCTTTAGGGAAACAAAAATAATTCAAGAAAAAAAATAAGCTAGGAGTCTCAATTGATTGGCAATATCTAGCACGTGCAGTCTACACTGGTAGTATTTATTGCCCATTCTCTCCAGATAAGAATATGGCATCAGCGTTTGACATGACTTATGGGATATATCTAGCCTCGTTCTTCATGTCCTTGGTTACAAATGGCACTGAAACTTATTCTGGCACACAATTTGTGGACCAATGGTAAAATGTTTATTTTGCCTTAAATATTGAATATCAGAAGCCTATCTTTTCCCAGTATGGTCACAACATCAATGTTGATTTAAATCTATACTAATATTTGTGACTGTTGTTTGTCTGTTTGTTTGTCTGTCTGTTTGTCTGTCTGTCTGTCTGTTCGGGGTTGGCGGCTACACTAGGTCTGCCCCGAGTCTGAAATTTGGGGTATAGGGGTAGCTCGGACCGGGGAGTAACATAGGCCAGGTGGCGTTAGTCTACCACTTCCTGTTTCGGGGTTATGACCCAAGAGCGAAGCCGGGCATTCTTCTAGTTGACAAATAATTCTTGCTTTCAATGTCCAAGACTGTGGATGATATTGAGTTAAAGACTTAGCTGCCAGTACTTTAAATTAAATTGTTTGGCCTTATAATATTTCCATGTAACAAATTGGTTGTTTTATATCTGGTTGACAATTGATAAGTTTCCCTTTAAACAATAAACCATTAATATCATATTTTCAAGGGGTATTGACCTGATTGGCCTTTTATATAAATACAAAATGTACAATTCATAAACTCAAGAAGGAACACTTCAAATATCATATTTTAAAGCAACAGCTTGTACCTTTTAAAGCAAAAGATTATGACAATTTAAATCTAGATTTTTCATTTATTTTATACTTGAAATATTGAGCCAGACATGAGGTACCAGCTCCCAAGTTCAAAAAGGATTCTCAAACTTAAGTTAAGAATTTACTAAAATTTTAATCACTGTTTATAGAGAAATATCTTTGATCCAGAAACACAAAACTTTGCATGTAGTTTCTTATTGATGTATTTGATACAGTGCACTCTGTCACATCCGACCTCTGATCCCTCCGGCACTGTTACATCCGACACCATTTTCATGTCCCGATTTATTTCCTTATTACTTCCAAAAATCTCTGGGTAATTCGACCTCTGTACGTTCAGGATTACGACATCAATCAGCCGTCCCGTCATACGATTTTCATTGAATCAACACCGTATAATCCGGCCTTCAATCGGTGGGTGTGGGGCAAACACTTACCGATCAATTATCCGTGAGATTAAAACTGGATGGGTGTGAAGCCACAAAAGATTAATAAGCAATCCCCAATCAATAATTTTTGAGATTAAAACTCGCTACCATGGGTCTTTGTTGATTACTTTGATAATTTTAATCTCTTGTACGACAGTTGTGACAAATACTCAAGAATATCCACAAATTTTCCCCCCGAATTTACAGTCGTAAAAATATTCCTAGCACCTGTTGGAAACATTTGTTGCGCATGCCGATTGAACCTGAATAACCTATAAGTTTGGTCACCCTACGGATCTCTTCGAACCGTGTGACGACGACCTGAGGATGCTCGATTCACCATCTGGAACGTCCCGATTTGACAGAATTGCAATCGAGAGACGCAGAATTCAGTCCTGTCACCGTTAAGTCAGTCCCGATGATGGAGGTGGTGTGAGTAGAATTGTGACGTAATTAAACGGATGAAATATTTATATATCCAGTCCACGCATGCGTTGTAGCTCGAAGTACCCATTTTCACTCGACTGTCACTATTTTTGGGATTGAGAGAATTCAATTCCGGTGCGTTCAATCGAGTACGCCCATTATCAATGAACAAGTGATAGCAAAGACAAGAGTGCGATCAACTGAAGACGGCGAAAAGGATAAATTAACATTCAAAATGCCTACGCATGTTAAATGAAATAAAAATTAATGTAATATAATTTTGAATGTACAGAAAGGTTTATCATTTTGAAAGGGAATAACATTCTGGTGATTTGAAGTTCTATGTTCGAAGCTACATTATAATAATACTTCCGGTTTTTCGAAGTTACAATATTTCCGGTTTTGAGAAAACTGGGTATTCCGACACTCTGCGTAATCCGACATATTGTAACGACCCCAAACGATGTCGGATGTGACAGAGTGCACTGTACATTAAAACAACAAAAGTTTTATAAAGGGCTATATTTTAGTTAAAATAATGCAAACAATTTTGAGTAAATCCTTAACTGAAGTCTGAGAATGGTTTCTGATCTTGAGGTCTGGTAATTGGCATCTTGAGTCAATTTGTTTCCATGGAAACACAAAAACTAATAAATCCCAAAACTTTCTAATTATCAAAAGGTGCAACTATTATAATAAGTTATGTGTGAACAGTTTTAAAGATATCTTGAACGGTTGATAAAACAAAAGTTGGACAGTATGATGGAAGTCAGAACACATTTTAATCTCTCTCACTCCCTAATTTACATAGAGGCAAACTGTTCCACACAGACGATGCAAAAGTCTTCTTTCAACAATAGCAGGACAGAAGGTCTGACAAGGACAGCTGACTATTTGTTGAGATGGGACGTATTAGCCTAGTCGGAGCAGAACAGTAGGACATCAAACCCCATTTGATTTTGTCTAGTTTAGTTTCAGATTTTTATCTGTTGGCCCATCAACTTGGCAGTATTTGTATCGCTCTCTGTGATTATGGTGGTTTAGACAAAAATTCATTACCGCTACAGGTACGCATCCCCTGAATATCATTCAACAGGTAACATGCCCAACCTCATTCTAGTAATACAGGTACACATCCCTTGAATATTATTCAACAGGTAACATGCCATAACTCATCCTAGTAATACAGGTGCGCATCCCTTGAATATCATTCAACAGGTAACATGCCATAATTCATTCTACAATACAGGTACACATCCCTTGGATATCATTTGATATTCATAACATGCCATAACTCATTCTTTTACAGGTACACATCTCTTTAATATCATTCGACAATATCCCTAACTTCATTCCACTATTACAGGTTCGCATCCCTTTTATAACATTCAAAAGGTAACATGCCATAACTCATTCTAGTAATACAGGTACGCATCCCTTGAATATCATATAACAGGTAACATGCCATAACTCTACAATACAGGTACGCATCCCTTGAATATCATGACAGGTATAACATGCCATAACACATTCTGTTACAGGTACGCATCCCTCTAGTAACATTCGGCGGGTAACCTCATTCCACTATCACAGGTAAGCATCCCTTTAATCCATTTAACTTCATTAGTTTGAACAAAATGAGCCTTCATCATTAAATGTCTTTATATGACTACAATCCGAGCCATTAGCCTATCTATTTATACTATTTATAGTCATTAACGAGCTGATGATATAATATATTACACTACACTCATAGATAACCCTAATTAACAAGCTTATATTGTTAATATAACATGATACACATCAATAATCATTTATAGTCTTTCTTCTGATTATTTAATACTGCTCATATATATAATCAGCTTCATCTGCATGCTATGAGTTCAGGCCTGGAAATTACGGTTTTAGATGTACCTGACAAAATGCCAGGCACTAATGAAATAGTGCCAAACATGTATTAATAATATAAATAAAGAAGACAAATCAATGCCGGACAAAATGACAGGCTCCAGAGGTTTTGTGCCTGAAAAAGCCGGAATCTGTGCCTGACAATGTCTGTGACAGGTGCCTTATTTCCAGGCTTGTATGAGTTGCTGGTTAGATGTGGAAAGACAAAAGCAAAACTCCCCACATCCAATGTGTGATGCATACTCTCTTCTGCTACATATCTTAATAGCCTTGTGATCTTCTATTATTTGTAAATCTCTTCTTTGGATTCCTTTTAACGTTGTGTATTTTTCTTACTTTCTCATTTGCCTTACCAGGAATAACAATGCAACAGTTCAGTTCTACATTTTATATCAAGCTGGATACATATGGTTACAATGCATAATTTACAATACAATGCTTAAAATTAACTTGTCTTTCTCTCCTACCCCTAACTCGCAGATGAGTTTACTAGCAGCTACATCATATGGCTCTCCTACAAATCAATGGGGTCTACTCCTCCCAGCTGGTGTCTCTTGAACCTCGGAGGTCTTTCCCGAATTTAGCGTCCATCTAATACTAAGGAATCTTCATGATGTCTAAAATCTATAGGACCTAAATCAGTCTTATAACATTGACAGTGTCCTTGAGACAGCACTGTTAATTATTTAATTGGACAAATATTACGTAATTAATTATGATGATTGTTTATTAAGTCAAATCATGCAATAGGAATTTTCCAACACAAGTGATAAACATGATATTCTGGGTTCACCTAAAATCATTTCTGTTTTGGTTTTATAAATCTTTTTTAGATGTCAACCCATCACTCATTTTAATTTGAGTGCATGAGATAATTAAAGATCCAATATGGTCGCAAAGACCATTATAGTACTACACATCATCTGAGATTCTTTAGTGTGGAGAGAGGGAGAGCGGGAGAGAGGGAGAGCGGGAGACAGAGACAGAGAGAGAGATATGGGGTTTAACGTCCACTCACACAAACTAGGTTATTTTGGCACTAACATATGGTTCAATTTTATTTCAATAATTCACTGGCACGTAGGGGTCTTTAGGAGTGGGAGGAAATCGGAGGACCCAGAAAAAAAACCCCACGAGTTTGGACAGGCGACCCTACTCCTTGTCACGTAGAACCGGGGAATCGAAACCACGCCAGTTGACTCAAGGACAGCCCTTATGATACAATGCCCACGCACTAACCATTCGACTGATACCCCCCCCCCACCCAAAGGACAGAGAGAGCATGAAAATAAATTGACTTTGATGTAGTAATACTGTTACCTTATTATCTGAATCTGTCATCTCATTCTGTAGGACTTGATAATCTTTCTCAAGCTGCATTATTTGATCTTCCATTCTTTTTTTGGCATCAATGGCTGTAGATAACGAAGACTTGAGATCTTCATTTTCAACCAATACCTGATTCCTTTCTTCCACAATCTGTTGTAAACTGTCAAAAAAAAAACAACTTGCAGATGATAAACTTAATCCTTATTATTCCCATTAAATTTTTCTAGTACAGCAGCTCTACATACTTCTCGCAGTGTTTCGTTTGATTAGAGCTAATCCCACTACTCACTGCTGTAAACAAAGCAAATTTTTGTTCTAAATTATGACTGGTCAATAGTCCAATTAAAAACGAATAGCTAACTGCGTAACAATACCAAACATAGCTCCACATTGGACCAAATATGTTTACATAATGTTACATCATGACTCACGATTTTATTATGCCCAATTAACCAGTGCATAGCAGAATATTGCAAAAAAACAAATTGTGTGACAAACAAGGCTATCAACTGTCAACACGGATATATAAGGTAAACAGTATTGTTTTGAGACGAACAACACTTTCACCGTATTTAATACCTTAAATCACTGTCCAAAGTTTTAGGGAAGACCCCTGATTAAACAAAGGGCTGTCATGTTGCTGTGCTTTTGGATAGATTTGATTGAACGGGAAGAAAAGACACACTCCCTCAAAAGCGCAAGTATCAGAAGCTAATCCAGCAATGGCCAGACAGGGATTCTCTGGCCATTGCTTCAGGAATATGCAGGGCCCTGTTTCACGAAATCTTAACTAAAGATAAAATCCAAATTTTAGTAGATACTTCAATTTTGATTGGCTAAGCACTAAAATCAATTTAATATTATCCAATCAAATAACTAAAATTTGGATTTTATCTTATTTAAAATTTCATGAAACAGGCCCCTGCTCTACAGCCTTCTCTTTTTTCAAATTCTTTTATGTGCACGCCAATGTGTAGACATAACCATGTAAAATTCTGCATGGCTTTTTTGGTTTTTGGATAATAAATTTCTATCAGAATGATGAATGGCGACCATCTAATTATGGGTTGAAATAATTGCTTTTGATCAGAATGTGAATCATGGACAAACAGGAATGTAGGATGCTATCATATGGTTTCATTTATATATGTTTAATAATTTAATTTTTGAGATAAAGATAGCCCATATTTAGATTTATGTAAGATATGTGAAAAGTGATGACTCAAGACCTAGCTCTCCAAATATGATAAATTTGAGATAGAGAGAGAGAGAAATGGGGTTAAACGTCCACTGTCCACTCAACAAGAAACTAGGTCATTTCGGAACTAACATCTGGTTCAAATTTTATTTCAATAGTTCGCTTGCACATAGGGGTTTTTACTCCTCGTCACATACAACCGGGAAATTGAAACCACGCCGGTTGACTCAATGACAGGTGCTAACCACTCGGCCATCCACCACCACCACCCCCACCCCGGTGATAAAATTGACCAAAGGGAGTAAATGCAGATGGAGGGGCTGTACTGAAGATTTATAAAAGTGGAGAATGGCTGGGACCAAGTATATCAAATTCTAAATTACCTCTTTAGTTTTTTCTGTAAGGTTTTATTTCCCAGTGATAAAGTTGCAACGTTTTCTTCCTGTACATCGAGTTGTTGTTGTAATTTAGAGTTATCTTCCACCAGTTTCTTATTCTGATGTTGTAAATCTGTTATTTTACCCAACATGTCACATATTTCTCTGTAACAATAATAACATAGATGATGGGTGCCGATCAGCAATGAAATTGGGTTTAACATCCTCCTGTTCTGCTTTGACTAGGCTAATGAAGACGGGCATACACGATACAGTGTGCTATGATAGAAATTTTGCCCGAGCAGCAGCACTATGGCCTGCTCTTATATAGAATTACAACTACCAAGGGATCTTTACATGCATGCGATCTGAATGACTAGAGAGCTGTCAGGGTCTCCATTCTGTACCACTGAAAAGGAGAAACCAAGCTGGAAAAATCAATGACAGACCATGTGATCTAAAGTGGGCACATTAAAAACACCCCCCACCCCCATCAAATACAAAGCCAAAGGTAAACCATCACAATCAATGTTTGTATAATGACTATATTTATAGCCTTCCATATGAAAAAAAACAAAAACACAATGTATGAATCCCACGGAAATAAGTAAATGAGCATTTTAAAGGACCTACTGTTCTTGTATTCTATTGCTGGTTTCCAAGACAGAGTTATCCAGACTCATTCTTGATAAATCTAAACCTAAAAAGAAAAAAAGTAGATTAGTATTATGGACAAGGAAAAAATCTAATTCACCAAATCGATGCAAAATTGTAAATTGAACACTCATTATCAAAATTAATCAGTCAGCTTTAAACTGGACACAATATCAAATGATACTCGGGTTACAGTGTTAATTGCTTCATCTTAAATATATTTTGAACAATCAATTTGAATACATTGTAGTGTTAAATCAACATGTCTGGTCATAATCACTGAAGAGTCTAAGTCTAAAACAACTGAATGTTTTGTTATTGGGGAACATAAGGATCAGTAGCAATCAGAAGTAGAAATGAAATGAAAAAAAAATTTAACATCCTACTTTTCTGCACAGAATGGACTAATGAAGACGGGCATACACCATGTAGTGTGCTGTAAGGGAAATTTTGCCCAGACAGCAATGCTATGGCCAATTTTAATAACATCTTCCAACTGTCAAAGAGTAATTAGGAAGAGTTCACGTAAGAACCCAACTAGTAGCTTCACGAGGGAAATCTGGGATGGCTACCTGACACTTATAAGATAGACAAATGGGGCTTAAATGTCCACTCAACACAACCTAGGTCATTTAGGGACTAACATATGGTTTAATCATATTTAAAATATTTGCTGTTAAGTAGGGGTCTTTAGCAGTAGGAGGAAACCGGAGGACCTAGAGAAAATACACAAGGTTGGACAGGCGACCCTATTATTGTTCATGTACAAGCAGGGAATCAAAACCATGCCACTTGACTCAAGGACAAAGCTTCTGGAACCGGAGGACCAAGAGAAAAACACGCCAGGTTGGACAGGTGACCCTACTCCTATTGACGTACAAGTGGGGAATCAAAACCACGCCACTTGTTGACTCAAGGACAAACCTCTGAAACGGAGGGCCCAGAGAAAACACACAAGGTTGGACAGGCGACCCTACTCCTGTTCACGTACAAGCGGGGTATCAAAACCACGCCACATGACTCAAGGACAGAAATTCTAAAACGGGGGACCCAGAGAAAACACACAAGGTTGGACAGGCGACCCTACTCCTGTTCACGTACAAACAGGGAATCAAAACCACGCCATGTGACTCAAGGACAAAGCTTCTGATCAAACAGGCACCAATTCCCCTGCTCCGCAGACACTAATAGTTTACCAGTTTAAATTGGTTTGGCCGTAAAAAAGATTTTGTACTCACTGTCTAGTAGTGGACTAGCAATAAATATCTTCTCGCTACTGTACTGTCTAAAACTATCATTTAACATTTTACGTTTGGGTGAATTACGTCCAGGACTATTTAATACATCCTCTAGACTTGAACTATCAGACCTTTATTTATGAAGAATAAAATCAGTATCAATCAACTATTGTTTAAGCAGCATTTAGTAACTGAATGAAAATGAAATGAAATGGGGTTTAACGCCCTACTGCCACTGGGCTAATGAAGACGGGCCAATGCCATACAGTGTGCGATGAGGGGAAAATTTGCCCAGGCTGCGGCACTATGGCCTACACTTATCGAATTCCAACTGCCAAGGGATCTTTTATGTGCATGCCATTGTGTATACATGGGACCTCTGTTTTTTGTCCCATCCGAACGAGAAGGCACCTGTTCTTGTCAGGCCCTCCATCCTGCACCACAGACAAGGGGAAACCACGTTGGAAAACCCCAATGAACTATCTCGGCCAATGCAGGAATCAAACACGTGACCTCCAGGCTAGCGAGCCAGTGCTTTACCCACTTAGCTACCGATTATATGGAATACAAGATTTATTTCTGGTAATGTTTCTAGTATAGAGACATACTGAAAGACTATTCTCTAAACGTTATTAGTTTGACAAGGTTGAGAGAATAGTCTTCAAAACTTTTTTCAAATAGAGAGAAATGGGGTTTAACGTATGGGACTAACATATGATTTAATTTTATTTCAATAATTCGCTTTAGCGGTGGGAGGAAACTGGAGGACCCGGAGAAAACCCATGTGGTTGAACAGGCAACCCTACTCCTTGTCATGTACAACCAGGGAATCGAAACCACGCCAGTTGACTCATATATGTGATATCACAATTGATGCTGTGTGATCGTCATCATATTAATTCATAATAAAAATTGACGTCAAACAGGGTGTGGGATTTCTTTTTTTAAAAAGGTCATTGTGTATGTATATACGCCAAATTGATGATAGAGACCATCTAGGTTATTTCTCAAAATATTTCACGCTGCGGGCTGGGATGGCGGAGAGGCAAATTGATCCACTATGAGCCGAGAACGAAGCAGGTGAAATTTTCGCAAAGTCTCGGTCATCATTACTAAAATCATTAATATAAACAGCATAGTCTCGATTATCCACTGTTTTGATTTAATTATCAATGGCCGTTAAGCGGCATATAGGAATCTAATCCAGCCAACATCGAAGGCTAGCCTTGACATCGAGAGTTTATTATGGTCTGGATAAGTTAATTAATGTCTAATTGATAATTTAGATAACATTTCAGGCCTAAAGAAAGACTTGTAAACAGATTTTGCTCTTGCATAATGCATGTTTAATTACATGTAAATTGACTTAAGAGTCAGCCCCGACTGACAAACATGACTGAATCGTGAAGATGAGAAACATGGTCAAGACTGTTAAAGCCGATTTATACTCGGCTATGTGAAGTGACAAATTTTCTTCGCATACCTTCAAGGTATGTAAAACAAGGTATGATATTCACCCATTTCTCAGATCTTTAATCCACTGTCTGATACCACTTCTACAGGTCTCGAGGTCAACCTGTTTCTCACCAGCATCTTCTGGGTTTAAAATCTTCTTTAAACTCTGTAATGCTTCATCACCCTGTAAAATATAATCAGATTGATGTATACACAGAAACAATGGCAGCTTCCATACTAAACTTAGGCTGCCTGTCTACAGTTAGTTCCACTTGAGAACAGACACTAAGCTAGTTAACCGACATTAAGGTCCTAAATTGATAATATGGATATGGAAGCCATTCAGGACAGAGATTTATTCTCGAAGTATGAACTAGATGGTTCTCAGTGTGCAGAATGTGGCAGCTTCATCACCCTGTAAAGTATAAACATTAATTATTCAAACATCTTGGATGGATGGTCTGTTTTATATGCTGTGAACTTAATTAACTGTTTTTAGTTGTCATATGACTGACTTGATCAACACATTAAGTTTGTTTACATAACGTTACGTCATGACTCACGATTTTATTACGTCCAATTAACCAGTGCATAGCAGAATATTGCAGAAAAACTAATTGCGTGATGTAAACAATACTGTAGGAGACGAAGAATACTTTCACCGTTTTTAATACCTTAAATCACTGTCCAAAGTTTTAGGGAAGACCCAGATTAAACGAAGGGCTGTCATGTTGCTGTACTTGGGAGAGATTTGATTGAACGGTAAGAATAGACACACTCCCTCAAAAGCTCAAATATCAGAAGCCAATCAATCCAGCAATGGGCAGAGAGGGATTTCTCGGACCATTGCTTCAGGAATATGACTAGCCTGGAGAACAATGAAAACTAAAAAAACTTACGTCTGAATCAGTTGTATTATTTGTATTACAAGCTAAATAGTTGATTAAACTTGTAACCGATACCCGACCCTCGTTATTTTGATCACAGGCATAGAATAAACCATCAATCATTTCATCATCTTTATTAGAACCACCCATTGATGGGCTGTCATCATTACATGAACTAGTTAACATCATAGTCTCAGCAAATCATTCTTAGCACTAAAAATAAAACAACAATTAATAACATTATGTTAATAGAATAATTCTACTGTAATGAAAAATAAAAAATGAACATGAACTAGTTATCATAGTCTCAGCAAATCATTCCAGCACTAAAATTAAAACAACAATTGATAACATTATGTTTATAAAATCCGGAACAATTCTACTGTAATGAAGGGGGGCACGGTGGCTAAGTGGGTAAGACGCTGGCTCGCTAGCCTGGAGGTCGGATGTTCGATCCCTGCATTGGCCGAGAAAGTTCATCCAGATTTTCTGGCATGGTTCCCCCTTGTCAGTGATGCAAGACAGAGGGCCTGACAAGGACAGTTGTCTAGTCACTTGGATGGTACGAAAAAACGAGGTCCCATGTACACATTGGCGTGCACATAAAAGATCCCTTGACAGTTGGAATTTGATATAAAAGTAGGCCATAGTGCCGCTGTCCAAGCAAAATTTTCCTCATGGCACACTGTATGGCATATGCCCATCTTCATTAGCCCAGTCGGAGCAGAACAGTAGGACGTTAACCCCCATTTCATTTCATTTCAATATAGGTCTACCATCCTCAAATTATATATGTAGGCCTAACTCTGGCAGTTTGAGGAGCAGCTGGTTTTAAGCAGATTGGGTTTGTTCTGGTGCTAATTGGTTAAAAATAAGTGTTACTTTTATTAAAGTGATATAACAGAATTTTTTAATCCCAACTCTATGTAGGCCTAACTCTGGAAGTTTGAGGAAGCAGTTCGTTTTAATAAAATGATACAGCCAGATATAAGTTATAACAACGGTTTTTAATCATTTAATTTGTCATTCATGATGAAAACAAAACTTAAAAATATTAGGCCCTATTTGCCTATAGTATGAGTATGACTAGTATGAGCTGATTCTTACACATTCTATAATTGACAGAGAGCTACCTGAATGTTTTTTATACTCATACGGAAATCAATTCTTACAGTAAGATCCACAGTTTTAGATGATTACGGTAACTTTACCAACTCCGCGTTTTATAAAATACAGCACAGAAACTCGACTGACATGGCGAGAACTCCGGCAACGTGACAATGACAATTTCCCACCAAAATTTTGCAACGCATTGTGGTTTTTCATTGAATGTGGAAGGAATGGCTAGGCGATAAAATCAAGCACATCGTATTCTGGAGCTAACAATCATAGACAATCTTACCATTATTTAATAAAATAAAACATTCATTCATAAAAAGCATTCTAAAACAATTGACTCTCTTTCTAAAACTTCCACAGACAGCTGCCATTAAAACTTTGCCATGACGTAACGACCACGTGACAATGGTACTTTCTGCTAAAAATTTAAAGTGACATTATACTGATTTTTTATAGGCCGACCACTGACGTCAACTTAAAATTAATGACGCTTTGAAGTCATCGTGCAGCCCATGCATGATACTACAGGGGCATTTATGACAATGATTACACATTTTTGTGAAATAATTTTTATTTCAAAAAGATAAATGTTTCAAGAGTAGCCTACATGTTGCATTTTTTACGGCACACATTTGAGTTACCCGTTTTTTTAAAACCATACCTCAGGTTAAGAGTTAAAATACTCCCTAAATATTAGCATTAATTTGACTGAAGTTAAGTTAAGTATCAGTGGACCCTATTCATTATTAGTCGTTCGGATACGAAAACCCGAAGTCCCGAGTACACATTGGCGTGCACGTAAAAGATCCCTCGGCAGTTAGAATTCTATATAAGAGTAGGCGATAGTCCCACTGTCCAGGAAAAAATCCCCTCGTAAGACACAGTATGGTGTATGCAAAAATAAAATTGTGTACAGTACTGTACTTTTAGTAATGTTTTCATTTTTTTGTTGTGGTTGTGTGTTTTTTGTTGTGTTTTTTTTTTGTTTTTTTGGTGTATTTTTGTTCGGTTTTTTGGTGGTGGGTGGGTATGGGGGTACTTCTGGGCTTTACTTAAATGTGGTGCAGACGACGAGGCCACCATTAATCTCAATCATTCAAAACGGACTTGATATATTTTTAAACATTATTATTTTACACGGGATGACGTTTATAGGATATGAAGAAAGACATATTTGATTGGTTATGTCGTTTAAATGCTTTAATATCGTTTACCGTTCTGCACGAGACTTTATTCTTTATCAAGTTAGATCAATGATCAAAGGGAACACCGAATAAGTAAACTGAGTAAATAATTTAATGCACGTCATAAATTTTTATAATATCTATTTGTAGGTTTATTCATCTTTATATTACTGCAGGTAGCACTATATGCATGAGAGAGAGAGTAAGAAATGGGGTTTAACGTCCACTCGACACAAACTAGGTCATTTCGGGACTAACATATGGTTTAATTTTATTTCAATAATTCGCTTGCGCGTAGGGGTCTTTAGCAGTGGGAGGAAACCGGAGGACCAGGAGAAAATCCACGAGGTTGGGCAGGTGACCCTACTCCTTGTCACGAGGACTATGTGTGTTATACAACGCAGCGTCAGCAAGGCCGGGACTTTTTGACGGTGGTCCCGACTACACACTGTGGGGATAAATCTCCGGCATAGCACATTAATAGGATTCTACACGTCTTCGTCATCCCGGTAGAGGCAAATAAATAAAACGTTAAACCACATTTCATTTAACACTGTGTTATATACAAGAATTATTTTTTTGTTTTTGCCCATACTTTCATTCCTCATCCATATGTAAATAATCTCAAAAAAATCATCACCAACCTTTTAATATCATCATGTATTGGATGTTACGATAATCAAGGGAGCCGCGGAGTTGGCGGAGAAAGTTCCTCGGAATCTGCGTGTTCCCCCTTTAGAGGACCTAATAACGAACGCCGTGTCTAGTCGTTCGGATGGGACGAAATGAAATGAAATGAAATGGAGTTTAACGTCCTACTGTTTTGCTCCGAACTGGGCTAATGAAGACGGGCATACGCCATACAGTGTGCTATGAGGGAAATTTTGCCCGGACAGCGGCACTACGGCCTACTCGTATATCGAATTCCAACTGTCAAGGGATCTTTAACGTGCACGCCAATGTGTACACGGGACCTCGGTTTTTCGTCCCATCCGAATGACTAGACAGCTGTCCTTGTCAGCCCCTCCGTCCTGCATCACTGACAAGGGAGAACCACGCCGGAAAATCAGGATGAACTTTCTCGGCCAATGCAGGGATCGAACACCCGACCTCCAGGCTAGCGAGCCAGCGCCTTACCCACTTAGCCACCGTGATCCCCCAGATGGGACGAAAAGGTGCCATTGCATATTGCCTTGCGTGTAAAAGAATCCTTGACAGTTGGATTTCGAAATCAAAGTAGATCGTAGGGTCGATGTCCGGGCAGAATTTCCCCCATATGCCCGTCTATTCAAATGATGTGAGTGTCTGTTGTAATAATGTATGCTGGTCCTCGTGTGTTTTTATGTATTAAACATACATTATGTAGGAGCTAAATCTGTCTATTGTAGGTCTTTCTTTGGGCCTGAAATTTTATCTAAATTATTAATTAGACATTAATCAACTTATCCAGACCATAATCAACTCTCAGTGTCATCGCTGGCCTGCGATATTTATGATTTAATCATGAAATGTATAATGGAGACTATATGTTTTTATCGTACCGACTTAAGTTATGATGATCTAGGCTAGGCCGAAAATTCAATCGCTAAAATCTTGGTTCAGAGTGGATCAATTTGACGGAAATTTTCAGCAAATTCCCTTTATTATCTAGATTTTAACTATTATAGTGAGAACTGCCAGCTCTTTATCTAATCTCCCATAATGTATCTTTAAATTTATCCATGTTATCTTATTTCCCAGGGTTCGATCCCTGCATTGGCCGAGAAAGTTCATCGAAATTTTCCGGTGTGGTTTCCCCTTGTCGGTGATGCAGGACGGGGGGCCTGACAAGGACAGATGTCTAGTCATTCGGATGGGACGAAAAACCGAGGTCCAGTGTACACATCGGCGTGCACGTAAAAGATCCCTTGACAGTTGGAATTCGATATAAGAGTAGGCCGTATAGTGCCGCTGTCCGGGCAAAATTTCCCTAATAGCACACTGTATGGCGTATGCCCGTCTTCATTAGCCCAGTTCGGAGCAAAATAGTAGGACGTTAAACCCCATTTCATTTAATTTTATATTTCACCAGGAAGTAAAATATAATGGTAGAATAACACGATACCCGACTCATTAATTTTATAATACCTGCCGCCCACACGATATATAAACAACACAACAATAAAGACATAGCGAAATAAAATACCTGGCAAACAATTTGTCTTAAAGCGGTGTTAGGTAAGATTAGATAAAGAGACGACAGTTCTCGATTAAAAATGGATAATGAAAAGGGAATATACTGAAAATTTGAGTCAAATTACTTCACTTTGATTCTATCGGCGATACAATTATAGCTTAACTTCGATTGTCATTACTACCGTTGTTGCAATAATAAACAAAGTCTCGATTATCCATTTTTCCTTAACTGGATCGACCACAAAACTTATTCAAATCGAGAGTTTTGGTAAGTTAATTAATGAAAGACCTGCAATAGACAGATTTAGCTCTTGCATATTGTATCTTTAATAAAACGGATAGAACAATAATACACGATGAAACGATAGTGACTTGCTTTACCTGAGCCAATGATACTGACACACGGACATAAATATAAATATGTTAATTCTGATATATATATATTTTTTTATAAAGAATATTTTTATTCAGGATGTCTTAATGGGATTGGGGAACAGGCTTAGCCTATGTAAAACCCCTCTCCCTAGATAATATACATACATAGTATTAAAATAAAGGAACAAAATGGGTGTATATACACAGTTAAAATGACAAACACATACATATATAAGTGCAAATACATATATAATGAGATGGATTGGAATGTACAATATATACTATATGTTACATGGTAAGTAATTTAAAATTAATATTGTAAATTAAACAACTAGTAGGCAAGATTAGAATCTGTTTGACATATCAATAAACTTGTGGACTTGGTTAAAAATATTGTTGTTTACATCGATACAGTGGGTTGAGGACCCGAACAGAAGACAGTTAATATACTATTCAAAAAAAGTAGGGGATATTTGATTTTTAAGTGTTATTAAAGTCACCTAATGAAACTGACGAAGAAACAAATGACAAAATGGAATGAAGTTCACATTCATCGATTTATTCCAAATGATCGTTAGACTAAGTAAGGCACAGACTGACCATTATAAGGGTAAAATGATACCCGGGGTCAAACAGCAAAGTTACCACAGCATCACAACCAAGTCAGTAACGGGTAAATCCTCCTCTGTTTGCCAAACAAGCATTGATCCGACGTGGCATACTCCTAATGACACGTCTAAGGTCATTTTGGTCGAGATTGTCCCATTCCTGTTGCAACGCAACAGAAAGTTCTTGGACATTGGCAGGACGTTGTTGACGTTGACGTAACCTCTGTCCAAGCATGTCCCAGACATACTCGATGGGGGAGAGGTCGGGACTCAGTGCTGGCCAAGGTAATGTGGTGATGTTCTGTTGTTGGAGGTAACCTGTAACGATCCTGGCCCTGTGACATCTTGCGTTGTCATCCTGGAAGATGAAACGGCGGCCATGACGTCGTGCGAACGGCACAACATGGACTGCCAAGATGTTGTCCCGGTAGTACTGGCCTGTAACACGCCCTGCAACAACATGTAAAGCCGTTCTTCCAGCAACAGTGATGCCTCCCCACACCATAACAGAACCACCCCCAAATCGATCATGTCTGATGACGTTAACGTCTTGGAAGCGCTCGTTTCGACGACGCCACACCCTCCTACGTCTGTCCAAAAAATCAACAGTGAACCTTGACTCATCTGAAAACATCACATTGCTCCAGCGTCGATTATCCCAGTGTTGACGATCCCTACACCAACGACGTCTTGCCTGAATGTGATGATCTCTCAAACAAGGGATCACGCGAGGACGTCGGGCGCGAAGGTGACCCCTATGCAGTCGATTCCGAATCGTCTGGCCACTCACTCTCACACCAGTGTCTGTTTGAAGACGAGCGCTGATCTGATTTGCTGTGATGACACGATTTCTCAAGGCCAAGGTACGGATAAATCGATCCTGGGCTTGAGTTGTCGCCCTTGGTCGACCTGAGCGTGGTCTGTCCTGTACAGATTGTGTATCACGGTATCTGGACCATAGCCTGCTTATGACAGACTGAGAAACATTCATCGTCCGCGCCACAACCGCCTGTGTTGTGCCGATCTGTAGCATGCCAAGGGCACGTAACCTTTCATTTTGGGTAAGCCGACGCATATCAAAATTTGTTTTCTGGTCACTCAACAATTAAACTGATGTTTCCACCCTGGAATTCAATGCCACAATGACTGTAACATTCAAAGTCAGAGTCGTGCAAATCTTGGGTTGGACCCCCATGATGATCCCAAGCATCACCTGCATTCCATGCGGTAGCTATTGGTGCGTTTGGGCGTCACATGTAACTGAAAATGTTTCTTCTGTTAGGTTCTATAGTGACTTTTTTCGTAGTCATTTGCATATTTTAGTATTATGCCCCCAAAATCAAATATCCCCTACTTTTTTTGAATAGTATATATTTGATATCGTAGTGTAATATTTTGGTGGTTATAAAAAGTGAAATCGTGTTATCTTAAGTCAAAATCGGGAACTTTTCACGAAACCCCAAAACACTGGAATCCGTGCTTCGCCAATAAAATAGTCAAATTCTGAACCCTCTCTCTCTCTCTCCCTCTCTCTCTTTCTCTCTCTCTCTATTCTGTTTGTCCGGTTTGTTTTCGTAGCCTACTTACATATATTATTATCTTAATAAATCTATAAAACAACATCTGGTATAATCGTGTCGATAAAAGCTTGAAATATATTCTACAAACAAAATAAAACAATAAAAACAGATTTCCGTGTTATAATTAAAATAATGTTGACAAGTAAAGTCCTTGAAGAAAGCAGAGTGAATTTTATTTCACTTTGAAGAAAGATAAAAAAAAGAAATTAATTGATTTGTGATAAAATCTATGTCGTCTAACTCCGGGGTGTGCTGGGAGGAGGATATTATGTTTTATTTGTGATGCGAAACGCCCCATGCGATGAAATGGCTGTTTTCACAGATAAAGCGTATGTTGGATTGTTTACTAAATAAAGATTGTTATATATGCACGTCACGATTTGGGCCCAACGCTTGTATGTATGAAGTAGTGAGGTCTCCAGCTTAAAGGAGCTAAATCGCTATTCTTTGGCACCTAGAAATGGATACAAATGGGCCGCAACGCATATAACAATAGAGAGAATTGGGGTTTAACGACCACTCGACACAAATTAGGTCATTTCGGGACTGAAATAAAATAAAATGGGGTTTAACGTCCGCACTACGGCCTACTCTTATATCGAATGCCAACGGTCAAGGAATCTTGTACGTGCACGCCTATGTGTAACGGGACCCTTTTCGTCCAACCCGAACGATTAGACAGCTAGATAGCTCCACTTTGGGACTAACATATAGTTAAATATTATTTCAATAATTTACTAGCGCGAAGGGGTCTTTAGCAGTGGGAGGAAACCGGAGGACCCGGAGAAATCCCACGAGGTTGGACAGGCGAGCCAACTTCTTGTCACGTACAAGTGGGGATTAGAAACCACGCCAGTTGACTCAATGGCAGACCTTGTGATGAAACGCGCACGCGTTAGCAACTGATTTGCATTCAATCGTTTCTGTTTTTACTGTAATTTCTCATCAGTTATGTTCGGCGAAGAGTCGAAATTGAATGGCTGTCTTTGGAGTCCTCGGCAATAATCACGTCCTCTAACCCTGTTTACATTTCGTGACCATGACGAAATCTGCAGGTGACCTTAATATTTAGATCTGACCATTCTCCCCTGTAGGGTATGCTTAGCCTGGTTCACCGAGTCGCTTTATTACAAATGACACCCAAAAGCATTCTAGCAAGCGATTTTAAAATCTTTTTGTCTTAAATATTGGATACCAGGGGCCTGTTTCACGAAATTTTAACTAAGATAAAATCCAAATTTTAGTAATTTGATTGGATAATATTAGATTGATTTTAGTGCGTAGCCAATCAAATTTGAGGTATCTACTAAAATTTGGATTTTATCTTTAGTTAAAATGTTGAGAAACAGGGCCCAGAGGCCCATCTTTTCAAGCTAAGATAACAATATCAATGTTGATTTAAATTGAGTGTTTGCAATGTCGAAGACGGTGGATGATATTGAGGTAAAGACTTGCCTCCTTTAATATCATCCTCTCAATAATAAAGATCGCTGAACCGAGCAGAATTATTAAATGTTACATTGTGGTTGTTTCCTTTCTACCCCCTCCCCCCTTTCCTTTACTTAGCTTGTTTTGATCTCTCTCTCTCTCTCTCGCTCTCTCTCATACCCACACACAAACACGCACACACACAGTGAGATTAATAAGTATATTTTATGACGTGTTTATGATATATAAACACTCTCTGATTTTTTCAGTGGGCTTATCTAAAATATTCAGTGACATATGCATATTCTCCCACCACGTTCTGTACTATTTCTACATTTATTATACCAACTGTCATACCCATGAATGATTTCATTTATTATTAATATTAAAAATATAACGTATTCACTAATATTAAAATTAAAATAGACTAAAAAAAAAGAGCGAAATGCAGTGTGCATTGAATATATTAGGCCCACGATGAAACAGGCGTTCCCGTTTACTGATATCTATCTTAAAAACATATTATATATGTAGATTGATAAAATAAAATAAATATGCAATCGTATTGTTTATCTCTATAATAAGTTGGTGTCAACTAATGAATATTTAGGACCGACGAAAATACAAATAGTTTTTACTTACCAATACAGCAAATGTATACAACCACAGTTTAAATAAGCTGAAGGCCAGAATCTCAGTTACCAGTCTTATGTATAGAAGGCTTGATGTCAACTATTGGATATTTAGGAACAACGATCATACAAATAGTTAAATTTTACTTACCAATACAGCAAATGTATAGATTCACAGTTAAAATAAGCTGAAGGCCAGAATCTCAGTAATAACTAATATCAATCTTGTGTATAGAAGGCTTGATGTCAACTATTAGATATTTAGGACCAACGATCATACAAATAGTTGGAATTTACTTACCAATACAGCAATTGAAGGCCAGAATCTCGGTTTTAACTAAACGAATAACGAACAGTGAACATGCTGTGTAAACATCATACAACTAGTAGTTAGTTTTTACTCACCTATACAGAAAACGTATACATCCCCAGTTAAAATAAGTTGAAGGCCAGAAGTTCGGTTATAACTGAACGAATAACGAACAGTGAACATGTTGTACATATAGGCGTGTATATACAGCACATTCAATCAATTAAAGGGCAAATCCGTTGAGTACACTATTGATTATCCGTAACACAGGTATCTTCCTTAGAACGTTCTAGTCTTATCAATAACTATCTGTATTGTTACACACAGGTTGTAAAATGCCACAGTCGTTCACAAATACTTGCAGATAACCTATAAATAATTATAGGAGTGAAATATAGAAAATAACCCACAACCTCACAATAAAATTACCGTCTACATTAACCCTGTCTGTACGGAAAAGTAGGAAGTTAAACTCCATTTCATGATTAAAATATTGACGACGCAAAGAGATAGCAGTAGACATATAGAAGTGCTCCACCGATACTACCCCCGCCCCCCTATCCCGACACACACGCACACTCACGACCCCACTCCACGCCACACCACATCACATACAAAACAAAAGGAAGTATAGAGGTAGCAGTAATAGACATATTCCAGAGCGCCATGCCCCCCACACACACACACACATCCCGACACCCACGTACACGCACACCCACGACCCGATTCCAGCCCACATCAAATACAAAACGAAGCATAGCGGTAGTAGTAACCGACACATTAGAGTGCACCCCTCCACCCCACACCAATTCCGACACACGCATACCATTACCAACATAACCCTATACTCCACCCTAAACCACATCACATACACAATGATATAAAATGAGAAAAATCACCAAGATAAACACATAAGCTATCAAATTGTTGTTGTGTGTGATATGTTATCGGTGTTTGATATCTTGTTTCCGGGTTGTCAGTTGCATTAGTTACTAATCACTGTCATCCATATTGAATAATATTTAACCATTTATCTCCCGTGTACGATGTCATTAAAGAGACCTTGTGATTTTCAACATACTAGAAATGAAATAAAGCGTGGTTTAACATCCTATTTTTTTGCTTCGGCTGGGTTAATAAATCATAGATAGTGGTGCTATGATGGAAAGCTTGTCCTGATAGTGGTGCTATGATGGAAAGCTTGTCCTGATAGTGGTGCTATGATGGAAAGTTTGCCCTAATAGCGGTGCTATGATGGAAAGTGTACCCTAACAGTGGTGCTATGATGGAAAGATTGCCCTGACAGTGGTGCTATGATGGAAAGATTGTCCTGATAGTGGCGCTATGATGGAAAGCTTGTCCTGATAGTGGTGCTATGATGGAAAGTTTGCCCTAATAGCGGTGCTATGATGGAAAGTGTACCCTGACAGTGGTGCTATGATGGAAAGATTGCCCTGATAGTGGTGCTATGATGGAAAGCTGGCCCTGATAGTGGTGCTATGATGGAAAGTTTACCCCGACAGTGGTGCTATGATGGAAAGGTTGACCTGTTAGTGGTGCTTTGATGGAAAGTTTGCCCTGTTAGTGGTGCTTTGATGGATAGTTTGCCCTGTTAGTGGTGCTATGATGGAAAGTTTGCCCTGTTAGTGATGCGATGATAGAATGTTTGCCATGACAGTGGTGCTATGATGGAAAGGTTGCCCTCACGGTGGTGCTATGATGCAAAGTTTGCCCTGGTAGTGGTGCTATGATGGAAAGTTTTCCCTGCCAGTGGTGTTATGATGGAAGGTGTGCCCTGACAGTGGTGCTATGATGCAAAGTTTGCCCTGGCAATGGCGCTATGCTGGAAAGTTTACCCCGAGAGTGGTGCTATGATGGAAAGGTTGCCCTGACAGTGGTGCTATGAAGGGAAGTTTGCCCTGACAGTGGTGCTATGGTGTACTCTTATTTCGAATTAAACTGCCAGGGGATCTTTAATGGTATACCTCGGGTTCTCGTTCAATCTGAACGATTACACCCTTTTAATTTTAAATACCAGGATTTCCGTCCCGAACCAGTAGCAAGACAGAACCAGGTAAGTTCTCGACCAAGACTGGGATCGAACCAGTGGCATAACTGTCATTTCAATACATCTTAATATGGAAAACATGATCAATGATTTCAGAGCCGTAGTAGTAGTACCGGTAGTCAAAAAAATGAATTAACGCCGATAGTTGGAACAGTCACAACCCCAATCAATGGCCTTATATGTGTTTAGTTTTCTTCATTAGCGAGTAATACGTGCTGTGGGGCACTATAAACTAGAGCCGATCTTTGGAGAATTGGTCTTTCTATTAATTCTGTGGTCTATAATAGTTACAAAGGCGGCGGAATACAGTTAATGACACACTAATATACCCATTATATCAAGAAATACGCAGTAATTTGGTTCTGTGAATGAGGCACTAACTCACTAACCATGTAGGGGATTCTGAGATTCGTGGTTTGATCCCGATTTTGGCCGAAAAGTTTCCTCAGGATCTTATAGCTTGGTTTCCCCAATGTTAGTGTTGTGGGACGGGGATATGACCTTTTGTCAGTGGTGTAGATCGGAGTGATGTCCCCTTGTCAGTGGTGTAGGACGGAGTGATGTCCCCTTGTCAGTGGTGTTGGACGGAGTGGTGTCCCCTTGTCAGTGGTTTAGGACGGACAGCCTGGCAAGGAATTGTGACGATTCGTTCGGATGAGACGACAAATCTTAGGTTCATACGTGTACACGAAGCCTTGAGCCTTTGACAGTTGGAATTCGTCCCTCTTTCTACCCCCCCCCCCAACCCTGCTCAGTACGTAAGGCACTGGTTTACTGATAACCAGGGGGTTCGGTGATCGATACGTAAAATTTTTTTTGACAATTAGAAATTCGAAATATGTGTAGGCAAAAGCACCGCTATCCGGGCAAAATTCTCCTCTTAGCATACTGCATAGCGTATACCCGACTCTATTAGTCCAGTTGGTGAATAAAATAACCCATTTCACTTGAATTACAGAATTTATTCCAGTTAATCAAAACGAAACCGTGACTTTAAAGTAGCCTGTGTATAAAATGGTTTGTTTATTGAGGTTTGTATTTTTTATCCCGAGGCTGCGGTCACATTCATTAGCATCTAATAAAGCATCTGTGTTGGTTGACTGTTCTCCTGTGGTTCAAATAAACCAAATGTAAACAAAAACAAAGCCCACCACACAGTCCATGGTATTATAGGTAGCAAAGAGGGACTTCTTATATAAAATAGCTGGGGTGGACAGTATGGACGTCTGTATAACATAATACAATATCTTATATTATAGATAGCGGGGGTTGACTCCTCATATAGAACCGATCGAGAATACAATACGTTGTATTGTCGCACGAGAGATAGAGAGAGAGAGAGAGAGGGGGGGGGGGTAACTCGACAAAAACTAGATCATTTCGGGATTAATGTATGGTTCAGTTTTATTTCAATAATTCGTGAAGGAAACCTTGGGAAACGGAGAAAACCCACGATGTTGGACAGGTGACTCTACTCCTTGTCACCCCTCTTGACTCAATGATAGACCTTGTGATTTCACGGGCACGCTTGGATCTCGTAAGCAGTATTCGACTAATTCTTAAAACCAGCATTACACAAATACCCGTATGATTAACCTGCCTGTTCTTGTATGTTTTTTCCGTGTGATTTTCCCTTGTCCGTGGTTTGATTTCCCCTTGTCAGTTGTGTGGGTTCCTCTAGTCAGTGGTGTGATTCCCCCTTGTCAGTGGTGTGATTTCCCCTTGTCAGTGGTGCAGCGCGGACGGCCATCGGCAGCACGCTAAACATATTTATTCGAAATAATTGCACATTATCATGTTTGGTGCAGAAAAGTAAGCAATAAATTTACGAAATAAAGTTTGGCCTGTGAATAGACAGAATATAAATTATCGCCTTAAAGGACATAGTCAGTATTTACAAATTTACAGATTTTACATTTAAAGGACAATTTCAACCCTCACAGATTTTACGTATAAAGGACAACATTAACATCCATAGATTTTAAATAATTGATAGAAATAGCTAAACACATTCCAAATATAATCTTAATATAAAAATCGTCGCTATAATTGATAGAAATAGCTAAACACATTCCAAATATAATCTTAATATAAAATATCGTCGCTATAATTAATAGAAATAGCTAAACACATTCCAAATATAATCTTAATATAAAAATCGTCGCTATAATTGATAGAAATAGCGAAACACATTCCAAATATAATCTTAATATAAAAATCGTCGCTATAATTGATAGAAATAGCTAAACACATTCCAAATATAATCTTAAAATATCGTCGCTATAATTGATAGAAATAGCAACACATTCCAAATATAATCTTAATATAAAATATCGTCGCTATAATTGATAGAAATAGCTAAACACATTCCAAATATAATCTTAAAATATCGTCGCTATAATTGATAGGAATAGCTAAACACATTCCAAATATAATCTTAATATAAAAATCGTCGCTATGAATTGATAGAAATAGCAACACATTCCAAATATAATCTTAATATAAAATATCGTCGCTATAGTTGGTCTGTAACAATAATTTAAAGAATTCGGAAGTGACACAGAGAAAGGAAACTATTTGTCGTTATCGGCTGAAAGCGACGGGCTTCCCATCGTCGCTATTTAACTTAGTGTAACCTAGGTAACAAACAGGGACACACATAGCTGATATCAAACAAAAACAACATTCGAAAATTCAAGGATGTTTGCTCACGCGATTCAGGGGGGTCGCGGTGGCTCAGTAAGTAAGATGCAGGCTAGCTAACCAGGTGGTCTCGGGATCGTTCTCGGTGTTGGTCAAGATTTTCTGGCGTGGTTTCCCCCTTGTCAGTGGAGCAGTACGGCGGGTATGGCTAGGACAGTGTCTTGTCGTTCGGATGGGACGAAAAATCGAGGTCCTGTATACATATTTGCGTGCGCGTAAAAGAACCCTTGACATTTGGAATTCGAAATGAAACCAGTCAGTAGCTTCACTGTCCGGGAAAAATTACTCATATAGCATACTGTATGGCGTATGTCCGTCTTCATTAACCCAGTCGGCCAATCTCGTTGGTTTTTCTTTGGGTATTCAGGTTTCCTCCCACTGCTAACGACACCTACGCGCAAGCGAATTATGGAAATAAAATTAAACTATATGTTAGTCCCGAAATGACCTAGTTTGTGTCGAGTGATCGTTAAACATCTCTCTCTCTCTCTCTCTCTCTCTCTCTCTCTCTATTTCTCTCTGTCTCTCTCGGGTTTCCTCCCCACCCCACCCCTTTCTTTGCTTAGCTTGTTTTGAGCTCGAGCTCTCTCTCTCTCTCTCTCTCTCTCTCTCCCTCTCCTACCCAGTCGATGCAGAAAACCCCATTTCATTTCATGTTATGTGTTTGTACAGACAGCCAATGTAATGGGATATAAACTCATGTAAACACAAAAATAAAAAAAACAAACCCAACCTGATCGAGGAAAATATTTGTGATTTTATTGTTTATTGTAGAATATATAATTTATTATAATTCAATAACAATTACTATCACGTAAACATCCTCGCTAATCTTTTTATCAACATTATTTATGCTTTATTTCACACCATAATATTATAATGGTATGAGATAACACAACTCCAATAAAAAAACACAAACCTAGATGAGAAAGAAATGTCCTCGGTTTACCGGCCTTTGTTTATGTTGTCATGTCCTAAAAACATATTTTTGTTACGAAGGGGAATTAAGGATACTTACCACTTAACGGATGTCACAAACCTTTTTGTTTACGACTTTTATTGCAGTTCAATCGTGTACAGATGTAACAGCGCTGTACGAGCTAAATACTCTGGCCAGGTATTGAAACGCAATGGGGTTTAACGTCCTACTGTTTTGCACCGGCTGGGCTAATGAAGACGGGTACGCGCCATGCAGTGTGCTATGAAGGAAATTTTGCGAGGACAGCAGCGCTAAGACCTGCTCTTATATCGAATTCCATCTTCCAGGGGATCTTTTACGTGCACGTCAATGTGTACACGGGATCTCGGTTTTTTGTCCCACCGAACGACTAAACTGCTGTCCTTGCCGAGCCCTCCGCCCTGCACCACTGACAAGGGAAAACTGTGACTAGAATATATATTATAAACTTAACCGTATGTCAGTCACAAAATGACCTAACGCTAAAGTTGTCAACTCATTTTGACAGTCAAGACTAAACATGTCCTGCTATTATACAACATATAGTTCAACATTTAAAAGGTCTGATATATTACCATTCAATAGACTGGGATATAGTTGTAAGATTAGCCATCTTGTTAGCCATCTTGTAAATTATTAATAAGCACCAACAACTTATCGGTGACAGAGTGTCGGAAATAGATAAAACGCGGAAAATTTGAAGAAACAGCCCATTTCCTTTCAACTTTCACATCAAAATATCGAGCCTTTAAAAATGTTTTCCAGATTTACTTTAAGAGGGTTACTAATGTATGGAATTTCATTGTGCAATTGTCCGAGTGACCATATAATCACGAAGATCATTTAGCTCAATAATAGGTATATTTAGAGGATTTGAATCCGATCTGCTGCTCGACGCTCATTGATGATAAGGGGGCCACGGTGACTAGTTGGTTAAGACGCTGGCTCGCTAGCCTGGAGGTCGGGTGTTCGATCCCTGCATTGGCCGAGAAAGTTCATCTGGATTTTCCGACGTGGTTTCCCCTTGTCAGTGGTGCAGAACGGAGGGCCTGACAAGGACAGCTGTCTAGTCCTTCGGATGAGACGAAAAACCGAGGTCCCGTGTATATATTGGAATGCACGTAAAAGATCCCCTGGCAGTTGGAATTCGATATAAGAGTAGGCGATAGTGCCGCTGTCCGGGCAAAATTTCCCTCATAGCACACTGTATGGCGTATGCCCGTCTTCATTAGCCCAGTATAGGAGCAGAACAGTAGGACGTTAAACCCCATTTCATTTCATTTCATTGATGATTAAGCATAGGATATTAACCTACCCGAGGTTGATATGGTAGAGAACGCGCGGGCGAAGCCCAAGCGTTCTCTACCATATCAATCGGAGGGAGAGTAGGTTTATATCCGACATATACAACGCCATTTCACCCTTAAATTTAATGGGCTTTTCCATTAAAAGGCAACAACGATTGGATAATTGCTCGATAGTTTCCGCCAAATAGCGAAAATTACCGAAGTAATCACGTGCAATTACGTGCATGTTTTTGTTTATACGTCGCCATTTTGGACTATTGAATTGAAAGCAAAAACAAAATGGATAGTAATACGAAGTCAGACGAATAATCAATCCTTTTTAGCAAACATATTGACGATGGAATAGATGTGAATGCAAATATCGACGAGGATCTATCCAAAGCCTGCAGAAAATTTGGACCAAAAGGCATTCTTTTCCAAGAATTCTGACAGTGAACCATGATTGAAGGGTTTCGGTATGTTCAGAGAAGGATTTGACCGACTGTTTTAAGTGGACTGTACCCAAAAATACTTTACAAAGGAACTCTTGGGCGATAAATACTTTCAAGTCTTGTAGTGTGTGGAGAAATAATCGCAATGTGGACGAAAAGAAAATTCTGAAAGATGTCTTAGACATGGATAACCGATCTAAATACATGTATGTCGATAAGTACGTCGTCTATTTCGGTCCTGAACATTAGAAACTGTACCATAACAAATTTTAATTGTCAAAAGAATAAAAATTTATTTCTGTGTTTTTTTGGTATTATTTCGACCATCTATGTCATCAGCGTTTGATATGAGCCGAATATATTGACCTGAGATGACGTCATTAGCGGTTGATAGGAAATATCAACCTGTCATGACGTCATCAGCGGTTGATATGAACGCATATATCAACCTATGATGATGTCATGACAGGTTGTTATGAGATATAACTGCTATGGACATCAAGGTAAAAACTACCGTCAGTTGTATATATCCAAAAATGGATAATCGAGACTATATATTTTTTTTATCGTACCGACTTTAGTAATGATGATCGAGGCTAGGCCTACAATTCAAAAGCTAAGATCTCGGTTCAGAGTGGACCAATTTGAGTGTAATTTTTAAAAAAATTCCCTTAACATTATCTAATCTTTAACCATTCTAGTGAGAACTGCCAGCTCTTTATCTAATCTCCCATACTGTATCTTTAAAAGACTAATATATAGAAAATATATTTCTAGTTTATTAAATACGATGATTAAATTAGCATGAAATTTAATATGATTAAAATAATTCTATGCCAATTATCACCACGAAAGAGAGAAGAGGCAATCGTGAAAATAAAGTTAGTATAAAAGTGATCGTAGCGTAAAGTAACCCCCCCCCCCCACACACACACCACCCAGTAACCGTTGCTATGTACATAATCTACGCCATCAAGATGTTTTTAAAGTTTCTATTTTATTTCCTATAGAAAGTACACATCGATAGACATGGATATTTAACTTGGTTTCTATATAGCCAGACTATTTAATTAGAAAGCTTGTTATTAACTTGGGGGGTTGGATGGCTGAATGGTTAGCGTGCGCGCGCTGTATCATAAAGTCTGTCATTGAGTCGACTGGTGTGGTTTCGAATCCCCGGTTGTACGTGACAAGGAGTAGGGTCGCCTGTCCAACCTCGTGGGTTTTCTCCGGGTCCTCCGGTTTCCTCCCACTGCTAAAGACCCCTATGCGCAAGCGAATTATTGAAATAAAATTAAACCGTATGTTAGTCCCGAAATGACCTAGTTTGTGTCGAGTGGACGGTAAAGCCCATTTCTCTCTCTCTCTCTCTCTCTCTGTTATTAACTTATAAATCACATTCAGTCTCTACATGAAGTTAAAGCATGCAATATTATGGTCATTTACAGCCTTACCCAATCTCACAAAATTCATCATTTCTCATGTCGTTTGACTCTAATTCATAAATCGGGAAATATTCCCATAATGTTCAGTTGGGACAATGCTGGGTAAACGTTAAAATCCACCAGTGATCATTTTGTGAATTCTTAAACAGACATAGCCTTAAAGATACACTATGTAAGATTTAGATAAAGAGCTGACCATTCTTAAACAGACATAGCCTTAAAGATACATTATGTAAGATTTAGATAAAGAGCTGACCATTCTTAAACAGACATAGCCTTAAAGATACACTATGTAAGATTTAGATAAAGAGCTGACCATTCTTAAACAGACATAGCCTTAAAGATACACTATCTAAGATTTAGATAAAGAGCTGACCATTCTTAAACAGACATAGCCTTAAAGATACACTATCTAAGATTTAGATAAAGAGCTGACCATTCTTAAACAGACATAGCCTTAAAGATACACTATGTAAGATTTAGATAAAGAGCTGACCGTTCCTGCTATAATAGTTCAGTTAAAAATTAGATAATTCAAAATGAATATATTGAAACTTTCATTTAAATTACTTTATTCTAAGCCAAGTTATCACTGCTTGTAGTTTTGACAAGATCGATGTATTGATTGTTCATTACCGAAACCACGTAACTAGTATATTAGATACTTAGACTAGCTCCTTCATTTTTAAATTAAATCATTAATTGGCCGAACCGTTCTAATCTAGTTAAAATATCGAGCATCCAGAGTTGATTATGTTAATAAATGTCTGATTAATAATTTATATAACATTTAAAGAAAGACCTGTATTAGGCAAATTTAGCTCTTAAATTCTTTAAGAGAGCATGGTTTGATTTTATTCAGGAGAACATTAGTATTTATAATTTATCATTTAAGAGAATATAAGTGAATAGGATGCAGTAACAAGCAAAACTGCTTATATAAAACTGTTTCCATAGGGTATATTTTGAAGATAGATTAATAATACTATTGCGATATTAAGATGTTTAATTAGAATAGAAATGTGTTTATTTTATTTTCTATTCGTAGCGGTCTATTGAATTGTTACCTCAGTCGTCTTCATTTGCCCAGGTCGAGCAAGAAATTCGGACGTTAAACCCCATTTAATTGCGTAGAGTCAATATTACTTACTACACCAACCCCTACCATGGTGATCTAATTTAAATACTTTAAGATTTGTTGATTTAATTTAAATGCTGTATACGGTAAGATTTGTTTTAAAATAAAATGAGAAGGTCGATCTGTTTATATAGAGGGAGTTGGATCTTACAACATTTAAACTTGAATTCCAATCTCTTTATCAGAATTTTCGAAATGGGGTGGGTAAGAGAGAGAGAGAGAGAAATGGGGTTTAACGTCTACTCGGCACAAACTAGGTCATTTCGGGACTAACATATGGTTTAATTTTAATTCAATAATTAGTTTGCGCGTAGGGGTCTTTAGCAGTGGGAGGAAACCGGAGGACCCGGAGAAAACCCACGAGGTTGGACAGGCGACCCTACTCCTTGTCACGTACAACCGGGGATTCGAAACCACACCAGTTGACTCAATGACAGGCTTTCTGATACAGCGGGCATGTGCTAACCATTCGCCCCCCCCCCCCCCCCACTAAGCCAGTTGGATTTGTCAAGTGAAATAATGAATTGTCTCACCAAATCGGGCCATGATCCGATCTATCCCTTCTTATCCAGTCGCTAAATACGATACAGTTAATTGTGAAACCAACGACACAGGACATGCATTCTTAAATGGATCAGTGTACACAATGATCCATTTACGAATGCCTGCCCAGTGTCGCGGGTTTTCTCGAGGCCTCCCGGTTTGCCCAACTGCTAAAGGCCCCTACGTGCAACCGAATTATTGAAATACTGGTACAATTGTACCATATTATTGTGCTATTCCCGAAATAGCATTGAGTGGACGACGTGAATGGTAAACCATGTTTTTCTCTGTATTATTAGTAAATGCTTTAAAACGGAACTAAACGTAAAACAAAACCGACAAGACAAACGCGCAGAGAAGATAAACATGCGGGCATTGCAAATCTGCAGACAAGACAAACATGCGGACACGATAACCCCTCGGAGAAGATAAACACGCGGACAAGACAAATTTGCGGAGAAGATAAACCTGAGGAAAAGACAAACTTACGGACATGACCACCCCAAGGACAAGACAAACGAGAAGAAGACAAATTACACAGACATAAGATTAAAATGCGGTCGTTTTTGGGAACAGGTTATATAGCTGATATCCCAATGACACAACATGACAACATGGGGTATTTTATAATAAACTGAACCGTTTAATGTTTTTATTGATTAGATGTGATAAGAAAAAAACTCGAGGATATGAAGTTTATTGTTTGAAAATAACAGTTCCCCGTAATGAGGAAAACAAGTTAATTTAAAAACGTTCAAGGTGTTATATAATAATTATATTACGTCAACAACAGCGTTATAAACGGCATAAATATCCAGAAATCCCAGCAACTATATGACGTCAACTACAGTGTTATAAACGGCATATATGTCCAACAATCCCAGCAACTATATGACGTCAACAACATCGTTATAAAGGTCACAGAGACCCAACAATCTCGGCAACTTTAAACGCCATAGAGATCCAACAATCTCCGCAACATTATGACGTCAAAAACAGCGTTATTAACGTCATAGAGATCCAAAAATTTCAGCAACTATGTGACGTTAACAACAGCGTTAAAAACGTCATAGAGTTCCAACAATGTCAGCAACTATATGACGTCAACAACAACGTTATAAACGTCATAGAGACCCAACCATCTCATCCACTTGATGACGTCAACAACAGCATTATAAACGTCATGGAGATCCAACATAGCGTTCTGACAAAGTGTATGGGATGGTACGTATAAAACCAGCATCCTGTGTAACACCTATTGGCAACTGGGATAGAAAGACAAGTAAATGGAAAAAAAACACTGCATGGGCAAAATTACCCATGTACCATTTTATAATCTTCATTCTCCATAAAGAGTTTTCGGAGCCGCCCATAGAATTATTTTAAAACAGAAATTAACCAGTTATCAGGTGTAATATAATATGTCTGTTGTTAAAATAATAATCGATATTATTGTATTATACTCCTATCAAATATTATATTAAACTATTTCACAATAAATATATTAAATATTTGAAAACACATCTGTTTTATTTTATAGACAATGTGTCGTAAAATATAATGATTAAAGCTATAACAATTCATTTTGTAATTTGATCAGTATCAAAACGACTACGGTTTATTTTCTTTTTACACTAGTTCTTAACTCTATAATGATTTTCATTTGAGAGAGAAATGGGTTTAACGTAGACTCGACACAAACTAGGTCATTTCGGGACTAACACATGGTTCAATTTTATTTCAATAATTCGCTTGCGCGTAGGTGTCTTTAGCCGTGGGAGGAAACCGGAGGACCCGGAAAAAACCCACGAGGTTTGACAGGCGACCCTACTCCTTGTCACGTACAATCGGGGAATGGAAATGCCAGACCGGCTGATACAACACGTTAACTATTCGGCCACCAAACCCCCTGATAGCATTATATTTTCACTTGTACATTGTCCAAACTCGTGGGTTTTCTCCGAGACCTCCGGTTTCCTCCCACTGCTAAAGCCCCACCCCTCCTCGCAAGCTAATTATTGAAATAAAATTGAACCATATGCTAATCACGAAACGACCTAGTTTGTGACGAGTGGACGTTAAACATCTCTCTCTCTCTCTCTCTCTCTCTGTGTTGTATGCTGCCTGTGGTGGATGTAATGATACAATAAAATCTTATCTAATACACTCTAACAAAGGTTAGGTTGTGTATGAGCATGGTGGGTGGTGGGGGATATAAACGTTACCACAATATATTGTGGGTAGGTGAGAATAGCGCCCCATATCTCAGGTACAAATGAAATTATTTGATCTTACCTGCTCAGTGTGAAGTACTATCACACCTTCATCGATGCTAGCACCTTTTAAGTTATTTTAAAACCCTACTATATCCAAATATTGTCAGTCGTTACAATCCAGGATAACAACACGATAGTAATAAACACTATATGACATGTGTCGAGACGTGCACTAACCACTTGACATTACATCACAAAATGTAACACGATATTAAAGGATAATTAAAATATAATATTAAATGGTGAATAAAACCCCTTCATTTCTTCTTCTCAGTTATCTTACAATCGTATAAACTCACTTTTCATACTAAATAACTAGATATATCGCTAACAAGGAAAGGTGTTATAACTAAGAGGATATACTCCCACGTTATATATATATATACACCAGGTAATGACATCACATGTTCTCTCACGGGTCCGCAATAACTGATATAGTCACTAAGTAACGATCTCAAGCTCTAATTAGCAAGTAATTAATATCTAATTATAGAAAAACTGATCAACTGATTAAATGTCTCTCCTTGAAAATCCCCCCTTCAAACTTTATCACTCCCCTACCTTACCGTACCCTACCCCCCCCCCCCCCCCCCCTGCTCGGCTACATACATTTTTTTGTAAATCAACACTTTTTATGAGAAAGGTTTCTCGGCCGTGTGCTTTATCCTTTATCGTCAGATTTGGGACAGGATGGGCACTCAAAGCACGAGATAATGATATAGACATTATGTGATATCACAATTAACGTTTTGCATCCATGAAATTGAATCACAAAGTCATTGTATTAATTCATAATAAAAATTGACGTCAAACGAGGTGTTGAATTTCTCTGTTTAAAAAGCTCAATGTGTATGTATATATGCCAAAATGACGATAGAGACCAAGCGGGAGGGGGGGGGGGAGATACATTGTCTCAGGAACATGACCCCCCCCCCCCCCTGCAAAAATTCCTGGATCCGCCCCTGCAACCTTATCCAAACTCCAAAATCCAAGGGTCCCGCTCGCCGAACCACCATATCAAAATTCCCGCGCTTACAGACCCCCCACAAAACAATGTATTTCGGGGCGATCATCAGCATCAAATTTTGCGGACACTGGCTAATTGATGAAAAATAAAATATTAGTGGTTATATAAGGATAAATGTGAAAATTATTCCATTCCGCAAAAATAAGTGCCCGAAATCCGGGACTTTAAACTGACCATTGTGTTTCAGGAAATCACAGTTCCAGAAAATTCACCCCGCTAGGCCCAACTTGCCGTTATTTTTCGAGATTTTACTGGTAATTTTGTGGTAAAGTTATGTAGGGTCATCGAGCACTGCCGCCATATTTTTCGGGCAAACATGATACAGCCCTTCCCCACCCCAAGCAAAGCTCGGTAGCTGTGTAATCGGGACCCTCAAAAACGTTCCTCTTTAGTTATGCTTTTAGGGACACCACCAGGGGCCGCTGTTCACATCACCACACTGTGCCGCGCTTCGACCTCTAGCTGGCCGGTCACCTCTGGCTTGCGGCTGTGGTTTCGATCCCTGGTGTCAGCGTATGTGGCTTGGAGATGGGGGCGCCTTCTCAACCTCTTGGGTTTACTCCGGGTACTCCAGTTTCCTCCCACAGGAAAGACCTCTGCGTGTGCGCTAAGATAATGAAATGAAAAATAAGACTTGTCTACGATATCACCTTTGGTGGAAGCGGACGTTAAACACTGAGAACAATAATGAGCCTTAGTGGCCCAGTATGCGCTGAGTGCCGCTGACTAACCAGGGGGTAGTGGTTCGATCCCGATGTTGGTCGTGAAAGTTTCCCAGGATTTGTCAGTGGTGCAGGACGGACAGCAGGCCATAGTGCACTACATGGCGTATGCCCGTTTTCATTAGCCAGTTGGCACAGAAAAGTAGGACGCTAAACACCATTTCATTTCATTTTCATTTCTGTTTTTTTTTATGATCAGTTCTCAATATCTTGAACTGAAAGTTCCAAGAAAGGTAAATAGGCTATTTCTTGGGATCGTTGGGTTTTGATACTTAAAGATGCATTATGTAAGATTTAGATAATAGTTATAATAGTTCAAAGATAAAAAAGAATGAATATATTGAAAAAAAATCTCATGAATGTTTGAAGTTTTGACAAGAAATAGCGTAAACAGTCCGGATAGTCAAGTACCATGGCTACGATATTAAACAAAGTCTCTATTTCCCATTTCTATACCAATACCTGTAATATAATACGCATGGTAAATATGGAAGACCAAACAGCACTTTATTCGCCGGACAGTGGATAAACAGCTGTTTGGTCTCCCATAGGTATAGCATACATGGTTGATTACAATAATTGCTGGTGCCAGCTAGGACCAAAACACATTGTGCAGTAATCAATTTTTCTTATTCAATACTTTGGTCAGAAACTTGGTAAATACTAAACTATCTAAATAATAACACATACTTATGGAATAACAGCTAATTAATTATTTGGGCTGTTTGGTCTTCCATAGGTATAGCATACATTGTTGATTACAATAATTGGTGCTAGCAAGGTCCAAAGCACTGTAGGCAGTAATCAATTTTTCTTGTTCAATACCTTGGTCGGAAACTTGATAAACATTAAACTATAGAATAACACATACATATGAAAACCCCCCAACTAATTAATAATCTGGGCGAGGTTGATAACGTCGAAACATCGTCCATATAAATAATTAGATGTTTTCCCATTTTAAGTATGTGTTATAGTGTATTGCTCTATCAAGTTACTAAATGCTTTTCAAAGATTATTGATAAATACTGGTAGCCACCCAGTCTATTATCAATACATGTATTATATTGATTGCCTTATTTTCCTTTTATCTTAAAACATACCAATTACATGATATTAGATTTCCAGTGTTTACCGTTTTATGGCCATCATTTCCTTCTTTCAAATATCTTAAAGAGACAATAACACTCTTGCTGGCTTGACAGCTCCAGAAAATAAAAAATAGCCTTATTCTAAGTACTAGATGTGTTAGTGTCCTACCTGTTCTGTAAATTATCCATTAAATCCTATTTTACTTGTCCAAAGGGTTCAAAAATATTTTTGAATCCAAGTCACATTTGAAAAGCTTTACGTAAGGCTTTTCAAATCATTTAGTTGAATTTTTCCAATTTTTTAAATTAGGTGTGTTAAGATGAAATTTGTATCATCAATTAATTGGAATATTGTAAAATAGTACAATTTGTTGACCAGAATAAAGAATGGGACATATTATTCAGTTACAACAAGAGTGGTATTGAGCCTTTAAAGGTATTCTGTAACGTACGTACTGGCGTATTTGACGGGTGACAATCAGATTTAGTAGACAATAATTCAAGTTTAACACTATTTTTCTTATCTTGGTTAAATTGTGTCTTGGGAGAGCAATATTTGTTAGTATGTGAACCGACTATAGTAATGAAGAATTGGTACCAGGTGGGTGAGAAACAGTGATCATACCCTGCCTCGCCCACGACCCATGCTAATACTTCTAGCTAACCATGACATTAGTGGAAACAGGGTGTGGAAAATTCCGGGGTGTTTAGTCAAGTGTGATCACGGCTCCACAGCCCCTATCCACTCAACTATCCCTATCCACCCCTTCTCCCCTCGACTACCACGTCTCGGTATCCCTCGACTACCACGTCCTCTTATTCCCTCTCAACTACCACGACCCCTTATCCCCTCGACTATCACGACCCCATATCCCCTCGACTACCACGACCCCGTATACCCTCTCCACTACCACAACCCTTTATCCTCTCAACTGCTACGACCCCTTATCCCCTCGACTACCACGACCCCGTATACCCTCTCGAGTACCACGATTCCTTATCCCCTTGACTACCACGTTCCGGTATCCCTCGACTACCACGACCCATTATCCTCTCTCGACTACCACGACCCCTAATCCCCTCTCCACTACCACAACCCTTTATCCTCTCAACTACTACGACCCCTTAACCCCTCGACTACCACGGCCCCTTATACCCTCGACTACCACGACCCCTTATACCCTCTCGACTATCACCACCTTATCCCCTCGACTAGCAAGACCCCTTATCCACTCTCGACTATCACAATCCGATATCCCCTGGACTACCACGACCCCTTATCCCCTGGACTAACACTACCCCTTATCCCCTCGACTACATAGAGGCCACCATGGGGCTTTTGTTGTAAAGTCAGTTTCCAAGACCCAAACCCTAACCCTTGACACTGACACAGCCCCGTATCTCCTCAATTGAATACACCTTTAACTGTGTATTTTAAATGTGAGTAACACAGGTGAATTCCGTTAAAAATATCCTTGATCAAGTTTCAGTTCTTTATGTTAAATGCTTTGTGCAACAATATTTCTATATAAATGGCTACAAACAAGGAAAATAAACAACTGATAGAAAAAATATCTCCTGTTTGAAAGATTTCAATGTATAAGTTAATATCCATGTTTTACACGGTTTGTACATGAATTATGGTACTTATGTCTATCTAGTATTTGTATATATTTTTACCTGTGGAGTTTATATAGATATATAAATGGGTAAGTAATAAAATACATTTAGTATATCAAATATTTGTTAAAATAGATATCAGCGATTTGTATTGAAGGCGGGGGTCACGGTGGCTAAGTGGTTAAGACGCTGGCTCGCTAGCCTGGAGGTCTGGTGTTCGATCCCGGCATTGGCCGAGAAAGTTCATCAAGATTGTCAGTGATGCAGGATGGAATGCCTGACAAGGACAGCTGTCTAGTCTTTCGGATGGGACGAAAAACCGAGGTCCCGTGTACACATTGGCGTGCACATAAAAGATCCCTTGACAGTTGAAATTTGATATAAGCGTAGGCCGTAGTGCCGCTGTCCGGGAAAAATTTCCCTCATAGCACACTGTATGGCGTATGCCCGTCTTTATTAGCCCAGTTTGGAGCAGAACAGTAGGACGTTAAACCCCATTTCATTTCATTTATAGTGAAGGTTGTAAATAACTATAACTTATGCATAGATCTTACTTTCAGCTGTTGTATTTTGTTGCACATTTATCATTAATCAAAATCGAAAACGAAATAGTGATGGGTTTTCGCAAGCAAAACGAATTAAACCTCTAAATTTATTTTTATCCGCCGACGAGTTACAGAAAATGGGGTATAAAGTCTTACAAGCCAGGCCAATGGAAATGGGCATACATTGTGTTCTGTGAGGGGAATGTCTCCCGGGCAGTGGCGCTATGTCCTATTCGTAGTTCGCTTTCCAATTTTTAACGTGTCGGTCCTGGGTTGTCGTCCCATCCGAAAGATAACAGAAGGCCGGGAAATCACGAGGAACCTCGCTGGCCAACACCTTGATAGAGTCTTACTCACTGAGCCAACGTGACTCGTATGTTTTAATTTAATTTAAAAATGACAAGCTGGTTATGGAAGCCGTCACGTACCCCCCCCCCCCCCACACACACACACACACACAAACACACTAATTCTTGCCTTCGAATTAAACATACATTGTGCAAGAGCTAAATCTGTCTATTGCAGGTCTTTCTTTAGGCCTGAAATGTTATCTAAATTATTAATTAGACATTAATTAACTTATCCAGACCATAATCAACTCTAGATGGCATCGCTAGCCTGCGATCTTAAGTGGATTTTGATCCGATTTACTGCATGACTTTCCTTCTCGATTAAACGATTAAATGGATAATCGAGACTATGCTGTTTAACGTACTGACTTTAGTAATGATGACCGAGGCTAGGCAGAAATTTCATTCGCTTAGTTCTCGGTGCATAGTGGATCAATTTGAATGAAATTATCAGCAAATTGCCTTTACGTTATCTAGTTTTTAATTATTATAGTGAGAACTGCCAACTCGTTATCGAATCTCCCATAATGTATCTTTAACTAAATGGTCCTAATCTCACTCCTATAAAAAAACTCCATACAAATATTTAAAGTAGACAAGGCGCTAACTCAACATCATTATTGGTCAATTTAAATCAACATTGATGGTGTTATCTTAGCGTGAAAGGATGGAATTCTGATATCCAATACCCAAGACAAAATTAACATTTTAAAATTGGCACACGAATCGCGTGCTAGAATGTTTTCGAGCGCCATCTGTAATAAAGCGACACGATGAACGAGGCTAAACATACCCTATAGGAGAATACTACGGATATAGGCTGGAATAACCAGACGCCAAAGACTGTCATTCAATTTGGACTGTTCGTGTATTTCGCCGAACATAATTAACTGATTAGAAATTACAGTAAAAACAGAAACGATTAAATATAAATCAGTTTATATACATTCATATTTCATTATTGTATGCGTTGCGACCCATTTGTGTCCGTCCCTTTCTAGGTGCCAAAGAATAGAGATTCAGCTCCTTTAACGGGGCTAAATCGCTAATATTTGGGACCTAGAAACGCATACTGGTATAGTGGTAAAATGTATATTTTGTCTTAAATATTGGATAACAGAAGCTCATCTTTTCCCGGTAAGATCACAATATTAATGTTAACACAAGGTACAATTTTATGGATACACAATTACTGAGTTTAATACTAAAATTGTACCTTGTGTTAATACGTTCAATTACTAAATGCCAATCAAAGAAAACATTAAAGATACATTATGGGAGATTCGGTAACGAGTTGGCAGTTCTCACTATAACAGTTAAAAACTAGATAATGTAAAGGCAATTTGGTGAAAATTTCATTCAAATTGATCCACTATGAACCGATAACTAAGCGACTGAAATTCCCATAAGCCTTCGTCATCATTACTAAAGTCAGTACGATAAACAGCATAGTCTCGATTATCCATTTAATCGTTTAATCGAGAAGGAAATTTATGCAGTAAATCGGCTTACAATCCACTAAAGATCGCGGGCTAGCGCTGCCATCTAGAGTTGATTATGACCTGGATAGGTTAATTAATGTCTAATTAATAATTTAGATAACATTTCAGGCCTAAAGAAAGACCTGCAATAGACAGATTTAGCTCTTGCATGATGTATGTTTAATGTTGATTTAAATTGACAAATAATTCGTGTTTGCGAAGTCGAAAACTGTGGATGATATTAAGTTAATGAATGAGCTACTTTAACTGTAAGACTAGGTTACTTTAAACTATGAGTCAGCTAATCATATTTATATTTATTTCCCTTACAATATAATACAACAGGTATGTCACACCAGACTCGTGTCTTGTGTTTTCTAAGGAGTCACTGTTTATAGGAGTCTAGTATTAAAACTTTTCTCTGGTAGGAAGTCAATATGAAAGTAAAAATATGACGAATAAAGGTTATATAATCTTCTGTTTAAAGGGACAATAACACTCTTGCTGGCTTGACAGCTCCAATAAATAAATATTAGCCTTATTCTAAGTATTAGATGTGTTAGTGTCCTACCTGTTGTGTAAATTATCCATTACATCCTATTTTACTTGTCCAGAGGGTTCAAAAATATTTTTAAATCCAAGTCACATTTGAAAAGGTTTACGTTAGGCTTTTCAAATCATTTAGTTGAATTTTTCCAATTTTTAAAATTAGGTGTGTTAAGATGAAATTTGTATCATCAATTAATTGGAATACTGTAAAATAGTACAATTTGTTGACCAGAATAAAGATTGGGACATATTATTCTGTTACAACAAGAGTGGTATTGAGCCTTTAAAGATACACTATAGGAAGTGCAGAGGGGCCGCACTGCACGCAAAACAAAATCTACAAGATCGACAGAATATAGACATTACAAAAAATAAACAAATATCAAATCAAGTGAATGTATCCACTGAGCTGTGCAGTCTCGGGTCTGTAATTGTACAGACTTCACTTAGTTACGTTAAAACGCCATTTCTTGTCAAAACTTCAAGCATTCATAACTTCGTTCAGAATAAATAATTTGAATGAAATTTTCAATATATTCATTTTGATATTATCTATTTTTGAACTATTATAGCAAGAACGACCAGCTCTTTATCTAAATCTTACATAATGATACTTTAAAGAGCATCCGTTTCCTTTAGAAATAGAAACTTCAATAATATTGTCAAATACCCTCCATCCCCCACAAAAAAAAAACCACAAAAAAACCCACCAACGTTTCAAAGCACAGATTTAAATATAAACATTTGCGCATCAAAAGAGAGCGAGCGGCCAGTGTTCGGTGAATATGGCGAGAGAGAGGAAGTTAACCGGGGGGCCCGGAGAAAACCCACAGGCTGGACAGGCGACCCTTCTCCTGGTCAAGTACAAGCAAGGAATCGAAACCGCGCTTCTTGACTCAAAGACATACCTCATGATCCGACACGCACGCGTTAACCAGCCCCACCCCCATTAGACAAACTGCGGACATCACAGACATATGTATCAAATCAAGGGAATGAATCCTGGACAAGGAAAAGGTATCAAGTCGTTTGGAAGGGACGAAAACGGACAAAACGATTAGGTCGAAGCATGTATAGTGTATATATTGTTTATATAATAGTCCGGTGGCTGAAGGGGGGGGGGGGGAATCGCCACCCGAGCTGTGAATTTATGAGACCAAGTTTTTCTAGACCAGTTTTTTGCGTAGATTCCGAATCTAGGTGGTGATCAGGCGTTTGATGGGGCGTTTTCGAGATATAGGGGGTCAAATGCCTACAATGGGGGTGGAGGGGGAGATGTCATTATGTTGACGTAATATATTAATAAAACATAAATTTCTAAGACTGCCATCTACAAATAAGTGTTTATGATGCGCCTGGACATCTGTTTTGATTTGTAGGGAGGTGGGGTGGGGATAGCAGGTGTGTGTGTGTGTGTGTGGGTGTGTGTGTGGAGGGGGGAGGGGGTCATTATGTTGACATAATATATTAATACAACATAAATTTGTAGGACTGCCCATCTTTAAATAAGTGTTTATGATGCCCCTGGACAACTATTTTGATTTGTGTGGAGGTGGGGGGGATGGGGGGGGGGGTTAGCAGGTGTGCGTGTATGGATCGGGGGGAGGGGTACAATTGGCTGGAAGTGAGTTCACGTTGACGATTTTCTTTGAGCTTGGTAAAACATTACTTCTTAATTCCACTGCACATCTCTAAATATGTGTATACAATTACCATTGTATGGGGGAGGGTAAATGTATTTTGGGGGACAGAAACCACTTGGTTCAAAATTGACCTGAGAAGTGTTTTCTCGAGTTTTCGTTCAGTGCCAAAAGAGTTAGTTTATATACTGGTTATATAACATGTTTATACATTAAATACGACTAATGAGCTGTTTAGATAATATGTTTATATATTTTCAGAGTTATATTTGGGATATATATTCTGTTTATCATTAACTACAACTAATGGGTTGTTTATATATTTCAGAGTTAGTTTATATACTGGTTATATAATATGTTTAGATATTAATTACTGTTTATATCATACCAATGAGCTGTTTATATCATATTATGTTTATATATTTACAGAGTTAGTTTATATATTGGCGACAACTACTGGGTTGTTTTTCCTGTTAATTGTTATACTACTTACTGTTGTGTAAGTTGATTTAAAGTTTTTTTTCTGAGTGGGTAAGACGCTGGCTCGCTAGCCTGGAGGTAGCGGGTTTGATCCCGGCATTGTCCGGTATAGTTCATCGGGATTTTCCGACGTAGTTTCTCCTTGTCAGTGGTGAAGGACGGGGGCCTGATAAGGACAGTTGTCTGGTCGTTCAGATGGGACGAAAACCGCGGTCCCGTCTATACATTGGCGTGTACGTACAAGATCCCTTGACAGTTAGAATTCGATATAAGAATAGGCCATAGTGCCACTGCCTTGGCAAAATTCTACTCAGCACACTGCATGGAGTATGGCCGTCTTTATTTGACCAATCGGAGCAGAACAGTAGGACGTTAAACCCCATTTCATTTCACTTCATTTTACAAAGTTTATCATTATACATCTTCGCGTTGTCAATGTATGAAATTAAATAAAATGGTGTTTAACATCCTACTGTTCTGTTCTGTTCCGGGCATACAACATACAGTGTGCTATGAGGGACATTTTGCACGAGATCTATTTTTTGTCCCATCCAAACAACTATTGAAGACAGGTTGTATAGAACGGCGTGTCTGTTAGCATTAAATGCCACCTAGTCTTCCATGCACCAGATCATGTACTTAACAAATTTGTGTTTAACTGTCTTATAATAGGAGATTCAATATAAAAAGGTTAAATAAAGAATCTCAGATAATAAATGACTAGTCCGAAAACAAAACATGTCGGAAGTAAATAAAAAATCAAGAGAGAGAGAGAAATGGGGTTTAACGTCCACTCGACACAAACTAGGTCATTTCGGGACTAACATATGGTTCAATTTTATATCAATAATTCGCTTGCGCGTAGGGGTCTCTAGCAGTGGGAGGAAACCGGAGGACCGGGAGAAAACCCACGAGGTTGGACAGACAACCCTACTCCTTGTCACGTACAACCAAGGAATCGAAACCACGCTAATTGACTCAATGACAGACCTTATGATACAACGCGCACACGCTAACCATTCGACCCCACCCCACCCTCTCCAAGAAAAAAGAAATGACTAGTCTCGAAACAAAAAATGTAATGTTAATTGTTTCTGGTTTTAGTAACAGTAATATTTTATTAAAGGGACAATAACACTCTTGCTGGCTTGACAGCTCCAGAAAATAAATAATAGCCTTATTCTAAGTATTAGATGTTTAAGTGTCCTACCTGTTGTGTAAATTATCCATTACATCCTATTTTACTTGCCCAGAGGGTTCGAAAATATTTTTAAATCCATAAGACATTTGAAAAGCTTTACGTCAGGCTTTTCAAATCATTTATTTGAATTTTTCCAATTTTTTAAATTAGGTGTATTAAGATGAAATTTGTATCATCAGTTAATTGGAATATTGTAAAATAGTGCAATTTGTTGACCAGAATAAAGATTGGGACATATTATTCAGTTACTACAAGACAACAAGAGTGGTATTGAGCCTTTAAAACATTTGAATGTTTTATCCCTCTTTTCAGTATTTGTGCCGTACGAAAATTAAAACAACGACATTCCAAGCGATGTGAATCGTGTCAGAACAAAATTCAAGACGATTTAGAAGCAGGTTTTCCACATAGTTCAGGGGAGACAACTACAGAATACATTGACGATGATTCGGTTTTCATGGGCGACTATTCCACCCCAGAGAAACGCGAGAAAAACAAGAGGAGGCGGAGGGAAACGACAACAAAAATTAACAAATATGAAGACTTTGAGGTTATCGAGCATTTCTCAGAAACAGAAAATATTCAAAATGTCCTTTCATCTAAGTCTAGAGTTGAAGAAAGGGGGCTTACTCCCGTTGAACCCGGTTATGACGAAGACGAAGCCTATAATGATGTATTAGAAGTCTTTAGCAATAAATGTGGAGATGTGCGCTGTGACAATCGTGCAGATGTTGGTCCAAATCACGCTCCACCACTTCCAAAAAAGTATAAATCTCGAACCGGGAATCTTGATGTCGAATACAAACATAATACTCCCGTCCAATCCGAATACGAGGGCCAAGCGATATACGACTGTTTACCCCTCCCACGCCCAGTCATTCAGAACCAAAGACGGAACTGGCAACGGGCAGACATTAACCCGGATGCTCACCGAGCAATAAACGCTGAGCTGCTTCCAAGTTTTTACCCGAATTCTCGATCGCGAACCCAATCCGAAGGAGAGTCCATAGATAAACCGGAAGAGAATCGCAATGATATTTCAGACTGTCGCTCTAGGGTACACTCTCTATCTGGCGCACGAATATAACACTGGACTAAAATAAGAAAATAGGAGCGGAGCTACTTCTATTTACAGCGTAAACTGCTACGTTTACATCGAGCTCATTTCTTACCCCCACCCCTATTTTACCGTGACGCTGGGTTGTATGTTTGTGTCGCTCCAGACACTCTCTATCTAGCACGAATATAGCACTGGACTAAAATAAGAAAATAGGGCGGAGCTACGTTTTTACAGCGTGAACTGCTACGTTTCCATAGAGCTCATTTCTACCCCCTACCCCCGCTCACGACCCCCACCCTCACCCCTGTATTTTGTTCTATATTCTACTGTAACTATAGTTTGGTGACCGGCTCGCTCTAGCGATACCAATCTCGTTATAGTGGCTGTTAGCCAATTTTGGAGTTTTGGACAATCGTTTATCAAAATTACAATTTTAACTATTTATCTGAGTTATCGTCGTTATTGCTGGAATAAGCCACAAACCGAAGAATACAGCAACACTACGGCGATAGTATCTTGTATATTGTATACTTTATAGTACAGTGTATATTGTATAGTTTACAGTATAGTATATTGTATAGTATATTGTATATAGCATAGTTTATAGTATATTGTATATTTTATAGTATATAGTATAGTTTGAAGTATATTGTATATTGTATAGTTTGTAGTATATTGTATATAGTATATTGTATATGTAGATAGTATATAGCATAGTTTATAGTGTATTGTATATAGTTTATTGTATATAGTTTATAGTTTATTGTATATAGTTAATAGGAAATAAATCGGAAGTGACAGAGTCCGCTGTATATTGTATATTTTGTTCAGCATATTGTAACGTTGCATGTAATAAACTAATGAGTACACTCAAAGGAAAGTGATTGTTATTATTATGCCTTAATTAATCTGATGTATTGATTGTTATAAATTGTTTTATTCATGGGTGTACTATAAAAGTGTGATTGTATTCATTACTGATCATTGCTTGATAAAGATACCTGTAAGGGTACTGAAACGTTGCATGTAATAAACCAAGAAGTAGTAAATGAGAGATTAGATAAAGAGTTGGTAGTTCTCGCTCGCTATAGTAGTTAAACAATAAATAACGTTAAGAGAATATGCAGAAAATTTCAGTCAAATTGCTTCACTCTGAACCGAGATATTAGAAATGTATTCAAATCCATTAAGTTAAAGATACATTATGGGAGATAAGATAAAGAGATAGCAGTTCTCGCTATAATAGTTAAAAACTAGATAGTGTAAAGGTAATTTGCTGGAAATTTCAGTCAAATTGATCCACTATGAGCCGAGAAAGAAGCGGGTGAAATTTTTGCATAGTCTCGGTCATCATTACTAAAATCATTAATATAAACAGCATAGTCTCGGTTATCCACTTTTTCTGATTTAATTATCAATAGCCGTTAGCGGCATATAGGAATCTAATCGAGCCAACATCGAAGGCTAGCCTTGACATCGAGAGTTTATTATGGTCTGGATAAGTTAATTAATGTTTAATTGATAATTTAGATAACATTTCAGGCCTAAAGATAGACTTGTAATAAGCAGATTTTGCTCTTGCATAATGCATGTTTAATTAATGTCTAATTAATAGTTTATATAACATCTCAGGCCTAAAGAAAGACCTGCAATAGGCAGATTTAGCTCTTGGATTATGTGTGTTTAAGGATATTACTATCCTGTATGTTTACCGATGGGCCTGAGGCCTAGGGCTAATGGAATTGAAAATGAGGAGCAACATCGGAGATTTGGTTTTGAAGAAAAAAAAATGTCGGATTGGTGTTTATCAAATACGGTTTAATACACCACTGACAAAATTCATAGCAAAAACAACGAGGAGGGTCGTTTACAATCTGATTAAAACACAGATCCTATTTCGTTTCGTTTCTTATAGTTCAAAATTTCGTTTTACTTGTCTTTACTACACTAGGATCTGGAAGAGTTGTTATATAAGCCGCGTTCTTGATGATGTGAGGGATTAGCCAATGAAAAGATTTGTTGCGGCGAGCTTTTGGCGTGAGGTGCACAGAACTGTGGGTAATCCACTAGAAACGTCAATGCTGATTGGTTAAATCAAATGTCTGACGTCATAGGTTCAAAAGCCGCTCGTATGACCTCTGATGCGACCTCCCAAAACAACTGTAGTGTAGGCCATCGAAAGTATAAAAAAAACGAAACGAAATATAAATCTGTATTTTAATCAGATTTGATCATGGGTTCAGGATCATCATTAATTAATATTTAAAAATCAACTACTAAAGAAAGGGGTTGTGTATATTTCATCATTAGCAGAAAATTAGAAATCGTAATAAGAGTAGGGTGTATTGTCGTTGTCAAGGCAACATTGCATGCAATATGTTTTTCTTTCTGGTTGGTTCAGAACAGAAAGCTGTTAAACACCATTTTACTGGTCTTAAATCGGACAATTGCGGGTCTTTATTTTTACTTCGTATTGGCCGAGAAAGTTCATCCAGATTTTCCGACGTGGTTTCCCCTTGTCAGCGGTGCAGAACGGAGGGCCTGACAAGGACAGCTGTCTAGTCCTTCGGATGAGACGAAAAACCGAGGTCCCGTGTATATATTGGAATGCACGTATAAGATCCCCTGGCAGTTGGAATTCGATATAAGAGTAGGCGACAGTGCCGCTGCCCGGGCAAAACTTCCCTCATAGCACTCTATATGGCGTATGCCCGTCTTCATTAGCCCAGTATAGGAGCAGAACAGTAGGACTTTTAAACCCCATTTCATTTCATTTCATTTATATTATTTAAACATTAATTAACATGACAAGCCCATAAATAGCTCTCTAGGTCATCGGGTGGCTTCGAATTTAAGTAGATTAGAATGCTAGGGTCATTTAATGATCTAATTTAAAAATAATGAAGCGAGACTATGTCCCGAATAACAAGTACAGTTGTTACAATGATAAACAGTCAATGCTACATATTATCAAAATGTCAAACAGTGCTAACTTCGCTCAGAATAAAGTAACTTGAATGAAACTTTCAAGATATTCATATTGCATTATCGATGTAATTATGTATGTATCTATGTACGTATGTATAATGTGTACATGTATATAAATCAGAGAGACGGGTTACACAGTGGCATAGCCTGTTCCCCAATCCAAATCCAGATTTAATGAATAAAAATATTGTTTAAAAAAGAAAAAAAACCATGTACAATATTAGAATTTTGAAAATTTATGTGAATATGAAAGAGGCGTCCATGTTAACTGGCTGTTAAAAGACACTCACCTCTGTATATTTTTTAGTGATTTTAGTGACAATGAAAAAATATCGCGTATGAAAAAAGAGTGGACATTCCTCTCCCGCCCTTTCACCTTCAGCTCCCCCCCCCCGCCCCGAGCATTAATTGACCCTCCCCCTCCACCATCAACCCTATAGATGACAGAATTGTTTTGTTGACGGGAAACATTTTATTGCTTACTTTACCTTTCCACAAGTTTTATTTTGGTTTTATTTAAATATTCTAAAAACAAAACAATAAAAATGGGGTTTAACGTCCACTCGACACAAACTAGGTCATTTCGGGACCAACACATGGTTCATTTTTATTTCTATAATTCGCTTGTGCGTAGTGGTTTTTAGCAGTGGGAGGAAACGGGAGAACCCGGAGAAAACCCACGAGGTTGGAAAGGCGACCCTACTCCTTATCACGTACAACCGGGGATTCGAAACCACGCCAGTTGACTCAATGACAGACCTTATGACAGCACGCACTTGCTAACCATTTGGCCATTCAACCCTCCTCATTTCCGGAAGAACACACGGTTAAATTTTATGTCAATAATTATCCGTTGAGGTCTTTAGCAGTAGGAGGAAACCGGAGGACCCAAAAGAAACGCACGAGGTTGGACAGGCGACCTAATACTTGTCACGTACACGCGAGGAATCGAAACCACGCCATTTGATAAATGGCAGACCTTGTGAATTTTTTGTATATCTTGAAAATCAATAAAGTATGATTGGTGGTCTGGGATCTTACGTCCACGCGACACAAACCAGGTCATTTCGGGACTAACATATGGTTCAATTTTATTTCAATAATTGTAGGTTAGGATAAGGTAAACATTGGGCGCTAGGTCCAGAGTTAGGTTTAGGGTTGGGATTAGCGCTAGCCCTGTTTATATCTGACGAAAAGCTGAGCTGGCCTTATCATTTAGCACTAACCGACTCACACGATAATATGATTAAGATCAACCGACAAAGAAAACAGGAAAATTTCTCCATGTCAGTATTTCATGTTTTTGTACCAAGTACTACACAAATCCGTTCAAAAATAAACCACAAACTTGAAAAATGACAAAATCATTTTATTTACTGTAGAGTTCAGAAGTTGTTGAGTACTAACGGCACGTTTTTGTCACGTGACCTATTGTATTTTACCTGTGAAGACAGGTATTGTTTTATGTAGGTAATTAGTTGAAAGGGAAGCCGACAAGGTCAGGAATTTATCAAGGTGTGGAGACTTATGTTGTTTAAAATGAATTTTGATTTTAAGATGAAAAAATAGACGGATGCGGAAACAATTTGTCTGACAATAATTTATTGTGAATTTATTCATAGTGAATGAGACTTTATATTTAAATAAGAGAGGTCTCTCTGAATTAACAGTGGTCGAATACTTACATTGGATTTATGTGTCTACGAATTAGGATCCGTCGATTGGTTTTATTTAAATGAAATTTGTGCGGCTAAAATTATTTTCTGTAAAACTGTGATGAAGAAATTATAAACTTTAAATTTTAAGACTAGGTTTAATGAACGGCAACAAAACAAAAGGAATTTTTTACATAGGAATAGCAGTAAAACAAAGGAGGTTAAATTCAATTATTTTAATTAGATTTTTAAACCATTTTATTTTAACTTATATTTGAGTGAATCGCGTCTGTTTGATTATGAAAATATATCATTTAAGGATTGTTTGAACCTATTTTTATTAGATAGATTTAACCTTATTTATATAGTTATAATTTAATTTTTCGAATTCTTTGAATGATTATTTATGCCTGAGAAGATCTGTTTAAGTAGTAAAGGAAATTTTCAACTGCTCCTTAGATTAAGGCTCCATCATGATATAAATGCAAGTTTGTCATCTCGTCATAGGTTAAATGTGCATTATAAATTATCTAAGGTGTGAATGTGTATCGCCTCGGGATATATGAAGTAAATGACGTCACCAACCGGTAAATATTAAATCTATTTATAAAACCTAAAAATAGAAGAAGTAAATAATGAACTGTTTGTATAAGAAATATTTCCGGAAGTAGAAACTAACCTGAACTCCTTCTTTAAATTAACATTTTGATAGAATTTAAGGCCAAAAAACTCACAGTTATAACAGAAATTGAAAATATAATGATTTTAATATGTTAAATACATAAAGATTCTCACCTTTGAAATATTTGCCGCGACATATAACCCGAACTCGTTCCTTTTATAAACATTTTGATAGAATTTAAGACCAAATAATTCACATAACAGAAGCAAGCATATACTAAAAGCGGAAATTTCAAATTTTTAAGTTATATTTTTAAAATTTATTAAAATAAAGCCTGAAAATAGATGGTATCCATAAACAGTCCTACCTTGTTTAAGAATAATCCTATTAATCCTATAATTCACTATTGCCAGCTGAGAAATTGGCAAAAATATCATTTTCCTCTTCATTTTCAAACGTTTGGAAAGCTACTCCATGGTGGAGAATAGAAAACAAGGGAGGTAATTGGGAGGTAATTGTGTTATTATTTCCTGTGTAAATGAGTTTTAAGTGTGAGAATGACACCTATGATCGTATAATTGTGAGTTGACAACCTATTGAGCAAAAGACATAGAAATAATTACGTTTTGACTTTCTTAGAAAATTTGAAATTCTCGCTTTAATTTGAATATGTTAAATACATAAAGATTCTCGCCTTTGAAATAATTACCGCGACATTTAACGTTTTAAATTTGCTCCTTTGCGTTCTGTTAATGTTGTAGGAAACTCAATGTAATAAAGAACGAAAGGGGGACAGTCATTAGTTTTACGTAACATCATATCATTCTTTATATTTATTCTTGGGGTTTTATAAAAAAATAAATTGTGGTTTTATAAAAAAAAACCACGGATTTTTGTGACCAGCCATTGAAAGCGATAAGATCGAATAACAGTTACCGTTTTAACAAATTGTTTCCATCTCAAGATTACCGGTATCAAATTATTAGGACACGTGGAGAATTTATATATTTGGTGCCATGTCTTTTTTCTGTCTTGTCCGCAGGTTTATCTTGTAGAATTTTGTTTTGCGTGTAGTGCGGCCCTTCTGCACTTACTATTCAGACATTTCTAGGAGTTTAATTATCAGAAGACAATTTCAGACGTTATCTTAATCCGACGGTTCCTGGAAGAGAATTCTGAAAAGCAATGAAGACGGTTATCAACTTAAGCCTTTTGGTTCTGATTCTGGTCATTAGAATTTCAAATTCAGGTAATATATTTATACTAAAGGATTATCTGGTCTCATAATGTCTAGATCATGTTGATTACAATCTATACTGAGGATTAATGTCTAAATCCTACTGAAATAAAAATGGTTTAAAATTGAATACGCCACCGTTTGAAAAATGAAACCACTTAAACCCAATAAATCAACACGGCATGAAAAAACATCCGACAAACACCGCCCCCCCCCCACACCCCCCCCCCCCAAAAAAAATAAAAAAATTAGCGTTTGTAGATGCAGAAACATGTTATAATGTCGGTGCTTGATTGAGACAATTCCATGTAGATTTTTACGCATTATGGAATTAATCAAAGTACGGTTAGACTTTGGTGTTAAATCTAACGGACGTAAGGGTTCAAGGTTGAAATAGAAATATTTAATATTGATTTATAACACCTGGCAACGTCCAGTGTTTTCATGGAGTTATAACATACTATATTATCATCTTCCATCTTATTGACTACATGTATATCAAATCTGAACAGTTCTTAAAATAAAGATCTAAAATAGAATAATGTTTGTCAATCTGACTAAAGTACAGATCTTTATTTCGTTTCGTTTGTTTATACCTTTGATGGACTCCACTGCATGAAGTAAAGGGTAGTGAAAGCAAGTAAAACGAAATTTTGAACTATAAAAGACGTTATGGGAGATAATCGTGAGAATTATTAGAGAATGTGGGTGGTACCAGAACTCAAGCAGTCAGATTTCATAAATTAATAGGCATTTTCAACAATTGGTATGATTTACGCAAAATCATCTCACATAAGTTTAATATTTATAACCATTTAAATACTATTTCAGCACCATCAACCTACACTATCAAAAGTTCCAGTGTGTGCTATGGTTCAGATCCTCACTGCACACGTCATGCTTTAGGCTGTGGCGAAGTCACTTCTGTTATTGGAATATTCCAAGGCGTATACGGGTTTAAAGCGACTGGTTCGTTCTGTAGAGACGTTTCGGCCTGTTCAACAGTCAATTCGGAAACTTGCTGCTCTAAACAGAAGGGTGATTGTGAAGCTGTATTTCGACCCAATGATATAGAAACGTTGTACAATAATTGTTCTGGCCAGGCTACTTGCGCATTCAATGCTCCCAGATTGACAGCCAAGTGTTCCACCCACACGTATAGAAGTATTTCTGTATTTGCTGATGTTAAATATACGTGTGTTAAAGGTATGTTTATGTAGTTAAAATAGCTTACAGCATATTTTTAAGTCTATAAATTAACGAAAATACGTGAGTACTTATTTAAAACGGCCAAACGATTTTGATAAACATCTGTAAGATAATAGTGAATTAAAATTACAAATAAAATAATTTTAAGGCCAACCCCCAAATGAATTATGACCGTCTTCATTATACCGGTTGCTAGAGAAAAGTAGGACACTGAACACCATTGAACACCATTTTACGAATAAGGCCTTCCATTAGGATTCCGGGGGGGGGGGGGGTGGATGGCTGAATGGTTAGCGTGCGCGCGCTGTATCATAAAGTCTGTCATTGAGTCAACTAGCGTGGTTTCGATTCTCCGGTTGTACGTGACAAGGAGTAGGGTCGCCTGTCCAACCTCGTGGGTTTTCTCCGGGTCCTCCGGTTTCCTCCCACTGCTAAAGACCACTACGCGCAAGCGAATTATTGAAATATAATTAACCATATGTTAGTCCCGAAATGACATAGTTTGTGTCGAGTGGACGTTAAACCAAATTTCTCTTTCTCTCATTAAGATTCCATTTCCTTTGGTTTTATATTACATATTTTACTTTTAAAGACGAAACGGAATAAAGATATAATCTAAATTAGACTAATGAAATCATAGGCGTAATAGCACCATATACGTCGTTCATTCGCTACTCATGGTGCTAGAACCACACGTGGTCCAGTCGGGAGAGAGAGAGAGAGAGAGAAATGGGGTTTAACGTCCACTCGACACAAACTAGGTCATATGGTTTAATTTTATTTACATAATTTGCTTGCGCGTAGGGGTCTTTAGCAGTGGGAGGAAACCGGAGGACCAGGAGAAAACCCACGAGGTTGGACAGGCGACCCTACTCCTTGCCACGTACAACCGGGGATTCGAAACCACGCCAGTCGACTCAATGACAGACTTTATGATACAGCGCGCGCACGCTAACCATTCAGCCATCCACCCCCCCCCCCCCTGGTCCAGTCGGTGGCGGACAGTCCCAATCTGTTTCACAGAGGTAATGCGAAAGCCTTCTTTGAAGCGACCAAGCGAATATTCACAGCTGATCAGTTTGTGACGGAAATCAGCCGTTCATGATCGCAACTTATGGAAGCTCGTTGGAAATCGTCAGATTAGGTTAGCCAGAGTTCAGCAGGTTTTTTTTGTTATTTAAAATCACTGTCTATAGAGAATATTAGTTATTAAAATAATACCTAGTCACCATGTCGTGTAAGATTCTATCATACTCCTTTTCAGATACACAAATAGTTTCATTGGGAGACCGAAAAACCATCATCGGAGACCAGGTATACGTTCAATACCAACCCACGAAATTAGAAACAGGGGCAGACATCGTCGAATGCCAGTGTTTAATAGATTCTAGAAATCGTACTAGCGTTGATATAGACGTCTTCGCGCTAGATATCCGGCTAAATTCCACCCAGGAACCATTGTGTAGCAGTGTTAGTTTTATAAAAAATGGCGACGTGTTGCGAGACATGTCGTGTCGTACGAGACTGTTCTATCATTCCTTTGAGTATCTGTTGAGAACATCGACGCCATTACGAGCCAAGGTGGTCATCAGTAAAACAAGTCTACCTAAAAACATCTGGTTCGGCTTCAGAGGTTTGTATATCATCATCATCAATCATCATCAATCATCATCAGCATCCACGCTTGTATGTGTCAAGGAGTAAGGTTACATGACTATCCTGATTGGATTTCTTTAGGGCAGGCGGTCGGATGGTCGAATGGTTAGCCCGTGCGCGCTGTATCATAAGGTCTATCATTGATTCAACCTACGTGATTTCGATTCCCCGGTTGTACGTGACAAGAAGTAGGGTCGCCTGGCCAACCTCGTCGGTTTTCTGCCGGTTCCCCCTTTTCCTCCCACTGCAAGCGAATTATTAAAATAAAATTGAACCATATGTTAGTCCCGAAATGACATAGTTTGTGTCCTAGTGGGCGTTAAACACCATCTCTCTCTCTCTCTCTCTCTCTCTCTCTCTCTCTCTCTCTATGTGTCTCTCTCTCCAAGACTTTCCGGCGTCGTTTCCCGGTGCCAGTGGTGCTGTACGGAGGGCCTGACAAGGACAACTGTCTGGTCGTTCGGATGGGACGAAAAACCGAGGTCCCGTGTATACATAAGCGTGCACGTAAAAGATTCATTGGAAGTTGGAATTCGATACAAGAGTAGGCTGTAGTGACTTTGTCCAGCCAAAATATTCCTCATAGTACACTGTATGGCGTATGTCTGTCTTCATTAGCCCAGTCGGAGCTGAACAGTAGGCAGTGGCGGCGCCGGTGGGGGGCAAGGGGGGGGCATTGGCCCCTTAACCTTGGACTTTGCCCCAGCTTTGCCCCCCCCCCCCAATCACCGACGGCTGGCGCCGCCACTGACAGTAGGACGTTAACCCCTATTTCATTTCTTTTCATTGATATTTTTAAAGATACCATTTCGTCTTCATTAACCTAATTGGTACCGAATAGACCATTCCCTTCCTCATTAACCCAGTTGGTACGGAACACTAGCACGTAATTAAATCCCTGTTCATCCTATTTTTGGTTTAGGTCATTGAACAGATAATCTAAATTCTATCATTAACGAAGTATATAAATAATCAATCAGACCAAATGATGATTAAAAATATCATCAAGTCGTATTGTCTTATACAAGACAGAACCGATTGTGGGGTTTAACGTAACTGAGGCCAAGTGTCCAAGAAAACCCACGAGGCTGGACAGGCGACCCTACTCCTTGTCACGTACAACCGAGGATTCGAAACCACGCCAGTTGACTCAATGACAGGCCTTATGATACAGCGCGCACGTGCTAACCATTCGGCCATCCAACCCCCGTGTCCAAGAATACCATTTAGGTTAAAGATACAAAATCATCTTAAGGAATTCTGTTTTCTTAGATTTAAAAACAAAACCCAGACAACATATTCACTGTTGTTTCCTGTCAATGCCAAAGACCCCTACGCACAAGCGAATTATCCAAATTAAATTGAACGATATGTTTCTCCCGAAATGTGGGCAAGTCATCTGAGCGTACATGTAATATAACATTTGATAGATGGAATTCGTTCAACCGCCAAAACCCTTGATAAAATTCTTGTAATAAAATGGCGGTAATCAATATAAAATAACAGGATGTTAGTCGAGATGTGGACGAGATATTATTTTATTTTATATATTTCAGGTTTAAATGGAGATGTTAGTTTATCATGTAGTTATTTATCACAGTTTATTGAAACAGGTAAAATAATATTTATAGGCCTGTCTAGTCGTGCGGATGGGACGAAAACCCGAGGTCCCGTATACACATTGGCGTGCACGTAAAAGATCCCTTGGCAGTTGGAATTCGATATAAGAGTAGGCCGTAGTGCCGCTGCCCGGGCAAAATTTCCCCCATTGCACACTGTATGGCGTATGCCCGTCTTCATTAGCCCAGTTTAGGCATCAGAACAGTAGGACGTTAAACCCCATTTCATTTCATTTCATTTCGTAATATTTATAATTAAACCAACCCGGTTTAGGGCATAAGCCGTACAGTGTGTAATGAGGGAAATTGTGCGCTATGGCCTACTCTTATATCGAATTTCAAGCGCCAAGGGTTTATTTCACGTGCACGCCAATGTGTACACGGGACCTCGGTTTTTTTTCTTCCATCCGAACGACTAGACAGCTGTCCTTATATTTTGACGAACTCTTCCTAACTCAGTGTTATATTTTAAAATTAAAGCATGTCATATTATTTTAAAATCTATGAACTTGTAAAGATACATTTTAATATGAAAAGAGAACCTGTTTGTGAATTTTTACAGATTGTATCCTAGTGATGACTGTATATTTCTATTTTATTTCTCTTTTATAACACAGCAGCAGATCATATAACCACACCAAGGGAAGTAACTCCTGCTGTACTAACCAGTCGGTCTCTCGATCATTTGTTTATTCCGACGTCAACAAAACCAACAACAACTCAGCATGAAGCACCAGCCACGACAAGAATAATATCTTCGTCTCTACCCACTGGAAGAGTTATAATTGAAAATAATTTCACGACCCATAGTTACAATATCACCCTGAACGATTCTCGGTCAGAAGATAACATCACCATAACAACCACAACACTACCATATCCGAATATTACAGCAGACATAGGCAACACATCAATAATCAGTGACGTACAAAATATTACCAATGACGTTAACAACATTACCAATGACGTTAACAACGTTACCAATGACGCGAACTACAATAAAAATGACGTCGCCATGGATAACCATGATTTAAATTACGATTTAGAGAAAGCTACTGGTAAGTTGAATTAGTTATTTGCATCTTTTGAACAATTTCTCCAAACGCCAAGATGACAGAGACCAATATGAGTGAATTTAACGATATACCCAAGGGAATTGTTTGACATTGATTGATGCAATTCCCAATTTCACGGGTAGCGAAACAAATTATGAAAAACACGACGATTTCTCCCCAAGGCGACACAAACCTATTTATTGACTGCAAACTGATAAACGTAAATTACACCATTTCCATCAATACGAAACTAAGGCTATGAAAAAAAAGCGAGACTTTATGAGTCTTGCTGCAAGAAAATGCGCAATAAAATCTATAGTTGTAACATACGACTGTCTTTTATTAGAGACATTACGGAGATAAATTACTGGGCAATAAATCGGTAGTCACATGAGAAAAAACACTAAAACCCTACACACAGATAAAATAGTTCAGATCATAAATATATTAACAGATTTTGTTTCTAAACGAAAGACATGGATAGTAATAGCCATGCAAAATAATTAAGTTAGAGTCCGCTTGAAACTTAGGTAGTATCGCAGACAATGTGTAAGATTATTTGACGTCCTTTTATGGAGGGACGTAATATCCGACGTTCCAGGCGTCATTATATGGGCGGTGTGTTTGGGGGGGGGGGGGCGGGGGGACGTAATATTCGACGCTCTTATATAAAGGGGCGTAATATCTGACGTTCTTATATGGGGAGAAACGTAATATTTGACGCTCTTATATGAAGGGGCGTAATATCTGACGTTCTTGACATACATTATGCAAGAGCTAAATTTGATTATTGCAAGTCTTTATTTAGGCTTCAGATGTCATAGAAATTATAAATTAGATCTTTATTTACACAACAAGCACAAAATCAACTCTGTAGACCCACGGATGGCTTGGATTCAGCTTGGATTTAAACAGCATTTGATTGATTGATTAAATTTTTAAATGGCGTCGTAAGCGGAGATCAACCGTTACTTTGACGTCATACTCCCGGAAATTTTAGATCGAGGCTAAATGATAGAGTGTATGAAGCTAGGCCGCTGTTGAGCGAGGCTGTATGTCAGTCAATTTGATTGAAAGTTCGATATATATATACGGCCTTGATATTATGTTTAGTTGTGGTTAAAATGAGAGTTTGGATGTCGGTATTATACGCTCTTTTGTCACTTGCGTTTACAGAAAAAATATGGAAATTGATAAACCTCGCAGCTAACATCACCCCGGTTGAATTGCCGCCCCATTGGATCACTGTTTCCTATTTGTCTGCTTCGGGAGTTACGTAGGCCTACTAGTTAGGCCTACAGTACAAGAGTACACGCAGGCTAACAAGAAGTCAGTCGGCTATAATTATGCCTCATTGATTTGCTCCATTCCTTTCAAACTTTCGCTTCTTATCTATATATTATAAGTCTTATTTTCAATTTGTAGTAAAAAAAAATGTGATACGAATTGAATTGCAACCTCGTCTCAAACCGAATATTAAGTTAACGTCACCACAGCCATTGAAAACGTTACTTGATAATCGAGATTATGTAGGCGGAGTTAACGCCTGTCAATCAAACGATCGACCATTCTCGGAGACGGTGAAGAGAGAGTTGACTCCTATTTTTAGTCAAAAATTACAATGGTGATAACTTTGTTCAGAATAAATTAATTTGACTGAAATTTTCAAAATATTCTTCTTTCATCATCTATTTTTGAACTGCTATAGCAAGAATGGCCAACTCTCTAATCTCCCATATGGTATCTTTATATGGGGGGACCGTAATATCTGACGCTCTTGTATGGAGAAACGTAATATTTGACGCTGTTATATGGAGGGACGTAATATTTGACGCTGTTATATGGAGGGACGTAATATTTGACGCCCTTATGGAGGGACGTAATATTTGACGCCCTTTTATGGAGGGAGGTAATATCTGATGTTCTTTTATGGAGGGACATAATCTATCCATTAGATGTGATTTTAAGACAAACTACCCTTCTTCTAACGGGGCGTTCATCTTTACTTGACCGTTTATTTCAATATCGGATGCCTCTTATATGATCCGCGATATTGGAGTCTAGCCCCGGTGTAACCTTTGACGGTCTTGATAAATCACAAAGGTTCGATCCCCAAAAGCCTAGTGCCACACGAGCTTGATAAATCCTGTAGGTTCTTCCCAGCTTACGCCGGAACCAGAGATGCCAGTGTCCTACTACTACGCGACAACCTCGGCCCTTCGAAAAGAAGAAAAATTCTCCCAATAGTATAATACAGAATCCAGCTCTCAGAATGAATATATTTTTCGCTACTGCAATGACTCACGCTAGTATTATAATAACTCACACTATTATTATAATGCCTCACACTAGTGTTATAATGACTCGCACTAGTACACTAGTATTATAATGACTCATACTAGTATTATAATGACTCACACTAGTATTATAATGACCCACACTAGTATTATAATGTCTCACACTAGTATTATAATGACTCACACTAGTATTATAATGACCCACACTAGTAATATAATATGACTCACACTAGTGTTATAATGAATCATACTAGTACTATAATGACTCACACTAGTATTATAATGACTCACACTAGTGACTCACACTAGTATTATAATGACCAGACATATAACGTTTTTTTTTCTTCTTTAGTTGCCTCCCTGATTGTTACTATTGCACATGTCGTCGGTATTCGATGGAGCATCTTATCTGTATTGTTAATGTTATTATCATTCCAGACATTACTTGTAACACTCTACAAAAAATCAAATAGCAATTTCACAGATTCATTTCAGACTTTATTTGATGTCCTACCATAAAAAGACCAATAACATATTGATACGTGTGAAAATCCATTGATCATTGATGATATATTATTTTGTTGCGTTAACTGAATTAATACACGTGTAAGAATAAGTTGTTATGTGGCATGCCAGCTAGAAACAAGTTTTAAAGTGGCATATCGACTAGAAATAAGTTGTTATGTGACATGTCGGCTAGAAATAAGTTGTTATGTGGCATGCCCGCTAGAAATAAGTTGGTTTGTGACATGTCGGTTAGACATAAGTTATTATATGACGTGCCAGCTAGAAATAAATTGTTATGTAGCATGCCAGTTAGAAATACGTTGGTTTGTATCATGCCTGTTAGAAATACGTTGGTTTGTGGCATGCCAGCTAGAAATAAGTTGTTATGTGGCATATCGGCTAGAAATAAGTTGTTATGTGGCATGTCGGCTAGAAATAAGTTGGTAAGTGGCATGCCAGTTAGAAATAAGTTGTTATGTGAAATGCCAGTTAGAAATAAGTTGTTATGTGGCATGCCAGTTAGAAATAAGTTGGTGTGCGGTATGCCAGCTAGAAATAAGTTGGTATGTGGCATGCCAGCTAGAAATAAGCTGGTTTGTGACATGACGGTTAGACCTAAGTTGTTATATGACATGCCAGCTAGAAATAAATTGTTATGTAGCATGCCAGTTAGAAATGCGCTGGTTTGTGACATGTCGGCTAGAAATAAGTTGTTATGTGACATGCCAGCTAGAAATAAGTTGGTTTGTGACATGTCAGCTAGAAATAAGTAGTTATGTGTCATGCAAGCTAGAAATAAGTAGGTTTGTGACATGTCAGTTAGAAATGTGTATGTGACATGTCAGTTAGAAATGTTGTATATGGCATGTCAGCAATCAGAAAGTAATGTTTTAAAAGAAGAGGCATATTAAGATCGTAAAACCGTTCTTTTGTAGTGAAATAGATATTGAAACCCCTGTATTATAGTTAAAGGGACATTACAACCACTGTGTTGTAGTTAGGGATATTACAACCACTGTATTATAGTCTAAAGGGGGTATTACAATCACTGTATTATAGTTAAAGGGATATTACAACTATTGTATTATAATTAAAGGGATATTACAACCATTATGATATTACTACTGGGCGACGGGGGGGGGGGGGGTATTATTTTAATATTGTCATTTTAGATGTTTTGTATTGGACCCCATGATAAATTTCTGTAAAATCTGACAATGGCGAGCCGCGGTGGCTCAGTGAGTAAAACGTGTTCCTTCCCGGGGTTCGTCAAGAAAGTGTATCTTGATTTTCCGGCGTGGTCCCCCCCCCCCTACTCTGTCTGAAGGGTTGAAAAATCGAAGTCCCGTATACACATTGGCGTGCACGTAAAAGCTGGAATTCGATCGAAATAAAAGTAGGCCATAGCGCCGCTGTCCGGGCAAAATTTGATATTAGAGTAGGCCATTGAGCCGCTGCTCGGCCACATTTGCCCTCATTACACACTGTGTGGCGTATGCCCGCTCTACTTAGCCCTGTCGGACGTTAAAACCCATTTCATTACATTATCTGACAATGTCCCTTTAAAATGCCAATTTGGGCACCTGATGATTATTGTTCATTTGATGCAGGCAAATGAAGAAACCGTATTGGAACTACTTTCAGATTCTTTGCAAATCGTTTCCAAAAAAACATTTTTCGAGGAATGTCATAAGTCAATAAACCGCCATAATGGTCCTTCAATACCACAAGATCGTGTCATAGCTGTCAATATTTCACCAGAAACCACACAGAAATCGTTAATCTTATCTTCTGTAATTTTCTCAGTGAAATGTGTTTTAAATGAAAGGCCGACAAATGGCCTGAAGTTCGTGAAGTTTTTACGAACGAGTAGAAGACGAAAGCTAGAGATTGTTAAAACTGTCGATTAATCACGCAGTTGTCGAGATTAAAGATGGAGTTGGCGACACTGTGACTATTTTATATCGGTTACATGTTATTGTTAGTGGTCTGGGATGGTTTTCTTCAGAACACGTTTTTTTTTTCTTTCGTTTTGTAGAAACCCCGATCTATAGGATGAAAAAAAAAATGGAAACAAAAAACGCTAGAATCTGAATATTGATGTATATTTGACGAATGTAGAGAGACTGAATGGTGACCTTTGTGACATGTTTGATGTACAACAAACACATTAAACAAGAATCAATTTTTTAGTTTAATTTAAAGGTATTAAGTAATTTTGTTAGATGTAGAAGGTTCATGGATACCCGACAATATGTCGACAGACTTCAAAAATATTAAAATTGTACGGCTTCAAAGAGTTGTTTCCGTCAAAGAAATGAAATGAAATTGGGTTTAACGTCCTACTGTTATGCTCCGACTGGGCTAATGAAGACGGGCATACGCCATACAATGTGCTATGAGGGAAATTTTGCCCGGGCAGCGGCACTATGGCCTACTCTTATATCGAATTCCAACTGCCAAGGGATCTTTTACATGCATGCCAATGTATACACGGGACCTAGGTTTTTAGCCCCATCCGAACGACTAGACAGCTGTCCTTGTCAGGTCCTCAGTCCTGCACCACTGACAAAGGGAAACCACGTCTGAAAACCCTGATGAACTTTCACGGCCAATGCAGGGATCGAACACCCGACCTCCAGGCTAGCGTGCCAGCGTCTTACTCACTTTGCCACCGTACTACATGAAAAGTAAAATTAAAATTGGGTGTTTCTTAATATGGTACACGGGCAGCAAACATGTTTTTATTTGATGTAAAGTTTCACCAACTATACACTGTTAGAAATAAATGTTAATTTACCGTAAGAATGTGGTAAAATATTTACGTAGTTGTATGTTATTTTACAAATGTATGTTTTATTACACCAAACAGGAGTGATAGTACAAATAGTCGTAAAAAAAACATATTATACAGGTAATTTTACCGTGAAATAATTTATTTTTACATACGTAACGTCAAAATACAGTAATGTTCAGTGTATTCAAACTATAGGAAGATGTACCGTAGCCCAAATTGGTTGTCGTAAAATGTTGAAATCACAGAAATGTTTTATTCAATAGTAATGAAAGCAAACCTTGAAATATTTTTGTTAACATTTCTCAACACACAACCAATTAACAGTGATCGTTGAAATCCACAACCAAATAGCAAATGATGTTACGACAACCACCAGGTAAACTGTCAGAAATGTATGTAAAATTACAGTAGTACAAGGGTTTTTTGTACCTCAATTATCGGTATATTTTACAACATATACTACTTTTACCAAGTCTAATGTATTTTTACCGAGTTTCAAGTACATGTATGTATATCGAGTTTCATGTCTTTTTGACAATAAGTGGCGATGGAATCAAAGACATATTCAAAATCCTGTAAAAATACATATAATGTAATAAAATTGAACTGAAAGTAACGCAGCAAGCGTGTTACTTTACAGATTTTACGTTTGTTCACATTATTATGTAATTTACTTTTAGGTAAGAAATATAAGTAAAATTACAGCAGTTAAAGAATTTGTTTTTACCTTAAAATATTGAACGGAAAATAACATAGCCAGCATGTCATTTTACAGACTTACGTTTATTCACGTTATTTTGTAAATTTACTTATTCGGTAAATTTACTTATTCGGTAAATTTACTATCTCTTATTGTATTTTAGTATTCCATAGAAACGAAACATTCCTAATAATTATCTTCTTATGGTATTCATTTCAATTTATTAACCATAATATGGACAATCACATCTTGTAAATTTAGTATATTGCATGTCATGTATATCTAGTTTCCATTATTTATAAGATCTATAAAGTGTATTGATATTTAGCGTACGTTAATCAGTTTGTAAGTATTTTCTTAAATGCATAAAAAAAAATGTTTTGACTTTCTGGCCGTAGGTTGTATTATCTCGTTTTCAAGTTCACTTGAAGACGGTAAATTAAAACGATTGGCCAGTGTTAGTTGGGCCGGACTGTCTGTAAAGCAGGGTTATAATGCCTGCAAATAGATAGTACCGCGAGCTTACATCTGAAAGCCTGGAACCATGCTCTCGTCTACCAAACAGGATTATCGATATTCAATATATATTGAAGTGATATTAATACGAAATATTTTACACCGGGGCTATTGCTCGAATCTTGCATGTAAAATTACCAATATTAGTATTTTTAACAAAAGTGTAAATTAACAGTGTGATGTATTTTTACAAGAAATGTAAATTAACATTGTGATGTATTTTTACAAGAAATGTAAATTAACAGATATGTCCTTCTACAGTAAATTGTTAAATAACTAATAGTGTAATTTTACCTATGATTTAGGGGCAACTTTTGCTGCCCGTAATTTTAGGGTAAAATAACCAAAATATTTTTAACAGTGTAGCGGCTATCAATGTACCGCAATAACCGTACCTTTAATGATTTTGTACTTTACTGAGATCTGAAGATCAGATAAAAAAAATAGAAATGAAATGAAATAGGTTTTAATGTCCTACATTTCAGCAACTAACGGCTGATTTACGACCATACTTTTAATGTATTTTCTTTAAGAGACGAATGCTGAGAGACTGCGTGACAGACAAAAAGAACAAAAATGAAACGAGGTTTAACGCCCCGCTTTACTGCACAAACCGGGGGGACTGGCACACAGTGTACTATGAGGGAAATTTTGCCTTGGCAGTGGCGCTGGACCCTTCTCTTATTCCCCTTTCAAATTGTCATAGTGTCTTAAACGGGCTTTCAGTTATAGACAGTACCAGGATTTTTCATCCTATCCATCTGTCAGGTCCTTCGTCCAATGATACAGACAGTAGCAGGGGTTTTCTGAGTCAGGCATTCCCTTCATTGACAAGGTGAAACCAACAGTGGAAGACTTTCAATCCTTTAAAAAAATGTGACATGGACGGACATATTAGATATGTTTAAGTCTTTAGATGTTATGTTAAAATCAAAGCATTGTCTTACTTGGAGCAAATCATTTTGCACGTGCTTCAATGTGTTCACTCCTTAATGATTCTTAAAACATCCACAACTAAACGATTGCCATATCTGTCTTATTTTAAGTTTCTGCGGACAATCTCAATTGAAACCCCAGATGTAACTATACTTAGTTAAATTGATTTTATCTTGTCGACTGTCAAAGTATAAGGATTTTTAAAATCTGTGAAAGTAAGACTTAAGCTTAACTGAAAGTAGGAGTTTAGGTGTTTATGGAATGTTAAATAGATGATAAAGAGTATATGGATACTAAGCTGTTTAGTCGGTTCCTTTGATAAACAGGTTTTCATTAATTTAATGGAGACTTTTAGATATCAACGATCTATTTATAGGCTGTTTTAAAACTCTTCAGACACACAACATATTATATATATCTAATACTTTATATAATATCTATTAGTTTAAAATAACAAATCATTCAAACAGGGAGCATTCATTGAATTATAGACGCGTGAATGATGTACAATAAAATAATAAAAAAGGATATAAAAAAGGTACGAGACAACTAATTCTCTCACCACATTACTAGTACCATAACACTGCTCTCGTGGTACTAGCCCCATAACACCTAGTTTCTATCATCCAGAAAAATATTCTACGAATATTAGTCTAGATGCGTTGTCAACATTTGAGAATAATAGGTCATTGGCTAGATTATCCGGTCTTTTACATTATCATAAACAAAGTCCAAAGGAGGTAACTAGTCCTAAAACAAGATGTTGACGCCTATGAAATTAAAGAATGCCATTTCAAAAAATCCATTTGGTTGCATTGCCAGTTCAGTCTCCATATTTTTTTCTGTAAAATTTCTCTCTTCGTGGGCCATAGCTATGTTTTTTAAACGAATCCTAATTCGTCGTCACGATTCATGTTTGATTATATTAATGCAAGAATTATGGGATTTATTGCGGGAAGGGATGCAACTCTTACTTGACTTGGCCAAGGACACTGGATAATTAACCACATTAAAAACCAAACTCCCGCTTACGCATGAGCAATGGACTCTTCGTCAAATATTGACAACGGTCCCAGACCCTCCGTACGTTGATGACTACATAACACCCCTCTCGTGTTACTAGCACCATAACACCCCTCACGTGGTACTAGCACCATAACACACCTCACGTGTTACTAGCACCATAACCCTCCTCACGTGGTACTAGCACCATAACACACCTCTCGTGTTACTAGCACCATAACACACCTCTCGTGGTACTTGCACCATAACACACCTCTCGTGGTACTAGCACCATAACACCCCTCTCGTGTTACTAGCACCATAACACCCCTCACGTGGTACTAGCACCATAACACCCCTCTCGTGTTACTAGCACCATAACACCCATCACGTGGTACTAGCACCATAACACCCCTCACGTGGTACTAGCACCATAACACATATAATGACTATTCACCAAAACATGTGTTCGAATGCCTAACACCCACTCTGAAACAATGATGCCTTAGGCTTTCCGCGCGCGATATTTTATATTTCCATATGGAAAAAAATCGCTGAAAAGTTTGGGGAATCCGTGGTAAATGACGTCATCAGTGAGGATTTCTCTTTATAACATGGAGCTCGACATGGTTTACGCTCAGTCGCCGCCTTTTTACGACAACACCATGACTAAAGAAATCTGCATTTGCAAGCTGAATTTGCAGAAACAAGAGTGGTTGATTGACTTAGTGGTTGAGAGAGAAAGAGAATGGGGTTTAACGTCCACTCGACACAAACTAGGTTATTTCGGGACTAACATATGGTTTAATTTTATTTCAATAATTCGCTTGCGCGTAGGGGTTTTAGCAGTGGGAGGAAACCGGAGGACCCGGAGAAAACCCACGAGGATGGACAGGCGACCCTACTCCTTGTCACGTACAACCGGGGATTCGAAACTCGCAGAGAAGAGAACTCGCATTCGCACACTTCAAGCGAGAAAAAATGCCAGTGCAAAAATATCACTTGCCGAAAAAAAAAAAGAAAAAAAAAGCGTTCGGTGACCCTTGCGCTGAAGCAGTGCCATTCCATAAGCAGTATACCGACTTTTTGCGCCGGCGGAAACACGAACATAGAAAGCGGAAGTGATGTGAGATACAGAACAATACATTAGCTACACAGCTCCAAATACTGCTGTTCGACATTAAGTAACGTTTTCGACCAATATCTTAGAAACAATTACTTAAGCATCCTAGTGTGTCATGTGGAATTAGCCGAAGCACGCTATCTGGACAATTTTTTCTTATTTCCCAATGTGACCTGAAGTAAACTGTCCTCATTTGTAATCATATAAATTACAGCTCAGTGATTTATTTCATCTTTTACTTCCGTATCACGCAACATTCTTCTTGTAATTATTCTATTTATTTATAGATTATAAACAGTAGCCTCTGCAACTTTGTCATTAATTTGAACTTAATAATAATAATTTCATTTCTATAAAACGGCCAATTAAATTATTTCAGATGAAAAGATTTACCGACCGTTTCATCTTTTCGGTGGGGTGTTCGATCCCTGCATTGGCCGAGAAAGTTCATCCAGATTTTCCGGCGTGGTTCCCCCTTGTCAGTGATGCAGGACGGAGGGCCTGACAAGGACAGCTGTCTAGTCCTTCGGATGAGACGAAAAACCGAGGTCCCGTGTATACATTGAAATGCACGTAAAAGATCCCTTTGCAGTTGGAATTCGATATAAGGGTAGGCTATAGTGCCGCTGCCCGGGCAAATTTTTCCTCATAGCACACTGTATGGCGTATGCCCGTCTTCATTAGCCCAGCATAGGAGCAGAACAGTAGGACGTTAAACCCCATTTCATTTTATTACATTTCATCTTTTTATGAAAACGACCATTAAAGCTTCCCGCGTACAAACAGGGTGATTTGATGATATATTCAAACTAATTAATCTATGAAAATTTTGCTTCAAATCCTTCTCAAAACATTGTATTCATGAGGGAATACCCCTACTATAATAAATCTATTAAAAGAGGTCATGTTTGTATCACGTGATTTGGCTGACGCGGTACCTAGCAACGAGAATTCATTGCATATACAAGACAATGTTGTCTTTAATAATAATAATAATAATAATAAAAACTTTATTTAATGAGGCAACATATTTAGTTTGCAAAAAAAAAACTAATCTTCCATAGGTCCCTCCTAAACTACAAAGACATATATACATGTAATATCAGGATAAATTTAAAATCATTAGAAATGCAATAGCATTTTAAAGTGGGAAGTTTGATAAGTCACTCCCAAACTACAAAACATATACATTATACAAGTAGAATATAGGAAGAACACTATAATTACACACAAAATAAAATAGAATGCAGTTGCAAGTTAAAAATAATAAGTATGTCATCAGTTGAATATTATGGTTCCTACAGTGTGCAAAATAGATGAGTTTTCAGTTTAATCTTAAAATTTTCAACATTTTTACACATCTTTATATCAAAAGGCAGATTGTTCCATAAAAGACATGCAGAATAATGAAAAGTACGTTTCATGGATTCCGTTTTGCATTTTTGAAGAAAAAGAGATTTACTGGTCTGTGAACGGAGCAAGATATCCGTTTTGGAAACAAGAGATTTTTCAATAAAATGGAAATTTAGATAAAGTGGAGTATTAAATGTAATAATTTTGAATGATAAGACAATTTTATTGTAAAGAATCCTCTGTGTAAGGGTAAGCCAACCGAGTTTAGTAAATAAAGAGGTGGACGGAGTTTCAATCGGTGCATCAAGAATAGCTCTTGCTGCCCTCTTTTGTAATTTTAAAAGAATGTCTAATCTACTTTTGGTAGCATTTCCCCAAATAATAGAGCAATAATCAAATATTGGTAGTATGTAACTGTTATAAAACAAAATTCTTGTCTCGTAAGGTAAATGATCTTTTATCTTATTTAGGAGAAATATTTTTGATGCAAGTTTTTTAGACATATCTGCTATCTGTGCTTCCCAATTAAGGTCTTGGTCAATTTGAATTCCAAGTAATTTTGCGGTAGTAACCGTCTCAATTTTCTCACCATGGAGAGATAAAGTTAGGTTTTTCTGATTTCTTTTGTGTTTTGTTGAAATCAGCATTGATTTTGTTTTCGAAGGATTGATTACCATCCCATTGTTTTCACACCATTCAGCAACCAAATAGAGATCATTATTATCATAAATATCAACACCTAATTAAATTTTCGAATTATCCACTGCCCACCTCCTTTTCCGTGGTGTTTATCGAAGAAACTGTTGTGCGCTTAAGCTCAACATCACGTTTATCAACATATACATCAAGCGCTCACTAACGCTGAGATCTTAGCGTGCATCCTTTGACTTCACTAGATCAGACATCCCTAATTGATGGGTTGCCGATTAGGGAAACCCTTACATTTTTGTTCGATGCGCTCCATGGGTGTTGTTCGGGGAATCCAGTATGTTTCTACTTCCCCTATATACCAAAATTGCAATTGTTTTATTGGAAATGACCACCCGATAAATAGATTATCTTTAAATGTTCGAGATGACATCATTTTCGTTTTCAACCAAGTTTTTTAAATGAATATCCACTTCCGCTCTTTGGTGGATTAGGCAGATTTTTCCTGTGACGTGTTTTCAATAGTATGTGGGAAGCAGATTTGACAAATGCGGGGGTTCTTATCATCTACAAGCCCACTTAAAACATTATTAAACCGTCCACAATAATCGCCGGTCAACAACCAGAGATGAAAGCCCAATGGCCTTTTGTTTATTGAAGTCTACGATTATAGTTAGTCCTTTACACATAATTAGACATGTTGTTTGTAATCTACTGGGTTCGCTTCCTGAGTTAATACGACTCAATTATAAAACATTTAAAACAGATAAGTTGGAAAATTGAGTCTGTGCGCAAGAGGTGACGAAATTGTGATATTGTGTTACCGCAATCATCACGTGCGCGTGGACTGGAAACAAGGGTCAAAGCTATTTTTAGTATTTCTCTCTCCCCCCACCCTTTTGCATGTCGATCTTTGTTGACTTTATGGCGTAGAATTGAAGAAACGGGTTTGAATATTCATTTTCTGCCAGGTTTTGGTGAATATTCATGATTTAGAGGCGGAAGGATACAAGAGTTAGGATGGTGGTTAGGTTGAAATGTAGGCAGAAGAAAATTGCGTTTTTATTTATCTCTACTTCCAGTTTGTGTATCTCAAGTTTTCATGATGAATCCCATACGTGCTTTTGGGCAAGAAGTTGCCCCATGTTGCTCCATCTGTGGAAGAAAGCGTTCTGCCCAACGATAATTTGGGAAAAACTTAGTGCCAGTCTAAGAGACAAGAATTAACATTAAAGTCAGTGAGGAAATCATTGGTGATCTGTGGCCATATGTCCATAAACTGAAAGTTTTGGTGTCCTAGTGACATATGGTAGTTAAACGTGTCCTAGAGACACGTGATTGTTAAACATGATTAAAATGAACCAGATTTATTCTATAGGTCGCGTTCACTAGGGCGCCATTATAATACGTCACTAAAAGTTACCTCTATTACTGTCTATATATAGTGGGTATAATGGTATCTTACAGACTCGGTGGTTTAATGACATCTGATAAAACATTTCAAACTGTACAGCTCCGATTGAGCTAATGAAGATGGGCATACAATGTAGCCTACTACATGTATGTGGAAATTTGGCCGGAAAGCGGCACTACGGCCTACTCTTATATCGAATTTCATATTTTGTCAAGGGGTCTTTTACGTGCACCACAATATGGGACTTCGTATAAAGATTCGAAATGTTCTTCCCTCAATCCTGTGTGTGCTGATGTTAAATCATGATTCCCGGCATGTTCCCGAAGCATAGGCCGCGAGTTTTACAACATCTTGATGTTGCTAGATTGCGTTGCAATTCCCGAACTTATAGCTACATTACCCCCCATTACCGTAGATACGTGAACAGAGGCGGTGACACAAACACACTCAAATCAAACATGGCGACCTCCACGGAAACCTTGACGTTGAACGTACCTTGAACTTTGCAACTAGATTATCACAGGTAGACATTTTAGCTGGAAGGCGGGATACTTGGTATTCGCGATCACCGAGGAATCTGATAGGCTCTCAATCGAAATTAGTGCCGATACGATGTACGGAGTTAAAGCGAGATTCAGCCTTCTATAGAAGATGGATTTCCAATGGCTTCCACTTTGAATTTGAAATCATGTATGTAAATGATCATTAAGCCTTAGTTTTCTATGAAGAATACTTTTAGTCAAAATATCATGGAAGGGACTGAGCAAGTCACAGGATGAACGACCGCGACCATTAATTCGCCTCTCGGGGTCAATTAAAAGAGATAATCGATGTGTGTAACTATCCATAATAACAATCTGTCTAAGAACCAGACTATCAAGGGAGATAACTAATCTAGTTGCAGGCACGCCATTAGGATGCAGACCACCATTAATTTCCCCATTGACATCAATGTCAATTCTGGTCGCTTTAACTGGCTCCAATGTTTCCACAAATTTTCAGTCAGCTGAACGCTTTTCACTACAGATAGCCCAAATCATGTACATGTCCTTGGTCCAAAGTGTTAGGAGTTTTCACATTAAATATGAGCTTGGGGTGGCACAGGCTAGATTTCAAACCATAACTGATCTATAGGAAGTCAAAAGATGACTGATCTGTAAGAAGTCAAACGATGACTGATTTATAAGAGGTTAACGATTAATGGTGTTAACACAAAAGATAAACGACTTCCAGGGATATTATCTGTGCTAATGTTCATCAACTAATAGGTTTTATTGTAATGTTATTATAAAGTACTGTGATTAACTAGAGACCAAATGATAACTGTTAAACTGTTTGGATATATACCAACTCGTTAATAGTCTACTTATTATACATACATTTGTTATTCTGTGAAACCACGATGGGCGTTTATCACGATCGAAATATCAAAGTTAAAGCGGCCATCATCGATTCCCCACTTGTACGTGACAAGGAATAAGGCTGTTTTTTTTCGTGTCCTTCGGTTTCCTTCCACTGCTAAGACCCCTAAGCGTAAGTTAATTCTTGAAATATAATTGAACCATATGATAGGCCCGAAATGACCTCTCTCTCCCCCCCTCTGCCCCGACCCCCCCCCTCTCTCTCTCTCTCTCTCACTCTCTCTCACTCTCTCTCTGCTAAGACCCCTAGGCGGAAGTTAATTCTTGAAATAAAATTGAACCATATGTTAGGCCCGAACTTACCTCTCTTATCCCCCTCTGTCTCGACCCCCTTCTCTCCCTCTCTCTCTCGCTCTCTCTCTCTCTCTCATTGTGCTAAGACCCCTAGGCGGAAGTTAACTCTCTCTCTCTCTCTCTTTCTCTCTCTCTCTCCCTCTGTGCATTGCATTAGTACGTAATGTAAATTTGTCACCGCCACTGAACACTTTAAGACATATAACATTTAAATGAGACGCCATAGTTAAAAGCATCTGGAAGGAAACGGTGGACAATGTTATAGACATATTCCTGTCAATAATTACACAATAATTACAGACTCCACGGTCTGTACTCAACAGGTTTATTATATGTACTACTAAATATATTGAGACATAATTTGGCTATATTAGACTTGTCTGACCTTTGTGTTCTATTTATTCTAGGGGATGGGGTTGGGGTTGAATGGTCAGCGTGTGCGCGCTGCATCAAAAGGTCTGTCATTGCGTCAACTGTCGTGGTTTCGATTCCCTGGTTGTACGTGATAAGGAGTAGGGTCGGCTGTCAAACCTCGTGGGACTTCTCCGGGTCCCCCGGTTTCCTCCCGCAGCTTAAATTGAACCACGTGTTAGTCTCAAAATGACCTAGTTTGTTTCGAGTGGACGTCAAACCCAATATCTCCCTCTCCCTCTGTTCATTCTACTCACGGGGGCATATTGTTAATATACAATAACAATGGAGATTATAAACGCCCATGGGTGACGAATTGCCCAATCTCCGGTCACCGAATTCTCAGAAACCAGTCGTCTGGAGTTAAAGGGTGTGGGCTTAGTCTGCGATATCATATCGGTACAAGCGGATGTAAAATAAACTTATTTCACAGTCAATTCTTGCTTTCAAACTGACATGTCATCTGAAATTTTTTTTGAGGAATATGTCATCTAAACTTTGGAATTTGAGAATCAAATTTGTAATTTGTAAAAGTCATCATTTATTATAATTGACTACAGGAACCAAAAAAGTAAATTACAATTCTGTCACATTCGACAATCTTTGACACTTTCTGCTAATTTATTGATGAAATTAAATTCAAGAAAAAGTCGCTTCTTCGTTTAATGTGCATTTCATTACGTCATTGAGTGACAGATAGTTAATGTGTGTAAATGGCGTGTTAAAAAGAAAGGGTTCCATGAAGTAAGATCGCTAGTGATGACCAATCCTTTTAGATTAGGCTGATTAAAATTAATCACTACAAAAAAAGAGAGAAAAACATGACTGAAGACCAATAGCCATTATCCTTGTTTAAATTTGGATCCACGGCCTTGGTATGAAGGTGGAGCCACGGTAACCCAGGGAGTAAGACGTGGCTCGTTAACCGGGTGAGGTCCCGTGTTCGATCCCTGCCATGGCCGAAGTTTTCTCCCCCCCTTGACAGTGTTGAAGGACTGAGGGCCTGGGGAGGGACAGCGCATAGTCGTTCGGATGGGACGTAAAACCGAGATCCCATGTACACATTGGAGTGCACGTAAAAGAGAGAGAGAGAGAGAAATGGGGTTTAACGTCCACTCGACACAAACTAGGTCATTTCGGGACTAACATATGGTTTAATTTTATTTACATAATTCTTTAGCAGTGGGAGGAAACCGTAGAACCCGGAGAAAGCCCACGAGGTTGGAAGGCGACCCTACTCCTTGCCACGTACAACTGGGGATTCGAAACCACGCCAGTCGACTCAATGACAGATTTTATGATACAGCGCGCGCACGCTAACCATTCAGCCATCCAACCCCCTCTTTCACGTAAAAAAATCCTTGACAGCTGGAATTTGAAATAGCGCACTGTATTGCGGATGCCTGCCTTCTTTAGCCCACTAAAGGCAGGGTTTGATTTAGATTTAGCGGTCAAAATATCTCTCGTAGCAAACTGTGTAACGTTAGTCTTGTTGGTACAGAAGAGCAGACATTTAACCCCGTTTTAATTTATTTCATTTCAATATTTAAATTGGATAAAAATAAGGAAGAGGGTTCGTTAAACAGTAAGGTACCCGATTAAATAATCCCCCCCCCCCAACTAAATAAGAACCCTCACCCCCATCTTCCTAGGTTAGATGTCATCTTAACCTCGATGTTCATATTCTTCAGACAGACAAGGATGGCGATATGTTTTGCTTGACAAGGGATTGGGGTTTTAGCCTGCTTATTTTAATACTGCTGGAACCGCGGTGACTCAGTGACTAACACGTTGGCTCTATGGATTCGTGTTCGAATCCCTGTGTTGACCTAAAAAGTTCATCGTGATTTTCAGCCAGGTTTACTCGTTGTCAGCGATTTAGTACGGATGGAACAAAATCCAGAGGTCCCTCATACACATTGACGTACACGTAAAAGACTCCCAGGCAGTTGGAACTCGATATAACAATAGGTTGTAGCGCCGCTGTCCGGGCACTAGCACACCGTATGACGTATGCCCGTCTTCACTAGCCTAGTTGGAGCAAAACAGTAGGACGTTAAACCTCATTCCATTTCATTTCCTAGCAACGTAAAACAAGTGACTTATCTTAAATGGCCTCATATCCCCTTAAAAGTCTGAAAGCAGCTCGATGTTGCGACTGACATGAGTCGAGAGGTTAATAGTGAGAAGAGGGGAATGACAATTAAAGTAAGTGGCGTGTCAATAAAACGGCATTAAATAAGCCAGTTATTGATGATAGAAAAAATATTTAACAGCATCTCGATTGATCAGTATTAGAAATAAAAGGTTTAAAAGGCTGTGTCTGCGATATCGTTATTTTGGAAGTAGACATTAAACACCAACCAAGAATCAAGCTTAAAGCGATAAAGTCTAATCCCCAGCACCACATTAAAGGGATCAGGGATCCACGATAAAAACAAGTTAAAGGCATCAGGGACAAAAATAAGTTAAAGGGAACATGAATAAACTCCTATCCCCAGCACCATGAATTAAAACAAGTTAAAGTCATTAGGGATAAAATATAGTCCCCAACACCACGATTAAAACAGGTTAAAGGGAACACGAATAAACTCTTATCCCCAGCACCACGATAAAAACAAGTTAAAGGGAACATGAATAAACTCTTATCCCCAGCACCATGAATTAAAATAAGTTAAAGGGATCATGGATAAACTCTTATCCCCAGCACCATGAATTAAAACAAAGTTATAGGGAACGTGGATCATGGATAAACTCTTATCCCCAGCACCATGAATTAAAACAAAGTTATAGGGAACGTGGATCATGGATAAACTCTTATCCCCAGCACCATGAATTAAAACAAAGTTATAGGGAAGGTGGATCATGGATAAACTCTTATCCCCAGTACCATGAATTAAAACAAAGTTAAAGGGAACATGGATCATGGATAAACTCTAATCCTCAGCACCGTGAATTAAAACAAAGTTAAAGGGAACATGTATCATGGATAAACTCTTATCCCCAGCACCATGAATTAAAACAAAGTTAAAGGGAACATGGATAACTCTTATCCCCAGCACTATCAATTAAAACGAGTTAAGATCAGCCGAATCGGTGATATAGACTTGTAAAATCATATAGATTCTTTTTAAACCACGAACCACAATGATGTTTTCAAACCGCGAATCACAAAGATTTTTTCAAACTACGAATCACAAAATTGTTTTCAAACCACGAATCACAAATATTTTTTCAAACCGCGAATCACAAAAAATGTTTTCAAACCACGAATCACAAAGAATTTTTCAAACCACGAACCATGAAGATTCGAGTCGGGGGTATTTTTGTCTTGAGGTTGGTGCGTCGACCAAACGATAGCCAAGGGCCTGAATTGATAAGTGAATGATTTCTTCAATGTTCGAAAACGAGTAGACTATAGTTTTATTTTGAATTACATTATTTTCTTATCCGCATTCTCAAGGGGTGCAATTGACAATGTAGCTCGTTGCATTGATGGGACGAAAACCGAGGTCAACGTCCATGTAAAAGACACGTTTGAAATTGGAATTGAAAGAAACGTAAGTGGGAAAGCGTTACCATAGAGATGAAAATACCATATTAATGTTAGTCTTAAGAGAACAGAAATATTACATTATTATTGCAAGTATCAATACCGCTTCTTTTAATTTCTACTGTCCGTACCTTTGAAGCCTGATCGGAAGATGGGAACACGTGATCTTTGGGACGCGCCATATATCAACAGCCGTAAAGTGAAAGTAGAATATAAAGTAACTATTGCATATTTAGGTTTTAGCATAATTTGTTTTTGTTTGTTTTGTTTGTTTCTGCCCCCACACCCTCGCCTTACCCCTTTTGATAACTTCGCTTTCTTTCTACAGTCATTCCGACATATTTTCACTGCAGATCTCACATCTGTAGAAAGGAGGTGAAACGGTGTTACCAGTATATTAAATTTACGGTAAAATAAAAAACGTGGATTCCATTCGTTATAATGAAGATGCTGTAGTTTCGACACCTGGTCTCCAAAATATGAAGGAGGATAGCACGCAGTTCACATGCAATAACGCTGCACAAACCTGGTGTGACAAACTATCAGTAGATAGGATTTTTATTTTACGTCGAATCACTGAAGAACAGAAGGATGGCATGTGACATCACAATATTGGTGTTCTTAGAACCATGCTAACCGACAATAAAAACAACACAGTGCTCTCAGAACCCAGCTAACCGACAATACCCCTCCCCCCACACCACATACACACACAGCAGCACAGCAACATGCGATGTTCTAGAACTTAGCTAACCGACAATAAACACACAACGGCAACATGAGTGTTTTAGAAAACAAGCTAACCAACAATAAACACAACACAGCAACATGGTTGTTATAACCGATGTTTACAAATTGTTTTATGTTTTTCAGACAAAATATATGAGACGGTGATTATTATTGGGAGTATATTTGGAGCGTCTGTTGTTTTAACAAGTTGTATTGTAACCATATATTGTTATCTACAGTAAGTATATTGTTACACCCCTTGTGGAGCAGGACAGCTGTTTAGTCGTTCGGATGGGACGAAAAGCCGAGGTCCTGTGTATACATTGGCGTGCAGGTAAAAGATCCCTTGGCAGATGGAAGTCGATATAAGAGTAGGTCATAGTGCCGCTGTCTGGGCAAAATTTTCATCATAGCACACAGCAATGCGTATGCCCGTCTTCATTAGCCTAGTCGGAGCAGAACCGTAGGACTTTAAACCCTATTTTATTTCATTTCATTTTTATATTACTACAAAACCATGGCCCTTTATTAAACAGTATATTTATTTGGGAAAATTGACGGCAGAGGAATTTAAATTGAGAGGAATGGTATAAATAAGATTTTTTTTTTATGGAACGTCAGCACAAACTGGGCAAACTAAAATAGCAACAACAATACATTTATATACATGAACCATAGCCTTTTTTAAGAACATAATAGTAGCTAATAATCTACTTTCATTTTTTTTTCTTATAAAGCGGAAGACGTAAAAATTATTTATTTAAAAACATACGTGATATTTTTTCTCATTTTATATTTTTCAGTCGACGACCAAGAGATAAAAACGAAATGTCTGAAATATTCCAAATAGAAGATGAAGACAGAGCAGCATTTCATGCGTACCACGTCATTGATCCCGCTTGCGTCACAAACTCAGACACGGACAGTAAAGAATTTGTGACATCACGTGACTTTTCAACTCAATTCATGAATAGCGTTGATATAGAATATTCACAAATAGATGCCACTGATGTCGCTAGTGAAAATATTTACGCTACCCCACATAGAATCATAGATCTTGATAAACTAAGACAGAATGACCAGTTTTTAACCACGGACAATGATTACTTCGATCTGGAAACTGACACGACCCAATCAAATACTAATGACGTCATTAGTGGCTACGTCAGTGACGATGGGTATAGTCATTTAAACCGGCACCATATTGTATCTAGAACCGGAAATGACTATGACTCTATAACACTCGGTGAATTAAAGAGCACTGATTTATAAAGTGAAAGTAGTGGCTGTTTTATTGGACGTACTAACTGGGTTGAACTTGATTTAATCGCCTGAAGCCAAAATAATATTATCATGTAGTCCGTTATTGCTAATAAATATCAACTACAACCTTTTCTTCAAGTGACAATATGCTAATGGCAATCGAAATATCTTTAATCACGTATATGTAACAGTCATTTACTCGTTGTTGTCAAATATGAAACCTTCATATTTTGAAATTCAGGGTTGTTTTTAAGTTAAATCGAGTACCTGATTAATTTTGTTAAAGGAAATCAAGGGTGGGAATTAATTTATCGACGCCATGTTTATGCTACAGTATCATGTATCATAAGCTAATGGCAGTATCATGTATCATAAGGTAATGGCAGTATCATGTATCATAAGCTAATGGCAGACTAATGGCAGTGTCATGTATCATAAGCTAATGACAGTACCATGTATCATAAGCTAATGGCAGTATCGTGTATCATAAGCTAATGACAGTATCATGTATCATAAGCTAATGACAGTATCATGTATCATAAGCTAATGGCAGTCTAATGGCAGTATCATGTATCATAAGCTAATGACAGTATCGTGTATCATAAGCTAATGGCAGTATCATGTATCATAAGCTAATGACAGTGGGAACGTCTTTAATCATACTAAAGATGTATTATGTCAGGAATAAATTTGCCTATTATCGGGATCCATTGACTTCAAATGTTCTATAAATCATTATTCAGACAGTCATCAACATAAGCTTAGACCAGTCATTAATCTTTATTCATACTATTATATATACATTGAGGAACTGACATTTAGAACCTTATTATCGTATGCTAACCCATAGATACCCTTATTCAGTTCACAATATTAGATGTTAACCCATAGATATGATTATCCCGTTGACAATATTAGATGTTAACCCATAGATATGATTATCCAGTTGACAATATTAGATGTTAACCCATAGATATGATTATCCAGTTGATAATATTAGATGTTTACTCACAGATATGATTATCAAGTTGACAATATTAGATCCTAACCAATTATCACGTTGACTATATTGGATGGTAACCCATAGATATGATTATCCAGTTGACAGCAGTGGATGCTAACCAATAGATACGATTGTCCAGCTGACGAAGACGACCAAATAAAAGAATAGTAAGAGCACTATAGAAATAGATCCAGTTCATCCAAGCTATCATCATCAACATCTGGGACGTCATCATCAAACCATGGCCAAATGTTGGGCAAAGTAGTATCGTCATCCTGCCTATATTTATCCTGCCAATATTCATCCGAGCTATCATCATCAAACCTTGGCGTGAATTTGGGAAGGGCTTTCAAAATATCTAGTGCCTTTTGATATGTTCCATTATTGAAGATACTGTGATATAAATCTTCAAGGTCATCGAATTTAAAACGAACAACTGTTTCATAATTATCACCCTGACTATCATTGGAATATTCACGATCTTTATAATCACCATCTTCATTATCATCTTTACCTAATTCATCATCTGCATCACCATCATCGAATATAAAACGATCAAAAGTTTCATGATTTTCACCCTTACTATCATCGGAATAATCATCATCTTCATCATCGTAATCATCATCGTCATCACCATCTTCTTCATCATCACCTTCTTCATCATCACCACCTTCTTCGTCATCAACTTCTTCCTTATCACCTATATCATCACTTTCATCGCATATAGGATAAGCAAAAGTAAAATGATTTTTATCCTCGTAATGATCGAAATCATCATCATCATCATCTTCTTCCTCCTCTTCCTTGTTATCACCTAGTCTAACATCATCATCACCCCTGTTATCTTCCCCCTCCTTGTTATCATCTAGTCTAACATCATCATCACCCCTGTTATCTTCTTCTTCTTCACCCCCGTCTAATCTAACATCATCATCATCATCCTTGTTGTCATCTACTGTAACATATTTGTCATCATCATCGTCATCGTTTATAACAAGGGTAAAATATTTCTCGGGAATCAAGTCCTTCATGATGACATAATCTTGTAGGCATTGTGGTAAACCTATTTGAGTTATTTTGCTTCTGATTCCTGATCCGATATAGTTTCTGATTTCTCTTCTACATCTTGACTGCAAACTTCTCGATTTCCAGAAATTACGGAAATCATCCAGCACCGGATTATATGGGGATTGCGAATTTGAAAAGGAACGCATTAGAACTGTTTCTATTTCTCGTTTTGGTGCACCACTTTCGAAAAGAATTTTGGAAAGTTTCAGGGTATCTGTAAATTGTAATTTATTTATGACCCTTGGAAGATTCATACCAGTGATAGAACAATTTTCTGTAACAAGATGCCATATAAGATCTGCTTTGTCTGTGTCCAGTAAGCATGTAAATAAAGTTAATCCATTTACTGGAGTATCCAGAGACACGTGAAATTTCCTAATCAAAAGTAATTTTAGACAGTATATGCAATTTTCAAGATAAGCATCATATACCCGGTGTAGAGCTGATCTTACATGTGTGTCCAACTCATGAGTATCAAGCAATACGGTGTTCATAGCTGATCTTCCCCAAAGAGGACCACACATTACGTCGTGTATAGCTGATCTTCCATTTATATCAGTTTTATTAACATCAGCCCCGGCCTTAAGTAAAGATCCTAAAATATGTCTGTCACGGTTTTTTGCTGCTACTATCAATGCTGTCCTTCCATCGTTATCACTCAGGTTAACATCAGCCCCGGCCTCTAGCAAACATTCTAAACCAGATCTATTACATGCTCGTGCTACTTCCATCAAAGCCGTCCTTCCATTGTTATCACTCAGGTTAACAGCAGCTCCAGCATCTACCAAACATTGTAAACCAGATCTAGTACATGCTCGTGCTGCTTCCATCAAGGCCGTCCTTCCATTGTTATCACTTAAATTAACGTCAGCTCCAAACTTCAGCAAAATCTCAGTAATTGATCGAATGGTTCGTTCATTTATGTAGAACCTTGCCGATTTTCTAATTTTGAATACCGGTATAGAATTGTCACTAGTATAGGAATTAGTTTCAATGCCCTCGTTTTTCTTTTTAACGGCAATCGTAGCAATAGCTTTGTGTAAGGCTGTCTGCCCTTGAAGATTCTGGTGATTTATATCACCATCCTTTGATGCCAGCAATGTCACCAATTGTATGTTATTGTTTTTGGCGGCAAGAGCAAGGGGTTTATCTCCACATCTATCACAGCTGTGTCTGGTCGATTTGATATTAAGTAATGACTTCACCATATCTACGTTATTGTACTGAACCGCTTGATACAGCGGAGTTATGTTCTGTGAATTGGGTTTGTTTATGTTCATACCTTCCTTTATTAATAGTTGAAGACATTCATCGTACGAATCTGACGCCCTTTTACTCTGTGCAAGATAATGAAGCAGTGTATTTTTTCCAAGATGTGCTCCCTTTTGTGCCAAATATAAGACCGTTGTCACCATACCATATACAGCAGCCAGTTGGACGGGTGTTTTACCGTCATTGTCTTCTAGATTAAGGTCCGCCCCTGCCTCTACCAATAATTTGACACACTTCAGAACTTTTTCCGGCTTCTTTTGAACAAAATTTCTACCACGAATACAACAGTGTAGGGCAGAAATTTCAGGAGGCTTTAATTGTTGATTAATGGTATCTATTTGTTTACAATTGGTACCTTTGATATTTGGTTCAAGGCCGGATGGCAATAATGTTTTATTAGTGTCCAGATCTTTATGTTCAAGAATATATTTTAACACTTCGTGCTTATTGTTTTCAACACACTCATTGATGCAATCTTTATCAAGACGCCCGCCTTTAGAGTGGATGAATTGCACACCCTCCACGAAATCAGATCTTATTGCAGTCTTCATCAGGCGTTTATCGTTTGCATCAAGGTAGTTAGAAATGCCATCTTGGGATAGCAACAATTTTAACATTGGTAGAAACCTGTTCTCTAGGGCAATTTCACAACATTCTATCATACTATAAGACATAATGTACCGTCGACTTTTTTGGTTATTCCATAATGTTACACACTCTTGTAAAATTATTTCTGCAGATGTGACATTTTTATTTACATACGCGCGTAACCTGAAATAATAAATAAACACGATTAATACTAAAGATATGTTGCAATCATGAAATTTAAATCTAAAAAAACCTCAAAGGTCCACTCTAGTTGGCATCCATAGAGCAACATCAGCTCAGCCTAATAGTCCGATAGGGTTTGTAGAAATCGTGGAATAAGCTTTATTTTGAAGGTTTTGATGTTTAACGATAAAAAATCAATGTTGACATTTTTTCTGAGTAGGTCTTCATAGTATCGGAGGCCATTATTTGAGGTTAGCCATTTTGGGATAATATTCAACTTATTTTTAATTCTTTTTACCCTATTTATAATGTTATCGACATATCAAATGTGATTTGACAATGTATTAATATTGCAAGGGTTCGTGACAATATTTCAGATTTTTTTCGATCACTTCATGAAGAGATTTCCAAGATGGCGGCCATTTTTGGCGGGAAAATCGGACGATGTGCTTATTTCGATTAAGTAGTAGTGTATGGTGTCAATAAATATGTTTTCAGGGGCACAGATTTAATTTCTGCCAGTTACAAATATGCAAAATGAACACATGTAGACCTATATTGCATATTTCCAAGATGGCGGTCATGTTTTGGCGGGGAAAATGGGACGATGTGCTGATATTGATTAAGTAGTCGTCTTTGGTGTAAATATATCTGTTCTCGGGTCGCAGATTTCTATTTCTGCCGTTTGCAACTGAGTAATATGATAACATGTTCACATATTTAGCATATTTCTAATTTGGCTGCCATTTGTGGCGGGAAAATAGGACGATGTGCTGATTTTGATTAAGTAGTAGTGTTTTGTGTCAATATGTTTTCTGGGCGCAGATTCGATTTCTGCCATTAACAGCTGCGTGAAATGATGGTATGTTCACTCCTTCCGCATATTTCCAAGATGGCTGCAAGGTGTTTGTGGCAGGTTGTTTTCTAAGCACATTACTGGAACGGTTTCTGAATCTAATTCTCCTATGTATAAGCTTGCAGCACGTTCCTGGAAGCCATTGCCATGTTTTGCCCATTAGGTAGCTCATCCGACTTGACCACTGAGCTAATATCGATTTTCCAGGGAAAAGGTGCATTTACTTGGTCGATCAGCCTGCTTTTAAGACTGTCAAAATTAACGATGGTTAAAAATGTGAGACTTACAACTTTGAAAAGGTAATTAATAAATTAAAAAGTAGAACAGAAATGTATACAAAGAAATAAAAACAAGGACTGCAAATGAAATAGTAACACTTGCTATAAAAAAATCGTGACATAGATTATATTAACAACTTACATAAAGCTGCGTGTGGAAGGGGGCGTCCAAATGAAAGCTGTTGCAAACAAACACCAATTAAACGACGACGTGACCCGTCATCTATGACATCACTGCCATTAACATTGAAAGAACTGGTGGCAGTGATGTAAAAGTAGCTGGCCACGTCGTTGTGTAAGTAGCGAATACGTTATGTTTCAAACGCAACATCATTCCACATGCTCGTTCCACATTCAGCTTGGAAGTCTGAGTTGATAACATAATCTATGTCACGAGGGCTTCTTAGCACGTAATCATTTACAGTCACGTCCCCACCACCTTCAACCACGTTGGTGCCAGGCTGTAACGAAGTTCCTAGCCACATGCTTGCTACGCTGTTATGAGCTTTTTGTATATATAGGGAAGGCACCGAGCCTCGCCCATCCGTTCCAGTCTAGCATCCTAAGAGGAAACATCGATAAACTAAAAAAAGTTCTTGATTACTTGACGTTTGGTTGTTCTCGGCTTTGAACGTGAATGAGGGCGGAGTGAGCATGGTGCGGTCACTATAGGCGCGGCGAAAAGGCACGTCACAGGAGTGTGGTGAGAACGTATCCCAGTTTGACTGCTAACCGCGAGAGCATGGTGGGAACACGGTGCACGTAGCCAGAGCTAGGCCATGAGCCTATTAAGATCTTGAGCGCGCTGGGCGTAGAAAGCGCTTGGTGTGGTCGTGGCAAGAGCATGATGGGCTCGTGTCAATGTGGCGCAAGCTCCACGCTGCCGTTACGCTCTCTTCAGCTCAGTGGTCATCTCGAATCAGTAATTTCCATCGTTGGATAATATACCAAATGGGTCCGACACGGTACCGGCTTCCAGGTACAAGCTACCGAATCTGCACCACCGAAAACATATATATTGACACCAAAGACAACTACTTAAACAAAATCAGCAAATCGTCCGATTTTTCCACCACAAGTGGCAGCAGCAATATTTGCAATATGCTAAATAACGTGATTATGTGATCTTTTTACAAAGTTGTAAATGTCAGAAATGAATTCTGCGCCCCGGTAAACATATATATCGACACCAAACACTACTACTTAATCAAAATCTGGACATGTCACAATTCCCAACAAACATGGCTGCCATCTTGGAAATCTGCTAAGTATTTGACAATGTGATCAATTTACAAGGTTGTAAATGTCAGAAATGGAGTCTACAACCCCGAAAACATATATATTGACACCGAACACTACTACTTAATCAAAATCTTCACATTGTCCCATTTTCCCGCCAAAAATGGCAGCCATCTTGGAAATATGCTAATTATGTGAACATGTGATCATTTTACAAGTTTGTAAATGTCAGAAATAGAATCTGCGATCCCGAAAACATATATATTGACACCAAACACTACTCTTAAACAAAATCTTCACATCGTCCCCTTTTTTCACTAAAACTGGCCGCCATCTTGGAAATATATTCATGAAGTGATGGGAACAAATCTTAAATATAGTCATGATGCCTGTGAATACTAATACAGTACCAAATCACAGTTGATATGTTGATAACATTATAAATAGGGTCAAAATAAAAAAAAAAGAATAAGTTGGAATATTATCGAAAATGGCTACCCTCAGATAATGGCCTCCCATACCATAAAGACCTACTCAGAAAAAATGTCAACATTGTTTTTTTGTCATTAAACATCGAAACCTTCCAAATAAAGCTAATTCCAAGATTTCTACCCGAAAAGCCGACGGATTTCCATTAAGGATCGGACTATAAGAGGTAGAGTGGATATATCATCATGAACGGTTCCTAGAGGGACATACCATCTAGCGCCGGCTTGGGGAGACTATATTAATATTAGTATTATTGCTGTGTTTTAGGATTCATGCCTTTATGTATATTATCACAGCTGCCATATAATTACATAGTAAGAAGACCACTATGCAATTAGTGAAATAAAGAAGTATGAAATGAAATGGGGTTTAACGTCCTACTGTTTTGCTCCGAACTGGGCCAATGAAGACGGGTATAAGCCATACAATATGCACTATGAGGGAAGTTTTGCCAGGATAGCGCCACTACGGCCTACTCTTATATCGAATTCCAACTATCAAGGGTTCTGTTACGTGCACGCCTATGTGTACACGGGATCTAGGTTTTTCGTCCCATCCGAAGGACCAGACAGCTGTCCTTGTCAGGCCATCCGTCCTGCATCTCTGATAAGGTGAACCATGCTGGAAAATCTGACTGAGCTTTCTCGGTCAATACAGGGGTCGAACACCCAACCCCCAGGCTAGCGAGCAAGCGTCTTACCCACTTAGCCACCGTAATTCCCTTAAAAAGTATGTGAAGACTTTGTGATTGTGATATAGGTAATCCAGAGCCGGTTATCATCTCTTTCTATGGGACACAGATATGAAACAGTTAACGATAAAACGATTCTTCTGTACTTTATTATCACAGAATTGATTTTACCGTGAAAACTACATTAAAACATAAAACATCGTTTACATACATGTAAACAAACATGAAAACAAGGATAAACACACCAAGCTGACATTACATTTACGCGATGTATAGTGTCTGTAGACAGTCAGTACGATTTCAAAATCAGAGAGGCACTTTAATCAAATCCTTCTAGAAAACGACTTACTAAATGGATCAAAGCATTTTTTTTGTGAACAGTATGTTGACACATTAGTGATTAATTCATCACAATTCCAAGACATTACAAGAAGGTTTAGAGTATAACACAGTCTATACATCTGTATCTGGTGTGTCCACCGCGAGTGTCAATAACAGCAGCGCAACGTCTGTACATGAAGTGGACCAGACGATTGATGAGAGAGAGAGGGAGAGAGAGAAATAGGGTTTAACGTCCACGCGATACAAACTAGTTCATTTCGGGACTAACACATGGTTCAATTTTATTTCAATAATTCGCTTGCGCGTAGGGGTCTTTAGCAGTGGGAGGAAACCAGAGGACCTGGAGAAAACCCACGAGGTTGGACAGGCGACACGATTGATGAACGCCATTGACACCTGGAACCACACTCCCAGAAAAGCCTGTCGCAATCCATCGGCTGTGTTTGGTCTCGGCACGACGTTAGTAAGTCACCTTTGATTTTCATCCCAAAGATGTTCAATCGGGTTTAAGTTCGGACTAAGGGCTGACCAGTGCATAACGTTGACAATGTTCTGCTGTAGAAAGTTCCGAGTAACTCTGGTGGTGTGGGCGCGGGCTTTGTCATGCTGGGAAACGTTGTTTCGATGACGTGCGAAATGTGGTATGACGTGGGGTCTGAGAGCTTGATCCATGTAGCACTCTGCTGTGATGCCACCTCCTCTCCCTGGGCCAAATGTTGGAACACCACAGGACCCACTCTCTGGTTCAGGTCGATTTCACCCCAAACCATTATGCTTGGACCTCCCCATGAGTCTCGTTCCATGACACATTGGTCAGAATAACGCTGGCCACGTCGACGCCATATTCTGGTCCTGCCATCTGCTTTTGATACGCAATACCGACTTTCATCTGTGAACAGAATAGTTCTCCATTGGCTGTGTCGTCAGTTCTGGTGTTGTTGGGCAAACTGTAGCATTCACGTCGATGGCGAGGGGTGAGGATCGGTCCACGGTAAGGTCTACGGCAATGGATGTTTTCTCTGGTGAGACGCAGGCGCACTGTATCGCTACTGATTGGTCTTCCGCGTGTTCCTACTGCCTGACGGCAATTACATTTTCTGAATAGTCGAAGGAATGCCTATAAAATAGTGAAAAATTAACATTAACGGCTTGAAAATAAACACAATAGAATGTGGTTTTGAGAATTTGTCTCCAATTTCCGAAGTAAATACATTACTGGATAGCCTGGTCGAATTTCGAATTTAGGGATTTTAAAAATTTGAAAATTTCGAATTTCCACTTTGACGTTTTTCGTGCCGACAAAGTTGTTTACAAGACATCCCTTTTTTAAAATCCTTCTCAGAATCTAATCCTGGGATCTTTCTGAAACTTTGACCAATCGCCCATAATCGATGGTGGCTTTAGAATAAAGCTATTTTTAAAAACCTTTTACGAATCCAAAATCACCGAATTTTACTGACAAAGAATTATTTGACCTATTCATTACGTCTCATCCCGGAAGTAAAAACAAATTTGACAACTTCTTTAATATTAGAAAGATTTTCATGACATATGGACTGAAAGTACATCTGATTGATTTAATTTGAAGGATGTCATAAGAAATTATCTAACTTATCTCCCATTGGAGAAATTAAGAATCAGCTTTTCTAAAAAATCAAACAATTTGCTTTCTGTACTATATGCTAAGAAGCTACTGAAGCGTACACGAAATATGAAGTTTGTCGAGCGAACTGGAACTGCCACCATCTTAAAACGTGGAAAACCCCTAAAGCTTTCTCGATATGTTACTTACAGAGATCAGAATTACATTTTCTGAATCCTTGTAGAAATGCATTAAAAACTATCGGAGCAGAATTTTTATTTCGGTCGACATATGGACGCCATTTTGAACTGAATATGAAAAATAGTGAAAAATCTACATTGCGGACTTGAGAATAAGCACAATAGGCCGTGGTTTGGAGAATGCGTCACCTATTTCCGAATTTAATAAATTCTGGACAGCCTGGCTCAAGCTCGAATATTTGGTATTTGAAAATTTTAAACCCCAGCTGACCGTATAATACAGTCATCACGTGACATCCATGAACTCAAACGTCCCCCACCCCACCGCACCAACCTATAATCAGATATCCAATACTAAGATGCACTTTAACAATTAATGACCCCTAACTGTGTTATAGAAGTCAAACGAGTTCAACCTCATGATAAAAACGTATTCAATATAATATTACCTATACATCTATTATTCATAATCCATTGCCCAGAGAACAATGCCTATTCAATTTATAAAATAGAACAAAGGCATCAACTCAGATTAGTACATATTAATGTGGAAGTCATCGTATTAATACTACTGTGGTCATAGATGTACGGGTTCGATGACAGTTAGCGGGGCAGAACACGAAATGCCTGAAAAAAGTTCGGGTTAAAAGCAACGATGCCGGGCTTCTGTGAGAGCGGGGCTAAGGGGTGGATCCAGGATTTTCAGAAAGGGGGGGGCTGCTGCCCCCACTTGGGAGTGCGAAGCAGCATGGCCCTCGGTGGGCGGACTGACGGGCAATCAACGACGGAGATCACTACATTTTAAGGATTTTTGTTCTCCTTTCCCGCGAGAATATATGGGGCAAACAATTGTTCGCCAACGCAAAAAATACCGTGTAGGGACCCCCAAGCATTTCTTGCTATTATAGCCTGTGAATACAACAACTTTAAAGTGGTCTAATAAAGCCTAATTGAGATGGCTGACTGGAATTCCAATCAACTTATCAATCGTTTACAGTGACGGAGACGGTACCGTCGGGAGAAAGTTTTGAATATTTAACTGCCCCAAACGTGTTTTTCTGCTATTCCTGCAACTTCGGCGTGGTCCAATATAGCCTACCCTATAGGTGGCCGACCTGAATCCCAAACAACCAATCAATCGTCGTGGAGTATGGGGCCTCGCCCTCCGGAGAAAAGTTTGAAAATCTAACCGCGGCAAATGCGTTTTTCTGCTATTCTAGTAAGTGAGTAATCAACTCTAAAGTCGCCCAATGGTTTTGTAACCGAAATCCCACTCTATGCCGACCTGAATTCCAACCGACTGTTGCAGCTGCATTCATAATTAATAATCTATGCCCGAAAAATGTCGCACAAAGTAGAGTGGCCCCAGGCAAAATGTTTTAATCCATAAACAATTCAGTTTTGTGGTATTCAATTAAACTAAAAGTAAAATTAGTGTTTTATTAGATTAGATGAAATATTTTTTTTTCACTTAACCCGTCAGATTGCCCGAAAGTTAAGGGGGCAGTTCTGGTGTTGTTGGGTAAACTGTAGACGTCCATGTCGATGGCGAGGGGTAGGGATCGGTCCAAGGTAAGATCTACGGCAATGGATGTTCTCTCTGTATCGGTACTGATGGGTATTCCGTGTACTCCCACTGTCTCAGATGCCTGTGTGAAGGGATTCTGCACGTGCTGTCACACAACATGGCGGTCTTCTCGTCACCTTGTGGTAACCCTTGGTCTACCAGTTCGGGGGCGATCATCCGTGGTGTTGGTGGCCCGAAAGCGTTGCTGAAGCCTGTAGATGGTCCGAACATTGACCTGGAAGTGATTGGCAACGGCTTGGGCAGTGTGGCCAGCGTCGAGCCTTCCAAGCGCCTGGTTCCTCTGAGCTGTCGTGAGTCGTGGCATGCTGCTGACGTTGTAGCGTGAATGATTTAACCAGGTATGGGGGTGCATGTTATAGAGCTGGTCCCGATGAACAGCACGTGCAGCATGAGTTACATAAAAATCATGGAGAACACATTACCATCTCAGAAGTCAGGTTGCGTTTTTGAGAACATTTCCTTGGTTCAATGCTGTGTTTGGGAAGGAGTCTTATTGCTCAGGTAAAGTTGGAGATGTGGTCACGAATATACAATAAAAACATTTGGCAAGTTCTATGCAATTCTTCTATTCAGAGTAACACACCAACCTAACGTTTCTTTTGCTACTTTGTATATAAAAGGGACATGTATAAAGTTGTAGATATAGTATACGTGTGTAACATAAAAGCTGTATACTTCTTACTGATCTATAATAGCTTTTTGTATAAAGTTATTGATATAATGTCACATCATTATATATATATAATATCTACGTGTATAATAGAATAGCTTTAACTTATAAACTGGGGGTCACGGTGGCTCACTAGACTGGAGGTCGGGTGTTCGATCCCTGTATTGGCCGAGAAACTTCATCCAGATTTTCCGGCGTAGTTCTCCCTTGTCAGTGATGCAGGACGGAGGGCCTGACAAGGACAGCTGTCTAGTCTTTCGGGTGGGACGAAAACCGAGATCTTGTGTACACATTGGCGTGCACGTAAAAGATCCCTTGACAGTTGGAATTCCATAGAAGAGTAGGCCGTGTAGTGCCGCTGTCCGGACAAAATTTCCGTAGGACGTTAAACCCCATTTCTTTTCATTTCATTTAACCTACTTACTTTTGTCGGAGCCGGTGTATCACATTAGGATCCATTGCACACAGATTATCTTCAAACAAGCAGGCGATGTGAATTTTTCAAAATATTCAATGATAAAATAGTTAGTGGCATATTGTTCACATCAAATCTTGTTTAGTGCGCCACTTAGCAACTACTAAAGTAGGTCTTCTAATTTCTAAGAAACACGTCAATATTCTTAGAATATAAAGTGAAAGTAAAAATACAATCTTGACTGGGGTAAGACTACTAATTATTTTCCCACCCCAATGTTAATTTCATGTTTAGTACATCACTTAGTAAAGAACGTATCATTAGACTTGTATAACCTTACACACTCAAATTGAATAAATTCTATTCATAAGTAAAGTATGTCTTCTAATTTCTAAGAAACGCGTCGATATGCTTAGAATATAAAGTGAAAGTAAAAGTATTGACTGGGGTAAGACTACTAACTATTTTCCCACGTCAATGTTTATTTTATGGCATATCTGTTTAAAGCATTCCGTTTATTCTATAAACTTGTTGAAATATGATTTTCCATATGGACTTAATAGTTAGTTCAGCGCCTGCATACCTCGATCCTTACTCCTTGAACTGGAAAAGCATTCAAACGCTTTCAATAAATTTGTGGACCAAATAATAAAGAAAGAAGATCGACCCACGCCTAGAAATGGTTTCCAGTCACCTTCGTCAAGGTTCACTGATGATTCCGGTGACACACGAACTCTGCACTAGAAGAGAGAGAGAGAGAGAGAGAGAGAGAGATGGGGAGAGGATGGACAGTTAACCCGGAGTAAAACTGAGTGGAAAAATAGCTACTCCAACTATTCTAATTTCATGCCGGGATAAGCGCACAATTAAATACACATTGTTACAAAATATATATCTGCTTGATATTATAGTATGATCCATATAATTCAAATAATTTGGGGAGTCGAACGATCATCAAAGCCGAATAAAACTTTTAAGATTATAATGTTTTATTAATGGTGATATCAATTATAATATAGTAAATTATAGACACTGGAAATGAAAGGTTAACACAATGCCGCTTAATTGGTTGATATAGACTAGGTCACTAAGACTTCTGATAGTTATCGTCTGATTCAAACGGGCGTCTGGGTGACCAACGGAAAAGGTATTGATATGGAATGAAATAAAATGGGGTTTTACGTCCTACTGTTCTGCCCCGACTGGGCTAATGGGGACAAGCATATGCTATACAGTGTGCAATCAGAGAAATTTTGCCCGGACAGCGGCACTATGGCCTACTCTGATATCGGATTCCAACTGCCAAGGGATCTTTTACGTGCACGCCAATGTATACACGGGACCTCGGTGTTTTGTCTCACCCGAACGACTAGACAGCTGTCCTTGTCAGGCCCTCCGCCCTGCACCACTAACAAGGGGAAAACAACGTCGGAAAATCCCGATGAACACACACAAGGTACCCCATAACGTTTGTATACTTTATATGTATGTCATATCTTATCAGTCACGGGTTTAGGTATACCATACGTCACTACAGGTAATATTGTATTCCATTATTTCTAGTGACATATCATCTCTGTGTAAACTGGTAATAAATTTTAAGATTTGATTTCTTGCCATTCACTTATAAACCTATATGATCTATGTGTAAGTCGACAATAACAGTTTACAATTCTGTTGTGCCATTCACTGATATACCTACCCTTTAGAAATTGATAAATAAAAGTTTGGCTGATTTGGCTTTGTTGTGCCAACAACGAATATACCCACCATTTGTTGTGCCATTCACGGATATATTTCTTGTTATTTACCTGTTGTTATTATTGTGTATTACAATCTATAACCGATACACCCGTTGTCTTAAAATAATGGATACACGAGGTGTCTTAAAGGGGTAATCTCGGATTTCATAGAATCTGAGCATTAACAGTCAGTGTACGTATGAAATATAGAGGAATTGTGTATTTACCTTGTCTGAAAAGTTCAGTTCAAAATATTGAGTCATTTGGACGTGAACGTCAACACCCCTTATCCGGACACGAGCATTTTTAAGAACTTCGGGTCAATCTTTTCGTTGGCCACTTGATAAGCGCGACTATTGTATACCTATTGTAAACTTAATGAATAAAGACCTTTGACTCACTCAGTTTGTTGGTGGTAACTTGAGAAAAGAAATCTGATTGGATGTATATTTTTACACAGCCAATCGCTATAGTTTACCCATACATCCGCCTAAAATGTGAGTCTTTCGGGTAGGTGTTTTATAGTTCAAATGCTATCGAAGGAATTCTTGAACGAAAAATGGTCATCTCATGTAAAAATATACATGGACGGATCTCAAGATCCAAACACAACCCAAACTGCATTATCAAAAAGGCTACCAGATGATGCAGAATTAAAGGCAATGTCCACAGCTCATGAGTGGCTTGTGTCATCCACCGTTCAAAGAGCAGTCATTGTGTCAGACTCCCTTTGCAGCATAAAGTCATATATACATGACAAAACAACACCTAGTCCAGAAATTGTTCAGAATATTCGAACAAGTTTTTGTTCCCTCAAAAACATATGTAACAGGTATTACCTGATTCTTCAGAATATTCGAACAAGTTTTTGTTCCCTCAAAAACATATGTAACAGGTATTACCTGATTCTTGTCAAATATAAAACCTTCACCTGTGAAATTCAAAATTGTTTTTAAATAAATTGTATATGAATATTGAATTAATTTTGTTAAAGAAAACCAAGTGTAAGAATTAATTCTATTGACGTCATAGTTTATATAATACAGTATCACGTGTCTGAATTGGAAATGATATGAACGTCCTACTTTCTGCTGCGACAGGGCTAATGAAAGTGGACTATGTGCTATGGGGGAAACTCTGCCCGGACAGCGGCGCTACGGCCTACTTTTATTTCGAATTCCAACTGTCAAGGAATCTTTCCCGTGCACACCAATGTGTATACGGGACCACGTTTTCTTCGTGCCATCCGAACGACTATACGTTGTCCCTTCGCAGCCCCCCCCACCCGCCCTACATCGCTGACATGGCGGGTGGCAACCACGCCTCAAAATCCTGATGAACGTTCTCGAATAACACCCATATTGAACACGGTACCTATAATGCGCACGCGTTAAACCGATCAGCCACCTACCCCCAGTGTGTCTGAAAGGTAAAAGAAGAGAGGGTTGTATTTCGATAAAAATAAATTAAACAAAATCATGTCCTCTACCACCCACCCACATATGTCACTGTGGCGTGGTGTCGATTCCCTGCGTGTACGTCACAAGGAGTAGCATCGTCTATCCAATCTCTGGGTTCTCCGATGTCCCCACATTGCTTAAGATTCCTACGCCCAAGCGAATCTATGAAATAAAAAAATTGAGCCAGAATATGTTAGTCCCATAATGGTCTAGTTTGTGACGAGTGAACGTTAAACCCCATTTCTCTCCCTCATATAAAATGGAATGAAAAGGGGTTTAACGTTTTACCCCAACCAAACCTCTATAAAACTTGAACATGATCTGTGTCTAATATATTTATAACTTGAATCTTGAAGCATAACGGAAAATGTTGTGAAAACAGACGAGTAACACAATGGGAACCTACCATCCTTCCCGCTAGGGAACTAATAAAAGGTTAAGTCGGTGAAAAAAGTTAAATATTCTAAATGTTTTTATTAATTAGAAGTAACAATACTGCAACTATAAAAGTGAATAAACACTTGTACAATATAATTATGGATTACATTCACTTACAGGAAAAGTAACGACATGGTATTAAAATGAATTACCCCTGTTTGAAAGTTAATTTTAGGTCATATATTTCGAAATGAAACATTATTAACATATTATTAACATAGTGATTTTGGAATAAGGGCCCTCCTCTCTATTAACATATCCTTAACTTGGTGTTAAAATTCCATGCATACTTCTGCTCTGTATTGGTTTCAAAGCATATCTCCCTCCCTCAAAGGACCTTGAACAAATTTCAAACTAACAACTGATCTACCAAAATCGTTCACTTTCAACACGATTAACAAGGCAAGGTCAATACCTCGAATGGTTTAAAGCAATCTGATGAAAATACAGATCTATATTTCGTTTTTTTATACTTTCGATGGCCTCTACTACATGAAAATCTGACCGGTTATATACCTTATGACCTCAGAATTTGATAAACCAATCGGCGTTTACGTTTCTAGTGGGTTACCCACAGTTCCGTGCACCTCACGCCAAAAACTCGCCGTAACAGACCGTTTCATTGTCTAATCATTCACATCATCCAGAAAGCGGGTTATATATCAACTCTTCCAGATCCTGGTGTAGTAAAGACAAGTAAAACGAAATTTTGAACTATAAAAAACGAAATGAAATAGGATCTGTATTTTAATCAGATTGGGTTCAAAGTGACTGGGAATCGCATTACATGTTAATCAAAACAACATGTGCCTCCTTTCTGAAAACATACAACAATAAGTACGGTAGATCATTTCTGACAGTATACAACAATAAAAGAAGTATGGTAGATCATTTCTGACAGCATACAATAACAGTAGATACTAATTTTAGTTGATAAAAAATAGCTAGGTTTATCCAATTACCAACAGTAGAATTTAATCAACAGCTATAATTATCAAGTTATCAACAGTAGCTTGTAACCAATAGCTATGATTATCAAGTCATTAACAGTAGATCCTCACCAATAGCCTTGATCATCCAGTTAACAACAGTACAATTTAGTCAATAACTATGATTATCTAGTCGCCAATAGTACACTATACCCGATAGTTATGATTATCTAGTTAACAAAGGGAATATAATAAAATACAATAGAATATAATTACGATTATAAAAAGTCTTTGTAAGTTATTACTTCGGAATCATCTTCTTTGCGTATAAAAGTAACATCATCTTTATCATGATCATCGTTTACCTTAATAATCTTTGTCATCTTCATCGTTTATCTCAAGAGTAAAATATTTCTCGGGTATCATGTCCTTCATGATGACATAATCTTGTAGTAATTGCGGTAAACCAAGTTGAGTTATTTTACTGCTGATTCCTGATCCGATACAGTTTCTAATTGTTCTTCTACATCTTGACTGCAAACTTCTTGATTTCCAGAAATCACGGATGGCATGTGTTTGCTTTTTAAATAGGCCTAGGGAGTGTCTGTTATTTAAAAACGACGTCTTAATGATAGCCCATATTTCACGTAATGGTGCACCACTCTCAAAAAGAATTTTGGAAAGCATCAATGTATCTGGAAATTTGAATTTATCTTTGAACCTATGAAGACCCAAGCCTTTGAGAGAACAATTTTCTGTAACGAGATACCATATAAGATCTGCTTCGTGTTTGTCCAGTAACCATTTAAATAAAGTTTCTCCGTTTTTGCCTGGAGCATCTAGAGACCCATAACATTTATTGATTAAAAGTAATTTTAGACAATTGATCCATTTGCGACCGCGACCATCAAATATACTACTATTCATTACACCAGGTATGACGGAGTTTTTATCTGGATCAGTTATATTAGTATCAGCTCCAGCCCCCAGTAAACACTGTAAAACAGATCTATTACATTCTAGTGCTGCTTGCATCAAAGCCGTCCTTCCATCGTTATCACACAGATTAATATCAGATCCAGCCTCTAGTAAACATTGTAAAACTGGTATATTATATGCTCGTGCCGCTGCCATGAAAGCCGCCCTTCCATTGTTATCACATAGATTAACATTAGCCCCAGCCTTCAGCAATATCTCTGTAACTGATCGGCCGTTTACATTATCAGCGGATTTGTGTAACGCTGTCGCTCCTTGCAGATTTTGATGATTAACATCACCACCCTTTGATGTCAGCAATGTCACCAATTCTATGTTATTGGTTCTGGCGGCAAGACCAAGGGGTATATCGCCATGTTCGTCTTCCGTGTTGATATGGATGCCGTTTTCAATAAGGAATAGAGTTGTTCTAATATCTTCACAGCCGACTGCTTTGTTCAATAGAACCACGCCCCTTTTGTGAATATCAGCCCCTTTATTTATCAACATCTGAACAGTATCTGGTGCAAGGGGGGCGTGACAAGTGTACCAATGATATGGATATTCCAAGACACACTTTCCTGTGTTATCTTGAGCGTTCACATCTGCGCCGTTGTCTATAAGTAATTTAGCTAAGCCTACACTATGTCCGTATTGCAAGCATTTCAATAATGGTGTAAGACCGTTTTTATCAGCGATATTAATATCAACGCCAGCCTTTTTTAGTATTTCAGTAATAGCTGTATCTCCCCTTCTTATTGATATTGATAACATGTGTGACTGGTAATCATCTACTTTGATATTGACATCACAATGTGCACTAATTAAGGACTTCACCATTCCTTCATTACCGTTTTCAACTGCTAAATAAAGTGGAGTTTCGTTAGATGAATTGAGCTGATTTATGTCCACACCTTGAGCCATTAATAGTTTAAGGCATTCATCATATGAATCTGATTCTAACTTTGCTCCACTACTTGCAAGACAATGGAGAAGGCTAGTAGGAGGATGAATACTATAATGTCTTAGTATGTTAATATTTCTTTGTGTAATGGCAATGCTAGCTCCCCTTTGTGCTAAATATGTGACCGTTGTGACCATACCATTTGCCGCAGCCAAGTAGATGGGTGTTTCACCATCTTTATCTTTATTAAGGTCCGCCCCTGCCTCCACCAATAATTTAACACAATCAAGAACTTTGTCTGGCTCCCTATGACGAATGCTACCATGAATACAACAGTGTAGGGCACGAGTTTCAACATGCTTTAATTGTCGATTACTGGTAGGTGTACTGTTAATATTTGGGTTAGATAACATTAAGATCTTATGTTCAAGAATATATTTTAACACCCCGGGTTTATTGTGTTCGAGGCACTTATAGATTGAATCTTTATCCAGAAGCCCTCCTTTAGACTGGAGTGCTTCGACACCCTCCCCGAAATCGCATTCTACTGCAGCCCTTATGAGTCGGTTATAGTCAAAACCACCATCTTGGGATAGCAACAATTTTACCATTGGCAGACATCTGTGTCTTAGAGCAGTTTCACAGTAGTCTGTCAATCCTATTGAAGATCTCCACGAATGTCTACAATTCTCATAAATTCTTTCTGCAGTAAATGTGTCATCATTCCGGACAGCCTCGCTTAACCTGAAATATAAAAAAACCCCAAACAATTAATGTTAAAGATACGTTGCCACAAGTTACGTGACGCCCGGAAATTTGCAGCTGATCAATCAAAGAGACTCCTAGCTGGTGCACGTGGCGGAGAGTCTGTAAAAGATCTCACAGGGCTACGTCGTTGGGCGTTCATTGGATATATTGTATCCACACACAACCGTATAAAACTAATAAATTTATGTGACAGGTACATCCTGGTTATGTATACCAATAATCATCTCACTGCATGTCATTTAATAGCTTCATATATAAGTGAAAGGAAATGAAATGGGGTTTTAACGTCCTTATTATATATTTATACTGTTCTGCTGTGACTGGGCTAATGAAGACGGGTATGCGCCATACAGTGTCCTATGCGAGAGAAATTTTGCCCGGAGAGCGGCGCTACTGCGTACTCTTATATTAAATTCCAACATCCATGCGATGTTTTACGTGCACGCCAATGTTTACACCGAAGCTTGGTTTTGCGTCCAATTCGAACGACAAGACAGCTGTCCTTGTCAGGCCCCCCTTCCTACACCACGCTTCATGTATAAACTTATAGTTATAATAGCTACATGTATAACAGAATATTCCATTTTTATTTAGCCCAGTCGGCGCAGAACAATAGGACGTTAAACCCCATTTCATTTCTTTATAACAGAGTAGCCGTAAACTTATATCACTCCTGATGGAGTTGGTATGCCGTATCATCACCATATTATAGGTATATCTTAAGTTATAGATATAATATCTACATGTATAATAAAATAGGTACATCTAGTATAATATTATAGGTATTTGTCTAAAGTTATAGATATAATATCTACATGTATAATAAAATAGGTACATGTCTAAAGTTATACACATAATACCTACTTGTATAATAAAATAGCCGTAAATTTCTTACACTCCTATTAGAATTGGTTTGCCGTGTCGTCATCATATAATAGGTACACTCTAACGTTATATAGTCTGGGAGCCCACTGAGATTTAATACATATTTTACCCCTAGATCATTTTGGAAAGGCAAGTTTTAAGTTTTGTAATCTTTGCGACCCCCAACACTAAGAAATAGAATGCATGGATTAAGAGAATAACATTTTGTACTAATGCTTCTTTAGAGCTTTAATCTTAATTAATTAGCACTAATTAGTGACCGTTATTAAAAGCTATAGTCCATAACAGAAACAATGCCCAAACGCCAGCTAACCAAGTCGGGAAACCAAAAATATCATTTAAAAGTAACAAAAGCTGAACAAACTTTGCTAAAGGCTGGTTCAAAAGTTTTATTAACCAATTCGGCTAATAAAAACCCATTCCCGACGTATTCCCTATTAGTAATTCCGTGAATAACGAATAGCTCGTTGTTCTTTATTAGCCAGTATGAAACAGCTCGTTGTTCGGGTAGATGGACAGGCTCATAAAAACACACTCCCGTCGTATTTCCTATCATAGTGCCTTTATTATAGTCCATATCTGGTGAATAACGAACAACAAAATAACTCGTTGTTCGTTATTCGCCAATATGAAAAAGCTCGTTGTTCGGGTAGAAAGACAGCTTGTTGGAGTCCATGTCCCAAGACTTTGAAGTGTTATCAACCAATTAGGCTCTTAAAAAACACACTCCCGGGTAATTCCCTATAAAAGTGCCTATATTATATTACTAATTCCATATCTGGTGTATAACGATAAGCAAACTAGCTCGTTGTTCTCGAATACCGAACAACAAACTGGCTCGTTGTTCGCCAATACTGAACAACGAACCACAAGCTTTCTTCACGTCGCTAAATGTTTGTTATTCGCGAATACAGAACAACGAACAATTACGGTCACTAGGCCTAATTAGTGCTATTCAATTAACTCTTAAGTAGCATTAGCACAACATTTTATGCTCTTAAACCATGCATTATGTTCCTTAGTGTTATGTATGAAAAGTTTGCAAGAAATCTGTAAATGGAAATTGAATTTTAACTCTAATCAAATATGCACAGGTTACAAAAATTAAGACTTGCCTTTGCCAAATTGTCTAGGGGTAAAATATGTGTTATAGGCTTCATCCTTTTCATTAAATATCCCCGGGCTCCCCGGTTAACGTGTATAATAGAATAGCTGTAAACTACTTACATCACTGCATGTTATATAATAGGTACATGTATAAAGTTATAGATACAATGAGTACATGTAAAATAGAATAGCTGTTAACTACTTACCGCTTATGGGGGAAGTAGGGTTCGCGAGCCATTTCAAACAGATTATCCTCAAACAAGCATACGATGTGAATTTGTCAAAATACTCAGTGACAAAATATTTAGTGGCAAATGGTTTAGTACGCCACTAAGTAATCATACACACTCAAATTGAATACATTCTATTCATAATTAAAGTATGTCTTCTAATTTCTAAGAAACACGTCAATATTCTTAGAATATAAAGCGAAAGTAAAAATACAATATTGACTGGGGTAAGACTACTAATTATTTTCCCACGTCAATGTTTATTTCATGGCATATCTTAGCCCGTATCGTTTTAAAACATTCCATGTATTCCAATAGTTACTATAAGCTGATCATTAAAGGACAATATTGGTGCCAGTCATTAGAACATATGTGATAGAGAGAGAGAGAAATGGGGTTTAACGTCCACTCGACACAACTAGGTCATTTCGGGACTAACATATGGTTTAATTTTATTTCAATAATTCGCTTGCGCATATAGTGGTCTTTAGCAGTGGGAGGAAACCGGAGGACCCGGAGACAACCCACGAGGTTGGACAGGCGACCCTACTCCTTGTCACGTACAACCGGGGATTCATATGTGATAGAACTGATTAAACATGTTCCAAATATTATTTTATCACAGAGATCATTGCTACGATAGATGAGTAATGAATGTTTCAACAATGGGAAGTGACGAACGCAAAAGGAAAACACGAGTTATCCCTCAATATAACTGACTGAAGTGACGGGTGATAACAGATTTATGGGCGAATTTCTGCTCACTAAAAATCCTTCGAAGACCAAAAGTTGTTATATGAGACTGTAAGAGTATATCTGACAATTCAAAAAAGTAACTGAATGTCATTAGATAAGAGCTCACGAGAAAAATAGAAACAGGCCGTACATTCACGGGTGTTTATTCATTCTATACTTATAAAAACATGGTAATGCACGGACTTTTTCTGTATTTCTTTCACGTTCTCTTATCTAGTGACAGTCAATTTTGTTTATGAATTGTCAGATATCCTTTCACAGTCTCACACAACAACTTTTGGTCTTCGAAGGAATTATTAGTGAGCAGAAATTCGCCCATGTATCTGTTAGCACTCGTCACTTCAGCCAGTTATATAGAAGGATAACTCGTGTTTTCCTTTTGCGTTCGTCACTTCCGATTGTTGAAACATTGATTACGCATCTATCGTAGCAATGATGTCTGTGATAAAATAATATTTGGAACATGTTTAACCAGTTCTATCACATATGTGATAATGACTGGCACCAATATTGTCCTTTAAGATCATTAAGGAGGGTTGGTCGACTCTTGTCTACTGTGCGACGTCTAAAACCAGTTGTTGAAATATTATTTTTCATGCATGCCAAGATGCCTCCTGATCCTTCCTTTTGGCTAAAAATATAAAATAATTCAAACTGGATCAAAGGATAAAAAAAGATCGACTACGTCTAGATGATCTCCCGGGGTTACCAGTCATCTTCATTCACCTCCATCAAGTTTCACTCATAATTCCAAGAACACACCGATCTGACCATTAGATGAGAGAGAGAGAGAGAGAGAGAGAGAGAGAGAGAGAAAGAGGTGGGGTAAAACTATAATGTTTTATTAATGGAAACATCGATTATAATGTATTATCGTAGTCCCATATTTCAATAACAGCTTTCAACTATAAAACTTAAAAAATAGACACTGGAAAAAAAGGTTAAAACATTCACACAATGATGCGTAGTTGGTTGATGTAGGCTAGATCACTAAGACTTCTTATAGTAACCGTCAGTCAAAAGAACGTCTTGTTGAACAGAACTTGGTTGGCAAATTGACAACAACACAACACAAAAGGTAACCCACATAAGGTGTGTATGCTTTATATGTATATCATACATTTGTGAACAGTAACAATAGGATATATCCTACGTCACTAAACGTAATGTTGTTATTCCATTAGACTGCACCATGTATATTGTGACGCTTTATTATCTCGGTAAAATCTCTTTATAACTGGTTAATAAAAGTTTAGTCATTTTCTCGCTTTGTTCTGTCATTCACTGATATACCCACCCTTTAGAAATGATAACGTCAATTAGATCATACCTTATTCCTAGAAACTCGGAATACAGGGATGAAATATCTTATTCACGGACACACGAAATACAGGTATTGTAGACACGTATTCAGGTCCCACAATGAGACATGGGAAACGCCATACAGTGTGCTATGAGGGTAATTCTGACCGGCGAATGGCACCACGGCCTATTCTTATATCGAATTCCAAATGCCAAGGGAAATTAAATGAAATGAAATGGGGTTTAACGTCCTACTGTTCTGCTCCTAACCTGGGCTAATGAAGACGGGCATACGCCATACAGTGTGCTATGAGGGAAATTTTGCCCGGACAGCGGCAAGACGGTCTACTCTTATATCGAATTCCAACTGCCAAGGGATCTTTTACGTGCACGCCAATGTGTACACGGGACCTCGGTTTTTCGTCCCATCCGAACGACTAGACAGCTGTCCTTGTCAGGTCCTCCGTCCTGCATCACTGACAAGGGTAAACCACACCGAAAAATCGGGAAGAACTTTCTCGGCCAATGCATGGATCGAACACCCGACCTCCAAAATGCCAAGGGATCTTTTAAGTGCACGCCAATATGTACACTGTACCTCAGTGTTTCGCGACCTCCGAAGGACCATACATTGTCCATTGCCAAGTCCTCAGTCCCACACCACTGACAAGCCGGAACCACGATAACCTTACTTGGCCAACACCGGAAACAAGCACGAGGCCTGTAATGCGCATGCGTTAAACCGTTCGCCCCCCCCCCCCCCGCCGTGTATCTGAAGGAAGACAAGGTTGTATTTTGATAAAAATAAATAAAAAAGAATGACCTCTACACCCACTCTGATCTGTCATTTAGTCATGCAAGGTTCCCATGTCTTACAGTCAGTAACAGATACACGGGGTGTCTTACCAATACATGCCGTGTCTTACTAGACTTACAGTCAGTAACATAACTGGTGTCTTACAGTAACAGATGCGTCTTATCAATAGATACATGATCATGGTGTCTTACAGATAGACATGCCAAGGTTTGGGGCGTTTGGAAAAGTTGAACGACAAATTTTCTTTCAGCAAAAGAGTTCCACAGGATATTGGACTTTTCAAAAATTTCTACATAAACCCCCTTATATCCTTCAAAAATGTCTACATAAACTCCCTTATATCCTTGGAACCACATTCCACAAGAATTTCAGGTTCCATAAGATATTGGTCATAGAAAAAGACCGCTTTATGTCCTTGTGTGCTACCACATTCCACAAGATTTTCGACTTGGAATAATTTTCATAGTGTTTTAGTCTGTGTTGTTTTACTACAAGAGTTCCACTAGTTATTGGACATATAAAAAGACCGCCTTATATTTTCAACTTAAAACTATACGCACAAAGCGGTATATGCTGCGTCTCGTACGGCCAATAAATGAAATAGAGTTTAACGTCTTACTTTTCTGGTCTTTCTGGGCTAATGGTGGCAGCGGCATTACGGCCTCCACTTGTTTCAAATTTCAAATGGCAATTACGCCAATGTGTATGTGTCCCACACGAACGACTGGATGGTGACAACCCCACCCCACCCCACCCCCAGCGTGCCCATGCTTTAAGATAGTTCTACCGCTAAGCTGTAAATATATTCGACCTAAGCCTCTGCTCTGTTCTGCTTTCAAAAGCTTCAGATGTAAAAACATAACCTTCCTCTTGATTGACTAACATTCTGGTAATGCACTAATGAAAACATGACGTTTGTGACGTTATTAATTTACAGAATGACGAGGACTGTTCTGCTCCAAACTGAGCTAATGAAGACGGATAGACTACAGTATAGGTATGACCAGTTTATATCATATTATATGTGTACAGGTCCAATAGACCAGGTATGACCAGTTTATATCATATTATATGTGTACAGGTACAATAGACCAGGTATGACCTACTTTATGTCCTACCTTTTATATATGTATATATATATAATACAATATCATACGCGTATGTACACGGGACCACGCTTTTGCGTACCCCTGTTGGAACGACTATGCGTTGTCGGCTACCAAACTCCGTGTGTCTGAAAGAAAGAAATAAAATAAACAAGTTGCCTGTATAGCGTCGCCTGTCTAACATCGTGTTTTTTCTCCGGGTCCTCCAGTGTCCCCCACTGCTAAAAACCCCTTCTCGCAAGCGAATTCTTGAAATGAAATATAAGGGCCATCTTTTAGTCCTCTGCTGACCTAGTTTGTGTCTATTTCTCCCCCCCCCCATCCCATCCCATCCCACGATAATCAACAACCAACTCGTATGAAATGGAATGAAACGTGGTTTAACGTTCTACTCCAACCAAACACCTAGAAAACCTCAATCTGACCTATATCTATACCAATATTTGTGACTGCCGTTTGTCTGTCTGCCTGTCTGTCAGTCTTTTGAGGGTTGGCGGCTACAGTAAGGTTGGCGGCTACACTAAGGCTGTCCCGAAGCAGAAATTTGATGTATAGGGGTAACCCGGACCAGCGAGTAAGATAGGCCTGGTGGCAACGACCAGGCGCTTCCTGTTTCGGAGTTGTGACCACAACCCGGGCACAACCAGTGCAGCCATTGGTCATTCGATATATTTATGAACGACTATCACAATGGGAAGCTATCATCCTATCCGCTAGGAAACTAATGAAAAAAAAGTCGAGTCGATGATAAAAGTTACATTTTCGGTATTTATTTATTAGAAGTATAAATACAGCAACTACGAAATTGAATGAAAACTTGTACAACATAATACTTATGGATTGCTTTTAAATCTACGCTAATGATTCAACTGCAACATGATTACAGGATTTCCTAGGCAAGGACAATAACTCGAACAGTTCGCATTACATATGTCCGCTTTCGGACAGCATACTACAATACAGCATACGGTAAATGTTAACGATTACATCCCACTTCTACCTCGTTGCCAGTGGCAAACTTTGATAAAACTGTCCTATCTATTTCCAATACAGGCATAAAAGTATCCGTGTATCAGAAATGAACAGTACGCTTTCCAGAAAGACTACTGTTCATTTCCGACAAACAAACACTAAACGCCTAGAAAGTCATAAATTTTAATACAAATAAATTTCAACTGACGAACCATCCGCCGATGCACACTTCATCATGATTGAACCACGTTGTGCAGTGTCCTTTACATTACGTTTAATATAATTGCAGTCATCTACGCCAGGGACCAGTTGTTTTGACGATGTGGTTGGCTCTATGTTCACCGGCTTCGTCAAAACAACTTCGTCGTTCAATACGGAGTGCAGTCTAAAAAATAAACCGGACTATTTTACGCTCAGGGTAACGCAGCAAAACGCACGTGTAAATACTACTCAGGTCGTTTCTCCACTGCGAAATCAGTCTACCACGAAATGTAACGTGAGGCACAGAAAAGGATAAATGAAAGAACAGAAAGTATTTGTCACATTTCGCTTGACACGACTCGATAATAAATACAATTTTTCACAATTCACTTCACAATAGTCGATAGACATGTGATGTAAGTGACTTATTAGCTCCTTTCCTCGGTGTATCGGTGAAGATCAGGACAGTCTGATCTTCACCGCTACACCTCGGAAAGTGTGCTAATAGCTACTACGTATTCAGTTGGCAATAAAAGCTATGGTTATCCAGTAGATTGTAGCCTATAGCTGTGATTATCTAGTTAACATACAACAAAATAAAATAAAATAAATACGATTATACGCTCAGTCTAAATAAATGCCTCTATCGTTTAGATGTTTGCGTAAAAGATCATGGGGATCATTTTGATCATCGTCATCTTCATCGTTTATCACAAGAGTAAAATATTCCTCGGGTATCAAATCCTTCATGATGACATAATCTTCTAGGTGTTTTAGTAAACCAACTTGAGTTATTTTACGTCTGATTGATGATCCGATACACTTCCTGATTTCTCTTCTACATCTTGACTCCAAACTTCTCGATTTACAAAAATCACGGAAGTCATTCAGTTGTTGTTTGATAACGTCTGATCTTCCCGGCACGAGGTCATCTGAACTCGATCCCCGAAATAAATACTCTAATAAAGGCTTTGATGCACCACTTTCGAAAAGAATTTTGGAAAGCATCAATGTATCGGAAAATTGACATTTCATTTGGAACACAAATACAGCCGGATCTGTAAGTGAACAGTTTTCTGTAACGAGATACCATAAAATATCTATTTCCTTTTTGTATACTAACGATTCAAATAATGTTTCTCCATCTGTATTTCGAGTATCCAGAGACCGGTGACAGTTATTGATCAAAAGTAATTTTAGACAGTTGACCCATGCCCGACCGCGACCTTGATGATAATAAATTCTATTACCTAGCATAACGTTATGTAAGACAGAGTTTCCATCTCTATCCATTTTATTAACATCAGCTCCAGCCTCCAGTAAACATTGTAAAACAGATCTGTTACACGTTAATGCTGCTTGCATCAACGCCGTCCTTCCATTATTATCGCACAGATTAACATTAGCCCCAGACTTCAACAAGATCTCTGTAACTAATCGCCCGTCACTACGATTAAAGAGAGTTTGTATTTTTTCCCATTTATTAACATCAGGCGTAATCTTCAGCATCAGCTCAATTCCTGATCGGGCTTCAAGCCGATTCAAATCTCTAAATCCATGTGAAGCAGATTTGTGTAAGGCTGTCTCTCCTTGGTGGTTTTGGTGATTTATATCACAATCCTTTGATATCAGCAATGTCACCAATTCTCTGTCATTGTTTCCGGCGGCAAGCGCAATGGGTTTATCTCCAATGTTATCTTCCGTCTTGATATCGATGCCGTTGTCAATAAGTAAAACTGTCGTTCTTTTATCTCCACGACCAACTGCTTTGTTCAACAGAATACCACCCCTTTTGTGAATATCAGCCCCGGCCTCTATCAACGTATGAACAACTACTGATGACAATAGGCCATAACAGACCGAATCAAATGGATATTCCAAGACACACCTTCCTTGGTTATCTTGAGCGTTCACATTTGCCATGTAGCAATTTATAAGTAGTGTAGCTAAGCGGTGCTTTCCGTATTTCAAGCATTCCATTAAAGGTGTAACGCCGTTTTTATCTGTGATGTTTATGTCACAGCCAGCGTCAATCAGTATGTCAGCAATAGTTATATTTTCGATTGCTGTTGATAAGATGGGTTGGAAGTCCGCACCTACCTTCATATTGACATCACAATGTGCAGTAATTAAGGACTTCACCATTCCTTCATTAAGATTTACAACTGCTAAAGACAGTGGGGTTTCGTTAGATGAATTGAGTTGATTTATATCCACACCTTTCCTCATTAATAGTTGAAGACATTCATCATATGAATCCGATTCTAACTTTGCTTTACTCTTTGCAAGACAATGAAGAAGGTTAGTATGATGTTGTTTAATGTCGAGACTAGCCCCTTTTTGTGCCAAATAAGTTACCGTTGTTACCATACCATGTTCAGCTGCCAGTTGGACAGGGGTTTTACCATTACTGTCTTCCAGATTAAGGTGAGACCCTGCTTCCACCATTAATTTGACACACTCAAGAACAATGTCCCGCGTCCTTTCATCAGTATCATGTAGACGTGTCATGGACTGTTCAATAAAAGTTTTTATTAGTTCACTGTTCAATAAATACACCAAACTTTCCTCCATTGGTTTCTCGCTAGATAACATAAATAATGTCTCCTCTGTGTTAGGTTTTGTATCTGAATATTTCAGGTCAAGAAGATATTTTAAGACCTCGGGCTTATTGTTTTTGATGCAGTCAATGAAGACGCTCCAGTTGTTAGTTGCTCGAGATTTTGAATAATAAAGAGGCACTCCTTTAGAGTGGAGGAATTGGACACCCTCCATGAAATCAGATTTTACTGCAGCCCTCATCAGTTGTTCATGAAAGTAGTTGAAAAGAAAATCGCTTGCATCTCTGGATAGCAATAATTTTACCATTGGTAGACATTTCTTTCTTAGAGCTGCTTGACAGTGCTCTATACTTATCAGCTGTCGTTCACTGTAGCTGTCCTCTGATGACACAAACTCTTGTAAAATTCTTTCTGCTGCGACTGTGTCATTATTCCCGACAGTCAAGAATAATCTGAAATAAAATAAACTCATATTCCATATAAGGGTAACAGATTGACAGCTGATCAACCAAGGAGACTCGTACCAGGTCCTCAGTCTGTAACATATAGTATCCACACACAACGGCATAAAAGGCATGAATATATGTCACAGGTGGACTGTGGTTATGTATACCAATAATCACCCCACTGCGTGCTAGCCTGAAGGTCGGGTGTTCGATCCCTGCATTGGCTGAGAAAGTTCATCCAGATTTCCCGGCGTGGTTTCCCCTTGTCAGTGATGCAAGACGGAGGGCCTGACAAGGACAGCTGTCTAGTCGTTCGGATGGGACGAACTTTCTCGGCCAATGCAGGGATCGAACACCCGACCTCCAGGCTAGCGAGCCAGCGTCTTACCCACTTAGCCACGTGATCCCCTGGCGTGCACGTAAAAGATCCCTTGACAGTTGGAATTCAATATAAGAGTAGGCCGTAGTGCCGCTGTCCGGGCAAAATTTCCCTTATGACGTATGCCCGTCTTCATTAGCCCAGTTCGGAGCAGAACAGTAGGACGTTAAACCCCATTTCATTCCATTTCATTTCATATAATAGGGGCATGCCATATAAAGTGATAGATACAATAGCTACATGTATAATAATCACCTCACTAATGTCATATAAAGGGTATATGTCTACAGTTATAGATATAACAGCTACACGTAGAATAGAATAGCTGTACATTACTTACTCCTCTTGGAGTCGGTTTGCTGTATGATCATCCATTCAAAACAGATTATTCTTAAACAACCAGACGATATGAATTTGTCAAAAAAATTTAGTGACAAAATATTATTTAGTGACAACCTGTTCACTTAGAATCATCTAACCAAACACAGTTATATTGTTTACAGCGAATCTTGGTTAGCACATCACTTAGTAACGAACGTATCAATAGTCTCTTATAACCATACACATCTAGATTGAAGAATGTCACATGTCTGGATAAACGGGTAAAATTTTTATTAATTATTCTAATTTCAAAGAAACGAGTCAATATTCTTTGAATTAAAGTGAAAAGACGATATTGACTGAAACAGCCTTTCTTTAGTAACGAACATATCAACAGTGTCGTCATGGACCGTATATATGGCAACAGATCACTAATTATTTCCCCACTGACTTTAATGTTTATTCTCGTATCTTAGACCGGCGCTAACTTTTTCCCAAATTTTCGTTGGGTAGAACGCTTTCTACCACAGATGGGGCAACATGTGGCAACCTCTTGCCCAAAAGCACGTATGAGGTTCACTATGGAAAACTTGAGATACACAAGCTGGAAGTAGAGACAAGTAAACATGCAATTTTTAACCCGATATTTTAAAAATACTGGTTAATCTATTTATGTAATAGGCTATTTTAATATAGATTATTCAGCCACTGTACCACTCACTGGTCAGTTGATGACCTAATGCTGCCCTTGATACTTGGTATAATCTATTTGTTGGTGTTACAAACTGTCATGCTCCGAAAAAGCAAAAAACAGTAAAACGATACCATCAACCCAAGGAAATAAAACAAATCCAGATTTCTCCAAGACTACATTAAAGACTGATTTCAAATACAATATTCGAAAGACATTCACAGACAAGTAAATCCCCTTCTCCGTCTTCATTAGCCCAGTCAGAGCGGAACAATAGGATGTTAAACCCCATTTCATTTCATGTCATAGCAAATCCCTTTATTCTGCATGTCTTTTATGGAACAATCTACCTTTTGATGTGAACATATATCATATTCTGTATTGAAGGAACAATAAATTCACTTTTTAATGTAAAAATATGTCATATTTAGTGCTAAAGGAACCACAAATTTATTTTCAGCTGATGTCAAACTTATCTTATTTTGTTTATGATTGGGTTTTTTTTCTCTCATCCAATTAATTTTCATGTATATTTTAATTGCTACTGAATTTTTATAAATGATTTTATTCTTCCTCTATATTAAATGTATATATGTTTTATAGTTTGGGAGGAACTTATTAACCCAAACTTCTCACTTATTTTATTTTAAATGATTTTGTTTATAAATGTTTGCATTTATCCCTGATATTTCATGTACTGTATATATGTTTTGTAGCTTAGGAAGGACTTGTGGAAGATTAGTTGTTACAAACTAAATAAGTTGCCTCATTGTATGAAGTTTTTATACTATTCAAAAAAAGTAGGGGATATTTGATTTTGGGGGCATAATACTAAAATATGCAAATGACTACGAAAAAAGTCACTATAGAACCTAACAGAAGAAACATTTCCAGTTACACGTGACGCCCAAACGCACCAATAGCTACCGCATGGAATGCAGGTGATGCTTGGGATCATCATGGGGTTCCAACCCAAGATTTGCAAGACTCTGACTTTGAATGTTACAGTCATTGTGGCATTGAATTCCAGGGTGGAAACAGCAGTTTAATTGTTTTAGTGACCAGAAAACAAATTTTGATATGCGTCGGCTTACCAAAAATGAAAGGTTACGTGCCCTTGGCATGCTACAGATCGGCACAACACAGGCGGTTGTGGCGCGGACGATGAATGTTTCTCAGTCTGTCATAAGCAGGCTATGGTCCAGATACCGTGATACACAATCTGTACAGGACAGACCACGCTCAGGTCGACCAAGGCCGACAACTCAAGCCCAGGATCGATTTATCCGTACCTTGGCCTTGAGAAATCGTGTCATCACAGCAAATCAGATCAGCGCTCGTCTTCAAACAGACACTGGTCACCTTCGCGCCCGACGTCCTCGCGTGATCCCTTGTTTGAGAGATCATCACATTCAGGCAAGACGTCGTTGGTGTAGGGATCGTCAACACTGGGATAATCGACGCTGGAGCAATGTGATGTTTTCAGATGAGTCAAGGTTCACTGTTGATTTTTTGGACAGGCGTAGGAGGGTGTGGCGTCGTCGAAACGAGCGCTTCCAAGACGTTAACGTCATCAGACATGATCGATTTGGGGGTGGTTCTGTTATGGTGTGGGGAGGCATCACTGTTGCTGGAAGAACGGCTTTACATGTTGTTGCAGGGCGTGTTACAGGCCAGTACTACCGGGACAACATCTTGGCAGTCCATGTTGTGCCGTTCGCACGACGTCATGGCCGCCGTTTCATCTTCCAGGATGACAACGCAAGATGTCACAGGGCCAGGATCGTTACAGGTTACCTCCAACAACAGAACATCACCACATTACCATGGCCAGCACTGAGTCCCGACCTCTCCCCCATCGAGCATGTCTGGGACATGCTTGGACAGAGGTTACGTCAACGTCAACAACGCCCTGCCAATGTCCAAGAACTTGCTGCTGCGTTGCAACAGGAATGGGACAATCTGGACCAAAATGACCTTAGACGTCTCATTAGGAGTATGCCACGTCGGATCAATGCTTGTTTGGCAAACAGAGGAGGATTAACCCGTTACTGACTTGGTTGTGATGCTGTGGTAACTTTGCTGTTTGACCCCGGGTATCATTTTACCCTTATAATGGTCAGTCTGTGCCTTACTTAGTCTAACGATCATTTGGAATAAATCGATGAATGTGAACTTCATTTCATTTTGTCATTTGTTTCTTCGTCAGTTTCATTAGGTGACTTTAATAACACTTAAAAATCAAATATCCCCTACTTTTTTTGAATAGTATATAATAGGTACATGTATAAAGTTATAGATACAATGAGTACATGTAAAATAGAATAGCTGTTAACTACTTACCGCTTATGGGGGCAGTAGGGTTCGCGAGCCATTTCAAACAGATTATCCTTAAACAAGCATACGATGTGAATTTGTCAAAATATTCAGTGACAAAATATTTAGTGGCAAATGGTTTAGTACGCCACTAAGTAATCATACACACGCAAATTGAATACATTCTATTCATAATTAAAGTATGTCTTCTAATTTCTAAGAAACATGTCAATATTCTTAGAATATAAAGCGAAAGTAAAAATACAATATTGACTGGGGTAAGACTACTAATTATTTTCCCACGTCAATGTTTATTTCATGGCATATCTTAGCCCGTATCGTTTTAAAACATTCCATGTATTCCAATATTTACTATAAGCTGATCATTAAAGGACAATATTGGTGCCAGTCATTAGAACATATGTGATAGAGAGAGAGAGAGAAATGGGGTTTAACGTCCACTCGACACAACTAGGTCATTTCGGGACTAACATATGGTTTAATTTTATTTCAATAATTCGCTTGACTGAAGTGACGGGTGATAACAGATTTATGGGCGAATTTCTGCTCACTAAAAATTCCTTCGAAGACCAAAAGTTGTTATATGAGACTGTAAGAGTATATCTGACAATTCAAAAAAGTAACTGAATGTCATTAGATAAGAGCACACGAGAAAAATAGAAACAGGCCGTACATTCACGGTTGTTTATTCATTCTATACTTATAAAAACATGGTAATGCACGGACTTTTTCTGTATTTCTTTCACGTTCTCTTATCTAGTGACAGTCAATTTTGTTTATGAATTGTCAGATATCCTTTCATAGTCTCACACAACAACTTTTGGTCTTCGAAGGAATTATTAGTGAGCAGAAATTCGCCCATGTATCTGTTAGCACTCGTCACTTCAGCCAGTTATATAGAAGGATAACTCGTGTTTTCCTTTTGCGTTCGTCACTTCCGATTGTTGAAAGATTGATTACGCATCTATCGTAGCAATGATGTCTGTGATAAAATAATATTTGGAACATGTTTAACCAGTTCTATCACAGATGTGATAATGACTGGCACCAATATTGTCCTTTAAGATCATTAAGGAGGGTTGGTCGACTCTTGTCTACTGTGCGACGTCTAAAACCAGTTGTTGAAATATTATTTTTCATGCATGCCAAGATGCCTCCTGATCCTTCCTTCTGGCTAAAAATATAAAATAATTCAAACTGGATCAAAGGATAAAGAAAGATCGACTACGTCTAGATGATCTCCCGGGGTTACCAGTCATCTTCATTCACCTCCATCAAGTTTCACTCATAATTCCGGTAACACACCGATCTGACCATTAGATGAGAGAGAGCGAGAGAGAGAGAGAGGTGGGGTAAAACTATAATGTTTTATTAATGGAAACATCGATTATAATGTATTATCGTAGTCCCATATTTCAATAACAGCTTTCAACTATAAAACTTAAAAAATAGACACTGGAAAAAAAGATTAAAACATTCACACAATGATGCGTAGTTGGTTGATGTAGGCTAGATCACTAAGACTTCTTATAGTAACCGTCAGTCAAAAGAACGTCTTGTTGAACAGAACAGAACACAACACAAAAGGTAACCCACATAAGGTGTGTATGCTTTATATGTATATCATACATTTGTGAACAGTAACAATAGGATATATCCTACGTCACTAAACGTAATGTTGTTATTCCATTAGACTGCACCATGTATATTGTGACGCTTTATTATCTCGGTAAAATCTCTTTATAACTGGTTAATAAAAGTTTAGTCATTTTCTCGCTTTGTTCTGTCATTCACTGATATACCCACCCTTTAGAAATGATAACGTCAATTAGATCATACCTTATTCCTAGAAACTCGGAATACAGGGATGAAATATCTTATTCACGGACACACGAAATACAGGTATTGTAGACACGTATTCAGGTCCCACAATGAGACATGGGAAACGCCATACAGTGTGCTATGAGGGTAATTCTGACCGGCGAATGGCACCACGGCCTATTCTTATATCGAATTCCAAATGCCAAGGGAAATTAAATGAAATGAAATGGGGTTTAACGTCCTACTGTTCTGCTCCTAACCTGGGCTAATGAAGACGGGCATACGCCATACAGTGTGCTATGAGGGAAATTTTGCCCGGACAGCGGCAAGACGGTCTACTCTTATATCGAATTCCAACTGCCAAGGGATCTTTTACGTGCACGCCAATGTGTACACGGGACCTCGGTTTTTCGTCCCATCCGAACGACTAGACAGCTGTCCTTGTCAGGTCCTCCGTCCTGCATCACTGACAAGGGTAAACCACACCGAAAAATCGGGAAGAACTTTCTCGGCCAATGCATGGATCGAACACCCGACCTCCAAAATGCCAAGGGATCTTTTAAGTGCACGCCAATATGTACACTGTACCTCAGTGTTTCGCGACCTCCGAAGGACCATACATTGTCCATTGCCAAGTCCTCAGTCCCACACCACTGACAAGCCGGAACCACGATAACCTTACTTGGCCAACACCGGAAACAAGCACGAGGCCTGTAATGCGCATGCGTTAAACCGTTCGCCCCCCCCCCCGCCGTGTATCTGAAGGAAGACAAGGTTGTATTTTGATAAAAATAAATAAAAAAGAATGACCTCTACACCCACTCTGATCTGTCATTTAGTCATGCAAGGTTCCCATGTCTTACAGTCAGTAACAGATACACGGGGTGTCTTACCAATACATGCCGTGTCTTACTAGACTTACAGTCAGTAACATAACTGGTGTCTTACAGTAACAGATGCGTCTTATCAATAGATACATGATCATGGTGTCTTACAGATAGACATGCCAAGGTTTGGGGCGTTTGGAAAAGTTGAACGACAAATTTTCTTTCAGCAAAAGAGTTCCACAGGATATTGGACTTTTCAAAAATTTCTACATAAACCCCCTTATATCCTTCAAAAATGTCTACATAAACTCCCTTATATCCTTGGAACCACATTCCACAAGAATTTCAGGTTCCATAAGATATTGGTCATAGAAAAAGACCGCTTTATGTCCTTGTGTGCTACCACATTCCACAAGATTTTCGACTTGGAATAATTTTCATAGTGTTTTAGTCTGTGTTGTTTTACTACAAGAGTTCCACTAGTTATTGGACATATAAAAAGACCGCCTTATATTTTCAACTTAAAACTATACGCACAAAGCGGTATATGCTGCGTCTCGTACGGCCAATAAATGAAATAGAGTTTAACGTCTTACTTTTCTGGTCTTTCTGGGCTAATGGTGGCAGCGGCATTACGGCCTCCACTTGTTTCAAATTTCAAATGGCAATTACGCCAATGTGTATGTGTCCCACACGAACGACTGGATGGTGACAACCCCACCCCACCCCACCCCCAGCGTGCCCATGCTTTAAGATAGTTCTACCGCTAAGCTGTAAATATATTCGACCTAAGCCTCTGCTCTGTTCTGCTTTCAAAAGCTTCAGATGTAAAAACATAACCTTCCTCTTGATTGACTAACATTCTGGTAATGCACTAATGAAAACATGACGTTTGTGACGTTATTAATTTACAGAATGACGAGGACTGTTCTGCTCCAAACTGAGCTAATGAAGACGGATAGACTACAGTATAGGTATGACCAGTTTATATCATATTATATGTGTACAGGTCCAATAGACCAGGTATGACCAGTTTATATCATATTATATGTGTACAGGTACAATAGACCAGGTATGACCTACTTTATGTCCTACCTTTTATATATGTATATATATATAATACAATATCATACGCGTATGTACACGGGACCACGCTTTTGCGTACCCCTGTTGGAACGACTATGCGTTGTCGGCTACCAAACTCCGTGTGTCTGAAAGAAAGAAATAAAATAAACAAGTTGCCTGTATAGCGTCGCCTGTCTAACATCGTGTTTTTTCTCCGGGTCCTCCAGTGTCCCCCACTGCTAAAAACCCCTTCTCGCAAGCGAATTCTTGAAATGAAATATAAGGGCCATCTTTTAGTCCTCTGCTGACCTAGTTTGTGTCTATTTCTCCCCCCCCCCATCCCATCCCATCCCACGATAATCAACAACCAACTCGTATGAAATGGAATGAAACGTGGTTTAACGTTCTACTCCAACCAAACACCTAGAAAACCTCAATCTGACCTATATCTATACCAATATTTGTGACTGCCGTTTGTCTGTCTGCCTGTCTGTCAGTCTTTTGAGGGTTGGCGGCTACAGTAAGGTTGGCGGCTACACTAAGGCTGTCCCGAAGCAGAAATTTGATGTATAGGGGTAACCCGGACCAGCGAGTAAGATAGGCCTGGTGGCAACGACCAGGCGCTTCCTGTTTCGGAGTTGTGACCACAACCCGGGCACAACCAGTGCAGCCATTGGTCATTCGATATATTTATGAACGACTATCACAATGGGAAGCTATCATCCTATCCGCTAGGAAACTAATGAAAAAAAAGTCGAGTCGATGATAAAAGTTACATTTTCGGTATTTATTTATTAGAAGTATAAATACAGCAACTACGAAATTGAATGAAAACTTGTACAACATAATACTTATGGATTGCTTTTAAATCTACGCTAATGATTCAACTGCAACATGATTACAGGATTTCCTAGGCAAGGACAATAACTCGAACAGTTCGCATTACATATGTCCGCTTTCGGACAGCATACTACAATACAGCATACGGTAAATGTTAACGATTACATCCCACTTCTACCTCGTTGCCAGTGGCAAACTTTGATATAAACTGTCCTATCTATTTCCAATACAGGCATAAAAGTATCCGTGTATCAGAAATGAACAGTACGCTTTCCAGAAAGACTACTGTTCATTTCCGACAAACAAACACTAAACGCCTAGAAAGTCATAAATTTTAATACAAATAAATTTCAACTGACGAACCATCCGCCGATGCACACTTCATCATGATTGAACCACGTTGTGCAGTGTCCTTTACATTACGTTTAATATAATTGCAGTCATCTACGCCAGGGACCAGTTGTTTTGACGATGTGGTTGGCTCTATGTTCACAGGCTTCGTCAAAACAACTTCGTCGTTCAATACGGAGTGCAGTCTAAAAAATAAACCGGACTATTTTACGCTCAGGGTAACGCAGCAAAACGCACGTGTAAATACTACTCAGGTCGTTTCTCCACTGCGAAATCAGTCTACCACGAAATGTAACGTGAGGCACAGAAAAGGATAAATGAAAGAACAGAAAGTATTTGTCACATTTCGCTTGACACGACTCGATAATAAATACAATTTTTCACAATTCACTTCACAATAGTCGATAGACATGTGATGTAAGTGACTTATTAGCTCCTTTCCTCGGTGTATCGGTGAAGATCAGGACAGTCTGATCTTCACCGCTACACCTCGGAAAGTGTGCTAATAGCTACTACGTATTCAGTTGGCAATAAAAGCTATGGTTATCCAGTAGATTGTAGCCTATAGCTGTGATTATCTAGTTAACATACAACAAAATAAAATAAAATAAATACGATTATACGCTCAGTCTAAATAAATGCCTCTATCGTTTAGATGTTTGCGTAAAAGATCATGGGGATCATTTTGATCATCGTCATCTTCATCGTTTATCACAAGAGTAAAATATTCCTCGGGTATCAAATCCTTCATGATGACATAATCTTCTAGGTGTTTTAGTAAACCAACTTGAGTTATTTTACGTCTGATTGATGATCCGATACACTTCCTGATTTCTCGTCTACATCTTGACTCCAAACTTCTCGATTTACAAAAATCACGGAAGTCATTCAGTTGTTGTTTGATAACGTCTGATCTTCCCGGCACGAGGTCATCTGAACTCGATCCCCGAAATAAATACTCTAATAAAGGCTTTGATGCACCACTTTCGAAAAGAATTTTGGAAAGCATCAATGTATCGGAAAATTGACATTTCATTTGGAACACAAATACAGCCGGATCTGTAAGTGAACAGTTTTCTGTAACGAGATACCATAAAATATCTATTTCCTTTTTGTATACTAACGATTCAAATAATGTTTCTCCATCTGTATTTCGAGTATCCAGAGACCGGTGACAGTTATTGATCAAAAGTAATTTTAGACAATTGACCCATGCCCGACCGCGACCTTGATGATAATAAATTCTATTACCTAGCATAACGTTATGTAAGACAGAGTTTCCATCTCTATCCATTTTATTAACATCAGCTCCAGCCTCCAGTAAACATTGTAAAACAGATCTGTTACACGTTAATGCTGCTTGCATCAACGCCGTCCTTCCATTATTATCGCACAGATTAACATTAGCCCCAGACTTCAACAAGATCTCTGTAACTAATCGCCCGTCACTACGATTAAAGAGAGTTTGTATTTTTTCCCATTTATTAACATCAGGCGTAATCTTCAGCATCAGCTCAATTCCTGATCGGGCTTCAAGCCGATTCAAATCTCTAAATCCATGTGAAGCAGATTTGTGTAAGGCTGTCTCTCCTTGGTGGTTTTGGTGATTTATATCACAATCCTTTGATATCAGCAATGTCACCAATTCTTTGTCATTGTTTCCGGCGGCAAGCGCAATGGGTTTATCTCCAATGTTATCTTCCGTCTTGATATCGATGCCGTTGTCAATAAGTAAAACTGTCGTTCTTTTATCTCCACGACCAACTGCTTTGTTCAACAGAATACCACCCCTTTTGTGAATATCAGCCCCGGCCTCTATCAACGTATGAACAACTACTGATGACAATAGGCCATAACAGACCGAATCAAATGGATATTCCAAGACACACCTTCCTTGGTTATCTTGAGCGTTCACATTTGCCATGTAGCAATTTATAAGTAGTGTAGCTAAGCGGTGCTTTCCGTATTTCAAGCATTCCATTAAAGGTGTAACGCCGTTTTTATCTGTGATGTTTATGTCACAGCCAGCGTCAATCAGTATGTCAGCAATAGTTATATTTTCGATTGCTGTTGATAAGATGGGTTGGAAGTCCGCACCTACCTTCATATTGACATCACAATGTGCAGTAATTAAGGACTTCGCCATTCCTTCATTAAGATTTACAACTGCTAAAGACAGTGGGGTTTCGTTAGATGAATTGAGTTGATTTATATCCACACCTTTCCTCATTAATAGTTGAAGACATTCATCATATGAATCCGATTCTAACTTTGCTTTACTCTTTGCAAGACAATGAAGAAGGTTAATATGATGTTGTTTAATGTCGAGACTAGCCCCTTTTTGTGCCAAATAAGTTACCGTTGTTACCATACCATGTTCAGCTGCCAGTTGGACAGGGGTTTTACCATTACTGTCTTCCAGATTAAGGTGAGACCCTGCTTCCACCATTAATTTGACACACTCAAGAACAATGTCCCGCGTCCTTTCATCAGTATCATGTAGACGTGTCATGGACTGTTCAATAAAAGTTTTTATTAGTTCACTGTTCAATAAATACACCAAACTTTCCTCCATTGGTTTCTCGCTAGATAACATAAATAATGTCTCCTCTGTGTTAGGTTTTGTATCTGAATATTTCAGGTCAAGAAGATATTTTAAGACCTCGGGCTTATTGTTTTTGATGCAGTCAATGAAGACGCTCCAGTTGTTAGTTGCTCGAGATTTTGAATAATAAAGAGGCACTCCTTTAGAGTGGAGGAATTGGACACCCTCCATGAAATCAGATTTTATTGCCGCCTTCATCATTCGTTTATTGTTTTGAACCATGATAACGTTGGAATTACACTCCGGAGGTAGGAACAATTTTGCCTTGGGTAGACATCTGGTTTCAAGAGCAGCTTCGCAGAGTTCTACCAACATCAAATGTAGAACAGGGTACACTCCTCCTAATGCCATATACTCATGTGTAATTATTTCTACAGCAGCTGTATCAGTGATATTGACATCAACCTCTTCTAACCTGTAACAAAACAATTACAATTCATTTTAACGATTAATGATCAGTTATAATAAACAAATGAAATGAAATGGGGTTTAATTATAATAAACACAGAATGTCAGTTATCGAAACACGATCAGCTGTGAGTTATCATAAACACAGTCTGTCAGTTATCGAAACACGATCAGTTGCTAGTTATCACAAACACAGACTGTCAGTTATCGAAACACGATTCGTAGCCAGTTATGATAAACGCAGACTGTCAGCTATCGAAACACGATCAGTTGCTAGTTATCATGAACACAGGCTGTCAGTTATCGAAACACGATTAGTAGCCAGTTATAATAAACACAGACTGTGAGCTATCGAAACACGATCAGTTGCACTGTCAGTTATCGAAACACGATCAGTTGTCATAAAAAACAGATTGACAGTTATCGAAACACGACTAGTTGTTATAAACACAGACTGCCAGTTATCGTCAGTGAAATTGAAAAGTGTCATAATATTTCTAAACTTGCACCAGTAAAAGTCGACTTCAAACGCCCAATTATTCCTTAGGCGAAATAGTATTATTTTCGATTTGATAAAAATCATTTTTTTCGGTTGGTTACTAGTCAAAATTCCAAATGGCGATCCAAGCCCCATTTACCCTTATAGATTATTACACTGTCATAAAGTGACAAATACGATGAATTTTGACATATTTCATGAGTTAATAACAACTGATGTATCCTGTCTTTCATTTCCGTCAGTAATAATTTGATTTCCTGGAGATCGGATACCAGCCAGAATTCAAAATGGTTGCCATACTGATGCTCCCAAAGCAAATTAACACAGTTTCTCAAAATGGCATGGATATTTTTTGAGGATTTTGGCCCCCATTTTGAATTACTTGGTATCCAACCCCTTTATCATGTATCAGAGCAGTTGAAAATGGATATTTCTAATATATATGAACTCTGTGAACTTAAAATCATAACGAAATGTCATATTACATGTCGACGTTTGCGAAACGGTAATTTACTTTGAGACCACCAGTTTGACCGCCAAATATTACTGACGGAAAAAAAAGACTTTCATCAAATCAACGACGAAATTCAAAAACAGCATACTATATCGCCTCTGAAACCAATGGGTGTTAAAAAAATTGGCGAAAAAATCCGTTATCGGCGCAATTTTCAAGACAATCATTGCTCAGGGGCCATGACCCGAGATGCTATGCTGCAATATTATGATGTAACGGTGATATATGTGAACGGGTTTTAAAATCAAATATAAATTGTGACCTCTGGAAGGTGCATAAACTAGAAACGCGATTTCTCATACAATCAGGGGCCATAATCCAGAAAGTTACGGTGCAATGTGGGCTGATATCGAGAAGAAACGGGATCTATAGGTCTTCATAAGTCAAGTTGGTGCAAACAAGCAAGGCGTTACAGACCCTATAAATTGTACATATATGTACTAATACTACTTCTCGGCGAGGGTTACCGTTCGCTTTCACCGATAGTAATATTACTACTGCTAGACGAAGGTTAACAGCCGCTTCCACCAATAGACTGATAGTAATATTACTACTACTAGACGAAGGTTAACGGCCACTTCCAACAATAGACCGATAGTAATATTACTACTACCTAGACGAAGGTCAACGTCCGCTTACACCTATAGTAATATTACTACTAGTAGACGAAGGTCAACGTCCGCTTTCACTGATAGAGAGAGAGAAATGGGGTTTAACGTCCACTCGACACAAACTAGGTCATTTCGGGACTAACATTGGTTTAATTTTATTTCAATAATTCTCTTGCGCGTAGGGGTCTTTCGCAGTGGGAGGAAACCGGAGGATCCGGAGAAAACCCACGAGGTTGGACAGGCGACCCTACTCCTTGTCACGTACAACCGGGGATTCGAAACCACGCCAGTCGTCTCAATGACAGACTTAATGATACAGCGCGCACGCTAACCATTCAGCCATACCCAACCCCCCGCTATCACTAATAGACCGCTAGTAATACTACTACTACTACTAGACGAAGGTTACCGTCCGCTTCCACCAATAGTGAAAAGGACAGCTGTATAGTCCTTCGGAATGCACGTAAAAGATCCCTTGGCAGTTGCAATTCGATATAAGAGTAGGCGATAGTGCCGCTGCCCGGGCAAAATTTCCCTCATAGCACACTGTATGGTGTATGCCCGTCTGCATTAGCCCAGTATAGGAGCAGAACAGTAGGACGTTAAACCCCATTTCATTTCATTTCCACCAATAGACTGATAGTAATATTACTACTACTAGACGAAGGTCAATGCCCGCTTTCACTGATAGACCGATAGTAATATTACTAGACGTCTGCTTCAACGATAGCCTAATATTAATATCACGGACACGTGATTAAAACTTGTCAGAGAGAAAGAGTCGGTCATGACTGAGATCAGGCAAATCCAGTGTATGGCAGAAATGGGTGGACTTAACAGTCTGTATCCCAGTGACTATCTAGGCAAGTGTAGCTGTAATAAATGTAATATTAGTTAACATATTATATAGTATTAGTAAAATAATTTAACATTAAAACTGTAACCTACTTACTTTTTTTTGAATGAATTAAACAAATCCATCGTTACACATTCCTTTTAACAAGTAGTTGGTTTGCCAACTCTTGCTCTCGACAATAAAGGCATAGTCTCGTTCAACCATACACTTTTAATATTAATAATAATAGCGAATGTCTGGTTGAACAAGACGAATTCTATTCATCTCTAAACAATTTCTATAAGTATAGAAATGTCGTACGCAGGTATAATCAATTTGATTTGTGTGAATATGCCATTGGTGTAGGAAATCGTTTTACAATGTATAAAGCGAGCGTGGCTAGGGACAATGTATAATCGTTATATGTGAAGCGATTATCAAAATCGAATAAAACATCCAAGACTGTAATGTTTTGATTAATGTTAACATCGATTATATTATCTAAGTCACATATTTAAGTAGAATCTTTATACTATAAAACTTGAAAATAGACAATGGAAATTAAGGGTTAACTGACGAGCATACACGCAATGGAGTATAATTGGTTGATATAGACTAGATCAATAAGACGTCTGATAGTGACCATCTGAGTCAAACAGGTCCAATGGTGACCAAGGCTTTATTGTCATTCCATTATTTATATTTTGAAGCGATATATCATATGTGTATCTATATAATCTAGCTGATTTGGCATACAGCCATTCACTAATAGGGGATCACGTGGCTTAGTGGATAAGACGCTGGTCGGGTGTTCGATCCCTGCATTGGCCGAGAAAGTTCATCCAGATTTTCCGGCGTGGTTTCCTCTTGTCAGTGATGCAGGATGGAGGGCCTGACAAGGAAACGTAAAAGATCCCTTGGCAGTTGGAATTCGATATAAGAGTAGGCCGTTGCGCCGCTGTCCGGGCAAAATTTCCCTCATAGCACACTGTATGGCGTATGCCCGTCTTCATTAGCCCAGGTTAGGAGCAGAACAGTAGGACGTTAAATCCCATTTCATTTCATTTCATTCACTAATACACTCCAATGATCACTCGCTTTATTGTGGCATTCACTCGTATACCCACCCATTAGAATTAATAACGTCATTAATAAAGTCATAATACGACCACACCTTAAAATAGTACACCTTAAGAGAGAGAGAGAGAGAGAGAGAGAGAGAGAGAGAGAGAGATGGGGTTTAACGTCCACTCGACACAAACTTGGTTCAATTTTATTTCAATAATTCGCTTACGCGTAGTGGTCTTTAGCAGTGGGAGGGAAACCAGAGGACCCGGAAAAAACCTACGAGTTTGGACAGGCGACCCTACTCCTTGTCACGTACAACCGGGGAATCGAAACCACGCCAATTGACTCAATGACAGACCTTATGATACAACGCGCACGTGTTAACCACTCGGTCATCCAACTCCCGCTACAAGATACAACACGTAAATAGTCAAACTGTTTAGTGTTTATGTGGACAGAGCGCACTTTAGCTTCACCACTAACGGTTATTCGGGCGCTTGACTGCTACTATCTCTGAAAGGGAGAACATTAGAGCGAGTTAATTAGCTCTCTTTTTTAATTTGAATTGGAATAACAATTTTAAATATTAAGAAAATAAACAAATATGTTGGAATATATCTAGATAATTTTTTTTCTTATTTTATTGTTAACGATTACACAAAATAGATCACGAAGGCACAAATTTTATCCAGGGGAGGCATATGGTCGTTTTGATCAACGAAAACCCGCGGTCTCGTGCAAAAGTTTCCTCATAGCACAATGCATGGCGTATAACCATCTTCATTAACCCAGTTGGTGCAGAAAAGATGGACATTAAACCCCATTTCATTTCATAAATAGATTTGTGAAGCTTCTTTTCATCGTTTGTTAAACAAGAATGGACATGACGACATTGGGATGTCAAGCCAACTGACATGGAACCTGTAAAGAATCTTATTAAATCAGGATTTATCTGTTTTTAGTGGATGACTGTAATAATACTTGTCACACATCTCATGAAATCGCGATATGAACACCGACAGAATGATCCAATATATCGCTCCAGTTACCTTTAACTATCGGGTATAATCAGACTCCAGTACATAAATATAAATCATTTATTCTCCGTTCATTACATATCATTTACATTCTGCCCTCCAGTACAAGAGTTTAATTATACAAATGTTGCTGATCCACTTACAAGACACTGTGGTACATTTATACCTTTCATAAAGCTATGGTTTTATTGCTGGAACGAGAACATGAAGACTTTTAATTATCAATAACAATACAATCTGATCAAAATACAGATCTATATTTCGTTTCGTTTTTTTATACCTTCGATGACCTATACTACATGAAGATCTGACCGGTTGTAGCGATAGCTCGCGTCAGAGGTCATACAAGCGGCGTTTCACCTATGACGTCAGACATTTGATAAACCAATCAGCATTGATGTTACTAGTGGATTACCCACAGTTCCGTGCAAAACACGCCTAAAACTCACCGTAACAGACCGTTTCATTGACTAATCCCTCATACCATTCAGAACACGCCAATGATAACAATTCTTCCGGATCCTAGTTTAGTAAAGACAAGTAAAACGAAATTTTGAACTATTAAAACGAAACGAAATGTGTTTTAATCAGATTAATAACAATACATAAAAGTTTACTACACTTGGTATGCATTTATTTACTCTTATTTATCCCGAATTTCAGTTGATTTAAACTTAAACCAGTGTTACATTTGACGGATGACGTGAAAGTATTCTAAACTCTATCTGGATTATTTGTAACGGAATATATATAAAGAGTGAGAGAGAGAAATGGGGTTTAACGTCCACTCGACACAAACTAGGTCTCGCTTGCGCGTAGGGGTCTTTAGCAGTGGGAGGAAACCGAAGGACCCGGGGAAACCCCACGAGGTTGGACAGGCAACCCTACTCCAATATATTTTAAAGTGTAACAAATTGTGTGGAGCTTCAATGGAATTGGTGAACGGGTGTTTTACACAGGTAAAAGAGAGAGAGAGAGAGAAATGGGGTTTAACGTCCACTCGACACAACTAGGTCATTTCGGGACTAACATGGTTTAATTTTATTTCAATAATTCGCTTGCGCGTAGAGGTCTTTAGCAGTGGGAGGAAACCGGAGTGCCCGGAGGAAACCCACGAGATTGAGAAGGCGCCCCTATCTCCATGCCACATACGCTCACACCAGGGCTCGAAACCACAGCCGCAAGCCAGAGGTGACCGGCCAGCCAGAGGTCGAAGCGCGGCACTCTAGACCACTAGGCCATCCCAACCCCCCCACAGGTAAAAGAGGGTATAAGGTGTCATTCATTAGATGAATTGTATATATATTGAATTATAAGGTTGTGAAGTTTATTTGTATTCTTTGACACCTTCCTCAACCTCGTGGATTCTCTGTTAAGTTATTCATTAATCAATTTGGGTTAATTCCAGGTAAAATGGTCGTTGATAATATTAATCAAGAGAAGAAATGGGGTTTAACGTCCACTCGACACAAACTAGGTCATGTCGGGACTAACACATGGTTTAATTTTATTTCAATAATTCGCTTGCGCGTAGGGGTCTGTAGCAGTGGGAGGAAACTGGAGGACCCGGAGAAAACCCACGAGGTTGGACAGGCGACCCTACTCCTTGCCACGTACAACCGGGGATTCGAAACCACGCCAGTTGACTCAATGACAGACTTTATGGTACAGCGCGCACGTGCTAACCATTCAGCCACCCAACCCCCCAAACATTAATCAAAATTCATCTTCTTTCAGCGTTTGTCATTATTAAAACCTAATCAAATCATGGTACATGTATATATACTCCACAACAAGTTATCCATTAATCAATTTGTGTTAATTTCAGGTAAAATGGTCTATATTAGCATTCAACTTTTATAATCCTTAATTAATCCCTTTAGGTACATGTAATTAAAAGGGGTATCTCTGGTTGGTCAGCATTAACCAAGTTTTGTTGTGTACATGTATATATTGTCTTGTTATATTTTCATATTTTATCATTGCTTGATAATAACTAGAGAAGCCTAGCCGAAACGTCGCTCAGTAATTGTATTCCATAGAATTGTGACCCATAAAGAATATAGTAAGATTAGTAGAATTTTTGCTCTTTAAATTAATGATATCATTAAATTATATCTTTGACTAATTATTGGTTTCGTATTACAGAGAAGTCATATCCCACGCACTCAAATTAAAATAAAATGAGGTTTAACGTCCTACTGTTCTGCTCCCGACTGGTCTAATGAAGACGGGCATACGCCATACAGTGTGCTATGAGCTAAATTTTGCCCATTCAGCGGCACTTTGGCCTACTCTTATATCGAATTCCAACTGCCAAAGGATCTTTTACGTGCATGTCAATGTATACACGAGACCTCGGTTTTTCTCCCCATCCGAACGACTAGACAGCTGTTCTTGTTAGCCCCCCCCCCCGTCCTGCACCACTGACAAGGGGAAACCACGTCGAAAAATCCCGATGAACTTTCTCGGCCAATGCAGGGATCGAACACCCGACACCCAAGCTAGCGAGCCAGCGTCGTACCCAAATTAAAATGAGTGATGGGTTGATACATAAAATCAAAACATAGCCGATTCTGGGTAAAACTAGAATATCATGTTTATCACCAATGGTAGTAAAATTACCATTGCATCGTTTGGCTTAGTAACCAATCATTATTATTATTTACATCATATTTTACTAATTAATTAATTGAAATCCGAAACCTAAGGATAGAAAACCATCACAGCTCTGGGTTATAGACATACAGGCGCTAAATTCGGGAGAGACCACCGAGGCTCAAGTGACACCCGCTGGATTAAGTAGACCCCATTGCTTTCTAGCAGAGCCATATGATATAGTGTGTTCCGTCGGTAAACTCGATCTGCAAATTAGGAGGTGGAGAGACAGGCCTGTTAATTTTAAGTGTTGTAATGTAACCTAAGCTTGTAACCTATGTATCCAGTGCTTGAAATACAATGTAGAAACGAACTGATGCATTGTTATTTCTGGTAGATAAACGTCTTAACGGCTGAGATAAAATACATTACACAACGTGAGTCCTAATAATAACCAGGCTATTGAAATATGTGGCAGAAGAAAGTATGCGTCATACGTCAGATGTAGCACTGCATATCACTGCAAGGATCACTGGATAAATGTTATGTATAGACATCGTTTTGTATAGACATCATTATGCATAATCATCGTTTTGTATGGACATTGTTATGTACAGATATCGTTATGTATAAACATTGTTATGTATAGACATCCTTAACGATGTATTATGCGGTGTTTGGATAAAACCAGACTTTTATTTTATAAAAATAATGTGTAGGTGAAATTTACCTTTCGTTATCAAGTACAGCTCATTGTATAGACTTCTAAAGGAATGGGACTCGATTATCACAGCTGTTATAGTACATATTTTGATTTACATGTATTTACTTATCTTAATTGATTAATTGCTTTAAAGTGGATAAGTTAATCTTTACTCCGAACCCTGATCGTTCTAATCTGGACGCACTGTCTTATCTATTTACCTTTTCTACACAACAATCTTAAAATAATTTAATATTACTTAACATGCATCCTAGTCATTGATTTAGTATGTACCTATATTTGAGTTACGTCTCAGTAATGTAAATATGTTAATTTATATCACATTTTGTATTATATGGTTAACCCTTATCATGTATATGTTCAAATAATTCTAGTGTAATTATTATTAAGATATTAAGTTGGCGATAGCGACTGGGTATAAATATAAGAGACGAAATACGAACAATTATGTTCATTCGTTAATAAACCCAGATCGACGTCAAATAATTAGTACTTATGTTCTTATAGGTGAGTTAGTTTATAATTGTGTCGCCTAATAATTCATTTAGTATATATGTTTATGTTATTCCTAATATTATAATGTGTAATAGTTTACTATACTTATTCACATAATATGATAATACTTTATATTTGCTATTGATAAATGTATGTTTCTTTTATGCATAATATGATAATGTGAAATAGCTTACAATTGCACTTGATCACATAATATATGCTTACTTTATATATTCAACTATTCATTACTAGATAATTTGTAAATGATGTTTTAATTATGATTTCATATATCTTTATTTGTGTTATTGATGTTCATTCGTTAATAAACCCAGATCGACGTCAAATAATTAGTACTTATGTTTCTTATAGATTAAAGCTTCTTGAATAACAATTATTGTGAGAGCGCTGTGTGCTTCGACGTATTAGAGCTACGCACCCCCCAACATAAGAAATCTTAAAATACGTCAAGCTAACACAAAAGAAGCACGCTCGCAAGTGGTGGAGTCCGGAAGATCCTGTGTGATATGAACAACCGACAAGATAAAAGTACTGGAGCTGTACCAAGTATATTTCCATACGATCTTAGGAATACGAGAGGAGAAAGAAACAACGAATCTAGTACTTCAGGTACAGAAACAGCAAAAGAAGCAGACAATATAGAAATATCCAGTGTTAGAGAAAATACCGAAACTCGAAATACCTCTGGAAATAATTTTAGTGTAGAAACCAGCGATATGTCGGTGAGTAAACCAACTTACACAGAAAAATTTAGTGGTGCCCCTGGACAAAATATAGAAGTATGGCTCAAGCGTTTTAGGGCATACATTACAGTAAGTAATTTACCGATATGTCACCAATTATTTACTTTAGGCAGTTTGTTAGAAGGTACCGCAAAGAAATATTTTGACACTATAGACATAGATTTCACGGTTGAATCGATCGAACCGTATTTAAAATCATTATCTGATCGTTTTTCTGTGTCCAAAATATTTGACACTTCGCTTTTGGATGTGAAACAGTTACCATCAGAAACAGTGGATGAATACATCGACCGAGTGCAGTGTAACATTAGTGGACATCAAATACAAGAAAACATTTTAGTTTCGTATGTATTAAAAGGCCTAAATGCGTCCTTACAACCTTGGGTACGTAATAAAGACCCTAAGACATTAGCTGAAGTTCGACAAATTGCTAAAACAACAGAACAACAGATGTGTTTAACTCCAAGTGTTCGCATGGTTGATACGCAAGATATGCAAGAAATGCTGGTTGCAGCTTTAAAACAGCATACCGATCAACAAGGTATCAACCATCCGAATAGATCAAATTCGCAACAATTCCAACCTTATTCAGGAGATATGTTTTCTGACAATCGCCGTGCTGATTGGTATCAACAATATGACGGATACTATCAACCGACCGGTGTACCAAGTCAACAGAATGGTGGATCGTGGCAATATAACGATAGACAGCAGAATGACCGATCTTGGCAGCAAAACGATAGACGGCATTATGGTGGAAATTGGCAACCGAATGGTAGACAACATAATGGTGGATCTTGGCAAGAGAAACGAAATGGTGGACAACGTATTCAAAGACAGAAAATTTAAGTGCTAAAGAATTTCAAAATATTATTGGTGTAGGAGGTGAGACCCACCCTGTCTTAGGAACTATTATTCTTCCAGTTAGAATAGGGCACGTTGTATTCAAACAAAAATTTCATGTTTTCCAACATTTGCACCAATCAATTATATTAGGTCTCGATTTTATTGAAGAAAATGAAGCTACATTAGATTTTTCAAGGATGGATTAGTACAGGTTTCTTTAATTGATTATAATTGTGGTTTTGCTAGATCGTTAAAGCCTTGTAAGATATTACCTAATCAAGAGTGTGATATACCAATTAAGATATCGCGCGTTAAGAAAGACGGTATTTATCTGGTCGAGCCAATTATACGTAAATCAGATCGTATGTTAGGAGCAATATGCCTCGTCAAACTAAATGGTAATAAGACTGTCATGTTGGTAATTAACCATACCAATGAACCTTTGTATATACATAAAAATTATTTATTAGGAACTGCGTTCAATATTGACGTTAATTCAGTCCGTGCATTCAGTGATAATCCGAATGTTAATAACAACCCATCTGTTAATCTGTGTTCAAATAGCGACACTGATTCAATACCATCTGATGTCGCATTTGATCTTAGTGATTCCGATCTTACGGATGATCAGAAATATAAACTACAACAGTTTTTGAAGTGTCAAAGAGACGTTTTCGCAAAGGATTTTACAGAACTAGGAAAAACCCATCTTCACAAACATAGGATAGAAACGGGAGATAACCCACCTGTGAGGATGCCATTCTATAGGCAATCTGTACCAATTAGACAGGAGTGTACCAAACAGATACAACAGATGTTGGAGGGTAATATTATTCAACCCAGTAATTCTGATTGGAGATCCCCTGTCGTGATGGTAAAGAAGAAGGATGGAACTTACAGATTTGCTGTCGACTATCGTAAGTTGAATAAAATCACTAAACCTATTTACTATCCTATACCTAGATTCGAAGATGTTATTGATTCGGTAGGACAGGCTGAAGCTCAACTTTTTTCTGTGTTAGATTGCGCAAGTGGTTTTTGGCAAATACCGCTAGATCCAGAAACTAAACACAAATCAGCTTTCATAACCCAGGATGGAGTGTTTGAGTTCAATAGGCTTCCATTCGGATTGAAAAACTCGCCTATGGCATTTCAATCCACTCTCTCGACAGCTCTCCGCCAGATGAATTGGAAGTATGTACTTGTTTATATTGACGATATAATTATATATTCACGTAATTTTGAGGAACACTTAAAACATCTGACAGCTGTGTTTGACAAACTCCGGGAAGCTGGACTAACCTTGAAACCAATTAAATGCAAATTTGCTGCTAAGAGAGTACACTACTTGGGTCATATTTTCACTAAAGAGGGAATCGAAGTCGATCCAGCCAAAATAGAAGCAGTAGAGTCTTTCCCAAAACCAACTTCCCAGCAGAAAGTTAGACAGTTCCTCGGATTAGCGAACTACTACCGTAAGTTTGTTAAGAATTATTCTAAGATTATAACTCCAATTACCAAACTTTTACAAAAAGATACTCCCTTCATTTGGACAGAAGAGTGCGAGATAGCGTTTCAACAATTAAAGAAAGCCCTTATTACAGCACCTATCCTCTGTTATCCGAATTTTTCAAAACAATTCCTGCTATCAACTGATGCAAGTGGTGAAAGTATAGGATACGTACTATCGCAGCTGGATGACGCAAAACGTGAAAGAGTCATAGCATATGGAGGAAGATCTTTAAGTCCAACCGAAAGAAAGTTTTCTGTTACAGATAAGGAATTATTAGGAGTTGTTCAAGGCATAAAAACCTTTCATGTTTACCTGGCTACTAGTAAATTTAAAGTATACACATATCACAAAGCGTTAATTTATCTACAATCCGCAAAACATACTGGAACCGGAAGACTAGCAAGATGGGCCATGTTTCTTCAAAACTATGATTACGAAATATTCTACCGCCCTGGCTCTTGTAATCAAAACGCCGATGCACTTTCAAGAAGAGAATACCCTCCTGTACCGAATTTAGAAGATACAGAAGAATTTCCCTGTCTAACTGCCACAACTAATACGGATGACTCTACTAAGAATGACCAAACAGAACAATCAAGTGAGTATCTTGAAATTGAATTTACTTACACGAATCAAATGCCATTAGTAGCACCGATTCATAGGGACGATACTACTGAAATCTCTGAAATAAGTAAACGACAACGAGAATGTCCTGATTTTAAAGCAATCATTGAGTACAAGGAGAAGAAGGAGATACCTGAAAATTATAACCAATCGCAAATCAATGGTCTTACGGGACGAGCAGGAGAATATGACATAGTTAATAATACGCTATATCACTTTCATCATCCAAAGCATCGTGGCGCAAAGATAAATAGACCGCGAATAATTAAACAAATAGCAGTACCTATTCCGGATCGACAGAATTTGATGTACGCATACCATGACTCTAAAATAGGTGGTTGTCATCTTGGAAGGGATGCTACCAGACAATCACTCATGCAGAAATATTATTGGCCAGGTATGTACCAAGATATCGAAGACTATATCAAATCATGTGATGTCTGTCAGAGATGTAAAGTACAGCATAATGCAGTCGCTCCGATGGTTCCTATGCCAATCGAGGGAACATTTCATCGTCTACATGTAGACATTTTAGGTCCATTACCTGTGACGCAGTCAGGAAATAAATATGTACTACTTGCCGTGGATTCCTTCACCAGGTGGACGGAAGCATTTGCCATGAAGTCACAAGATGCTACAGAAGTTGCAAATTTTCTCGTCAAGGAAGTATTTTCAAGGTATGGTGCTCCTGTAAAGTTAGTAACTGACAGGGGAAGACAATTTCCTTCTAAACTTGTAGATGCTATTTGTGAGCTTTACGATATCAAACATTACCTTACTTCAGCATATCACCCACAAACAAATGGTGTTTTCGAAAGAAAGAACAAAGATATCGCACAGATTTTACGAGCATATACCAGTGATGAACAGAATAATTGGGATACTTATATACCTTTTGTAATGATGGCATTAAGAAGCTCTCCTTGTCAGTCTTCGGGTTACACGCCTCATTATCTCCTGTTTGGAAGAGAAATGACCTTACCAATAGATATAACTTTAATTCCAAAGGAATCTCTGAACGCAGACGCAAAATCTTACATCACCAATCTCTTGGATAATCTTAAAGTCACGAAAGAGATCGCCAAGGTAAATATAGAGAAAAGTCAGCAATCTTCTAAGGAACGGTACGATAAAACTGCTAAAGAACCGAAATTCGCAATTGGCGATATGGTACTTTTATACAACCCCGCTGTTCCAAAGGGTAAGGCTTCCAAATTAACTATCAAATATAAAGTACCATATACCATCATAGGAATGGGTCCGAACCACACCTACCAATTATCCGATAGCGAAACTCAAGTCAAGCATAAATCCTTAGTCAACCATAACCGTCTAAAATCGTACAACATTCGACTACCTATCGAAGAACCAGATGATACAGTAATACCAAATCAAGTGGACAATGCTGACAATTCGACAGCTGAGGAATCTCAAGTTGATGGACCACTACCCGTAGCCAATGACGAATATCAAACAGAAAGGACAGATAAAGAACATACCGTAGAGACAGACAGGGCATATAACTTCATTAGAATTCTAAGAAAACGAAAGTATAGTGATAAAGTTCAATACCAAATACTATGGGATGACAAATCTAAAACTTGGGAACCAGAAGAAAATATTGACGAAATCCACCGTACAAATTTCGATAATAATTACAAACCAAATGGCTTAAGACGACAAAAAAAGAAGAAATATTTCACTAAAAGTTAACTTTCACATATTAGGGAAATACGATGTTTCAAATTGTTAATAGGATATGATTGGTCTCTCCTCTCCACAGCCATGTGTATAAGTGCTAGATAGTTCCAGTGTCGCGACACTTGTTCTTTATCCCAGACTCATCATATCACATTATTCTTTTTCATCCACAGGAAGACCATTCAGCGTCACTTTATATCTTCTTCAAATGGATCGTTTTGTTAAGTTTATTTAACATGGTTTCATCAAGTAATGATATTATTCAGCGTATCAACTATGGTATTGTGTTTAAACCGATGGATACTCTACAGTTCTCAAGTGAATATTGGTTACATACCTATGAGATTAAGATGCCTACTAATGTACATATTGATGCAGTAAATGGATGTATAGATAAGAACAATACCGATTGCCAGATGATGTTATTAATACAGCAACACTTAAACGTTGTTAAAACCAGACGTGTTAATCTCATTAATCAAACGATGGATTGTATTAAGGATATATTACCAATTAGTACATCTATACCTACGTCAAGATCGAAGCGGGCTCTACTCGGATTTGTGGGACAACTCTCTAAATCTTTATTCGGTACCGCTACTATGGAAGACGTCAACATCTTGGCTAAGCATGTAAATGCATTAACAAAGCATGATATCACCATGGCTAATACACTGATTCACCATGAACAAACTATGTCTTCATTTATGTCTCATGTAAATTCTAGATTTTCAAACGCCATCGACGGAATTAAACTTAATCATAAAGCTATTACGGAAACAGCCTCCGCTCTTGAATCCACAGTCGAAAATATGAAAGAAACTTATACTACGCTTCTAACTCTTATAATCGATCAAATTCAACAAACTTCCATGATCGACCATGCACTTGAGGAATTTAAGCTTGGATTATAACTCTTATTAAAGGTAAATTATCTCCATTAATTATCCCATCTAAGTTTCTATCTCAAACTATACAACATATTCAACGTATCCTTAACAGTAAATACTCTGGTTTTCGTATTCTTGAAAGTGATCCAAAATTTTATTACAATCATGGGATGTTTTTCTTTACTAGAACTCCGGGTAATAAATTGTTTATAACGGTAAAATTTCCTCTTTCTAATTTGGACACTCACTTTAAATTGTATAAAATTATTTCATTGCCTGTGCCTTTAAATGAATCAGCAAATCATGCCACTCAAATACTTGATCTTGCCTCGCACATCGTTATTTCGTCCAATCAAAAGTATTATGCAAGGATTACTCTTGATCAAATCAATCAGTGCTATGGTAAAAATATACTTATATGTCCCTTTAAAATAGCCTTTAAACTTATATCCAGTAGTTCATGTGAATTGTCATTATTTTTCAACAATAAATCCTTAGTGAAAAAGCATTGTAATTTCAGATTACTTTTGGAAAAACAGGATTCCAAAATTTACGCAATTTCCTCAACTAGCGTATTAATTTATAACACCCCAAATGTAACTTTAAAATGTCCTCACGGACAGCAAACTCATAAAGGTTGCACATTTTGTATTATGAATATCCCTTGTTTATGTACAATTACTACTTCTCAATTTATTTATCCAGCACATTTAGGAACATGTAATCAGTTTGCAAAAGAAAATGTCACTTTTTTACATCCTGTCAATCTTGCCTTACTACAGCAATTTTTCGACGATAAACGTCTTGAGAATATTTCGGCACATTCACTTTTTCACACACCTATTCCAGTTACTATACCTAATTTCCACATGTATTCTCATAAATTTAATTCTATAATTGCTAAAGATCAAAAAGATCATTTAAGTCTCAGTCGAATGTCCAATAGCGTTAAAACTAATGCCGTTATTCTACAGAGTCTCACCGAATCACTTTTAGATGGTCAAATAAATGTTAATTCTTCATTTTGGAGTTTATCATCGGGTTTTAACTGTTATTGCACTTGGATTTTCTGTACTGGCATTACTCGCTTTTATATGGATGTTCTCCAAAATAAGACGCTTGTCTGCACTAATATTACTTCTCCATAAATCTCCCTACGTACGTTCCAGTAGCTTACCCTCATTCGAATATGCATTTACCACTCCAAAACCTGGAGTAAATTATAACTTAGTGCCTTTAATGTTGGAATATGTGCCTTTAATACTTACTATTATCTGTATTATTCTCCTCGTTATAATTTCATATAAATTATATCAAAACAAAACTTCTCATACTATATTGTTATTAGAATTAACAACAGGTTCATTGTGTGAAATTGTCCCTGTTATGTCCCTGTCATTATGTCCTTCCTATTGGAATTTTATGCTACCAGAGACCATTACTGAATTGTATGTACAAAACATGATTAGACCTTCACTTCATATAACTTGGACAAATTTCAAAATTGCTAATAAGTTCACCGGTCAATCGCTAAATATCCCAAGTTCGATTCAACTGACTCTTTTTTCGGCACGACGTATTCGCACAATACTGTCACAACCATTTGCTACTAATATTTTAGTGTCTCACCATGGATTATACGAAGTGTTGCATTAATGTTTCATTTATATGTACCTATTAAGTTCAGTATTTTATATTTTAAAACTAATGGGTTGTTAATTGTTGCCTGCAATATTTAAATTGCCCATTACTTAGTGTTATGCTTAGTCTTGATATATTTTGTAAGTTTATTTCATTAATTGAATTAGTCTATAATCATTTTAAACACCTACTGTGTGTGAATTATTGTTTGCTTTTACGGAGAAAAGCGTTTTTCGGGGCGACGGGGTGTTGTTATAGTACATATTTTGATATACATGTATTTACTTATCTTAATTGATTAATTGCTTTAAAGTGGATAGGTTAATCTTTACTCCGAACCCTGATCGTTCTAATCTGGACGCACTGTCTTATCTATTTACCTTTTCTACACAACAATCTTAAAATAATTTAATATTACTTAACATGCATCCTAGTCATTGATTTAGTATGTACCTATATTTGAGTTACGTCTCAGTAATGTAAATATGTTAATTTATATCACATTTTGTATTATATGGTTAACCCTTATCATGTATATGTTCAAATAATTCTAGTGTAATTATTATTAAGATATTAAGTTGGCGATAGCGACTGGGTATAAATATAAGAGACGAAATACGAACAATTATGTTCATTCGTTAATAAACCCAGATCGACGTCAAATAATTCGTACTTATGTTTCTTATAGGTGAGTTAGTTTATAATTGTGTCGCCTAATAATTCATTTAGTATATATGTTTATGTTATTCCTAATATTATAATGTGTAATAGTTTACTATACTTATTCACATAATATGATAATACTTTATATTTGCTATTGATAAATGTATGTTTCTTTTATGCATAATATGATAATGTGAAATAGCTTACAATTGCACTTGATCACATAATATATGCTTACTTTATATATTCAACTATTCATTACTAGATAATTTGTAAATGATGTTTTAATTATGATTTCATATATCTTTATTTGTGTTATTGATGTTCATTCGTTAATAAACCCAGATCGACGTCAAATAATTAGTACTTATGTTTCTTATAGATTAAAGCTTCTTGAATAACAATTATTGTGAGAGCGCTGTGTGCTTCGACGTATTAGAGCTACGCACCCCCCAACATAAGAAATCTTAAAATACGTCAAGCTAACACAAAAAAAGCACGCTCGCACAGCCACCCAATGAAAAAATTGACCTGAAATCTGAAAAGGGTTACGTGTCCGGATAAGCAGATTTGGCGTTCACGCCCAAACGACTCAATATTTTGAGCTGAAATTTTGAGACAAGGTAAATACACCATTCCTTTATATTTTGGCGCTTAAATTTCATACATACTCAGACTTTTATTTTTGAGACTCTGTTCAAATCGGAATAGCTGAGACTCTGTTCAAATCGGAATAGCCCCTTTAATATGACTTAATAGGTAAACTTATTATAGTTATACCAGGAAGAAGGAAGATACATTGTTCATATTGTAATATATAATACAGGTATTATAATTATATACGGTACAAGGAAGGAACAGTATATGATGTAATATTTAATACAATTATTATATTTATACAAGGAAAAAAACAGTGTTTATTGCGCAATGTTTAATACAAAGAAAGTAAAAACGTGTTAGAAGATTTAAAACCGATAAATGTATAACATAAAAACAGGAAGTTATTTATTTCAGATTATGTATCGATGTTTGTTAAAATCGTGAAAAAATGAGCGACATTTATTACAAAGAGAATAATTTGTTGAGTGAAAATAAACGGCCCTCGCTGTATATGTCGGGTGGGGGGGGGGGGTGGATGGCCGAATGGTTAGCACGTGGGCGCTGTATCATAAGAACTGTCATTGAGTCAACTGTCGTGGTTTCGAATTCCCGGTTGTACGTGACAAGGAGTAGGGTCGCCTGTCCAACCTCGTGGGTTTTCTCCGGGGCCTCCCCACTGCTAAAGACCCCTACGCGCAAGCGAATTATTGAAATAAAATTAAAACCATATGTTAGTTCAGAAATGACCTAGTTTGTGTCGAGTGGACGCTAAACCCCATTTCTCTCTCTCTGTCTGTAAATGTCTACAATGACTTTTTGACGTCATAGGGCTTTATAACGTTTCAAAGAAAAGCGATCTCTCAAAAGCCATATGGCCTGTATCTTTGTTTTGTATTTTGTCATAATAGGGTTACAAGCCATACAATTGCATCAGATTTTTGTTAAACTAAAAGACGTTTCTTTAATGTTCTTTCTTCTGATACAAGTCGAGATGGGACCTTTGTATTACCATCAACAATCTAATTTTAGAATAATTGACAACCGGATCAATTGACGACATAAAAAATGACAGGCAATATTCACATTAATTGACAAAATTCAATGAATCGGAATAATCCCTGGAAACTGTCATGTCATTTCCAATTATATTAAATAAATGATTTATTTTCCCAGGAGTACTTGAAGGTTAATATGAATTATAAAATAAGTGATAGACAATTTAAAAGTCATAAACTGGATCTGTTGTCGGGTGACATTAGGTCCGGTTAGTTTCAAGTCATTCATCAATTTGCATGATATAATAGTCTTGAATTCCCAGTAAATTCTACTGATTCCACTAGTCTCAAATGAAGAGAATTTAGAAACTGTTAGACACTGTTGTTTTATACCCATTGTGCGTCTTTCTCTTATTATTTATTATCCCAGATCGTATAACTAATAAAACCCTTTTACCCTAACCCCTAAACACACAAACAGAACCACTAATAAAACCCTTTTACCCTAACCCCTAAACACACAAACAGAACCACTAATAAAACCCTTTTACCCTAACCCCTAAACACACAAACAGAACCACTAATAAAACCTTTTTACCCTAACCCCTAAACACACAAACAGAACCACTAATAAAACCTTTTTACCCTAACCCCTAGACACACAAACAGAACAACTAATAAACCCCTTACTTCGACCCTTAAAATATAATCATATTTTTAACTCTTTGGCGGGGGGGGGGGGGGCGAATGGTTAGCACGTGCGCGCTGTATCATAAGTTCGGTCATTGAGTCTACTGGGGTGGTTTCGATTCCCCGCTTGTACGTGACAAGGAGTCGGGTCGCCTGTCCAACCTCGTGGGTTTTCTCCGGGTCCTCCGGTTTGCTTCCACTGCAAAAGCACCGACGCACAAGCGAATTATTGAAATAAAATTTAACCATGTGTTAGTCCCGAAATGTCCTAATTTGTGTCGAGTGGACGTTAAACCCAATTTCTCTTTCTCTCTTTCTCTCTCTCTCTCTCTTTTAACTCTCTAGAACGGTTCTCTTGCAGGCCGTTCAACCTATTAGAAGCAAACATCCATCTTGAGATTTAAATCAATTTACATCGTTTTCAGTTCAATTCCTGTTTAGCAGTCAATATAATACACTTCACTCTTATATAAAATCTATATTGATACATGCTGGTCTTCACTACAGAAGCTGGATAAAAACAGCTTAATTTTATGATGAATTACATTCACAATATTTTGTTTGGCTTATCTCATGCATCATTCTCAGATCTGTTATTTGTCTATTTAACAACTGAAGTGAGCGATCTATTTAAGACACACTGATGACTTATGGATTTACAACTTTTAATTGGTCTTAAGGTTTCCTGGAAATTCTCACTTGAGTGATAAGCGGATAAAAAATGAACTTTTTTCAAGAACATGTAAAGTATTTCAACTAACTCGTACTATTTATAATAAAAACGGAGGTAATTGCCCCCGAGATGGCAGAAAATGTGACCAGAAGCCGTGTTAAATCATTAGAATGTCAGATATCGATTCGTTACACAAAACTCTCGTGATAGAACAACATATCTGGTGTGTGTTTAAGCAAAAAAAGTCCAGTGCATATTGCATCTATTAACGGTTTAAAAACCCAGTGCACATTGCTTCTGAGAACGTGGATCTATAGTCACCAATAACAGTTTAAAGAGATTCTCGATTTTATAGATTGATTTCTAGCCATAATATTCGGTGAAATACGTTTACGCCTGCTTAGTCTATTCTACACGTTTTTTTTAAAAATTATTATTTTTTTGTTTGTGAATCATCTATTACTAATTACTTCCGCATTATCTTAGAATTTGTTCTTTACAAATGGCACCCGAAAAACCCCCCAAAGAATACCGAACACGTACATTTATTTTAAAATGTTCATTATGTCTTAAACGTTTGATATTATGATCTCATACTCCGGCCAAAAATGGTTAAATTCCGCCCAGTCTTTACAAACAGTATGTACAGGGGCACTGCACCCATGGGCGTCACACATGGGGGGGGGGGGGGTCTGAATATACTTGGACCCCCCCAAAAATTTACATAGAAGGCCCAAACTCCTATTTATTTACAACAATTATTGGGATTAGTTAAGATTCTATCTGTATAAAACCTGTACATATCCCAATATGGTTTGTACTGCTAAAATAAAACACAGAGATAATCATCCTGGAAACATGTGTGAAGTGAAAAGTAACTGTGTTCCATAAAATTGTGTCTAGTTAGCCTGTCAGTAATATTTTGTTAATTTTTTTCTGCCACTTATCAGAGTGAATCGCATCTAGGTATCCAAAAACAATACCGCCTAAACCAAATATTTATCTCCCGCTCAGCCAGCAACGTAACCATAATGCTTTTGCACGCGGTGTCTTGGTAGACGGCATGGCCACATGGTGTTTGTTTATATTTTTTAGGGGTTTTAAAAAATGGGTTAGGGTTAGGGTTGCGGACCCCCCCAATATATATTTCGCGGCTACGCCTCTGACTGCACCACACAGAAACAATTACAAAAGACAAATCTACGGACAGAACACAATAGTTTTCTTGCTCCATCAAAATGGAACGATCTTCCAGTGTTCATCAAAAGTGCTCCCTGTACCGAGTGTTTCAAATCCAGACTTAAAACATACCTATTTCAACGTTATATTTAATTTAAAATTGTGTATAGAAAGCGCATAGAACAGCCAGACATGGGTATCGCATTTGAAGTTCATTTCCCGTGATATAACTCTATTTTTGAAAAAAATCAAATGATATGTCTATTTTGTATCATTATGTTGTAGTATTGGGTAGTATGTGGTGATATTGAGGTGGTATTGGGTAGTATTGGGTTAATCGTCCCACCCTACATTAAGTGTGGACTTGGCGCTATATAAATGTTCACATTATTTTATTATTAATTAACATACACCACAAACAATTACACAAGACATATCTACGGACAAGACACAATACGCAGAAATCACAAACAACAAACGTACATTTCAGATCAAGTGTATAGATCCGGGGGATAGCCGTGCTGGACAGTCCGGGACCTGTGGTGATAGAGGCTTGGCTTAAAATGAAAAACAAACTAACATCAAGGAAAGCAACTCAAGAAAAAGGGGAATATTTCTGAAACGTTGTATGATACTAGCGTGAGTCATGATCAGCTATGTGCAACACATATTCCTGAAGCAATGACCCGAGAAATCCCTCTCTGGCTTTTGCTGGATTGGCTTCTTATACTTGAGATTTTGAGGGAGTTTGTGTATTCTTCCAGTTCAATCAAATCTATCCTAAATACAGCAACATGACAGCCCTTCGGTTAATCTGGGATTTTCCCTAAAACTTTGAACAATGATTTAACGTATTAAAAACGATGAAAGTATTGTTCGTCTTCAAACAGTATTGTTTACATTTTATCCATGTTGATAGCCTCGTTTGTCACGCAATTAGTTTTTCTTCAATATTCTGCTATGCACTGGTTTTGGACATAATAAAATCGTTAGTCGTGATGTAACGTTATGTAAACATATTTGGTCCAATTTGTAGCTCTGTTTAAAGTGTAATGGTATTGTTACGCAGTTAGCTATTGGTTGTTAATCGGTCTATTGACCAGTCATAATTTGGAACAGAAATTTGCTTCCTTTACAGCAGTGTTAAGTGGGATTTGCTCTAATCAAACGAAACACTGCGCGGAGTATGTGTGCTACATGAAATATCAATGTTGATACCTTGAAGGAAAATGTCGATACAAGTAAAAATTTACATGAAATGTAGTAAAAAGCCAAGTAAAACTAAATGACCTATGTATTAGTAAGACATAGGGATCAAAACATTATGAGGAGGCGAAAGAATTCCAGTGTATTACTTACAAAGTTAGGGCATAATTCTCAACACGTGGAAGTAAACGGAAAATATACGACTAGCCTGCTGAATGACGTTACGTAAAGGCGGTAGTTTGCCAGGGTTAATATTAGCGCTAGCCCTGATTACATCTCGTGACCTATGACGAAAAATTGAGATGGCCTTATCATTTAGCACTAACCACTTGTCATCACAGGTCAAAATCTAATAATTCCAACAATTGAAAGGGCGATAACTAACAATGTAGAAATAGATAGGTATTATTCAACTGTGTCATTGCACAAAATATATTATAAACCATATACCTAAATGAAATGCAAACTAGGTATGTTGAAGAAATGGAACTGTCGAAATGTATTTGAATAAAAAACGTATAATAAGGGCGATAATCCAGATAGAATTAGGAAACCGCTAAAATTTAACAATTAAAAACAGATAGGTATTATTCAATTATATCATTGTGCAAAATTTAATCCGATATGTACTTGCAAGAAATATCAAACTTAAAATGGTATGTAAAAATACAGGGCGTTGGATGGCCGACTGGTTAGCACGTACGCTGTATCATATACATAAGACCTGTCATTGAGTCAACTGGCGTGGTTCCGAATCCCCGGTTGTACGTGACAAGGAGAAGGGTTGCCTGTCCAGCCTCGTGGGGTTTCCCCGGGTCCTCCGGTTTCCTCCCACTGCTAAAGACCCCTACGCTCAAGCGAATTATTGAAATAAAATTAAACCATATGTTAGTCCCGAAATGACCTAGTTTGTGTCGAGTGGACGTTAAACCCCATCTCTCTCTCTCTCTCTATGTTAAAATACGTAATTATGTTCCGCCCTTAGCAGTGCATTTAAAATAAAGAGATTTTATTCTAGAAATTTGAAATTGAATATTTTGACAATGCAAATTACGCACTGAGTCGTTTATGATAGAATATTATTTCATCGATGTTAACAGAATCTTTTTGATTGAATAGAATCAATTCTGAATTCTTTTAAATATTATTTTATTTAATAATTTATTTTTCTAACAGGTGGTTGTTAAGTTAAACAAACACGGTTCTGTCACAGTTTTTCTACGAAGTGAGGCATGTATTTTGCCATAGATTAAACAAACATAGTTCTGTCAAAGTTATTCTTACGATATAATGAATTTGTAGAAACATTCACGACAATATTCACTGTTTTATATGGCGTCTCTCGCATCGGGGATCACGTGGCTAACTGGGTTAGACGCTGGCTCGCTAGCCTGGAGGTCGGGTGTTCAATCCAGATTAAATCCGGCGTGGTTCTCCCTTGTCAGTGATGCAGGACGGAGGGGCTGACAAGGAAAGCTGTCTAGTCGTTCGGATGGGACGAAAAACCGAGGTCCCATGTACACATTGGCGTGCACGTAAAAGATCCCTTGGCAGTTGGAATTCGATATAAGAGTAGGCCGTAGTGCCGCTGCCCAGGCAAAATTTCCCCCATAGCACACTGTATGGCGTATGCCCGTCTTCATTAGCCCAGGTTAGGAGCAGAACAGTAGGACGTTAAACCCCATTTCATTTCATTTTCATTTTGTCCTTCGCATCTCCACGGACTGCTTTTGATTGGGTGTCCTGTGAAGTGTCCCGAGAATTATCTCTTGGTGAATTATCTCTTTATACAATGATGGAATTGCGAAAGAGGTCTATCACATTTTATTGGCTGTAGTATTATTGTAATAGGTCGACCGATCTATACAATACCTCATCAATTATATTGAGACTAATTATAAACCCTTGGAAGTTGTTGTAAATCGAAAATTATCATTTCGAACCCTCTGTTCATGTAAAATCCCTATACCTAGCACTGTATCCTTGGACAATAAATTTTGTTTCAAAATGACCGAAAACCGTAGGTGGAAACGCATGATCCCATAAACTCAACCCATCCTAACGCTGTTTTTGGTGACTGATTCTCTACCGGTTAGGCTAAATCTATTTGTTAGGGCCAGTTCAATTTTGTCAAGGTCGTTGAGATGTAAATAAGGTTAGGGCACGTGATTGTTATGGTAGGTTATGGTAAGCATTGGGGCTATGTCCAGGGTTGGGATTAGCGCTAGCTCGGTTTCCATCTCGTGACCTATGACAAAATATTGAGCTGACCTTATTATTTAGTACTAACCCTATATCGGTTGATGAATTGAAACTGTTTAATCTACTGGTTGCTGTATACAGGGTGAGAGGGAACTGTTCAATCTATAAAATAGAGAATCTTACTATTTGTCTTTAGTTTAAAAAAAAACACGTCAGATATCTTGTTCTATCGCGTCACATATCTTGTGCTATCATACACGGCTTCCCTTTCACTTTTCTTTTTCTGCCATCCTTTTTTATTATAAATCGAACAAGCGAGTTTACTGAAAAGTTCATTTTTTTAGCCGCTTATAATTATCACTCAAGGTGAAATTTTCAGGAAACCTTAAAACCAATTATAAGAGCATAGTTATAAAACGAGTCATCAGCGTGTTTTAAATAGATCATATCCTTCTGCTGTTAAATAGTCAAAAAAGGAGGCTGTAGGTTCGATCCTTTGGCTTACTCTTGTCAGTAGTTAAGGACAGAGAGTTTTACATGTTATCTGGTTAGAGGGAAACCCGCGGTGCACCCTTGTCAGTAGGCATTCCATGGAGAATAGAGGTAATGAAATCAGCACACCCTCGGATACTTAAATAATCTACTGATAATAGTCACTTCTAAAACAATTAAAAAACATTTTATTTTCTTTCATAGTGAGCTACGACACATTAAAGAGTATTAATTAATTTGTGGCAAAACGTGTGATAGGTATCAATATGGAGGGTGTTGTCGAGGGTGTGATAGGTATCAGTATGGAGGATGTTGTCGAGGGTGTGATAGGTATCAGTATGGAAGATGTCGAGGATGTGATGGGTATCAGTATGGAAGATGTCGATGGTGTGATAGGTATCAGTTTGGAAGGTGTTGTCGAGAGTGTGATAGGTATCAGTATGGAAGGTGTTGTCGAGGGTGTGATAGGTATCAGTTTGGAAGGTGATGTCGAGGGTTTGATAGGTATCAGTTTGGAAGGTGTTGTCGAGAGTGTGATAGGTATCAATATGGAAGGTGTTGTCGAGGGTGTGATAGGTATCAGTTTGGAAGGTGATGTCGAGGGTTTGATAGGTATCAGTATGGAAGGTGTTGTCGAGGGTGTGATAGGTATCAGTTTGGAAGGTGATGTCGAGGGTTTGATAGGTATCAGTTTGGAAGGTGTTGTCGAGGGTGTGATAGGTATCAGTATGGAAGGTGTTGTCGAGGGTGTGATAGGTATCAGTATGGAAGGTGTTGTCGAGGGTGTGATAGGTATCAGTATAGAAGGTGTTGTCGAGGGTTTGATAGGTATCAGTTTGGAAGGTGTTGTCGAGGGTGTGATAGGTATCAGTATGGAAGGTGTTGTCGAGGGTGTGATAGGTATCAGTATAGAAGGTGTTGTCGAGGGTTTGATAGGTATCAGTTTGGAGGGTGTTGTCGACGGTGTGATAGGTATCAGTTTGGAAAGTGGTGTGATATGTATCAGTTTAGAAGGTGATGTCGAGGGTGTGTAGGCATCTGTGCGAGATCCTGTCGAGGGTATGCTGGTGTATGTTTGGTAATTAAGAGACAGAAATGTAACTGAGGGTTTATAAGACCCTTAATAATAAGATGTTTGGCTTCTGGGCTCAATTAAGTTTGTATGCTTAATTCATAAGAATAGTTGCCTATTGCGTTGTCCGCCTGGTTCAGTCTGGTGGGTTACTCATCTGTATGTATATTAAAAATACATTATGGGAAATAGATAAAGAGCTGACAGTTCTCACTATAACAGTTAAAAACTAAATGATATAAAGGGAATATGCGGACAATTTCAGTCAAATTGCTTCACTCTAAGCCAAGAAAACCTTTTTTAAAAATCTTTACAGCGTCGATTGTCACTGTTAGCGCTGTCACGATAATTAACAAAGTCTCGATTATCCATTTTTGCGTTTAATCATCAACGGACGCGGAACAGCAGATCGGATTCAAATCTATTGAAAATCGGACAGGTAAGATGGCATTGAGATTTGATTATGGTATTTTCATGTTAATAAATGTCTAATAAATAGTTTATATAACATTTCAGGCCTAAAGAAAGATTTACCCCTTGGATAATGCATGTTTAATCTTTATGTTCATTACAGTAAACATAGATCCATAAAGTATCCTGCGAAGAGAAGTTATTGTAGAAGTTCGATCAATGTCAACAATAAGCTATTTAATAGTTTTACACCAATTGAAATACGGGTATTGTTCCGTAAATTTGATTTACCATGTTTGTTTCAGAATGGCCGAGGTATTGAGTAGACCCTGTTTCTTTTTATTACTTAAAGTAGCTAAGTCTCTAACTCAATACCATCCAAAGTCTTGAACATAGAAAACACGAATTATTTGTCAATTTAATTAAACAATGACGTTGTGATTTTACCGGGAAAAGATGGGCTTCTGATCTCCAATATTTAAGACAAAATAAACATTTTACCATTGGTACACGAGTCGTGTACCATAATGCGTTTCACCGCCATTTGTAAGTAACAAAAGGCTCGAAGAACGCGGCTAGACATATTCCACAAGTCATGTCAAACGGTGACACCATATTCTTTTCTGGACAGCATGCGCAATAAATACTTTCGGTGTAGATTGGAATAACCAGATGCTAGAGATTGCCATTCGATTGAACATAACTGATTAGAGATTACAGTAAAAACGGAAACGATTGAATGTAAATCAGTTTATATACATTCATATTACATTATTATATGCGTTGCGACCCATTTGTGTCAATTTCTAGGTCCCAAATATTAACCATTTAGCTCCTTTAAAGAACACGAGACCACGAACTATATAACAATGTCCAATCTATAAAACTAAGAATCATGTTTAAACTGTTAATTGGTGACAATAGAAGCAATGTACAGTGTGCACACATACCTGCTATCTTGTTCTTTCACGAGAGTTTTGTGTAATGGATCGATTTCTAAAGATTAAACAGGGTTTCCTTTTCACTTTTATTTTTCTACCATCTCTGGGAAAATCACTTCCATTATTATTTTCATAAATTGAATGTGCGAGTTTAAAGACTTTACATGTTATTGAAAAAAGTTCATGTTTTAGCCGCTTATCACTGAATCGGAAATTTTCAAGAAACTTTAAAACCAATTATAAGTTGTAAAACCATCTGTCATCAATGTGTGTTAAATAGATCGCTCGATTCAGCCGTAAAATAGACATCTGTGAATGATGCATGATAGAAGCTAACCAAGATATTGTGAATGTAATTCATCATAAAATCAAGCTGTTTTTATCCACCAGCTGTAGTCAAGACCAGAATATGTATTATATTGACTGTGATACAGGAATGGAAGTGAAAACGATGAAAATTGATTTAAATCTAATATGAATGTCCTCTGTGTTTGGTTCTAATAGTTTATACGGTCTGAAAGATAACTGTTCCAGAGTTTTAGAAATGTTTTCTGTCTTAAGGGTTAGGGTTGGGGTTAAGGTTTTAATAAATAAAACGGGAAAGATGCACAATGGGTATAAAACAACAAACAGTTGTCTAATAGTCTCAACAATGTTTCGTGCATCTAGCTGTAAGCTCTGGCCATTCGAGACTAGTGGAATCAATAGAAAGTACTGGATATTTGATGCAAATTGATGTATGACTTGAAACTAACCGGACCTGATGTCTCTCGACAACGATCCAATATTTGACTTTTAAATTGTCTATTACACATTTTATAATTTATATTAACCTACAAGTACTCCGGGGAAAATAAATCATTTATTTAATATAACTGGAAATGACACGACAGTTTCCAAGACTTATTCCGATTCACTGAATTTTGTCAATTAATGTGAATATTGCTTGTCATTTTTTATGTCGTCAATTTATCCGGTTGTCAAGTTGTCTAAAATTAGATTGTTGACGGTAATACAGAGGTCCCATCTCGACTCGTATCAGAAGATAGACCATTGAAGAAACGTCTTTTAGTTTAACAGACATCTGGCACCATTTTACGGCTTGAAACCCCTTATGGCCACAGATCACTAATGATTTCCCCATTGAATTTAATGTTAATTCTCGTCTCTTAGACTGGCTCTAACTTTTTCCCAAATTTTCGTTAGGTAACGCTTTCTACCACAGATGGAGGAACATGTGGCAACATCTTGCCCAAAAGCTCGTATGAGGTTATTCAGGAAAAAACTTGAGATACACAAGCAAGTAAACATGCAATTTTCGTCCCTATATTTCAACCTAACTATCCTCTCAACTCTTTTATCCTTCCGCCTCAAAATCATAAATATTCACCAAAACCTGGCAGAAAAATATATTTTCAAACCCATGTCTTCCATTCTACACCAAAAATCGCCATGCAAAAGGGGGAAAAGGGAGAGAAAGACGAAAAATAGCTTTGCCCTTGTTTCGTGGGTAATATTTGGTGAGCTGTGTCCTATATGGTAAGAAAAAAAATCGGTTCTTATTCATTTGGCGGGCGAGATCATTTTTGTTTGAAATGTAATACGACCCAATGACGCCAAAATGTCCTTACAGGCATTTACACATATTTTCACTTCCGCGGTGGTCGTTTATTTTCATTTAAAAAGTTGAATTTCTTCTCTTTGTAACACAATGTTTCATTCATCCTTTTCATGTATTTTATCTGGCATATTGTGTTTATTTGGTGTATTGTTTACTTGTTCTCTTTGTTATTAAAATCGTTCATCGCTTTCACGACTTTAACATAACTTGAAATAGACAATAAAACAGTGAAACATAATCCGAAATAAATAACTTCCTGTTTTATCTTCTACGTCATTTCAGTTTTAAATCTTCTAACACGTTATTTCCCTCTTTGTTATAAATAAAATCTGCTTCTTCCTGACATATTACAACATAAATATTGTTTTTTCTATTCTACCTTACACAAATGTAATAACTGTATTAAATATTACAACATATATATTGTTTCTTTCTTCTTCCTGGTATAAATATAATACGTTCACAGAAGGTAAAAAATCTGTGACTTAAACATAATATTTGTTTATGTCTTTTGTGTTGATGCGTGTCGTAATAAATGATTATATTTTTTGTTTTGTTGTTTATTCTTCGTCAAATGGTTTGTTTTGTTTCTTTTAATTTAAGACCGGATTATTAGATTTGTTATGATAAGTTTTCCGTTATATCTGTAAGCATCTTTATACAGCGATGTCTGTTATATTTGTTAATACATGGTCCCTGTTTATATTACATAGCCCCTGTTTATATCACATAGCCCTCTTTTATATTACATAACCCCCTTTTTTATTACATAGCCCCTGTTGATATCACGACGGACAATGGTCACACAGTGCGTCAAGATCGCCATAAGCGTGGTAAAAGCGTGGTGGAAACGCCAGATATCGTGCTGTGGTCTCCATGTTCACCAATGCTCGCATGTTCAAAACAAACGCCAAGGTTCTGCGATCTGACCTGGAAAGCTGTAAGAACGCGACTTTTTTCAAGTTTGTAATTTTTTGGGACATTTTCTCGCGTTGTGTGCACCCTTGACGGCGACCATGTGCATTTTCTGGTCGCTGTACTGTCGCAGCCACTCAGAAAGGACGCCACCCCGGTCTGACGGGGGCATTATATTACATACCCCCTCTTTATATCACATAGCCCCCTATGGGAATTTATAGAAAGTTAATCCTGTAGTAATAAAATAACAAATTCTATATCAAGTTACAAAAATCAATTCACGGTCCCTATATTTAATATTTAACTCTGCAATTATTGGTAAAATGCTTTTCTTGAAGTCTAGTGTGGAAGATAATGTTATATTGGTTTTAATTCCATTAACAAATGTAGGCCAGTTAAATAGCAAAGGATGTCCTACAGACCTAATAAATATAAACGTTATACAATGGCGCGTAATGTCAATGGTGACAAGTAGGCTCAAACTTTTAAGGTACCATTATGCTGACCCAAATTAAAAGATGCATGTGTGAAGTGATGTGTGTGTGTGAGAGAGAGAGAGCGAATTATTGAAATAAAATTAAACCATATGTTAGTCCCGAAATGACCTAATTTGTGTCGAGTGGAAGTTAAACCCCATCTCTCTCTCTCTCTCTATGTTAAAATACGTAATTATGTTCCGCCCTTAGCAGTGCATTTAAAATAAAGAGATTTTATTCTAGAAATTTGAAATTGAATATTTTGACAATGCAAATTACGCACTGAGCCGTTTATGATAGAATATTATTTCATCGATGTTAACAGAATCTTTTTGATTGAATAGAATCAATTCTGAATTCTTTTAAATATTATTTTATTTAATAATTTATTTTTCTAACAGGTGGTTGTTAAGTTAAACAAACACGGTTCTGACACAGTTTTTCTACGAAGTGAGGCATGTATTTTGCCATAGATTAAACAAACATAGTTCTGTCAAAGTTATTCTTACGATATAATGAATTTGTAGAAACATTCACGACAGTATTCACTGTTTTATATGGCGTCTCTCGCATCGGGGATCACGTGGCTAACTGGGTAAGACGCTGGCTCGCTAGCCTGGAGGTCGGGTGTTCAATCCAAATTAAATCCGGCGTGGTTCTCCCTTGTCAGTGATGCAGGACGGAGGGGCTGACAAGGATATCTGTCTAGTCGTTCGGATATGACGAAAAACCGAGGTCCCGTGTACACATTGGCGTGCACGTAAAAGATCCCTTGGCAGTTGGAATTCGATATAAGAGAAGGCCGTAGTGCCGCTGCCCAGGCAAAATTTCCCTCATAGCACACTGTATGGCGTATGCCCGTCTTCATTAGCCCAGGTTAGGAGCAGAACAGTAGGACGTTAAACCCCATTTCATTTCATTTTCATTTTGTCTCTCGCATCTCTACGGACTGCTTTTGATTGGGTGTCCTGTGAAGTGTCCCGAGAATTATCTCTTGGTGAATTATCTCTTTATACAATGATGGAATTGCGAAAGAGGTCTATCACATTTTATTGGCTGTAGTATTATTGTAATAGGTCGACCGATCTATACAATACCTCATCAATTATATTGAGACTAATTATAAACCCTTGGAAGTTGTTGTAAATCGAAAATTATCATTTCGAACCCTCTGTTCATGTAAAATCCCTATACCTAGCACTGTATCCTTAGACAATAAATTTTGTTTCAAAATGACCGAAAACCGTAGGTGGAAACGCACGATCCCATAAACTCAACCCATCCTAACGCTGTTTTTGGTGACTGATTCTCTACCGGTTAGGCTAAATTTATTTGTTAAGGCCAGTTCAATTTTATCATGGTCGTTGAGATGTAAATAAGGTTAGGGCACGTGATTGTTGGCGAGATTGTAGGTTATGGTAAGCATTGGGGCTAGGTCCAGGCTTGGGATTAGCGCTAGCTCGGTTTACATCTCGTGACCTATGACAAAATATTGAGCTGACCTTATTATTTAGTACTAACCCTATATCGGTTGATGAATTGAAACTGTTTAATCTACTGGTTGCTGTTTACAGGGTGAGAGGGAACTGTTCAATCTATAAAATAGAGAATCTTACTATTTGTCTTTAGTTTAAAAAAAAACACGTCAGATATCTTGTTCTATCGCATCACATATCTTGTGCTATCATACACGGCTTCCCTTTCACTTTTCTTTTTCTGCCATCCTTTTTTATTATAAATCGAACAAGCGAGTTTACTGAAAAGTTCATTTTTTTAGCCGCTTATAATTATCACTATCATACACGGCTTCCCTTTCACTTTTCTTTTTCTGCCATCCTTTTTTATTATAAATCGAACAAGCGAGTTTACTGAAAAGTTCATTTTTTTAGCCGCTTATAATTATCACTCAGGAAACCTTAAAACCAATTATAAGAGCATAGTTATAAAACGAGTCATAAGCGTGTTTTAAATAGATCATATCCTTCTGCTGTTAAATAGTCAAAATAGGAGGCTGTAGGTTCGATCCTTTGGCTTACTCTTGTCAGTAGTTAAGGACAGAGAGTTTTACATGTTATCTGGTTAGAGGGAAACCCGCGGTGCACCCTTGTCAGTAGGCATTCCATGAAGAATAGAGGTAATGAAATCAGCACACCCTCGGATACTTAAATAATCTACTGATAATAGTCACTTCTAAAACAATTAAAAAACCCTTTTTTTCTTTCATAATGAGCTAGTATTAATTAATTTGTGGCAAAACGTGTGATAGGTATCAATATTGAGGGTGTTGTCGAGGGTGTGATGGGTATCAGTTTGGAAGGTGTTGTAGAGGGTATGATAGGTGTCAGTTTGGAAGGTGTTGTCGAGGGTTTGATAGGTATCAATATGGAGGGTGTTGTCGAGAGTGTGATAGGTATCAGTTTGGAAGGTGACGTCGAGGGTGTGATAGGTATCAGTTTGGAAGGTGCTGTCGAGGGTGTGATAGGTATCAGTTTGGAAGGTGTTGTCGAGGGTTTGATAGGTATCAATATGGAGGGTGCTGTCGAGGGTGTGATAGGTATCAGTTTGGAAGGTGTTGTCGAGGGTTTGATAGGTATCAATATGGAGGGTGTTGTCGAGAGTGTGATAGGTATCAGTTTGGAAGGTGTTGTTGAGGGTTTGATAGGTATCAGTATGGAAGATGTTGTCGAGGGTGTGATAGGTATCAGTTTGGAAGGTGTTGTGATAGATATCAGTTTGGAAGGTGTTGTCGAGGGTGTGGATAGGTATTAGTTTGGAAGATGATGTCGAGGGCGTGGATAGGCATCAGTTTGGAAGATGTTGTCGAGGGTGTGATAGGTATCATTTTCGAAGGTAGGTGTTAACTAGAGTGTGATAGGTGTTAGTTTGGGAGGTGATGTCAAGGGTGTGTAGGTATCTGGGCGAGGTGGTGTGTTGGTGTATGTTTGGTAACTAAGGAGACAGGAATGTAATTTTAATACCCTTAATAATAAGATGTCGAAGTGAAGCTGGGAGTTTAGTTACTGGGAGAAGTTCGGCTTCTGGGCTCAATTATGTTTATATGCTGAATTCAGGAGAGAGACGAAAATAGTTGCCCATGGCGTTGTCCGCCTGGTTCAGTCTGGTGGGTTACGCATCTATATGTATATTAAAGATACATAATGGGAGATTAAAAAAAGAGACGACAGTTCTCACTATAACAGTTAAAAACTAGATAATATAAAGGGAATATGCTGAAAATTTCAGTCAAATTGCCGAGAAAACCTTATTTTAGAATCTTTGTAGCCTCGATTGTCATTGTTAGCGCTGTCACGATAATTAACAAAGTCTCGATTATCCATTTTTGAGTTAAATCACCAACAAACACGAAACAGCAGATCGGATTCAAATCCATTGAAAATCGGACAGGTAAGATGGCATTGAGGTTTGATTATTGTATTTTCATGTTAATAAATGTCTAATAAATAGTTTATATAACATTTCAGGCCTAAAGAAAGATCTGCAATAGGCAGATTTACCCCTTGGATAATGTATGTTTATGTTCCTGATAGTAACCATAGATCCATAAAGTATATCCAGTTTCCTGCGAAGAGAAGTCCATGTTTCAGAATGAACTAACAATGTACCAATTATTGTAGAAGTTCGATCAATGTCAACAATTAGCTATTTAATAGTTTTACACCAATTGAAATACGGGTATTGTTCCCTAAATTTAATTTACCATGTTTGTTTCAGAATGGCCGAGGTATTGTGTAGACCCCCTTCCTTCTATTACTTAAAGTAGCTAAGTCTCTAACTCAATACCATCCAAAGTCTTGAACATAGAAAACACGAATTATTTGTCAATTTAACTAAACATTGACGTTGTGATTTTACCGGGAAAAGATGGGCTTCTGATATCCAATATTTAAGACAAAATAAACATTTTACCATTGGTACACGAATCGTGTACCATAATGCGTTTCACCGCCATTTGTAACTAACAAGGGACTCGAAGAACGCAACTAGACATATTCCACAAGTCATGTCAAATGGTGACACAATATTCTTATCTGGACAGCATGCGCAATAAATACTATCGGTGTAGACTGGAATAACCAGATGTTAGAGATTGCCATTGGATTGAACATAACTGATTAAAGATTACAGTAACAACAAAAACGATTGAATGCAAATCAGTTTATATACATTCATATTACATTATTATATGCGTTGCGACCCATTTGTGTCAATTTCTAGGTCCCAAATATTAGCGATTTAGCTCTTTTAAAGAACATGAGACCACGAACTCTATAACAATGTCCAATCTATAAAACTGAGAATCATTTTTAAACTGTTAATTGGTGACAATAGAAGCAATGTACAGTGTACACACATATCTGCTATCTTGTTCTTTCACGAGAGGTTTGTGTAATGGATCGATTTCTAAAGATTAAACAGGGTTTCCTTTTCACTTTTATTTTTCTACCATCTCTGGGAAAATCACTTCCATTTTCTTTTCATAAATTGAATGTGCGAGTTTAAAGACTTTACATGTTATTGAAAAAAGTTCATGTTTTAGCCGCTTATCACTGAATCGGGAATTTTCAAGAAACCTTAAAACCAATTATAAGTTGTAAAACCATCTGTCATCAATGTGTGTTAAATAGATCGCTCGATTCAGTCGTAAAAAAGACTTCTGTGAATGATGCATGATAGAAGCTAACCAAGATATTGTGAATGTAATTCATCATAAAATCAAGCTGTTTTTATCCACCAGCTGTAGTCAAGACCAGAATGTCTATTATATTGACTGTGATACAGGAATGGAAGTGAAAACGATGAAAATTGATTTAAATCTAAGATGAATGTCCTCTGTGTTTGATTCTAATAGTTTATACGGTCTGAAAGATAACTGTTCCAGAGTTTTAGAAATGTTTTTCTGTCTTAAGGGTTAGGGTTGGGGTTAAGGTTTAAATAAATAAAACGGGAAAGATGCACAATGGGTATAAAACAACAAACAGTTGTCTAATAGTCTCAACAATGTTTCGTGCATCTAGCTGTAAGCTCTGGCCATTCGAGACTAGTGGAATCAATAGAAAGTACTGGATATTTGATGCAAATTGATGTATGACTTGAAACTAACCGGACCTGATGTCTCTCGACAACGATCCAATATTTGACTTTTAAATTGTCTATTACACATTTTATAATTTATATTAACCTACAAGTACTCCGGGGAAAATAAATCATTTATTTAATATAACTGGAAATGACACGACAGTTTCCAAGACTTATTCCGATTCACTGAATTTTGTCAATTAATGTGAATATTGCTTGTCATTTTTTATGTCGTCAATTTATCCGGTTGTCAAGTTGTCTAAAATTAGATTGTTGACGGTAATACAGAGGTCCCATCTCGACTCGTTTCAGAAGATAGACCATTGAAGAAACGTCTTTTAGTTTAACAGACATCTGGCACCATTTTACGGCTTGAAACCCCTTATGGCCACAGATCACTAATGATTTCCCCATTGAATTTAATGTTAATTCTCGTCTCTTAGACTGGCTCTAACTTTTTCCCAAATTTTCGTTAGGTAACGCTTTCTACCACAGATGGAGGAACATGTGGCAACATCTTGCCCAAAAGCTCGTATGAGGTTATTCAGGAAAAAACTTGAGATACACAAGCAAGTAAACATGCAATTTTCGTCCCTATATTTCAACCTAACTATCCTCTCAACTCTTTTATCCTTCCGCCTCAAAATCATAAATATTCATCAAAACCTGGCAGAAAATATATTTTCAAACCCATGTCTTCCATTCTACACCAAAAATCGCCATGCAAAAGGGGGAAAAGGGAGAGAAAGACGAAAAATAGCTTTGCCCTTGTTTCGTGGGTAATATTTGGTGAGCTGTGTCCTATATGGTAAGAAAAAAAATCGGTTCTTATTCATTTGGCGGGCGAGATCATTTTTGTTTGAAATGTAATACGACCCAATGACGCCAAAATGTCCTTACAGGCATTTACACATATTTTCACTTCCGCGGTGGTCGTTTATTTTCATTTAAAAAGTTGAATTTCTTCTCTTTGTAATACAATGTTTCATTCATCCTTTTCATGTATTTTATCTGGCATATTGTGTTTATTTGGTGTATTGTTTACTTGTTCTGTTTGTTATTAAAATCGTTCATCGCTTTCACGACTTTAACATAACTTGAAATAGACAATAAAACAGTGAAACATAATCCGAAATAAATAACTTCCTGTTTTATCTTCTACGTCATTTCAGTTTTAAATCTTCTAACACGTTATTTCCCTCTTTGTTATAAATAAAATCTGCTTCTTCCTGACATATTACAACATAAATATTGTTTTTTCTATTCTACCTTACACAAATGTAATAACTGTATTAAATATTACAACATATATATTGTTTCTTTCTTCTTCCTGGTATAAATATAATACGTTCACAGAAGGTAAAAAATCTGTGACTTAAACATAATATTTGTTTTTGTCTTTTGTGTTGATGCGTGTCGTAATAAATGATTATATTTTTTGTTTTGTTGTTTATTCTTCGTCAAATGGTTTGTTTTGTTTCTTTTAATTTAAGACCGGATTATTAGATTTGTTATGATAAGTTTTCCGTTATATCTGTAAGCATCTTTATACAGCGATGTCTGTTATATTTGTTAATACATGGTCCCTGTTTATATTACGTAGCCCCTGTTTATATCACATAGCCCTCTTTTATATTACATAACCCCCTTTTTTTATTACATAGCCCCTGTTGATATCACGACGGACAATGGTCACACAGTGCGTCAAGATCGCCATAAGCGTGGTAAAAGCGTGGTGGAAACGCCAGATACCGTGCTGTGGTCTCCATGTTCACCAATGCTCGCATGTTCAAAACAAACGCCAAGGTTCTACGATCTGACCTGGAAAGCTGTAAGAACGCGACTTTTTTCAAGTTTGTAATTTTTTGGGACATTTTCTCGCGTTGTGTGCACCCTTGACGGCGACCATGTGCATTTTCTGGTCGCTGTACTGTCGCAGCCACTCAGAAAGGACGCCACCCCGGTCTGACGGGGGCATTATATTACATACCCCCTCTTTATATCACATAGCCCCCTATGGGAATTTATAGAAAGTTAATCCTGTAGTAATAAAATAACAAATTCTATATCAAGTTACAAAAATCAATTCACGGTCCCTATATTTAATATTTAACTCTGCAATTATTGGTAAAATGCTTTTCTTGAAGTGTAGTGTGGAAGATAATGTTATATTGGTTTTAATTCCATTAACAAATGTAGGCCAGTTAAATAGCAAAGGATGTCCTATAGACCTAATAAATATAAACGTTATACAATGGCGCGTAATGTCAATGGTGACAAGTAGGCTCAAACTTTTAAGGTACCATTATGCTGACCCAAATTAAAAGATGCATGTGTGAAGTGATGTGTGTGTGTGAGAGAGAGAGAGAGAGAGAGCGAGAGTTAAAGGTGATTTTATAGTAGAATGTCCACTTATCGTGACAATGTGAGCTTAGGAAATGAAATGAAATGGGGTTTAACATCCTACGGTTCTGCTCCGATTCAGCTAATGATGAAGACGGGCATACGCTATACAGTGCGTTGTGTGGGAACTTTCAACTGCCAAATAAATCTATTATATGCATGCTGGCTTTCGTCCAATCCAAACAACCATACGTTGTCCCCTTATTCTGCACTACAAAGAGGTGTGCGTCTGAAAATCACGATGGACCCTTTTCGGTCAGTATCGGGATCGGGCACGGAACTCCCTTCGACGAGTCCATAAATAGAACATTCTCTATATTCCCGACCTATATATAAATAGAGCATTTCCAGTACTATCGACATGACTATGAATAGGCCATTCCGACCATCGACCCTTTGTCTGCGATATCATCTTCGGTGGAAGCGGACGTTAAACACCAAGAACAACAACAACACCATCGACCGGTCTATAAATAGGACATTATCAACATCCCCTACCTATATAAAATAGGACATACCCAGTAATATCGACCTGTCTATAAATAGGACATTCTGTGAAACTATGCTGCGTCTCAGTAGGACTTTCACGTTGTGTATAAAACTTCAATAATCAGTTAACTCCGGAACGCTGTGCTAATATAACTATGTTTATATAACTTTATAATAACCATAACACAATGTTGATATACAGGAAACTACACACACAGCTATGACATTAAATATAAGCTAAAGTGTACATAATGATGCTCTCCCGGCCGCTAAGCCGAGTCAGTTATACGTCCCTCTAGGAAAACTGAATGGTGTCTTCACCCTTATGAAACTGTGGGTATACCTTCTTTCAAGAAGCCCGCATGTCTCTATCCCGTCCTCGAGCCGAGGCTTTCTATAAGAACGCCAATGATGCCGGAAAGGAAACTTAACCCAGCTCTTTCTTATAAGGAGGATAAGTGCGTGAGTCTAGACTGACCCCCGGGAAATTGACCAGGTTCTTTCTTTATCTGATTGGTCAGCTGTCCAGAAGCTACACTGCATTTAAAAACACAATGGTCTAATATGGACACCAAGGATTAAGGGCGGATGTAGGGTTCCACTTTTCTAAAGGATGGGAGAGAGAGAGAGAGAGAGAAATGGGGTTTAACGTCCACTCGACACAAACTAGGTCATTTCGGGACTAACATATGGTTTAATTTTATTTCAATAATTCGCTAGCGCGTAGGGGTCTTTAGCAGTGGGAGGAAACCGGGGGACCCGAAGAAAACCCACGAGGTTGGACAGGCGACCCTACTCCTTTTCACGTACAAACTGGGATTCGAAACCACGCTGGCTGACTCAATGACAGGCCGTATGATACAGCACGCACGTGCTAACCATTCGGCCATCCAACTCCCCTCTAAAACATGGGATGTCGTATTTGGATTACTTGGTTATTGTGTCATAAACCGATTTTAATCTACGAGGTATATCTATAATAATTAGCCCCGTTCTCGTTGTCACTTGTAGTTAACGACTTCAGTAAATTAAACAGATCATCATTTAGAGAACTTAAATAACCTCTACAGTATATATAGTATTACAATTCCGACCTATTAAACATAGGACATTTCCACCAGCATCTACCTATCTATATATGAGTGTGTTGAAGGTTACTGGCATGTAGATATATATAACATATTTTAAGGTCATATTTTCTAATTTCACCATCTAATGTTTCTCTATTAAGGGCTATTATTCAGATGTTATAATGTATACATAATTCTTAAACATTAGCCATACAGTTTTATATAAACGCAGAATAATAGATTACCTTGAAAATAGTTCATAACAAATCAACAGGTAAAAATACAACAAAAGGTTGTTAAGTATAAAATATATAATACATGTCTTACTCTGGCTTAAAGGTATTTGACAAAATGTAAAGATGTATTATTTAAGAGCTAAATCTGCCTATCATAGGTCTTTATTTTCGCTTCAAATGTTACAAAACTATTATATCTTTAAACATTTATTATCATGACAAGTCCATAATCAACTCTAAGGGCTAAATTTCGAATATACTAGTACCGTTGTTACGATAATAGACAATCACTGCACACCTTCGCTCAAGTAATTTGAATGAAATGTTCAATATATTCATCTATTTGTTTTTAACTATTTTAGCAATAAAGGCTAGCTCTGTATGTAAATCTTACATAATGTAGCGTTAACCTGTTACACCTGACACGACTTTTTACCTTATACAGATAGATTATCTATCTTGAACACCTGACACGACTTTTTACCTTATATAGATAGATTATCTATCTGGTACAAATTACCTGCCCACATTTCTTGGATCTTCTGTAGTTTAACAGATGAATTCTGCTGGACATGAAAGATGCGTAATACGTTTATAGACTTGAATCAATTGAACTGGTGTTATTCTAGTCTGGTGATATTACGCAGAATTTTTGGAAATGTACCGCGTAGGGGAATGTTTGCATACTCTGTAGCGAGTTGTCGTTTTGTCTAGATGGCGGGGCTTCTAGCTACTTGATGCTCAATTGTCTAAGGACATGTATGCCCAGTTATATATCGATCGTACTTCACCTAGCAGAGACTTTAGCGTTGTTCGAAGAGAGCGTCGTCTAGAAGAAGAGGGTTAACCCAAACCCCTAATAACACTTTTAGTTACATTCTAAACGTTAAGATTTGTAGAGGATTTTTACCAATGAAAACTCCACACCCATAAAATGTTTTATTTAATTTTGTTATTTGAGCTAAGTGTGTTTTGACTGCGAGTTTCACAACATCTGGGCCCTTATTCACGAAAACTTAAACTAAGATACAATCGAAATTTTAAGAAATACTGCAATTCGATTGGCTGACCAATATACAAATTGGATATATGCAAATGGATTTTACTGGTCAGCCAATCGAATTGCAGTATTTCTTAAAGTTTCGATTGTATCTTAGTTTAAGTTTTCGTGAATAAGGGCCCTGGCCGTTGCTTGTTTACATCACAATTCCCGAACTTATAGCTATGTTATCTACAGACACGTGAGCAGTAGCGTCCAATCAGCGGTTGTGACATCGCGACCTCCACGGAAACCTTGACATTGAATGAACTTTGCAACTCGATTATCACAGGTAGACATTTTAGCTTGAAAGCGCAAGACTTGGTATTCGCGACGATCGAGGAATCTGATAGGCTCACAAGTTGGGCTTGTACCCAATCGAAATTAGTGCCGCAATATGCAGGGTATTACCTGAAGGCCTTGATAAGATGTACGTAGTTAAAGCGAGATCAAGCCTTCTATTGAAGATGAATGGGAGTGTGATTGAAGGTAGCATCGGCCACATAATACATTTAGAAAATATTCTGTGTAAAATTAGGTTTATAATAGCTTCTGGAACGCAATAAATCATAGCGAATTAATTATATGATGGTAAAGATAGATCACCGTTCAGCTTGGACACAAACCCTACTTTTTATTTCTGTTTTAACATTTCTGCACTGTGTCATCAATATATCTGACATAAGATATACCACGGTTACTATCACAGACATGTAATATATTTTATATACCACCATTGAAATCAGACATGTAATCAGTTATATATCGCCAGATGCCCAGTATAAAACAGTCAAAGAATTAATTGTTAGCGTTATTTTAAGAACCATTAATGACTAATAAACTACATCTAGAAGAACCGGTGGGGGGGGGGGGCGAATGGTTAGTACAAAACAGTCAAAGAATTAAATGTTGGCGTTATTTTAAGAACCATTATGACTAATAAACTACATTTAGAAGAACCGGGGGGGGGGGGATGGCCTAATGGTTAGCACGTGCGTGCTGTATCATAAGGTCTGTCATTGAGTCAACTGGCGTGGTTTCGAATCCCCGGTTGTACGTGACAAGGAGTAGGGTCGCCTGTCCAACCTCGTGGGTTTTCTACGGGTCCTCCGGTTTCCTCCCACTGCTAGTCGGTATCGAGTGGACGTTAAACCCCATCTCTCTCTCCCCGAGAACTTCTGGTTATTGAGCCAACGCCAAAACAACCTAAGCTGATTATCGAAATCAACAATAGATATATCTGGCTGTAGTTTTCACTGAACACCCCGAAAACTCCTATATTTGACATCAAAGGGGAATTAGGTGTTTGGTGAGATTTGACCAAATAAAAGGTGTTTTGTAGCTTGTCAACGCACCTACTGGTTATATTCCGAAAACATGATGATACAGACATGTGATGATAAAAACGTGATGAGACAAACACGTGATTATACCCATAGTTACACATAAATAGATAAAATATGGAAAAGGTGACGAAAAAACCTTTCACTAAAAGGAAGGAAAGGCGGAAGAGTCCCTCTAGCAGTTCAAGTAAGTTTAGAACCAGGAACCAATCCTTGCAAATAATTCACGATAAAAGTCCCTGGATAACAAACTAGACAAGACTGTGGGAAGATCAAAGATTTAATCCAGTACACGTTTCGGGCGATGTGATGATAAAAACTGAATAGTTACACATAAATAGATACAAACTATCATAGATTATTAAGTGAAGTTTTTAAAAGCATTAAAATACCTTTGTATATTAATTTTAATACAAATACAATTAATTTTTTTAAATACTATATTTAATTAAATTAGAATAGGGTTGGCGAACAAACTAGGCCTATGTACCACTCCTCTCCTTTCACAAAAATATAATTACAATTAATTTACTTAAATACATGTATATTTTCGTTATTAATTTACTTAAATACATGTATATAATCGAAGTTATTAATGTATTTAAATACATGTATATTGTCTAAACTATTCATATTGTGTTATTAATGTATTTAAATACATTTATGTAGTCTAAACTATTAATATTGTGTTATTAATGTATCTAAATACATGTATATTGTCGAAACTATTAATACTGTGTTATTAATGTATTTAAATACATGTATATAGTCGAAATTATTCATATTGTGTTACTAATAGATATAATTATGCAAGGAAACAATGATATGTTTTTTAAAAAAAGTTTATTCGATATACATACTGTTTGTTATTGGCTTTAAGGCCTGAAAATGTACTAGGATGTTGCAGTGTAAACAACAGAAACTAGTAATGATAATGATAATAGGAGATAGCAGTACTTAAAATATATTACTTAATTCTAAAAAAAAAATGCACCCCAGAGAATATTAATTTATTTTAATCAAGTGAAATATCCGTAGAGCCATACAATAGAAATTTTGTATTGATGTCTTCTGTTGGTAAAGTGTCGATAATTATAATGTATTCTAATACATACTATAGTTATGAATTTTACCGGTTCATCCAGACATTCTTCAGTCTAACGGTGTAGGGTTATACGAAACTATTAATATGTTTTTTTTACTAAACAAGATACGATATAAACAATTTGCCAGTGAATATTTGGACAAATTCACACCGTGTGCTTGGTTTTGGATACTGGATGATTTTAAATCACACAACAGCAGTAAGTAGGTTAGGGCTATTCTATTATACATGCAGCTATTATATCTATAATTATATGACATGTCCATATTATATGACATGCAGTGAGATGGTTATTGGTATACATAACCACAGTCCACCTGTGACATATATTCATGCGTGTTATGTGGTTGTGTGTGGCTACTATGTGTTACAGACTGTGGACCTGGAACGAGTCTCCTTGGTTGATCAGCTGTCCATATTATATGACATGTAGAGAAGTGATTATTATACATGTAGCTATTGTATCTATAACTTTATATGACATGTCCATATTACATGGCATGCAGTGAGGTAAATTTTGGTTTACATAATCACAATCTACCTGTGACATTTATTTATCGGTTTTATACGTCGTGTGTGGTTATTATATATCCTATAATGCTACCAACCATTACCTACACCTGCACCAAATACAAGCTCAGCGAAATAACAGATTCCATCCAGAATTGTTCTTTAAACACAAATAAAGAAACATACGCATGCAGCAGTTAAACCGTCTGTGATCCATAAAAGCTCGCACATATTTATTCTTGAATAGATATGTCATTAGGGAAAAGGGAGGAAGCGGGGGTCATTTAAAACTGACTAAGGATACAATATATAGGTCTTCATCATCATAAGATTTAATGGGTATGTTGAATGATTGATTTGGATGTGTTGCGACACTACCACTCTATAATTATATGGCAGCTGTGATCTATATATATATATTTGTGACTGTCGTTTGTCTGTCTGTTCGGGTTTGGCGGCTACACTAGGTCTGCCCCGAGTCTGAAATTTGGGGTATAGGGGTAGCTCGGACCGGGGAGTAACATAGGCCAGGTGGCGTTAGTTTACCACTTCCGGTTTCGGAGTTATGACCCCCGAGCGAAGCCGGTCTGTTCGGGGTTGGCGGCTACACTAGGTCTGCCCCGAGTCTGAAATTTGGGGTAAAGGTGTAGCTCCGACCGGGGAGTATCATAGGCCAGGTGGCGTTAGTCTACCACTTTCGGTTTCGGAGTTATGACCCCCGAGCGAAGTCTGTCTGTTCGGGGTTGGCGGCTACATCTGCCCTGAGTCTGAAATTTGGGGTATAGGGGTAGCTCGGAACGGGGAGTAACATAGGCCAGGTGGCGTTAGTCTACCACTTCCGGTTTCGGAGTTATGACCCCCGAGCGAAGTCTGTCTGTTCGGGGCTGGCCGCTACACAAGGTCTGCCCCGACTCTGAAATTTGGGGTATAGGAATAGCTCGGACCGGGGAGTAACATAGGCCAGGTGGCGTTAGTGTACCACTTCCGGTTTCGGAGTTATGACCCCCCGAGCGAAGTCTGTCTGTTCGGGGTTGGCGGCTACACTAGGTCTGCCCCGAGTCTGAAATTTGGAGTATATGGGTAGCTCCGACCGGGAAGTAACACAGGCCAGGTGGCGTTAGTCTAACACTTCCGGTTATATGAGAGTATCTTGATGATCTGGTAACAATTCGAGCTGCGGTATTTTGCACAAGTTAAGTTTTTTAATATTGGCCCTAGATGTTTCTGCTAACAAGATGTTACAGTAGTCAATCCTTGAGAATACAAGAGAACATACAAGTGTGGCAGCTGCTTCTGGCTAATCAAGTGTCTTATATGGCCAATGTTCCTGAGCTGAAAATGGCATTTTCGACAAATTTCACGAATGCGACTGGCCATGCTTAGATTGGACTCAAAAGGTTCAAACATCAAGGTATCGACTACTAATAAAGACCCCTTTCAATGTGCTTCTAGGAACCTTCCACGATGGTATATCACGGTCTCGTCGCAGACGTTGCTCTATGAACGCCAAAACGACTTGGCCCCGGGAGCTATCCCACCTGTGGACCAGGTAGGGATCCCCTTGATTGATTAGCTATCCTTATATGTAACTGAGAGGGGCGATGGCACCGTGTAGATTACCAGATATTCTGACGTTATTCATCGAATTTAATTTGCAAGGTATTTAACTAGCCAAAATCTAGCTGTCACCAACTTTTAGGTAACGGCTTCAATACATTCAATATCCATCATAATAAATACATATAGTATTATAATATTTTCATTTTGCAGAAAGACTTTTACAACAGTGTGTGTCATTAGGGCACAGCTGCAGAATACGACGTTTGATAAGGTCTTTTAGGCTAGAATGCTGTGAAAAACTGCTCTAAGGACAGGTGTTTACCAATGATACAATTGTTGCTACCCCAAGATGGTATTTCTGAACGACTGATGAGGACTGCGCAGTCGAATCTGATTTTATGGAGGGTGTCAAATTCCTCCGCTTTAAAGGAGTACCTCTTAATCATTCGAAAACTTGAGGAACTAACACATGGGGTGCCTTCATTTACTGCATCAAGAACAATAAGCCTGAAGTGTTAAAATATCTTCTTCATGACCTGGAATATTCAGAAATTCATAAAAATATCTTCTTGACCTGGAATATTCAGAAATTCATCCTAACAAAGAGGAGACATTATTTATGTTATGAAGCGAGATATCCAAGCAGGGAAGTTTGGCGTATTTATTAAAAGTGAACTAATAAAAAACGTTTATTGAACAGTCCATGACACGTCAATATAAAAGAAAACGATGGTAAAACACCCATCCAATCACACTAACCTTCTACATTGTCTTGCAAGGAGTAAAACAAAGTTAGAATCGGATTCATATGATGAATGTCCTCAACTATTAATGACTCGAGATATGGACATTAAACTACACCACACTAAAATAAGTAATTGTCTTTATATTAAACAACATCCCACTAACCCTCTTCGTTGTCTTGCAGGTGGTAAAGCAAAGTTAAAATAGGAATCGTACAATGAATGTATTCAAGTATTAATGACTCAAGGTGTGGACATAAATCAACTCAATAACGGTTATATTTAGCAGTTGTAAACGGTAATGAGGGAATGAAAAAGTCGTTGATTACTTCAAATTGTGATGGCAATATAAAAGTAGGTAGGCACTTTCAACCCATCTTATTCATGCAATTGGAAGAAAAGACATAACTAGTACTGAAGTACTGATAAAAGCTGGCTGTGATATCAACATCACTGATAAAAACGGTGTTACACCATGAATGAAATGCTTGGCGCGCGGAAACAGTGGCTTAATGACCTAAACTACTTGTAGACAACGGGGCAAAGGTGAACGCCCTAGATAACCAAGGAAGGTGTCTTGGAATATGCATTTGAAAGGCGCAGTTTTAATGCCCAGCGGTCATGGTCAGAAATTATTAAGATGTTGGGGTTGATATCCACAAAAGGGGTGGTATTCTGTTGAACAAAGCCATTAATCGTAGATATAATAAAGCGACTTTATTACTTATTGAAAACGGCATCGATATCAACAGGGAAGACGAACGTGGAGGTAAACCCCCTTGGTCTAGCCTCCAAAAACAATGACAGAGGATTGGTTACATTGCTGATATCAAAATCTACAAAGAGACAGCGTTACACAAATCTGCTGTTTCAGAAATCTGTGTCGCCTTGACGTCAATGTAGACTGGCGACCAGTTACGGAGATCTTGCTAAAGGTTGGGGCTGATATTACTCTGTGTGATAATAATGGAAGGATGGTGTTTATGACAGCAGCAGGAGCATGTAGTAGATCTGTTTTGCAATGTTTACTAGAGGCTGGAGCTGATACTAATATTACTGATCCAGATGGAAACTCTGTCATACATGGTGTATTGAATAGTAGTATGTATATTGCTCGTCACAGTCGAAAATGGATCAATTGTCTAAAAATAACTTTTAATCATTAAATGTCATGGGTCGCTGGATACTCCTAATGACGAGGGCGAAACTTTATTTAAATGGTTCCTGCACTAACACGAAGCCGATCTTATATGGTATCTCGTTACAGAAAACTGTTATCTCAAAGGATTAAATCTTTATAGGTTCACAAAAAAAAAGAAAAAAAAGTGGTGCATCAAATCTTGGCACTGAGGCTATTATTAATCCGGTGCTGAGAGAATCTGAAATTAACCAACAATTCGATGAATTCCCCCGCCGAAAAGATCAAAAAGTTATCAAACAACCTAATATTGTCGACTGGATAATCGTATCTAGGGTTTGGGATATGATATTGTCAACTGGATAATGGTATCTATGGGTTAGCATTTTATATTGTCAACGTGATAATCGTATCTATCGGTTAGGATATAATATGGTCAACGTGATAATCGTATCAATGGGTTTAGGATTTAATATTGTCAACGTTATAATCGTATGTATCGGTTAAAAGTTACTGCGTATACTTCTCTTACTGTTGTATGCTGTCAGAAAGGGGGATACCTTTTATTATGATTGACATATAATGCGATTATCTGACACCTCGACCTATTCGGGTTATTTCCCTTGCCTTGGAATTCCTGAAGCGGATGTCATTCTGTTTCCATATTACAAAGTAATTTACTATCAGTTGTTGTTATTTGAATAATTATACAGTTCTGGTCCGCCATGTATACTTTACAAACATTTTGGGCGACCTTCGGATGTAGACTATTGTCGCGACTAGTCTGAACCAGCGCCCGAACGCATATGGCCCTGACCATTGGCTATTCAATATGGCGGTCTATATATTTCGAATAATAGATCCTCATCTGCCAAATTCATCAAGAAAAAAACCCCAAGGTTGTTAACATCTACACCCCAACACCGATTCAATAACTTTCGGGTGTTAACATGAACCTTATAATATCAGACAAATCTTCTCGCGTGTCAGTTTTGTCAGCCATCTTTTGAACTATCCCGACCGTGCTCTATCGCGTGGTTTGGCTGGTCACGACCACAGATATAGTTCGACTATAGTACGAAAATCCGTGCAACCACGGATGCTATCAACATCATTCCATCAGTTGTAGCTCACCAGATCAGATTGTTACAGTTATCCATACAATCAAAGAATTAGCCTCGAGCATCATCAAACCTTAGTACATCGCTGATTAAACGACACAAACACAACAAATATAACTTGAAGACAATTCAGCCTGTTTGTTGTAATCACTGGTAAACATATCTTCTTCCTTGTTTTTTCTATAACAACATTATCCAATCGTATTCAAACAAGTTTGTTCCTTGTTCGTTGTATAATAAATAAAGTACAAATAAACTTCACTTCCCTGTGTATTTATGCACTTCATTTAGCTATTCCATTAAAAACTCAGCCCTTTTTAACAATTCCAATTAAAACCCAGTCCTTTTTAACAATTCCAATTAAAACCCAGTCCTTTTTAACTATTTGATTAAAAACTCTGTCCTTTTTAACTATTTGATTGAAAACTCTGTCCTTTTTAACTATTTGATTGACAACTCAGTCCTTTTTAACTATTCCATTGAAAACTCACCCCTTTTAACTATTCCATTTTAACTATTTCATTAAAAACTCAGCAGTTTTTAATTATTCCATTAAACACTCAGTTCTTTTTAACTATTTCATTGAAAACTCGTCCCTTTTTAACTATTCCATTGAAAACTCACCCCTTTTAACTATTCCATTGAAAACTTAGTCCTTTCTGAAGCATATTATCCATTCCATTGAAGTCCTAATACCTATTTCATTGAAGCCGTAGCTCTTCGACCCATGTCATTGAAGCCCCAGTCATTTCATTTCTACTGAACTCATTTAGCTATTCCATTAAAAACTCAGCCCTTTTTAACCATTCCAATTAAAACCCAGTCCTTTTTAACTATTTGATAAAAAACTCTGTCCTTTTTAACTATTTGATTGACAACTCAGTCCTTTTTAACTATTCCATTGAAAACTCACCCCTTTTAACTATTCCATTTTAACTATTTCATTAAAAACTCAGCAGTTTTTAACTATTCCATTAAACACTCAGTTCTTTTTAACTATTCCATTGAAAACTCGTCCCTTTTTAACTATTCCATTGAAAACTCACCCCTTTTAACTATTCCATTGAAAACTTAGTCCTTTCTAAAGCATATTATCCATTCCATTGAAGTCCTAATACCTATTTCATTGAAGCCGTAGCTCTTCGACCCATGTCATTGAAGCCCCAGTCATTTCACCCACTCCAATGAAACCGGAGCCCTTTCACCCATGTCAATCAAGCCCTAGTACCTATTCTATTGAAACTCCATATCATTTGTTAAAACATAAATATATTCTGTTACAAATGTTCTAGCAAGGATGAGAAAACAACACACGTCATCCGTCAAATGGTTTGGGTATAAATAAACAGAAATTCGGGATACATAAACATCATATTGTTATTGATAATTAGAAGTCTTAATGTTCTCGTTCCAGCAATAAAACCATAGCTTTATGAAAGGTATAAATTTACCACAGTGTCTTGTAAGTGGATCAGCAACATTTGTATAATTAAACTCTTGTACTGGAGGGCAGAATGTAAATGATATGTAATGAACGGAGAATAAATGATTTATATTTATGTACTGGAGTCTGATTATATCTGATAGTTAAAGGTAACTGGAGCGATATATTGGATCATTCTGTCGGTGTTCATATCGCTATTTCATGAGATGTGTGACAAGTATTATTACAGTCATCCAGTAAAAACAGATAAATCCTGATTTAATAAGATTCTTTACAGGTTCCATGTCAGTTGGCTTGACATCACATTGTCGTCATGTCAGTTGAATTCTTAAACAAACGAAGAAACGGAGTTTCACAAATCTTATTATTTTATGAAATTAAATGGGGTTTAAAATCCAACATTTCTGCACCAACTGGACTAATAAAGCATACGCTATGAAGGAAATTTTGACAGGACAGGAAGAGACCTATTACGTGCACTCCAATGTGTACACAGGACCTCGGTGTTTCGTCCATCAAATCGACTATACGCTGTCCCTTATCCATTGTTCACATCGGACATAGTAAAACATTGGCCATTGGTGCCTTCGTGAGTTATTTTATGTATTCTAGATAATAGTGAGAGCTAATTAACTCGCTGTAAGTGACAGTAACGACCAAGCGAATATTTACTGCTGATCTGTTTAAATAACCGTTAGTGGTGAGGATAAAGTGGAATGAAATGAAATGGGGTTTAACGTCCTACTTTTCTGCTCCAAACTTGGCTAATGAAAGACGGGAATACGCCATGCAGTCATTGCAGTGTGCTATGAGTAGCAATATGGTCGTGGCGACATTGTTTTTAAATTTATAGACAAAGAATAGAGAAATAAGATGACTTTATATTTCATTAATTAATATATTTGGCAAATTAATAGTTTCACACATATTCACATATATATTAGTGTGCACTTAAATCCACTTAGGGTATAAATGACATATTGTTATATAAAAAAGAGTTATTTAGCCAAAACATGTGTCTATAAAATACCACAGAGAGCACATGTGCAAAGAAAAGTACTATTGCGTCATTTGGTTTAATTTAACCAATCATTTTGTTAATTAAACAAGTTCGGGCCATGAACACGCCATGTTATGCGTGATATACGTGAGTGCTATATAAGATATCTATTTGAAACTTTCAAGCAGACTTCCATTAGATTCAGGAGAGGTTCCATCTGAGTTCCTAGACAGCCGCTTGGCTGGCTTAGGTGGAGAATGACTTTAGTTAATATTGTAATATGTACTGTGCATTGTACCATCTGTAATCAGCTATATGACATATAAAATGTAAAAACGAACTGTTGCATTGTTATAACTGAGAGGACAAAGGTCTTAAGAAACCAGTAAGAAGCAAACACACAACGTGGAGCAGAAGTAAAGACAGCTAGAGACAAATTTTAGACGATCACAAGGCTACAGAAATATGTAGTAAGAAAAGATGCATGGGTCGTACGTAGGGTGTGGCGACCGGTTTCCGACATACGCCCGCTCTCCACGTCGGACAGAAAGGCTCATGGTGCTACATATGAGGGAAATATTGCCCGGAAAGCGGCACTACGACCTACTCTTATATCGAATTCCAACTGTCGAGGGATCTTTTACGTGTACGTCAATGTGTACACGAGACCTCGGTTCTTTGTCCATCCGAGTTTCATGGCTGCTTTTTTTATGACAACGGACTGTTTTCGTGAAGTGAGATACGATTCAAACCATTCCAGGGCAAATAGCCAGCCATTCCAAAATAATCGTTTAAACGTTATTCGCGAATACCGAACAACAAACTGGATCATTGTTCGTTATTCGCCAATATGAAACAGCTCGTTGTTCGGGTAGAAAGACAGCTTGTTAGAATCTATTTCCGAAGACTTTGAAGTTTTATTAACCAATTAGGCTCATAAAAACACCCCCGGCGTACGTATTTCCTAAAAATGTGCCTTTATTATATTAGTAATTTCATATCTGGTGAAAAACGAACAACAAACTAGTTCATGATTTGGCTACAAGCTGTTTAATTTCTTTGTCTGACATAACATGAGAATGCGGTGATATAACAGACAGGCATGTCTATGATCTGGTAGTAATTGCTGATACTATTGACTATGTTTCGAGGAAGCAATAACAATATACTCATATGATATGTCGTTTCATGGTTTATGGGTGACGCAGAACATTTCTAAGCTGATAAAACTAATGGTGGAAATTTGGCATTAATTGCTCTAGACATCCATGAACAGCTATTATAATATACTATTTTCCGCTAGGCGATGGTGGATTCTAAGATCTGTTATGACTTTTTGCTTAACCTATCGCTATCTCGTGATTTACGATTCCAAGTCACCGAATGGTTTTTCATATAATAATAATAAGCATTCACGACTTTTAAAAGAATATTGATACTGAAGTCTCAACACATTTTAAGGTTCAAATAGAATTTACCTTACAAAATCTGCTTATTTTTCATAATAGCTGAATGAATATCTTTGATAAAGACAAGAGTCTGTCTGAAACTAATTGTAGAATATTAAAAAATATTAAAATGGATGTTGGTTAGATTTATTCGAATAAAATTATTTGATCCCATAGTTTAAGTGCAAAGGCAATTACATTAACCACATATGCGACTCCTCGTAAACCCTTTAATGAGTTTCAACAAAATTGGTAGGTATGGTGATTGAGTGGTGCTTGTCCAGATTCATTTAATGGAGCATAAGGTTGGTTGGACATGAGCCAGGGGCGTGCAGGGAGAAGGGGGGGGGGGCAGGGAGAAGGGCGTCTTGCATCCATTTCACGGGGAATCCAATCAAAATTAAGTTTAAATTTGAAAATTATCGCCGTTACCTTTATTGTGAAATTCTTATCTCATCTGATGTTGGGGGCAACGGTGGCTAAGACCCTGGCTCGATAGCCTGGCGGTCGAGTGTCCGATCCCTGCATTGGCCGAGAAAGTTCATCCAGATTTTCCGGCGTGGTTCCCCCTTGTTAGTGATGCAGGACGGAAGGCCTGACAAGGACAGCTGTCTAGTTCGGATGGGACGAAAAACCGAGGTCCCATGTACACATTGGCGTGAACGTGAAAGATCTCTTGACAGTTGGAATTCGATATAAGAGTAGGTCGTAGCGCCGCTCTCCGGGAAAAATTTCCCTCATAACACACTGTATGACGTATGCCCGTCTTCATTAGCCCAGTTCGGAGAAGAATAGTAGGACGTTAAACCCCATTTCGTTTCATTTCATCTGATGTTACATATTTGAAGTGTTTCTTTTCTCACATTTCTCAGTAGTATAGGCCCAATACTTAAGTATTAAGATTGATAGTCCAGGCATATAATGGCCTCGGCATCATCAAACATCTGCACGCTGCCGACATGGGCACGGTGAAGGGACATATCTACACATTATGGACGCAATTCTCCCAAAACCGATGGTGGATTGCAGTAACGTTGCGTCATTTTCATTTTTAGCAGGGTTCTTTTCTGTGGGAGGAAACTGTAGTAGTTGGAGTTAACCCACGAGGTTGAGAAGGCGCCCCTATTTCCAAGCCACATACGCTAACACCAGGGATCCAAACTACGACCTTAAGCCAAGGGTTTCTTGTAAAACTGCATTTACTAGCTGTATATCGTAGTGTAAAAAGGCAATCGCATGTTCCTGTCAAAACAAATGGTCATTTTATCTTCACAATTTCCTGAATCTAGTAAAATGAACTTTATAAGTTGTTTGGTTAGCTTAACCCTTACGTGACGTGTCAATATTGCAAAAAAATCAAAGTGCCACGATGCCCAATGGCTGCAATCTAAATTCAGATATTAACAAAACAGAATCTAGGTTAATACGACATAAAACATACTAAATTCTCTCTGTCCAATACTCAGATAGATTAGTGTTGCTCGGATGCTTGGCGTGGCCGCCAGAACTATCGAGTTTAACACAGAGAAAATGAAAATATTGATCTGTCATTTATATATATTAGACATAGGTTGTTTTAATTGTTTTAACGTGAAACTGTTATCCATAAGTTTTATATTGGTGTGGAATATTAATTGCATATTATATCTGTAAAAATACAACAATGACATTCTGGATAACATTCACTAGATTTATTAACCACAACGTTTCAATGAGAATACTCCCACCGTTATCAAGCAATGATATGCATTCGTTCAATAAACAAGATTTGGTTGAACTTTTGAATGTTGGTCCATAATCTGTCAATAGAAACAAACAAATCTGACCAACATTTTGTTCGAGAGGCAAGTTGCCAATACCACTACAGCCCCCCGAGAAGCGAAAAAATGTCAACATTTTGTCTGAAATCGGGATCTTCAACATTTTGTCTGGAATTTTAACATTTTGTCTGGAATCTGGACCTTCAACATTTTGACTGGAATCTGGACATTTGTCTGGAATCTGGACCTTCAACATTTTGTCTGGAATCTGGACCTTCAACATTTTGTCTGGAATCTAGAACTGACAGAGGTAAAAATGTCAACATTTTGTCTGGTTTCTGGACATTTTGTCTGGAATCTAGAACTCACAGAGGTATTTGGGCTCCGTTGATCCCGTAAGTAATATGTATAATATATATAATATTCTGCACTAACCAGGTAAATGAAGGCAATGTCATGTAACAATCAACAGATTCATATCCTGTTTATCACATTACAGAGATTTGTATTTTATAATATATACTAAGCAGCAGAAGAAACGTCAGATTGGTATGTTACTCTGAATAGACGCATTACATAAAACTTGCCAAATGTTTATATTGTATATTTGTGACCACATCTCCGACTTAATAAGGCTCCTTCCCAACGCAGAATGGAACCAAGGAAATGTTCTCAAAAACGCAACCTGACTTCTGAAATGGTAATGTGTTCTTCGAAATCGAAAGTTGAACAGAGGTACCAAAACGCTGAAACAACTTACGACACAAACTCGGACAACACATTATAGATGTTGTAAACTAAGACAGAATGACCCGTTTTTAACCACGGACAATGATTACTTCGATCTGGAAGCTGACACGACCCAATCAAATACTAATGACGTCATTAGCGGCTACGTCAGTGATGATGGGTATAGTCATTTAAACCGGCACCATAATGTATCTAGAACCGGAAATGACTATGACTCTTTAACACTCGGTGAATTAAAGAGCACTGATTTATAAAGTGAAAGTAGTGGATACTCAATTAGACGTAATGGGTAATAATTGAAGGTACTAATTGGATAGAAGCTATCAGGCAGTTAAAAGGCATTATTATGCATTTTGATAGCATCTATATTTTATTGATCCGCGAGAACCATCTGTCATTACTGATTACACGAATGAAAATATTTTCCTAATCAAATAAAATTACGAAATGGCTCGAAACTAAATACATCCATTAGGCGTCATTAATGAACATCTACAGGAAAGCAAAATCGCGTCATCGTGTATACAATTATACTGTATGACTTCAGCTTTTGAAATTACAAAAGAAGGTCTTTGAAGCCTCATTTGCAGTATTTGCGTTTTTTGGAAAAAATATAATTTTGCACGACTTAATCCACTATTAATTAAATGTAATCAGATTGTGATTATTTTCAATTTGATTAAAAAAATAAAATAAAAATATCAACGCCAAATAATCTCCTGAATCACTCGGATTAACACGAGGTTCATTAAACGACATCAGCGAAGCATAAAGATGCATTAGGTTAGAGGTCCATCTGCCTATTGCAGGTCTTTATTTTGGCTCCAAATGTTATATAAACTATTATGAAGATATTTATTCACATGGCAAGCCTATAATCAACTCTCTGGGTCATCGGGTGGCTCTGATCTTAATTCGATTAGAACGATTCGGTCAAGTAATGATTTAATGTAAAAATGAACAAGCGAGGCAAAGACTCGAATAACGAAATAAAATGAAATGAAATGGGGTTTAACGTCCCACTGTTCTGCTCCTAAACTGGGCTAACGAAGACGAGCATACGCCATACAGTGTGCTACAAGGGAAATTGTGCCCGGGCAGCGGCGCTACGGCCTACTCTTATATCGAATTCCAACTGCCAAGGTATCTTTTACGTGCACGCCAATATGTACATGAGACCTCGGTTTTTCGTCCCATCCAAACAACTAGACAGCTGTCCTTAATCCATTCTACATGAGACCTCGGTTTTTCGTCCCATCCAAACAACTAGACAGCTGTCCTTAATCCATTCTACAATTTTTATATATTTATAGAGCTATAACGTTCCGTGACATTCCATTCACTTCTATTTTGGTTTCATATTAATTACTGAGTTTGTAACGTCACCCTTTATTCTGGTTTCTCAAGATGAGTTCATTAATGAATTAAAAGCATGTCATTCCATTCACTTCTATTTTGGTTTCATATCAATTACCGAGTTTTTTTTTTGACGTTACTCATTATACTGATTTCTCAAGATGATTTCATTAATGAATTAACCTGGTCATTAACAGGCACTGTACTGCCATTAACATATATCACACGACATGACGTCATCAGATGATTTTAAATATTTATATGCATAAAATATGATTTTTTTTTTATTTTTAATTAGATATACTGCGATATTGTTTTTATTTATGCATATAATATTGTGTGATAAGATTTAGCTTGTCTCGTAAGAATCACCATAAGTTTGTTTAGCGCAATATAGCCGGGTTGGTGCTGATTGTCACAAAACTACATTTCATTCATTCAGATCATATAACGTTATAGATATAGCCACGTGTCCAACTTGTAAATACACGGGGAGATATGCATATCAATACAGTGAAAAGGATTGAAACGAAATGATAACATGGATTACTTTAACATGGAATAAACCTTTATCGATTCGATTCTATATGATTCTATTTTAATAACTTTGGTCAAAAGAAGTCGCTCTTAATATTGTACGGATTGATTTATTCCTCAAGAATTTCATTTTCTCGAACGCTGAGAAAAAAACCCAATGGCATCGTGAAACAACACCGTCCCCTACCCTGATGTATTCACCCAATGATGTAATCGTTGTCTAAGACTCGAGTCCAGCTTATCAGTCAAAATAATGTTTTTCGTAGAGATAATGGGAGAGTGAGAATGCGTTTGTCAATCAAAATCGACAAAACACATAGGAATTGTACGGTGTTTGCTGCGACATTCTTGAACGAATTAAGTTTATCGACCAGAAATTGTCCTAACAGATGAAAAAAAACCCCGGCGTAATGGTGATAAAACTGGTGCTTACGTACAATGATCAGTTTCAATTTAAAACTTGACAGAATCACACAATAATAAATACACAAAAATATATGCAACGGATGTTATATACGTCAGGCTTTATGGGCTATCCTAAGTAAAGAGCTCTTCGTGACACCATACCAATCATATTTCTCTATGCTTGTCTCATTTCGCATCCCAATTATACAATGTAGCACATAGTTCTTATTTTCATATATATATCTGTATTTATTGTTGTCACTTTCCCAGTCGTGCAATGCGGCACTAGTTCTTATTATAATACATTAATTTATTGTCATGTTGTAACCTTTACTTAAAGAATAAAGAAATAAATTTGCAGCTTATCTACTCTATTGAAATGAAATGTGTGGGGATGAGGTGGGTTTAACGTCCTACTTTTCTGTTTTAACCGGACTAATGAAAATGGGCATACATACGCCATGTTGTGTTCTATGACGGACAATTTCCCTGGACAGCGCCGTTTACTTGAATTCGTTCTAATACGTATAAGTCAATGAGTACATGGAACCTAGGTGTTCTGAAACTAAACGAGAAACGAGAGAGAGAGAAACTTAAAGATACATTATGGGAGATTAGATAAAGAGCTGGCAGTTCTCACTATATTAGTTAAAAACTAGACAATGTATTGTAAAGGGTATTTGATGAAAATGTCAGTCAAATTATGGGAGATTAGATAAAAAGCTGACAGTTCTCACTATAATAGTTAAAAACTAGACAATGTAAAGGGTATTTGCTGAAAATGTCAGTCAAATTGATCCACTCTGAACCGCGAATTTAGCGATTGAGTGTTCGGCCTAGTCTCGGTCATCATTCCTAATGTCGGTACGATAAAAAACATAGTCTCGATTATCCACTTCATTATTTAATCATGAATGAAAGTTGAGCAGCAAATTGGACCATAATCCAGTAAATATCGCAGGCTAGCGATGACATCGAGAGTTGATTATGGTCTAAGTTAATTAATGTCTAATTAATAATTTAGATAACATTTCAGGCCTAATGAAAGACCTGCAATAGGTAGATTTAGCTCTTGCATAATGTATGTTTAATTGGTTTTTACTGGAGGTTAAACCATATTCAGTGGCATATAGGTCGACTATTTTAGAGATACTGAGAACAACTACATATGGATGTCCGAAAAGTGGAGAGAGAGAGAGAGAAATGGGGTTTAACGTCCACTCGACACAAACTAGGTCATTTCGGGACTAACATATGGTTTTAATTTTGTTTCAATAATTCGCTTGCGCGTAGGGGTCTTTAGCAGTGGGAGGAAACCGGAGGACCCGGAGAAAACCCACGAGGTTGGACAGGCAACCCTACTCCTTGTCACGTACAACCGGGGATTCGAAACCACGCCAGTCGACTCAATAACAGACTTTATGATACAGCGCGCACACGCTAACCATTCAGCCATCCCCCCCCCCCCCGGAAAAGTAGAAGGCGAACAACTGGTTGTCAAGTGGCGTTTTTACAGTCACAAACGTACACACATCGACACAAAAACTCAGTTACGACCCTTGCTCTTAGTTGCCGGGAACTAATTGTCTCGGGTTGCAAGTGTACCCAGGATAGCAGGATGTTGAACCTTATTTCATTCATTCATTCATTAGATAATTGTAACTTTGAATAGTTCCGCAGCTGTCCGGATTATTAAAGAAACCACCACATGTTCCACAATTTTAAATAAATATTGATCTTGTTCTTTAGCAAGGTTAATTTTAAAAGTGCCGCTATATTAAAAGCAAACAGTTCTCAATTAGAACGCTGGACTTTCATGGTTGCTCGTGTGTACTTTAAATTAGAAATGTAAGAAGCATAATGTAACCCGCTTATTTCATCTTATTATAGTCGACTGAATCTGTCTGAAACCAATGCGAAATTATTGAGGAATGAAATATGAAAGTGTAAAGCGTGAAAGCTTCTGAGCTTCCTTCATGTGCTCCATGGGAATAAAAAGACTCGTGAATTATAGTAGAAATGATCTAACAATGATGATGGAGATGAATCACAATGTTAAGTGTCAAACGTTCGTGTTAAAATAGATTACTTTTTGACAGACTTCATTAAAAGCACATTCACGTTCTTGTCCCTTTTTTATTCAGGCAAAACTCAAAAAGTGCGATTTTAATAGATCTTATGTCGTAAGATGTGTGCGTGACTGTATGTCTGTTGAGACCCGTGGACAGGGTTTATATCTAAGAGGGTTTGCGGGTAGGTGAATATGCTATATTTACTACGGTGTGCGCGTAATATATACTAAACTGCTCGGGTCGAGGATATGTTATATATATACCAGGGTGTGCGGCTCGGGAATATGTTATATATACTAGGGTGTGCGGGTCGGGGCTATGTTATACATACTAGTCGGGGATCTATTATATATATTATTAGATATAGGATGTGCGGGGTATGTTATATTTAATAGGGTGTGTGGCTATGTTAAATATACTAGGATGTGCTGTCAGGGATATATGTTAAATGTACTAGGGTGTGTTGGTATGAGATATGTTAAATATACTAGGGTGTGTTGGTAGGAGAGATGTTAAATTTACTAGGTTGTGCGGTCAGGGATATGTTAAATGTACAAGGGTGTATGGGTTGGAGATCTATTATATATATTAGGATGTGCAGGATATGTTATATTTACAAGGGTTTGCTGGTCGGGGATATGTCAGGGTGTGGGGGTGAATATAGATTTTGAATATGATATAACAAACTAAACACAGAACTGAACTTAACAACCTTAGATGAAATACGTAGCATACTTAATATGGAATACTGACTGAACGTTATTAATGGTTACACCTCTTTAAAATGGATGAATGTTTTGGTCGATTTCGTGGAATATTTCATGATATTTTTATTGTTAAAGAGAATATATTTTGTACGTCGACTGTCGACAAAATAATACAATGTTCGAAACAACAACCATAGATGAAATACGTAGCATACTTAATATGGAATACTGACTGAACGTTATTAATGGTTACACCTCTTTAAAATGGATGAATGTTTTGGTCGATTTCGTGGAATATTTCATGATATTTTTATTGTTAAAGAGAATATTTGTACGTCGACTGTCGACAAAATAATACAATGTTCGAAACAAGATAAAATCGCATAGAGCTTGCCCCACCATTAACCAGAACATGCTGAGAACGACAAGAGGAACTTGTTGAAACGTACATGTAGAAATAAACCCAGTGATTGTTTTCCATATAAATTTGAGTTTTATATCCTATGTTCAGTTACTAAATGCCGTATAAGGATCTCTTTTATATATAGTAATCTCTTTTAAAGCCGCTCATCCCTATTTCCATTATTAGGATAAAAGCTAAATACAATAATTAAGAAAACAAAATTACACGGTAAACGGTAGATGATCTCTTGGCTTAGAGGCCTTTCAAAAGACTTCAGCGATGAAAGTAATAGCTGGTACTTGCTGGTTTTAACCATATCCTATATGACAGCTGTCTAATCCTTCGGATGAGACGAAAAACCGAGGTCCCGTGTATATATTGGAATGCACGTAAAAGATCCCCTGGCAGTTGGAATTCGATATATGAGTAGGCGATAGTGCCGCTGCCCGGGCAAAATTTCCCTCATAGCACACTGTATGGCGTATGTCCGTCTTCATTAGCCCAGTATAGGAGCAGAACAGTAGGACGTTAAACCCCATTTCATTTCATCTAAGGTTGCCTTTCTCACCATGACGCCATTAAGATGAACTGTACTAAAGTTTATGGAGGTCAATGAACGGTGTCTTACTGTGACAACCGGGACTGTCTGCATAGTAACAAGCCGATTATTTTTAATAAGTCCACTAAATATTGATTCATATGCGACTTATTGAATATTCTACAATATGGTTCATATTTACTGGAAGTCGCGTACAAACAAAGGGAATCATATTTACTGTATGTCGCGTACAAACAAAGGGAATCATATTTACTGGATGTCGCGTACAAACAAAGGGAATCATATTTACTGGATTTTGCGTACAACGGGAATCATATTTACTTGTTGCCTCGCACAAACAAAAGGATCTAGATTGACTGGATGTCGCGTAGGGAATCATATGGTGTAAGGCAAGTCGACAGCTATGTAAAATTGTAAAAATGCCAGATAGTTGTATTTGCTTAGATAGGGGTGGGTTGCGGGGTTACAGATCGTTGTTGGTGTGGCTGAGATTTGGGTGAATAGGTTGTGGTGTAGCATAATGTTGCCCGTGATGCTGGGGATAGAAGGGTTGGTTATAGTGTGTCCGACTGTGTGAAGGTGGGTTATGGTGTTGCTGGGCGTGTAAGGCTGGGTTATGGTATATTCATTAAATGCCATAAACAGTCACCTAAATTAATTGATCACCATAAACACCTTGGTGTAACGTTATCTAGCGACTGCAAGTGGTCTGAAAACATCGATCGCATATGCAAATCTGCGTCAAAACGTTTAAATATTCTACGAAAATTTAGATATTCAATTGATAGAAAATCCCTAGATATTATATATAAAACTCATATTAGATCACTTTTAGAATATGCTTGCGAAGTTTTGGATGGGTGTAACATCATCGATTCTGATAAACTAGAACAGATTCAGTTAGAAGTAGCTAGAATTGTGACCGGTCTTCCTAAATACGCAAGCAGGGAGTCATTATATTATGAAACATGTTGGACCAAATTATCAGAGCGTCGTGTTATTCGCCGGCTCTCGCTCTTTCATGACATTTTAAACAATAGGTCGCCTTCATATTTAGTTGACATACTGGCCAAGCTTAATGTAACAAGGCACAATCATAACTTAAGAAAAAATCAAAACATCTCTATTCCATTTTGTAGGACCGCTCAGTACAAAAAATCATTTTTTCCTTCTACCATAGCTGATTGGAATTCATTGGACACAACTTTAAGAAAAGTCAATGACTCAAAAGAATTTAGATCAACTCTAAAAAAGAAATACAAAAATAATCATTCATCTCCTAACTATTATATTTTTGGAAATCGCTTTGAAAATATCATCCAAAGTAGATTATAGGTATAGGTATTATTTGTTAAAATATTCCATTTATATTCCAAAATATTTATCCGAACTAATCCAGGTGCACAATCCTCAACGAAACCTTCGATCCCAAGACCAAAAAATGCTTGTAGTTCCTAAATATAACCTTCAAACATTCGGATACAAATCATTCAAACTCAGTGTTCCTAATCTCTGGAATCCCCCTGCCACTGAGTGTTAAATCTGCTCCTTCAATGGAATCGTTTAAAATTAGATTAAAAACGTATTTCTTTCAACGTGAATATGACCATTAATGACCAAGACAGTTGAATAGTGAATTGTTGACAGTGTACATATGTTAGTGCTTTGGGCATGCATTTATGGATGGATATATGCGCTTTATAAATATACATTATTATTATTATTATTATATGAATTGAGCATGGACTAATGCAATGTATTAATGATTAGTTCAATGAAATGAATATAACTTCGTAACTATCATATGAAATATTCTCATCAATTACTGTTTTTTAAGGAGAAGACGTTTATAAGTTGTTAGAACTTTTGTTTAATCCTTTTGTATTGTACAATGATATGTCGATGCAATAAAATAAGTTTAAACTAATTCATTAAAGAATATACATTGGTAGACCGTTAAAACCTACTCATTTCATTAAAGAAGCTATGTTGGTAGGCCTTTAAAACCTACTCATTTCATTAAAGAAGCTATGTTGGTAGGCCTTTAAAACCTACTCATTTCATTAAAGAATATACTTTGGTAGACCGTTAAAACCTATTCATTTCATTAAAGAATATACGTTGGTAGGCCGTTAAAACCTATTCATTTCATTAAAGAATATACGTTGGTAGGCCGTTAAAACCTATTCATTTCATTAAAGAAGCTACGCTGGTAAGCCTTTAAAACCTACTCATTTCATTAAAGAATATACTTTGGTAGACCGTTAAAACCTATTCATTTCATTAAAGAATATACGTTGGTAGGCCGTTAAAACCTACTCATTTCATTAAAGAATATACGTTGGTAGAAAACCATGCTATATACTGAATGCTTCTGTCTTATCGTATTTAGTTTTTTTCTGTTCTAGTCTTACAAGTAATTGTTGCATGCACATCATTATCCCGTTTGGCACAGCATAGGTAAACGTTATACCCTATTCCATTACAGTTCACTTTCTTTAACGGCACGGTATAATTAAGTATATACTGAATCATTTGTTAAGCCGAGTAGGACGTTATTTATAAAGTGCTTAAAGACGGAATTTAAAGAAAAGTAGAGCAAAAGAATTTCCTGGTCGATAACATATAATATCTGCAATGCTGTTACTTCCAGAGTTCCCGGTTAACAAAGTGAATGGGTGAATCGATCATGGATTCATATAGTTTAAAAAGAGCCCCGTGTAAAGAAAAATAACCCCTTAATATCAATAAATCAAACAACTGTTTATTAATTGGTTCATTTATCCTGTCCGTATTATATTTTCACATATGACTAATAAATAAATATATAACCCTACACTTATTCTCAATCTAAACCTTTTCTGAAATGTTTAATAATTACTACGATGATGCGATTTGGTCGCTGGCTTTTCCACCCCCAGGCTGTACATCTGATGTAAAACATTCAGCAGCTTCTTATTGAACTGCTTACGGAGCATGGGGTGCTGGTGGTGGTAAAGGTGGCGATTCATAATGTCCATCGTGATGTGGCGCTGGTATCTCCGGGGGGTGGGGATAATCATGTTCGGTAGCTGACCGATAGAGGTGTGGTGGAGGGGGGACAGCCATACCAGCACTACCAGAAGGGTTACCTTGAGTTGGGTTTGAAATGATCGGTTCAGGAGCTCGGATAGTTTCTTCAGAAGGGGAGGTATTTGCTTTTTCGGTTGGGTATTCATGGACAGAAGTATCGGTGTTTTGTGGATCTCTTTCTGTTAGTCTGTCTTCATTTCCAACAGTTTCCGTAGCTGAAGATGCGGCTTCAACCCCCGGGACTTCGTGGGTTCCATGATTATCAATATCTTCTAAATAAGCTCCCTGAGAACGTCCATTGGCTTGACTTGCTACTTGATTCTCTTCCGCGATACCTTTGTCATCGCTACTGGACTCTTCGTTTTGTAGATCGGCTTTGTCACCAGAACTAAGATCAGATAAATCACTACCTGAAGAAGAGCTACTTGAACTCGAGTAAGACGAGCTGCCGTGAGAGGAATCGTCGGTTAGAGATCCACTTGTTGAATCACCATGAGCATTACCATGACCCCCATCTACATACGCGGCTGATCTATCATTATCGGCACTTTCTTCATTGCCATCACTAGAATACCCCCCATTATTATTATCTGAATATTGCCCAGAATTGCTGCCAGAATTTCCCTGATCAGAACTCTCATCAGCATATTGTCCACTGCTGCCAGTATTCTCTCGAGTAGAACCGTCATCAGAATACTGATCACTGCTGCCAGAATTTCCCTGGGCCTGAGCAGAACCATCACCAGAATACTGATCACTGCTGCCAGAATTTCCCTGGGCCTGAGCAGAACCATCATCAGAATACTGTCCATTGCTGCCAGAATTTCCCTGAGCCTGAGCAGAACCATCACCAGAATACTGATCACTGCTGCCAGAATTTCCCTGGGCCTGAGCAGAACCATCATCAGAATACTGTCCACTGCTGCCAGAATTTCCCTGAGCCTGAGCAGAACCATCACCAGAATACTGTCCACTGCTGCCAGAATTTCCATGAGCCTGAGCAGAACCATCATCAGAATACTGTCCACTGCTGTCAGAATTTCCCTGAGCCTGAGCAGAACCATCATCAGAATACTGTCCACTGCTGTCAGAATTTCCCTCAGTAGAACCATCAGCAGCATACTGTCTACTGCTGCCAGAATTTACCTGAGTAGAACCATCATCAGCATACTGGCCACTATTGGCAGAATTTCCGTTATTGCTGTCATGATTTCCCTGAGTAGAACTGTCATCAGAATATTGTCCATTACCGTTAGAATTATTCTGGTTTGAACTTTCATCAGAATATTGTCCGTTGCTGTTAGAATCTCCATTATCAGAACTAGCATCAGAATAGGTGTCCGGTGGGGCGTATTCAGCATCATTTGGTACTTGTTCGGGTTCTTTGTCCTTAGATGTTAGAACATCCTCTTTTTCCCGATCAAAAGAAGTATCGTGATCAAAGCTCGGGAAAAATGAGCTGTGGCTACTAGAAAATAAAGGTTTATGGCTTTCACCAAACAAGGGTGAACGGATATCACCTTCTTCGCGTTTATAAATTGGTGTTCTCTGGGCTTTGTCAAAGTCGGGAATATGAGGACCCAAACTTCCTCCTTTGTTAAAACGACTGTGAGCTTGTCCTTGAGAATTACCACCGAAAGAGAACATCGTTTGGTGTTGGCCCAAAGAACCTCCTCCGAACAATGAACTGTGTCCGAAATCGGAACCGAAATCCTGATGAGGAGCTTGGTTGTATCCCGAAAAGCTATGAGCAGGAGCGGAGTGTTGAGTGTTGAACTGAGAATGTGGTTGCTGATGGGGCTCTTGGTTGTATCCTGAAAAGCTATGAGTGGGAGCGGGATGCTGAGTGTTGAACTGTGAATGTGGTTGCTGGCCGTGAAATCCTATAACAGGTTTGTGAGCAGAAGCTGGTTGATGAAACCCGGAAGATTGGGGTATGCTATGGAATGTTGAGGGTTGACTCGGAGAAACTGGGTTAGTGGCATGGATTCCAGATCGTGTTCCAGAATTGGTAGCAGCTTGAATCACGTCAGTGTTTCTAGGATTCGTCCACCTTGTACCATCAGACAGACCAATCACACAGCATCCTAGGATGGGAGCGTTGATAGGATTCTGGCTGTGAGGGTTAAATGCGCCATTATATACCTGTAATCAAAAATGTATTTTATTATTCAACTACTTGCTGTATACATAAATAAAAAGATGACCTCATGACAACCCAGTCAAAAAAATAGATAATGTATTTCTGAAACGAATTATCTTTTCTCTGTTTGTATTATGATACTAACATCTTGTTTATATACAAAAGGGAGCCATGATGGCTCGGTGAGTAAGATGTTGGCTCGCTAACCTGTGGGTCCCCTGGTGGATCCCGGTTTTGGCCGAGCAAATTCATCATTTTTTTTTTCGGCGTGATTCCTCTTTGTCAGTGGTACAAGACGGAGGGCCTGGCAAGGGACAACGTATAGTCGTTCTGAATTTGAATGGAATTCGAAATAAGAGTAATCCGTTTACCGGGAAAAATTGACCTTATAGCACACTGTATACCGTATACCTGTCTTCGTTAGTCAAGTCGATGCTGAACAGTTGGACGTAAAACCCTATTTCATTCATTTATACCATAGAACGACAGTATTATGGTAGCGCAATTGTCCAAAGAACAAGCATCGTGAATTTAAAACCTATTGTAATCCATTGACCAAGTCTTAGGCTTTCTCGACTATACTTAGGTCGTCTAATTACAGTTGCTTAAGTTTTTGAAAATTAAGTCTATGACTAATTGTTTTACTATACCAATAACACCGGAAAACAACCAAGTCAATACTTACCACAACAGCTCGTCCTATTATTGAAAGTTGACCTGCTAGTTTAGGTTTCTTGTTTTTGATCATCGTATACATCGTACCATCAACGTCTTCGTCTACGGTTCCCAAATCTCCCAGCAGTCTACAAGCAGTCACAGACACAAGAATTAAAAAGCACCATAATTAAATGATTAAAACCTTTTAGCAAACCAAGATAGAACAAGACCTCATTAAATGCAATGAAGTTTTAACAATGCAATTAATGATAAATGGCGGTTTGCAGGGAATTACTCATATTTTCAATTATCTGTTGTTTTGAAATATGAAATTTCCCTGCCATTTCATATTTACGGGGTATGAAGGGCGATGTTTATGACATGTCATTTGGTTTTATTTGAAAAATTATACCAAATACAATTAAGGTAAAAAATGGTAATTGACAGCATTGGTCTTCGTGGAATTAATTTAATTCCCTATCATCTATTATGTTGGTGTATGAAATTTCCATACCACCTTATAGAGTTTGGTTGCAGAGTTATGGTTAGGGTTATGTGATATGTTTTGACCAACCACACCAAAGGCAATTTAGGCAAGAAATTGGATGTAATCTCACATTTTGGTCTTCATGGCATTAGCTTAAAAAGGCCAATGTTTGTGTACATCAATATTACAAATATTATAGAACTGGTTAAAGATACATTATGGGAGATAAGATACAGAGCTGGCAGTTCTCACAATAATATTAAAAACTAGATAATGTGAAGGCAATTTGCTGAAAATTTCAGTCAAATTGATCCACTATGAACCGAGAATTAAGCGATTGAAATTTCGGCCTAGCCTGGATCATCATTACAAAAGTCTGTACGATAAAAAAGTAGTCTCCATCATCCATTTCATCCATTAGCTCTTGAATAATGTATGTTTAAACAAATTTCAGATATAATTTTAACACAGGCACCTTTCTATTACATATGCAATATTGGTGGAAACCTACATTGTCACCTATAATTCCTAATGATATATTATTTTGGTTTACCAAATTTCTATGCCACTTCCTGTTTATGGAGTTTGATTCTAAAGCCCTTTATGATCGATGACACTAAGGTATAAAAATTGTGACAAATGGGGGTTTGCTTGGAATTAACTTTTCCAATGATCTATTATTTTGGTCTATTTATGGAGTTTGATTTAAAACCTCTTTACAGTCGATGCTACTATAGCGTGGATCAGTCAGTAAGACGTTGGCTCGCTAACCTGGAGGTTACGTGTTCGATCCCATTGCTGGACGAGAAAGTTCATCGGGAATTTTCCGGAATGTATAGTCGTTCGGATGGGACGAGGTCCCGTGTACACATTGGCGTGCAGGTAAAAGAACCCTTGACAGTTGGAATTCGATATACGTCCGCTGTCCCGTCAAAATGTCACCCATAGCACACTCTATGCGCATGGGAACAACTTACTGTACACCATGTCCATCATCAGCGGAATACGTATAACCAGTGGTAGCACATCCATGAGTTGTATCACCATACGTTTTAACTTGTATACCATGATCTCGTATACCATCGTTTATATCAAACCCCTTTAGGTTAATCAATACTTCCATACTACCAGTTGGAAAACAGCCAAACGTCTGAAACATGCAATAAAGTTAGATCATTTCTGTGCACATCCCAATCACAGGTGAAATACTTCCAAACTACCAGTTGGAAAACAACCAAACGTCTGAAACATGCAATAAAGATAGATCATTTCTGTGCACATCCCAATCACAAGTGAAATACTTCCATACTACCAGTTGGAAAACAACCAAACGTCTGAAACATGCAATAAAGATAGATCATTTCTGTGCACATCCCAATCACAGGTGAAATACTTCCAAACTACCAGTTGGAAAACATCTAAACATCTGAAACATGCAATAAAGATAGATCATTTTTTCTATATATCCAAATCACAGGTGAAATCCAAATTTTAAATGAAGACACACAGGAGATAGGAATAAAATGAAATGCGCATAATGTCCCACTGTTGTGTACGGATTGGACAAATGAAGACGGTCATACATCATACGGTTTGAGAGAAATTTGGCCATGGCAATACGGCCTACTTTTATTTTGATTTTCAACTGTCGAGGGTTCTTTTACTAGCATGCCAACGTGTAGACGGACCTCGGTATTTCGTCCCTTACCAGACGCTCTGCCATGCACCAATAACAAGCGTGAGGGGGGGGGGGGGGCGCTAAATAGTAATTAAAGTTACAATTTCATATTTTCTAAGAAAGTCAAAACATAATTATTTCTATGTCCTTTGCCCAATAGGTTGTCAACTCACTATTATACGATCATAGGTGTCATTCTCACACTTAAAACTCATTTACACCGGAAATAATAACACAATTACCTCTAATTACCTCCCTTGTTTTCTATTCTCCACCATGGAGTAGTTATCTTCAAACGTTGGAATTTGAAGATGAAAATGATATTTTTGCCAATTTCTCAACTGGCAATAGTGAATTATAGGATTAACAGGATTATTATTTAACAAGGTAGGGCTGTTTATAGATACCATCTATTTTAAGGCTTTATTTTAATAAATTTTAAAAATATAACTTAAAAATATGAAATTGCAACTTTAAATATGTGATACTTCAAGGAATCGGTTAATGACATCGGGTTTTCTATTGACCGTATGTTTTAATGTCAGGGTCCTACCACGGTCCAATGACCAGTAAACGGACAATGGCTTGTAAATTAACGGATACTAGCCTTCCACGACCACCATAGATGGTGTAAACGGACAATGTCTGGTGTATTAACGGAAGTGTCCTACTACTCGCCTATCACGACCACCATAGATGGTGTAAACAGAAAATACCTCGTGTATTAACGGAAGTGTCCTACTACTTGCCTATCACGACCACCATAGATGGTGTAAACAGAAAATACCTCGTGTATTAACGGAAGTGTCCTACTACTTGCCTACCACGACCAACATAGATGGTGTAAACGGACAATGTCTGGTGTATTAACGGAAGTGTCCTACTACTCGCCTATCACGACCACCATAGATAGTGTAAACAAAAAATACCTCGTGTTGTCCTTTTGGGTTCGTCACTTCCGATTGTTGAAACCTGCATTACGCATCTATCGTAGCAATGATCTCGGTGTTAAAATTATATTTGGAACGTGTTTAACCAGTTCTATCACATATGTGATAATGACGGACACCAATATTGTCTTTTAACGGACGTACCATAACAGTTATTTAGATGTACATAGAAATGACGAGAATGGTCTAGGTAGGAACGGTCGGATAACAAGTTTCTAGTAAACGGTATATTTACCAGGCAATGATAAACGACATTATGTGCCCATTAGCAGGCATTACAGAAGACAAAAATAAAATGAAATAGCGCTTAACGTTCTACTGTTCTGCTCCGACTGGGATAAGCTAATGAAGACGGACATACGCCATATACATCCATCAAAAGAAATAGATAATAATGTATTTCTGAATCGAATTGTCTTTCGCCAGTTTGTATTATAAGCAGTCGAGGCTGAGTAATCTAACACGCTACCATAGTCTGTTTAATGAAGTAATAATGTATGAAGACCAAACAGCTCTTTATTCAGTGTTCTTATTAATTAAAATCAATATTTGTTTTACAAATCACACATTTGTCATATCAGATCTCAACATTGTATTGTTGTTTAGTTTGATATAAAGATAAAATATATTTTAGAAAATCTGAAAATTAGCCTACATTTTATCGAAATTCATCGGAATGGTAAACGTGGTTTCACTAAAGTCACGGTCATCGAGCGATTTTTCTTATTGTATGCTTGTTCGATTCCCCATTATTGTATGGTGACTTATTGTATGCTAGGTTGATTTCCGCTCATGTCATAATGTCCCGCCTCGATGAATTTCGAGAAACGTTTTTTAAGAAATGCTTTTGGAAATGAAATGGGGTTTAACGTCTTACTGTTCTGCTCCAAACTTGGCTAATGAAGACGGGCAGTGTGCTATGAGGGAAATCTTGCCCGGACAGCGGCACTACGGCCTACTCTTATATCGAATTCCAACTATCAAGTGATCTTTTACGTGCAGGCCAATGTGTACACGAGATCTCGGTTTTTCACCCCATCCGAATGACTAGACAGCTTTTGGGGGAAATGCTTTGCAAGATTTGTATTTGGAAATTTGTTTTTCATTCTATGTCTCTGATGAAATGTAAATGTAGGCTATTTTTTATTTTTTATTTTGTAAAATAAATTTCATCTTTATATCAAACTCCAATTAAACGAAACAAAAAAACAAATGAAGAAATAAGAATAAAGGACTACGAATTAATAACTAAAAAGAACACAGAATAAAGAGCTGTTTGATTTTCCATAATAATTCTGGTAAAGACTGACTTCTTTATCCTTCATCTTTATATTAAACTCCAATAAACGAAACAAAAATAAAAATGAAGAAATAAGAATTAAGGACTACGAATTAAGAACTAAAAAGAACACAGAATAAAGAGCTGTTTGGTCTTCCATAAACATGCTGGAAAAAGATTGACATCTTTATCCTGCTGAGTTTACTAATACAATGGCCTGGTTTCAGGACAATGTCACACAGTTTTAAGAAACCGTTGTCACATCTGAAAGAAACGGTGTCACGTCTGAAAGAGATTTTCGTTGCTAAATCATTGATTCTTTTTTCAAAAACCGCACTTAGATCACTGATTAATATAAATCCTGGTTTCTTTCCTGCAGTCAATATCTACCCTGCGCATTGGTAGATAGACGGAAATATACTTGAATTTTCGGTCTTTTCCAAGGATTGGCTCGGTGAGCAAGGCACTGGTCCATTGACCAAAAGGCCCGGGAATCGGCGTGGTTTACATTTGTCAATACTAGATAGAGGTTCTGGCATGGGACAATGACTAGTTACAAAAGTAACGCCGGATTCCTCTTGTCAGTGTTGCAGAACAGAGGGTAAACATAAGCGTACACGTAAACGAACCATTGACAATTGGAATGCAAAATAAGAAGAGAATGCCTTTGCGCTAGTCCTGACAGCAATGCTCTAGCGGTAACACCATAGCGTATGCCCGTCGTCCGTATCCCGTTTGGTGCAGAAAAGTGCTATGATTATAGCGTTGAAGCCAGGAATAAAAGGGCAAGATGCTTTCCAAAAGGGGGAGGACAAACTATTAAACCTATGGTTGGTGAACCAAGTCATTTCATATTCGACCGCTTAGTCTCTTGAAGTTAAGATTGCTATATTATAACAACTAATAGAACAGGATATAAATTTAAAAAGTGGAATGTTATTAGAATTCACCAGAACATATAAAAATATTAGATTACATCGCGATATAAAAACCAATAGAGTGGTATTAGAATTCATAGGGATATAAAAAAATGTGTGTTATCGTGTTAATATCTATCGGTATTAGAATTTATCGGGATATATCGGTACAGAAGTACAACTAAATTAAGACCTTATTTACAACACCTTTGTCCTTAAACAATGTTTCATTTCCTTTTAAGTTTCCTGTAGCACGGTGACACACTTGTAGCAAACTTATCGCTATTGTCTCTGTATAGAAAGATCTTATCTGACATGGCACTAGTTTCTGCACTAACAATTTCATCGTCTTGACTCTTGAATATCATTGACAGAACTGGATATCCAGACGCTATAATAATTACACTGTTTGTCGTCTGAGTCTGCAGATCTGTTAGAGAGAGAGAGGGAGAGAGAGAGAGAGAGAGGGAGCAAGAGAGCAAGAGGGACAGAGAGGGGGTTAATGGCCACTCGAAACAAATTAGGTTATTTCGGGACTATAATATGGTTTAATTTTATTTCAATAAAATAGGGGTCTTTAGCAGTAGAAGGAGACCGAAGGACCCGGAGAAAACCCACGAGGTTGGACAGGCGACCCTTCTCCTTGTCACGTACAACCGGGGAATCGAAACCACACCAGTTGACTCAATGACAGACTTTATGATACAGCGCGCACGTGGTAAACATTCAGCCCCCCCCCCCCCCCCTATGGAGCTAGTAGTCATTAGTGTAGAACGTCCTATAACAACATTAAGGGCGATAACGTATCCGAGAAGAAGAATCTAAATGATGGTAAAAGAACCCTTGGCAGTTGGAATATAAGAGTAGGGCAACTGTCCGGGTAAAAGGTTCCTCATGACACACCCCTTTTTATTAGTCAGACGCGGAACAATAAGACGTTAAACCTCATTTTCGTTCTTTGCATTTCATTTCCTTTAATCGTGCCCAGCATTATGTAAGAAAAAATGTACCTTAGACGTTCTGAGAGAATAGAAGTTGATTTATGACCGATCTATGACATTATATGACTTATGATATAGAAGCCAGTTTATAGTAAGGCCATCTTGGCTTTATGAAGTTTTATTTATTAGATTTCCAGTTGTCTTGCGAGCGTCTAAATCTATTATATTTCTATCAGACATCATATATTATTCTGTAATTGTATGGATCTATATTCGGGTAATGGCCGTCTCGATGTATTCCCGATTTAAGATTTGTTTGCCTTGTCAATTCACAGACCAATAAACCAGGTTTATTATGGGCCATCACGTTCAAGCAACCCACTAATCAAACAATGTCGGCACAGTCCACACATCTCACCAATTTACGTACAACCATCGTCTTTATCTTCACGCTCGATCATTACTTGAAAGTACACAATAACTGCTGTGGCGAAAGTGTCAACAATCAATTTGAAGATAAGCCAAATAATTAATGTGGCGAAAGAAATAGGGCAAAATAAGTATGGCTGTTTGGAGACAGATATGGCACATGCAGCCTAACAGTATATAACTGTGAGTTGGTGAGCAAGGATCTGACTAACTAACCACGAGTTTAGTGGCACAGCCTAACAATATATAACTGTGGTTTGGTGAGAAAGGATATCACCAACTAACCACGAGTTCAATATGGGCGTTTGGTAAGCATGGATCTGAACAACTAACCGCGAGTTCAGTGGTGCAGCCTAAAAATATATAACTCTGGTTTGGTGAGCAAGGACCTGACCAACTAAACCACGAGTTTAGTGGCACAGCCTAACAATATATAACTGTGGTTTGGTGAGCAAGGACCTGACCAACTAACCACGAGTTTAGTGGCACAGGCTAACTATATATAACTGTGGTTTGGTGAGCAAGGATCTGACCAACTAACCACGAGTTCAGCCTAACAATATATAACTGTGGTTTGGTGAGCAAGGATCTGACCAACTAACCACGAGTTCAGTGTGGGCGATTGGTAAGCACGGATCTGAATAACTAACCACCAGTTCAATGGTGCAGCCTATCTGTATATAACACAGTCAAGCAGTAAATAAGGCAGATCATCGCTCTGGAGATTGTATACAATACGTTGCGATAGGAAGCAGAATGTTTTATTTCATTAGTGAAACTCATTAATCATTGAGAAAACATTAAACTCATTGAATTATATAAAACTGCTTCTAGGACGATAGGAATTCCTTTTTTTGTTTTTAACAAAATAGCGGCTAACTAGCTTAGTATTTTATTATAAACAATCCTTGCCTAGGAAAAATAAACTGCACCCTATACAATTCTTACGTGGATAAAATAACGTATCGGACTATGCCCTTCTTACGTGGAAAAAATAACGTGTCGGACTATGCCCTTCTTACGTGGATAAAATAAAGAGCCGGACTATGCCTTACCAACGTGGATAAAATAACGTGTCGGACTATGTCTTACTAGCGTGGATAATGTGTTGACCGACGCCTTTTTAACGCGGATAAAGTGTTGAACTACGCCCCATAAGTATGGATAACGTGTTGAACTATGTCCGTTTAATGTGGATAAAGTGTTGTAAAGCACCCTTTTAAAGCTGATAAAGCGTTGAACGACACCCTATTAACGCGGATAAGTGTTGAACTACGCCCTTTTAATCTGGATAAAAAGTGTTGAACTACGTACATTCAACGTTGGTAAAGTTTTTAACGAAGCCCTTTAACGTGGATAAAGTGCTGAAGTACGCCCTTTTAACATGGATAAAATAACGTGTTGAACTACGCCCTACGTGGATAAAGTGTCGAACTACGTCCTTTTAACATGGATAAAAAAAGTGTTGAACTACGCCCTTTTAACATGGATAAAATAACGTGTTGAATTACGCCCTTTTAACATGGATAAAATAACGTGTTGAACTACGCCCTTTTAACATGGATAAAATAAGTGTTGAACTGTGCCCTTTTAACATGGATAAAATAACGTGTTGAACTACGCCCTACGTGGAAAAAGTGTAGAACTGCGTCCTTTTAACATGGATAAAATAACGTGTTGAACTGGGTCCTTTTAACATGGATAAAATAACGTTTTGAACTATGCCCCATGCGGATAAAGTGTTGATTTACGCCCTTTTAACGCGAATATTTGTATTATTAATAAACCCAACACGATCTATATGATTAATTGTTTGTTTCATTATTAGTGTTAGCGGAAGTCGATTTCATTTATATTTTTTTCTATGCTTGTGTAGGTATTGTCAATGACCCAGAAAAATCCAAACCCACGCTGCTGCGTTACTTCCTGGTAAAGCTACTGTTATTTTTCTTACAAAATAAATTTAAAGCTTAAGTTCTGTCACGTCAGGAATTTTATTTTCTAGCCATTTGTTTTAAATGTCATTTATCTCACCAGCAGGTTTTCTTATCACGTTGGATAAATACATAGGTTCAAATGAACTATTCAGTCAGCAAAATAGCACTGCATATGCACTAATTCCTTTAAAATTCCTACTTCGAATGGACTTTTTGTTAGGATATCTGAATCAGATTGGGGAACAGACATATCCTATGTAAAACCCTTCTCCCGAAATAATGTTTGTGTAAATGCCCCAATCTTCGATGGAAATATTGTGATCATTAATATAACGCCAAACAACACAAATAATTTTTATAACTTCACTTTTAACGTCAACGACAATATGAATTGTGACACAAAACCCTCATATATGCTGTGACTGGCTTCCTCCAGTTAAACACTGGAGAAACGGGCAAACATCTAACTGATAGAGTACGCAACCATCGACGGGATGGTAACATTGAAAATGAACACTTACTTGTAAAAGACACATATTTAAACGGACGTTAAAGGGATTTAGTACGTCTAAATGGAATTAGTAAGTCCAAACAGACTAAATGGACATAGTAAGTTGAAATGGACATATTTGGTTTGTTCAGTTGTACAAGATGAAGTAAACTAGCTTAAATGGATTAATTTCGTTAAATGCATAAATTCCCTTTCAAACATGATTAAGACACCTCGTTGTAAATAACCACCTGCTTCACGGAAGTTCGGCCATGTTATTTTTAATTGTTGTTCCGGTTAGACAAATGATCAATGTTGTAGCATTTCTATTGATTTTATAATATTTCTGTCATTTTTGTACTAATTTTAATTAAATAACTGTCTTATAGCCTGCAATGAAGGAATGACGCGGGGAATATTGGCGTAGAATATTTCCTGTCAGATGTATATTAATTGTTATTTCCTATTACCACGTGTGAATTCAAAGCAGGTGTTTCACAGTTAAAGACAAAATATCTCCTCGTCATTATAACCTTACTAAACCGATAAGTAAACAGGCCATAGGTAAAATGCGTTTGTTAATGAAATAAAATGGAATGGGGTGTAGCGTCCTACTGTTCTGCAACGACTGAGCCACACAGTGAGCTACGGTCTAGTCTTCTGTTGAATTCCAACTGCCAAATTTTCTTTTATCTGTACTTGAGGGGGGTTGGATGGCCGAATGGTTAGCACGTGTGCGGTGTATCATGAAGCCTGTCATTGAGTAAACTGGCGTGGTTTCGAATCCCGGTTGTACGTGACAAGGAGTAGGGTAGCCTGTCCAACCTCGTGGGTTTTCTACGGGTCCTCCGGTTTCCTCCCACTGCTAAAGACCCCTACGCGCAAGCGAATTAGAGGAATAAAATTTAAACCATATGTTAGTCCCGAAATGACCTAGTTTGTGTCGAGTGGACGTTAAACCCCATCTCTCTCTCTCTCTCTCTCTCTCTTTTATCTGTACTTGAGTGAATACGCGAGACCTCAGTCTTTCGTACCCTTTGATCGACTATACGTACCCGAGTATAACGCATATACTGAAGTATAAATGGTAGGCCTAGATAATTTTGACTTTTTAAAATTTATTGTGATTTTTTAGCTATATTTTGATATTTCCTGATCTTTAGATATATCATATTTAATGTTTTTATGGTGATGACCATTTATGTACTCTCAGTGGTCAAGTCTGCTAAAGAATATATGGCTGAAATAGACTGGATAATATGGCATGATTACAAATATAGGCGTTTGGAGAGAGATCACAAAACATTCGCATCAATTTATATTTTCTACCAGGGTGTTTTGAATATTCATGAGGAGGAAGGATAACAGAGTTTAGAGGTTAGCGATTGGTTACACTGGATTATAGGGCGGATAGTTATATACTCATAAGAATGATGTTTCTCGTTTGTGATTAAAGGCGTTGAACCCCCAAGAAAATTTTAAGAAGAGTTCAAAATCGGGTAACGACAGGTGATCTGTGGTTATTTGATTGTTTGTTAAAGTAACATGGAATCATAAATGTAAACAGACTGAAAGTAAAGTACAAAATGACAATTTAATATAAAACGAAGTACGTTGATTTTACAATTTGTACTCAACTTAATATAGAACTAAGTACGCTGATTTTACAACTGGTACTCAAGTTAATATATAACGAAGTGTGTTGATTTTACAACTGGTACTCAAGTTACTATATAACGAAGTACGTTGATTTTACAACTGGTACACAAGTTAATATATAGCGAAGTACGTTGATTTTACAACTAGTACTCAATTTAATATAAAACGAAGTACGTTGATTTTACAACTGGTACTCAAGTTAATATAAAACAAAGTACGTTGATTTTACAACTGCTACTCAATTTAATATAAAACGAAGTACGTTGATTTTACAACTGGTACACAAGTTAATATATAACGAAGTACGTTGATTTTACAAGTTAATGTACGTTGATTTGCCGATTGGAGCGATGTTCTAATGACGCTCTAAGAGGAACGTAGTATCTGGATAATTGTTACTCACCATTTTCTGTCTCATGTCGAGAGTTCCTGTCAAGTTAGAAAGTTTACCACCCTCCATATAACAAGCAGCATGAACTGAAATAACAGATAATAACAAATTTACCACCCTCCATATAACAAGCAGCATGAACAGAAATAACAGATAATAACAAATTTACCACCCTCCATATAACAAGCAGCATGAACTGAAATAACATTTAATAACAATTTTACCACCCTCCATAAAACAAGCAGCATGAACTGAAATAACATATAATAACAATTTTACCACCCTCCATATAACAAGCAGCATGAACTGAAATAACATATAATAACAATTTTACCACCATCCATATAACAAGCACCATGAACTGAAATAACATATAATAACAAGTGTACCACCCTCCATGTAACAGAGAGTACGAACTGAATTAACAGATAACTACAAGTTTACTACCCTCCATATAGCATATAATAACAAGTGTACCACCCTCCATGTAACAGACAGTACGAACTGAATTAACAGATAATAACAAGTTTACCACCCTCCATATAGCGTGCAGCATGAACTAATGTAACAGATAATAACAAGTTTACCACCCTCCATATAACATGGAACATGAACTGAAATAACAGATAATAACAAGTTTACCACCCTCCATATAGCGGACAGCATTAACTAATGTAACTGATAATAACAAGTTTACCACCCTCCATATAGCGGGCAGCGTTAACTAAAATAACAGATAACAAGTTTACCATATAGCGGACAGCATGAACTGGAATAACAGATAATAACAAGTTTACCACCCTCCATAAAGCGGACAGCATGAACTAATGTAACAGATAATAACAAGTTTACTACCCTCCATACAGCGGGCAGCGTGAACTAAAATAACAGATAATAACAAGTTTACCACCCTCCATATAGCGGGCAGCGTGAACTGAAATAACAGATAATAACAAGTTTACCACCCTCCATATATGAAGTAATGTAACAGATAATAACAAGTTTACCACCCTCCATATAACATGCAGCATGAACTGACATAACAGATCCCCGGTTGTACGTGGCAAGGAGTGGGATTTCTCCGGGGCCTCCAGTTTCCTCCCACTGCTAAAGACCCCTACGCGCAAGCGATTTATGTAAATAAAATTAAACCATATGTTAGTCCCGAAATGACCTAGTTTGTGTCGAGTGGACGTTAACCCCATTTCTCTCTCTCTCTCTCTCTCTCTCTCTCTCTCTCTGAAATAGCAGATAACAACAAGTTTAACACCCTCATATTGTTAGTTTTTTTCTTTGTTTGGTTACAACTAATATTGCCATTCTTGTTATATACTCTTTAAATAAAGTAGGGGATATTCAGAAACAATATAAAACTGCGGAAATGCACTGCTGTTTTATTAGAGGTAACCAGTGTATGTTACTAACAGGCCAATTGCATACACATGAACATAAACAGTTCATATGGGCGGCTTATCTGACGGCCCTATTTCAATCGCAAAGAAATACACGGTCAAAAGTGAAAATGGACGTTTTGGCTTTTGTCTTAATAATGAGTAACCAATCCTCAGACATTCAGCAATTCGTCGTGGCATGCTCCTAATCAACCGTCCAATCAAGATTTGGGGCAATCTGACCTACTCCTCTTGCAGTGCCAAGGGCAATTCTTGCAGTGTTGTCGGTTGACGTTGACGTCGACGAACACGTCTCACGATCAAATTAAACGTAACACACTAACAGTAAATCTTATGCAAGAACCGATAGGAAAGCAAACATGGATAGATAAACCAGCACGCGACAGTTTTCATCAACCCTTCCTTGAAGTGTGGAATTTGACAATGAACCCCTCCCACGTGTATGGCGCTATTGCGTGTCGCATGTGCAGCTCAGTGGTTCTGTTGAGGCGATAGATAAGTTCTTCATTTATGAACATACTCTCAAAGCATGTCAATTGTCCATGAGTATTTATCATGTCACAACCTGCATAGGTATTTGCATTTCAATATCCCCTACCTTTTTTAAAGAGTATGGTATGGATGTGGAATATTGACCTCGTTTCACTTTTTTCAGCCCTCTAATTTTGCTTATCCAGATATTTGGCTATCTGAGTGATCAAAGCCAGGGACAATCTACATTGCTCGACCAATTTCGGTAGTTTCCGGCGAACTTGAATTACTATTCGCACATCATACAGGTGGAAGGGTAAACCCACAACACAGGATTGTCGCTTGATGAGACCCATTCCACTAAATACTCTACGAGGCTGAAATAGTTCAATGCTTTAGTTGAAATAATTTTATAATTTTAGTTCCACTGTATTAGAGAAGCTACTGCAACTTGTTTTCTTTTAGCCTATTTTAATAAGACGCTAGTAATTCACAACCACCTAAGTGCTCACTAAGACACATCTTCAATAAGACGCTGTCAATTCCAAAGCATAATGTTGTAGATTCCAATTATCTATACCTAGAAATTAACGGAATATTTTACGCGACGTAGGCCCAAGGACGATATTTTCTTAGAACCAGTCACATATGGCGTTTGTATATATTGTCCGCTAGTAATTCGCAGATGCTTGCAGACGGAGAGTCTAACAAAACACGACGTTTACCTTATTTCCAATTAGTACTTCATATTAAGATATCTGGGTAACTAATTAATTAAAACAGATTATTATCCCCCCCTTTATCTTCGATGATTTATCTACGACTTCACAGGAAAGTACCTTCACAATAAGTACACCAAATCCTTTAACATGAAAAGAAATTTATGTGTATGACAAAGTTAAATGCATTTGATGAAAATAAATAAGGACTTTTAGAAAATTTATTAAACCACGATTTATATTTTTACGGCGCCGCGTGTTCTCAAGATTCTTGGGTAATCCGTCTTCAACTATTATGCAGTCTTTAAACCACGATTTATATTTTTGCGGCGCCGCGTGTTCTCAAGATTCCTAGGTAATCCGTCTTCAACTATTAATAGCACGTTTTTATTAAGAGGCATGTTTCAACATGTGATATGAAATAATCCCGCCGGCTAATGGGTTTGTCTCCCTGTAATTTTAACGCATTACTGTATAATGACTCAACCTCTATGATCTAGATTCCCCGGTTTTACGTGACAAGGAGTAGAGCCGTCTGTCTAACCTCTTGGGTTTTCTCTGGGTCCTCCGGTTTTCCCACTGCTAAAGACCCATACGCGCAAACGAATTATTGAAATAAACTGAACCATATGTAAGTCCCGAAATGACCTATTTTGTGTCGAGTGGATGTCACCCCCCTCTCTTTCTCTTTCTATGATCTGAGTAAACCATCAAATTATCGGTGTAATTCAATTAAAAAGGAAATGAAATGAAATGAGGTTTAACGTCCTACTGTTCTGCTCCTAAACTGGGCAAATCAAGACGGACATACGCCATACAGTGTGCAATGAGGGAAATTTTGCCCGGGCAGCGGCGCTACGGCATACTCTTATATCGAATTCCATCTGCCAAGGGATCTTTTACGTGCACGCCAATATGTACACGGGACCTCGGTTTTTCGTCCCATCCGCACGACTAGACACCTGTCCTTGTCAGGCCCTCCGGTAATTCAATTAGGTATCAGGTGTAATTAATTACACGCTCTTCAGCTGATAGTCAAAACTAAAAGCACGAAATGTGGTCTAAATGTTCAACTTATCTGCACTACTCGAGCTCAAGAAGACGGGCGTATGCCATGATGTTGCATCGTGGCTCACAAACTAATTACAAAACAAAACTAGGAGAATAGAATCTGAATTCCGGCTAATCAAATAATATCGTTATGGCGACCGTTTGCTCAGCTAAGTCAAGGCTGATTTAAAAACACTGAATATCGCGTGTTATAATCTTTTGGAATCAGATGGTCTAGTGGGCTAACGCATGCGGTTTATATCATAAGGATCATAAGTCATTGAATCAGGTTTTTGATCCCATGTTTGTCTGCATCCTCTGGTTTCCACAGTGTAGCGTCTCGTGTTGTAATGATTTAAGCATGGTTAAATGGACAATTTTCTTTTTTCTTTATTGTTATAGTTTTTTGTATTTATTTAGTATAAATGTTCAACCTACTGCTCTTAAATGTACTCTCACTTTCACCAATTAAAAATAACTACAATGCCAGGAAGCGATATTAATAAGCATGCTGCTTGATTTCGTATCCTTTAAGACTGTACAATTGTATGACTATATGTAATTATATTGAATAAAATATTGTTTAAAGTTACAATTTCATATTTTCTAAGAAAGTCAAAACATAATTATTTCTATGTCTTTTGCTCAATAAGTTGTCAACTCACTATTATACGATCATAGGTATCATTCCCACACTTAAAACTCATTTACACCGGAAATAATAACACAATTACCTCCCAATTACCTCCCTTGTTTTCTATTCTCCACCATGGAGTAGCTATCCTCAAACGTTTGAATTTGAAGAGGAAAATGATATTTTTACCAATTTCTCAACTGGTAATAGTGAATTATAGGATTAATAGGATTATCCTTTAACAAGGTAGGATTGTTTATAGATACCATCTATTTTAAGGCTTTATTTTAATACATTTTAAAAATATAACTTAAAAATATGAAATTGCAACTTTAAAGCAAATGGACAATAAACCGCCTCGAAATACGAAACAGGAAGTTTTTATCTACTAAATATGTAATTCGTGCCACACTTCTCCAATGAAAGCAAGGGGTTGATAAAGGCTATGCCTGTTCCCTCATCCCTGTTCACCCACTTGAAATATTTTTCATTATAAACAGATCTTTACAATCTAATATGAAGGTTGGGTCACACTTCCATGTGATTGTTTCTAATACACCCATGCTGAACAACAATTTCCTTATGATTGTTTCTTTTACACCCATGTTAAACAACAATTTCCTTGTTAGGGTCGTCTGTCCAACCTCGTGGGTATTCTCCGGGTGCTCCCGTTTCCTCCCATTGGTAAAGACCCCTACGCGCAAGCAAATTATTGAAATAAAAAATTAAACCATATGTTAGTCACGAAATGACCTAGTTTGTGTCGAGTGGATGTTACCCCCCGCCCTCTCTCTCTCTCCCTCCCTCTCTCTCTCTCTCCCTCTCTCTTATTTATTCATTGAGAGCGTCAATGATAAGTAATTATGGAAAAACGAACCAATATAAACAAAGTCTACACAATGAGCTATTACATTTGAAGATATATGGAAATACGAACCTAAATGCGTGAAGACATATATACGACCACGACTGTAACTAGATTTAGATCTTAAGAAATAAATACATTAAAAGTAATGGTAGAATTAAATTCCGCCTGATAGGCCTCTAGCTAGTTCTGTATGTCGTCTAGATTTTAATATGTCACAATCTTCTTAACTAAAGAAATATTTCATTTTAACACACTTCCGTTCCCGACAAGCTTTTAGAACTACTTCCGGTTCAGTGTTTGAATTCGTGAAGGGGCTACAAAAAGGTGAGAGGAGTATTTAATGTATGACGCACATAAAAATAAGGCGACAGATTGGAGGACATTATAGATGGTAATATGGCACTATTAGATGACTTGATCTTGAAATATACCACTATTAGAGGTGATGATTCTCGTACGGGACGGCTGCGTTCATTTGATCTATATTCATTGCAGAGAGAGAGAGAGAGAGAAAGAGAGAGAGAGAGAGAGCTTAATCTTCCACTCGACACAAACTAGGTCATTTCGGGACTAACATATGGCTCAATTTTACTTCAATAATTCGCTTGCGGAAAGTGGTCTTTAGCAGTGGGGGGAACCAGAGTCATTTCACGCTTAGCTAAACGGAGATGAGAATTGTCGATACTTTGAGACGTGATAACTTTGATTGTAACTGAGTAAGATTGATGAAACTTGGTGCATGATTTCCTTTCAACATACATTATGCATGAGGTAAATCTGCCTATTATTGAAGGTCTTTCTTTAAGGCCTGAAATGTTATCTAAATTATTAATTAGACATTAATTAACTTATTCAGACCATAATCAACTCTCGATCTCATCGCTAGCCTACGATATTTACTGGATTAGGATCCGATTTGCTGCTCAACTTTCATTCATGATTTAATCATGAAATGGATAATCGAGACTGTGTTTTGTTTTATCTTGCGACTTTAATGATGATTGAGACTAGGCCAAAAATTCAATCGCTAAATTCGCGGGTCACATTGGGTTAATTTGAGTGAAAGTTTAAGCAAACCCCCTTTACATTATCTAGTTTTTAACTATTATAGTGAGAACTGTCAGCTCTTTATCTAATCTCCCATAATATATCTTTAATGTAATGAAATATGACAAGGTGTGATAATTAACATTTTCTGCAATTTGATGACTCGGGCTTTAACAAAGGCAAGTAATTAATGACTGCGATGTATATAATTTGAGATTAAGACCTGATACATCAGCCGGCATGGCAAGTGGTATCCAGTATTATAGAAATAATAATAAGAATTACCGGTCTTTAATTAAACCCATGGACCAATTAGCCGCGGGGGTTTGGATGTCTGAGACTAGACCTTCCGTCATCGACGACAGTGTTACGCTCCGGTGTCTGTTGGAGGAATATAGTTGGGGGAGGGGACAGATGACTCACCACATCCGCACCCACCACCCCCTCACACTCTCACCCATGTACAGCTTTATGAGTCTGGTTTCGTCTATGAGTAAATTTTCCCCACAACATACTGTATGTCGTATGCCAGTTTTCATTAGCCCAGTCAGAGCAGAACAGCTAGGCGTTAAAGCTACTTTCCCAGAAAACTATTTATCGGGTGGTTATTTCCAATAAAAGTATAGCAATTTTTGTATATATGGAAAGTAGAAAAATCCAATCTTACTAGAAAAATAATGGATTCCCTGAAAAACACTCATGGAGCACATAGTGGACAAAAATGTACGGGTTCCCCTAATCGACAGCCCGACGATTAGGAATGTCAGCACGCGCGACGTCGAAGGTAGCACGCGGAGATTGAGCGCTTGCTGTACATGTTGATAAATTTTAAACGTACAACACTTTCTGAGATAAAATTCACGGAAAAAGACGCGGCCAGTGGATAATCCGAGAATTTAATTAGGCTTCGATATTTATAATAAATAGTCAGCGGTAAAGGCAACATCGTCTTATGTATGCAATGAATTCGCCTCCGACCTTGCACCCGTTGTGTCACGTGACACAAACATAACCTCTTTTGATCGATTTTTATATAGCCGGCTATTGCCTGACAATTGCAATGTTTTGAGATAAAATAAAACCAAGTACGAACAATCCAAACCATTAGACAAAATTCGAAGTCCTAAAAAACAAAAACGGTATAGGCAAAATAGTGTAATAAGGCAAAATAGTGTAATCAGCATATGGACTGTTCACCGTGTACAAAATACACGACAAACAGTGGAAACAGGTGTCCGGAAAAGTAAGCTTACCCTGCCTGGCGCCACACCCGCCATAGCTGCATCCAAACTATTAGGCGAAATCTCGGTAAGATAGCGTGATTGGCCAATGGACTATCAATGACAGCCTACACAGGTTGTGTTCCCAAAACAAACGGTATAGGCAAAATAGTGTAATCAGGCAAAATAGTGTAATCAGCAAAAGGACTGCTCACCGTGTACAAAATACACGACAAACAGTGGTAACAGGTGTCCGGAAGAGTAAGCTTACCCTGCCTGGCGCCACACCCGCCATAGCTGCATCCAAACTATTAGGCAAAATCTCGGTAAAATAGCGTGATTGGCCAATGGACTATCGGTATGCAAAATGCACGTGATGAACAGTGTTAACGATGTAGTAGACAGATATTATCAGGGAGTTGTATACGCGTCAATTAAATATATCTAGAATAATAGCTGAGAGAGACATTTGAAGCAAAATTATGATAAATTACTTAGTTTGAATATGTTTTAGTCCAAATATATCACCAAATCACCCAGTTTGTACCCGGGAATGTATCTTTAAAGCCTCATTTCATTTGTCACGGAAACACGATACGGGATAACTACACAACAAAACCAAATCTATCGCCCGGGGTCCAACCACGCAACCGCCAACCTGACAATGTTGTATCGGCTTAATAAACAAAAAACTCGCATAGAATCGATCAATCTATAATAGGTTCGAGTTCTTTGACCTAATGGTATTTAACATGCCTTTAATTTTAGTTTCATCCTCTCATAACAGATCCAAGTCACAGACGATACAGAAAGGGTAAAATGAGATTTTCATCAAAAGATTGGGAGAGACAAGAAGATTCGAACCGCAAGTCTTGAAAATAAACCAAGCAAATGTCGTGTTTTAATCTTTTTATACTGCATGACCGGTTGTCTGCTTATTAAATAACCTTATTTTAAATCCAATCTTCACGCTTTTAGTTTTCTGGCATTATATAAAGATCTTCCCCAAGATAGACAGAAAACGTCTTATATAGATCAGATTTTATGATATCTAACGGCATTTTGTCTCTTGATCCGATGAATTTAAAAAACAAATTCTTCAAAGAATATTTTGTAGTTGATAAAGAGATTACTCTGTATTTATTACATGGATTACACGAGAAAAGTAATTATGAGGTCATCTGTGTCTATTCTGACGTCATCTCCTGATCTCCGCACACCTCAAATCATTGTCATTCATTAAATATTGTGTTGTTATTGTCAGCGGTTTAAAACTGGATTACCATATGAAAACGGGGATTTCGTGTTGTTATTGTCAGTGGTTTAAAGCTGGATTGCCATAGGAAAACGGGGAAGATTTCGTGTTTGTTAGTGATTTAAAGCTGGATTACCATATGGAAAGGGGGGGGGGGGTCATACTAGCGCTGAAAGAAAGATATGTTACAGATATCCACAATTTATATGATTTCATAAAGCATTTGACGAGATTATGGTGATTATGGGATTTCGTAAATAACTCGAGAGTTATCCCACTTGCGGATCCTTACATTGAAATCCAGTTCAAGTGAAGCCCATACTCGAGCAACGGGCTCTGGGCTCTGATCCAAGGCGTTTGACGAATAAACATCAGTGGTGGCGCCTGACCGGCCGACAAGGAAAGTGTGTTCAGTCCTTCGGATGAGACTAGAAGCCATTTGGCGAGCACTTAAAACAACCCATGCCAGTTGGAATTCGATGAAACGTATGCACAATTCACCACAGTACCCTTGAAATAACAAATTGTATCGAATTGAAGAAAGTATTACATAGACGAGAATTTAAAACTCTTCCCGTAATTTACGTAGTCGTATAATCAAGGGTGGCTCAGTCAGTAGGATGTCCGAGAAAGTTCACTGTGCTTTTCCGGTGTGGTTCCCCCTTGGCAGTGGTGTAGGACGGAGGGCCTAGCAAGAGACAAGGTATAGTCGCTCGGGTCGGACGACAAAACGTGCTGTCTTGTACACAGTGGCGTGCACGTAGAAGAACCGTTGATAGCTGGAATTCGATATAAGAGTTGGACGTAGTGCCGCTGTCTGGGCAAAAGTGCCCTCATGGAACACTCGTCTTTATTAGCCCAGTCTGAGCAGAACAGTAGGGCGTTAAACCCCCGTCCATTTTTATACGTCCATATTTTGTCTTTAATTGTGAAATATCTTTTTAAAATTCATACGTAGTCATAGGAAATAACAATTAATACACATTTGACAGAACATTTCTACGAGAGGTTTAACCCCGTGTCATTACTTCTTAGCAGGCTCTAAGACAGTTAGTTAATTAATATTACTACAGGAATGACAGAAATATTATAAAATCAATAGAAATGCCACAGGCCAAACATTGTTCATTTGTCTAACCGGAACTACAATTAAAACTAACATGGCGGAACTTCCGTTGAAGCCGGTGGCTATTTACAACGACGTGTCTAAATCATGCTTGAAAATGAATGAATGACAGGTACATTTACGTCAACAATTTTACACCACGAAAGATGAATGTATTTTTTAAGTCAACAATTTTACACCATCTAAGCTAGGATTTTTTCACGACATTAATCCATTTAAGCTAGTATGTTTCATCTAAAAGCATGGAAGAGAAATCACGTACATCGCATGAAAGCCACGAGCGCTCGCTAACCAGGAAGTCAGGGGGTTCGATCCAGGAATAGAGATACAATATGTTTTTATAAAGAAAGGGAAGTAATCCATGCTCACGGGTTGCTTCCCCTGGTTCTTGTCTGCGATACCACTATTGTTGAAGCAGACGTAAACCACCAAGAGATAGACATAAGGCTACTTTAATTAGATAATGTGTACCAGATAGGGTGGCCCATGTACTCTACAGAAATAAAGTCCACCGCTGATAGTTCGAGACTACCACTGAAGCGTACACATTCGCCGTGCCGAGACCAACTTTCTGACAGTATGATACTATAAATAGCCATGGCATGTGCAATTCTCTACAAATCTATCAACTATTACAGCCGTAAAAAATTTATTGTTGACGATTTTGAATAGCAGTGAAATTAAGCTTCTTGGTTATTACAGCAGATTTTTTAAATCGCTTTATCATTAACTGTACCGTTAAGAGCGGCATCTTTTGGTTTAGTACAAATAATATCTCTGAATCACTCGGGTTAGACAGGAACATGATACTAGCTGTAGTTTCATTTTACTTTTACAAGGTTCTTAAAACGATTGTTGAGCTACCTAACGTGCTTATTTCTAAATTCAATTTCTTGTTCTAGCTTTCTGTTATGTTTCGTAAAAAAGTAGTCTTGATTATCCCGACCTGTCAATCAGACGTAGAATGGTCGATAGACTGGTTAAGCGAGACTAATTTCAAAACAAGGGCACGTAACCTATCTTTTACTCAAAAGTGTCTGGATGTTATGGACGACAATTGGAACCAGTTTTCAGTCTATTATTTATAGATGATTAATGGTCATAGCTTATTAAGTACAACATGATCGTTTATTTAGTGACTATAATTGTGTGAAACTGATTTGAGGCTTGGCATATATATAAATATTGTGGCGTAATTGTCGAGATATATGGAGATATATGGAGATATTTATTTATGGTGGGTCACCCTACTCAGAGAGCCCTTTACTCTATATTGCATGGTATCTGTATTTAGTGAATACTTAGACAAGATCAACGAAACAATAAAAGGAAACGCCCACACGTCGATTAATCTCCGACCGTGTGATGGATGACTTCCTATAAGCCGCTGCTATCAAATCGGGTTGTCTTTTAACGTTCTGAGTAAAACCAATACATCCTCAAAATGTGAAACATCAAACCTAATAAAACGTATCTTTCAAATGAATTGGTTCACCATCTGATAGGAGAACATAAAACAAGTTAACGATTTATGGAGGCTCCGTCTTCATTAGCCCAATCCGAGCTGAACACTAGGACGTTAAACCCCATTTCATTTCATTTCTGTCTGTTTTGTTACCGATACCATGTAAAATCAAAGGTCCCTGTGTCGTGTAAAATCAAAGGCGCTCGTGGCATGTAAAATCACAGGTGCTTGTAGCATGGAAAATCGCTCTCGAAAATAACATTAAACATTAGCATTTCTTTGTAGAGAGCGAATATAAGTTTAATCCAAGTAATTGATATGCTCTCAATTAGTAAAGTCAGTCCATTATCACTGTATCTCTTATGTCGAGAAGGATTGGGTGGCCGAATGGTTAGCAGGTGCGCGCTGTATCATTACGTCTGTCATTGAGTCAACTGGCGTGGTTTCCAGTCCCCGGTTGTACGTGGCAAGGAGTAGGGTCGCCTGTCCAACCTCGTGGGTTTTCTCCGGGTCGTCCGGTTTCCTCCCACTGCTAAAGACCCCTACGCGCAAGCGAAGTATTGAAACAAAATTAAACCGTATGTTAGTCCCGAAATGATCTAGTTTGTGTCGAGTGGACGTTAAACTCTCTCTCTCTCTCTTCTCTCTCTCTCGCTCTCTCTCTCTCTTATGTCGAAAGATAATATTGTAATGGAGCGTAATCTAACCTTAATTAAGTATTTTATTGTATTTCATATTGCCCTATTTTATTCCCCTAATCCCCTAATCGGGCCTAAATAAAGACCTACAATAGGCAGATTTAGCTCTTGCATAATGTATGTTTAATGATTTATAGAACATTTGAGGCCAAACGAAAGATCTTCATTAGACTGATATAACTCTTAAATTATGCATATTTAAAGATACATTATGGGAGATTAGATAAAGAGCTGACAGTTCTCACTATAATAGTTAAAAGCTAGATAATGTAAAGGGAATTTGCTGAACATTTCAGTCAAATTGATCCACTCTGAATGTAATGTATGGGTAACGTGTACAGACTCAACAGTTTTAGTTATTCTGAAGCTTTGTCAACATATTCAATTTTATATCTCGATATACTGTGTGGCGATATATTCAAACATTTCGACATATACAACGACAAAATGTAACATGTTGAACATTTCATAATAGCAATACGTTACGCATACGTGCTTATTTAAAGGACAATATTGGTGCCAGTCATTATCATATATGTGATAGAACTGGTTAAACACGTTCCAAATATTATTTTATCACAGAGATCATTGCTACGATAGATGTGGAATCAATGTTTCAACAATCGGAAGTGACGAACGCAAAAGGAAAACAAGAGTAAACCCTCTATATAACTCATTGAAGTGACGGGTGATAACAGGTACATGGGCGTATCTCTGCCCACTAATAATTCCTTCGAAGACCAAAAATTGTTGTGTGTAACTGTGAAAGGATATCTGACAATTCATAAAAAAATGACTGTTACTAGATAAGAGAACATGAAAAAAAAATAGAAAAAGTCCGTGCATTACCATGTTTTTATAGGGATAGAATGAATAAACACGCGTGAATGTACGGACTGTTTCTACTTTATTCGTGTTCTCTTATCTAATGACATTCAATTACTTTTTTGAATTGTCATATATACTCTTACAGTCTCATATAACAACTTTTGGTCTTCGAATGAATTATTAGTGGGCAGAAATTCGCCCATGTACCTGTTCTCACCCGTCACTTCAAACAGTTATATACAGGGATTACTCGTGTTTTCCTTTTGGGTTCGTCATTTCCGATTGTTGAAGCATTGATTACGCCTCTATCGTAGCAATGATCTCTGTGATAAAATAATATTTGGAATGTGTTTAACCAGTTCTATCAAATATGTGATAATGACTGGCACCAATATTGTCCTTTAAAACGAAATGGCGACACGCGACTTAGAACGTTGTTTCAGATCTTATCTGATATGGCACTAGTTTCTGCACGAACAATTTCATCGTCTTGACTCTTGAATAACATTGACAGAACTGGATATCTAGAAGCTTTAATAATTACACTGATAGAGAGAGAGAGAGAGAGAGAGAGGGAGAGAGAGAGAGAGATGGGGTTTAATGTCCACTCGACAAAAGCTAGTTCATTTCGGGACTAACATATGGTTTAATTTTATTTCAATAATTCGCTTGAGTGTAGGGGTCTTTAGCAGTGGGAGGAAACCGGAGGACCCGGAGAATACCCACGAGGTTGGACAGGCAACCCTACTCCTTGTCACGTACAACCGGGGATTCAAAACTACGCATGGAGGCATAGCCTATATTCTTTACATCATCTTGAAACAAAACAAAATGAAATGGAATGAGGTTTAACGTCCTACTGTTCTGGGGCCTGTTTCACGAAATTTTAACTAAGATAAAATCCAAATTTTAGTAATTTGATTGGATAATATATGTCAGATTGATTTTAGTGCTTAGCCAATCAAAATTGAAGTATCAACTAAAATTTGGATTTTATCTTTAGTTAAGATTTCGAGAACCAGTGCCCTGCTCCGAACTGGGCTAATAACGACGGGCATACGTCATACAGTGTGCTATAAGGGGAATTTTGTCCAGACAGCGGCACTACGGCCTACTCTTATATCGAATTCCAACTGTCAAGGGATCTTTTACGTGCACGCCAATGTGTACACGGGACCTCTTATATCGAATTCCAACTACCAAGGGGTCTTTTACGTGCATGTCCATCCGAACGACTAGACAGCTGTCCTTGTTAGGCCCTCCGTCCTGCATCACTGACAAGGGGGAACCACGTCGGAAAATCTGGATGAACTTTCTCGGCCAATTCAGGGATCGAGCCTGTGTCCTACCAACTTAGCCACCGTTACGCCCCCTTGAAACAAAACAATGAAAATAAATATATATTTACTATAATTTGAGCATGCCCAACATATATTTACTACAATTTGATCATGTCCCATGACACTTGGATGTCAAATTGAAAATTCGTTTTTATCGCCATCGAGAACGTCAAATGATGTTACTTACTTAAACTAAGATTGACGTTTATAGCACGGCCCCAATTAGTATAACAATACATCCAGAAGTCACAGTTATCTCATATAAGTCAAACTTTATAGCAATTTTCTAGATTATATCATCATGTAACAATACAGGTCAATGTATCTAGATTAAATCAAACTGGGTTAAATCAACTATTTTAGAAATATACTGATAATACGTGAGAGAGAGAGAGAGAGAGAGAGAGGTGAGTTTTCTCCGGGTCTTCCGGTTTCCTACAACTGCTAAAAAACCCTACGCGCAAGCGAATTATTGAAATAAAATTGAACCAGATGTTAGTCCCGAAATGACCTGATCTGTGTTGAGTGGACGTTACCCCCTTCCCCCCCCCTCCCTCTCTCTCTCTCTCTCATTTAGTGAAAACGTCAAACGGTATTTGTATCATTTTTCTTGTCGGTCCTTTACATCTATTCCCGCTAATTTGAATACTGATACGTCAAAGAATATGGACTAATCTGTTAGCGATAATTATCCAGTTTACATAATATTGAACAGAAGTGAACTGGATTTATTCACAGGTATAGTAAATGTTTTAATAATCAGTGATAATTAGAATCATTTTTTTATTATATAGAATAACTTGATAATAATCCTGACTTAACAGGTCTAGAGTTAGATAAAATAATCGCTGTGTATAATTCCCTCGATGGGGGGGTTAACGTCGTACTATTCTAAAACGACTTGCCTGATAATCGCTGTATAAATCGTTTGATGGGGGTTAACGTCCTACTATTCTGAACTGACTGGGCTAATGAAATGAAATGGGGTTTAACGTCCTACTGTTCTGCTCCTAACCTGGGCTAATGAAGACGGGCATACGCCATACAGTGTGCTATGAGGGAAATTTTGCCCGGGCAGCGGCACTAACGCCTACTCTTATATCGAATTCAACTGCCAAGGGATCTTTTACGTGCATTCCAATGTATACACGGGACCTCGGTTTTTCGTCTCATCCGAAGGACTAGACAGCTGTCCTTGTCAGGCCCTCCGTCCTGCATCACTGACAAGGGGGAACCACGCCGGAAAATCTGGATGAACTTTCTCGGCCAATGCAGGGATCGAACACCTGACCTCCAGGCTAGCGAGCCAGCGCCTTACCCACTTAGCCACGTGGTCCCCTTTGGGCTAATGAAGTCGTGTGCCATACAGTGTGCTATGAAAGAAAATTATCTCGGACAGCTACACCACGGCCTACTCTCATATCGAATTCCAACTGTCAAGGGATCTGTTAGATAATCCAATCTTCTAAATCAACATATTATGGTCCTAATCGTAATCATCAAGGAGTGCAGTAATGAAAACAAAAGGGCAAAACTTAGATCAGTGGTTCTCTACCTTTTTTTTCCAACGTGTCGAGTGGACGTTAAACCCCATCTCTCTCTCTCTCTCTCTCCGATTGGTTCAGAAAAGTAGAACTCCAACCCCCATTTTATTTGATCATTAATTCATTCTGAAAAAGTATGCTTACCTGGTAGGCCATTACATTCGGCATGAACTGTTCCTAGATGAAGCACAACCAGGGTCAATATAACACCCTTCATTGTTACACCACCTTATCGACGACTAGATTAAAATACGCCTTTTCGTCTTCAAAATACTTCACGATATTTTACTTTTCTGTTCCTGTCAACCTTTTCTTCCAACCATATCTCAAAAATGAAGCTTACCTTTACAGGTATTAGTGTACTTATAGCCTCATAACTTTCAGCAATAAAAGATAAATTCTGAGTTCATTCAAATAATCTGTCAATTTTTATGCAAAGTTTGAAGCAATATTTGTCATTTCGTGTGCCGGGGATTGGTTTTTAAAGTCAAACCACAACAGAATAACGACGGGGGCTCGGCGTGACTTAAACGGGCACCTGCCGATTTACGACCCCCATTAACCACGATGAGAAACCCTTAATAGAGGTATAGTACATGATCCTGTTTTTTCCTATCAATAAATACTTTTAACAATGAATTCAGAATGTTTACTATATTTTCATGATGCCCAATATGTAAATGGTTAACTTATAAAAGTGTTAATGCATGACTGATAAATAAAATATTTGAGCATGTTGCAAGCGAACAATTTAGTCTGTAATATATTAAATGAAATGAAATGGAGTTTAACGTCCTACTGTTCTGCTCCTAACCTGGGCTAATGAAGACGGACATACGCCATACAGTGTGCTATGAGGGAAATTTTGCCCGGACAGCGGCACTACGGCCTACTCTTATATCGAATTCCAACTGCCAAGGGATCTTTTACGTGCACGCCAATGTGTACACGGGACCTCGGTTTTTCGTCCCATCCGAACGACTAGACAGCTTTCCTTGTCAGCCCCTCCGTCCTGCATCACTGACAAGGGAGAACCACGCCGGAAAATCTGGATGAACTTTCTCGGCCAATGCAGGGATCGAACACCCGACCTCCAGGCTAGCGAGCTAGCGTCTTACCCACTTAGCCACGTGATCCCCTAAAACAGCCAGTCCTAGTTTGATTTACATTCAAAGAATTTACAATCTGATTAAAATACAGATCTATATTTCATTTTATTCATTATACTTTCGGTGACCTGTAGTACACGAAGATCTGACTGGTTGTAGTAGGAGGTCGTGTCAGGTGTCATGCTAGAGGCTTTTGACCCTATGCAGCTAGACATTCGATAATTTAATCAGTGTTTCAAGAGAGTATATGGAAATACAACTTCTGATTTGATTTGTTTTCTTTCGCTGAGAATATTTACCCACAGTTCCCCGTGCCAGACGATAAGAACTTGGCTAATTACACACATCAACCAGAACGCGGGTTAAAATTCAACAAACCTGTAGTGTAGTGAAGACAAGTAAAACGATATTTTAAACTACAAAAAACGAAACGAAATAAGATCCGCTGTTTAATCAGATTGAAGAGTTTAAAATCCTACTTAGGAAACATAACCCCATAAAATAGCATCCATAAAATTGAAAGCAATTAAATGACTGTAAAATCTAGCTAAAATCTAGATTATAATTGGTCAAAACATCGTAAATATAAATTAATTTTTTTTTCTGGGAACTGGTAATAAAATTCAGTGACGTTTGTTTTATGTTGGAATAGCCAAAGAAATATACAGAACGTAAGCGAATTATTGATTTAAGCCCCCCCCCCCTCCCCGTCTATCACTCACCTTTTTTAGGTCGCATGGCGTGGTTTCCTCTTGTCAGTGGTGCAGCTGTCTAGTCGTTCGGATGGGACGAAACCCGAGGTCCCGTGTATACATTGACGAGCGCGTAAAAGCTCCCTTGGTAGATGGAATTCGATATAATAGTAGGCCATAGTGCCGGTGCCCGGACAAAATTTCCCTCATCGCACACTATATGGCGTATGCCCGTCTCATTAGCCCAGGTTAGGAGCAGAACAGTAGGACGTTAAACCCCATTTCATTTCATTTCATTTCATTTAATATATTACAGACTAAATTGTTCGCTTGCAACATGTTCCCCACCCATCTCTCTCCCTAGTTTTTATTATCGTTAATGTTCATTGGATGTCACGTGTCCTTAACAAGGAAGTTACAGTCCCAGTAAAGCGTTTTAATGGCGAAACAATCACCATTATAACAGTTCAGATTATCCTTTCAATTCCAAGACCATGTGTCATAAAAAAATGAATTCATCGACATTTCAAAATACGGAATGAATCCGTTTATTCTGCTAAATTAAAGGCAAAAAACTGAAAATAATTGTTCGGTTTTCTTTGAAGCTAGCAATTTTATTGAATAAAGCCAAATGATTGAAAGCATTTTTCATTTTTTCCTTCTAGTTTCTGAGCTGTATAAATTGAATTTATATGCGAGTTATTGGTTCAGACGAAGGAGAAGGGTTATTGCTGAAATAACACCCGGCTGATATTAAATATCACCGAGAAATAATACAGGAAATGGATCTGGTTTTCTTTTAAGTTGAGGAACCTGTAATTTGAAGCTTGAAGACAGTTTTATTATAATCAAACCCATTAATTTGATACCCATGCTTTATTAAAGCCAAATTCGGTGAAGGTGTTGTGTGAGAAATGAGGTTTAACGACAGGTCATTTAGGGATAAACATTGACTGATTTCTATACCAATATTTCAATTGTACGTAGGGGTATATAGGTGTAGGAGGCAACCACGGGACTGGTAAAAAACTCAAGATGCTAGGCAGGTAAGCCTACTCCCTGAACCACAGTGTACGCGTTAGTCCACTATGCCACCAAGCTTTTTAAGGTGAATATCCGAAGGGGTGGAGGGCGGGGAGATGGGATTTAACGTCCACTCGACACAAACTAGATCATTTCGGGACTAACATATGGTTCATTTTTATTTCAATAATTCGTTTGCGCCTAGGGGTCTTTAGCAGTGGGAGGAAACCGGAGGACCCGAAGAAAACCCACGAGATTGGACCGGCGACCCTACTCCTTGTCACGTACAAGCCGGGAATCGAAACCATGCCCGTTGACTCAATGACAGACCTTACGATACAACGCGCACGCTAACCATTCAGCCCCCACCCCCACAATGAATAAGACAATGAAAAACGGAATTTATGGGAAAATGACACAGCCCATTCATATGTCTTATTGCAATCTATATCCGTTTTATATGTGTAATTATATTCGTAGATTGGATATTGGATACCAAAAATGAATTTACGTGTAGATTAGTTTTCTCCGGGGACTTGGTATTTTAAATGTAGACAGATATCAACGTCAACACATAAAACTTAATTTAGCTGACATTTTTATTTTCAAAGAGTATGGTCATCTAAACCTCGTATCAATGTCTCTGTGGGCAATTCTAAAATTGTACCAAAGTCTCAGTGAGAGAACCGGGGTTTAACGACCACTCGACACAGACTAGGTCATTTCGGGACTAACATATGGTTTAATTTTAGTTCAATAATTCGCTTGCGCGTAGGGGTCTTTAGCAGTGGGAGGAGACCAGAAGACCCGGAGAAAACCCACGAGGTTGAATAGGCAACCCTTCTCTCTGTCACGTACAACCGGGTATTCGAAACCACGCCAGTTGACTCAATGACAGGCCTTATAATACATTGCGCACGTGATAACCATTCGCCCCCCCCCCCCCATGCCCCTCTTTTGGCTTGGATACAATCATGTTTCAACAAGTCCTATCACCGATCACCAAAGGTTTTTTTGCACTATATGCTATTGGAAACAAACTGATTTTCCGGTGGGTTGTACTTGTACGGAAATTATTTTATCTCGTGACTAGGACATGAATTATCTCATCTATGTCTGATTTTCCGGTCGTTTGTACTTGTATGGAAATTATTTTATCTTGTGAAAGGACATGAATTATGTCATCTGTGTCTTTCTATTAAATGAAATTTTGTAATTTGATCAACTTCCTCGTGTATTTCGTCATCTATTTTAACGACATACTTATTTGTAGAGCAAATCTACAGATGGAGTGGGCGCTTAGTGGTATTCGGATAATTCTAATTCTAGATTTAATTCTAGTCCTTGCTTGACTTTAAATTATATAATTTCAACTTTCCGGATTTTTGATTTTATTATTAATTTTGTAGATACTTGATTGAAATTTGTCGTATGTAATTATTCTCCAATGAGTATGTATTCCAGTTAACAGGTGGGGGTGGGGGCGAGATGCGTCATTAAGTCGAGGTTTCGATTCCCCGCTGGTACGTGACAAGAAGTAGGATCACCTGCTGTCCAACTTCCGTCGGGTTTCTCCGTGTTCTCCGGGTATCTCCGACTGCTAATAACCCTTATTCGCGGGCGAATTATTGTAAATAAAATGAACAATATGTTGGTTCCGAAATGATCTGGTTTTTGTCGAGTGGCCGTTATATCCCAGTTTGGATATTTTGGTGACCATTTTAATTGGCCACATGTTTTATAACGGCGGGTTTAGTTGTATTTGAGAAGGGTTTTTATTTTTTTTTTTTAAAAAGACATTTATTTTATTTATTGTTTCCACGTTACACTTTTCAAGTAATGAATATGCCAATACACCTAAACATAGTAAACAGTTCTTAAGACATGAACATAAAACTTGGCACTATACAAATATACAATAGAATACAGAATATCTTGTCAAAATATCTTAACAAGCAGTCTATAATATTCAATATAAAGAACTAATTCAAATAAACATTAACAAAATTAATGATGTAATTATGCGTTATGTGACCCGTTTTTTTTTTCTTTTCTTCTTTTTAAATAAAAATATAATTCAATAAATACTATCCATTTTTTGTCAAATAAACACATAAATCTATAATACATTCCACATTTGATAATCAAGTATTTGAGAACAGTGTGGTTTAGTTGTATTTGAGAACAGTGTGGTTTAGTTGTATTTGAGAACAGCGTGGTTGTATCTGATTGCCCCAGGTTCGAATCCCCAGCTTACAGTCAGATCCAATCTTTATAATTACTGATAATCGTGAGTGAACGATCGCAGCATGGCCGAGTTTACCAGGTCAAATCTTTATGATTACTGGAGTGAATGATCGCAGTGAAACAGGTAAATTACAACAATTAGTAGAGATCAAAACAATAGTTAATTCGTAACAAATACAGGATGAATTACATACATAACTGCTGACAAGGATTAACAGAGGTTCAAGTTGTATACCCTTCATAACCTCAGCTCAAACTGGACTCTTCTTCTTCTTCGTCTATTAGTATTTAAAGCTGAACTCCGAGTACAAAACTACAGACATAATTAAATAAAAAAAAACAGTTAGCGCCCTAAACAAGCGCCGTACTTGTTTTCAATTTGTAGAACAAAAAAGCAAGCAGGCCACGCCTACATCCAGTATATGGCGTGTCAAGCAAACTGTCCACATCCGGTTAACTAGTCAACTACCAATTACCTCCTGACTGATTGAATTTTTCACTATCACTACTATCAGCTTACTGAAAATATTAGCGCTACGCAATTAATATGTCTGATCAGGTATATATAATTTTACTAATTGGACGAAATAAGTCAACCACGATGTATTTTTGCTCTTAAAATAACAGAAAAACTGCCTTACCCCAAACAATGCCTGTGTTTTTGTTACCCCTAAGCGATCGCCATGTTTGCCCTACAAATTGAAAACAAGTATGGCGTTTAGGACGTTTCTGTAGTTTTGTAATCGGAGTTCAGCTTTAACGTCCTCTTCCACCGAAGGTGATATCGCAGACAAGTTGTCTTATTTCATTATTTAATTATGCTTAGTGCAGGGGCCTTTGCTGTGGGAGGAAACCGGAGTACCCGGGGTTGAGAAGGCGCCCCTATCTCCAAGCCACATACGCTCATACCAGAGAATCGAAATCATGACTGCAAGCTCGAAGAGTGACCTTTCTCGGACCTAGTTAATTGGTCTGGGTATGCGAAAAGAAATCACTCGATCGTCCGGGCGTCTTATTATATCTCTAAAATAATATCATATGTACTGTATTGGACGTTAATATTGCAATAAGCAACAGCTTTCTTGTATAACTGCAACAAGAACAAAACCTCACTACTGTACACAAAATAGTTTGGCAGTAGCCAATCTATAGCTATTTTAATTCGCGCAGTAGCCAATCTATAGCTATTTTAATTCGCGCAGTAGCCAATCTATAGCTATTTTAATTCGCGCAGTGGCCAATCTATAGCTATTTTAATTCGCGCAGTAGCCAATCTATAGCTATTTTAATTCGCGCAGTAGCCAATCTATTTTTCTTAAAATAGTTATAGATTGGCTACTGCACGAATTAAAATACCTATAGATTGGGTAAAATAGCTAAAGATTGGCTACTGCGCGAATTAAAATAGCTATAGATCGGCTACTGCGCGAATTAAAATTGTTATAGATCGGCTACTGCGCGAATTAAAATAGCTATAGATTGGTTACTGCTCGAACTAAAATAGCTATAGATTGGCTACTGTGCGAATTAAAATCGATTTTAATGTTAGGTGAGCAGGTACAATCTACAGGAGAATGAAATGAATTGGGGGTAAAAGTTCTACTGGACTAATGCAGGGTGCTATGAGGGGAATGTGGCATCGACAGCGTCGGTACAGCCTACTCTTTTACGGGACCATCTGCGTGTACGTCAATGTGTACACGGGACCTCGGTTTTTCGTCCCATCCAAACAGCTATATGTTGTGCCTTGGCAGACCTTCTGTGCTGCACCACTGATAAGGGGTAACCACGTAGCAGAGAGAGAAAGAAATGGGGTTTAACGTCCACTCGACACAAACTAGGTCATTTCGGGACTAACATATGGTTTAATTTTATTTCAATAATTCGCTTGCGCGTAGGGGTCTTTAGCAGTGGAAGGAAACCGGAGGACCCGGAGAAAACCCACGAGGTTGGACAGGCGACCGTACTCCTTGTCACGTACAACCGGGGATTTGAAACCCCGCCAGTTGACTCAATGACAGGCTTTATGATACAGCGCACACGTGCTAACCATTCTGCCATCCAACTCCCCACCACGTAGCAAAATCCCGATGAACTTTAACCGTCAACACCTTACTCACCGAGCAACCGCGGCTCCGCAAAATAAAGAATATGTCAATGTTTTAAAATCGGAATGTAAAAGGAAAACCATTTTATAAATCTGGATATGATTTATTTTAAAAGTTGAAAGAACATTAACAAATTAAATATCTGTAGAATAGCACCCTAAAGTTATAATATTAATTGGGGGATCACGTGGCTAAGTGGGTAAGACGCTGGCTCCGCTAGCCTGGAGGTCGGGTGTTCGATCCCTGCATTGACCGAGAAAGTTCATCCAGATTTTCCGGCGTGGTCCCCCCTTGTCAGTGATGCAGGACGGAGGGCCTGACAAGGACAGCTGTCTAGTCCTTCGGATGAGACGAAAAACCGAGGTCCCGTGTATATATTGGAATGCACGTAAAAGATCCCCTGGCAGTTGGAATTCGATATAAGAGTAGGCGATAGTGCCGTTGCCCGGGCAAAATTTCCCTCATAGCATACTGTATGGCGTATGCCCGTTTTCATTAGCCCAGTATAGGAGCAGAACAGTAGGACGTTAAACCCCATTTCATTTCATTTCATTTATAATATTAATTTACTTTAATTTATATGACTTAAAGACAATAATCTGCCAAAGTTTTAAATACGTGTATTGTTTAAAACAGACCACATACACAGTTATTTCAGATCGTTGACAGCTTAATAATAACATCACAGAACAACACAGTCAAGCTTTAAAATAGAAACACTATTAGTAGAAAATAGAAAGAGACCAGGAATAGGAATAAAAAAATAAATGAGTTTTCGCTTTACATTTAAAAGTGTTAAAAATAGCACAAAAAGATTCTGGTAAGTTGTCACAATTGTAAAAGATCTGTCACCTTAGATTCTAGTAACCCGATTACTGGATGAAAAAGTTCTATTTCTGATCTTTTTTCGGGAAGAGAATGAGTGGGTCGCTGCACTTCTATGTATGGCTTTGAGAGCCAATAAAGAATGCACAGAGCCGAGATGATCAGGAGTTGGGCCGCTGTATTTTGAAGAAGTTGTAATTTCTTCACTTCTTCGCAGAGGGGCCCAAGGAATGTTAGATACTATGGTAGATAACGTTAGTTTTACAAAAAAAAAAAGAAAAAAAAGCCCCAAACATATATAACCTATTAAACAACTATACATTACAACTGATAAACTATTAAACAACTATATATTATAACATATAAACTATTAAACAACTATATATTACAATAGAAATTAAACAACTCTAAATTATAACAGATACACTACACTGTTAAAATTATATGTATATTTACAGTTATAAGTGTAGTAAAAATACAGTGCAGGATTTGTCAAAAGAGAGAGAGAGAAATTGGGTTTAACGTCCACTCGACACAAACTAGGTCATTTCGGGACTAACATAAGGTTTAGTTTTATTTACATAATTCGCTTGCGCGTAGGGGTCTTTAGCAGTGTGAGGAAACCGGAGGACCCGGAGAAAACCCACGAGGTTAGACAGGCGACCCTACTCCTTGTCACGTACAACCGGGGATTCGAAACCACACCAGTTGACTCAATGACAGACTTAATGATACAGCGTGCACACGCTAACCATTCAGCCATCCAACCCCCCCAGGATTTGTCAAATCACATGGGTTGTTAACTTACATTTAAAACGATGTCGATGCATATAAATACAAGGCTTATGTAAAATAACATCAAATTTAATGTAGCAATACAACCATATGTTAGTTTATATGAGCTGTATATTAACAGAAATGCTGTTTGAAGTATTATTTTTACAGAAAATTGTAAATGTCGATGCATATGAATTACATCAAATTTAATGTAGTAATACAACCATATGTTAGTTTACATTATTTGAGCTGTATATTAAAATAAATGCCATTTGAAGTATTATTTTTACAGAAAGTTGTAAATTTTCTGTAAAATAGTGGTCACATCGGTTATTCCCCCTTTGACCACATATCCAATTTTGTGCAAAATATTGACTGTTCTGTCAGTCACTTTAGTCCATTTTAGAGAAACAGGTTATTCAAAATCTGAATCCACCGAACTGGCTAAATAAAGACATGCATATGCCATACATTGAGTTGTGTGGGGCATTTTGCTTGGACGGTGTCATGACACCTACTCTTCCATTGTAAGGAGCAGAACAGTAGCACATTAAACCCCATTTTATTTAATTACTTTATTGTCTGCGATATCTCCTCGGTGGAAGTTGACGTAAAATACAACTAACTCAAACAATTGCTTTACATTATCGAATGTTGTGTTACGTGCTCGGCTGAAAGTTCCGCAAAACCTAGGACTAATTAGCCAAGCGGGGACAAAAAATTATTTCTAGTAATGTTACCTTGGCAAATTACATAATATATAATTCTACAATAGTTATGAGGTATTAATACATAAACTCTGTCAACATACACAATATTCTTTTGTATTAAATGTTATTGTACAAATTTATGTAAATTAACATCATGATAATTTTACATGTTCTACAGATGTAATTTTATCTTGGATGTATATAGCTAGAGCTAAAGATACATTACAGACTGTGAAATAACATACAATGTTAAAATACAGTTATAACGATGGCAACATTTCTGCCAGTTAAAAAAGGATAAAAATACATAATAATGTATAATAATTTTAACAGTGTATGTATGTATGTATGTATGTATGTATGCGCGTTCACCTATCATGTTTCGTCGATCCACACCCACACATGTGGTATCAAATTAAGCAGAATGACCCCGTGAATGTTTAAGGCCATCAAATTTGGGCCCGGGCGATTTTGGGACCCTGGTCGAATTGGGTCCGATGAATTGGACCGGGTATCCTGCTAGTATAAAAATAAGTATAGGATATTAGTGTCTGTATTTGTTCTTATGATACCGAAGAACACTAAAAATACTATTTATAATACTGGATACTTTCAATAATTATCTACGGATAAAATACAACATGTAGAAACATGTAATTAGTATTATATTGAAATGCTGGCTAAATAAATCTACCGCCAACGTGGTAGAAAGTCTACTAAAATTAGAGATTGCATGAGATTTACAGCCGATTCGTTATTAAATTTTTATTTCGTCTTTAACATTTTGCTCAGAAAACCTGAAAATCTTTTGACATGAAATAAAGATTTAATATGAACCGGCGTCGCTAATCATGAAAGCCGTTTCTTTGTTGTTACGGTTAACAAAAACTTCATTGTATTGTGCTTCCTTTCTTGTGTTACTTATAGAAGCAAACCGTCTTTGTGTTGTCCCGTCTTTCTCCTGTTGTTTATAGCAGGAAGGTTTCTTTCTGAACTTTCAAATGAACAAATATAAAACAGACTGGATGATCGACAAAACTTTACTTTTGTCACGGGATAGGAAAAACCAAGCAGAAATTTACACCATATTTTTAAAGTGTTTCAAAACGACACCCCGTATTATGTCGTTTAATAATTAATTCGTTTAAACGAAATAATTAATTCGTATAAACGAAATAATTAATTCGTTTAAACAAAATAATTAATTCGTTTAAACGATATATTATTTGCTAACCCTAACCCACTGGCAAGAAAAACCACGACGGAAAACCCCGATGAATTGTCTCGGCCAACACCTGAATCGAACCCGGGACCTATAGGTTAGCAAATCAGTGCCTGATTCACTGACCCAACACGGGACTCCCATATCATACTGTGAGTCTCAGATCCATACATTCATTGATCTATTATATAAGAGCAAATTCTTGGTTAATACTGAGAACAAAAATGTCAGACAATTTATTTCCTGTTTCCCGGTTTATCAATATAGAAACCATACTTTCCCATAGATCCAATACTAATGTGGAACCGTATAATAAAGGACGAATCATCTCGTCTGATGATGTTATAACATTATATAATAGAATATACAATATTAACCGGATATTGCGGGTACACAGTTCATTATTCACATACACATAGAAACACAGATAACAAATGTAGGTTTAATTTCTATTGCATGTAACATACAAATATTATTAGGTTAACTGGGTCCACTCCCTAATACATCAGGACACTTTGCCATTTATACGTCATATAAATCTGGGGAACATAGGAACCTAGAAATATATAAATGACCCCAATATCACTAAATAAATACCACGCCTTATAAGAAACAAAAACGAGATTTAAACACTGAAAGTTGTCGTTGAATTGTTTGGCGGATAGTGTATATATATATATATATATATATATATATATATATATATATTATTATCAAATATTTGTCGATAATTTGGGTGTTATTTGCAACAAGTCATATCTCGTTGAGCCGACTCCAAAGCTTCTATTATTGAAAGAAGTGAACGGATGTTCCTGTCTGAAAGGTAGGAGTCTTGCTTCCGTTGCACATACATTATATTCTCTATTGTCTGTGATTGCCTTTCAAGTCTGTAAATTATTACAAAGTAGGCACCAGTAATTGCACTGGTAAATATTGTTAGAGGTACACAAAAGTTTCGCGGCTTTGTCGTCCGGTCTGTTTACAAAGCTATTCGTAATTATAATAATTGTTTGAAGCGTCTCAATAGGTTTGAAATAAGGCTACTATATGTAATGTATTTATATCTTGAAACTTAAAACATAAATATCCGGCGACTTATAATCTAAACCGAGTTTTTAATTGTATAGATTGATACTGCAACACTACCTTAGTGATAACAGTTTCGTACATATAGGGTTTATTTACGTCGAAACAGAATATCAAACAGTTACATACATACATCAATACTACACTACATCGGGGACTCTACACTACAGGAACTAAACTACATCAGGAACACATATAACAATATTAAATCAATCCACCATTCCACCCCTCTGCCAAGACAGCGACTGAACTCGGGCGAGTCCATCCGTCGGTCTCTGTTTTTCTCTCGTCTCCGTCTCTCCCCCTCTCCGCTCCTATGTCTTACTGTCAGCAAACTCCTCGTTGTATACCCGCGGACAATAGATAAGACTCATGATCATTCTTGCAATTGTCACCTCATTGTATGCTTACAGACCAGTGCATATTCCTCTGAAGTCATGTACACAGATCATATGTAGTTTGTAAATGACATATGGGATTAATTACATTTTTAATTACATCATAGCCAGTTCGTGCCTTAACAGAAGTCTATATAGAGTTGAAACGTCAATATCATATATTATCAAAAACCAGTAGAGGTCATAAAGTTCTAAGCACCTAAATGATCGTTCAATTTGATGAAAGTAATAGAGTACTTTGTCACACGAATCTAATTGGCGCCGAGAAGATGTTTTTTCACAACCTATTCGTATAAACATTAACATGGACGACTGTTATTGTACATGTCCATTTCACCATTCTTCTTATAGATTGTACACGTCCAGTTCATCATTTCCCTCGTACATTGTCCATCTAGTCATTCCGCTTACAGACTGTACATTTCCATTTCATTATTCCCCCTGTAGATAATGTACATGTCCATCTCAAAATTCCCCTAATAGATTGTAAATGTCCATTTTGTAATTCCCCTTATAGACTGTACATTGTCCATTTCACCATTCACCTTGTAGATTGCACATGCCCATTTCACCATTCACCTTGTAGACTGTACATGTCCATTTCACCATTCTTTGTAGACTGTACATGCCCATTTAACATGTCCATTTCACCATTCTTTGTAGACTGTACATGTCCATTTAACCATTCACCTTGTGGATTGTAAATGTCCATTCACCTTGTGGATTACACATGTAATTTAGGGGAAACTTATTAATCCAGCCAATAGCTATGACGTCAGATATAATTTAGACTATGTTTTGCATACTAACAATGGGAGGATTAACAACTTGACCAAACTTTTCACAAACTAAAGTTTTATAGTTTAATGTGTCATTTGTTTATTTTATATTTTGTAGAACTGCATATCAAATGCAGAATGAGCTATGATTTAAAAGAGATCGGGTCTCTCTCGCTCTTTCTTATCTATGTTTAATAAATCACATAGAAGTTACTTGGGCCCTATCTTAATTTAATAAGACCAGAAACAACGTGGTCACATATGGTCGAGATATGCCGGCTTTTGATTACCTCAACAATATCGCCAAAGGTTAAAAGTCGAGGTTAAATCAACATAGAGTCCGACCTACAGATATGCTGAAGAACAGGAGTTACTTTCGTTTTCGTGAACGCCGGTCGGTCACTCGCCATAAAATTATACAACGCTACCGGGAAGGCGACTTGAGACATCCCAGAAACAGGTCAAGATTCCCGTCAGGGAGATGAGAAGGTAGCAGAATGATATGCGAAAGTTTTAACCCAGTACCGGGTAGTATGGAAACTGGTACCGAGAGCCTCAGTACTGGCAGTACCAGTGCACGCCCTAGGGTAGACAAAGTGATATGCATTCGATGATATTGTACAGATATCAGCCAGCCTCTATAACCCCTCTTATTTGTTCGGATGGGACCAAAAAACAGGGTCCCGTGTTCACATTGGCGAGCACGTTAAAGATTCTTTGACAGTTTTAATTTTGACAAAACTATCCTATTAGCACACTCTATGGCGTAGGCCCATCTTCAATAGCCCAGTCGGATCAGAACAGCAGGACGTTAAATCCCCTTTAATGTTTAGAAGCTCCCTCAGCACAGATACAGCTCTAAATCAGAACAGGGGTTGGTGGTGATGATATGACTTTGATTGGGTTAGGTTTAAGCATCTGAAACGCTGGCCGACAATGTAGATACTCGATCGATTGGAATAAGAATATCGAATAAGTGGTAGTGTACTTGGATGGTTTTCTCATAGTTGAGTGGAAGACCCCCAGCTGTTGTCGTTCGCAAGTCTCTAAATTAGCGTCCTTGTGTTGTGTTGTGCCTCAACGGTCAGTGCTTGGCCCAACACCAAACCTCAACATAATAATAATCATCATTGTGACGCAGATCGTTGAATTTTTCAAGCACACATGTCCACAATCACTTGCCTGCTCGTAGATAGCAAAGATTTGAAATTAACCATCTCGATATTGCACAATCACTTATAATCCTATAGATATATTGGGCTATAGGTGAACAATCATATTTCTATACAATTCCGTATTAGTTCTCAATGTAAAGCGTGTTATTACCATCTCAGGAATACGCTATCTGCTAAGTAACAACATTGATCGCGATTCAACATGTTATTGTTGTTTGGTCATTTTCTCCATCTGGACTACTGTAACAGAGCTTTGATTGAAATAATAAATGAAAAGTTTCAGAGTTTATCGTGAATTCAAAACAAAGCATCCAGAATCGTTTGTAACCTAAACCGTATGAAGACATTTCTCCAGCTGACATAATAAATTAATGAGCGGATTTAATTCACAGTATCGTGCATGGACCATCACCACCACACCCTCAAGACCCTGTAATCACCATTCGTCAGGTATATAGTTCTCGTCAAACAATCATCAACCAATTTCAACAATGTTAAAGATAGGGTCACGAAATCCCGCTTGTATCCGCCGAGGTCTTACAACACAGCATCATCACACTAGGCCAATCATCGTGTACACCTATAATTAAACAATGCCCATATGTAGTAATACTGGTTAGCCGTCTTTGAATTTCAACGTTGTGCTTTTCTGCCGGGACCAAAACAACAGACTACTACAGTTCAGGTTACGGGTAGGTTTTATTCTTTATGTTAAGGGCAAGTATTAGTCCCAAATCCCCCACGTTCTCAAAAATGGTATCTGGTTTTGATATGACTGATACATGAATGTCTGTGTGACCTCTGCCGAATCACAGCCCCGCTCTCGCTGTCTCTTTTAAAGATGCCAAAAACCCTAATTGCTGATTGGCCAAATTTCCAGGAATGGACATGCCCATACCATGCAAACAAGCAGGGGCTATTACATGATTTGCTACTGAATTTTGTCAGCAAGACACATCCCATCACCGTTGGTACATTCCACCTCTACGTTTCATAAACATGAGGGGATCACGTGGCTAAGTGGGTAAGACGCTGGCTCGCTGGCTCGTGGGTTTTCTGCGGGACCTCCGGTTTCCCCCCACTGCTAAAGACCCCTACGCGCAAGCGAATTATTGAAATAAAATTAAACCATATGTTAGTCCCGAAATGACCTAGTCTGTGTCGAGTGGACGTTAAACCCCATTTCTCTCTCTCTCTGGAGGTCGGGTGTTCGATCCCTACATTGGCTGAGAAAGTTCATTCAGATTTTCCGGCGTGGTTTCCCCTTGTCAGTGATGGAGGATGGAGAGCCTGCAAGGGCATCTGTCTAGTCGTTCGGATGGGACGAAAAACCGAGGTCCCGTGTTGGAATTCGATATAAGATATGGCACACTGTATGGCATATGCCCGTCTTCATTAGCTCAGGTTAGGAGCAGAACAGTAGGACGTTAAACCCCATTTCATTTCATTTCATAAACAAGAGTGAATATGGTGTGTTTTTGATAAACAAAAAGGAAATGACAGTACTAGCCAGTCTATGTATACTATTCAAAAAAAGTAGGGGATATTTGATTTTTAAGTGTTATTAAAGTCACCTAATGAAACTGACGAAGAAACAAATGACAAAATGAAATGAAGTTCACATTCATCGATTTATTCCAAATGATCGTTAGACTAAGTAAGGCACAGACTGACCATTATAAGGGTAAAATGATACCCGGGGTCAAACAGCAAAGTTACCACAGCAACACAACCAAGTCAGTAACGGGTAAATCCTCCTCTGTTTGCCAAACAAGCATTGATCCGACGTGGCATACTCCTAATGAGACGTCTAAGGTCATTTTGGTCCAGATTGTCCCATTCCTGTTGCAACGCAGCAGCAAGTTCTTGGACATTGGCAGGACGTTGTTGACGTTGACGTAACCTCTGTCCAAGCATGTCCCAGACATGCTCGATGGGGGAGAGGTCGGGACTCAGTGCTGGCCAAGGTAATGTGGTGATGTTCTGTTGTTGGAGGTAACCTGTAACGATCCTGGCCCTGTGACATCTTGCGTTGTCATCCTGGAAGATGAAACGGCGGCCATGACGTCGTGCGAACGGCACAACATGGACTGCCAAGATGTTGTCCCGGTAGTACTGGCCTGTAACACGCCCTGCAACAACATGTAAAGCCGTTCTTCCAGCAACAGTGATGCCTCCCCACACCATAACAGAACCACCCCCAAATCGATTATGTCTGATGACGTTAACGTCTTGGAAGCGCTCGTTTCGACGACGCCACACCCTCCTACGTCTGTCCAAAAAATCAACAGTGAACCTTGACTCATCTGAAAACATCACATTGCTCCAGCGTCGATTATCCCAGTGTTGACGATCCCTACACCAACGACGTCTTGCCTGAATGTGATGATCTCTCAAACAAGGGATCACGCGAGGACGTCGGGCGCGAAGGTGACTCCTATGCAGTCGATTCCGAATCGTCTGGCCACTAACTCTCACACCAGTGTCTGTTTGAAGACGAGCGCTGATCTGATTTGCTGTGATGACACGATTTCTCAAGGCCAAGGTACGGATAAATCGATCCTGGGCTTGAGTTGTCGCCCTTGGTCGACCTGAGCGTGGTCTGTCCTGTACAGATTGTGTATCACGGTATCTGGACCATAGCCTGCTTATGACAGACTGAGAAACATTCATCGTCCGCGCCACAACCGCCTGTGTTGTGCCGATCTGTAGCATGCCAAGGGCACGTAACCTTTCATTTTGGGTAAGCCGACGCATATCAAAATTTGTTTTCTGGTCACTAAAACAATTAAACTGATGTTTCCACCCTGGAATTCAATGCCACAATGACTGTAACATTCAAAGTCAGAGTCGTGCAAATCTTGGGTTGGACCCCCATGATGATCCCAAGCATCACCTGCATTCCATGCGGTAGCTATTGGTGCGTTTGGGCGTCACATGTAACTGGAAATGTTTCTTCTGTTAGGTTCTATAGTGACTTTTTCGTAGTCATTTGCATATTTTAGTATTATGCCCCCAAAATCAAATATCCCCTACTTTTTTTGAATAGTATATATTGTTAACCTATGGGTTATATTAATATATAAATATACCATCTATTTCCGTAGTATTACATGATGTTCAATCTAGTGAAACTTGTTTATGGATTTTAAACCAATGTTAGGCCGAGGCCACAATATGTTACATATCCTCATCAAAATGAAAACAAAAATTGAAGATGTATTTATCTAGTAGTGCCTTGGAGTGGAACTCCTAGCTTCGAGTGCAACTCTTACCTTGGAATGGACTCCACTTGTACAGAACTGAATTACTTTCAGTGTGAAATATCGCTCTATAAATATTTTCATTAACTAAATTCCCTTCTTTCTGAAATGGAAAATGTGTAGTAAATAAAGAGGGCAAGACGAGTATTTAATGCAGACGCAAACTCTTGTTGTAAAAGAGAGAGAGAGAGCGAGAGAGAGAACTGGAGTTTAAAGTCCACTCGACACAAACTAAGTCATTTCGGGACTAACATGGTTCAATTTTATTTCAATAATTCGCTTGAGCGTAGGGGTCTTTAGCATTGGGAGGAAACTGGAGGACCTGGGAGAAAACCCACGAGGTTGGACAGGCAACCGAATTCCTTATCACGTACAACCGGGGATGCGAAACCACACCAGTTGACTCAATGACAGACCTTATGATACAGCGCGCACGTGCTAATCATTCGGCCATCTTACCCCCCCCCCCCCTGTTGTAAAAGGGAATTAGTATTGAAATCACTCAAAATAAACCCATCTACCGATAATCTGTCTAAACATTACGGCCTAATATTCGAAAAGCAGTCTAGTTACAGTGTTCATTCTAAGCCGACTGCTTCTGAGGTTTATGATTATAAAACCCAGTTTAAAGATTTCTAAATAATTGTCGTAAACTTTAAAGATACATCATTGGAGATTAGATAAAGAGCTGGCAGTTCTCACTATAATAGTTAAAAACTAGATAATGTAAAGGGAATTTGCTGAAAATTTTAGGCAAATTGATCCTCTCTGAACCGAGAAGTTAGCGATTGAATTTTGGGCCTAGCCTCGATCATCATCACTAAAGTCGGTACGATAAAATACATAGTCTCGATTGTCGATTTCTTGATCTAATCATGAATGAGCCCGGAGCAGCAAATCGGATCCTAATCCAGTAAATATCGCAGGTTAGCGATGCCATCTAGAGTTGATTATGGTCTGGATAAGTTATTTAATGTTTAATTAATAATTTAGAGAACATTTCAGGCATAAAGAAAGACCTGCAATAGGCAGATTTGGCTCTTGCATAATGTATGTTTAAATGAAATGGGATTTGACCCGGCCCCTACTTGTCTGTACCAACCGTGCTAATGAAGACGAGTATACGCCATCAGTGTTCTGTTGGTGACAGGCGGCGCTACGACCGACTCCGATTTTAAATCTCAACTGTCAAGGGTTCATTTACATGCATGTCAATATTTACAATGTGTACATGGTGCCTAGGTTTTTATCCCATCCGAACTACTAATCACTGCCCTTGCCAGGTCGTGGGTTCCTTCACCAATGTGATAGAAAAAACACACCGGAAAATCCAGATGAACTTTCTCGGCCAACACCGGGATTGAACCGATGGCGTCCTGATTAGTGAGCGACCGCCTTACTCACATCCACCACGGCTAACTGTAACCTTTAAGTCATCTCTGTGTAATATCCACACAGCACGAATTTAAACCTGATGTAAATGAAGTGAGAAATGTATTATCTGAAATGGTCGCTTTTAATCAGGCTAAAAATAGAAAACCTTTTAAAACAGACCCCTTCTCAAAATCTTATCAAAGGATTTAAATGTAAAAAAATCTATCTGTCAAGAAATCTCTGACTTGACAGGGTTTTACACAAAATGATCTAAGTTATCTAAAATCTACTTATCTTCTCTTTTTATCTAACGAAAAGAAAAAGACGGGCTTTATACTAGCTATAGATATTATCGCCCACGTATTCTTCGAATTGAAAGTATGTATGACATACCAGTTTCAGTTGCTTGAGGTTGGATATCAACAGGGGCTGTTTCTCGAAATCTTAACTAAAGATAAAATCCAAATTTTAGTAGATACTTCAATTTTGATTGGTTAAGCACTAAAATCAATCTAATATTATCCAATCAAATTACTAAAATTTGGATTTTATCTTAGTTAAAATTTGGTGAAACGGTCTCCAGGTCTGTATAGTTGACACACTCTGCAGTATTTAAGGGCGTTGCATGGCCAAATGGTTAGCGTGTGCGCACTGTATCATAAGGTCTGTCATTGAGTCAACTGGCGTGGTTTCGATTCCCCGGTAGTACGTGACAAGGAGTTGGTTCGCCTGTCCAACCTCGTGGGTTTTCTCCGGGTCCTCCGGTTTCCTCCCACTGCTACAGACCCCTACGCGCAAGCGACTTACTAAAATAAAATTGAACCACATGTTAGTTCCAAAATGACATAGTTTTTGGTTTGTGTCGAGTGGATGTTAAACCCCATCTCTCTCTCTCTCTCTCTCTCTCTCTCTGCAGTAATTAACATATTATTTTTGAAAATTTAGTGAAATGGGGTTTAACGTTCTACACTAACTTGGCTAATGAAGTGTGCCATGGGGAGAATTGTGCTTAGACATTTGCATGTCCCCTGCTCTTTTTCAAACTATAACTGCCAAGGGTATTTTTACGTACACGCCAATGCGTACACGGGACCTCGGGTTTTCATTTCATCCTAACGTTTTCATTATCCCAGGCAGAGCAGTACAGTAAGACGTTAACCCCCATTTCAATTAAAATACACTTTCAGATGACCTAATTACAAAGTTGTTACTGATTTCCAATATTGTCCGGAAAACCAGACGAAAAGCTTCTTTTTATAGATTTCCGAAATCGATGACATTTCATTTACGATGTTTGCCCGTTAAACGAAAATAATCAAAAACAATTGTCACAATTTATAGCGATTTATAGCCGTTAAATGACAAATCAATTTGTGTAAAAGACTTTCTCCGTTTTCTGATATCGATTCAATACTGCAATAAAATGAAACTAATAGCAGATTAGTCTCACCCAATAAGTAACATTGAAAACAATAAAAGTGTTTTACGTATAGTGGGATGTCTTAAAGTGGTTTTATTTGTGTAGATGTCGTGGGATGTGTTAAAGGGGTTTTATTTGTGTAAATGTCGTGCGATGTCTTAAATGGGTTTTATTTGTGTAGATGTCGTGGGTTGTCTTAAAGTGGTTTTATTTGTGTATATGTCGTGGGATGTCTTAAAGGGGTTTTATTTGTGTAGATGTCGTGCGATGTCTTAAAGTGGTTTTGTGTAGATGTCGTGGGATGTCTTAAAGTGGTTTTGTGTAGATGTCGTGCGATGTCTTAAAGTGGTTTTGTGTAGATGTCTTAAATTGGTTTTATTTGTGTATATGTCGTGGGATGTCTTAAAGGAGTTTTATTTGTGTAGATGTCTTTGGTTGTTTGCACATAGTTTCTTAGTGATGTATTTGATACATTCAAACAACCAAAGTTTAATAAAGGTAAACAGTTTTAAGTAAATTCTAAACTTAAGTCTGAGAATCCTTTGTGAACTCTGGGCCTGATTTGTACAGGCGTCAATGTGCCATGGCAGTCCGTGATCCGACAAATCGCAATTTGACTTGTTTAATGGACTTTAATGGAGGGAGTGGTGATTTGTTTAAAGTCTTTTGAGCGAGTGTTTATTGTATTCTAAAATTCATTTTCATGAAGCCACACGCTCGAATAAGAAAGAAACAGTAATTTGGAGGGGTAAATGAAAATCCTCCAATCGTAGTTTAAAACAAATATAGCCGATAAACTGAAGTTTTTAGCAAACCTTCGCAGCTACTTTTTACTATGGTGCGATTTGACTCAATGCCCGGGTTGACGTTGGCTAACTCATCCGGAGACCACGTTTTCAAACTGTGGGATGAAATTGAAGAACGTGGAGAAACCAATGAGGTTGCATAGGCCAACCCTCGTCCTTTTGTCTCGGGGGGGGGGGGGGGGGAGTCACGGTGGCTAAGTTGGTAAGACGCTGGTTCGCTAGCCTGGAGGTCGGGTGTTCGATCTCTGCATTGGCCGAGAAAGCTCATCCAGATTTTCCGGCGGGGTTCCCCCTTGTCAGTGATGCAGGACGGAGGGCCTGACAAGGACAGCTGTCTAGTCGTTCGGATTTTTTTTCCCTTTTGTCTCAGGCCTCCACGCCACACATGGATTCGCGATAGACGGTATGTTGTCCACGCACACATTAGAGCAGAATATGGTAGCTAGTTTAGTCAATGAGACTGTTTCCGTAAGTATAAATTGTTGTGAAGGGAATATAAAGGCACGACTGTATGCGGATAATTTATTGATTTTGTAAAATTTGATTTATTTATCTATCAACTCTGATTGATTTTCTCACATGTTTGTCAATTGCTTTAGAAATTCCAATCGACCAAACATCCGTTCTGAATCTTGATCTATTGACCATCTTTTTTTGTGTGCCATTCACGCTGTCAACATAATGATGTATAGACCAACGAGTCTCTGATTGTGCATACACACTTAGAGTCCCCGTTCGTCACTTAATACCTTTGAAAAATATCATATTAAAGTGAAACTTAAATCCCTTATTGTACACCACTATATTGTAAAGTGAAACGTGCATCCCTTGTAAACCACCATATCGTAAAGTGAAACTTGAATCCCTTGTAAACCACCATATTGTAAAGTGAAATGTGCATCCCTTGTAAACCACCATATCGTAAAGTGAAACTTGAATCCCTTGTTAACCACGATATCGTAAAGTGAAACTTGAATCCCTTGTAAACCACCATATTGTAAAGTGAAACTTGAATCCCTTGTAAACTGGGGGGTTGGATAGCTGAATGGTTAGCACGTGCGCGCTGTATCATAAAGTCTGTCATTGAGTCAACTGGCGGGGTTTAGATTCCCCGGTTGTACGTGACAAGGAGTAGGGTCGCCTGTCCAACCTCGTGGGTTTTCTCTGGGTCCTCCGGTTTCCTCCCACTGCTAAAGACCCCTACGCGCAAGCGAATTATGGAAATAAAATTGAACCATATGTTAGTCCCAAAATGACCTAGTTTGTGTCGAGTGGTTGTTAAACCCTATTCTCACTCTCTCTCTCCCCTTGTAAACTACCATATCGTAAAGTGAAACTTGAAACCCTTGAAACCTTTGTAAACAAAGCATATTGTAATGTGAAACTTGAATCCTTCGTAAAGTGCCATATTGTAAAGTGGAATTTGAAACCCTTGTTAACAACCATATTGTAAAGTGAAATTTGAATTCCTTATAAACTACCATATTGTAAAGTGAAACTTGCATTCCTTGTTAACTACCATATTGTAAAGTGAAACTGGAATCCCTTGTAAACTAGCATATTGTAAATTGAAACTTGAATCCCTTGTAAACTACCATATTGTAAAGTAAAAGGTGAATCCTTTGTAAACTACCATATTGTAATGAGAAACGTGAATCCCTTATTGTATACTAGCATATTGTAAAGTGAAATTTGAATCCCCTTTAAACTACCATATTGTAATGTGAAAGTTGAATCCTTTGTAAATCTAGCGTTTATATTTTAATTTTGTTTTCTGACTTAAATGTTATATAAATGAGATATTCTCCTAGAAATGGAAAAATAATATTTCGGTGACATTTTGTTTTTGAACGTATATAACCTCAGTAGCGGCTAACAGCAGCGGCGTCAGGGGCGCCAGCGTCCGACTTGAATTTTTTTTTAAAATCTCTAAAAATAAAACTGAATGAAAACTCTGAATCCTGGGAGAACACTTGACATGGGCCCCTTTGACAGGGGCCAAGAGTCCAATGGATGGGCCTAAAGTCCTAGACAAAGGCCCTTGAATCGGAGAAAGGCGCCCCTTTGACTTCAGTGCAAGGTCGCTGAGTCAAAGAAAAGGGCTCCTGAATCGGGGAAAAAGGCCCCTAAGCTGTGCATTTGTCCAGTAGTAAGAGAGATGCGTCACTCCATCATTCACCAGTGCGGTTATGCACAGACCAAGTTCTATTTTGTTTTTTATCTTTGTTTAACGCAACGCATTGGATGCACGTGTGGTGTGCCGAATTCGGCGTCTACATTTTCGTTAGCGTTCATTATGATGGAAGCCTGATGTTATCAACACTCCTCAATATATACTGTGGTACCAGGCCCGGGATCAAGTTAGATATATGTATGTTTGTTGTTTATCTTGTCCGTTGGTTTGTCTTATAGGTGTTTGCTTATGTATGATGCCATCCTCATGCGTTTATCGTTATCTGTCGAGGTGACCAAACTGTAGCGTACGTAACTATCGCTCGAAAACTAAATACAGCTAGTTGTTTTTTTCTCCGCTTACCATGTATGTAGTAGCTATTAGAACACTTTCCGAGGTGTATCGGTGAATATCAGGACAGTTTTGGTCGAGGGACCCAGTGTATCGGTGAATATCAGGACAGTTTTGGTCGAGGGACCCAGCCGAGGCGGCTCCCGACCAAAACTGTCCTGATATTCACCGATACACCGAGGAAAGGTGCTAATAAGTTACTTACATCACATTTCTATCGAGTATTGTGAAGGAAAATGTGAAAAATAGTATTTATTATCGAGTCGCTTCAACCGAAAAGTGACAAATACTTTCTGCTCTTTCATTATTTATCCCTTTCTGAGCCTCACGTTACTTTTCATGGTAGAATGATTTCCCAGTGGAGAGACGACCTGAGTAGTATTTACACGTGCGTCTTGCTATGATACTCTGAGCGTAAAACAATCACGTGTTTGTTTAGACCACATCGTCAAAACAACTTGTCTATGGCGTAGAGGACTGCGATATTATTAAATGTAGTGTAAAGGAAATGCGAAACTTGGGTCGTTCCTGGTGAAAGTATGCATCGGCGGATGGTTCTTCCGTTGAAATTTATTTGTAATAAAGTTTATGACTTTCTAGGCGTTTTTTTCATCCTGCTTATTTTCAATGCTTGTGAAGTGTCCAGCAAGAGAACTGCGCCTTCTATCATCACAATTAATTAAAATAATTATTCAATATTCTAATTTATATATTTTGCATCTTAATATAAATCAAACCAAATTATGAAATAGATACCAATTGATGTGTATAATAATTGATTTTTGTAATATGTTGTTATTATGTTAATTTAATGTCATTGTATATGTTTTTGAACTGCCATGTAGTTCCCCCCCATTTTGTTTTGTTACTATGATTTTGACATTGTATAGAGCCATCCTTATCAATTGCGATCTGGGTCGGACTAAACGTCCGCTACTTATTGCTTGATGGGTATCTTAAACGGTATAAAAGTATCCGTGTATCAGAAATGAACAGTACTCTTTTCTGTACATTTCTGATACACGGATACTTTTATGCATATATTGCAAATAAACAGGACAGTTTTATCAAAGGTTTGCCAGTGGCAACGAGTAGAAGTGGGATGTAAGCGTTTCCACCGGCGCACAGAAAAAAAGTTGATCGCTTGAAGTGTTCGCATGCAGATGGTTAAGTTCTGTCTCACAAACACAGGTTCTCTTCCATTAAGTCAATCAACCGCTCTTGATCCGGCTAATTCAGCTTGCAGATGGCTAATTGTTTGGACATGGTGTTATTATAAAATGGCGGCAACTGAACGTAAACAATGTCGGTCTCCATGCTGGACAGAGAAATCCTCATTTACGATGGATTCCCCAAACTTTTTTAGCGATTTTTCTGTACACATGGAAATGCAAAAACATAAATCCTGCGCGGAAACGCTGTGTGTTTTCGCTGTATAAAACGCGTACATGGAATGCGGGCCTTATGTTTGTTCAGCATGCAAACTAGCGAATCACCTGCGTTCCACTAATAGTCATATTAAGATTGTCTCTACCCAACTGGACTATACAGGTACTGTGATCCCCCACGCCCCCTATCAAGTATTTTGTTTCAAAAATAGTAATTTTTACAAAGTTAAGAACAATTAGAATTCAAACATTTGCTTTGCTTAGTTTCTTTCAAACTCGATTACCCAACAACTTTTCACGTATTTTCTGGAGGCCCTACGACTGATGATGACCCTGCTGCAGCCTCTAAAGCCTGTGGACGATCTAGATCTCGAGGCAGTCAACATTTTGTCCAATCGGGAAGCTTTAAAGAAACTAATTATAAAATAAAACCAAGTACGAACAATCCAAACCATTAGACGAAATTCGAAGTCCTAAAAAATTATGTTGTAAGTCCATTGTCACACTCTGAAATTAGAGCCATTCAGCTTTAGCGGGCAAACTTTCTCACTGTCCAGTTGATGCAGCAGGAGGACGTTAAACCCATGGGTTTCATTTGTTTATCAACAGATTGGACAACGAAATCATCGGTTCCAGTTTGTATCTAAACCAACAGAAATGTGTTCTAAATCTCATCTACGGCGATGTAATATTCATAAATCTGCCCCTGCTTTACCTTCCACTGCGTACCTTGTTAATGACGCTGAAGCCGCTACCCATATTGGAAGAACGGACAGAGGTAAACACTGAATTCCAACTGTTAAGGGTTCTTTTACGTACATGCGGTGATCGCATTTGATAGATTACATTATATTTATATGAAATCGTTTATGCTGACGACGAATGCAAAAGAGATCGAATTATTTTTCGCGTTTAAAATTACTTCCAATGTGAATTTTTGGGAAGTGTTCGCGAGAACGATTTTCATTAGCCAATCAGAGTGCGAGGTAATAAAGCATACATGGTCAAATCGTCAACGTGCCAGTTGCGTCAGCTTTCAGTACGAACAATGATTCGCGCGAAAAGTCGCAGTGGTCATGCTGTCTGTTGGCGTTAAGTATAAATGGATCTTTATCGCTCGATCACCGTTTTACTTGTCTGGCGACATCACAATAAAACTCGACTTCAAGACAAGTAAAGTCTACCATCGTGGTGTTAAGAGAGACTCGGTGGCAAACAACATTAATACCTGTTGATCAGAATCGACATGGGTTCTATAGATACAACAGGAAATAGGTATTCTGATGTGTAACAGGAAATAGGTATTCTGACTGATGTGTAACAGGAAATACGTATTCTGATGTGTAACAGGAAATACGTATTCTGATGTGTAACAGGAAATACGTATTTTGATGTGTGATGTGTAACTGGAAATACGTATTCTGATGTGTAACAGGAATTAAATTATTACAGATGTTGAACTCTGGTGGTTGTTGTTGGATATTGTTGACGTAATACAATCTTGTAAACCTGGTGAATTCTGTTTTGGAAGGTAAGCATCCAGTAATTATATTTGGGAAGGTCAAGGCCGTTTATTTTATTTAAATTTTCCGGTACCACAATAATGATGTTAAAGTATAGTGCGTTAGAATCCCGATGATGACAAGCATGATGTAGATGGTAATCTATAAACTGAAATTGAGTTTACAGTTCGATGTGGACACATCCACGTAATCGTCACCAAATTTCCAATTTTAGGGCTTTTCTACGTGGACACAGAATTCTCACATCATCCGCACTACTGCTCCCCCCCTCTCCTGTACAAATTAAAATTGATAGAATGATGGAGACCTGCCCCTGCTTCGTGAACGGTCGATCTCATTGAAGCATAAACAATTTCAAGTACTTGGTCCCAATCGCGTCACTAGTCGCGTCACTAACATTATTACTAACAGCGTCACTAGTCACGTCACTAACATTGTCACTACCCACGTCAGTAGTCGTTGCACTGCAGGCGGCGTCACTAGTCGCGACATTTCACTAGCACCGGCACTAACAGCGTCACTATAGCCGCGACACTAGCCAATTTGCCCAAGTGATTCATTTAAAGTCCAAAGCGTTGTAAAGATATCGATCGATTTTACCATTAACATTGAGTGGGTGGTGGAGACAGCGGTTGATTCTACCACATGCATAGAACATAAAATTACCATTTGTTTTTAATTAGTTACAACTATTCTAATACATCTACTGTAGTAAACATTATCTGCCTAAGTACAGACAACACGTGGTGGAATATTTTCATGTAAGGAATTAACGTTAATAACCCTTTCTAGTTAATTTACTAAGTGACGTGTAATCTTGACTATAGCTCCACAGATATTAATAAACCCTTTAATCTTCTATTAATATAGTTACTTAGTTTAATATATATATATATATATATATATATATATATATATAGAGAGAGAGAGAGAGAGAGAGAGAGAAAGTTTAACATTCACACAAACTATAGTCATTTCGGGACTAACATAGTTTAATATAGCGAGAGAGCAGAGAGAGACAGAGAGAGTGTTTAACGTCCACACAAACTATAGTCATTTCGGGACTAAAATATAGTTACTTAGTTTAATATAGCGAGAGAGAGAGAGAGAGCAGAGAGAGAGAGAGAGAGAGAGAGAGTTTAACGTCCACACAAACTATAGTCATTTCGGGACTAACATATGGTTCAATTTTATTTTGAATAATCCGTTTGCACGTAGGGGTCTTCAGTAGTGGGAGGAAACCGGATGACCAGGTGAAAGAAAACCCACGAGGTTGGACAGGCGACCCCGCTCCCTGTCACGTACAAACGGAAGAAGCGAAACCACGGCACTTGTCTCAATGACAGACCTTATGATGCAAAGCGCACACCCTAACTATTCGGCCATCCAACCCCTCACTTAGTTTAATAACCTACAAGTCTTAATACACCGGTGTAGTTTTAACAATTATTTTTTGGACAGTGGGGGGGGGGGGGCGATGATCAAAAATCAGACATGCCAAATAACTATCTTGGTAGATAATAAAACGTTTCCAGTAGTGTTCTAATGTAGCCATATACCCTGATGATTACTTTGTCTTTGTCTTGATTTTAGAAGTACAATTGTGAATTTTCGGATGTATTAAGTCTATAAATCCACGTCCCTTGTTCAACTGACACAACCTAACAAAACAAACACAGAGATTAATACCTCGTGGGCTTAACGCGGGCCCGTAGCCACGAGGGGGGGGGGGCGGGGGTAAGCCCCCGCCAACCCCCCCAAATATTTCGCCAACAATAAAGATTTCTTTGGAACGTTCTTAGCCGGCCATATCCTTAGCCCCTACGAAAAATTCCGTAGCCCCACCAAATTTTAAGAGCTGGCTACGGGCCTGGCTTAACGTCCGCGCTCCACGATGGTGATATAGCAGACAAAGGCGAAGACCTTGATGGTCTCTTCATCCACGCCCAGCGATGGTAAATTAGGTGACCTAAAGTTTCTTGTCTATTTATATCGAGTTACCTATAACGTTATTCTTGACAAAGTGTGTTTCAATGAACGTCTGCCAGAACAAAGGATGCTATCGTTACTCTTCGTCAATATCTATTTCTAACTTTGAAGTTTGACCCAAGGTGACGTCAATTTCTCTATATATGGCCAATAAACTAGATGACTTTTACACATCGTAGACTGGTGAAAATTACACATTCCTCTCCCTTGGCTTTAATTATCGAACGTCTCGCGAGCCGTTTGATGAATTTAAAAGTTGCCGGAAAACATAAAACGAAAAGTAGAACTAATGAGCGAGAGTTTCTAATCCCGAGACGTTTGATAATCGTAACTTGTATTTCTCGGACAGTATCTTATCTGTTACTGCTTAAACATACACTATGCAAGAGCTAAATCTGTCATTTGCAGGTTTTTCTCTTGGCCTGAAATGTTATCTAAATTATTCATTAAACATTAATTAACTTATCCGGACCATAATCAACTCTCGATGGCCTCGGAGTTCTCCGATATTAAATAGATTAGAACAGTTCAGCCATATTTTGATTTAAGCTAAAAATGGATGGAGCGAGACTTAGCTTCGAACAACCAGTACGGTGGTTGAAATTATTGTACACGTCTTGTCAAACCTTCAAAGTATAATATCTTCGCTCGCAGTAGGGTTATTTGAATGAAATTTTCAAATTATTCATTTTACATTATCTATTTTCAACTATTATAGCAAGAATGGGTAGCTCTTTATCTAAATCTTACATAATGTATCTTTAATCCTTGATAATATATAGTCGTATCAATTAACACAACAAAATAACGATAGACAAACTCCCGAGTTGAATTCAATCGGATTAAACTTGTCACATCAAACGATCACAGCAAAAAAAGTCCAAAATGTGTTGTCTCCAGAGGATGTTGAATGGTGATAAATTTTTAATTCACCATCTTTGTACAAACTTACACAATATTTGAGTTTACAGGGGACTAGATAGAGAGAGATGGGGTTTAACGTCCACTCGACACAAACTAGGTCATTTCGAGATTAAAATAATATGGTTTAATTTTATTTCAATAATTCGCTTGCGCGTAGGGGTCTTTAGCAGTTGGAGGATACCGGAGAAACCCACGGGGTTGGACAGGCGACCCTACTCCTTGTCACGTACATCCCGGGAATCGAAACCACGCGCACGAGCTAACAGGGCACCCATCCCCGCATAATACATACGACATCTGGCAACATTTTGAAAGTAGTTAGGGACAGTATGTTATGCTGAACGTTAATAGACCAACTTTAACCTGTTAGATCTACACCGATTAAAGGGCCCACGATGACTGGTTCAATAACAGCAGTTCTCGGTGTTAGTCAACAAAGTACCTCAGTTTTTTTTTAGTATCTCCCCCATTTCATTGGTGCAGTGTCTAGTCGTTCAGACAGGACGAAAAGCCCATGTACCGTGAAAACGTTTTCCGGCAAGTAAAACAACCCTTGATAGATGGTATTGTCCAAAGAATAGGTTGAAAGGCTGCTGTCGGGGAAATGTCCATCACAGCACATTGCATGGCGTATGACCGTTTCATTTCACCGACCAAACTATCGCTGCAACTTTGAATGAATCAACGGGGGTGACGACTATAATATACATAAAGTTGAGATTTAATCGATAGGAGAAAATATAATATTCAACAATGTATTTTTTTAAACCTTGCCATCAAACTGTCACAAGAAACTGTAAGGGGATGAAAAGTCAATATATTCTAATGGAACAGCTCGAAGACCATCATAGAGGGTATAGAATTAAAGAAAGGCAATAGCTTGTCACGTGATTGTCTCCAACTCCAGCTGACAATTTGACGTCATTTCTCTCCACACGTATCAGATGATTGTTTGAGTCTAGAGTAATGCAGATTTAACCAGTTTTATTCATTGAAACATATACCTGGGATTTCGCTCACAGATGACCTATAATTACTCATTTTGGACATTATGATATTGGATACGAATTTATATTATATTCTTCTGGGATATTGGGTCTTTAATGAGAGGGAGAGAGGGAGGGGGGGGGGAGTGTTCACTCGACACGAACTAGGTTATTTAGGTTCAGTGTATTTCAATACCCCACCCCTTGTCCAAAAACGGGGAATCGAAACAAAGCCACTTGACTTAATGACAGACCTTATGATAAAACCTGCATGCCCATTCCAACACACAAAAATACTTTCTAAAAAAGCTTTTAGTTCAAATTCCTAGCCTTTTCCCCCCCAAAAAAGGTATAGCAAAGGCAATGGATGCATGTCTAGCATTGAAAGGGTAAAACCATCCAGCTTCCTCTTCCTGTCAATAGAAGATCGAGGATGCTTATTAAATAGTTCCCATTGTGTTACACTGCAATCAGGGCGATTACATTAAGACTCTTCCAATTAAGTGTCCGGTTAATTAACAAGAAGATGGCGAACAATACTATACTGTAATAGAATTGGTGCGGCATTAGACCCCAGGGACAAAGCAGCGACACTTAGATAGGCGACGAAAAATGGCTTGTCCCATGTGATTTGGAGCGCGCCCCAATGTAACATATCTTTTATATTGAATTAAATATAATATGTGGTTGAATTTCGTAATATTGGGTTAGAATTGGGATATATTTGGGTGGTACAAAATTGGGTAGTATTGGGTAAAACGGCTTGTCAGTTTTTAATTAGCTAAAAGGTATAAAATAAATTCACAAAATAAAACCAACAATCCACCAACATCTAAAACATTACGTTATTAAATCACATTACCTGCTGAAAGATACACACACACACACACAACTATTCGCCCGAAAGTGATGGATAATGGATTAAAACAATAAACATGATGAATGGCGGGATTGTATCGTGCCTGTCACGGAAACAGATGAAGAGATGAATGACTTATGGGTGATGATAACTTGTGGTTTAAACGAAGTAGATCAGTTTATCACTTGGTCTATTTACCATTTTCTTTTGTTCGGTGAGGATTATTAATGGAAGGGTACTGTGTTATTGAATTACGCGTGTGTACGGAACGTGCATACATATCAATGATAGACTGTGGTTGGCGATCTGTAGGTCGTAGTGCAGCTGTTCGTGCAAAATTTCTCTCATAGCACACTACATGGTGTATGTGAGTCTTCGGAAGCTCGGATGGAGCGGTCAAGGGGGACATTAAACCCCAATTCATTTTCTTTCTGTAATGAAGAACTTGTAACTATCCGTAATATGTAGTCGGTACGTTATATATTCATAGTAGTCTTCTTCTATTACCAAACCGAATCTATTTCCGTTACAGAACATCTAACTGTGCTCTCGAGGGGTCGAACTGAAGACCTAACTATATTCCCCAGGGTCGAACTGAAGACCGAACTGAGGTCTCGAGGGTCCAACTGAAGACATAACTGTAATCTACAGGGGTCGATCTGAAGACCTAACTGTGCTCTCTAGGGTCGAACTGACGACCAAACTATACTCCCCAGGGCCAAACTGAAAACCTAACATCTGAAAACGCTACATACTATTCCTCTAGTCAGAGGGTTTGGCGTCTAACAACGCTACAATACTATTCCTCTAGTCAGAGCGTTTAACGTCTGACAACGCTACAATACTATTCCTCTGGTCAGAGCAGCTAACCTGTGAAAACGCTACATACTATTCCTCTAGTCAGAGCGGCTATCCTGTGAAAACGCTACATACTATTCCTCTAGCCAGAGCGGCTAACATCTGAAAACGCTACATACTATTCCTCTGGCCAGATCGGCTAACATCTGAAAACGCTACGGGATTATTCCTCTAGTCAGAGCGGCTAACCTGTGAAAACGCTACATACTGTCCCTCTAGATTATTTAGATTCCCATCGCTCATATAGTCGTTAATGTGCTGCATAATGTATGTCGGGCCGTGGTGTAGGACGTAGGGCCTCGCAAGGGACAAGGTATGGTCGTTCGGTTGATACGAACAACCGAGTTCCCGTGTACACACTGGCGTTCACATTTGGAATTCGAAATCACTGTAACAAAAATATCCGTGAAAAAACGTAAAATGTTCTGGAAACAAAAATTACCAGGAAAATTTTATCCGTATTTGTTTTTCCTGTAATTTACTGAAGTTGCTTCAATTAACATAAGTTTCATTTTCAAATACAGAAAAAAAAAATCCTGGTAAATTTTGTTTCCTGAGCATGAAGGTGATAAAAATTTCATTGAATTAACCATTGACTTTATACGCGTGCGTGAAATAGCTTTATTTAACGTTTGCTTCCACCAAAGTGATATCGCAGGCATTCTTTAAACGTAACCTCCTCCTCTTTTGCGCTAATATAAGAGTATCCTAATCGAGAGCAAGGTATCACAAACAACTAATCGTCAGTGATTGGACCTAGGCTGTAAACTCTGCCATAGAGACATATCGGCTTACACTAGCCAATCGGTTATACTATCCGGATTTAAGCGTGCTTGATTACCTGATAATATAACCTATACACACGGAGCATTAAAACATATTTTTACACATTTATGAAAATACTTACAATCTGATTACCGTATGATGAATAACAATACACTTTATAGATCTTATAAATAATGGAAATTAGATATACATGACAATTAATATACCACACTTTACAAAATATGATTCTTCATATTATGGTTAATACATTGAAATGAATACTATAACATGATAGTTATTAAGAATGATTATATATATATACGATTACTTATCGTTGCACTGTTTATCCCGTAAAATAACAGAATTAAGTCCATTATAGAATGGAATAAAACATTTTATCCCTAAACTTCACGGAACTTCCGTAAAATAACATAATTAATTCTAATCTAGAAGGGAATAAAACATTTTATCCCTAAATTTCACGGAAATGTCCTGTTTAATACTGAATATTCCACAGAAATACATAAAACACGTAATTTGAAGAAATAATTCACACTTTTAACACAATTTCTCCCAAAAAGCCATTGATTAACAGGAAAAGGGTGTTAAACTACGGAATTCGGCCACATAAAAAATGGATATTTTTTACAGTGAAGGCCATTGGGCCACGGTCTGGGCAAAATTTCCCCCATAGCACACTGCATATCGTATGCCCGTTATCATTAGCCCTGTTGGAGTAGAACAGTACGTTGTTGAAGCCTATTTTATTTCATTTTATGAAAATCCTAGTTTCGTTTTATCTTGGTATGAAAGAAAACAAACAACAAGTAGCGTTGCACACGTAAATAGAAAGAGACTGGTGGTTTCTTCCGAATAACCAGTAGTAAATGACGAATAACGTGCCAACTTCACGTTGTTTGCATAGTATCCCTAAGATCACACAGAGAAAATTTTATCAACCAGTAGTAAATCCCGAATAACGTGCCAACTTCATGTTGCCTGCATGGATGGTATCCCTAAAATCACACAGAGAAACTTTTATTAAGTACAATTATTATAAAATTTGTCCTGTAAAACATCCACAAGCTTTCAAAGTCGCAACACAATCAGGGTTTACGGTAGAAATATTCTGAATATAAATATTTTTCTAATTTTCGCGTCCATAAACGATACCACCAATTTTAAAAAAGAAAAGAAATTTTCTTGAGTGCATTGATCTGTATCGCCCTGATGTGTTTAAACAATTGATATTTCAGGAATATAGTCCTGTAATTGGTTCTTGGGATTATATTAATTTGAAAGTAACCGAGTAATTTTTGGGTGATTTGAAAGTTTGAGGCACGTCTCTCCGCAAAACAACAACTCAACCAAGTTTTAAACCGCTTTTACAAAACTAACATTTAAACAGAAACACTCGGCTGTCTTGCGTTCTGTGAAAATTTCTGACTTTCGATAAGCTCTGCTGTCAGCATTCAGCATCTTCTGTAGACGATAAACTCTGTAGTCAGCATTCAGCATCATCTGTAGATAAGCTCTACTATCAACATTTAGCATCATCTGTAGACCATAATCTCTCTTGTCAGCATTCAGCATCATCTGTAGACCATAAGCTCTAATGTGAACATTTAGAATCACCTGTAGACGATAATGTCTGTTATCAACACACGGCGTTATCTGTAGACGATAAGCTCTGCTGTCAACCGTAAGCTCGTCTGTCAGCATTCAGCATCATCTGTGGACGATAAGCTATGCTGTGAACATTTAGAATCACCTGTAGACCATTAGCCCTGTTATCAACACACAGCATTATCTGTAGACGATAAGCTCTGCTGTCAACATTTAGCAACATCTGTAGACCAGACCATAAGCTCTGTTATAAACACACAGCATTTTCTGTAGACGATAAGCTCTGCTGTCAACATTTAGCAAAGCTCTGTTGTCACCATTCGGCGTCATCTGTAGACGATAAGCAATGCTGTCAACACTTAGCATCATCTGTAGACGATAAGCTCTGTTACCATCACGCAGTATCATCTGTAGATGATCAAACTTGTAATACTCGCTACAACCTATCGATGGGCCTTTTTTCACCCGAATTAATTCAAGTCAGTGGAGTGTAAACATTTCATATTTAGATTTTTTCTTTTCAATTTTAGTACTATAGAGCGTCGGTGAAACTGTTCGCTAAATAAAAATGTCTTTTAGATACACGTATAAAAGTAAGAAGTAGTCATTAGTCAGAAAATGAGGGCGAAAAGTATATTCCATTCTTTCCATAAATGGTAAATAATAAATTAGACCACATTTTAGCGTGGATTAAACCTTTCAAATTAAATACTTCCCGCTAAATGCAAATGACTTTTAGATATTCTTAGTCGTATAAATGTAAGTAGTCATTAGGTTGTCCATAATACCATTTCGATCCCTGCATTGGTCTAGAAAGTTCATCGGGATTTTCGGTCGTGGTTTCCCCTTGTCAGTGTTGCAGGACGGAGCTAGGGCCTGACAAGGACCGGTGTATACATTGGCGTGCACGTTAAAGTTCCCTTGGTAGTTGGAATTCGATATAAGAGTCAGCCATAGTGCCGCTGCCCGGGCAAAATTTCCCTCATAGGACATTGTATGGCGTATGCCCGTCTTTAATAGCCCAGTCGGGGCAGAATAGTAGAAAGCTAAAACCATTTCATTTCATTTAATTTCATTTCCATAATATCATGCATAATGTATTTGACGTTAAATTGGTAATAAAAAAACAGCAAGAAAACCAACCGTCTGAGACGGAGGACCTGACAAGGACAACTGTCTAGTCATTCGGATGAGAGGAAAAACCGAGGTCCCGTGTACACATTGGCGTGCACGTAAAAGATCCCTTGACAGTTGGAATTCGAAATAAGAGTAGGCCATAGTGCCGCTGTCCGGGCAAAATTTCCCTCATAGCACACTGTATGGCGTATGCCCGTCTTCATTAGCCCAGTTCGGAGCAAAACAGTAGGACGTTAAACCCCATTTCATTTCATTTCCAACCGTCTGAGAATGAGTAGGAAAAGTGCATTCATTTTAGAAACGGATAAACGAATCTGTTTCAAAGAGATTATATGATATGGATTAATGGTGTGCCAATAGAGGAATACATACATGTATAATACATAGTTGCCCGAGGGTGAGAATTGGAAACTCTGTTTGTTGTTGTGCTTATACATAAAGTGGTTTAAGTACCCCGGGCTGTATACAAAATGAACAGCGAGAAGACGGGAAATGGCAGGGTAGAGTGTCAGAACAAATAGACAATTAATGAACCTCGGGGGCTATCGTGTTGGTCACTGACTTAAATTTCAGATAAGGATGAGAAAAACACCGCAGGAAGGTTTTGTTTTGTTGCTGTTGGGGTATATTTTGTTTTTACATAACCGATGAAATCAGCATGTCGCTTTAGGATACCGTGATTTGTCTCGGTATCAGAACGCCTACACGTAAACTTGATTACCCTTGATAATCTTAAAGCGAGAATTTCAAATTTATTTTCTAAGAAAGTCAAAACATAATTATTTCTATGTCTTTTGCTCAATAGGTTATCAAATCACTATTATACGATCATGGGCATTATTTCCCACCCTTAAAAATCTATAACACAGGAAATAACAACACAATTACCTCCCCTGTTTTGCTACTGACAACATGGGGCAGCCATTTTCCAACGTTGGAATTTGAAGTTAAAAATGATATTTTTGCCAATTTTTCAGCTGGCAATAGCGAATTATAGGATTAATAGGATTATTCTTTAACAAGGTAGGACTGTTTATGGATACCATCTATTTTAAGGCTTTATTTTAATACATTTTAAAAATATAACTTGAAAATTTGCAATTGCAACTTTAAACCGTAAAAATGAAATGAGATGGAATCGGATTTAATGTGCTAACGTTCTGTACATACTGGGATAATGAAGACGGCCATATGTCATACAGTGTGTTGTAAGGGCAATTTTGCGCTGATAGCGTCACTGTGCTAGACATGCCAAGGTTAGGGGGCGTTTGGAAGAGTGGACCATGAAAAATGTATGAAACATTTTCTTTTGTGTACCAGGGATCTCGGTTTTAGAACCCCCCCCCCCCCCCCAAAAAAAAAAAAAAAAAAAATACCAACCTGAATATTATGACCACAGAGGACACTACTGGTAGGCTGTGGAGCGACTCTACCAACCGATAAAAAAGTAGCCGCGCTATACGGTTCTTTGATAATTTACATTTTTCCTTGTAATTTAAAACTTATATGATTATAATTTTGCACAACGTACTTGTAAGTTTGTAAAACTGTTGAAATAGGACAACAAATGAAGAAATAAGGAGTAGGATTAATAGCTTAGAATTAAGAACGCTAAATAAATAGCTGTTTGGTCTTCCATAGGGACGGGGTCAGATGATACTCACTCTAGCGCCCCTAATTACCAGCGTCACACAGATATCTGTGAACTATTTGAGGACCGTATACAAGTTATATGTGAGGCATTCTGGTGAGGGAATGGGCTACGAAACATATTGTAAAAAGGGTCATTTTTCAGGGTACTGAGTAGTCTTTATTTACATGTAATAGGTAAGTGCTAAAACGTTAATGATACATTATGGGAGATTAGATAAATAGCTGACAGTTCTCGCTGTAATAGTTAAAAACTAGATAATGTAAAGGAAATTTGCTAAAAATTTCAGTCAAATTGATCCACTTTTAGCGATTGAATTTTCGGCCTAGCCTCGATCATTATTACTAAATTCGGTACGATAAAAAACATAGTCTCGATTATCCTTTTCAGGATTAAATCATAAATGGAAGCCGAACAACAAATCGGAATCTATTCCAATAAATATCGCAGGCTAGCGATGACGTCTGGATAAGTTAATTAATATCTAATTAATAATTTAGATAACATTTCAGGCCTAAAGACCTGCAATAGGCAGATTTAGCTCTTGCATAATGTATGTTTAAATGATTCATCTTTGTTTAATAACTTAATGGTGTGCTTCCTCCATAATTAACGACCAATATCTGATAAATTTACTTATTTTCATACCGGAGTACTATAAAATAATCGTTGACAAACTCATATTAATATATCAGGGATTCATGCAATCGACGAATGGGAGTACTCGAAGTAATGGGGGAACTATGTCTCGTTCCGATCAAGATAGATTTGTCGCCTTCCGTGGCCAATTTGATGCAGACAACAGGCATTGAACTTTAAGAGTAGTCATTAATCAACAAAGTGCAGTAATACTATTCGATCTTTCAGCTTCACGTCGTCTACGCTTCCGTGATGTAAATTATAACTACAGTTCAGGTTTTATTTCTTATATTTATATAAAAAAAACTTCTAGCATTAGTCACAAATCTCCTTCGCTCTCAAATCAGTAGATGGCTAATATGTCAGGCAGTGTGGGATCTGCCAAATATATTGCCCCACTCTATTTTAAAGTGCCAACACCTTAATTGGTTTACGTCAGTGGTTCTCAACCTTTTTCTGCCAAAGGCACACCTTGGAACACATGAAAAAATATGACAAATATTTGAATTTTGTACATGGCAAGTCATATACGGCATAGATCCGTAGACAGAGACTAGTCAGACACACAGAATGACTCAAACTAAATAAAGAAAAACACAGCTATGAACTTACCAGTAGACACCAGTGAATACTCAATTGGAATCACACGGTTTTTCGCAATTTCTTTGTGTGTCGTTCAAATTTTCGCGGCACACTTAAAAAGATCTCGTGGCACACCTGTGTGTCGCGACACACTGCTGGTTGAGAATCACTGGTTTACGTCATAGACTGACCACGGGTCCAGTTTACAAATATGGAATAGGCATATCCCTACACTGCACATAGGAGGGGCTTATTACTAAATTTGGTCAACAGACACATTCCATTCCTGACCATGAAGATGACATATGACAAATGTGTTTATTAAACATGCATTATGCAAAATCTGCTTATTACAAGTCTTTCTTTAGGCCTGAAATGTTATCTAAATTATCAATTAGACATTAATTAACTTATCCCGACCATAATAAACCCTCGATGTCAAGGCTAACGGCAATTGATAATTAAATCAAAACAGTGGATAATCGAGACTATGCTGTTTATATTAATGATTTTAGTAATGATGACCGAGACTATGCAAAAATTTCACCCGCTTCTTTCTAGGCTCATAGTGGATCAATTTGACTGAAATTTTCAGCAAATTACCTTTACACTATCTAGTTTTTAACTATTATAGCGAGAACTGCCATCTCTTTATCTTAAATTTTAAATGTTCCTATTATTAATTAGAACAGGTTTCGCTTTAGTTTTTATATTTTACGCCGACATTTATTACTTTAAATCTTCCTAGTACTAAAACGGAAAATGTGATTACTTTCGATCATTTTCAGCTTATTTTCATGATGCAAGAATGACCGCGCATTCACTTTCAGTGCAAATGAACCCATTTGACCCCAAATATCTCGAAAACGCCCCAACGGCGGACTGATTACCACTCGGCATCGTATTCTACGCAAAATTTTACTCTAGAAAAGTTGGGTCTGGTTTTGTGCCCATTTGATGGACACCCCCCCCCCCCGCGCTGAGCTTCCGGTCTACAAGAGAATCTATAGATAACTGTCAGTCATTGCCATAATATTATTACAAAAGACGGGATTGGAACCGAGCGATAAAATAATGCTGGCGGCGAATCAAGTATTGTCACAAAATCTTCGCCAGTTGTTGTTGAATGTCAAGGACAAAAAATAATACACGTATACAGAGAAGAGAAAATGGAGAAATCATGATCCTAACATCTTATTTTACTCCTAAAAATAAAATAATTATAAGATCATATCATTATTAATGTTGACATGAAAATAAATCAAGTGGTACTAATACGAATTTGTTAAATAAAAAGGGGAAATAACTCTGAAAGTTATAAAAAAATTGTGGTTCTTCCTTTAAATAAGATAGACAATAAATACATACTGAAAACACTGATGAAAGACGGGTTCTAAGAGCCTAGCAATCATACTATTTAAAACAGTAAAAATTCTACCGGTTTATTTGTTTTCTTCGTTAGCCCGGACAGAACATAAAAGGCGGACGAAAAACACCACTTCATATTATGGTCTCTGTTTCAATGGGATACACAACCCAAACAATTTCATGGTATCTGTTTCAATCGGATACACATCCCATTGTAGCCTCTAGTTTACTAACGAGAAAAATGAAATGAAATGGGATTTAACGTCCTTTTCTGCTCCGACTGGGCTAATGAAAAGAAGACGGGCCTACGCCATGCAGTGTGCTATGAGAGAAATTCTGACCGGACAGTGGCCCTACGGAATTTCGAATTCCAACTGCCAAAGGCTCTTTTACATGCACATCAACGTGTATTTCGTGCCATGCATAACTTTGGCAGTCATTATCGACAAAAAAATTTCCTAACTGCATTAAGACATATCCTATATATTCTAGCCTCTATTGTGCCGCTGTCCGGGCAAAATTTCCCTCATAGCACACTGTATGGCGTATGCCCGTCTTCATTAGCCCAGTATAGGAGCAGAACAGTAGGACGTTAAACCCCATTTCATTTCATTGTGCAAACAAGAAATGTGGACGATGTACGGACGGACATGACAATATTTGACCGTACAGAAATGAATTGACGGAAATTTACTTTAGAAACACGTAGACAATTAGACTATTTGTACAATGAAGCGGATTGAATTTGGTTGCGATCATTAGAGATTTGGGTTAATTAGTTGGTTTCTATACACCAGATCCAGACAGTAGTCTTTATGTTCCATAGAGACAGTTAACTTGCCTTAGAATAGAAAGTCAAATTTATAGAACCCATTTCAACCATAGATAACGTTTCCATAAGTTTACAACATTAATCAACACAGACGAGGAATTCTTATTGCTGCCATAAAACATGGAACATAACTAGAATTAGAATTACACATATAGTTAAACGGTCGTCATTCCAGTTTACGTACATCATTGAAGTGTGGGTTGCGGAGTCGAGTGGAGAGTGGTTGGTTGTTGGGTGCCCGTGTCGGGGGTTGTTGGGCGGTCGAGTGGTCTAACGCGTATGCTCTGGAAAATAGGAGGTTGGATGGCTGAATGGTTAGCGTGCGCGCTTTGCATCATACAGTCTGTCATTGAGTCGACTGGCGTGGTCTCGAATCCCCGGTTGTACGTGGCAAGGAGTAGGGTCGCCTGTCCAACCTCGTGGGTTTTCTCCATATGTTAGTCCCGAAATGACCTAGTTTGTGTCGAGTGGACGTTAAACCCCATTTCTCTCTCTCTCTGGAAAATAAGGTTGTTAAGACTTGAAAATGACAAGTGTGTCGATGGGATGTTAAACCGAGGGCGCCTGTCTGTCTTCAGCGAATGATCGCTGGTATTTGATGGATTACAGATTGTTCCTAGCGTTTGGTCGGCTCTAGTGTGGTATCAGCACAGTTGTTCATCGACGACAAATCATCAGGGTTACTAATGACGACCTAATTAATTGGTATATTTAGAGGTTATCTCCCAAAACTTAGATATATCTTGAGACACCAATATCCCAGACAGTGAAGTAATTTGCACAATCCCCATAGCTATAATGGAACAGTCCTAATTAGTGTACTTTAAATTATTTTACTCAAATAAAACCCAAACGCACCGAGAAGTTTCTTTGTTTCGTGTTGGATATATAAAATGCACCAGAAATGGATTAATACGGAAATACCGGTTATCCTCCCCAAACATCGAATCGATGAAATTAAGGGTGTTCCAGATAGCCAACAAGCCAACAGAAACTCCGTGAGATACAGGCGATCTCGTCTATAAAATGCGAAATCCAGCTTTTGCTTTTGAGAGCAGACAGCTAAATGGAGAAGGTATAGTGTTGGTAAAGAGATGTATCACACAGATCTACAGCAAACAACCCCCTTGATCAATGCCAACACAAATGCCTCGCAAACGAGAAGAAATCTGAAGGGCGATGGCCAAAGACGAAACGGTGACTGTTTTTCAATAATCGAGAAAAGAAAAAAAAATTCTTTCCTGAAAGAAAAGAAGACAAAAGCTGAAAGACAACTTTCACTTATTAACTCACCACGAGTCATCCGGAACAAGAAGAATATACCAACGGATGTAACTCAATATCACAGAGTTAATAAGAAACAAAATTAATTATGAACGGCCCAAAAGAAAGGTAACCTCTAAAGGAAAACAGCCGCTGCATAATACAATACCTAAAACACCCAACAAAGCCACGGGTTACAACCTCAATCCTTCGAAAAGCAAGGCCCATGATCGACAGCATTTTTTAGAAATGGGCTTCCAGATGAAAAAAACGGAAGAAGAACCAAAGATCATAAATATTTCGGAAAAAATCATACAGAGAACCAGATCAACATCTTCGTAAAAGGACTGAAATTCACCCCGACCCACTAAATACAGTCTTCAGAGAAATAAAAGGTGACATTGCAGAATTCAAAAGAAAATTGCGAAACAGAGAATTATTCTTTGATAAGTCCAACAATGATAGCTCAATTGTAAGGAATAAGAGTAGTGTTTGTGCTCCAATGGGAAGAGATAAAGCCCTAGATGAATACGTGGAGCTAATTAATAACTTCCCGATGCAACACAAAAATTACACAACCAAAAGTAACATGACACACAACCAATGGTTTGGGATAGAAAAACTATCCAATAGTTCGGTTATCGTTTTAAAGCAGGTCGATAAAGGTGGCAACCAGCTATTACTGAAAACTAGTTATGAACATTATCGGGGACGAGAAATACTATCAAGAGCTAAACAAACAGCCGACCAGTTTAATAATGAGCGGAATTCGAAAACTTATAGACTCTGCTGATTGCAATTTAACTGACAAGGAGAAGGAATACCTATTGAACTTCGAGACAAAATGTGGTAATTTCTACGGCCTTACGGAAATTCACAAGTGCAAGAATATTCCATATGCCTGCTCAGTCCAGAAGATTGTATATTTAAAACTCCCGTCGAATCTAACATTACAACCTGCCATAGCAGGACCTGCATGTGAAACCCACAGTCTAAGCAATCTCTTGGATATTCTCTTACAGCCATTCTTAAAACGTATTAAAAGTTATATTAGAGACAGTGTAGACTTTTTAAACCACCTTCCACAAACCGCACCATCTAATGCCTTACTGATTACATTTGATGTCACTTCATTATACCTCATGATTTGGCTTGATACACATCCAGATGACATACATGGAGCTCGTTTTAGAAAATAACCGTTTCCATCTCAATGGATTTTCTATAAACAACCGATAGGTACGGCGATGTAAACAAAGGTAGCTTCTGTTTATGCAAATCTAGTTCTAGGATATTTAGAGCATCAGAAATCGAACAAAAAGATAAGCTTGGACATGCAAACATTCTTCCAAGACAAATGGGATCATTTCATTGACGACTGCTTCATAGCTTGGACATGAAAACATTCTTCCAAGACAAATGGGATCAATTCATTGACGACTGCTTCATAATTTGGACACACTCTTTACTATACACATTCAAAAACATAATAAACAATATTCATCATAGTACCGGTATTAAATTTAAAATGGAGCAGAGCGATGAACAGATAGCCTTTCTTGATATTCTAGTAGCCTTTCTAGATATCCTAGTAATATTAAACAGATATAAATAAGACAACTGACACCAACAATACCTTTAGTTTAATTCATGTCATCCCAAACATACGAAAGTATCATTGCCATTTAATCTCGCTCGCCATATTTGTACCATCGTTTCATCACTATCCACAAGAGACAAAAGATTAGAGGAATTCAGATCATTTATCATGAAGAGAAAATATCCATGCACTCTCCTTCCTGATGGAATTTCAAAGGTCAAGACTAAAGAGAAAAATCTTAATTCCCTTGTGTTTGTTTCCACATTTAATCCACGAAATCCAGAAATGTCAAACGCTATTGTAAATAACATGGCAATCTTATCAAAACGTGACAGGATGAGATCGGTAATGCAAGGGGTAACATGTATTAAAGGAGCTAAATCTCTGCTGAAGTTGATTTTGAAGCTGCTCCTCCAAGACGACAGAGGATCTATAGAGAAACTAGAAATAGAATTTTGCGACTGAAGGACTAGCTAGGCCTGGGTGATTAGACATCAGTTCAATTCCTTGATGCAGTAAGCAACCTTGTCCACCTAGACTGATGAGTAAAACGAGTAAACTGGAGTCTACTGTGTGTGCTATCGAATTAAGTGTGTTATAATCAACAATAAATTAAATGATTTATCTTGTATTTCTGTTGTCATAAGTGAAAAAGAATGTATAAAGCGTATGTAGTATAATGTGACTGTTTCATAAAAAAATGAAATGAAATGAAATGGGGTTTAACGTCCTACTGTTCTGCTCCTATACTGGGCTAATGAAGACGGGCATATGCCATACAGTGTGCTATGAGGGAAATTTTGCCCGGGCAGCGGCACTATCGCCTACTCTTATATCGAATTCCAACTGCCAAGGGATCTTTTACGTGCATTCTAATGTATACACGGGACCTCGGTTTTCGTCTCATCCGAAGGACTAGACAACTGTCCTTGTCAGGCCCTCCTTTCTGCACCACTGACAAGGGGAAACCACGTCGGAAAATTCAGGATGAACTTTCTCGGCCAATGCAGGGATCGAACACCCGACCTCCAGGCTAGTGAGCCAGCGTCTTAACCACCTAGCCACCGTGGCTCCCTTCATAAAAAAAAGTACAAATTTATATTTATCAACAATAATAAGTTGAATAGTTAATATGTCCACGTGTATGTCAGTGCTTCCATATTATGTGCGCTATTATATGAGATTTAACTTGTATTTCTATTCGACTGTTCTATTATTCAGCAAAGATAACAGCATCTCAATATGCTGTGCACCCAAGCATAAATGTTGTTGATTTAAATTTAAGATGTCTAAGATATGGCTGTCTAAGTTTTGGGAGGATACATATATAGACATTACGTACCCTAATAATGCCAAGGAAGCCATACCAATATAAACCAGACCAGTGTGTTACTCTCGAGTTACATAAATATGTGTGGTTTGAAGGACGTTAGTCCGAGTGTTGTATCAACGTCTAACTCAGACTATTAAATTGCTTAACACACAGAAACTATCCAGCACGTGCAATGCAACGAGATCGTCAGGCGAGTCCAATGTAAGTTGGCAGTACCAATATTTGAAATAATGGTAAGCCGACGTCACATCTGCATTTTGACGATAATAGTGTTGAATTTCAATAAATAAAGTGATTTGATGTAACACGGTTAGCTTGCAAGAGTTGTGATTAGTTTTGCGAGTTCACAGGCATACTAGTCGGGCAGCGAAGCAAGTTGATTTGGATGTTCCGGAGAAAAGTGCCATATTTTTCAAGATGGTCATTGCCTTAGCTTTACAACTTTGATAGGAACCACTTCTGTCAAATATATTATGCCGTGCATCTTGGATCTTCACAAAAGCCGCTTTGTAAAAATGTATATATACCAATAAGTCAGTTTCAAAACTATGAAGGGCCGCAATCTGATTTAAGGTCAAGATCCAAGATGGCCATCCTAATCTATTTGAATAGAAAGGTAAGGTAGCATCTGGGAATAATTTGACGCCTTTGTCCAGAAAGTCCGCACAGTTGGATACAATTTGTATCGCCGTGCGCCAAGCAGAACCGGCTTACTCTTTCTATAACACGACACACAGTCGTGTACATGCCTATTGAATTTGTGTATTTGATTACCGTCCTAGCCTTGTTGGAATCTACCCAATGCTTCTTCTTCTATTACTGTTTAACGTCCGCTTCCACCACGCAACGTGGGGTCGTCTGTCCAAACTCGGGGTTTTCTTCGGGTCCTCCGGTCTCCTTCCACTGCTAAAGCGAATTATTGAAATAAAATTAAATCATATGTTAGTCCTGAAATGACCTAGTTTGTATAGAGTGGCCGTTAAACCGCATTGTAATAAACAACATCTCTTTCTATCTTGGTTGGTGTTGTGTAGAGGAAATCTTGATGCTAACCCAAGAATATGTCCGTAGCGATGAAATATTGTTTAGGTATGGGTGTGTCTATCCCCCATAACAAAGAGATTGATTTGCCAACGTTTAACACGTTTTTAACCTAAGCTCTTACCAGAAATGTAAACATCTGGAAGCAACATTCGTCTCTTTAACTAGCATGGCCTTACTCCAATTTGATCGAAGCGTCGTTTGAAGAGATCTGTAATTTGTGATCGAGATGATCAAACGGTGTAATCTATCTTCTGTAATAAAATACCTTTACAATGACGGCAAATAAATTGCCAAACAATCCTCAACTTTTAGAAATTTATTAAAACAGTTAAAGTTTTCTTCAGTCTGAACGACAGACCCACCCTACCTGCAGAGAAGTGAAGCTAGCTACCATTAAATTTTCGTACGTTAGTTACCAACGGTTTTTCTTATACGTATGCAATGCAGTGTTGGCAAATAAAGGTCCGTTCATACTACATCCGTATCAGTAAATACGTGCGTGAATAAGTACTGGTATATTTTAGTCATTTTTAGAGTAAGGGTTCAAATAGAATCCGGCAGGTATTGCGCACAAAAACAACTGCGTCCGTTAAGCCGGATTGGTTGCTCCCAGAGCGTATTTTTGTAAAGTGCGTCCGGCATTTCGGCTAGTGAACCGAGCTTTAGCCAATCAGCGAGTACTTTCCCCTTATTACATCATCTTCCCAAATAGAAACTCAATCTCTGACAGACAATTCAGCCTTGAAAGCCGGACGTTTTCGCGTTTTCTATTTGAACGGCAAAACGCGGATACGGGTGCGGATACGTTTATGGATACGGATGTAGTATGAACCGAGCTTAACGGTATGTTTTTGATGAAATGTACATTCACTTGTACCTTTGCCCAGAATGACGTCTGACCAAAATAGAACTATTAACATTTCTATATCCCTAAAAATAACCACAGTGAACATCCTGAAAGATGATCTGCTGGCGTCTGATGTGTTGATAGTTACCGTGCTACCATATCTCGTGGCTAATTATTGGCGTTATCAATGGAATGGAATGGCTAGAAATCTCTATTTTAATAATAGTCAATGATTTACAGGTCTGATGACAAATGTGGGGGAGTAACATCGACGGAGAGAGAGAGAGAAATGGGGTTTAACGCCCACTCGACACAAACTAGGTCATTTCGGGACTAACATATAGTTTAATTTTATTTTCAATAATTCGCTTGCGCGTAGGGGTCTTTAGTAGTGGGAGGAAATCGGAGGACCCAGAGGAAACCCACGAGGTTGGGCAGGCGACCCTACTCCTTGTCACGTAAAACCGGGGATTCGAAACATCGACGGAAATCGGAAAGGAGTCATCTTAATTTATTTCCGTAAATAAGGGTGTTTATTTGAATGTGAAAGACACCTAGAGTCAATTTTCCTGGTGCTCAATGTCCTGGTCGGATTAACGACAAGTCCTAAAATGCTACGTACTGTCGGTGATTGACTTCGATGCTAAATTCGCGATATTCATTCCTTTGCTCATAATATTTGAACATTCCGATCATCTCAATGTTTATAACTACAACCCTGGTAAAAAGAATTTCAAGGCTTTGACGCTATTTTCATGGGTCATTTCCATAGTTCCTGTCCCTTTAATTCCTCACTGAATACTCACCAAAACACTCTTAGTCAATTCTGAAATGAAATGAAATGGGGTTTAACGTCCTACTGTTCTGCTACGAACTGGGTTAATGAAGACGGACATACGCCATACAGTGTGTTATGAGGGAAATTTTGCCCGGACACCGGCACTACGGCCTACTTTTATATCGAATTCCAATGTGCATGCCAATGTGTACACGGGACCTCCCTCGGTGACCATCCGAATGACTAGACAGCTGTCCTTGTCCGGCCCTACGTCCTGCACCAGACAAGGGGAATCTACGTTGGAAAATCCCGATGAACTGTCTCGGCCAATGCAGAGATCGAACAAGCGAAAACTCACTGAATATTTTTAAAACTGTCCACTCGTTTTTTTTTAAATCACCAGACAACTATAACACACTCATTGTAAGTATATTTTCACTTGTACATTGTTTGTCTATTTCTAAAATGTAGATCCATTCCAGAGACCGCTATAACACAATCACTGTAATCATATTTTCACATGTACATTGATTATTTATTTCTAAGATGTAAATAAATGTATCTATATCTGACAGGGAGGGGGTTTTAATATAGGCTATACCTGTTCTCCAATCCCTTTTCAGATACAAATCGGAATAAAAAATATTGCTTACTAGCAGGATACCCGGCTTCGCTCGGGGTCATAACTCCGAAACCGGAAGCGGTAGACTAACGCCACCTGGCCTAAAAGACGTTTTTATTCTAATAGAGAAGTCGTGTGAATTTTTAATATGTTATAATATATTTATCTGCAAATTGATTTTTAAATTACACTCAATGTATGGGAAAGGGATGCTGAACCTAGTCCAGCCAGATCATCAAGTGCGGATAATTTGACTATGTGTCTCCCCTCTAAATGGACCAAAGAGTTAGTGGAGCATAACGAAAGGATAACCAAGATGAAGTTCTTTCGACAAGCATCAGTTCAAACAGTCAATTAACTCGTCTACATAGCATAGTTTTACAAACCACAAAAAACGTTTTTATTCTAATAAGGAAGACGTTTGGAGTTTTAATCCAGCCATAAATATATTATAATATGTTATAATATATTTATCTGCAAATTGATTTTTAAATTACACTCAATGTATGGGTAAGGGATGCTGAACCTGGTCAATGAATGTCTAATCGTTCAAATGGGACTGAAAACCATGGTCCCTTGTACAAATTGACATCCCGGTAAAAGAAACCTTTACAGTTGAAATTAGAATGACTAGACAGTCGTAGAGCCGCTGCCCAGGCAAAATTTCCCTCAGAGAACACTGTATGGCGTACGTCCGTCTTCATTAGTCAGGTCGGGTCGGAGAAGAAAAATGGTACGTTAAACCAGATTTCATTTTATCTGAAGCTCTGTGATATACCAATACCAAACTGATAGGATGGGTCAGCCACGCATAAGCAGTAATAATTTCCCGTCATATTTTAATTTTGTTTTTCAGGCTGTAATAGCGTTTTACAGGTCGTTACTGCGGTTTAATTATCTACACGGTATTGAATAGTCTCGTTGACCATGTCAGACATCAATCAGACGATAATTTGAGGCCTGCGATCTGAAACTATAATCTGTATTGGCGATCAATTTCAAACGGCTCCATGATTTGAACTGAAATTATTTCTCCATGTGTAGATGGATATTTGTATACTGAAAACTGGATCTTTTTGTTTGATTGAGAAACGCAGTGAAAACTTTAACTTTTTTCTATTGGGAAATATAGTGAAAACTGAGTCTTTTTTATTCGGAGACGCAGTGAAAACTTGATCTTGTTTATTGGGAAAATTAGTCAAAATTATTGCGTTTCAAAATGCTTGATTTCTCGCTTGTACATGACAAGGCGTTGGCCTGTCCAACCGCTTCGGTTTTGTAGTGGATGCCGAATGTTGATACATTTTCAATTCATCATATCCTTGTAAATATTGAGCATTCCTTTAGAAAGAGAGAGAGAAATGGGGTTTAACGTTCACTCGACACAAACTAGGTCATTTCGGGACTAACATATGGTTCAATTTTATTTCCATAATTCGCTTGCGCGTAGGGGTCATTAGCAGTGGGAGGAAACCGGAGGACCCGGAGAAAACCCACGAGGTTGAACAGGCCACCCTACTCCTTGTCACGTACAACCGGGGAATCGAAACCACGCCAGTTGACTCAATGACAGACGTTTGGTACAGCATTCAGCCACTCCCCCCCCCCCAGCATTCCTTTAGAAATTCTAGTTTCACAATATTGTGCTTTATAAAAGATTAATTATTCATTAAATGGTGATTCGAGACTAGACTTTGATTAAAGATGCATTATATAAATGCTAAATCTGCATATTGCAGGTCTTTATTTTGGCTTCAAATGTTAAGGCCCGGTCCCAGTGGCCGATGGACACAAAACGTATGCAAAAAGGACACAGCGGGCGAGCAAACTTTCGGGGGTGGCTCCATCCGTTTTCACCCGCTCCAGAAATAGACAAAATTGACGAAAATTTGCGAAAACAGAACGGAAAAGATCGAACGTGGGAAGTATGTAGCGGGGGTGTTAAATGAATGTTCATCGGAAGCCTAACGGATGGAAGTGGATGACAGCTCCGACATCCTTCAATATACCAGATACATCCCAGATACAAACGCTTTGTCTGTTTTGAAAACTTTATATACGAGATGCATACGCTTACATCCTTTCTATGCAATGAGTACACAACGGATGCATGGCGTTTTCAAACGGAGGGCACGGTTTTTTCCCCGTTATACATCCTCTTTGCATCCGTAAGTGCAGTGGGACTGGGCCTTAATATAATCAACTCTTTAAGGCATCGGAAAACAGCTGGGTGTTAAACCCGATTTCATGAGTTAATGGAGAAGCGAAGGGAGGTCTGGAATAACAAGTATCGTTGTTACGATAATAAACATCCAATGCATACATCTTTTGTAAACTACAAACAATGATAACTTCGCTCAGATACAGAATACACTATTATGACAAGAACGGCCAGCTCTGTACCTAAATCTTACAAAATATATGTATAAATGTTGGTTTAAGACCCAATAAATGTTTTATGAACATAAAAATTATTGCTTTTGGGGTCATAGTCAGTATAACTTTTTTTATTTAATTATTTCTGTAGTATTGTAATCGGAGTTCAGCTTTAACGAAACTTAGTTGACAACGTTTAAGATTACAAGTAGAGTTCATCGGGTTTTTTTTCCGATTTGATTTCCCATTATCAGTGATGCAGGACGGGCAGGACAAGGACAGAGTTTAGTCGTTCGGATGGTACGAAAACCCGAGGTCCCGCGTACACATTGGCGTTCCCCTTAAATATCCCTTGGCAGTTGGAAATCGAAATGAAATGAAATGGGGTTTAACGTCCTACTGTTCTGCGCCTAAACTGGGCTAATGAAGACGGGCATATGCCAAACAGTGTGCTATGAGGGAATTTTGCCCGGGCAGCGGCGCTGCGGCCTACTCTTATATCGAATTCCAACAGCCAAGGGATCTTTTACGTGCACGTCAATATGTGTACGGGACCTCGGTTTTTCGTCCCATCCGAACGACTAGACAGTTGTCCTTGTCAGGCCCTCGTCCTGCATCACTGACAAGGGGAAACCACGCCGGAAAATCTGGATGAACTTTCTCGGCCAATGCAGGGATCGAACACCCGACCTCTGGGCTAGCGAGCCAGCGTCCTATCCACTTAGCCACGTGATCCCCGGAAATCGATTTTTTTTAGGATAGCGGCACTACAATCTACTCTGAAATCGATATAAAAGTAGATTGTAGTGCCGCTGTCCTAAAAAATTACCCCCATAGAACATTGTATGGCGTATGCCCCTCTGTATTAGCCCAGTCGGAGTAGAACGTTAAACGCCATTTTATTTCATTTATTTACATTTTAAATTATGACGTCAAGTGGCAAACTACTACCTTTGCGTAACGTCATTCAGCAGACGACCACCGTCCAGGCTAGTCGCATGTTTCCGGTAGCTTCTCTGTATCCAGTTTTAATTTTTGCTCTGTAGAAAAACTCCTAACTTTATACTTAATACATTTTAATCCTTTCGCAGGCTTATAATGTTTTGATCCCTTTTGATTGACTACTACATAGGCCATTTAGTTTTTACTTTTTTTTACTAGATAGCCGATCATGACTCGCACAAGTATGATAAAACATTTGGGAAATATTCCCTTACTGTTAGTTCGTTTAACATGTTGAGTGAAGTCTGTATCGCTACAGGCCCGAGCCTGTCCAACACTGTGGACGCATGCGGTTGGCCCCCCTGATCCATTCACTTGTTTGTAATGTCTGTATTTTGTTTAACATGTTGAGTGAAGTCTGTATCGCTACAGGTCCGAGCCTGTCCAACACTGTGGACGCATACGGTTGACCCCCCGGATCCATTCACTTGTTTGTGATGTCTGTATTTTGTGTCTTGTCCGTAGATTTGTCTTGTGTAATTTTTTGTTTGTGGTGCAGTCAACCTGCACTTACTATTAACGAACTCTCGTGACAATGTTTTTGACCGAAATTCTCGTGGCAACGTTCTTTTATGTCATTGACAACCGCGACAGAACCTGTATTTCAGAACAATTTGAATTATCGCATGATTATTTCATAGTGTCAAATTGACGCCATTTTAATTAAGTACATTACACAACCGAGTTTTAATTAAGCCGGGGGTCGCGCAGGTGATTTTGATAAACGTGTGTGTTTGTCTCGTGTTTTCCCCGTTTATTTATATAATATTGGTGTCAGTCATTATCCCATTTGTGATAGAACTAATTAAACACGTTCCAAATATAATTTTAACACGGAGATCATTGCTACGATAGCTGAGTAATACAGGTTTCCTGAATCGGATGTGACGAACGCCAAAGGAAAACACGAGTCATCCCTCTATATAACTGACTGAAGTTACGAGTGATAACAGATACACGGCCGAATTTCTGCTCACTAATAATTCCTTCCAAGACCAAAAGTTGTTCTGTGAGACTGAGCGGATATCTGACAATTCATAAAAAGAATTGACTGCCACTAGATAAGAGAACACGAAAGAAAAACAGAAAAAGTCCGTGCATTACCATGTTTTTATAAGGTATAGAATGAATATAAACAAGGGAATGTACGGACTATTTGTATTTTTCTCGTGTTCTCTTATCTAATGACATCTAATTACTTTATTGAATTGTCAGGATTCCTCTTAGAGTCCCAATACAACAACTTTTGGTCTTGGAAGGAATTATAAGTGAGCAGAAATTCGGCCGTGTATCTGTTATCACTCGTCACATCAGTCAGTTATATAGAGGGATGACTCGTGTTTTCCTTTGGCGTTCGTCACTTCCGATTCATGACACCTGTATTACTCATCTATCGTAGCAATGATCTCTGTGTTAAAATTATATTTGGAATGTGTTTAACCAGCTCTATCACAAATGGGATAATGACTGGCACCAATATTGTCCTTTAACACAGATACACTCAGATGTACTTTCGAACAACCAGTAATAATCGTTGTACATCGGCAAGAAATAGCGCCTATTATCCAGTTAACTGCTGAATGGCGCTGAGTTGTCTGTCACAGAAACTGCTGTTATATTGAAGTAAAGAGGTTGCTGAGTTCAATTACCTGTTGCCAACGTTTACAAACGCTATTTAATAGTCTCGTTTATAATGTCAGACATCACTAAAACGGTATTGAATAGTCTCGTTTATCACATCAATGATCTCTGTGTTAAAATTATATTTGGAATGTGTTTAACCAGCTATCACAAAAGGGATAATGACTGGCACCAATATTGTCCTTTAACACAGATACACTCAGATGTACCTTCGAACAACCAGTAATAATCGTTGTACATCGGCAAGAAATAGCGCCTATTATCCAGTTAACTGCTGAATGGCGCTGAGTTGTCTGTCACAGAAACTGCTGTTATATTGAAGTAAAGAGGTTGCTGAGTTCAATTACCTGTTGCCAAAGTTTACAAACGCTATTTAATGGTCTCGTTTATAATGTCAGACATCACTAAAACGGTATTGAATAGTCTCGTTTATCACATCAGACATTACTTAGTGCGATCGGAAACTGGATCGTATTTATTCGGAGATGAAGTGTAAACTGGATATTTTATATGTATATTAGCACACTTTCCGAGGTGTATCGGTGAGGATCAGGACAGTTTGTTCGAGGACCGATACACCGAGGAAAGGTGCTAATAAGTCACTTACACCACATTTCTATCGAGTATTGTGAAGCAAAATGTGAAAAATTGTATTTATTATCGAGTCGTGTCAAGCGAAATGTGACAAATACTTTCTGCTCTTTCATTTATCCCTTTCTGTGCCTCACGTTACATTTCGTGGTAGACTGATCTCGCAGTGGAGAAACGACCTGAGTAGTATTTACACGTGCGTCTTGCTGCGTTACCCTGAGCGTAAAACAGTCACGTGTTTTTTTTAGACTGCACTCCGTATTGAAAGACGAAGTTGTTTTGACGAAGTCGGTGAACATAGAGCCAACCTCATCGTCAAAACAACTTGTCCCTGGCGTAGAGGACTGCAATTAAATTAAACGTTATGTAAAGAACACTGCACCACGTGGGGCAATCCTGGTGAAGTGTGCATCGGCGGATGGTTCGTCCATAAATTTATGACTTTCTAGGCACAGTTTTATCAAAGGTTGCCACTGGCAACGAGGTAGAAGTGGGATGTAACAACTCATAAACTATTGCGTTTCAAAATTCTCGATTCACCCACTTGTGCGTGAAAAGGAGTAGGATCGCCTGTCCAGCATCATGAGTTTTCTCCAGGTCCTCATGGTTTCCTCCCACAGGCTAAAGACCCCGACTAGGAAGTGAATTATTGAGATAAAATTGAACCATCTCCCCCCCACCCTTCACATTCCAGGGATAAATCTAATATTAGAATTATTTTTTCTAAATTTCATTTGTCAATGCTAGATATTTGGTCTGCGTCAATTTCCAATTAAACGTAGTTTGGAATTAGGGTTTTATTTGATGTGTAAAGTTGACCAGTAGTTTGGGGAAGTCATGTTTTGTCGAAATGTGAAGCAGAGGGCAACACAAACTAAGTCATTTTGGGACTAACACATGGTTCAATTTTATTTCATTCATTCGCTTGCGCGTAGGGGTCTTTAGCAGAGAGAGGAAACCGGAGGACCCGTAGAAAACCCACGAGGTTGGACAGGCGACCCTACTCCTTGTCACGTACAACCGGGGAATCGAAAATATGCAACGAAGGCAGGTTGTAAACCCACGAATCAATTGGCGATTTCCTTATTGACTCAAATGTTATGCAGATCTGTGAAATTGTAGTTTTCTTAGTCGATGTGAGAGATAGAGAAATGGAGTTTAACATCTGCTCGACACAAATTAGGTCGTTTCGGGACTAACAAACGGTTCAATTAATTCAGTGGAAAAAAACCCACGACGTTAAACAGATGACCCTAACCTTCATCACGTTCAAGCGAGGAGGCGAAACCACGCAACTTGACACAAGGACAGACTTTGTGAGTGATTAAATACACAGGCATTTAACCATTCGGCCACTGTGTCTAAAGGATATTCATAATAACCGCTCATCCAATTTGGCACGCTGAAATCGACTCATATTGATTATTTAACATTTAATTAAAGATATATTATGTAAGATTTAGATAAAGAGCTAGCCATTCTTGCTATAATAGTTCAAAAGTAGATGATGTAAAATGAATAATTTGAAAATTTCATTCAAATTACTCTATTGCAAGCGAAGATATTAGCCATTGAAGGTTTGACAGACGTGTGCAATAATTTTAACCACCGTACTGGTTGATCAAAGCTAAGTCTCGGTCCTCCATATTTGATTAAATCAAAGTATCGCTGAACCGTTCTAATCTTTTTAATATCGGAGAAATCTGATGCCATCGAGAGTTGATTAAGGCCTGGATCAGTTAACTAATGTCTAATTAATACTTTAGAAAACATTTCAGGCCTAAAGAAAGACCTGCAATAGGCAGATTTAGCTCTTGCATAATGCATATTTAAAAATTAATAACATTAAAATATGAATGGTGTAGGGTCTCTCAGGGGATTTACGATCTAAATTGCACGCATTAGACAACCAATCCAAGCAACCGGTACAACGTTATTCCCATTTATTTTAACATAAATGAATCTTACTATATAAGATAAATTAAACATACATTATGCAAGCGCTAAATCTGCCTATTGCGGGTCTTTCTTTATGCTAGAAATGTTTTACAAAATTGTTAATTAGACATTAATTAACTTCTCCAGGTCATAATCGTCCATCGATGGCATCGGATTTCTCCGATATTAAACAGTTCAGCCATGTTTTGATTTAAGCTAAAAAATGAAGTGGAACCTAGCTTCGAACAACCAGTACGGTGGTTGAAATTACTGCACACGTCTTGTCAAACCTTCAAAAGCTAATATCTTCGCTCGCAATAGAGTAATTTGAATGAAATTTTGAAATTATTCATTTTACATTATCTATTTTCGAACTATTATAGCTAGAATGGCTAGCTCTTTATCTAAATCTAACATAATGTATCTTTAGTCAGGCTAATATTTTAAATTTTACTTTCCTGCAAACTGGTCTAATGGAGATGACAACATGCAGGGAGATTTAGCCAAGGGCTCATTGAACCTTTGTGTTGCGTCCCATCTGACCGATTAGACGTCTGTTACTTCAATCTGTTTCATAGGGTTAATGCAAAAGCCTTCTAACTCTGTTTATGATGACTGACCTTTATAAGGTAGCGCTTGTAGGGGTGGGGGAGGGAGGGGCTATTGGGCTAGTAGTCTAGGGTGTCACGCGTCGAACTCTAGCTGGCCGGTGACCTCTGGCGCACTGTCGTAGTTTCAATCCCTGGTGTTAAAGTATGGGGCTTGGAGATAGGGGTGCCTTCCCAATAAACTACGATATTAAACAATGTCTCGATTATCCATATATTGAAATGTTAAATTATTAAATGGCGCAGGTTTCTAATGCATTCAATGTCTCGGTCATCCTATTTTCTAGAGAGCTGATAATGGGCTTGCGTGAATAGATGCCTAATTAATATAAGCATATCATATTTCAAGCCAGACAAAAGATATGAAATAGACAGATTTAGCTCTTACATAATGTATCCTTAAGGCAAATTGTTCATGTGGTTAATAAAAATTGTTTTGATAGCTGTGGAATAGACAAGAAACATGAGCTGTAAGAAATAAATTAATTTTATATACTTCGAGATGTTAACCGTTTATACATACACTATATATATATATTTATGTCATATAATTTGACTTTAAAAACAGGGCATTAAAAATAAATGTAATTTTATATAATATCGTGACAACGTTCAAGATTAGAGTTATCTCTTAACGAAACTTTCGTGACAACGTTCCACATTAGAGTTGTCGCTCTCGTGACATCTAGGGTACCTCACAATAAATAAATATCTCCAAATATTTCGACAATTATTGTACCACAATATTTATATATATATATATATATATATATATATATATATATATATATATAACAAACCTTCACTTAGTTTCTCCCACTTATAATTCTACATTATGCTATAGGTTCCCACTGTCTTGCGATACGTTACGATGTGATGTGATTGTCCCTATTGAGTCCACGATCTGGTATGTCCCGATATGTTCGGATACATTTCGTTCCGATCAAAACGATTGCTACGACTGACCACAATATATGATAGGATCATCCTGATTACCCCACGATTAAAACCACGATTTCAATCGTAGTGCGAATCGTGATAGTGGGAACCTGGTATTAGAGTTATTGTTCTTATCTTCTCGAAATTCGAAATTCTCGTAACAAAGTGCATGCAACATTAGAGTTACCTTCTTAACGAAACCCTCGTGGTAAAATTTAAGATCAAAACTGTCCTAACAACGTTCGTTATGCCATTAACAACCGCGACGGAACCTATACAATTTGAATTTATAACATGATTTTCTCACAATGTCAAATTAGCCAGTTGTTTATTTGACCAGTTACGATGATGGCGTCATTTTAATTAAGTGCATCACAGGACAGAATTTTAATTAAGCCGAAGGTCGCCCACGTGATTTTGAAGAACGTGTATTTTTGTCTCGTGTTTTCCCTGTTTATTTATATGTCAAATTAGCCAGTTGTTTATTCGACCAGTTACGATGATGGCGTCATTTTAATTAAGTACATCACAGGACAGAATTTTAATTAAGCCGAAGGTCGCCCACGTGATTTTGAAGAACGTGTGTGTTTGTCTCGTGTTTTCCCTGTTTATTTATATAATATTCTTAACGCACTTTATGTGAACTTAACACTGATACACTTGGGTGATACCTTCGAACAACCAGTAGTAATCGTTAAATAACATTAGACCATTACGCGGTGAATATCCTGGTTGATCATGTTACTGAAGAGATAAAGCCAACACCAACGATGTTTTGATATTCAAACAAGCAAACTAAATATTTTCATTTATTTGGATTTCTTGTTATAATTTCCTCAGCCTAGACAACAATAATGTTTAAATAGTAAAGGATTATATGATAACCAAACCAAAAAAAAAAAAAAAAAAAAAAATCGAAAATATAAATTCGTTTAATTAAAATGATACTAACACGTGTTTATTAGAAACATTTTGGCCTGTGTTTTGATGTTCCTCTTATTGCAACATTTTGGTTAGAAAATGTCGTATCCATAGTTCGATCAGGACATGGTGTAACCCAATTTTGATCAGGACAAGATGTAACCTCATTTTGATCAGGACAAGATGTAAGCTCATTTTGATCAGGACAAGATGTAACCTCATTTTGATCAAAACATGATGTAACCTAAGGTTTGATCAGGACACGGTATAAATTTATTTTGATCAGGACAAAGGTGTAACCTTATTCTGACCAGGAAAAGCTGTAACCTTATTTTGATCAGGACAAGCTGTAACCTTAATTTGATCAGGACAAGATGTAGCCTAATTTTAATTACGACAAAGTGTAACCTCAATTTTATCAGGACAAAGTGTAACCGAATTTTATCAGGACAAAGTGTAACCTAATTTTGATCAGAATAAGTTGTAAGCTTATCTTGATCAGGACAAAGTGTAATTTAATTTTTATCAGGACAAAGTGTAACCTAATTTTGATCAGAATAAGTTGTAAGCTTATCTTGATCAGGACAAAGTGTAACCTAATTTTGACCAGGACAAGTTGTAATCTTATTTTGATCAGGACCTTGTTTAACCCTAATTTGATCCCTAGTCGTAAAACATTTCCTCGATTTTTGTTCCTCATATTTTCTAAACTGTTATATTTTGCAACCAATTACATTCTCTGATGAAGCAGTTATCCTTCAGTTTCTTTCGGACAAAATCATTGCACACAATTATTATTTGAACAATCATGTGGTGACCACAGTTAATTCTTAGTTAGCTTGCGGCTAAATAAATTTTATGCAGAAATCCAACATTGCTTAACCCGACAGTAAATTCATTAACAGATATAACAAATATAACAGACCGGAGGTTACACACGTGGCCGTGGTCCGCACACGACACTCCACAAAATTTGGCAATTGTGACACCATTAAATACAAATTGGCATTAATGTGGCACAATGAAAGAAAAAACGAATTCGATATCAGTGAAAACAACTTCACATAAATTTGGTATCAGAAAACAACCTGACATAAATTAACTATCTGAGAAAACAACCAGCTATGAATTCGATATAATTGAAAACAAGCATGGGGTAAATTTGATACGACATTAATTTGATACCATGCTGAAGTTCTGGTCATTAAATTTACTTAATGCATTATTTAATGGGTTAATAGTTTACCGGACTTTCATTGTTTACAATTTTTATTTGTATTTTTTGTTTATATTTATTGTCTGAAGCAACATTATTTTAAAGAATAGATTGAAAGTTTTTTTTCCTTACCGGTACAAAAGAAATCACTAAGATTTTGTTATATTTGACAGTTAAAGACGGACTATTTGTTCTAGGCCTCATGGATTCGTCTTGGTAGGTCTCCAATAATTCACTAATTGGTCACATTAAATAAAACAGACAACTTTATAGATCACAATAATTAATGAATTTAAAAGGAGTAATATTTGTTCAAAGTCTTGTCGATTCGTCTGTGTAAACCATCAATAATATACACTTCTTGCATGTGGTGACATCTGTAATTTGACTCCTACAACATAATACTTGATTTGTAAGTTTTAAGGCGAGAAATTAAACTTGTATTTGTACACATTTGATCCACTGTGTTTTATAAGGCAACAATAGATGGGTCTGTCGTCCGCTGCCTCTTGCGGCAACAATTGGACCGAAACAAGTTCAAAACAGCTCGCTGAAAGCCTCGTAAGACAAGAATATACAAGAAGAACTTATAAACAAAGTTGATTTTAACGATCTCGTGGAATATTGGTGATAACATGACGTCTAGATCGCTCAATGATCGCCTTGTACCATCAGTAAAAGTTAATTTCATTCTAATTATTAAAGACGGAATTGAGAAAGTTAAATATAACAGACCGGAGGTTACACACGTGGCCGTGGTCCGCACACGACCCTCCACAAAATTTGGCAAATCGTTTAGATTTCTCAATCTGCCGTTTTGAGAAGCCGTAATAGGTCCTTTGTGCAAGTCATTGCCATATCGTCGTCGAAAGCGGGATGTCATGGCTAGCATGAGACATATATCCATACTTATAATCATAGCCATGGGAATTAAAACCGTGAACACGACATCAACTTTTCGTAAGTTTCTCAGATGTATCACACTTTCTGGCATGGGTCGACATCGATTCTTAATCACCATATGTGTCCATAAGATATACAGATTAGCTACCATGGAAAAAATAGCCACCACAATTATAATACACTTGGTTCTAAACAAACTACACCACAGCTTCCTGCGTCCAGATGCGAAATTTATTAAACATCGTTCAATATGTGCGAATACCAGAAACCATGTCGATAAAAAGTTAGCCAGAAACCAGGTGTATGTCGTTAGTTGGCATATTCCCGTGATGTTAAATATATCATACCAGTGATCCGATATCCAGATTATAGCCGTACTTAGTAAATAAGCCAGGTCCGATATCGATATGGCTATTAAATACTGACTGAAAGAAACACGTTTTAATTTGGTAGCTAGCAAGGCAAGTAGAATCAGGATGTTTCCTACAATTCCAGCACTTAATAACACAGGTATTCCAATCTCTGTAAATCGTCGGAATAACTCCATACGTGGTGGTCCACGGAAATGCCGTCTTTGTGGAATAAAAGTAATGTTCGAGGAGGTGTTACCGTCGTAATTCTGAGCGTCTAGAAACACTGTCTCGTTTAATCTTTCCATGTCTCCTCCGCAAAAAAAATTTAGGAAAAAAAAATTTCAACAACAATATATCCGCCGTGTAACATTTCAACTTATATTTGCGCACATGAAATCAATTGTTGTAAAGTTCTTTAAATAGAAAAAAAATCAATCAAAAAAACCCAAACCAATCCAGTTTTATACTTAATCGTTTTTTCTCCTGAAGAACATTTGTAAAAACGCCAGCTGCTGGTTAAATGTTTCCACATAAAAAAAGTCAAATGAATTTCTGATCTTGATATGGTTTAAGTCAATAGCATGTACACAGGTACATACAGTTATATACTGTTGTATAAAGTGGGCAGGAACTTTGTCTCAGATAATTATATATTTGGTTGTCATAGACCAATCACATCCACGTCGCGTGTGTATTTATCATTTATCGCGATAAACACCATGTCAATCATACGCTTATTCGGCTTAACTTTTGATGAGCATTTTTCCCATTTGATGAGAATTTGCCTTCGCGTCCGATATCTGATAAAACTCCGAACACCTAGCTTAAACTGCACGACGTTAATCCACGACTCAAGAGCTCGACTCTATTTTATCTTACTAACTTTGTCAACATTAATGAACTAAAAGCCAGAGAGAGAGAGAGAGTCGCGGTCGTTTTTTCGTCCTGGCAGATTGTTGGTTGAATCTATCGATTCACGATCAGGATAATGGCTTGTCACTCGTCGCGCGTCTTTCTCTCCTGCTCGTGGCGGATTGCTACACACACACACTGCGATGAGGTTGTAGTCAGTGCGTGAAAAGATAACACGCCCAAGAGGAAATAGGGAAAATACCGAATGCACCCTGGCCAGGTGGAAATGAACTGCATGTATAATTTAATCTGTGATATCGGTTTCAACAATATACCATAAAATGAAATGGGGTTTAACGCCCTACTGCTCTGCACCGGACTGGGCTAATGAAGACAGGCATATCGCATACAGTGCTATGAGGTATAATTTTACCCGGACAGCGGCACTACGACCTACTCTTATATCGACTAGACAGCTGTTCTTGTCAGCCCCCCCCCCCCCCCGTCCTGCACCACTGACAAGGGAGAACCACACCCGAAAATCTGGATGAATTTTCTCGGTCAATGCAGGGATCAAACACCCAACCATAAAATAAACTTTTTAGATGTTTTTCTTCTTCTAAAATTATGAATATTGACATCCGATGTTATAATAACAAAATTTGACACAATGTTTCGTCGTTAAATATATCTTTCTGTTATTTGGATTTTCATTAAAGGAAAAAGAATGAGTAAGAAGATAAATTAAATTCTGAACGGTCATCATTGATCACGCTAGTGGAGCCACGGTGTCTCACTGTGTAAAACGCCCGGGAGCCACGGTGTGTCAGTGACCACGCTGGGGAGCCACGGTGTCTCACTGTGTAAAAAGCCCGGGAGCCATGGTGGTTCAGCGAGTAGAGCACTGGCTCACTAGCCAGGAGGTATGGGGTTCGATCCCGGTGTTGGCCGAGAAAGTTCCACGGGAGTTTTCAGCGTGGTACCCCCGCCCCCCTTGCCAGTGGCGCAGGGCTGGGCAAGGAACAGCGTCTAGTCGTTCAGATAAGACGAAAAGACAAGGTCCCGTGTAGAGAGAGAGAGAAATGGGGTTTAACGTCTACTCAACACAAACTAGGTCATTTCGGGACAAACACATTGTTCAATTTTATTTCAATAATTCGCTTGCGCGTAGGCGTCTTTAGCAGTGGGAGGAAACCGGATGAGCCGGAGTAAACCCCCCTAAGGTCCCGTGTACACGTTGGATGAGTAAAAAAAAACCCTGACAGCGGTCCTCATTAGCCTCGTTGGGTTCTTTTACATTATATTTATTCTGGCTCCCTATGTTTTATTTATTCTAGCTCCCCACAGCTGTTTTATTTATTCTAGCTTCCCATAGATGTTTAATTTATTCTGGCTCCCCATAGCAGTTTTATTTATTCAGGTTCCATATAGCTGTTTAAATTAGTCTAGCTCCACATAGCTGTTTTATTTATTCTGGCTCCACATAGCTGTTTTATTTATTCTAGCTCCCCATAGCTGTTTTATTTATTCTGGCTCCCCATAGCTGTTTCATTTATTCTAGCTCCCCATAGCTGTTGTATTTATTCTAGATAATCCACCACACTCAGTGAGTTAGTTGCCCCGTTTAATCTCGGTTTTGGTCTTAGCTGGGTTCCCTGGAGAAATATCCTCATGGCGTCCCCCTTTTGTGTGTGTGTGTGTGTGTGTGTGTGAGAGAGAGAGGGAGAGAGAGAGAGAGAGAGAGAGAGAGAGAGATCTTGGTTTGTTCCTGGCAGATTGTTGGTTGATTCTATCGATGCAGTCGTGCAGAACGAACAGCGTGACAAGAAACACTGTCAACACGAGGAAGAGTAGACATGACCAAGCCAACTAGCGTGTAACCGATAAACCCCATTTCATTTCATTTCTTTATAGCTTTGTGACCAGCTTTTATGTATTAAAATCATCTAGGTTAATTCGTGACTATACAATATGGATGGCGTACGTGTATATTAACTGTACAATATGGATGACCAATTCTATATGTAAAGTAAACAAAGACCACTCTAATTTATTAATACATCGTTCATGTGTTAAAATATTTATAATAGGGAAATATACTGATTATATTAAATATGACAATACCATTAGTAATCAAATAACACGCTAGTTACCGACTACCGACCGCTAGAGATAATATAATTAAAACAAATAATAATGTTTTTATACTAAAATCATCGATGTAGGTTAACGTCCTATGTTCCTGCATCATTCTGGCGTGAAATGTCGTTTAACGTCCTATGTTCCTGCATCATTCTGGCGTGAAATGTCGTTTAACGTCCTATGTTCCTGCATCATTCTGGCGTGAAATGTCGTTTAACGTCCTATTTTCTTACACCATTCTGGCGTGAAATGTCGTTTAACGTCCTATATTCCTGCACCAGTCTAGCGTGAAATGTCGTTTCACGTCCTATATTCCTCCACCATTCTGACGTGAAATGTAGTTTAAGGTCCTATATTCCTGCACTATTCTGGGTTGAATGAGAATTGTCTTTGTGAATGATGGTATGTTAAAATTATGTGATCCGGGCCATTGGCAATATTATCTTTATTCCAAATATATCTATGTATAGCAATAGATCTAACAGCGGTAGCCCTAATCAGCGTTTGTTAATGTATAATTTTAAGTTAGGAGAGGACGACGGCTGTCCTAAGTTAAAATTGTCCCTAAAATAAGTTAACTTTAACTTAAATTATATTTTAGTGGATTTTATCTAAAATGCTTAAAATCGTTTTGTGAAACTTATCTATCTTAGGTTAAGTTGGGATGAAATTTGGGCTTTGATGTGGAGGTGTAGCCTACACTGTAGGTGGGGTGGGGTGGATGGTCGGGTGGTTAGCACGTACGTGCTATATCATTATCTCTGTCAATGAGCCAACTAGCGGGGTTTCAATTCCCCGGTTATACGTAACAAGGAGTAAGGTCGCCTTTCCATCTCGTGAGTTTTCTCCGGGTCCCCCGGATTCCCCCCCCCCGCTGGCTAAAGACACCCTTCGTGCAAGCGAATTATTGAAATAAAATTGAATCATTGAACCATATGTTAGTCCCGAAATGACCTAGTTTGTGTCGAGTGGACGTTAACCCAATTTCTCTCTCCCTCTCTAGAAAGAGCAAGCATACCCTGCCTCATGTACAATATCTATCAATACTATACATCTAGACTAAGTGGTATCACATGTTCTAGAAAGAGTAAGCATATCCGTCGTTCACGCGAAATAACCCTTGACAGTTGGAATTCGAAATAACATTAGGTCGTAGCGCCGGTGTCTGGGCACAATTTGACCTCATAGCACACTCTATGGATGCATGCATTAGGCCACTGGGTGCAGAACAGTAGGACGTTAAACCTCATTTCATTTCTATGTGCAATCTCTGTCACTACCTAACTTTCTATCTTGTCGATATTCAATTTCCGTTTTAAGCGACTCTTTGGCTTTGAAGAAGAAATAAAGAGACGATCTGACCTGCCTGCTATTCAACCCAGACATCACCGACTGTTCTAGATACAGTAGGTTTTCTTAAATTATACAACCGTAATCATCGAGGGAACTATCACGTTTATAACAATATATAGCAAGCAGTAGCCGCGAGGTTGTAACAAGCTGCTATTTCTGTTACGGTATGTAAAAACAGTTGATCAGTTCTACTTATTAATTAATCTTACTAGACACAGTTCCATGAGGAGTTAAGGATTCGTGCCCGGATTCCTCTATTGTTCTCGACCTTTTTAATTATTGATTATTTCTTCAATTTCCTTGTAATAGTTAGAGGCCATGTAAGCTGTAAGATAAGACACTAAACAATTTATCCATGCGTGTTTCATAATTTAAATAATTAAAATCGAAAAAATTGGAAATAGATATAATAAAACTGAAAAAAAGTCAAAGAAATTAATCTGAAGATAAGGATCCAATCCGTGTAATATAGAGGTGATCTCTACATCGTCTGAGTATAAATTGGTCAGTACCGGCCACCCAGTCCACGGAAATATAATAAAATCCAGTCGTACTCTCAAAATGGCTGAAGTATTATGTTGACGAAACATTTAACATTATATCAGTCTATTCTACAAGAAATTTTACCTATCCCCAGATAAAAATCTAAATTACCAAATAAATACATTAATATCCCCTAATACTTCAGCCATCAATATCCCCCAATACTTCAACCATCAATATCCCCCAATCAATATCCCCCAATACTTCACCAATCAATATCCCCCAATACTTCACTCATCAATATCCCCCAATACTTCACCCATCAATACCTCTCAAGTTCACCCATCAATACTCGCTAATACTTCACCCATCAATGCTCCCCAATACGTCCCCTAGTTTATGTCGAGTGGACGTTAAACCCCATTTCTCTCTCTCTCTCTCTCTTTTTAAAACCAGGATATTTGTTGATATCATGTTTTTTTTTAAAAATTAAATTATCAATTTGACTACATGTAGGCTAGAATCCATGAAGAATTAGATATTGGGAATAACGACCAGCGGCTACAGGTTATAGATTAACGCACATCAAATGTCTAGGTTCCGAAAGCGAATCAGACAGAAACAATAATTGTGTGGTAAGTTGATTTTTTTTCAAATTATTTTTTTAATGATTACTGACATTACATATAGTTGGAAGGACAAATAGTAAATTATTCACGTGTGACATTGACCAAATCTCTAGCTGTATACACACAAAAAGAAAATACCAACGTCTGTTAACATCTCCAGAAGAGACAAAAACGGTTGTTCATTGAAGCTAATTGAGTTGAACCATTGAAACTAATCGAGTTGAACCTTTGAAACTAATCGAGTTACTTAGCGGAATTCCATTCAATTATTTATTGAGTTCATTCATGTTATTATGGTAAAGTATTTTTAGTGTCGCCAAGGTAGAATTACGTCGATTCATATTATATTAAACTAGTGTCTCTAAAGTATATTTTTTTTCAGATTGATGTCTTCCCCAATGGCCTGTGTTATGTCATTCATGCAAATATTTCAAATCTCAAATCATGCTATGAGGGAATTATTTTCTTCCTTAAAACGAATGTTATTATGTTACAAAGTTTCATGTAATCCTTAGAGGAAATGTCGATTTCAACGCGTCTAAACCACGTTTATTGGATATTTAAGAGGGATTATCACTATAACCCACAGAATAAATATAATTCATTTTCATTTATTTCTAACTTAACTTTGTTAGAGTCCTTTAAAGTTAAATAAAGTGGTCGTGTAGACCCCCACCCCACCCCCGCCATTATATCAATACACTGCATATCTAATTGATAGTTCTATACCAACCGACTGACAAGCACACCAACTACAGCGTTAATATATCTTTAACACTGTGACATTGTGGTTATTTGCACGTATTGAGTTGTGAATGTACGAAGAGTTCCGACAGATGTGTGATTTACCTATACTATTCTGCACCAATCGGCCTAATCAAGGTAGGCATACGTCATAAAAATCTTGGCCGTTCCCGTCTACTGTTCACACATTATCTTCGTCCCACCGCAGAGATCTGATCGTTTTAAAGAAGTTCCTGGTATACTTTCGTGAATGCTACTCTGTTCTAATACGATGTTCATATGTTCTATTACAATGTTCATATGTTCTATTACAATGTTCATATGTTCTATTACAATGTTCATATGTTCTATTACAATGTTATGATATTCTATTACAATGTTATGATATTCTATTACAATGTTATGATATTCTATTACAATGTTATGATATTCTATTACAATGTTATGATATTCTAGTGCGATTTTACGATTTGCTAGTACAATATTCTTGTACAGTTTTATGATATTCGATGTTCTTGTACAGTTTTACGATATTCGATGTTCTTGTACAGTTTTACGATATTCGATGTTCTTGTACAATGTTACGATATTCGATGTTCTTGTACAATGTTACGATATTCGATGTTCTTGTACAATGTTACGATATTCGATGTTCTTGTACAATGTTACGATATTCGATGTTCTTGTACAATGTTACGATATTCGATGTTCTTGTACAATGTTACGATATTCGATGTTCTTGTACAATGTTACGATATTCGATGTTCTTGTACAATGTTACGATATTCGATGTTCTTGTACAATGTTACGATATTCGATGTTCTTGTACAATGTTACGATATTCGATGTTCTTGTACAATGGTACGATATTCGATGTTCTTGTACAATGGTACGATATTCGATGTTCTTGTACAATGGTACGATATTCGATGTTCTTGTACAATGGTACGATATTCGATGTTCTTGTACAATGGTACGATATTCGATGTTCTTGTACAATGGTACGATATTCGATGTTCTTGTACAATGGTACGATATTCGATGTTCTTGTACAATGGTACGATATTCGATGTTCTTGTACAATGGTACGATATTCGATGTTCTTGTACAATGGTACGATATTCGATGTTCTTGTACAATGGTACGATATTCGATGTTCTTGTACAATGGTACGATATTCGATGTTCTTGTACAATGGTACGATATTCGATGTTCTTGTACAATGGTACGATATTCGATGTTCTTGTACAATGGTACGATATTCGATGTTCTTGTACAATGGTACGATATTCGATGTTCTTGTACAATGGTACGATATTCGATGTTCTTGTACAATGGTACGATATTCGATGTTCTTGTACAATGGTACGATATTCGATGTTCTTGTACAATGTTACGATATTCGATGTTCTTGTACAATGTTACGATATTCGATGTTCTTGTACAATGTTACGATATTCGATGTTCTTGTACAATGTTACGATATTCGATGTTCTTGTACAATGTTACGATATTCGATGTTCTTGTACAATGTTACGATATTCGATGTTCTTGTACAATGTTACGATATTCGATGTTCTTGTACAATGTTACGATATTCGATGTTCTTGTACAATGTTACGATATTCGATGTTCTTGTACAATGTTACGATATTCGATGTTCTTGTACAATGTTACGATATTCGATGTTCTTGTACAATGTTACGATATTCGATGTTCTTGTACAATGTTACGATATTCGATGTTCTTGTACAATGTTACGATATTCGATGTTCTTGTACAATGTTACGATATTCGATGTTCTTGTACAATGTTACGATATTCGATGTTCTTGTACAATGTTACGATATTCGATGTTCTTGTACAATGTTACGATATTCGATGTTCTTGTACAATGTTACGATATTCGATGTTCTTGTACAATGTTACGATATTCGATGTTCTTGTACAATGTTACGATATTCGATGTTCTTGTACAATGTTACGATATTCGATGTTCTTGTACAATGTTACGATATTCGATGTTCTTGTACAATGTTACGATATTCGATGTTCTTGTACAATGTTACAATATTCGATGTTCTTGTACAATGTTACAATATTCGATGTTCTTGTACAATGTTACAATATTCGATGTTCTTGTACAATGTTACAATATTCGATGTTCTTGTACAATGTTACAATATTCGATGTTCTTGTACAATGTTACAATATTCGATGTTCTTGTACAATGTTACAATATTCGATGTTCTTGTACAATGTTACAATATTCGATGTTCTTGTACAATGTTACAATATTCGATGTTCTTGTACAATGTTACAATATTCGATGTTCTTGTACAATGTTACAATATTCGATGTTCTTGTACAATGTTACAATATTCGATGTTCTTGTACAATGTTACAATATTCGATGTTCTTGTACAATGTTACAATATTCGATGTTCTTGTACAATGTTACAATATTCGATGTTCTTGTACAATGTTACAATATTCGATGTTCTTGTACAATGTTACAATATTCGATGTTCTTGTACAATGTTACAATATTCGATGTTCTTGTACAATGTTACAATATTCGATGTTCTTGTACAATGTTACAATATTCGATGTTCTTGTACAATGTTACAATATTCGATGTTCTTGTACAATGTTACAATATTCGATGTTCTTGTACAATGTTACAATATTCGATGTTCTTGTACAATGTTACAATATTCGATGTTCTTGTACAATGTTACAATATTCGATGTTCTTGTACAATGTTACAATATTCGATGTTCTTGTACAATGTTACAATATTCGATGTTCTTGTACAATGTTACAATATTCGATGTTCTTGTACAATGTTACAATATTCGATGTTCTAGTACAATGTTACAATATTCGATGTTCTAGTACAATGTTACAATATTCGATGTTCTAGTACAATGTTACAATATTCGATGTTCTAGTACAATGTTACAATATTCGATGTTCTAGTACAATGTTACAATATTCGATGTTCTAGTACAATGTTACAATATTCGATGTTCTAGTACAATGTTACAATATTCGATGTTCTAGTACAATGTTACAATATTCGATGTTCTAATACAATGTTACAATATTCGATGTTCTAATACAATGTTACAATATTCGATGTTCTAATACAATGTTACAATATTCGATGTTCTAATACAATGTTACAATATTCGATGTTCTAATACAATGTTACAATATTCGATGTTCTAATACAATGTTACAATATTCGATGTTCTAATACAATGTTACAATATTCGATATTATTGTACAATGTTACGATATTCGATATTCTTGTACAATGTTACAATATTCGATGGCCCTGAAGATCTAATGCTGTAATATTTATGCATTTAAAACGAAATGACGACATACTCGATGTTCTAATACAATGTTACAATATTCGATGTTCTAATACAATGTTACAATATTCGATGTTCTAGTACAATGTTACAATATTCGATGTTCTAGTACAATGTTACAATATTCGATGTTCTAGTACAATGTTACAATATTCGATGTTCTAGTACAATGTTACAATATTCGATGTTCTAATACAATGTTACAATATTCGATATTATTGTACAATGTTACGATATTCGATATTCTTGTACAATGTTACGATATTCGATATTCTTGTACAATGTTACAATATTCGATGGCCCTGAAGATCTAATGCTGTAATATTTATGCATTTAAAACGAAATGACGACATACAACATAGAGTTATTCAATTAACTCAGCAAAAATTGTTTTTCAGTGATAAAATCACCAGAACAATCACAATATGTTGACGTATTACCAACTTAATATTGTGGTATCTATCGCGCTATTGACCCCTATACGCTTCCATATAAATGTACGGTAGTTTGGTCATATGTTAACGAAAAGAGAAAATCAGAAAGAAAACGGCATATATTTGACATTGTGTAATACGACATTGGTTGGAAGAAAGATGGGCGTCTATGTAGAAGCGAATAAGGGTCAATACCATGATAAATACCGCGATATTGGGATGCTGCAATGATTTTACCCATTTTTGCCGATTTAATTTTATAAACCCGCTGTGTTGTATGTCGCCATTTCGGTTTATATGCCCACATTTACTTTGCGATATTGCTATTCTGAAGTTTTGTAGACATTCTTTTTATTATGTCTTAATGTCGGCATATACTACGGCGAAATGAAATATTTTGGCAATACTTTAGAATAGAAAATATATCAGCGCATACGAAACAAAACATGGTGCGTTGATTCAATTAACGGAGAAAAAATTGTATTTTCAGCATTCTGCACTGACTGGGATACGAAAACGGACATACTCCATGCAGTGTGCTATGGGGAAAATTTTAACCGGACAGCAGCACTACGGCCTACTCTTATATCCAATTCCAACTGTCAATGGTTCTTTTACGCGCACACCAATGTGTACACGGGACCTCGTTTTTTCGTCTCATCCGAACAACTATAGATTATTGTTTATAGATATTGTAGATCAGATGACAATAGAACGGATTGATTATGTTCCGTTATAAACAATAGATACATTTATCTCTCATTTTATCTCTCATCAATCTGATGAAAATACAGATCTATATTTCGTTTCGTTTTTTTATACGTTCGATGGCCTACACTTGTGTAGTAAGACAAGTAAAACGAAATTTTGAACTATAAAAAACGAAACGAAATAGGATCTGTGTTTTTATCAGATTGATCATAATTTCCATTTTCTGGTTTTCATTGAATTTTTTTTCATTCCCTGATATGTGTTCTATTTAAACCGATGGTGTATTTACTTGGAGTTTTATCACATTACCTGAATGTCAACAAAGTACGTTCTAAAACCGTTAATGGACAATGGATAAGAAGGAATACTTCTAGTACGAATTTACTATGATCTAATAATATGGGATAACAATGATTTACAACTACTAATGGTCCGACGATTATATGGATATTTTACTCGCTTTCCAGGTATTAATTTAATAGCTAGCTATACGGGGGGTTAATATAATAATAATCTTTATTCCAATCTTCACCAGAAGATACATGAATATATAAAATACATAACATACATGAATATATAAAATACATAATAACATACAGTCGAACATGACAATCAATCTTTTAAATATTTACCTACAGCGATTTACATTTAATTTATCGTGAATTAAATCTTATTTACTAAAGTGATTTAATATAACTGATATAAATTTACATAATTTGATTAAACATGCATTATGCAAGAGCAAAATCTGCTTATACAAGTCTTTCTTTAGGCCTGAAATGTTATCTAAATTATCATTTAGACATTAATTAACTTATCCAGACCAAAATAAACTCTCGATGTCAAGGCTAGCCTTCGATGTTGGTTGGATTAGATTCCCATATGTAGCTAACGGCTATTGATAATTAAATAAAAAAAGTGGATAATCGAGACTATGCTGTTTATGTTAATGATTTTAGTAATGATGACCGAGACTATGCAAAAATTTCACCCGCTTCTTTCTCGGCTCATAGTGGATCAATTTGACTGAAATTTTCAGCAAATTACCTTTACACTATCTAGTTTTTAACTATTATAGCGAGAACTACCGTCTCTTTATCTTATCTCCCATAATATGTCTTTAAGTTTGTGCCTTTAACATTAAATAAATCTTTCATTTTATAGGTTGAGGGAGATCTGTTATAGAAACGAGTTAAATATAAAAGCCCTGTCCCTGAGAAAAAAAGAACATTTGAATATATACTATTCAAAAAAAGTAGGGGATATTTGATTTTGGGGGTATAATACTAAAATATGCAAATGACTACGAAAAAAGTCACTATAGAACCTAACGGAAGAAACATTTCCAGTTACATGTGACGCCCAAACGCACCACTAGCTACCGCATGGAATGCAGGTGATGCTTGGGATCATCATGGGGGTCCAACCCAAGATTTGCACGACTCTGACTTTGAATGTTACAGTCATTGTGGCATTGAATTCCAGGGTGGAAACGTCAGTTTAATTGTTTTAGTGACCAGAAAACAAATTTTGATATGCGTCGGCTTACCCAAAATGAAAGGTTACGTGCCCTTGGCATGCTACAGATCGGCACAACACAGGCGGTTGTGGCGCGGACGATGAATGTTTCTCAGTCTGTCATAAGCAGGCTATGGTCCAGATACCGTGATACACAATCTGTACAGGACAGACCACGCTCAGGTCGACCAAGGGCGACAACTCAAGCCCAGGATCGATTTATCCGTACCTTGGCCTTGAGAAATCGTGTCATCACAGCAAATCAGATCAGCGCTCGTCTTCAAACAGACACTGGTGTGAGAGTGAGTGGCCAGACGATTCGGAATCGACTGCATAGGGTTACCTTCGCGCCCGACGTCCTCGCGTGATCCCTTGTTTGAGAGATCATCACATTCAGGCAAGACGTCGTTGGTGTAGGGATCGTCAACACTGGGATAATCGACGCTGGAGCAATGTGATGTTTTCAGATGAGTCAAGGTTCACTGTTGATTTTTTGGACAGACGTAGGAGGGTGTGGCGTCGTCGAAACGAGCGCTTCCAAGACGTTAACGTCATCAGACATGATCGATTTGGGGGTGGTTCTGTTATGGTGTGGGGAGGCATCACTGTTGCTGGAAGAACGGCTTTACATGTTGTTGCAGGGCGTGTTACAGGCCAGTACTACCGGGACAACATCTTGGCAGTCCATGTTGTGCCGTTCGCACGACGTCATGGCCGCCGTTTCATCTTCCAGGATGACAACGCAAGATGTCACAGGGCCAGGATCGTTACAGGTTACCTCCAACAACAGAACATCACCACATTACCTTGGCCAGCACTGAGTCCCGACCTCTCCCCCATCGAGCATGTCTGGGACATGCTTGGACAGAGGTTACGTCAACGTCAACAACGTCCTGCCAATGTCCAAGAACTTGCTGCTGCGTTGCAACAGGAATGGGACAATCTGGACCAAAATGACCTTAGGAGTATGCCACGTCGGATCAATGCTTGTTTGGCAAACAGAGGAGGATTTACCCGTTACTGACTTGGTTGTGATGCTGTGGTAACTTTGCTGTTTGACCCCGGGTATCATTTTACCCTTATAATGGTCAGTCTGTGCCTTACTTAGTCTAACGATCATTTGGAATAAATCGATGAATGTGAACTTCATTTCATTTTGTCATTTGTTTCTTCGTCAGTTTCATTAGGTGACTTTAATAACACTTAAAAATCAAATATCCCCTACTTTTTTTGAATAGTATATGTAGTGAAATTCGTCGCCAACTTCTTTTTATTACATAATGTACAGATTCTATTCTCTTTAGATATGTTTGTAAAAGAGCCAGTTTCTATTGGTAGCAAATGACTCCTGCAACAAAATCGCGTCAAACTAACGCGGTATTTCCTAGGCAGGCTTACTAGGTATTCTTCAAATATAAGACAATCTTTAAATATTCTGTAGTAAAGACATTTGCTACTGTTGTTTACATTAGACCTCCATTCTTGTACATACTGGTCCATTAGTTTTAACTTAATACTTTCCTTAAGCCATTTGGGGTTAATATTGTTTTGAGAGACATATATCGATGAGAAACCAGTTTCGTCCAAAATACATCTAACATAATTTATCCACTTTGTATGTAGTGTTTTCTAATTTACTCATCAACTTATACAACATACATGACAATTTATTTGGATTACCAGAACTAATCTTATGCCAGTAGGATACAATTCTGCTTTTAACAATAAGTTGAAGCGGAGAAACGCCCAACTCCCCATATACCATGGCGTTTGGAGTGGATTTCTTGACACCTAACACTATTTTGCAGAATCGTAGTTGAAGTCGTTCTAACAATTGTATATCCGAGTTTCCCCAGACTTCACAACCATATAGCATAATAGGGATAACTAAAGTATTTAACAGTTGAAGCTGTGTGCCAATGTCTAAATGCAATTTCTTTGCTTTTTTAAGAATTGTAAACATCGCATTACTGGCTTTAACATACAGCATTCTTATTGCTTTAGTAAACGAGCCGTTGTAGTTAAAGACTATTCCTAAATATGTATAACCATCTACTACATCAAGTAATATATCTCCATACATTAGTTTCGGCTTGTTTCTGATTTTACCCCTTGAAAAATAAAACATGACTTTTGTTTTTGAGGTGTTTATGTCAAGTTTCCATATCTTACAATATTCATGCATACCATTTATTGCGGCCTGAAGATCAGCCTCTGTTTCAGCCAAAATAACAGTGTCATCAGCATATAATGTAGCCGCCCTCGGTATGACCTTGGTTTGACTTGGACTTTAAATAAAAACTGTAAGAGGATATTAATAATAATAATAATAATAATAATGGATTTATTATCTTTACGAACGTTGTTCTATATTTACAGTAATAATACAATAATCGTTGGGTGATTTAGATCCTTCCTCGACTTCTACCGGGGAATAATTCGGCTTTTATATATTTAAGGAACGACGTTTAACCTTAAATATTTTCCCGTTGTACGGCGCCCGTTAGTTGACGAAATGGCATTGAGGCTTTACACATAATCTTAATCGTCTATTTTTTAGTTAGGGGGGGGGGGGTAGTTAAAAGGAATACGATAATTTTTACTATATTAAAAATTGCATAAAACGACACAAATTAATATAAGAGCCTTGTCTAACTCCAACCATACAGTTAAACATATCGGATAGTACATTCTCATGTTTAATACAAGATTTTACCGATATGTATATTATAAATAACATTGAAAAGTTTACCTTTAATTTCACAATCAATAACTTTATACCATAGATTTATTCTATCAACAGAATCAAAAGGCCTTTCTGTAATCTATAAAGGATGCATAAATTCGTCTTTTCTTAGATAAATACAAATCAATTAGACATTTGAGTGTGAATATATGATCTAGAGTTGTGTACCCTTTACGAAATCCCGCCTGCTCAGGTCCAATACTACCCACTGTCTCGGTATATTTAGTTAACCTTTCATTAACTACTGCCGTAAAAAGTTTACTAAGACAGCTTACAATTGTGATACCACGGTAATTGTCAATGTCTGTTCTAACCCCTTTGTTTTTGTACACAGGACGTATAATACCACGGTAATTGTCAATGTCTGTTCTAACCCCTTTGTTTTTGTACACAGGACGTATAATACCCGTCAACCATTCTGATGGCATTGTACCAGTTTCTAATATCAAATTAAACAATGCTACATTTACATGGGACCTATATAGCAATGTTAAGAAATGTAATATGGGTACTATATGGGAGTCATGTGGGGTGCAAATAAATGTAATATGGGGCTTGCATGGGACCCATATGACCATGTTAAGAAATGCCATATGGTTACTATATGGGGCTCATGTGGGGTGCAAATAAATGTAATATGGGCATAATATGGGACTCATATGGGATCTTGTACCAAATAAGTACAAAACTATTTATATTTGGTTTCATGTTTTATTATGCTTTCCCAATTAGGACGGTTGAAATTCGTTGAGATCTCCCACCATCCCGTCCCTTGAATTTGTCAGGAAACCAGTTTAAACGACTAACTGCAGCTTTGATTTCCTTGTTTGTGGTGTTTCAAAACATTGGATTTCTTCTGACTGGATCTGTAATTCAAAAGGAAAGCACATTAGGTCTGTTGATGTGCAACCTGACAAAGCAACAAAACTCTTTCCATATGATCTCCCCTTAGACCACAAAACACATACAATTCAAATCTAAATTGCACCTGAAATATGCAGAGGGTTCAAAAAGACTTTTGATGAACGATTGTAAAAACATTAAAATAAACCCCATCGTACCAGAACTATTGATTTGCATTTATTTCTAACAATGACGTATCATCAATATTACTTACTAAAAACAATGGTAGCTGTAGCATGTGCCCCTAATTCACGCTTGCCTTTTTATCCTGTCCAATTGTAAAGGGGTTGTACATAAGTGACACTGAGATTCTTCATGATGTTGTTAACGATGGACAGGACATCTCTGCCACCTAATCGTCCAAGTCGGTTTATCTTAAACAGAACGAAAAAATAAGTAAGTGCACTATATTACCTGCAAAATATCACATATCGAACGAAACTATTCTTCCATAAATTCACATTTAATATAATGCGAGTTGTCACGTGTTAAAACATGCACACCCAAGCAGCTTCATCATCCTGATCATTAATATAAATGGTTACAGTTTTTTTTGTGAATAAAGGGCACCATACAAAAGCATTTATCTGTCAGTGTTGTTCTAACATACCTATATCAACAAATTTGACTCGTAACCTTTCTTGTTTTGGAGGGGGGGGGGCATGATATAGAGTCCATACTAATGACTTATCGTTTGTTTGTCATTCTGTTCAAGGTTGGTAGTTACACCAAGGCTGTCATGAGGCTGAATATTTTGTGTGTAGGGGTGGCACCAAACTAGAGTTTTACCAAATTCAGTTATGTCCTTTGTATGTATTTCGTTGTATATCTGATAAAACTTTCCGACGTTTTGTCCAGCGAGAGCAAGAAACATATTTTGCCATGACACACATTAATAATAATAATAATAAAAACTTTATTTAATGAGGCAACGTATTTAGTTTGCAAAAAAACCAAACTAATCTTCCATAGGTCCCTCCTAAACTACAAAGACATATATACATGTAATATCAGGATAAATTTAAAATCATTAGAAATGCAATAGCATTTTAAAGTGGGAAGTTTGATAAGTCACTCCCAAACTACAAAACATATACATTATACAAGTAGAATATAGGAAGAACACTATAATTACACACAAAATAAAATAGAATGCAGTTGCAAGTTAAAAATAATAAGTATGTCATCAGTTGAATATTATGGTTCCTTCAGTGTGCAAAATAAATGAGTTTTCAGTTTAATCTTAAAATTTTCAACATTTTTACACATCTTTATATCAAAAGGCAGATTGTTCCATAAAAGACATGCAGAATAATGAAAAGTACGTTTCATGGATTCCGTTTTGCATTTTTGAAGAAAAAGAGATTTACTGGTCTGTGAACGGAGCAAGATATCCGTTTTGGAAACAAAAGATTTTTCAATAAAATGGAAATTTAGATAAAGTGGAGTATTAAATGTAATAATTTTGAATGATAAGACAATTTTATTGTAAAGAATCCTCTGTGTAAGGGTAAGCCAACCGAGTTTAGTAAATAAAGAGGTGGACGGAGTTTCAATCGGTGCATCAAGAATAGCTCTTGCTGCCCTCTTGTAATTTTAAAAGAATGTCTAATCTACTTTTGGTAGCATTTCCCCAAATAATAGAGCAATAATCAAATATTGGTAGTATGTAACTGTTATAAAACAAAATTCTTGTCTCGTAAGTGTTATAAGTTGAAAATGTAAATAGTCACACCTTAGTTTCTTGAAATGACATCTTTCTTGTATCAGAGTTTGCCAATATTTACAAAATAACTGAAAAAAAGAAACATCCATTCAAATCCATCCTCATATTATTACAAAACTTTTATATAAGTACTTTGATGCAATATATATATATATATATATATATATACTATTCAAAAAAAGTAGGGGATATTTGATTTTTAAGTGTTATTAAAGTCACCTAATGAAACTGACGAAGAAACAAATGACAAAATGAAATGAAGTTCACATTCATCGATTTATTCCAAATGATCGTTAGACTAAGTAAGGCACAGACTGACCATTATAAGGGTAAAATGATACCCGGGGTCAAACAGCAAAGTTACCACAGCATCACAACCAAGTCAGTAACGGGTAAATCCTCCTCTGTTTGCCAAACAAGCATTGATCCGACGTGGCATACTCCTAAGGTCATTTTGGTCCAGATTGTCCCATTCCTGTTGCAACGCAGCAGCAAGTTCTTGGACATTGGCAGGACGTTGTTGACGTTGACGTAACCTCTGTCCAAGCATGTCCCAGACATGCTCGATGGGGGAGAGGTCGGGACTCAGTGCTGTACAAGGTAATGTGGTGATGTTCTGTTGTTGGAGGTAACCTGTAACGATCCTGACCCTGTGACATCTTGCGTTGTCATCCTGGAAGATGAAACGGCGGCCATGACGTCGTGCGAACGGCACAACATGGACTGCCAAGATGTTGTCCCGGTAGTACTGGCCTGTAACACGCCCTGCAACAACATGTAAAGCCGTTCTTCCAGCAACAGTGATGCCTCCCCACACCATAACAGAACCACCCCCAAATCGATCATGTCTGATGACGTTAACGTCTTGGAAGCGCTCGTTTCGACGACGCCACACCCTCCTACGTCTGTCCAAAAAATCAACAGTGAACCTTGACTCATCTGAAAACATCACATTGCTCCAGCGTCGATTATCCCAGTGTTGACGATCCCTACACCAACGACGTCTTGTCTGAATGTGATGATCTCTCAAACAAGGGATCACGCAAGGACGTCGGGCGCGAAGGTGACCCCTATGCAGTCGATTCCGAATCGTCTGGCCACTCACTCTCACACCAGTGTCTGTTTGAAGACGAGCGCTGATCTGATTTGCTGTGATGACACGATTTCTCAAGGCCAAGGTACGGATAAATCGATCCTGGGCTTGAGTTGTCGCCCTTGGTCGACCCGAGCGTGGTTTGTCCTGTACAGATTGTGTATCACGGTATCTGGACCATAGCCTGCTTATGACAGACTGAGAAACATTCATCGTCCGCGCCACAACCGCCTGTGTTGTGCCGATCTGTAGCATGCCAAGGGCACGTAACCTTTCATTTTGGGTAAGCCGACGCATATCAAAATTTGTTTTCTGGTCACTAAAACAATTAAACTGATGTTTCCACCCTGGAATTCAATGCCACAATGACTGTAACATTCAAAGTCAGGGTCGTGCAAATCTTGGGTTGGACCCCCATGATGATCCCAAGCATCACTTGCATTCCATGCGGTAGCTATTGGTGCGTTTGGGCGTCACATGTAACTGGAAATGTTTCTTCTGTTAGGTTCTATAGTGACTTTTTTCGTAGTCATTTGCATATTTTAGTATTATGCCCCCAAAATCAAATATCCCCTACTTTTTTTGAATAGTATATATATATATATATATATATATATATATATATATATGATCAAGTCAGTTAAGTAACAGATATAGCCTTTATAGGTCAAAGCAAACATTTTCAAAATATAGAAACTTTAAAAACTTTCATTTCAGTTTATTTTGTCGAAAAGTTGAGTGATACTCCAAAAACCATCAAGCATATTACTAGTATAGGAAGGATGGGACAAATTTACCTTTGATTAAATTTTGTGAACCGATTGCAGAGATGTGTAGCACTTTGGCCTGTTTCTTGTTAGTACTAACTTTTAGCTGCTCTTGATGACCTTTTCCTCGCTAGACAAAAGATCTGAGATTTTTTCATTATAGATTTTCATGTAGGTCACTCGTAACAAAAATTCCTTGTTTGGTGCCTAAAAATAAAATATATTTCTTTGTTGGACATGGCTTGACAAGACACCATAGTGGCGACTGTCTAAGTTCGTCTGTTAAAAACACAATCACATATTTAATATGTTGTTTTATTGTTAAATCTATGACCTAGTTATGAATCGCGATATGTATCGTATCGTGGCACAATAATCACAATACGTTTCGTATGTGACTGCAGTCGCAATACCCAGCACTACTTTATATGTTTGTATCAAAGATTTTTCAGTATATTTAATGTATTCATTTAATATGTTATCTATACCACATGCTTTATTAGTTTTCAGTTTGTGTATACATTTTATTATCTCATCTTCTGTAAAAGTCACATTTAGTCCATTTTCGACGTCACAGAAGGATTGTTGTAACAATTCGATCTCTGTATCATGTGTTGATTGGTTCTGCTTCATTAAGCTTCGAGAAGTATTCATAAAAGCGGTCAATGTCCACACTGTCAATATCCTGGCTTTCCCAATATTCTTTCGTGTTATTCCTTTGAACAGATTTTAAGTGATCGTTAAATACTTTATAGTACAGGGAGTATTCGGTTTTTAACTGGCGTTTATATTCTGAGCTCGCTTGTCGTAGCTTTAGCTTGTTTATATCCGTATTATACTATTCAAAAAAAGTAGGGGATATTTGATTTTTAAGTGTTATTAAAGTCACCTAATGAAACTGACGAAGAAACAAATGACAAAATGAAATGAAGTTCACATTCATCGATTTATTCCAAATGATCGTTAGACTAAGTAAGGCATGCAGACTGACCATTATAAGGGTAAAATGATACCCGGGTCAAACAGCAAAGTTACCACAGCATCACAACCAAGTCAGTAACGGGTAAATCCTCCTCTGTTTGCCAAACAAGCATTGATCCGACGTGGCATACTCCTAATGAGACGTCTAAGGTCATTTTGGTCCAGATTGTCCCATTCCTGTTACAACGCAGCAGCAAGTTCTTGGACATTGGCAGGACGTTGTTGACGTTGACGTAACCTCTGTCCAAGCATGTCCCAGACATGCTCGATGGGGGAGAGGTCGGGACTCAGTGCTGGCCAAGGTGATGTTCTGTTGTTGGAGGTAACATGTAACGATCCTGGCCCTGTGACATCTTGCGTTGTCATCCTGGAAGATGAAACGGCGGCCATGACGTCGTGCGAACGGCACAACATGGACTGCCAAGATGTTGTCCCGGTAGTACTGGCCTGTAACACGCCCTGCAACAACATGTAAAGCCGTTCTTCCAGCAACAGTGATGCCTCCCCACACCATAACAGAACCACCCCCAAATCGATCATGTCTGATGACGTTAACGTCTTGGAAGCGCTCGTTTCGACGACGCCACACCCTCCTACGTCTGTCCAAAAAATCAACAGTGAACCTTGACTCATCTGAAAACATCACATTGCTCCAGCGTCGATTATCCCAGTGTTGACGATCCCTACACCAACGACGTCTTGCCTGAATGTGATGATCTCTCAAACAAGGGATCACGCGAGGACGTCGGGCGCGAAGGTGACCCCTATGCAGTCGATTCCGAATCGTCTGGCCACTCACTCTCACACCAGTGTCTGTTTGAAGACGAGCGCTGATCTGATTTGCTGTGATGACACGATTTCTCATGGCCAAGGTACGGATAAATCGATCCTGGGCTTGAGTTGTCGCCCTTGGTCGACCTGAGCGTGGTCTGTCCTGTACAGATTGTGTATCACGGTATCTGGACCATAGCCTGCTTATGACAGACTGAGAAACATTCATCGTCCGCGCCACAACCGCCTGTGTTGTGCCGATCTGTAGCATGCCAAGGGCACGTAACCTTTCATTTTGGGTAAGCCGACGCATATCAAAATTTGTTTTCTGGTCACTAAAACAATTAAACTGATGTTTCCACCCTGGAATTCAAATGCCACAATGACTGTAACATTCAAAGTCAGAGTCGTGCAAATCTTGGGTTGGACCCCCATGATGATCCCAAGCATCACCTGCATTCCATGCGGTAGCTATTGGTGCGTTTGGGCGTCACATGTAACTGGAAATGTTTCTTCTGTTAGGTTCTATAGTGACTTTTTTCGTAGTAATTTGCATATTTTAGTATTATGCCCCCAAAATCAAATATCCCCTACTTTTTTTTGAATAGTATATCTTTACTTGTTCTCTTTATTGGACACCCGTTATTTTTTAAATGGTCAGCTAAGTCCGAGTTATCGATCATGTAAAAATCTAGTTGGTTATATACGGTATGGTTAGATGTCTTGAAGTTGGCACGTTCGTACATTCACATCTCCTAATAGACAAAATTTCAAATCTTGTGTGTGTAATTCCAGATACTTATCTAATATATGAAACATTTCAATTTTGCTGTAATTGGTATTATAGGGTGGTATATACGCCGCACAAAACAGCAATTCATATCCAAGGATGATTTTTATCAAGCGTAAACCACACAGTAAAGTCATCATTTGTGCTATGGATTTTGGCATATTTGTGTAAATCGTTTTTAATCAGAACAGCTACTCCACCGGAACTAACTTTTACGTCTTTTCTATGATTACAGTAAACTTCGAAATTGTCAATTTCTATCGTATCGAGTTTCCCGACTTTAATTTTCATTTAAACACAAAATATCGAAAGGTGCAATATAATCTTCAAAATAAGATGACAGTAATTTTGATTTAATTCCACATACATTCAGCGAACATATTCTCAACTTAGTGTCTCTATTTTGTCGATTCGATGGCTATAAAAGTCACAGTTTGTGTCTCTTCTTTGTCTTGTCGCGTTAAAATACGCCCATTGGAGTTAACTCTAAGTGTGGGTACATTCGGTAAATGACGGAGAATTGTTCTGGCATTCATCTCAATTAGTCTGTTCAAATGATTTGGCTTTTGATAGAAAAACATCCTTGAAGGCACTATTCTTCAGATTAGCTTTATTTCGTAGTACTAGATTTCTCTGCCGTGTTTTCAAAGGTTATTTTCACCAATCCGGGTTTTTCTGGGTTTCTTGACCTTAGTCGACACACTCCTGTAATTTTAACATTTTTAGCGATCTCATCACCAACTGTTTTGATAATGAGGGTAGCCTTCTCTTCAATGTGTTCACCGTCATCATATTTTACTCCAAATACAGCGACTGTGATATCATTGTTAAAGGTTAGGGTTTGGTGAGTAGTAGTACTAAAGTGATTTGCCTAAGTATGGAAGGTTGGATAAACTTACATTTAATCTCTTCGTCTTTATCGCTTACACTTATTAACTAGGTCTGCTTGACTTAATTTGAACTCTGAAGTGTCGTCTGCGACCTCTGATCAAATGCCAGTTTCTTATATACACCTCATGCACGTGCATCTCAAATCGAGTCTGCATTTGGGCGACCCGTAAATGGGGATGAGTTTAGGCGTTCTCTGAATACAGTTGAGTTTGGGCGAGCCAAACCAACTCTAGTAGTAGAATAGTGTTACTGTGGCTGTATAGAATATAGATTAGGTATGTTATGAATCTAAACAGTACCACAAAACACAACAGTATTATGATCAGCCTTTTCCATTTCAGATACCTTTGCTTGTATACCTTGAACCGTTTTAACAACTTGATCAATCCTGTCTCGCTCACAAGCCATGTCTTTTGATATCTCGTCATGTACATTTCTGCTATATTTTCCATCACCACTTCAATCTGCTTAGAAATAAAGTCAATTGATCTGGGTTGTGGAGAATCTGTAATATCGTCTTCCATCTTATTAGTTTTACTTTCTCGTTTTGGTGTTTTACCTTCACTGTCTCTCCCTCTTTTATTTACTGTCGTATTTGACATTCTGTATAAACTTTAATGTCAATGATATGTACTTTTTTGTTTGTTATTGTTCTATAAATCCACTGTGTAGGTGTAACCAGCTTTTATCACGGTTCAGTTGTTCAGAGCTGGTTGGATGGCTAAATGGTTAGCGTGTTCAAGCTGTATCATAAAGTCTGTCATTGAGTCAGCTGACGTGGTTTCGATTTCCCGGCTGTGCATGACAAGGAGCAGGGTCGCCTGTCCAACCTCGTGGGTTTTCTCCGGGTCCTCCGCTTTCCTCCCACTGCTAAAGACCCCTATGCGCAAACGAATTATTGAAATAAAATTAAACCATATGTTGGTCCCGAAATGACCTAGTTTGTGTTGACTCTCTCTCTCTCTCTCTCTCTCTCAAAATAGCTATACCGTGTAGTGCCCTTTTCTTGACCGAGCAAACCAAGAATGCGCATAAGCTATAACTACCTAATATATATCGGTACATTAAAGGGCTATTCGATTGAACGTTCCGGAATTGAATTCTCTCAATCCCCACAATAGTGAAAATGGAGTGAAAACAGTTAATTATGGGATCGTTAACTATAATAAGTTTTTTACATAATATGGTTGAAGAACAATAAAAGTATTATATGGAGTTTAAACCATTGTTGTCGTCACGAACCTGACCTAAAGACCCAATACTGTAACAGTAGTTGACGAAACGCACACACAAAAAACAAAACAAAAAAACAAAAACAAAATTATAATTATAGCGAGTGATATAGAAGAAAGATTTCTCTATTCTTGTGGCAATGAATTTAATTCTATAAATTGCTATTTTATAATTCTTCTAGGAACAAATGATTTAGTTGTTCGTGGAACAAATACATCATGGTGAACTAATTACTTAACCAAGCAAAATGATCCTTCCAATTTGTTTCATAAATGTAGAAATCTCGTGGATTTTCGACCCCCTGCTAGAGATCTGCGTGGTCAAGCCATGCTGTATTAAAGATTTACTATTAAATAGAGAGGTCAGAGACCTGGCTATCACCCGAGGTTCCATCGCACACGAACAGTGTGAGAACAAACAACCTAATGTTAAACGCTAATAACAGATTAAATGTTGCTATTATTAGACACTGGCTTAAAGTTACAATTTCATATTTTATAAGAAAGTCAAAAAAAATTATTTCTATGTATTTTGCTCATTAGGTTGTAAACTCACTATTATACGATCATAGGCGTCATTCTCACACTTAAAACTCATTTACACCGGAAATAATAACACAATTACCTCCCTTGTTTTCTATTCTCCACAGTGGGGTAGTTATTTTCAAACGTTTGAATTGGAAGATAAAAATGATATTTTTGCCAATTTCTCAACTGGCAATAGTGAATTATGGTATTAGTAGGATTATTCTTTAATAAGGTAGGACTGTTTATAGATACCATCTATCTTAAGGCTTTATTTTAATAAATTTTAAAAATATAACTTAAAAATATGAAATTGCAACTTTAATGTAGAGCGGTCCATTTTAAAAATGAGAGAGAGATGGAGTGTAACGTCCACTCGAGACAAACTAGTTCATTTCGGAACTAACATATGGGTTAATTTTATTTCAATCATTCGCTTGGGCGTAGGGGTCTTTAGCAGTGGGGGGAAACGGGAGGACCCGGAGAAAACCCAAGAGGTTGGACAGGCGACCCTACTCCTTGTCACGTACAACCGGGGATTCGAAACCCCGCCAGTTGACTCAATGACAGGCCTTATGATACAGCGCGCACGTGCTAACCATTCGGCCACCCCCCCATTAAAAATGAAAACGGATCTAAATAATATTGTATGGAATATAATGTAGTAATTATCGAAGAGTTAATAACTCATACCTCCAGATATAAAGCTACATAATGCACACAACGCGTCATTCTATAAGACTAGAATATAATTATCACCAGTTTTTTTATCTCTGCCAGTATAATTATCACCATTTATAACTTGACAATTATTTAACTGAAGTTTTTGATCTCTCTCAGTTTAGAGATTTATCCTAACTAAGGAATTTAATTGCCCGAAACTGTAGAAAACAATTTAGATGAGGGAGTATGGAATGGGGGTAAGTTTTTGATCCCTCCCAGTTTTGAAGTTTCTCACCGTCTACTCCTAATGGGGGTAAGTTTTTGATCCCTCCCAGTTTGGAAGTTTCTCACCGTCTACTCCTAACAGACCCCCATCAGACCGGGTGGCGTTCTTACTGCGCTGCTGCAACCGTACAGCGACAAGAAAATGTACAAGGTCGCCACCAAACGTGAACAACACCTTGAGTAATATAAGTTTGATAAACCACCCGGCCATATATCGATTAGCAACTTATTATTCTGTAACTTGTATCGATTATGTCAGTTATCTCATTATTATTCTGTAACTTGTGTCAATTATTATTCTGTAACCTTAAAGTATCTGTGTATGATTTGCATGCATTTTTCGGTGAAAATCAAATTATCCACGACTCAATCCTCCACTCAAATTATCCATGACTCAATCCTTGCTCAAATTATCCATGACTCAATCCTCGCTCAAATTATCCATGACTCAATCCTCGCTCAAATTATTTATGACTCAATCCTCACTGAAATTAGTATTATCTTTGTCAGTTAGATAATTGATCGGCCACTAAACGGGGAGTGCTGCGGGATTTTGATATCTAAATGTTGACATCGTATTTAATCTCGAACATCTCTTGAAGTACTCATGGACAGCCAGTATTAGTCTCGATCCGACCTTAAGGTACACATGGACAGCGAGTACAGATCAAGTAATACGTAAGGGTTATCAAGTTAGAAGAGCCTCCGGTCGGATAGCAAACAGACGATAATTAATCGCTTTACCAATTCGTCTATAACAGGTATATATATATACATTATTATATATATATACGTAAGATTTTATTGGTTACTCAGAAATTGCGACGAGGAAGCGAGGGGGCGGGGGATATAACAAGTTCACACCTGTTTTTTACGATGCATAAAAATCAGAAATTTGGACTGGTATGCGGATTTTATGCCTATTTGCTGATTTAAAGTTGTCGACACTTTCTATACGCTCACATTGAAACACATCCTTTTCCTCAACTGATCACCTGTGTACGTGCTAAAACAACTTGGGGGTACTTCAAAAGATTGTCTGCGATATCACCTCGGTGGAAGCGGACGTTAAATAAAGCTATTTCGCACACACTTCAAAAGAATTTTGATCCTATTTGGGAAAGTTAAGAGAACGCGCACCGTGTTTCAACAGCAGTATTTTAAGCTTAATCGAGACAAGATCTGACGGCTTTTAATGGAATTATATTGACCCTGGCATTTATAACAGATAGATATGTATTGAATAAATGTCATAAAATGCGGCTTCTTGTGTTCCGATCGAGCACCTTATATCGGCCAACTTTAACTATATAAACACTTCAGCTACCATAGTAGCACTCTCGAGAAGTATGTTGAGCTTGTATCGTGAAACATACGTTCAATATCATCAGATAAATGACTAGTCAGAAATGATCATAAGCGATATAATTAAAGGGCTACAGAAGACGATATTTAGAACCGTCAATCAAAAGTGTGGTGGAACCGTGGTATATCTATTAAGTTATATCACAGAGCTGGGAGATATTGGCTTATATACCCCTGTGGTTCGATAAAGACGTCACATTATATGGCGGCATCCTGTGATTACCGTTTAAATCGCTCCACTACGTTTTCCATTTAATACCAGAAAAAGTTCCTTAATGACTTCTTAACGATCAAAACGTATTTTTTCCAATTGCGGAATTTCCGGAAATCGTGTAAAGAGTTATAAAAAGAAGGCAATCTTTTTCTGAGGTCATAAAACATATAGATCCTAACCTAAATAATCGCAAATAAATCCGCAAAGATGAAATACATTATTGATTTAAGAGAGAATTTATGAGAGCGTCCTCTCGACACAAACCAGGTCATTTCGGGACTAACATATGGTTCGATTTTATTTCAATAATTCGCTTACGCGTAGGGGTCTGTAGCAGTGTGTGGTGGTTGGGGGGGGGGGGGGGCTGGAGAAAACCCCACTCCTTGTCACGTACAACCGGGGAGTCTAAACCATTATTGATATAACGATAAACCATATGTTAATCTCTCTCTCTCTTTAGCTAGTTAGATAAAATTTGTCCCGTTTAAGATAAATTTTAATATAACATTTTATGGAATACATAACGCTCTTTTTCGATTATTTTATGATGTTAATATAGGTAACAAAGAAGGGAAAAGTATTACATAATCGATCTAGGCCTACCTATAGACATGTTGGCGTGAAAGTAATCACTTGGATGGAACGACAAATCTAGACCTACCTGTCCGGGCAGAGATCTTCTACCTTGCATATATGACAGTGACACTTTAACCCGTATAATACTCTTTCTGTTAATACATTTCGAGGAACTATGCTGAAAGAAAGGTCGCTATATGTGTAGTTTAATGGTCGAGTGCGAGACATTAAGTAATATATTGATATTGCACGAGTGCGTTTAGCACGCGGGCTATATCTATATATATTACGCAATGTCTTGCACGAGACCATTAAACAACTAAAAATACAGACACTATCCAGCACGTGCATTTCAATAAAATACGTCACGCGGGTCTAATATTTCAACTAGTATAAATAATGTACGCTTGGCATTATGTGAAATAATGGTACGCCAACATCAAAGGACGATGTCACGTCTGTATTTTAAGGGTTAATAATAAACTTAGTTACTATGCGGAGAGTAAGGACGCTGGTTATGAAGAATTGCCAGTAAAAGGTAAATGCTTTAATGGACTACCAAACCATACGCCACATAATCAGTACACAATTTCCATCTTAATGTGAAGCTGGCATCTAAATTGAACAGAACTAATGATATATTGCGAGACGCGACGTCCTGATGATGAGTTTGTGACTATGGTTATACGTGCTGCAATTAACATGCGACTTTCAACTAAGGTTGATTCAATTCTGTCTGTGAAAACTGTCTCACACGAATAAATCATTATTAAGTTAACCCCTTACACAATCCAGCATAGGTATTTGAGTAGATCAATGTGTGCTGTGTTAAACCAAGGTAACGCCATCTTCAATAGAAGGCTTGATCTCGCTTTAACTACGTACATCTTATCAGGGCCTTCACGTAATACCCTGCATATTGCGGCACTAATTTCTATTGGGTACAAGCCCAACTTGTGAGCCTATCAGATTCCTCGATACCAAGTCTCGCGCTTTCAAGCTAAAATGTCTACCTGTGATAATCGAGTTGCAAAGTTCAAGGTTCATTCATTGGGCGCTACTACTCACGTGTCTGTAGATAACATAGCTATAAGTTCGGGAATTGTGAAGTAAACAAGCAACGGCCAGATGTTGTGAAACTCATAATCGTTGCTTCGGGAACATGAGGTAACGCAAGGTGTGTGTTTGTAGTATGGTGACACGAATGTAGCCCAGGGTGTCGCAAAACCGCATTGGTTTTTGAGCTTATTAAAAAAAAATGGCAAACTTGGTTGAATGGTTAAATTTTAACCAAATGGTTACAAATCAACGTCGTTAAATTTAACTATAATTTAACCCGAGGTTATGAGTAACGACAAGTTGAACAATCGGGCCCTGGCGAACATGTTGAGTGGGTACCTGTCGTCGCTGTGGCGTCACAATAGAGTCACCATACCCCCATACACTCACTACCTAACATAGTGTTACGACAGCCAGTGTGAGGCTTGCTATAAACACCCGAACCGGCGAGTTGTATGCCTATCTTCGTTTAGTCTGGTCGCTGCAGAAAAACAAGACGTAAAAGTTCATGCAATCTTTGTATTGGAGGTGCTGCCCAAGATATATGTGAACATAACTGTTTTTAAACTTCTGTAGGAGTCTCTACCATAAGGCCTGTCATTGAGTCAACTGGCCTGGTTTCGAATCACCGGTTGTACGTGACAAGAAGTAGGGTCGCCTGTCCTGTCCTCCCTGTTTCCCCCACTGCTAAAGACCCCTACGCGCAAGCAAATTATTGAAATGAAATTAAAAACCATATGTTAGTCCCGAAATGACCTAGTTTGTGTCGAGTGGACGTTAAACCCCATTTCGCTCCCTCTCTACAAACGTTTATCCGCGCCCATTCTACCATTAAAATTTGTAGCCCGGGTACAAACTTGTAGTTTTACTATACGTAGCCTGGGAAGATACAGATTTGTAGATTTGTAGTTTTACTATTTGTAGCCCGGATATAGATTAGTAGTTTTACTATCTGTAGTCCGGGAAGATACAGATTTGTAGTTTAACTATTTGCATCCCGGGTACAGACTTTTAGTTTAACTGTCTGTAGGCCGGATACAGACTTGTAGTTTTACTGTCTGTGGCCCGGGAACATAAAGACTTGTAGTTTTACTATACGTAGCCCCGGGAAGCTACAGACTGGCAGTTTTTATGTTTTACACGTAGACATATATTCTTTAAACTGATAACCAAAAAACGGTTCTTCTGGACAGACGCTTGACATATCAAACCCAGAACATTCTAGAGATAGTGACAGAAATGGAGTTTAACGTCCACTCGACACAAACTAGGTCATTTCGGAACTCACATACAGAATAGTTACGCGAAGGAGTGTTTTGGTGGGAGAAAACTTGACTTATTGACAGATCAAACGGGCATACGTTAATTCATGCGGCCACACAACGCCCCTTTTTCTGAAATGACGAAGCGGGTTGTTCAGCGTAGCAGAATAATGTTTTCGATTACACGACTCAATAAATTACTTTCACTGGGTTTTCTACGGTTTACTTCTACTGCGCAAGTCAATTATTGAAATGAAAATATGTTTGTCTAGACATGCCACGGTTTGTGCTGAGTTGAACCTCATTTGCCTCCACCCCCCACCCGCGAACCCACCCTTTCCCTCCTCCAACCTCATCCCTTTCCCCCCTCCAACCCCACCCCTTGCCCTACCGTCGCACTTGCCCTCCCCTACCCCACCCCTATATAAAGCAGTTTCGCCAGAGAAAATTATCAGTTACAACTTTACACAGGGGTTTAACGTCCTACTGTTCTGCTTCGAACTGGGCTAATGAAGACGGGCATACGCCATACAGTGTGCTATGAGTGAAATTTTGCCCGGACAGCGGCACTACGGCCTACTGTCAAGTGATCTTTTACGTGCACGCCAATGTGTACACGAGACCTCGGTTTTTCGTCCCATCCGAACGACTAGACAGCTGTCCTTGTCAGGCCCTCCGTCCTGCATCACTGACAAAGGAGAACCACGCCGGAAAATCTGGATGAACTTTTTCAGCCAATGCAGGGATCGAACACCCGACCAGTATAATTTACACTATCCATGTTTTGTTCAAATAGTCGAGAAGGGGAAAATAATGGGCCTTCTACATACTATGACCATGCAACATTATTCTACCGGGACGTATATTGCATTTATCAAGAACTTGGTGTACGAGATTTCAATTCTTTATAAAACAGGAATTGGGCGGCCTAGTGATCTTACCGTTTAACGCGTGTGCTGTAGATCATGGGGTGCGTGATCGGGTTAATAGTTTGTGGTTTAGATCCCAGGAGTATGGTCGCCTGCCTTACGTCATTGTTTTCCCCAGATCCTCAGGTTTATTGCCTGTGTTTAAAGGAGCTCAATCGATAATATTTTGGATCTAGAAATTGGCACAAATGGGTCGCAACACATATAATAATGTAATATGAATTTATATAAACTGATTTACATTCATTCGTGTCCGTTTTACTGTGAATTGTCATCAGTTATGTTCGGCGAAATACGCCAGAAGTCTCAACCGCCTGTCAATTTCTAGCGTCTGGTTATTCCAGTCAACACCGATATTATTTATTGCGCATGCTCTCCAAAATAAGAATATGATATCACTGTTTGACATGACTTGTGGAATATGTCTAGCCTCATTCATTGAGCACCTTGTTACAAATGGCGCTGAAACGCATTATGGTACACGATTCGTGTCAATAGTAAAATGTTTTTTTTGTCTTAAATATTGGATATCAGAACCCCATCTTTTCCAGGTAAGATCACAACACCAATGCTGATTTAAATTGCAAAAAATTCGTGTTTTCAATGTCGAAGATTTTGGATGATATTGAGTTACGGACTTAGCTACTTTAAGATACCGTGTTATAATAACGATATATCATATGTTAGTCCAAAAATAACATAGTTTGAGTAGACGTTAAGCACATGATTCCATGTATTATATAACTGACCTTCTAACGGTGGCTGTATTCTTATTAATACGACCATGTTCAGACAGAAGTCAAAACTATAAAGCCGGAAAAAAAACTAACCGGTGACCTTTAGAAAGCCGTTAAATGCCGGTTCATGCTGAAACTAGAACGTAGAAACACAGCGAGCTCCTTGTCTAGTCCAATATCATAAAGATTGCTTTATGTTAGTTTTATAGAGCATCCAGTAAGTGGTTTATGCGACCCTGATTGAAAAACAAATCTTCTACTCCGATGACCTACCAGAATATCGATTGACGATAGAATAGTGCAACATGTATCTACAATAAATTAACCGTTTTACATGTCTGCAAACATCTTGCAGTGTGCGATAAATTTTTATTCAATATTTATTCACACTCAACACAGTGTTTAATTTTAGATTGTAAACTAATAGTCCACTATTGAATGTGGAAACGTCTAAATGAATGACTGATTAGAAAATACGATGTTTCGCAAATGGTACTCCATAGAAAAGAATTTGCCCCACAAAAAACATATTTAGGTAACAAATGGTATATCCAACCCTCCAAATACTTATTATTCTAACATAAATGAATAATAATCTATCCAAAATTTAGAAACAGGCCTGTTTTGGTACAATTTAACAACACTTGACAACGGAAGCCATGATGGCCTAGATTTTAACAGTTCTGTATTCATCATTTTTTTTAGAACGCTCTGTGTGAATAATGTTGATATTAACAGATGCTACAGTTCTTACAAATGAAGGTCAATAGTCTATAATATTACGATTTAACACCTGATTTATCGATAATTGTGATAGTATAAGTCAAAATGTATATACTGCTTCTTTATATATTTCAACAAGTTCATTCATGAATGGTCGTATTAAACATACATTATGCAAGAGCTAAATCTAACCATTGCAGGTCTTTCTTTAGGCCTTAAATGCTATATATAAATATATAGAGAGAAATGGGGTTTAACGTCCACTCGACACAAACCAGGTCATTTCGGGACTAACATGGTTTAATTTTATTTCAATAATTCGTTTGCGCGTAGGGGTCTTTAGCAGTGGGAGGAAACCGGAGGACCCGGATAAAACCCACGAGGTTGGATAGGCGAAATGCTATATAAACTATTGATTAGACATTTATTAACAAAACAAGACCATAATCGTCTCTCGATGGCATCGGATACTCAAGATTTTAACTAGATTAAAACGGTTTGCCATTTAAAAATTTAATTTAAAAATGGAAAAACGAGGCTAAGTCCCGATTATACCAGTGCCCTGGTTACCACTGTGCACGCATCTTGTCAAAACTACAAACAATGATAACCTGGCTGAGAATGAAGTAATTTGAATGAAATTTTCAATATTTTCTTTTTTCATCATCTATTTTTGAATTATTATAGCAAGAATGACCAACTCTTTATTAAACTCTTAACTAATGTATCTTTTATATTATCAAATCATGTAAATGACACCTCATGTATTAATCTTATTCCGTAGTTGTTTAAATTAACCATTAAAAAATATATATTTTGGAATAACAATTGACAGCTCTTGACATTTATAAAACGACGAAGCGTTTTATTACTAAATGGGATGTACGACATAATGGTCTGCATGAATTATTGCCCCTGATTGTACAAAAAATCCCATTTGTTTTTAGTTTGTTCTATATCCAGCTCTTAGGCCGAAAGAATCTACGATAGTTAGATTTAGCTCGTATCATTAAAGATGCATTATGTACATGCAAGATCTAAATCTGCCTATTGCCATTCTTTTTTCTGGCTTCAAATGTTATATAAATTATCATTTAGACATTTATTCACATTAAATGAAACCTTTACATATCGATATAATGTTCTGGTAAACGTTGTCAGTTTAACGATTAATCACATCGCTCGTCTAAAGCTATGAAGGGTTATTTTCAAGATTGACAGTAAATAGATAGTGAGTAATATAATTTAATTTGGACTTTTATATCCAATGGCCACTATTCTTAGTTTAATGTATAATATGTTCAGCCTTGTTAGTGTCGATAAGATGGTGTCATTTTACCTTGCCCTTAAGTATAATTACTAACGTTTCATGCATGTTACTTGATATTTGACCCTACCGTCACACTTCTCTCTCTCTCTCTCTCCTTGATACCATTAATAAACAACATGTTTTTCCATGGCCGTTAATGATAAATTATAATGAAACATGAAAGAAGATGAAAGCTTACAATTACAAATGAAATCAAGTAATTTACAGTCGTGGCCAAAAGAATAGGACCACGCTTGAAAATGGTTGGATTTCTTACATGTAAATTCATTTGATCATATATCTGCCACCTGAAGACCGATTTTCACAAATGAGGTATCAATGGATAGGTTATGCTTAGTATGTCCATTACGCGTGCACATGCATGTTTGAATGATGACGTCATCACAGCTATGACGTCATCAACGAATAGGAGCACGCTTGAAAATGATTGGATTTCTTACGTGTAAATTCATTTTATCATTCGGTTAAGGACCATTTATTTCATTTCTAAATGATAAGTTAACATGCAAATTAACATCAGTAACGATTAGTAGTAAATACTTTGTGTGTTCCCTGGCGTTGGCGATGACTGCTGCCATGCGTTTCAGTATGCTTTCTATCAGCCCATTGCAGAAGTCTCTCGATATAATCCACACCTTTTTGATGGCATCTTACAGGCTCTTTGCAGTAGATGGATGGGGGTCTGCTACTTTAATTGTCCTGAAGTACTGTTCATAAGTTTTTAATTTGGTTGAGGTCCTTGACCGAATTAAATCTGTTTGATAATAATTTTCTACCACCATCCCGATGTTGCTAGCTGCTAAATCGTTGGTACAATGTGACGTCATAGCCATGATGACGCCATTGTTCAATCATGCATGTGCATGCGTAATGAACATATTAAGCATATCCTATCCATTGATACCTCATTTGTGAAAATCGGTCTTCAGGTGGCAGATATATGATTAAATGAATTTACATGTAAGAAATCCAACCATTTTCAAGCGTGGTCCTATTCGTTGATGACGTCATAGCCGCGATGACGTCATCATTCAAACATGTGCACGCGTAATGGACATACTAAGCATAACCTATCCATTGATACCTCATTTGTGAAAATCGGTCTTCAGTTGGCAGATATATGATCAAATGAATTTACATGTAAGAAATCCAACCATTTTCAAGCGTGGTCCTATTCTTTTGGCCACGACTGTAAGTATACTTCTGATTGGAGACAAAGTGATATGATTTTCTTGTTTTTTTTTTATCTATAAGAGGTCTCGCAAACATTTTCTAATCAGCATCCAAGATAAACATCACGTGTAAGAAAGGTACACGAGACGCTACTATTGCGCTTGTCGTATCGCACACGAAATTAGAAGTTGTTCCTTGTCAAGTCCTCTGTCCTGCACCACTGACAAGGGGAACCCACACCGTATTCTTGTTCTCTGTCAAGTCCTCTGCCCCGCATCACTGACAAGGGGAAATCACACCGTAGTCTTGTTCTGTGCCAAGTCCTCTGCCCTGCACCACATCGGATTCTCGTTCCTTCACTGTTTGATAGACGGATATCGTTATATATTAATTACAGACTTAATAAACATCGTGGGTGCACGGCAGGGAATCTAGAAGACCTCAAACAAATGGCGGACATTCTTAAAGGCACCGGAGTTTTCCGGTGTAGACCGTGTGGAGCTCAGAATACGTGATTTCTCATACGTTTAGATTTGTTGCTTCCGTGTTAAGTTGTAATTGGTGAGAGATATGAGAATGGGACTAACAGAACCTTGCCGTGTTCAAATCATTGTATTACTGATCAATTATATAAGCTACACTATTTACCCGTCGTTTGCCATTATATTCTACAAGATGGACAATATCGTACAAATTTCAGTTTAATGTCTTTTTGGGATATGTTTTACACGAGGGAAATAAACGAAAAATAAGGTCGATCAGAGACAAGATTCATCGATCATTACAATCATAATACACAAGCTATAATCCATAAGAATGTATCGCAACACCCGAATGATTATGCACCCACGGGAAATTTATTACTAAAATAAATATACATATATATGCGAAAGTGAAATGAAATTTTGACATATTCTTTACAATATAACTATCAGTTAAAGCTACCCAGGAACGTAACATACCTACCGTGCCAGGAAAGCATAAACCCATTGCACCAAGAAATGAAATGAAATGAAATGGGGTTTAACGTCCTACTGTTCTGCTCCTATGCTGGGCTAATGAAGACGGGCATACGCCATACAGTGTGCTATGAGGGAAATTTTGCCGGGGCAGCGGCACTATCGCCTACTCTTATATCGAATTCTAACTGCCAAGGGATCTTTTACGTGCATTCCAATGTATACACGGGACTCGGTTTTTCGTCTCGTCCGAAGGACTAGACAGCTGTCCTTGTCAGGCCCTCCGTCCTGCATCACTAAAAAGGCGGAACCACGCCGGAAAATCTGGATGAACTTTGCACCAAGAAAAGCAGGGTTGGGAAATGAGCCACTGCAATAGGGAAAGGTTTAAAATCGCCGCATTCACAATGGGATCTTGGCAGCTCACTACATCGAAAATATGCTTTACAAAAATATATAAAACATAAAATACACATTTGAAAACAGAAAACCTAACAGACAATGTGATTAAAATAAACATCGCCTGAAAGAAAGGTACACGAGACGCTACTATTGCGCTTCTCGTATCGCGCACAAAATTAGCAGTTGTTCCTTTAAAGACCTCTGCCCTGTACCATTGACAAGCGTAAACCACACCGAATTCTCGTTCCTTGTCAAGTCCTCTGCCCTGCACCACTGACAAGGGGAAACCACAACGGATTCTAGTTTTCTGTCAAGTCCTCTACCCTGTACCACTGACAAGGGGAAACCACCCGGAGTTTTGTCCCCTGGCAAGTCCTCTGCCCTGTGATACTGACAAGGGGAAGCCACTCCGGGTTTTCGATCAACAATGGAATGGAACAGGGATCTACAGATTACTGACCAGGTGACTTACATACTGAGTCACTGAGGATGAAGATGTCTTGGGACATTTGTGTCCCTCGCATTGCGCACGATTCCACAGAAATGAAAAAAAATACTTTGTGTTCCTCGCGTAGCGCATGATTCAATGAAAACTACTTCGAGTCCCTCGCATAGCGCACGATTCCACAGAAATGAAAACTACTTTGTGTCCCATGTAGCACCATGGGCCTTTCGTCAGACGTGGAGAGCGGGTGGCCCTAACCGGTCGCCACATCCTACGTACGACCCATGCATCTTTTCTTACTACATGTACATATCTTAGTAGCCTTGTGATCGTCTAGAATTAGTCTCTAGCTGTCTTTGCTTCTGCTTCACGTTGTGTATTTACTTTGTCGTTTGTCTTACCAGGAATAACCATGCAACAGTTCGTTTTTACATTTTAGATATCATAACTGCTTACATATGGTACAATTCATAGTAGAATAAAATCATCCTCTCAAACCTCATCCAGCCAGACTCGCTGGGCGAATCTGCTGATAGCAATTGCTACATCTTTTTCCCTTCTGGAATCAAACTGCTGTCTGGCGATTTCTCACAAATATGATAGTTTCGTAGCTTGGGTTTTGGACCTTCAATTATCTAATTGGTCAAATATGATGTAAATAATTAGAGAGAATGGTTAATTGAGCGAAATGACGTCGAACTCCACCCGTATATGGTAATCGAAATTTATTGGAGAAACCTCCCATGAGATATCTGTTATCAACCTAGAATTGAATGTTTACCACATTATAACTTTTTTTTTATGTAACCATCTGTCGCTCATTCGCTAACTTGATTTAAGTAAAAAATGTGAATCTACTAACTTGCCAGAGATATTAATTTATACAATATAATGCTATCATAAATTATAAGAGCAAAAATTCTAGCAATATTAATACACCCATGCATAGCGCAAGATTCCATTGAAATGAAAAATACTTTTTGTCTCTCGCATTGCGCACGATTCCATTGAAATGAAAAATACTTTTTGTCTCTCGCATTGCGCACGATTCCATTGAAATGAAAAATAACTAAGTTATGAGTTGAAGAGAAAACCAACCCTATCTCATTCCATGACGTTAAGTAAAATAAGGCGCATTCTGTTGAGAATCGGGTCTTGGATGCCATAGCAAATCACCCAGGAAAAGCCCATATAACCAAAAAAAAAAAAAAAAAAAGGAAGAAAAATGGAAGAAGAAATTTCTGACAAAATAATGATAGAGCAGTTTGTAAATTTTTTACTTAAAAGTGTTCCTGGTTGGTAACTATTCAATTTTAATAGAACAGTTTGTTGTTATGGTATTTTTGAATCGATTCAGTTTAGTATTGTAAAACTGTACATGTACATATGTGCACAGACAGAAACTTAGTTATGTCTAGATAAATATGACTATCTCATCTATGGCAAAGTAAACCAACACATGAAACAAAACAAATGTAATTAAATTAACATTTTTATTTTTTTTTAACTAAATCAAAACTGTCTAGTCAATTTAAGTCAACTAATACACTGTATATATATTTTTTTCAGTTACCCACCTCAGTTGGAAATGGCTATTGATATTGTGGAAACGTTTTCTCACAGAGCTTGCTAATCAGGAAAAGGCTATGTAAGTACCATGCATATTTGTTTTTTGAATTAGGAACTGGTTCTATACACTTGGTAATCCAGTTCTTCTTCTTGGGGCAATGCCTAGGGCTTTACCATTTCAAATACGATCAACACGAAACTCAGCAGGCTTGTTTTTTGACAATCGCATTGGTTGATTTTCTTCCGAGTTTTGATATATTACGTCAAAATTCAAAGATGGAATGGGTTTCATTAAAAAGCGAACGAGGGGAATATACAGAAGATATGATAAAAGTCGGACAAATTACAAACCCAGATTAAAGTGGCAGCTACAATCAGAAACAGACAGAAATATACTAAAAAAAAAACAAAAAAAAAAAACGTCAGTACGATTTTAAAATCAGAGAGGTACATTAATCAAATCATTCTAGAAAACAACTTAATAAATGGATATTGTGAACAGTATGTTGACACATCAGTGATTAATTCATCACAATTCCAAGACATTACGAGAAGGTTTAGAGTCTGTACACAGTCTATACATCAGTATCTGGTGTGTCCACAGCGAGTGTCAATAACAGCAGCGCAGCGTCTGTACACCTGGGACAATCTTCCGGCTGTTTTTGGTCTCGGTACGACATTATTAAGTCTCTTCTGGATTTCATCTCCAAGATGTTCAATCGGGTTTAAGTCCGGACTAAGGGCTGGCCAGTGCATAACGTTGACATGAGTTACATGAAAATCGTGGATCAGAAGTCAGGTTGCGTTTTTGAAAACATTTCCTGGGCATGCGTCTATTTAGAGTAACATACCAACCTGACGTTTCTTTTGCTGCTTAGTATATATAACACAAGGTTCTGTCGGAATATATCATATTTGTTAAGAATTTTGATAGCTAAGAAAGTTCAGTACAACTTGCTGGGTATAAGAAATTAAAATGAAACAATGCATTTATGAGAGGAATAAGATTGTAGTCTTTGCTGGTAGGAAAACAAAAATATATAACGTTACTGTATATGTGTATTTTGGGCAATAAGTTTACTTTTCGAATATACTGAGCGCCATGGAAAACGCATCACTTAGTTTTTCGTATAACAAAATGATCCTGTAAACATATCTTATTTATTTTGCTTCTTATTCTGAACAATATTCAAATGGGAACACATCAATAACAGCACATTTGTACACTTATGGATGTTTAATCTGTAATCAAGGGTACCAAGTCAGAGGGGTCAAAACAAAAAGTATGACAAAGATGTCAGTAGCGCGTGTGTCCTCCACGGGCCATCATCACGGTAGGCTACAGCATTAACGCGACCCCTGCAAATGTGTAGGGCGGTCCGGTGATGAAATGTGAAGCCTCCCCACACCATTACACCTCCCCCACCCAATCGATTCGTTTCGAAGACACAGCAGTCTGCAAGACGTTCCCCAAGACGTCTCCACACACGTTGACGGCCATCAGCGTGATAAAGATGAAAGCGACTCTCATCACTGAAGAGCACACTTTGCCAGTCTACTCTTCTCCATGTCTGGTGTTCTTGAGCCCATATGAAACGCCGCTGACGGTGAGGATCCCTGAGGATAGCTCCAACCTAAGGTCGTCGTGCACGGAGACCAAATTCTCTTAGACGACGTCTTACGGTGTTGGCACTTACTGGTCCTTGTCTTCCGACGACTGCTGCACCCGTTCGAGTCGCCGGGCGGAATATGTCACGCAGATGAGTGACCCGGATGTAGCGGTCTTGAGCCTGGGTTGTAACGCGTTGTGGATCAGGACGTTGGCGATCACGTGTTGATCCAGTAACTCGAACACGTTCCACCAACCTTACAATAGTGGACTGATGACAATTGAAGTGTCTGGCAATAGCACGTGTAGACATGCCAGCCCGGGACATTCCCATGACTTCATTCCGTTGATTTTCAGTAAGTCTCGGCATCTCTAGCTCGATTCCTTCACACGTCCAACAACAAATTACGACAGATTCACGTTTCACAGTTCATGTACTGTACATTAAGTTGAAAACATGCTTTTAAAGGGCTCACACACAATGCTGCACGTGAACATTGGGTTTTTCATGTGCATCTCGTGCAATTTATTTTTTGCACACGGGCCGATATTTTTTGCGTTTGGGAGCATTGTGTGAAACAATAGTTCATAGTATTGCATAATATTATACATACAAAACCACCTAGTAATAAAATATTTGGGGAAAAAAAGTGATGCGTTTTCCATGGCGCTCAGTAGATTTTAAAAGGTTATATTCAAATTGTTGTTGGTGGATAACTCAATTTTATTGTTGGTGGTTATACACAATTTTGTATGAAACAACACAAGTTTCATAAATTTCAACACAAGTTTCAAAAATTCCAACACAAGTAAATTTCAACACAAGTTTCAAAAGTTCCAACACAAGTTTCAGAAATTCCAACACAAGTTTTGTGTTGTTTCAACATTTAACATAAGTTTGTGTTGTTAAATAGAGACACCTAACCTGTGTTGAAAATAACACAAGTGTGTGTTGTTTCAACACAAGTTGTTTTCAGTGTGGCTTCCAATTCACTGTCTGATAAACGGATATCGTTGTTTTAAGTAAAGGCTTAATAAATAAACATCGTGCATCAGAAATTTCTGAGTGCACGGCCGGGAATCTAGAAGACCTCAAACAAATGGCGGACATTCTTGAAGGCGCCTGGGTTTTCCGGTATTACAGACTTAATTAATAAACATCGTGTATCAATAATTCCTGAGTGCACGGCGGGGAATCTAGAAGACCTCAAACAAATGACGGACATTCTTGAAGGCGCCTGGGTTTTCCGGTATAGACGTGATTTCTCATACGTTTAGATGTGTTGTTTTCGTGTTGAGTCGTAATTGGTGAGAGATATGAGAATGGGACGAACAGAACCTTGGCGTGATCAAATCTCTTTATTACTGATCATTTATCTGCCATTTTCCATTATAAGATGACAATATAAAAACTTCAGTTTTATGTCTTTTGGGGATATACTTTACACGAGCGAAATAAACGAAAAATACAGTCGACGAGAGACAAGATCATTGATCATAATAATCATAATACACATAGGGGGTTCACGGTGGGTAAGACGCTGGCTCGCTTGTCTGGAGGTCGGGTGTTCGATCCCTGCATTGGACGAGAAAGTTCATCACGATTTTGCGGTGTGGTTCACCCTTGTCAGTGATGCCGGACGGAGGGCCTGACAAGGACAGCTGTCTAGTCGTTCGGACGGGACGAAAAACAGAGGTCCCGTGTACACATTGACGTGCAAGATCACTTGACAGTTGGAGTGGGATATAAGAGTAGGCCGTAGCGCCGCTGTCCGGGCAAAATTTCCCTCATAGCACACTGTATGGCGTATGTCCGTCTTCATTAGCCAAGTTCGGGGCAGAATAGTAGGACGTTAAACCCCATTCATTTCATTTTATAATCCATATATACACAGATAAAAACGTATCGCAACACCGAATGTTTATGTACTTACGAGGAATTTAGTACTAGAATCAATATAAATATACATGCGAAAGTGAAATGAAATTTTGACATATTCTTTACAATATACCTACTAGTTAAAGCTACCCGTGCAGTACGTAACATACCTACCACGCCAGGAAAGCATAAACACATTGCACCAAGAAAAGCATGTTTGGGAAATCGGCCATTGCTGATCATAATGCACCATAACGTGACAAACAAATGAAATGAAATGAAATGGGGTTTAACGTCCTACTATTCTGCTCCTATACTGGGCTAATGAAGACGGGCATAGGCCATACAGTGTGCTATGAGGGAAATGTTACCCGGATAGCGGCGCTACGGCCTACTCTTATATCGAATTCCAACTGCCAAGGGATCTTTTACGTGCACGCCGAACGACTAGACAGCTGTCCTTGCCAGGCCCTCCATCCTGCATCACTGACAAGGGGAAACCACGCCGGAAAATCGGAATGAACTTTCTCGGCCAATGCAGGGATCGAACACCCTACCTCCAGGCTAGCGAGCCAGCGTCTTACGCACTTAGCCACGTGATCCCCCGTGACAAACAAGCATGATGTATATAGATTTTTACTATTTGTGGTCGTTCCTTGCGAATATAAATTTTGAGGGGGATTTGAAACAATCTTTTGATTGACGTGAGCGTAAATAAAAATATGTCTATTAGTCAATTTATAACATCAAATCACACAGTTTGTACGTGGGAAGACATATACGTGACTCGAGAGATCTCATCCGACCGGCTAAATTTTTTCCGATACTAAGGGGTAATTCATAATAACAACAGATAGCGCTCTCGGATGCTTTACAAAAATTCATTTTTCAAAATAAATAATAACGATAAGAATGAAACATTTATGCGGGTGTCACACTGTCCCGAAATTGTCTCCAGATGGACACACGGTGAATTTTTGCCAGCGCTCAAGCGCGAATGGCCCGATGTGTTTTACGATTAGAGCCGAATTTACTTTATCGCGTGATTATCTGGTGTCAATTTCGAGAGATTGTGACGCCCTATAAAGCATCCTCCTGAGTCAACCCAGAGCAACTCTACAAAGCCATCGTGTGGCCTTCGTGTATAAACTACTATACTAAACTCACGTCTTCGTGCAATCTGGTTAAAACACAGATCCTATTTCGTTTCGTTCTTAAAGTCCAAAATTTCGTTTTACTTGTCTTTACTACACTTGGATCTGGAAGAGTTGTTATTTAACTCGTGTTCTGGATGGTGTCAGGGATAAGCCAATGAAACGGTCTGTTACGGCGACATTTAGGCTTGTTTTTCACGGAACTGTGGGTAATCCACTAGTAACATCAATGCTGATTGGTTAATCAAATGTCTGACGTCATAGGGTCATAAGTCGGTCTTTTGACCCCTGACGTGACCTATCGCTATAACTTGTCAGATCTTCATGTAGTGTAGGCCATCGAAAGTATAAAAAAAACGAAACGAAATATAGATCTGTATTTTAATCAGATTGATCTTCGTGTTACCTTCGTATGTGGTTCGGGTGTCATCGTGTGACTTTCTGTAGGCATCGCACTTGCTTCGGTTGTTGGTCGTTTTGCATACCAGGTTCAGGGTCATCCTCGCGCGAAATTCAAAATAAACTCAAAAACAAATAAAACAAAATAAACATTGAAAAAAGAAAACGTAAAAGACATTGTGATTAAAATAAAATCAGGTATATGTTTGATTCCCAGCGCCTCGTGGTTAAATGAGATATTTTGTTTTTTAAGCTCGTATTACTTTCCTCAGTAAATCTAATCATCATTAATGTAAAATCTTAAGACAAAAGACATTAAAACTTCCAATAACAGTTCTTCCCCATTAGTTAGGTTTACTTTTACTGATTAATTGCAATTATCTTATTTATTTTTTTTCTCAAAAATCACCCTTTTAATCTGGTTGTGATCAAGTAACGGTTATAATTATAACTACATGTCACCCGCCAGTACCTGGCGTCTAATCACATTATGATAAACGACATCCATCACGATAGTCGTACATTTGAAACCACACATACCGGTCTTATGGATCAGAAATTGGACATGTCAATGACGTCATATCGATGCGCAATTGTCCAAGAAACAAGCGTCATGTCGATAGTGTGTGAATTGACTGAGTCTTAGGATTTTATTCGATATGCGTTGTATGGTAGCAGTTCCTGGTCCACAAAATCTAGACAACAATAAATACACCTGGCCCGAAAAAAATCGCATTATATATTTGTTTCATCATTTTGACAACCGAATCATGTCAACTGTGTTATGGCGGGTTGGATAGAAAACTCAGCTGACGTCCCGAGCGACAAAGGTTCGCATTGAGGGATCCTCCGTAGCATGGTACTGATGCTAGCTCACCACGATATGTGATACTAGCCGGTAAAAATTACCATTATCAATTTGAAGGCACGTTATTGACTCGTCCAATTGGAACAATGCGCTTTTTTGCCGATCATCCATAATCTAGTTCTAACCGATGTTGTCCAAATCATTATATCAGTTCAAACCAAACATCCATAAGACGTTAAACTCTGTGTCATTTCAAACCAAACGGAAATTGCCATTTAAACTTTGAAAGTCCGATCGTGAAATGACGGCAGCGAAAAGATGACGTCATAGACACAGTATCATTGGTAATAATATATGGCTAGATATGAAATGGAGTTTAAAGTCCTACTGTTCTTCTCCGACTAGACTAATGAAGGAAATTGTGCCCGAACAGCGGCGCTACGACCTAATCTTATTTGCAACTGTCAAGTGTTCCTTTACATGCTCGCCAATGTTTACACGGAGCCTGACTAACTATATTCTTTTTTTTTTTTTAAATCTAATGCAACTCATTTCTGTAAATCACGACTTTGTAATATTTTTTAGAAGATCACTTTAAACTTACGGCTTACTTACAAAGTCACCTTGGTTTGAGTGCAATATATTACGACAGAAATCATGTTCGTCATATTTCAATTGAAACTAAAAATAACCAACGTTTTATATCTGAAGTGTTAGCAGCTAAAACTAATTCTAACCCACAAATAGCTCTGTTTGGGCATGACTCATTAAGAAGAGTTGTTCAGGGTTGTTCAGAAGGCTTGTTACTGGAAACTAATGTCCGAAGTGCTTCTATAAATCATGATAACTATTCTTTTTTTGCCAACGGAGAACTGACAGCTGAAATTGACAATCAGGATTGTAACAATTCCCCCTAATGAAAGAAATGAAGTTTTGTGTGGATGAGGAATCATCACGCAAGAATGGATTATATATATATATATATATATATATATATATATATATATATATTAATAATCATGTAATTAAGGATAGGGAAATGTGATAATGCAGTTATTTGTAAGTTTTTAAAAACCTAGTGAACCAATTTCACTAAAATGCAGAATGCGTTGTATTTAAATTACCGTTGATGGTTAAATGGCTAAACGTTCATTTGAAACATTATCTATAGATTAAAAACAAGAGAAATTATATCAAACAATATATATACATTGATAATTACAGAAATTATATGAAAAATAATATTAACATTCAATATTACAAAAATCATATAAACGTAAAAAAACACCCCGTAAAAATCAAATAAACATTAAAACTATAAACTACAAAAATCATATAAAAACATAATATTAACATTAAAAACTACAAAAATCATATAAACTATAAAAATCATATAAAATATAATATTAACATTAAAAACTACAAAAATCATATAAACGTAAAATAGACATATAAAAGCATATTAATATTAACATAAAAATAAACAAAAATAAAAATCATATAAACGTGAAGTATGCATTAAAAACTATAAAAATCATATAAAATATAATATTTTAATGTTAAAACATTAAAAACTGCAAAAATCATATACACGTAAAATAGACATTGAAAACTATAAAAATCTTATAAAACATAAAATATTAACATTAAAATCTACAAAAATCACATAAACGTAAAATAGACAACACTAAAAAAAATCATATAAAACATAAAATAAACATAAAAAAAACCTACAAAAATCATATAAAATAAACATTTTAAACTAAAATATCATATTAAACATGATATAAACTCTAAACGCTTAAAGACATAATAGTTAAAATGAAATGAAACAGGGTTTAACAGCCTAATTTTCTACGTTTCCAACTATCTGCAACGTGCTGTCACAGGCAGTGGAACAACTATAATAACAATATTAAAGTGAGTTTTTGCAGAGTGTTCAATCTGTACACATAAAGGTAATGCTTTTTGGGGGATCACGTGGCCGAGAAAGTTCATCCAGATTTTCCGGCGTGGTTCGCCCTTGTCAGTGATGTAGGGCGGAAGGGCTGACAAGGAAAGCTGTCTAGTCGTTCGGATGGGACGAAAAACCGATGTCCCGTGTACACATTGGCATGCACGTAAAAGATCCCTTGGCAGTTGGAATTCGATATAAGAGTAGGCCGTAGTGCCGCTGTCCGGGCAAAATTTCCCTCATAGCACACTGTATGGCGTATGCCCGTCTTCATTAGCCCAGTTCGGAGTAAAACAGTAAGACGTTAAACCCCATTTCATTTCATTTTCATTTTCATGGGACTTGGCTCTCCACTAACAAACTATGTGAATAATATGTGTTTGAAATGGCTTTATTATACGTCCGCTTTCCACGAGTTGATATCGCAGACAAGTACATGTTATATAAAGTGAGATTATTTACAATGTGATTAGCGAAAAGGGATTAAATGGATTACATTTATATATATATATGTACAGAAAACCGAAAAAGACGGGACGAGACGTTATATAACGAGCGTAAATAAAGAAGCGCGAACATATTATGTCAATAGTAATAATAAAAAAGACATTTATATAGCTGCTGACGTTCTGCGATGATCCAAGCACTTTTTAATCATAATATCGCATTGTTAGACATATTATGTCAAATCATACTATACACAGGATATGCTTGCTTTTTTTTTAGATTGCTTAATCTAATGGTTTATATGATATTGGTCTGGAAGCTTAAGTTAAGCTTGGATTATAGTTTGTGAGTTTCTCTTTCATATATATAATCGGGTGCTGCACAGTTTTGAGTTTGTTTAGGGGAGAATCGAGCAGACAATAAATCAGGGCATTAGCATAGCCCAGCTTTGATAATAATAGAAATCGCACTCATAGTGAGGTTTTCTCCTCAGATGAAATGAGATTAAATGAAATGGGGTTTAAAGTTCTACTGTTCTGCTAAGGAAGTTGGCCTCAAATAAGTTCGAATCTTAGAAATTTTGCGTCGTTGTTGACAGCGAAATAAATGAAATGAAATGGGGTTTAACGTCCAATTGTTCTGCTCCGACTGGACTAATGAAGACGGGGTTGTTGAAAACACGAATGAGTTCATTTTAATATGGTTCACATAAAGTCAGAGAATTGTCCAATGTTATACCAATATTCCGAGCTGATGTTCTTTCACCTACGGTCTCGGATTCAATTTTAATAGACAACGAATTTTTCGTCGGTTATTTCATATCACGATGTCTTGGCGTCATTAAATTTTAAGTGGTTTGTTGTCATTCATTTTGTAACAGATTTCAAATAATCCTCAAGCTTGTGTGGAACAACAGCACGGCCACCTTTTCGAAAAGAACCATACGGCTGTGTCCCCATCGCATAAATATGTATTTTAATATCCGTGCTGTGGAATTTCCAGTATGCTGACTGACGACTCAAGCAAACCAATTTTAATACATCCCAGATAAAATGTTGAAAATAGCGGTTTCTCACTATAATAATTAAAAACTAGATAACGTAAAGGCAATTTGCTGAAAATTTCATTCAAATTGATCGACTATGAACCCAGAACTAAGCGAATGAAATTTCTGCCTAGCTTCGGTCATCATTACTAAAGTCAGTACGATAAACATCATAGTCTCGATTATCCACTTAATCGTTTAATCGAGAAGGAAAGTTAAGCAGTAAATCGGCTCACAATCCACTTAAGATCGCAGGCTAGCGATGCCATCTAGAGTTGATTATGGTCTGGATAAATTAATTAATGTCTAATCAATAATTTAGATAACATTTCGGGCCTAAAGAAAGACCTGCAATAGACAGATTTAGCTCTTGCATAATGTATATTTAACTGTGACTTAACACTGATAAGCTGATACCATGGACTTATGAACCTGGGCCGTTTAGCAATCACAACTTTTGTCATTAAATCATACAAGTGATCATTATTATAAACTGATGTTTAGTATTTATAGAAAGTTATTAGCAGGTGTTTAACAAGCTATAAAAGATGTCGTGCAAATAGACATTATCTATATAAAATGTCGACTTCGATCATATATTTTCAATTTTGGTTTAAACAATATTTTATTTCTATTATATCATGATTATTTACAATACTGATATTGTGGATCTGAAAACAACCCATAGCTTATATAAATTCATCTCCATGTAAATTGTAAATTTCAATAACATTGCTAAAATGTACAAATTTCAAAGATATTATCTTACATTTTTACAAATAAATAAATATATAAATAAATATATAAATAAATAAATCATCTTCATGGTCATCATCATCGTCATCATCACCATCATTATTTATCATCAATCATCGTCGCCTGCCAATTAACCTATCTATCCAATTTTAAAAGTTATTTGTTGTTTAGTCAATGATATCAAATTTACAAATGTAAAACATTTAACAGTCTTTGAGGTGGGGTAAGGAATTTCACATTTTGGATACAAAGTAGGAGAAAAATCTGGGCGAAACATCTGTTTTTGATACGAACTGGTTAGAAACTTCGTGCTTGCGATACAAACTGGTGAGACTTGAATACATTATGTTTTGTTTGGTTGTTTTGTTTGCATGTTTTTGAATACCTTGAATTACAATTGCTTGAATAACTGAGATTGTCCATGGAAGTTGTTTGATGGTTGTTTCTCTATTCCAGTCTTACTATTGCATTACAGGCCATGGTGCACACTGATCCGCAGTAAATATTCGCTAGGCCGCGACAATCACTGATAAGGATGACATCGATGCGACTTAATGAGCCACAAATATTAACTTTTTTCCTCCGACAAATTAAATTCTAAAACATTTTTTTATGTATTAGAAAAATAAATAAAGACGTTTGAAGTATTTGTAGGTAAAACTTATTTCCTATTTTACTGTAAATGGGTAGTAAAAGGCGCCATTCTGCTCGAATCAGTAACGTCTTATGTAAACAATGCACGCGCATATCTTTTACACAGATATTAGAAGATTTTCGTAATACTCTGTGAAACAGATTGGCCATGGTGGTGAGCTAATATAATTTTTATTGGCACAATCTTTGCTTCGTCACTATCGTCTACATGTATGTGTTAAAAGTAGGATACAGATGCAACTGTTTATCCTGGAGCCGGAAGGTCACTGACCTCTCGGACCGAAGCCAGGGCATAAATTGACGTATTGTAATTAAGGGAAGGGCATACACAAACGTTGTATTTTATAATACAGTACACGGGAAGATGTTGATGACTACATGGTGTTTATGGGTTCATTAGATCCTTAATGAACGGTTTTCATCCATCTTGATTAGATACAATAAGTATCGGAAGCAAACAACTCAGTAATTAAATCAAGGACAATATGCATATGTAAACCATAAAGCCTTTACTTGCTAAAGTAACGCGCAATGGGGATAACGTACAGCGAATGGTGTACGACTTCTGAGAGAGATGGGGTTTAACGCCCACTCGACACAAACTAGGTCGTTTCGGGACTAACATATGGTTTAATTTTATTTCAATAATTCGCTTGCGGATAGGGTTCTTTAGTAGTGGGAGGAAACCGGAGTACCCGGAGAAAACCCACGAGGTTGGATAGGCGGCCCTACTCCTTTGTCACGTACAACCGGGGATTGTTTTTAGCAATATGGGGGCAATCAAACATCGTGAACAAAATACTTCAATAATGTCCATAAAAGGAAAATTTGGAATATAAATTGACATTCTAAGATAATAAATATTTCAAGGATGAGTGTTATTTCAAAACGGCTTTAACGATCATATAGTTTTCATTTCCAATTTCTAGTTACACTTTTCTTCGTGGTTAGTCCGTTGAGTCCATGTGTCAGATTCTCCACACACGATCAATATTGTCATTCAATAAATTGACCGTCCGTCAATATATTGATGAACCATCAATAAAAATCAAAATGGTTTTGATCCGACAATATATTGACGCAATGATGGTTATTGACAATATTTTACATCAATATAGCTCATATACTTTCAATATTATTGAATCAATATACTGAGTCAATAATATTGACGGAATTATTGAACGTGTATGGGCCCCTTTAGTCCATTTTGTTGTCATATTTGGAACTTTAAAAAAAAAGGTTGACAAACCGCTTCCAAGTTTAATGGTTTATTGGCGTTTTGAAGATGATCGTCACGCGGTACAACCTAATTGGATTCAACAGCTACGTGAATTGTATATCAAATATGAGCCGACCCACTGCTCATATATAAAATGTGGTTAAACTAAAAGTCAAATCGTGAATGCTCGTGTAATATGCCTAACCCTAAAGCGCCGCACACACGCTCAATATAATTGTCAATAATATTGTCAATACTTGATTGAGGAAATCAAAAGTCCGTAGATTTTTTATTGACGAAACGTCAATTTTTTTTTGCAACAATTGACCGTGTGCGGGCATCATCAATACTATTGACGCAATATTTCGTTTTCACGAAGCTCTCAAAGTGGGGGTGTGTACCCAAACCTCTCCCGCTGGGTGTACAGGCCCGTAGCTAGCGGGGGGGGGGGGGGCATTGGACGCAATACGAATCCAACGTCCAACGTTCCCATATCAGTATGGGCACAACATAGAGCCGAGTGATATTGGTTGGGCGCCCACGAGGAGATTGTCAGGGCGCCCAACCAATGTCACTTGGTTTTATGGGCGTCTCGCCAATCATGTCGTTATATATGAGGCGCCTCATACAGACTCACACGATTAACACCAGAACTGGTGATCTGTAAGGTGCCTTATCCCGGAGAGGCGCCCATAATGACATGATTAGTTGGGCGCCTTATAATGACAATATATGATTGTCGGGCCGCGCATAATGCCGAATGCGATTGGTTAGGCGCCCACGACGTGATAAATGGGGCGCCAAAAACGGCATGATTTGTGGGGCGCCTCATCCCGGGGAGGGGGGGGCCCATAATACCGCGATTGGTGGGCCGCCCACGACGAGATCATGGGCGCCTATAATATAATTGGCAGGGTGACCGTTGTGCTTATGAGATTGATAAGGCGCCCAAAACGGCGTGATAATCTTCAAAATTCAAACAAGTCGCACTCTAACCCGATTCCGAACTTTTCATTTTTCTCATAAATTATTATAGGTACGTTAAAGTCGTATTCCTTCCTTCAAATATTTATCATGTTCGTATTAAAATATGCCAATATCGCAAATTCGGCCTCAAAATTGAAATTTTCCGTTATTTTCAAGTTCAAACCCTATTTTCCAAACAATTTTGGGAGAAAGTACCATGGGCAATCTGACTTTGCGGGCAGACGGGTAAAGAGAAAACAAAAAATATTATTTCATCTAGTTGGCTAAATAAAGTGCCCGAAATCTAATAAAACACTAATTTTACTTTTCTTTTAATTGAATACCGCGAATTTGTACTGAAATGACTATGGATTAAAACATTTTGTCTGGAGCCACTCTACTTTGTGACACATTTTCTTGCATCGATTATTATTTGTGAAAGCAGCTGCAACAGTCCGATTGGATGGCTGGAATTCAGGTCGGCATAGAGTGGGATTTCGGTTACAAAACCATTGGAAACTTGGAAGTTGCTTAACTCATGCGTTAGAAAAAACGCATAAATTTTCAAAATTTTCCCGGAGCCCCAGGCGCTTCGCGACGATCGATTGGTTGTTTGGGATTCAGGCAAGCCTCCTAAGGTGGGCTGTATTGAACCAAATTTAAGTTGCTGTATTCATGGGCTGGTATAGCAGGAAAACACGTTTGCGGCAGTTAAATTTTCAAAATTTGCCCCAGTCGGTCCTGTCTCCATGAACTATAAACGATTGATTGGTTGATTGGAATTCGACTCAGTAGTTAGGCTATATCAGACCACTTATTGTATTCAGGGACTGGATATTGGAATAGCAAGAAAACGCGTTTGCGGTCGTCAAATTGTCCAAATTTTTGGGGGGTACGGGGGGTCCCTAGACGTCCCGAAATGTTTTCGGGTATTTCAGGTTCTACTCCCCTAACATTCATCGAGCCCGTACGTTTATGGAGAGCACCCTAGACGCCGTGCACCGTCAAGTGTAGGTACATCGGCGCCCACAGAAGCCCCCCCCCCCCAACAATTTTGGGCTGGCTACGGGCCTGTTGTATCACCGTTTTGACCACTTCACACGTCTTTTCTTTTTATTGGGACTTGGAACTGCCATAGCTAATGCTAAACAAATAGTTCCGTCCATGATGCCTGCTTTCCTCAGAATGAATATTGAGACAATATAATTGAAAGTGTGTGGGAAACCGAAATTTGCTTCAATAAAATTGACATCAATAATATGGACAATAATATTGAGCGTACGGGGCCGCTTAAAATGGCCAGCGCGTAAGTTAGTGTAATGTTGTTTCCCATAAAAACTGTGTTCAGTTAGATTAAGGTTGTTTTAAAGGGCGTATGACTTTATCTGGAACCTTGAAATAGACAAAAATGGTTGTAAAAGCACATATTCATGTAATATGAATGGATGTAATGGAAAAAAAATATTGTAATTCCTAATCAATTATGTTCGGTGAAATACGTGAACAGTTCAAATTGAATGGCAGTCGTTTACGCCTGCTAAGTGCATTCTACACTTTTTAAAATTATTATTTTGTCGTTTGTGAATCAGCCTTTACTAATTACTTCCACATTGTGTTGTAGGATATGTTTTTATTTGTTCATTACAAAATGGCACCCGAAACTATAGGGTAAACGACTCATGTACTAATCATAAAATGTTAATTATGTCATAGATATTGGATGTTAGGATCCTAAAGTTCCACAGCAAGATAACAACATCAATATTGATTGAAACTGATAAATTTTCTATTCTAATTTGTGTTTTTAATTTCGAATATTATGGAAAATAATGAGTTAGAGACTTAGCTCCTTTAAATCTGATATTATTCAAAATTTATTTAAAAAATTTATGTATTTTCTAGGAGATGATTACAAAGTCTTTATTCATAATGTATTATTTGAAAGATGCAAATTTTTATGATAAGTTTTAACTGTATATATGTTTTCTTTCATTTTAAATGTTTATATTCATAAAGAATTTGATATTTAATTTTAATTTACATATTATTTGCGATATTTTTTTCTGTTTATCGATTTAAATGTTTTGAAAGTGATTTGAAGCAAACGTTCTATAAATAAATTAGTTTGACTATGTTTTCAGTTCAAATATATCATGAAATGACAAAGTTTGTACGCGGGTAGGTATCTTTAACTGAATTCACCTACAACGTGGCATTAACATTAGTTAAAATTAGTTGTATTGGAATCTCGTAAACAGATTTGGTTTTGTCCTCGATGAACTGTTAAAACTAAGAAATTTACTATGTTGACCTTGGTGAAACAATAGTCTTTAAAAGGCTATTCTTTGGAATCTTAAAATAGACCCAAATCAGTCTAAAAGAACTTATTAATTTAATATGAATGTATACAAAGTGGTCTATAATCATTTTTTGTTATATTTTGTATTGTAATTTCTAATCTATTATGTTCGGTAAAATTCATGAACAGTCTAAATTGAATGATAGTCGTTTACGCTTGCTTAGTCCTTTTCACGCGTTTTTATTAAATGAAATATGGTTTTATGGCACGTCAGCTTACACGTTTTTATTAAAGGGAGAGAGAGAGAGAGAGAGAGAGAGAAATGGGGTTTAACGTCCACTCGACACAAACTAGGTCATTTCGGGACTATAATATGGTTTAATTTTATTTCAATAATTCGCTTGCGCATAGGGGTCTTTAGCAGTGGGAGGAAACCGGAGGACTCGGAGAAAACCCACGAGGTTGGACAGGCGACCCTACTCCTTGTCACGTACAACCGTGGATTCGAAACCACGCCAGTTGACTCAATGACAGGCTTTATGATACAGCGCGCACGTGCTAACCATTCGGCCATCCAACCCCCTTTTATTAAAGGACAATATTGGTGCCAGTCATTATCACATATGTGATAGAACTGGTTAAACACGTTCCAAATATTATTTTATCACAGAGATCATTGTTTACGATAGATGCGTAATCAATGTTTCAACAATCGGAAGTGACGAACGCAAAAGGAAAACACGAGTTATCCTTCTATATAACTGACTGAGAAGACGAATGATAACAGATATATGGGCGAATTTCTGCTCACTAATAAGTCCTTCGAAGACCAAACGTTGTTGTGTGAGACTGTGAAAGGATATCTGACAATTCATAAAAAAAAACCTGACTGTCACTAGATAAGAGAACATGAAAGAAAAATAGAAAAAGTCCGTGCATTACCACACGTGAATGTACGGACTGTTTCTATTTTTCTCGTGTTCTCTTATCTAATGACATTCAATTACTTTTTTGAATTGTCAGATATTTTGTTGATTATGGATGAGCTATTACTAGTTACTTCCGTTGTTAATTACAAATGGCGCCCGAAATACACGACTCATGCAGGGATTTTAAAATGTTCATTATGTCTTAAATATTGGATATTATGATCCCATATTTTCACACGATAACAACATCAATAATGATTGAAATGGATCAGTATTGAATTTGTGTTTTCAATTTCGAATTTTATTGAAAATATGAGAAGTTTAGCTCTTTTATTATGATCCCATATTTTCACACGATAACAACATCAATAATGGATCAGTATTGAATTTTAATTTGTGTTTTCAATTCCGAATTTTATGGAAAATATGAGAAGTTTAGCTCTTTTAAGGAGACGGATCATAAACAGTCGGGATACCAAATATACGCCCTCTACAGACACATGACATGGTTCTGAAATTCACTACAGTTAAAGTTCAAGTCATCTTGCCGCCGAGATGAGAGGAAACAAAGCCGACTTCAACATCTGAACGATAACGACATGAAATTGACATGTGATTTTAATCAGATCTGATTTACTTCCCCACAAGTTTGTTGGAGGGCGACATTAAAAAGAAACACAGAAATGGATTGGGTTTTAATGCCCTACCGGGATAATATTGACGGGCATAACCATATGAGACAGTTTCCCTGGATAGTGGCATGACAGCCTACCTTTCATCGCGGTCCAACTGTGAAGGGTTATTTTACGTGCACGCCAAGGTGAACAAGAGACCTCGGGTTTTCGCCCTATCCGTATGAACAGACACTTCTCCTGCCCAGCTGACATGGGGAATCCACGATGGAAAGTCCCCAGGGTCGGGCCCCTTCATCACTCGGCCATCTCGGCTATTAGATAACATACAGAGTGTCTATTAGAAATATCTTCAACGGTAGTTTGAATAAATGAAATGAAATGAAATGAAATGGGGTTTAACGTCCTACTGTTCTGCTCCGAACTGGGGTAATGAAGACGGACATACGCCATACTGTGTGCTATGAGGGAAATTATGCCCTAACAGTGGCACTACGGCCTACTCTTATATCGAATTCCAACTGTCAAGGGATCTTTTACGTGCACGCCAATGTGTACACGGGACCTCGGTTTTTCGTCCCATCCGAACGACTAGACCACTGTACTTGTCAGGCCCTACGTCTTGCATCACTGACATAGGGGAACCACGCCGGAAAATCTGGATGAACTTTCTCGGCAATGCAGGGATCGAACACCCAACCCCCAGGCTAGCGAGCCAGCGTCTTACCCAGTTAGCCACCGTGATCCCCAGCTCCATACCCACATAGCCACCAATTTACCTCAAATTATTCGTGACAGCAAAACTTATAAGTTTCAAATCCCAATTAAAAACTCACTTGTTCAAACAATCTCATGTCGACTAAATTTAATATACATGTATATAGTTTATTGCTCTTAAAGCGCTTTGAACATGCTTACGGATGAATTTGGCGCTTAAGAAATAGACTTTTATTGTTATGATTATTAAACCAATCCGTTATGATATACCTGATCAAACCTTGACTTCATCTTCTGTAATGAAATTAGTTATAAAGCCTTGTTCAATCTGATTAAAACACAGATCCTATTTCGTTTCGTTTTTTATAGTTCAAAATTTCGTTTTATTTGTCTTCACTACACTAGAATCTGGAAGATTTGTTATATTACCGGCGCTTTGGTTGAAGCGAGGGATTAGCCAATGAATCGGTCTGCTACCACGAGTTCTTGATCTTTTGATGCACGGAACTACGGATGAACCACTAGAAACGTCAACGCTGATCGATTGACACCCGACGTAAACTCCCACTATAACTTGTCAGATCTTCATGTAGTGTAGGCCATCGAAAGTATAAAAAAACGAAACGAAATATAGGTCTGTATTTTAATCAGATCACGACACAATCTGCATATTCCATGTTCTAGCCGTTGCAAAAAAAACCTATTAACTTTTATCACTTAGTACTTGATGTGTGGATCTTCCATTTGTACGGGGGGGGGGGGGCGAATGGTATAGCACGTGTGCGCTGAAATCATAAGGTCTATCATTGAGTCAACTGGTGTGGTTTCAATTCCCTGGTTGTACTTGAAAAGGAGTAGGGTCGCCTGTCCATCCTCGTGGGTTTTCTCCGAGTCCTCCGGTTTCCTCCCACTGCTAAAATCCCTTGCGCGCAAGCGAATTATTGAAATAAAATAGAACCATTTGTCAGTCCCGAAATGACCTAGTTTGTGTCGAGTGGACGTTAAACCCAACCCAAGTGTCAGCGGTGGGGATTACAATCGATTATCATTTGAAATTTTTTTGAAAAAAAACAACCTAAAATAATAAACCATCTGGGTTGCCTCTGACCTGGCACAATTTCCTTCATAGCACACTGTATGGTGTATGTCCGTCTTCATTAGCCCAGTAGAAGCAGAACAGCAGAACGTTAAACCCCATTTCATTTCATTTTATTCAAATTTATATTCTAAATTAAATAATAATGGACCATCTTGGTTGTCTCTGACCTGACAAAATTTCCTTCATAGCACACTGTATGGTGTATGCCCGTCTTCATTACCCCAGTCGGTGCAGAAAAGTAGAACTTTAAACCCCGTTTCATTTAATTTCTATCCAGGATGAAAGTGAATCCGGACTCAGCTGATGGTTTATTTATTTCATTTATCTAATGGCAGCTTACAACGGTATGTAATCGACTTCAAAGCGCGTCATATTATGGCAGAATGTCTGACTGTAGAATAAGAATGATGGCATCAGACGGGAACTCAGTTGGAAGAAACGTGACTGTTATACCACTCGTTGGTTTTATCCTCACCATTTATAACATGAAGCATTTATCTGTCAAAATGTTCTGAATTTGGCATTTTATTTCCAGAAATGTTGATTGTTTAAAACGAAATAAAACAATGGGGTTACTTTGTTGTTGATGTTCAAAAATATAAGAATAAATATAGAGAGGCACGCATACATATGGCTACAGTTTAATGTCCGCCTGTGAAAAATAACATGTCTTTTCCTGCTCTGTCGTTTGGATGGGACGAAACACCGAGGACGCGTGTATACATTGGCGTGCACGTAAAACAGCCCCTGGCAGTTGGAATTAGATATAAGAGTAGGCCATAGTGCCGCTGCCCGGGCAAAATTTCCCTCATAGCACACTGTATGGCGTATGCCCGTCTCATTAGCCCACTCGGAGCAGAACAGTATGACGTTAAACCCCATTTCATTTCATTTCTTTTTCTGTCACCCTGTTCAATACTTTGGGCATTATTAACCTAAACCCCCAAATAAAGACAAAAAAAAAAAAAAAACAACAAAAAAAAAAAAACGCCAAACCCCCCCCCCCAAAAAAAAAACACGCCAAAAGCCGGCTGTTGCCGGTATAGATAGTAAGATTGTTTTTGGTACAAATTTCAATCCCCCAGAATTGTGCAACTCTAATATGATGTGTAGAATAGATATAAAGCTGTGTATCTACAGGTTTAGCACGGACCTGTATCTATAGCGATATACGGTCCGATGACGTCATGTCGTTTGATGTATGCCAACGGAAGTACCTGCCAACGGAAGTACGTGACGTGAACAACATGCTATGAATTGATAGGGAATGGAATGACACGGAAGGTAACAGCTCTATAAATATATCGACTTAAAAAGTACGTAGCAAAGAACATTTTATATAAATAATAAGAAGAACCATTCAGAATGGACTAAGCAGATATTAACGACAGGCGTTCAATTTAGACGTATTTCACCGAACATAATTGGTTACAATTACAATATTTGTTTTACAATATTTGCTTCTAGACCTATTTTCGTATACTTTAAGGCCCCAAAGAAAAGGGATAAACGCTCTGTAAACACACATATTCGGAGTATAGATATATGCTCTTTAAAAAGGCACATATTCGGAATAGAGCTATGCGCCCTCTAAAGGCTCATATTTGGAATATAGCTATACACCCTTTAAAGGCACATATTCGGAATAGAGCAATACGCCCATTAAAGGCACATATTCGGAACAGAGCTATACACCCTTTAAAGACACATATTTGGAATATAGCTATACGCCCTTTAAAGGAACATATTCATAATAGAACTATACACCGATTAAAGGCACATATTCGGAATAGAGATATACGCCAATTGAAGGCACATATCGGAATAAACCTATACGCCCTTTAAAGGCACACATTCGGAATAGAGTTATAAGCTCATTAAATGCACATATTCGGAATAGAGCTATACGCCCTTTAAAGGCACACATTCGGAATAGAATTATACGCCCTTTAAAGGCACACAATCGGAATAGAGCTATACGCTCATTAAATGCACACTTTCAGAATAGAGCTATACGCCCTTTAAAGGCACATATTCGGAATAGAGCTATACACCATTTAAAGGCACATATTCAGAATAGATCTATGCGCCCTTTAAAGGCACATATTCGGAATAAAGCCATACGCCCTTTAAAGGTACACATTCAGAATAGAGCTATACGCTCATTAAATGCACATATTTGGAATATAGATATACGCCCGTTAAAGGCACATATTCGGAATAACACTATACGCCCTTTAAAGGCACGCATTCGGAATAGAGTTATACGCTCATTAAATGCACATATTTGGAATAGAGATATACGCCCGTTAAAGGCACATATTCGGAATAAAGCTATACGCCCTTTAAAGGCACACATTCGGAATAGAGCTATACGCTCATTAAATGCACACTTTCGGAATAGAGCTATACGCCCTTTAAAGGCACATATTCGGAATAAAGCTATACGCCCTTTAAAGGCACACATTCGGAATAGAGCTATACGCTCATTAAATGCACACTTTCGGAATAGAGCTATACGCCCTTTAAAGGCACATATTCGGAATAGAGTTATACGACCTTTAAAGGCACATATCCTGAACAGTGGGAAATGAAATTAAATGAAATGGGGTTTAACGTTCTACTGTTCTGATCCGACCCTGAACAGTCGGGATTCTAAATACCTTAAATGTTTGGGGGAAAATTTGTTGGTTTTTTATTGTATCAAAAATATTACATATTACAATAATTTCCCAACAGACGCCCTCTTTATAATATAAGCCTCGATGGTTCAGTGATTAAGACTCGGGCCCACTAATCAGGAGGTCCGGGGGTTGGATCCCGGTGTGACTTACTCGGGATTTTCCAGCGTGGTTTTCCGTTGTATGCTGGGCAGGACAGAGACCCTAGCAAGGAACGAATAATCGTACGGATGGGACGGAAACGGCGGGACTCTTGCACACGTTGGCGTGCACGTAAAATATCCCTTCACAAATGGACTAAGATGAAAAGTAGACTGACATGCCATTTCATGGTTAAACCCGTCTTCATTATCCTGGTAGGTGCAGAAAAGTAAGTCATTATGCCCGTCTTTATTATCCCGGTTGGAGCAGAAAAGTAGGACATTAAAACCCAATCCATTTCTGTGGTTCTTTTTAATGTCGCCATCCAACAAACTTGTGGGGAAGTAAATCAAATCTGATTAAAATCACATGTCAATTTCATGTCGTTATCGTTCAGATGTTGAAGTCTTCTATACTTCCGTTCATGTTGGCGGTATGGTAATTGCTAAGAAACCAAAATAGAAGCGATGGTCTAAATTGTCTGTTATGAAAGCTGTGACACAGCAGGTATATGGGTTTATAAATTATATATAGTGATGTATATAATCCCGTGACATGTTATAAAATATTCATAAATTTATTAACGTGGCGATGATCAGCTTTTAAGCAATCCTATTAAGTGATGAATTTCCATATTAATTTAGGAATTCACACGGAGGTGCGCAGAGTAACACAGTGGTGACACCAAGGATGTAATGCGTTCATTTGCTAATGTCTTGGGTTGGTTTTTGACCGTCATTTGCCGTAAAAGGCTACTGAACCTGACGCAAATACTGCGGTAGCGCATTCGTCACATCTCACAACACTGCAATTGCGACACCTTTGCGATAACACAGATTTTGGCACTATTTTTAACATTTTCAATTTAGAAAGTATCCCATATTAAGAACACCCCAAAAAATACGTGACTCACACCCCTGAGCTACCTGTACTACAGACAGACCCATCGGCTACCTTTGCGTCTCTATACTACCGATACACTCCTGAACCACCTTTGTGCATTGAGTCAACTGGCGTGGATTCGATTTCCCGGTTGTACGTGACAAGGAGTAGGGTCGCCTGTCCAATCTCGTGGGTTTTCTCCGGGTCCTCGGGTTTCCTGCCACTGTTAAAGAACCCTACGCGCAAGCGAATTAATGAAATAAAATTGAACCATACATTAGTCCCGAAATAACCTAATTTGTGTCGAGTGGACGTTACCCCCCCCCTCTCTCTCTCTCCCGCTACCTTTGCGTCACTAAACGACCGATACAGCCATGAACTATCTTAGCGTCTCTGTACTACCGATATGTGACCCCTGAGCTACCTTTGCGTTTCTATACTACCGATACACCCCTGAACTACCTTTGCTTCTCTGTACTACCGATACACCCCTGAGCTATCTTTGCCCCTCTGCACTACCGATACACCACTGAGCCACCTTTGCGTCTCTGTACTACCAATACACTCCTGGACTACCTTTGCATCACTAAACTACCGATACACCCATGGACTGACTTAACAGTTAAAGATCCGGTAATTGATTAACGCCCATTGTATGTCTCCCCAAAACGTCATTTTCTGGAAACAAACTTTTGGTAGCAAACTAATTTCAAGGGGCATTATTGGAGATTAGATAAGAGCTGACAGTTTCCGCTATAATAGTCAAAAATAGATAACGTAAATAGAATATGCTGAAAATTTCAGTCAAATTGCTCCACTCTGAACCGAGATATTAAAGTAGGTACGATAAAAAACAAAGTCTCGATTATCCATTTTTACGTTTAATTATTTTTCAAAAAATGTATTCCAATTAGCTAGCTAAATATCGCAGGCTTGCGATGGGATGGCATCGAGAGTTGATTATGGTCTGGATATGTTAATTAATGTCTAATTAATAGTTTAGATAACATTTCAGGCGTTAGGGAAGACCTGCAATAGGCAGATTCGCGAAATAGGAATGCTTGTAAGAATCAGTATGCAAAGTGTGGAACTTTATTACTTGAGCGGGATACAGGGAGACCGTGCAATGGTTTCAGCTGTCAAGATTGTTAAACTTGGGTTATGACTTGATATTTGTTGATCCATTAACTTAATACTTTATCTAATACTTTATGTTCTCTTGAGACCGCAGTTAATCCTACCGAGAGCTTTTCTCTGTAGCTTGGAGGTCGGGTGTTCGATCCCTGCATTGGCCGAGATAGTTCATCCCGATTTTCCGTCGTGGTTCCCCCGTGTCAGCGATGCAGGACGGAGGGCCTGACAAGGACAGCTGTCTAGTCGTTCGGATGGGACGAAACACCGAGGTCCCGTGCACGTAAAAAATCCCGTGACAGTAGATATAAGAGTAGGCCATTTCCCTCATAGCACACTGAATGGCGTATGTCCGTCTTCATTAACCCAGTATAGGAGCAGAACAGTAGGACGTTAAACCCAAGAACATTTTATTTTATTTATTTTCTATGGTCACGTGTGTAATGCTAGTGAAGAGAATTTTCCCCGGGCAGCGGTGTTTGCACTTATACCTCATCGAATTACAACTTACAAGGCGTCTGTCACATGCACATCAATATGTACATTCTCGGATCTCGATTTTCGCCAGGTCCGATCTGCTAAGCAACATTTTGTTTGTCAGCCCCTGACAATTGGGAACCAGGACTGATAAATCACTAAATGTATAGTGGTGGGTTATGTCAGGCAAAGCAATTGAAATGAAATGAGGTTCATCGCCCCATCCGAGAGATTAGACACATTTCCTTGTCAGCACCGTAATAGATCCCTAATAAGGCGAACCATGCTATAAATACCCACGAACTGTCTCGACCAACACCGGGATTGCCGTACTTACTACCAGACACCGTGGGCCCCTGGGTCAAGTAATTAGTCTGTTACTAAGTCAACTGTCGTTATTCACACTTCCTTGATAATCAATCTGTCTTGATATTCTCCTGTAACAAATATACAACCATACCAGATTCGACCGCTCGTCCACAATTCATTAAAAGAATATTGCCCGACGGCTGTAACCTTGAAACCGTGAACATCAATAATACTATTCTATGGAAGCCTATTGCGAATCTGTTAGAATCTCGAGGGCGAGGACTCGAGGTCTAGAAGACGAGGAGTACAGGTTATTAATTTCTTTAAATGACGTCCTGTTTACTCAGGGTTCCCGCGACTTTTTTTCAAGGATAAATATACGTCAAATTCAAGGATTTTCAAGGACATTTTTTAGCCTAAAGTTACAATTTTTCATCTTAAAAATAACCAATCATTACGAACTATCGTTATAATCTCATATTTAAAAGGAATTGAAGACATTTGAAACAAAATTAAGGATCTCAACTGAAATTCAAGGATAGTTTCCTATTTCCGCGAAATTCAAGGATATTCAAGACCTTGAAAATGAAATTTTAAATTTAAGGATATTCAAGGACTTTCAAGGACCGCGGGAACCCTGTTACTGTATTGGAGTCGTTAGCTAGTACGAGTGACAACGCGCACTGGGCTAATAAGATGTACCTTGTAGATTAAAATCGGGCAATTGACATCATAGTCTGGTAATCCAAATATGGTAATCCCATGCTTTAGACAAGTGAACACCCGTCATCTGCCCCTCCTCCTTGGTGCCCTTATTAGACCATTGTGTTTTTAAATGCAGTGTGAACACTGTGTTAAATCCAGGGTAGAATCTGGGAAGTCTATAACTCACGCACTTATCCCCTCTATAAGAAAGAGTGGGGATTAAGTTTCTTTAAGTTTTTTTCGGTGGAAGCGGACGTAAAATACAACTAACACACACAAGTTTCCTTAGACATCATTCAGACATCATAGGGAAGATATCATTGGCTTAGAGGCCGGGATACCGACATCATGCGGGATTCTTAGAAGAACGCATACCCATAGCCTCCGCAGCTTAAAGGCCGGGATAAAGACAATAGGTAGTGTTTCAGCCGTTAGGTCTGAGTTCTAGGCTTGTTAAACTCAGACTGTAGATAACTCCTAATGTACTATATAGATGTTGTAGTTTCCTGTATATAACCTTTGTATTATGGCTGTTATAAAGATATGTAAAAATAGTTATAGAATGAAACAGTCTTTCAGAGTTATTGATCCTTGAAGTTTTATACACAGCGTGAAAGTCCAGTTCGTTTCCTGGAGATCCTTATAGCTTTTCAAGTTACCGAACATCGTGGAACATCAATAGGATTCTCTGTCTCAAGACATAGCTGAAACAATGTGTATAAATTTAAACTCAAACGGATGACAGCTTTGGTATCCTGAGCGTCCACAAAAAGTTTCAAAGTGATCAAGGACTATAACACTTATTGAGAATTGTTGAAAATCAAAAGGCTTCTTTGTCTCATGGCCTTGAACGCTGTGTATAAATTTAAAGTCACGTGGGTTCCTAGAGCATTGTTTCACGAAAACTCATTCTAAATTTCACTTTCTGATATTATTTTGAACATCCTTCAAATATAGTCTCTTATAGCAAAGTGCTTACAGACAGCTTTTCGAGGACTAAAAATAGAACTCCTGACTAAAGCATTTTCTTTGTCATACTCCAGTTTCAATTCACTAACCAGAAGGTCCCAATGTTGGCTGAGAAATTACCTCGAGGGTTGGGGTGGGCTGAACACAGAGAGAGAGAGAGAGAGAAATGGGGTTTAACGTCCACTTGACACAAACTAGGTCATTTCGGGACTAACATATTTTAATTTTATTTACATAATTCGCTTGCGCGTAGGGGTCTTTAGCAGTGGGAGGAAACCGGAGGACCCGGAGAAAACCCACGAGGTTGGACAGGCGACCCTACTCCTGGTCACGTACAACCGGGGATTCGAAACCACGCCAGTCGACTCAATGACAGACTTTATGATACAGCGCGCGCACGCTAACCATTCAGCCATCCAACCCCCCTGGGCTGAACAGGAACAGTGCTTAGTGTCGTAATGGAACTATTGGCAGTTATAACATGGTCGCACTAGGCGTCCATAAATATCGGGATAATTAAGGTAATTAAGGGATCATTGTTACTTATTGACTATTAAGTGGATGGAGGTATTTCTTTTAAAAATTAAATGGTTTTCCATTATATTTATTTTTGTTATTGTAATATGTCAATAGAAGGCTACCGTACAATTTTTCCGTCAACTTTCCAGTAATTTACCGTCTTCATTAGCCCAGTCGAAACCATCTTCGGTATCCCCAGTGGTTTCATTTCATTCTACTCCACTAACCCCTGGGTTAATCTATAGGGGAGACACGTTTTCAAGTTATCCGCCCTTGATGGTTGTGCTATTTTTATCGACCAATACCATAAATCGTTAATTGGAAAGGAAGTTGGCAAAGGGAATTAACTCTCAACGGACAAGGCTAGGAGTTAGCTTAAATGCGAGAAGTCCAATTTATGCGTATTTATCAACAAATGAAATGAAATGAAATGGGGTTTAACGTCCTACTGTTTTGCTCCTATACTAGGCTAATGAAGACGGGCATACGCCATACAGTGTGCTATGAGGGAAATAATGCCCGGGCAGCGGCACTATCGCCTACTCTTATATCGAATTCCAACTGCCAAGGGATCTTTTACGTGCATTCCAATGTATACACGGGACCTTGTCAGGGTATTTATCAACAACAAAGTATATAATATTATATCAATGAAGACCGTGCGTTTATGTAGGTTCAAGAGTTTTATTGATATTTGTTCGTTCGTTTGTTCGTTCGTTCGTTCGCGGAGTTTTACGTCCACCTGATATCGTAGACAAGTTATAGTGAATCAAATTGCCAAGAATAAGTTTAATAATAATAAACAAAACAGAATGAATTACAAATATATACATTACTTACATAAATCATTCAGTAAATGGACATGAATATGGTTATCTACCCTTATAAAAACGAAGGCGAAACGACAGGTTTGTAAACTGTTTTTTGATAGGTTCGTAGACTGTAGCTACATTCTAGGCCAGGGCAGATAATTTGAAATCGTGGAAACCCTATGGATTAATCCAGGGTATAGTGGAGTAGAACGGAACGAGTACAGTGTGCGATGAGGGAAATTTTGCCTGGGCAGCGGCGCTACGGCCTACTCTTGTATCGAATTCCAACTGCCAAGGGATCTTTTACGTGCACGCCAATGTGTACACGGGACCTCGGTTTTTCGTCTCATCCGAATGACTAGACAGCTGTCCTTGTCAGGCCCTCCATCCTGCATCACTGACAAGGAGAAACCACACCGGAAAATCAGAATGGACTTTCTCGGCCAATGCAGGGAACGAACACCCGACCTCCAGGCTAGCGAACCAGTGTCTTACCCACTTAGCCACGTGATTCCCCCCTGTGAGTTGGCATGACATGTATTATAATACAGTTTTTTCCATAAGAATAACACGCTAATGGGATTTACGGTAAATATTAATATTATTTCACGGTTACTGAACTTCGTTCCAATTGAAGGGTCACGGTGGCCAAGTGGGTGAGACGCTGGCTTGCTAGCCTGGATGTCGGGAGTTCGATAATCCTGTCTATATAATATCTGAAATTGGTGACATGCGATTGTCACGATTATCAAATCAAATGGAATCACACAAATGAACATGAAAAATATCGTTTGGAATTACTTATAGTAATATATATTGTTTTTGATTTTTGATTTCTACTTCATTTATCGATGCTTGAGAAGTTCTTTTTACGCTATTTGAGTAATTGTATTAAAGACAGGGGCCACTCAGATGGTCCTCCGTCTACTTCAAGAATACTGATATTGAAAATTGGCGTGAAATTGTCAAGGCGGGCGTGATAATCTAGCCTCCCCTTGGCGTTTATTCGATTATCACGATGGGTTTAATTGATTGGACCAACACTCCAATAGTCTCTTCATCAAATGTCAAGTGACAACGTAAAACATACCCAGATTCTTGACTTTTTGGGTGGCACAAAATAAGAAACAATAATCAATAACTGGTGAATGTGGAAAACCATAATTCTAATAGAGTAATATCAACAGGTCTGCCTTTAACAGAAGTATATCTATATCTATGTATAACCCTAACCCTAACCCTACGTACATACATACGGCCTACAGAATATTAATATTAATCAGAGTATATAATAGGACAAAAATTGATCACAATTTGCTGGACCCAGGCCCCAATGATTACTCCAACCAAATATACCTGTTACCTTCTGTCTATCGCAGGAAGGAGGGTTGGATGGCCGAATGGTTAGCAAGTGCGCGCTGTATTATAACGTCTGTCATTGAGTCAACTGGCGGGGTTTCGATTGCCCGGTTGTACGTGACAAGGAGTAGGGTGGCCTGTCCAACCTCGTGGATTTTCTCCGAGTCCTCCGGTTTCCTCCCACTGCTAAAGACCCCTAAATAAAATTATTAAACCATGTTAGTCCCGAATGACCTACTTTGTGTCGCGTGAACGTTAAAGGCATCTCTCTCTCTCTCTAAACAGGAGTAGGTCAACGCCGTAGCAGTAGGCCAACGTCGCCAGGCCTATGTTGCTCCCCCATCCGAGCCAACACTATACACCAAATTTCCGTCCCGGGAAGCCTTAGTGTAGCCAGCAATCCTAACAAGACAAACAAACAAACAGATGAAAAAAGACACAACTATTTGTATACATGTAGATTACCACTGTATACCACGAAGATTGACCCAAAATAAATAGATAGTGGATATCGATTAAGTGCATGTCCTTTTTGTAAAGCAACTGTATATGTTATGTAACCTGTGTATGTTCGAGTTAAATGTTTATATACATGCTTTTTTATTTTATTTTATATCTGTGACACTTGTTTCTATTATGTATAGATATATTTTTGTCGATATTGTTTAATTTGTCTCCAATAAATCTCCATGGGTTTGGCGCCATATTCATTCATTCATTCGCCATATTCATTCATTCCCTGTCAGTAAACCGTCCAGAACAATCAAACTGCTTAGCTATATTTAGCCCGAACAGATCATGATCGAACTAAGCCACGGTTTTAATCAAGCAGTTATTCCAGATTTGACAACGCACTTGTATCATGCGCAGAATAACTCACAAAATAAACCCATTCGCGCAGCCAATAGAAGGTTGTTAATACTGCGTTAAAGATTGCAAAGTACACTTTTGATTCTAGTATCATTAAATTGATTTAAAAGCATTGAAGATAAGTTTATCAGAATATTTCAATTCTATTTCCCATATTAAAACAAGCGTGTGTCTGATCGGCAACTAAAGGTCGAAGTAATCCAGTTAATAATGTCCATTCTTTATTTAATGGTTTTCGCGGTACATGTATATTCAGGTATGTTTGAAGTTTCTAGTCAATGTACCAGCATATTTCAGATGATTCCGTTTAAAAACCGTCTTGTGAGTAATTATTTAAGTCAGCATCTGAATCTATCAGTTCAAGATTGTGGAGGACAATGTGCCAGAACGTCAAATTGTGACTCCTTTTCTTATCAACCCAAGACGAACCCCGGGGAATGTTATTTGTATCGGAAGAGAGTTTGGGCAGGACAGACACCTGCGGTTTATAGAGAAGGCTTGGTGACATATTGGCGATTAGCAGGTAACTCTTTTTATTACACGTTGGCTTTCTTAGTCCGGTAGCAGGTCGACAAACCTGGAAATATAGCGCACCTTCATACCGAGGTCTGAGGGAATTTGTCCCGAATTTTACCCCACCAAATTAAAGTAAATAACCGGAAAATGCCTCCTGACGGCCATCTTGAATATTTTAATTCCCCGAAGGATCCCAAGGGTGGCATCATCCGGATTCTGAAACTAGACATATTGAAGATATATAATACACCGAAAACCTATATTTCAATATATTACACATCTTTGTAGGGGCCTTTATATGTTTCCTGCCAATATAAGCCACCATTTTGAAGTTGGCCCACTAGCAGAATTAGCTGTCACATTTAGGAAGAATACGCAAGCTCATTGGATTCAGCGGGTCTAATTATTATAGTAACCATCTTCAAACCGAAGTCCGCGAGAATCTGTCACATTTTTTACCCTACTAAATAACTAGTAAATGCTTCATGGTGGCGATCTTGAATATTTAAATTTCCCCAAGGGTGCCAGGGTGGCATCATCCGGATTCTGGATCTACACATATTGAAGATATATAAACCACCAAAAAACATTAAGAGGACTATATTTCCACAAAATGGGGTTTGGCAACTGGACTATCTCAAGTGTCGGACGTCTGCCGTTCACATTTGTTTATGGACATTCTACAGGTCACAAGTGTTATTTAATTGTTGTATCTCCAACTTCCCGGATTAAGGCCACTGGTTGTACGAACATCGCGTACATAGCTAGTGGACCCGGTGGAGGTCCCAAATTTTATTCGATTCGATTCGATATGTCAGCCATTCCATGATTTAGAGAGTTGATTTTGAGCTTGGCATGTGAATAAATGAAATAAGATGGGGTTTAATCTCCTACTGTTCTGCACCTATTGTCTAATAATAATTTATATAACATTTGAATCCAGAAAAGTGACATACAATAGGCAGATTTAAGCCGTGAGGTGAGAAATGTGATATTTTCCAAAAAATAAAAATCACGTACAGTTGCTTGAATCAGATCACATATAAAAAGCTTCATTAATATTTCAAATAGCTGTTCTTCAAACTATATTATTTTTTATCCTGAATACAGGATATCATGTTTCCATGTCGAGTTAATACTTCAGAATGATAGCTGCCATATGATACACAATAGCATGTTTCAACATCTACATTAATATTTCAGATCGCTGCCCATCAGAATACATTTTGAATACAACTTACAATATATGTTTCAAGGCCTATATTAATATAGGAGACGAGACGTCTTGGTCCCGAGCTATGACACGATGTGAGGATGATGGCGGATATCTGTTTATTGGTCATTCTATGAACAGATTACAAATGGTGGCTGATTTTGTCAAGACTTTGAAAGGTGTTATATTTCAATTTAAATGACCAGATATCTTTGAGAACTAACTTGTTCTATGTTCAACTGTCGACTCGGGAAGCCACAAATTTAACTGAATTCATTAAACTATCCGACTCCACTTTAACTTTTGAAGATCAAATTGTAATCGTGTTGGTTGTGGCATGTTTGTATCAGATTGATGCCTACTTTCATGTCTTTTACTCCCATTGATAAAGACGAAAATACTATTATAAAATTGTAGATACCGATATGGAATAATACATTTTAATAAGTTTTTCCCGCCCATATGTACGTTTGAAAAGGTCGACAATTTATGTAGGTCATATTTGGCTCGGGTGAGGATTGGGGTGAGAGTTGGGGTGTGTCCATTGATCTCGACTGTACCGTAATGTTTCCACATGTACTTATTGACCAATTTCATTTTTGTAACTAGAATTGAATATTGTTTATATCTAATATTTTATACCTTTTATTGGGGTGGGGGAGGCGTAGTATGGTCGCCGCGTCTATCATACATTGTGGGTTGTCTCCGGACACTCTAGCTTCCTCTAGCCTGAAATAAGTATATACCAGTTTGACTTGGGTGGACGTTAAAAGAGAGAGAGAGAGAGAGAGAAATGGGGTTTAACGTCCACTCGACACAAACTAGGTCATTTCGGGACTAACACATGGTCCAATTTTATTTCAATAATTCGCTTGCGCGTAGGGGTCTTTAGCAGTGGGAGGAAACCGGAGGACCCGGAGAAAACCCACGAGTTGGACTGGCGACCCTACTCCTTGCCACGAACAACCGGGGATTCGAAACCACGCCAGTTGACTCAATGACAGACTTTATGGTACAGCGCGCACGTGCTAACCATTCAGCCACCCCCCTCCACCCCCGGGTGGACGTTAAACGATATTTCTCTCAATGTCTTTGTGTTATTTTTTTTTATTACAGTGTACAGTCGCTTGACATATTTTGGTGGTACTGATATATATGTAGAAGGAAATTGGGAATGGATCGATGGCTCTACTACATTTAATTGGGCTCTGCCTCAACCTGACGTCTACGACGGAGAGGATTGTGGTGCTGTAGAAACGCAGAATCCAGTGGGCGGGATGCATGATTTATATTGTCAGCGGGTCCACGGTTTCCTGTGTGAGATTCCCATATAGATGGGACAGGTTTAGTGCCTGGGCCTATAAAAATAGCATAGAGCTATGTTAAAAATAATAATAATAATAACAGTAATCACTTCATTTCAAAAGGGCAAAAAATTAGACCTGCGACTTTTCTTACGTTAGATGAAAACATCGTTTTAGTCTCGTACAGAACATAGAGTAACGATGCGTGATTTGCATTTGATCCACGCCAATATGTACTCAGATTATTCAACATTATGTGGTTCTTTTTTTAAATTAAAGGACAATATTGGTGTCAATCATTATCACATATGTGATAGAACTGGTTAAACCCGTTCAAAATATAATTTTAACACAGAGATCATTGCTACGATAGATTATGAGGATTTCAAGGGAAGGAAAACACGAGTTATCTTTCTATATAACTAATTGAAGTGTGATAATAGATACACGGGTGAATTTCTTCTCACTAATAATTTCTTCGAAAACCAAAGGTTGTTGTGTCAAACTGTAAAAGAATATCAAATAATTCAAATAAGAAATTGACTGTCACTAGGTAAGAGAAAACGAAAACAAATTTGAAAAATCCGTGCATTACCATGTTTTTATTAAGTATAGAATGAATAAAAACAAGGAAATGTACGGACTATTTCTATTTTTCTCGTGTTCTCTTACGTAGTGACATTCAATTACTTTTTTTAAAATGTCAGATATCCTCTCACACTCTCACATAACAACTTATCTGTATCTGTTATCACCCGTCCCTTCAGTCAGTTATATAGAAGGATAACTCGTGTTTTCCTTTTTGCGTTCGTCACTTCCGTTTGTTGAACCCTTCATCGCTCATCTATCGTAGAAGTGTGATAATAGATACACGGGTGAATTTCATCTCAGTAATAATTTCTTCGAAAACCAAAGGTTGTTGTGTCAGACTGTAAAAGAATATCAAATAATTCAAATAAGAAATTGACTGTCACTAGGTAAGAGAAAACGAAAACAAATTTGAAAAATCCGTGCATTACCATGTTTTTATTAAGTATAGAATGAATAAAAACAAGGAAATGTACGGACTATTTCTATTTTTCTCGTGTTCTCTTACGTAGTGACATTCAATTACTTTTTTTAAAATGTCAGATATCCTCTCACAGTCTCACATAACAACTTATCTGTATCTGTTATCACCCGTCCCTTCAGTCAGTTATATAGAAGGATAACTCGTGTTTTCCTTTTTGCGTTCGTCACTTCCGTTTGTTGAACCTTCATTGCTCATCTATCGTAGCAATGATCTCTGTGATAAAATAATATTTGGAACGTTTTGAACCAGTTCTATCACATACGTGATAATGACTGACACCAATATTGTCCTTTAAAGGTTCCCGATAGACATGATTAAATTGTTGATTTAACTAGGTGACTGTGTCATTTAGTTAGGCTTAAGCATCACTTTAAATACCGATACATCGTTAGCTGGTGGATATATGATGATATTTCAAACCTCAGTAATTGTTCGATGAGAATTGCTATAAGAGCGTACTAAGTTATTCAGTTTAATTACAATGCAATTGAGACTTCAAATAAAATTGTTATACATACCATTTTGTGTCTTTAGTAAAATATGTTTAAACGAATTAGGCAGTAGGCCTATTTACTTTCTGTGTTTTTTTTAGATTAAAATCTATCTTGGAAGGAGAAGAGATCTTGTAGAATTTGAAATGTTTCTTTCAAACCATGTCTTGTTAAGAGGTTTCTTTATGGTTTCGAAAATGATTAGGACTCTTATGGCTCGCAAGTTTGTGATATACTGAAGTCATTCGATGTCATTCATCATGTTTCTAAACCTATTCACCGTCAAGGACACATCCTTGATTTGGTTATAAGCAGAGGCGGTGATGCCCTCATTGACTCAGTAACGGTTAAGGAGGACATACTCTCTGACCATCGCCCAATAACCGGTTTACACACTGCAAAAATCCACACTACTACATCTGATAACAACTTAAATTCTGTCTAGTCGCTCGGATGGGACGAAAACCAGAGGCCCTGTGTACACATTTGCGTGCACGTAAAAGATCCCTTGACGTGTAAGCATATACAGATATAGTAAATCTTCTACCAGTAATCTTGACGTACCTATACTTTTTATCTAAAAAAAAGGGCGGGGTTAAATTTCCCTTCAGACATCATTCAGGGCTTCTAGGAGAGACATTATGGTGGTGCTAGAGCGACGTGTAGCCTCCTGGGCATAGCGGCCGGGATTCAGACAGCATGCGTTCATCTTCGAAGCACGTTCTCTCAGCCTCTGGTTCGGGGCTGAGATAGAGACAACATCTAGTGTTTCATTGGGATAGATATAACATGTAGTGTTTCAGCCATTAGGTCTGAGTTCTAGGCTTGTTAAACTCAGACTCTAGATATTATAATTATTCCTAATGTACTATCATAGATGTTGCAATTTCCTGTATTTCATATATAAACATAGTAATACACCGTGTTCCGGAGTTAATTCATAATTGATCACAGTGTTACATCACTCCTTCCATTATTCACAAAAATTGCGAACATCTTAATTTCCTCCAGTATTCCCCCTTGTATTCTAAAGTTTGCGCTAGTATCCCCACTACAAAAGCCAATCTAAATCCGGAGTTATTAAAAAAACTATAGGTCAGTTTTTAACCTCCCGTTTACTGGGAAAGTTATTGAAAAGGTAGTTGCCCAAATCAATATGGTCTACATGATCCACTATAATCCGCTTACAAGGCCGGACACAGTACAGAGGGTACATTGAAAAAAAAATAAAGAATGATATTGACTTGGCATTAGGCAGAAGCCAGGCTGTTCACGTGACTCATCCATTTAGATCTGAGAACCGCCTTTGGCACCTTAGGTGATGAGATCTTGCCCAAAGCGCTGAGAAACTTTTATTGGGGTAGGTGGTGATGCATTGCAATGGATCAAATCTTTCCTTCGGAATAGATCACAGAAAATTCAATGTAACAGATCAGTTTGCAAACCCAAATCATTAACAATTGGCGTTCCTCAAGGGTCTATGTTAGATTTCTTGCTATTTCTCATCTATATCTTGTCATTCGGTCAGCTATAAAGAAAACACAGATTCGCTGATGACACTCAGATATACGAATGTTTTTGCTCTTGGGTACCATGATTCTTTGACATTATCCCCAAGGAAGCTAGAAAATTGTCTCGTAGACATTCGTAAATGGATGATGAACAACAAACTAAAACTAAACGATGATAAATCTGAATTTCTGGTCATATCAACTAAAGCGCGAGAAGGAAATTTAATGTTTTCTATACCGCAAATAAACAACATCATAAGCCACATGCATTTCCAAACGAGGTCTGTCTCTATAATTACGAACTATCTAAGCCCGAGTGCTCGCAAAACTGTTATGGACGCCTTGGTCATTCCGCACTTAGACTATGCCTATTCACGTTTATCTGGAGCACCAGAAGCAGCCTATGATAGACTTCAAATCGATCAAAATAACGCCGCCCGACTTGTCACGGGAACCTCAAAATATGATCACATCTCACTGCACCTGAAGCAGCTACACTGGCTAACGGTAAGAGCCAGGATAAAATTTAGAGTTCTTGTCAACTCCTATAAATAAGTAATAACCACAACTGCTCGTAATTACATGGTTGAAATGTTTAATGTTCACATCACTGGTAGGACTATTTTTCGGTCGGGACGTGACAAAATCCTACTAGCTGTTCCCCGCTTTCGGCCTCATGTGGGCGAGTTTTCATTTCCCCGTAAGATGTGCCAAACTTTGGAATGAATTACCGAGACACCAGTAAGTGTGTGCCCAACTATCTCAATTTAAATCTAAAGACTCATCTGTTTAGAGAATCATATAAATAGAATGATGCGTGTACCATTTTGTAAATATGCCTGTATATCGCTTAAAAATAACTATTGTTATAATGGAGCGAAGAAAGGGTGATTTGCAATCATGAAGTAGGTCTTCTGGGTTGTGATATTGGTGACGTCAGTCTTTGTCTGGTTTATTTGTAGCTGGCGTTAAATGGTTCCTCTCTTATTTTTTTATATCACAAATTTAATTTGTTCAAAGTAGATTTGTCCCTTCTCACCAATGAGGTTATTGACTTACTCAAGTGATAAGAAACTGTCGAGGAAACCAGGTGCATTAGATAGATGCCAGGTTGATAGTCCACAGCATGTAGTCAATTGGTAATTCACAGCAACATCTAACGGTAGTTGGATATTACACAGTATCACTAGAGATACTGTAAGGCTGATATATGGAGATTTAGCATCCGTTTCCACTGAGGTGATATCACAGATCCACTCTTGTCGTGTAATTGTCTTTAGGTTTTTATACCAATTGCCTATGTATTATCATGGTAGATATTTCCGGAGCTTTCCCCAAGTCAGACGATGCCCAATATCTCCTCGTGGGGCTATTAATAATACGGTTATAAGTTACATGGCTGAAACTTAACAGAAACAAAGATCAATACTTTGACAATTTTCAAAGATCTAACCAAAAATTCTGGGCCTTTCCTCAGGTCAGATCAGTCTAAAGTCTGTCCGATAACGGCCTAAAAATAGGGCTACTGGTGAGGTCATAAGTTACATGGTTGAAAATTTCCAGAAACAAAGATCCCTACTTGGAAAATATACTTTTAAAAAATCTATCCATATCTATTCAACAATAATTCAGACTGGTATTCAATATCTTATCTTGAATATATGAAAACTATTCACTTACATGGTCTTAATACAATATAATTATAATAAAACTTTAGTTATCATTCCGTTCCAGTACTAAATTATTTTTGTCCACATAACCCTCAAAGTAATCGAACTGGAGATAACGAATTATAGATGTATTGTTTGCCAAACTTAACCAATTATTTTTTTTTTCTTAAACCAGTCAAACTATGCTCGATGATTCATTCGGTTTCATGGCAACTTAATGAAGTTTAAGGAAACCCATCCCGATCTGGGAAGGGCTATTTGCACTGAAGAGACATGGGAAGCCCTTTTTTCAAGAATGCCTTTAGATTTGACTTTCGAACAAACTATTGACACAGGTGATGCTAGCCATTAAACAAGAACCAATCCAGTACATTTCGATTTTGACTTGACAAAGATGGACAAATGTTCATTGAATGCGTATCTGTATTCTTTCCAACTTGTTTAACGAACTTGGTTTAGATACAAAAGGTGATATTCCTCAGCATTTAACGCTTTTTGGCTTATATAAGTGTTTAATGTTGGTCTTGGAGCAACGTTATCAGAGTCTTTATGAGCATAATAAGTGTACCCACTGACTGTGATTATCACATCCTTTATTCAGAAAGGGAAAGTTCGACCTTTAAAAATATTAGAAAAATATGTCGATTATCAAAACAATAGACAATAATACTTCAAAACTAACTGATGGTTATACACCACAAGAAATTAACTTGAAGGACGAAACATATTTATAACACTGAAAATAAAGCGTATGATTAAATAAATTTTTATATTTATCACAGCAGTGGCTATTATTGTAATCTTTCATTCTTAAATAATGACATCGATGTCACAGTTGGACAGTGAATTCATTTCATATGGCACTGGATAATAATAAAGTTCAATTGCAACGATATATTATTCACGTTTATTACACGTACAGGGAAGATCAACAATGGGGAGTTATTAAATCAGTTTCGTCTCGACTGTGTTCATTCACCTAATACCCCTAACAGCTCCATAAAAAATTATAAACAATTATAGCGAAACGAATTATAAATATTTTATTCTGTTCGTATCTCAATAACACTCTCTCTGGGGCGGATAATTAATTTGTCAGTTTGTCGTCCAGCTCTCATTAATAATCTCTCGGTATAATGGAATCTTTGTCAAATTTGAGATCATTGCGATTAAATATTACTTGAGGGGTTTGTCAACGTCATTGCCTTGACTCATGGTGTTATTGGTTGTTAAAAACAAGATGATTAGTCACGATGTTGAATGTATTTCATATTTTCAATTACTTATACCAGCGATCTCTGGCGATTAGTTAATGGCGATATTATTTACCTAAAGCGTGTGTCATTGTAAATAAGCCATGTTGGAAATGGAATGAAATGAAATAAAGTTTAACGTTTTACTGTTCTGCACCAACGATGCTAACGAAGACGGGCATACGTCGTGTTAACAAAAGCGGGTATACGCAATGCAGAGTGTTACGAGAGCAATTCTCCTTCGTCAGCGGGCTACGAGGGAAATTCTCCTTGACCAGCAGCGCTACGGCCTTTTCGTCGTTGGATTACAACTGTCAAAGTTTTATTTACGTGCACGGGAACGAGTCGACGGTCGGACCACGCTTTTTACGCCCATTCGGCTATGACCTTGCCTTTTCGAAAAGACCCACGACTAACTCGGCTAGAGAGCTAGGTTGCAATGGTGAAAGATGGCGGAACTCGTGGAATCCAACTTTCTCCTCCCAAGTTGGAAACCAACCCAAACTATCTTACTGCCAAGACAAGACTGATTTAGAGTCGTTTGATTTAATATATCGGAGTACACTATTTAAGGTGTCATTATTAAAAACGTATTTTAACATCTCATCACATGACGTACAATATAGATGTATGATAACGTCACTCCACAGAAGCAGACTGGCTTAGATATATCTCAAGGAGATCTCCCCAGACTTTATAAAACTGTATGAAATAATTACCTGTACATGTGGCTCTGGATTCAATCTTCTTCAAATTAAATTCTAAAACGGTTTAAATTATTAAGAAAAAATAAATGTGTTTGAAGTATATCTGGATACAAATATTTATCACCCAATAATACATTCTACAGTCAATATCGCTTAGGAGATATAGGCCTGCAGCCAAAATTTCTAGCTTGCTTAGAAACACAATTCCGCTACATGGTCCTCCCAAATAAACAAACTGTACATTTTTGGAAAGCTTATAACACCAGGAACTCAAATCCAGAGAGTTCCAAGCAAAAAGGCTGCACTAACTCGATTTAGGACCAGATGAAAATTGTAATAATTGTCAAGTAAATGCTATATTTATTCTAATAATTGTGAAGATGACATAAAATTAAATATTGGTGAAAACACCCGATGCTTTCATCGCGTACAAAGAATATGCTATTGGTTAAATTTTGATTTAAACCAAAATGCACAACACATAATGGACAAGGGAACATACAGAATTTGGGATATCCATTAACGGTAATAGAGAGTTATCTCCCTTTCTGTCAAATGTCTGCAATTGGTAACAGTATTTCAGGTGCGCGTTGACTGCTAAATTTTGTATGACGCACAAGACCATGTGTCAGCACACAAGCCCATTATTTATATCATTAATGGGGTCACAGGGGACTGCAAGGGTTGGTGAGCGGGTGTTTACCCAGAAATTATGGGAGGAGCGCCTAATCAGATGAGCAAGGAGATATGTTTGATATTGGTTGAGCAATATGTCTATGAAGTAATGGAGACTAGACTATGTCGGTAGTTTTGTAAATCGCATTCAAACCACGTGATTTTATCCACTAAAACATAAACCCACACCAACATACCCTTTCATTTAGACCCTACGTTATTTTTACTACAGGTAGCTGTAAACCTCTAGTTCAGATATTTAAGGTCGAATTACAAACACTTAAACTGAAACAATATCTATAATTGTTTAATTTGCTAACAAATATAGATTTAAGAAAAAAATATTTATTGAAGTAAAACAGTCATTGAAAATCAAAATTATGCAGCTACCTTGCACGTTAAATGTCATCAAAGTTAGTCGTTATCATCATCACTCTCACTACATGTATAAACATCAAGTTGGTTTTCTTTAACAGTCTTTTTGTCTCATTTTCACATTTACTACATTTACATAGATTAGATATGTACATGTATCCCCCTGTCAGTGGTACGGGATGGGAGTTGGCTGGAAGGACAATGCCCAGTCGTTTGGATGGGAGGGAAAACAATGGTTGAAACAATATTTGATTCAACAAACTGAATCGGATTAAACAACAGGTAAGGGGCTGCATGGGTGTAGGGGGCTAATCTCAGTTGGGTGTGTTGGGGGGGGGGGGGGGCTGAGCCTATTTGCCTGAAAAATTTGTCACCCAAATATTCTGAATGAATCAATCATTAACTAAAATGAATTTGAAGCTTATGCCTGAAAAACTGAAATACATTGCCCGAAAAATGTAAACTTTTAGTTCAGATTAGATTTGGGGCCAAATTCCGAACAAATATTTGAATTGAAACAAAGCATCTATATGTAATTTTCTCACTAAAATAGATATATGGCAAAACCTAAATAATACTGTAAGGCAGTGGCAATTGTCATGAAGAGAAAAAAAATCAACCGTCATAAGGAAGATTACATACACCCGCCATACATTATGCTATCGGGGGGGGGGGGGGATTTGGTCCAAACAGCAACGTTACAGTCTACTCTTTATTTCGAATTTAAAGTTCTTTTACGTGCATGTCAACGTGTGCACGGGACCTCAGTTTTATATTCCATCCGAATAACTAGACGCTGCCCCTCACAGTCCCCCCCCCCCTCTTACTGCTCCACTGACAAGGGGAAACAACGCTGGAAAGTTTGGGGAACTGTCTAGGTCAACACAGGGGATCAAACCCCGGACGTCTTGATTAGTGAGCCACAGACAAGGAGAAACTACACCGGACTAGGATCAATCCCTGGGCCGCCCGGTAAGTGAGCCAGCCCTTTACTGAGTCACCGCGGCTCCCTTGCACACTGATGATGACACTTGCATACTAGCTGTACATGCACAATGCCCCCCCCCCCCTCACTCAAACAATAATTTATGATGTACGCCCATCTTCATTATACGGGTTGGTACAGAACAGTAAGACATTAAACTCCATTTGATATTTTTTTCTCTTCATTACAATATTGTCACTCCCAATACAGTATTATTTAGTTTTGGCCATATATATTTTAGTGAGAAAACTAAATATCTGTAGATGCTATGCTTCAGGTTAAATATTTGTTAGACCTTTAGCCTCAAATCCTATCTAAAAAAAGGTTGAACTTATATAGGCCCTTGTCTGTAGTTAAATCCTGTTACTGTTAACAATAATTATTGATATTTTCCATAAAGGGAGATCATAAATGGATTTCCGAAATTCTGTATGTTTCCCTGTCTATTATGTTTTCTGCATTTTGCTTTCAATCAAAATTTCATCAACACCATATTCTTTGCATAGGATGAAGGCATCGGGTGTTTTTGCCAATATTAAATTTTATGTCAACTTCACAATTATTAGTATAAATATTGCATTTACTTGACAATTATCACAATTTTCATCTGGCTCTAAATCGAGTTAGTGCAGACTTTTTGCTTGGAACTCTCTGGATTTGTGTTTCTGGTGTTATAAGCTTTCCAAAAATGTATAGTTTGTTTATTTGGGAGGACCATGTAGCGGAAATTCACGCTAGAAATTTTGGCTGCAGGGCTAATAGGAGATATCGCTTTACATGAATTTGGTTGGTCAATAAAAAAGGTACTACTTTTTTTATTTTCAAAGAACAGTTCATTTTTTTTTATTAAAAGTAACTTCTTTCTTGTTAAAAAGGAACTATTTTTATTTAATTGCCTTGATGGAAACACTGGGTAAATATTAAGGACTTTGTAATGGTTGAATTGCTGTCAAAAATGATGTATCACTACGCCGTAATGTAATCAGGTTCAGTAAAAGTGAGATATATAGCAAAGAATTGGGTGATAAATAGAATCTCCTACTCGTCAAGTCGATAAAGACTTGCGTTTATATTTTTTGTCATCAAAAAAGACTCGTAGGAGATTCTCTATTTCCTTTTTAGTGTAAATGTATATATATCAAGCCTTAAATCAGTTTCGCACATTTATAGTCACTAAATAAACGGTCATGTTGTACTTAATAAGCTATCATCATTTAACCAACCATAAATAATAGAATGAAAAATGACTACGAGTGTCTGTCATAACACTTTTGAGTAAAACATAGGTTACGTGCCCTTGTTTTGAAATAAGTCTCGCTTAACCAATCTACCGATCAATTTTTACGAAACATAACAGTGATATAAAACACAAATTTATATGGAAAACAATCACCGAGTTTATTTGATACTACGTTTCAACAAGTAATGACAGTATAATAGCAAGAAATCAAATTATATACAACAAGGTAACAAAAATAATAACTATTATGAAACCATCAAAGGGCTAATAAAAAAGAACAATAATAACATTACAGAATGAACATCAAAGATATTAATTAGGGATTTATTAAGATATGAATCCATCTAAGTGCTATAATAACATTACAATAATAACATTACAAAATGGACATCAAAGATATTGATTAAGGATTGATTAAGATATCTAACTCCTTGGAATATATAATCCCTCGTCTCTATTCAGTTCAGGTTTAAATCTTTTGATTTGGATGGCTTCTTGTAGTTTTCTGGATTTCTTATTATGAAGATGTTTGTTTAATACTTGGACTTCAGAATAGTTGACTTGGTGGCGTTTGTTCAGTTGCAGGTGTTCATGTCTGTGCTTCTTGATTGATGTTGTTTCAACATAACAGATAGCTGGAACAAGAAATTGAATTTAGTTTAAACAATATTTTATTCATTTGAAAAGGATTGAACAACAGGCAAAGCCTATATAAGTTCTTTCCCAGGGATACAGAAAATAATAAACGATAAATATAAACATACACATAAAAATAAGATTAAATATAATAAATTATAAAACCGAATATATATACAGTTTCATGAGGAAATAATATATTATACAACAATATGTAAAAGCGAATCAAAACCTTTGGGTACTTTTAATAAAATAATGGACTGCTTCAAAAATGAAGATATTAGAGGTGTTCGAAAGATCTGTAGAGCCATTTAAAATTAGATCTAGATTAATAGTTTCTGTGAATACCTTTAATGAATTTAATAGTTCGATTCTGATAGCTGAATAAGATGGGCAAGAGAAGAAGAAGTGCATTTTGGACATATTTTTGATTCAGATAGGTAGTGGTGGAAAAGATGATTATTGAGATTAGTAGATTTATTTCTTAGTTAGAAGTGAATGATATTTTCCTTACGGTTTCCATAATGAAAGTAACTAGGTTTTTTTATGTATTGGATACTGACTCGATTAGGAGACTGGACTTAAAAGTATTGAGAGATGGCGATAACTGCACGTGCGCAGGAAGACTATTCCATAGTTTTATTGTATTTGGGAAAAAACTTTTTATATAAGAAGACGTTTTACATTGTTTTATTTTCAGTTTGTGGTGTCTAAGATTGTAATAATTTGTTTCGGATTGTATTTTCATTAAAATATCGGACAAATACTGGGGACTATCGCAATTAAGGAATTCATAAAAGTAGACGAGGTTATGCTTTTGACGGCGTTTGAACAGTGGTTCCCACCCTTATTCGTTATCAACATATTTTCTGTGGGAATTCCGGCGCAGACCAGTGATGATTCTCTCTGCTTCAAGTTGGATATTCCCAAGTAATTCCGGATCTTTAATACTACAATTATCCCATATACTATCCCCATACTCCATAAGAGGACGTATAAAGGACATAAATATCGTACATAACGTAGACCTATTTAATTTAAATTTTAATTGGCGTAGTATGTTGAATCTACTGCAAGCTTTTTTGTGAATTTTAGAAATATGTTCTGCCCATATTCCGTTTAGATGAAATGTTAATCCCAGGTGGCAGTGTGAGGAAACTTTATCAATAATTTTATTTTCAAATTATGTTTGAAATTGAATTTAGAAATACGCACATTAGGCAACTCAACAATAAATTTTGAGAACCTGGTAAAAGTAAAATGAAACTACTCCTAGTAGCATGTTTTTGCCTTACTCAGTGTTTCACAGATATTATTTGTAATCAACCAAAAATGCCTCTCCTAACGTTATAGTTAATGGTAAAGCAATTTTAAAAAATTAAAAAGAACGTAATTTCTAAAACTGTTGTAATAACCAAAAATTTAAATATTACTGCTATTCAGAATCGTCAATAATAGATTTTTTACGGCTGTAATAGTTGATAGATGTGTGGAGAATTTCACGTGAGATGGCTATTTATAGACTTGTAGACTCTTGCGTTGAGTGTTATCGTACCGCGTGACTAGCCAGAAATCACTCCGAGACAAGCTACTGCAGCGTGTACATTCGCCGTTTCGAGTTTAACTTTCAGCAGGGAAAATTTTCGCTGCACGGGGCACAATACCTGTGTAAACAGTGCACGTGTTATCGACACCGTATGATGTGACGTCACGCGTAACCCTATAATATAATGAACGTGTACTTTAAAGTCAGTCTCCTTATTCAAAGAGAGCTTTCGCATTACTAATTTGAAACAGATTGTCCTTCTGTATCAGGGGATCACGTGGCTAAGTGGGTAAGACACTGGCTCGCTAGCCTGGAGGTTGGGTGTTCGATCCCTGCATTGGCCGAGAAAGTTCATCCGGATTTTCCGGCGTGGTTCCCCCTTTTCAGTGATGCAGGACGGAGGGCCTGACAAGGACAGCTGTCTAGTCCTTCGGATGAGACGAAAAACCGAGGTCCCGTGTATACATCGGAATGCACGTAAAAGATCCCTTGGCAGTTGGAATTCGATATAAGAGTAGGCGATAGTGCCGCTGCCCTGGCACAATTTCCCTCATAGCACACACTGTATGGCGTATGCCCGTCTTCATTAGCCCAGTTTAGGAGCTGGGGCCTGTTTCACGAAATTTTAACTAAGATAAAATCCAAATTTTAGTAATTTGATTGGACAGTATTAGATTAATTTTAGTGCTTAGCCTTGGACTTTATCTTTTGTTACAATTTCGTGAAACAGGGCCCAGAACAGTAGGACATTAAACCCCATTTCATTTCATTTCCTTCTGTATCAGTGATCTCAAACATATTATCACATCTTAGGTATAATATCTACCCTAACCTTCTTCTTGTCTCAATATCTATTTAATTAAAGCCACCTCGCTAATATTTTAGTTGCACGCGATTCTATCATATACAGCAGATTGTCAATTCAAGGATGTAATCTTAGATAAGCCACAAAATAATTGACTTACGTTGTGGTTGATCATTCCCTTTCATGAAAACCCCTTCCGAGATTATTCAAAAATTTACATAGTTATTATCTCATTTGTCGTGTGTCAATCATCTTTAGATGAAGATGCAGCAACTCTTTCGCGCGCGCTACTCAGAACCAACGTTCACGCTTTGAAGTAGGCAACATTACAAATCTTATAAATTGCAATCTTGTACATGTGATACGGCGTCAAATAATTAACGAATGTGACATATCCGATAAATTATCGTCTATGGAAAACCATTCTGGCCACAGGTTTCCAAACAGACAAATGTGACAGCAGTCCTTCGTCACGGCAGAAAATAATAGACGAGACGCTATGACCATGTATGATATTTATTTGGACTTCACTATTTCAGGTTTAATATATGACTTTATAGCGTTTACCTGGACCCTGCTATTTCAGCTTCAGTATTGAAGCTGTGTTAAAGTCTAGTACATCGTGTTGGTCTATATAGCTAGTGAGTAGTGATACAGAAAATTAAATGAAATGGGGTTTTACGTCGTACGTTTCTGTGCCGACTTCGCTAGTGAAGACGTCCATACGTTTGCTATGAGGGATATTTTGCCCAACACTACGGCCTACTCTTATTTCAAATTCCAACTGCCAAGGGTTCTTGTACGTACACAGGGTTAGAAACCGCTATGAAGTTAGGTTGGAGTTAGGGTTAATGTGTCCACGATACCTCGGTTTTCTTCCCACCCGGATATAAGCCCATGGGGGGGGGGCGAATGGTTAGCGCGTGCACGTTGTATCATAAGGTCTGTCGGTTTCGATTCTCATGTTGTACGTGACAATTAGTAGGGTCGCCTGTCCAACCTCGTGGGGTTTTTACGGGCCTTCCGGTTTCCTCCCACTGCTAAAGACCCCTACGAGCAAGCGAATTATTGAAATAAAATTGAACCATATGTTGGTTCCGAAATGACCTAGTTTGTGTCGAGTGGACATGTTTTATATTGTAAACGACTATTGTTCCAACCATAAATATGTCTGGACCTTCCAATATTATCGATATTCACATATTTCTAAAAATAATTGATTTTGTTGATAATTTTAATTTCATTAACAACCTAACACACCAACAGTGAGACCTCGTGGGTCACGGTGAGCTGACTGTCGCTGCACGTGTTCTAAAGGACAATATTGGTGCCAGTCATTATCACATATGTGATAGAGCTGGTTAAACACATTCCAAATATAATTTTAACACAGAGATCATTGCTACGATAGCTGAGTAATACAGGTTTCCTGAATCGGAAGTTACGAACGCCAAAGGAAAACACGAGTCATACCTCTATATAACTGACTGATGTTACGAGTGGATAACAGATACACGGCCGAATTTCTGGTCACTAATAATTCCTTCCAAGATCAAAAGTTGTTATGTGGGACTGTAAGAGGATACCTCACAATTCAATAAATTCAAGTAATTGAATGTCATTAGATAAGAGAACACGAGAAAAATAGAAATAGTCCGAACATTTCCTTGTTTATATATATATTAAGTGGCCACAGATTTAGTCATGCTAAATAGTTTCTGACAAGTGGGGCTTCCAAATTTCAAAAGCCTCAATCCATACTTTTTATCAAAATGCCTTACATTTCAGATGTTTGTTGGGATTGTTTATCACTCAAGAACACATTCTACAGAAGATATTATTTTTATAATAACTTTCATAATCTACTGAGCGATATCGCTTTACATGAATTTGATTGGTTATTAATTAGGAACTACCTTTGTATTAAAAAGGAACTACTTTTTGGATCCAGTAATATTCTTGACGAAAAGTTCTCAATTACGTTAAACAATTACAATAGTCCCCATAACCTTAAAGGAAACACCGTGTCAATATATAGGACTTTGCATCGGGTGACCCTGCAAACATGTGATATTTTTGACTAAAACGATTAATCTAGACTGTAAATTATTGTCGTATTTAACAACTTTTAAATTAATACACGAAATAGCCATTGTTCGGATGCCTAGATTTGAAATGCAAGTCCCATGGACTTTTATAATATTACTTTAAAAACACCAAAGTGCCACACTCCTTATTGGATAATGCCTATCAATCTTCCTAAATTAAAATGATTTTTCCCCCAATATAAATTTCCCTTGGCTCCTATATAAAACTCATTTGATTTACGCTTTGTTATTAACGAACGCCTTTATTAGAGTTACATTATGGGAGATTCGATAACGATTTGGCAGTTCGCACTATAATAGTTAAAAACTAGATAATGTAAACGCACCTGTAATTGTAGGGTGTTTTGGATAAACTACACCACTACCAGTGTTATACCGCATTTACACCAAAGGGTGTAACTGTTATTGGGGAATAAATCATAGAACAGTGTTAACTTTACAGCGTTTATTGAGTTTCAAAAAACACCGGGATAGGTGTAATTGTAGCAAAGGCTGTATGGGACGGGCTACCCCTCTTCAAGCGTTTATTGCATTTACACCAACAGGTGTAATTATTTTAGGGAAACATTCCTCCGAATAAGGTGTCAATTTTACATCGTATCTTGCGATACAAAAGTATTTGTGTAGTCCAATTAGAGTGTTTTTGTTGTTTTTTTTTTTGTAAAATATTGCGTTGATTGCACTAGTAACTCAACTTTAACTCATTTTAGAGTGTTTAATCATAACGAGGAAAGTATAGATTATTTTAGCGTGTATACACTTAAAGACGCGTAAATGTTCCAAAATATTACCAAGTACAATATCCTCATTAATTATTCTTAATTCATGTGAGGTGCATAAATGAATAAACCACATTATTCAGCTAAGTTGTCAATCTGGTTAAAACACAGATCCTATTTCGTTTCGTTTTTATATAGTTCAAAATTTCGTTTTGATTGTCTTTACTACACTTGGATCTGGAAGAGTTGTTATTTAACTCTTGTTTTGAATGGTGTCGGGAATAAGCCAATGAAACGGTCTGTTCCGGCGAGCTTTAGGCGTGTTTTTCACGGAACTGTGGGTAATCCACTAGTAACACCAATGCTGATTGGTTAATCAAATGTCTGACGTCATGGGGTCATTAGTCGGTCTTTTGACCCCTAGCGTGACCTATCGCTATAACTTGTCAGATCTTCATGTAGTGTAGGCCATCAGAGGTATAAAAAACGAAACGAAATATAGATCTGTATTTTAATCAGATTGCTCAGTTGTAAGCATGTGTTTTGATTTTTCCTCATGATTTATATTCATTGTAAATTGATATAGATTGTCTAATTGTCCAAGAGCAATGGAATTTGAATCACTCGGATGGGAATTTGTCAATTTAATTTCTTTGTAAAACGAAGCGATGTAAGCGAGACGGTCTATATGTAATCTGAGTCGGGCTAAACGCCCTATACTAATTATCATAGAGACCGATAGCCAATTTCAAGTTTTCTGAACTTAGAAATGGTTGGCTTGAAATAAATAGCCAACAAAACAAATTACACCCGCGTTGGTGTAATAATTAAAATAGAAGTGTAATTTACAAACCATCCTTGAGAGGGGCGTTAAGGAGATTTAAGTTTTTGGGAAACAGAGCCTTGGTTCAGTAAAATTAAATCTATACTTTATCGACTTGTGTTGATATTTTTTTGATATCAAAAAAGAAGAGTAAGAGATTCTCTATTTATCCTCGTATGCTAAACAGTCAAGTATAAAATTTCAAATTTAGCACAAAATTGTCTTAGCAGATGCAGAATTTGAAACAAACCTAACTTTTTCTGTAAATGACCATTTTCGTTAGATAGAATGCATTTCAAACAAAGGGAACTGAAGATAAACAGAACTGTATTTTACGTATACGTGGTCCAAGCAAGCAACAAACTACAATAATGTTATTATTGCGTTTAAAGGGAGGTAACTATTTATATTATGGATTATGGATTCAGACCACCATTAATTTCCCCATTAACTTTAATGTTAATTCTGGTCTCTTTGCCCGGCTCCAACTTTTCCCCAAATTTTCGTAGGGCTGAAGGCTTTTTTTTTACTACAGACAAATGGTCAAGTGGGGTTGACCACTAAAAAAAAAGAGAGAGAGAGATGGATTTATTTAACGTCTTCATAACACAAACCAGGTCATTTCGGGACTAACACAGTGGGAGGAAACCTACGGGGTTGAACAGGCGAGCCAACTCCTTCTACTCCTTGCCAGGAGAGAGTGAATAGCTATAAATTGACGAACTACAATTTAATACCGAGAGGGTGAAAATTAATGGTGGTTTGTCTCCGTATGGAGACCACGATTTGTTTCTCCACTGACTCGTTAATGTTAAATCCGTGGTGATCTGTAGTCCATCCCTTTAAACGTCGTGATAGTTTTCCTTTACAGCGCAGCAAACATGAAATTGGGTGATCATCAAAGTACTAAATTTGTACGAGGTTGACCACAAAAATTTCAATTCGAGGTGGCCTTTAATACGACTGGTCGTGCGTTCAACTTCTAACGTATATAACCAGGGCAGCACCCTGACGGTTCTAAGAAATGGTCATCAGTTTATTAACTGAAAATTTCTAGATAGAATAATCTCTATAGCTGAAGTAAATATTCTACAAATCTAACGAACATTGTCGAGATTTCATCCATATTAGGGGGGGTTGGGTGGCCTAATGGTTAGCACATGCGTGCTGTATCATACGGCCTGTCATTGAGTCAACTGACGTGGTTTCGAATCCCCGGTTGTACGTGACAAGGAGTAGGGTCGCCTATCTAACCTCGTGGGTTTTCTCCGGGTCCTCCGGTTTCCTCCCACTGCTAAAGACCCTTGCGCGCAAGCGAATTATTAATGAAATAAAATTAAACCATATGTTAGTCCCGAAATAACCTAGTTTGTGTCGAGTGGACGTTAAACCCCATTTCTCTCTCTCTCTCATTCATGTTAGACCATGTCCTATCCCTCCACACGAGGCTTTTAATATGCTTTTCAACTACTTGGTCGAACTTTAATACAAAGTTTCACTCCAGTAAATAATATATAATCTATAAAAACGTTGGGGTTTTCCCAAGTCAGATTACCCGGAAGTCAGATTTGCCTAAAGTTCACCCGACCACGCCCCAGTAATGTGTCTGTAACATCACAAGTCCCACAAACGAACAAAACCGTCTTAAACGTTTTTACTTGCAATCTTGTCATCAGTTACAATTAGGCGGAAATAAAGATCCATGGTTTCAGAATCAATCCAAAATTGATGGACTTTCCCCCACAGACAGACCGCTCTAAAAGTCCACCGCCTCCACACGCATATAAACGCGACTTATACTATGGTCATCATGGTTTGTACTTTAGCTTCGGGAGAGAGAGAAATGGGGTTTAACGTCCACTCGACACAAACTAAAATAATGGTTCAATTTTTTAAAATTATTCTTTAGCAGTGGGAGGAAACTGGAGGACCCGGAGAAAACCTACGAGGTTGGACAGGTGACCCTACTCTTTGTCACGTACTACAGGGGAATCGAAACCACACCAGTTGACTAAGTGACAGACCTTATGATACAATGCGCATGCGCTAACCATTCGGCCATCGCCCCCCCCCCCCATGTATATATAATATACTCTGCCAAAAAAAGAAAAGCATAGTGACATTTCGTCGTCGGTATATCCTTGCTCTACCATCCCCTCGTTGCAACAGGAACCGCGACTCGTCGCTCAACAAGCTGTTCTCCAACGTTGCTGTGGCCATGTCCTGTGTGTCTGAACTCATTGAAGTTGGATTTCACGGTGTCGGAGTATTTCAAAACAACAGCTCTAACGGGGACGTCTGGCTCGTAATCCGGTTTCACGTAGGTCCTACGCCGTCCTGGAATTGCTGCTAGTAGAGGTTGCTGTTGTGAACCATATCCGCAAATGATGTAAACGGATGTGACGATCCAGGGTAGATAAGGAGACTCTTGTTTGGCCTGAGCTTGGGTGGTCACGTGTTGAACTTCGCTGTCCTCACCTATCCCAATGGCGAGAAATGGTACTCTGGGAAACATTCAGTAGCCTGGCTACATTTGCCTGGGATTCAGCAACTTGTTTCTGCCCGATAACGTTGATGCGTTGGTCTTCGTTCAGATATGGCATCACTTGGCTCCTTGGGTGTTTACATGTGCAATATATTTTGAAACCGAGAACCCCGAGATTTTAAAGGCATAAGATTTGGGTTTCATGCGAAAAGCTTGCGAAGTTGTTAAACTCATGTGTCTTGGTGCAATCAAGCGAAAACAAATTAATGAAAAAAGAATCACCAGTCACAATTAGTGACCCTACATTTAAAACCAATAATGAATTTCTTTTATCCTTACATAATGCCATTCAAAACAAGTAAGATTTATGGAAACAACGATCCCGTTCAAATAAAAAAAGATGAAAAATGGACTGTGTTTCTTTTTTGAAGAGTATATATACCTGTAAATGAATGATTCAACAATTAATGACCTGAGTTTGTGTGTATGTGTATGTGGGCCGGGTGGGGGAATACCATCAACAAATATTCAGTTAATCTAGCCGTAACTTTTTTAAGTGATCACATGTATGTTAGTTTGGCGTTATAATGTCACACGCCAACAAACAGGATCGACTTTACGGTTGTTTGTTTATTTACTCTACATTGGGTAACCCGAATACATTCGAAACAAAATAGACGTAATTTACACGCTACATTATCTCCGACATGATAACTTCAAGGGATGGTTAACAGTTTGCGATATTACTCTAGATGGAAGTGGACGTTAACCCCGGGTAGTCATTGTATTCAACATAATACGTCGATCATTTTGAGACAAACATATGGTAATTGCCATAGCCATTTCAATGTTGATGTGTGTAATAGCTCTCGAGTGGACGTTAAACCTCTCTCTCTCTCTCTCTCTCTCTCTCTCTCTCTCAATGTTTATGTGTGTAATAGGGGTTTACGACCTTTACCCTTCTTAAATTCCAAGTGAGAAAAGTGTCTTCGCATGTCTGTAATTACAAAGAAAGAATATTTTTAAACCACAATTATTATTTTGTTTATAGATTAAAATAGCCGCTTGGTCAACTAATTCTCCTAACAGCAAAATGCATTCAGAGTCAACTGTAACGCATATATCATATTTCACTTTTGAGGATATGGTCATGTTAGCTTTTAATATAAGTTATATTATGGCAATAAATAATCCTGGGCATCTTTTACATAGCACACTTTTCCTTATACCCTGCACCATTAGCTTAGTCGGTGCAGAACGGTGGGACGTTAAACCCCATTTCATTTCATTTAAATCCATAATCTTAGAGATGTGAAATTCACCTTTAAAGATAATCTATTAGAGATGTGAAAGTCCCTTTAAAGCCATGCTATTAAAGATGTGATACGCCCTTTAAAGATAACCTTGATACTGTGACGTATATGCATCATCAGCCAAGTTGGTGCAGAACAGTGGGATGTTAAACCCCATTTCATTTCATTTAAAACCATAATATTAGAGATGTGAAATTCCCTTTAAAGCCATACTATTAGAGATGAGGTATGCCCTTTAAAAGATGACCTTGATACTCTGCTGTATATACCACGTGATACTTTCAAAACTCATTACGCATTAAGGTTCCTAGTGATAAGATGTAATTGTTTAATTAAGATAAGATTCTGTATTTAAACAACGGTGATAGGAAACGGGTTGTATACGACAAGGTTGTTGGGTGAAGTGCACTGAAGAAAAAAGGGTAAAGTGTCTAAATTTTAATATTTTGTAACATTATTCTAAATATTTTAAGATAGATTTTACTTTGACTGGAAAAATTAATATTTTATAACACCAATTAAAGATTAATGGTTAAATAGCTTTTGTAAAATATTAATAATTACGATAGCTTGAAGTTTCTCATGAAAAGGAAATGTATTACTTTACATGTTTACTGAGGGCAAAAAAAAGCTTTCATTCGCTCTAACTACTGCCGTGATATCCTACGTAGGGGGGCCCCAAGAGCAAAGGTCCATGCAACGGTTTTTGTCACGTGCCACTTCTCGTCGTAAACTGTTCTGGAGAGAGGTGTTTATTTTTAACTCTAAAACGCATTTTAAGCATTACCTGCTATCCGCCCGGCAAGATGAAAAGTTCAATCATTTGGCACTGGTCTATTTGGTGGCCTATCGCTATCATTCATTATTTTGTGAAAAAAAAAATAATAAAATAAAAAAAAATATGTTAAACTTGAAAATGAAATGAAATTGAAATAAAAATTAATCTGAAAATAAAACTAAAGTAAAATTACAAGCAAAAGCTAAATCAAATTGAAAAGTAAAATCAAAATCAAAATCAAAATTAAATCAAAATCAAAATTAATTTCATATCAAAAATGAAATGAAATAAAAGTTAAACTCAAAATCAAATGAAAAGTAAAATGAAAATTGTTCGTAACTCACATAGTAAAAATAAATGTGTATTTTTACTCTGTGAGGTTACTCTTGATGCGCTGTTGTCATTTGTCTGATATGAACGGAATCTTCGGCTGTAAAGAGAACCCGTATTATTTAATACTCCAAGTAGGCTACATGTAGACATTACCATTTAGTTCAACCTCCGAATGTACTTTTTTATTTTTAAAGGGAGCCACAGTGGATCATTGAGGAAAACGATGGAGGTTCCTTGCTCGATCCCTGCGTTGGCCAAGAAAGTTCATCGGAATTTTCCTGCGTGGTTCCCCTGTCAGTACGACAGTAGTGCACATTAGCGTGCACGTAAAATTTCCCAAATAGCACACAGTATGACATATGCCCGTCTTCATTAACCTACTCGGGGCAGAACAGTGGGACGTTAAACCCCATTTCATTACATTGCATTTATCTTCGGCTGGCGTATTATCTTGGTTATGAAACGCAGCAGGTTTCCATATCTTATCTACTTGCAATTCCGAGCTTGACTTTAAAACTTTGATTAGGACATTCTCTGAACAGATTGCCACAGTTTTAGGCTACCGTATTTTAACTGGAAATTTTGAAAAGGAGGGGGGGGGGGTGCAAACGAGGTTGTTGCCGAGCGAAGCGATGCTAAACCAATGGACCATTTTCTAGGAATAACCCACGGCAAGTGAACAGAAAAGTGTAATTGGTTAAATTCTTATTTCCGACCATTCTGAAATAAATTCATTCTAGCTCTTTGCGGCTTGATATATATGAATATACTTTTTACATTTTTATCTTAACTGTGCCTTTTCAGATTTTATAACATTTTATATAATACTAGCAGGATACCCGGTTTCGCCCGGAACCCAAGATCTATGCATGACCTTGACCTTCGTAAATCATGGCCTAAAACAAGTAAATTGGCACAATCTCTGGAATCTTTTCTTGTGATTTTTCAGAGAAAAAAGCCCATCGCAAAGTGGACGAAAAAAAGTGCAGTTTGTTGCCTGTTACATATAAACAGTTTGTGAGATTCTTATTTCCGTATGTTTCCGCAATATTGTCCGTTTTGATTTCTTACCGATATGTGGAACCACCTATCATTCGAGGCAAAGAGATATTAGAAAAGAAAGAACCTTTTAGCGGACAGAGCCAAATCAATTTTTTTTAGCTCTTTGAATCATGATATATACACATGTACTTCTAGGTTTTTATATAATAAATTACATGTTGGTTGTGCCTTTTCAGGCTATATAACATTTTATATAATATAATATATTAGCAAATCTGTAGCAAGTTATTTTCATATTTATGTGACCCAACAGGTGAAGCAAAGTTAGTATATAAAAGCACACTGAATGTTTATATGTGAAAGAACAGCCGAGGTTAGCGATGCGAAACTATTTTCTTTTTAAACAGTAGTAAAATTTTAATTTTCCAAATGATCGCTCCATGCACCCAGCCGTTTTTGAATCGTAATTGAAACCCCTTAAATTTGAACAAAACCCCACTGTTCGGACAGTTCAGATTAGTTGGGTAAGCGAAGTAATGCGAGAACGCTATTATAAAGCCACAAGACTCTACCGTGAGTTCCAAAGAAAGACTTGGTTTGTGAAAAAGTACTCAAAATTATCGATATCAAAAATGGATATATGTCTACTATTAAAAAAACAATCTTTTCCGTATGACACTCTTCAGTTTGACCAGTAGCTTCAATGAGTTTAAAGGAGCTAGACCTTTAACTCATATCCATAATATTCGAAATTATATACACGAATTAGAATATTGGTCCATTTCAATCATTATAGATGTTGTTATCTTGCCGTGATAATATGGGATACTACTATCCAATATTTAAGACACGGTGAACATTTTAAAATCCATTCACGACGCAGTGTACTATGGAAATAATTGTTTCGAGCGACATTTGTAATGGACTCGGAAAATCAAATCTCAGAAGAAAATGAATGCGGGAGTAAATAAAAATGGCTGATTCACAAACGACAGAATGATAATTCTAAAATACCGTATAGAATAAAATAAGAAGGCGCAAACGATTTCCGTTCAATGTAAAACACAATTGATTATATATTAAAACAAACATTTTAAAAATAAATTAAATTCAAATTGCTTTTTTACACTAGTATTACATTAATATTTTGCTTCTTAGACCCATTTTCGTCTTTTTAAAAGTTCCAACGAATAGAACTATGCGCCCTTTAATGGATTGAGAGTATATTCCCACAAACTAAGTCTTTCTTTGAAACACACCATAGTTACTCCTGGCGTTATAGGCATCAGGAAATCCTCCCTCCACAAATGGTTCCTTCTGAACAACGAATTGGTCATAGGCGTACGGGTCCAATGAATGTTATAGGCGGTGGCGGGGGGGGGGGCGCAGGCGTGAAATGCCCGAAAACATTCCCATTTATAGACGGTGGCGCCGGTCGTCAGCGAGAGCCGAATACGCGGAGCTTACAGTATAAGCGTTTGCCTGCTATTCCAATCCGTTAATACAGCAACTTCAATGTGGTCCAATATAGCCTAACTTTAGTGGCTGATTTGAATTCCAATCAACCAATCAATCGTTTACAGTCCACATACTAGCCGCGACCATCGGGAGAAAATTTTGAAAATTTAACGGCCGCCAACGGACGTGAATACAGCAACTTCAAAGTGGTCCAATATTGCCCAGTTTGGTGGTTGACCTGAATTCCAAACAACCAATCAATCAATCGTTTAGTTTACAGGGCTGCCGTCGCGCTGTATGGGGGCCTTGCCCTCCCCGAGAAAATTTTGAATAATTTAACCGCCACAATTACCCGATGCTCGAAAAATGCCGCATAAAGCATAGTGGCTCCAGACAAATGGACTTTTGTCCAGTGGCGGCCATTTTGTTTGACGTCATATTTAGACCCTTTGCGATATCTCAATTTCATAGAACTTTTAATATCTTATTCTCTTGACCAAATACTATAAGAAAATGCAATAGAACGTTTTCTTGCAATTTTTTTAGGGTTATTCTGCAATTTGACTCTACTAATAGTCAATTCACGGTATTCAATTAAAAGAAAAGTAAAATTAGTGTTTTATTAGATTTCGGGTAGTTTATTTTGCCAACTAGATGATATATTAATTTTTTTTCCCACTTTACACGTCTGCCTGAAAAGTCAGATTGCCCGACAGTTAAGGGCGCAGCTGCCCCCCCCCCCGGCTCTTAAGCCTATGGAATTGATATGTCAATATTCAATATGTATTTGTTTATTTACCTTGTTTACAATATAAAGTGGAAGTAGGTCAGTTTACGTGAACAGTTTTTGAGTCGTGTATCTAATACGAAAGCCAAACCTGGAATTGTAAGTAGATACAATATGGAAACTGCGTTTCATAACCAAGATTGTACGCCAGTCAAAAATAATTGAAATAAAATGGGTTTTTAAAGTCCTACTATTCTGGGGGGGGGGGGGGGGTTGGATGGCTGAATGGTTAGCGTGCGCGCGCTGTATCATAAAGTCTGTCATTGAGTCGACTGGCGTGGTTTCGAATCCCCGGTTGTACGTGGCAAGGAGTAGGGTCGCCTGTCCAGCCTCGTGGGTTTTCTCCGTGTCCTCCGATTTCCTCCCACTGCTAAAGACCCCTACGCGCAAGCGAATTATTGAAATAAAATTAAACCATATGTTAGTCCCGAAATGACCTAGTTTGTGTCGAGTGGACGTTAAACCCCATTTTTCTCTCTCTCTCTCTCCCTACTATTCTGCTCCGAATGGGCTAATGAAGATGGGCATACGTCATACAGTGTGCTATGTGGGACAATTTTACGTGCACGCCAATGTGTACACGAGACCGCGGTTTTTCTTCACATCCAAACGTTGTCCCTTGCCACGTTTCCTGTCCCACCACTGACCCAGGGGAACCACGCCGGAAAGTACCGATGAACTTTCTCATCAGACAAATGACAACAGCGTTAATTTCATCAAGAGTGACCTATCCGTGTGCCAAAACGGGTCATGGTTCAACTAGGTCACTTCTGTCAAGCCGCAAAGCATTATGGGGTACTATGATAGCGATAGGTTACGAACAATTTTCATTTTACTTTTTATTTGATTTTGATTTTAACTTTTAGTTCATTTCATTTTTGATATAAAATTAATTTTGATTTTCATTTATTTTGATTTTGATTTTGATTTTAATTTTCAATTTGATTTAACTTTTGCTTGTAATTTTAGTTTAGTTTTATTTTCAGATTAATTTTTATTTTAATTTCATTTCATTTTCAAGTTTAACATATTTTTTTTCACAAAATAATGAATGATAGCGATAGGCCACCATACTGGTCTGAATTATTTTTAAGCCATCACTGTAAGAATTGTAGTTACACCCCTAAGATACCAGAACGGTGCTCTGCTGAAGCAGCGCATTTCGCTCGATGCGTTAGAGCTTCGCTCTATATTGGTATTTATTCATTAATGAAATAGGTTTTAAAGTGTACTGCTATATTTCGTTTCGTTTTTTATACTACACTATAGTGGCCTACACTACAGGAAGATCTGACCGGTTATAATGGAAGGTCGCGTCAGTGGTCTTACAAATGGCTTTTGACCTATGACGTCAGACATTGATTAATCAATCAGCATTGACGTATCTAGTGATTTACCCACGCTGGTTATTTTACAACTCTTCCAGATCCTAGTGTAGTAAAGACAAGTAAATCGAAATTTTGAACAATAAAAAACGAAACGAAATAGGATATGTGCTTTAATCAGATTGTAAATCAATCAAATCCGAGGAAACATCATTATATTGGAAGTGGTCATCTGTTGATGAGATTATATTTTCAGATAGTTTAGATTGTTACCATGTTACGGCTTATGGTAATACTTGGGTTATGTGGTGTTCTGGGTGCTACTAGGAAGTAAGTCACCTACTGGGGATTACATTAAAGCGAGAATTTCATATTTTTAAGTTATATTTTTAAAATGTATTAAAATAAAGCCTTAAAATAGATAGTATCTATAAATAGTCCTACCTTGTTAAAGTATAACCCTATTAATCCTATAATTCACTATTGCCAGTTGAGAAATTGGCAAAAATACCATTTTCAACTTCAAATTCAAACGTTTGAAGATAGGTCTTATATGGGGGGGGGGGGGGGATATAGAAAAACAAGGGAGGTAATTGTGTTATTATTTCCGGTGTGAATGATTTTTAAGTGTGAGAATGATACCTATGAGCGTATGATAGTGAGTTGACAACCTATTGAGCAAAAGACATAGAAATAATTATGTTTTGACTTTCTTAGAAAATATGAAATTTTCGCTTTAATCTAACACTTGTATTTATTGTACGTATTGTTGAGTTGTTCTACTTACAGGTTTGGAATGGCGTTTGATGCCCCCTACGTATTACAGCTTCCTTCAACTTGTTAGTCTCTAAATGACCGTAACCCTAACCCTGGTTTGGTGTTTGTTATCATTAATACATAGTTACACGATGTCCTCTCGGCGTGTCTTATTGCGTTGTTTGTTCCAAGGTTCGATCCTAGGGAATTGCTAGTCTGTTAGTGGTACAGTGCTTAAAAAAGAAAATCGTCTAGTCGTTCGAATGGGATAAACGGCCGAGCTCCCATGTATATCAGAGATCCTGTGACAGTCTTGTCTCCCTATTTCTTAATATTAACGATGTTATTCTACGAGAAGTTTATATTGTTATAACGATGTGTTTATTTCAGTACTGGAGAGAAGATTATAATGTTATAACGATGTGTTTGTTTCAGTACTGGAGAGAAGCTTATAATGTTATAACGATGTGTTTATTTGAGTACTGGAGAAGAGATTATAATGCTATAACGATGTGTTTATTTCAGCACTGGAGAGAAGAGTATAATGTTATAATGATGTGTTTATTTCAGTACGGGTGAGAAGATTATAATGTTATACATATGTGTTTAGTTCAGCACGCGAGAAGATTATAATGTTATACATATGTGTTTAGTTCAGCACGGGAGAAGAATATAATGTTATAACGATGTGTTTATTTCAATACGGGTGAGAAGATTATAATGTTATAACGATGTGTTTATTTCAGTACGTATCTTATAACAGCACCAAGTGTTATTGTACGTGGAGAAGAATATAATGTTGGTGTACATATATTAAATGCATCGGCACCAGTTCAGGTTCGAGCACAAATAGTAGAAATTGTATACAATGGTACTAAACAGACGCGTAATGTACGAAATGGAAACAGACAGATGTTCAAGCAAGGTAAGGTGTAATGTCAACGTTCAGGTAAATCTACTTTATTCTTGTAAACACTCTACAGAGAACGGAGAGCAATGCAGAGTCAGTTTGAAAGCTTGTAAACACTCTACAGGTCAGAGGACGGAGAGGTAACATATCTCGAAATTCGGAGTTGCACCTCAGTTTCAAAACTTGCAAACGCCCTGGGGAGTTAGAGAAATGGGGGGAGAGAGAGAGAGAGAGAAAGAGAGAGAGAGCTATTACACGCATCAACATTGAAATGGCAATTGCCATATGTTTGTCTCAAAATGATCGACGTATTATGTTGAAAAAAGAGGGGGTTTAACGTCCACTCGACACAAACTAGGTCATTTCGGGACTAACATATGGTCATATTTTATTTCAATATTTCGGTCGCGCGTAGGGGTCTTTAGCAGTGAGAGGAAACTGGAGGACCCGGAAAAAACTCCACGAGATTGGACAGGCGACCATCACGTACAACCGGGGAATCGAAACCACGGCAGTTGACGCAATGAGTTAGAGAAAGGAGGGCAACGCGATCGAAATTCAGAGCAGCACATCAGTTTGGAACCTTGTAAATGCACCAGTGGAATGAGAGTAGACCGATCGAAATTAATTCAAAGATGCTCACTCAATAGAAATTCAGGGTAGCTCATCAGTTTGGATCAAGAGTTTTTGTTATTTCATTACCAAACACCGGTATTACTCGGCTTAGTCATCATGTGGAAATCTGTCACAATTTAGAATGGTGTGACAGTTTACATAGTTACGACTGCCTTGCACCAAGTAGAATAGTTTTATTTACCGCCATCTTTGAATTTCAGGAGTACCCGGAAGCTTAACTCTAAAGGTGAGACATATATATATATATATATATATATATATATATATATATATATATATATATATATATATATCTATATAAGTTTTTTTTAACTACCCTCCAGAGCAATATATATAGAATTACGTTGAAAAAAAGAAATAAACACATGTTTATGGCTAACGTTTTCCGTTCTCTTACACCTCTTCAGGCCATATTGATATATAATATAATGTAATGCGGTGCACACGAAAGAACCCTTGGCAGTTGTAAATCGATAAAGAGCCGTTGGAAATGCCACGGTCTGGAAATAACGTTTAATGACCTTCTAACTAACATATGTTATATATATAGAAATATATTATACTAAAATAAACACACTTATATGGATATACTAGTTCTGAATTTTATTATTAACATGTTACATTTCAATACACATACAGGTATCGTTATCAAGCAAACAATTATTACAACCTTGTAAAATGATCACATGTTTACATATTTAGCATATTTCCAATATTGCTTCTACTTGTGGCAAAAAATGGACGATGGGCTGATTTCGATTAAGTAGTTGTTTTTGGTGTCAATATATATGTTTCGATACCTGTATGTGTATTGAAGCGTAGCATGTTAATAAAATTCAGAAATGAAATGAAATGAAATGGGGTTTAACGTCCTACTGTTCTGCTCCTAAACTGGGCTAATGAAGACGGGCATACGCCATACAGTGTGCTATGAGGGAAATTTTGCCAGGGCAGCGGCGCTACGGCCGACTCTTATATCGAATTCCAATGCCAAGGGATCTTTTACGTACACGCCAATATGTACACGGGACCTCGTTTTTTTTGTCCCATTCGAACGACTAGACAGCTGTCCATATAAGTGTGTTAATTTTTAACATATGTGAATGTATATTTATTATATAAATAGCTTCCTCGTAATGCTGTGGCGGCCAGAACATATCGTTTAAAGATCAGAGCAACTAAGGGACTCCAGTTGGAGATGGAGCAGAATATCAGAGTTCATAATCAACAGGTGTCCACACTGGTACAAACAGATAAAGCAATGTATAAAGGCAGACAAACAGGTGGGTACACGGGACACAATTCCTTGAAATAAACTGGAATATTTATATGGAATATACGGACATAATTATATGGAATACACGGGACCCAATTATATGGAACTCACAGGACACAATAATATGGACTACTCGGGACACAATTATTTTCAATACACGGGAGATAATTATATGGCATAATTACACGGGACATAATTATATGGAATATACGGGACATAGTGATATGGAATACACAGGACACAATTATATAGAATACACGGAACATAACTATATGGAATATACGTGACATAATTATATGGAATACATGGGGCTCGGGGCACAGTTCTATGGAATACACGGGAGAATGTATTATATTGAAGTATTATACACATTTTACAGATGTTAAATACACGGTAAATATAATATGGAATACACGAAACATATTTATATAGAATACACGGGACACAATAATATGGAATACACGGGACACGATAATATGGATCACACAGGCAGGACATAATTATACGGAATACATGGGATATAATAATATGAAATACACGGTAATAATAATATGGAATATACAGTAATAATTATATGTAATACACAGGACATAATTATATAGAATAGGAATTTTAAAATTCTCATAACATAGATGTACATGATGTACGGAAGTAAGTTTCAACTTCTATCGCTAAACATGTACCTAACCATAATATTAATAATATTATGTAGTTTTTGTTTGTTTATTTTCTGTTTAGTGCAATTCCGTGTTTTGACTATTTTCCCCGACCTGAAGCCCTATAAAGGCAAGCTCAATATCGATGTTATAGTAAGTCATTATTTATTAATTCAAAGAGAGAGAGAGAGAGGGAGAGAGGGAGAGAGAGAGATCGTGACTAACACAATGGGAGGAATACGGAGGATCCGGAAAAAACCCACGAGGTTGGACAGGCGACCCTTCGCCTTGTCACGTACAGCCGGGGAATCGAAACCACGCCAGTTGACTCAATGACAGACCTTATGATACAGCGCGCAGCACGTGCTAACCATTCGGCCATCCACCCCCCTAACTACATTTAGAATCTGACATTATTTATCATTATGTTTAAGTAAAAAAGTCCCAGACATTTCTTTGTTGAATTTGAAAAGGTCTGAATAAATTAGAGAAACTACGCACAATAAGTGGGTTGATTCGGATGTAGTTTTCGAGAGAATCATGAACAAAATGTTACGAGGTATGTGGTATCATCCTTAGACTGTACAATATTCACAAGACAATGAAGATTTATTTTTATCAGTTTTCGGGGTTGTTGTTTTTTAGAATTTTCTCTTTGTTCTGTATTTTCGATGAAGAAATGTACCTCCCCACACCGAACACACACACACCCCATAGATCCACGATACACCATATTCATTCTAATAAATATCTGAATGAATTTATTTTTCCAGGATGCACGAGGTAATCGAGTTAAACAATGGCTGAATGAACATGATCAATTTGGTGTTGTATCGAAAGATTTTCAACTCAGTGATCAACCTCAATCAGGGGAGTGGTCAATCAAAGTCACCATTCCAGATTTAGTAAGTTATATTTCCTGAAATGGGAATCTACTTTTTTTTCGCACCAACTATAAACATTCCATGATCGCTTGTATACACCGACCTGTTAAAATATCCACATAGCCTTGTATGGCCACAGATCACTAATTATTTCCCCACTGACTTTAATGTTTATTCTCGTCTCTTAGACCGGCTCTAACTTTTTCCCAAATTTTCGTTGGGTAGAACGCTTTCTACCACAGATGGGGCAACATGTGGCAACCTCTTGCCCAAAAGCACGTATGAGGTTCTTCATGAAAAACTTGAGATACACAAGCTGGAAGTAGAGACAAGTAAACAAGAGGAAGACTAAAAATAGCTCTGGCCCTTGTTTCGACGTAGGAATATTTGGTGATCTGTGTCCGTATACCACAGCAGTCACATTGTTTGGTCAATAAGACCAGTGGTATAGGACACACCACGTCAAGGAAACCCTCTGCGTTATATCTATTTGCGTCAAACTAATTTGATTTTATTCAAAGTTTTTTATTGTTTGAAGTGATTTAACAGTGCACATGTCATGGGAAGAATTACGTCATCAGTACAATTTATTTATTTATTTTAGGATGCTTACACCACGAGCCAACATTTCACAGTACAGGAATACGGTACGTAACAATTTGGACCGGATATAGAGTGGCATAGTATATGTCTAGCACACAACTACGGTTCTTTTAATGCTAGGTTCATACTATCACGATTCGTTCTACGACTGAATTCGTGGTATTAATCGTGGAGTAATCGTGGTGATCCTATCAGGTCTTATCATATATTGAAGTCAGTTGTAGCATCTGCACGTACCAGGTTGTGGACTTAATAGAGACAAGCCTATCGTAACGCGTCGCACGCCAGTGAGAACCTATTAGACAAACATGTTAATTGTTATTCCTATAGCTACGTGAGCCGTGCAAGGTGCGACAGCGACGTTTCTGGCTAGTCTTCTTCGATTTCCAAGTGTTATCTGTCCTTTACGTACATTTAAACGTGTACACAACTTTGTTTCGGATGTTTGTCCCATGCGAACCACAAGGCAAATTTTCTTTTATTAGTAGCCTCATTATCTGACTCATGAACTGAGAACAACCATTAGGGTTTCCTGACACAGTGACGGCGAGTTTTGTTCGCGTGTTGGGCTGGCAATATTAAGACGGTAATGGTCCGTTATTCTTGGGGTCCTAAGTTTAGAGGACGATAAACTGTGTCTAATAGGTTAGAGAGAACAGAAATATGAAATGTACTCAATTTCAAAGAAGTGTGTTAAACGTCAATACTTGTTTTGATCGACGGATCTAAAGCCTAGCTCTCAAACCGCCGTACGTGTTTTGACACGTACTGCTCGAAGGTTTTTGGTAGCTCGGAAACCATTTGTAAGCAACCGGGTGACAATTTTGTATGTGCCGAGCAAATGTCTCTGCGGCCAGTCTGCGATCTTCTACGGTGCCATCCTGGCTACAGTGAATGTTACAAGTCACTTGAGTTTTTTTTCATTCCGTGTGGTATCAAATACCATTTGCATGGTTGTACCTGAGGTGTGCCGTGCTATATATACCAGGAATACAGAGATGAACTATTTTGCATTTCTGAGACTGCCGACGTATGGCTCGAGGTGGCAGTCAAGTTTTCCACACGCTGTAACTATCACTGTTGTGTACGAGCAATTGACGGAAAACTCATCCGTATTAAGATATCTGAGACGAGTGGGTGAGGGTAATACAATTACAATAATACTATTGATCCTTGTAGATGCCCAATACAAGTTCTTGTGAACGAGTATTGATGCCAATGAGTCGGCGTCGGACTGTGGGGTCTGCATTGGAGAATGACGTACTCCATAGGCACTACTGACGCACTGAGCACGTTTGTCAGACTAACGCTTTCCCGCGCTTTCAATAAGTAATGTGCCCGTATTATTTACAAAACTTGCATCTGGTTTCTTGCTGCCGGTTTGCAACCTGCCAAACCCTACAACCCGTGCGTGCCCAAAACACGCACTGCGAGTTGTGAGCTAGGTTATACTCTTATTTTAGTTTTTAACTGAAAAACAAATTAAAAAAAGATAATTCCATGTTCACCTAAGTACAACGTTGTGATGTGTGTATAATTCATTTTAAGAATTGCCCAAGTTTGAAGTAATAGTTGAATTGCCTCCATATGGTTTGAGAACAGAAACGGAATTACATGGCACGGTGAAAGCTAAGTAAGTATAGGCTTACCAGAATACTAGACCCTGGGTTCACAAAACATTCTCACACTTTAGTTAACAATTTACTCAAAACTGTTCACATTCATTGAACCAATATAAAAATGTTTTTGTTTAAATTCACTCAATACACTTATAAGAAACTATGTGCAAAGTTTTGTGTTTTAGATCAAAGATATTTCTTAACTTAAGTCTGAGAATGTTTTGTGAACTCAGGGCCGGGCTTAGTAGGATAACTATACTATAAGTATATCAGACTTTGTAGGCTATAATGGACTTAGTAGGCTTACTATACTAGTATATAAGGCTTAGTAGGCTTTTGTTAATATTTGTATACAAATTTGAAAGGGTGAGTTTTTGAGAGAGAGAGCGAGAGAGAGTGAGAGAGAGAGAGAGAGGGAGAGGGGGGGGGTAACTTCAACTCAACACAAACTAAGTCATTTCGGGACTAACAAATGGTTCAATTTCATTTCAATAATTCGCTGGGGTGTATGGGTCTTTAGCAGTGGGAGGAAACCGGAGGACACGAAGAAGACCCACGAGGTTGGACAGCCGACCTTACTCCTTGTCACGTACAACCGGGGAATGGAAACCACGCCAGTTGACTCAATGACAGCGCACATACTCTAACCATTCGGCCATCTAATCCCCCCCCCTCCCCGATTGATAAAGGAGTAAAAAAAAAACCACGGTTCAGCTGGAAGTGATCTTCATATTTCTGCGTCGGCAACAGCAAACTCTCTTTGTTCAGTCCGTCTTCATTAGCCTCGTTTAGGAGCAGAACAGTAGGACGTTAAACCCCATTTCATTTCATTTCATTTCTTTGTTCAGATGATTTACGATTTCACTGTTTAAACACAATTGGAGTGATTGTTTTATTTCAGATACACATTTGATAAAGATGTTGAAGGAATGACTGATTGTTTTTTTTTTTCAGATATACAATTGATAAATTGAAGGAATGATTGATTGTTTTATTTCAGGTATACAATTAATAAAGATGTTGAAGGAATGATTATTTGTTTTATTTCAGATATACACTAGATAAAGATGATTGATTGGTTTATTTCAGATATACAATAGATAAAGATGTTGAAGGAATGATTGTTTGTTTTATTTCAAATACACAATTGATAAAGATGTTGATGGGTTGATTGTTTGTTTTATTTCAGATATACATTTGGTAAAGATGTTGAAGGAATGGTAGATCTAAGAGCTTATAAAGGCAGTATTAGAAATTCTTGTGGTCGGGAGGAGAGATATTTGCAGCAGGTTTTCCCGGTACGTTGTCAAATACAACGAAAATTATATTAAAAAAAAGCACTGTGCCCCCTAATAATTATTGCCTGTGTTTACCCAGATATTATACCCACTGCAAAATAGAACGTTATCTTTGTTTGCTCTCAAGATTTGCTTTCGAATTCGTCCTGGTCAGTCAAATATAGGAATTCTCGTTTTTTTTTATCCCTGCTTTTTTTTCTATTTTCAAGATAAATGGTGAAGCCAAATTTACGCTTTCTACTGCGGATTTGAAGAAAATTTCCAGTCAATGGTCGGATTTGTACAGCGTCAATATCGTTGCTAGGGTAACTGAGGAAAACACAGGAAAGGTTCTGAACGGGACTGAATCTATCACGTTTCATTCTAAGCCGTACAAACTATCGTTTTTATCAACCAGTGCTAATACCTTTAAACCGGGACTACCTTATACGGCATATGTAAGTATAGACCATGCTTAACGTCCAATCATACATTTAGAGACATGAGAGAAACTTCCAATCAAACATTTGGAGACATGAACCACACGTCACATCCAACATTTAGAGACATGAACCACACGTCACATCCAACATTTAGAGACGTGAACCACACGCCCCGCCATACATTTAGAGACATCAGTGTTATGTCGAACCAAACATTTAAAGGCATGAACGAAATGTTGCACACATATAAACCAAATACATAGGAACATGAGCGAAACATTCAACGAAACATATAGAGACATGAACGAAACACCCTACCAAAGATATAGAGAAAAGCAAAACGTCCCACCAAATACAGTGAGACATGGGCTGAACATGTAGAGGCTTTTGATTATTTACCGCTGAGAGAATCGTAATTGGGTGATAGTGAATTAGTTATGTCAGTTTTGACAATAAATGTGGTGTAATAACACTGATATTACACGCATAAATTGCAGTATGATATGAAACCTTAAAAGTCTAGCACTTGGATTTCATCCTTACTTTCAGGCATTAGTCACATGTGTTTACGAAACTATCACTAGATATTAGCCACATATGCATACGAAACTATCACTAGATATCAGCCACATATATATACGAAACTATCACTAGATATTGGCGACATGTGTATACGAAACTATCACTAGATATCAGCCACATATGTATACGAAACCATCACTAGATATTTAAAAGTACATAATTGTTAGCTATGTGAATTCCAATAGAGTAGAATTAAATAAAATGCTTTTATGAAATACTAATTTATCGACAGGTAAAACTAACCACCCAAGATGATGTCCCCGTCATGAATAGCACACGCGGTATTGAAGTATTCACGTGCGTCGATTTTACACGCACAGTGTCGAATCAGGATCGTTATGCATGTTCACAGTTTCAAGGAACGTACAACTTACCAACCCAATCTTTGATCCCATCCAATGACGGTGTGGCCAAGATTGCTATTGAAGAAGTTCCCAGGAATACCACACAGATCAAAATGAGAGTAATATATTTTTTTTTATTTAATTTGATTTATTTTTTTGATCCATGACAACACACAGCGACGTGTTGGTATATATCATAATTTCAAGCTTTAAAGTCTTATTATTAAAGCTCTCTTATAATAGGCCCACTCGGTAAACCTCAGCAGATTCCAGTACCCTACATCTAGCCTCGGCTGTATGACGAAGTCCGCCATTGGAACTACTTTCAAGTTTCCGGATTACCAACGGCGTTGCCCATAATGACACCTTTGAAGAATGTTTTATCATACAAATATTTCAAAGTCTGAAGCTGTTTTTCTTTCAAGTTTATCCGATTTTCTTCAAACAAGGACAACTTTGATAACTTCTTTTTAAAAGCGGTACGTTTTCCTAATAAGTAAACCGGTGCCACATCGCAATTGTATATGCGTAGGTACATATCACTTACCGTCATACAGCCGAGGATAGATGTATAGTAACGGAATCTGCCGAGGTTTGCCGAGTGATAATAGGTATTTCAAATATGTGTGATATAACACCTTTAATGAGGTTTGGGTGTTGATGCTGCCCCAGCAATAGAACCGGTTTATTTGATCAGGCTGTACATAAAACTTCACGAGGTATTTGGAATTGAAAGAAGAAGAAGGGTAGGAAGGACAACGATTTGCGTTTGACCCCCCCCCCCCCCCTTTACATGTAACCATAGAAAAAGATAGTCTCAAAATGATCGACGAAGTATGGCATTCGTTTACCCTACATTGTTAAATGAGGGGCCTTGTGTAATCGTACTATTTAACTTGTGTTACGATCAATGTCATTTTACAAAATGATAGTTTGTTCTATTTACTAATTGTTATTTTTACTATTTGTTCTATTTACTAATTGTTATATTGTGTATAACAGGTGTTTATATGTTGTGTATTACAGGTGTTTATATATTGTGTATTATTGGTGTTTATATATTATGTATTACAGGATAATATATATTATGTATAACAGGTGTTTATATCTTGTGTATTATTGGTGTTTATATATTATGTATTACAGGATATTATATATTATGTATAACAGGTGTTTATATCTTGTGTATTACAGGTTTTTATATATTATGTACTACAGGATATTATACATTATGTATTACATGTGTTTATAAATATTGTATATCATATTATATATCATGTATTACATGCGTGATATAATAGTTTATATATTGTGTATTGTAGGCGTGGTATAATGATATAAGTGTAGACCTATTTATTTATGCGGCTTCATCCCCAAGTAAAAACTTTCTTCAGATTTCAACATTTGTCGATGGATCTGTATCAAAGGTAAGTTGGGGTGGTATTAAAGGTAGCAGAACTAAGAATATTTTCAAGACATTTCATATGAAAAGTAATTAAAACCCCTTCGATTATATTAATAGTTTACGCCCTAATATCATACATTACAGTATTTCGTCGTCGGTGTCATGATTAAATTATGGCACAAGTAGTATCCTTGATTACACAACAACCTGGGGAGAATGCTTCCATAGGGCTGTCATCAGGGTGACAGACCAGCACAGTTTTAAACAATGTTTGTTTCTAATTTAGAATGAAAACAGAAGATTGGTGTAGTACGTATTATTGAAATTTAAAACAAATCTTTTGAGGTTTATATTTTTAAACAAAACATCGGCAAATGGACATGAAATGAAATGGGTTTTAACGTACTAATTTGCTGCGTAGACTGGCCAGAGTTGTGGGTAAGGGAATAGGTGTGAGAATGGGGTGGGAGTTGCAAGTAATTGACCTTCAGCACCGACCATGACGACACTTTTCATTATGTGTGAATATTTAGATAGAACTAGGCTGAGATTATGTCAGGTCAAGCAGGAATACGTGATAGAACTAGGCTGAGACTATGTCAGGGCAAGCATCAGGGCCGTAACTAGGCCAGAGCAACGAGGGGGTGGGGCGGGAGGGGGCATGGTGGAGGGGGCAGGAAGTGTTCTCAGGGGTGCTGTGAAATTGATGGACAATGTATATCTATTTTTTTATGGTTGAAAATTTTTTCACAGAGGAGGCGAAAATTTTTGCAGCCCCCCCCCCCCCCGGCTTAGTTGCGGGCATTGCAAGGCAGGAATACTTTATAGAACTGAACTGAGATTATGTCAGGGCAAACAGCAATACGTGATAGAAGTTGGCTGAGATTATGTCAGGGCAAGCAGAAATACGTGATAGAACTAGGCTGAGATTATGTCAGGGCAAACAGGAATACATGATAGAATTGAACTGATATTATGTCAGGGCAAGCAGAAATACATGATAGAACTAGGCTGAGATTATGTCAGGGCAAACAGGAATACATGATAGAATTGAACTGATATTATGTCAGGGCAAGCAGAAATACATGATAGAACTTGGCTGAGATTATGTCAGGGCAAACAGGAATACATGATAGAACCGGACTGAGATTATGCCAGGGCAAGCAGGAATACATGATAGAACTGGACTGAGATTATGATAGGGCAAGCAGAAATACATGATAGAATTGAACTGAGATTATGTCAGTGCAAGCTGAAATACATGATTGAACTAAAATGAGATTATGTCAGGGCAAGCTGCAATACATGATAGCCATAGAAAGGTATAGTGGATTGTCAAATGAAAATGTTGTTGATCGGGTGATTGACTTTTGTTTCAGATTGATAGAACAGTGAAATTTGAAATACGATCTACAGAAGCCATTGGTACATTATATTATATAGTAAGTTATTGGTCCATTATATTATATACTAAGTCATTGGCACATTATATTATATAGTAAGTTATTGTTTCATTATATTATATAGTAAGTTATTGGTACATTGTATTATAGTAAGTTAGTGATACACTACATATACATGGCAACATGTATATTATGTTATAGTTTTTATTAGCCTGTGCATGGTGTGTTGTACTATGGGGTTCCGGCGTGTTTTGGTGGGGGTGGGGGCTTGGATTGGATTGAGCTATGTAAGATTGAGTTTGATGCAACTGGATGCGACTGAGAGCTGCATGAAAAAAGCGACATAAGTGGTGTTAACATCCGATGTGACCGAGAAAAATAAATAGTTGCACATGCTGCAGCGACATAAGTGGTTTTTCACCAGAATGCAGTTAGTTTTGAGGGAATGTTTAGGTATTCGGTGTATTTCGTAGCTTTCCCCGGGACCCTATTACGTCATGTAGCTACATAGTTGAGGTCATTATTCAAAAGCGTTCGGACAACAGAATTGTTATTTACAGAAATACGCGCAGAGTAAGGTTTTTGAAACTTTATTGCTAACCTTAGGCGATAGTGTCGCCAGTTTGGTGGTCACGGAGTCAGCCGCACACGATAGCAGTCGACATAAGTTCTCTAAGAGTCCACATGCAAGTACGTGTAGTTGCACCTAGTTGCACCCGAACGTGCGCGGCCGGCAAGATAATTCGTAGACAGCCCCGGTTGCCCACAATCGCATCGAATCGTAAGGGCGACATAAGCGTCTCTTTAGTTATCATCTAGTAAAGTTATCTGGAATATAATTTTTTGTTGGTATATTATCTGGTAAAAATACCATTATTATCCTCTACAGTATTATATAGCAACTTTTCACACAGAATATATTTTTTAGAAAATAGCTAGGGGAGTGGGGGTGGGGTTGGATGGCCAAATGGTTAGCACGTGTGGGTTGTATCATGTGGGCTGTCATTGAGTCAACTGAAGTGGTTTAGATTCCCCAGTTGTATGTGATAAGGCGTAGGGTTGTCTGTCCAACCTCGTAGGTTTTCTCCTGGTCCTCCTGTTTCCTCCCACTGCTAAAGACCCCGACGCGCAGGCGAATTATTGAAATAAAAGTGAACCATGTGTTAGTCCCGAAATGACCTAGTTTGTGTGTCTCTCTCTTTAGAAAATACTATGCACATATATTGATGTATTTTTTGTCACAGATTAAAGCAAGGGGCTCTGTTCAGAAATCAGAACAATACGATATGCAGAACACAACGAATGCTATTTTGAACCTACCTGTTACACCCAGTATGTCGCCCTCGGCTTATATCTTGGTTTATTACATGAGAAAAAATGGCGAAGTTGTTGCCGATGGCTTAACGTTCAATACAGACAGGTTATTTAAAAATAAAGTAAGTAATATTTCTATAAATATATTTTGCTTAAAATTCGGATTTAAATCTTAATTTGCCGTGAACGCCCTGTATCCTTATTATTGTACATTTTTATAGCCCAAACAGCTTCATGATTGAGGACAGCGTGAGCCTTAAAATAATCTAACACATTAATTATGGTTTAATGGTGAAGAGCGAGACATTAAGTAATATATTGACTGCACGAGGCGTTAGCGGAGTGTTGTTACAATATATTACGCAATGTCTTTAGCTCGCTACCATTAAACAACTTAAACAATGAGATACGTCACGCGAGTCCAATATTTCATCTAGTATAGATAATGTAGGATTGGCAGGTTTCCCGTACATTATTAGAAATAATGGTACGCCAACATCAAAGGATGACGTCACATCTGTATTTTAAATAGATAAATAAAAGAATAAAATGGCTGATGTTTTTCCGAGGAAAAGCCTCTAAGATCAAGTTAGTTTTCAACTGTTTCTTGGGACCGAGGTGGCTGAGTGGGGATATCGCTGCCTCGGTAACCAGGGGTCAAGGGTGCGCTCCTGGTGTTCGCCGTAAAAGTCCCTGGGAATATTTTAGAGTGGTGCAGGACGTGGGCCCTGGAAAAACTGGCTACACGTTGGCGTACATTCAGAAAAAAACTTGGTAGATGGAATTCAGCTCGGAGAAGGTGAATACCCCACTGTCATGGCGTATGCCCATCTTTATTATCCCAGTCGGTGCAGAAAAGTGGGACGTAAAACCCCTTTTCATTTCATTTGCCTTGTTATCAGCACAATGTCGTTTTTCTACCCGTAGGTATCTGTAGATTTTAATAAGGAAGCAGTATCACCTCAAGACCGCATCAGCCTCATCGTATCAGCTGAACCCAAATCTCAAGTATACCTCCTGGCAGTAGATCAGAGTGTTTTATTGGTAAAATCAGGCAATGATCTGACTCCTCAAAAGGTTTGTAAAATACGCTCATTTATAGTCGATATAAAACGCCTGGTGCCCTGTGGGCATTTATCAATATCAGTAAGAACATGCAAATAATTTCATGTAATAGTGTCATAGGCACAGTATGCACTGTTCCATGGTAGGTCAAAAGGTCTGTTATTAAGTCACGTTGCATGGTTGCTTGTACGTAATCTGATTAAAATACAGATCTTTATTTCGTTTCGTTTGTTTTTACTTTCAATGGCCTACACTACATAAAGATCTGACCGGTTGTAGTGGAAGGTCGCGTCAGAGGTCATACGAGCGGCTTGTGACATACAATGACATTATTTATGAATAGTCCCAAGACAGACGAAAATACGGAGCCCGATAAGGGACGCAAAAAAGAAATATAATATTTATCCGGCGCGCGCCGGTTATTATTATTATATATTTTTTTTTGGCGTCCCTTATCGGGCTCCGTACGAAAAGTACTTAATAATGTTAAAATGTTATTAAACCAGTGTTGAAATCAGTTTGTGTCGGCATACCTTTATCTTTACATCGTTTACCGTGAAACAAAGTAATGCAGCTTTACGATTGTGCTAATGAGATGTTTGATGTTTGCAGGTGAAGTCAGCTCTATCAAGTTTTAGTAATGTTCCTAACCCTATAGATGAACCTGTCTGGCATTATGGTCGACAATCATCAGCTAAAAATGCCAAAGAATTTTTCAAGGTAATGTATGACATATTGAATTATATTTCTCTAATCCGAATGCCGCATTAAAACAATATGCACCCTGTCTTAAAGTTTGGAAAAAACAACTCTGAAATAGACGTAATAATGACTTGCAAGAGGTTGATGATTAATAATTAATTTAAATTTTCTGTAGGACTTAATATATCCGCAAGACATCGTTTATCGGCAAAAATCATGAAACAGTCGATTTGTGACGTGTAGGTTTGTTTTGTGAAAATAACTGACTTCCGCTTATCCGTATGGATTTTATACTTTATTATTTACGTGAATTAAAGAGATTCAGCTCCCTTAAATATTATTGTAGCGCAATTTCCTCTGAAAAATATCGAAACAGGAAGTGTTTGTCTGCAGATTGTTCGATGTTTATTTTTACCTACAGGAAGCTGGTGTGTTACTTATGACAGATATTCAATTTTTAAAAGAGTATCAACAACGTGAATCAAGACGACAATATGATTCACCCCGTGAGTCTTTACAGCCACTGTCATATTCCTGCCCATAATACGCTCTTCTAACTGTACAACCACTGTCATATTCCTTCCAATAATACACTCTTCCCGCTCTATAACCAGCGTCACATTCCTTTCCATAATACACCCTTCTCACTCTACAACCAGTGTCATATTCCTTCCCAAAATACGATCTTCTCACTCTACAACAGCTGTCAAACATTCTCTACACAATGAAAACCATCTAACAGTATGTACATGAAATGAAATGACGTATTTTCACTTCTCAACCAATCGACTTAATAAAAACGTGCGTGCTTTGTGTGAAATGTTTTCGAGACTGCTTCATCGAATGCCAGCTGTCAAGGGTTCTGTTAATTGCACGCCAAGGGCGAATCTCTCCTTTTCAATACCCCCCCCCCCCTCCCTCCGGAACGATTTTCCTTGTCTGATTGTCTGTTCTCCACCACTACCAAGGGGACACCACTCCGCCCAGCACAACTAACAAAGGGACATCACTCTGGCCTTTTCCATTATAAAGGTGACACCACGCCGTCCTGCGCCAATGACAAGGGACGTCCTTTATCACTACCAGTCCGTCCTGCGCCATAGTAATGATTTTGTCGGCACCAATCGAGCTAATTGTCATGCGGTGTGCGAGACTGCTCCCTCGTATGTCAACTGTCAAGGGTTCTTTTACGTGCCCGCTAATGTATACAAAGGCTCTTTTATTTGTCAGACTGTCCCCTACCACTGGCAAGGGGGCACCACTCTGTCCTATACCGCTGATAAGGGGACACTTCTCTGTCCTTCGCCACTGACAAACTTTTAGCATGATGGTCATTGAGTCTGCGCCATACGCAATGAACCAAAGTGACTCCTTCACAGGGGTTTGTTGATAGACATCGAGAATGTTAATTTAGCAAGTTAATTTTTTTCCCGTGTTTTTATTACTGATAGAACTATTTTAATGCATTTAAACTGTATCGACCAGTTTCTGTTACTGAATTCTTGACAACAAAATATATGATTGGGCTTAACAGTAATAAGATCACGAACGATCATGGCAAATATACCCACGATATTATGAATGTCGAGTCTGTCCGGATAAACGAAGTTAAAATTTCAATGTGTTGATATATCACACTATATATGATTGTTTAGAATGTCAAGCTGATGGGGCCACGGTGGCTAAGTGGGTAAGACGCTGGCTCGCTAGCCTGGAGGTCGGGTGTTCGATCACTGCATTGGCCGAGAAAGTTCATTCAGATTTTCCGGCGTTGTTCCCCCTTGTCAGTGATGCAGGACGGAGGGCCTGACAAGGACAACTGTCTAGTCGTTCGAATGGGACGAAAAACCGAGGTTGGAATTCGATATAAGAGTAGGCCGTAGTGCCGCTGTCCAGGCAAAATGTCCCTCATAGCACACTGTATGGCGTATGCCCGTCTTCATTAGCCCAGTTCGGAGCAGAACAGTAGGACGTTAAACCCCATTTCATGTCATTTCATTTCATTTTTGTCAAGCTGTGAAAATATCACGCTATATAATGTTGTTTTTATATCTAATTTTAGCCTATGACTCGTATGGTGGAGAGGCCGGTTATCCCGGACCACCCGGGCGGGGGCCCGTGTCTATTTCACTTGAAAGTACAGCATTTACAGAAGGTCTAGTAGAGCCTGAACGAGTTAGAAATATTTTCCCAGAGACATGGCTGTGGACCAATGAGACTGTCGGGTAAGTGACAGTTTATGGTACGTCGATGTGGTTCAATTTTGTTTCAATAAAAACTCTGTAGTACTTTTCTGAAATAACCGGGCCAATGAATATTTGCCATGCAATGTACTATAAGGAACATTTCGCTCTGAGAGCGGCGTTTCCTCCGCCTAATCTTATCAAAATCCATCCATCTGTGGTGTACACATGAACCCGGTTTATCGTCCCATTCAAGTGACTGGGCGCTTTACTTTGTCATGTTCTCCTGCCAACAGTTATACAGGACGAAGGGCAAGCCACGATCAGGTTCTCCTTCCAGCAATCATATAGGACGGAGGGCAAGGCAAGGCCAGTTTCTCCTTACAGCAGTCATACAGGACGGTGAGCAAGGCAAGATCAGGTTCTCCTTCCAGCAGTCATATAGGACGGAGGGCAAGGTAGGGTCAGGTTCTCCTTCCAGCAGTCATACAGGACGGTGAGCAAGACAAGATCAGGTTCTCCTTCCAGCAGTCATATAGGACGGAGGGCAAGGCATGATCAGGTTCTCCTTCCAGCAGTTATACAGGACGGTGAGCAAGACAAGCTCAGGTTCTCCTTCCAGCAGTCATATAGGCAAGGCATGATCAGGACGGTGCGCAAGGCAAGAGTGTCTAGTCGTTTGGATGGGTCGACAAACCCATATCCCGTGTAAAACATTGTTAACACGTTAAAGACTCCTTGACAGTTGGAAATTGTAATAAAAGTAGCACGGCTGTCCAGGCAAAATGTCTCTCACAGGACTTTAAATATCCCAAATAAGTGAGACGTTTAAAAACTTCTTCAAAATTGTATTTCGTCATTGCCAGTATCAATGTTATAATAATTTTAATTTGTTATATTTAACAGAGCTGATGGACGAGTGTCTATAGAAGCTACTGCGCCTGATACAATCACGTCGTGGGTAGCCAGTGGTTTTGGAGTCCACAATAAACTGGGTTTGGGTGTAGCGGATGCCACCAGCAAGGTATAAATTATAATTATTATTTCAAACTCCGACAAAGAAATATCATTAGCAATTTTGTTGAAAGGTCGTGTAATTTTAAAGACGCTGATCGGTATCTGCATTTTTTGAACATTTTTTCACGGTTTCAATCGTAACTCAAATTGACTTAGTAATAAAATAAAACCAAAATATCACTGGTTGTATTTTCCGACTTGGATTCAATATTTTAGGTGACACTGGTTTGTTTATCGGGTTGAGTTAGGGTTAGGATGATGTGAAATTTCAATCCATCTATCTTTGTATATACTGAAAGGAAATGAACAATGTTTAGGTTTATATTCCTTTTAAAGATTCAAAATCTATTGAATGGCGGTCAGGTGTTTAAATGTTACCATTTACACGGTTTCTAATCTGTGTTTTGAACTTTTTTAAAAAGCTTACCTGTACTCTAAATTATCTTCTTCCGAGTCTATTTTAATAAAAAAAAATCCAAACGTTATTATTGAGTTTATTTCGAAATCCTCATCTTTCTAATTAGCTAATTGTGCATGAGAGAAACATACGAGATGCGTATGAAATATAATAAAATAATCTTCATACGCACAAAATACCCTTCACTAGAGACGTTTGGCAAGCGGAATTATCCCATACGTATCACGTACCGGTATCGTATAAATGATACGTTGCGTCAATGTAGCTTTAGATTTTTGGCAGATTTTCGCGTCGCGTTCGTATACTAGTCAAGCGCCTATTATAGCCTACAGTTTCACGGAGGGAGTGAAGTCGCCCGACAGTCGCTGGGCTATTAAAAAAAATATTAATGTCGAATCTTATTGAAAATAAGACTTTTTCTGTGAATAATTTTTTTAACTCTGCCGGGTTTGTTCCGAAAAAAATAAGTCAACAAAAGAGTTCTTTGGAAGCGATCGGTTACCTGGGTGATGGGGTCTATGGATGTTATTGTGGGGGGTGGGATGAATTTAAGGCCTTTGTTAAGAATATTCATTTCGAGGGGACTGAGAAGTCTGTCGCTTAAATTAACAACTGTCTGCCCTAAAGACGGCTTCGCATTCCTTTTCCCTAATCTTAGTTTAAATTCCGCATACGTATAAGACGCAAAAATTTGCCAAAACTCTAAAACTACATTGACGCAACGTATACGTGATACGGATGGGAAAAATTCCGTTTGCCAAAAGTCTCTATTTACGCTTGCCAAACGTCTCTTATATTTCTCATTTACTTCCATATTTATTTAGACACCATATGATAATATTTAAGTTTGTATGTTTTACAGGTTTTGGTCGAGAAAAGTTTTTTTGTTAGCCTAAATCTTCCGCCATCAGTCAAATATGGAGAAGTTGTAACTATACAAGCTATTGTGTTTAACTATTTAGATCAAGATGTACCGGTAAGGTATTACACTGTATAACATAACCCTAACCCTAACCCTTAATCCTGTCATTCCTGGCATGAAGTTATACAAAGGTTCTTGTGCATGTGCCATCCCCTCGGGGTCCCATGTGCCATTCCTAGCGTATCCCATGTACCATCCCTGTGGTGCCCCATGTACCATCCCTGTGGTGCCTCATGTAACATCCCTGAAGTGTCCCATGTACCATCCCTGTGGTGCCCCATGTACCATCCCTGTGGTGCCCCATGTACCATCCCTGTGGTGCCCCATGTACCATCCCTGTGGTGCCCCATTTACCATCCCTGTGGTGCCTCATGTAACATCCCTGAGGTGCCCCATGTACCATCCCTGTGGTACCCCATGTACCATCCCTGTGGTTCCCCATTTACCATCCCTGTGGTGCCCCATGTACCATCCCTGTGGTGCCTCATGTAACATCCCTGAGGTGCCCCATGTACCATCCCTGTGGTGCCCCATATACACATTTGGCATCGAGATGAGGTTACGTGGGACCTCGAGAGGAGGGTGCATGTAACATTGGGGGGGGGGGGTACATGTGACATCGAGAAAAGGGTACACGTGACACACTTCGGTGGGAGGGGGAGTACGTGCGCCATTTAGAGGATGAGGATAAATGTGACATTGAGACGAGGGAACATGTGACACCGAGGGGAGGTACATGTGACATCGAGAGGATGTTCTCGGCGTCACATACAGCATTCTCTCGGTGTCCCATATGGAAGTAATGTATGGCGTATTTATATTACTTATTTTAACAGGTGAAAGTGACACTACCTGTTTATTTATTTAACAGGTGAAAGTAACTCTACCTAAGTCAGCAGATTATACGAACATAGAAATATCTAGAAATGGCGAGGAGTCGGATACATCAGAGGAACAATCTTCAACATTACTTGTATGTAGTACACATTTATTTAATCAAATGGTTGATTGATTTAAAATAACTGAAAGTATTATCTGCTTTCAAAGACCATCGCAATATTTAACAACGTGAATAGCTAAACATTTGAACTAATATGATTCATACACTCTGTATCGCAGGTGGAGAAGGATTCAACAACATCAGTCTATTTCCCAATCCGACCTAAAACACGTGGTATGATAGATATCAAGGTAACAGCAAGTTCGTTTATTGCCGCCGACGCTGTGAGAAGACAACTTAAAGTTACGGTAAGCTGAATTGTCTCCCTTGATAAATCATGATGATCTCAGACTAGCAATTATTTGTCCATTGACTTTAATAATATTGTAGGGGGTTGACCATTTAGATTTTTTGCTGCGGGGATTTGATGTTCACTGGGGTCAAAATCTCACTTCCGCCACAATGATTGCTCTGCAGAGAGACACTTTACACCACCTATCCCTCCACTGTAATATCATCAGTATTACCCAAAACTTGTGAAATTGCAAATTTGATCCCTTGTGTCCAATTCTAGACCAAAATGTCAACCAAAAAATGTAAGAAGAGGGGAGAAAAAAATAAGGGAAAATTATCTATTAAAAACTCGCACTACATGCGTCCATCGTGAAATAAGGGGAAATAATTACTAGTCTTAGTCCTGATAACCGACAACACAGCAACTTATAGTCTGTGATATCACTATTGTGCAGGCAGACGTTAAACGATGAATAGACAGACACAACAAAGCACCAGTTTGGATCTAGATCTGGTGCCCCGGTGACTGATTGACCGGTTTAATTCATTAAGGTCATTTCGGGACTAACACATGGTTCAATTTTTTTTCATTAATTCGCTTGCGCCTAGGTGTCCTTAGTAGTGGGAGCATACCGGAGAATTTGGAGAAAACCCACGAGGTTTGGACAGGCGACCCTACTCCTTGACACGTACAACCGGGGAATCGAAACCACGCCAGTTGACTCGATGAGAGACCTTATGATACAGCGCGCACGTGCTAACCATTCAGCCATCCAACCTACTTCATTTGTTGGAATTGATGCAACATTGACCGTAACCCGATATTAGCGAAACAGACAAAATCATAACATTGATCGTTTTTCCGCCATGAAACTAAAATCGAAATTTCTTTCCATCGATTAGCAATTGGAGATTGTACGAGTTAAACAGTTTACATAAATACATTGATTATTTTTAGCCTGAAGGAATTCGACGAGAAACTAACCACAATTTATTGATAAAATCAACACGTTCTGGCAGTTACCAGGGACGTCTTTCATTAGACAGACCACGAGACGTCGTTCCTGATACCATGAAGATCAGAATCACTGCCACAGGTAGATTTCTTTATATGATTGTATACATCCAGCCCCAGTCATGTATCCCACGCTGTTAGCTTGTTATATTACAGAAAGATTTTCAAGACAAATACAGATTATTTTTATATAAAAATATCCAATAATGATATTTTGATACTTACAGTATCCCCAATTGATCAGAATGTAAGACCTCAGGCAAATTTTCTAAAACATATGAAAGACAAAAACTGGAGGGAAGTAAGTACGGTCACACCTCGTGTCAATCTAACGCTCGGACCATCTAAAATTGAACTAAGATGTTATGAGTGAACTTGATTAGGAGAGTGACTTGATGGTTTTTAGTGATGGGCATTATTCTTAGGCTTAGTAGCATCTTGCAACTCGATGTAAATGTTCGTTGGGTGAATGTCTTGACTAGGTTCGATGATCATTCAAACAATTCCTTGACTGAGTTGGATGATCAGCATTTTCGCCTCAGGTTAACCCGTGTGCAAACACGTCCCACGGAAAACCTTATCGACAACAAAAGGTAATCTTTGCAGCATTATACCCGACATTACAAAGCTGACAATGTATGAAATTGTTATTCAAGTTTGGAAATATATCACCGTTATACTTTAATGATGGTTGAGTTAGAATTTTGTGAAAATCCGACTGAAACTGCCTGAAATAGTGTAAAAGTATGTAATACCAAGGTTGTGGACCCTCTAGAAGTCACAATGCTTATCCGATTTTAATGAAACTTGAAATGTATGTTTATAACCGACAGATCTCGGTTCCTGTCGATATTCGCGCATATCGGGCCATAACTTCCTAGATTATTATCCATGATTTTATATATCAATAAATATTGTATTTCAGGAGATTTAATGGGATTAAGTTTAGATAATTTTGACAATCTGATCCAGCTTCCTACTGGCTGTGGTGAACAAAATCTGATGAAATTTGCTCCAGTAGTTTTTATTGCGGATTACCTGAAAGCATCCAACCAGATGGAAGATAACATCAAGGCAAAAATAATTGAAACTCTTGAACTAGGTAAATATTGAGCCTGTTAATAGAGGCTAACATAGCAATTGTTGTTTCTAAGTGTGTGCATGACAAGGTTGGGTAATTATCAGAGAAAAATGTGTCGTTTCCGTCAACTACCAAGCTTCTTGTACGTGCATGGGAAAGATCTCGGCTTCTATACCACTTGAACGACCGGAATCAATTTCTACCTCAGTCCCGCAAACTGTCAAGCCACATCCGGGCTTTAAAGATTCACGCGTAGATTTGAACCCAGAACAATTCATTGGCCGTATAGACATTGTCATGCAACCCCTAGCTGTTGGAATCCGAAAAAAAACACCCACCCACTCCCTTGAATATGACTTGAATATTACCGTATTATATTAGACTCAACCTTAAACCCTATTTCATTTTTCAGATCTTTGTATTTTATTCTACACGTGTGTCTGTTAATTTCAGGTTACCAGAAACAGCTTTCATATCAACGCTATGATAAATCCTATGGTCCATTTGGAGATTCGGACGGTGCTGGAAGCATCTGGTATACTATACACTAATGATTTACTGCATCGCAGCTTAGAGGTCTCGTGTTCGATCTCTGTATTAACCGAGAAAGTTCATGGGGATTTTCAGACGTGGTTTCCCCTTGACAGTAGTGCAGGACGGAGGGCCGGACAAGGAAAGCTGTCTAGTCATTCGGATTAGACGAAAAACCGAGGTCGCGTGTATACATTGGCGTGCACTTAAAAGATCCCTTGGCAGTTTGAATTCGATATAAGAGTAGGCCATAGTGCCGCTACCCGGGCAAAATTTCCCTCATAGCACACTGTATGTCCGCCTTCAGGAGCAGAACAGTAGGACGTTTTAAAGCCCATTTCATTTCATTTCATTTATTGCATTTCATTTTATATGTCCATGTATTGCATCCGTCCATCCGTTCGACTGTACGTGCGTCAAAAATTGACATGTGAACGCGATACGGGCTACAGTGTTTAACGACATTTTGTGTGAATCAATGGAGTTATGTTTAGGATAAATACGTTCAATTTTCCGCAGGATAAACCCGATTGATTTTCAAACTTAGTTAATTTCAGAATTCTTGGACTGTCTGTTCACGAGATATATTACGTGTCCATAAAATCTGGACATAATCAATCCTTATTTAATTTGGTTAACATCCACGTGTTCCTTTCGGAAACGCTGCCGTCTTTGACTAAATTGTTTTTGAGACATAGTGTTGTAACGTCTTGTTATGAATGGTAAAAACAGCTGCTGTTCTCAGTTGAAAGAAGAATTAATTAATTTATTTTGTTTAGGTTGACAGCGTCTGTTGTACGAAGTTTTCAACAAGCTAAAGAGTATATTTATATAGACGATACGACCACAGCGGATTCTGTTAGATGGATTCTAGATCGGCAGAACCTAGACGGTTCTTTTACAGAACAAGGTACCATTATAGACAAGAAATTACAGGTAAATTCACCCACTAAAATCACAGAACACCTGTTACTACCCGTCACTTGGATACTGATTATATACTCCTATTTAGGGTAGGGTCGCCTGTCCAGCCTCGTAGGTTTTCTCCGAGTCCTCCGGAGTTAGGTCTCGTTATGAATGGTAAACATGGCTGCTGTTCAGTGATGTTGGGCGGGAGAAGGGAGTTGACAAGGAATATAGTGTCTAGTTTCTTATTAAGCTGAGTCTGAGCTGGCTCACCAACCAGCTGACCCTGGTGAGTCTGAGCTGGCTCACCAACCAGCTGACCCCGGTGATTTTAAGCTGGCTCACCAACCAGCTGACCCCAGTGATTCTGAGTTGGCTCACTAACCGGATGATCCCGGTGAGTCTGAGCTGGCTTACTAACCAGATGGTCCTGGTGTTGGTCGAGAAAGTTCTTTGGAATTTTCCAGTCTGGTTTCCATTTGTTGAAGTGGTGAGGGGTGGGGGGCTGACAAGGAACAGTGTCTAGTTGTTTGCATGGAACGAAAATTTGGTGAATGTCGTATGTTCGTCTTCATTTTCCCGGTTTGTGCAGAAAAGTGGGACGTGAAACATCATATTTCAATTCCTTTTACTAAAACAAATTAAGAAGTTAAGTTAAGTGATCCCGTAGGAGATAGAATACAAAGTTAACGTCATGTTCAAAGAATCAGAATATTCAAACCGTTGCTTTTTTCTCTGGTTTGACATCTTTTTGGTTTCCTGGTCGAACTAGGATGTACTAGGATGGGGATGTGTGTTAACCAGAAGAACGCAGCATACACTGCTTCATAGACGACAACCATCACAGCTTCTTGTCCTCGACCTGATTTCTTTGGTTTTATAACACTTGTATCCCATATTTATGTTGAATTAAAATTAGAAAATGATATTTTTGTATCATGATATGTTGTTTGTTTGTAGGGCAATCCTGTTAGTTTAACATCGTATGTATTAATAGCTCTGTTAGATGTTGAGTCATATCTTCTAGAAACACATAATCCCGGCTACACCGATATGGTAAGATATGGTTTATATATGACTAATCGTATTATGTACCTTTAACTATGTAATGTCTACTACTCTCGAACATAATGCGCTAAACTCTAATCTATATAATGTCTACTACTCTCGAATATAATGCGTTAAAAACTAATCTATATAATGTCTACTACTCTCGAGCATAATGCGCTATACTCTAATCTATATAATGTCTACTACTCTCGAACATAATGCGCTATACTCTAATCTATATAATGTCTACTACACTCGAACATAATGCGTTAAAAACTAATCTATATAATGTCTACTACTCTCGAGCATAATGCGCTATACTCTAATCTATATAATGTCTACTACTCTCGAACATAATGCGTTATACTCTAATCTAAAGGAGGGTCCGGCATTAGGTCTGTCACTGGGTCAAATATAGCGTCGTTTCGAGACAAGGAGTATGGTAACCAGCCCAACATTGTGGGTATCTGGATTCTTCCCATTGCTAAAGACCCTTACACACAAGCAAATTTTTTAATTACATACGGCTCTTTTTTTTATTTCAGAGGCATGTCTACAAGCTAGGTAATGCAACGCAGAAAGCGACACAATATCTCGAGGACCATGCTAGGCGGGAAAAAGATGTTTACAATATGGCGATATTAGCTCTAGCGTTAACTAAAGCTAAAAGTGAACAAGCTGATGACGCTTTGATTCGTGTAGCCAACGAGTTAGAATCAGATGGTTTGTATAACTTATATCCAGCATCCGTCAAGCTCGACTATCATATCTGTCTAATACAATCATCCGTCTAGTTAACAGATGATATCTGTCTAATACAATCATATGTCTGGTTAACAGAGGATATCTGTCGAATACTATCATCAGTCTGGTTACCTATCATCTGTCTAATTAACAGATGATATCTGTCTAATACAATCATCTGTCTAGTAAACTATTGATATCTGATTAGTACCATCATCTGTCTAGTTAACTATTGATATCTATCTAATACCATCATCTGTCTAGCTATTATTACAGTAAATCTGATTCGAATATTAGAGCCACACTGGCCCAGTGAGTAAGACAGACTGATTAATGCGGTTCAGTAACGATGTAGGCAGGAGCAGACTCTTCGGTATTTTCCCACGTGGCTTCCTCCTTGTCAATGGTGCAGGGTGGAAAGCCTGGCAACGAACAGTGTCTGGCCGTTCAGTGTGCACGTAAAAGAACCTGTGGAATTCGACGAAAGGGTAGGCAGAAACGTTGCTGCCTGAGCAGAATTTCCCGCATAGCACACTGTAGCTTATGATGATGCGCGTCTTCATTATCTCTTTGGTTTGGTAATACACCGCCCCACTATTATATATCTTCTGTTTATGTAGATAGTTTAATTTATCTTTTGTTTATGTAGGTAATATAATCTTATATATCTTCTGTTTATGTAGATAGTTTAATTTATCTTTTGTTTATGTAGGTAATATAATCTTATATATCTTCTGATTATGTAGATAGTTTAATTTATCTTTTGTTTATGTAGGTAATATAATCTAATATATCTTTGTTTATGTAGGTAATATAATATAATATATCATTTGTTTATGAAGGTAATATAATATAATATAACTTGTTTATGTAGGTAATATAATATAATATATCTTTGTTTATGTAGGTAATATAATATAATATATCATTTGTTTATGAAGGTAATATAATATAATATATCTTTGTTTATGAAGGTAATATAATATAATATAACTTGTTTATGTAGGTAATATAATATAATATATCATTTGTTTATGAAGGTAATATAATATAATATAACTTGTTTAAGTAGGTAATATAATATAATATATCTTTGTTTATGTAGGTAATATAATATAATATATCATTTGTTTATGAAGGTAATATAATATAATATATCTTTGTTTATGTAGGTAATTTAATCTAATATATCTTTGTTTATGTAGGTAATATAATATAATATATCTTTGTTTATGTAGGTAATATAATATAATATATCATTTGTTTATGAAGGTAATATAATATAATATAACTTGTTTATGTAGGTAATATAATATAATATATCTTTGTTTATGTAGGTAATATAATATAATATATCATTTGTTTATGAAGGTAATATAATATAATATAACTTGTTTAAGTAGGTAATATAATCTAATATATTTTTTGTTTATGTAGGTAATTTAAAATATCTTGTTTATGTAGGTAATATAATCTAATATAATTTTTGTTTTGTTTATGTAGGTAATATGAAATATCTGGACGTGGACGAGGAAAAAGAATCGGCAATTCCATACTATAAGCACGTAATAGATTCACATGACATCATAGCTACGTCATATCTTCTGTTGACCTATGTTGAAAGACGTGAGATAGAGACGGGATATGCGGTCATGAAGGCTGTCGTATCACGCAGAAATGGACAAGGTGGTTTCCAGTCTTCGCAGGTACGGTATGATGCATTCTGCAAATCCACCAGCTGATTTCACCTGAACAATGCCGTACTTGATCGATCGATGTTTTGTTTGTCATCGAATCATTATAATTCGAAATCACTAAGCCATGATTTTTGTCGTAGATTCAACGGATTAGAAAATTATGTTAGTGCTTATGTGGAGATTTAACCTCTCCCCCAAATTCTTAATCCTAACCTACAATCTCGCCAGCAATCACGTGCCCTAACCTTATTTACATCTCAGCGACCTTGACAAAAAGTGAGCTGACCATAACAAATAGATTTAGCCTGAAAGCGACTGGTATTCAAAATGGCCGCCGTGTCTAGTTTCATGATTTTAAATGTCAGACATTCGGGAAATAAATTGGACTTATCTGGTGGTTTAATAATAAAACAATATCGGCCAATAAAGGAACATTTAATTTAAAGATACATTTAATTTAAAGAGCTAGCCATTCTTGTTATAATAGTTCGAAAATAGATAATGTAAAATGAATAATTTGAAAATTTCATTCAAATTACTCTATTGCGAGCGATGATATTAGCATTTGACGGTTTGGCAAGACGCCTGCAATAATTTCAGCCACCGTACTGGTTGTTCGAAGCTAAGTCTCGCTCCTCCATTTTTAGCTTAAATCAATGTATGGCTGAACTATTCTCATCTATTTAATATCGGAGAAATCCAATGCCACCGAGAGTTGATTATGGCCTGGATAAGTTAATTAATGTCTAATTAATAATTTAGAAAACATTTCAGGCCTAACGACGAAAGACTTGCAATAGGCAGATTTACCTCTTGCATAATGTATGTTTAAGTTTTAGACACGGTGTTGGTATATTTCTAGGATACTGTTGTAGCTCTTGAAGCTCTGAGTCGATATGCCACCATATCTCGACCTGCAGATCTTAACCTGGATATCACCGTTACTAACAATCAGGGCACAGACCAGGTACAGCTCAATATCAACAACAATAACGCCCTAGTTATTCAAAGCACACAGGTAAAATATTCATTTGTTAATCAGGAATTGGTGCCATTCATGTGAGAATCCTTGCTTTCCGTTTCGATTCCTCGGTTAAACGTGACAAGGAGTAGGGGTGTCTGTCCAACCTCGTGAGTTTTCTCCGGGTCTTCCGGTTTCCTCCTACTGATAAAGACCCCTACGCCCAAGCGAATTATTGAAATAAAATTGAACCATGTCTAAGTCACGAAATGACTCTCTCTCTCTCTCTCTCTCTCTCTCACTCTCTCACTCTCTTGCTTTCTGTCTTGATGTTGGGTGAAGTGCTTCTACAAAAACCTATGGCTCTCCTATATCGAGTACAGCCAACATTAAACTCCACGTACATCGTTTGTCTATTTTAGACGTGATGTCACCATTTAAAGATGGCTGCGATGACGTCATACGGCCCCATTGACTATTCTTAAATTCAATATGGACGCTTCGTAAAACATACACTAGCCGTAAAACCAACCACGACACAAGAATATTTGTTTTCACAATCTTATGATGGGTCACGGTATAAGATTATCACGTGTATATATTTATATTTTGCAGGTCAAATGGGCGGATGATTATTTAAACGTTGTAGCGTCTGGATCTGGTGTAGGATATCTAGATGTAAGTTATTCCTCATAGATATTCATAACCCAAGTCAATCAAACTAATGATATGGGATTTAATAAAGACGCCTACTCTTATATTGAAACAATCTTTAACACGTTGTCCATTGTATTCGTCGATTTTTCTTTCCATCCCACCGACTACACGAATTTTCTGCACCACAAACAAAGGAAACCGGGCTGGAATATTCCTGGCCAACACCGGGATCAAACCCGGTATCTTCTGGCTAATTATTCAAAATTTGTGAAATTCTAACGTATTTGTGAAATTCTAACGTATTTGTGAAATTCTAACGTATTTGGAAAATTCCAACTTTGAATATTTGTGAAAAACCAATCTAACATGTCACGTTACATGGATAAATCTGTTTCATGAATCATTTTATTTTAACAGATAAATGTAGAATATTATGTAACAGTACAGGATGTTAATGAAAATTTTGATGTCAGTACAGTTTTATTAGATGATAATATCAATGGGTTTACACTCATGACGTGCTGCAAGTAAGCTCTTCCTTTATACTCCCTCATATTATTATTATTTTCTGTTTATTCGCAGCCAACAAAATCTTCCATTATACTTACATTCATTTCTAAGTAAGATGTTCCTTTACACTCCCCTCTTATCATTCATGTGTGTTAATTGTAACCAGTTCCCTTTATACTTCTTCTGGTTATTCATTTCTGTCAACTCCCGCATTTCTGTCAACTCCAGCTACCAACCTTTTCCCTGTTTACCTGTTTACCCCATCGCATCATTCACTTGTTATTTACTTCTTCATATCTTTAATTAGCTGTAATATTTGTATCACCGCTACAATTGATACCGTCCAAGCGGCTCTGTGCAAGTAAAAGTAGCTTCAAACGCACAATTCGCAACACGAAAAACCAAGGTACCGTGTACACATTGGCGTGCACGTAAAAGATCCCTTGGCAGTTTGAATTCGATATAAGAGTAGGCCAGAGTGCCGCTGCCCGGGCAAAATTTCCCTCATAGCACACTGCATGGCGGATGCCCGTCTTCATTAGCCCAGTCAGAGCAGAACAGTAGGACGTTATACCCCCATTTCATTTCATTTCCCTCTTATCATCCATGTGTGGCTAGTAAGATATTCCTTTATGACTTCATAATTACCATAATTTAATGGCGCTATTGTTATATTGTTCACATTTTGTAAATACAACTATTTCATTCAAAACGATATATTAATGTTTATACGTTAGATGATAAACAAATAGAAATAAAGGCCAGTTAACACAACTAGTTGTTTATACCCACGTTGACAATTATATCCCAGTATCGAATGATTTGTATTTTAGGACTTCCTCTAGTTTTCTTATATTTCATATTAAATAACATTAACTTCCAGGGTTTTAGATGACGAACCAACTGGCATGACAACGGCGACTATACAGATTCCAGCTGGCTTTAGTCCCGATTTATCCAGTATCAATGTGGCAGGTGTAAGAAGAGTAGAAGGGATCGGAGATAATGTCAATGTCTACTTTGATCAGGTACGGAATTACAAATACCCAATTATTATTGGATATGCGTTTTCTAACTTCTAACTGTCATCAGACGTTCAGGGATAATTTTATTAATTTCTTGGTGGTGATTCATAGGTGAGGTTCAATAACAACTTACACCACGATCTCAGAGATTTACTAAATAACATTTGTCAAAATGTCACTTTAACAAAAATTGTTTTAATGTAGGTTAGGCCTCAGTTTGGCCTAGATGGATAGAAATGAAACTTTATCTATCTTAAGAGAAAAAATATTTCGACAAGAATAGAAGTAGCGGTAACTTCAGACGACAAGAATTCTCATTCGCTGGATCAATATGCTTTTCTATATTTGGTAACATTGTATTTTATTGTGTATAGCAAAAGTCTATATCTGGTAACATTGTGTGATATTGTGTATAGTAAAAGTCTATATTTGGTTTCACTATGTTATATTATGTATTGTGAAAGTCTATATTTGGTTTCACTATGTTATATTGTGTGTAGTGGAAGTCTATATCTGGTTACATTGTGTTATATTGTGTGTAGTGAAAGTCTATATCTAGTTACACTATGTTATATTGTGTGTAGTGAAAGTCTATATCTAGTTACACTATGTTATATTGTGTGTAGTGAAAGTCTATATCTAGTTACATTGTGTTATATTGTGTGTAGTGAAAGTCTATATCTGGTTACACTATGTTATATTGTGTATAGTAAAAGTCTATATCTAGTTACACTATGATATAATGTGTATTGTGAGAGTCTATATTTGGTTACACTATGATATATTGTGTGTAGGAAAGTCTATATCTGGTTACATTGTGTTATATTGTGTGTAGTGAAAGTCTATATCTGGTTACACTATGTTATATTGTGTCTAGTAAAAGTCTATATCTAGTTACACTATGATATATTGTGTATTGTGAGAGTCTATATTTGGTTACACTATGATATATTGTGTGTAGTGAAAGTCTATATCTGGTTACATTGTGTTATATTGTGTGTAGTGAAAGTCTATATTTGGTTACACTATGTTATGAAAGTCTATATCTGGTTACACTGTGTTATATTGTGTATTGTGAAAGTCTATATCTGGTTACACTATGTTATATTGTGTATAGTAAAAGTCTATATCTAGTTACACTATGATATATTGTGTATTGTGAGAGTCTATATCTGGTTACACTGTATTTTATTGTGTGTAGTAAAAGTCTATATTTGGTTACACTATGTTATATTGTGTGTAGTGAAAGTCTATATCTGGTTACACTATGTTATGTTGTGTGTTGTGTGTTGTGAAAGTCTATATTTGGTTACACTGTGTTATATTGTGTGTAGCGAAAGTCTATATTTGGTTGTATACACCAGAGTTTTTTTATTTACAGATAGGGAAAACGTCAACATGTTTTAATTTACAAGCATCTAGAAGAAGTATGGTGTCCAGTACCCAAAAGTGTTTTATCAAATTTACAGATTATTATAAACCATGTAAGTAATTTGATTGGCATTTAGTAATTGAACATATTAACACAAGGTACACTTGCTTTGTATCAAGCTCAGTAATTGTGCATTCATAAAAAATGTACCTTGCATGTAAGCAGGCCCCCTGCAAAAAGTCCCCCCCCCCCGTCAATTTTACAGCACCCCTGAGAACACTTCCCGTCACTCGTTGCTCAGAGCTAAGTAATTGTTTGTGACGTTCCTGTAAGTGTTTATGAAGTAGCTGTAAATATTTACGACAACGTACATGTAATTAAAATGTCTCAGTGATATTAAGTAATTGAACTGGAATATACAGGTCACAATTTAGAAGTGTGCCCCGTCCGCTCTTTTGTCTTTGTTTCTGTAGCTTATCTTAAAAATCGTTCAAGATATCTTTATGGAACGTTGTAAACCACTTACAGTAGTTGTGTATTTTGTTAGTTAAACATTTCTTGGATTTAATAATGGTTGTGGTTCTCTGGTAGCAAACATGACTTATCGGCCTACTGATTTTCTCGAGCAGACTAATTAGCCTGCGATCCCTCTACGACGCACCCCTGTCAAGGTCGCTGAGATGTAAACAAGGTTAGGGCACGTCATTGTTGGCGAGGTTGTAGGTTAGAGTTAGGGTAAGCATTGGGGCTAGGTCTAGTGTTACGATTAGTGTTGGGATTAGCACTAGCTCTGTTTACATCTCGTGACCTATGACGAAAATGTGAGCAGGCCTTATCATTTAGCACCAACCCTAATAAACCTAGAACCGTTATACGTCACCCAACCGGACAATCTGTCCTTCATTCCTCGGGGTTAGGCAGGGGAGCCTACTCATTATCACGTACAAGCTGTAATCGGAACATCGACTAAATAACGAACCTGCGCCAGAACACCTCCCGATTACCAGAAATGTGGACTTCTAAAAATGTGGACTGGTGTGAATCGTTCCGCCCCAAACCACGCTGTACCAATCATTAACTGTTTTTTTTACTATATCCCGATGTCTGTTTATTCCAGCTAAATCTACTACTGTATCTTACGAACCAAGACGATTGAAAGAATCCACCGTCTGTGATGTCTGTACTAAATGCTGCAATAGGTTAGATTGTTGATTAACTATTAAATCCTCAATAATCCCCTCCATAGTTATCAAATTGTCATTGAAGATAACAGAGGAAAACCTACATTTTGTTTTTGTGTGGACCCAAGGCCAATGTTGGCAGTGATTTATTTCCCAGTGTCCATAATACGTCATCCCATAGATTAAGTGTAAACCAGTGCCAGCGCCTTAAAGCATTCCCTGAAGGAAATAGAAATAACGATAAGCCTTATGGCGCGGATTTCAGAAACAAAGTTTCCCTCGTGGCGCCTAGCATGGCGGTAAGCCCGTTTTCATTAGTTCTATTGGTGCAGAGCAGTTCGACATTATACCCCATTTAATTTCGCTCTCCTATTCGATAACTATGGCTAGCATGAGAGGGGCATTGGCTTTATAATATGAATAAATATACAGGTCGTATTTACCGTAAATATCCGTTATATCATATTTGTTCTGTTTGCCATCTCGAGTACCAACATATCTTTAGTCTTTAACTGACATGAGAGGGGTGCTGGCTTTATAATATGAATAAATATGTCGTATTTACCGTAAATACCAGATTTGGACTTGAAAATATCCGTTGTATAATATTTGTTGTTTGCCACCTCAAGTACCACATTGCAAGTAGAAGTTTAGTCATTGCAAGTATAGAAAATATAAATCTAACTTGATTCAGACGCCATTTTAAGTCTAGACCTGGTATATACCGTAATCACGACCTAACTTTATGATGATCTTGTTTCAGCTCCTAGATGGTCATCCTGTGTGACGAATATTGGGTGACAGGTGGTAATATTCATCAGGATAATATAAAAACCAACCGAATATTATCAGCATAAATAAACATAATAATTCATGCAAAACTCCATGTTTTTATATTTATTAAAAGACAGCCCCATCCCCCATCCCACACTGCCACGCCCATAAGTTATTTATAAACCTCCGGTAATATAATATGAGAATTGAGGGTTTTTTTCCTATGAGTTATTTATAAACCTCCTGTAATATAATATGAGAATTGCGTTTTTTTTTCCTATGTCTGGAACTCCAGACCCCGGGTTCCCAAAGGATTCTCAGACTTAAGTTAAGAATTTACTCAACTTTCAATCACTGTTTATGAGAAATATCTTTGATCCAGAAACACAAAACTTTGCACATAGTATCTTATTGATGTATTTGATACATTAAAACAACAAAAGTTTTATAATGAGCTATATTTTGAATAAAATAAGGGGAGCAATTTTGAGTAAATTCTTAACTAAGTCTGAGAATGCTTTGTGAACTCGGGGGCTGACCTGCCAGGAATTGGTATCGTACTTGCACGTAAAAGATCCTTTGACATGTGTCAATAGAGGAAAAGTAGGCTATAGGATGTGAACATTTTGAACAATGGTGGATACTCGTAAGTCTACTGACATTCTGAGTGTTTGGTAATCATGTTTATATAGGCATGATTGATCGACTTTTGAAATCGCATCACAGGGCACGACGCTAAGCAATGATGTGAAGTCGTTACAGCAGATCAGTAGTGGACTATCTATAATAATTAAAGATGCATTATGGCAGATTAGATAAAGAGCTGGCAGTTCTCACTATGATAGGTAAAAAACAGATAATGTAAAGGGAATTTGCTGAAAGTTCCAGTCAAATTGATCCACTCTGAACAGAGGATTTAGCGCTTGAATTTTGGGCCTAGCCTCGATCATCATTATTAAAGTCGGTACGAAAAAAACATAGTCTCGATTTACCATTTTTTGATTGAATCATGAATGAGCGTTGAGCAGCAGATCGGATTATAATCCAGTAAATATCGCAGGTTAGCGATGGCATCAAGAGTTGGTGATGGTCTGGATAAGTTAATTAATGTCTAATTAATAATTTAGATAACATTTCTGGCCTAAAGAAAGACCTGCAATTGAAGAAAAGATTTAGCTCTTGCATAATGTATGTTTAACTTGTGTGGCATTATCTTAAATTTGGCCCATTTTTTCATGACCATAAGAAACAGTAAACTTTCACATAACAGACAATTGTGTCGGATTAAACATAAATCTGACCAAGAGAACAAATAAAAATATCAAAAAGACAAAATGTTCTAAGAAAAACAATACACGACTCTTCTAGGAAAAACAATACACGATTCTTCCACGAAAAACAATATACATTACTGTTCTAAGAAAATCAAAACACAACTCTTCTACGAAAAACAATAACAGACAATTGTGTCGGATTAAACATAAATCTGACCAAGAGAACAAATAAAAATATCAAAAAGACAAAATGTTCTAAGAAAAACAATACACGACTCTTCTAGGAAAAACAATACACGATTCTTCCACGAAAAAACAATATACATTACTGTTCTAAGAAAATCAAAACACAACTCTTCTACGAAAAACAATACACGACTCTTCTAGGAAAAACAATATACATTACTGTTCTAAGAAAAACAGCACAACTGTGCTTCCGCACGCGAGACGAGCTTTATACGGCAAGTATTTGATTTAAAATATTCTATTTAAATCCGCTAATCGTCATTTGAGGAGAATTTGAAGTCCTTGTAAACTACAATATAACGACAGTGGTATCTTTAAATAAGATAACAGTCCCCAAATTGATCAGGGGCCTGTTTCACAAAATTTTAACTACGATCAAATCCAAATTTTATTAATTTGATTGAACAATATTAGATTGAAGTATCTACTAAAATTTGGATTTTATCTTTAGTTAAGATTTCGAGAAACAAGGCCCAATTCCCAACGTATTTACAAAATTTGGCATCCTCTGTAGACAATGTAAACAATCCAGAAACATCAAAATGTTTTGGTTAAAATCTTTTGATTGTTCTCCTTTTAATCCGATTAAATCAAGGCTGTGATATTATCTGTTGTGGATATATAGATGCATTAGGTAAGGTTTAGATAAATTCTTGGTTCCCACTATCACGATTAGCGCTACGATTGAAATGTGGTTTTAATCGTGGAGTAATTGAGGTAATCATATATTGAGGTCAACGATTCAAAACAATATGGTGGGTGATTCTCTTTATGTTATTAGTAATACTAGTCAAACAGTAGTAAGAAGTTTTATTTTAATCCCTTCAAGTGCTTGTGGTCACAGTCGGGATCAGTCGTGAAAAGTTCAATTATTTGTATCGAACATTTCTACTGTCTGCTCATAGATTTCTCAAAATAATAGTTCAAAAATAGATAATAACAAGGCAATATGTTGCAAATTTCTGTTATCGCCGTTTGCAGAACAGTGTAACCTCGGTTGTCATTGCTACCGTTGTTACGATAATAAACAAAGTCTCGATATCCATTTATAATTTACGTTTTTAACTGCCAATTGTATTTTAATCCGTTTACATCCGCACCATCCGATGGTCTAGAGAGTTGCTTGTGGGCTTAGGATGTGAATAAATGTCTAATTAATGATTTATATAACATTTGAGGCCGAACGAAAGATCTGCATTGGGCAGATTTAGTCTGTTGAACAATGCATCATTAATTAAATGTTTAATAATAAATTTTTTGAACATGTTAACGTCGATTAAGTCATGAAAAGGGAACACATTCCGCAACATGACGATTAGCGGCTTTAAATGTTCATCGGTAGAGTAACCATGAATCTCTGATTGACGAAAAATACAGATTAATTCAGGTACCGAGTTTATTTTCCCTGAAACATTAAGCTGTGATTTTGTTTGGGAATTCTGCGTAGTGATTCTCCTCTTTTGGTGGTTTGCTCGTCATTGTTCTCCCAACATGTGCTGTTCTGTTTCCAGGTACGGCGCGTACTGTTCTCGTGGTCTTGTACAAAACGATGGAGAGTGCGATAGCAGAGACGGTGCTAATTATGATCACAACAATGTACACTCCATGGTACTGCAAAAGCACAAATTTCGTTTCTGGTTTTTCGACATCTATATCCTGTGCGGTTTTCGGGCTGTCAGTGCTCAGTTCGTCATAATTGTAAAACTTGACCAAGGCTTCCAGTAAGCGTGGCATAATATTTCCATTGTTCTGTGACGTGGGTCTTCCAAAGGTATCGTGTGAAGCTATCAGAACCCCATGGTTGGGCACTATATTAAAGAAAGATCCCGCGTGGGACACGTAATCATCGGGTAACTTCCGAATCTCCTCTTGCATAGATCCGACTTGGGTGTTCTCCGAACCGGTATTGAATGCGGGTATCATGATTGGTTGGTGAGGCCATAATTCCTCGTGGGACATGTAATCGTCGTTTTTCTCACCATTGTCATCGCTTTGGGTGTAATGTGAAGCCATTATTGGTGTTGCTATCTTGATTTGGGACACATATCCGCCTGGGGAGTTATCTGAGCCCGTATTGAGTGTGGGTATCATGATTGGTTGGTGAGGCCATATATTAAGTAAAGATCCCTCGTGGGACATGTAATCGTCGTTTTTCTCACCATATCCACTGTCATCGCTTTGGGTGTCCTGTGAAGCCAGTTTTTGTACAGCTTTCGACATTTGGTGCACGTGGGTCATGTGACTGTCAATATCATGGCTTTCTGCATCTTCGTCCCTCACAGTGACATACTCTTCACCTCTAATGTCACCAGTTGTTTCCCATGTTTGATCAGCGCCGTCACTCTCTCCAATAAAAACATGAGAATTAATCACTGGGCAACCTAAGCCGAGAATCAAGAGGAAAACTATCAGAGATGTTTTACTATACATTCTGTTCAAAGTATGAGATGCAAATCCGGGATGCAATTACTTAAACACTGTACGGATCGACCCCCAATTAACATTAGACCAATCAGATTCCACAACACATATCATATATTCAGTTCCAGTTTCAGAACACACCAATCAGGTTCCAGGTTCTGTCAGATGATGTGAATGAAATGGGGTTTAACGTCCTACTGCTTCTTTACATATGAGATGTACAGTTCCAGTTTCGGGTGATCATTAAAATGATGTTAAATCCAATATTTTACATAACATGATCTGTGTGGAAATTTAATACCTAGGTAGAATTCAGTTCATTAGACATTTAATGAATATTTCAAGTTAAATTTGATACCTAGGTTGAATTCAGTTCATTAGACATTTAATGAATATTTCAAGTTAAATTTAATACCTAGCTAGAATTCAGTTTATTAAAACTTTAATGAATATTTCAAGTAATATTTAATATTAAAAAGGCTCGAGTTTGGTTTATATTAATGGCCGATTTTATTGGATTTTTGGTGTTGATTTGTTTTCAGGGATACTAGAACAATCCCGTCTGCGGTAGCCAAGTGGTGGTCGAACAGAAGGGAGTTACACTTAATTTTATTTCATTTAAAGGAAAGCTGACTTGTTTTGGAGCAGGACTTCTGTCCTTTAATATAAAACTGTATTGTTTTGGCGCTAGACTTCATACATTTAAAATAAAGCTGTATTGTTTTTGCGCTATACTTCTTTCATTTAAAATAAAGCTGTATTCCTTTAAAATAAAACTGTATTGTTTTGGCGCTAGACTTCTTTTCTTTGAAATAAAGCTGTATTGTTTTGGCGCTAGTCTTCTTTCCTCTAAAATATAGCTGTATTCTTTTCGCGGTAGACTTCTTTCCTTTAAAATAAGGCTGTATTGGTTTGGCGCTAGTCTTCTTTCATTTAAAATAAAGCTGTGTTGTTTTGGCGCTAGATTTCTTTCATTTAAAATAAAGCTGTATTGTTTTGTGGCTAGACCTTTTTTCATTTAAAGTATAGCTGTGTTGTTTCGGCGCTAGACTTCTTTCCTTTAGAATAAGGCTGTATTGTTTGACGCTAGACTTCTTTTCTTTGAAATAATGCTGTATTGTTTTGGCGCTAGACTTCTTCTTTCCTTTAAAATAATGCTGTATTGTTTTGGTGGTAGACTTTTTTCATTTAAAATAAAGCTGTATTGTTTTAGCCCTAGACTTTTTTCATTTAAAATAAAGCTGTATTCCTTTAAAATAAAACTGTATTGTTTTGGCGCTAGACTTCTTTCCTTTAAAATAAAGCTGTATTGTTTTGAAGCTAGACTTCTTTCCTTAACCTACCCTTTGAGGGTTTGGGGATCTGGTGTATAGGGGTAGCTCGGACCGGGGAGTAACATGGGCTAGGTAGCGTTGGTGTTGGTCTACCACTTTCAGTTTCGAAGTTATAGGCACAACCCGTGCAGTGTCGGGTCATCCACTGGTATCTACATATTGCGCTTTGTATTAGAGGGTCTTTCGTTGAGTCAACTGGCGTGGTTTCGATTCCCCAAATGTACGTGACAAGGCGTAGGGTTGCCTGTTCAAATTCGTGGATTTGCACCGGGTCCCCCGGTTTTCTCCCACTGCTAAAGACCCCTACGCGCAAGCAAATTATTGAAATAAATTTGAACCAGATGTTAGTCCCGAAATGACCTAGTTTGTGTCGAGTTGGCATTAAACCCTCTCTCTCTCTCTCTTTCTCTCTCTCTCTCTCTCTCAATATCTAATTGTTCAGGCCAAAAAGGCCTTCTAATACCAAGAAGTTGGCCAAATTAAACTATTGTGTAGGCCTACACGAAGATATTTTCTTTATATACTAATGTCCAAAAGAAAGTATACACACTAAAAATATGACTAAGTTTTATTTTGATTAAAAACATTTGAAAAAACTTTACTGGGTTTGTCTCTTGCGTCCAAACTCAATATTTCTAAGCAAAATAAAAAAAAGCGAAACAGATTGATATTGTACCCAAATGCCGCATGCAGCACGAAATGCACAGTGTATACTTTCTTTTGGACATTAGTTAGATAAGAGTGCTCTTCTTTCCATTACATCAGCTATGAAGTGATTTTCTTTTAACGTTTTTTATCTTAATTATTTGAAAATAGTTTAATCTATACTTGAATCATATGGTAATATATAAAACAGTAACGAAGGGCTTTGTTTACTGGGGTTTTGAGTGTTTTTTTTTCTTTTCTGGGATTCTAATTTGGGGGCGTCATCTAAATGCTTAAATTGCCTTACAATAAAATAAACGGGTGGACCGTAGCTGTATTTCACATGCTATATGAAAAGAAAATGAATGAGAATTGTTTTAGTGAATGATGGTATGTTAAAATTATGTAACCCGGGCCATTGGTAATATTATCATTATTCCAAATATATCCATATGTCGCAATAGGTCTAACAACGTAGCCCTAATCAATGTTTGTTAATGTCGTGATTTTAAGTTAGGAGAGGGAAACGGCTTTCCTAAGTTAAAATTGATTTTAGTCAAAATTGTCCCTAAAATAGATTGTGAAACGCCACTATTTTAAGTTAAGGTCAAATTTTAACTTACAATATTATTTTAGTGGATTTTAACTAAAATACTTAAAGGAGCTAAATCTCTAACATTTGGGACCTAGAAATTGACAAAAGTGGGTCGCAACGCATATAATACTGTAATGTGAATGTATATAAACTGATTTATATTCAATGGTTTCCGTTTTTACTCAAATTTCAAATCAGTTATGTTCGGCAAAATAAGCCAGCTGTCTCAAACGAGTGCATATTTCTAGCGTCTGGTTATTCCAGTCTACATACGCCGTTTGATTTGGTGCAATGTGTTTGGCCTCGTCCTTCGAGTCTCTTGATACAACTGGGGCTGAAGCGCATTATGGTACACGATTTTGTCTTAAATATTGGATATCAGAAGCCTACCCTCTTCTGGTAAGATCACAACATCAATGTTGATTTAATTTGACAAATAAATCGTGTTTTCAATGTTGAAGATTTTGGATGATATTGAGTTAGAGACTTAGCTACTTTAAAATTGTTTTGTGAAACTCATCTATCTTATGAAATTTTAGTTTTAAGACGATTTTAAGGAGATTTAAGTTTTTGTGAAACAGGGCCCAGACTATTCGTTCGGATGGGGCGAAAGTCCAAGGTCCAGACGTACACATTCCCTTGCACGTGACAGTTAGTTGAAGACGAGTAGGTTTCATTTTATATACATATTTTATAACAAGGTGTGGTTGTCAACACGGATCAAATTTAACAATTAATTTCAACGGGATCATTATAAATCATATAACACTGTATTTTATTACTAGTCACCGAACACTGAAATTCATTTAATTACTACTAGGTGTGGCTATAGACACTGAAAAAAGTGATGTTGAATTCAGTATAATATTGACTGATTTTTTTTTTATATAATCTCTAAAATGATTAAATTTGAGGTTGTGGGGGCGTGGCCGAATGGTGACGCGTTTGTAGGTCTTTCTTTGTGTTTTAAATAGTTTACACGGATTAATTAAGGTTATAACACAAAGGTTACACCCCCCTGGTTAAATCCTATCCCTACATGTATATATATGTTATATTTTGTTGATGTAAATATGTTATTGTTTCTACACTGTATCTATGTACGGTTTGTGAAATAAAGAATATCTATCTATCTATCTTTAGGCCTGAAATGTTATCTAAATTATTAATTAGACATTAATTAACCTATCAAGACCATAATCAACTGTAGATGGCATCGCTAGCCTGCGATCTTTAGTGGATTATGAGCCGATTTACTGCATAACTTTCCTTCACGATTTAACGATTAAATTGATAATCGAGAGTATGCTGTTTATCGTACTGACTTTAGTAATGATGATCAAGGCTAGCCGGAAACTTCAACCGCTTAGTTCTCAGTTCATAGTGGATCATTTTGAATGAAATTTTCAGCAAATTGCCTTTACATTATCTAGTTTTTAACTATTATAGTGGGAACTGCCAAACCGTTATCGAATCTCCCATAATGTATCTTTAACACGGCTGTTAATGTTCAAACCTACTCTAGGGTAGGCAGACAGGAGGTTTATGAGTTAATCTACGATTTCGTGAGTGAGACTGGTATCCTAGATATTATGATGTGACCCCGGAAGAGGGACAAGAAGAGTGTTCTACTCTGTGACGACTTGAGGTTTACCCCAAGACGCAACGGATGGGATCCATAAGTGATCACCCAGAGGGCTACTGCTAGTCGGACATGCGGAAGTGAAGGGATGTCGGCTTACCGGAGGAGTTGGGGCGGTGGGGGTGAGATGGCTATGATGGTGAGATGGCGGTGTGGACGAGGGTTGTGTTGTGGGGTTTGGGGGTGGATGGAGGTGGGAGTGAGGGTAGGTGATTAAGGTGGCAGCATGGCCATGGGTTGGGGTTTACATGTCGGTGGGGTGAGGTTGGGTATTAGATGGCGGTACGGTTACGGTGGGGGGGTGTGTGAGGTGGCGGTGAAGATTAGGGTGGGGCTTGAGGTCGATTATAATGTAATCAGTGCACCCTTGCCATGAATTGTGGGGTTTCTTCCTTGTCGAATTCCAATTTTCAATTACGTGCAGATCCTTTTAACAACTAAACGCCGCCCTGCATCATTGACAATTGGAAACTACCTTGAAAAGTCACGAGAAATTTTTTCAACTGACATAGGGACCGAATCTGGTACCTCCTGGCTAGTGTGATAGCACCTTAATCACTCGACCACCACGGCTCATATATAAAAAGGGCGTCTATTGGCAAAATATTGTAATATTTTTGGTAAAATAAAAAGGAATATATTTTCCTCGGTATTTGGAATATAATTATTTATTAATGGAAAATTGAGGATACTGGTGCAATAAGGTGGACGTGGACATATGCCGTTGTTTATAAATACGATCATTTGATTTTTTGCCAATGATTCCATGTTTAACAGATTTTCTTAACAACCTGTTCATTTTTATCATTTTGTCAGTTTTATCGCAGTATGTCAATTTTAGTACCGACGAATCGGATATATTTAAGTATTGAGAATTATGCGTTTGAAATTTGCGTTCTTTTGTTACCTCTGTAGCTATCAAATAATAACATTTATTTTATGATCAGTAGTGGAATACCGCGTTTTATCAGTGAAATAAAAGTGTTATTCCACTGGCTAGTTATTTTTATATAAAATGATTGTAAAATCATAAAATAAATAGAACATTTGTCGTTTTGTCGTGAATAACATATTTTATTTCATCTCTAAGCAAGAAAACGTTTATGCGTAGCATTCGTGAAAATATAAGTTTTCTTGCTTCTCGATGAAATAAAATATGTTATTCACGACAAAACGACAAATATCCTCTATTTATGTAAATGGCGTTCGGTGTCCTGATGTATATGTATGAAATATTAAATCACAAATGAATGTTATTATTTGATGTCCACAGATATAATAACAGAACGCAAATTTCAAACACATAATTCTCAATACTTAAATATATCAGATTCGTCGGTTCGCCAGAAACGCGAGGAAATATGAAAAAAAAATACTATTTTGGCAGATTGTGTGAAATGGCACTTGTCTACGCCATTGCACTGGCATCCTCAATTGTGGTATTCAGGATCCCGACTATTTCGGATCTGTATCTTTAAATACAGGGTATGCATAAACAAACGCAAGATCCAAACTTTTCTGTTGAAAGGGTGTGGAAAACATGTGACTCGAGCCATCGGGATTTGAATATAGAATTCTAACCGCAAGCTATAGCTATAGTAATTTCAAACATAACATGAAAGTCGGATCTTTAAGGGGAGGTAACGCCAATAACTGGCACTGAAAAGAAGAGTTACGTCCCTTAATTGATAATAAGCCGTCAAAGCAACGTGTAACTGTTTTATTTATGAACCAATAACACTTCAAGTAGATGCTCAATCGTTTTCTATGTACTCAGAATAAACGCACTGGCTGGGTCACGCGATGAAATTTGACTACCTGTTGAAACGGAGAAATCATAGCACATCTCTATCAACACCGCTATTCTAAATCAACTGACCTGCACTTTGATGGCCCAGTTTGTGTTGAGAGGGTGTGCAATAGATGGGAATGTGATCATGGAATTTATCATCCTGATTGTAATTTGAGGGATTTCCAATCTGTTGCAAGCTACGTATTATGACAGTTGAACCTCACAAAAGAATAGTTCGATTCTGTTCAGCCTGTGATACTGAGGGGGTTGGATAGCCGAATGGTTAGCGCATGCGCGCTGTGTTATAAGATCTGTCATTGAGTCCAGCCTCGTGAGTTTTCTCCGGGTCCTCCGGTTTCCTCCCACTGCTAAAGACTTCTACGCACAAGCGAATTATTGAAATAAAATTGAACCACATGTCAGTCCCGAAATGTCCTAGTTTGTGATACCGATAACTGTTGGGTAAAATCTTTTGATGAGTCTCTTTTCATTCTGATTGAATACATGCCGTGAGATTATCTGGTCGGGAAACTTCCTCAAGATATTTAAGTGTGCTTTCCTCATATCAGTGGTATAGGGCGGGAAGGAGGGGGGGGGGGTGCGCTGGCAAGAACTGTGTCTAGTCGCACTGAGGTCTCGTGCATTCGTTAGTGCACACGTAAAAGAGCCTTGACCGTTCGAATTCAAAATAAGAGTAGGTCGTACCGCTGCTGTAGAGAGAGAGAGAGAGAGAGAGAGAGAGAGGAGGGGGGTAACGTCCACTCGACACAAACTAGGTCATTTCGGGACTAACATATGGTTTAATTTTATTTCAATAATTCGCTTGCGCGTAGGGGTCTTTAGCAGTTGGAGGAAACCGGACGACCCGGAGAAAACCCACGAGGTTGGACAGGCGACCCTACTCCTTGTCACGTACAACCGGGGATTCGAAACCACGCCAGTTGACTCAATGACAGGCTATATGATACAGCGCCCACGTGCTAACCATTCAGCCATCCACCCCCCCTCGCTGCTGTAGAACATTGAATGACGTAATAGAAACGTAGGAAGTGAAACCCCATTTCATTTTCACAATTGATATTTCTAAATGTTAAATAATCAATATGATGTGAATTTATCCGTAAAAATAGGGGGCGGGGGGTGGATGGCCGAATGGTTTAAAGCGTGTGCGTTACATCATAAGGTCTGCCATTGAGTCACGTGGCGTGGTTCCGTTTCCACATTTGTGGGTTTTCTCCGACAGCTATATACCCCCGCGCGCAAGCGAATTATTGAAATTAAATTGAACTATATAAGAGTCTCAAAATGACCCAGTTTGTGTTGAGTGGACGTTACTCCCCCCTCTCTCTCTCTCTCTTTCTTTCTCTCTCCCCTAAGTATAGATAATCAGTTCGATTGCTGAATACTTTAGATAATTGTGCAATTAGTTAATATGTGTCATCTATTTATTTTGTGTCGAGTAGACATGAAACCTCACATAAGTAGATTGTCCAAAAATAAAAATAAAATGACGACAGTGGACTATGTTTCATCACCCATAGGTCACCAGGGTCATTTATACCTCAAGCAACGTTCAGAGCGGACAAAACGTGACAAAAAGATTAAAACACATTCTCGTTTCATTGTTTGATGAAAAATACTTAAGTTAAGTAAGGAATACAGCCTTTTGAAATTCATCTGTCGTATGGCTAATAGAATGTTAGAAATCCCAACAGTGGTAATGGAGTTACCCTTTATAAACTGTTTTAGTTGAGTACAGTCTTCACTCAAATTTAAAGGTACATACCAGCTAATAATACTAAAAAGAAACTGTTTTACTGGGTAAAAAATGGAGGGTAAAATTACACAGGGTAAAATGGTACAGGTGTAAACGTAACAGGGTAAACAGTGGAACAGGGTAAAAATGACACAGGATAAAGGAGTAAAAATGGAACAGGGTAAATATGTCTCAGGGTAAAATGGAATAAGGTAAAAGGGTAAACATGGAAAGGGGTAAACATAGGGCAGGGTAAACAATGGAACGGGGTAAAATGATAAACATGGAACAGAGTAAATATGGCACAAGAAAGATTGGCAGGGGTAAATGCTATGCTTGCCATTCTTATACTTCATTGCAAGAATTGATAGACAAAAGTTTGAGATACTGAAAATATATCCCAATCCGTTATTGTTGCTGATTTGTAGGACCCAAAGAAATAACCGCTTACTCTTTTTATTGACAGTAATTTATAGGATAGTCATTTACAGGACAAGTTCCATTGTTACCAGTTGATAGATTGTCTATCGTGGAACAAAAACAGAATGCGTGTACATTCCGCAGAGTTAATCGGATTTATTTCTTTAGTTTACACGTGCACTACCGTCCAATGATAAACTCTTTACAGAACTGTATTTAACCGACAGAAATTCGAGAATCTTTAATTAAATAGCATACCTACTAGAATAGATAATAGCGTTTGAAAACATACGAATTAAACTTATGAACTTAGAATTCTGAAATAAGAGGGATTGGTATTCACTTTAAAACTTCAAGCATCTTTACAAGTATCAACCCACCAACCGCATAACAACTCATTTGAAATGTACAAAAAATAGATTTTATAAAAAAAAAAATTAGCTTGTATACACGGTATACATGGTTTCTCGGTTGTCAACCGTATCCATTGTGTCTTGGTTGTGAACTGTATATATGGTGTCTTGGCGGTAAACAGCATGGGGGGCGGAATGGCCTAGTGGTCTAGAGTGTCGCGCTTCGGCCTCTTACTGGCTGGTCACCTCTGGCTTGCGGTGAGACGTTGGCGTATGTGGCTTGGAGATAGGGCTCCTTCTTAACTGCGGGTACTCCAATTTCCTCCCACAGGAAAGACCCCCTACACGTGCGCTAAGATAATAAAAATGAAAATAAGACAACCTGTCTGCGATATCACCTTCGGTGGAAGCGGACGTTAAACACCAAGAACAAGAACAAGAGAGAGAGAGAGAGAGAGAGAGAGAGAGGGGGGTGGTTTAACGTCCACTCGACACAAACTAGGTCATTTCGGGACTAACACTTGGTTCAATTTTATTTCCATAATTTGCTTGCGCGTAGGGGACAAGAAAAGGAACAACAACATAAACGGAATGCATGGTGTCTCGGTTGTCAACAATATACATGGCGCCTCGGTGGTTAGCCTCATCTGAATGATTAGATATTCGTTCTTTAAATGGCATTTAGTAACTGGATAGAGTAACAACAAAACACATACTTATGGAATACAGCTACTAGTGTATTTAAGGCGACGTTTCGTAGAGTATTCTCTTAACGTTATCAAGCTATTCGTTGATCTGAGAAAACCAAGATAGAATATCCCGAATACGTCAATGTGATTTTTTTAATGTGAAGTTTATTGAAATGGTTTATCCGTTAAATTAAATCAACATTACATGTTATTTTTAATTAAATCAGATTGTATTAGCTGCAAGATTATAGATAATCAAGTATTCAACCTGAATGTCTGAAATATTGCTAGAGAGTATTTACATATTGTAACAATAGTACATGGCGTAGGAAGGGAGGTGGGGTTGGTGGTACTATATGACGCAGCTCAAAACAAATGAGATGGGGTTTAACGTCCTTCTGTTCTGCTCCGACTGGGATAATGAAGACGGGCATTGCACCATACAGTGTGCTATAAGGGAAATTTTTCCCGGGCAGCGGCACTATGGCTTACTCTTATATCGAATTCCATCTGATTGAATTCTGATTGAATACATGTCATGAGATTATCTACCAGTGAGTTACACCCCCACCCCTCTCTCTCTCTCTCTCTCTCTCTCTTTAATGTAAGTAAGAAGTATTGTATGTACTAAACGATGTCTCTTAATTAAACATCTAAGTTTTGTCTATCTTTAATACAGAGTTATGATAATAAGAAAACAATGAGATTATTACACCGAACCCCTCCGTCTTGAAACATAAACGTTTAGTAAATACCACAATTTATTCGATATCTTGAATATCTATCTTTAATACATAGTATAATAATAACAAAACAATGTGATTATTACACCGAACTCCTCCGTTTTGAAACATAAACGTCTAGTAAATACCACAATTTTCTCGAATAACTCTGATTTCCAACGATAACAAGTAGTAATATCTATAATACCGATGTTTCAAAGCGTACATAATTTGCCACATTCCTCCGGTACATACTAACATTCGACATAGCTTAACCATACTGTATGCACTAAATAACCTTCTTTCTGCCCTGAACTTATAGTTAATTACTTATGTACTTCGTTATATACCATGGAAAATGACGTAAATTTCATGACGTCAATATATAAACTTTTTCAGGTTAACGAGAATTTTTTAGAAATGTTTTGCATTCATTTCATGATTAAGATTAATTTTTGTATTGTCTTACTTCTGGATTGAAGTGGCACTGACTGATTTTTCTTTTTGATTTTTTTTTAAAATATACCTAATTTTTTTTACTCGCAGAATTAGAGCATTTAAAGAACGTATTCATAAACAATAATAGTTACCACACCCAACTGGTTAATGATGTCATCACCACCACCATAGAGAATGAAAATAAGTCTGGAACGCCAAATAAAGACACTCCAGCCTCAGACTAATTATATTCCGTTTCACGGCAAAATCTCCTACCAGATCAGAAGGTTGATGAAACACGAAGAGGGCATAGACGTCACCTTCTCAAGGGACAGAACCATTCAGAATTTATTAAAAGTTAATGGTAAAACACAACAACCCACCCTTCACAACGCATCGGTGTAGGCCTATATACGAAATAACCTGCTAGTGCAACGAAAAATGAAACGAAGCGTTCGCTTGATGTACGAATAAAAGAGCACAAATCACTAGCTTCCACCAATCCGTCAGCTGTAGCAGAGCCTATTATTAACACCAGGCATCATACAATTCTATGGGACCAAACAAGAATCCTTGCAGTAAATTATCACCAGAAAAAAAACCAGGAAAAATCTTCTTGAGGTCATCAATATAAAACGCATCAAGCCCAAGTTAAACCGTGATGTGGGACTCTTAATACCAACTTACACATTGATTCCCATACTTTTGTTCTATTTCAGTATTTATCCAGTTTTACAGTCTAATAAAATATTTTACATATCTTGGTTTTCAATACATATCCAGTTTTACAGTCTAATAATATATTTCACAGTCCTTGATTTCCAGTTTATTGCATTAATATATTTACGGTTCCTCTCGTCCAGTTTTACAGTCTAATAATAGGCTTTATCTTTCATTTTTTTTTCTGTTTTTTGAATTGATATATTTATGGTTTCCCTTGCATCAGCGAATACTCTTGTTCACTCATACCCCCACCCCTCCCCCCATACACACACACTTCTCTGTAAATTAGTGTCTATCTATAGCTCAGGTTAATTGGTTTTCCATTAATAGTGTTAATAAATAAATAAAAACACCCCCTTTTAATGTTTGTAAGAGTTTCTGCTGTGTTAGTTTACTTGTAAATGCCCCCCACCCCCTCTAATCAAAGGTGTTTTAATTGTATGTGATTGTTTATTTTTGTTGCATATTCTGTATATATTTGTCTATATTCACATATCTGTGTATCATTTGCTTGATAAAGACGAGGGTATCCTCGTGTAAACGTCGCTTAGTATTAAACTCAGTAATTGTGTATCCAGGTTTATTAATATGAGAGTGTCGAGGGAAACTATATCTGTTTTCGTGATGAAATGAAATGGGGTTTAACGTCTTACAGTTGGTTTAAACGATATTTAATATATAATATACAATATAAAAAGCATAAAGAATATGATACAAAAACAAGCCTACAGTCCTACTGTTCTGCTCCGACTGGGCTAATGAAGACGGACATACGCCATACAGTGTGCTATGAGGGAAATTTTGCCCGGGCAGCGGCACTATGGCCTATATCGAATTCCAACTGTCAAGGGATCTTTTACGTGCACGCCAATGTATACACGGGACCTCGTTTTTTCGTCCCATCTGAACGACTAGACAGCTGTCCTTGTCAGGCCCCACGCCCTGCACCACTGACAAGGGGAACCCCTATTTTCGTGAACTTCGCACTTTATTTGTTTCGGGGGGGATCACGGTGGCTAAGTGGGTAAGACGCTGGCTCGCTAGCCTGGAGGTCGGGTGTTCGATCACTGCATTGGCCGAGAAAGTTCATCAAGATTTTCCGGCGTGGTTCCCCCTTGTCAGTGATGCAGGACGGAGGGCCTGACAAGGACAGCTGTCTAGTCCTTCAGATGAGACGAAAAACCGAGGTCCCGTGTACACATTGGAATGCACGTAAAAGATCCCTTGGCAGTTGGAATTCGATATAAGAGCAGGCGATAGTGCCGCTGCCCGGGCAAAATTTGCCCCAAAGCACACTGTATGGCGTATGCCCGTCTTCATTAGCCCAGCATAGGAGCAGAACAGTAGGACGTTAAACCCCATTTCATTTCATTTCATTTCATTTCATTTATTTGTTTCGACATATTTACTGTGAATTTCGGTCAATGAAAAGGCCAAATACTCCATGGGAGTCTAATGTTCTAGGTAGTCTAAACAAACTATACCTCCCATCTCTCAGCGCCCAACCCCATACCCCGTCTGATCCAGTCCCCGCCGTAGAAGAAAATCCAGGATGAATACTGTTTCTACACATCTACCATGGTTTATATATAAACTCGCGATGTTGCTACACTTCTACCATGTTGTCTTGACCTTAAAATCACATCTTCTAATTTTTACTCGACGAAAATATTCAACTGTATGCCAAAGATATAAGTAACATTTCAAGCTGTTTTTAGAATGACGTCAGAATTCGCGTAAAACGTCTCTTAAAAATGTCTGTCGTATCACGAGAAATGTAAGAAAAGAGAAAAGATGGTCGTTCTTAAAAAGGCCGGTTTACGTATACTATTAAAGTAGCTAAGTGCAGTATGTATAAATGTATTAATGGAGTCACGAAGTTTCTATTAAAATGTTTATTTATAACATGGACATAATTAACAACGATGTTGGAAACATTTTATTAATAGATTGCCAGTCTTTTTATATAGCCACAATAAGATGAAATAGCGGTGTATACATGTATCTTATTTTTGTTAAATTGACAATAAAAGTTTATTTTCGTTTTAGAGTTTAAGATGAAACGCCGGGACCTCTACACGAGTTTATATTCATTCATTCGTCTAAAGTTGAAGCCGTGGTGGCTCAGTGAGTAAGGCATTGGCTCGCTAACCTGCAGTGCCCAGGTTCATTGAGATTTTCCAGCGAGGCTTCACCTTCCTTGTCATTTGTGCAAGACAGAGAGCCTGGCAAGGAATAACGCATGGTCGTTCGGATAGGACGAAGATCTGAGGTCATGTGTACACATTGTCGTGCACATAACAGTAGGCTGTAGCGACGATGTCCGGGAACAATTTCCATCATGGCACACTGTATGACGTACGCCCATCTTCATTATTCCAGTCGGAGCAAATCATTATAACGTTAAACCCTATTTCATTTCATTTCATTTCGTCTAAAGTGTTTGCGCGAGAGCTGAATAACAAACTGTGTCGATTACAAGTGAAATATTCATTCGGTACCAGTTTGTTTACTTCTAACCACTTGGCATGAGAAAACCCAACGCCGTATGTGGATTGTACGACGCTCTTGCCTTCTTTTAACACTTCCGAGAGAGAGAGAGAGAGAGAGTGAGAGAGAGAGAGTGGAGTTTCACGTCCACTCGACACAAGCTAGGACATTTCGAGACTAACACATGGCTCAATTTTTATTTCAATAATTCGCTTGCGCGTAGGGGTTTTTAGCAGTGGGAGGTAACCGGAGGACCCGGAGAAAACCCACGAGGTTGGGCAGGCGACCATACTCTATGGCACGTACAACCGGGAAATCGAAATTCATCGCAATAATTTCAATAAATAGACGGATGTCTGGGAATTTAAAAAAAAACAAGGCGATTGTTTAATTACATTTGGGAAACGGGTTGTGGAGAGGAGGGGTACTGTGTGTGTGTGTGAGGACGGGGGGGGGGGGATATATTTGTAATAATATATTCATATCTTTATAGTCAGTGCAGGATTTATCACAGACATAACCATAGCAAACCATACACAAAAAGACAAAGAAAGACAGGACACTTTACACGGTAGAGATATCGTCCTTGACGTTTAAGTAGAGCATCGTGAAATTTTAAGGATTTATGGACAGCAAACCGACTTTTAATCTCAGCTTTATTTAATGATGGCATCTGGTTATATGTTACACCATTCATACTCACCATGACAACCATCATATATTAAACCGCTCAAACGGTTATAAGCCGGTTTAAACACACTGGGTGCCTTTACTACCGGAGAGTCTGGCGTTCACACTTACCATGCCAACCACAGCCAGACGTATACTAACGAGAAACTGCACATTCAACTAAAAGTAATGAAACGAGCATGCCATAAATTTTAAGCCGACCTGTTTAGACGGCGAAGATGAGCCAGCTCAGAAAAAAGGGGTCTACTAGGAGCTATACCTTGTAAAGCTTTGTTTAAACTGGTATTATATATTATACCTTATAAAGCTTTGTTTAAACTGGTATTATATTATACCTTATAAAGTGTTGTTTAAACTAGTATTATACCTTATAAAGTGTTGTTTAAACTAGTATTTACCTTATAAAGTTTTGTTTAAACTAGTATTATACCTTATAAAGTTTTGTTTAAACTGGTATTATACCTTATAAAGTTTTGTTTAAACTGGTATTATATTATACCTTATAAAGTGTTGTTTAAACTAGTATTTACCTTATAAAGCTTCGTTTAAACTGGTATTATATTATACCTTATAAAGCTTCGTTTAAACTCGTATTATATTATATATTATAAAGCGAGCACAATATCTCGATATGGGATAGAAGGTGCCAAACTAGCCGAGTGAAATTAAACATAGTTTAACGTGTTACTTTTCTGCTCCAACTGGGCTAATGAAGATGAGATAAATATTGCCCAGGCAGCGGTGCTACGGCCTACTCTTATATCGTATTACAACTGACAAGGGATCCTTTAGCTGCACTCCAATTTGAACACAGGGCATCGGTTCTCGTCCCATCCCAACAACTGCACGTTGTCCCTCTGTCCTGCACCACTGACAAGGGGGAGCCACGTCGGAAAATCCCAATGAACTTTCTGGGCTAGGATGGAACACCGGGATCGAACACGAGATCTCCAGGTTAGCGAGCCAACGTCTTACTCACTGAACCACCGCGCCTAAGATCTGAGTTAAAAGAACCCAAGGTAAGACAAGTAGGTAGAAGTAATATAATGATACAAGAGCTAAAAGTGTTATGTGAGTCTATATGTATGTTATCTAGTAACTGTGTGTAATGTATATCTCATATTAATAAACACTCGCTATACATATCTCAGGAATGTGATGAATTCTATTATCTTTATGATACAGTAGACATCATCATCCAGTATAATTAATATACATAGACACGGTTATTATAGTCTGCTTATTAACCACAGGCAAAAATAGCGTTTCCATTAACCCGTAATCTCATCCGTTAAACACTGCTTTATGGAAAGCAAATATAGTCAAAATATTTATTTTCAGTAGTCGAAAAGGAGCATCGAGAGTTCACTTTTGATCAAAATTCGTTTCCATCGAAATATTTTCAATTAATTTAATTGTCAGAAGCTCGTCACTAGGCATCATTATCCAGTAAAATGATATTGATAGTCGCGATTAATGGGTGATCTATGTACTATTATTGCACAGTAGTGGTGTGAGGGGTGATGGGAAGATAAAGTTGTGGTAAGACTCCTGAATACAGATCAAGTAACAGATCTACGTGATAAGTCGTTTATATAACCCTTTATTTCCTTCACACCTCGTCAATTCCTTAATAGCCCGGATCATATTCCTTCAGTTTTATTTCAATAGTTTGCAATACCAGCGCCAAGTATTTCTAACAAATTCAGGAAGTTTTCCCAAAGATTTCAATTGAAGGATATTTCGAAGTCATTAAGGATTATATGTACGGATTCTGAACTCATCATTATATATTAATGGCTATTTCGAACAAATTTGGGGTCATATCAACTGATATTTCAAGGATTATAATATATAAGGATTCTATATTTCGAACACATTAAGGATTATACAAAAGGATATTTCGAACGCGCTAAGTGACGGATATTTCGAACACGTTAAGTGACAGATATTTTGGACTCGCTAATTAAGTGGCAGATATTTTAAAAATTATATTTACACAAAGAGAACACACTAAATAAACAGATATTTCCACAGGAAGAAAATTAAGCTATATTGGATTCCCAGAATTGAAGAAAAGAGGTTTCGGGAGTTATCGGTGAGACTTGCACATATATTTGTTAAATCTTGTGAACGCAATACAGAAAACTGATGAAGAAAAGCTATCACGTAATTATATCAAATTACTACATATTAAACTTACTCACAAACATATTAATTTGTCTCACAAATATATTATTTAATATCATAATTATGTCAATTTTCATGACATAAATAAATTTATTTACCTCATAAATAGGAATATATTATTTTATATCATACATATTATTATTTTATATCATACATGTATTACTACATGTACTATTTTATATCATAATATATATTATTTTATATCATAATATATTATTTTATATCACAATATATATTATTTTATATCATAATATATTATTTTATATCACAATATATATTATTTTATATCATAATATATTATTTTATATCATAATATATTATTTTATATCACAATATATATTATTTTATATCATAATATATTATTTTATATCATAATATAGTATTTTATATCTTAATAGAGTATTTTATATCATACATATTATTATTTTATATCGCAAATTTATTAATTTATATCATACATTTATTATTTTATACGGTGGCTAAGTGGGTAAGGCGCTGGCTCGCTAGCCTGGAGGTTCGATCCCTGCATTGGCCGAGAAAGTTCATCCAGATTTTCCGGCGTGGTTTCCCCTTGTCAGTGATGCAGGACGGAGGGCCTGACAAGGACAGCTGTCTAGTCATTCGGATGAGACGAAAAACCGAGGTCCCGTGTACACATTGGCGTGCACGTAAAAGATCCCTTGACAGTTGGAATTCGATATAAGAGTAGGCCGTAGTGCCGCTGTCTGGGCAAAATTTCCCTCATAGCACACTGTATGGCGTATGCCCGTCTTCATTAGCCCAGTTCGGAGCAAAACAGTAGGACGTTAAACCCCATTTCATTTCATTTCATTTCATTTATTATTTTATATCATACATATATTAAAGATATATTATGTAAGATTTAGATAAAGAACTAGCCATTCTTGCTATTTTAGTTCGAAAGTAGATGATGTAAAATGAATAATTTGAAAATTTCATTCAAATTACTCTATTGCGAGCGAAGATATTAGCCTTTGAAGGTTTGACAGACGTGTGCAATAATTTCAACCACCGTACTGGTTGATCGAAGCTAAGTCTCGGTCCTCCATATTTGATTAAATCAAAGTATCGCTGAACCATTCTAATCTATTTAATATCGGAGAAATCTGATGCCATCGAGAGTTGGTTAAGTCCTGGATCAGTTAATTAATAACTAATTAATACTTTAGAAAACATTTCAGGCCTAAAGAAAGACCTGCAATAGGCAGATTTAGCTCTTGCATAATGCATGTTTAAATTATATCATATATATATTATTTTATATCATACATATTATTATTTCATATCATACATGTTTTACTACATGTATTATGTTATATCATAATATATTATTTTATACCATATCAATTTAACACATAAATATACCATTTTATCTCATAAATATACCATTTTATCTCATAAATATACCATTTTATCTCATAAATATAATAATCTAGCGCATAGTTATATTTATTTATCTAATAAATGTATCAATTTACGATATAGATATGTTAATAACCCAATTCTTGTAACTTGATATAATAATAATAATATTTTACAGCTGGAAGGAAATATAAACGTCTTAGTGTTAATTCAGATACAAAACCAATTCGTTTCCCATTAAGAATTGATAACAATGGATTTTAGTCAGGTATTAAGAATGAGTTATAATTCAAATTATATTAGGGATTTTGTTTTGTTCGGGCTATCGTTAATATAATGGCGGCTCTCGTCCTCAAATAGAAACATCTTTATGCCCAAATAAAGAGTAAAGAGTTTAATTATTGGCTTACCCTTCTTCTTCCTTGAGGCTTAATGTCCGCTTCCACCTAGCGTGATATCGCAGACAAGATTGGCGTAACCACATTCTAAACCAGACATGTCAAGTAGTTGGACTTCTCAGTCACCGATGACTCCTTTCAATGTTATTTGCTATAATATGTACAGTCTTAATCGTTAGTCAAGAACACAATATTATGATAGGTGATATAAAAAAAATATTTAACAACAATAATAAGTGGACTTTCCAAATGGCGAAAACAAATCCAACATAATATATCAACCACAGCGCAATTATTGGGTTTTTTTTCTTTCATGGTGTTCAGTCTGATTCTTCTTGTCAATGGTGTAGGACGGGTGGACTGGCGAGGAACATTGTCTAGTTGTTCGTATTGGACAAAAATCGAGAACCTGTCTACACGCTGGAGCGCACATAAAGATCCATCGACAGTTGGAATTCGAGAAACATCTTCCTAAAAGCACACACCATAGTGTTATTTCGTCTTCATTAGCCCTGTTGGTGCAGAAAAGTATGATGTTAAAAGCCATTTAATTTATTTTGTTCGCTATGTGAATGTGGAAAATGGTTTCTTATCAAACCCTGAGAAATGCCAGCATATGTGGACTGTGAGCCGTCCCTTTAATCCATGTCACAGAAATGTACTCAGTAAATAAATATTTGATAATCCCTTGCATTCTTATCATATGTCAAGTTTTTATCTACAATGACATACTATAGATAGTAAACACAGAGGTATTCAGGCCAGACATACATAGGCTTAAAGTGGCCAGATATACGGGTTTAAAGATATCAGATATACACAGGCTTAAAGAAACTCGATATCCACAGGCTTAAAGAGACTCGATATCCACAGGCGTAAAGGGACTAGATATACACAGGCTTAAAGATATCAGATATACACAAGCTTAAAGGGACCAGATATACACAGGCTTAAAGGGACCAGATATACACAGGCTTAAAGATATCAGATATACACAGGCTTAAAGAGGACAGATACATCGGCTTAAAGAGGCCAGATACACGGGCGTAACGGGACAAGATATACATAGGCTTAAAGAGACTATACAATAAGATCTAATTGAGAACATACACGAAGCCAGTTCATCGACATTTTGATTCCCATTTCGACGAAATTTAGTCGAAGACCTTTAAGTAGGCATCGAGAATTTCGACAAGTATTCTCCCGATTCCACTTTCATTTGCAATGAAATTGAAAATATTTTTTTAGTCTTCGTTCGTTTTTTTTTTGTTTTTTTTTTTAGAAATGGGGTTTAACGTCCACTCGACACAACTAGGTCATTTCGGGATTAACATATGGTTTAATTTTATTTCAATAATTCGCTTGCGCATAGGGGTCTTTCGCAGTGGGAGGAAACCGGAGAAACCCCACGAGGTTGGACAAGCGACCCTACTCCTTGTCACGCACAACCGGGGATTCGAAACCACGCCAGTCGACTCAATAACAGACTAACCATTCAGCCATCCAACCCCCCGTCTTCGTTCGTATGAATCGTAATAGAACCGCATGATTTATCAGAACACTGCGTTTTGAAAATAGCAGCCATTCAGGACAGAGACATATTCTCAACGTAGATAGTTCTCGACATATTGTGACAAGCATATGGAGATTTCTTTTCTGTGTGGTTACTTGTGCAAAGTCAGATACGAGATTTTTACCCGGGCAACTACACGTCTTCGATTCCAAGATGTGTGTTTATGCGCAAGCCAATGTGTACACGGTTGGAATTTGGTTTTGTTACCATCCAAACGACTAGACCTTTTCTTATTAGCCTCACAGGCGGCTAATTTGGTCAGTGCTTGTGAAATCCAGGAGATTCCCACTCGGCCCACCCCTGAAATCCAGAATTACTTCTCTCGGCCCAACCCTGAATTCACAACTAGGGACGAACACGACGAATGGAATTAAAGTGAAAATTTAAAATTAATTTCAGGGTGATTTGTGATTATGCCACCATCATATTATCTGTAGAATTCCATACCAAGTTTGTCACTGGGTGATAATATAAAATTTGTAAACGCAATATTACATAAAACTCTTTTTTTTTTCTTTTTTTTTACTTTATTTATTTGATATATAATAATATGCTTGTTTTCAGACTATTGTAATTATATGTACTTCGGTAATTCTACCAGCGTAGAAGGTTCTTGATAATTATACGTACTTTGGTAACTATATATAGGGGTAATTGTAACAGAATAGATAGATGTTATATGTACTTCGGTAGCTATATATAGGGGTACTTTTAATAGTGCAGATAGGAGAGAGAGAGAGAGAGAGGGAGAGAGATATATAGAAATGGGGTTTACCGTCTACTCGACACAGGCTAGGTCATTTCGGGACTAACATATGGTGTCATTTTATTTCAATAATTCTCTTGCGCGTAGTGGTCTTTAGCAGTGGAAGGAAACCGGGGGACCCAGAGAAAACGCACGAGGTTGGACTGGCAACCTTACACCTTGTCACATACAACCGGGGATTCGAAACCACGCCAGTTGACTCAATGACAGGCCTCATGATACGGCGCACACATGCTAACCATTCGGCCATCCAACCCCACGCGCAGATAGGTATTATATGCACTTTGGTAGCTATATATAATTTATGATAATTATTTTCAAGGATAATATTGTTATGATGAATCGAGAACTTTTACTACAAACGATATAAATAAGCCAGCGCCGCCGGTTCAAGTGGGAAATGAAATGAAATAAAATGTAATGAGGTTTAACATCCTACTGTTCTGCTCCTAACCTGGGCTAATGAAGACGGGCATACGCCATACAGTGTGCTATGAGGGAAATTTGCCCGGGCAGCGGCGTTACGGCCTACTCTTATATCGAATTCCAACTGCCAAGGGATCTTTTACGTGCACGCCAATGTGTACACGGGACCTCGGTTTTTCGTCCCATCCGAACGACTAGACAGCTGTCCTTGTCAGGCCCTCTATCCTGCATCACTGACAAGGGGAAACCATGCCGGAAAATCTGAATGAACTTTCTCGGCCAATGTCCACCGGTTCAAGTGGTGTTGGGATAATGGTAATGGGTAATGGGTAATGGAATGTAATCATTACATTTTTTAAATACTGGTCATGTAATGAGTAATGGAAGATTTCAAAAGTAATGAGTAATGGAAATGTAATTAATTACATTCCCAAAATCATGTAATGGTCAATTACATTTTATGGCACATATAAATATTTTCAATATGACAAGCCTCACATTTTATAGCACCAAATAAGTAAAGGGATCTTTTACGTGCACGCCAATGTGTAACGGGACCTCTGTTTTTCGTCCCATCCGAATGACTAGACAGCTGTCCTTGTCAGCCTCCATCCTGTATCACTGACAAGGGGAAACCACGCCTGAAAATCTGAATGAACATTCTCGGCCAATGCAGGGATCGAACACCCGACCTCCAAGCTAGCGAGCCAGCGTCTTACCCACTTAGCCACGTGATCCCCCTAATTTATGAATTGAGAACACATTTGTATTGTTGATGCACGGAACGTTGAATTTAGATTTACTGTTATAATAGTAAAAATAGGCGCATTGAGTAAAACAAACACTGGTTCGATTCCGGTGTTGATAAATTTCCTAGGGTTTCCTGAGTCGAAAGAGAAAGAGAATTAAGGTTTAACGTCCACTCGACACAAACTAGGTCATTTAGGGACTAATATATGGTTCAATTATTCGCTTGCTCGTAGGGGTCTTTAGCAGTGGGAGGAAACCGGAGGACCCGGTGAAAACCCACATGGTTGGACATGTGACCCTACTCCTTGTCTCATGTACAACCAGGGAATCGAAACCACGCCATTGACTCAATGACAGACCTTATGATACAACGGGCACGCGCTGTTCAATTGATAAATGTTTGATAGATAGATATTTCATAGTTCAATTGAATGAAAGTCAAGTAAGATATGTGAGCTGTAAGAACCTTTAAATTATTCATCTTTTAGTTGTTGAAATTATATACACATTATAAATATTCGTATAATTTAACGAAATGAAATGAAATGGAGATTAACTTCTTACTGTTTTGCACCCGTGGCTAAGTGGGTAAGACGCTGGCTCGCTAGCCTGGTGGTCGGGTGTTCGATCCCTGCATTGGTCGAGAAAGTTCATCGTGATATTCCGGCGTGGTCCTCCCTTGTCAGTGATGCAGGACGGAGGGCCTGACAAGGACAGCTGTCTAGTCCCGTGTATACATTAGAATGCACGTAAAAGATCCCTTGGCAGTTGGAATTCGATATAAGAGTAAGCGATAGTGTCGCTCTCCGTGCAAAATTTCCCTCATAGCACACTGCATGGTGTATGCCAGTGGTCATTAGCCCAGCATAGGAGCAGAACAGTAGGACGTTAAACCCCATTCCATTTCTTTTCATTTCTGTTTTGCACAAACCGGGCTCATGAAGACAGGGTTAACAGGACAGCGGCATTCTCAACTACTAACAAGCAGAAACCACGTTCTGGGTCAACACTTTGATGGAACCCATGACATCGTGTTAGTGGACCAGTGCCTTAATTACTGATCAACCCTGATCCCTGTTTAGTGGGGCCAGCGCCTTACTTACTGACCAACACTGACTCCTGGTTAGTGGGGCCACCGCCTTACTTACTGACCAACACTGATCCCTGGTTAGAGGACCAACGCTTTACTTACTGATCAACCCTGACTCTCTGTAATGCAATATTCTACAGATTTCTTTTATATTTCGTCACACAAAATATCGAAGTCTTGAAAACCTTTGTTTAACTTCTCTTATGCAACATTCACAGAGCTGTTATTTGTCTATTTAACAGCGGAAGCGAGCGATTTATGACGTGTGCTTTTAGCAAGATGGTTCTCGACTTTTGTCCAATACGAAAAACTAGATAATGTTCCTCCTCACCAATCCATCCGTCCTACACCATTGACAAGGGGAAACCAGACTGAGCACCATGAAAGAAGAAACTCAATAATTGCGCAGAGAGAGAGAGAGAGAGAGAGAGAGAGAGTGGGGGGTCCGCTCGACACAAACTAGGCCATTCCGGGATTAACATTCGAATCAATTTTATTTCAATAATTCGCTTGCACGTAGAGGTCTTTAGCGGTGGGGGAAAACCGAATGTCCCAGATAAAACCCACGAGGTTGCTAATTATTGATTAACATCTTGACTGTGATATCGACCCCGGTGGAAGCGGACCTTTACCCCCAGTTGATGAGTTACTTAAACATACATTAATTAGAATTTACGCTGGGGTAATGAATCATAACAATACGGATGACGCAACTTCTGACGGACGGATCTGAATTAATTCGGGAAATAAACAATACAAGAATATAGAATATGAATTAGGGCGGTAATAATACTTCCGTTAGACGGATTTCTCAGTGCTTAAAGGGACATTTTGACAGAGGGTCAGACAAGGAAAGGATTCTAGTCATTTGCATGGCATGGAACAGAAAACTGGGGTCGACTCGTACTCGTAAAACGACTCTAAGGGTGGAGGGGGGGGAATCTGGGACATAGCAAATCATGACCTACACAGATACATCGACTTGGAAATTTTTTGTGGTCTGGCTGTGTGGATTATCTTCCTTGGTGTTAGTTTGATTTCATTTTGAGTCAAGCCTACACCTCTACGTGTTCGTGATGCAAAATTTACGGGTGTTACAACATCTTTAAACGATGTACGGAGTTGAAGCGTAAAGCGAGATCAGGCCTTCTATTGAAGAAGACACCACTGTGGACCCCGAACCTGTTCAGAGCCGTGAACGCTTACGGTCTTTCCCTTGAGTTGACAATATGCGTTTATTACTTACTTTGTCTGTCTTGGCCATTGATTATCTCGGGGTTTCAACTTGTTTATGAGTAGCAGTTCTGCTGTACGTACTTGAGTACTTGGGGGGGGGGGGCGGGGGAGTGAGAGAGATAGAGTTTGGTGCCACGTATGTGTCTTTAGTAGTGGTGGATAGGTGACTTAATGCCCGAGATAACGATCTAACGCGCACACGTTCAGTCGTTCGACCCAAAATCCCCCTTGTTCTTAAATGGGACTAACATATGGTGGTTCAATTTTATTGCAATAATTCGCTTGTGCGTAGGGGTCTTTTAGCAGTGGGAGGAAACCGGAGGACTGGCGATCCTACTCCTTTCCACGTACTACAGGCGAATCGCAACCACGCCACTTGATTCAAAGACAGACCTTATGATTTAACGTGCATGCGTAATCCATTCGGCCACCCATCCGCTGGCACGTACTGTAACACACTATGTGTTGCAGTTCTCATGAAGATATACGTTCGTTGGTTCCTGGAGTTTTACGTCCACTTCCATCGAGGATGATATCGCAGACAAGTGATGATGTATATTTTGTTTCAGTGGCATTTAGTAATTGAACTGGAATATACAGGTCACAATTCTATGGAATACAATTACTGCTTATTACTGATCGATGTTTTGACTAGGCTTCTCTAGTTATTATCAAGCAATGGTAATGACTAGAGAAGCCTAGTCAAAACATCGATCAGTAATAAGGAGTAATTGTATTCCATAGAATTGTGACCTTTATTTGATGCATATTGTCTCTTTAATTTATACTGGAGTGCATCATTTCTGATTAGAGATGTTAATCTACAGATGAATCAGTTATCGAATCACTGGGTTTCCGTACTTATATTAGTGTATATCCTGTACGGCTATACAGAATGTCATTCATCTTATTCATGGGGAAGAATTTCGTTCATCAATTACATACAGTGAATGTAGTCATCATAATTTCTCCATAAAATCCTAATAGAAACTTCCTGTCTGGGCCAACAAATTATTAATGTTTTTGTTGTTGTTGTTGTTGTTGTGAATCCTCTAACATGTAACCATTAAATCCTGAACTGTACCCTGAATCAGTATGTACCGGGATCCCAGGACCAGCGTATAACCCCTTCATTTTACTATATTGGGAGCCACTTTGGGTAAGCGGGTAAGACGCTGGCTCTCTAGCATGGAGGTTGCGTGTTCGATCCCTGCGTTGGCCGAGAAAGTTTATCGGGATTTTTCGACGTGGTTTCCCCTTGTCAGTGGTGCAGAATGGAGGGCCTGACAAGGACAGCTGTCTAGTCCTTCGGATGGCACGGAAAACCAAAGTCCCGCGTACACATTGGTGTGCACATAAAAGATCCCTTGGCAGCTGGTATTCGATTTAAGAGTAGGCCATAGTATCGCTGCCCGGGCAAAACTTCCCTCATGGCAAGCTGTATGGTTCATGCCCGTCTCCATTAGCCCAGTCGGAGGAGAACAGTAGGGCGTTAAACCCCATTTCATTTTATTATAATAATCTAAACTGGACCTGGGACCAGTGTGTGTGATAGTCCGGGGCCTGTTTCGCGAAATTTTAACTAAGATAAAATCCAAATTTTAGTAATTTGATTGGATAATATTAAATTGATTTTAGTGCTTAGCCAATCAAAATTGAAGTATCTATTAAAATTTGGATTTTATCTTTAGTTAAGATTTCGAGAAACAGGGCCCAGATCTATAAACTTGTCCAAAAATAAAACCAACAAATTATTTTGTCATCTGTCTAAAACCCTGAGGTTGTTGACATATCATATCGTCCCTTGAAATAATTTCTGCACAGATGGAATTTGTGCAATTGTATACAATAATATGCATTATTCTAAAGCCATATCTCTTTATGTGTGAGATATTTATGGTATAGGAGGAATTCGTGCAATTTATATTTGGTTATTCTATTGGGAACCCCATTGACCTAATCCTATTCATATTGGTTAAAGATATTCATTTAGTTTATAAATAGTCGCTGTTTAATTCTATATTTAGTAACAATGTTCTTCAGTCAATGAATCGTGAACAATAATATTGAACCTGTGTGGTATGCATTCAAGATCGACACCTTGTCTAAAGGAATTTTGATTATTGAATACTATTTGGAATGTCTTAATACTAACCATATTTGGTCATCTAATTGTAAAATTCATAATAAACTATTTAGAGGACTCTGCGTTATTTCTGGCGGTGCACTTGTAGCGTTAACCTCGTCAAAATATTGCTAAATATAGTGGTCAACATTATCACCCAGTCGCAGATTAAATTGATATAATTATTATTACGTCACATCTGTGTAATAGCACGTGGACTTTACCAGGGAATCATCCAGGGGAGGTAAGTGGCATCAGTAGCAAACGGTGGGCATATTCTGTCGTGTACATGACACCAACCACTGCTGTAATTGCAGGCACCATTCACCTTTTGCAAATAGTTTCGGTTTTCAAATTTCTACCGTAAAGTAAAATGTTAGAGTTCTTTAGTTATGTATTTGTTGTCTTCAATAGCCCAGTCGGAGCAGAACAGTAGGACGTTAAACGCTATCTCATTTATCTATTTTATTTGGATGAAAACTAACGCTTGATTTATAATGTGTGAATGGCTTCCTATGTTCGTTTTACTTGTCTTTACTACACTAGGATCTGAAAGAGTTATTATATAACCCGCGTTCTGGATGATGTGAGGGATTAGCCAATGAAACGGTCTGTTACGGTGAGTTTTTGACGTGGGGTGCGCGGAACTGTGGGTATCCTACTGGAAACATCAACGCTGATGTATGACATCATAGGGTCAAAAGCCGCCAGTATGAACCCTGATGCGACCTTCCACTGCAACTGATCAGATCTTCATGTAGTAGAGACCATCGAAAGTATAACAAAACGAAACGAAATATAGATCTGTATTTTAATCAAATTGATTATGGCTTAGATTCGAACATCTTGTGTTCAACAATCAAACCTGAAACTAAAATAATTAACAGAACACAGTTTTTATGGGATACAATCACTAGTTTATTCTAAAAGCACGACGTTTCGACAAGTATCCTCTTATCGTTATCAAGCACAAAAGAGGATACTTGTCGAAACGTCGTGCTTTTAGAATAAACTAGTGATTGTATCCCATAAAAACTGTGTTCTGTTAATTTGTTCCCTGATCGCTAAATGCCATTTAAAGAATAAAATAATTAATACACCAATACTGATCTTTAGTTTATACTGGTCGGTTGAATCAAACATACACGTCCATGCCGTGTACTTAACTGGTCAGCATAGGGGGTTGGATGGCCAAATGGTCAGCGCTGTATCATAAGGTCTGTCATTGAGTCAACTGGCGTGGTTCCCAATCCTCCGGTTTCCTCCTACTGCTAAAGACCGCTACAAGCAAGCGAATTACTGAAATAAAACTGAACCATATGTTAGTTTCGAAATGACCTAGTTTGTGTCGAGTGGACGTTAAACTCCATTTCTCTCTCTCTCTCTAACTGGTCAGTAGGATCAAACATCCACCCTATTACTCTCACTGCGGCAATGTTTTCCGGTATATAGTATAGCCCCTCTCACACTTACTTTAACGGAAAATGTTAAAAGTTATAAAAACTTCAATATTTAGTTTTACATTTTATTAATGAGAAAATGAAATTGCATAATCGTCTGAATAATATTATGAGTGTAGTAAAGGTGTAGTAAACTAAACTGTCTCCCTCTAAATTGCCGTCGTCATTAGCCCGGTTGGTCAAGAAGAGTAGGATCTTAACGCCCGCCCGACTGTTCTACAACAAGCGGACTAGTGGTGAAGACGGGGATAGGCTATGCAGTATTCTATGAGCGACATTTTGTCCGAACAGTGGCTTCCAATGATGAAATTGTTTTTGATATGAGCGACAATTTGTTCGGACAGTGGCTCCTAATAATGGAATTGTCTTTCATATGGGCGAAAATTTGTCCGGCGGTGGCTTCCAATGATGGAATTGTCTTTCAAACATTTTCTTCGAATTTTGTGAATGGAATAGAGTTTAACGTCTCTCTGACACAATACGTCGGCCATTTTGTCTCTCCGGCACAATACGTCGGCCAAGTTCTCCGGCACAATGCGTCGGCCAATCGGTCTCTCCGGCACAGTACGTCGGCCAATTTGTCTGTCCGGCACAATACGTCGATTATTTTGAGACTAACAAACAATCATATCGGTGCAATGCTCATCAAGAGAATGTTGCCTGGGCAGTGGAAGGTTTGCCTACTCTTTGTCGAATACCAAGAGTCAAGGATTCTTGTACATACATGCCAACCTGTTCATGCAAATCTGTTTTTTCGTCTCATCCGAAAGACTACGCGTCCAGGCCCTCCGTCTTGCCAAGCCATACGTCTTGCGCCAGACTGAAATATCCCGAGGAACTTACTTGACCAACATAGGGATCGAACCCACGACATCCTATTTAGTAAGTCAGTGTCATACTCACTGAGCCACCGTGACTAAAGAAATCTGAAAAACAGAAGATAAACTTACTGAGTAAAAAATAATATAACTGCTATCTTATTAATTTTTATTGACGAAATTAAATTAGATCTATTCTGTGGAATGGCGTCATTCATAAACTGTTTAGATGTTGAACTGAATTATACTGATTACAGTTTCCACAGTAGATAATTATTACGTATAATGTTGTTTAAGGTGGCGGCGAATAAGTTATACACTAACGCGTTAGATTAAGGTCTGTCATTGAGTCCCCACTTGCACGTGGTAAGTAATAGGGTCGCCTGTCCAACCTCATCGATTTTCTCCGTCCCCCCCTCCTTGCTAAAGACCCACACGCGCAATCGAATTATTGAATTAAAATTGAACCATAGTCCCTAAATGATTTAGCTTGCGTCGATCGGACAATGATAGTTTCAAGCATAGTAGACTATGGTGGTGGTGTGTATTTTGTGTTATATTTGGGAAGGAGGTAAAAATATAACTAGGTTGGGATTTATTCTATCATTCGGTAATTATTTGTTCAATAGTACGCAATTGGTGAAAAGGGGAAGGTTAAGAAAGCAGGATTTTGTTTGATATTTAATTTGACCTATTACGATGTATATTGTAAACACAGGAGATATAGTGTATGTTGTATATTCATAATGTGTATATCGAGTATGATATAGTCCAATGAATATTATATTGTATATTGAGTATGGTATATTATATATTGAGTATTGTATTGGTATATTGTATATGAAGTATGGTATATTGTATATTGTATATTATGTATGGTATATTGTATATTAAGTATGGTATATTGTATATTGAGTATGATATATTGTACATTAAGTTTGGTATATTGAGTATGGTATATTGTATATTAAGTATGGTATATTGAGTATTAAGTATGGTATAATGTATATTGTGTATGTTATATTGTATATTGTATATTAAGTATGGCATATTGTATATCGAGTATATGTATATTATACTATCTGTGTATTCTCTATTCTCAGTGAATGCCTATTGATTGTGTACACCAGTGGCCTAATACAATTGAGCCATAATAACGTCCAAATATCCTTCTGTTTGTTTCGAATCGGTTCATTGGTTAACAGATGACACAATTAATTATAATTATATGGAATACAAGATATAATTATCTCATGTGTTAACTTAAATAATCGGTTCAATGGGTATCGCAAAAAAGGTCTTTCGTTGACGGCGAATCAGTAGAGATTATTACCTTGTCTGGGCGCACTCGCACCTGTTGCTCCAGCCAGTTATATAAGTCGTGAACGAGGAGAAAGAGAGAATGGGGTTTAACGTCAACTCGACATAAACTAGTCATTTCGGGACTAACATATGGTTCAATTTTATTTCAATAATTCGCTCACGCGTAGATGTCTTTAGCAGTGGGAAGAAACTGGAGGACCCGGAGAAAACCCACGAGGTTGGACAGGCAACCCTACTCCTTGTCACGTACAACCGGGGAATCGAAACCACGCCAGTTGACTCAATGACAGACCTTATGATACAACGCGCACGCGCTAACCATTCGCCCCCACCCCGCTCGACGTGACCGAAGAAATGTATGCTTACTCTTTGTATTGTAGTAGTTATAAATATGCTGCTGTGTGGGGCTGTAAGTAGCTTCTGTGTATGAGACAGGGTGTGCTGATAGAATACCTAATAGCACTTTTCATTTCAGGATTCTACATTGAAAAATCTATATTGTATTTCGTACTCGCAGATTCTAAATTTTAATATTATGTACGAACAACTATAGGCGGTACCCTATGGATAGAACATTTCGCTATACCCCCAATCCCCGGCTAAAATTGTCCCTAAAATTAACAGTAGATCAAGACAGTAAATTTGTGTATATACGCGGAGTATACAGTATACGGTTATACAACACAGTAGGCCTACATGAAAAGTTAAAGTCAATTATCATAAACACAACCAGAGGTCGTGGTTTCAATATTCTAAACCATTTCGTTTCTCAATATAAATGCGTAATTAAATATTTAAAATCCGCTCCGTTGACTCTTTTTAGTGTCGAATGGGGTCATATTTTGTAAACACGGAGCACGCAATACCCCCCTTCAATGAGAAAATTGTTTCTTCTATTTTTGAGTGGCATATTCTCTGCTCACGTGGTCTAGCTATATAAAAATATAGCGGGCCAGTTCACTTTGGAATGTCAACAATGTTGGAGGGCGTGGCTTATGTCAATCACGTTATAACTCCCAATGTCGAGACGGGTCTATTCAATAACAGGGTTGCACAGGTGTGTATCATTTTACTCAATGTCCGCAAAATGGAAATTAGAAAACTAACTATCTAGTTCCGTCAGTCCGCCATTCTCAGTATTTTGGTTCTGTTCTAAAAAGCTAAAATTTAAATGTGGTATTCTAATTTGGAAATATTCCAGAACGAGGTCAGTTAAATATGTACAACCTAACACCCCTCATTCGTGCCATATTGTAAGTTAGTCTAAAACCTTAGTCGTTGAAGGGAGAGTTCAGGGTTAGGAATATCAGCGAAGTTTTTCGCGTAAGTATTATCGAAACTATTACTAATTTATTTGTGATAAAATTACATGATTTAAGCTACAGTTGGGTGTATTTTTTGTCCAACTTTACCCGTGTTAAGGTAGATTTTGGGTGACTTTCTGTTAGCTATGTAGCGGTCTATGATAACAAATAAAATGGCCGCCGAAACAGACTTGCTTGTCAAACGCGGTTCTTTCTTATTACATAGATATGTGTCATAGGTATTTATTTGAGCAAATAACTCCCACTGTGAATTAGTATACTATATATGCACGCTGGATTCATATTACAGGAATGTCAACATGACAGACTTGATAATTTCCACCAAATAACTCACTTGATCAAAGAAAAAAAATGTTACAAATTCTCTACGTATCAACTATCATGCTAGTTGGCAAGGTGGTTCAGATTCATTCAAGCGATGCGCATTAAAGTTAAAACCATTCCGTGTTGGCTCGTCGCGCAAATGTCTTATTTTGATTATTTTTTAATTCTGGTGTGTTAGGGTTTTAAAACTTTGGCTATTTTTATATTGTGAAGCATGCAAGTTGCAGTGCAAACGTATCCCTGGATGACTAGTATTATATACAAATGCCCTCGATAGAAGAATGCGCAACCATGTCACAGGTAATTTTTAAAGAGACGGTCGAATGTTCGGAAGAAGAAACAAAAAAATAATTACAGGCCAATATACATGTATATAACATTTCATTCACCATATATTTATTTTATTAGTTCATTAACAAAATATTTCCATGTAATAGAGTAACATTTCAAGATTTTAACTCATTAGTATGGTATAATTAAATCCACAAATTCTCAAGTAATCATTTCAGAACTGAGAAATCCTCTTAACCCAATTAATGAACAATATTTTATTATCAAAAAAAACCCTACTGCTACTGCAGATAATTAGTCTAAAAGGGGTTTGGGGATAATTTAATCACAGAGCTGAATGGTTGATGATCCATGAACAAGGGGTTGATTAAATGGGATTAATTAGAATTTTTTTGTTGATCTGATTAATGGGGCCAAACAATAACCTTGAAGTTTCTTTCTTTAATCTGCTTTTATCTTTCACTGAACATTGAATGATACAAATCAACAGACTAAACCTGGTCTATATATACATGTATATACTGGTGTGTACAGTTCACACAATATCAGATGTTGTACAATTTTTTAAAACAGTTTTAAGGAATTATGTGTTAAACAAGGCAGAGTGCACAACTAGGATACATTCCAGGTCTTTTTTTTTTAAACAATATTTTATTCACAGGATACCAAAACAAGCCAAAGATTTATATAAATCGGCTTCCCATAAGCAAGAAACATAAATGATATAAACATATATTATAATTATCAATATATAATAAGATTATAGGAAGAATATAAACAAGTTTTAGCTAGCATCAGGACCAAGAAGGGTTCGATAATTCCAGGTCTTATGGGTATACATGTACCTAAGTAATTGATTTTGAAAGATGACATACATGTACATGTATATACATAGTATTGAATTGTATTATATATCCTTCTTGTAATGTTAGAAATAAAATAGGCCTGGTTTCTTTGATTTAAGTACGTACCCAACAGTTGAACTTGATAGATTTGTATGATGTTTATTTTATGTGACTGTAGATTCATTCCACAGGGGTATGTTACACCTCTTATCTCTTACCTTGATCATCAGAGTATGTACAGGGGTATTTTACACCTCTACATGTAACTCTTACAATGGTCATCAGACTCTATACTTCATTTTTAAACTGTTTTTATGTTTATATGCACAGTACTAGCTAGGCTAATTGTATAAAATGTCTTGTCTTGTTGGAATGTTACAAGAATTTAAAGGAGCTAAATTGCTAATATTTGGGACCTAGAAATTAACACAAATGGGTCGCATATAATAATGAAATATGAATGTATATAGACTGAATTACATTCATTTCTGTCTGTTTTTACTGTAATTTCAAATCAGTTATGTTCGGTGATATGCGCCAAAGTCTCAATTAAATGACAATCTTTAGCGTCTGGTTATTCCAGTTTACACTGATTGTTTTTATTGCGCATGCTCTCCAGATAAGAATATAGCGTCACCATTTGACATGACTTGTGGAATATGTCTAGCCTCGTTCTTTGAGTCCCTTGTTCCAAATGGCGCTGAAACGCATTATGGTAAAAAAAAATGTTTATTTTGTCTTGAATATTGGATATCAGAAGCCCATCTTTTCCCTGTAAGATCTCAAGACCAATGTTGATTTAAATTGACAAATAATTTGTGTTTTCAATGTCGAAGATTTTGGATGATATTGAGTTAGAGACTTAGCTACTTTAAAGGACTATACTTCTTGAATTAGGCAGACTGAAACAATTACAGAATACTATCTTTTATCCAAAGCAGTCAGTCCACGGACCCATTCATGACAAAAACAGCAATGGGATGAAAAAGAAATATGAAAAATATAATGATATAAGTACAAAATGTATGATGTCATTACACTGTGTTTTAATTTGTTTATTAACTTTATAATTTCAGTGTGCGCCAAGGTCTAGTAAGTGTGAAAAAGACCGCTAAAAGGAATTTAGAAAAAAGCTCTGTAAATCGACGTCAAACCGGAAAGGAATTTGACATCGCACCAAATAAGGACCACCACTGTTTGATCCCATTTTATGTGGTGGAATATTATATTTTTTTCGCTTGAATCTCCCCGGAACTATTTTATGTTATTGACAACCTTGTCAGGAAACCTTCAAGTTCAACAAAGTGTGAAGAAGAAGTGTGCATTAGTCAGTTATTTGTTCAGGATATATCACTGTATATACCATGGTTATATTGCCCAGTTGAATCATATCTTCCCCAGTATCAACTGTGAGTTATAGTGTATATTAACCAGGGAATATAGGGATAGTATATAGATATAACCATGTAAACTGGGTGTATAATGGACAATTTGTACAGGATTCATGTACAATTTGTATATATGTATCAATCCAAGGATTTAGGATCTTTTTCTGTAGTTAATTTCGTGTGTTTGGAATTTCCCTATGAGTCGAAGAGAAGAAGACTCGTCGGGTAGAAGACCGCTACTCTTTACGTTCGTCGGCAATAACCGTCAAATGTTGCAGGAAATCCGCGACAATTTAAGTCACTTGCGGAAAACGGAAGGGGATGAGAGGAATACATTACAAGCTAATATTGAACTATCGCAAAGTACGCCCAATTTATTGGATAAATCTACGAGTGGGAAAATGACCCGGTTAAACTACCACCAGAAGGCGCTAGCGGAGATAGCGGAGAGTTTACGACCGTACCAGACCGTTAGTAGTGACACGAGCAGTACAAGTAGTGCATGTTCGACCGTAAATGGAGATATAGACGTGAATAGACAGATGTTGTCACAGCTTGTTCATCTAGGTCACGATGAGGTAAGATTTATTAAAACATATAATTACATTCTTCTTTCACATATTTACTGTTCATTGTTGACTGTAATCGATCAATGATGGTAATGTATATTACATGTATAATACATAAGGTACAATTTTATGGATACACAATTACTGGGTTTACTATTAAGCGACATTTCGACGCTGTGTATCCATAAAATTGTACCTTGTGTTAATATGTTCAATTACTAAATGCCAATCAAAGAAGATATATTATACATGTAAGACAAACCAGTGGACAATATACACAATATATACAAGGCATTTCAAGCAATTGATATTGCTACAAACACTGATCAAATGACTGATAAAATGACAGGTTCCAAATTGTTCCTGCTGAAACTTGATCTTGTGCCTGGCAATGTCTGTGACAACAGGTGTCTTATAATCAGGCCTAGTGTACAATGTATGGATGTTAGAGTCTTTAAATCCAGGCCTAGTGTATAATGTCTGTAATGAGTGAGTATACATTATCCCAGGCCTAGTGTATAATGTTTGTAATGATTGAGTGTATCCCAGGCCTAGTGTACAATTTCTGTAAGGAGTGAGTGTATCCCAGGCCTAGTGTACAATTTCTGTACCGTCTTCATTAGCCCAGTATAGGAGCAGAACAGTAGGACGTTAAACCCCATTTCATTTCATTTCATTTACAATTTCTGTAATGAGTGAGTATATCCAGGCCTAGTGTATAATGTTTGTAAGGAGTGGGTATATCCAGGCCTAGTGTACAATGTCTGTAATGAGTGAGTATATCCCAGGCCTAGTGTATAATGTCTGTAATGAGTGACACGTTACGGTGTTAGATTGCATAATCAGCAAATGTGAAATGACATGAAAATGAAATTTATGATTTGTTTAAATAACATTTTAGATGTCAAAGTTCACCCAAAAGTTGTTGGCCGTATTATTTTTATTACATGTATATCAGTACATACTGGTATTACAGGTTTTTTTTTATATCAGTACATATTGGTGTTAAGTTTTTATTATCAGTAGTACTACTAGTACCAGTACCGGTATATTGAAAAAGTATTTGTCTTATAGTTGTAATACCGCTTGGACTTGTATATGGATGAAGGTTTACACTTTGACTAGGGTCATTGATATCAATACATCACATATATAGCATTTTATGGCCTTGATATTTGAGTCTGATAATTAACGATCGATTCAAATAAATAAAGAAATTACAGTTTTTGACCTAATTTTTTACAAAAACTTTGTCTGAAAAAACTTGAAAGGCAATTCGAGCAGTCCAACGAAAGCCAAGCCGTCAATTTCTGCCGGACATGTTCATCCACTTACATGTATTTTAGGGCATGCAGGTAGCCTTCAATCAAGGCTAAGCCCCCAAAATGAGACATTTTTAGAATAGTGTGATTTAATACAGGTACATGTATACAAAGTATTACTAGTGACTCGATGTCTATCTATAGATTTGTATGTACATGTATCTTCCCCACCCGATTCTAACAGGTAAAATATTACAAGGTAAATTGAACAGGTGAGGAAGTATCTTGCTATCTATCACCTGACTAATACAAATACAAGATCCGAATCAGCTCAGAGCTTAATCATAAATAATGAACTCACTTCCTTCCAGCAATCTGTTTAAAATGTAAAGAATTTTTAAAAATGTAAAGAATTTTTAAAAATGTATGTTTATAATGCAAGTGATTAGGCAATTCCGAATGATAAAATGACTTACAAATCATATGGCAATAGAATTTGTCATCTGATCATATTTCCAAATTCTGAATTCAATTTTTTTTTTCACTGAATGATATTACGTAAATATTTCAAAATAAATATTAAAACACAATAAAAAATGCAGTCTTACAATTAAGTATTGGTATATTGGGCCACAATTTATTAAAATTATCCCCCTATTAGCTTAAAATGTGGCTTTGTCCTACCATCTAAATAAAACTCTGTTAACAACCAAGGATTTAATTAAGACTTAATTGTTTTAAATATAATTTTATCAGATTTTAACGGAGGGGGATGATAGTTTAAGAGAGGTTCAAAATCTTATTGATGGTGTTTTTAAGTTAAACTATTTCTAATAGTGGCAATGTACAGTTTAAGGCCTACAAAGTTTATAGGTATATGTATATAAATCCTCCTGTCAAGATTGTACATGTACTTGTAGATATATAAAGTAATATCCCCTAGGGGTCTACGTACTTCTAATTCCTTTAAACTCCCTGTGGCTGTGTTCAAAGGCCATTAAAATAATTTGAGCTTGTTAAAACACATGTTGACAGGCTAAAGGTGACATTCCAGACATTCCACACCAGCTTATTGACCATAAACACTGACAGAGTGGACATTGGTCACACTATTATTATCAGTTACCACAACATGTTATAGCTAATAGGCCCTAACTGACAGTGATCACTGATGCAAGGGAAACCATAAATAAATTAATTCAATAAACTGAAAATCATGAAAGATAAAACCTATTATTAGACTGTAATTGTAAAACTGGACAAGGGGATTAATTCAATAAACTGAGGGAAAAAAAAACCAAAAAAACTATTATTAGACTGTAAAACTGGACGAGGGGAATCGTAAATATATTAATTCAATAAACTGAAAATCCAGAAATGTGAAATATATTATTAGACTGTAAAACTGGATATGTACATGTATTGAAAACCAAGATACGTAAAATATTTTATTAGACTGTAAAACTGGATAAACAATGAAATAGAACAAAGGTATGGGAATCAATGAATAAGTTGGTCATACATGTAAGCCCAGAACAAGACTGATCGCTGATGCCAGATGCCAGGCAAACCATAAATGTATTACATGTAATTCGATAAACTGAAACAATTGAAAGATAAAACCTATTAAAAAGTATATTAGACTATGTCCAGTAAATATGTACCACTGTTTAAGAACCCTACGCTCAAGGCAATTATTGAAATGCAATTGTGCCATATGTTAGGCCCAAAATGACCTCCCCCTCCCCCTTTCCCCGTGGGCTGGCAAGCGATACTGCTTTCAAGTATCGATAATCACTGATCATCTCCAGATCAATAATTAATAATATCAGGAAAGAGTTTTTACTTACAGTTTGTTTTGGGTTACGTCATGAGGAACTATTTGCTCTCTTCATAAGCGGTGACACTTCTTAGAACTGGCAATTTTACCTTGTGGCACTGGCAGGCATCTCGCATGAAAAACAAAACGCGTGTTGAATAAATTTTCTGTTTAATACAGTTAAAGAGAGCTAGGCCCAAACATGCATTGCAAAGAATACCTTGATAAGGATCATCTTTTATGGATTTCTTCTCATAAGTGACTACCTGTACCTATAATTGCACAATTATCGATATTTTAAATCTGTATCGATTATCGATCTTCAAAATGCTTCACCGATGATTATCAGCCATGATGAATATTTTCTGCCACCAGGTTTTGTAATATTTTGAGGTTTAAAGTATGTGTAAACAGTCGTTGTTGCAGTCATTGTTTTTTAAGGCGAGTGATCGCTCTCGAGCGCCTGTTGCTCACCTGAATGTCGACCGAGGGGAGGCTTTTTTCCCTCCCCTTAAAATTGAAAATCGTTCTCCTTTACAAAGTCATTGGGGTTTATTATCATTTATAAAACCAGGAATGACCCCTTTACATAGAATTATTGATCTTCAGAACCATTTCCCATACACATAGCTAATCACTGTCCTTAATTACTAAATCACTCTCCTTAATTTCTAAATCACACTCCTTAATTTCTAAATCATTCGTCTTAACTGGGAAAGTTTTTTGAGGGGAGCGATTTTTTCAATTTGTTGATTGAGGGGAGCCTTTTTTGGCTCTCCTCTAAAATACAAAAAACAACGACTGCTGTTGTTTATATTTCAGAGGAGAGCCCAAAAAGGCTCCCCTCAATCAACAAATTGAAAAAATCGCTCCCCTCAAAAAACTCTCCCAGTTTTGATAAGAAGAGTGATTTAGAAATTAAGGAGAGTGATCTGATATTAAGAAGAGTGATTAGTTATGTGCATGGGAAATGGTTCTAAGATCAATAACTGCATGTAATGGGGTCATTCCTGGTTTCATAAATGATAATAAACCCCAATGACTATGTTTAAAAGGAGAGCGATTTTCAATTTTAATGGGAGGGAAAAAAAACTCCCCTTGGTCAACAATCAGGTGAGCTACAGGTGCTCGACAGCGATTGCTCGCCTTAAAAAACAATGACTGGTGTAAATGATCAGCCAGTTAGGTATTAAAGTAGTTATGGTCAAGTAGTTGTATTCACCACATTCCATAAATACCTGTTCCTATCACAGGATTAATTATATACACCTTCTATACACCTTGGTCACTTCAAACAGATTAGGGAACAAAGAACCACAGGTAAAAAAAACCTCGCTTGATATACTTTATGAGGTAGAACTACTGTCAGCCATACAATACATCATACCCTTATAAACATATTTTACTTCAATTGGTAAATTTCCCTTAAAATGGGGTCACTGACCCCTGATTATTTACCGATCAAGTGAATTGACAAGAACGATTAATTGTTTCTATACCTTTAACCACTTCTGACCCCTATTTTTATTTTTTTTACCAATTCTTTATTCTTGCTCCTAATAAAGGATAAAAGGTTCTTGAACAAATGAACCACATGCCTTTGGTGGTTAGTTCCCCCATTTTTCTGGAGGAAACAACTAAATTTGTTTTTTCTTTTTTGTATGAAATCAATAAAGCATGTGAACAGCTGGTCCTAGTTTTATATTTCTATTGTCAACAGGAAAGATTTTTTTTTTTATCTTACTGTATTTAAATAGATGATTACATGTTTTAAATGAATTGATGACTTTTGTGCTCAGGTTTTATTTCCCGGGATTACATAATTTAGCAGACAGGTGTAAATATGCATGTAGATTATATTGTCATTCATGTTTGATATGACTCAATATTTCATTGTTGTTGAAGATTTTGTCTTACTCATTGGTTTTAATCTTAAACCCCTAACCCTAAATTTATGGGTTTTAATCTTAAATACCTGAACCTAACCCTAACCCTAAAATGTAAAAGTGATGGAATGTAAAAGTGACGGAAATAGAAAAGGGAGTTGGATCAAACATGATTGCCATTGTCCAGTGTTGAATGAAGTTAAGGAGGGATGTGGAAATGAAGTTTAATTTCCGAAGCATATCTCATTGTTCAAGATGATTAAACATTTTCCTGCTAAAGCTAAGCAGAGCTAAACAATTTCATTGGTCAATGCTTTGGGACAAGATAACTTTGATTCTAACTGATGGAGAGTAATGAAACTTAGTGTATAGTTTCACTACCAGGTACTTTAATTCAAACCCTTGACTGAGTTAGACCATGGACATTTTATGCTTAGACTAAGTATAATCAGTTTGATGGCTTGATACTGTTTTAAAAGATAAATGTACAATTAATTCATTGGGAAATCTGCCCCACTGTTGGCTTGTTGGTATACAAGAGGGCAGTTTTGGTTGAAGATGGGTAGTTTCCTAGCAATGTTTATATTTCGTTTGTTTCTGAAGTTTGATGTCCACTTTCACCAAGGGTGATATCGTAGACAAGTGTTTCCTAAGAAACTTGCCAGAGGAAGCCACAAAATAGATTTGATCCAATGTTTTTGCAGGGAAGCGGCCAAGGTGTACATGTACAGTATTTCATCCAAAGGAGAGGCGCTGGAATGTTTCTAAATATATTTATAATTATAGACAGTTTTAGTTCGACCCTAGCTTCCTCGCCCAAGGTTAACATACATGTACCTTGAAATCAACTTGTAGAACTTACAAATGCCGTAAAATAACATTTACAGCCATCAGAAAATACAAATAAGTGAAGGGCCTTCCAGAAATCACGACACTACGGTTACCGTATAAAAGCAGGTGGGAAAAGCCGACGAAAAGCTCGCTAATTCCTTGCAGGAAGCATGGCAAAACACGATGTATTCCACGGGAAACAGGGTGGATTCTATGCGAATCTTAGCTAAAAATTGCCGCAGAATAAGCGAAATTTCATTGCAAAATCTAAGAGAATTCTGAGCATTTTTTTGTTTCACTGTGTCGTCGCGATTTCGGTCCCAAAAATTTAGGACGAACTGTAATAGTAGACATACTGTGTATATCATGTATTTATTTCACTGTTTAATAGCATAATACAATATTTATACTAAACCTAAAGTTATTGTTTATACATTGATTGACTATTATTAAATAGACAACATTGTTTCACCTGTTTGATGATAAAAAACCCTCCAGGAAATAACAAGTAGCACAAACTGTTTATTGATTATATTGGAAATATTACTAGTTGTTTCAATTGATGAACATTTCACCTCAGGCTGTTTAACTGTGTATACAATGTATACATGTATATACATCAATGATTATACAATGTAGTACTATGGACAATTCATTGATCCATACATGTACATGTACTAGTATTAGTAATATAATAGTAGTGAACCCTAACCCTAACCCTATGTGTTTGCCATTTTAACTACATGTATGTATATACACCCATTTGCATTAATATTATATATATATATATATATATATATAAATTATTTAGGGAGAGGGGTTTTACATAGGCTATGCCTGTTCCCCAATGCCATTCAGACAACCTGAATAAAATATTGTTTACAAAAAAAACTCCTAACCCTAGTACTATAATAGTACAGGTAGTCTATTCTAACACAAATAATCAAACATTTATTGTTCTCTGTGGTCAAGATGTAATCTAAATAGGGTATTATTTGTCCAAGTCTTCTTTTTAGGAAATACTAGCAGAATACCTGGCTCAATTCGCCTGGGAGCCTAAAAAATTCATGCTGGTTAATTTGATATCACATGTGGGGTTGGAGAGAGTGATTCGCCTGGGACCCAGGCCTTAAAACATTCACAGTATCATGCTGGTTAATTTGATACCATATATGTTTTGTTGGATCGTGGCAACGAAGCATGATGATCAAACATACACACACATCTTTGATTTCATTTATATAGATATAATGGGCTTTCACATCTCTCACTTTTCTGCGCCAAGTGGGCTAATGAAGATTAGCAGGCCCCATGCAGTGTGCTACATGTACATCTGCATGTTTGAGGGACTTTTTGCCCAGATGGAATCCTCCCCGAGCACATTGTATGTTTATCCAAGAATGACCAAAGTATTTTGTTGACAAGACAGTTAAAATAAATCCATTCTTTTCCTGAGTTATGACCGTATTCTGTCTCTACATGTACATGTACCACTACCAGACATGTACAGTCATACTGTATTCTAGTTATAATATTCTATAACACAAGTTTTATCCTAGTTATAATATTCTATAACTCTAGTTGTATTCTAGTTATAATATTCTATAACTCTAGTTGTATTCTAGTTATAATTTTCTATAACACAAGTTTTATCCTAGTTATAATATTCTATAACTCTAGTTACATCCTAGCTATAATATTCTATAACTCTAGTTGTATCCTAGTTATAATATTCTATAACTCTAGTAGTTGTATGATTCTATACTATAAACATTAAGTGCAACCCAGTATTTCAACACCATCTGTTATCAATATACAATGTAACAGACACCTGGTAGCAAATATTTGTGGAATTTTTCCTTTTAATGTTTCCTGGATCAATGGCTATTTTTAACCATATTACATATTTTACCTCAAGAGTATGATTTATTATTACATATTTTACCTCAAAATATTTTTTATTTATTACATATTTTATCTCAAGTATGATTTATTACAATATTATATATTTTATCTCAAGAATATGATTTATTACAGTATTACATATTTTATCTCAGAAATACATTTTATTATTACATATTTTATCTCAAAAATATGATTTATTATTACATACATGTATTTTATCTCAAATATATGATTTATTGTAGTATTACATATTTTACCTCAAGAATATGTTTTATTACAGTATTACATACTTGTATTTGACAATCAAACTTCCACAGTACTGACATTGTACCCACATATTTTCTTGTACGACAAAAATCAATTGCAGTCAAATCAAATTATTGATTTGAATAAAAAGTGATCTATTGATTTGCCCTATGAGATGAAAGTCTACTTTTATCTCAAATGTTTTATGTTTATGGATAAAATGAATTTTACTAATCTGAAAACCAGCTGTTTTCCGCAAATCTATTGCTAATATCACAGGTCTCTCTGTGCTGAAGTAAGATAAGATGGCTGCCGTGCATGTAACTAAGGCTAAAGACAACCACTCAAGTGTGTATTGGGAATTGAGCACAGCATGTTGGTATACATGTATTGAATAATCTTCTTGTGACTATGGTAACAAAACAATAACATTTTCATGTGGGATGTGTTTTAGATAAATAATGTATAATACATAATAACATTATTGAGGTACATTGTACACCATTTTATTACTGGCCTTGAAGTTTGCTACATTCATTCAAAACATGTCCGTTTCAGTATTGTTTCTGTCACACTGCCCAAGAATGCCCTTTTCTTTTTTCACTGCACGACTCTTTTTCACCAGGTAATTTGTCGCCCCGAATTCTCGCATTGTCCTTTCTATTGTAAACGGTGACAATGTCAATATTTGAACACGTTCTGCATAATTATCAGAATTCCTGTATTTGTCTTTCAATTCCGCAAACATTGCTCTGAACAATGTCAAATCTTTCATGTCTGATTCGTCATCAGATTCGGAGTTGCTGCTTTCGAGTGGCACATCATACATGTATGTGAATTCAAGGGACCTTTTTAAGACTTTTGTAGCAGATTTCCGCTTTTTCCTACCTTTCGTTTTTCGTCTTGTTTTGACTGGGGTTCCATCTAGATTAACCGATGCAGCATTAAGATCTACAAAAGAAGTGTCTGTGTTTTTTTCAGGAGAACTTGTGCTCATTTCTTCGTTATCATCAGTCGCACAACCCGACATTTCGTCAGGTACTTCATCAATTTCAGTTTGAATTTGTTTAAGTTGATTTAGCTGTATGAGACAGGCACAGCATAATTTAACACCGGGAACAAGTAGTTCTGGAGGATTGGACAATTTATCATACCTCTCTAAACTCACAACGGAAAGCGATTTTGTCCTTGCTTTGTTCGGATGATAATTGAAAGGATCACAGCACTTCCTTTGAAGCACGGAATATTTTGTTAACAATTCTTGTTCATGATGACTGCAAATGATTTTAATGTTAGCACTGTCCAGCCTACTACGCAACTTCAATACTTTGAGCTCTTGTTTATTTGTAACATTTCGAACTGCGGTTTTTCTTGTGTGAACGTGGTTATGACATGGGTTTGCATCTTGATGAAAACTGCAGTTTTCCCTGTAAAATAACAATTAAGGCAGTAAATACCTTTGATATTTCCTCAAAATGTGATAATTTTTTAAGAGAGAGAGAGAAATGGGGTTTAAGGTCCACTTGACACAAACTGGGAGAGAGAGAGAGAGAAATGGAGTTTAAGGTCCACTTGACACAAACTAGGTCATGAATCAATTTTATTTCAATAATTTGCTTGCGCGTAGGGGTCTTTAGCGGTGGGAGGAAACCGGAGGACCCAGACAAAACACATGAGGTTGGACACTCCCTGTCACTCAATGACAGCACGCACATGCTAACCATTCGGGCACCCAACCCCCTATTTTTTTTAATAAGATAGCCAGAGAGAAGATTGTGGCGACGACTAGCACTAATATTAAATCATGCTTTATGAAATTATTCTGTAATTGGTATAGTTTTGGAGGTAGTTTATAATGTACAATGTCTATTCATATCAATTAAATTTTGTTAATATCTTAAAAATTAACTCATCAAGTAACAAATTAGATGGAACTACTCACAAGGTACTGAAAGATTTCTTATGCATACTTACATTTTGATAGAAGCTTCGCTGTATCATAAATTATTCATGTAACAGTAGGTGTATCAAGACTTTCTTTGCAAATGGCACCACATGGCTAAATAGGGGATTACACTTCCTGTCCAGGGGCTACAATTACTTCCCAGGGATTCTTGAGTAGAAATAACACCATATGGCTAATTAGGGGATTACTTACATGTCACAGGAGTACAATTCCTTCTGTTTGGTAAATGGAACATATGCTCTTACTTTAAAGTCAATCTACCTAAATTCTTTTGAACACTTAAAATGTTTCTCACTATAACATAGACTATACCAATATGGTTACTTGTATAAGGTTATTGTTTACTTCAATATGCTACATTCATATTTCATGTGGCACATATACATGTAGCAGATCATGACTAGTTACATGTAGCAGATCATGACTCCTACTAGTATTACACAATTTTTTTTTCTCTGGGTTATATTCCTGATTGTTTGTCTTTCAATTTTGAGTGAAATCTGTATCACTACAGGCCCGGAACTGTACAGCATAGTGGACACTTACGGCTAGCATCATGTGTGGATATATGACTATGATTTTACAGGCTTATAATTGATACTATACATGTACCTCCAATTTTTGAATATTGTGTAGAAAACATCTTTGGCTAATTTTTTCATGAATGTTAATCTCAAGGTCACACATTCCACAAGGTCAAATTTAACATCAATAGATCTTCACACTTCAAAATTCACCCATGTCAAATAAGGAAATATTTGGAATCTTTGTGGAATTCCCATTCCAGAAATACTAATTTTAGAAATTTTCACCAATTGGTTACCATCTGTGTAAATGTACATGTTATTGTTCTTGTGATACACTTGTGGCAGAACATCTGATACCATCTACAGTATTGTAGTGTGTATAAGTTGACAGTAGATGTACATGTAGTATGAGATATACACTGGTTTAAACAAGATAAAGAGTTGACAGTTCTCACTATAATTGTTAAAAATTAATTAACGTAAATAGAAAATGCTGAAAATTTCAGTCAAATTGCCCCACTCTGAACCAAGATATTAGCTTTTGAATTTTAGGCTAACCTCGATCATCATTTCTAAAGTCGGTACAATAAAAAACAATCCATTTTTCAATTTAGTTAATTTTCAAAAAATGTATTTCAATTATATCACAGGCTAGCGATGACCTCGAGAGTTGATTATGGTCTGTATAAGTTATTTAATGTCGAATTAATAATTAAGATAACATTTCAGGCATACAGAAAGACCTACAATAGGCAGATTTAGCTCTTGCATAATTTATGCTTAAAAAAATAATGGCTGTGTTGAGATGATGACTAGTCTGGTCTATATATAGAATCTCTCTGATTACAGGACATGCTTTTAGTATACAATATCACTATAAGTCTCTGTGCTATCCATTCAACAGGTTGGGGGTGGGGGTGGGGTGGATCCAGGGTGCCATCTATCATTCTATGTTATTCAGGAGGCTGGGTGGGGTGATTTTCAGGGTGCACTCTGTCCACTGTGGGGCGTGGTATTCAGGATGCCATGCAAGGAAAAGCATTGAGACATTTGGATGAGGTGAAAAACTGAAGTCCCATCTGCCATCTATAAATGTAAAAGAAGACTTGACAGTAGGAATTTGAAATAAAGTATGTTAAAGATCCCTGGCAGAGTAGACTGTACCATTTCATTTCATTTAAAAAAAAAACAGCCAACAACACAGTCTTATATTATACTTCAGTGTAGGGATACATTTTACTCTGTTACCAGTACATGTATGGGGCCGGTTATGTGTAGGTGCTGTGCATGGGGCAGAGTATATGTAGGTGCTGTGTATGGGGGCAGGGTATACATAGGTGCTGTGTATAGGACAGGGTACATGTCTAGGTGCTGTGTATGAGGCTACAGGTATATGTAGGTGCTGTGTATGAGGAAGGGTGCATGTATGTTATTATTTCTAGATCACCTGATACCACTTCATATAACTAACAATCTTATAGACCACCTGATATCACTTCTTATAGCTAACAATCTCATAGACCACTTGATATCACTTCAGCTAACAATCTTATAGACCACCTGATACCACGTAAGACCACCTGATACCACGTCATGTTTATATAGAGTACATGTATAAGTAAAGTTAGATATTAGATATGTGTGGTTATATATTAGTATGAGAGAGAGAGAGTATTATTATACACCACTTGCTGTCTGTGAACCTGTATACCCATACCTGCAGTACATGTCTACATGTATATACCCTACCTGTACTATATGTAATCAGGTATTTAATAGAGTTGTAAGAACATGAGTCATAGATCTATAAATACACACCTGGTATACAGGTATACAGGCATATCTACACCTACTTACATCATCTCTATCTCTATCTCTGAGTCTTATAGGGGGTGGGGGGTGGATGGCCGAATGGTTAGCACGAGCGCGCTGTCATTGAGTCAACTGGCAGGGTTTCGATTCTCTGGTTGTACGTGACAAGGAGTAGGGTCGCCTGTCCAACCTCATGTGTTTTCTCCAGGTCCTCCGGTTTCCTCCCACTTTTAAAGACCCCCACACGCAAGCGAATTATTGAATTAAAAAAAAATTGAACCATATGTTAGTCCCTAAATGACCTAGTTTGTGTCAAGTGGAAGTTAAACCCCATCTCTCTCTCTCTCTCTCTCTCTCTCTCTCTCTCTCTCTCTCTCTTTCCATCTTGTACAGATAGTAGAGTAATCTGCAGGCAACAAACTAGACAAGACTACTGTAAATAAAGTATAACCATGTAATCCAGTTTCAGGGACTAACGCTTCCAACTCATTACAATAATTCATGATTTTTTTATTAATGTGTGCTCTAGTCTGAAATTCTTCTTTTTCTCGATCTCTGTATTAATTTTCAAGAAACATTTGCAAGTAAATAAGTTACAAATTATAAGTCTGAATCAATTTTAAGAAATGAAATGGGGTTTAACGTCTTACTGTTATGCTCGGACTGGGCTAATGAAGACGGGGAATCAATTTCAAGTGTGGTACATGTAGCTCAGTTTTCAAGGATGGCAGTTCTAAGTTTAAAAGAATGCTAAGAAGAGTGGCAAAATGCCATTCCTTAATGAACTGTGGGAAACACAGTCTAATGTAAAATGTATTTTGGTAGATTCACATTGGTAGAAAACATTATTCCATAAAATTCCGTGAACCAACAACAAAATTAATTGAGAAACACAGTGTAATTAATGTAGACAATAGTTTGGAAGGGTTACTGTACATCACATATAAATGTATTTTACTTTTTGTTTACATTACCTAATATTATATATAATTCATTGTCATGGTAATCTATCATTCTAAGAATGTATATATCCAAAATTATTAGCAAAACTGCACTACTTTGTTTCATGGTAAACGATAACAATATAAAAGGTATGCCGAAGCAAACTGATTTCAACACTGGTTTAATAACATTTTAACATTTTAAATGTACATGTATGGTATTTTCAATATTTTATATATACATGTATACATTATTAATATCTGAAGATGCCTATACTATAGAAGGCAGACAGCTACAGTAGCTTATATAATTTAATGTATGTCAGAATGAAGTAAAATGTAGAATTTTTTACCTGGACATATTTTTTATTTATTTATGCATTAAACATAGACGTACTTGTACTTTATCTACTTTAATACAATGTATATATAAATGAAATGAAATGAAATGGGGTTTAACGTCCTACTGTTCTACTCCTTTTGCCCGGGTAGCGGCACTATCGCCTACTCTTATATCGAATTCCAACTGCCAAGGGATCTTTTACGTGCATTCCAATGTTTACACGGGACCTCGGTTTTTCGTCTCATCCGAAGGACTAGACAGCTGTCCTTGTCAGGCCCTCCGTCCTGCATCACTGACAAGGGGACACCAAGTCAGAAAATCGGGATGAACTTTCTCGGCCAATGCAGGGATCAAACAATTTAATATATATATATTTTAATGTAAAAACTGTAGTTACCGGTAAACAAATTGATGTACATGTATGTAAACCTTTATCACAGTAGTTCTAGCAGGCGATACTGCTTTAAAAATATCAATAATTGTCGACCATCCGCCGATTAATAATCAATAATGTCAGGGACTTGTTTGTACTTACAGCTTGTTTTGAAAACCTTCATATATGTGTATACATGTAGAATTTATTTCATTGATTTGACAATAAATGATAGCATTCCATACCAAAACCAACATTTTGAAACTTAATCAACTTGGGTTGCGTTCACAGAGGTTAAATATAGGTGCTAATACATGTATGTGCATCACTACATGTAGTTCTACTAAAGTATTACCTGTTTAATACAAACAAAATAATTCAAGCCCTCCTATTCCAGACTCCAAGTTCACAAAGTATACTCAGACTTAAGTTAAGAATTTACTCAAAATTGTTGGCCTTATTTTAACTAAAATAACAAATTCTGTTGTTTTAATGTATCAAATACATCAATAAGAAACTATGTTCAATGTTTTGTGTTTCTGGATCAAAGATATTTCTCATAAACAGTGATTGAGTAAATTCATAAATTAAGTCTGAGAATACTTTGTGAACTCATGAGTCATATATAAATTTATGAAAATGACTTCCCCAACTGGTCTAGTCTACCCTACTCCCAAAAGAGGCCGACAATGGAGAAGATACAACATTCCATGTTTCTAGTGATCTGCCCCTCTCTAGATAATATTTATGACTATAAAGAATGTTTAAGAAGTTATAAATAGCCATGACCTTGATAGTTGACTATTGATGAAGTAGACTAGGTATTGTTGTTTACTTTCTATATGGTTGATATTCATGGTATGTAGGATATAGAAACTATACAAATAAACAAGCCCAACATACCACAATAAATGGCTATAACATAGCAGAATAAACGGCCCCAACATACAAGAAGAAATGGTCCCAACATACCAGAATAATCGGCCCCAACATACCACAATAAATGGCCCCAACATACCACAATAAATGGCCTCTATATACATGTACCAGAATAAATGGCCCCAACATACCAGAAAAAACGGCTAAACGGCCCCAACATACCAGAATAAATGGCTGCAACATACTAGAATAAACCTTATAAAGCCCCAATACAGCAGAATAAATGGCCCCATCATAGCAGAATAAACCTTAAAGCAACATACCACAATAAACCGCCCCAACATATCAGAATAAACGTTTATGCGGTGTATTTCTCTTCTCCATTTCTATTTGTTTCTTTTTGGTTTGGTTCTGCTGCACTTTCTATTCAAACTTGAATCCAGAAATTGAAGGCTTGTTTTAGTTAAACATTATGCAAGAGCTATATATGCCTATTTCAGGTCTTTCTTTAGGCTTGAAATGTTATATAAATTATTAATTGACATTGACAAGAACATAATCAATTCTCAATGCCATCGCATAGTCTAGATTTTCAATAGATTTAAATGCGTTAAGATAAAAATGGATAATCGAGTCTTTGTTTATCATCATAACAAAGGTAGCAATGACAATCAAGCCTACACTATTCTTCTAACAACGATAACAAGGCTCAGAGCGAATTAATTTGACTGAAATTTTTTAACATATCTCCTTTTCATTATCTAGTTTTAATTATTAAAGCGAGAACTCTCAGCTCTTTATCCAAATCTTACATAATGTCCCTTTAATGTTATTATTGTTGATATTTTACAGGAGATAGCCAGTAGAGCATTAAAATTATGTAATAATAGAAGTGTTGAAACTGCTGAGGCGGTGATGTCCAGATTAAAGAAACATGTTGAAGGCAGGAATGGGAATAGTAAAATTTCATCAGGTAGGTCAGTCATTCTACTCTCCTTGATTATTAAACACAGAGCCACAGTTGAGGCTCCAGTGTTTTATTCCCCCATAGCTCATCTTCATTAACCAAGTTAGTGCTGCATGACGCTCATCTTCATTAGCCAGTTTGGTGCTGCATGGCGTATGCTCATCTTCATTAGCCAGGTTTGTGCTGCAAAAAAGAGTGTCAAACCACATTTTATTTCATACTTGATGGAACAAGATTACTGAGTTTGATAGTTTGCATCTATTATAGTCCAGAACAGTAGGATGTTAAACCCCATTTCATTTCTGTTATTTTCCGGAACAGTAGGACGTTAAACCCCATTTCTATTATATTCCTGAACAGTAGGCTGTTAAACTCATTTTTCCAGGTCCTCCAGTTCCCTCCCATTGCTAAAGACCCCTACACACTAGCAAATTATTGAAATAAAACAGAACCGTATGTTAGTCCCAAAATGACCTAGTTTGTGTGTAGTGGATTTCTATTGTGGGTTTTTCCGGGTCCTCCAGTTTCCTCCCATTGCTAAAGACCCCTACGCACTAGCAAATTATTGAAATAAAACAGAACCATATGTTAGACCCAAAATGACCTAGTTTGTGTCGAGTGGATGTTAAACCCCATTTCTCTTTGCTCTTTCTTTAAATGCTCAGCATTGACATTGGGGACAATGGTAGACTCTGAGGTTACATGTAATTATGTGACATTGGGGATGACATTGGGCTCTGAAATCATGTGAAACTGAAGGTAATGAGAGGTTCTGAAGCAACAATCGTGTAAACCCACACATAGCACAGTTTTAACAAATCAAATAAATTTACACTTTTCTTCTTTTTATTTTCCAGCTCTTGGACAATATCCAAAGGTGAATCGTAAACAAAGTTTTGAAAGTAAATATGGTCCAAGTAGTCCTGCTGCATCAGATACTAACAGTGTACGTTCAGATAGTCCCGGACTTAACACACATCCTCAGCGTCATCTCATTATAGAGAACCTCAAACCAATGGCTAACGGACACCAGACTCCTCCTCCTTTACCGCCTAGAGTGCCAATAGCACCACCATTAACGCCACCTAGAGGACAGACACCGCCACCAGGTGACCTTCTTCAGGTTCCTTTTCAAGGCCAGATAAATAGTGGCATTCAATCAGCATCTCAACCAGCCGTTATTCCTGCTGGTCACGTTCAACATATGATAAAGCTCATGTCTCCGACAGGCGTACCGAGAGAGAACACAGCAGCCAATCAACAGGCTTTATTCCGCTCTCATTTTGTTCAACAACAATCTCCATCTCCGACCCCAAGTCCTAACGGCAATGCTTCCATAATTCCTCAACAAAGTATGAATCCGGTGACTTCATTGAGTCGATCAGTTTACGGGCATAATGGACAGTCTCGCCCCCTGACTCATCAGTTACAGAGAGGGACTCTCACTCATAATGGTACAACCAATACCATATCACAGTCATCGGGCGTCACTGCACCACGCGTGACAATAAAAATGGCACACGCTCAGAATCAATTCAGTCAAGCTCCATCAAGACAACCTCCAAATGTAGTTCATATTCCCGGTAATGGTCACCATGAACATTCTCATTTGATAACATCACAAGTTGCTGCGGAGTATGACATCCATGGCAACATGCAGAACAAGATTCCCACTTCCAATGACGGAAAGATTCAACTTAATTTACCTAAACAAGTGACAGTGGCTCCTTCTCCTGTTCCGGCCGCAGTTCGGGCCTGGGGAACCAGTCACGCACCGATTATCATGCACTCTGTAAAAAGTAAAGAAGTTCAGAAACCTGTCCCTCAAACAGCAACGGTACCAACTGTGCCCCCTGCAAACAATCCAGCTTCTTCTACACCCAACTACATATCTTCAGTTCAGACTCAAGTTAATGGAAACTCTGTCGCTCAAAATATGACGGCACAACAAGTCAACAATAATAATAATAATAACTTACATAATGTCCAGATTCATTTTAAACGACAAAATGGTCTGAACATGTTGACGCCAGAACAGTTAGCGGCCATACAATCGCAACAAACTCAAATACAGATCCATATTCAAAATCAAGCTGCAGGAGTCCATAATAATCCACAAAACCACATACAGAGTGTTCAGATACAGAACATGCAGCAAGGTCTACAACCTAATTATGATTTTTATGGACCAAGATCCTGGCCCGACACACCTGGTTCAACACCACGATCTGATTCTCCCGTATCACGGGCCACGAATCAATCTCCGCTCTCTGTGTTATCTACAACTTCATCTCCGTCAACTAATTCTGATATACCCGACAAACCCCCTCCTCCTTACCCTGGCAGATCGTATGCTACTTATGGACATTTACAAGGTCAAGGTCAACCACCGTTACCTCCACGAGTGCCTTTACAACCACATGGTATGAAGCCGGCCCCTCAACTTCAGTCATCTTACCCTAATCCCCATCACATGATTACCATCCCGCCCGGACAGATGTCATCTGTTCACACCAATCAATCTAATGCTCAACAACCCTCCACAATAGTTCATCCCAATGCAATGTCTAATCATCAGTGGTTGGAGAACGGTTCGTCGGAAAAACCCCCTCCACTCCCGCCTCCGCCCCAATCTCGGAATCCTCCGCAAAATAGACTCAAAAACAATCAAAATAACTGTAATAACTGTCAACATTCCTTAGAACAAGGTGACGACACTGACACCGATACAGTGTCGTCTGACACGTCATGTCAAGAGACTCATCGTTGTATGTCGCCGATTCCAGAAAGACGTCCGGAAGCGCGAGAACGAGATCAGTTACGACGTGATACAAAAGTTCGTAATTATTCTCCGCAAGCTTTCAAATTTTTCATGGAGCAGCATGTGGAAAATGTGTTAAAATCTCACGACCAACGTTTGCATCGCAGATATCAACTAGAAAACGAGATGACAAAGGTTGGACTTTCAGAAGAAGCTGCGACTCAGATGCGTCGCATGTTGCATCAAAAAGAATCAAATTATATCCGCTTAAAGCGTGCAAAAATGGACAAATTAATGTTCGATAAAATAACGACTTTAGGGGTGGGGGCATTTGGTGAAGTGACTTTAGTTTGTAAACGCGACCCGAAAACTCTGTATGCTATGAAAACACTGCGTAAAAATGATGTGATAAAACGCAATCAAGTGGCTCATGTGAAAGCGGAAAGAGATATTTTAGCGGAAGCAGACAATGAATGGGTAGTAAAATTATACTATTCATTTCAAGATCGTGATAACTTATATTTCGTAATGGATTATGTACCAGGCGGTGATTTGATGGGTCTTTTAATTAAAATGGAGATCTTGGAAGAAAGCCTGGCAAGGTTTTATATAGCTGAATTAGTTCTGGCTATTGAAAGTGTTCATAAAATGGGATTTATACATCGTGATATTAAACCAGATAATATTCTAATCGACCGGGATGGGCATATTAAACTCACAGATTTTGGATTATGTACAGGATTTCGCTGGACCCATAATTCGAAATATTATCAAAAAGGTAGGTCATTTATTCACTTTTTAATTTGAACAGGCTTGGGATATAGAATCAATCTGACTAAAACACAGATCCTAATTCGTTTCGTTTTATAGTTCAAAATTTCATTTTACTTGTCTTTACTACCCGGTACCAGCGTTCTGGTTAGCCAATGAAACTGTCTGTTACGGTGAGTTCTTGGCGTGCTATGCACGTAACTGTTGGTAAACCACTAGAAACGTCAACGCTGATTGATTAATCAATGTCTGACGTCATAGGGTCAAAAGCCGGTTTTACGACCCCTGATGCGACCTTCCACTACAACCAGTCACATTTGCATGTTTTGTAGGCCATCGAAAGTATAAAAAAACGAAATGAAATATAGATCTGTATTTTAATCAGATTGGATAGAATAAGGTACATGTATTTCAAATATTTTCACCGAAAATCACTTAAAATTGATTTATGAATGGCGATGATATTACAGTACATGTATATCTTTGATATACCGGTAATTGACTTAATACATGTAATATGAGATATGCTAGGGCGGCAGGTGGGTGATGGCCGAATGGTTAACAGTCTGGATCATAAGGTCTGTCATTGAATCAGGTAGGGTCGTCTGTCCAAACTCGTGGTTTTTCTCAAGTCCTCCTGTTTTTTCCCAGTTCTAAAGACCCACTACGCACAAGTGAGTTATTGAAATAAAATTGAACCATGTTCCGAAATGACCAAGTGGTCATTAAATTAAACCCCATTTCACCCCTCTCTATCATGTAAGCAAAATACATGTATGGTTGAGATTTTGAATTGGATGGCAGTATAACACCATGTTTCGAGCGAGGGAGAGTCAGAGAGAGAGAGGATTTTGTCGAATAAGAACATCCATCGCTTTTCTGTAGCAGACCCTCCGTACCGAACGCCCAGTCGCCTTTCTATATAGCAGACACTCCCTACTGCACCATTGATAAGCAGGGAGAGAGAGGGGGGGGGGGTTAACGTCCACTCGAAACAAACTAGGTCATTTCCGGACTAACATATGGTTCAATTTAATTTCAATAATTCGCTTGCGCGTAAGTGTCTTTTATCAATAGAAGGAAACCGGAGAACCCGATGAAAATACGGAGAAAATCCACGAGGATGGACAGGTGACCCTACTTCTTGTCAGTACAACCGGGGAATCAAAACCACACCAGTTGACTCAATGACAGCCCTCCTGATGTGCACGAGCTAATAATTCGGCCATCCAACCCCCTATTTCGTTAAAGCCAATTGTTATTACATGTAGCTACATATATGTATTAAACCATGCATTTTAAACAGACTATCCTTCATATGAAAATATAAGTAGAAATTAAGTGTGTGACTGTAAATTAAATTGAGCAAGGGATGTATTGTATCTCAACCCTTAATGTCAGAAGTTTTAATAACTTGTTTGACAAGACGGATGAATGTACATGGTGTGTGTTGGCAAGACAGATGAATGTACATGGTGTGTGTTGGCAATACAGATGAATGTACATGGTGTGTGTTGGCAAGACAGATGCTTGTAGCACACTCTATGACGTACATGTACACCTGTCTTCAGGAACCCAGTGAAAAGTAGGATGTTAAACCCCATTTCATTTCATTTGGGTTGCCTGCAGTCCAAGATCCCGTGACAGTTGGAATACGATATAAGAGTAGGCCGTAGTGCAGCTGTCCGGGCAAAATTTCCCTCATAGCACACTATACCCGTCTTCATTAGCCCAGTTCGGAGCAGAACAGTAAGACGTTAAACCCCATTTCATTTCATTTCGTTTCCATTTGTGTACTCTCTCATGCTTTATTTGTAGTACCATCGCTACATGTACATGATGTATCTGTAATTGATTGGTGCAGGACAGAGGGTCTGGCACAGGGACAATGTATAGTCTTTTGGATGGGCCACATGGGCGTGCACGTAAAAGAACGGTTAGCAGTTGGAATTTGATATTAGAGCCTAGTCGTAGTGCCACTGCCCAGGCAAAGAAAATTTCTCGTAGCACACTGGATGGCGTAGGCAGGCCTATCTTCATTAGGCCAGTCAGAGCAGAATACTAGAACATTCAACCCAATTTCATTTCATTTGTTTAAAAGTACATGTACATGTACATGTATGTTAACTAATGGTGATTTGACCCAAGAACCCCTTTTTACAATTAAAAGATAGGAACCCTAGAAAAGTTTGTAAAAGATGGGGAGGGGAAGGGGGTAAGACAAGGTGGGTGGGGGGTTAGGTTACATGTAAGTGCATGAGTTTCAGTTTTAGGCTACTGCATTGAAATAGTTGTTTTTGTGCCGCGTTACATGATGCTGGAGAGGGGTTGGATGACTGAATGGTTAGCCGCGTGCACGCTGTATCATAAGATCTATCATTGAGTCAGCTGGCGTGGTTTTAATTCTGCGGTTGTACATGTATGTGACAAGGAGTAGGGTTGCTCTCTAACCTAATGGATTTTCTCCCGGTCCTCAAGTTTCCTCCCACTGCTCAAGACCCCAACACGCAAGCAAATTATTGAAATAAAATCAAACATTGTGTTAGTTCCGAAATGACCTAGTTTGTGTCGAGTGGACATTAAACCCTATCTCTATCTCACAAGATGCTGGACACAATTTTATTTCTTACTTACGGACATTATTTATCACATTGTTGTTTTCCACTTTCTCTGTCTTTCTTGCATTTATTTATTTTATAAATTAGTGAAAATTGGGATCTGTACTCACCATATTCTTATATTTTCAGACGGAAGTCATGCTCGACAAGATTCAATGGAGGTCAGTAGCTGTAATTTAGATGAACATTGTCGCTGTGAAATTCTCAAACCTTTAGAACGTCGTCGAAACCGAGAACGGCAAAGATGTCTGGCTCACTCATTAGTTGGTACACCCAATTATATCGCACCGGAGGTCCTCTTGCGACAAGGTAAAGTTGAATCAATTAGATTTATATTATTAAATTATGTGTAGCAGGTGGTTGGAGGACTGCACTACACACAACAATAAACAACAAATATCAAATCTCAAGTAAATGTATCTGGGGGTGCCAGCTGTTCAGTCCTGGGCCTGTAATAATACAGGCTTCACTCAAAATAAAAAAAGTATGATTTAGTGGGATTATAAATCTCTCTCTCTCTCTCTCTCTCTCTCTCAATCAATATTAATATTTATAATTTCAGGTTATTCTTCAGTTTGTGACTGGTGGAGCGTTGGTGTGATATTATTTGAAATGTTAGTCGGACATCCACCATTTTATGCTCATACACCTATAGAAACACAACAAAAGGTATGTCCATTGTTTATACACCTGATTCCCCGCTTGTACGTGACAAGGAGTAGGGCCGCCTATCCAACCTTGTGGGTTTTCTCCGGTTTCCTCCCACTGCTAAAGATCCCTATGCTGCTCAAGCAATTTATTGAAATAAAATGGAACCATATGTTAGTCCCAAAATGACCTGGTTTGTGTCAGTGGACGTTAAACGCCATTTCTCTCTCTTTCTGTTTATACACCTATATGTATTAATATCAGGTTTATAATAAACATCAGAAAATAGTAGTAGACCAATTCTATTGGGTAATAATCTATTTATCTCATTCAAGGAGAACTGGGATTTTTCAAGCCCCGTTCTGACTATTTCCAGGGTCGTTCCTTTGGCAGACAAGAAAATTTTGTCTAGTCACTCAGATGAGATAGAAAAAATGCAATCAACCGATCACATATTAGCATTCATATAAAAGAACCTTTGGCAATTGGCAATCAATAAAGAATAGATTATAACTGCACATGTGCGTGGAAACAAACCTATATATCAGTCTCAAAATCACCAAGGTATTGTGTTCACGTTGACGATACGTTAAGCCCCAAGCCCCCTTCCTTTTCTTGCTTGTGGATTATTTTCAAGGGTTTACTGTAATAATTGCTTATCACATTCAAAAGAGCCAAGGTCGAGTGTTCGATCCCTGCATCGACTGAGAAAGTTCAGCCAGATTTTCTGGTGTGGTTCCCCCTTATCAGTGTTGCAAGAAGGAGGGCCTGACAAGGACAACTGTCTAGTTGTTTGGATGGCATGGAAAATCGAGGTCCCGTGCATGCACGTAAAAGATCCCTTGACAGGCTGTAGTGCCGCTGTCCAAGCAAATTTCCCTCATAGCACACTGTATGGTGTATGCCCGTCTACATTAACCCAGTTCGGAGCAGAAGGACGTTAAACTCAATTTCATTTCATTTCAATTATTTCACGAACATGCCCACGATTACACGTGTCAAATTTCAATTCCTAAACATAATGATTCTGATAAAAAGAAGTCAAATTGTATTTTCTGAAAAAAAATATTCTAATTTTTGATTGTAGGTTATCAACTGGAAGAGTACATTAAAGATACCATCAGAGTCCAAACTGTCGCAAGATTCAAAAGATCTAATCTTAAGATTACTCTGTGGGGCCGAGGAACGTCTGGGTGTCAGTGGGGCATCAGAAGTCAAAAATCATAAATTCTTCGCTTCGATCAACATGGATGGATTGAGAAAACAAATAGCACCTTTTGTTCCAAAGATTCGATACGCTACGGACACGTCCAACTTCGATCCAGTGGATCCGGATAAATTACGGAACAGCGACTCAGAAGATTTGATGAGAAGACTTGATTCCAAAATGGAAAATGGCAAACATCCCGAACATGCTTTCTTTGAATTCACATTTCGACGATTTTTTGATGATGCTGGCCATCCGTGTCCCCTCCCAGACCCTAACTCCCCGGTTTATGTTTAAAATTGTTAAGTTTTTTTCAGTTGTTAAGAAACTATGCCAGCCTATTTCCAAATTCACAACAAATTGTTTCAGAAGCCAATTGCTGGATTTCAAAAGCCAACAAACTGTTGCCGAAGTCAAATTTATTTTGGAAGTTTTTTGGAAGTTGTATTAGGTAACAAGGCTTAAATTTGTTGTTTTTGTTGAAACTGCTTCAGATTTTAAATTAAAGAAACTGAGTCTTTTAAAATTGAAATGATTTGCAAATTTTAGAACAAAAAGTGCTGTTTTTTTTATTTATTTTTTATTTTTTTAAAAAAAACCAGGGTGGGGGATGGGGACAAAAAGTCCTAGTTGGATTCCACATTTTGTAAAATCTTAAACGAGGAAAACTCTTAAAAGAGAAAAACAAAAGAAATACAAGAGTCCGTGAAGGACAAGAGAAACTAAAAACCAAGAGCCTCTTGAATGAATTGTATCCTAATTTTGGAAACAAGATTTGGACTACGAATTTATTTGGGGCTTTTTTCGACGTTAATCTAACGAATCCGACACATTTTAACCAATATTATGATGTGATTTAGCAGAGCTGATAACGATATGAAGTAATGGTGTATATACCTTGGCGCATTCATATACCCACCCTGACGGATAAAAATGTTAAATACAACATGGAGAATGAAACAAAATAAGATTTGATAACAAAATGTTAAATGGGAATTCAACTGGTCGACTTTCAATAATACAGATGTCCAGATCATACTTTTATTTTATTGTCCATCAAATGGAATAAAAAACTGAGGGTAGTGTTGAATCAGAAATAAAGTTGTTTATGGCAGAAACAAGCTAAAACCATATGTCAGTCTCAAAAAATGTAATAAGTACCATTTTCATACTATGATAGTAGAGTAGGCTACTAAAACCTTTTGGTTACTTTTTTTCTAAATTGTCACAGTATAAGAAAATCTTATATCTAAATTTATTCATATTTCAAACTTAGAATCATAATTTAAGAATTATGCAAATAAAACATTAAGATTATGTTGGCCTACAGAATTTATATTATTTTTTATTGAAGAATAAAAATAATAAAAGTATGAAATATAGCAACTGATTGCACACTACCCTATAAGAGATATTCATTGTTTTGTTAATGACCTATCATTGTAGTTTAAGTTAAGTTGACAGATAATTCTGGTCCTGTTTTATTCAGTCTTGAATTAAATGATGATTAGAATTCCTTTCTATAGGCCTATAAGGCAGGTCCAGAATCCTCTGTTTTTGTGTAATTATGTTTGTAAAGTATATATATATTCTGCTTATATAGAGGCTTAATCAGCCATGCTGATGTCGGCTATAAATGCATGACACCTGCCTGGATGCTTGTATGTAGTACTGTAATAATGTAAATATATAAATATTCTGTCAAGCTGCAGTAGATTGTTTTTATAGAAAGTTTCAATGTGTACAGAACTACTGTGTATTATTACCAGGCTATATGAATATTCTGTGTTCAAAAAGTGTTCATATGTACATAAAGAAAAACATCTCCCCAGTCTTTTGTACATTAGTCAGCCAGAATATATGTTAAAGGGAGATTACCATGTATATTGAGCTATGTAAGGGAGGTAATCCTGTATAGATTGTATAGTAAGAGAGATATGAAAGAGAACTGTACGAGATGATAACAAGGTAATATTCTATAAAATAAAACAAACTGTTGTGATATTATCATATCCTATATTCTTTTATACTTTTGTCCCCCTCCCCCTCCCCTTGTCAGTGGGAATAGGGATGTTTTCCCCTTTGTCAGTAGCAATATTTCCATCTCCCTTTTAGTGCCAATATTTCCCTAATTGATGTCTCCCTTCATTAGCATGGATGGTTTATAAAATTAAAACCGTATGCCCAACTTCATTTCATTGGTCCACCAATTCCAGTAGTCTCTAATCGCGTTTACTTTTGAAGACCTGGATCTTCTAACAACCGGCATTCCTTCATAAGTTTGGGGGGGGGGGGGGTTGGATGGCCGAATGGTTAGCACGCGCGCTGTATCATACGATCTGTCATTGAGTCAACTGCGGGGTTTCGATTCCCCAGTTGTACGTGACAAGGAGTAGGGTCGCCTGTCCAACCTCGTGGGTTTTCTCGGGTCCTTCGGTTTCCTCCCACTGCTAAAGACCCCTTACGCGCAAGCGAATTATTGAAACCCAGCAACGAAATCTCGGAGCTTGCCATGTAGAGCCTCTGCAAGTAAACTTGGATACCTTGACGGCCGCATACGCGTTTTCCTGCTTTTCCAGCCCGTGGATACAGCAACTTCAGTGTGGTCTAATATAGCCTAACTTAGGTTGCTAACCTGAACTACAAACAACCAATCAATCGTTTAGTTCATGGAGCCGATTGGAGAGGAAGTTTGGAAAATTTAACCGCCGCAGATGCGTTTTTCCGCTATTTAAGCTCGTGAGTCAAGCAACTAGATTCAATTAAAAGAAAAGTAAAATTAGTGTGTTATTAGACTTTGGGCACTAAATTTTGCCAACTAGATGATAAACAGAAAAGTAAAATTAGTGTTTTACTAGACTTCGCGCACTTTATTTTGCCAACTAGATTATGACATAATTTTCCCCACATTAACCCCCCCCCCCCCCCTAATTTGTTGTCTCCTACAGTCATCAAAATAACGTCGAACATTGTACCTAAATGAGCAGGAATATCCCAGAGCTTTTGATTTTATAAATTCTCGGCTAATCACCCGGACCTCACGCCAAACTTTGATGTTATCTCCACATAACTGGACCATTCCTAGCCCCTTCGCTGCTCAAATTCCCAAACATGCCCCAGCTCCTGTTGCTATAACATTATATTGAATAACATGGCAGAGAAAAATAATAATCAGGGTTTGACGTCCTACTTAAAGTCTATTCATACTACACCCGTATCGATAAACGTATCCCCATCCGTATCCGCACCCGCATCCATATCCGCGTTTTGCCGTTCAAATAGAAAACGCGAAAACGTCCGGCTTTCAAGGCTGAATTGTCTCTCAGAGATTGAGTTTATATTTGGGGAGATGATGTAATAAGGGGAAAGTACTCGCTGATTGGCTAAAGCTCGGCTCACTAGCCGAAATGCCGGACGCACTTTACAAAAATACGCTCTAGGAGCAATCAATCCGGCTTAACGGACGCAGTTGTCTAAAAATGACTAAAGTATACCAGTACGTATTCACGCACGTATTTACAGATACGGATACGGATGTAGTATGAACGGACCTTTATCTGTACCAATCGGGATGATAAGAACGTGCATACGGCGTGCAGTTTTCAATGGAGGGATGTTTGCTCAGACAGAGGTGGTTTGTGTCGACTCTAACTGTCGATGGATCTTTAACGAGTGACCATTACTATATACGGAACCTCTGTGCTTCATCCTATGCGATTGTCCTGCAAACCAGACTGACAAATCCTGAGAAACATCCGTAGTTTCCCGGAACATACCGAGTCAGCGTCCGTAGCGTCCCGGAACATATCAAATCGGCGTCCGTAGCTTTCCGGAACATAATTGTTAAGAAGAAACCATGTGACTATGGAAGACAAGTTTATTTGGCTGGACAGAAATGATGAATATGATACAGTAGGAATGTGATGACATAACGAACAGATGACATAACTAAAAACAATAAAACAATGACGTCAACAAAATCACAAATATTTGATAAAAAGAAATATGGAGACTCGATGCCGCCAATTCGATTTGTTCGTGTGTGGGTATTCCACCATTCTCGTCCGAGCCGTCGCCACAATTGTCATATTCATCTTTCAGTAAACTCTTATCAATACAACCGCCATTAGCACATTCAGTCTGGTTACTGTTACACGTACCTGTAATAATAATAATAATAATAATAATGATGATGATGATGATGATGATGATAAAGACGACGACGATACGATTGCACCAACCAGGTAAATGGATACAGACATATGCCATACAGTGTGCTACCATACAGTGTGCTACGCAGAACAATGCTATACAGTGTGCTACCATACAGCGTGCTACGATGTATAATGCCAAACAGTGTGCTACCATACACATACAGTGTGCTACGCGGAACAATGTCATACAGTCTGTTATGCGGAATAATACCACACAGTGTACTACGCGGAACAAATATGCCATACAGTGTGCTACGCGGAACAATGCCATACATAGTGCTACGCGGAACACATTTTTTCAACGACGTCGACTTCTTGTAGGCCTAGCTTGCAAATGTGTACTCTGGACCACAGTTTTCGTCCCTGGGAAACCCCGAAGGGAAATCCTCGGAAACTTTCTCGGCTAATACCGGGATCGAACCCCGGTCATACCCGAATATATGGATCTTTGAAGAGAATTAGCGTCGTCTCGATAACAACAGCTATTTTTCTTTTAATATACTTAATGTCGATTGCTTACCATAATTTGTATTGGTAACTATAAAATTAAAATAACCATAAAATTGATTAGGATCAACTTTATAAAGTGTAATGATCATATACTGGGATTTGAAATTTAATATAGGTATTCTGTCATCACAAACGGCATTGCTGGCTGAAAAACAAAATAAAACATTTCTCACCGTGAAATAAACGTTTTTCTGCCCTATTTAACGGTTATCTCCCTTCCTACATGTGATAGAAATGAAATGGGGTTAACGTCCCACTCTTCCAGTGGGAGGAAACTGAAACCGGAGGACCCGGAGTAAACCCACGAGGTTGGACAGGAAACCCTACTCCTTGTCACGTACAACCGGGGATTCGAAACCACGCCAATTGACTCAATGACAGGCCTTATGATACAGCACACTCGTGCTAACCATTCGGCCACCCAACTCCCCTAGAATGGTCAACAAATATATATGTTTATTACGACTGGAAGCGAATAAATAAATGAAGTGGGGTTTAACATCCTACTATTCTGTTCCTTTACTGGGCTAATGAAGACGGGAATACGCCAGACAGTGTGCTATGAAAGAAAATTTTGCCCGGGCAGAGGCACTATGGCCTACTATTATATCTAATTCCAACTGCCAAGGGATCCTTAATGTGCAAGCCGATGCATACACGGGACCTCGGGTTTTCGTCCCATCCGAACGACTAGATAGCTATCCTGCACTACTGACAAGGGTAAACCACACGACTGGAAACACTTCTCTTAATCAGTCGGGTAAGAGGCATCACTGGAGAAAAATTAACATTTTAAAAAAACCAAAATAAAAATTTTCTTGTCATAGTTTACGATTACTCTCTAAAAACTAGAGGCGAGCCCTCTAAAAGCTGGAGATATGCCCCATAAAAGCTATAGACGAGCCCTTTAATAGCTGAAGTGAGCCCTCTAAAAGCAGGAGGCGAACCCTCTAAAAGCTGGAGGCGAGTCCTCTAAAAACTGGAGACGAGCCCTCTAAAAGAATGACTTAGAGTCTGTAAACTGATTTGGAGCTAAAGAAGTAGTACCATTTTGGGGTCTAGCAGTGCATGGGCGGAAGCCCGAGATTGGAAAGGTGGCCAACCCCTTGTTCATAACAAGCTTGACATTCATTCCACTTCACTTCCCCCAATTCCAAACATATGATAAAAAGGCAGGCGTAAGACCAGCTCGACTAACCCCACCCAATCGTATAATTAATTTGAAAGTTTAACTTACACTGTAATTCATGGTTGTCGTAATAAAAGAAGTTAACAGAGCCGACATCACAAGGTAGATTAAGATCTATAACATTAACTTTAAATCCTCTGTTAGATAGGGGTGTATAATGTTCCGCTGTATGTAGAGTAACTTCACAGTCAGCACGTATACTTCCTGAGTTACCTTCCTCTAGACGTATTACAGTAGAATCTCGTATAACAACAGGTTTACCACAATTCACATTCATGTCACCTGCTCAAATATAGATTTCAAAAATCATCAAAGGCATTGGCATTCTGAACATCAGAGCCACGCTACAAAAAAGCCAGCTACCATTTTTACGTACGAGGCATTGGTCGTCATATCTGAATTTTCACGGCTTCATCCACGCTACATTATTTAACATTTGAATAAGAAAATAAAAATAAAAATAAAAATATCAATGGTAGACAATCTCATATGTTGGATTTTATCGGATAGAAAAGAGAAAAATCAAAATATAGTATCCAACACTTGGTGGCAACTTGTTTATCGCTTAGTCAAAGGATGCGAAATGTTTATCCTTTATTTGGGGGGATGACCGAATGGTTAGCACGTGCGCGCTGTATTATAAGGTCTGTCATTAAGTCAGTTGGCGTGGTTTCGATTCCCCGGTCGCCTTTACAACCTCGTGCGTTTTTTCCGGATCCTCCCGTTTCCTCCCACAGCTAAAGAGCCCTATGCGCGCAAGCTAATTATTGAAATAAAATTGAACATATGTTAGTCCCAAAATGACCCAGTTTGTGTCTAGTGGACGTTTAACCCCACCCCTCTCTAGCTTTCTCTCTCTCTCTCTCTCTCTCTCTCACTCTCTTTTTGACTGATATTCCTTTTAGTGACTCAACTAGTTTATTTGTCTGCATGGAATTGAACAACTCTGCTTAGTTTGTAGACAGATTCAAGTAATATACTGGTCTAGTTCGGCTTTTGTTTACACGTAAACACAGTGTTAATTTATTCACTTCCGCTTAAACACTTATTCTATATGTCTAAATAGAATCCAGAGACAAATGTAGCCATATCTCATAGCTTTCGGTGCCCATTTATGTACTTTAAACAATATCCGTTAAATAAAAATATATAAAATTCGAGACTTACGTATTTCAACATATGCTGAAACTACAATCAAACTGACGAAGAACGCAATCATACAAAGAGTAAAGGCAGACATTTTGAATTATTAATTTGGGTCACATGTCGCCTGCCATCTTGATAAGTTTATAATGGATAGCAACTCCGGTATTTTATCGTCGATCACATGACTTCGATAGGTAGCTTATCTGGAATCTGATTAAACACAACGAATCTTCGTATCTAGATTTGAATGTGACTAATAATGACATGGATTAGAATTTAGACAACACCCAATCTTACACCATCACATATTCTTATTTACATGACAGCATCTAGTCGGTTGGATGGCCCGTATAATGACGTTGATAGTTGAAGTTCAATAACTACACTCCGGGCAAACTATCCCTCATAATACTCCGTATTCCTGTCCTGACAAACTATCCCTCATAGCACTGCCCGGACAAACTATCCCTTATAACACGCTGTGTGGCTGTCCGGACAAACTATCTCTCATAGCAGTCTGTATGGCTGTCCGAGCAAACTATCCCTCATAGCACTATGTATGACTGTCCGGGGAAACTATCCCGAATAGCATCTGTATGGCTGTCCGGACAAACTATCCCTCATAGCACTCTGTATAACTGTCCGTGTTAACTATCCCTCATAGCACCCTGTATGGCTGTCCGGTAGTTGTTTAAAAAAAAAGGACGTTAAACCCCATTTTATGTAGTCAACAAGTAAAGAGTACCGATTACAACGTCCACGGTAAAAATATCGGCTTGCGTCGAGAACATCCTTGAATTATTCATACCCAACATTCATTTATATAAGACGACTGACCTAGTACATCGGAAGGGTGAAATATCCGAGGTTTCATCCGATTGTCAAACCCTGGAAAATTCTCTTGTCAATTTGTTAGACTGAATTTTAGAAAAGTTATGGGATTCTTCGACTACACGTGGGTAACGGTGGATTTACTATGATGCTAATGAGGGGTGGTCACAGAAGCGAATTTAGTCGACAATGCTTAAAAGTTTTAGGTTTATTCAGAATAGGGGAGTTAAGTTCCCATAGCTGGATGTCCTGGTACTATTCAAGGACATAGAAATCAAGTACCTATTAAATAGGACAGGTGTAGAGTTTTGTATTTTAAATTCATTTTCTTCTTCTGCCATGGAATAAACCGACATAAGTCTATAGCAGTGGTTAATCAGATATCTTGTTTCAATGGCATGGAGTATACAGGTCACAATTCTATGGAATGCAATTACTGCTTATTACTAAGCGACGTTTCGACTAGGTTTTTCTAAACGTTGCTCAATAATAAACAGTAAAAGGAATTCCATAGAATGTCACCTGTATAATCAGATATCGTTGCTGGGTGTAACGCCCACGATAACAGACGAAGTTTTAAGGCCCCAACAATATAGACCAGCAACTAATAATGTTGTAGAAAGGTATTCACTTTTATGATAAAATGAAATTACTTTGGTAACTTTGTTGGTGATTTTTGATCCAGAGATTATTTGCCCTCTTAACCAGAAGCACGAATCAGCGGTCACGTGACCTATAATATACTGCCAGTGGTATACAAGGGATCTAAGGTTTTTATCGAATCCAAACGTCCAATCGCCTTTCTGTAGCAGACCCTCCGTACCGAACGTCCAGTCGGCTTTCGATAGCAGACACTCCGTACTGCACCATTGATAAGCAAACTAGGTCATTTTAGGAATAACATATGGTTCAATTTTATTTCAACAATTCGCATGTGCGTAGGGATTTATAGCAGTGGGAGGAAACCGGAGGACCCAGAGAAAACCCACGAGGTTGGACAGGCGACCTTACTTCTTGTCACGTACAACCGGGGAATCGAAACCACGCCAGTTGACTCAATGGCAGACCTTTATGATACAGAGCACACGTGCTAACCATTCGCCCCCCCCCCCCACACACACACTATTGATATGCGAGAGGCATGCTCACCGATTCACCATCAGCTCCATTTATATTGATTTAATATTAAAGATTTTTCATAAAATACTATAAACTATATCTTTGGATATATCTTTTGTTTTATTGTCATATCTTATTTACAAAGTCGGGAGGCACGGTGGCTCGGTGGTTAAGACGCTGGCTCGCTAGCCTGGAGGTCTGGTGTTCGATCCCTGCATTAGCCGAGAAAGTTCATCTGGATTTTCCGACGTGGTTTCCCACTTGTCACTGGTGCAGAACAGAGGGCCTGACAATCGAGATCCCGTGTATACATTGGAATGCACGTAAAAGATCCCTTGGTAGTTGGAATTCGATATAAGAGTAGGCGATAGTGCCGCTGCCCTGGCAAAATTTCCCTCATAGCACACTGTATGGCGTATGCCCGTCTTCATTAGCCCAGTATAGGAGTAGGACAGTATGACGTTAAACCTCATTTCATTTTATTTTATTTACAAAGTCATAGTCCAACGTCTTCATAAAATTCTACCAAAAATACTAGTTGAATAAAAAGTAATGTTTTTATTTACAAAACAAAACAAAGTAAGACGAGCTTATAAACTGATGAGGAAAATGTAAAAGATGCGCGAAATGAGATAAATACACGCACATATAAATGATGCCCATGCGAACTAATGGTGTCTCTCAAAAGTACCGTTGTCTATCAGAGAGACTGATGTCTAACAGAGAGTCTGATGTCTATCAGAGTCTGATGTCTACTGTTGTCTATCAGAGAGACTGTTGTCTATCAGAGCGACCGTTGTCTATCAGAAAGACTGTTGTCCAGCAGAGAGACTGTTGTCTATCAGGGAGTCTGTTGTCTATCAGAGAGACTGTTGTCTATCAGAGAGACTGTTGTCTATCAGGGAGTCTGTTGTCTATCAGAGAGACTGTTGTCTATCAGGGAGTCTGTTGTCTATCAGAGAGACTGTTGTCTATCAGGGAGTCTGTTGTCTATCAGAGAGACTGTTGTCTATCAGAGAGACTGTTGTCCATCAGAGAGACTGTTAGATATCAGGGCGTCTGTTGTCTATCAGGGCGTCTGATGTCTAGGCATTGACGTCTATAGTTTTAAAACAATTAGAAAAGTGTGTGTGTGTGTAAACGACTAGTGTCGCGTTATACTTCCGGTAACTGGTGTGTATTTTGGTAACTGGTATATATTTTGGTAACTGGTGTGTATTTTGGTAACTGGTGTGTATTTTGGTAACGTGTGTATTTTGCTAATTTCGTGACTAGCGTGTGTTTTGTTGACTGGTGTGTATGATGTGTAACTGTGGATGGGTTTTTTTAGGGGTAAAATTAACCAGAATGATATAAAAATTATAGGATAAATATTTAAAAAAAGAATCTATACGAAAATGGAATGGAATTTACTTAATAGATATTGTTGCTTGTTGAAAGCCAGTGTCCTTGGAAGATTTCACAAAAATCGGGGTTGGGGTGTAGCCCTTATTAACGCACACTGCCATATCTAATTTTCCTAAACACAATCACCACGACAACAAGAACGATAACTCCGGCAACTGATCCGACTACAACACCAGATATCGCTGCCGTGGTCCAAAACCCGATACATTCACTATCTGACTCGTCCGATCCGTCACGACAGTTGTTATAATCATCACACAGTACATCTCGATCAACGCACGCCTGGTTGTCGCACAAGAATCCACCATAATCTTCATAACAAGCACCTGTAAGTAGAAAACATTAAATAATGGGTTGAAAGTCCACTCGACAAAAACTAGCTCATTTCATAGTTAACAGACTGTTCCATTTTATTTCAATAATTAGCTTGTGCGTTCGCTCTTTAGCTGTTGAGGGAAACCTGGGGACACTGCGAAAACCCACGAGGTTGTACAGGCGACCCTACTCCTTGTCACGTACAAGCGGGGGATCGAAACCACGCCAGTTGACTCAATGACAAAACTGACGATCTAAAGAACAGGCTTTAAACCATTCGTTCCTTCGTCCTGATCGACATAGACATTAGTAGCTTAATGTCAATATTAATAGCCTGGGCCAGGAAATAGTATAGGCCAAATAATGGTTAAAATGAACGAATCCTGATGTCATTCTAATGTTCACACTAATTTCTACTGATTTCACACGGCGGGTACGGCCTTTTGTAATTTCTTGCATCCTATTTTGTATTTAAAGTTTAAAGTCTGTCTGATAGTGATTTTCGAAATTTAAATAATTATTAAAGACAAATCTAAAATGAATACCAGTTATTAAATTAGAATTCAGTTCTATTCAGTACTTACATGTGATGATTTAAAAAAAAAAAATAACGTTCAGCATTCTCTACATTCGATATTTAGGAAAAAGTCAACACAAACCAGCGCCACTTATAATTTGGCCTGACATCTTTTGATGAGCCTCTTTTTAATTCGACTGGATAAAAACCAGAAGAAAATTTATCGTTGATATTTTGATTATTGTTTTCTTAATTAAAGAGACATTATGCAAGATTTAGATAAAGAGCTGACCGTTGTTGCATCACTAGTTCCAAAAAAGATAATTTAAAATTAATATATTGAAAATTTCATTCAAATTACTTTATTCTAAGCCAAGTTATTACTGTTTGAAGTTTTGACAAGATGTAGCAAATATTGTTTATTACCGTAGCAATGTTACTTGTTAATCGAGATGTAGTCTCGCTTATCAACTTTTAAATGAAATCACTAAATAACAATCGCATATCGATCGGTTTAAATCTCTGCCATCCCATATTCTAGAGCGTTGATAGGCTCGGCATGTGAATACATGTCTAAATAAAAATTTATATAACATTTGATGCCAAAATAAAAACCTGTAATAGGTAGATTTAGCTTTAAATGTATGTGAACTAATCCATTTGAGTAATTTATAGCGTGGATTTAGCAGATAAATAAAAAAATTATCAAGAAAATGTAATCTTTATTACACTAGGATCTGGGGGGAGGGGAATGACCGAATAGTTAGCACGCGCGCGCTGTATCATACGGTCTGTCATTGAGTCAACTGGCGGGGTTTCAATTCCCCGGTTGTACGTGCCAAGGAGTAAGGTCGCCTGTCCAACTTCGTGGGTTTTCTCTGGGTCCTCCCACTGCTAAATACCCCTATGTGTAAGCGAATTATTGAAATTAAATTGAACCATGTGTTAGTCCCATAAATGATCTAATTTGTGCCGGGTGGACGTTAAACCCCATTTCTCTCTCTCACACTGGAAGAGGTGTAACGTAACCCGCGTTCTGGATGATATGAGGGATTAGCCAATGACGCGGTCTGTTAAGGCGAGTTTTTGGCGTGAGGGGCAAGGATCTGTGGGTAACCCACCAGAAAGATCAACACGGATTGGTTAATCAAATGTCTGACGTCATAGGGTCAAAAGCCACTATAACCGGTCAGATCTTCATAGTGTAGGCCATTGACAGTATAAGAGAAACGAAACGAAATACAAGTGTATAGACCTGTATTTTAATCGTATTGGGAAATGATAACGAAGATCAACTTGTGAATCTTACTTCACAAGTTACTTACCCTTATCTATTTTTGTGGCTAATATTTCAAATGAAGCTGTGTACATTTGCGGATAGATTTTGTGAAATTTTAATGTTATTGTTTCTTCCGTGGATCGGTAAATTTGTTCTGGAATTTCGTCACCACAAATAGAATCCCCACCTGAAAGAAATTAAAGTGATTTAAAGTTTCTACAAATCTTCCAAGGGTCATCTTCAAGGTTTTGTTTTTAATTTACGCTGGTTGCTCATTTTGGCCAGATAAGATAAATAAAATAAATATTTGTCAGATGATTAAATAAAACATGGAATATGTTCGCTCCCGTACAACCAATTGAAAGAAAGTTGCAATATGATATTTAAGAGATGACGTCAGGTAACCGGAAGTGCAGAGATGACGTCAGATAACCGGAAGAGAGCAAAATTAACGCCAAGTAGTCGGAAATGCAGATAAGTAGCCGGAAATGCAGTGATTCAGAAAGGACTTCCAACTTCGAATTCTCGCTGTCAACGGCAGTTTTTCCCTTATTTAAGGTAATTAATTAAATCATACGTCTAGATAAACTTACTTGCTGAAGCTAATTTATCATCATAATCACCCAGTTGTAGAATCTCTACCGAGCCTTGTTCACATGCTATATTTAACCCAAGGAAAGATAACTCTATGTTGATCTTATCTTGATAAATATAATAATCAGAAAAAGCTTGTATATGGACTTCACAATCTTCTGGCATTTTCATGACCATATATGGTTCTAGTATAAACCTGACAGCATTTTTTACTATGACCAATTCTCCACATAGTGTGTTCATGTATTCTGTAATATATCAAAAAAAGAAAAAAAGAGAATTCTCTACAATAACTTCAATGGTGTATTCTGTAATATATATATATATATATACAAAACAAAAACAAAACTCTACAATAACTTCAAAGGGGGGAGAGAGGGGGGGGGATGTGGTTTAACGTCCACTCGACACAAACTAGGTCATTTCGGGACTAACATGGTTTAATTTTATTTCAATAAAACGCAAGTTGACTCAATGACAGGCATTATGATACAGCGCGCACGCGCTAACCATTCGGTCATCGAACCCCACTAACTTCAAAGGTGTATTGCTCTAATATTCGATATTAAAAACACGGATTAGAATTTAATATTGTTCCATTTCAATTTATATTGATGACGGTATCTTACCGTGAAAGTGTGGGCTCAATTCCCGTGCCATTTGTAATGTGAACACTTGGTGAACAAAGCAAGACATGTCCCACAGGTCAATGCGGAAGTAATTATAAATAGTTGATCCACAAACAAAAGGTGTGATGTGGAAATCGCAGTGTGTGATGTGGGCTTTAGAACGAAACGACACAGACTAAGACGAATGACATTGAACGATTTCATGGAGTACCTATTAAGTGAACTGTGCACTTATAAATACGATGTATTTCGTAATCACCCTGTAACTATCAAGCAATCTAAGATAATGCCCGCTTGATAAAAAATGAAATGAAATGGGGTTTAACGTCCTACTGTTCTGCTGCGACTGTGCTAATGAAGACGGGCATACGCCATACAGTTTGCTAGGAGGGAAAGTTTGCCCGGGCAGCCGCACTATGGTCTACTCTTATATCGAATTCCAACTGCCAAGGGATCTTTTACGTGCATGCCAATGTATACATGGAACCTCAGTTTTCCATACCATCCGAACGACTAGACAGCTTTCCTTGTCAGGCCCTCCGTCCTGCACCACTGACAAGAGGGTGTTTTATCCAGTTGAACCTCGCGATAAGATACAGTACAGTTGAACCTCGAGGTAAATAGGTAGAATGAAGAGGGTGTAGTCCAGCTGAACCTCGAGTTATGATGCAGTACAGCTGAAACTCGAGATAGGATGCAGTCCAACTGAACCTCGAGATACGGTGGGGGGGGGGGGTGAAGAGGTTGTACTACAGTTCACCCGCCCAACCCCACCCTAACCGATTATCCCCTCAGTACAAGCTATCATATATTAAGTATCTCGTCTACCACAAATTCAACCAACGATATCACATGAATAATAATATGCCCCTTTATATTGTGCTAAAATCCACAAAACGTGGTCATGTTTAGCGTCAGTACTAATATTAAGGTAAAATATTAATACAAATTACCCCCCTTACATTAATTCTACTTACTCACTTCCCTGGAATCAGGAACAACTCCATTTAAACAAAACAACAAGGCAAAAAGTTGTAACAAATACACAGTCGCCATGTCTGATTCATTGAATGTCCCATATTTACATTGGATTATCTTATCATTGTCACGTGATCCTATCTTAACCGTCCACATTATATTTAAATTATCAAATTAATATAGATATACTTGCAGGGCCGGTTTGGAGCATATTTGACCAATTTCGCAAATCGGGCCCCGCACTAGAAAGGGGTCCCATAGCTCTCGAACTTAAATATTTTTCAGGAAATCTGACAACAGGACTGACAGGTGTGGCTATTTTCAGGTATTAATCAATTACTAATTTTGAAGTAAAGCATAGTTTTAAATATGAATGAATATAGGCCTAATTATCCAGCAATGTATTCATATCCTGTAACTTCGGGCCTCCCAAATTTGGTCCATCAGATTATACAACCAGCCCTGTATACTCATCTGGTTGATTGACTGACTAGCGATATCCAAGCGTTCATGTAGTATAGTGATTGCTGTCCAACACGCGGTTTCGATTCCCTGCTTAGCTTTGCTTAGCTTTAGCGCGATATGTGAGTCATTGAACTCAGTCAAGACATTCACGTAATGAACATCAACATCAAGTTTAAACAGTCTTCCTCTATTAAAAGCAGGGTTGTTATGTTCCAAAGTCTTGACCAATCAAATTGCTTATCGATCCTTAGCCTAAGCAGAAAATTATCATCATAGAACTTAGTCAAGGTAATGATATAATGAATCTATATTTGCAGTTTCAATGCTCTCACTTCATTATAACGAAAGTTATCGTGCCCCAAAGCATCAACCAATCAGATTGCTTATTGTGTTCCAAAGTCTCGACCAATTAAATTGCTTATCGCTCTGCTTACCTTGAGCAGAAAATGTTCATTATCGAACTTAGTCAAGGTATTGACGTGATGAAACTATACACCAAGTTTGATCACTCTCACTTAATCAGAAGTAAAGTTATCGTGCCCCAAAGCATCAGCCAATCAAATTGCTGATCTATGTTTACCCTAAACAGAAAATTCTTATCTTCGGACCCCATCAAGGCATTCACCTTATAAACAACTACACCAAGTTTGAACATTCTATCTCAATAAGGAGGAGAGTTATTGTGCCCCAAAAAGTGTGACAGAAAGACAAATGGACAAACAGGGGGACATAGATACGGAGAGACAGACAGACGGACGGACAAACTCATTTTAATAGTCCCCTGCTCTCTTTGAAAGGCGGGGGTGGGGCCAATAACTGCTTCCTATCTCAATTCAAGGGAGATAAATCTTATATTCCACCATTAATATTTTACTTGTGTAGTTCATTCAAATTCAGTTGTGCTTTGCCAGTCCTTTCTTGCATTAGTCTATTTATGTTCCTGCTATAATCGACTGATTGTTGTGGGATAGTGACCAAACTGTTGTGCAATCTGTCTCATTGCCAAACAGCATTCCTGATTCCAATAACTTGCCAACCGTTTGATGTGAGAGAGAGAGAAATGGGGTTTAACGTCCACTCGACACAAACTAGGTCATTTCGGGACTAACATATGGTTTAATTTTATTTCAATAATTCGCTTGTGCGTAGGGGTCTTTAGCAGTGGGAGGAAACCGGAGGACCCGGAGAAAACCCACGAGGTTGGACAGGCGACCCTACTCCTTGTCACGTACAACTGGGGAATCGAAACCCCGCCAGTTGACTCACTGACAGACCGTATGATACAGCGCGCGCGTGCTAACCATTCGGCCATTCAAACCCCCAAACCAACCGGTTGATGTAGTCAGATGCCTAATTAGCATCGTGATATACAGACAGTGTACACATTGAATTTAAAACAGAGAGAGAGAGAGAGAGAGAGAGAAATGGGGTTTAAAGTCCACTCGACACAAACTAGGTCATTTCGGGACTAACATATGGTTTAATTTTTTTTTCTATAATTCGTAGGGGAAACTGGAGGACCCAGAGAAAACCCACGAGGTGGAACAGGCGACCCTACTCCTTGTCACGTACAACAGGGGATTCGATGATTTATAACAACCATAGGACCAAAGTCATTAAGAAAAATCATGTTACCGACTTTTACTAAGAAACGCACCTTGACTTTTAAGAAAGGCCATTTTCCGGAAATTTGGCCAGTCTATAACAACAACCGACCATGTCGAACGAAGATTTGCACCATCTTATAATACGTGTTATCTACATATTAGTTTCATTTGGCTCACTTTAATCCCGATGTTCTCCGAAATATTCCAATGGGATTTTCCAGTGTGGTGTCCATTGTCAGTGATGCAAGACGGGGTGGGTGGGGGTGTGGCTGAAAAAGAAAAACATCTAGTTGTTCGGATGGGAGTAAAACCCGAGGTCCCGCGTACAGGTACCTGCCTTCATTCGTCTCTTTCATTTCCCCGGTTGTCACAGAAAAGTATGACGCCAAGAACACAAACCACAATTCGTTCATTCATTTAAGGACACGTGATTAATATACAATTCTAGAACAGCAACCGTCTATGTCGAACGAAGATTATGTACGATTGTATTATCAAGACGAAAATTTGCACCATCTTATAAAATACGTATTTAATTTTAATGTCGATCAAATGTAAATTGTGGCCTACATTACTTTTAAATTGTAGTCTAATTATGAAGGGATTTTGTTGGGTAGTTTGTCTATAGTAGGCCTATAGAGATATATCTATGACATTCTTTTATATTAAATAACTGAATCAATCCTTTAGTTACAGCTAGCTTGGTTCAAGTAGGTTTTATCGGCTTGTTTGTTTACATCCAATTGCGTCAGCTAATAACAGCCACGTGACTGCTAATAATAGAGTTGTCACGCGGTGTGTGTTATCACAAACCAATCCGATCGCTGTATTTCTGCTGGGTAAACATGTTTTATACATAGCAACATGACGTCACGGTGGATATAAAAGAGATCGACATCTCGCGATCATTGGAACAACACTCTGTGAGAACGAGAGCAAAACAACCCATTCCCGGACGGTTACCTGGTCTACACCGTGGATAAAATGGCCGACTGGAAATGGGTGTTGTCGTCTATTCCGCAAGAACTTCCTTCGGATTTACAAAGCTTACTTCGTTTCTTTCCGGGGCTTTCTAACTCTGGAAAACTTCACGGAACAGTCTGACTGGGCCCGGTCTGAGGTAATACGTCTGTAGCGCCCCCGCCATCGCTGATTTCAGTGCTATGGGGGTAGACGTGTTAACCAAGGACCTCACTTGGATTGACTAAGACTAGAACAGTTATATATTTTAAACAGGTGTTCAGCTTTGTTAATTAACGTGAGGTCTCTGGCTTTAATCTACAATAATCTACTTAAGGTGAGTTTTTATTTAGTTAAAAGTTGAAATCAGTTGTGTTTATATGAGAACAACCTTGTATCGTCTGATCAGATCGATAAACAGACCGATCAGATCGATAAACAGACTGATCAGATCAATAAACAGACCGATCAGATAGATAAATAGACGTGTTTCAGTCGAATAACGGTAAATTGAGGTGATTGATTAGGGGTAATATTATTATAATTTAAGCATGTTGACTATTATACTACGTGTGGTATACGCCAGTAAGCATACATATAGACTAGCCGTGTATGTAGAATCTGTCTTGATAGTGTACAGTAACTATGTATACATAGACTAGCAGTATAATATCTATATGTCGATATTGTGCCCTGTTAAAATTGAAATGAAATGAGGTTTAACGTCCCGCTGTTCTGCCCCTAACTGAGCTAATGAAGACGGGCATACGCCGTACAGTGTGCCATGAGGGAAATTTTGCCCGGGCAGCGACAGTACGACCTACTCTTATATCGAATTCCAACTGTGAAGGGATCTTTTACGTGCAAGCCAATGTATGCACGGGACTCGCTTTTTCGTTCCATCCGATCGACTAGACAGCTGTCCTTGTGAGGCCCACCGTCTTGCATCACCGACAAGGTCCTGTTAGAAATATTTAGTATATTATATTGCACACACTTAACCTATAATATGAAGCGATATTGCTGACAAAAATATAAGTCTCTATAAAGTATTTTGTTAGTAAAATGACGAAGGGGAGGGGGTAGGGGAAGGATATATAATAGGCTTTGATACACCATGATAAGATGAAAATAAAGCAGTAAGAGGGGGGGGGGGGGTCTGATTAGTTTAACACGAGGAATAGGGTAAGTGGGTTGTTGTTTTCTTGTAAGAAAATCACGAAAAGATCTATAATGAACAGAGTTAGATGTCAATAGTATGTATAAGTTGAACAGATGTTAACAAGGTAAGTATAAATATATAAGTTGAACAGAGTTAGATGTCAATAGTATGTATAAGTTGAACAGATGTCAATAAGGTAAGTATAAATATATAAGTTGAACAGAGTTAGATGTCAGATTTTTAATTGAGAAGGTAAGAAACGGAGTAAGCTTGAAATCTGGATGGTAAATTCTATATCGGTGTACAGGACAACATCCATGTCTAGTTACCAACCCCGGCAAGATATTTTTCTTCGTTACAGATGTTTCCGTTCCTGTAGTTGTTTCCGTTTTATAAATGTATTCAAAAAGACGACGTAGATGTTTTATTTGTATATATTTTAGATATGAATTTCTTTTAAAATAAAACATATTTAAAATAAAATAAATCTCTGTGATTTGTTTAAATGGCAGCTGTGTAATGAAATGAAATGAAATGGGGTTTTGACGTCCTACTGTTCTGCTCCTATGCTGGGCTAATGAAGACGGGCATACGCCATAGAGTATGCTATGACGGAAATTTTGCCCGGGCAGCGGCACTATCGCCTACTCTTATATCGAATTCCAACTGTCAAGGGATCTTTTACGTGCATTCCAATGTATACACGGGGCCTCGGTTTTTCATATCATCCGAAGGACTAGACAGCTGTCCTTGTCAGGCCCTCCGTCCTGCATCACTGACAAGGGGGAACCACGCCGGAAAATCTGGATGAACTTTCTCGGCCAATGCCGGGATCGAACACCCGACATCCAGGCTAGCGAGCCAGCGTCTTACCCACTTAGCCACGTGATCCCCCTCCTGTACTGTGTGGTTGTACAAATAATGTTATATCGATATCCAGAAGATATAGTGTTCATACCCTCTCCCTTATCCAATCTGATTAAAACAGATCAACTTTCGTTTCGTTTTTTATAGTTCAAAATTTCGTTTAACTATACAGTACGCTATAGGAGTTATTTTGCCCAGATAGCGGCACTACTACTTACTCTTATATCGAATTCCATCCTTCAACTGCATCTTTTAAGTGCAAACGAGACCTGGGTTTTTCGTCATATCCAAACACCTAGACATTTTCTTGCATTAAGGCTAGAGGAACTGGCACTGGAAAACTCGAGGAATTTGCTAGGCCAGTACCTAGACCTCTTGGATAGCGAGGGAGCGTTTTACTGGTGTAAAGCTATTCGAACGAGTAGCCACACTTTCCTTATCAGTCTTACAGGTGTTACCCAGGACATGGTTCTTCTCGTGACATCCTTGTCAATAGAGAGAGAGAGAGATGGTGTTTAACGTCCACACGACACAAACTAGGTCATTTCGGGACTAACATATGGTCCAATTTTATTTCCATAATTCGGTTGCGCGTAGGGGTCTTTAGCAGGGGGAGGAAACCGGGGGACCCGGAGAAAACCCACGAGGTTGGACAGGCGACCCTAGTCCTTGTCACGTTCAGCCGGGGAATCGAAACCACACCAGTTGACTCAATGACAGACTTTATGATACAGCGCGCACGTGCTAACCATTCAGCCATCCATCCCCCCTCCTTGTCAATATAATTCAACGGCCTGACAGTTCCATTATCACGGCCATTGTTCCAAAACGCTGTGGCATTTCCAGACTATCATAAAATATATATCTTTTAACGCGCATGCCCGTAACAGATCCTAGCTAAAACCCACGGGAATAATTCTTGTGGAATAATTTTGACTCATTTTAGTAGTCATGAAAGGTTTAATTTCTACAAGAAATTGGCGTGGGGGGGGGGGGGGAATCTGGAGATTTTCTGTGAATATTCCAGAGTTTTAGACGAATTTTTGTGAAATCACAATACTGTTCACTTGATCTCGCCTTTCTAAGGCTGAATAAGCCAAAATTGGGCATTAATTGGGCATTACTCTTAGAAATGAAATACAAGCTGACATTTTCAGTACAATCACATTTTTCCTCCAAACTTTTATTTATTTTTTTTTAAATTGAACTTGTTTTAATTTTCTTTCGTCAAGATATCTTATATATATTTTCTGAGAATTTAGTCTTCATATCTTCAAAAGTAAGACACATCAGTCACACACAGACAGGTCACAGATCACCAGTGATTTCCCCACTGACTTTAATGTCAAGTCTCGCCTCTTAGACCGGCTCTAACTTTTTCCAAAATTTTCGTTGAGTTGACTGCTTTCTCCCATAGATGGAGCAACATGTGCCAACCTCTTGCTCAAAAGCAGGTATGAGGTTCATCATGGAAAACTTGAGATACACAAACTGGAAATAGAGACCAGTAAAATTTCCGCCCTACATTTCAACCTGGCCATTTTCTGTCAAGTTTTGGTAAATATTCATGATTTAGAGGCGGAAGGAGAACAGAGTTAACATGTTGGTTACGGTGATACGTACGACAAATAGTAATATGCTTTTAGTACGCTGATTCAAGTTTGTGTATCTCAAAATTTTGGTGATCAACCTCATATAAATTTTGGTGCAAAGACATGGCCAGTTGTTTCTCTGTCTGTGGTGAAAAGCATTCAGCCCAAAGAAAATTTTGGGAAAGGTTGGAGCCTGGCAAAGAAATGAAATGAAATGGGGTTTAACGTCCTACTGTTTTGCTCCTATGCTGGGCTAATGAAGACGGGCATACGCCATACTGTGTGCTATGAGGGAATTTTTGCCTGGGCAGCGGCACTATCGCCTACTCTTATATCGAATTCCAACTGCCAAGGGATCTTTTACGTGCATTCGGTTTTTCGTATTATCCGAAGGACTAGACAGCTGTCCTTGTCAGGGCCTGACAAAGAGAACAGAATTAACATTGAAGTCAAAAGGGAAATTAATGGTAGTCTGCATCCGAATGACAAAAACGGGATTACCTCCCCTTAATGGTTTGGTGAGTAAATAATTAATGAAATGAAATGAATGAAATGAAATGAAATGAAATGGAGTTTAACGTCCTACTGTTCTGCTCCTAACCTGGGCTAATGAAGACGGGCATACGCCATACAGTGTGCTATGAGGGAAATTTTGCCCGGACAGCGGCACTACTCTTATATCGAATTCCAACTGCCAAGGGATCTTTTACGTGCACGCCAATGTGTACACGGGACCTCGGTTTTTCGTCCCATCCGAACGACTAGACAGCTTTCCTTGTCAGCCCCTCCGTCCTGCATCACTGACAAGGGAGAACCACGCCGGAAAATCTGGATGAACTTTCTCGGCCAATGCAGGGATCGAACACCCGACCTCCAGGCTAGCGAGCTAGCGTCTCACCCACTTAGCCACGTGATCCCCAACTAATTAATGAATTCGAAAGAGAGGTGGTTTAACGTCCACTCGACACAAACTAGGTCATTTCGGGGCTAACACATGGTTCAATTTTATTTCAACAATTCGCTTGCGCGTAGGGGTCTTTGTCTGTGGGAGGAAACGGGAGGACCCGGAGAAAACCCACGAGGTTGGACAGGCGACCATACTCTTTGTCACGTACAACCGGGGAATCAAAACCACGCCAGTTGACTCAATGACAGACCTTATGTTACAGTGCGCACGCGCTACCATTCGCCCCCCCCCCCCCCGGAGTGAATATGTATCTGTGTTTTAATAATGCAGACCTAAGTAGAGAACCAATTACAGTCTTATCAAGAGAACATAAACCCATGAGCTTTGTGTAATTCGCTTAAAGTTGACTTTCTTTAAGATTAATAAGACCTATATTTGATTCCTAGGTCGTATAATTGAATATTAGGCCGTATGTATGCATGGATACTTAAGTCTTGGGGCGTACAAGAATGGACTTTGGTATCACTTCGTAAATAAAATGGAAGATTTTTCTACTCGTATGCGAAGCGGCTGTACATACTTAAGAAATTGAAGTGGTTGACAAGATTTGCAACTCAAAGACATATTCCTATAAATGCTGCCCCGACTGAAAAGGTTTGGAACATTTTAATTGGGTGCACCTCTCCACCCCCGTGCCCATACTCCCACACCCTGCTGTAACGAGTGTCGTGCCAAATACTCATTTTTCTTCTTTTCACAATTTCTGTCTGCGCTACTTTAGAATTTGATATTCATAATTTCATAGGACAATCGATATTATCCGCCATATTACGGTACATTCCGGAATATTACGGTATATTCCGGGGTATTGCATTGAATGGTTCGTTTGAAATAAATCATTAGGTGCGGCAAACTGCGATTCCAAGTCAAGGGAAGGAAATTTTGCACGGACAGTGGCGTGTCTGTCTACTTGTCATTGAATTGCAGCTGTCAGATTGTCCTTTACCTAAACGCCATGTGTAAAAGACAATGGTTTGTCTCGATTTTTTCCCAACCGTATCCTTTTCCCTCCGTCAGTCAGACAGCGCCACATCTGACAAGACTGGGAATAACAGATACAACACGGGACATTCATGCATGCTAACCAACCATCCAGTGTCCCGAGAATTCGTCTACCACTGCTACCCAGCATATATAGAAGGTATAACGTGTCAGATAAGGGAGAGGGTATGAACACAATATCTTCTGCAGACCGGTATAACATTATTTGTACTACCACACAGTACAGGAGGAACAGCTCAGAGATTAATTTTATTTTAAATATGTTTTGTTTTAAAAGAAATTCATATCTAAAATATATACAAATAAAACATCGACGTCGTCTTTTGAATACATTAGTATATCGGAAACAACTACAGGAACGGAAACATCTGTGTCGAAGAAAAATATCTCGCCGGGGTTGGTAACTAGACATGGATGTTGTCCTGTACACCGATATAGAATTTACCATCCAGATTTCAAGCTTACTCCGTTTCTTACCTTCTCAATTAAAAATCTGACATCTAACTCTGTTCAACTTATATATGTATACTTACCTTATTGACATCTGTTCAACTATATAATATATATATATATATACTATTGACATCTAACTCTGTTCAACTACAATATACTATTGACATCTAACTCTGTTCAACTTTTATATTTATGTTAACATCTGTTCAACTTATACATACTATTGACATCTAACTCTGTTCAACTTATACATCTATTGACATCTTACTCTGTTCAACTTATACTATTGAGATCTAGCTCTGTTCATATTATGCATCTACTTATCTTATATATTCTCACAAGAAAACAACAACCCACTTATGCCAATCCCTGTGTTTAACCAATCGGGCTCCTTTATTGTTTTTTTTTATCGTGGTGTATCAGAGCCTATTACATATCCTACACCCCACCCCCTTCGCCATTTTAACAGGACACAATATCGACCTATAGATATACCGCTAATCTCTGTATGTTACCTATATATTACACGGCTAGCTATACTCTTATGTATAGTTACTGTACAATATCTATATAAACCTATAATATACCACCTGTACACGGCTCGTGTATGCCCACTGACGCATATCACACGCAGTAGGCTATAATTAGCCAACATTCTTAAATATATTATCCCTAATTCATCGCCTAAATTTACCGTTATATTCGACTGAAACACTTCGTTTACCTACTGGTAGTATTTATCGATCTAATAGGTCTGTTTATCGATCTGATCAGGTGATACAAGGTTGTTCTCATATAAACACAACTGATTTCAACTTTTAACTAAATAAAAACTCACCTTCATAAGTAGATTATTGTAGATTAAAGCCAGAGACCTCACGTTAATTAACAAAGCTGAACACCTGTATAAAATATATAACTGTTCTAGTCTTAGTCAATCCAAGTGAGGTCCTTGGTTAACACGTCTACCCCCATAGCACTGAAATCAGCGATGGCGGGGGCGCTACAGACGTATTACCTCAGACCGGGACCAGTCAGACTGTTCCGTGAAGTTTTCCAGAGTTAGAAAGCCCCAGAAAGAAACGAAGTAAGCTTTGTAAATCCGAAGGAAGTTCTTTCGGAATAGACGACAACACCCATTTCCAGTCGGCCATTTTGTCCACGGTGTACACCGGGTAACCGTCCGGTAATGGGTTGTTTTGCTCTCGTTCTCACAGAGTGTTGTTCCACTGATCACGAGATGTCGACCTCTTTTATATCCACAGTGACGTCATGTTGCTATGTATAAAACATGTCTACCCAGCAGAAATACAGCGATCGGATTGGTTGGTGATAATACACCCCGCGTGACAACGCTATTATTAGCAGTCACGTAACTGCTGTTAGCTGACGCAATTGAATGTAAACCAAGAAGCCGATAAAACCTGCTTGAACCAAGCTAGTTGTAAATTTTAAGGGATTGATTCAGTTATTTACGATAAAAGGAATGTCATAGAAATATCTCTATAGGCCTACTATAGAAAATCTACCCAACAAAACCCCCTCATAATTATATTACAATGTCACAGTAATGTAGGCTACAGTTTATCAATATTAAAATTAAATATTAATCACGTGTCCTTAAATGAATGAACGAATTGTGGTTTGGCGTCATACTTTTTTGTGACAACCGGGGAAATGAAAGAGACGAATGAAGGCTGGTACCTGTACGCGAGACCTCGGGTTTTACTCCCATCCGAACAACTAGATGTTTTTTCTTTTTCAGCCACACCCCCACCCACCCCGTCTTGCATCAACGACAATGGAAACCACACTCGAAAATCCCATAGGAATATTTCGGAGAACATCAGGATTATAGTGAGCCACATTAAAATAATATGTAGATAACACATATTATAAGATGGTGCAAATTTTCGTCTTGATAATATCGCCCATAATCTTCGTTCCACATTGTCGTTTGATGTTACAGACTGGTCAAATTTCCGGGAAAAGGCCTTCCATAAAATCAAGGAACATGATTTTTCAAAATGATTTCGGTGTTATGGTTGTTATATAAATCGTTCTATTTCTTTTATTCTACACTGGATAAGCATGCTCCAAATCCTTATACATCACTAGACCACCCTCCCGTCGCATGGGTGAGAGAAAGCCTATACCCCTACTCGACCCCAGCCCACCCACCCTACCTCCCGCCCGCACTATGCACCATTCGACCACCACCCGTCGCGTGTGGAAGAGAAAGCCCTATACTCCACTCGACTTTTTTGAGAATCAAATAATTAGTTTGGGATACGCCTTTCACTTCTCATGACCAAACCCTTCACTTGCTGTCCTACCATTCCTTGTCTTGTTACGAATTGTTATACTTGTCCGAACCTTGCTCCGATGTGGTCTGATAAAATTAACACCCAAATTATTAAATGTGTTATTGGATAATTCAATAATTATTTACTCGTCAAACAATTAAGGGGAGGTGACCCCGTTTTTGTTATTCGAAGGCAGACTGCCATTAATTTCCCCTTTGACTTCAATGTTATTCTGTTCTCTTTGCCAGGCTCCAACTTTCCCCAAATTTTCGTTGAGCTGAATGCTTTTCAATACAGACAGAGAAACAAATGGTCATGTCTTTGCACCAAAATTTAAATGAGGTTGACCACCAAAATTTGAGATACACAAACGTGAAGTAGCATACTAAAACATGTAACTATTCGCCGTACATATCACCGTAACCAACCTGTTAACCCTGTCCTCCGTTCCCCTCTAAATCATGAATATTTACCAAAACCGGACACAAGATGGTTAGGTTGAAAAATACGGCTGAAATGTAGGGCGGAAATTTACATGTTTACTGACCTCATACGTGCTTTTGGATAAGAGGTTGTCATATGTTGCTCCATCTGTGGTAGAACGCGTTCTAACCAATGAAAAATTGGGAAACTTAGAGAAGAAAACTAATATTAAAGTCAATGGGGAAATCATTGGTGATCAGTGGCCGTGTAGTAAAGTCTGTGCCGAGTTATTTTCAGAGTTATTCCCCCTTGCTGATAAAAGTAATGGATTATCCTACTTTTTCGCACTCTATAGAGTTTATATTTTTGACAAATATCCATAAAATTAGTGGAAATAGTAGTAAAGGGTTTGAAATTATATTGTTTTTTAAAACAGGTCAGAGATTATTTGGAATTCTATACTCCCACGTGGTACCGGGTTGTTTTCGCCTACCCAAGTCATCCCCCCCCCATACCCAAAATATATTATCTAGAGTAGTAATTTTCATGTGTATGCGACTCATTTGTGTTGCGCCTTGAACATGCATGTTATGGATGGAGCATAGCGCATTATAAAAATACTTTTTTTTTATTATTGCATATGTTTTCCATTTTGAACTGATGTTAATTTTAGTTTAATGTTTGTGTGTGTGTGCGTCTGTGTGGGCGGCTCTGTGTGTGTGTGTATGGGGGTAGGGGTCAAAGTTTTATAAACACTCCATAGATGTATTTAGCTTGATATATAAACAAAAACAAAAATCAGCTAATGGTGATATAAAATGACCAGGGTCCATCTATGTCATATAAAATTAATGTTGATGAATGTAGGGTGAATATTTAGTGGTCTTACTCCAGTCAATATTGTACTTTCATTTTCACTTTACTTTCTAAGAATATTGTTTCCTAGAAATTGAATTACATAGTATGGCTATGAATAGAATTTTGCCCTGATCAAACAGACATATGAAATCCTTCAAGGTTACTGTTGCTGGTTATACGAGACTACTGGTATGTCTAAACAAGATTTGCTGTAACCAATTCAACATGGTATTTGCACTGTCCCCAGTTTAACTTGTCACAATGAGTGGGTGTGAACCAGAAGATTCTTTGCGTAAATCACAGAGATACAAAGAACAGTAAGTTGGTCAATAATGTTATACATGTACCAATTGTATCACTAAGAATATTCTATTATACACATACCGATTGTACCATTCGATTATTCTGTATACATATAATGTAAACATGTGAACTGCTCTAAGCCTCGGCCATACATAAAATGACACAACACATTAAATAATAATGCTATTAACACAACATACACATTAAATAATAATGCTAATATCTCTGAAACAGAGCCGTTTTGTGGTCAAGTGATTGGCTTGTAACACGAATATAATCTATGATCGCAAAATTGCTATGGCGGTACATTCTATTTGGCCATAGATCACCATTGATTTCCACATTGACTTTAATGTTAGTCTTCGTCTCTTAGACCGGCCCTAACTTTGTCCTTAATTTTCGTTGGATAGAACACTTTCTACCACAGATGGAGCATGTGGCAACGTCTTGCTGAAAAGCACGTACATGTATGAGGTTATTCATGGAAAACTTGAGATACACAAACTGGAAGTAGAGACCCGTAAACATGAAATTTCCGCCCTAGATTTCAACCTAACAAACCTCTTAACATTCATTCGTGGGTGACAGCGTCTGAATATTTTGTGAGCTGGGTCGAATTATCATTAGCATAAGATTATCCTATCACGTGATATATATATATAATTGGTACCATGTATGATCATACGGTCATGATATGCTATTTAATGTCAGACTTCCCTCGACTAAGATTCGGTTTATTATTTTGTGGAGTCGACCCCGTATTTCACCATTAATTTTTTTAACTCTTATTCCAATCTTAGTTATTCAAATCCGATATATATACACTGAAAAAAAACTTGTGTTGAAACAACACAAACTTGTGTTGTTTTCAACACAAGTTAGGTGTCTCTATTTAACAACACAAACTTGTGTTGAAACAACACAAGACTTGTGTTAAAATTTACCAAACAACACAAACCTGTGTTGAAACTTGTGTGAAATTCTACACAATACTTGTGTTGAAACTTGTGTTGAAATTTCTGAAACTTGTGTTGAAATTTCTGAAACTTGTGTGGTTTCATAAAAACTTGTGTATAACCACCAACAAAAACTTGTGTTTCATTTTCCCTCAATTTAGCAATCTTTCCCATGCAGCCCCCACCCCTTTTGCTCTGTTTAACCTGTAAAGTTTGATAAATGAGGTAATAATTTTATTTGTTAAATTATTTATTTATTTATAAAATGATAGGAAAAATAAATTAACACCACCAAATCAAAACTAAATAGACATCATTTGAAATGTTAACAGAAAAAACAGAGATATAATTCTAATACTAATAAAGTTTTTGTTATACTTTGCCCCCCCCCCCCCTCCCCTCCCCACACCACATCACAAAATACAAAATAGCTATTTAATTTTTTCTTAACCCGAAAACAAGAACTGAGAAAAGAAAGATCCCTACCCCATACCCCAAAAATATATAATTCAAATATATCTAAATTTAATAACATCCAAACCAAGACCTCATTAGATTAATTATGCACTAAATTGAAATACTTTCAGAAACTGAAAAGTGCTACAAAGTCATATTACAAGTGATTTGTGAGGCATCTGGAAATAACTAGCATACACAGAAAACTAACAAAAGAAAAATGAACTATTTTGCAGGAGTAATAAAATGATGTAGAACCTTTTCCTCATTAAAAAAAACAACAAACAAAATGAATATTTTGTACATAAAAGGAGCAAAGCATCAAGATTACAGGATTGAAAAATAAAAAAATATCAGAAAAAATCGCAAACATTAAATAATATGTACAAAATATATATAAATAATCACTAGTCAAAAGCAAGGAGGAGTCACTGTGGTTCAGTGAGTATAAGGCATTGGCCGAGAAATTTCAACTGGATTTTCTGACATAGTTCCCACACGTTAGTAGTGTAGGACATGGCAAGGGATAATTGGGTATAAGCCCGGAATTGAAACTACCCCCACTGCGTTTACTTTAAAGAACCCTTGACAATTGAATTATCTGACTCAATGACAGACCTTCTGATCCAATGTGCGTTTGTTAACCATTCGGCCCTCCTGGGTTCCCTTTAAACAACCCTTGACAGTTGAAATATTTGATATAAGAGTAGGTTGTAGGGCAGAATCACCATAATAACACAGAAAAGTAGGATCTTAAACCCTATTTCATTTCATAAGCAAGGGAAAGTCACCTTAATGTAGGTCAAGGTTTTTTGTAATTCTGGGTATATTTGATCTACATTTGGTTTCTAGATTATGCCTATTAAATACTTTATAATTTCCGACCAAATTCTAAGTGATTAATATGTCACTTTACATTCTATATTATACATAAATTTCTGTAGAGAATTAAAATCTAATTGTGTTTGGGAAGAATATTTAACAGTAAAAACAAAAAATAAATATTCAAAAATTGGGTCAAATGCATTCTTTTCCAGAATTATAAAATATATTGGTGCTTGGGATCTCTTGTTGTTATCATACATCAAATAATCTTCCAGCCTAAAAAATAAAAAGTAGGCAATAAGAATACTTTCTTACTATTTATGGTTCACAATGTTTAAATAAACAATTTATTTTGCCACATCAAGACTGAGTCTCTATTTTGTTTCATCTTTGGGTAACACTTATTGTGTCTTGTCCAGTAACAGACCCAGGCAGATTATTATATTTTATTTCCATCGACAACAAATTGGATATTACCTATTAAAATGTATTTGAAAAGTAAAATATTGTCCATCATTTTTATACTGCTATTTACTGTAAAAATACACATAGGGTCTATCACAACTTGAAGAAAATCAATGGATGTGATTGTCAAAAATCAAGAATGCCACGACTTGAATAGGAGAGTCCTAGGCATTGCCCCAAGAAGAATAACTAGATTACCAAGCAAGTGTAGAGAACTAGTTGATGATAAAAAATACAAATATGTATGGTACTTACATTTTACCTGATTATCAAGCTCTGTGAGAAAAAGTTTCCATAATATGAATAGCCATTTCCAACTGTCTTGATCTTTCTGATGTAGTTAACTGAGAAAAAAAACATACTATGTATTAGTTGACTTAAATCGACTCGACAGTTAAAAGATGAAAGTTTTAATTTAATTACATTGTATGGTAATGTGTTGGTTTGCTTTGTCACAGATGAGACAAAATGAAAAAAATGAAATGGGGTTCGGCGTCCTACTGTTCAGCTCCGACTGGGCTAATGAGGTTGGGCATATGCCATACAGTGTGCTATGAGAGAAATTTTGCCGGGTACCGTGACCCTAAGGCCTACTCTTGTATCAAATTCTAACGGCCAGGGGCTCTTTTACGTGCACGCGAATGTGTACACGGGACCACCTTTTTTTGTTCAATCTGAACGACTAGACAGCTGTCCTTGTAAGGCCCTCCGTTCTGCATTGTCTTACTGCAAACCCGCGACCTTAAAATATGCGAACCAGTGTCTAACCCACTTGGTCACCGTGGGTCCACACAGATGAGATGGTCATATCTACATGTATCTGGACATAAGTAAGATTCTGTCTGTGCACATACATGTACGTTCACGGTTTTACTATACTAAACTGAATTTTAATTTTCAAAATATTAAAATGAAATCGAGGTTTATGTCACATCAGCTCCAACCGGGCTATATTGTGCCAAACACATTATGGTGAGATTCCAAAATACCACAACAACAATCTTTTCTATTAGAATTGAATACTCACCCTCAAAAAACACCTATGAGAAATCATAGGTGCTCAAATCACCATTTCTTCAGCTCTTTCTTTTCCCATATTTGGGTTTTTTGACTTATTTTATTATATGATCTTTGATTTGCTATGGCATCTAATATGGAAACTGAAAAATTGGAATATGTGACATGTAATTAACTGTTTAAGATACCTTACCATATACAAACTGTGTGATATCTAAAACCATTTGAATCCCGAATATCTTACCCAAGCCGTGAAAATCTGTTTTAATAACCCTTGTTTGTCATGTGACTGGACTGTCACAGTAATTAGAAGAGAGCCATGTGGCTTAGTGTGTAAGGCACTGGCTTGCTACCCGGGAGGTTGCGGGTTCGCTCCCAGTGTTGACCGAGAAAGCTTATTTGGATTTTTCAGCATGGATTCTCTGTCTAATCGTCATGGTGGCTAAGTGGGTAAGACGCTGGCTCGCTAGCCTGGAGGTCGGTTGTTCGATCCCTGCATTGGCCGAGAAAGTTCACCCAGATTTTCCGGCGTGGTTTCCTCTTGTTAGTGATGCAGGACGGAGGGCCTGACAAGGACAGCTGTCTAGTCATTCAGATTGAACAAAAAAACGTGGTCCCGTGTACACATTGGCGTGCATGTAAAAGATCCCCTGGCAGTTTGAATTTGATACAAGAGAAGGCCTTAAGGTCACGGTACCAGGCAAAATTTCTCTCGTAGCACACTGTATGGCATATGCCCAACTTCATTGGCCCAGTCCTCTGTACTGCATTGTCTTACTGAAAACCTGCGACCTTAAAATATGCGAGCCAGTGTCTAACCCACTTGGCCACCGTGGTCCACCACAGATGAGACAGTCATATCTACATGTATCTGGACATAAGTAAGATTCTGTTTGTGCACATACATGTACGTGTACAAATTTACTATACTAAACTGAATTTTAAATTTCAAAACAATAAAATGAAATGGAGGTTTATGTCACATCAGCTCCAACCGGGCTATATTGTGCCAAACACATTATGGTGAGATTCTAAAATACCATAACAACAATCTTTTCTATTAGAATTGAACACTCACCCTCCAAATACACCTATGAGAAAGCATAGGTGCTCAAATCACCATTTCTTCAGCTCTTTCTTTTTCCATATTTGGGTTTTTTGACTTATTCTATTATATGATCTTTGATTTGCTATGGCATCTAATATTGAAACTGAAAAATATGAATATGTGACATGTAATAAACTGTTTAAGATACCTTACCATATACAAACTGTGTGATATCTAAAAAAACCTGAGGTCCCATTGGCGTGCATTTAAGCCGATAGTATGGTAGTTGGAATTTGTTGGCTGTAGCACCCGTGTCACAGTTCGACTGCTAGTTTGTGATACCCACTCGATATGAATGAGTGGTGATTGGCTAATGAATTCTAAAATCAGATGAATGCTTCGGCAAAACGGACACACCACTCAAATACAATTCGGCCAAATATATCAAACATGTTTGATTCAGGCGTATGTCAGAGGATAAACTAGGTGAAGTTTAGCGCCAATTGATTCAGCCGAATCCTTTGGCTAGTTTATCCAGCACTGACGATTTAAGTTTGTACTTTCTTTATATGCAAATATCACATTTGAAAAGAGGCTGTAGGCCTACTTTCTTTATATGCAAATATCTTATTTGAAATAGGCCATTATTATGTGATTCCCCACTTGAATGTGACTAGGAATAGGGTCGCCTGTCCAGCCTTGTGGGTTTTCTCCGGGTCCTCCGGTTTCCTCCCTTTGCTAAATACCCCTAGGGTGTATTCGAAACAGTGTTCCGGTGCAGAGAACGGACGGAGAATGGGTTCTTGTCGGACTTAAGCAGTCTGGAATGCGTTCACGAACACGTTCCCGTTCTCAAATCCCACACTACCTCATAGCTGGTGTGAGGGAGAACAAACATGGTCGACGCATCGATAACTGCTGAGAAAACAGCATCATGGGTGCATTTATTGTCCCCCGCCTTTCGAAGAAAGCAGGGGACTATTAAAATGGGTTCGTCCGTCTGTCTGTCCGTCACACTTTTTGGGACACAATAACTCTCTTCCTAATTGAGCTAGAATGTTCAAACTTGGTGTATGTGTTTATTAGGTCAATGCCTTGATGGAGTTCGAAGATGAGCATTTTCCGCTTAGGGTAAGCAGAGATAAGCAATTTGATTGGTTGATGCTTTGGGACACGATAACTCTCTTCCTAATTGGGCTAGAATGTTCAAACTTGGTGTATGTGTTGATTAGGTCAATGCCTTGATGGAGTTCGAAGATGAGCATTTTCCGCTTAGGGTAAGCAGAGATAAGCAATTTGATTGGTTGATGCTTTGGGACACGATAACTTTTAATTGAGCTAGAATGTTCAAACTTGGTGTATGTGTTTATTAGGTCAATGCCTTGATGGAGTTCGAAGATGAGCATTTTCCGCTTAGGGTAAGCAGAGATAAGCAATTTGATTGGTTGATACTTTGGGGCACGATAACTCTCTTCCTAATTGAGCTAGAATGTTCAAACTTGGTGTATGTGTTGATTAGGTCAATGCCTTGATGGAGTTCGAAGATGAGCATTTTCCGCTTAGGGTAAGCAGAGATAAGCAATTTGATTGGTTGATGCTTTGGGACACGATAATTTTAGTTCTAATTAAGTGAGATTGATGAAACTTGGTGTATAGTTTCATTACAGTAATACCTTGACTAAGTTTGATAATGAGCATTTTCTGCTCAGGGTAAGCAGAGCGATACGCAATTTGATTGGTCGAGACTTTGGTAAACAATAACTCTCCTACTTTGATTGTTAGACTATAAGTAAAGATATACTGTTTGATTGTTCAATACTTTGTAAAAGATAATTTGTGATAAATTTATATGTGTCCTCTAATTATTTTCCTATTTCGGCGGGGGACATCAGCCTCACTGTTGGCTTGTTAATTTAAAAGTTTAATACCGTTCGAAAATTGGATGTAGTATGTGGCCAGTATAACATCAAGTAAGTTAGGTTGCCAGGCAACGAAACATATGCCCATAGCAGTTTAATCGTTTGCGCAGTCAACAGGGATTGTCGCGTATTCATTCTTTAGTAGGTAATGTGGGCATTTACAAGAAAATTTCATACAAGATTATAATTTTCGATGTTTGTGGGTTTACAAAGGTTCTACAAACTGAAACAAGGGCCTTAATTGTTGAAATTTGACAGATTTTTTTGTTTTGTGTTTTACTAATTTAAATAATGCATACAAATTTCATACAAATCGGATGATAATTTTGTTGTTCGCGCGTTCACAAGTTTCGAAAAAGTGAAACAAGGGCCACAACTCTAGACATAATTCACGGAAATCGCATAAATTTAATAGACGTCTTCGTTTCACTAATTTAAAAGATGCAAATGAATTTCACAAAGTGAAACAAGGGCCATAACTCCAGAAGAAACGGAAATTATTGAAATTAAATAGGATTCATCTCATTAAAATAAACAACATATCAATTTCAAAATAATCAGGTCTGTAGACGACGGACAAACCTACGGACGAGGGCGATGACAATATGCGACCACATTTCCATGTGGGCGTATCAAAAGGTGATGTAAACGTCATCCAAAGAATTGAAAAGGAGTAAAATGGAGTCATAATTTATCAAAATTATGCTTACTGTCTCAGTCTTGGTAAATTTTAAACGGATTTCTTCGATTATGAACAAACTACTTAACTTTGGTTATTATAAACTTACCTGTGTGTTTGTAATGAACTCCCGTTCGATAAAATCCATTGCACAACTAATTATCACAACGATGAAAACAAGTTCTCTCTTGAAAAATTGAAATATCACAAACTTTTCCCAGAGAAAAATACCAATATGGAAGATGGTTACGTCACTCTGCGGAAGATGGTTACGTCACTCTGTGGAAGATATCATTTCGTATTAGGGGTGACAGCATAGGAAATTCAAGTACAATTACGACAAGAATCCATGACCACTCGGTTCAAGACCAGTCGGACCAACTGATAGACCACTCAGCCCAAACAAATAGACTACTCGGACCACACAAAAAGACTATTCGGACCCAACAGAAAGACGACTCGGACCAATAATAAAGTGTTGTTTTAATAAATTGATAATTGCGTTTGTTTTAATATGATTACTCGAACCAATAATAAAGTGTTATTTTAAAAAATTGATAATTGTGTTTATTTTAATATGACTACTCGAACCAATAATAAAGTGTTATTTGAATAAATTGCTAATTGTATTCCAAATCGCAAAATATCGAGAACCACACTTGTAGTCACGTTTAAAAAGGGGCATATAAACGTCCGGTCTTCGTATTATTATGTGCTGTTTATATTAACGCATCAAAGGCGGATAACTTGAAAACGTGTCTCCCCCCCCCCCCACATACATGTATATAGTAACCCAGGGGTTAGTGGGGTAGAACGGAATGAAACCACTGGTGATACCGCGAATGTGGAAAAAGTAAAATTAGGCTATCAGACAAGAACAGTATACATGTATATGTAGAAACTGTCAAAAGTCTGGACATACCGAGTCTCATTGCAAGAGTAAATAAGAAAAATTAGATTGATATTTTTTTTGGCACCATTATTAATTTATTTTAAAACTAATCGTTGATTTATTTTCCGTACACAAAATTGAACTAAACAACTCTAAATATAAGAATTCCGTATAAGAATAATTTGCTTCTTTGTATTGTGATTTAATAATAAATAAATAGCATATTGTCTAGCCTTATAATATAATTTAATTGGTCCGACTGGTCTTGTTTTGGTCCGACTGGTCTTAGTCCGAGTAGTCTTTGGTCTGAGTGGTCTGGATACCTACGACAATTGCCATTGAGTTTGAGCGTTCGCACACATAACTACCCGCATTCCTGTATTTAGTTACCGTCTTTTACATTCTAGTAAAATCTCTGCAAATTTTATAGCTTTACTTTTTGAAATATTTTGTTCTAATTATTTGATTAGCGACTCGGTTGGGATTATTTACTTTTGAACACGCATGCCGCACAAACACAACTATACATTCGTTTTACGGGCTTTATCACACTTCGGTCAAAACTGTCGAATCGAGAATGAATGTTCCGCTTCTTACGGGGTCATACGGGCTTAGTAGCATTATATACCATTATATATGTTACTGAAGCGGTTATTATTCGATCGAAAGAATGCGTATAAAATTAAAAATACACTCAGAGAATTCGGAGGTAAGCTTCATGATCCTTGTTAAATTATTTATAACATAAAGAAGATAGGATATTTATAGTTTATACATGACTTTATTTTTACGAGTATCCGTGCAATCAGTGATATTTTAATTGTAAAGAAAATTTGATAGACTGGCGATCAATGGTTTCCATATAAATCTCCTATGTAATTGCCTTCAATTGATATTTTTCGTCGCCCAAACCCATATACGATCAAAATGATCGCGCTGTCAAACTATCTTTCAATGTTAACCAACCCCTGCAACAGGTATTTCGACCAATACGTCACGAAGACATTGTTGACATCGACTCTGTCGAAATTACAAGTAAATTTTCAAATTTTTCAAGAGAGAACTTGTTCTCCTCATTGTGATAATTAGTTGTGCAATGGATTTTATCGAATGGGGGTTCATTACAAACACACAGGTAAGTTTATAATAACCAAAGTTAAGTAGTTTGTTCATAATCGAAGAAATCCGTTTAAAATTTACGATGGTTCACACAGTAATAGCGAAGTCAATACCAAACAAGTTATCGTAACAGATTGTATAAATTTAATTCATCTTGTTACCATGGATACCGTTCTCTCATGTTCGAGACTCATGAAAGTGTTTTCATGTTCTTCAGCCGTTCTCGAACCTGCGTGAACACTGTTTCTAATACACTCCTACGGTACGCGCAAGCAATTCATTCAAATAAAATTGAACAATATTTGCCTCGAAATTACCTAGCGCCAGTAAGTATAAATGATCTATCCGAAAAACACTAACAACATCTCTAGGTTTATGCAGTATTAATATAACACAACATACACAGATGGCAATAGAATGAGACAGTGTTCAGGAAAAGGGCGGAAACGGAAGAAGACTACCTGTCCTACTTGATTCTAGGACATATATATGGCATGGACCTACTTGATTCGACCAATTTAATACAAGGAAATGAATGGCATAGTTTGTGTCAAATGAATTTAGTGAACTTTAAACCCCATTTACTCGCCCTCTCTCTACAGAGATAAATACTTTTCATGTTACATACAATAACAATTATTGGCCATTATTAAAAAAATATATTAAAGGAAATGAAATTCTGTTACCTGTTTTTCTTTGTGTAGTACATGCTAACATCAATGACTGGAAAAAAAAATAACGAAACTGTAGAGAAACTTCTGAATCATTGAAAGTCTAATATTAGGCCTACACATTGATGACATTGATATAAAAAAGAGGCTGATTTGTTTGTTGTTGTTTTTTTCTTTTACAGAAATAAGATTACATTTCAACTAAACAACTAACACAAAAGTTAGTATCTAGCTATAGTCCATGTCTGGATATACATTTCTCCTTTTGCCCGAACGTCTATAAAAATCAAAGATGGCGGCCAATAATTGCAACCGGGTATATTACTATAAAATCAAAACAGATTCTTACCTGCTGGTGCTAGTCGGGGGTTTCTTGAAATTATAAGTATTTGAACAATGGTTTAGCGCCGATTAGCTAATAATAATTAAGCACGATTTCAGAAAAATTAAGACAGATTCATTAGATTGCTGAATTAGCGGAACACTTTTAGAACACATCAAAACAATTTTCATTGTGGCGCCATTATATAAATAGACTTCCGGTGCAGTCAGTGGCAGTGGTTCTAAATCTGACTGTTTTAAACGCAACGAATTATTATATACATAGAAGCAATATATACATGCTAAATTAAATACAAGGTTTTATTTTTTGTAAAAATTTACAAACCTGCGGTCTAGTATTCTATGTGATCATTATAATTTTTTTAAAAATATCACGGCTAAAGCACTCTGTTGATGCTAACTTCACTACATCTAACTGAATGTCGCTGATATAATATCAAAGAAAGAATTTGTCGCAATGACTAAAGTATAGATACTTCTTCTTAGTTAGTTGTATTTTACGTCCGCTTCCACCGAAGTGATATCGCAGACAAAAAGTATAGATAACTTGGAGAACCATTATATCAATAAGTCGATTATGAGATACACGTGGATGATCAATTAAATTTGATTGGTTACTTTTCAGTTAACCAATACTGTCCAATTTCGATTAGGCCTACATCAACCAATTACATTATTAAGAGTTTTACTCATTTTTTTGTTCATTGCACATTGAATCAATTTTCGAAAACACCAGGGTGCTGAAAATCACATGTACACTATATATTCATTTGATCTATCAGTTTATTGGGTCAATAAAAAAAGACAGACATTTTAACTATACAGACAACTTAACACCAATTAACATTCAAGTCTGTCTGGCAATTGTCTGATTAATTGGTACTCACTCCCTTCCAGTGAAGAACAGCATGTGATTTTCGAGATGTGAATTAAGCCCTTTATTACTTTTCTTAAAACTTGACGACTCCCGAATTCAGACTTTGTATGGAGTTTTTTTTTTAAAAAGAAAACAAATCGTGGAAGGTACACATTACTTGTGTTAATGATATGAAAAAACACACAAGATTTTCTAAATCGACACAAGTTTGTGTTAATGCAATGCAAAACAACACATAACTTGTGTAGATTAGTTTTAACACAAGTACTTGTGTTGAGATCCAACACAAGTGTTTTTTCAGTGTATAGATTTCAGATTTTTAGAAGCCCGATTTGCACAACATATTGACAACATAAACTATGCATAGTATTAAAATACTGTGTGCTTATCAAATATTAAAATTCGTCTGTGAAACCATACGTATTGATGACTGGTATTCTGTGTTTTGAGAATTTAATAGGAATGTGCACATCAGTTCTAACGTTGATCGCCCTCTTTCATTTTTTAGAACGGTCTCTTGTGTTGGTGTTTCGTTGCATGACAACCTATTTTTAACATTGATTATTATTTCAGGTTAAGAGAGGCTGTAAACACAAATGATACAGTTGAGGTAGAAAGAATTCTTCAGGAGTATGTGGAATGGGGGCACGACCGTTTGCCAAATTGGATATGGGTAGAACTCTGTGAGGCTGCTCTTAAGAACAGATGTCTGCCTATGGTGGAATTGTTGCTGCCGTCAGTCAGAATTTCTAACAACTTTGTAGATGTTGATACCAATATAAAACTGATAGAGGCGGCAATAAAATCTGATTTCATTGAGGGTGTTAAATTTCTCCAATCCAAAGGAACACCTCTGTATTTTGCACATTCAACATCAAGATACAACTGGAGTGCCCTCACTGAGTGTGTCCTAAACAATAGCGTCGAGGTGTTAAAATATCTTCTTGAACTCAAATATCCAGATCAAAACCCCGAACAAGAGGAAATGTTATTAATGTTATGTTGCCAACATCTAAATATTGAAAGTTTGAAGATTTTGTTGATCAGCGAATTAATAAATACAATAAATCAACAGAAAACACATCGTCAATATTCTGCCCTACATTATTGTATAAGTGGTAAGGAATGGTTGTGGGAATATGGTTTTGATGAAAGGAAGCCGGAGAGAGTTCTTGATTGTGTACAATTATTGGTGGAGTCAGGGGCGGATGTTAATCTAGAAGATATTGATGGGAAAACGCCCATCCAACTGGCTGCTGAAAGGGGTATGGTGACAACGGTAATATATTTGGCAGAAAGAGGAGCAGAAATTAATATTGGAAGCCATCAAGGTACTCTTTTTCATTGTCTTGCAGAAAGTGGCCATATGTCAGATTCGTACGATGAATGTGTTCAGCTATTAATAACGAAAGGGGTTGATATAAACAAACTGAACTTATCCAATAAAACTCCGCTGTATTTAGCAGTTTGTAAAGAAAATGAAGAGATGGTGAAGTCATTAATTAAATCAGGTTGTGATGTCAATATTAAAGTAGGCGACGAATCTGTATTAATGACGTCAATACGACGACGACGGAAAACGATCTCTGAAATACTGATTCAAGCTGAGTGTGATGTTAACACCCCTGATAAAAACGGTGTTACACCTTTAATGGAATGCATACAAACTGATAACCAAGTTTTAGTCAAACAACTTATTGACCACGGTGCATTTGTGAATGCTAAGGATAACAAAGGATGTTTTGTATTAGAGTATTTGCGTTTTTACTACCATCAGAAAGGTCGATCTAGTTCAGCAGATACTGTTAAGATAATGATAGATGCTGGGGCTGATATACATAAATGTAATAAGCTGTTGTGCACAGCAATAAATGCTGAAGATTATGAATCGGCTTCGATGCTTATTGAACACGGCATCAATGTCAATACGGTTGGCGGAAATGGGGATAATCCCCTCGCTCTTGCTTCCGAAAAAGTCAAATTAGAATTAGTGAAATTGCTGACGACAAAAGACTGTGATATAAATCACCAAAATCTACGAGGAGAAACAGCGTTGCACAAAGCTATAGAAGGTTCGATACATCATACTTATTATCACGACAAGGAGAAAATAATACAAACGTTGTTACTACAGAATGGAATGAACGTGAATCTTAGTGACGTCGATGGACGAACCGCCTTGACCATGGCAGTACGTAATGGAGAAAGGTCTATTACCGAAGATTTATTGAAAGCTGGTGCCGATATAGACCACTGCGATACGAGTCGACATCAAACCCCATTGATAATAGCAGTTACGAATCATGATACTGTTATGGCAAATATTTTGCTAAAAGCTGGTGCCGATCTGAAACCGAGGGATGGATCTGGTAGAAATGCGATACACCTTGTGGCACTCTTAAATGTTTCACTGAATTTAGATGATTTACTTAAATATTCAAATTTGAGAAGTGAAGCAGAGAGTACCCTGAATGCCACAGATTTATATGGTAAAACATCTTTGATGGTGGCAGCAGAAAGAAAACCTAGAGCTATGGTAAAAGAACTGCTCAGAGCTGGCTGTAATATCAACCTACAAGACCAGGGTGGTAAGACGGCGTTGATGTTTGCTATTGACAACAAGGATGAAACTATTTTATCACTTCTATTACAGAAGAGTGCCGACTATAATATTTGTGATAACAATGGCCAAACGGCGTTGATGGTGGCGGTTGAAAAACAAAAAGAAATTCTATGTGAAAATTTGTTGACATTTGATGCATCTGTAAACCATGTTGATAATAATGGAAATACAGCATTGGCGGTTGCCGTCAAAATGAACAACGAAAAGATTGTAAATAGTTTACTGAAAGCTGGAGCAGATGTTAATCACGGTGACAATATTGGAGTAACACCACTTATGAATGTAAACAATCGATCGATTTTCGAAAGTTTGATGAAGGCTGGAGCTGATATTAATCAGCGTGATAACAATGGAAGGACTGCTTTGATGACTGCAGCACGAAACTGTAATAGTACTATTTTAGAATGTTTACTACAAGCTGGAGCTGATGTTAATAAAACTGATACACATGGAAGATCAGCAATACATGCAATAATGGTTGGTCGTGGTAGGGGTCGGAAATGGATAAACAGTCTAAAATTACTTTTGATAAATAAATGTCACGTCTCTCTTGATACCCCAGGAGAGGATGGAAAAACGTTATTCCAATGGTTACTGGAAAGAAACAATGAAGATCTCATATGGTATCTTGTTACAGAAAATTGTTCTCTCGAAGGTTTGGATCTTTCAAAGGTCAAAGATAAATTTCAATTTCCCGATGTCTTGATGCTTTCTAAAATTCTTTTTGAAAGTGGTGCACCGAAGAGTGAAATAGAGACCATTATTTTGTTATCAGTTTTAAATACTGGTTTTTCGCGTTCCACATATAATCTGGGAGAATCTAAAGATAAACAACTTGATGAATTCCGTGGTTTCTGTAAATCCAGAAGTTTAAAGTCAAGATGTAGAAGAGAAATCAGAAATTGTATCGGATCAGGAATCAGCAGTAAAATATCTCAAGTTGGTTTACCAAAATATCTACAAGATTATGTCGTCTTGAAAGACTTGATACCAGAGAAATACTTTACTCTTGCAATAAACGATAAAGATGACGACGACAGGACCGATAATATTGATGGACTAATGTTTGCATTGATGGCATCCAGTGCTTTTCCCATTTATGGTGGATACAATTCTGATGACAGCTATGATGGAAATTATTATTATGAACCAGACTACTATTCTGACAATTATTATGATTAGTCTAACTTAAGACTTTATAACCGTGACTTTGAGCGGATGTGACGTATTAGATCAGGTTATCTAGGCTAGGATCAACAGTACATCTTTTATTATCGTGTACGTAATAGATCATTACTTACTCATATGTTACTTCTCAATTAAGGAGTTTAGGTTGCTAGAAAATGTGTGCCGTTATTTTGTATTTGAAAGGAGACTGTGTTTGACACATTGCCGCTGTTTTACTTGAAGAAACCCAACTTGCGTTTATAAATAAAGTCTAAATAGAATAGAATTTCTGATTAAACATTTTATAACAGTCTGAACACAGATCTATACATATGGTGATAATACAGCTCTCATTTAGTTTTCGAGCAATAGTTTCGTACGATTTTATAACTGCACAGTGAATAAGACGAGACGCCGCTCAACCGGACAGAATCCATTAAAAGCTAAGTTTGAAGGGGGTTGGGGGCAAATGAACGCCCCCGCCCCAACCATCTTTTAATAGTTCGAACCTCATTTGTTTAAAACAACTTTTGTAAATCACATGTCCTTGTTAGAACTTTCTGGGTTCATTTCTTATGAGAACCAACACCCATCTTACGCGAAGTAACGGAACGATCCTTTTGGTCGGTCAGCTGGAACACATACAATACCACCTTAATTCTACCATGGACCTATAATGTATTATAAGGTCCATGATTCTACAACCCGGTGGTCAGCTTAAATACATACAACAGAATAGATTACCTGCGTTAGTTTTACTGTCAATTGAAACAGTGCTGACTACATAACATGGGTATTGTTGCTTTTGCACATTCGCTTAATTACTTTTTCCATTTCACATTTTAGAATAATTGTATTATGCTTGAATTTTTTTAAAACTGTGTTTTAATTTCAAATACATAAAAATATAATTTCTTTGTCTTTTGATTTGTTTTTAACTCATTTCGCCTTTTTATACACCCACATTTTCATGTGGACGTATATTGTCGTCGCCCCTGTCCGTCCACAATTTGTTTGCGGACACTCTACAGGTCACAATTTTTATCCGATTTTGACGAAACTTGAAATATAGGTCTATCTCCCAAAGATCTCGGTTGCTGTCGATATCGGACCATAACTCCATGGATTATGGCTCCTGATTGTACCAAAAATCACGTTTTTTAGCTTGTGGAACCTCTAGGGGTCACATGTTTTATCTGATTTTGATGAAACCTGAAATGCATTTTTATAACCCAAAAGATCTTGGTTCCTTTCGATATTTGCGCATATCGGATCGTAACTTCCTGAATTATGGCCCTTGATTGTATGAAAAATCACGTTTTTAGCTTATGATCCCTCCAGAGGTCACAATAATTATCCGATTTAAAAAAAAAAAACATTTGAATATATCACCGTCAAACTGTAATGACGCTTGAGTTCGAATTTCGTGAAAATCGGACCAAAACTGCCGGACAAAATGGCCGTCCCTCGTACGCAAATAGTCTAAAAAATATGCTATATCAAGGTTGTGGACCCTCTAGAGGTCATAATTTTGATATGATTTTGATGTTTATAACTCAAAGATCTTGGTTCCTTTCGATATTCGGGCATATCGGATTTTAACTTCCTGAATTATGGCCCTTGATTTACGAAAAATCATGTTTTTAGATTGTGGTCCCTCTAGAGGTCACAATTGTTATCCGATTTAAAAACCGTTTGAAAATATCACCGTGACACCCTAATGATGGCTGAACAAAATGGCCGCCTCTCGTACAAAAATAGTGTAAATATATGGTATATTCAGGTTGTCGACCCTCTAGAGGCCACAATTTTGACCCGATTTTGATGAAATTTGAAATACATAGTTATTACCCAAAAGGTCTTGGTTTCTGTCAATATGCACGCATATCGGATCATAACTTTCTGAATTATGGTTCTTGTTTGTATGAAAAATCTCGTTTTTAGCCTGTGGTCCCTCTCGAAGTCACAATTTTTTTATCCGATTTAAAACAACTTTTGACTATATCACCGTTACACGCTAATGATGGTGGAGTTTGAATTTCGTGAAAATCGAAGTAAAACTGCCGGACAAAATGCCCACCCCTCGTACGCAAAGTGTATATATGGTATATCAAGGTTGTGGACCCTCTAGAGGCCACAATATTGATCCGATTTTGATGAAACTTGAAATACATGTTTAAACCCCAAAGATCTTGGTTCTTTGTGATAATCGTGCATATCAAATGGTCACTTCCTGAATTATGGCCCTTCATTGATCGAAAAATCGCGTTTTTAGCTTGTGGTCCCTCTAGAGGTCACAATTTTTAGCCGACTAAAAAAACGTTTGAATATTTCACCGTTACAAAATAATGACGGCTGCGTGAGAATTTCGTGAAAATCGGACCAAAGCTGCCGGACAAAATAGCCTCCCCTCGTACGCAAAGCTGCCGGACAAAATAGCCTCCCCTCGTACGCAAATAGTGTAAATATATTAAGGTTGTGGACCCTCTAGAAGTCACAATTGTCATCTGATTTTGATGAAACTTGAAATATATCTTTATAACCCAAAGATCTTGGTTCCTGTCGATATTCGCGTATATCGGATCGTAACTTTCTGAATTATGGCCCTTGATTGTACGAAAAATCGCCTTTGTTTAGCTTGTTATCTATCCATCTCTTGCAAAATGTGGGCGTATCCTGCCTGACAGCCGCTGGTTTTGTTTTGCCCCCTAAATGTAAGACTTTTGATGTAGTATTGCTACAGTCTGTTGTTCCTGATTTGGTTCATAACATTATAGGGGCGGGCCCGATCGATTTTCAGCGCTCTGCGACCTTTCGTTGTGGGGGGTATAGGCAGCTTTCCTAGACCTTCCGCTATAGAGTTTTACACGGCTTTGCCATAAATCCTGTAAACGCGATAGAATCTGCATTGTTTAATGAATTGAAATGGTGACCAACCAAGTTTCGCTTTCGGATAAAAATCTATAACTATCGTGGCAAACCTGTAGCTCATGGACTATCTTAAATATATTGTCTTGTCTATCATGTTGGTTTCTCCGGTCACCTAACATTGTTTACTATTTATGTAAGGTAAAATACATTTATTAAACAAAACAGTAATATTCCATGAGCTAGCAAAGACTTAATTAAAATCTCGAGTACAAAAGGTTTGAATGCTGGAATTGGTAGATATATGACTTTGGGGACACAACCCGGGGCATTATTAACATTACCGCCAAAATTGTGTCAATGTGTGTCTTAGGATTCTCAATGAAAATATATATCCTTCTGAGTAGTCAATTGTTGGGATTAAACCACTTCTGAATAGTTCAAAGGTCACAATTTACCTTAAATGCAAATATTAGTACAGGCACAAAATGTGTATCAAACTGTTTCGTGGGACCCACCAAGCCAATATGATTCCTTCTGGGAGGTAAATTTTATGAATTAACCCGCATAGTAGTAGGTGAAATGACACCATAGGTCGGCCACGGGGGCTTCCGAGCAGGGCAATGGTCACCAATGGTGGGCCGCGCCCTATCTGCCTTAAATGCATATTTCAGTACATACCCTCAATACAAGGTATTAAACTACCTTTACCCCCACCGCATCCGGGGCAACATTAATATTCCTGAGTAGCTCAATAATATCACCATTTGGTGGCTCACGCCATCGGGTTTTGCTATAGCATAGGGTATGAAACAAAAAATGGAGACAAGTGTGCCAAATGGAAGAAGGGCAACATAATTTACTAAATGACGAACGACCTCAGTTTGTTGTTAGCAAAAAGTTAAAGAATCCATTATGGTTTCACGTAAACATAATCCTGATAAATATTTCGTATATCTGAAGGTGAGTACTTAAATTGTTTTTTTTTTATTTTGAAACAAATCATTCCTAACACGTATTTAAAATACTACACACAAATACTGATTAATGGAAGATATCCAGTTTTGTGTTTTAAAGTTTTTTGTACTTTGACGAAATCATTATTAACACTGATTTCTCCTTAAGTTCATGTACACAACAATGCCACGTCTTACTTCTGATGTAGTTGTGTGTTACTGCTGCTTTAGTTCCTATACACATCAATACCACGTGTTACTGAAGCGTTAGCTGTGGTCGTAGTTCCTGTACACAGCAATATCACTTGTTCTTGATACTTTAGTTATAGTCGTAGTTCCTGTACACATCAATGCCGCGTAGTACCGTTGCTTTAGTTGTAGCCGTAGTTCATGTACACACCAATACCACACGTTTGTGCATTCTACACACAGTGTTTCGTTTTATTAGACCTAATCCCACTCAACACTGCCGTAGTGAAAGTAAATTTCTGTTCAAAATTCTTTAAACAGAGCTCCAATTAACTAGTGCATAGCAGAAAATTGCAGAAAAACTAATTGCGTGACAAACGAGGCTATCAAAACGGCTACAATGTAAACATTGCTGTTTGGAGACGAACAATACTTTCACCGTTTTTATACGTCCACAATTTCATGTGAACACTCTACAGGCCACAATTTTTTATCCGATTTCAATGAAACCTGAAATATAGGTTTACCACCCTAAGATCTCGGTTCCTTGCGATATTGGCATGTGTCGGACTGTAACCTCGTGGATTATCGCCCCTGATTGTACGAACAATCACGTTTTTAGCTTGTGAACACTGTAGAGGTCGCAATTTTTATCTGATTTCGTTTAAACTTAAATTTGTATGTTTATAACCCACTGATCTCGGTTCCGGACCATAAACTCCTGAATTATGGCCCCTGATTCTACGAAAAAAACCGCGTTTTTAGCTTGTGGAACCCTATAGAGGTCACAATTTTTATCTATTTAAAAAACCGTTTGAATATATCACCGTTACACCCTAAGGATGGTTGAGTTCGAATTTCGTAAAAATCGGACTGAAACTGACGCACAAAATAGCCGCCCCTCGTTCGCAAATATATTGTGTCAAAATATTGTGTACCAGGGTTGTGGACCCCCTGGAGATCACAATTTTCATCTGATTTCGATGAAACTTGAAATGCATGTTCATAACCAAAATATCTTGGTACTTCCCATTTTCATACATAACTTCTTGAATTATGGCCCCTGATCGTACGAAAAATCGTGTTTTTAGCTTGTGGTCGCTCACCATTATTATCGATTTAAAAAAAAAAACGTGTGAATATATCGCCATTACACACTTAGATCTTGGTTCCTTTTGATAGAGGGACCACGTGGCTAAGTTGGTAAGACGCTGGCTCGCTAGCCTGGAGGTCGGGTGTTCGATCCCTGCATTGGCCGAGAAAGTTTATCCAGATTTTCCGGCGTGGTTTCCCCTTGTCAGTGATGCAGGATGGAGGGCCTGACAAGGACAGCTGTCTAGTCGTCCGGATGGGACGAAAAACCGAGGTCCCGTGTACACAATGGCGTGCACGTAAAAGATCCCTTGGCAGTTGGAATTCGATATAAGAGTAGGCGATAGTGCCGCTGCCCGGGCAAATTTTCCCTCATAGCACGCCCGTCTTCATTAGCCTAGGTTAGGAGCAGAACAGTGGGACGTTAAACCCCATTTCATTTCATTTCCTTTTGATAATCGCGGATACCCGAACTTAACTTCCTGAATTATGGCCCCTGATTGTTCGAAAAATCGCATTTTTAGCTTGCCGATTCTCTAGAGGTCACAACTTTTTCCGAATTTAAAAACCGTTTAAATACATCACCATGAAAATCAAGATTAATAAATCTAAAAAGATGATTTAGGAAAGTGGAAAAGATGGGTTAGGAAAATATCCAAAATAAATGTTAATTTACATATTTAAAATACAAATTTATTTCCATTTTTCTAGGATAGATTAGTTTCTTTTCGGTATATAGTACTTTTTCGTTGTTTGATGGTTTCTTAATGTGCTTTAACAGGTAATTCCAAACACAGTGAAAGGATTATAAAACTCCATAAATATGTATTTTAATTGTATTAAACGAAAATACTTTATTTTTAAACCATAACGCGAAAGTAATGGTCTTACTGCAGCCAATATTCATTTCGCTTTACATTTCAGGAAATGTGTTTCTCAGAAATTAAATTACACATTTTAGAATTTAATGTAATATCTTCCAATTTAAAGCAAAAAAAGTCTACGCAAACCAGGTCAGTTTTTAATTGTAGGCTACTAATTGTTGAATTCGTATATTTATTTAGAAATTCCAATAGTTTTATGGATGGGTATCGCTGCCAATATTAAATGCTCTGCGACAATTTCGTTTCCATTGATTATATGTAAAAAGTACAATGTCCTAATACCCATAAAGATGAAGTCAAAATACCTCTAAGGCAAGAGTTGAATGTAAAACGTCAAATGTTAAGTGTTAAATGACAAATGTTTTGTCCTAATACCGATAAAGATGAAGACAAAATACCTCTAAGGCAAGAGTTAAATGTAAAACGTCAAATATTTAGTGTTAAATGACAAATGTTTTGTGGGAAAATGCTTTTTTTTTGACGTGTCTACATTTAACATTTCTCTCATTACATTTTACATTTGCGCTCTGCCACATCCCATTTGTCCTTCACGCTTTCTACATAGCATTTTTCGTACAGCATCAACTTTCATATGCAAATGTAGGATATCACGTGACTTATTAACATATACGGAAACCTGGCACACTATAAGCCAGAACAAGGATATTCACGACACTATATGTGTGTGAAATAGCTTTATTTAACGTCCGCTTCCACCGAGGTGATATCGCAGACAATTACATGTTATATATACATAGTGAAATATTTACAATGTGATTAGTGGAAAAAAGGATAATTAGGTTTTTATATATACGTACAGAAGACAATAGATAACAGGACGAGACATGAGATAACAGATGCAAAGAATAACGAAGTGCCAGTAGACATTGATAAACAGACGAATTTGTGACAAAACAGACATGAATATGGACAAACATTTAGACGAGCACAAACATTTACAGACATGCACGCAATACGGACATTTGACAAAGCAGATATGAATTTGGACGAACATTTAGACACGGTATATATATATATATATATATATATATTTGGGTCGTTTTCGTCGGTCTGGTCGATTTGTCCGGTTGAATGGCAGGACGGTGCAACTCTTCCTTGCGGCTTGTTGGTGAGTGTATGGCCTGGTCCATTCTTCCATTAGAAACTAATAATAAACTAATTAGGAAAAAGAAATAAAAAAATGGTAAAGTAAAAGTAAAAATAAAAATAAAATAGGGTAAAGTAAATTAAAGTAATAAATTCAATATGGCATTCTTAATCGTAAATAGTTAAAAAAAAAAACTTTATTTCAATTTCATTTGTAAGTACAATACAACATTATAAGAAATTACATGGATGTACAATCAATCGTTATTTAAGTATATATTTGATATAATATAATAATATGGGGTGCAAGGTTGTTTGCGTTACCCTCTTTTGGGGACATTATTGCGCACCACCCTGCTTAGGTTAATTTAATTGGTTTGTGCAGGGCGGAACGTTTCCCTCGTGGGGACCTTTTTGCGTCCCGCCCTGCTCTGTGTTTTTAATTAATTAGTTTGGTTGCCAGATGGGTTACGCTTCTCTGTAGGAGACATGTTGCGTACTACCTAGCTTACGGATATCATTTTATTTGTTTTGTTAAAGTTTTATTAGTAGTGTAGGGCGGTTGGCGTAGGTCCTCTTGGGAATCTTTTAGCGCTCAGCCCCACGAGTTTATTTTAATTGATTAGTTTTATCATTATATGTGTTTGTCATACCTATTTCCTCAATGAAATCCCAGACAAGCTGAGATGTCCAGTATCTATCGTCTGGCGGTAGAGAAAGGGGAGAATTGAGACAGAGTGTTCTTCCATCATTGATTGGCGTTCTTTCTTAAGTTGATTGCAGTCGATTAGTAGATGTGAAGTGGTTGCAAGATGTCCACACGGCCATTTGATTGGTATATAGGTGTAATCTATTGTTTTAAGCCTCGTGATGAGTTTGCATATTATGATTGAAGGATGATTAATGTAAACCTTGTCTACACGATTGCTATCTATTTGATAGCGATGGGTGCATTCTTGTTTAGACGGGATTTCCATGCATTTTTATACGCCCACATGGAAATGTGGTCGTATATTGCCGTCGTCCACAATTTCTTGTGAACACTCTACAGAGTACATTTAGCATCTGATTGTTTTGAAATTGATATATGTTGTTTGCATTAGTGAGATGAAGAAGCCTATTTAATTTCACGAACTTCCGTTAATTTCTTCTGGAGTTATGGCCCTTGTTTCACTTTTTTGCACCTTGTGAACGCTTTAACGACAAAAATTATCAACCGATCTATATGAAATTTATATGCATCATTGAAATCAGTAAAACAAAGAATCCTATTGAATTTCAGCAATTTTTGTTCATTACATGTAGAGTTCTGGCCCTTGTTTCACTTTTTGAATCTTGTGAACGCTCTAATGACAACAGTTATCATCCGATCTGTTTGAAATTAATATTTTGAATGCTCTAGCGACAAAAGTTATTATCCGATCTGAATGAAATTTATATGTATCATTTAAATTAGTAAAACGAACAAGCCTATTGAGTTTCAACAAATTTCCGTTAATTACATCTAGAGTTATGGCCCTTGTTTCACTTTGTTGAATCTTGTGAACGCTTGAACGACAAAAGTTATCACCTAATCTGTATGAAATTCATATGCATCATTTAAATTAGTGAAATAAAGAAGCCTATTGAATGTCAGCAATATCCGTCAATTACTTCTAGAGTTATGGCCTTTGTTTTACTTTGTTGAACCTTGTGAACGTTCGAGCGACAAAAGTTGTCATCCGATCTGTATGAAATTTATATGCATTATTTGAATTAGTAAAACGAAAACGCTTGTCGAATTTCAACTATTTCTGTAGATTACTTCCAGAGTTACGGCCCTTGTTTTAGTTTTTAGAACCTTGTGAACCCTCAAACGACGAAAATTATAATGTCATATGTATGAAATTGTCTATTAAATTCCCCTAATTACCTACAAAAGAATAAATATGTGACAACTGTGACAGTATTGGTTCTTAAATCGGGTTCTTTGATGACAACACTGGTATAACTTCAAACAATGGTTTTATTTCTTCTTTTTCACATATACAACAGTTCTACTACATTACTTATATAGACCGGGTTTTTCGTCTGGTTGCCGTCTTGTTCCCAGCTCGGCTCTCTGGCCTCGACTGCTTCTCAAACGGTTTGTCTGATCTTTTAATTACTGGGCCGAATCTATGTCCAGCCTTGCAGTCTCGATACCACACCCATGCACCGTAACCTGATTGGTCAGTATCCGGTCGGGGAGGGTTAATAACCTGGACGGACATATAGTTATTGGCCAATCAACTAATTCCAGGTATTATATTTCGGATTATATTATGACCGGGATTGGCAGCTGGTCATTATATAATAACAGATTAAGCTTCCCGTGCAGATTGCTTTACTATTCAAGATCTTGCGTAACTCGGGATAGCTGTGATGATTAATGACTTCCTAACGACCTTTGTCTGTCTGTTAGACTTATCATGTTTACTGCCATCTTTTGACCACCTGTGATCTGTCTGCTAGCCCTGTGATAAGATTGCTAATTGAGTTCGTGAGGGTATGCAATTATATATCCCCCCAATTGTGTAACATTCCTCACATTGCCAAAGAAAAGTTATTTTGCATAACTTTTTAAAACTGTTTACAATATTAATTACAATATGAATAAAATGGAACTAAAAAATAGAAAAAGAAAAGAAGATAAACATTTGTAAAATGTATACAAAAATGTTTAAAAAGAAACAAAGGAAATGTAAATGAAACACACAAATTTAAAAGTTATATATGCATTTGTAAAATGTCATAATATCCAAAATTGTCTATAAACAAAAGGAAAATGATAAACACACGAACGTAAAAGTTATATATACAACACCCGTCACACACGTGGGTCGATGCAAAAAAACAAAAAATCAAACGAGATCCTGGAATCACACAACACAAACTACTCTAATTATTCACATATATGGTGGAGTCTGGAATCACGAACACAAACTACTTTGCACTCTGGAACCACGAACACACACTATTCTAATTATTCACATATTATGAGGCACTCTGGTCTGATGTTCACACACGCAGATAGATGCGCGAATAAGGCGCAAAACACCATCCTGCAAGCCAACTGTAGGGAGAAGTATGCTTCTTTATTCACTACTTCACTTGCTAATTGCAGGGAAGTACAAAGAGTATTCGTCTTCTTTGACCGCTACTTCGCTGTCGTAGCTAACTGTAGGGAAGGGTACAATTGATGCCCTTCCTCTTTTACTTCTACTTCTTCTGTTCCAGGTTCCGGTTCCGATAATGGCGAGGGGTTAGAATTTTCCCTGCTTTGTGTAGATCCACTATTGGCATTATTTGCCACCATTTGTTTTGCCCGGTAGTCCTTTCTTTTTTCATACCGTTTGGCCAAACGGTGTTTACTGACATGTCGTGCTATGAAAAATATAATAACCCCTATCCCTATAGTGATCCCTTGGCAGCTGGTCATTATATAATAACAGATTAAGCTTCCCGTGCAGATTGCTTTACTATTCAAGATCTTGCGTAACTCGGGATAGCTGTGATGATTAATGACTTCCTAACGACCTTTGTCTGTCTGTTAGACTTATCATGTTTACTGCCATCTTTTGACCACCTGTGATCTGTCTGCTAGCCCTGTGATAAGATTGCTAATTGAGTTCGTGAGGGTATGCAATTATATATCCCCCCAATTGTGTAACATTACCCTTGTAGACCACCATCGGACGATTAAGCTGCTGTGGGCGTATGTTTCGTTGCCTGGCAACCTATCTTTAATCTTCTCTTTTGCTATGCTTGCAAATTCCTGACTGCTATATTCTAAATTGTCTATTTCATTTAGTGACAAACCCTCCTTCGCCAGCTTGTCGGCCTGCTCGTTGCCGAAGATATTGACATGAGAAGGGATCCATGCAAGGATCACCTCCCTCCCACTGTTTTTAATTTTTTTTTATTGTGGTCCCTGACTTAGTGGATTATGATCTGCCTGTTTAGATTTGATGCTACTCAGGGAGTCAGACAGGATTACAGCTTTTTGGTGTGTTTGCGTAGCTAGCCATTCCAGTGCAGTTTTGATGGCCATCAGTTCCTTGGTGTACATTTGAAATGTTAACAGAAAAACAGAGATATAATTCTAATACTAATAAAAATTTTGTTATACTTTGCCCCCCCCCCCCCCATCACAAAATACAAAATAGCTATTTAATTTTTGTCTTTACCCGAAAACAAGAACTGAGAAAAGAAAGATCCCTACCCCATACCCCAAAAATATATAATTCAAATATATCTAAATTTAATAACATCCAAACCAAGCCCTAATTAGATTAATTATGCACTAAATTGAAATACTTTCAGAAACTGTAAAGTGCTACAAAGTCATATTACAAGTGATTTGTGAGGCATCTAGAAATAACTAGCATACACAGAAAACTAACAAAAGAAAAATGCACTATTTTGCAGGCGTAATAAAATGATGTAGAACCTTTTCCTCAAACAAAATGAATATTTTGTACATAAAAGGAGCAAAGCATCAAGATTACAGGATTGAAAAATAAAAAAATATCAGAGAAAATCGCAAACATTAAATAATATGTACAAACTATATATAAATAATCACAAGTCAAAAGCAAGGAGGAGCCACTGTGGTTCAGTGAGTGCATTGGCCGAGAAATTTCAACTGGATTTTCCGACATAGTTCCCACACGTCAGTAGTGTAGGACATGGCAAGGGATAATTGGGTATAAGCCCAGAATTGAAACTACCCCCACTGCGTTTACTTTAAAGAACCCTTGACAATTGAATTATCTGACTCAATGACAGACCCTTCTGATCCAATGTGCGTGTGTTAACCATTCGGCCCTCCTGGGTTCCCTTTAAGCAACCCTTGACAGTTGAAATATTTGATATAAGAGTAGGTTGTAGGGCAGAATCACCATAATAACACAGAAAAGTAGGATATTAAACCCTATTTCATTTCATAAGCAAGGGAAAGTCACCTTAATGTAGGTCAAGGTTTTTTGTAATTCTGGGTATATTTGATCTACATTTGGTTTCTAGACTATGCCTATTAAATACTTTATGATTTCCGACCAAATTCTAAGTGATTTATATGTCACTTTACATTCTATATTATACATAAATTTCTGTAGAGAATTAAAATCTAATTGTGTTTGGGATGAATATTTAACAGTAAAAACAAAAAAAAATATTCAAAAATTGGGTCAAATGCATTCTTTTCCAGAATTATAAAATAAATTGATGCTTGGGATCTCTTGTTGTTATCATACATCAAATAATCTTCCAGCCTAAAAAATAAAAAGTAGGCAATAAGAATACTTTCTTACTATTTATGGTTCACAATGTTTAAATAAACAATTTATTTTGCCACATCGAGACTGAGTCTCTATTTTGTTTCATCTTTGGGTAACACTTATTGTGTCTTGTCCAGTAAGACCCAGGCAGATTATTATATTTTATTTCCATCGACAACAAATTGGATATTACCTATTAAAATCTATTTGAAAAGTAAAATATTGTCCATTTTTATACTGCTATTTACTGTAAAAATACACATAGGGTCTATCACAACTTGAAGAAAATCAATGGATGTGATTGTCAAAAATCAAGAATGCCAAGACTTGAATAGGAGAGTCCTAGGCATTGCCCCAAGAAGAATAACTAGATTACCAATCAAGTGTATAGAACTAGTTGATGATTAAAAATACAAATATGTATGTTACTTACATTTTACCTGATTATCAAGCTCTGTGAGAAAAAGTTTCCATAATATGAATAGCCATTTCCAACTGTCTTGATCTTTCTGATGTAGTTAACTGAGAAAAAAAAACATACTATGTTTTAGTTGACTTAAATCGATTCAATATTTAAATAGACGAAAGTTTTAATTTAATTAAATTGTATTGTAATGTGTTGGTTTGCTTTGTCACAGATGAGACAAAATGAAAAAAATAAAATGAAATGGGGTTTGGCGTCCTACTGTTCAGCTTCGACTGGGCTAATGAGGTTGGGCATATGCCATACAGTGTGCCACGAGAGAAATTTTGCCGGGTACCGTGACCCTAAGGCCTACTCTTGTATCAAATTCTAACTGCCAGGGGTTCTTTTACATGCACACCAATGTGTACACGGGACCACGTTTTTTTGTTCAATCTGAACGACTAGACAGCTGTCCTTGTAAGGCCCCCCGTACTGCATCGTCTTACTGCAAACCAGCGACCTTAAAATATGCAAACCAGTGTCTAACCCACTTGGTCACCATGGGTCCCCACAGATGAGATAGTCATATCTACATGTATCTGGACATAAGTAAGATTCTGTCTGTGCACATACATGTACGTGTACAGTTTTACTATACTAAACTGAATTTTAAATTTCAAAATATTAAAATGAAATCGAGGTTTATGTCACATCAGCTCCAACCGGGCTATATTGTGCCAAACACATTATGGTGAGATTCTAAAATACCACAACAACAATCTTTTCTATTAGAATTGAACACTCACCCTCCAAAAACACCTATGAGAAATCATAGGTGCTCAAATCACCATTTCTTCAGCTCTTTCTTTTCCCATATTTGGGTTTTTTGACTTATTTTATTATATGATCTTTGATTTGCTATGGCATCTAATATGGAAACTGAAAAATATGAATATGTGACATGTAATTAACTGTTTAAGATACCTTACCATATACAAACTGTGTGATATCTAAAACCATTTTAATCCCGAAGATCTTACCTAAACCGTGAAAATCTGTTTTAATAACCCTTGTTTGTCATGTGACTGGAGAGTCACAGTAATTAAAAGAGAGCCATGTGGCTTAGTGTGTAAGGCACTGGCTTGCTACCCGGGAGGTTGCGGGTTCGCTCCCAGTGTTGACCGAGAAAGCTCATTTGGATTTTTCAGCATGGATTCCCTGTCTAGTCGTCATGGTGGCTAAGTGGGTAAGACGCTGGCTCGCTAGCCTGGTGGTCGGGTGTTCGATCCCTGCATTGGCCGAGAAAGTTCACCCAGATTTTCCGGCGTGGTTTCCTCTTGTTAGTGATGCAGGACGGAGGGCCTGACAAGGACAGCTGTCTAGTCATTCAGATTGAACAAAAAAACGTGGTCCCGTGTACACATTGGTGTGCATGTAAAAGATCCCCTGGCAGTTAGAATTTGATACAAGAGAAGGCCTTAAGGTCACGGTACCCGGCAAAATTTCTCTCGTAGCACACTGTATGGCATATGCCCAACTTCATTAGCCCAGTCCTCCGTACTGCAATGTCTTACTGCAAACCCGCGACCTTAAAATATGCGAGCCAGTGTCTAACCCACTTGGCCACCGTGGTCCCCCACAGATGAGACAGTCATATCTACATGTATCTGGACACAAGTAAGATTCTGTTTGTGTACATACATGTACGTGTACAAATTTACTATACTAAACTGAATTTTAAATTTCAAAACAATGAAATGAAATGGAGGTTTATGTCACATCAGCTCCAACCGGGATATATTGTGCCAAACACATTATGGTGAGATTCTAAAATACCATAACAACAATCTTTTCTATTAGAATTGAACACTCACCCTCCAAAAACACCTATGAGAAAGCATAGGTGCTCAAATCACCATTTCTTCAGCTCTTTCTTTTTCCAGATTTGGGTTTTTTGACTTATTTTATTATATGATCTTTGATTTGCTATGGCATCTAATATGGAAACTGAAAAATATGAATATGTGACATGTAATAAACTGTTTAAGATACCTTACCATATACAAACTGTGTGATATCTAAAACCATTTGAATCCCGAAGATCTTACCCAAGCCTTGAAAATCTGTTTTAATAACCCTTGATTGTCATGTGACTGGACTGTCACAGTAATTAGAAGAGAGTCATGTGGCTTAGTGTGTAAGGCACTGGCTTGGTACCCGGGAGGTTGCGGGTTCGCTCCCAGTGTTGACCGAGAAAGCTCATTTGAATTTTTCAGCATGGATTCCATGCCTAGTCGTCATGGTGGCTAAGTGGGTAAGACGCTGGCTCGCTAGCCTGGAGGTCGGGTGTTCGATCCCTGCATTGGCCGAGAAAGTTCACCCAGATTTCCCGGCGTGGTTCCCCCTTGTCAGTGATGCAGGACGGAGGGCCTGACAAGGACAGCTGTCTAGTCATTCGGATGAAATGAAAAAACGAGGTCCCGTGTACACGTTGGCGTGCACGTAAAAGATCCCTTGACAGTTGGAATTCGATACACCGCAGTGCCGCTGTCCGGGCAAAATTTCCCTCATAGCACACTGTGTGGTGTATGCCTGTCTTCATTAGCCCAGTTCGGAGCAAAACAGTAGGACGTTAAACCCCATTTCATTTCATTTCTAGTCGTTTCAATGGAACACAAAACCTGAGGTCCCATTGGCGTGCATTTAAGCCGATAGTATGGTAGTTGGAATTTGTTGGCTGTAGCACCCGTGTCACAGTTCGACTGCTAGTTTGCGATACCCACTCGATATGAATGAGTGGTGATTGGCTAATGAATTCTAAAATCAGACGAATGCTTCGGCGAAGCGGACACACCACTCAAATACAATTCGGCCAAATATATCAAACATGTTTGATTCGGGCGTATGTCAGTGGATAAACTAGGTGAAGTTTAGCGCCAATTGATTCAGCCAAATCCTTTGGCTAGTTTATCCAGCACTGACGATTTAAGTTTGTACTTTCTTTATATGCAAATATCACATTTGAAAGAGGCTGTAAGCCTTCTTTCTTTATATGCAAATATCTTATTTGAAATAGACCATTATTATGTGATTCCCCACTTGAATGTGACTAGGAAAAGGGTCGCCTGTCCAGCCTTGTGGGTTTTCTCCGGGTCCTCCGGTTTCCTCCCTTTCCTAAATACCCCTAGGGTGTATTCGAAACAGTGTTCCGGTGCAGAGAACGTTCACGAACACATTCCCGTTCTCAAATCCCACACTACTTCATAGCTAGTGTGAGGGAGAACAAACATGGTCGACGTATCGATAACTGCTGAGAAAACAGCATCATGGGTGCATTTATTAATTTAATAGTTTAATACCGTTCGAAAATTAGATGTAGTATGTGGCCAGTATAACATCAAGTAAGTTAGGTTGCCAGGCAACGAAACATATGCCCACAGCAGTTTAATCGTTTGCGCAGTCAACAGGGATTGTCGCATATTCATTCTTTTGTAGGTAATGTGGGCATTTACAAGAAAATTTCATACAAGATTATAATTTTCGTCGTTTGTGGGTTTACAAAGGTCGACGCATCGATAACTGCTGAGAAAACAGCATCATGGGTGCATTTATTAATTTAGAAGTTTAATACCGTTCGAAAATTGGATGTAGTATGTGGCCAGTATAACATGAAGTAAGTTAGGTTGCCAGGCAACGAAACATATGCCCACAGCAGTTTAATCGTTTGCGCAGTCAACAGGGATTGTCGCATATTCATTCTTTTGTAGGTAATTTGGGCATTTACACGAAAATTTCATACAAGATTATAATTTTTGTCGTTTGTGGGTTTACAAAGGTTCTACAAACTGAAACAAGGGCCTTAATTGTTGAAATTTGACAGATTTTTTTGTTTTGTGTTTTACTAATTTAAATAATGCATACAATTTTCATACAAATCGGATGATAATTTTGTTGTTCGTGCCTTCACAAGGTTCGAAAAAGTGAAACAAGGGCCACAACTCTAGACATAATTCACAGAAATCGCAGAAATTTAATAGATGTCTTCGTTTCACTAATTTAAAAGATTCAAATGAATTTCACAAAGTGAAACAAGGGCCATAACTCCAGAAGAAACTAACAGAAATTATTGAAATTAAATAGGATTCATCTCATTAAAATAAACAACATATCAATTTTAAAATAATCAGTTCTGTAGACAATGGACAAACCTACGGACGAGAGCGTATCAAAAGGTGATGTAATCGTCATCCAAAGAATTGAAAAGGAGTAAAACGGTGTCATAATTTATCAAAATTATGCTTAATAGCGAAGTAAATACTAAACAAGTTATCGTAACAGATTGTATGAATTTAATTCATCTTGTTACCATGGATACCGTTCTCTCATGTTCGAGACTCATGAAAGTGTTTTCATGTTCTTCAGCCGTTCTCGAACCTGCGCAAACACTGTTTCTAATACACTCCTACGGTACGCGCAAGCAAATCATTCAAATAAAATTGAACAATATTAGCCTCGAAATTACCTAGCGCCAGTAAGTATAAAGGATCTATCCGACAAACACTAACAACAACTCTAGGTTGATTACATGTCATTTGGGACTCACATCATTTGGGACTCGCGTCATTTGGGACTCAAAAAAATATGACCACGACATTTGGGACTCTGGTATACGTCGTTTGGGACTCGGGTTAACGACGTTTGGGACTCGGGATAATTTATTAGAAATAGGCCAATTCAAACAAAACACGAAAGAAAATATTTATTAACATGAAACACGTGGTTAGTAAAAGGCTCAACCAAACGATAAAACATTAGTTGCACTTACGGTTCTTTGATAATCATCGTTCCTCATAAAAGTTTTATATTTATTTAAAACGAATAATATGCTGATGAATTTATTTGAAAATGACCTACACAAAAAACAAAATAAATATTTACACGACATGCAATCTTTTTTTACAAGCCCCTAGAAATTGTTAACGATAATCCGTGAGCTGCACGTTGACATGCTTGTCGTAGATGGCAATACCAATTGATAAATTAGTGCGTACAAGGCAAAGTTTTTTTGTGGAAAATATAAGAAATGGCAACGATCAAAGCGGGATAATTAAAGCTGATTAACTGATAATCCCAATGTTATTACAGTATGTTCAAAGAAACCTAACGGTTCTTTGGTGGATGAGGAAATATGTGAGTTGTCAATCATCGAGAATGGCGGCCGTGTGTTATACCGTTTCACGAAAAAACATTAGCAGTGGTCTGTCAATCAAGCTCGTTTACTATTTATAACGCAAATTTTTCGTTTCGGTTAAAACAAAATATACGTCCATTTTAATTGGCCGAAGAATGTGCGACTAATAGAAATATGGCGGGCGGACAAACTGACCAAACAGTATATTTCGAGGTATTTGAGGTAAGCTAATTTAATATTATATCATAACTGCATGTGCATACTTGTGTTTCTGTGTGATTAAATATTCAAAAAATCATTCTTAGGATACAGCCTCGACACCAGTCAGCCCTGAATTGCAATGTTTGTTTTGTGTTCTGGGCGCCATTTTGAAAAAAACTGACATGACCTATATAATACAATCCAGCAATAGTGCAGTCAATTTCCTTTAAAAGGGAATCCGAATTTGTTAATTTTCTGCAATATCACTTCGGTGGTAGCGGACGTTAAATAAAGCTATTTCACGTACAAAGACCTACAATAAAATCCAGGTGAATTGGGAAAAATATTAATGTATTTTCTTATTGAAGAGTAGCTATTTCAATTTGTAAATGCCCAGTCATCTTAGACAAATAATAATTCCAACTTCAAATCAGTTGTATTTATTCAAATCATACTATGAATAATTGTATTTTTCCACTTGCATAATAATAAAAACTTGACTTTTATTATTTTATTTCTTCAGGCCAAGAACATGGAAAATTGGTAATTGCCTTGTATCACTGCTAACTATAAGGCACAGGGAGCCTTGGGCAGAAATGATAATAATATGGTTCTCAGATATGTTACTGTGTACAGACTGAACAAAAAATATATATACACTTGCTATTACATGTACATTATATCATTGGCAATAATAAGATCCAATTTTAGTTTTTAGTTACACACTGTTAACCACCAATAGATGAAAATAAATCATAAAATGTATTCAGCTCGACGTAAGACTTAAATAAATAGATACAGTTGGTTTAACTTGAATAGAAGTTTTAATTATCTATGCTGCATATATGCATATATCACCTTGCAGCTGAATCACATTACATATCTTTTTAGTTGATGTTCATATCGTCTTACGTATTTGTCAACATCAATGTGACCTTGTTCTATGTCACATTAGCCTATTCACGTTACCACGAATTTACTCACCACACCCTCGCATAGTTATGTATTTATTGTTTCACTTGACTAAAGAAACATTTTGTAGGAATGTATGCTTTTATAGATTGGACACTTGTTTGCAATATCATTGTCGGTGGAAACTGGCACTGTACCTAAAGAATGACTGAACAAATAGCGGAGACGGGGTTTCAGCCGGCTGATTTAAATTATTTCTTTAAATACAGTAAAGCTTGAAATATGTCAGTTTTCCCTCTTTAGAATGTTTTTGTAAATAAGTTTTTATTGTAGTTTCCGTGGCGTATTCCCAATAAGCGTTAGAAACAAAGATATACACCCTTAATCCCGGTGCCGATAAATGTTGGGTTGTGTGGAACATGCTAACAAATCTCAGGTACGATATATGTTTGATTCTGGTTGAGAACAGCATGAGAGCAACATGATTGTTTTCATTGGAGATGAGACGCAAATATTCAAAGGGGTCAGACAAACTCTAAACCAACCGCGTTCCCTTCACTGAGTCCCTTCAAAGGAGGCCCTGTCTGTCTACCTGTGGAATAACATGCATTTGTATCTGTTAAATTTGTGTGGTAGACAGATTGATATTATTTATATAACGTCTTACCCCAAACAAATTGCAAAAGAAACCATGAAGTTTCTGAGAGCGATATTTCGTAATTAGTGTGCTTTAATGGTGGGAGAATAAATAATTAAATTTTTCAAACACAAACTGGTCATATATAAAATAGCATTTTCTGACAAGACCAGCGATAATCTCGTAAGATATGACTTTTACTATGTCTATTAAATGGTTTTCGACGTCTCTTCAAGGTCACCGTCTTGCGCCAAAGTCGTGAAACGCACCGTCGGGGGATTTGTTGGGGCCTGTCTCCCCCAGAAAAATTTCAAGTCGGTCTTGCCTGGCCGTGAATACGGCAACCTGAAAGTGGTCGATTTTAATGTAGACATCTGAACTCCAATCAACAAATCAATCAACCAGGCTGTTGTCGTTGCATTCAGACGTGTCACCGATGAAACAAATATGCCTGAAACAAATGTCGCTGTTAGTGCGACCCATTTGTGACAATTTCAAGGTCCCAAATAATAGTCCTTTTTTACTATTAATAGTAATTCAATCAGTAAGTGCTATTTACCTTATAATAGTCGTCTTGGCTTTTACCCGACATTACACAAAACACCAATGGTAACTGTCGGGTGGTCTCTCCAGTCTTAATGAAGGCGTGTATGGAAAACAGCTGAGACCATGGCTTGTTCACCACCCGAAAAGTTGCATCCATATACCAAGTTTTTGCGCGTGCGAGTAGTTGCATCTGTCTATCAGTACAAAAAATGTGATGGCACCTTTCCCCAACTTTTACTCTTTTTTGATAAAATCCCGGTGCACTATGATCGATGAAATCTTCGTCAAGCTAAAACAAAAAATAAATAAAAAAGTACATTTAAGTACATGTTAATAAATAAATAAAATTGTACATTTAATTACATGTTAATAAATTCTTATATACATGGGTATTTAATTGCATGAGTACTTACGCTTGACGACACGTCAGTGGGATCTTTTGGTCGCAGAGTCTGTCGGGTTCTTTATAGCGACCTTACAAGTGCTGCAATGTTTGGTCTGCTATGAATGGGTTCTTCTGCAGAACCGACACTGGATAAAACTCTCTCCGCTATTGAGGAACATGCCTTGGTAAAAACATTTCCTTTGGCTTCATGCTTTGCCTGTAATGATAAGATAAAACATATTAAACTACAAATATATTATTGGTTTATTTATATTTTATTTATTTATTTATATATTAAATTCATTTATTATTATAGAGTTAACTAGGTTAACTAGAGTTAATTATGCAGAATTAATATAACACAACATACACAGATGGCAATAGAATGAGACAGTGTTCAGAAAAGGGCGGAAGAAGACTACCTGTCCTACTTGATTCTAGGACATATATATATCATGGACCTACTTGATTCGACCAATTTAATACAAGGAAATGAATGGCATAGTTTGTGTCAAGTGAATTTAGTGAACTTTAAACCCCATTTACTCGCCCGGCGCCCTCTCTCTACAGAGATAAATACTTTTCGTGTTACATACAATAACAATTATTGGCCATTATTAAAAAAATATATTAAAAGGAAATGAAATTCTGTTACCTGTTTTTCTTTGTGTAGTACATGCTAACATTGAAAGTCTAATATTAGGCCTACACATTGATGACATTGATATAAAAAAAAGGCTGATTTGTTTGTTGTTGTTTTTTTCTTTTACAGAAATAAGATTACATTTCAACTAAACAACTAACACAAAAGTTAGTATCTAGCTATAGTCCATGTCTGGATATACATTTCTCCTTTTGCCCGAACGTCTATAAAAATCAAAGATGGCGGCCAATAATTGCAACCGGGTATTACTATAAAATCAAGACAGATTCTTACCTGCTGGTCCTAGTCGGGGGTTTCTTTCAATTATAAGTATTTGAACAACGGTGTAGCGCCGATTACCTAATAATAATTAAGCACGATTTCAGAAAAATTAAGACAGATTCATTAGATTGCTGAATTAGCGGAACACTTTTAGAACACATCAAAAAAATTTTCTTTGTGGCGCCATTATATAAATAGACTTCCGGTGCAGTCAGTGGCAGTAGTTCTAAATCTGACTGTTTTAACCGAACGAATTATTATATACATAGAAGCAATATATACATGCTAAATTAAATACACGGTTTTATTTTTTGTAAAAATTTACAAACCTGCGGTCTGGTATTCTATGTGACCATTATAATTTTTTTTAAAATATCACGGCTAAAGCACCCTAGCTGTTGATGCTAACTTCACTACATCTATCTAACCGAATGTCGCTGATATAATATCAAAGAAAGAAGTTATCGCAATGACTAAAGTATAGATACTTCTTCTTAGTTAGTTGTATTTTACGTCCGCTTCCACCGAAGTGATATCGCAGACAAAAAGTATAGATAACTTGGAGAACCATTATATCAATAAGTCGATTATGAGATACACGTGGATGATCAATTAAATTTGATTGGTTACTTTTCAGTTAACCAATACTGTCCAATTTCGATTACATCAACCAATTACATTATTAAGAGTTTTACTCATTTTTTTTGTTCATTGTACATTGAATCAATTTTTGAAAACACCAGGGTGCTGAAAATCACATGTACACTATATATTCATTTGATCTATCAGTTTATTGGGTCAATAAAAAAAGACAGACATTTTAACTTTACAGACAACTTAACATCAATTAACATTCAAGTCTGTCTGGCAATTGTCTGATTAATTGGTACTCACACCCTTCCAGTGAAGAACAGCATGTGATTTTCGAGATGTGAATTAAGCCCTTTATTACTTTTCTTAAAACTTGACGACTCCCGAATTCAGACTTTGTATGGAGTTTTTTTTTTAAAAAGAAAACAAATCTTGGAAGGTACACATTACTTGTGTTAATGATATGAAAAAAACACAAGATTTTATAAATCGACACAAGTTTGTGTTAATACAATGCAAAACAACACATAACTTGTGTAGATTAGTTTTAACACAAGTACTTGTGTTGACATCCAACACAAGTGTTTTTTCAGTGTATATTAAATTACATACTTTAGCTGTAAATATACATTTCGTTTACCTAATCACACAGGCATGTTACACTCTTCATTTTAAATGCATATTGTTATACGAGACTATTTTCATAGGCTAAAGATGGCATCGAGAGTTAATTAATGTCGAATTTATAATTTTGACCGAATTGCCGATCTTATTGTTCCTTTCGCGGAATGTACGACGTATTTCAATTTTGTCCCTATGTTTGACTGAAACATTTTCCCTGGCGTTTACAGTTATAAAGCAAGACCCAGAGCTGAACAAAATAGATTTACACACTGACCCCTTTGTTCTGACTGGGGTGTTCAACTTACTTTAAGTTCAAAGTTTAATGAACACTCTGTAGATCTATTTAGCTTGATATATAAACAAAAAAACAAAAAAAAAGGAAACCAGCTAATACAATTGTAGCATGTATGAATCCACGTTATAAAATGATCAGTCAATATTATACTTTCATTTTCACTTTACATTCTAAGAATAGTGTTTCCTAGAAATTGAAGTACATAGTATTAATTATATGGTTATGAATAGAATTTTATGAAATCATGTGTGTTTGGTTATACGAGACTATATGTTATGTCGTAACCAGGTGTTACAGGTGACTGTTTATGGTAGGTAATACGAGACTACTGGTAGGTCTAAACAAGATTTGCTGTAACCAATTTACCACGGTATAATTTGACTTATTTACATTGTGTTCAGTTTAACGTGTTACAATGAGTGGATGTGAACCAGAGGAATATTGGCGCAAATCACAGAGATACAGTCAACAGTAAGTTGGTCATTAATGTTAAACATGTACCAATTGTATCACTTAAAATATTCTATTATACATATACCAATTGTACCATTCGATTATACTGTATACATGTACATATAATGTAAACATATGAACTGCTCTAAGCCCCTGCCATACATCAAATGACACAACACATATACACATCAAATAATAATGCTATTAACACAACATACACAAGAAATAATAATGCTAATATCTCTGAAACAGAACTGTTTTGTGATTATGTGTTAGGCTTGTAACACGACTATAACATATGATCGCAAAATTGCTATGGTGGTACATTCTATTTGGCCATAGATCACCATTGATTTCCACATTGACTTTAATGTTAGTTCCCGTCTCTTAGGCCGGCCCTAACTTTGTCCTAAATTTTCGTTGGGTAGAACACTTTCTACCACAGATGGAGCAACATTTGGCAACCCCTTGCTGAAAAGCACGTATGATGTTATTCATGGAAAACTTTAGATACACAAACTGGAAGTAGAGACCAATAAAAATGAAATTTCCGCCCTAGATTTCAACCTAACAAACCTCTTAACATTCATTCGTGGGTGACAGCGTCTGAATATTTTGTAAGCTGGGTCCAATTGTCATTAGCATGAGATTATCCTATCACGTGATATATATAATTGGTACCATGTATGATCATACGGTCATGACATGCTATTTAATGTCAGTCTTTCCTCGACTAAGATTCGGTTTATTATTTTGTGGAGTCGACCCCGTATTTCACCATTTTATTTCTTTAACTCTTATTGTACCCCGCCTTTCAAAGAAAGCAGGGACTATTAAAATGGGTTCGTCCGTCTGTCTGTCCGTCACACTTTTTGGGACATAATAACTCTCCTTTTAATTGAGCTAGAATATGCAACCTAGGTGTAGGTGTTTGTTAGGTCAATGCCTTGGTGGAGTGCGAAGATGAGCATTTTCTGCTTAGGGTAAGCAGAGAGATGACTTGATGGGAGTTCGATGAGGAACATTGTCTGCTTATGGTAAGCAGAGATAAGTCTGCTTATGGTATTATTTGATGCTTAGGGGCACGATAACTTCAGTTATAATTAAGTGAGAGCGATGAAACTCATTATATCATTACCCTGTCTAAGCTCGATGATGAGAATTTACTGCTTAGGCTAAGGAGCGATACGCAATTTGATTTGTCAAGGCTTTGGAACATAACAACTCTGCTTCTAATTAAGGTAGAATGTTTAAACTTGATGTAGATGTTCATTAGTTGAATGTCTTGACTGAGTTCAATGATAAACATTTCGAGCTAAAGCTAAGCAGACCTAAGCAATTTCATTGGTCGATGCTTTGGGACAAGATAACTCTGATTCTATTTGATAGAGAGTAACGAAACTTAGTGTATAGTTGATAATCAGTTTGATTGCTCGATACTTTAGAAAAAAATAAATGTGCGATTAATTAATATGTGTCATCTAATTATTTTGCTATTTCGGCGTATGACACTAGCCTCACAGCTGGCTTGTTCTAATCTGGATAACATTAATCGCCTTCTTTCGTTTTTCAGAAAGCTCTCTTGTGTTGGTGTTTTGTTGCATGGTAACCTATCTTTAACATTGATTGTAATTGCAGGTTAAGAGAGGCTGTAAATACAAATGATACAGTTGAGGCAGAAAGAATTCTTCAGGAGTATATGAAATGGGGGTACGACCGTTTGCCAAATTGGATATGGGTAGAACTCTGTGAGGCTGCTCTTAAGAACAGATGTCTGCCTATGGTTGAATTCTTGCTGACGTCAGTCAGAATTTCTAACAACTTTGTAGATGTTGAGACCAATATAAAACTGATAGAGGCGGCAATAAAATCTGATTTTATTGAGGGTGTTAAATATCTCCAATCCAAAGGAATACCTCCGTATTTTGCACATTCAACATCAAGATACAACTGGAGTGCCCTCACTAAGTGCGTCCTAAACAATAGTGTCGAGGTGTTAAAATATCTTCTTGAACTCAAATATCCAGATCAAAACCCCGAAAAAGAGGAAACGTTATTAATGTTATGTTGCCATGAACTAACCATCGACAGTTTGAAGATTTTGTTGAAGAGCGAACTAATAAATACAATAAATGAACAGACAACACATCGTGGATATTCTGCCCTACATTATTGTATAGGCAGAAAGGACAGTTTGTGGAAATATGGTTTAGATAAAAGGAAGCCGGAGAGAGTTCTTGATTGTGTAAAATTATTGGTGGAGTCAGGGGCGGATGTTAATCTAGAAGATATTGATGGGAAAACGCCCATCCAACTGGCTGCTGAAAGGGGTATGGTGACAACGGTAATATATTTGGCAGAAAGAGGAGCAGAAATTAATATTGGAAGCCATCAAGGTACTCTTTTTCATTGTCTTGCAGAAAGTGGCCATATGTCAGATTCGTACGATGAATGTGTTCAGCTATTAATAACGAAAGGGGTTGATATAAACAAACTGAACTTATCCAATAAAACTCCGCTGTATTTAGCAGTTTGTAAAGAAAATGAAGAGATGGTGAAGTCGTTAATTAAATCAGGTTGTGATGTCAATATTAAAGTAGACGACGACATGGAATCTGTATTAATTGTGTCAATAAGAAGCCGTAATACGACTATTGCTGAAATACTGATTCAAGCTGGGTGTGATGTTAACACCCCTGATAAAAACGGTGTTACACCTTTAATGGAATGCATACAAACTGATAACCAAGTTTTAGTCAAACAACTTATTGACCACGGTGCATTTGTGAACGCTAAGGATAACAAAGGATGTTTTGTATTAGAGTATTTGGGTTTTTACTACCATCAGAAAGGTCGATCTAGTTCAGCAGATATTGTTAAGATAATGATAGATGCTGGGGCTGATATACATAAATGTAATAAGCTGTTGTGCACAGCAATAATTGCTGAAGATTATGAATCGGCTTCGATGCTTATTGAACACGGCATCAATGTCAATAAGGTTGGCGGAAATGGGGATAATCCCCTCGCTCTTGCTTCCGAAAAAGGTAAATTAGAATTAGTGAAATTGTTGACGACAAAAGACTGTGATATAAATCACCAAAATCTACGAGGAAAAACAGCGTTGCACAAAGCTATAGAAGATTCGAGATATCATACTTATTATCACGACAAGGAGAAAATAATACAAACGTTGTTACTACAGAATGGAATGAACGTGAATCTTAGTGACGTCCATGGACAAACCGCCTTGACCATGGCAGTACGTAATGGAGAAAGGTCTATTACCGAAGATTTATTGAAAGCTGGTGCCGATATAGACCACTGCGATACGATTCGACATCAAACCCCATTGATAATAGCAGTTACGAATAATGATACTGTTATGGCAAATATTTTGCTAAAAGCTGGTGCCGATCTGAAACCGAGGGATGGATCTGGTAGAAATGCGATACACCTTGTGGCACTCTTAGATGTTACACTGAATTTAGATGTTTTACTTAAATATTCAAATTTGAGAAGTGAAGCAGAGAGTACCCTGAATGCCACAGATTTATATGGTAAAACATCTTTGATGGTGGCAGCAGAAAGAAGACCTAGAGCTATGGTAAAAGAACTGCTCAGAGCTGGCTGTAATATCAACCTACAAGACCAGGGTGGTAAAACGGCGTTGATGTTTGCTATTGACAACAAGGATGAAACTATTTTATCACTTCTATTACAGAATAGTGCCGACTATAATATTTGTGATAACAATGGCCAAACGGCGTTGATGGTGGCGGTTGAAAAACAAAAAGAAATTCAGTGTGAAAATTTGTTGACATTTGATGCATCTGTAAACCATGTTGATAATAATGGAAATACAGCATTGGCGATTGCCGTCAAAATGAATAACGAAAAGATTGTAAATAGTTTACTGAAAGCTGGAGCAGATGTTAATCACGGTGACAATATTGGAGTAACACCACTTATGAATGTAAACAATCGATCGATTTTCGAAAGTTTGATGAAGGCTGGAGCTGATATTAATCAGCGTGATAACAATGGAAGGACGGCTTTGATGACTGCAGCACGAAACTGTAATAGATCTATTTTAGAATGTTTACTACAAGCTGGAGCGGATGTTAATAAAACTGATACACATGGAAGATCAGCTATACATGGTTTAATGGTTGGTCGTGGTAGGGGTCAGAAATGGATAAACTGTCTAAAATTACTTTTGATCAAAAAATGTCACGTCTCTCTTGATACTCCAGGAGAGGACGGAAAAACGTTATTCCAATGGTTACTGGAAAAAAACAATGAAGATCTCATATGGTATCTTGTTACAGAAAATTGTTCTCTCAAAGGTTTGGATCTTTCAAAGGTCAAAGATAAATTTCAATTTCCCGATGTCTTGATGCTTTCTAAAATTCTTTTTGAAAGTGGTGCACCGAAGAGTGAAATAGAGACCATTATTTTGTTATCAGTTTTAAATACTGGTTTTTCGTGTTCCACATATAATCCGATACTGGGAGAATCTGAAGATAAACAACTTGATGAATTCCGTGGTTTCTGTAAATCCAGAAGTTTGAAGTCAAGATGTAGAAGAGAAATCAGAAACTGTATCGGACCAGGAATTAGCAGTAAAATATCTCAAGTTGGTTTACCAAAATATCTACAAGATTATGTCGTCATGAAAGACTTGATACCCGAGAAATACTTTACTCTTGTAATAAACGATGACGACGACAGGACCGATAATATTGCTGGACTAATGTTTGCATTGATGGCATCCAGTGCTTTTCCCATTTATGGTGGATACGATTCTGATGACAGCTATGATGGGAATTATTATTATGAACCGGACTACTATTCTGACAACTATTATGATTCGTCTGACTACTAAAGACTTTATAACCGTGACTTTGGGTGGATCTGACGTATTAGATCAGGTTATCCAGGCTAGGATCAACAGTACATCTTTTATTATCGTGTGTGTAATAGATCATCATTTACTTATATGTTACTTCTCAATTAAGGAGTTTATGTTGCTAGAAAATGTGTGCTGTTATTTTGTGGTTGAAACATTGCCCCTGTGTTACCTGAAGAAACTCAACTTGCTTCTTTAAATAAAGTCTAAATAGTATAGAATTTCTAATTAAACATTTTATAGCAGTCTGAACACAGATATACTCTACTATACATATGGTGATAATACAGCTCTCATTTAGTTTTCGAGTGATGGTTTCGTACAATTTTATAATTGCACAGTGAGTAAGACGTTTGCCGAAACGCCGCTGCCCGGGCAATATCTCTTTTATCAATTCATATATAACCACACAGAATCAATTAGAAGCTTAGTTGTACATAACATTGTTATTGTTTCTTTTTCACATTTGCTTAATTACTTTTTCCATTTCACATTTTAGAATAATTGTATTACTCTTGAATTTTTTTTAAAACTGTTTTGATTTTAAATACATAAAAATATATTTGCTTTTTTTATTTTTGTATTATCTCATTTCGCCTTAAATGACGTTTTGCCCCCAAACCTTCTTAATTAAGACTCTGGTTCCGGATTTGGTTCATAGCAATAGAGACGAGCCCGGGCGATTTTCAGCGACCTTTCGTTGTGGAGGTTAAGACGTTTTCCACGCTTTGCCATAAGTCTTCTAAACGCGATATAATCTGCAGTTTTTTAATGAATTAAAATGCTGACCAACCAAGTTTCGCTTTCGGATAAATAGAGAATCTCCTACCAGTTTTTTTTATATATAAAAAAAAGACTAGTAGGAGATTTTATTTATCACCCAATCCCTTCTTACATGCACAAATAGATAAATATAATTCTTTGCTGTAGATTTCACTTTCACTTTGACAGCAATTCAACCATTGCAAAGTCTTTTATATTGACCCAGTGTTTCCATCAAGGTCAACTGAATAACAATAGTTCCTTTTCAACTGACCAATCAAATTCATGTAAAGCGATATCTCCTTAGGAGATATCGCAGTAGATTATGAAATATATCACACAAGCGACATCTACTGTAGAATGTGTTATTGGGTGATAATAGTCTATAACTATCGTGGCAAACTTGTTTGAATGTATTTCCGCGCATTGTGTGGCTATCCTAATTATATTGTTATGCGTATCATCTTGGTTGCTCTAGTCTCTTGAATTGTCGCCACGTGTTACCTCAGCTGAAACATAACTGTGTTTACTATTTATTTAAGGTAAAATACATTAAATGAACAAAACAGTAATGGTCCAAGAGATAGCAAAGACTTAATTAAAATCTCGAGCACAAAAGGTTTGAGGACTGTAATTGGTAGATATTTGATTTTGGGGACACAACCTGGGGGGGGGGGGGGGTGTTTACATTACCGCCAAAATTGTGTCAAGATGTGTCTTAGGATTCCCAATGAAAATATATATCCTTGTGAGTAATCAATTTTTGGGATTAAACCACTTTTGAATAGTTCAAAGGCATATCGCACTACACTCTCGATATAAGCACAAAATGGGTATTAAACTGTTCCTTGCGTATTCCAACTGTCAAGGGATCTTTTACGTGCACGCCAATGTGTATTTCAAATACAAAATATTGTACTAATCTAATTAATTGAAGATATCAAGAGATAAAACAGTGATTTGGCCTCAAGTTCCTGTAAACAACAATACCACGTGTAACTGCTGCTTGAATTGTAAGAAAGAGAAATTGGGCTTAACATCCACTCGACACAAACTAGGTCATTTCGGGACTAACATATGGTTCATTTTAATTCACTTTCGCGTAGGGGACGTTAGCAGTGGGAGGAAACCGGAGGACCCGGAGAAAACTCACGGGGTTGAACAGACGACACTACTCCTTGTCAGGTACAACCGGGAAATCGAAACCACGCCAGTTGACTCAATGACAGATCTTACGTTACAACGCACACGCTATAACCATCCAACCCCTTGGTTGAGTTTTAGTCACAGTTCATGTACACAGCAATACCCCGTGTTACTTCTGCTTTAGTTCATGTACACATCAATACCCCGTGTTATTGCTGCGTTAGCTGTAGGTAGTCGTAGTTCTTGTACACAGCAATACCACGTGTTACTGAAGTGACGAGTGATAACAGATGCACGGGCGAGTTTCTGCTCACTAATAATTTCTTCGAAGACCAAACGGTGTTTATGTGAGGCTGTCAGAGGATATCTGATAATTCAAAAAAGTAATTAAATGTCACTAGATAAGGGAAAATAGAAATAGTCCATACGTTCGGTTGTTTTTATTCATTCTATACCTGATAAAAACATGGTAATGCACGGACTTTTGCTATTTTTCTCTTATCTAGTTACAGTCAATTTTCATGTGGACGTATATTGTCGTCGCCCCTGGCTGTCCGCCCGCCTGTCCACAATAGTTTGTGAACACTCTACAGATAGCAACTTTTATCCGATTTCAATGAAACTTCAAATATAGGTTTATCACCCTAAGACCTCGGTTCCCTTTGATATTGGCATGTATTGGACTATAACTTCATGGATTATGGCCCCTGATTGTACGAAAAATCACGTTTTAGCTTGTGAACAATGTAGAGGTCACAATTATCCGATTTGGTTTAAACTTGAAATGTATGTTTATAACCCACAGAGCTCGGTTCCTTTCGATATTAACGCATATCGGACTATAACTTCCTGAATTATGGCCCCTGATAGTACGAAAAATCACGTTTTTAGCTTGTGGACCACATAGAGGTCACAATTTTTATCCGTTTTACAAAACCGTTTGAATATATCACCGTTACACCCTAAGGATGACTGAGTTCGAATTTCGTAAAAATCGGACAGAAACTGACTGACAAAATGGCCGCCCCTCGTTCGCAAATAGTGTCAAAATATTGTGTATCAGGGTTGTGGATCATCTGGAGGTTACAATTTTCATCTGATTTTGATGAAATTTGAAATGCATGTTTATAACCCAAATATCTTGGTCCCTGTCTATTTTTTTACATATCGAATCGTAACTTCCTGAATTATGACCCCTGATTTACGAAAAGTCGCGTTTTTAGCTTGTGGTCCCTCTAGAGGTCACAATTATTATCCGATTTAAAAACAAAACGTTCGAATATATCAACGTTACACCGTTACTTCCTGGATTATGGCTCCTGATTGTTCGAAAAATCGCATTTTTAGCATGCGGATTCTCTAGAGGTTACAATTTTTTTTCCGATTTTAAAAACCGTTTAAATATATCACCATTCCACCATAATGAAGGTTGAATTAGAATTTCGGGAAAATCGAAATGAAACTGCCGGACAAAATGGTAGCACTTTGTACGCAAATTGTGTAAAAGTATGCTACGATGGTTGTGGGCCCTGTAGAGGTCACAATTTTTATCCGATTTTGATGAAACTTAAAACATATCTTTATATCCCAAAGATCTCAGTCTCTTTTGATATTTGGGCATTTCAGACCATAACTTTATGGATTATTGCCCCTGATTGTACAAAAAAATCCTGTTTGTTTTTAGGTTGTTCTCTATCCATCTCTTGCAAAGAGATTGGGCATATCCGTTTACAGTCTCACATAACAACTTCTCAGGAAACAGAACCTGGATCAAGGTAACCTTAGCTACCTTTCAAAACTGTGTACTTGATCAACTGTCAAAATACGCCACATGGGTCCAAAATTTTAACTAGTATAAATAATGTACGCTTGGCACATTGCCCGTACAATTATTTGAAATAATGATACGCCAACATCAAAGGATGACATCACATCTGTATTTTAAGTGTATATCTTTATTCTTTATATATATACTCCAGCAGACTATAGCTAGAGAATTTGAGAAAACCATAGGGCCGGGAAAGACGCGGAATTGAAACATCACGAAGCACTCAAATACAGACTTTTAAACCTACAATCAATAACCCATCCTTCTGTCTTAAGCAAAATGTTGCGTTGTCACAATATGTGCATAAACATTCTCAATTAACAAATAGGTCGTAAATAAACAGTATGGTTATTTTTTAAGTGTATATGCTTGAAACCAAACCAGTTTTAATTTGTTTTTAACATTACGAATTTGGTTCGTAATACGATTTATAGTTATAAAAATGTTGGCCCATCGAAATTGAGATGGAAATAAATAAAATTGCCAATGTATTTCTGGTGGATGAAGTTGCAAACTACGGTAAACAGAGACAAACAAAAGCCGGAAGTTGTTTCTAAAATATTTATAGCCTGTGTTATTCTGCCAATATGTATACATTAAAATAAAGATTAATAAATCTGAAAACTTAATCTGGGAAAGTGGGAAAGAAAGGTTAGGATAATATCTAAAATAAATGTTAATTTCAATTTTCTTTTTAAAAATATGTATTTTTTCCCCCACTTTTTGTAGGTTAGGTCAGTTTTATTCGGTATTGATTTATTGTATGTTTCGGTATATAGTACCCTTTTTGTTGTTTGTCGGTATACAGTATCGCAGTGTGCTTTAAACGGAATTTTTTTCACCAGAGATAATTCCAAACCCATTGACAGGTTTATAAAACTCCATAAGTATTATTTTAATGCTATGGGACGAAAAAACTTTATTTTAAAAACATAACGACACAGTAGTGGTCTTACTCCAGTCAATATTGTATTTTCATTTTCGTGTTACAATCTAAGAAATGTGGAAAAGGACAGCTGTCTAGTCGTTTGGATGGGACGAAAAACCGAGTTCCGCATACATATTGGCGTGCACGTAAAATATCCCTTGGCAGTTGGAATTCGATATAAGAGTAGGCCGTAGCGCCGCTGACCGGGCAAAATTTCCCTCATAGCACACCGTATGGCGTATGCCCGTCTTCATTAGCCCAGTTTAGGAGCAGAAAAGTAGGACGTTAAACCCCATTTCATTTCATTTCTAAGAAATGTGTTTCTCAGAAATTGAATTACATACTTTAGGATTTAGTGTAATATCCCCCAACTTAAAGCAGTATTTAGTGTAATATCCCCCAATTTAAAGGAGTATTTAGTGTAATATCCCCCAACTTAAAGCAGTATTTAGTGTAATATTCTTCAATTTAAAGCAGTAATTTTAAGTCTATGCAAACCAGAATAATTTGTCATCATAAATCAGTTTTCAGTGGAGGGTACTAATTGTTGAATTTAGAAAATCCAACAGTTTAAGTTCTGGTACTTGAAATCTTCTTGAATAATGTCCATTGTTAATCTGGCTATATTGTTGTCCCCCGCCTTTCGAAGAAAGCAGGGGACTATTAAAATGGGTTCGTCCGTCTGTCTGTCCGTCCGTCTGTCTGTCCGTCACACTTTTTGGGACACAATAACTCTCTTCCTAATTGAGCTAGAATGTTCAAACTTGGTGTATGTGTTTATTAGGTCAATGCCTTGATGGAGTTCGAAGATGAGCATTTTCCGCTTAGGGTAAGCAGAGATAAGCAATTTGATTGGTTGATGCTTTGGGACACGATAACTCTCTTCCTAATTGGGCTAGAATGTTCAAACTTGGTGTATGTGTTGATTAGGTCAATGCCTTGATGGAGTTCGAAGATGAGCATTTTCCGCTTAGGGTAAGCAGAGATAAGCAATTTGATTGGTTGATGCTTTGGGACACGATAACTTTTAATTGAGCTAGAATGTTCAAACTTGGTGTATGTGTTTATTAGGTCAATGCCTTGATGGAGTTCGAAGATGAGCATTTTCCGCTTAGGGTAAGCAGAGATAAGCAATTTGATTGGTTGATACTTTGGGGCACGATAACTCTCTTCCTAATTGAGCTAGAATGTTCAAACTTGGTGTATGTGTTGATTAGGTCAATGCCTTGATGGAGTTCGAAGATGAGCATTTTCCGCTTAGGGTAAGCAGAGATAAGCAATTTGATTGGTTGATGCTTTGGGACACGATAACTTTAGTTCTAATTAAGTGAGATTGATGAAACTTGGTGTATAGTTTCATTACAGTAATACCTTGACTAAGTTTGATAATGAGCATTTTCTGCTCAGGGTAAGCAGAGCGATACGCAATTTGATTGGTCGAGACTTTGGAAAACAATAACTCTCCTACTTTGATTGTTAGACTATAAGTAAAGATATACTGTTTGATTGTTCAATACTTTGTAAAAGATAATTTGTGATAAATTTATATGTGTCCTCTAATTATTTTCCTATTTCGGCGGGGGACATCAGCCTCACTGTTGGCTTGTTACTTACTGTAATCTATGGAAACCTGTTGCAATCTAAACTCGCTCTTTCATCCTTGCCTCCTTGCTTTGTTGCATTTGAAAATCCTTAACTTCTCGACCCCCGAATGCTCGCTGCCAACGTCTTACAGACCTCAATAGTACCGCAGTAAAAGAACATACGATTCAATAAGTTTGTAAAAAAGCTAACAGTTAAATGGCCACCACTGTAAACAAGCCTTATTTTAAGAATTAGAGTTTTCTAACGTTGTACTTAAAGGGACCATTCCGATTTTAAAAGTCTCAATATCTAAGTCCGTGTAAGTCTGAAATTTAAGTGTCAAAATATAGAGGACTGGAGTATTTACCTTGTCTGATAATTTCAATTTAAGATATTGAGTCGTTGATACGTCAACGTCAAAACCGCATATCTGGACAGGTAACCCGTGTATGGTTTCGGGTCAATTGTTTCGCTGGGTGACCTGATAAATCTATTATCGTTCCTTTAGAGGTCAAAACGATGCGTGATGCATGTGCTTGATAACAAACGGTAAATTTCACCTATACGTTACTTTTATAAAATAAAAGTCTGATTTTAACCAGATACCGTATAATACAACTTGGGACCCCAGTCTCCATTTCCAGATGAAAACTGACGGGTTTCAATTTGAAAATGTATCACGTATATTGAGTTTTTTGCTAGGCCCTTAGGAAGATGTTTTAAGGGCTTTTCACAGAAAATTAAGCAGTTTTATATTCTCCAAAATATAACCGAGATTGGCCCGTTAAGGTATCTGGAGGTTTGTAAGATTCAACATGTATGCAGATAATAACAGAGCATGTTGTTACCCAAGGTTGCAGTTGGTTGGTTTTGCATATATTAATAACAATATTGCTTCTTTAACGATGTATGGTTATACGAGACTATTGTTATGTACATTATATTAAATTACATACTTTAGCTACAACTATAAATTTCTACTGAATCACGCAGGCATGTTACACGCTTCATTTTAAATGCATATTGTTATACGAGACTATTTTCATATGCGTTACTTCGTGATGTACGAAACATTATTCGATCTTACAGACGTGTAATACACTTTTAAGATAACTGTGATTGATTATACGAGACTATGCACATTACCAAAGATTCGACGTGACCAATTTTCCACGGAATATTTTGACATATTAATACAGGCTACAAGTTTAAGTTTTATTTGTTGCAATGAGTTGGCGTAGACCACAGGAATGTTTTGATCAGTAAGTAAATATTCTATTACTATGTATGTACTAACGGTATGACTCAGATATCACATGACGTGATCGGACTTATACAGTGAGATGATTAAATATGTACCCAGGGTCGCCCCCCCCCCCCATGCCCCCTCCTGTTTAAAACATTACGACCAGATCGGGAGCCCCGGAGCGATGAACTTATTGCACCCATCTCCCTCAGCCTGCATGAACCTGTAATGTACATGTTGTGTATATATATTATATACGTATACATGTGATTATTGTACATGTCGAGTAAATATATAATACGTGTACCATCAATATGTGATTATAGTGCATGTTCATGTCGTGTATATAATTTATACGTATTAGATATATGGGTACCCGTGGTTATTGTATATGTCAATGTGGACTATATATATAATGTACACACGTAGATGTAAAGTAGAGCAAGCAGGTGATGTTGGCGGGACGATTTCATTGAAATGCGCCATCATTTGACATAACATACATTATTAATACTAGATGAAATATTAGATTCGCCTGACTAATTCGTTTAATAGTCTCGAGCACGACATTGTGTAAATTGAAACACACCTAGTTATAACGTCCTGGTGCAGTATCAATATATCTTCCTGTTCAGTCACGTGATAATTTTATATATGGTAGGCTACTGGTGCATGACCGCCACTGAATAATCGGACATTTTACTGCGTCTATTAGGAAATGTTTAATGATTGAAAGCGATATAGTCCAATATTTCAACTAATATAAAATAATGTGAAATATTCAAAACAAATGATTAAATGACATTGGGGTTTACGTCCAACTTTTCTGCATCTAATGAAGCCCGCAATACGTCATAAAGTGTGCTATGAGGGCAATTTTGCCCGAGCCGCAGTCGTATTCTGTCAAGACGGTGGGGGAGCGGGGAACCACGCCAGAAAATGATTTATATTCCTATTTATGTGCCCCACTAAAATGTGGCTTATATTGCCACCCTTTTGCAAAATCTTGTGACGCTGTAAAGGCTAAAGTTATCATCCGATTGACTTCAGATTGATACACAGAGTTTAAGATCTTGAGACGAACAAGTATATTGAATTTCAATGAATTTTTATGACTTGGAACAGCTAAATCATTGATATTAAAAGTTTTGTATACAAAATGTTAGCATGGGGCAGAACTTTATAAAAACCAAACAAATTCTAATGGTTTTCTGGGTTGTTGCTCTTACTCAGATTTTAGTGTATTATAAATGTTTCATTACCGAAAAAAGTAAAAATATGCGACAACTCTTGTTGACTGCCCGGACGATTTAGCTGCTGTGGGCGTATGTTTCGTTGCCTGGCAACCTACCTTTCTTAATGTTAATTCCAGCACTGAAAATGTTGGATAGTGTTAGTTAAATTGATAGAAAGTGTTTGTGTGTGTGCGTGCGTTTGTTGTTTCGCCAACAATGTTTGTCAATGTCGATTTCAATCCATTTTTGGCCGCCACCTTGAATTTTCGGCTCTCCTGGAGTTAGTCCCTAGCTTTCAGCGGATTCCCCAATACCACTCACCCAAATAATTAAAGAAAATAAAACAAAACAGAAACGTCCGAATTCAGAAGGCCTATCAACCGTGTCGCCATTTTTGATAACCAAGGGCATAGCAAGCTTGGCTGGCGAACCCAAGGCTATCCAAAAACTAAAAAACGGAACACTCTTTAACCTTGTTCCCCGAGAAATGATCACGGTTCTGAGGGCTGTGTCTCGACTATGGGTATTTGGTAGAACTAAGTTGATCTTAAAAACGGATGGCGTGTACATAAAAAGAGCCCTAGTGGTTGGAATTCGATATAAGGGTAGGCCGTAGCGCCCTGGCTCGTAGGACGCTTTTACCCCATACGCCTGTTTTAGTTAGCCCAGTCGGAGCAGAACTGTACGACGTTAACTCTCATTTTATGTCATTTACGAATTTAATAGGACACATCGATTATTGTTGAATGTAGTTTCCGTGTTACCTTTAAAGGCTCAATACCACTCTTGTTGTAACTGAATAATATGTCCCAATCTTTATTCTGGTCAACAAATTGTACTTTTTTTAAATAATATTCCAATTAATTGGTGATACAAATTTCATCTTCACATACCTAATTTAAAAAATTGGAAAAATTCAACTCAATGATTTGAAAAGCCTAACGCAAACCTTTTCAAATGTGACTTGGATTTAAAAATATTTTCGAACCCTCTGGACAAGTAAAAAAGGATTTAATAGATGATTTACATAACAGGTAGGACACTTAAACATCTAGTACTTAGAATTAGGCTATTATTTATTTTCTGGCGGTGTCAAGCCAGCAAGAGTGTTATTGTCCCTTTAACAAAATTGTTTTCTTTTTATTTCAGGTTAGAAGAGGCTGTAAATAGAAATGATACAGTTGTCGTAGAAAGAATTGCACGTAACTACGTGACATTAGGGGACGGCTGCGACATACGACAAGGGTGTTTGGAAGCACTCTGTACAATTGCCCTTAAAAACAAATGTCTACCTAATGTGAAATTATTGTTTACCCCCGAGAGTATGGCTAACAATATGGGCACCTGTAGACAACTGATGAAAGCTGCAATAGAATCGAATTTCGCGGAGGGTGTTAAATTCCTACACTCAAAAGGAGTGCCACTTTATATGTCACAAACGGGGACATTTTACTGGAGCGCCTTGGTTGAATGCGTCGAAACCAATAAGGTCGGGGTGTTAAACTATCTTCTTGGATTAAAAGATCTGGATAAAAATCCTGACAAATCCAATACCTTATTAATGTTATGTTGCCAACATCTAAATATTGAAAGTTTGAAGATATTGTTGAACAGTGAACTTATAAATACAATCAATCAACAGACAAAGAATTTTCATCAGTCTGTCCTACACGTTTGCATAGTTGGAGGGTACTGTTATAAGAAAATGGGAAGATTTGTTAAAAGAAAACCGGAGAGAGTTCATGATTGTGTACAATTACTGGTAGATGCAGGGGCGGATATTAATCTACAAGATATTGATGGAAAAACACCTATCCAAATTGCTGCTGAACGTGGTATGGTCACAACGGTAATGTATTTAGCACAAAGAGAAGCAAACCTTGATAGTAGAAGCCATCATGATACCCTTCTTCATTCTCTTGCAAAGAGATACGGCATTTCAGATTATTCCGATGAATGTGTTCAGCTATTAATAATGAAAGGGGTTGATATAAACAAACTGAACTCATATAATGAAACGCCACTGTATTTAGCAGTATGTCAAGGAAATGTAGAGATGGCGAAGTCGTTAATTAAATCAGGTTGTAATGTCAATATTAAAGTAGGCCAGGGCGTGGCACCAATTTTACTGGAGTCAATAAGAAGACAAGAGACGACTATTGCTGAAATGCTGATTAAAGCTGGATGTGATGTTAACAGCACGGATACAAACGGCATCACACCTTTAATGACATACGTCAAAATGAATAACCCGAATATGGTAAATAATTTACTGAACGCTGGTGCTGATGTTAATCTCAGTGATAACGATGGAAGGACGGCTTTGATGGCAGCAGCAAGAAACTGTAATAGACCTATTTTAGAATATTTACTAAATGCTGGAGCTGATGTTAATAAAACCGATACACACGGACGATCAGCCATACATGGTATAATGGTTGGTGGTGATAAGAGTCGCAAATGGATTAAGTGTCTAAAATTACTTTTGATCAATAAATGTCATCCGTCCTCTCTGGATACTCCAGGAGAGGATGGAAAAACGTTATTCCAATGGTTACTGGAAAAAAACAAAAAAGATCTCATATGGTATCTCGTAACGGAAAATTGTTCACTCAAAGGTTTGGATCTTTCAAAGGTCAAAGATAAATTTCAATTTTCCGATATGTTGATGCATTCTGAAATTCTTTTTGAAAGTGGTGCACCGAAGAGTGAACTAGAGACCATTATTTTGTTATCGATAAAGAACGATATTTTGTTATCGGTTTTCAATGATGGTTTGTCGCTTTCCGCATATAAGTCGATGCTGGAAGAATCTAAAGATAAACAACTGGATGAATTCCGTTGTTTCTGTAAATCCAGAAGTTTAAAGTCAAGATGCAGGAGAGAGATCAGAAACTGTATCGGATCAGGAATCAGCAGTAAAATATCACAAGTTGGTTTACCAAAATGTCTACAAGATTATGTCGTCATGAAGGACTTGATACCCGAGAAATACTTTACTCTTGTAATAAACGATTAAGATGATGATGGATATGATTCTATATGATAGAAGCTATTCTTATTATGAACCAGACTACTTTTCTGACACTTACATTGATTTATCTGACTGAAGACATTATAACCGTAACTACTAACTCTTTGTAGTTTAAATAATCCCCTCTGTAGCAGAAGTTTTTGTAAGCGAGAAATTAATTTTTAGTAAAACCGGAAGTGATATAGTTGGTTCAACACGCTTACTGGGCTCTATAGTAACCATAGATTTGGCATAAGTTTACTGCTCTATTGTGTTCACGAGTCGTCTTTTGGCCAAAAATCTGATCAATTGGGCTGTTTATTAGGATAGTATAAACACGAATTTATGGGTTTTTTTTAAAGTAGCTAAGTCTATAACTCAATATCACCCATAAGTCTTACACGTTGAACACAAGAAGTATGTCTCAATTCAAATCAACATTGATTTTGTTATTGTAGCGATTCGACCCCCTGACCCTTAATGCTGTATCGCGCCCTTTCCCCACAGGCTTCCAGGCAAACGTGCTACACAAATATATGTGGATTGTTTGTTCCCAGCCTAGCACTACGATCGAAAGATTGACACAAGCCAAGTTTAAAATCTCAACAATTTATTAACAGTTAAGAAAGACTGTAATATATATATATATATATATATATATATATATATTAATACTATGTAATAATTATAAATACATGCAATGTATTATATTTTACAATTCAGTTAAGCTTGTAAGCTATAGGCTATATTTACTATACTTAGGCCTATATAATATGTAATAATTTATAAATAAAAATAAGATGCTTGTAAGCTATAATATTAATGAATGAGTGATTGCTATAAGCTATCAAGCAAATCGGGCAGGTCACCGATGGCAACACGTTATAAGCGGAACTGTTATAAATAAAACAAGTTCATAAGTTGTATTAGTATTAATAATAATATAGGCCTATCACTAACAGTGAGTTGTCAATAGAACACACGTTTAGACAATAAATACGTAAAGTAGTAAAACTATAATAAACGTATTATAATTATATTAATATGCTAGTTAAATCAAGAACAGCAGCAAGTGTCTGAAAATCCAATCCTTGTGATTACAACAGGTTTGTTATGAATGCAACATGGACATGTTCCGATTACAACATGTTAGCTTTTAAACATTTAGGCCTATGTTTAAATGTTTGTAACATGCACTTTATAATTGAATAGAACTGGGTTACTTATGTTGCAGCACGAACTTGTTTAATCACGGTAATAACCGTAAGCAATCCTTACCATATTGAAATGAAAATTGGTTGACAGAGATCTGCAGTGAAAAGGCGATCTGTCAAAATACTACTACTACCTGTTGTTTTAACGTCCGCTTCCACAGAAGTGATATCGCAGACAAGGCCTAGGAGAGCCGAAGCTTCTACCTGTTTTTAGAATATGATTTTGCAATCTTTCCATTTGCGACCTGGGGCGGTATTTATAAAAATTCTAAGAGTTGGAACCAACTCTTAACTGTCAAAAATTACTCCTAACTTTGTAGATTTTCCTAAGACCTATTTATAAAACATTTTACTTTAAGAATTACTCCTAACTATGACACATATTTAGGAGTCCTCCTGTAGCACTCCTAACTTGTTAAAAGTACTCTTATCTTGGTTAACATGGCCGTCCGTGTACGCCGCCTAAGAGTTTAAAACAAGAAGAGATTTCTTAGTGGAGTACAACAATGACGAGTTGATAAGGAGATATCGAATGGACATGGGTGGGATTCTTTTTGTGACAGATTTAGTTCGGCATCTACTTACGAGTCCTACTAAACGAAATTTCTCAATCGACGCTGAGATGAAGATCGCCATTACGCTTCGTTTCCTAGCTACTGGTAAAATGCAACTGTGTAGTGGTGACGATTTCGGCGTCAGTCAACCTACAGTGAGTAGAGTGATCGCATGACATCAACACTGAGCTATAAATAACTTCAGGGAATCCCAGAATTTCCCATGGTTACATCGCTAAGAGTTTGGTTAGGACCCAAGTCTTACATTTAGTTAAAAGTAACTCTAAGACCCTTTATAAATATTTCTAAAGAGTGACTTTTTACTAAATGTTGTTTTAGGAAGTCTTAGAATTTTTATAAATACGGCCCCTGATCCCTATTTATAATACCCGCGGAAAACGACTAGCCAATCAGAAGACGGCGTGTAGCCGCGCATGCCAAGTGGCGTCTCGCGCTTCACTTTCGCCATGCCGGTTGACAAGCGAAAGGAAATAGCTGTGCTGTAGGAAAAATACGAATTACAAAGTTATACAAGCTCGACAACAGCCTATTATGTCGTAGTTTACAAATAAGGTATTCGGGAGTAAATCACATTCAGGACGATCCAAGACAATGCATAGTTTATTGGTTATTTAATGGCGAAGTGTGATTTACGTGAGCGTGAAAATTTGACTAGCAACATGACTATTGCGCATAATAACTGCGCATAGCCCATAATAATAACAAATAGTAAACAATGGAAGCGGAGAAAATACATCTGGATATAATAACGAAATAACATGACAATAGTATAGAACTGAGGATGACATAGAAGGCAAATGGTATAATCATTACATTATCTTACCGGGAAAAGGTAGGCTTCTGATATCCAATATTTAAGACAAAATAAACATTTTACTATTGATACACGTATCGTGTACCATAGTGCGTTTCATTGTCATTTGTAACAAGAGACCAGAAAGAGCGAGGCTAGACATATTCCACAACCCATGTCATACGGCGACGCCATAACTTATCTTGAGAGCATGCGCAATAGACTGGAATAACCAGACGCTAGAAATTTCTATTCGGTTGAGACTCATGCCGCATTTCGCTGGACCTAACTGATTTGAAATTAGAGTCAAAACGGAAACAATTGAATGTAAATCAGTTAATATACAATCAGATTACATTATTATATGCGTTGCGACCCATTTGGGTCAATTTCTAGGTCCCAAATATTAGCGATCTATCTCCTTTAACGTTTAGTACACAACCGTCGCGTAAATTCACTCATACTGAACAGTACACTGTGCCTCAATTCATGCCACATTGCTAATTGTTTACATCACGTGGTTTGATTGACAGCTTGCAAGTGACATGTATTTTGTCTACTTAGAATTATATAGGCCATTGACTTCATATATAGTAGGTATGACAACAAAAAATTAAAAAATCCCGTATGGCTGTCCAACAGCTTTACAATGACACCAAAATGAGCTTGAAAGGCCCTATATTAATGGAGTTACGCCAAATTAATTGTCGCTACATGTAATTAACGCTCTTTTTGTCTGAAGAACAAAGAAGGAAAAGTGAGGCCATCGCGCTCAGTCGCTAGTGGTAAAATTTCTCTAACTTTCTGACATGGCAGTCACGGCGAAACTGGATCAAAAATTTTCCGCACTACATATTTTGGCTCCGCACCTACCGATTTCATTGCAAACTCGCACAATTAAAGTTTAATATATGTATTTTCTAATTTATATATTTTGAACCCTATGGTTTTCTGGTATCCGTCCCAAAAATCGTGTTGTTTTCTACTTTCATTTTCATATTTAGATTTCTCTGCAGACGGAGCAGCTAGAGTAAAAATTCGAAAAGCTAGCCTTTTATTTACGAAAATAACCTCATTTGAAGCCGCAGTTTCGTACCAATCAACAATACGGCGAGGACGAAAAGCCGATACGCAAATCGCGCTGGCGTATCTGAAGCGTGACTTGCGACGACGAAATTACGTCAGCGGTTTACCGCTTCACTGGCGTACCTATATATAGATAGACCACTTACGCCTTATGATTGGTCAGGGCTGCCATGGCACACAGCTCACGATTTCCCTTTATAATACTACAGGGCCTATATACAGTAGAGGATATCTGAGTTTTCTATAAAAGATGCTCTGGTTAATGTATTGAAGTCATTAGCCAGTACCAGTGACAACAAGAACTAGGCTAACAAGAATATGTCTGGTAGATTAAACTCGGGCAATGACATCATAGTCTGCTAATCCAAATATGGTAATCCCCATACTCCTCGCAGTGTTTCGTTTGATTAGAGCTAATCCCACTACTCACTGCTGTACAGAGTGCACATTCTTGTTCTAAATTATGACTGGTCAATAGTCCGATTAACAACCAATAGCTTACTGCGTAACAATATCATTACGATTTAAACATAGCTCCACATTGGACCAAATATGTTTACATAACGTTACGTCATGACTCACGATTTTAATATTCCCAATTAACCAGTGCATAGCAGAATATTGCAGAAAAACTAATTGTGTGACAAACAAGGCTATCAACTGTCAGCACGATTTTTAAACTGTGTATATCATGTAAACAATATTGTTTTGAGACGAGCAACACTTTCACCGCTTTTAATACCCTAAATCACTGTCCAAAGTTTTAGGAAAGCCCCAGATTAAAAGAAGGGCTGTCATGTTGCTGTGCTTTTGGGTAGATTTGATTGAACGGGAAGAATAGACACACTCCCTCAAAAGCGCAAGTATCAGAAGCTAATCCAGCAATGGCCAGAGAGGGATTTCTCGGGCCATTGCTTCAGGAATATGGGTAATCCCATGCTTTAGACACGCTCCATATTAGTACAACGCGTTTAAATCTAGGATAGCGTCTGTGCAGCTGACCAATCCGATAAAGGTAGTACCTGGTCAATTTCCCGTCGCTCAATGCATGACTCATGCACGTGTCTTCTTTATTTTTCCCTTCAGACATCATAGAAAGATCCATATAGAAGATATCATTCGGAGTTTCCGGGAGAACATCATACCCACAGCCTCTGGTTTGAGGCCGGGATAGAGACAGGCTTTTTAAACTGGGACTGTATATATTATAATAACTCTTATTGTACTATCATAGATGTTGTAGTTTCCTGTATTTGATATATATATATAAACATAGTTGTAAACCAACAAAGTGTTCCAGAGTGAATTGATCATATGCACAACGTGAAGCCAAGGTTAGTTCCAAATTGATCATTGTGTCACGGGCCGTAAACACAACGTGGAAGTAATTCATAATTCATCTATTTAACGACACCGTAGTGCCACACCTTCAGGGCAGAAGCCGCGAAAACTAATGTAAACAATCGGCAAACTGACGATGAACGTATATTAATTTTCGGAGGAATTTAGGTCCCTACAGATTAATTTATTTAATCGACAATTATAAAGCGTTAAACATTTTTTATAGGGAAATACAGACCGATACAGTGATGATATCGTTTGTAAAGGGTATTTTTTAGAATACAATAAACCAATAATTTAATAATGAAAAATAAAATTCATTGCTTTAAAAACTTGCGCTCTATAAGTACGTGTCCTACGATTTACAGAAATGTTTAGTTTGAATTTTTAGAGTTGGTAGTTTTTGTTTAAATCGGATTTTGAAACTGCCATGCCCGTTTTTTTATGTTGAAAATTTGGTACCGATAATTTATTTTACTTTTTTGTAATAGGCCTAGTATGGGCTGTTCTCTGATTTTAGAGCGTTGTAAATGTTTTCATTATTGACCAAAGAAACAAATATGTGAAAATATGTTAAAAATGTTCTTTGACAGTTTTGAAAATTATATGTATCTTGTAGTTTATTCAGTTTGACTATGAGTATACATAATTATTTATGTTTTATATTATAGAGAATGTTTAATTTACGGTAAATGTGAATTTGTTGCGTTCGTGGCAAAATATAAGTGCAATGTGTCTGAATTCAATCAAAAATAATAATTTCTATAGCATTCAATACATTGTAATTGTATATCCATGCACTCAATCCTTCCTTAAACTACCCCCCTCCCACCGAGATGACTAAATTAACCTAATCAAAGTTTATAAAAAAAAAAATCCTAGTTTAAAATTTAATCAGCTATTCAGAATATGGCTGGTCAGAAAATCGGAGATTAAATCTATAATTAGCACTTATCCACGTTCGACAATGACCATGGGACATCTATGTCCTATGAAATTAACATTGACGAATGTAGGGTGAATGTTTATTAGTCTTACCCCAGTCAACATTGTTCTTTCACTTTCGTTTTACATTCTAAAAATAGTGTTTCCTAGAAAATGAATTACATACTTTAGCTATAAAAAGATTTTACCCTGTTCACCCAGACATGTGAAATCCTTCAACGTTACTGTTTATGGTTATACGAGACTATTGGTATGTCTAAACAAGATTTGCTGTAACCAATTTACGTACAATTTGACTTATTTACATTGTATTTAGTTGGACTTGTTACGATGAGTGGGTGTGAACCAGAGGATTCTTTGCGTAAATCAGAGAAATACAAAGATAGGGTGACCCATGTACTCACAGAAATACAGTCCACCGCTGATAGTTCGAGACTACCACTGAAGCGTGCACATTCGCCGCGCCGAGACCAACTTTCTGACAGTATGATACTATAAATAGCCATGGCACGTGCAATTCTCTACAAATCTATCAACTATTACAGCCGTAAAAAAATTATTGTTGACGATTTTGAATAGCAGTAAAATGAAGCTTCTTGGTTATTACAGTAGATTTAGAAATTACGTTCGTTTCAGTTTTTAAATCGCTTTATCATTAACTGTACCGTTAAGAGCCGCATCTTTTGGTTTAGTACAAATAATATCTCTGAATCACTCAGGTTAGACAGGAACATGATACTAGCAGTAGTTTCATTTTACTTTTACAAGCTTCTTAAAACGATTGTTGAGCTACCTAACGTGCTTATTTCTAAATTCAATTTCTTGTTCTAGCTTTCTGTTATGTTTCGTAAAAAAGTAGTCTTGATTATCCCGACCTGTCAATCAGACGTAGAATGGTCGATAGACTGGTTAAGCGAGACTAATTTCAAAACAAGGGCACGTAACCTATCTTTTACTCAAAAGTGTCTGGATGTTATGGACGACTCTTGGAACCAGTTTTCAGTCTATTATTTATACATGATTAATGGTCATAGCTTATTAAGTACAGCATGATCGTTTATTTAGTGACTATAATTGTGTGAAACTGATTTGAGGCTTGGCATATATATAAATATTGTGGCGTAATTGTCGAGATATATGGTAATATTAATTTATGGTGGGTCACCCTAACAAAGAACAGTAAGTTGGTCATAACTTTTATATATACATGTATATACCGATTGTACCATTCGATTATACATATAATGTAAACATGTGAACTGCTCTAAGCTTCGGCCATACATCAAATGACACAACACATATACACATTAAATAATAATGCAATTAACACAAAATACATATTAAATAAATGAATGAAATGGGGTTTAACGTCCTAGTGTTCTGCTCCCATACGCCATACAGTGTGCTATGAAGGAAATTTTTCTCGAACAGCGACACTCTTATATCGAATTCCAACTGCCAAGGGATCTTTTACGTGCATTCTAATGTATCCACGGGACTTCGGTTTTTCGTCTCATCCGAGGGACTAGACAGCTGGCTAGGGAGCCAGCGTCTTAACCACCTAGCCCCCACATATTAAATAATCATGCTAATAAACATCTCTGACACAGAACTGTTTTGTGATCAAGTGTTAGGCTTGTAACACGAATATAATCTATGATTGCAAATATGCTATGGTGGTACATTCTATTTGGCCATAGATCACCATTGATTTCCACATCGACTTTAATGTTAGTTCCCGTCTCTAAGGCCAGCTCTAACTTTTTTTCAAATATTCGTTGGGTAGAACGCTTTCTACCACAGATAGAGCAGCACGTATGAGGGTCTTCATGGAAAACTTGAGATACACAAACTGGAAGTAGAGACCAGCAATATGAAATTTCCGCCCTAGATTTCAACCTCTTAACCTTCATTAGCGAGTGACGGCGTCGGAATATTTGCTGAATTGGGTCCATTAATTGTCATTAGCATGAGATAGCATGATATATATATATATAATTGGTACCATGTATGATCATGACATGCTATTTAATGTCAGTCTTATCCCCAACTAAGATTCGGTTTATTATTTTGTGGAGTCGACCCCTTATTTCACCATTTTATTTCTTTAACTCTTATTGTCCGCCGCCTTTCGAAGAACACAGGGGACTATTAAATATTAAAATGGGTTCGTTCGTCTCTCAGTCCGTCACACTTTTTGGGACATAATAACTCTCCTTCTAATTGAGCTAGAATGTTCAAACTTTGTGTAGGTGTTTATTAGGACAATGCCTTGGTGGAGTGCGAAGATGAGCATTTTCTGCTTAGGGTAAGCAGAGAGATGACTTGATGGAGTTCGATGATGTACATTGTCTGCTTAGGGTAAGCAGAGATAAGCAATCTGATTGTTTGATGCTTTGGGGCACGATAACGTTGGTTATAATTAAGTGAGAGCGACGGAACTCCCGAGTATAGATTCATTATATCATTACCTTGACTTAAGTTCGATTATGAGAATTTTCTGCTTAGGCTAAGGAGCGATAAGCAATAAAATTCGATTGGTCAAGACTTTGGAACATAACAACACTGCTATGTTGTTTAAACTAGATGTAGATGTCCATTAGGTGAATGTCTTGACGGAGTTCAATGTTTAAAATTTCGAGCTAAAGCTAAGCAATTTCATTGATCGATGCTTTCGGACAAGATAACTTTGATTGATTCTATCTGATAGAGAGTGGTGAAACTTAGTGTATAGTTTATAATCAAACTTAGTGTATAGTTTATAATCAGTTTGATTGCTCGATACTTTTGAAAAAAAGAAAATGTGAGATTAATTAATATGTGTCATCTATGTATTTTGGTATTTCGGCAGATGACACCAGCCTCACTGTTGGCTTGTTCTAATCTTAGTTATTCAAATCCAATATTTATATGTAGATGATTTAAGGAATCCATATACCTGCCCAATTATTACTGGAAGGAAATTTTATGCTGGGTTATTTCCGATTTTTAAAACACCGATTTGCACAACATTAACTATACATAGTATTAAAATACTGTATGCCTATCAAATAGTAAAATTCGTCTGAGAAACCATACGTAATGATGACTGGTATCCCGTGTTTTGAGAATTTAATAGGAATGTGCACATCAATTATTTTTGGTTTTATTATCTGTTTCAGATCAGAAAGGTCTCTTGTGTTGGTGTTTCGTTGCATGGCAACCTATCTTTAACATTGATTATTATTTCAGGTTAAGAGAGGCTGTAAATAAAAATAATACAGTTGATGTAGAAAGAATGATACAGGAGTATGTGGAATGGGGGTACCACCGTTTGCCAAATTTGATGTGGATAGAACTCTGTAAAGTTGTTCTTCAGAACAAATGTCTGCCTATGGTGAAATTGTTTCTGCTATCAGACAGAATTTCTCATAACCTTGCAGATTTTGAGACCAATACACAACTAATAAAGGCTGCAATAATCGGATTTTCTTGAGGGTGTTAAATTTCTCCACTCCAAAGGAATACCTCAATATTTTGCATCAAGATACAACTGGGGCGCCCTCAATGAGTGCGTCCGAGACAAAAGCGTTGAGGTGTTAAAGTATCTCCTTCAACTCAAATATCAAGATAAACACCAGGAAATAGTGGAGGAAATGTTATTTTTATGTTGCCATGAACTAAACATCAAAAGTTCGAAGATTTTGTTGGACAGTGGACTAATAAATACAACCAATCACCGGACATCACAATATTCTGCCCTACACGTTTGTATAGGTGGACGCAACGATTTGCGGAAATATGATATTGGTGAAAGGAAGCCGGAGAGAGTTTTAGGATGTGTACAATTATTGGTGGAGTCAGGGGCGGATGTTAATCTAGAAGATATTAATCGGAGAACGCCCATCCAAATGGCCGCTGAAAATGGTATGGTGACAACGGTAATATATTTGACACAAAGAGGAGCAAACCTCGATACTAGAAATCATCATGGTAACCTTCTTCATTGTCTTGCAGAGAGTGGCCATATGTCAGATTCGTACGATGAATGTGTTCAACTATTAATAACCCAAACTAAATTCATCGAATGAAACTCCGCTGTATTTAGCAGTCTGTAAAGGAAATGTAGAGATGGTGAAGTCATTAATTAAATCAAAGTGTAATGTCAATATTAAAGTAGGCAAAGACATGAAATCTGTATTAATGGAGCCAATAAGAAATAGCAAGACGACTATTACTGAAATACTGATTCAAGCTGGGTGTGATGTTAACACCCCTGATAAAAACGGCGTTACGCCATTAATGGAATGTATACAAACTAATAACCAAGTTTTAGTCAAACAACTTATTGGCCACGGCGCATTTGTGAACGCTAAAGATAACGAAGGATGTTTTGTATTGGACTATTTATTTCATTCTTACCACAGTCCGAACGATCGATCTACTTCAGCAGATACTATTAAGATTATGATAGAGACTGGGGCTGATATTCATAAATGTGATAATCTGTTGTGCAGAGCAATTGATGGGGAAGATTATGAAACGGCTTCATTGCTTATTGAAAACGGCATTGATGTCAATTCGTTAGATGATAATGGAGATAACCCCCTTGGTCTAGCTTCCGAAAAAGGTAAATTAGAATTAGTGACATTGCTGACAACAAATGATTGTGATATAAATCATCAAAATCAATTTGGAGAAACAGCGTTGCACAAAGCTATAAGTGTTTCGAGCTATAATACTTATTATCAAGACAAGGAAAAAATAATAAATACGTTGTTACTACAGAAAGGAATGAACGTGAATCTTAGTGACTTCGCTGGACGAACCGCCTTGTCCATGGCAGCAGCTAAAGGAGAAAGATCTTTTACGGAAGTATTAATGAAGGCTGGTGCCCACATAGATCATTGCGATACGCTCCGAGAAACCCCATTGATGATCGCAGTGACCAAAAAGGATACTGTTATGGCACATATTTTGCTAACAGCTGGTGCCGATCTGAAACCGAGGGATGGATTAGGTAGAAATGCGATACACCTTGCAGCACTCTTTAAAGTTTCACTGGATTTAGATGTTTTTCTTATTTCTTAAATATTCAAATTTGAGAAGTGAAGCAGAGAGTATCGTTAATGCCACAGATAAAGATGGTAAAACACCTTTAATGGTGGCAGCAGAAAGAGGACCTAAAGCTATGGTAGAAGAACTACTCAGAGCTGGCTGTAACATCAACCTACAAGACCATCTTGGTAAGACGGCCTTGATGTTTGCTGTAGACAATCAGGATGAAACTATTTTATCACTTCTATTAAAGAATGACGCTGACTATAATATTTATGTTAACAATGGCCAAACGGCGTTGATGCTGGCGGTTGAAAAACAAAAAGAAATTCAGTGTGAAAGTTTGCTGACATTTGATGCATCTGTAAATCATGTTGATAATAAGGGAAATACAGCATTGGCGATTGCAGTCGGGCTGAATAACTGGAATATTGTAAATGGTTTGCTGAAGGCTGGAGCTGATGCTAATCTGCGTGATAACAATGGAAAGACGGCTTTGATGACTGCAGCACGTAACTGTAATAGATCTATTTTAGAATATTTACTACAAGCTGGAGCTGATGTTAATCTTAGCGATAACAATGGAAAGACGGCTTTGATGACTGCAGCACGAAACTGTCATAGATCTATTTTAGAATGTTTACTACAAGCTGGAGCTGATGTTAATAAAACTGATACAGATGGAAGATCAGCTATACACGGTATAATGGTTGGTGGTAGTAGTAGTTGTATGTGGATTAACTGCCTAAAATTACTTTTAATTAATAAATGCCACCCGTCGTCTCTAGATATTCCAGGAGAAGAAGGGGAAACTTTATTGAAATGGTTACTGGAAAAAACCCAAGAAGATCACATATGGTATCTCGTAACGGAAAATTGTTCTCTCAAAGGTTTGGATCTTCCAAATGCCGAAGATAAATTTCTTTTCTCCGATATGTTGATGCTTTCTAAAATTCTGTTTGAAAGTGGTGCACCGAATAGTGAAATAGAGACCTTTATTTCCACATATGATCCGATGCTGAAAGGATCTGAAGATAAACAACTCGATGACTTCCGTGGTTTTTGTAAATCAAAAAGTTTACAGTTAAGATGTAGAAGAGAAATCAGAAACTGTATCGGACCAGGAATCAGAAGTAAAATATCACAAGTTGGTTTACCACAATGTCTACAAGATTATGTCATCATGAAGGACATGATACCCGAGAAATATTTTACTCTTGTAATAAACGACAAAGATGATAGTAATGTCAGAACCGATAATATTGCCAGGCGAATGTTTAAATTGATGCCATCCAGTGCTTTTCCCATTTATGACGAATATGACTCTGATGATAGCAATGATGGAAGTTATTATCAGCCAATCTACGATTCTGACATTTCTTATTATGATTCGTCTGACTATTGACTACAAAGTTACTTTAAATTGGAAAGTGCACTTGTTATCAATTTCTTTAGTTTACCTTTCTTTATCAACTGGATAATCATAGCTATTGGTTATGGTCTACTGTTGTCAACTGGATAATCATTACTATTGGTCAGGGTATGCGGTTGTGATCTGGATAATCGATAATATTGGTTAAGCCATACTGTTGTCAACTGGATAATCATAGCTATTAGCTGTGATTGGTGGTAGGGTGGAAGGTAAATTGGACCCACGTTGAGCCCAACATGGCCGCCCTGCATATTGATGAGTCTATTTGTAACTTGGGTTTTGTAAAGGGTAGGGATTATCTGGGTCACGAGAGAAGTCATATAGGTGGCTGTTCGTATGCCTGTTCCTCAATCACTTCTAATTTCTGAATAAAATATTTTTTTTTAAAAAAATAATAGCTAATAATAATTATATAGGCCCTATGTTGAACTCCACATGGGTCCGATTTCGGATGTACATAGACTGGATAACCGGTCCTAAATCACGTCAAGCTTGTTCCTACGTGTCGGCGTTATTTGAGTCAGGAAGGAGTGACGTAGGAACGAGTCTGACGTATTAGGTCAGGTTAACCAGTCTTATCTATTGGATAGGATCTACAGTACCCCTTAGTAGATTATCATTTAGTTATATGTTGTTTCTCAATTAAAGAGTTTATGTTGCTAGAAAGGAAACTGTTTACTTAAGAAAAATCAGCATGCCGCTTTAAATACAGTTTTATGCGAATACAATTTCCGTTTAACATTTTATAACAATCTGAACACAGTTATGCGCTACTATCGTTAAGCACTCAATTAGTTTTCGAACAATCGCTTCGTACGATTTTAAAAATGCACCGCGAATAAGATATAGAACGCGAGCGGAATAGCCGCTGTCCAGGCAATATTCGATTATTAATACAAACTTTACCTTACAGACTCCATTAGACGCTTTGCGTGAGGGGAGGGGAAAGGAGCCCACCACCACCCCACCCCCTTCAACAATATTTTAACACTCCGAAACTCATTTGTTTAAAACAATTTTTTAATCGCATGTCCTTGTAAAGAACTCTCTGGATGAGATCCAACACTCCATTTTTATACGCCTACATTTTCATGTGGACGTTATTGTCGTCGCCCCTGTCCGTCCACAATTTGTTTGTGGACACTCTACAGGTCACAATTCTTATTCGATTTTGACGAAAATTGAAATATAGGTTTATCCCCAAGAGAACTCGGTTGCTTTCGATATTGGCATGTATCGGATCGAAACTTCATGGATTATGGCCCCTGATTGTACCGAAAATCGCGTTTTCAGCTTGTGGACCACATAGAGGTCACAAATTTTTATCCTATTTTGATAAAACTTGAAATGTAACTTTATAACCCAAAGATCTCGGTTCCTTTCGATATTCGCGCATATCGGAACGTAACTACCTGAATTATGGCCCTGATTGTACGAAAAATCGCGTTTTTAGCTTGTGGACCCTGTGTAGGTCATAATGTTTATCCAATTTAAAAACCCGTTTTAGTATATCACCGTTACACCCTAAGGATGGTTGAGTTCGAATTTCGTGAATATCGGCCCAAAACTGACAGACAAAATGGCCGCCCTCGTTCTCAAATAGCGTAAAAATATGGTATATCAAGGTTGTGGACCCTATAGAGGTCACAATTTTTATCCAATTTTGTTGAAACTTGAAATGTAAGTTTATAACCCAAAGATCTCAGTTCCTTGTGGACCCTGTGTAGGTCATAATGTTTATCCAATTTAAAAACCCGTTTTAGTATATCACCGTTACACCCTAAGGATGGTTGAGTTCGAATTTTGTGAATATCGGCCTAAAACTGACAGACAAAATGGCCGCCCTCGTTCTCAAATAGCGTAAAAATATGGTACATCAAGGTTGTGGACCCTATAGAGGTCATAATTTTTATCCAATTTTGTTGAAACTTGAAATGTAAGTTTATAACCCAAAGAACCCAGCTCCTTTCGCTATTCGGGCATATCGGACCTTAACTTCCTGAATTATGGCCCCTGATTGTACGAAAAATCGTGTTTTTAGCTTGTGGACCCTATAGAGGTAGTAATTTTTATCCGATTGAAAAAAAAAAACGTTTTAGTATATCACTGTTACACCCTAAGGATGGTTGAGTTCGAATTTCATGCAAATCGGCCCAAAACTGAGAGACAAAATGGCCGCCCTCGTTCTCAAATAGCGTAAAATAGGGTATGTCAAGGTTGTGGACCATCTAGAGGTCACAATCTTCTTCTGATTTTGATGAAACTTGAAATATAAGTTTATAACCGAAAGATCTCAGTTCATTTCGATATTCGTGCATATCTGACCGTAACGGCCTGAATTATGGTCTCTGATTGTACGAAAAATCACGTTTTTAGCTTGAGTTCCTCTAGAGGTCACAATTATTATCCGATTTAAAAAAAAAAGTTTGAATATATCACCTTTACACCCTAAGGATGGTTGAGTTCGAATTTCGTGAAACTCGGAGATAAACTGACAGACAAAATGGCCGTCCCTCGTACTCAAATAGCGTAAAAATATGGTATATCAAGGTTGTGGACCCTTTAGAGATGACAATTTTCTTCTGATTTTGATGGAACTTGAAATGTAAGTTTATAACCCAAAGATCTTAGTTCCTTTCGATATTTGCGAATATTTTGATGAAACTTGAAATGTAAGTTTATAACCCAAAGATCTTGGTTCCTTTCCATGTTTGCGCATATCGGATCGTAACTTCCTGAATTATGGTCCCTGATTGTACGAAAAATCGCTTTTTGTTTAGCTTGTTCTCTATCTATCTCTTGCAAAATGTGGGCGTATCCTGTCTGGCTGCCGCTGATTTTACAATTTACCATACGAACAAATGGTGTAGTTTTTGGTCGGCTGAAACACATGCAATACTACCTTTATTCTATAATCCGGCTTTCAGCTCAAATACACACTACCTTCGTTCTGCAATCGGTCACGATAATTTGTCTGGGTTAGTTTAGCTGTGCTGACTACTGGGTCAATTTTTATATAACATAGTTAATAGGGATTCTTCACATCGGTACGAATACGTCATCGATTCGTGTGTACCTGTGACGTCAATCCGTACATGAGTGTTCGGCCAATGAAAAAAACCCCAAAAACCAACATTACCGTGTGGAACTGAATTCTCATATGTTCGTTTTCGTACCGATGCGTCCCTATTGTTGCTTTTTCATATTTGTTTTTTTAAAAATGTCTTTTAATTTTAAATACATAAAACTATATTTCCTTTGTCTTTTCATTTTCATACGCCCACATTTTCATGTGCACGTATATTGTCGTCGCCCCTGTCCGCCAGGACGTCCGTCCACAATTGTTTGTGGAGACTCGACAGGTCACAATTCTTACCCGATTTTGACGAAACTTGAATTATAGGTTTATCTCCAAACGATCTCGGTTCCTTTTGCTATTGACATGTATCGGATCGAAATTTCATGGATTATTGCCCCTGATTGTACGAAGTATCACGTTTTAGCTTGTGGACACTCGAAAGGTCACAATTTTCATCTGATTTTGATGAAACTTGAAATGCATGTTTATGATATAACCCAACGATCTTGGTTCCTTTCGATATTCAAACATATGGCCCTTGATTGTACGAAAAAATCACCTTTTTTAGCTTGTGGTCACAATTGTTATCCATTTGAATATATCACCTTTCCATCGTAATGAAGGTTGAGTTCACGTTTCGTGAAAATCGGACCACAACTGCCGGACAAAATGGCCGCTCATTGTACGCAAATAGTGTAAATATATGGTATATCAAGGTTTTTGACACTCTAGAGGCCACAATTTTGATGAAACTTGAAATACATGTTTGCAACTCAAAGATCTTGGTTCCTGTCGATATTCGCGCATATCGATATCACCGTTACACCCTAATGATGGTTGAATTCAAATTTCGTGAGAATCAAAACGAAACGGCCCGACAAAATGGCCGCTCATTGCACGCGAATTGTGTACAAGTATGTAATACGAAGGTTGTGGATCCTATAAAGGTCACAATTCCTGGATTATGGCCTCTTGACTACGAAAAATGGTGTTTTTTTCCAGTTTGTTCTCTGTCCATCTCTTGCAAATTGTGGACGTATCTTGCCTGGCAGCAGCTGGTAGTATGCTATGCCATTCGCCGTGTGCATGTTCTGCCCCTAAAACCTACTTAACTAAGACTTTTGATGCAGTATTGCTAGTCTGTTGTTTCGGATTTAGATACCAGTCTTAGGGAGCAACCAGATCAATTTTCAGTGCACTGCAACCTTTCGTTGTCGAGGTACACCCTTTGCTGAAAACCAAGTGAACGCTATATAGTTTTGATAAGATAACTTTCAAATTATTATTATTTTTCTTTTTTTGGGGGGGGGGGGTGCATTGGGGTCACGAGAGGCCAGATCTTAGCCTTGTCAGTGTTACCACCCAACTTTGCCAATTAGCGACACGATATAGGCTAGTCTTAAGTGGGTCTTGGTGTGAAGCAGTGGGGGCATACAAAGACAAATCGTATCATTATCCAAGCCCACCTTTGATGTGCATTTAAGGTGGATTTGACCTATTCAGAATTGAGCTACTCGCCAACAATGACTACTCAGGAGGAGTCATATTGCTACAATAATAGTTTGATACCCATTTTTCGTTTGTAATTCCCCCAAAAATAAAGACTCCGTAGCATCCCTATAGATAAATGAAATGAAATGGGGATTTAACGTCATATAGATAGACTATAAGTAGACTCGTCACGGGTGATCTACTTTTCTATATTGATAGTCTGTTTGAGAAGATACAGATTAAGATTGATTTGCTTTTAATATTAAACGTGAAGGTAATGAAAAAATCGTTTTAAAGACTTTATGGGAGCCCGATAGGCGCCTATATATCGATAGCCAGCTTGAATTATATTATCAAACCTCACCCTTTTCCAAATTTAGCAACCACTTTCTAAATTTTGATATTGTAATTGCCAAGGCTGGGTAGGTTTACTCCTAGAACACGTCTTGTTTGTTCATATACTGACTGTATATATCTCTGTCCCCTTTTAGACACCACTTTTCTAATTCTAATTGAGTGCGTCCTAAACAATAGTGTCGAGGTGCTCAGATATCTTTTTGAACTCAAAGATCTAGATAAAAACCTTAACAAAAAGGAAACGTTATTAATGTTATGTTGCCATAAATTACACATTAGAAGTTTGATGATTTTGTTAAAGAGTGAACTAATACATACCATTAATAAACAGACAAAGAAAGGTCAATATTCTGCCCTTCACGTTTGCATAGGTGGGAGGAACTATTTGTCGCAATGTTATATTGGTAAATGGAAGCAAGGGAGAGTTCTTGCTTGTGTAAAATTATTGGTGGAGGCAGGAGCGGATGTTAATCTACACGATATTAATGGGACAACGCCCGTCCAATTGGCTGCAGAACGTGGTAGGGTGACTACGGTAATATATTTGGTAAAGAGAGGAGCAAACCTGGTAATGGAAAACAAACAGGGTACCCTTCTGCATTGTCTTGCAGAGAGTGATGGAAAATCAAATTCGTACGAAGAATGTGTTCAGCTATTAATAAATAAAGGTGTGGGCATAAACAAACTGAACTCATCGAATGAAACTCCGCTGTATTTAGCAGTATGTCAAGAAAATGAAGAGATGGTGAAGTCATTAATTAAATCAGGTTGTGATGTCAATATTAAAGTAGGCATGTACATAAGACTTTGCATTAATGGTGTCAATAAGAAGACGTAATACGACTATTGCTGAAATACTGATTCAAGCTGGGTGTGATGTTAACAGCACGGATAAAAACGGCGTTACACCTTTAATGGAATGCGTGGAGATGGGTGACCTTGGTGTAGTTAAACAACTTATTTGGCACGGGGCGTCTGTGAACGCTAAAGATAACAATGACGCTTTTGTTTTGGACTATATATTTCCTTCTGACAGCCATTCGTACGATCAATCTTATTCAGCAGATATTGTTAAGATACTGATAGAGGCTGGTGCTCACAAATGTGATAATCTGCTGTGCAAAGTAATCAGTAAGGACCATTATAAAACGGCATTATTACTTACTGAACACGGTATCGAAGTCAATACGGTAGACGAAAATGGAGATAAACCCCTTGCTGTTGCTTGCGAAAAAGGTAAATTAGACTTGGTGACATGGCTGACATCAAAAGATTGTGACATAAATCACAAAAAATCGAAACGGAGAAACAGCGCTGCACAAAGCAATGCAAATGTCGGAACATTTTTTTTTATCAAAAAATGAAATTAATAAATACGTTGCTGCTACAGAAGGGAATAAACGTGAATATTAGTGACGTCGAAGGAAAAACTGCGTTGTCCATCGCGGTATATAATGGAGAAATATCTATTACCGAAGACTTACTGAAGGCTGGTGCCGATGTAAACTATAGCGGTAACACTCTACAAACCCCACTGATGACAGCAGTGATAGAGAGCAACAAAGTGATGGTAGAGGTTTTACTAAAGGCGGGGGCCGATCTGAAACTAAAAGATGGCTTTGGTAGAAATGTAATATTTCTTGTAACATCAGATCAAAGTTCAGCGATGTTAAATATTTTACTATAGTTTGCAAAATTGAGAGGTGAAGCAGAGAGCATCGTTAATGCCGCAGATAAATATGGTACAACATGTTTGATGGAGGCAGTCGCAGCAAGAAGGAAAGCCATTGTACAAAAACTACTCATAACTCGCTGTAATAGGAACCTACAAGACCACTGTGGTAGGACTGCGTTGATGTTTGCTGTAGACAACACGGATAGAACTATTTTATCACTCCTAATACAGAATGGTGCAGACTGTAATATTTGTAATAAGAATGGCAAAACAGCGTTAATATTAGCAGTTGAGAAACGAAAAGAAATTCTATGTGAAGATTTGCTAAAATCTGGTGCATCTTTAAACAATGTCGATAAAAAGGGAAATACAGCATTGGTACTTGCCGTGAAACTGAATAACGGGAATATAGTTAATAATTTACTAAAAGCTGGAGCTGATGCTAATCTGAGTAATGGCAATGGAAAGACGCCTTTGGTGACAGCAGCACGAAACACTGTAATAGATCTATTTTTATACGTCCACATTCATAATGTGAACGTATTATGCCGTCGCCCCTGTCTGTGTGTGTGTGTGTGTGTATGTATGTATGTGTGTGTGTGTGTGTGTGTGTCTGTGGTTCGCCTACAGGGCGCAATTCTTCATGGATTTTCTTCAAACTTGGTATACTTATTCCTTATACCCCAAGGAAGATCCCTATTGTTTTTGGTGCATGCCCGACCCCCCGGGGCAGAGCCACGCCCATTTCTAGTATTTGTTTGTTTGTCGTCTACAGGCCACATTTCTTAACTAATAATCTTGAAACTTTGCATACACATTCTTTGTACCCTAAGGAACATCCCTTTTTCTTTTCGTGATCCCTATTGTTTTTGGTGCATGCCCGACCCCCAGGGGCAGAGCCACGCCCATTTCTAGTTAATTGTGGTATGAATTCTTCTGCTTAAATAACGATAAGAGTTATGCCCCTTTATTTTCGGTAAAATGTCCGACAAGAACCACATCCCTATAGTTTTTGGTGAATGTCCAACCCCCAGGGGCAGAGGCACGCCCATTTTCTTTATGTGTGTCAGTACAGCTTGCAATGCTTAATCAGTCGTCTTGAAAACTTTTTTATACTTATTCCTTATACCCTAAGGCTGACCTCTATTATTTTTGGTGGATGCCCGACCCCCTGGGACAGAGCCCCGCCCAATGTTTGTGTGTCTTGTGTTTCGCCTACAGGCCACAATTCTTAACAGATCCTTTTGAAACTTTGCATACCTATTCCTTATACCCTAAGAATGACAACTGCATGTCCGGTGACCCCCAGGGCCAGAGCCACACCCAATTTTTGTGTTTATCGTTTACAGGCCGCAATTCTGAATGGATTAACTGGGTACTTGGCATATGTATTCCTTATAGCCTAAGGGTGTCAACTATTGATTTTGGTGAATGCCCTTACTGAAAGGATTATCTTGGAACTTGGTATACTTATTCCTTATACCCTAAGGATGGCAACTATTGATGTTGTCATTTCAATAACAGGGTGGTGCCTATTTATATTGTTCCATTTTCAACCCCCAGGGGCAGAGCCACACCCGATTTTTGTATTTATCATCTACAGGCTGCAATTCTGAATGGATCATCTTGGAATTTTGCATATTTATTCCTTATACCGTAAAGACAGCAACTATTTATTTTGGTGCATGCCCCAACCTCCTGGGGCAGTGTCATACCCACTTTTTTGTTAATATTTTGTCTGTAAATTTGGCAAAACAAACCCAACGCCTAGCCTCCTTTTCATTCTCAATCAAAGCTGGAACGTGGACGTATATTCCAGCGTTAGCGATGCTCTTGTAGAAAGTTTACTAAACGCTGGGGCGGATGTTAATAAAACTGATAGAAATGGGATATTAGCTTTTCATGCTGTAATGGTCGGAAATGGATGAACTGTCTAAAATTACTTTTGATCAGTACACACCATGTGCGTCTGGATTCTCCGGGAAAAGATAGCAAAACTCTATTTCAATGGTTACTAGAAAGAAACGAAGCAGCTCTTCTATGGTATCTTGTTACAGAGAACTGTTCTCTCAAAGAATTGGACTGTCGACGGTTCATACATAAATGTCCGTTTAGATATAGGTTGATAATGTCAAAAATTCTTTTTGAAAGTGGTGCACCGAAGACCATTGTTTTGTCGAACGGATCAAAAGATACAACTACAAAACAACTAGGTGCATTCCTTCACTTCTGTAAATCAAGAAGTTTGAAGACAAGATGTAGAAGAGAAATCAGAAACTGTATCGGATCAGGAATCAGCAGTAAAATAACCCAAGTTGGTTTACCAAAGCCTCTACAAGATTACGTCGTCATGAAAGACTTGATACCTGAACAATATTTTACTCTTGTAATCAACGATAAAGATGAGGACCTAAAGATCGATAAAATTGCCGGGCCATGTTTGGACTGAATGCTCTGCTACCAGAGCTTTTAGTATATGGCGGATGGAAATTATTATGAACCAGACATTATTCTGGCAATTATTAGTGACTAGAAAGTGCATTTACTATTGGAATGGTCACCTACTATTATATAATGAAAAAGTCGATTATGATGAAGATTATTATAAATGCTAAATTTATTGTGACCGGCCTGGCTGAAGTCTTATTAATCTTAACTATTTTCTCACATGTTCTTTTTAATTGGTATATTTCCATTTGAATATGCACTTGCTGTAGCTTTATTTTGTCAATTGAGATGGATTTACTTGTTATACGGAGTAAGACGCTAAACCCGATTTCATTTCAAATAGTACAGGACCAATTACTGATCTATGAGGCACCCCAAGTTGGCGCGGGGCTAAATAACTGAAGAATTTATGTTGCTCCATGGGGGTCCAAAGGAACAGTGTGATACCTATTTTGTGCTTGTATCGAAGGTATGTACTGAGATATGAGGTGCATTGGACGTGGCCGAGTAAATTCCCAATATCGACTACACATATGGATTCATTGCGGATGATTTAGTTTTATTGTCCTCTAATGAGGCTGATCTACAGAAACAATTAAATAATTTATCTGAGTTCTGTTCCGATTGGCAACTTAAACTTAATCCGAATAAAACAAAAATAATGACGTTCCTTAATTCTAAAACAACTAAAAAGCAAAAGTGTGTATATAAATTTTATTTTGAAGAATTTGAACTCCAAAATACCGAAACGTACAATTATCTTGGATTAACGATTACTAATAACTCTAGCTTTAAAACAGCATTTTGTGACCAAATGTAAAAAGCCGGACGCGCGTGGTATGCGATAAGACAGAAAATGTGCTGTACTGAATCCCTCCCCTCTACAGTAATGATACATCTTTATCATTGTTAAGCAGATAGCCCTTTAAGGGGCAGAGATTTGGGGTTCATACGATTTCAAAAACAAAAACATAAAACATAACAAGCCAACAGTGAGGCTGATGTCCCCCGCCGAAATTGCAAAATAAATAGATGACACATATTAATTAATCGCACATTTATTTTTTTCACTAAGTTTCATCACTCTCTATCAGATAGAATCAAGATTATCTTGTCCCAAACCATCGACAAATGAAATCGATTAGCTCTGTTTAGCTTCAGCTCGAAATGTTAATTATTGAACTCAGTCAAGACATTCACCTAATGAACATCTACATATACATCAAGTTTAAACATTCACCTAATAGACACCTATGCCAAGTTTGAACATTCTACCTCAATTAGAAGGAGAGTTATTGTGTTCCAAAGTTTCTACCAATCAAATTGCTTATCACTCTGCTTACCCTCAGCAAAAAATGTTCATTATCGAACTTAGTTAAGGTATTCATATAATAAATCTATACACCAAGTTTCATCAATCTCACTTAATTAGAACTAAAGTTATCGTGTCCCAAAGCATTAACCAATCAAATTGCTTATCTCTGCTTACCCTAAGCGGAAAATGTTCATCTTCGAACTCCATCAAGGCATTGACCTAATCAACACATACACCAAGTTTGAACATTCTAGCTCAATTAGGAAGAGAGTTATCGTGCCCCAAAGTATCAACCATTCAAATTGCTTATCTCTGCTTACCCTAAGCGGAAAATGCTCATCTTCGAACTCCATCAAGGCATTGACCTAATAAACACATACACCAAGTTTGAACATTCTAGCTCAATTAAAAGTTATCGTGTCCCAAAGCATCAACCAATCAAATTGCTTATATCTGCTTACCCTAAGCGGAAAATGCTCATCTTCGAACTCCATCAAGGCATTGACCTAATCAACACATACACCAAGTTTGAACATTCTAGCCCAATTAGGAAGAGAGTTATCGTGTCCCAAAGCATCAACCAATCAAATTGCTTATCTCTGCTTACCCTAAGCGGAAAATGCTCATCTTCGAACTCCATCAAGGCATTGACCTAATAAACACATACACCAAGTTTGAACATTCTAGCTCAATTAGGAAGAGAGTTATTGTGTCCCAAAAAGTCGGACAGACGGACGAACCCATTTTAATAGTCCCCTGCTTTCTTCGAAAGGCGGGGGACAATTAAGATTGACAGATGGGATAAATTTGAAGAAAATAGAGGTGCAATAAACATTTGTAAATCCATTCTCAATATGCCTAAGCGTGCCAGTAACATGGGATGTCTAGCGGAATGTGTTATTCATCCACTATCCCTAGACATATATCAGCGTATGCTTCTTTACTTCAAAAGATTCTTATCGGATAGTAAAAACAAACTTCTTGACACGCCATTTGTAGCGGATTATGAACTTTCTTGTAAAACTGCTGGTTCAAGAAAATCATTTTGTCATAGCATAGGTATTTTAACCAGATATTTTGAACTTGAACAAAATGACCTAAAAAATAGTGACATAAAATCTGCCACCGAAAAGAAATTTGTCGATCTTTTCCTAATAGTTACTGATCAACAAGAAAATTCGCTATCGATCCATAAACTTCGGACGTATGGAAAAATTAAGCCAGATTTTCATGCGATACCGTTCTATCTGCACTCCGTCAAATCAAAGGCCAATAAAATTGCGTTGACTTCGATTAGGCTCAGCACACACCATCTCGAGATAGAGCCTGGTCGTTATAAGAATATTCCGCCAAATGCACTGTTATGTTAACAATGTAATAATAATCAAATAGAAGACGAATACCATTTCATATTGGCAGAGCATATTCGCCATTCGAATGGCAAAGAGTTATTCGCCATTCGTTTTCGTTATTTGCCATTCTTTTTTTTTAAATCGATATTCTCTGTCCTATCACGATGTCTGGTCGAGGGGTAATGCTACCAACCACTTGAACTACATCATTTTCGTTGCAGTAATTATGCGAAAATAACTACAACAAACGTTGTTTGACACAGTGCCATTGGTGGTCTGTTTATAGCCTAGCGGTGACTACCCGAAAAAGTACCATACTTTATGACCTGTCTTTGAAAGGTTTAAATAAAACAAAATAGTTTTATTCAAATATATGGATTTGAAATAAACAGTGGTTGAAAATGAAAGGTTCGGGTGTATATAAAAAAAGGAAAATAAAATAAAATCCTGCTGCTGAATATGAAATATAAAAACGAATGGTACAAAAAGACGAGAGATATGTACAATAAAATAATTGTCTGTCTTTGGTAATGTTTTATTTTACGTTGATATTCACTGTATACCCTGATGGGACACGCGTGGAGGGAGAGAGAGAGAGAGTCGGTTCGCCATACGTCCGTTCGAAAAAACCTTGGTAATTTCTGGACTAACATATGGCCCAATTTTATTTTAATAATTCACTTGAGCATAGAGCTCTTTAGCAGTGGGAGGACCCGGAGAAACCCACGAGATTGGACAGACGGCCTTGCTCCTTGTCACGTTCACGTACAAGCGCGGAATCAAAGCCACGCTACTTGACTATATAACACCTTCTGATCCAAGGCGCACACGTTAATCCCCCCCCCCACCAGACATATTTGGGGCACGCTAAAGTGGGTCACGGTAGCTCAGTCAGTAAGACGTTGACTGGTGATTCCGGCCGAAAAAGTTCATCTGGAGTTTCCGGCGTGGCGGCAAAGGACGACGTATAGTCGTTCGGCTGAGACGAAAAATCCATGTCGTTAAACCCGATTGCATTTCTTAACATGGGAAGGGCGCGGCACTTTGTTGGTTCAGCACTATAATGATCTACTCTATTTTGCAAAATGATACAAGGACAGAGGATATCGATTTAATAAAAGGGCGGCAGATAACGAAAACAGGTGGCGAAATACTCTTTTTCATCCGGATGGCGGATTAGTCTGATTATCTTACCCGGTGTTGGATGAGAATGTTCATATATATTGTTCGGCATGGTTTTCTCGGTGTCCTCTGGTTTCCTCCCACGACTAAAGACCCCTACGCACAAGCGACCCCGAAAGAATTTTCTGGGGAAGAAAAAGGCCAAGACAAAGTAGAATAAAAGTTGCTATTTGTTACAAATCAAACTTAAACAGTTTGTGACATTCTAATTTCAGTCAGTTTCAGCGTGGTTTCGATTCACCTGTTGTATGTGACAAGGGGTAAGGTCGCCTGTCCAACCCCATTGGTTTTCTCCGGGTCCTACCACTGCTAAAGTCTAAAGACCCCTAGGCGCAAGGGAATTATTCAAATAAAAAAAATGGGACCCTATGTGTTATTCCCGAAATGACCCTCTCTCATATGAGGGACATTTTGCCCGGATACGCCAATGTATACACGGGTCCTCGGTTTTTTGTCCCATCCGAGCTACTACACAGCTGTCCTTGCCAGGCCCTCAGTCCTGCACCACCGACAAGGGGAAATAGCCGAAACTAATTATGATCATGCCTAAAAAATATATCGTTTAGAGTACACAGAGACGCGGCATGCAAAGCCGGTCGCTTAAACAAACATTCATGATTCCAAAAAAATGTCACTGTGTATTAAACTGACTTTAAATTTTCTAAATTTTATGCCGAAATTTAATCCCTTAGTCAATTTTAAGAAATTACGATCTCATCCCTGGCTGGTACGCCTATGTGAGTAGATGTAAATGAATTATATGGTTGGTAATAAAACACACGGTTGAGAAAGAAATGTAGGCTATGAGTAGCAAATGAATACGGGATGCCAATAAAGAAATGGAGGGGGGTGGGGCAATGGTTAGAACGTGCGCGCTGTATCTTAAGGTCTGTCATTGAGGTCTCTGTATCTCTCTCTAGTTTGAAATGGAAGGTACAAATAGAAATATACGGGTTGCAAATATAACAGCAGTTGGAAATGAAATGTATTGGTAGGAAATGAAATATACGCGAATGGTATATAGATTGAACTTGCGGTTGGCAATGAAATAATATGGGTAGCCTACTCCTCCGGGTGGTAGGCGGGCGGGCAGATCAGGTAGAACAATTTCAATAAGCCTCTGCTGCTTTCGCAGGAATGAAATTAGATTAAGTTTGTATTTTATCTACTTTGTGATAAACAAAAGTGCAAAGAAATGCGTTTTCAATGTATCAGTAAAGATACAAAATTTCACAGAATACGGAACTTTTCACATGTGTGCTACTTCCATCTACACACGATGTCGGTTTCGCTGTCTACGCTTCGCTGTGAACCAAGGTGTTCATATGCACTATGAAGCTTCAAATGACAACTAAAAAGGGCTTCTGGGTCTGTATTTTCAATAAAAGCGCAAACAATTTGCAAGAATGTTAGGTTTATTATATCAAACGAATGGCGAATAACCATCCTTATGGCTCTAGGCTATTCGCCATTCGAATGGCGAATATCCACTCCGTTTCAGCTGTAATAAATATAACACTCTTAGAAATTCAAAATTTACGCCAATTTTCAAAAGCAATCCGCTCATCTCGTGCGATATATGTTATAAATCCCCCAAACGAAATTGCTAGTCAGGTTGCTTCATAATTTATCACGCGTGGATTTGTCTCCTTCACGCTTGAAGTGTTAGGTTGTACATCGGAATTTAGTAAGCATTTCCATTGCGCGCGCGAGATCTCGTCGAAATTGGACATACTCTGCACTACTGGGATAACATACTTGGTTAATGTGATTAACTTAAGCGTGTATGGAACGAGGTGATATTATTGCAGTCTGGAACGGATCGCTTATCACAGCTAAGTGTGTCTAGTTTTAGCGTAGCGTTATACATTTTCACTTTTGTATGCTGTCCTTGTTTCAATAATAAGACGAGTAAAGCAAAGGTGTGTGTTAATATTAAATTACACACACACACTCTCTCTCTCTCTCTCTCTCTTCGGGTTATCGAATGACCTACCTATGCTAATACCACTGAGAACCCTACATGTGTAGTTACCATTATCTGATATTTCTACGGACTCTATATATAGATGTGTTATGATCTTCGACTTCCTGACCATTCTTTATTCACTTGAAACGATGTATTGGCACCACGGGATTAGATTCATCAACAACACAAGTCATCAGGAGTTGTCTCCCTTCCATTAATTTTATAAGGATTGGTCGATGGTTCAATATGAGAGAGAAATGGGATTTGGTACAATTTTGCCCGGTTTGAGCTGACTTGCCATAAAATAACATAACATTTCATTCATTCATTCATTCATTCTGTCTGGCAGTGGTACAAACACTCCAGCTAGAGTTTTACTATATTCAACATAGACCAACCTGAGGGTCCTTACTTCAACCGGCCATCGGTTTGCTGACGGAACCTTTAAATTTGCACCTGAAATACTTTACCAGGTTTACACTATACATGCTCTTATCAACAACCACATAGATCCATGTGCATATGCTCTACTTACAAACAAGACCAAGGATACCAATCTCCGGGTGTAGTATTAGGTCGGATCTTCGTCCTTTATCTGTCTTGAATGACTTTGAGATAACTGAAACAACTAATTGCCCTTTTCATCTCTACCGTAAAATGCAGACGTAAATACCTGTTGCACCATGGGTCATTTGTCAGACGTGGGGAGCAGCAGACTGGAAACCGGCGTATAACCCATGGATGGTTTCTTACTAAATATTTAGGAACAGCCCTTCATCGTCTAGGCGTTGGTTGGCTCTGGTCTTGCTACTGTTGCATCGTTCTTCTTGTAGGACTTCACCATTGTGTTTTCTTACGAAAGTAACAGGAACAACGATAGTTGGTCTTCTATACATTTTTATGTCACAGCAGTTACACAATAGTCTACATTACAATATCTAAAATTAACATCTTCTCTCAACCCCACTCCTGTAAAGGTCTAACCAGCGTGGCTAGACTCAGGTATTGTTCATAATATTCACCTGTGATAACTTTGTGTCTGTCACTGTGTGGATGTCATTATAGACAAGGTGTGACGAAAACTGAACCTATATAATTATAACAGTCTATTTTAACGGACATTCAAATGGATATATCTTTGGAAATATAACACGCAGGTACAGGATCTTGATACTTAATAATAGGGGATCGTCTAGGGCTGCTGTATATATAGATATAATGCTGTAACTGTAAATAGTTTTCGAGATTTTGTTTAGCTCGGGGCACCCTACCTGGTGGGTTTATTTCTCATATTCCGGTTTCCTTCCCATTATCGTGACACATTCACCCAAGTAATTTATTGAACTTACTGGAATAAAAATATATCTAATGTTGTTTGCACTGTTAAACATACATTATTCAAGAGCTAAATCTGCCTATTGTAGGTCTTTCTTTAGTCCTTACATGTTATCTAAATTATTAATCATAAAATGTTAAACTATAACATTCCTGGAATTAGAATATATTGCTCTTCACAAAAATGATAATAACAAACGAATTACTTTCAAAATAAAAGCAAAAGTCAAAATGAGCAAATTTTCTAGGGTTTGTAGGGGAGTTTATACTATCGCTATCACTATTTAGGGTGTTTGGAAAAGTTGGACCATGATAAATTTATGAAACATTTTTATACGCCCACATGTTCATTTCGACGTATATTGTCGTCGCCTCTGGCCGTCCGTCCGTCCTTCCACAATTGTTTGTGACCAGTCTACAGGTCACAATTTTTATCCGATTTCAATGAAACTTGAAATATAGGTTTATCCCCCTCTGATTTCGGTTCCTTTCGATATTGCCATGTATCGGACTGTAACGTCATGGATTATGGCCCCGGATTGTACGAAAAATCACCCTTTTAGCTTGTGAACATTGAAGAGGTCACAATTTTTATCCGATTTGGTTTAAACGTGAAATGTATGCTTATAACCCAAAGATCTCAGTTCCTTTCGATATTCGCGCATATCGGAACGTAACTTCCTGAATTATGGCCCCTGATTGTACGAAAAATTGCGTTTTAGCTTTTGGACCCTATAGAGGTCATAATTTTTATCCGATTTAAAAAAAAAAGTATTATTGTATCACCGTTACATCCTAAGGGCGGCCGAGTTCGAATTTCGTGAAAATCGGCCAAAACTGACAGACACAATGGCCGCCCCTCGTTATCAAATAGCGTAAAAATATGGTATATCAAAGTTGTGGACCCTATAGAGGTCACAATTTTTATCCGATTTTGTTGAAACTTGAAATGTAAGTTTATAACCCAAAGATCGTGGTTCCTGTCGATATTCGCGCATATCGGACCGTAACTTCCGGAATTATGGCCCCTGATTGTACGAAAAATCGAGTTTTTAGCTTGTGAACCCTATAGAGGTCATAATTTTTATCCGATTTAAAAACAAACGTATTATATCACCGTTACACCCTAAGAACGGCTGAGTTCGAATTTCTTGAAAATCGGCCCAAAACTGACAGACAAAATGGCCGCCCATCGTTCTCAAATAGCGTAAAAATATGGTATACCCATCTTACAAGACGATAGGATAAACTATTACCGGCAAAATAAATAGACCAGCGGCTGCCAGGCAGATACGCCCACATTTTCGAGAGATGGTAAAGAACAAGCTAAAAAGAAAGTGATTTTTCCTACAATCAAGGGCCATAATTTAGGAAATTACAATTCGATATGGTATATTCTGTGGTATTTTTCACCACAAGAGTTCTACAAGATTTATTGGACATAGAAAACAAAATCACATCCCCCTGTGCGGTACCACATTCCACAAGATTTTCGAATAATTTTGATGGAGTGTTTTTGGCCTGTGGTGTTTTTTTACCACAAGAGTTTCACGCGATATTGGACATAGTTATTTATTTGTTTATTTAATCTTGATGTGGATGATATAACAGGACATTTTACTTTTGATCGCCATAAATGAAAGGAATTGGGTTTAACGTACTGATTTTCTGCAACTGGTGGGATAATGAAAATAAATGAAATAAAGTGAGTTTAACGTACTGTTTTTCTGAACTGGGTTAATGAAAACGGGCAATCACCGTGTAGTGTGCCATGGGGGAGCTTTTGCTCGGACAGCAGTTTAAAATAGTATTTTCCGACTGTGGAAGGGCGGAGGGGGGGGGGGGAGAATAGCCGCGAGACAAGATAGCTAGAGTAGGAAATATGATAAAACTTACCATAAAAACTTCATTCATTAACAGGGGGATTGGATGACCGAATGGTTAGCACGTGCGTGCTGTGTCATAAGATTTGTCATTGAGTCAACTGGCGTGGTTTCGAATCCCCGGTTGTACGTGACAAGGAGTAGGGTCGCCAGCCCGGCCTCATGGGGTTTCTCCGGGTTCTCCGGTTTCCTCCCACTTCAAAAGACCCCTACGCGCAAGCGAATTATTGAAATAAAATTAAACCATATGTTAGTCCGGAAATGACCTAGGTTGTGTCGAGTGGACGTTAAACCCCATTTCTCTCATTCATCAACAATCGAAGTCTGGCCACGTTTGATTTTTGAAGATATAACCATTTTGGCATGTTTGAAAAATTGGTTGAAATTGTGTTCGGAGCACATTATCAAGGCAGTTAACTCTTTGTGGCAAAACAAGTTATGGATCTTGGTAAAAAAAAAAGTTAGAATTACGTCCCTGGAATGACGATTTCCTCATGACGCTTGGGAAACATCGTTTATTTTCTTGCCGCGAAGTAACGGAATACACTCTATGAGACGATCGAATTTTCAACATCTGTACGCATGCGTAAATGCTTAGGTTTTTTACGACACGCCAACGCCTTCAAATGCCTTTTATTAAAATATTAACTCCTTATAATACAGTGGCAATTAAAATACACATTTAGCTGGATATCACAAGATCGACGTTTGACATGAATTGTTTAAAGATTAGTCTAATATTAAAATGAATAGTGGTTCCATCTCTGTATCCCCACAGACATCGATCTGTTTATAATGGCATGGTAGAGAGAGAGAGAGGGGGGGGGGGATGCCTATAAATTAAATAATTTATCACATTATTGCTAGTCCCATAGATAAATAAATATATTGTGCAGTATAATGTTTGTTATGGAAAAAGAACAATTTGTCGGATAAAGTAGAGGGAAATAGAATGGCATGTAATACGGAGTAACATGGATAAATCCCTTTATAAATCTAATAAATTAACATTATATTTGTCACGCATATAAATCAATATATTGTGCCGTATGTTTGTTATGAAAAAAGAACACATTGCTGAATAAAGTTCGAGGAAAATATTCTACAAAATAATTTAATAGGACACTTTAAAAATAATTTACACCAAGTTACCGGAAAGTGTCTGGAAAATAAAGACTAAAAATAAATTTTGTTGTCCCCCGCCTTTCGAAGAAAGCAGTGAACTATTAAAATGGGTTCGTCCGTCTGTCTGTCCGTCACACCTTTTGGGACACAATAACTCTCCTTCTAATTGACCTAGAATGTTCAAACTTGGTGCAGCTGTTTATTAGGTCAATGCCTTGATGGAGTTCGAAGATGAGCATTTTCTGCTTAGGGTAAGCAGAGAAAAGCAATTTGATTGGTTGATGCTTTGGGACACGATAACATTAGTTCTAATTAAGCGAGGGTGATGAAACTTGGTGTTTAGTTTCATTACATCAATACCTTGACTAAGTTCGATAATGAGCGTTTTCTGCTCAGGGTAAGCAGAGCGATAATCAATTTGATTGGCCGAGACTTTGGAACACAATAAATCTCCGTCTAATTGAGCTAGAATGTTCAAACTTGGTGTAGGTGTTTATGAGGTCAATGCCGTGATAGAGTGCGAAGATGAGCATTTTCTGCTTATACTAAGTAGAGGTAAGCAATTTGATTGGTTTATGCTTTTGGACACGATAACTTTAGTTCTAATTAAGTGAGAGTGATGAGACTTGGTGTATAGTTTCATTACATCACTGCCTTGACTAAGTTCGATGATGAGAATTGTCTGCTTAGGCTAAGGAGCAATAAGCATTTTGATTGGTCAAGACTTTGGAACATAACAACTCTGCTTCTAATTGAGGTGGAATGTTTAAACTTGATGTTCGTCTTGACGTAGTTCAATGATTAACATATCGAGCTAAAGCTAAGCAGAGATAAGCAATTTCCTTGGTCGATGCTTTGGGACAACATAACTTTGCTGCGATCATCTTCGAGTCCACGTGCGCGTGATTTTAAAATCAATATTTGATCTACAATTCAGAAATTTGTCATGCCAGATTTAAAAGATGTATTTTTGTTTAATTTAATTGTAGTATAAGATGTTTTCAAGATATCACCATAGAAACCAATTTATTATAAACGAATACGTTCCTGGTGCCATTTGATGATGTTGTTTTTAAATTATCTATTAATGTGATATATCTGAATCACGCGTCAAGGATTTAAATTATTCGACCTTATCTGACCTATTCAATACGTATATATGTTCTAATAATAAACGGAGCAAAACAGTAGGACGTTAAACCCCATTTCATTTCATTTCTAATAATAAACTAGTGTTCTTATTTGTTAGTTCTTAATGCATAGTCCCTAATTCTTACTTCTTTATTTGTTGCCGTATTTCGTAATAGACATACAACGAAAAACAAATCTCGAACAACACATTTCCAAATACAAATCTTGCAAAACATTTCTTCAAAAACATGTCTATAATGAAATGTAAATGTAGATTATTGTTTTAATTTACTAAAATAAATTTTATCTTTATATTAAGATGTAATTAAGTTAAACAAAAATACATCTTACAAATCTGATATGACAAATGTCTGATTTGAAAATCAAATATTGATTTTAAGATTCAAATGTTAATTTTAGTGTACAAATGTCGAAATACGACAACAAATGAAGACATAAGAATTAGAAAATGAAATGAAATGGGGTTTAACGTCCTACTGTTCTGCTCCTATACTGGGCTAATGAAGACGGGCATACGCCATACAGTGTGCTATGAGGGAAATTTTGCCCGGGTAGCGGCACTATCGCCTACTCTTATATCGAATTCCAACTGCCAAGGAATCTTTTACGTGCATTCCAATGTATACACCTCGGTTTTTCGTCTCATCCGAAGGACTAGACAGCTGTCCTTGTCAGTCCCTCCGTTCCGCACCACTGACAAGGGGAAACCACGTCGGAAAATCCAGATGAACTTTCTCGGCCAATGCAGGGATCGAACACCCGACCTCCAGGCTAGCGAGCCACCGTGGCTCCTATAAGAATTAGGGACTATCAATTAAGAACTAAGAACATTGAATAAAGGGATGTTTGGTCTTCCATAATATATTATAGATCTTTCTGTTTTGTATACTATTTCATTTAAATTCCCGGGCGTGGTTCCCGCTTGTCAGTGTTGCAGGACCAGGGGCCTTGCAAGGGACAACGTATAGTTGTTCGGATGAGACGAAAAGCCGAGGTCATGTGTCCACACTGGCATACAAGTAAAAGATCCCCTGGCAGTTGGTATTCGATATAAGATTAGGCCATGGCGCCGCAGACCGGGCAAAATTTCCCTCATAGCAGACTCTATGACGTTAGCCTGTCTTCGGTAGACCATTCGGAACAGAACAGTAGGACGTTAAACCCAATTTCATTTCTTCTCATTTAAATTCCAATAATTTTTTTTTTTTGTCTTACAATAAAGTTATATCTACTTCATTATCTGTTGGCCAGTGTACTTCGTTGAAACCATTCTAACCTTTGTCAAGGCATCTCTAAGAAGCCCACACAAACCGTTTCGACTACGCAATTGCCAATGCCAAATGTATACAGGAGTTCACATTAAGAACATCGTGATCTAGTGTATTATTTAGATGTTCTTTGATTGTGTTAAACTTATGTATTAAATATCTTTTAGCCACGTGGCCTTTATAATGAATGGATGAACGCCCTGCTTTTCACATATATACAATCGAGTTCAACCTGGAATAATCGATTTTTTTTAATTGGCATTTTTATTACTATACATATTGGGAACTAATTAATACAGGATCAAGTGACCACCCAACTAATATATGTTTACGATCTTTATCCTGCTTTCACATTTTAGCATTTATACATACAAGTTAGTTGTTAAGAATGTCATAGTCTTTAGTATATGCTGTTAAGTTGTATTGGTTTTTTAAAAGAATTGCTTTATTAAAGATACATTATGGGAGATTAGATAAAGAGCTGACAGTAATCACTATAATAGTTAAAAACTAGATAATGTAAAGGGAATTTGCTGAAAATTTCAGTCAAATTGGTCCATTCTGAATAGAGATTTTAGCAATTGAATTTTCGGCCTCGCCACGATCATCATTACTAAAGTCGGAACGATAAAAAACATAGTCACGATTATCCATTTCATGATTAAATCATGAATGGAAGTCGACCAGCAAATAGGAACCTAATCCAATAAACATTGCGGGCTAGCCATGACATCGAGAGTTGATTATGTCCTGGATAAGTTAATTAATGTCTAATTAATAATTGGATAACATTTCAGGCCTAAAGAAAGACCTGCAATAGGCAGATTTAGCTCTTGCATAATGTATGTTTAATAGAGTTATCGTGTTATCGATAGATTCTGAGCGCCATGGAAAACGCATCACTTTTTTTTCCCAAATATTTTATTACTAGGTGGTTTTGTATGTATAATATCATGCAATACTATGATCTGTTGTTTCACACAATGCTCCCAAACGCAAACAATATCGGCCCGTGTGCACAAAAAAAAATTGCACGAGATTCACATGCAAAACCCAATATTCACGTGCAGCATTGTGTGTGAGCCCTTTAAAAACATGTTTTCAACTTAATGTGCAGTACATGAACTGTGAAACGTCAATCTGTCGTAATTTGTTGTTGGACGTGTGAAGGAATCGAGCTAGAGATGCCGAGACTTACTGAAAATCAACGGAATGAAGCCATGGGAATGTCCAGGGCTGCATGTCTACACGTGCTATAGCAAGACACTTCAATTGTCATCAGTCCACTATTGTAAGGTTGGTGGAACGTGTTCGAGTTACTGGATCAACACGTGACCGTCAACGTCCTGGTCCACAACGCGTTACAACGCAGGCTCAAGACCGCTACATCCGGGTCACTCATCTGCGTGACAGATTCCGCCCAGCGACTCGAACAGGTGCAGCAGTCGTCGGAAGACAAGGACCAGTAAGTGCCAACACCGTAAGACGTCGTCTAAGAGAAGTAGGAATCATCACCGTCAGCGGCGTTTGATATGGGCTCAAGGACACCAGACATGGAGAAGAGTAGACTGGCAAAGTGTGCTCTTTAGTGATGAGAGTCGCTTTCATCTTTATCACGCTGATGGCCGTCAACGTGTGTGGAGACGTCTTGCAGACTGCTGCTTCTTCGAGCATTTTGTTATACGAAAAACTATGTGATGCTTTTTCCATGGCGCTCAGTATTTATATTTCGATATTTGTTGGTAGCCACTGACTACCTTTAGTATGTAATAGCGTTTACGATAATAACAAATGCAGCTTCGATATAAAATAGAATTCACGATACAGTTTTATGCAACAGTTCATATTTATAAATTACACTTCAAATGTTTTTAAGACTAGTATGGGTGATGGTAACAGAGAATTTCCCTCTACCAAAGAACTGACATGTACCTTATTGGTCCAATTTCAGCATGCGTATATAAGGCCCAAAGAGAATGCCCAGGGTGGTTGGTTGGAGGTGTGAGAGGGGGCTGCTTTATCGCCACCCAAAAGAAAAATGTATGAGTAGATTTTTAGAGCAGTTTTTTTATGGTAGATCGCGTTTTTTGTGTGATTATCTGGTGTTCGATTGAGAGCTTGTGATACTGTTGATGAACATGTTATACATTAGTAAAACATTATTGTCTAGAACCTCGCATCCGTAAATAATTGTATATAAGATAATAGTATAACTTTGATGCCTGGTACATTTCTAAATATGCCCCCTAGAAAACCGTGTCGCTTTGCGAAAGACAGGGAGTGTAGAGGGTCCAAATATTTCCAAAGGGCCATCTTAATTTAGTGATTTACAGTTAATGTTTTACTGATGATGATCATTATCAAATTTCATGCCAATTTATAATTTTAGATATCACCAAGTCCTTAATGCAACCCCTCCCAGTGATCCCTTCGCATGGCAAAACAACTGCCCAGTGGAATTTTGTACACTTATTTAGAGATTTAAAGTGCTATAAATATATGTTTTACTAATCTATATGATGACCATCATTTATATCAATATTATCACATTTACACCATTTTTTGGCATTGGACCGCCTCCCAACAACCTGGGCTCCATGCAAAACAAAAAAGTTGTCCAAGAGAACCTTATAGGCTTACACTCAGATGTAAACTTCTAGAATATAATATTTTATTAATGTATAAAATAATTATCAACATTATCACTTTTACACTCAATTTTAGACACTGGACACGTCCCTTCAAATATCTGACCACCACCCAGAAAACTTGGTCCCATGAATTGTTCTCTCGGGTGGCGAACACCCCCTTGAGCCACCGGACTAATCAAGAAAAAGCGGATATCACTAAAATTGGGGGAGGGGAGGAGGGGCGATAGCGCCGAAAGTATTGCAGATAGAAATCGAGAACATATCTATAACGCATCTTGTCTGTCATATATTACAATCCTAGCGGTTGACCCGCTTGAACCTCGTTAACGGAAGTGGTAGGCCATCGCCACTAGAGTTATGTTTCTTCCCGGTACGTGCTACCTTTATACACCAAATTCCAGCCTCGGGAAGCCCTAGTGTAGCCACCAACCCAGAACAGACTTGGTTTTCATATTTACTCCCGTATATCCAGTTTACTATTAATTTAATACAAACACTAACGTGTATGTTAATCATTCGTTTTTAACGAGCAAACCATTCAAGAGCTATTGTTAACCCATGTCACTGTAAAAGATAAACAACTTGTATACATTTCTGATATCAGGTGCCGTGTGTTTAATTAATATGTTGATCTGGATGACAAAGAAAATCATCTGGAGTGGTCATAAATATCAGATAGCGTGTAATGTAATTTGTGATCAATGCGCCATTATATTGACAGAAACCGATTTGGGGGACGAAGTCATAATTATGCCCGATTGCATGTGCCGCATGTTTAATTAATAATGTTGATCAGGATGACAATAAAATTGATCCGAAGTGGTCATCATGAGGATATTCGATATCAAGTAGCATATAATCTATTTTGTGATCAATGCGCCATTAATAACAGACACCCCTTAGGGGGATGAAATGCGATACATGAGTTGTTAATGGTCATAATTAAGTCCGCGGTTGTTTACCAAGATTTCCGGTAGCTGTCTGTTCACAATACAATCTACTTCCCTAACACGCGTGTATCAGGATCATATATCATGTTATTGTTTTAGTGTCAATACTTAATATAACCGCCCTGCATTTGACCAAGGTGGCGATGGACTACCACTTCCGTTGTCGGAGTTATGCTACTTCCGGTTGATAGCTATACCCGTGCTTGTAAGCTAATAAATATTGTTGACATGTGGGATAATACTTCAATTGACGACAGGAATATTTGCCGCGGTGGCTCAGTGAGTAAGACGTTGGCTCGCTAACCGAGAGTTCCGGTGTTCGATCCCTGCTTTGGCCGAGAAAGTTCATCGGGATTTTCCGGAGTGTTTTCCCTTGCCAGTGGTGTAGGATTGGGGCCTGACAAGGGATAGCGTATATTCGATTGGATTCGACGACAAACCGAGCTCCCGTGCACGTAAAATAACCCTTGACAGTTGGAATTCGAAGTAAGAGTAGGCTGTAGTGCCACTTTCCCTCATAGCACACTGCATGGCGTATATATGCCCGTCTTTATTAGCCCAGTCGGAGGAGAACAATAAAGCACATTACATTTCATTTTCTCTTCGTCAGTCATCGTAATAATTATTATCATGCTAATGAATAACAACCACATGACCTTATATTATCTAATCTAACAAACGTTATTGCTATATATATAATTGGTAATATATAATTGAAATTAAAGATGGCAAAATAAAACTACATTTTTACACTAGCGTTTTCACCGCGATAACGGCTCTTTAGGCATTTATTAAACAATAAATATTTTCTCTTCGTCAGTCATCGTAATAATTAATATCATGCTAATGAATAACAACCACATGACCTTATATTATCTAATCTAACAGACGATATTGCTATATATATAACTACATTTTTATACAAGCGTTTTCACCGCGATAGCGGCTCTTCAGGCATTAATTATTAAACAATAATAAACAATAAATATTAAATAAAGAAATGTTAATTCATGTCGTATCGTTTTGTAATCGCTAATGACGTTGATAAAAAAAACCAACAATTTTTGGTCACATATCTTCAACTAGTTTAAAGATACATTATGTAAGATTTAGATAAAGAGCTAGCCATTCTTGCTATAACAGTTCGAAAATAGATAATGTAAAATGAATAATTTGAAAATTCCATTCAAATTACTCTATTGCGAGCAAAGATATTACATTTTGAAGGTTTGACAAGACGTGTGCAATAATTTCAACCGACCTACTGGTTGTTCGAAGCCAAGTCTCGCTCCTCCATTTTTAGCTTAAATCAAAATATCGCTGAACTGTTCTAATCTATTTAATATCGGAAATATCCGATGCCATCGAGAGTTGATTATGGCCTGCATAAGTTAATTAATGTCTAATTAATAATTTAGAAAACATTTCAGGCCTAAAGAAAAAACCGGCAATAAGCAGATTTAGCTCTTGCATAATGTATAATTAAGCTTTATCAAGATACTTTACGATACGTCTATTTATTTCGCTCCGTAATTGCTTTTCTTCCGATGACTTCCTTTTGAGAAAAAGCTGTTTACTAATATTGTTAATCGCCCTTCAATGTCCCCATAGTTGTTCAGGAAGCATGGGACGTATTAGGAAAGGGTCAATGTTCGAACTGAAACGTGAGCCTGTAGCTATCGTGACAATGAATTTTTTAAAGGTTTCAAGTAATTAAATCTTAAACTTTTTAATGGTTTGTTTTCGTGCTAGGCAGATCTCATCACAAGTAGCCATATTGACCTTTGGGCTTACCAAAGAAAGAAAATAAACACAGATGGGATCAATGAAATACGCGGGAGTTGCATGTCGCGGATTAATCATCATTAAAAAAACAATAAACCGTAGATAATCATCTGGCTTGGCTTCAATCGGATTAAAAATAGACACCTTCATATTTCAGCGAAAAGATATAGAGAATCTCCTACGAGTCTTTATATGATATCAAAGAATACCAACACAAGTGGGTAAAGTAAAAAAGAACGATGCTTTGCCGAGGTTTTTTTTTACTTTATCCATGAGTGTTGATATTTTTTCGATTAGAAGATTTTATTTATCACCCAACACGTTTAATTACACGCACAAAAAAATAAATATAATTCTTGGTATGGCTGTACATCGATATATCCTAGGAGAAATGAAATGAGGTTTAATGTCCCACTGTTCTACTCAGAATTGGCCTAATGAAGACAGGCATACGCCATACGGTGTGCTATAGCAGCACTATGGTCTACTCATGTCAAATTTCAACTGCCAAGGGATCTTTAACGTGCACCCTTTTTGTCCCATCCGAACGACTAGATAGCTGTCCTTGTCAGGCCCTCCATCCTGCACCACTGACAAGGGCAAACTACGCCGGAAAATCCCGATGTCTATCATTATATTATTTGATCTATATGGAAGCCTTTTCGAAACAATTTAAGATCCACAAATATTATTCAAGTTTTCTTCCTGCTTAGAAGTCAGCTATATTTACTCTAATAATGCTTCTGGGCCACGAATTTAATATATGGGTAGCTGTCTGTGATTGGTAACAAAACGCTTTCTTAGATTGATATGATTGGTAAAGTCTTGGAAAGTTCACTATCATATTATATACTATTCAAAAAAAGTAGGGGATATTTGATTTTTAAGTGTTATTAAAGTCACCTAATGAAACTGACGAAGAAACAAATGACAAAATGAAATGAAGTTCACATTCATCGATTTATTCCAAATGATCGTTAGACTAAGTAAGGCACAGACTGACCATTATAAGGGTAAAATGATACCCGGGGTCAAACAGCAAAGTTACCACAGCATCACAACCAAGTCAGTAACGGGTAAATCCTCCTCTGTTTGCCAAACAAGCATTGATCCGACGTGGCATACTCCTAATGAGACGTCTAAGGTCATTTTGGTCCAGATTGTCCCATTCCTGTTGCAACGCAGCAGCAAGTTCTTGGACAATGGCAGGACGTTGTTGACGTTGACTAAACCTCTGTCCAAGCATGTCCCAGACATGCTCGATGGGGGAGAGGTCGGGACTCAGTGCTGGCCAAGGTAATGTGGTGATGTTCTGTTGTTGGAGGTAACCTGTAACGATCCTGGCCCTGTGACATCTTGCGTTGTCATCCTGGAAGATGAAACGGCGGCCATGACGTCGTGCGAACGGCACAACATGGACTGCCAAGATGTTGTCCCGGTAGTACTGGCCTGTAACACGCCCTGCAACAACATGTAAAGCCGTTCTTCCAGCAACAGTGATGCCTCCCCACACCATAACAGAACCACCCCCAAATCGATCATGTCTGATGACGTTAACGTCTTGGAAGCGCTCGTTTCGACGACGCCACACCCTCCTACGTCTGTCCAAAAAATCAACAGTGAACCTTGACTCATCTGAAAACATCACATTGCTCCAGCGTCGATTATCCCAGTGTTGACGATCCCTACACCAACGACGTCTTGCCTGAATGTGATGATCTCTCAAACAAGGGATCACGCGAGGACGTCGGGCGCGAAGGTGACCCCTATGCAGTCGATTCCGAATCGTCTGGCCACTCACTCTCACACCAGTGTCTGTTTGAAGACGAGCGCTGATCTGATTTGCTGTGATGACACGATTTCTCAAGGCCAAAGTACGGATAAATCGATCCTGGGCTTGAGTTGTCGCCCTTGGTCGACCTGAGCGTGGTCTGTCCTGTACAGATTGTGTATCACGGTATCTGGACCATAGCCTGCTTATGACAGACTGAGAAACATTCATCGTCCGCGCCACAACCGCCTGTGTTGTGCCGATCTGTAGCATGCCAAGGGCACGTAACCTTTCATTTTGGGTAAGCCGACGCATATCAAAATTTGTTTTCTGGTCACTAAAACAATTAAACTGATGTTTCCACCCTGGAATTCAATGCCACAATGACTGTAACATTCAAAGTCAGAGTCGTGCAAATCTTGGGTTGGACCCCCATGATGACCCCAAGCATCACCTGCATTCCATGCGGTAGCTATTGGTGCGTTTGGGCGTCACATGTAACTGGAAATGTTTCTTCTGTTAGGTTCTATAGTGACTTTTTTCGTAGTCATTTGCATATTTTAGTATTATGCCCCCAAAATCAAATATCCCCTACTTTTTTTGAATAGTATATTTCTGATTACCACAGACTGATACCTTATTCCCTTTGCTCAAACCATGTCATCCTCTGGCTATTTATCTTTCATATGCTTTTAATCAACAATGTAGGCAGTATCTAATAATTCATACTCAAAAGTTCATGCAAATTCCTAAAAGTGGATTATCATGTTCACATTCATTTGATGATTGATTAACTTTTCTCAATTTCAAGAGCAACTTAGAACAGATGTTTTTGTACAAACAACCGTCGAACCACTACATTGGATTTGTTGATATTATGTCTCACGTTTTGCACAGTTAAATAATGTGACCATGTTCGACATTGCGTTAAGCCAAAATCGAACACGGGACCTTCCAGTTAACGAACCAACGTCTTACACACTGACCCTATGTGGCCCCGACAAACACATCTAAACACATCCAGGAAATTACTTTATTTTTCTAATTTAATGTGAGGCTATAAAAAATAAACAGCACCACCCATAAATTTATCGACAATTGGGTTTTGAAATCAAACATACTAAGTCTTTCAGCTTTTATTAAATTGATCGTTTAATTGCTCGTTTGGGTTTAAGAAAATTAGTATTTAAAAGTAAAAAAATAATAATAATATAAAACTGCTTAATAAAAGTCTATTTTTAGATGTCAGCCCATTATCAAATAAATCTTCGAATAACAATTGTTATTTATTGCAAAATCCTGAAATGAATCAATATTTTCGCACAATGAGTGACTAGTAACCTCAAATAATAAGAGTCTAAAGAAAATGTTTTGTAAAAATAAACCTAGGTTAATTTGTTGACAGAACACATATAGAAGAGCTTTATTTAAAGTCTATAAGATAGTTTATAGATTAAACGTTTTCGACGTCTTGAGACTATTAAACTAGCAACGGAATGTTTAAAACGCAATTCAACCTTTCTAAACAATTTCCGACTTCTGCAAATAAACAGACAAGGGGATATTTTCCATGTCGTTCCCTTGGCGGGTTCCAGAAGTATCACACAGTACAAGGTTAGTAGCTGTATGATTACTTCCAAAGATTTCCTTCGAACCAAGAGCACAATGATTTAATGGCTTTCTCTCTGGTAAAATCCAAGAAGGCTTACGACGTATACTAGCCTGTCCTCTTAAATAAAGAATAATATTCTTGAACCCTTCGCGAAATTTTGAATTCATCCAACCATATATAATTGGGTTATAAACACAGCTACTCATTGCCAACCAGTGTGCTGCTGTCCAGACCATTTGCATATACTCGGCATCGTAGAGATGGGGGTTTACGTCTTCAGCGATTGTAATAACATGAAGTGGTAACCAACAGCAAGCATATATTCCAACCACTGTAATCATCATCTTAATAACCTGTGAATAACAACAAACAAATAAATCAGTGTCGTGGGAGAGGAATGAGGTTCAACGTCAACTTGACACAAACTAGGTCATTTCGGGACTAACATAATATGGTTCAATTTTATTTCCATAATTCGCTTGCGCGTAGGGGTCTTTAGCAGTGGGAGGAAACCGGGGGACCCGGAGAAAACTCACGAGGATGGACAGGCGACCCTACTCCTTGTCACGTACAACCGGGGAATCGAAATCACGCCAGTTGACTCAATGACAGACTTTATGATACAGCGCGCCAGTGTCGTAGGAGTTCACAGGAAGCATGGCAATGTCATACACAAATAACAGCATACCAATAAATCATAGTCAAAGGAAGCATGGCAATGTCATACACAAATTAGGAGAATGTATAGATGGGTTAATAATAGATCAAGAAAATGATATATCATAATTGGAGTCTTGGCGCCTTAACTGGTGTGGATGGCATATTGTAAATTATTATTCTTTCAACAAAGTGTTCGATTCTAAAATAACCTTCATTCCCCCACATATTCATATGGACATATATTGTCGTCGCCCGTGCCTATCTGGGCGTCCGTCTATCCACAATTTGTTTGTGGACATAATAGAAGCCTTGAGACCGTAAATCATGTCTTACAAATCACGGTAGACTAAACATTATCCCATTATTAATTACATGTATGTTTAATCCATTACCATAGCGCCGCTGTCCATACAGAATTTTCCTCATACCACACTATGGCGTTAGCCCGTCGTTGTTTACCCAGTCGGTGCAGAAATATGGAACGTTAAACACCATTTCATTACATCTTAATCCACTACATATTAATTTCATGTATGTTGTGAACTATAAAATGGCATAATAACCACTGAAGACAAAAATAAAATCTTACAGTACTCTTGATTTTGGTATATAATTATATTATTCAAGAGAAACAGTATTCCCAGTCCTTAAAACCACATGCATATAAAAGGGGCAATCTCTTGCATAAATAAAAACAAAATTATTTCCATTGTTTTAAATGAATAGCTTAATAATTTGGGCTCTCCAAAGGTTACGCGTCTCCCATAAGCATATATGCATTTAGTATGTATTGTTTGTATTCAATGCAAGCTGGCAGATTCGTGTTCAGTTTATAATCAAGTATAATCTATCATTGCTACTGCATTATATATTACAGTAAACTGAAATAAAGAGGTCAAATTATGACAACGTAATTATTAGTTCGTTATCCTTAATTTATAAATGCTTTAGTAACGTAACAGTTAGTTAGTTCTTGGTGTTTAACGTCTGCTTCCACATAAGTGATATTGCAGACAAGACATAGGAGAGCTGAAGCTGATTCCTGTTTTTTAGAATATGATTTTGCAATCTTTCCATTTGGCCTTAGGCCATGGATTTGGTTTAGTGGGAAGTTCTTCCCTTTATTTAATATAAAACATATCGTTTGGTAGATGATCTCGTCTGCTTCTGGATTGGTAGATGTCATCGTTTGGTGTTAGTGTTTAGGTGCCAGGCCCGTCTTATCGTGACCTCCCCTTACTCCACTATCCCACTCTCTGGGTTTGGTATAAGTTTTATTTGCGGAATAGTGTTTAGGTGCCGAGTTCGTCTGACCGTAACTCCCCCTTACTCCACTTTCCCGCTAGATGTCATCTTTGTGGGGGGTTTGTGTTTAGGTGCCAGGCCCGTCTTATCGTGACCTCCCCTTACTCCACTCTGTAGGTTTGGTGTCTGTTTTTGGTGGAATAGTGTTTCGATGCCGAGTCCGTCTGATCGTGACCCCACCCTTCTTACTCCACTATCCTGTCTGTTTGGTATAAATCCCCTATGTAGTTTAGTGTTTAGATGCCGGGCCCGTCTAACCGTGACCCCCTCATACTTCACTATTCCACTTAGTCCAACTGTGTCCATTAGGGCGTGGATTTGTTCGAAGATTTGCAGTTTCAGATCTGGTTTCGGGAAGAGTAGGTTCTTGGTGTTGAATGGTATGTTGCTGGTCTCGATTGTTCTCACTAGTTCCCTTCTCTCCTCCTCGTATACCTCGCAGTCTACCAGGACATGGTTGGTGGTACATTCTTCTCCGCACTCACAAATGATGACTTGGTGTTTGTAGTCTCGCAGCCGCTCTTTCACCCTTAGCTTCGATATAAGTCTACAAATATCTCTTCTAGGGTGATTGAGTGTTGTCTTTGTGTAGATCTTGTCATCCAGCCGGAATCTGTATGTGTCAAGTTCAACGAGATTTAATTCCTAGATTGAATTGACCTGTCTTTTGACCATACTGTAGATTTCCGTGGTGCTGTAGTCTATGGTGCGGAGTGGTGCTGTGTCCTTGAGACCTTCATTGGCGAGTCGATCTGCCTCCTCGTTTCCTTTAATGTTGACATGTGATGGAATCCACACGAGTTCTACTTTGCTTCCTTTCTCTATAACCCTCTGGTACAGCTGCCTGATTTCCAAAATGACTTCTGGTCTTGAGTCCGAGTTGTCATTTTGGATTGAAATCTGACTGCTCAGAGAGTCGCTTGGAATGACGAACTTACTGGTCTTTTGATGGGAAATCCATGATATAGCGTCACGAATGGCCACAAGCTCTGCAGTGTACACCGATCAGTTATTGGGCAGTTTCCTGCTTATTCCCTGTTTGGCAGGTATATTCCAAACGAGCTGGTGCCCCTTTCAGGATTGCGTGAGCCATCCGTGTACACATGGTCCCAGTTATCAGACGGCCAGTTGTCTTCCAGGTGTTTTAGAGAGAAAGCACGTGCAGCAGTGGGGTTGTTTTTCTTGTCGGTTTTCTGTAGTAGATCTAGATTAACCGGCGGTATAGGGAGCGTCCAAGGGGCGATCGCTGGGGGGTCGTGTTCGTTTATCACGAGCTCCTTCAGTCGCATTTCCTTGATTGTTTCCCTGACACCTTGGCCGAAGCTTTTCTTTCTAGGATCTCTCACATATCTTGTCGTTTGTAGACTGACAAAGGTTGGGGATCTTTCGCCCAGTTGCGAGATCTTAGCCAAGTACCTTGTCGCTAGTTCTTTTCTTCTTAGGGATAGGGGCAACTCTCCGACTTCCTGCTGTAGTGCCTCTCTCCCAGTCCCTTGCCCTACGCCAGTCGCAATACACAGAGCTTTGTATTGGATGGTGTCAAGCTTCCTTAATAGTAATGGCGCGCAGTTCATGAAGGCCAGAGAGCCGTAGTCTAATACAGATCGTATTAGAGCACGATACACCGTCATTAGTGTGACTCTGTTGCCCCCCCCCCCAAGTGCTGCCCGTTATTTTCCTCATTAAGTTTAGGATTTTGGTGCATCTATCTACAGACTCGTCGATGTGCGGTTTCCAGGTCAGCCTTCGGTCAAAGATTATGCCAAGGAACTTGGTTTGGTCTTTAAACTCGATGGTTTTCCCGTTCATACACAGAGTCATTCTGCTTATCCCTCTATCCCTGCTTACAAGAATGCCGACTGTTTTCTTCTCCGAGACTTTGAATCCCCAAACGTTTGCCCATGCCATGAATTTGTCTAAGGCCTTCTGCATGTTCTTTTGTAGTTCACAGAAGTTCCTACCTTTCCTCCATATGGTACTGTCATCAGCAAATTTAGCTAACTCAGTTTTGGCGTCGAGGTAGGAAGATTTCTGTATGTCGTTGATCATGATATTGAAGAGAGTGGGACTGATAACCGACCACTGAGGCGTGCCATTTTCTAATGTTTGCACGACACTCAGGAATCTGCCAACATTCACCTGTATCCTATCGCTCAGAAAGCTTTTGATCCACCGAAACATTATGCCCGTTATACCAATACGTCCTAACTTGAAGAGCAGCCCGTCTAGCTAGACTAAATCGAAAGCCTTAGTTAAATCTACGAACACGACACATAACAGGTTCCCAGAGAGGAGTGCCTGCGACATGACTTGCTGTAGTCTCACCAAGTGGTCCGTTGTTGAACGCCCTTTCCTGAACCCGCTTTGATTTTCGTCGATCAGTCGGTTGCTCTCCAGATAGAACTGTAGTCGTATGTTAACCATTGTTTCCAAGGTTTTGCACAGTGTGGATGTCAAACTTACTGGTCGATAGGACTCTGCCTTTGTTCTCTCTTTACCTCGTTTTGGAAGAGGGATGACGTTGGCTTTCCGCCATTCTTTAGGTACCTCTCCTGCCAGTCAGGATGTGTTGAAGAAGTTTAGTAGTATCCTTTTGGCATTTCTAGGCAGATGTCTGAGCATCGAGTACTTTACTTTGTCCTCACCAACCGCACTATCCTTCTTGAGGGAAAGAGCCTTATTTAACTCCTCCTCAGAGAAGGGTAGATTGATTGGTTTAGCCCCTTCATTAGGTTCAATTTCTAATGAAGGGTGCTGTGAGTAAAAGATTTCCTTTCTTTTCAGGAACTCTGGTGATTGGTTTTCGTCCCTGCTTGCGTCAGCGAAAGCTTTTGCAAGTAGATCTGCCTTTTCATTGCCGTTGGTAACGTACTCATCTCCATTCTTTAGGTTTGGTATGTTGAATGATCTGCGCTTCCCGTTCATGGCGTTCAGCTTCTTCCAGACAGCACCTGTTTGCGTGTTTTGATTCAACGCATTACAGAATGTCATCCAGTGTCCGCTTTGTGCCTTCCGGATGGTGTCTCAACTTCAGGTAGTTTTGGTGATTGACTTCAGTGTAGTGGCGTTTCCGTAGGCGTAGTGCCTTCTTTCTTTCTTTAACCGCCTTCTGACATTCTAGTGATAACCAAGGTTTTCTAATCCTTGATTGCCCTCCAGAAGTCTTGGGAATGGAGTCGTCTGCGGCACCTATAATAGCACTCGTGATGTTGGCTGCGTACACGTCGATGTTGGCATCGATGATGTCTTCTTCTTTCCACCCAAGGAAGCCTACACGGAAGTTAGCCCAATCAGCCTCTTTTATTTTCCAATTGGGTTTCCCGTTATAGACTTCCCTGGTTGTTTCACATTGGATGCAGAGTTCTATCAGTAGATGGTCGCTGCCAAGTGTTCCATCTTCGTGTACTTGCCAGTCGCAGCGGTTTGCCATACCAAGCGTACAGAGCGTGAGATCCAGGTGTGAAGGTGGGGCATTTCCTCCAACAAAAGTAGGGCTCTCGTCGTTCAGTACGCATAGGTCGTTCTCTTCTATTATTGAGCATAGGCTAATCCCCCGACAGTCATTCCTCGGTGACCCCCACAGGACGTGTTTTGCGTTGAAATCCCCACAAAAAACAAATTCGCCCTGAGGAAGCTGGTCGAGAAGTGACTGGAAGTCAACTGGTTTTCTCGTGACATCTGGGGGTACATAGACATTCACTATTGTCAATTTTGTATTATTGCTCAAAGTAACGTAACAATATTATTATAGCAATATCCACTGTTAATTTTAACATTTGTTTTCTCAGACAATAGCCAGGCAGACTTGCATGTTAATTGTCGTTAAGATGTCTGTAGTTAACTGTCTGCAAGTTCCTTATTTTTATTGACCCACTAATCTCTTCAAAGGAATACATAATGTACACGTGAATTTTAGTACATGGGTGTTTTTTTAAAGCTGAGTCTATGTACGTGTGAAAAAATGAGTTAAACTCTTATTTAATTTAATTGGTTGATAAAATCGAAATTGGACAATATTGGTTAACTGAAAAAGGAAACAACCAAATTTAATTACTCTACATAAACTAGAAAACAATATCAGATGTATCTCATATTGTTCAGACACCTTATATTGTTTTCCAAGTTAACTATATATTTTGTGTGGCAAATTCTTCCTTGGATTATTATATTAGATACCCTGAAACTAGTAGGCTACATATAGAGTTAAGTTAGCATTAACAGCGTCCTGACATTGTTTCTAAGCAGTGATACTTTCGAAAAATAAAATGGACACAGAAAATACAAAACCTCAGGTTTGTAAATATTTACATAATTCGTATCATGTATTTATAACATCTAATTTAGCATACGGTATGTTATAAAGCCGTCCAGTAATTTAATAATCATATGAACCTATCTAAGTTTTCTCTGAAATTGTGCTTTTATTATTATTTGTTCAATTGCTCAGATTTACCAACAACCCTACAGCTCTGGTCAGTGGGTTAACAATCTGTCCTGATTTTATATGGTCATTTTATTTTTAACGGCTCCATCTTTGTTTTAGGAATTTTCTTTCGACATTCTGGCAAAAATAGAAATTAACCCACCCAGGCATGAACGAGATAATAACTTGTGTAAGTTGGTTGGTTGAAATGAAACCTAAATTTCTTTTTAAAAAAACACAATAAACAGCAGCACCACCCCCCCCTCAACTTAACACTCCGTTCAGCCGCTATGTCGGAATTATTTTAGCCATAGGGTTTTCTCTGTCTTGAAAACATCCTATCCATGCATGAAAAGAGAAGCAATGTCACGTTGATTTTATATGTATACATGTAATTATAACAAAAGTTTGTTATCAATGGGGAAACATCACAGTGAAATATAAAGAAAGGGGGATCCTGTTTGTTTATAATATAAGTTGTTATTATATTGCACTCTTTATAATATTAAAATAAACCCTTATTGTAAGGAGAAGGATGGTATAAAATTTAGGAGATCAACACTTTCTGTTTGGTTTTTAAATGGGTCACCTTGACATTAATCTAGGTCGATATGTTCTCAAAACTTCCATTCAATATAATAGTCATTTAGTTTATGATATTTTATGTCATGGGCGTTTATATTAAGATTAAAGAGTTAATATACAGTGTATACTTGTTTAGGTGTATGTGATATAAGAGATTGTTTACAATCTTTGCTGCAATTTATCAGTGCAAATCAATTGAAAAAATGTTCTTTTGAATTTTGAACCAAATAGAGCAGAAAATGTTTGCTTTGTTTTGTGACATACATGTACACTGAAGTGCCTTTAGTTTGAGAGCTTTTAAAGGTCTACAAAGTCAAAAAGCAACATTCGTCTGATCACAATAATTCGAGTTAAAAAAATCTAAAGAACATAAAGTTATAGGCACACCATAGCTGTAAATTTATTTTATGAACAGCCGTATTATTCATTGAAATGTAAAGACAATTTGCTGAAAATTTCAGTCAAATTGATCCACACTGAACTGAGATTTTAGCGATTGAATTTTCGACATATCCTCGATCATCATTACTAAAGTCGGTACTATAAAAAATGAATGAACGTTGAGCAGCAAATCGGATTCTAATTAAGTAAATATTGCAGGCTAGCGTTGACATCGAGAGTTGATTATGGTCTGGATAAGTTAATTAATATCTAATTAATAATTTAGATAACATATCAGACCTGCAATAGGCAGATTTAGGAAACCAAGCTGATTTGGACCATGGCTGATTCGGACCAAAAGTCAAAGCTGATTCGGACCACATTCCAGGCTGATTGGGGCCACCACTAGGCTGATTCGGACCACTATGAGGCTGATTCGGACCACATGATAAAAAATACTAGAAACTGAGGTTTTGATATTGAATTAAGTTTAAAGGAGTTTTATCTAGGCTATAGTGTGACTATATTAATTATGTGCTTTTATGTACGTTATTTATGTTTATATTCCATTTTTGATGTTGCAGTGACTGTATTAACAGAGATTATCTCATTAATCTTATGTAATTAAAGCGTTAATGAGGCAGGAACCAGTCATTATTAACATAGTTCTCTTAAATTGATTTTTATCAGAATTCAACTTACTAATTAATAAATTGAATATAGTTCACTTAAATTACATGAACTTTAATTTTGTCAGAATTCAACTCACTCATTAATTAATAAAATAATAGGCTACAATTCAAAATGAAGCTGACAGGTGATCGAAATTCAGTTCATTGTGATTATTTCTCGTAATAAGTATAAATACGTAAATCATTTCAAGACATTTATGGCCAAGCGGACCAGACTGCGCCCGCTCGCCACCCCTTTTCTACCCCAAAACTTTCTCCGCTCCTTTCGATGAGATTTTTTAACTTGGGCATTCCCTGCTAAGACAATATGTCTCAAATTAAACTGGACCAAAGCTTAATCCATACGGCTTCCTCCAGTAAGTTTCTTAGGAAACATCCTTGTCTACGATATCACCTTAGGTGGAAGTGGACGTGAAACCCCAGAAACGAACGAACGAACAAGACATTTCATATTCATTTCTTTCTACGATGGCTAATGCACAGTTACATCCTAAGTTTATTCCTATACAGCAAATGGTGGCAGATACCTATGAGTTGCTGGTTTTAAGCAAGAATAAAGACTTAGTGATATGGCAGTGCTGTGAAAATGAGAAATATAGACAACTGGCCGACTATATGGTTACACAATGGTTAGACGGCTAATTTACACAAATACAATGGAACTACAACCAAACCACGCGAAGAACCAACAACTCTTTAAAGGGATGGCACGGGCGCCTAAAAAAATGAATTGGAAAAGCTCATTTTAATATTTTTGAAGTAATGGCATTTTTGCAAGAAGAGCAAAAGACGATTGAAATTCAGTTATTACAGTGGCCAGCGACAACCACGTAAAAAGAAAAAAATACACCGATATCAACAGGAAGATTGAAGATTTTAAACATAGATATGAACAAGGAAGAATGAATTTGTTAGAACTTTTGGACTATGTTGGACACTTTATGCGTGCAAAAAGTTAAAAATATGTGTTGTTATAAATTTAAAAAAAAAATAAATGCTCCCAAAATTATCTGCTTAATTAGTTTTATCCTTCAGCTTGGGTCTATTGTTCTAGGGCACTCAACCCCTTAACGTCGACTAAAAATTTTCCCCTAAAACTCGGCGAGTCGGCGATATGGGAATGAACCTTTATTGGATTACTAGGCTTGTCATTAATTAACAATAAATGGTGTGATAAGGTTCTTGTATATTGCTACCTGAGTTTTATGCTATAAAGTGTGATTTAATTAACTTTGTTTAATGTGTATTTGTGTATATTGCTAAGAAAATTTTGCACATTTGTGTATATTGCTAAGAAAATTTTGCACATTTGTGTATTGCATTCAACACTTGTCTAGATCAGGAAGTTCTCTGTCTCGGCTACTACTTGGTTAGATTACATTTATCAGAATATATAAATATGATGCAAAATGTGCTCATTGCTCCTTGAAACTTGGTTAAAGATGTCTGTGCCAATTGTCTGTCGTTATTTCAACTTCATTCATTACAAAATATCGCATTCGTAGCAGTAATTATACTGGTATGAGGCTATTTGATATTGGGTTACAATTTGATAATACTGGGTAGTATTTATTGTCATACAAACATATTTTAAACTCTCGTCATTGGTCTGATCTAAAATTGGCCTTATCATGGTCCAAATCAGCCAAGAATCTGGTCCCAATCATCCAAGAATGTGAAGCATCTTCTCTGTGATTTAGCTCATTTGTATTGAAGCCATCAATCAATAATTACACTATTTATTGTCATTTTTGTCTTATTATAAAATATATGCAAACATATTTTAAATACTCTCGTCATTTAAATAATGGTCCGAATGAGCCTTGTCGTGGTCCCAATCAGCCAAAAATCTAGTCCCAATCAGCCAAGAATCTGGTCCCAATCAGCCACAAATCTGGTCCCAATCAGTCAGGTCCCAATCAGCCGATCACCAGATTTAGCTCTTGCCCAGTATGTTTAATATCCGATTGACTTTAAATTTATACACAGTGTTAAGGTCATGGAAGAAGCCCATTGATTTTCAACGATTTCCGATAATTACTGCCAGAGTTATGGCCCTTGATCACTTTGAAATATCTTGTGGACGCTCTAAAAACTGAAGTTAATATGCAATTGACTTTAGATTGATACACAGAGTTTAAGGTCTTGAGACGAATAAGTATATTGATTTTCAATGATTTTTGATAACTTGAACAGTTAAATCCATTATATTAAATGTTTTGTATTCTAAACGTTAGCATGGGGCAGAGCTCGAAGCCAAGCAAATTTTAATGATTTGCTTAATTTGATCTTTTATTTATTTGCTTTTTCGTCAGAACTATTAAAAAAAATTGGAAAGTGTATAGAATATCTTAAATCATGTACATGTATACAAATAAAAAGAAAGAAAAAACTATAAAAATGTATTGTTTTATTCAAAATACATGGTGTTTTGGGTAATTAAAGGTGTTTTGTATGGTGGCTGATTGGTATCATGGCGTAATGTCGTCTTTCATAACGCGACAACCCGACATTTCTACCCGACATCACGACAACCCGACACCACGACATTTTTACCCGACATTACGACACTAAAAATGTCGTAATGTCGGGTAAAAATGTCGTGGTGTCAGGTAAAAATGTCGTGGTGTCGGGTTGTCGCGTTATGAAAGGCGACATCACGACAGAGAGAGAGAGGTCATTTCGGGACTAACATATGGTTCAATTTTATTTCAATAATTCGCTTGCGCGTAGGGGTCTTCAGCAGTGGGAGGAAACCGGAGGACCCGGAGAAAACCCACGAGGCTAGACAGACGACCCTACTCTTTGTCATGTGCAAGCTTGGGCTGGAAACCACACCACTTGACTCAATGACAGACACACAGACAAGGGCGGCTTCATAATTGTTCACATTATGAAATGAAATGGGGTTTAACGTCCTACTGTTCTGCTCCGACTGAGCTAATGAAGACGGTTCACATTATGAATGTGGACGTATACAAATGGATACGAATGCAACTCAAACTGCAATGTGAGTGTGAATCTACTTCCACTTGATCAACCATTTTCTTAATTGCCAGTTTTTTGTTATGAATATCATCGTGGCCGCTTATAACATTGATCATGAAAGTCGACAACCCGACATCACGACAACCCGACACCACGACATTTTTACCCGACATCACGACATTTTTAGTGTCGTAATGTCGGGTAAAAATGTCGTGATGTCGAGTAGAAATGTCGGGTTGTTGTGTTGTCGGGTAGAAATGTCGTGATGTCGGGTTGTCGCGTTATGAAAGGCGACATCACGACATTACGACATGATACCAATCAGCCACCATAGTTTTGGGTTGTTTTTGGTAAATCTATGGAGCCTTGTTAGACTGATTAGAAGCTAAGCAACCATAAGTTTATATGCTACAAATAGTACTTATCGTAGATCTATTTGCGTATTATGGTTGGTTTATATTGGCAATTTTGTTTTGTTTAAAGATGCCCTCCCATGTACAAACTGTGTGATTTGATGGTATATTCAAACATTCAAAATTAATTTATTTATCAAACGTTTACTTCAAATCCATGCAAAACATGTTAATTTAAAGACAACTCAACTTACATAACACCCGAGTATGATTCAACAGAGAAAATAGGCCTACATAAATTATTTTAATTGCGTTGTAGGTCCATATTGAAAAGAGAGAGAGGGGGGGGGGGGCGGAGGAGCCGGAGAAAACCCACGAGGTTGGACAGGCGACCCTATTCCTTGTCACGTACAGTCGGGAATCGAAACCACGCCCACTTGACTCAATGACAAACCTTATGATACGGCGCGCACGTGTTAACCATTTGGCCATCCAACCCCCTACTACTACTACCTGTTGTTTTAACGTCCGCTTCCACAGAAGTGATATCGCAGACAAATCCAACCCCCTTCATATTGAAGCCTTTAAATAAATTCTCGATTTATCCTCTGCCAACTTCTTTTTCCACCGTTTAAATCGCAGTCTGCAGTTCGTTGACCTTGATTATTTTTATCAACTTCCATACTACTCAAGTATGATTAAACTTATCAGAACGGGCCGCTTAGTTGCGTTCTATATTAAAGGCTCAATACCACTCTTGTTGTAACTGAATAATATGTCCCAATCTTTATTCTGGTCAACAAATTGTACTATTTTACAATATTCCAATTAATTGATGATACAAATTTCATCTTAACACACCTTATTCAAAAATTTTGAAAAACTCAACATAATGGTTTGAAACGTCTAACGTAAACCTTTTCAAATGAAACTTCGATTTAAAAATATTTTCGAACCCTCTGGACAAGTAAAATAGGATGTAATGGATAATTTACACAACAGGTAGGACACTTAAACATCTAGTACTTAGATAGAGATATTATTTATTTTCTGGAGCTTTCAAGCCAGCAAGAGTGTTATTGTCCCTTTAAGGGAATCTTGTGCATCAAGATTCTACTACAATACGTAAGGCTTGAGTTGATATACATGTTGGTAACCAGGTCTGATTGAGAGCGTCTTAAGATTAGCTCTTAAAACAATTAACACAATAGCTTTAATTATAAGAGTACAGTTTGACTAAGCTTAAGATTCAGTTCAGTTCAGTTCTTTATTCCCTTAGGTCAAAGACCCATCGGGTAAAACATACATACAATACATACAAAACGAACATACAATGAAAATATATACAGAATGTACAAGGAGAGTATGACTATAGCATGTACAAAAAGCGTTAAAAGGGGATTGATTATATTTTAATGATAAGTTCAATTCTTCTCTTATTGGCTTTAAATAGAAATCGACCCAGATTCTCTAATACTGTGGTGTTCTCAGCGGCAAGAAGTTGTATTAGTTTGTAGACACTTGGGTTTTTACGATAATATTGCTTTATAAAATTATTTCGCAGGTCTTCGTATCTGGGACAAATAAAAATAAAATGATACTCGTCCTCGACATCTAGTTTATTGCACAATATACATAATCTATCTTTCCTAACGGTCTTAACATACCTGCCTTTCTCGATATTTAAATTGGTTTGTTCTCACTTTCCCAGCAGATTAACCCTACTAATCAAGCGGATTAGGGATTAGCTATAGATTAGTGAGTTATACTCTGTTTTAACTATTGCACGAACAGTTCAATTTAACCTATGACATGTGTGAACTATAAATCACTGTCTGATTTTTCGTTCATATGTCAGTTTAATTGTATACTTAATTACGATGAACACTGTTTGTGATAAAAGTTTATTAAATAGTTGAAAGTTCAAAGTGTATGTCATTCCAAAATGGCTAATGCACAGGTAAACGTTAGGTTCATTCCAAACTCGAGAGGTACTCGAAGCCTAGTTTATGATAATTATAAGTTTAGTGTTAAGACAAGAAGAGGCGCCCCCATTAACTGGAGGTGTACTGTTCGTGAATGCCCTGCTACTTGCAATACCAGGAATGACCTGGTTACTACCTACAGACACATCCATAATCATCAAGCTGATCCAACCAAATTAAAAGTTGACATGTTTTTATCAGCAATGAAGGAATCGCTTAAAGCAGATTCTAAGCCAATTCCAGCAGTTTACCAAGAAGACTTTATATGAATACAGAAATTCGATATCACATTTAGTCGGATTTTAAATATACATGTACAATACTAAATTTGTTAATAAAATAACTTGTATGTAAAGTAGTTAATATTGATATGAAAAATATATATGTACATGCTAAATTTGTTAAAAAATAACTTTTATGTAAAGTGGTAAATATTGATATGAAAAAGACTATAGTTTTAACACCATTGTTACCCTAATTAGTACTGGTCCAATGATTTTACCTGAAAAACAATAGCTGATGGGAAAGTGAGAACACCCCTTTAAATTGTGGCTAGAAAGTCTTATTCTTGCTATTTCACGTATATATTTCTTATTTATCGATTTAGTTAGATAGAACTGGAGTGTAAACTTATCTACGGTATTTTTGTATATGTGACATTTTGACGATTCAATAATTTTTTCATGGCATTCTTGTTTAAAAATATCAATTAGTCGAAGTTTTATTACAGACAATGTGCAATTAGAATTTTCAAGCCATTATTTTCCCAAATATTTCCTAATCCAAGCCTAAATAGTTCTTTTTTAACATTATCTATCCAGTTATCATTGTTTATGCACATATCGTTGTAACATCGTCTAAGAATTATATTGTCGGTGTTAATTAACTTTAACCAATATTTGAATATTCGAATTTTTCTTAGTATAGTGAGTGGATATCTACCCAATTCATAGTATATCATAACCGTACTAGTAGTATTTCGTGTTTGAAGAAGTCTTTTGCAAAAATTTAGATGCACCTTTTCGACATCCTCAGCTTTATGAAAGCCCCAAACTTCCGACCCATAGCATAAAATACTACTCACGTAGGTGTCGAAAACTGACAATTTTGTTACGGTGTTAAAATAGTTTTCATTACATACTTTTAAAACGGAAAAAATAGTGCTTTTCTGGCCTGATCTGATACGTTTTTTTGCGTTTTTATAAATTTACCATTAAAATTCAACAATACTCCTAGGTAGTTAAATGAGTCAACAACTTCAAGATTTTGATTATAGAATGACCAGTTTTCTTTTCCGTCAATTTTTCCACCATTTCTAAAAATCAAGATTTTAGTTTTTGAAATATTTACAGATAAATCCCATTTCTGTGTGTAAGTACACAGTGAGTTTAATAAATTTTGCATCCCCTCTGAGGTTTCTGAGAACAACACATTGTCATCAGCATACGTAATCATAAAAATATTTATGGTTTGTATATTTAAAGTTGGACAATTGTCTGCTAGTAGGTGAGACTCACAGTCATGCAAATACTTTGAAAATAGAACAGGGGAGAGAACCTCGCCTTGGAAGAGACCATTTTGACACTGAAATATATCTGATACGCCATTTTCGAATTTAACACAGCACTTAACTTTTTCGTATAGAGATCTAACTACCCTAAGAAAGTTGCCCCCTATTCCCTGTTGTATAAGCTTACGCCATAAGTTGTATCTATTGACAAAATCGAAAGCCTTACTGTAATCTACGAAACAGCATAGTATAGACGTTTTTTTCTGTTTTAGTGTTCGATTAATAAGAGCTTGAAGAATAAAAATTGCATCTACCGTACTTACATTTTTTCGGAATCCAAACTGACTCGGTGGTATTATGTTATATTTTTTGTCAAATTTTAGTAATCTATTATTCAGGATAGAAGTAAACAGTTTTCCTAGACACGAAACAATAGATATTCCCCTATAGTTATTTGGATCATTAGCGTCCCCTTTCTTGTAAACTGGCACCAAGTTTCCTATAGCCCACGTTGAAGGAAAGCCCCCTGAATTCAGAACATTATTAAATATTTCCACTAAACAGGGCATCAGAACGTCTTTACAGTGTATTAGGAGTTCATTTTGGATATTATCGCAAGATGACGCTTTATTAAGCTTGAGTTTTTGTATACATTCTCGTATTTCACTCTCTGTTATAACAGTGTCTAATTCGCTTTTACAAAATTGTGAATTTAAGTCATACGTATTAATATAATTTACAATACTTTCGTCTACAGTAGGGCGGGTAGATGCTAACTTTTTGAAATGTTTATGAAAATCGTCAATCTCTAATGTTATATTCACGGATTTTTGTTTTTTGAACAACTTGTAAAATAGCTTCGGGTTTGTTTTTTTAACAAGTTGTACTAAGTTGCCCTGGTGGCTTTTATAATTATGTTTTAACCGTCGTTCCAATTTTTTGTAATATCCCTTTGTTCGATTAAGGAGTGAACGGTTTTCATTACTTTTGTCAACATTAAACGCGTGTAGCGCGGATTTGTAGTCTCTATATGTTCTTAAACAAGAATCATTGAACCATGGTTTGTCTATGTTTACTCGCATCTGTTTACCTTTGGTGAATACAATTTGTTTAGTATACTTTAGCATTAGATTTGAAAGGGTTTGCGAGATTATATCTCTGTAGACGTTTTGGTAATTAAAACAATGAAATTAATTTACAAATAGTCTATCAAGCTTGAGGGTAGATTAGCGTCTATAATGAATGAACATGTGTATTAATAATAAAATATATACAAAACTTTAAATACATAATATTTCACAATTAATGTTGTATGAACATGTAGAGTTATACTTTACTCTTTTGACACTTGTAAGAAAACAAAAAAAAATATATGTTTATTTTTACAGTAGATAGCAGTATGATGGAAAATATTTTTACTTTTCAAATTTCGTTCAGATTTCAATAGATTTTAAAAGATTGGTTGCTGTCAGACATCGGTAGAAATAGAAAATGAATGGGCCAAACAAATAATAAGATATTGTCAAGTAAATGGGCGCTGCTTTGATGTACATGTCGTAGGGAATTTAGATTTGGAAACACAATATAATCCAAGTGAGTAGTTGACCTATCTTTCATGCATTTGTGTTATGGAGAGTACCTATTTGTATGACCAATTGCCTTCAAATAGTGACGTAATATTTTAAATTGCTTTATATTCATATTAGGACCATTGGTTTACAAATATGTAAAGCTTGTATTCTAATCCAATTCGACAAAAACCATAGGCTAAGACTGAGTTGTATAGAAAATATAGTTGGTCTATTTAATAGTTTTTGAACCACTAATGGTAAGATGCGTTTTACTTAATTGCTGTTTGTTAATATGGTTAAGTGTACAAACTGATGGTACACGTAAAAGATTTCCAAAGCAACCATAGCAAACATTTCCATTTTAGTCCCAAATTTCAAGGCTGGGTCATTAACTACAAGTTACAAAAAGTTTTATGCCGGGTTGAAACCAAATAGACACTCAATATGTGGCAAAATGAATTGTCTATTAAAATCGGACCAAAACTGCCGGACAAAATGGCAGCCCCTCGTACGCAAATAGTGTACTCTCCGACTTCCAGCTTGTGTCAGAATCGGATGTACTCAAGATAGTAAAATGGTCAGCCTCAACATCATGTAGTCTAGACACATTACTCACACGAATACTAAAGGAGTGTCCACCGCTGATCATACCTGTTATGACAGATATTATAAACAGTGCTATTAGTGAAAATACTGTTCTTGTGTATTTAAACATGCGGTTGTTATTCCTCTAATAAAGAAGCCAAATCTTGATTCAAATGTCACGAAGAACTATCGCCCTGTTTCAAATCTTAGCTTCATTTCCAAAACATTAGAACGTGTACTAGTTGGTCAACTAACAGCTCATATAGGCACGCATAATTTAATGGAGGAATTCCAAAGTGCCTACAGGAAACATCACGGCACCGAAACTGCCATGGTTCGCGTACATAACGATATAAATATATGTTTGGACGTCCGAAAATGTGTGTTATTAAATCTTCTGGATTTATCTGCAGCATTCGATACCATAGACCAGGAGATCATTCTGCATCAATTAAACTCAGACTTTGGTATCTCAGGAAATGCCCCATTACTTCTAGAATCATATGTAAAGGGTCGGTCACAAAGTGTTATTGTTAATAACAAATCATCAGCCTCCACGACACTATTATCCGGAGTTCCACAAGGATCAGTTCTGGGCCCTATATTATTTAGCTTATACACAAAACCATTGGGCTATATTGTTAATAAACATGGATTATCATACCACGCAGACGACACACAGAGTGACTTCAATGTGTCGAGACTAAGTATAGAAAGCTGTATTAAAGACATCAAGTCCTGGATGACCAGCATCTTTTTAAAATGAAACGCCGATAAAACGGAATATTTAGTGATAGGATCTAATGCTGACTTTACTAAATTCAGTGACTGTAATCTAACTCTTCAGATTGATGATAGTTATATTTCTAATTTGGCATCAGCCAGAAACATTGGAGTAATATTTGACTCTAACATGACAATGGAAGGTCACATAAATAAAATTTGCAAAACTGGTTATTTCAATTTAAGAAACATCAGCAAAATATGAAAATACATAACAGCACATTTAGTTTCATTTAGTCACATAAATAAAATTTGCAAAACTGGTTATTTCAATTTAAGAAACATCGGCAAAATACGAAAATACATAACAGTCTCTGCCACAAAAACTCTAGTCTGTTCATTATTTACAGCACAATTAGTTTGATTTAGTCCTCTTTTATATGGTATTCCCCTTCGCCAAATTAATAAATTACAAAAATTGCAAACTTTAGCCGCAAGACTTATAACGGGAACCCCATACAGTGACTCAATCACACCTATTCTTTTTACACTACACTGGCTCCCCGTTACCTTTAGAATATCGTACAAGATAATTTTATTAACATTTAAATGTTTGAACAACCTTGCACCATCATACATTTCCAAGTTACTTACTCTGTACAAACCGAGTCGCAGTTTGCGCTCTACCGAGGATAATTTTCTACTAGTTCAGAAAAATGGGAACTTTTAATCTTTTGGAGAGAGGGCTTTTGAAATTGCAGCCCCTAAACTTTGGAATAAACTTCCACACAACATCCGCCGCATTTCATCTTTAGAAAAATTTACTAGTCTCAAAACTCACCTTTTCACAATAGCCTTTAATTGATATCTTATACATGTATATTTATCCATAGTTTATTATCTGTGATATATGTCTATTTTAAGTGTATTTTTCTTTTCTTGTGTAATTTTTATGTACATTTTTGTTTTGCCAGTTTGTCTAGTATTTTGTTTTAAATTGGTAACTATTTACGTTTGTATTTTATGTGTATTTAGTTTTGATATCTATACTTATGTTTTTGTATTTAATTGTAAAGCGCTAGGGAGCCCTAAGGTGGAAACAGTGCTATATAAGTGTTCTTATAATAATATGTTTTCAAATCCCTGGTTGTACGTGACAAGGAGTAGGGTCGCCTGCCAAACCTCGTGGCTTTTCTAAGGGGCCTCCAGTTTGCTCCCACTGCGCATATCCGAACGTAACTTCCTGGATTACGGCCCCCGATTGTTCGAAAAATCTCATTTTTAGCTTGTGGATTCTCGAGAAGTCATATTTTTTTTCCGATTTTAAATACCGTTTAAAAATATCACCATTCCAACATAATGAAGGCTGGATTCGAATTTCGGGAAAATCGAAATGAAACTGTCCGATAAAATGGCCGCTCTTTGTACGCAAATTGTGTAAAAGTATGTAATACAAAGATTGAGAACCCTCTAGTGGTCATAATTTTGATCTGATTTTGACGAAACTTAAAACATATCTTTATATGACCCCTGATTGTACAAAAAATCGCTTTTGTTTTTTGCTTGTTCTCTATCCATCTCTTGCAAAATGTGGGCGTATCTTGCCTGGCAGCCGCTAGTTTAATAACCAGTGATCCTGGTGCTCGTGTATTATAACTTGGTGCTTTTTGTCCCCCGCCTTTCGAAGAAAGCAGGGGACTATTAAAATGGGTTCGTCCGTCTGTCTGTCCGTCACACTTTTTGGGACACAATAACTCTCTTCCTAATTGAGCTAGAATGTTCAAACTTGGTGTATGTGTTTATTAGGTCAATGCCTTGATGGAGTTCGATGAGCATTTTCCGCTTAGGGTAAGCAGAGATAAGCAATTTGATTGGTTGATGCTTTGGGACACGATAACTCTCTTCCTAATTGGGCTAGAATGTTCAAACTTGGTGTATGTGTTGATTAGGTCAATGCCTTGATGGAGTTCGAAGATGAGCATTTTCCGCTTAGGGTAAGCAGAGATAAGCAATTTGATTGGTTGATGCTTTGGGACACGATAACTTTTAATTGAGCTAGAATGTTCAAACTTGGTGTATGTGTTTATTAGGTCAATGCCTTGATGGAGTTCGAAGATGAGCATTTTCCGCTTAGGGTAAGCAGAGATAAGCAATTTGATTGGTTGATACTTTGGGGCACGATAACTCTCTTCCTAATTGAGCTAGAATGTTCAAACTTGGTGTATGTGTTGATTAGGTCAATGCCTTGATGGAGTTCGAAGATGAGCATTTTCCGCTTAGGGTAAGCAGAGATAAGCAATTTGATTAGATGAGCATTTTCCGCTTAGGGTAAGCAGAGATAAGCAATTTGATTGGTTGATACTTTGGGGCACGATAACTCTCTTCCTAATTGAGCTAGAATGTTCAAACTTGGTGTATGTGTTGATTAGGTCAATGCCTTGTTGGTTGATGCTTTAGGACAAGATAACTTTGATAGAGAGTGATGAAACTTAAGTGTATAGTTGATAATCAGTTTGATTGCTTGATACTTTAAAAAAAATAAATGTGCGATAAATTAATGTGTCATCTATTTATTTTGGTATTTTGGCGGGGGACATCAGCCTCACTGTTGGCTTGTTTATGTACAAGTTTCATTTTATATTTGTTTTTAAATCATGAAAGGGTTCTATATCAATTTATAAATTCTAGAATAATGCATATTTCTTTGGTTAGTTCTGTGTATGTTAGTTATTTCTAGGTGCCTCACAAACCACTTGTAATATGACTTTAAACCCTGTAAATGTTGTAAATGTCTATTGTATTCCATTTTGTCAATATATAACACAATTTTACTAGTGTTGTTCATTAACATTCCAGATGTCTTTTTAGTATTGATTTGGCAGTATTATTTGATTTGTCCTATCATTTAATGAATAAATAATAATTTATCAAACAAATTTATTGTTATGTCATTTGTCAAACATTACCGTTTAAACAGAACAAAACGAAGGGGTGCTGCATGCGAAATTTTGCTATCTATACTGGACATAAATTGGGAAAATACAACACAAGTTTGTATGAAACAACACAATTTTCAGAAATTTCAACACAAATTTCACAAATTTCAACACAAGTTTCATAAATTTTAACACATGTGATGTGTAGATTTTCACTCCAGTTTCCATAAAAACTTGTGTTATTTGATACACTTTAACATAAGTTTGTGTTGTTTCAAAATTTAACAAAGGTTTGTGTTGTTTTAACACAAGTTTGTGTTGTTTTAACACAAGTTTGTGTTGTTTTAACACAAGTTTGGGTTTTTTTCAGTGTAGAGAAGAGACGGTTTGCACTAATGTACTCTTGAACATTGAAGATTGGATGAATGACGTTAGAGGTTAAAAAAAATCCGCTGTTTAAACCTTTTCAATGTTAAGCCATAAAGAAAAAAAAGCGACGTCGACTTTTTGACACGACGTCGTACTTCAAAAAGCGAGGCGTCGCGTGGCTTTTCTAAACGGACATTGTTTATAGTTTTGGTGATGAAATGCACACGTACAAGGAGAATTTATTTGCGGTTTATTTGCTGTTTGATATTTTAAATTCAATACAGTAATTTATATTGGACACACGATAATGCCAATAATATCCTTTATATAACAATACATTTCTTTAATACCCAGATTATATGTTACATATTTTAAATCTCTGTTCTAACGATAACAGGGTACTGATAACGTTGTGGGTATGGTTTTGATTATTTACATCAGTTGTTTTATAGATTCTCAAGTGTTGTATTACTAATAGTATGAACATTCCAGACAGAATTAATACGAGAATATTTGTTGTTTGGGAGGGGTGGGGGGTTTCCTACTACGAATATGAGATCAATGTTGAAAGAATCCAAGATTACGTTCACGTCCGCACTAGTAAACCTGGACACACAGTCTCCCCCGGGCATATGCCCCACTCAGCCCCCACCCCTCTGAGGTAAGGGCCCTGGCTACTAGTACAAAATTTCTGAGATAAAACATTATGATAGGATAGAAATTTCAAATAATAATTTACAATAAAAACAAAACCAAAAAAACTTACAAAAATTACATTTTTAAGAATTATTGTATTTACATTTAAGAATGTAAAATAACGAAGTCTCCACGAGGGAAGCCAATCTATAAATAATTTATATAAGGTCGATGTCGCTTCTTTTTTCTCATAGCTTAACAAAGGCGACGCGGGAAGTGGCCGAAATAGAATACCATATAAATCCTAATCATATATCATTCATCCGAAAGATAATTTGCTTTTTCCAATTTTACGCCAGAGAACAATTTATGGTAAATATATCTGAAGTTTGCTTTTTGAATTTTACTTTAAAAAACATGTTTACTTTATTGCGTTATATTGATCAATAAGCTTACTCAAACCTAGACCCATCTCCAGAGTGCTATTATTGCCAAACTTTTAGGCTAATCTAGCATAAACGTAATTGATTTTGTCCAGTAATCTAAAGATATAAGGTAATTATTGTTTATCGTGTCAAGAATGGTGACTGTTAAATTAATCTTATAACCGAGAACGGGCCATCTTGGCTGTAATACTAAGAAGTAGTGATCTAGTAAAAGGAAATAAACTGATACTAAACAAGACATATCCTCGCTTCTTCTGTTTACCCCTCGGGGGATTGGATGGCCGAATGGTTAGCACGTGTGCGCTGTATCATACGGTCTGTTATTGAGTCTTAACTAGCGTGGTTTCGAGTCCACGGTTGCACGTGACAAGTATTAGGGTCGCCTGTCCAACCTCGTGGGTTTTCTCAGGGTCCTCCGGTCCCCCCCCCCCACTGCCAAAGACCCCTACGTGCAAGCGAATCATTGAAATACAATTGTGTTAGTCCCGAAATGACCTAGTTTGTGTCGAGTGGACGTTAAACCCCATTTCTTTCTCTCTATATCTCTCTCTTTTTACCTTTCAAAGATACGAGCTTTTGATATGGGTTAAATTGCATTTCAAGATAAATATCACGAACGCAACACAAGAGGTATTGAAAGGTAATTAACTCAAAATAATCTTCCAAGTTGTGTTTCTCTGTCATTATTTGTAAATGCAACATCGTTTGACAAATAAACCACAAAGTAGTAATTAACAGGTACCACATAATATTGAAACCGATGAAATGAAATGGGGATTAAATTCTGCTCCAACTCGGCTAATGAAGACAGACATACGCTATGCAGTGTGCTATGAAGACAGCCTTGCCCGGACTAAGGCCTACTCCTATTTCGAATACCAACTGTCAAGGGTTCTTGTACCTGCACGCAAACATGTACACGAGACCTCGATTTTTTGTTCCATCCGAACCACTATTCTCCGCCTCCCCCCGTCCTACACCACTGACAAGGGCGGTGTGGGGGTGGGGGCACACGTTAAATATCCCGAAGAACTTTCGCGGCCAAGGCAGATCAACACGGGACCTTTAGGTTAGCGAGCCAACGTCCTACTGACTGAGCCATATGGAAACCCCTATAAGTCTTTTTCATATCCAGTATTTTTAATAATTCCTCTTCCTTTGTGGCGGCAAGAGGGGTTGGATGGCCGAATGGTTAGCACATGCGTGCTGTATCATACAACCTGTCATTGTGTCAACTCGCGTGGTTTCGAATCCCCGGTTGTACGTGACAAGGAGTAGGGTCGCCTGTCCAACCTCGTGGGTTTTCTCCTGGTCCTCCGGTTTCCTCCCACTGCTAAAGACCCCTACGCGCAAGCGAATTGTTGAAATAAAATTAAATCATATGTTAGTCCCGAAATGACCTAGTTTGTGTCGAGTGGGCGTTAAACCGCATTTCTCTCTCTCTCTCTCTCTCTCTCTCTCTCTTGTGGCGGCAAGTTTGAATATTTTACAGTATTGTGTAGCATTGTTATAGGGTCTTGAGAAAGGAAGTGCGTATTTTTTTTCTTGAAATATATGTGAAAGATCTGGCTATAAACGTTCATTAAACTAAGTCAGCGGAGTAATAATTTAAGTTAAATGATCTATTGAAGAAAATTGCGGTATTCTTTTTTATATTGGATTCTAGCTCGCCTTATACTCCCACAAAGTGTACTTGGCATTTTCTTAATCAGGAAACAACCTTTGGAAGTTAATCATGTCGTCAATCGTCAATTACAATTTACCATATGGTAAACTTTCCGACACATTACCCTAACAAACAAACTCAATTAATCTTTTAGGCAACATTGGAAATCTTTAACCTTCAGTAGAAACATATACAGCAGCCCACTGAACTCTTGGCATATATCAGAGTATTAATTTCCTGATATCACGGTCCTCATAAGACATTTGTGTAGTTTCCATTACATTAATACGTACTTAATCTAAATGCAAATGATTTTACTAGTTTCTGCAACATGTGTATCTTCTCTGAGAAGATACAAATGAAAGTTGTTTTTTCTAGATGATTTCGAATTGTTTTGGTCCTGTCTGTACTTCGTATTTTTACCTAAATAACATTCCTTGGAAACGTGTCGCATACTTATGTCACGCCATGGTACAAAGACAGGATGCTGAATATTAAATTATATGTACTTAAAATACAGATGTGACGTCACCCTTTGATGTTGGCGTACCATTATTTTAAATAATCGTACGGGCAACTTGCCAATCGTACATTAATTATACTATTGAAATATTAGACTCGAGTGACGTATTTCGCTGTAAAAGCACGTGCGGAGTGTCTGTATTTTAAGTTGTTTAATGGTCTCGAGCTTAAGACATTGCGTAATATATTGTAAAAACATTCGGGCCTACGGGTCAGATATGCTACAAATCGACACTAGCTTGTTCCACACAGCTCAATATTACCCGATGGCACTGGGAGGGACTGTCACCCACCCCCTACACATATAAATATTGTTTTTTGGGAAAGCCCGGACGGGATTCTTTTCCTCAAGCAAAATCATGGGTCACCACGCCCTTGGACTTCCTGTAGCATTGTACACCAATATTGAAAACGCATCACATAAAATGTCAAGTTCTCTTATTTTATACATAGCATTATACCATACCATCATCATTCGACTGCTGACGTTAATGACAAAATCTAATTAAGTATAAGAAAAGTACACGAAGTCTTGGCATTTAGTTTTTTTTTAAAAAATATCTAAAAGGATATCCCTGTAAAAATACCTCATTAAACCATACAAATTACAACACAGAGCGAATGGGATTCATAAAAACAATATAATTACAGTGGGTACTTTTTAAAGTAACTTGAGTATTTTGTTCTTAATGAAAGAGACACTACGAGGATTACAGAGCCAATGACTCAACGCGTTATCATTTAACCCAAAGCGCTGTTTACGTAAACATGGATTTGAAACCTAGGATTCTACGTAAATGTATAGTGTACTGTGTGTGTATACACCCCTCCTCTTTTTAGCGGTTTGGGGTTAGATGGACAAGTAAGTAACGCGTGCGCGAAATGACGTGGTTTTGATTTCCCGCTTGAACGTGACAAGGAATAGGGTCGCCTGCCCAACTTTCGGGGGTTTCCTCCCGCTGCTAAAGACCCCTACGGGCAATCGAATTAATGAAATAAAATTGAACCATATGATGGCCCTGTTAAAGTCTCTCTCTCCCCCCCCCCCACTCTCTCTCTCTCTCTCTCTGTTTTCTTATTTTCGAGGAAAAGGTAAGAAGATGCAGTGGAGAACACTGTATGACGCGTGGTCATCACCCCTGGGAACTTAAAGAACGTGAATATGAAATGGACATAGTTTTGTTATAGAACCACTAACTAACTTTAATTGTTTTTCAGATAACTAGTATCATTATGTATAACAATCGTTGTAAAAATAAATCGGAGAGATTTCGATTTGACAGTTTTTACGTATTTTTGAAACAGGTTTCAAAGTGTGTTGGTTCTGTTATGCAAGATCATTTTCGACGTTCCAAAGTAAAAGTTCGGTGTTAAGACCACCTAAAGATAAATTTGAAATGTTCCTATTATTAATTAGAACAGGTTTCGCTTTAATTTTTATATTTTACGTTGATATTTTATTGCTTTAAATCTTCCTAGTGCAAAAACGGTAAATTTGACCTTCAGGGTCACTAAGACTAAAGGTGAATTTGGCAAGTTTACATTTTTACAGAAAGTGTGATTACTTTCAATCATTTTTAGCTTCTTTTCATAATACAAGAATGACTGCGCATTCACTTTCAGTGCAAATGAACTCATTTGACCTTTGACCCCGAATATCTCGAAAACGCCGCAACGGCGGACTGATTACCACTCGGCATCGTATTCTACGCAAAATTTTACTCTAGAAAAGTTGGGTCTGGTTTTGTGCCCATTTGATGGACCCCCCCCCCCCCGTGCTGAGCCTCCAGAGTACTAATGAAGGGCTTTCTTGTACATAAAATATAGATGTGACGCCATCCATTGATGTTGGCGTACCATTATTTCAAATAATCGCGCGGGCAATGTGCCAAGTGTAACTATTTAAAATATTGAACCTGAGTGACGTATTTCATTGCAAAGCACGTGTAAGTGTCTGTATTTTAAGTTGTTTAATGGTCTGAGTTTAAGACATTGCGTAATATATTGTAAAAACACTCGGGCCTCACGGCCCTGTTATTGTTACAATATATTACTAAAAATCAATGATTTCAATAATTTGCTTACGCGTGGGGGTCTTTAGCACTTGGGGAAAATCGGAGAAAACCCACGAGGTTGGACAGGCGACCCTACTCCTTGTCAAGTACAATTGGAGAATCGAAAAACCACGTATATTTTCCTAAACTTTTTAAAATTTTTACCATCCTCTTACAGAATTTTTTATCCGGATTTTCCGACGTCGTTTCCCCTTGTCAGTGGTGCAAGACGAAGGACTTGAAAATGACAACTGTCTAGTCGTTCGTATGGGATGAAAAACCAAAGTCCCGTGTATACATTGGCGTGCACGAAAAATACCCCTTGGCAGCTGGAATTCGAGATAAGAGTAGGCCATTGTGCCACTTCCCGGGCAAAATTTCCTCATAGCACACTGTATTGGGTATGCCCGTCTTCATTAGACCAGTTTAGGAGCAGAACAGTAGGACGTTAAAACACATTTTATTTCATTTCACTTACAGAATTAATACGAAATGAAATGAAATGGGGTTTAAAGTCCTCATAGTGCACTGCATGATGTGTACCCGTTTTCACAAGCCCGGTCCGAGCAGAGCAGTAGGACGTTAAACACCATTTCATTTTATTTTTGTGTATCACGTGAGGTAATTTTATTCCTGAGACTGGTTTGTTGTTGGAATAAAATCCCCAGAAATTAAATATTCATTATTATCATATACACCACACTTTTAAGGCGCTAGTGGGAAGCGCGATGTCGGAATATATAATAAGAAAATAACAAATCTTAACAATTACTATCCTCTAGCGACTGGGTAATGACATACTTCCAACGCTCTAGGGACAATGATTAACATCGTTTGTAGCTAATTTAGTTTTTTATATATATATTTCAAATGAAGGCGAATCTGTTATAAGGCATAATATGTTAACTGTAAACTTTTCTCCAAAATGAAACTTCGTTATAAGCAGTCCAAAGTGTGACATTTGAAGTAGCACTGAGAATAGCTGGATTTATCATAATGAAATATTAAGATAATATGCTTTAAAGATACATTGTGGGAGATTAGATACAGAGCTGACAGTTCTCACTATAATAGTTAAAAACTAAATAATGTAAAGGGAATTTGCTGAAAATTTCAGTCAAATTGATCCACTCTAAACCGATTGAATTTTCGGTCTAGCCTTGATCATCATTACTTAAGTCGGTAAGATAAAAAAAACAACATAGTCTCGAATATCCATTTCATGAATAATTCATGAATGAAAGTTGAGTAACAAATCGGATCCTAATCCAGTAAATATCGCAGGTTACCGATGACATCACGAGCTGATTACGGTGTGAATAAGTGAATTAATGTCTAATTAATAATTTAGGCCTAAAGAAAGACCTGCAATGGGCAGCTTCAGCTCTTGCATAATGTATGTATAATAAAGCGACATGGAAGTTAAACTCGGACTGACATCTAAAATACTTTATTATATTGAATTTTAGATTGGATTCTAAGTATATTTCCACCACACGTTTATTTGTTCTACGTCGATCACAGGGTTTGTTAATAAACCAAAGAATCGCAAAAAATGAGCTGATTATTCACTGATTAGGCCATTAGTCACATGTAAATCAATTACACAACATTTAAAGAGAATTTGTGAAAATTGATCTGGTTGACTCAAAAAATATTTCGTCCGCTGCAGCCTGTTCACTGTGTGTCGTTGTTTGTAGGTAATTAGAGATTAACTTCTTGAGTAAAGTTAATCTAGTAGGATGCTCTAATGGAATAACTAATGCGAACCTAGTGCATTTTATCGAGAAGAAAACTTGTAATTTATCATTGTTTCCTAGACAAAACGAGATCTGAAAAAAGAAATAAATCGAAGAAAACCATTAGGACATTAAATATAAAGGATATGATTTTAAGAAAAAAAAAATTAATTACAATCTATTTATACTCATAGCTGCAACCTACCTTTTTTCTCGGGTCGCCTTCGCTAGTATCGTCGCAATAAGAGACATCTTTAAGCCAAACAATATGTACAATACGAGAATAAGTATATATCAATACTAACAAGGGAATAAAATATTGAAGAACCATTATTGTTAAAGTGTATGAAAATCTCTCGCTATTTGCAGACCAATCTTCAGAGCAATAAAGAGTGGTGCTATTATCTTCAGCATCCGTGTATGGAATAACTCGTGATGTAATTGCCGTCGGGAGAGGCGTTAACAACGATAATATCCAACAGAGGAATATGACCCACAGAGATTTCCTCTTCGATAACCTTCTTAAAAAAGGATGATTTATGGCCATGTATCTCTCGATGCTTATTGCTAACATAGTGTATGCACTTAAAAATACTACCACAGCTTGGATATATGTTAAAGCTGGACAAAAAGAACGTCCATAAGGCCAGTGTCCCAACAGACTTGCCACAAATGTAAATGGTATACACACAATCGCCATAAGCATATCACTTATTGCAAGACTTGCAATAAAAAAGTTGGTAACTGTTCGCATGTGTCTCTTAGAAAACACCAAATAACAAACACATCCATTTCCAACTACTGCGACAAAACATATAATACCATACAAAAATATCATTAGAGTCTCCGAAACGCTTAAAGTAAAGATTTCACTAGTATTTGTAAAGTTTGTGACCACAAAGGATTCCATGTCCGTCTTTCTTAACTTTCTTCGATCAATTCACCTCTGCCAGTCAGTCGTCTAAACGATCCTATGGAACAGACTAATGTCATGAAACAAATTACTATTATATATATATACGAAAGAGAGGCGAATAGGAAACACGCTGGATTATAACTGATAGCTAATGTTAAACTATACCTACAAGAAGTATATAATTACTTGCTAGTTTATCTGTATATTGGGGGGGGGGGATCCCCGGTTGTCCGTGACAAGGAGTAGGGTCGCCTGTCCAACCTCGTGGGTTTTCTCCGGGTCCTCCGGTTTCCTCCCACTGCTAAATACCCCTACGCGCAAGAGAATTATTGAAATAAAATTAAACCATATGTTAGTCCCGAAATGGCCTAGTTTGTGTCGTTAAACCCCCATTTCTCTCTCTCCCTCTCTTATCTGTATATTTGGGAAACAGGGGCGGATCCAGGATATTTTGCCGGAGGGGATTTGACAGGTTCCCCTGAGACAATGTATCTTTTGAGGTCAATTTTTTTATTATGAATTGATACGATCACATTGTCATTCAATTTCATTGTCAATATCTCGCCCTTTCAATTTCCATCCCATCTGTTAATAATGGATAAAGCACACGACCGTGACGCTTTTCTCATAAAAAGTGTTGTTTTACAATTTGTTTTTTTTATATGTATGGAAAATGTACCAATAGACGATGGCTTGGTGGGCAAAAGCCTTATCCTGTATCGTGTGAGTACGCCCACTGCACGCTCTAAAATGCCAATGGAAGACGCATTAACTTTATGCACAGGGGCGCCGTAAAGGCGCGAGGGCCAGGGTACCAAAAGATTGGGGCTGGGGGGGGGGGATCCCTCCCCCCGACCTGTAGAAAATTTTGAAATTTGTCAATTCCGAGAACGCTGTTTAAAGCTGTGGTTTCGCCTTGTCAGTGATGCAGGACGGGGGGGCCTGACAAGGACAGCGGTCTAGTCGGTCGGATGGGACGAAAAAAAACCGTGTCCCGTGTACACATTGGCGTGCACGTAAAAGATCCCTTGGCAGTTGGAATTCGATATAAGAGTAGGCGATAGTGCCGCTGCCCGGGCAAAATTTCCCTCACAGCACACTGTATGGCGTATGCCCGTCTTCAGAAATAACAGAAATGTTATTACTGTACTCAAAAGAATTACTAAAAAGAATAAAAATCACGTCATGCTCCAAATGTAAACACATTGACTCTTCGTCATTTGTATATTATATATATCGGGTCACATTTAGACATAAGATATTAAGGTTTTTGATTTATCCACTTGGAAAAAATGTCAGTGGTATAACGAGCATAAAATGTTTATATTTTCACACTTTTAAATAAATAAAAAAGGATTCTCCACTGTTGTCATTATCCATATTTTTTCTCTTTTTAATTGTGAGTTTACTTATTTAATTATTTTCACAATTTAATCCTGGGTTTGGCAAAAGGATCTTGATGTGTGAAAAAAATTTAACTAAAGATAAAATCCAATTTTAGTAGATACTTCAGTTTTGATTGGCCAAGCGCTAAAATCAATCTAATATTATCCAATCAAATTACTAAAATTTGGATTTTATCTTAGTTAAAATTTCGTGAAACAGGCTCCAGGTTTTTAAACATTTGGATTTGCAATACAAATCATATCAATATGAAACAATATCATGTAAAACTACGAAGAGTACTGTTACACCAATGACTTATTTTGTTACACCACTGATTTTTCTTTACATAGATACAAATTAAATGCCTCTTTTGCTAATTATCAAAATAAAAAAGATCCCTTTTGTATTTATCCCTTTTCTTTTCGAGGTAAGCTGCACGCTTATCAGGGTCGTTATCTCTTCTTTCTCTAAACTTTCTTTGGCGTTCAGCATTTTGTCATGGCCTTTGTACTCGTGGTAAAAGATGTCCCTAAAAAAAAAAATACCAATGTCAGTGGCATAACAGAATGACACATATATACATTTTTTAGAGTGATTTATATTCATACATGTCAACTATTTATGGTTTTAAATATTTCAATATCAATATCAATACATAGTTACGGTACACCTTGTTTACCATATCAAATGAATGTACTTATCGATGTCATTGGTGTAACATATTTTAGTTAGTGAATAAAATGTTTTAGGCACGATATCTATTGACAATTGGAAAACAATTTAAAATTATCTACCGTTAAAATTGAAATGACAAATTATCTATTATTTTATTGTTGACATGTTGATCACTTTGAATATTTCAAGTCAAAAGTTTGTGAAAAAGCGTATGTTTTATAAACTCATTTGAATATGTTACCTTTCAAGCACAAAATCGGATGAAACAGACCATTCTTTCCTAATTCAGGCCACTAAAAAGACACACTATAGATTTGTGATTATTACTTTAAGATATATGATAAAACAAGCAAGAATGACAGTGGTGTTACAAACTTGTTAATGGCGTAACATATCTAGCAAACGGGGGGTTGGATGGCTGAATGGTTAGCACGCGCACTGTATCATACGGTCTGTCATTGAGTCAACTGGCGGGGTTTCGATTCCCCGGTTGTATCGTGTACTGTGGGACACGATAAGTTCTAATTAAGAGGGATGAAACTTGGTGTATAATTTCATTACATCAATACCTTGACTAAGTTCGATAATGAGCATTTTCTGCTCAGGGTAAGCAGAGCGAAAAGCAATTTGATTGGCCGAGACTTTGGAACACAATGACTCTCTTTCGAATTGAGGTAGAATGTTCAAACTTGGTGTGGGCGTGCCTTAGATAAATGCCGTGATCTAGTTCGATGATAAACATTGTCTGCTTACGGTAAGCAGTGATAAGCAATCTGATTGGCTGATGCTTTTGGGCACGATAACTTTGGTTATAATTAAGTGAGAGTGATGAAACTCTGAGTATAGATTCATTATATCATTACCATGACTATGTTCGATGATGACAATTTTTTGCTTAGGCTAAGGAGCGATAAGCAATTTGATTGGTCAAGACTTTGGAACATAACAACTCTGGGGTTTTTTTTATGTAGAATGTTTAAACTTGATGTAGATGTTCATTAGGCGAATGTCTTGAATGAGTACAATGATAACATTTCGAGCTAAAGGTAAGCAGTACTAATCAATTTCATTGGTGGATGCTTTGGGACAAGATAAATTTGATTCTATCTGATAGAGAGTGATGAAACTTAGTGTATAGTTGATAATCAATTCGATTGATACTTTTGAAAAAAATAAGTGTGCGATAAATTAATATGTGTCATCTATCTATTTTGGGATTTCGGCGGGGGACATCAGCCTCACTGTTGACTAGTTTAAAAATTGCTTTGGCTATTTTAAATCTAAGATTTAAATTGATACCTGGATATGGACCATTAAGTTTAAAAACCGAAGGTTTTCAATTAATTGTAAATAGTGGCTTAATTACTGAATTTATACATGACAAAATATAAAAAAAAAAACCTGTAATAACCGAAGGTTTCCGCTTTAATTGTAAATAGTGATAATTACTTAATTTATAAATGTTAGTTGACAATATTATGTTTTAAAATATTTTGAATGTTATGTTATCAAGAGAAATATATTTCTTCACTTCAATTAATTAAGTTTATACTTTGAGAAAAGGGATTTTGAAAATTTACAAGATAAGCACAGGTACGAAAAATAATTTCGTAATTTCCTATCATTGCCAACTTGATCCCATTCTCTAGCAAGAAAAATTGTTTAATACGCCTCATTGACCTTTCTATATGAACACTGGCCTCTGATATATATATATTTTTACTTCTTATCACTTCATCTATAGAAAATTGGACCTTGTCTTTGGGTTTTAAAAGGGGGAATAATTACAGATACATTATGGGAGATTCGATAATGACTTGGCAGTTCTCACTATAATAGTTAAAAACTAGATAATGTAAAGCCAATTTGCGGAAAATTTCATTCAAATCGATCCACTATGAACCGAGAACTAAGCGTTTGAAATTCCGCCTAGCATCTATCATCATTACTAAAGTCAGTACGATAAACAGCATAGTCTCGATTATCCATTTAATAGTTAAATCGTGAAGGAAAGTTATGCAGTAAATCGGCTCATAATCCACTTAAGATCGCAGGCTAGCGATGCTATCTAGAGTTGATTATGGTCTGGATAGGTTAATTAATGTCTAATTAATAATTTATATAATATTTCAGGCCTAAAGAAAGACCTGCAATAGACAGATTTAGCTCTTGCATAATGTATGTTTAACTGAATACCAGCAAATAAATCATCGCAGATCGTAAAGCCTCGGTCTGCCATAATGCTCGTCTTCGGATCGAGATAAGATAATAAACTTTCAGAATCATTAATAATAAATTTGTCGGAAGCCCTACCACCACCATGTATTTGAGGCACATATTTTAACGCTCCTGCTGGACCGATACCAACCACAAATTTCACTGTACGGTGATGCTTATAATTAGAATGATATTGCTTACGAGCGGTTAATGAAGGAGTCTCATTAAACAACGCTGTACAATCTATAATAATTGCAATATTATTAAAATCTTTAAAACAGGAAGATTCTATTGAAGGTAATTCACATAAATTTGTAAGTTCTGTTGATAACAGTGTCGTCCACTCTCTAAATATGGATTAAATTGAAGATTCAGAAATACGAAATCGCTTTGAACAATATTTTAAAGGCAAGCCTAATTTTAATCTGACTATTGTTATAAAAAAAACATCTTGCAAAGTTAAAGCTCTTTTAATGGCTGGCTTAGAAATGTACCGATTACTAAAAAAAAATTATATTCGTTGGTTTTACTTACTTTATCATATTTCATGTCTTTAACTTTGTCTTTAAATAATTATATTCGTTGGTTTTACTTACTTTATCATATTTCATGTCTTTAACTTTGTCTTTAAATAATTAAATAAGGCTAAAAATACTGAATAAGTAGGAAAACCAGTAAAATATCGAAATCGTCTTTTACATTTTATAAAGTCAATATTTGCACTTTTTGGTTATGTTCATCAAATGCTGTAGCTTTATGAATTGCTGTACTGTAGTCATGTACGAATGTAAAAAAACTCAGGATGTTGACTTGTCAAATTGTCAATAGCCTCGGCCAGTCTACCTGTTCTTATTGTACTTAAATAATCATGATCATGCTGTGTTGACTGAAATAAAAATAGAACACATTATTAATTAAAACTGTAATAAAAAAGAACACTTTATTGATAAATGTAACTAATATGAGAAAATTTATATTCTCACTTGTGCTGAGTTTGTTTTCATTTTAAGTGAAGCCTGTAGTTCTATCACTATTCTGGGCACTAATGTCTTGTCCTCGGGTTTGTCTTATGGATGTTTGTTTATGTGCGGTTCAGTTTCAAGACTGTTGGTTAATCCCTTGAAGTAAATTTGGCAGAAGACCTTGGTGTTGTTTTTTTTTTCTATATACAAACACTGTTTGTAGTACATGTTTATTATTTATTTGCCTGGATGATGGATTTGGCGGATTCAGGAAATGACAGCTACAAAGCTTAAGATATCACTCGACAACATTTGTCTTGGCAGCATTCACCCATAACTTACGTCAATGCTTATCAATCGGAAATTCGTAAAAATTGCATGTATCGTTCTTACTTTTGTATGGTTGCCCCTAAGAGCTCAATAAAAGTCCTGTTAATCGAACGTAAAAAAAATGTGTTTACATCCGACGCACTATATGTCCAGCAGGACCCTACGCTGTATATCCACAGATACAGATACATCTGCTGTCAACCCCACCGCACCTGTCGACTCTAGCGGTGGAGTTATCTCCCTTCGAACATTGATGAATTGGAGAACACCATTAAATTGTGCAGGTTTGCATACAAATCTAGGCAGGTAGTTAACCTCCATCTATATTTTAATCTGATAATTGAGGCACGTTGGATTAAAGACTAATTGCTGATATGAATATATTCAAAGCAGCCTTTTGATGCGATAACTGAGTAATGATAGTAGTATAACTTAGCAAACCAAAGGCCTACTCTTGAAATTCAAATGTAAGATTTTTTCCGATTCTAAAGTTGTTAAACATCTAACATAATTGAACCTGTAAAGCGTTTACAAGATTGGTAAACAAAAACGTGCTGCGACTCTGAATTTAGCTCGTATGAACACACGTTGTTTTTGTAAATGTGCCTTGTAAAAGGGCTTTTGATACACCCGAGAAACCGACCAGCTTTTGGGATAATTGTTTTGTAAAATTCAATAACTCTGACCTGACGAACCTTTACAGAAGAATACCACTGACAAAAAAGCGTTGCGTGACTCTGAATTTCCATGTCTATAAGCCAACAATTTAAGCAAGATTTAAACAAAAGCATATAAAAGACTTCTATGACAGGGCAATAAAAGCTACCCTTTATTTCGAGAATGTTTTACCTTATGATCAGTCGATTTATCGTGGCAAATTCTAAGGAAAAAAACCACAAAAACTCTGGACAGGCAGGTGGAAATGATGGCGTGCACAATTTATAGACAGAAAGTTTCTCCGTTGGAGAAAACAAGTCTTGTCCCGATTTTAAAGATGCATTATGTAAGATTTATTTAAAGAGGTGGTCGTTCTTGCTAAAGATTTATATAAAGAGGAGGTCGTTCTTGCTATAATAGTTCAAATATACAAAATGAATATTGAATATTTCATTCAAATTACTTCAATCGGAAAGAAGTTATGACTGTTTTAAGATGTAGAGTTGATTTTTTTTATTATTATTATTATTGTAGCAACGGTACTTGACAATCCAGACTATGTCTTGATTAATTATCCACTTAAATGTTTCATTTCGCGACTGTTCTAGTCTTATGTTAATCGCGTGCATCCGATAGTCTAGAGAGTTGATTATAGGCTTGTCCTGTGAATAAATGCCAAAATAATAGTGTATATAACATTTGAAGCTCAAATAGAGACATGAAATAGACATATTCAGCTCTTACATAATGCATCTTTTTCATTAACGAATAGTCTTACTCAATATCACAGACGTCGTTGTAACACTGAACTTATAGAGTAGTCTCCCCTTTATAATGCTGAAGATGTAATGGAAAATAAAGGGTTGGGTTTATCACACGAGACCATCATATTATAATCCACCAAACCTGCTGAAATAAAACAAATGATAAAAATTCATGGGAGGTCATGTCACGTGAGCATACGTAGTCGAGTTTTTAAATTTATCATTTTAAACCACACAGTACTTTAGCATATTGTCCCAGCTGGCGTTACCGATACTTACATCTTGATAAACAAACTAAAATATCTGGTATCATTCTTTTGAAAAACGAAAGTAATTGGTGTAGAGAACGGTTCATTGATCGACACTCAATGTCTCACGAACAATCGTATTTTCCTTCTGCCCCCCCCCCCTTGTCAGGGATGCAGGACGGGGGGCCTAACAAGGACAGCTGTCTAGTCCTTCGGATGAGACAAAAACCGAGGTCCCGTGTATACATTGCAATGCACGTAAAAGATCCCTTGGCAGTTGGAAATCGATATAAGAGTAGGCGACAGTGCCGCTGCCCGAGCAAAATTTCCCTCATAGCACACTGTATGGCGTATGCCCGTCTTCATTAGCCCAGCATAGGAGCAGAACAGTATGACGTTAAAACCCATTTCATTTCATTTGTATTTTCCGTCATTGCTGGGACTCATGTCACCGGAAGTAGTTTACCGAAGAAATCGGCGCGAGACTTAATTCGCTCGATTTCTGGTTCTTGGATTGAATACAGCTTGCTTTGAGGGATTTGTTGAGAACTAGTTAGCACCGCCAATGTCCCTGTTTTGTAGGTGCTTTAGTGAGTCTTGCAAGCCGGCATATATTTCAACAGGAATCTTAAAGGACAATATTGGTGTCAGTCATTATTACATATACGATAGAACTGGTAAAACACATTCCAAATATAATTTTTACACAGAGATCATTGCTACGGTAGATGGGTAGCGAACATTTGAATAAAAAGTGACGCCAAAAATGACAAACACGAGTTGACCGAATTTGATTTCACTGATAATTCCATTGAAGATGAAAAGGTGTTATATGAGACTGAGAGGGTTTCTGACAATTCAAAAAAAGAATTGGCTGTCACTACATAAGAGAAAAATAGAAAAGGCCCGAGCACTCCCTTGTTTTTATTCATTCTGTACTTAATAAAAACGTTTTAATGAACGAACTGTTTCTAATTCATTCGTTTTCCAGGGGGTTGGATGGCCGAATGGTTAGCACGTGCGCGCTGTATCATAAAGCCTGTCATTGAGTCAACTGGCTTGGTTTCGAATCCCAGGTTGTATGTGACAAGGGGTAGGGTCGCCTGTCCAACCTCGTGGGTTTTCTCCGGGCCCTCCGGTTTCCTCCCACTTCTAAAGACACCTACGCGCAAGCGAATTACTGAAATAAAATTAAACCTTGTTAGTCCCTAAATGACCTAGTTTGTGTCGAGTGGACGTTAAACCCCATTTCTTTCTCTCTCAATTCTTTTTATGGCTTGTCAGATATCTTCTCACAGTCTCATATATCAATTTTACATCTTCAACAGAATTATCAGTGAAAAGAAATTCAAACGTGTGTCTGTTGAAGCTTCAATCAGTTATATATAAGGATTTTTGGCGTCACTTCCGTTTTTATTTTTAATGTTCGTTACGCATCTACCGTAGCAACGATATCTGTGCTAAAATTATTTTTGAAATGTGTTTAACCAGTTCTATCACATATGTAATAATGACTGACACCAATATTGTCTTTTAAAAGCCGAATGGACTAATCTAATCATGTTGTTGGTTTTCGGAGTGGACAGTTGACGTTACATGTTTTGCAAAGGAGACAGCTGTCTTTTTACTGCAGCTTTATGAGTAGTAACGAAACGAAATGCTGATAAATAAAATGAAAATATATAAGAAATAAGGTTGCACGTGTTTGAAATAGTTTTATTTAATGTCCGCTTTAAATGGGGTGGTATCGCAGACGTAATTTCACCAAAATTATCTTTAGTTATGGTGTTTCACTGCCTCAAATAAATCCAACCTCGTGGGTTTTCTTCGGGTACTCGGTTTCCTGCCACAACTAAAGACCCCTACGCGCAAAAAAATTATTGAAGTGTCTCGAAATGACCTAGTTTGTGTCGGGTGAGCGTTAATCCCATCTCTCTCTCTCTCTCTCTCTCTCTCTCTCGTCATATAAACAGACATATGTCTGTGGGTATAAAGAAATGAAACGACTATTCATTCATTTTTATATTAGTCTTATCTTCAAAGATTGTGATTATAACCAATGAAGCAAATTCTACACCACAATCAAATCATTGATTTAATTTTCCTAGAATTTACTACACCAATTCTATTGCGTCCAGAATTTTATACCACTTGAACAATATATTCCTTTAAGAGAAACTATGTCATTTCAGAATTAACATACTGTACAATTCATATTCATTTGACAACCGATCTCCTATTTACTTATCTCGGCTCGCAGAGAGAAATATACCGTTCGTGTCTCTTTTGGAAATCTGAATTCCGCGCCTAAGCGATTGTCTGGATTTATTTGAAATGCTGCCGATTTATCGACAAATGGGCATCGGTATTAATGATCATTGGATGATCCACCGCGAACTATTTTTGGCGCGAAATGTGAGCGTAAAATACGTGAAATTTGTGAAGAAACGCGAGTTTAAACCGCCATCTTGGATCTTTGTGAAGGATACATCACGTGACATTCAAAATGGCTGACGTATGGCCAGCGCGATTCCCCAAAGAGAAATGAACGACAAACTTCTCTCTGGGGGCCGAGATGGCCCGTTTACAAAACTATGGTTTATCCGAACTACAGTGTAAACATGGTTTAGAGCTTCTTTACTACAGAGTATATCATGGATTAGAGAGAGAAATGGGATTTAGCGTCCACTTGACACAAACTCGTAATTTCGGGACTAACATGTTCAATTTTATTTGAATAATTCGCTTGCGCGTAGAGGTCTTTAGCAATGGAAGGAAACCGGAGGATCCGGACATAACCCACGAGGTTGGACAGGCGACCCTACTCCTTGTCACGTAGAAGTGGAGAATCGAAACCACGCCACTTGACTCAATGACAAACCTTCTGATCCAACGCACACGCGTTAACCATTTGGCCACCCACTCCCCCTGTCATGGTGTAGAGACTATCCGAACTGTAGGGTACATCATGGGTTAGGGACTCCATCCGAACTACAGGGTACATCGTGGTTTAGAGACCTTCCCCCACCCCCGGTCCGTCCCTGGCATCATCTAGATCGACAGACTCGTACCGCGTGTTCATGTCTGTCTGTTATTCATTTCGCGATCGTCACAGTAATACAGTTTGTCATAAGCAAGGGACACTAGGGGGTTCTATCCTTGCTTTTGGAAACCTCACCGTAAATAGTGTTTGTTTTTGTTTTTTATAATTTATTCTGATGTTTCTAGCTTATGCACATATTTGGTGTGTGACAATCCTGTCTGAAATTAAGTTTTGGACCCAATATTGAATTCAGTAACCCTTAAAACCTTATTTTACAAATAATATCCACAAGAACAAACATCGCCTTCTTGCCAGCAACCTCCTCCAAACCCATATATAAAACATGTTACAAGCTATATCCAACGGGAAAAATGACGATTAATTAAAATTCCACGATTCTGGATTTCATTTTGCCGCCTATTTTGAATTTCTGTCATCACGGATTTTCAAAATTCGTTTTGGAGATGATAACTGGGCCCCGCAACTTAAAAGCACACACACAAGCACACACACAAGCCATAATCCACGCAAGAAAATAGCGGTTAATTATAATTCTGCAATTTTATCGGCCGTTTTGAATTTCTGCCATCATGTATTCTCGAAATTTATTTTTTCTGTGATAAGTATTCAATTAAATGACATCGAAAACTATGTGACAGACATGTTACGGGTCATATCCTACAGTAAAAAATCCGCCATTTCGTATTGCTGTCTTTTTGGAGTTTCTAAATTTTTCTTTCAATTCAGAGACATCGAAAACCATATAAAAGACATAGTAAAGTCATATCTTACGAGATTATCCTGGTCTTGTTAGGAAAATATCATTTTATTACCAAATTTGGCAGCCATATAGAAAGAATTGTCCTGCACCGTATGCAAAATTCTCCCACCACTAAAACACACTGTTTGGGCGATATCGCTCTTGAAAAATTCCTTAAGACCATTTTGCCTTGGCCCAATTTGAGTATGATTTTGTCTGACACGGCCAGATTTGAGTATGATTTTGTCTGACACATGTATCATTGAACCAAACAGTATTGATTTCTTTTGCAATTTGTTTAGAGTAAAACGTCACCTCTCCCCGCCTATATATATATATCTGGCCGAATTACGTTTGAGGGTCTATTTTCGGATAGAAAATTATGAGTTTGAGGGCTAATTGAATTTTAAATATCAAAATCTTTTTATCTTTCAGCATGATAGAGATGGCACAGTCAACTGTAGCAAAAACTGATTGTACTGTACCGTCCAGGGTAATGATTATAATGTTCCGGGTAAGCCGCCGTTCATTCTTTAGCGACGTTTCGACTAGAATTCAGCCGTCTTTATAATATGGTATTTGTTGTATCAAATTCAGTATTCTTTTTTAAAATCAGTTGATTCACCAATGAATACAATTAAATACAAAGGTACATATGTAATAAAAGTCACATTATGTATAATACATAAATAGTATGTCAATTCAATGCAGGAGATAGTTCTCTGGACTAGCATTGATAAACATCAAAGTGATTGTGTATATAATGAATTAAATGTTGGACTACTCAGTTGTTTGTAGTTGTTTTAAGGAAGATAATTTAGTTTTTTGAAATTTAAAATGAGCACAAAGATGTAATAATACGATGTGAAACCTTTTTTTTTTAAAAAAGTCTGTAAATTATACATGGAAACATCTGATTAAACATATTAACTTATGTCTAGTTTCATTTTCAAGATCTTGTATCCGTCTTTGATGTATTTTAGTTTGATTTTCGTTGCTATGTATGGAATTTAATCTTACAGACTAGATATTATATTTTATAACAATATAAGTAAATTAATAATGTTTGATTCTCTTTCCATTCTTTTAATTTGTATGGTTAATATACAGAACGTGACGCCACCCTTTGATGTTGGCGTGCCATTATTTCAAATAATCGTACGGGCAACTTGCCAATCGTACATTAATTATACTAGTGAAATATTGGACTCGCGTGACGTATTTCACTGTAAAAGTACGTGCGGAGTGTCTGTATTTTAAATCGTTTAATGGTCTCGAGCTTAAGACATTGCGTAATATATTGTAAAAACACTCGGGCCTACCGCCCTCTTGTTGTTACAATATATTACTTAATGTCTCGCTCTCGACCATAAAACAATACGTAATTATACCTAAACGTTTATTTATTCTAGTACAATGTATGTATATGTTATTATAGACCTATATTATTCATGTAGTTTCTGCCATATCATTTGGGACAAGGACAACTGTCTAGTCGTTCGGATGGGACGAAAAACCAAGGTACCGTGTATACATTGGCGTGCACATAAAAGATCTCTTGGCAGTTGAAATTCGATATAAGAGTAGGCCATAGTGTCGCTGCCCGGGCAAAATTTCCCTCAAATCACACTGTATGGCGTATGCCCGTCTTCATTAGCCCAATCGGCGCAAAACGGTCGGACGTTAAACCCCATTTCATTTCATTTCCATATCATTTGGGAATATACTTTTTAATAAATAATTATAGAATAGATTACTTGGGAGAACGTTATGGAAGGGTATCACTGCCAATATTAAATGCTCTGCTAAAATGTCTTTACCATTGATTATATGTAAAAAGAACAATGTACAATGTCCGGAAATGATGAAGTCAAAATACCTCTAAGGCCAAAGTTAAATGTAAAGCTTCAAATGTAATGAGTCCAATGACAAATGTTTGATTGGAAAGGGCTGGTTTTTGGCGTGTCTACATTTTACATTTGCGTTCTGCCGCATTTCATTTGACCTTCACGCTTTCTATATAGCATCTTACGCAGAGCACTAACTATGGGGGGGGGGGGGCTTATGTAAATAAGTCTGGTTTATGCAGTGACACAAACTCGTCCACATGTCATGATCTATGCCATTTCACCTCATCTGCCTCTCTTTCGAATCTGCCTCTTTCTAGAATACAGCACGTAGGCTAAGTCATGCTATATGTATTCGGCAAGAAATATTCCAAGCTTACGTGCCTTTACTGTCAATAGTACCCAGTCAAACTTGGTGCTCTGCGTAAGATGTTATGTTGAAAGCGTAAAAGAAAAATGAGATGCGGCAGAACGAAAATGTAAAATGTGATGAGGGAAATGTGAAAGGGGGTAGTGGGTGTATCCGCTCCGTCACTGCAGCTTTTGATGGGCTGTAAAAACGAACGCACGTGCGCTCGACTTAGTATCTTGAGCGCTCAAGATATTATGTTTTTTGCATGTCCTAAATCAGCCACCGTAGCCACCGTATATTTTTTACTTCATTGAAAATATTTCCAAAGAAAAAATCGTATCTCATTATTATGATTATGTAGACTTTTCTTGTTAGAACAATATTTATCAAAACAATATTAACAAATAACAAAAAGATGCATAAAAATAACTTATTTATTAATTTTTGAACATTTTTTTTTATTTTTGAAATTATCTGTTATGAGCCGAAATCTGTCTTTAACGAAGGGGTGTCAACGGCATATTGTTGGCGTGAGGTCACATTTTATGTACCTACATAAACACTACTTTCTCATTCCATGGATGCATGTTTTATTGTTAGTATCATCCCAAGTACATTTAGATACCAAAATACAGGCACTAAAGCTGTTGTGATAGCCTTTTTGAGAACCTCCCATTTCCAAATTTTGTTAATTTACTTTCAGAGACACTCGATGGCATCGAGAGCTGATTATGGTGTTGTTATGTTTATTAATGTCTAATTAATAATTTATATAAAACTTAAAGGCCTGTTAAATTAGCAATCGATTGTGTTGACATGCTACTGAACAAATTTGTGCTATACGCTATCCAATAGTCCGTTTGAATTTGTAAAAGTAAAACTTCTTATAATGATAATCTTTAATTTGTCCTGTCTATTACTGTACAAAATATAAAAATAGATTTATTTTCCATTTTTTCCCCTTTTGATATTTACGCAGGCTTCAGATTTATTGATTAAAAGATGATATTTGAGGTGATTAAACACTAGCACTTTATTCAAACACATTTTTCTCTGTGTATATGTTCTGCTGTTTATACTAGCCAATATATTGCGATGCAAACCTTTTTTCTCATTGGTCAAAGACTTGACCTGTTATCCTTTGACGGTACGATTTTAGACTATATATTATGAAATAGCAAAAAAGAATGGACACAATTGGGATCTAATTTCAAAGAACCACTTGATATTATATTATACGAACCTGACTTAAAATTACTGTCACATACATATGCCAAATATCGTATGGGCAAATTTACATTCATTAGTAAATGTTGTGCACGCGAATAGGGCTTCTATTTGTGCTGGCTTTGGGGCTTTGATTCATCTTGACAATAGTTACAAGAGAGACAGTATCTTGAGGATATTTTCATTTATTCTGTTTTTTAAATTAATTGGACTCTATCCATGTTTATTTTTTATAGAAAAAGTTTTTCAATGTTTTAAAAAAAAAAATTAACGTAATTCAATGCTTTAAAAAAATATTCGCTGTGTAACACGAACTTCTGAAGATGTTCAATAACAATCCAGTTTAATTGGACGCCAGTTTTACACTTTTTTCCTGTTATATGTTACCTTGACGACGGGTTGGGGAGCTTAGATTTCAGATTAAATACAGATCAGATTCTTGATGGACCTTAATGCGAGCAAAGACTATCAGACGATTGTGTGTTTTTCCAGTCATCACCTTTGCTATGCTGTACAACTGTAAAGCTTAGATTTAAATTTATGTTAAAATAGGTTTTTGGGGTGGTCTTTATTTCAAGTAAGAACTATGAGACGAGTGCACGTTTTTCTATTTATTGCCTTTGCTATCTTGTACAAATGCAATGCTGAAGTCCTACAATTTTCTCAATTTACCAAAACGAAAATTCTACAAAATACTTGCGATGATTCCAATCATATTTCATTCAGTAAAGTAAAGAGACAGGCCGACTGTTGGATTTCCTGTACCCAATATCCCCAGTGTAGAAGATTTATTTACTGCGCTTCTGATTCCTCGTGTAATTTATATGAAGATGGCAATGATTGTATTATGTCGGATGATTCTGCAAGTTGTTCTTGCTTTAGAAAGGTCAGTAGAAATCTATATTATATTTGAACTTAATTTCAATTGGCTAGACCCCTTTAATGTGTGGTTCGCAAACAAACCTATCGATATCATTGAATTTAACATTATGTTGATTTGTTTTGTTCTCTAGTAACTTTTGAGATAAACAGATTGTGTATTCCACGATTCACACAGTAAGCAAAATATGAAACTGGCCTCTGCTTAACCTTTTGTTACAAAATTGTATCGTTTTTAGATTTTCAAGTTATCACAACACATCAGAAAAACCCAATTCAGCGCTTTGTTTTCACATAAATGATAGAAATTTAGATCCTTTAAAGCGAGCAAATTCCATTGTTTGGAATTAAATATACTCCCTTGACAAGGCGGAACCACACCAGAAAATCGGCCGACGCAGGGATTGAAATCGGGACCTCCAGGTTAGCGAGCCAACGTCTTAATGAGCCACAATCAAACTTTAACTGAGAGAGAGAAATGGGGTTTAACATCCACTCAACACAAACTAGGTCATTTCGGGACTAACATAAGTTCAGTTTATTTCAATAATTCGCTTGTACGTAGTGGTCGTTTAGCAGTGGAAGGAAACCGGGGGACCCGGAGAAAACCCACGAGGTTCCACAGGCGACCATACTCCTTGTCACGTACAACCGGGGGATCGAAACCACGACAGCTGACTCAATGGCAGACCTTATAATACAACGCCATCACCCCCCCCCCCCCCAACTTTAACAGAACTAAACCAGTAATTAAATTTTAACATTGATGCACATTACTGTCTGATGCGACCAACTCGTTAAAACGGGCTAGGTAAACACTTGGCGTTTCTTTTGGAGGTTTAAGGTTTTATCGTTAAAATGTTTAAATGTTTTGTTTTTCTCCAGGATATTGGACAAATGTCGTCACTGGTTATAACTTGTAGATTAGGATATTATGGTGAAAATTGTCAAACTGTTGTAAAAGGTATGTAGGATTCATTTAATATTTCTATACATAAAGCTATGCGATATTTGCATTTACTTAAACATACATTATGCAAGAGCTAAATCTGCATATTGCAGGTCTTTCTTTAGGCCTGAAATGTTATACATGTATAAACTATTAATTTGACATTTATTAACAAAACAAGACCATAATCAAGCCTCAATGACATCGGATACTCAAGATTTTAACCATATTAGAACGGTTCGACACTTGAAAATTGAATTTAAAAATGGGAAAGCGAGGCCAAGTCTCGAATATACCAGTTACCACAATCCACACATCTTGTCAAAATTACAATCAGTGATAACTTGGCTCACAATGAAGTAATTTGAATGAAATTTTCAATATTTTCATTTTACGTTATCTATTATTGAGGTATTAGAGCAAGAATTGTCAGTCTGTAATATTCGTTATTTATTATGCATTTGAATATATTATTGAATGATAGTTGTTTAATTTGTCTAGCATAAATTACCATATATGTTTGGCGCAATATAACCCGATTGGTGCTGACGTGCAATAAAACTACATTTCATTCATTCATTCACTGTTTTCAGAAAGATTATGTTGCTCCGTGTGTAGGTAACGATGACTCGAAACAAATCGTCATAACTGTAGGGTGATGACTTATTTTGAGGTGTTAGGAGGTAACCAAAACCGTGTATAGCTGCATTGGCGAAATGCAGTGTGACATATCCGTGCAAAAGCGGAACCCAAAGCATGTTGAAGATTTTCTCTTATCATTTGACGAATCATTTTAGTTGCAGGTTTAATGTTTGATATGAGGCTTTAACATATAATCTACGCTCGGATATGACGAAAAACCTAGGCCCCGTGCCCATCTTCAATAGCAGAGCAGTAGTGCGTTAAACCCCATTTCATTTCTTTTTGTCTATTCTTTTCATTCTGATGCTGTAAATTCTTTATCACAAAGAGCATTAATATATACTTGTTATATCATTTTACAGATTGTAAAGAGGCTACCCTAAGACCCTTGAACACCACTTCTATAAGCGCACTAGTGAATATTAAACCATTAGCATCACCAGAACCTTTTGAGGTTAAGTGCTATCTTCGTCATGGGGGCGGAACACAAATTTTGAAACGAGGTATCAGCTGTGTTCCCCAAAGCTTCAATCGGTCACTAGCGGAGTATGAAAGAGGATTTGGAGAGGTGTCAAACAACCGTTGGCTAGGTTTCAAAAACATACAAGCTATAATTAAAAACAATTCAACGTCGAAATATTACCTACAACTCGTTTTAGTCCAACAGGGGTGGATCCACTGCATAGTATATTACAATATTATGAAACTTGGCAACCAATCAGAAGGATACGTGCTATCGCTTGACTTAAAACCATCCACAAACAACTACTGTGGTAATTCTATGACCGGAACCCTGGATCTATCCGAAAGACCCTTCTCTACCTACGATGTTGACTATACTGGCAATAATCTCTGTCCTAAGAAGTTTGGCGGTGGCTGGTGGTTTGCAAATAACTCTGAATGTACAAGGAGCTTTCTGTTTGGAACTATGAGTGGACAAGGAGCTACTGATAATATCTGGTTGGATGATCTTGTAGATAAAATGCTTATTCAAGCGACCATATGGTTATATTAACAGATCTAAAGTGGCGATTTAGTAAAGTGATAAAGTGATGGTTTCGTTTTGTTGACCATTATGGGTTAATAATGGTTTCCATAAATGTTTAATAGAATCAACGGAGCTACATATGGCAATTCACCCGATTTCATAACCGTTATATTTTCGAAAGCAGCTATCGCTAGATTAAGGTTTATCTTATAATAACTATATGGTTTTGTGTATGTGTATATTTTTTTCCATGAAGCTGTGTTGAGCCATACGAATTTCGGAATTGATTTGTAATCAGCTTGAAAGTAGTATCCGTAATAGGAATATCAGTCCAAGCGTGATTCAATTCCGTTCAGTTAAATGCTACTCAAGCGTAACACGTTTTATCTGTAGCTGAAAAATCGGATCGCCCTCCTTTAAAGGAGGTAAATCGCTAATATTTGGGACCTAGAAATTGACCCAAATGGATCGCAACGCATATAATAATGTAATCTGATTGTATATGAACTGATTTACATTCAACTGTTTCCGTTTGACTCTAATTTCAAATCAGTTATGTCCAGCGAAATATGACATGAGTCTCATCCGAATGGAAATTTCTAGCGCCTGGTTATTCCAGTCTATTGCGCATGCTTCCCAGATAAGATATGGCGTCACCGTTTGACTTGAGTTGTTGAATTATGTCTAGCCTCGTTCTTTCTGGTCACTTGTTACAAATCACGCTGAAACGCACTATGGTACACGATTCGTATACAAATGGTAAAATGTTTTTTTGTCTTAAATATTGGATATCAGAAGCCTACCTTTTCCGGTAAGATCACAACATCAATGTTAATTTAAATTGACAAAAAAATCGTGTTTTCAACCTGTAAGACTTTGGATGATATTGAGTTAGAGACTTAGCTACTTTAAATCCGAATTGAATACAAGCCGGGAGTTATCTAGCATTGGTATTTAGATTTTGTTTCTTATTTAAATGTTAAAAAACCAATCGAAGTGTATTAAGCCGTTAGAAATTTAATATTTTAGCGAAAATACAAATAATTCATCTAGTGATTAAGATTTATGTTACTTTAACTATTGTTTTGTGTATGTTTACATTCTTAACAAAAATATAATGGTGGGTCGTACGCTGTACAACGAAACGAAATAGAATCTGTGTTTTAATCTGATTGTGATTTACCAGACAATATAAAAAGAAACAACCTTGAATTACAAGATAATTTTTAGAAATCACTAAAACGTATCTCTTTCAAAGGGTTTGCTTAAAGGAGCTAAATCGCTAATATTTTGGACCTAGAAATTGGCACAAATGGGTCGCAACACATATAATACTGTAATATGAATATATATAAACTGTTTTACATTCAATCGTGTCCGTTTTACTGTGAATTGTCATCAATTATGTTCGGCAAAATACACCAGAAGTCTCAACCGCAAGTCCGTTTCTAGTGTCTGGTTATTCCAGTCAACACCGATATTATTTATTGCGCATGCTCTCCAAATAAGAATATGATATCACCGTTTGACATGACTTGTGGAATATGTCTAGCTTCATTCTTTGAGCACCTTGTTATAAATGGCGCTGAAACGCATTATGGTACACGATTCGTGTACCAATGGTAAATTGTTTATTTTGTCTTAAATATTGGATATCAGAAGCCCATCTTTTCCAGGTAAGATCACAACACCAATGCTGATTTAAATTGCAAAGAAAATCGTGTTTTCAATGTCGAAGATTTTGGATGATATTGAGTTACGGACTTAGCTACTTTAAGTTTCGAGCATTATGTCCCGATGTTTTAACTTCATGTGTTGTATTGAGAAATTATAGGAATATCTGAAATTTAAAAGAGAAATGTCTTACGGTAGACACCCCTTTGCTGCACAGTAAACGATGAAAAGTTTAAAGGTACACGGACACAAAATACTTTCAACACTGTTTTATTAACATTTTCAATCATTTCATTTCAAATAATGTCATGGTGTAGGGATGGACAAAATACAAAAATTTATACAGCAAGAATTTTGGTCAATTTGAAATTCTCTCCCGAATGCGGTGTGACGGGGGCTTTAGTCCGAAAATCCCGATGAACTTGCTCGGCCAACACCGGGAGCGACCCCGCGACCACCAGGCTAGAAAAATATTTAGAAACTAATTCTTATCTATAAGTTTGTATTAAAAATTAATGTTGTTTATTATCTATATTCGTTTTCGGTATTATTGTGTTATAAATTATTTATTTTATGTGATATTATAAATTTGAGATAGAGAAATGGGGTTTAACGTCCACTCGACACACACTAGGTCATTTCGGGACTAACAAGTTTAATTTTATTTCAATAATTCGCTTGCGCGTAGGAGTCTTTAGCAGTGGGAGGAAACCGGAGGACCCGGGGAAAACCCACGAGGTTGGACAGGCGACCCTACTCCTTGTCACGTACAATCGGGGATTTGAAACCACGCCAGTTGACTCAATTACAGGCCTTATGATACAGCGCGCGCGTGTTAACCATTCGGCCACCCCTCCCCCCAATAAATTTTTCCAATTAAAGGTGGTTTACCTGGGGGATCATTGAACCGAAAGTAGTAGAACTCCGAAACCCTACCAGACTAGAACTGCCCATATATCGCAAATTGCAGCATCGGTATCCCAATCCCGAACCTAATCCAGGGACCTGTTTCACGAAATTTTAACTAAGATAAAATCCAAATTTTAGTAATTTGATTGGATAAAATTAGATTGATTTTAGTGCTTAGCCAATCAAAATTGAAGTATCCACTAAAATTTGGATTTTATCTTTAGTTAAGATTTCGAGAAACAGGGCCCTGTTAGTTATGCACGTGTGCCTCAAATTGTAGCCACCAACCGCGAACTGACAAGAATACAAGTATACTTGTATATCAAATAAACTGGCCTTCTAAATTATATCTTTCTGAAATATTAAAATATTTTTCTACCAAAGGAATAAAAAAAAATTGCATTGTTAAAGCTAGTGCGTTCAGTTTGACTAGGAGATCATCCGAATTTTAGTAAACAGTAATGTTATTTTTTTCGCGGGATTAATTTTAAAGTACGAGAGGAAATAAAGATCGACATAAAAAACTAAGCAGAAAAACAAAAAAAACAAAAAATAACCCAAAACAAAACAAAACAAAAAAAAACGTCAGTATGATTTCAAAATCAGAGAGGCACTTTAATAAAATCATTCTAGAAAACGAATTACTACATGGATCAAAGCAAGTTTTCGTGAACAGTATGTCGACACATTAGTGATTAATTCATCGCAATTCAAAGACATTACGAGAAGGTTTAGAGTCTGTACACAGTCTATACATCAGTATCTGGCTGGACCACCGCGAGTGTCAATAACAGCAGCGCGGCGTCTGTACGTTGAGTGGACCAGACGATTGATGAACGCAATTGGCACCTGGAACCATACGCGTACGGGAAAATTTTTGACTGGGGGGGGGGGGGGGGCGGTGGTGGTTGGTGCCCCAAAAATGTAGTTAGGTTCTTAGTATGTTACATAATAATAATAAATTCGCTGTTAAATTGGACACATTCAAGAACACAATATTTTTTTTATACAACTGTGTGCCCAAATTTTCCCAGCATTTGGTGCCCAAAATGGGGGGGGGGGCACCCCCCCCCCCCTCAGCTCGTACGCCTATGCCTGGAACCACACTCTCAGAAAAGCCTGGCGCAATCCATCGGCTGTGTTTGGTCTCCGTACGACGTTATTGAGTCTCCTCTGAATTTTATCCGAAAGATGTTCAATCGGGTTTAAGTCCGGACTAAGGACTGGCCAGTGCATAACTTTGACACCGTTCTGCTGTAGACATTAAGTGCATTTTATAGGGCAGGTCCCGGTGATCAGCGTTATTGCTCAGGTAAAGTTGGAGATGTGCTCACAAATATATAATAAAAACATTTGGCAAGCTTTATGCAATGCGTCTATTCAGGGTAACATACCAACCTGGCGTTTCCTTTGCTGCTTAATATATGTATCATGCAATCTTCAGAATTGGGAGAAATAATTGATTGGATGGATGTACAATTCATCAACATGTACAATGGTTTCAACCAAGGTATCATAGATAGAGAGAGAGGGGGGGGGAAGATGGGGTACGACGTCCACTAGACCATTTCGGGCCTAACATGTGGTTTAATATTTTTTCAATAATTTGCTTGCGCGTAGGCGTCTTTAACAGTGGGAGGAAACAGGATGGCCTGGGGAAAACCCATGGGTTTTACTAGGGAGAGGGGTTCTACATAGGCTAAGACTGTTCCCCCCAAAAAAACATGGGTTTGGACAGGCGCTAGGCATTAGGTAAGATTAGATAAAAGAGTCGACAGGTCTCACTATAATAGTTTAAAAATATAGATAATTAAAAGGTAATATATTTAAAATTTCAGTCAAGTTACCTAACTCTTCCCGAGCCTTGCTATTTCCGAAAAATTATATTCTATCCTTGATTGTCATTGCTACCGTTGTTACGATAATAAACAAAGTCTCGATTATCCATTTTTATGGTAACCGCAATTAAATCTACTTAAGGGCAAAGTAAAGTGACACCATCTTGTTGCAAACTAGTCTCAACGCAAACAAGGCTGGGCATATTATTTTCTAACATAGAATAGTGGCTCTTGGATAGAAAGGTCCAAAATAAATACATTATTTCACTGACAATACCCCTTTAAATTGTATACCAGCGTGTTATCATGTAAACGAAAATTTCAGGTTCATCACTTTCTTGTCCAATTTAATTGCGGTTACACCTACAGATAATACGAGGACAGCTATTATCTCTCAATTGACACTCGGATCTACGCTGTACAGTTAACACATCTTAGACATTCGGTTTGCTTTTCTATTTACATGTAGTTTGAAAATGACCCTTCATTTCTTTAGACGAGTGATGCAAATAATTGTTAAACTTACAACGTTTACTAGAAAATTATATCGATATATAAGGGTTTCATTTACATCAACATATATACAATAATGCCGTATTCCATTTTCCTTCACTGTTTTATAAACGTAAACACTTATTTCTATAAGGTAGCTTAAAACGTCCCCGAACTTACGCTTACACCAATGGGCAGGGTGTTAATTTAAAATACACATTTTTAAATATTTAATTTCAACAACTACGGAAAAAGATTAATTCATATCAGAAGACAAATGCGGTGTCATTTACGTGGTTTGATACTATTAAAAAATAAATCATTCAATAACTTATTGTCGCAATCAGCACTTCCGGTGAGCGATAAAATGACACAAAAAGGTAAATAAAGATGAAGTATATACTTTTTGACTTATACTATCAGAATTATCGATAAATCAGGTGGTATAGCGTAATATTATAGACTATTGGTCTTCCTTTGCAAGAACTGTCACTTAGTTTAATATCAACATTATTCATATGGAGCGTTCTAAAAATGGATGAATACAGAACTGTCAAAATCGAAGCCATCATGGCTTCCGTTGTCAAGTGGTAATAGATGTTACCAAACCGGCTTGTTTCTAAATTTTGAATAGATTATTATTCATTTATGTTAGAATAATAAGTATTTGGAGGTTTTGATATAGAATTTGTTACCGAGATATAATTTTTGTGGGGTAAATTCTTTTCTATGGAGTACAATTTGCAACACATATTTTCCAATCAATCATATAGCTGGACATTTCCACATTCCATGGTGAACTGTTAGTGTAAATTCTTAGATTAAATAATTTGTTGTGTGTGAATAGATATTGAATAAAATTTATAACAAAATATTTTACTGTACAACTTAGTAAATACGTCCATTGTTTAATTGTCAGTGTATCTTTATATGCTTCCAGCCCCAAAGTTTCCAGGGTGAATTAAGAAGTTATAAAAATCTTAACCATGTGTATTCATTATAAAAATAGCTGAAAACAAAAGTAGTTTCAAGGATACTGTGATGTAGTAATTACTATTTTCCATACAGACCCTAAATATACTCTTTTAAAAAAGAAACGCACAGCCCATTTTTCATCATATTTTTATTTAAACGGGATCGTTGTTTCCATAAATCTTATTTGTTTTTAATGTCATCATGTAAGGATAAACGAAATTCATTATTGGTTTTAAATGTGAGGTCACTAATTGTGTCTGGTCATACTTTTTGCCGAAATTTGTTTTCTCTTGATGGCACCAAGACACACGAGTTTAAGCCTTTAAAATCCCTGGATTCTCGGTTTCAAAATCAGTTGCATATGTAAACACTCAACGAGCCAAGTGATGCCACATCTGAACGAAGACCAACGCAAAACGCTATTGGTCGGTTACAAGCTGGTGAATCCCAAACAGATGTAGCCAGCTGCTGAATGTTGCCCAGGGTACCATTTCTTGCCTTTGGGATAGGTACAGCGAAGTTCAACACGTGACCGCCCAAGTACAGGCCAATCAAGAGTGATCCCACCTGCCCTGGATCGTCACATCCGGTTACGTCATTTGCGGAAACGTTCACAACAGTGATCTTTACTGCAACAGCAATTTCTGGACGGCGTAGGATCTCAGACTAGACAGTCCACAGACGCCTACGTGAAACCAGATTACGAACCAGGCCTACCGTTAGAGTTCTTGTTTTGAAATACGTCAGATTTGACTTCAATAGGTTCAGACACACTGGGTATGTCCACAGCAACACTGAAGAACAGTCGTGGTTCCTGTTCCAACGAGGCGATGGTAGAGCGAGGGTATACCGACGACAAAATGTCACTCTGCATTTCCTTGTTTTTTTTGGAAAGAAGATTTAATCCAGATGATGTTTGGGACGGTACTCCACACAAAAAGTCTAACAGTAACAGTAGTCCCTTGATAAAAATGGGGGATATTAATAAAAGATATAATTTGATTATAAGGACTTGGTGTGCTAAAACAAAGATAGTTTTCAAAATTTGAAGTCTTGATGGTTGTAGTGTATTAATTAAGGCATACCTGTGAGATTGTGTGCTTTCCCATGCTGTGTTGTTTACCCTGTAGCTGTGCAGTGCTGAATGGTATACTTGCTACAAATTTTCCAAAGTTACAAATTCCATTCTCCAATGTCAATATTTTTGATTTACATCCATTTTATTTTGTTAGTATCATCTCAAGTACATTTAGATACCAAAATACAGGCACTAAAGCTGTTGTGATAGCCTTTTTGAGAACCTCCCATTTCAGTTGTTGTGACAAATTTTGTTAATTTACTTTCAGAGACACTCGATGGCATCGAGAGCTGATTATGGTGTTGTTTTGTTTATTAATGTCTAATTAATAATTTATATAAAACTTAAGGCCTAAAGAAATACCCACAATAAGCAGGTCTTACACAATGCCTGTTAAATTAGCAATCGATTGTGTTGGCAAATTTGTGCTGTAGGCTATCCAATAACCAGTATACGTCCGTTTGAATTTGTAAAAGTAAAACTTCTCATCATAATGATAATCGTTAATTTGTCCTGTCTGTTACTGTACAAAACATTTTTTTTTATTTTATTCGATTGCTGGTTTCCTTATTTCCCTTTTGGTATTGACGCAAGCTTCAGATTTATTGAATTTGTAGAATCTTGAATATAATTTAGTCTAGCCCGGTTTCCACTTATAAGGAGTGTTGCCTGTGGAAATGACAAGGGAAATTTGCTCTGTTGTACAAATGCTACACGTAAAATAACCCTTGACAGTTGGAATTCGGCAAAGAGTAGGCGGAAACATTAACTTCCCTAGCATTGCAGACTTCCCATATATGGCAACTAAATCATGTTAGTCTCAGATTAACCAAAATATTGTACTGACGAGGGGTCAAACTTCATTTTATGACGATATAATATCAGAACAGCTGGCAACAAACCACAGCAGTGGAGCTTAAAAGATATATCCCAACAAACCACCCATTTATACAATAACATCTATCAACAAACTATCGGAGTGGATCAATTTATGTGTAGTAAAGGGGGGGGGGGTGTTAGGTGGCCGAATGTTTAGCACGTGCGCACTGTATCATGAGGTCTACCATTGAGTCAACTAGTGTGGTTTCCACCATTCCCCGGTTGTACGTGACAAGGGGTAGGGTCGCCTGTCCAACCTCGTGGGTTTTCTCCGGGTCCTCTGGTTTCCCCCATTGTTAAAGACCCCTACGCGCAAGCGAATTATTGAAATAAAATTGAACCATGTGTTTGTCCCGAAATGAACTAGTTTCTGTCGAGTGGACGTTAAACCCATCTCTCTCTCTCGCGCAGTAATGGATGTTTTCCCGACAGATACAACCCAACAAACCATCGGAGTTGACCAACCCAACAGATTGCCAGATTAAATACATGTACTAGCACTTTATTCAAACATATTTTTGTTTGTGTATATGCTCTGCTGTTAATGCTAATCAATTTATGGCGATGCTAACCTTTTTGTCATTGGTCCAAGACTTGACCTGTTATTCTTTGACAGTACGATATTAGACTATATTTATTATGAAATAGCAAAACCGAATGGACCCATGGGTTGTCATTTCAATGTACTGCTTGATATATACACACCTTACTTAAAACTCGTGCCAGCGCTTAGTAAATATCCTAGCATAATCATGCAAACAATCGTATGGCCACATTTACATACATAAGTCAATGTTGTGCATGCGAATAGGGTTTTTATATATGCTGGATATGGGGCTGTGATTCATCATGACAACACTTACAAGAGAGACAGTATCTACTCGAGGATATTTTCATTTATTCTGTTTTTCAAATTAATTGGACTCGTTATCCATGGTTTTTATACAGAAAGTTTCAAGTAATTCATTGCTTTAAAAAAAGATAAAATAATTCAATGCTTTAAGATAAAGTCATTCAATGCTTTTAAAAAAACGATTCGCTATGTAGCAGTAAATTCTGAAGATGTTCAATAACAATTCAGTTTAATTGGACACCAGTTTTACACTTTTTTCCTGTTATTTTTTTACTTAAGGACTGGTTGGGGAGCTTAGATTTCAGATTAAATTCAAACAACATTCTTGGTGGACTTCAATGCGAGCAACGACTATCAGACGATTGTGTGTTTTTCAATTCATTACCTTTGCTATGCTGTACAACTGTAAAGCTTAGATTTAAATTTATGTTAAAATAAGTTTTCGGAGCGGACATTATTGCGAGTAAGAACTATGAGACGAGTGTGTGTTTTTCTATTCATTGCCTTTGATATCTTGTACAAATGCAATGCTGAAGTCCTACAATTTTCTCAATTTACCAAAACGAAAATTCTGCAAAATACTTGCGATGATTCCAATCATATTTCATTCAGTAAAGTAAACAGACAGGCTGACTGTTGGATTTCCTGTACCCAAGATCGCCAGTGTAGAAGATTTATTTACTGCGCCTCTGATTCCTCATGTAATTTATATGAAGATGGCAATGATTGTATTATGTCAGATGATTCTGCAAGTTGTTCTTGCTTTAGAAAGGTCAGTAGAAATCTATATTCTATTTGAACTTAAAGAACAATATTGGTGTCAGTCATTATCACATATGTGATAGAACTAGTTAAACACATTCCAAATTTGATTGTAACACACAGATCATGGCGTAATGAAGCGTTTAAGAAAGGGAAGTGACGAACGCAAAAGGAAAACACGAGTTATCCTTCTATATAACTAACTGAAGTGACGAGTGATAACCGATTAACGGGCGAATTTCTGCCCCCTAAAAATTCTTTCGAAGACCAAAAAGTTTTATATGCCATTGTGGGAGGATATCTGACAATACCATCACTAGATAAGAGACAACGAGAAAAATAGAAAAAGTCCGTGCATTACCATGTTTTTAAAAAGTATAGAATGAATAAAACTACGGGAATGTACGGGCTATTTCTATTTTTCTGGTTTTCCCTTATCTAGTGGCATTCAATTAAATAAAACTACGGGAATATACGGGTTATTTCTATTTTTCTCGTTTTCTCTTATCTAGGGAAGTTTAAGTTTTTGAATTATCAGATCTGACCTCTGCTTAAACTTTAGTTACAAAATTGTATTGTTTTTAGCTTTTCAAGTTCTTACAACACATCGGATAAGTCCAGTTCAGTGCTTTTTTTCACATGAATGACAGAAATTTAGATCCTAGAGCAAATACTAGTGTTTGGAATTAAATCCCGCCCCCCCCCCCACCGTCCCACCTTGACAAGGCGGAACCACACCGGATAAGCTGAAAGAACTGTTTCGTCCGACGCAAGGATTGAAATCGGGCCCTCCAGCGTCTAACTGAGCCACCACGAAACTTTAATGGAGAGAGAGAAATGGGATTTTATATCCACTCAACACAAACTAGGTCATTTCGGGACAAACATGGTTCTATTTTATTTCAATAATTCGCATGGGCGTAGGGGTTTATTTAGCAGTGGGTGGAAACTGGAGAACTCAGGGAAAACACACAAGATTGGACAGGCGGCCCTACTCCTTGTCACGTACAGCCGGCACATCGAAATGAAATGAAATGGGGTTTAACGTCCTACTGTTCTGCTCCTAAACTGGGCTAATGAAGACGGGCATACGCCATACAGTGTGCTATGAGGGAAATTTTCTCCGGGCAGCGGCACTACGGCCTACTCTTATATCGAATTACAACTGCCAAGGGATCTTTTACGTGCACGCCAATGTGTACACGGGACCTCCGTTTTTCGTCCCATCCGAACGACTAGACAGCTGTCCTTGTCAGGCCGTCCGTCCTGCATCACTGACAAGGGGAAACCACGCTGGAAAATCTGGATAAACTTTCTCGGCCAAGGCACGGAACGAACACCCGACCTCCAGGCTAGCGAGCCAGCGTCTTACCCACTTAGCCACGTGATATCCCCCCCCCCCGCAAATCCAAACCACGCCAGTTGACTCAATGGCAGACATTACGATAAAACGCACACGCGTTAAACATTCGGCGTCCAACCCCTTAACTTTAACGGAACTAAACCAGTAATTAAATTTTAACATTGAATGCACATTACTGTCTAATGCCACCAACTCCTTTAAAACGGACTAGGTAAACACTGGGCGTTTCTTTTGGAGGTTTAAGGTTTTATCGTTGAAATGTTTAAATGTTTTGTTTTTTCTCCAGGATATTGGACAAATGTCGTCACTGGCTATAACTTGTAGATTAGGATATTATGGTGAAAATTGTCAAACTGTTGTAAAAGGTATGTAGGATTCATTTAATATTTCTATACATAAAGAAATGCGATATTTGTTTTTACTTAAACATACATTATGCAAGAGCTAAATCTGCATATTTCAGGCCTTTCTTTAGGTCTGAAATGTTATATAAACCATTAATTAGACATTTATTAACACTCTAGATTTTAACTAGATTAGAACGGTTCGTCACTTAAAAATGTAATTTAAAAATGGTACAGCGAGGCTAAGCCTCGAATACACCAGTGCCCTGGTAACCACAATCCACATATCTTGTCAAAATTACAATCAGTGATAACTTGGCTCACAATGAAGTAATTTGAATGAAATTTTCAATATTGTCATTTTACGTTATCTATTTTTGTGGTATTAAAGTAAGAATTGTCAGCTCTGTATCTAAATTTTACATATTGTATATTTACTTGATATGTTTGTGATATTTGTTTTTATTATGTATTTGAATATTTATTGTATGATAGTTGTTTAATTTGTCTAGCGAAATGAAATGAAATGGGGTTTAACGTCCTACTGTTCTGCTCCTACACTGGGCTAATGAATACGGGCATACGCCATACAGTGTGCTATGAGTGAAATTTTGCACGGGCAGCGACACTATCGCCTACTCTTATATCGAATTTCAACTGCCAAGGGATCTTTTATGTGCATTTCAATGTATACATTGGACCTCGGTTTTTCGTCTCATCCGAAGGACTAGACAGCTCTACTTCCTTGTCAGGCCCTCCGTTCTGCACCACTGACAGGATGAAACCACGTCGGAAAATTTAGGTGAACTTTCTCGGCCAATGCAGGGGGGATCGAACACCCGACCTCCAGGCTAGCGAGCCAGCGTCTTAACCCTGTCGGAGCAGACCAATAGGGCGTTAAACCCATTCCATTTCTTTGTGTGATCTTTTCATTCTGATGCTGTAAATTCTTTCTCACAAAGATCACTTATATATTTGTTATAATATCATTTTACAGATTGTAAAGAGGCTACCCAAAGACCATTGAACACCACTTCTATAAGCGCGCTAGTAAATATTAAACCATTATCATCACCAGAACCTTTTGAGGTTAAATGCTTTCTTCGTTACGGTGGCGGAACTCAGATTTTGAAACGAGTTATCAATTGTGTTTCCGAAAGTTTCAATCGGTCACTAGCGGAATATGAAAGAGGGTTTGGAGAGGTGTCAAACAACCGTTGGCTAGGTTTTAAAAACATACACTCGATAATTAACAATTCATCGTTGAAATATTACCTACAATTTCTTTTGCTTCAGTCAGGGGGGACAACCTGCATGGTGTATTATGACATTGTGAAACTTGGCAACCAATTTGAAGGCTACATGCTATCGCTTGACCTCAAACCATCCCCAAACAAGAACTGTGGTAATTCTATTACCGGAACCCTGAATCTATCCGGAAGACCCTTCTCTACCTATGATGTTGACTATACTGGCAATAATCTCTGTCCTAAGAAGTTTGGCGGTGGTTGGTGGTTTGCAAATAGCTCTGAATGTACAAGGAGCTTTCTGTTTGGAACTATGAGTGGACAGGGGGCTACTGATAATATTTGGTTGGATGATATTGTGGGTAAATTGTTGGTTCAGGCGACCATATGGTTATATTAACAGATCTAATGTGGCGATTTAGTAAAGTGATAAAGTGATGGTTTTGATTTGTTGACCATTACGGGTTAATAATGGTTTCCATAAATGTTTAATATACTATTCAAAAAAAGTAGGGGATATTTGATTTTGGGGGCATAATACTAAAATATGCAAATGACTACGAAAAAAGTCACTATAGAACCTAACAGAAGAAACATTTCCAGTTACATGTGACGCCCAAACGCACCAATAGGTACCGCATGGAATGCAGGTGATGCTTGGGATCATCATGGGGGTCCAACCCAAGATTTGCACGACTCTGACTTTGAATGTTACAGTCATTGTGGCATTGAATTCCAGGGTGGAAACATCAGTTTAATTGTTTTAGTGACCAGAAAACAAATTTTGATATGCGTCGGCTTACCCAAAATGAAAGGTTACGTGCCCTTGGCATGCTACAGATCGGCACAAAACACAGGCGGTTGTGGCGCGGACGATGAATGTTTCTCAGTCTGTCATAAGCAGGCTATGGTCCAGATACCGTGATAAACAATCTGTACAGGACAGACCACGCTCAGGTCGACCAAGGGCGACAACTCAAGCCCAGGATCGATTTATCCGTACTTTGGCCTTGAGAAATCGTGTCATCACAGCAAATCAGATCAGCGCTCGTCTTCAAACAGACACTGGTGTGAGAGTGAGTGGCCAGACGATTCGGAATCGACTGCATAGGGGTCACCTTCGCGCCCGACGTCCTCGCGTGATCCCTTGTTTGAGAGATCATCACATTCAGGCAAGACGTCGTTGGTGTAGGGATCGTCAACACTGGGATAATCGACGCTGGAGCAATGTGATGTTTTCAGATGAGTCAAGGTTCACTGTTGATTTTTTGGACAGACGTAGGAGGGTGTGGCGTCGTCGAAACGAGCGCTTCCAAGACGTTAACGTCATCAGACATGATCGATTTGGGGGTGGTTCTGTTATGGTGTGGGGATGCATCACTGTTGCTGGAAGAACGGCTTTACATGTTGTTGCAGGGCGTGTTACAGGCCAGTACTACCGGGACAACATCTTGGCAGTCCATGTTGTGCCGTTCGCACGACGTCATGGCCGCCGTTTCATCTTCCAGGATGACAACGCAAGATGTCACAGGGCCAGGATCGTTACAGGCTACCTCCAACAACAGAACATCACCACATTACCTTGGCCAGCACTGAATCCCGACCTCTCCCCCATCGAGCATGTCTGGGACATGCTTGGACAGAGGTTACGTCAACGTCAACAACGTCCTGCCAATGTCCAAGAACTTGCTGCTGCGTTGCAACAGGAATGGGACAATCTGGACCAAAATGACCTTAGACGTCTCATTAGGAGTATGCCACGTCGGATCAATGCTTGTTTGGCAAACAGAGGAGGATTTACCCGTTACTGACTTGGTTGTGATGCTGTGGTAACTTTGCTGTTTGACCCCGGGTATCATTTTACCCTTATAATGGTCAGTCTGTGCCTTACTTAGTCTAACGATCATTTGGAATAAATCGATGAATGTAAACTTCATTTCATTTTGTCATTTGTTTCTTCGTCAGTTTCATTAGGTGACTTTAATAACACTTAAAAATCAAATATCCCCTACTTTTTTTGAATAGTATAGAATCAACGGAGCTACTTACGGCAACTTACCCGATTTCATAACCGTTTTATTTTTTCCTTGCCCTCAAGGTCGTCAGCGTACAACTTCCGAAAGCAGCTGTCGCTGGATTAAGGTTTATCTTACAATAACTATGGTTTTGTGTATGTCTATATTTTTGTCCAGGAAGCTGTGTTGATGATAGAGGCTAGGCGGAAATTTCAAACGCTTAGTTCTCGGTTCATAGTGGATCAATTTGAATGAAAGTTTCAGCAAATTGCCTTTTCATCATCCAGTTTTTAACTATTTTAGTGAGAACTGCCAACTCGTTATCGAATCTCCCATAATGTATCTTAACATTTTAATTACCGATGAGGGTCAAGTTATATTTTCATTATTTTTGAGATTTTGTCATACTTTTAGCTAAAACTTCATTAAGTTTATATCTCATATTTTTGTTCATAGCAGTATAAAACATGTTCAAGTAGTTTTGTGAAATATACGTGAAATAGATCACGAGATAATGGAAAAATAGTTTTGAGTAAAATCGAAAAAATGCTAATTAGTGACCTTTGACCTCTTCTTAAGGGACCTTTCCAACAAAAATCCCATTCTTAAGTTATATTTCCTAATTCAGGGCACCTTCCTATCAAATGCCATTGAAGTGGAACTTGCACCTTCCGTGTTGAATAAACCAATTTGGTGGGTACTATGGGTGGCTCCTCCTACCCCACCCACCCCGGGCGCAACTTAAGAATTGGGTTTCTGGGGTCGCCTAACCTCGCCATACACCAATAGCATCCCAAACCTTCAGCACCTTCCATGTTGAACAAAACCCACCAAGCTCCCGGAGTACTAGTACTTTATTGATTTTCTTAAACCTATCCTAACTTATATTTAACACGGCGGGGGGGGGGGGATTACTGAATGGTTAACGTGCGCGCGCTGTGTCATAAAGCCTGTCATTGAGTCAACTGGCGTGGTTTCGAATCCCCGGTTGTACATGGCAATAAGTAGGGTCGCCTGTCCAACCTCGTGGGTTTTCTCCGGGTCCCCCGGTTTCCTCCCACTGCTAAAGACCCCTACGCGCAAGCGAATTTTAAACCCCATTTCTCTCTATATATATATATTTAACACGATCTACAAACAGCCAGTCATTATTCATTTCACCTACAACATGAAAACCATTTGCGGACAGGTCTTTAGTGTGGCCAGTCAACGACAATGGCATGATGTGTAAAAAATATATACAAATATATAAAAAAACAACTGTAAATTACAAGATAATTTTAAGAATTCATTAAAATTCTATCTCTTTCAAAGGACTTTCCCGAATGGATTAATGTACATATTATGTACTCAGTAAATTTTATGAAATGTACCGTGCTATGGACAGTCGACCCTACTATTTGTCACGTACAACCGGGGATTCGAAACCACGCCAGTTGACCCAATGATAGGCCTTATGATACAGCGCGCAAGTGCTAACCATTCAGCCCCCCCCCCCACACACACACACACACACTTTTCAAAACGTTTTAGATGATGTGTAAATTAAATCGGGGTTTACTGCTCTGCTCCGACTGGGTTAACGAATATTGACACATGCCATACAGTGTGCTATGAGGGAAAGTTTGCTCGCACAGCGACGCTACGGCCTGCTCTTATATCGAATTCCAACTGATAAGGAATCTTTTACGTTGACGCCAATGTGTTCACATGACCTCGGGTTTTCGTGCTATAGACAGCTGTGCTTGTCGGGTCCTCCTTCCTGCACCACCGCGTCCGAAAATCCCGCTGAACTTTCTCGGCCAACACCGGTAGAGAACTATTGAGAAGTTACTTCCTATCTACTAGTTTGTATTTTGTAATTAATGTTTATTTTTATTATAACTTAATTTTATGATCTTTATTCGTATTTGGTATTATTGTGTTATAATTTATGTATTTTATGTGATATTATAAACCTGATATTCAGATTTACTAATTAAAAGCGTTTTAGAAACCCGACCAGTTATTCTTGTATTTAGTTTGAAATTTATTATTTGTATTTTTCCAGTTAAAGGTGCTGGCGTAGCATTGAACCGAAAGTAGTATAGCCCCAAAAACCCACCATACTCGAACTGCCCACACACTCCAAAATTGCAGCATCGCTAATTCAATCCTAATCCTGAACTGGAAGTGGTGTAACTCCAACTCAGAAGGGGCAGTACAGGGCCACCATGTGTAGCTATCAGCCACTCCCCTGCTTGTTCTGCACGTATGCCTCAAATTTCAGCCATACTGTAACAACCAACCGCGAGCTGAAAAGAATACAAGTATACTTGTATATCAAATAAACGGACCTTCTGAATTATATCTTTCTGATACATTAAAATATTATTCTACGAAAGGAATAAAAAAAATATATATTGTTAAAGCCAGAGCATGAATTCAATCCGACTAGGAGATCATCCGGCTTTTAGTTATTAGTGATTTTGTTCTTTTCATGGGATTAATTTTAAATGACGAGAGGAAATAAAGATCGACATATATACCGGGGCGGGTGGGCGGGTGAGCTGGGGCTGGGGTGCTCTGGTCTATTCAGCAAATGCTAATCTACTTTGTTTTCACGATAAAAGATAAAAGGGTATGCCCAGGGGCGTAATCCGCCCCTGGGTATGCCTACACCAACCGATTTAACACTAATTTAATGAAATGAAATGAAATGGTGTTTAACGTCCTACTGTTCTGCTCCGAGCTTGGCTAATGAAGACGGGCATACGCCATACAGTGTGTTATGAGGGAAATTTGCCCAGACAGCGGCACTACAGCCTACTCTTATATCGAATTCCAACTGTCAATGGATCTTTTAAGTGCACGCCAATGTGCACACGGGACCCCGGTTTTTTGTCCCATCCGAACGACTAGACAGCTCTCCTTGTCAGGCCCTCCGTCTTTCACCATTGACAAGGGGAACCACGCCGGAAAATCTGGATGAACTTTCTCAGCCAATGCAGGAATCGAACACCCGACCTCCAGGCTAGCGAGCCAGCGTCTTACCCACTTAGCCACCGTGACCCCCCCCCCCCCCCCACACACACACACACACAAATTTAATATCATTTTAGCATTTTTAAATAATGTCATTATACAGATGGAGAAAATACAACAAATTTCAATACTAGTTTAATAAGATTTTAACGTTTTCAAATAATGTACAGCTCTAAACAAGTGTGTACATGATGCCCCTTGGACAACGGGTTGTAGTTTTGGGGACAAAGGCTTGTTTCAAAACCTTTTCAAGTGAGTGGAGGAGAGGTTGTAACGGGGCAATATTATAAAATGGCATATGATAATATTCAAATATGGTCATCTTATAGATTAGTAAAATATTGTGGATCTCAGAATAAGCCCACACGGACAATTGTTTTGCAGTGAAGAGGAGAGGCCGGAGTGGGACAGGGGGATTAGTATAGGTTGAAAATGTGACCATGTTGATGTAAGTGATGACCATTTTGTAGATTAGGTGTAGGATGAAGAAAATAACCCGAGAAAAAGAAAAACCGAGGCCGACAGGCAGAGGTTTTTCGGTCGAGCGTTTTTTTTTAAGTCTGTCTTCCCCAGCATAATTGAAGCCAAGGATTTGATCTTGCTTATAAACCGTCTATGTTTAGAAGCATACAGGTTGACCTTAGGGCAACTGTATAGCCTTGCGGGTTAAGGACAATTTGTATCATCAATTAATTGGAATATTGTAAAATAGTACAATTTGTTGACCAGAATTAAGATTGGGACATATTATTCAGTTACAACAAGAGTGGTATTGAGCCTTTAATAACGAGTGATTTATATTTGCATTATGCATTACAGATGCATTATGTAAGACGATTTAGATAAAGAGTTGGCCGTTGTTGCTATAACAGTTCAAAATAGATAATTTAAAATTAATATAACAAAGTTTGAAGTCTTGACATAAATTGTTTATTGTCGTAGCAACGTTACTTGGTAGTCGGCCTAGAGAATTGATTATAGACTTGTCATGTGACTGAAATGTCTAAATAATAATGTATATAACATTTGAAGTCACATCAATAACGGGGGTCACGGTGGCTAAGTCGGTTAAACGCTGGCTCGCTAGCCTGAAGGTCGGGTTTTCGATCCCTGTATTGGCCGAGAAAGTTCATTCAGATTTACCGGCAGGTCGTTCGGATGGGACGAAAAACCTGTGTACACGTAACAGATCCCTTGGCTGTTGGAATTCGATGTAAGAGTAGGCCGTAGTGCCGCTGTCCGGGCAAAATTTCCCTCATGACACACTGTATGGCGTATGCCCGTCTTCATTAGCCCCAATTCGGAGCAGAACAGTAGAAGGTTAAACCCCGTTTCATTTCATTTCATTTCATATGAATAACCTGCAAAAGGCAGATTGAACCCTCACATAATGCATCTCCAAACAAAACTAAAATACAATCGAATGTGCTCATCTATGACCTGTCGAATATATACATTTTTTTCCTTTTTGAAATTAAATGGAGTTTAACGTGCTACACTTTTTTTTCTTTAAACCCGGGCCCTGTTTCACAAAAACTTAAATTAAATCACTAAAATAGATTTTAACTAAAATCAAACAGAAATTTTAAATTTTAAGCGTTTCACGAAGATGGACTGTAACTTAAAAAGCAATTTTAATAGATTTTAGTTAAAATTGCTTGCGCTCGCGCAGTGCACAATTCCGGTGGGGAAACATAGGGTGTGAGCGTACACGCTTCGGAACTGAAAACTGTTGTAAGGTTGAACTAACCGTTACAATACCAATGAGGAGGGTTTCATACGTTCTAACAATGTCTGCACATGGTCAGTCAATCGTAGAGAGATGAAATAAACAAGTTTATTGCGTGTTTTTTGTTTTGAAATGTATCAGTTGGTTGGCATAGAACTTGCATGTCGCTTTCGTGACCTTGGCATTTGATTTACGCGCAGGCTTCAATGGAAATAATGCGTATTGATAAACTAAATCGCTTGAATTTCGTAGTTTCATGGTATTTTTGATAACAGAAACTATTGAGAAATTGTCACAAACATGTGATATTTCTGACTCAAACGATTAATCTAGACTAAACTATTGTCGATTTTTAAAAGTATTTAATAACTTTTAAACTAATACACGAAATAACCAATGTTCCTGCGATGCCTAGATTTGAAATGTCAGTCTCATGGACCCTTTCAATAATAATTTGAAAATGCCAAAGTGCCACACTCCTTATTGGATAATGCCTATCTATCTTACTTAAATTAAAATACTTTTTTCCCAATATAAAATACCCTTGGCTCCTATATAAATCATCATAACCCCAAAGCCATAAATACTTTGCATATGACCGTGACAGGGAGTAGAGTCGCCCGTCCAACCCCTTGGGTTTTATCCGGGTCCTCCGGTTTCCTCCCACTACGTGCAAGCGAATTATCCAAATAAAATTGAACCATGTGTTAGTCCCGAAAAGCCCCCCCCCTCTCTCTCTCTCTCTCTCTCTCTCTCTCTCTCATTTTAAACAATTGTAGGCCTACAAAAGTTTTTTTTTAGACATTAGATATGAAGTGGGTTTAGATTTTTTTAAGGATTTTTTTGGGGGGTCTATTAATTATTTGAAAATAATATAATTTATACTTGAATCATGGTAATATATAAAATAGTAACAAAGAGTTTTGATTACTAGAGTTTTGAGGGTTATTTTGTTCTTGGGGTTTTAATTTGGGGCGTCATCTAATTGCTTATATTGCCTTACAATAAAATAAACGGGTGGGCCGCAGCTATATTTCCCATGCAATGAAAGAAAATTGAAAGAAAATTATTTTTGTGAAAGATAGTATGTTTAAATTATACAATATTGGCAATATTATCATTATTCCATATCCATATGTCGCAATAGATCCCACGACGTAGCTCTAATCAATGTTTGTTAATGTCGTGATTTTAAGTTAGGAGAGGGTGACGGCTGTCCTAAGTAAAAATTGATTTTAGTTAAAATTGTCCCTAATATAGCTTTGTGAAACGCCACTTTTTAAGTTAAGATAGAATTTTAACTTACAATATTATTTTAGTGGATTTTATCTAAAATGCTTAAATTCGTTTTGTGAAACGCATCTATCTTAAGTTAGGATGGAATTTTAGTTTAAGACGATTTTAAGGATATTTAAGTTTTTGTGAAACAGGGCCCAGTTTATTCACCAATGAATACAAATACATATAAAGATGCATACGTATAAAATTCACATTATGTATAATACTAGCATTAGTAAACATCAAAGTGAAATAAAATGTTGGTTTAATCAGTCGTTTGTTGTTGTTTAATTTTATTAATACTATTTAACTATTTTTCAATTTTATACTGGTGATATTATTATTATTATTATTATTATTATTATAGACCTAATTTTCATGTAGTTTCTACCATATTATTTGGGAATACATACATTAAAAAATAGGTGGTGTATATTTTCAATTGTAGAAAAGATTACTTAGGAGAACATTGATAAAATATGTGTTGATTCCAATAGATTAATTATAGATAAATTATCTAATCTTTTTCTCTTTCCAGGGAATGTGATGCATGATTTAATGAATTGGGCACATTACAAGATATGGAAATACCGTTATCAAATCGTCGACGATTTTAAAAATGACTTTAGTCACCTAATCTGTGTTTTGTTTTCTTCCAGTCTCATTAGCGATGACGACAAAAAGAAACTAGAACGAAAACGAAATTTCGACGGCGATTGTGACGCGGATAAAAATTTTGTAGACAAGCTCTTTTATAGAGGCCCACGATGTCTTATAAATGCTGCAACGGATTCAACGAAATGACCGGAAAGCTTGACACTTATTGAAAAACAGAACTAAGCCAAAGTAACATTTTCATATATCGGGTCGTCCTCATTCACTCTTGTCATTCCCTGCTTAGAATAGACATTTGGGTTAGCCATAACACTCTGCGTGTCCCCTTTCCCTAAGTCGTAATGTACACCCGCGTAGGGTAAATCGTAATGTCCAATGTCTTTTTCAAGTTCGTAATTCGTAACCCCTACGTCATAATGGAACGTGGTTTTAGACAAATCATACTGAACGGGCTTGTCAATAATTGATACCGGAAGTAGATTTCTACCCGTATCGTTATTAGTAGCACGTAAATTATAGTAATCAGGTTGTTGATTCCCACTTCCGGTAATTTGCAAGTGATGGTAATTTCTGTAAGTAGTGTTAGAGTTATTCTTCTTGGGATCGTATAAATGATTATAATCATTGGTTTTAACAACACGTGATACTGGGGTATGCTCGTTCGTGAATATAACATTATTATATCCGCCACCGTCAGTGGGCGTTTCGTATCCTGGATTGGCTACAGCTGAGGAGCTATCCTTGAAACGTCTTCCAATAAAATCCTGGATTATTATTCTGCAATAAATAAGAAGGTATGTTTACGGATATTTTGTATATCATATACAATAGCATACCTATTGTGTCAAAGGGGATTGTCCTTGCGTTTGTGACCCTCCCTTTACAACAATCACAACACAGTACACAGTAATCACTAGTTTTGAGACTAAGTAACATTTGTGCGAGGCGTCCTTCTGTATCCTTTTAATGTTGGGACAGCAAAGCGACTGTTTGTTTTCAATGCAGTAGACACCCCCAAGCATCCCCATTAAAAAAACAAAACAAAAGTGTCCACACCCTGTGGCTACGTTACTGGTCATATAGTGCACATTTAACATCTTTCCTGTGTATCAGAACCCTTAGAATCCATGTTTAAACTCTTCAACAGACTGGCCGACAATCTCGTCACACAGCGAACTTTCCTCGGAAACAGGGAGTAACATGAAACTGGGTATAACGTCCTACTGATCTGTACCGACTGGGCTAATGAAGAGGGAAATGAAATGGGTTTTAACTTCCTACAGTTCTGCACCGACTGGGCTAATAAAGATGGGTATACGCAGGACCGCGGCGATACGGCCTAGTCTTATTTTGAATTCCAACTGTAAAAGGTTCTTTTACTTGCACATTTATGTGTAAACGGTACCTTGGATTTTCATCCCACCCGAACAACTAGACATTGTTCCTTTCCAGGTCATCCGTCCTGTTTGTAATAATACTGACAAGCGGGAATCACTCTAGGAAGTCCCAAGGAACATTCACTACCAACTCCGGGAGCGAACCGGTGACCTCCTGGTTACCCAGTCGGCATTTTGCTTACTAAGTCACTACAGCCCCCGTGACAAAAGTGAGACCACCTTATTGTTTATCGTATATATATGGGTATAATACCCCACTTACCGTTTGATAATCATCACTACAATAATGATAATTATAATGACTAAGAAAAAACATCCTATTACACTTCCAACAATTTCAGAGGTACATGTATCTACAAAATATTACATTAAAACAGTCTAGAGTATACACCTTCAGGGGTATCTACCAAACATTACATTAAAACACCCTTAGAGTATACACCATGAGATCTATCTACAAAACATTACATTAAAACACCCTTAGAGTACACACCATCAGAGCTATCTAACAAACATTACATTAGAACACCATTAGAGTATACACTATCAAGTACCGAATGGGCAGCTCTGTTCCCGCTGAAAAAATGCTTTCCTTGGCCTCCTATCGCGGTAAAGACGAGAAAACGAAACTAGATTGATACATTTTCTCCCCGTATTTAAGCCATTATATGTTTCACTGGATGATAAGATGAATTTTATCTGTCAGTCAGGGATCCATGCAGCCCTGTACACCATGAAGGTATTTTTCGATCAGATCATTAAATCCTTATTTTCCAATACAAAAATTCGACCAACTGGAGAACTGGTTGTTTCAACCCGTTTGGCTGTTCAAGAAGCTCAGTGAATTGAAGTTACAATCGATTCTTATCGTCAATTTTATTACAATACAAACAAAAACACAACACAATTGATATGGAGTACAATCACTAGTTTATACACATAATAGCACGACGTTTCGTATTCTCTTATCGTTTTCAAGTACAAATGATAATTAGTAAACTAAAAGGTAATATTTATAAAAGCCGTTTTGATATGCCTATCTTCTTCCTTTTTTAAAAAGTTGAGCTCTGTCTTGTTTATTGTTTGGGGAATAATTCACATTTTGGTCGACGCTAAAGGCCCATTGTAAAATGACAATACTTGAGTCCAGACGACTAAGCCATGGAACAGGTGAGTGGGTTAAACGACACCGTGGGTAGAAAATGATAAAGTAAATATCAGTTATCTAATATGTCAATATTTCCTTAGTCCGCTGGCGGGCGTGTGTGTGTGTTAGGAGAGGGAAGGGGGTTAACGCGTTAGCGAGCTAAAGTCTTACTCACTGAGTTACTCTGTTTCCCAGATCACAAGGGCTATTATTGAGTCACGTGGCATGGTTTTAAATCCCCGTTTGTACGTGACAAGGAGTAGTGTCGCCTGTCCACCCTCGTGGATTTTCTCCGGGTCCTCCCACTGCGACTTATTGAAATAAAATTGAACCATATGTTAGTCCCGTAATGGCCTTGTTTGTGTCAAGTGGACGTTAAATCCCATTTCTCAATCTCTCTCCGTTGGCGTTGGTCAACGGGTGGGTCGTTCGATTGAGAAGTATAAGCGGGTTCCTATGTCCGTGTTGAAATTTTGCGACGGACCCTGAATCCCCATGTATTGTAAAATGTTCACATGGGGCCAAGTGACAAGCAAATGTGAACTTTTGGTTGTTTGAAATACATAATAGTCTATAGAAAGGGTTAGCCAAAGTAAAACACCCTTAACAATAAAATACGGTTTACGTCCTACGTTTCTGCACAACCCAGGTAATATACGACAGTCTACTATTTGCTAAAAGTAGGCCTGGACATCGGCGTTTACGTTCTATACGCTTTCGTTGACAGGATTCATCGGTTTTTCGCCCCAGCCCTAAGATAAGATGAGGTTAGACAGACTGGAATATTCCGACGACCTTTCGCGACAAAGACTGGGCTCAGACCAATGCCTTACTCACTAAGTCACCGTGGCTGCCATCCTTAAAATAACAAATGTACGTAGCCGTACGTATTGTCGCTTTACTTTTACTTACCATTCCGTTCTGTAGACCGGAGAGCTTCAGTTTGTCCGTTCACGATTGAATATGTTGTTTTCCAGGAACCAGAAGACATGCGTTTGGTCGTGCCTGTAATCGGTGGTACAGTCGTCGTACGGGACGTCCGACTTGTGGTAGGCCTAGGAAAGATTTCTGAAATACAACTTAATTCCTGTCAATGCAGTTAAACAGTTAAATAATGAATACGGTCCTGTAAAGTTAGATAATATACTTAAATCTCCCTAGAAAAACTTCATAAGGTTTTTAAATAATGCAAGTAATTATGTCAACATACCCTTTCCCTAATTATAACACGATCCCGAATGTCAATGTTATCTGCCACAGGTAAATTCTAACGTTAGCCATGTCCTCCATTATCCGTGAGTAGTCGTATCTTTCCGCCAATAAAAAAAAGTCGTAATCCTTCTGCTCATAGAAATAAAGACTAGAATATGAGCAGAGGGACTAAAATTATGTCACGGCTTATGAAGCTTTTCCGGTGATCTTTGAACAACAATCCCTTTCCCAGTTTATTCGATGCAGTACAGGACTATATCAACTTTAATAAGCACGTCTTCCACTGGCCAGATCGGACCTCTCTAATCAAGCAAATCCAGAACAAATGAAATGAAATGTTGTTTAATGGCACGTCAGCTCCAACCGGGCTACATTGCGCCAAACATATGGTGAATCTAACGAGACAAATTAAAACAATATCACATAAATGAATTTATATATGTAAATCAATCATTATGCTTTATCCATATATCAAGAGAGAGATAGATTATAGAAATGGGGCTTAACGTCAACTCGATACAAACTAGGTCATTTGGGGACTAACACATGGTTCAATTTTATTTCAATAATACGCTTTCGCGTAGGGTCTTTAGCAGTAAGAAGTTGGACAGGCGACCCTACTCCTTGTCACGTACAACCTGGGATTCGAAACCACGCCAGTGGACTCAATGACAAACGTTATGATACAGTGCGCACGTGCTAACCATTCGCCCCCCCCCCCCGATTTCAAACCGACAATCGAAACTTTTTTTTCGTCGTCCCTTCGTGGAGTTTACGGTCGGAGCTGTGCGGTGTAGTACAAAGTGAAATGAAATGAAATAGGGTCGACCAACACCCGAAACAAGCCACTGACTTCCCGGTTAGCGCGCATGCTCACCAATACGAACGAATAGCAAACACTTTCCTTATCAGCCCTACGCATACGGGGTTAGAGTAAACGAAATTTCGAACGCATGCGCAGGGGTAGGGGTGTCGGTCCGGGGTCATTTTTAAATGACAAGATTCAGGGTTACCTGTTCAACCTGGTTGGTTTACCCCGTGTCATCACCCCCCCCCCCCCCCTGTATACACAGCCGTAGTCCCCCGAAATTAAGCAGTTAGTTAAGCATCATCTCTGTCTATATGACTACCATAGATGAGTCACAAGTGTCAACTGGGTTGGAAATATTCTTCCGCGCAGATAGCACTCGACTATCTTGATATCCCAGAAGGAAATGATTCATTACCTTTATAACAACCATAACCTATGTGAGTAAAGCTGTAGTTGTTGTAGTTGTTGGGGGGCCAATAATACTCGGTGTTACATTGTGGATACGTATGCATCGGTGACTGAAACAAACATGATCGCTGCCCGTGGCACAGGTGTAACAATTTTACGAAGGCTGTTGTATCGAAAGGCATTTCACACGCGTTTCGAACAATATCCATAATATCCGAACTGCAATCGATTCGTCCATTGATGTATTCCCCCAGATAGTTCATCTTTGCATACCCGTAGAAGGCAGTCATAATGTGAAGGGTTTCACCTGGATAACAAGAGAGATGGTGTATAGAACAGTCTGCGAATTTATCACCAGCATACACGTAACTCGATTTATTTCTTGTCTCTGTCAAATAATAAAAATACAAATGAGGAAAAACAAGCCAACAGTAAAGAAGATGTTCTTCCATTTACTAGTCTACCAAAATATATGATACACATTAATTTTTCCCGAAACATGGATATTTCTTTGATTTTGAAAATACATGTTGACTGAAAATAACATAATTTTAGAATTGTACTTTGTTGTGGAAATTAAACGAAATAAAATGCGGTTTAACGTCTTACTGTTCTGTTCCAGCTGGTCTAATGAAGACGGGCATACACCATGCAATGTGCTATACGTGTGGGGGGGGGGGGTTAAACAGTGGTGCTAAGGCCTACTCTCATATCAAATTCCAACTGTCAAGGGATCTATTAGGTGCACGCCATTGTGAACACGGGATTTCAGGCTTTCGTACCATCCGGACGACTAGACAGCTGCCCTTGTCAGGCCCTCCATACTGCACGATGAACTTTGCTGGCTAACACCGGGAGAGAACCCGCGACTTCTAGCGTCATACTAACTTAACCACAGTGACTCTCCATTTTGTTGTGGAGACCGTAGTAAAAAATAAAACAATTATCATTTATTACCTTTGGCACAGTTATATCTTATGTGGGTAAAATTATAATAAGGGGCGCAGCCAAAAGACGAGTCCATAGGTGACTGATAATAGCATGATTGTTGTCCATTGCACTGTCGTTGCAAGCTCCCCTGGTGTAGTTTGTTAAATGGCTGTTCACATTCGTTGCGAAAATACTTCGTAGCATTAGAACAACAAGATCTTAGCCCATAACCATACGCTCCATAGAAAGCTGATATATTTTGAATGGTGTTGCCTGGCGTACAATAGAGATGGTGTGTGGAACAACTTAAGGAACTCTCTCCTTTACAAGCATAACTCGATTTACCAGATGCTTCTGTAACATCAAATAAATTGTATCAATTACTAAAGACAACTCATGGATGATCCGAATAACCAGTTGGCTAGATAAATTATTAAGTAAAATAAACACATAGGGCATCATGATTTCTGCTGTCTTAAACGACAAATTTAAACTACTTAATTCAAAAATCTAATTAAATCTTAAATGTTTTTTTTTAAATTTGCTTACTGTTACCTGCTTATCTAAATTAATAATAACGTATCTAAAACTTCAGAATATGGGAGCACCAAAATCGTCTAAGTGCTTATGGCCTCTATGGGTCTTATCCGGCCCGGAGTCCCACGGACGAAACCGGCAAATTCCTGCAGTTGGTCTCGTACAACCAAATCCAAAATGGATGATCAAAATATGTCATTCATGTTTAGTAAACATTCTGCGTATTTAGGATTATATCTGATGCAATATGAACTCAAGTAAGCGTATTGTAGAAAAAGGGACATTAACACCGAGACTGTTATCAGCGGATCAGCTCGATTGATTTGTCGATAAAAATAGCACAGTCATCAAGGGCAGATAATTCCAAATACGTCTCTCCCCGATGGATGAAATGAAATGAAATGGGGTTTAACGTCCGACTGTTCTGCTCCTATACTGGGCTAATGAAGACGGGCATACGCCATACAGTGTGCTATGAGGGCAATTTTGCCCGGGCAGCGGCACTATCGACTACTCTTATATCGAATTCCAACTGCCAAGGGATTTTTTACGTGCATTCCAATGTATACACGGGACCTCGGTGTTTCGTCTCATCCGAAGGACTAGACAGCTGTCCTTGTCAGGCCCTCTGTTCTGCACCACTGACAAGGGGAAACCACGTCGGAAAATCTGGATGAACTTTCTCGGCTAATGCAGGGATCGAACATCCGACCTCCAGGCTAGCGTCTTAACCACCTAGCCACCGTCCCCCCCCCCCCCGATGGATGGATGGATGGATGGGGATTACGGGATAAATGAAACTATGCTATTTACTAATGCAATTAAATCATACAAGTGATGATTAGCAGGTGTGTAACTAGGCGTAAAAGATGTGACTACTTGTGTAGAAGTGTGACTATTCATCATACCCATCACAATAGAATACACACACCTGGACAATAGAGGTGTTGTTCATGTCTTAAAAGGCATTGTATTGTGTTAGTTACGTGTTTCCATTAATTATATTCCGTTTTTCTACTTTTGTTTTAATAATCACAGCTCTTCAGTATTGAAGTTACGGTCCGTTGCTCAGTTTACCTTGACCACAAAAAAACATCAGAATTTAAATGTCTGCTTGTAAATCATATTCATTTTCGTATTAAAAATCACCGATATAAACATGGATTGAGTAAAGTTAAATAGATGTAAAATAGAATAATTAATTACAGAAATAAAGGTACCAAAATGATTTACGTCGTAAATATCATTCAATGTTACATGTTTAACACCTTAACATTGGGGATAAATTCTGTTCTTTGAACATATGAAATGAAATGGGGTTCAACGTCCTACTGTTCTGCACCGACTGGACTAATGAAGACAGACATACGCCACCCAGTGTCCTATGAGTGAAAGAGTAAAATTCTGCCCGGGCAGCGGCTCTACGGCCTAATCTTTTTTCGAATTCAAGGATTGTTTTACGTGCACGACAATATGTACGCGGGACCTCGTTTTTCTGCATCAGAACGACTGGACATTGTTCCGCATTTAAACAATATAAGCCTTGTACACTTTCTCGCCCTATACAAAATCGAGAAATATCCAAACCTAAAACTCGCGTTTCGTATAATTGTTGTGGGGGGGGGGGGATTTTTTGGGGAAATATCCAAACCTAAAACTCGTGTTTCGTATAATTGTTGGGGTTTTTTTTCATTGGGTTTTATGGAAGCCTTCTGGTTGATTTAGCCGGTGATAAAACTCAACAATTAAGTATTTGTGAGATAATAAATAACCATATCGCTAGCATATTGAGTGGTGTGTGTATTTATCTATGCAGGTATTTTTTATGATCTACTTTTGATCTAGTAGTGCAATGACGGACAGCGTTTTATCCAAGTATTGCGTAATATATCTTTAAAGGAGCTAAACCTCTAACTTAATATTTTCCATAGAATTCGAAATATAAAAACTCGAATTTAAATTCAGTATTGGTCGATATCCACCAATATTCGATGCTGTTATCTTGCTGTGAAAATATGCGATTTTAATATCCAATATTTTCGACACTTTGAATATTTTAAAATCAATGCACGAGGCGTGAATTTTATGGTCTCGGACGCCATTTGTAATGAACAAAGAAAAGCATATCATACAAGACAATGTAGAAGTTATTAGTAATGGCTGATTCACAAACAACAAAATAATAATAACAAAAAATGTGTTCAAGCAGACGGAAACGACTGCCTTTCAACTTGGACTGTTCCGTAATTTCCCTGAACAAACAATGTGCTTTTAGACCCATTTTCGTCTATTTTAAGGTTCCAAAAAAATAGAGCCGTACGCTTCCACGTTAACGATCCTTTTAACATAGTCTGCTGCCCGGGCAAAATTTCCCTCATAGCACACTGTATGGCTTATGCCCGGATTCATTAGCCCAGTCGGAGCAGAAGAACAGTATGACGTTAAACCTAATTTCATTTCGTTTCAATTCTATTTTCTATGTTGGTTGTCGTCTAAGCACGAGTTAACTTGACCCAATTGGCATCTGATTAAATTAATCCTTGTTTTTGGACCTCTAACTCCTAATGAACTATAACCAGACGCGGAAAGTGCGAGAAAAGAGAGTCGGGCCTTGTCAACCATAACAGAACTATTTAAACAAATCGAAACACATGTACAATTTGTTTTGTAAACCATGTAGTGAAGACATTAGACGAAATGAAATGGGTTTTAACGCCCTACTGTTGTGCACAGAATAGGTTAGTTATGACGGGATTACGCCATACAGTATGCTATGGGGGAAATTTTGTCCAGACAGTGGTACAACGTTCATCTCTTATTTCGAATTTCAACTGTCAAGTGTTCTTTAATGTGCACGCCAATGTGTACACGGTACCTTGGGTTTCCGTACCACCGGAACGACTAAACACTGTATTTTCTGCACTATTGACAAGGCATAACCGCGCCTGTCAATGCCAAAGAACTTTCCCAACCAATACAGGCAGCGAATCCCAGAACTCCTGGTTAAAGAGCCAACGTCTTACTCACTGAACCACCGCGCCCCCCGTAGTGAAAACCATAGACTAAACTTACCCGCAACCAATGGTAGAAGAATAAACAGAAACTTAAGAACCATGTCCTTCATATTTTCTATCTGTTCACGCAATGCACACCATCTCCGTACCCTATCTATAAATACTATAGTTAGTCATTATATGCACCGAATGACGTGAGTTTACTTTTCATAAATCTTTCAAACTTATCTCAAAACACTTTAGTCGTTCGATTGTTCTTCCTAGCAACCAGATAACGATGTATGAAACGATGTATGAGTCAATTCGGGACAGATAATCTTATTGATGGTTAAAAATCGGGCGATTGTAATTTTGTTTGTTGAGAGAAAGAGTGTGAGTGTGTGGAATATGCAAGGGCAGTCCGTTCTTCCTAGCAACCAGATAACGATGTATGGAACGATGTATGAGTCAATTCGGGACAGATAATCTTATTGATGGTTAAAAATCGGGCGATTGTAATTTTGTTTGTTGAGAGAAAGAGTGTGAGTGTGTGGAATATGCAAGGGCAGTCCGATATAATGTTTACCCAGAACTAAAGGGTTTACGTTTTTTTTTGTATTTCACCTTAAAGACACTGGTAGAACTGTCCCTGTTGAGTCCACACTCTGGTACGTGCAGATACGTTCGGATACGTTTCGAAACCATCAAAACGATTGTTACGACTGACCTCACTATATAATAGGGCCTGAAAGGATCACCACGATTACTCCACTACTAAACCCACGATTTCAATCGCAGCACGAATCATGATAGTGGGAACCTAGCATTATATATGGAAATGAAATGAAATGGGCTTTAACGTCCCACTTGTCTGCACCGACTGGGCTAATGATAATTTCACATTAATTTTAATAAAAGGTGCATTATGTAAGATGGAAATACAGAGCCGACCGTGCATGCTAAAATAGTTCAAAATAGGTAATACACAATGAATATATTGGAAAGTTCATTCAAATCAATTTATTTTGAGCGAAGTTGGTCAAATGTAGCGTAGCTTGTATATTTTCATAACAACGATACTTGCGTAAGTCTTCTCTAATCTCGTAAATGATAGCTAGGCTCTGATCTAATTGAAGTCAGCGCATTACATAATGCATCTTTAAGACAACCAAATCAATATCATCGTTAGATAATCCCCTAGCTTGGATTAATTCGGATTAAAACAGATCCATCAAAATATTTCAGCATAAAATAATAGGTGTCGCTGACCTATTTTGAACATAATATATTAATCGGGACTGCAGTGGACTAAAATCGGCGTCTTTAGTCTCGGTCACCAAGAGGCTCTAATTTGTTAACGTACGTAGAATATTCCTCTGAATGATGGAGGCTAAGCGTCGAGTAGCTTCCGAGACAGTCCCAACATAAAACCAAAACAACACTGTCAAAAGATTGAAAAATAACTGACTTTTTCATCTGGATTACAAGTGTTAAACAATTTCCATATATATAAATTGCAAGAAAATATTAAATCATCAAGTGAGAGGTTGGATTAGTTTCTATTATCCAGACAAATATTCTATAAATATTAGTCTGAATGCGTTGCCAACATTTGAGAATAATAGGTCATTGGCCAGATTATCCGGTCTTTTACATTCTCATAAACAATGCCTAGTCCTTAAGATGTTGACGAAATGAAATTAATTTTAAGAATGTCACTTCAGAAAATCTATTTGATTGCCTTGCCAGTTCAATATCCAACAATTTAATTTTTTTTATTGTAAAATTTCTCTCTTCATGGGCCATGTCTATATTTTTAAAAATAATCCTAATTCGTCGTCACGATTCATGTTTGTGTATATTATTGCAAGAAATATGGTATTTATTGCGGGAACGGGGGCAACTTTTACTTAACTTGACTAAAGATACTGGATAACCAACCACATAAAAATCAAACTCCCGGTTACGCATGGGCAATAGAACTTCTCGTCAAATATTTACAACGGTCCTTGACCCTCCGTACGCTTAAGACTAGTATGTTCTGGGTGACTGAGACTACGGGTCAATAGTTTTTTTAAAGGTTACGGCTTGTTTAGGAGCGCCCTCAAGGATAAGCGCGGTGAAGAGCACTAGAACAAGAAAGTTCGAAATATTTCAAACAAATGTCTGCAGAGGTATTATATGTCCGTCAATTACATATTGGGACTTGGTTAACCATTATTTCGCCATTACAACAATAGAATAGATTAAGAGTTTTATGTTTGAATATATGTATCAGTGTCAACATTCTAGTGAGTTCACATGTATTCCATATGAATATGATTATTATAGTCGTTTCATGAAAATGAAACTGCACAACATAGTAAGCTATCATGGTGATATTAAGATTTGGTAACCGGCTGAGCAATTCTGTCCATGAAGATAACCCCGAGATCGGAAGTACAACACTTGACCCTGTGACAGACCTAATTATCTGAAATTTGATGCGATTAAATTGTTAGAATATGGCCAACAGAAATTTGAACCTACCTAAACTTTCAGTCATCTTCAAAGCACACCCAGTGTCTGGTCGGATGAGACTGTTTTAAGAGCCAAGAAACGCTGAAATAAGGCGGGACATACATTGTTCGAAACCAACATCTTTATTTAGCAGATGACATACTATTTCACTTAAAAACCTAGCATCTTTTGTATTTCTGAAATCCTTCTATGTATGTCAACAATCTTCTTAAACGATAAAAACACCGAAATATGTAGTTTCTAAATTAAATTTTTTAAAATTTGTGTCATTTTTGATATTGTTCACTCGACTTGGGACTAATATATGGTTTAATAATTCATTGCGTGAAGGGGTCTTGCTGTCTAAGGAAAACCTACGCCCAGTGAAAACTTACGAGGCAACCCTATCCCTTGTCAAGTACAATAGGGGATCGACTTATACATGATTAAAGAACATTTTTTTTTAAACAAGAACTGGTCACTAACCGCTACTGCTGCTCTTGTGCTGCTTGTTGTCCTGGCATGCTTCTTCTTTGAATAATTCTGCATCGATTTGGTAAATTAGATTTTGGAACGTGATGACTTTGACTTTCAAATTGTTAACTTTCCATTTATTAGTAGTAACATTCCAATATCACCAGCTTATGGGGTGTTTGTGTCTCAGCTAATTAAAACCTTCAAAAAGTTTTATGGCCGTCATATTGATTTGATGGGAAATATAACGTGTCTCTCTCGGCTATTATTCTAGATATATTTAATTGACACGTATACTATTACTATCTCCCTGATAATGTCTACTACATCGTTAACACAGTTCATCGCGTGCATTTTGCATACCGATAGTTCATTGGCCAATCACGCTATTTTACCGACATTTCGCCTAATAGTTTGGATGCAGCTATGGCGGGTGTGGCGCCAGGCAGGGTAAGCTTACTCTTCCGAACACCTGTTACCACTGTTTGTCGTGTATTTTGTACACGAGGAGCAGTCCATTTGCTGATTACACTATTTTGCTTTAATACACTATTTTGCCTATAACGATTTTTAGGACTTCGAATTCTGTCTTATTGTTTGGATTGTTCGTACTTGGTTTTATTTTATTAATCCAACATGTTCAGGCCCTGGTCCATAATACAATGGTATTTGTTATATAATTTTTTTTACAATTATTCCCTAGAGAGGTTTACAAGAAATCGTCAACAAATGATTTCCAATCAACTCCACTCCAACAAGCAAAGCAATAAGGGCGAAATGACATGCTAGTCATAAATCATTCTATCGTGAAAACATTTGAGATTTGAGTAATTCAGTCAATATTTTATGAAAGTAAACGTTGCTTACATATAAGTGAACATTAACAGATTGAATTAATCTTAATTTCTTTTCTCTTTGGTTCCAGTTGTCCACAAATTGTCGTTGGGCTTATAGATAAGACCAAGAACGACGCAGGTGGCGATGTCTGTAATTCTCCCAAAACGGCGAACACCAAAAATAGAGATAATTTTAACGCGATTTGATGATCAGGGACGAACCTGAGACCTCCTGGTTAGCGAGCCAGCGCAATACTTACTGAGCCACCGTGACTCCTTGAGATCTATGAATACTTTAAAAATGTCTGAATTAAACAAAACAAGACATAAAAAAATCATTGACGAATATGACGATTATTATTTCCATACAAAACAAAACTTAATGAATTAGTGAATAAAAGACACGTTTTTGAAATGGCATTTAAAGTAGACACCTTCTCGTATTATCAGCACATATAGCTTTTCTTCGTTTCGTTGTAATTTTCCGGTAGTTTTTTATTTACAGCAGAAAAAAAAATACGCGGGAAATACAGGAATCCCGATCATCATGTCGCATTATCTCGTTTTTAGGGGGTTTTTTTTGGTGTTCGCCGCTTTGGATGTAAACGTCAACCAACGACGCGTAGGGGTTTCAACCAACGATGGACTTGTTTTACAAAGCATATGGAGCCAATGATTGACGCCTCGTGATCAGATGTCACATGTTGAACTTATAAAGGTCAGTCATCTTATGCACAGTTATTAGAAGGCTTTCGTAATACGTCTGTGAAATATATTGTTGTTCTTCTTTGAGGTTTAACGTGCGCTTCCACCTAGGGTGATATGGCAGACAAAATGCATCTACCCCGATACCAGGTTTTTATATACCCAACAAAGAAACAAAACAAAAACAACTTCTCAGTGCTTTTGTATTTTAATCGAGGAAAAGATAAATAAAAAAAAAATTAAAGGAAGTAATTTGTTTCAATTACTTTGACTAAAAGATGAACAATAATTAAGTAAATAATTTTAAAACATAGAATTGTTTATATTACTTTAGAAGATACAACACTTAAAATTAAACCTACAGATCTTATCCTACTCATATAATTATTGGTCATAAAAAACCCAAAAGGAATAATTTATTGTTCATTTGTAGATATTACAATAGATTTTGACAGTATACAACATCATATACTACAATTTGTGAGAGTGAAAGGGGTTTAACGTCAACTTGACACAAACTAGGTCATTTCGGCAGTAATATATAGTCCAATATATAGGTTTGACAGGCGAACCTACTACTTGTCATGTACAAGCGGAGAATGGAAACCACGCCACTTGACTATTCAACCACCTAATCTCTCTACTACAATTAATTGTACTTGTGAAGAATAGTGTATATCGGAAAATGTTTTCTAGTATAAAATCTTTTGTACTATAAACTATAATCGTGTGCATAACTGGAACAATTCTGCTCTCTTGATTCTTGTAATTGTTCAGATGGAACCAGCCAAGAATTTATGATTATCCCTTTATTGTTCATATAAATCGAACGAGTTAATTCAGATGTTACATAGTCATCGATGCCTAGACATCTTTGATTTAATAATCCAGTTAGAACCAGTCAATAATGTAAAGATACATTATGTTCGAAAATAGATAATGTAAAATGAATAATTTGAAATTTCATTCAAATTACTCTATTGTGTGCAATAATTTCAACCACCGTAATGGTTGTTCGAAGCTTAAATCAAAATATGACTGAACTGTTCTAATCTAATTAATATCGGAGAAATCCGATGCCATCTAGAGTTGATTATGGCCTGGATAAGTTAATTAATATCTAATAATTTAGAAAACATTTCAGGCCTAAAGAAAGACCTGCAATAGACATATTTAGCTCTTACATAATGTATGTTTAAAATGAGATTTTTGTTGTTCACAAAATCTTAGATGGTGCCTATAGGTACCTTTGTTAACCCAAGAATTAAAAATATAAATTCGATATTTAATTGGAGGAGGTTTGGGTAAATTTAAGCTTTATTCGGAATCTATAATATCGACTTGCGGTTTCTTTGGTTCTTGTTTATAGCTGATCGCGAATCCATTAGAATTTTTTGCCGCCGATGACCTTGGTTAATGGCATGTTTTCAAAAAGTCGGCCAAATTGTAGTATTTTCTCAATTTTAAACTACTTGTTATTTTAGTATGAATTGTAGTGTAGCTATACATATAGTTGACGAGGGTCAAATGCACGAATTGGGCACTTTCCAGGCATCTTAGTGCTACTTGTCATTTTTAGCCAATATTGTGGTTTTAGTACCTGCTGGAGTACCTTCTGTTTCAGACTAGAATTTCGACTACCGCGCCCCATACGATTGGTATTAGAATTGAGAATAGCCTTTTAATACACCAAAATTTTCACATAGAAGTATTATGCTGTTGCGCCTGTAAGGCATCGCTTTTTCTGTATTTCTTCAGGTCTATTTGGCGCGAATTTCAACGTGAGTATTAGCAAAATAACTGGGAAATAATTTCTTCAAATTTAGATTATTATTAATATTTTACCACGCCTCATTTCTGGCGAGTGCACTTAATTGTTGCATTAAGAGTCAAATCTTTCTGTCTAAACTTCCATTGGAACAGAACAGTGGGATGTTAAAGCCCATTTCATTTCTAATAAATTTGAAATACGTGAAGTTGTTTGTGATAGAAGTAAATCTTAAGCGGGTCTTATGTCGTCCTTTGAACTGGAGGCGCCTGCTTTCAATCAGTAGCAAGTGTGCTTATGTCGATCAGAGCGCTCATGTCGACTTGGAACTGATAATTATTACACTTAGCCGTTATAAGTTTACCACGTGATCAACAAAATGGCGAAAGACTTTCGTTCGCGTCTATTTATAGGCATGACAATCGGTTAGTGCTAATTGATAAGTCCAGCTTATCGTGTCACAAATTGTTGGAGCCACTTCCCCTAGCCTATAGTGCATTTATCAAAGATTAAGATCAATAATAAGAGCACATGTCTGGAGTTTAACGTCCTACTTTTCTGCACGCACTGGACTAAAGAAGACAGCAAAACGCCATACAATGTGCTATGAGGGACATTTTGCCTATACAGGGGCATTTGGCAATTTCCAACGGTCCAGGATTCCTTTACGTGCGCTGCCGAACCGAACACGGGACCTCGGTTTTCCGTTCCATCCGACCGGCTAGAAGTTTTTCCCAGTAAAGCCCTCTGTTTTATATCACTGGCAAGGGGGACACCTTGGATAGCAAGCATCTGTCCAACTCACTGAACCACCTAGGCTCCACTATTGTTGAACCTACAGACTTTAATACTATAAGCTATAAACTCAAAGTAAAGAAATACCTAAGTGTGGCAGTTGTGTGATGGTAATTTGAACGAATTTAGGCACTGGGTTATTTTGACGCAAAGTTAGATAACAGCGTAACAGACCCTAAACGTTGTCTTAAAAATGGAAGAAAGGGTTTATGGTTATAGCGGTGTATCGTTCTGGGCTGCTAAGGGACATAATAGAAGATAAATCTTGAAAGCTTATAGATATTACTCACACATAATTGGCAGTGATTCCTTTATCTGCTGTCACAGAATTCCAATCATCAAAGAATTTATTAAAAAGTTAAGGAGTTTCAAATTTTCAAAGGGGAAAGACAGAGTAAGCAATTTATTTCATTGTTTTTGTGGGATATTGTGAACCTCAATCCATGTCCTAATAAATACATTTTGAGGTCTACAATTTGCGATTCAGTACTAAATTGAAATAGAAGTTTATTACGGACGAGGTGGCGATCATCCTCTTGATAGCATATCTTAGATAAGTACGTCCATATGATGTCTGTATTACTTTGTATAATATGTTGACAACGACCACCATAGTAACCAACAGGGTACCTGGTACAGTTTACAGCTTCACACAAAAAGTTCTGAAAATGTTAACATGTAATAAAAGAACTCCGGACCGAAAATCCGAATAAGGTTCTATGTCGACACCGTTAAAGAGCGAGGGCTTTTGTTTATTTGATCAAAAAATAAGTACATTATACTAAATATATATAAAAGTTTGTTGGAGTTATTTTTGCTATGAGGTTTGGACAGGCAAAATGTATCTTATTATAGGGACTGTTTGACATTTGACTTGAAAACCAAGAGCAAATTGAGTATATTGAACATCCTAGTGTGGGAAAGCTTTGCTGAACTTTTAAACCAATTTTGGAATTGGACAGTATAGAATACAATCAACCTTTAAAAATTCAGGATTTATTTCATTGTTGAATATATATTTCTGGATGATAGAGACTAGGTCCAACCATTTAGTTCAACTTTCGCCCGGAAAACACCGGAAAACTACCGGAAAACACCATGCTATACTGAATACCGGAAAACACCGGAAAAACACTAAATACCGGAAAACACCCTAAATAGGTAACTAGGAGCCTGGTTCTCTGGAAAACACCGCAAACAGAGGACCAGGCTCTGGGTTACCTATTTAGGGTGTTTTCCGGTATTTAGTGTGTTTTCCGGTATTTAGTGTTTTTCCGGTGTTTTCCGGTATTCAATATAACATGGTGTTTCCGGTAGTTTTCCAGTAGTTCTCCGGTGTTTTACGGTATATAGTATTGCCGGTTAATCCTTTAATTAACGGTTTAGAGTTGAGTTGGAAGTTAATCCCCATTTCACATTTTCTGTGATGGGCGTTTTTATTATGCCTGCCCTGCTGTACAGTAGCGTTATTTCCCTTCATGGGGATCACGTGGCTAAGTGGGTAAGACGCTAGCTCGCTAGCCTGGAGGTCGGGTGTTCGATCCCTGCATTGGCCGAGAAAGTTCATCCAGATTTTCCGGCGTGGTTCCCCCTTGTCAGTGATGCAGGACGGAAGGTCTGACAAGGACAACTGTCTAGTCCTTTGGATGAGACGAAAACCGAGGTCCCGTGTATACATAGGAATGCACGTAAAAGATCCCTTGGCAATTGGAGTTCGATATAAGAGTATGCGATAGAGCCGCTGCCCGGGCAAAATTTCCCTCATAGCACAGTGTATGGCGTATGCCCGATTTCATTAGCCTAGCATAGGAGCAGTACAGTAGGACGTTAAACCACATTTCATTTCATTTCCCTTTATTATATTCGATTTTTATTGTAGGATCTGTGTACCGGGATAGCGGTTGGGTTACATTTTTTCTACTTGGTCGTATTCTATTTGATGTTAGCTGAGGGTATGGAGATTCTTCTTACCATCATCAACGTGTTTAACAGTTTGTCGAAGTTAAGAGAAGTTGGTCTATTGCTCTTTGCTTGGGGTAAGCCCATTTCAAAGCTTTTGAATACTTTGCAAACTGTTGTGAAAATTGAACCTCGTAAAGAAATGTTACATAATCACAGACTATCTGATGTTATAGACGCTTCCTGCCAACTTGACACCTGTTCGCTATCGACATCCCTGGAGTTCTTGGTCTATGTGATTATGTAACCTTACCTTGATGGCATGTCTTATTTAAACTTTCTTTGATGATAAGCAAATGTTAAACCTGATATGATACATGATACATCAGCCAGATGTCTAATAAGATTCCTTTGTCTGGAATGGTTTATAAACCCAGATTAACAAACGAATCGACAGAGAGAGGTCCGGACAGGACACGAGAGCGCCTAGGCACCGGATGAGACGGAATGAGGGAGAGCGTATTGGAGTTGGCACATTTGTGCCAAGCTAGGACATGGCTCCCTCAATACAAGTTAGTTACGGAGTCTTTAAGTTTTGTACATAATATGTTAGAATAAGCAGAGAATAAAAGTATTATAAGATGTTAAACTAGTCTTGTCATCTGAACCTGATTATCGAACTAATACTGTAACAGAAATATCAATCCACAAGATACTTCATAGTCTGAAATGTCGTGATTAATTGTGACAATGTTCTATTTGTATATGGTCTGTTAGAAAATCTTAAGTACGATTCCGCTTTCAATAGAAATTATATGTATTTTTGTTTCCAGGAATACCCTTGATGATTTTGGTTACTTCAGCGAGCGTGACACGATTCCAGGGATATGGAAATAAGAATTTGTAAGAATTGTTTAGTTTTGTTTATATTTGTTTTTGTACTGCTGATGGCAACACGCCAGTGTACAATTAGTGAAGATATTGGATTGGTCGGCCTGAAATTAAAGTCTGAAATCACATACCTTGCTGCTACAAAGTAAGACACTGGTTCACTAACCAGGGAATCCCCGGGTTCCATCAAATTATTTGGAGGAGCCACGGTGGCTGAGTGAGTACGACTTTTGGCTCGCTATCCTGGAGGTTCCGTCTTCTATGCGTGCGTTGGCCGAGAAAGTTCATTGGGATTTCCCTTTGTCAGTTGTGCAAGCCTGAGGGCCTAGCAGGTCTTATATTTATTAGCATATGAAACATCTTAAAATTTTGTTATGATTATACACATGTGATTGTTTTAACAAGTCTTGTATTTATTAGCCTATGAAATATTTTTATATTATATAATGATTACACATGTTGTTTTAACACGTCTTATATGTATTAGCCTATGAAACATTTTTGTATTATATAATGATTACACATGTGGTTGTTTTAACTTGTATTTATTAGCTGTTGGCTGTCTATAAAAGGTGGTCTGATTTGGGCGTTTATAGCTCCAGCATTGGTAGTAATTCTGGTAGGTACAGATGTTATTTACTCCCGGTAATTAAAATGTAGGATTGCCGTCGTCTAGTTTGGGTTGTTTTTGTTCGTCGCAGTATGTGCGGGGTGAGGGGGTTGCAATACAAACGGTTTTAAATATTTAAAAAAAATGGTTGAATTAAAAGCAAGCTCTGGCAACTGACGACTAGAATAGTAAATTAGAACAGATGTGCAAGCTCTAGCAACTAACAACTAGAATAGTAAATTACGTTTAATTAGAACAGATGTGCAAGCTCTAGCAACTGACAACTAGAATAGTAAATTACGTTTAATTAGAACAGATGTGCAAGCTCTGGCAACTGACAACTAGCATATAGTAAATTACGTTTAATTAATGTGTATTTCAATATCTGTCAATAGCGCAGTAGGAGCAGAACAGTGGGACGTTAAACCCCATTTCATTTCATTTCAATAACTGTCAATAATGATTTTACTATTCCTAACTGTTGCTATACTGTAATTTCTGTTCTAGTACAATAATCCGCGTTTAAACTATATTGTTTTTATTTTTTTTTTTATTATGTTTGATAAGGTTACTGACTGTTAACATTTCCTTTTACAGGTGAACGTAATGATAGTTGTTAAAATAATCCATGCAATGCTGACAACCAGAGTTATGATAAATAAAGATACTAGAGACAAGGCCAAGTACTGTATTAATATTGTTTCCCTTTTTATCGGTTATCGTATAGTAATCACCTCTCTCTCTCTCTCTCTCTCTCTGTGCCAGTATATGTGACAAGCATAGGGATCACCTGCTGAGTCCCTCTCTACTATTAAAATCCATCATACGACAATTTAAGTTATATTTGACACATTTTGAAATTTGAGGTGGAAATCAATCTGTATTTATGATATATTTCAAATGAAATGGGGTTTAACGTCCAATTGTTCTGCTCCTAAACTGGGCTAATGAAGACGGGCATATATTGTGCTATGAGGGAAATTTTGCCCGGGCAGCGGCGCTACGGCCTACTCTTATATCGAATTCCACCTGCCAAGGGATCTTTTACGTGCACGCCAATATGTACACGGGACCTCGGTTTTTCGTCCCATCCGAACGACTAGACAGCTGGGAACCACGCCGGAAAAATCTGTATTGATGATATATTTTGAATCGGTGCTTTTGATGTATTTTTTCCTGCGATATATTTGAAATCGGTGCCTGTGATATATTTGTAATCTGTATGTATGATATATTTGTAATCTGTATTTACAACCAATATTTAGGGCTGCTGTAAGAAGTATTTGTGTTATTACCAGTGATGGGTGTGTCGTGGGGATTTGGTATTCTTGCAGTCAACGAAGAATGGATTCTATTTGATTATATTTTTACCATCTTAAACACACTACAGGTAAAGTTACTTCTTTTAGATATGTTATGTTGAATGTGAAAATACAAATCACTATTAATATTTGAACAAGTACTGTGATATATTAAAAGCAAACACGAATCGTGACCATATATTAAACCTAAACATTGCACTATGGCTATATAGAATTAATATCAACCCTAAACATGGCTATATAGAATTAATATCAAATCTAAACATGGCCATATAGAATTAATATCAACCCTAAACATGGCTATATAGAATTAATATCAAACCTAAACATGGCCATATAGATCTAATACCAGACCTAAACATGGCTATATAGAATCAATATCAAACCTAGTCCGTGTAACTACTAAGTTTTATTAAACTGGCCATTGGTAATTATAATTGGTGAACACAATATTCATGTTGCATATTAACTACACGCTGGGGATAATTTGGACTTTCGCATTCATGTTAATGCAAAAATCTAGATGTAGGTGTTATTTGTGTGCATGAGCACACGGCCATATAAAACTAATGATGGTAATAGTAATTTAAAAAATCATAACAAGCTAATGATGATAACATTAATTTAAAAGATCATAACAAGCTAATGCTGATAATAGTATAAAAGATCATAACAAGCCAATCAGGATTATTGTACTTTAAGATCATAACAAACTAATGATAATTATTGTACTATAAAAGATCATAACAATTTAATAATTTAAAAGATGTTAATAAGTTTATCGTGATTATTGTACTTTAAAAATCATAACAAGCTAATGATAATATCAAAGATCATAACAAGCTAATGATAATTATTGTACTTTAACAAGCTAATGATAATTATTGTACTTTAACAAGCTATTGATAATTTAGAAGATCAGAACAAGCTAATGAAAATTATTGTACTTTAAATCATCATAACAATTTAATGATGATTTAAAAGATCATAACAAGCTAATGATAATTTAAAAGGTCATAACAAGCTAATCATAATTAATGTACTTTTGTATTATATGGCTTGTTTATCTTCATCTTCCATTGTGTCCTGAACAAAAAGGTAATTACACTAGATCCCTTTTTAAAGTAACACATTCAGATGCGTGACATATTAAAAGAAATAAAACACTTCTATCGAAAGCAGCTGTGGTATATATTCAAATAGATACTATGGGAAGTATATAATTACGGTATTTTAAAGATACATTGTATTTATCGGGTGGTTATGTCCAATAAAAGTATTGTATTGGGAAGTAATGTATGAAAATATATATATAACTGATGGTAAACAATTTCCAGACCAGCCACGGAATTCATTCAATTATATTTGCAGGTGAGAGAGGGCTTAGCCATTCATCATCGACGTTACAGAAGTCGACATACTTCTCTGTCAGGACCATCAAGTTCAAGGTCAATGTCTGAAAGTGTAAGTAGAAACCATGTGTAGCGTTCTACTATTCTGCTCCCTTTGGCTAATGGAGTGTGCAATGAGGGAAATTTTGCCCAGACAGCCTTCTCTTATATCGAATTCCAACTGCCAAGGGATCTTTTACGCGCACGCCAATGTGTACACGGGACCTCGTTTTTTTATCGCATCCGATAGGCTAGACAGTTGTCTTTGTCAGACCCTCTGTCCTGCGTCGTGAGCGAAGATTAGCCGTTACGATGACGTCATACTCCCGGATCGAGGCTAAATGATAGAGTGTATGAAGCGAGGCCGCTGTTGAGCGATGCCTTAACAAATGACATCTAAACTATTTAAAGTGCAATGAACTAAACACAGATAATGACAAATTATACAATTCCTGCAGACCGTGTGATGACTAATGCAGACGGACAGGTCTTCTGTCTTAATAATATCAATAAAAATATTTTTATTTCCCCAATAATAGGCACGACGCATAGAGTTATATTATAATTATGTAGTAAAAATTAGTATAAATCTATGGCATGACGCCACTGGTGTATACCTATAGATTTATCATAATTGTATTATAATATTATGCCCTATATTCAATTGATTTAATGCATGCCCAAAATACAAGTAAGAATAAAAATTTACCCACTCACTCATTCTGTCCAATTGTTATAAAAATCCAAAAAGGTAAACACAAATTCGGATATGATGAAAGCAGACAAAAGAGATTATGTAGGTGGAGTTAACGCCTGTCAATCAAACGATCGGCAATACTAAGAATCGGTGAAGATGGAATTCAATCCCATTTCTAGTTAAAAATTACACTGGTGATAACTATGTTCAGAATAAAGTAATTTGACTGAAATTTTCAATATATTCTTCTTTCATCATCTATTTGTGAACTGTTATAGCAAGAAGGGCTAACTTCGTATAAAAATCTCCCATAATGTATCTTTAATGTATGTTTAACTGTCGGAAAACAGCTTCGTCGCTGAAATTCTATGACTGGTACCAATACTTCTCTATCAGAGGAGAATAACCCGTGCCTTTTTGTTGCTCGTCGGTGTGGGTTTAGTAATTTAAACATAGGTCCAATTCCGATTTTGCAAGTCATATTTAAATACCTAAAAGTTAGTAAAAGCTGTAGATTCAGACATGTCGTCTGTAATGCTAGCCCACTCTTACGTCAACAATTAATCTAAATTTTGTGCAATCTGATTAAAACACAGATCCTATTTCGTTCCGTTTTTTTATAGTTCAAAATTTCGTTTTACTTGTCTTCACTGTAGGCCATCGAAAGTATAAAAAAAACGAAACGAAATGTAGATCTGTATTTTAATCAGATTGAATTTTGAGTGGTTCAGAATACTGGAATATGGTGTCGTCCCCTGTAGCGGTATTTATTAAATGAAATAAAACTTGTTTGGTCATTAAAATTTAATGAAAGGATTATTATTCAAAACAGAAATGAAATGAAATGAAATGAAATGGGGTTTAACGTCCTACTGTTCTGCTCCTAACCTGGGCTAATGAAGACGGGCATACGCCATACAGTGTGCTATGAGGGAAATTTTGCCCGGACAGCGGCACTACGGCCTACTCTTATATCGAATTCCAACTGCCAAGGGATCTTTTACGTGCACGCCAATGTGTACACGGGACCTCGGTTTTTCGTCCCATCCGAACGACTAGACAGCTTTCCTTGCCAGCCCCTCCGTCCTGCATCACTGACAAGGGAGAACCACGCCGGAAAATCTGGATGAACTTTCTCGGCCAATGCAGGGATCGAACACCCGACCTCCAGGCTAGCGAGCTAGCTATTCAAAACAGAAGTCTTTTGTTATTCAGCTTTTATTATGATTTAAAAAAATTAACCTTCTTATTTGAACTTTTCCTATAACAGATTCGACGTAAATCTTCTGTTGCCCAGACTGCAAATTCACCATTACGAGCTTTCATCAAATTCAACACAAGCGTCTTTGCCGGAAGTAACGTAACGGAAAAAATTGAAACGAATTTTGGTGTTCCTAAATTTGGTGAAACAATTGCGGAAATTACCCCAAGTAATAGCAATGATCCTGGTAATGCTATGGACTTAACACTGGACAACGACCATGTTGCATCAGCCGCGGCCATTGGAATGGAGATTGGTATAAAGCCAAGAAGGGATGGTCAACCATCAACAACGGCATGCGATGATATTATGAAAACACAATATTGTATTCCGAGCTGCTCTTCAACAGAACCCACAATGGAGCATGATATTGATTTTATTGATGATTAATTGCATGACATTTTGTTTTTATTATTTAATTGTTCCTAGAAGCACCCACAATGCCTCTATAAAGAATATATAATCCCAGTTAATATTTGATATTATTGTTGTTATATTTTACGATAAGCGTTCAATTTGCTGAATATTATACGTTTATTTGTTAATTGCATATTTATATGGTTTTAATTTGTTTTTGACCAATTTAATTTGAATTTTTATTTATATCTAATATGTTTATATTTTACTTTAAACTATAATGCTTTGGTCTACATAATGCTTAGGAAATATTGATTTATTGCATCAAAATAATACATTTCACAATGTTTTTGTTCGGATTATTTTTTTCCATTTTTATTTAATTGTCAGAGACCACATATTGGATAACTAGGGTTAATAAAAAGCACCAGTTGTTCGATTGACACACCCTACTATTATATCGAATTCAAACTGTCAAAGGATATTTTACGTCCAATCCAATGTGTATGCGGGACCTCGGTTTTTCGTCCCACCCGAACGTTATCCCTCTGTCCTGCACCACTAACAAAGGGGGAGTGGGGATCATGCCGGAACATTCAGGTGAACTCTTTCGGCCACACACCTAAATCGAACACCTCAAATTAACATTCATTGACATTTTTGCAGGCTCATTCCAGTTCTTAACTTGTTTAAGATTTTAAATTGTTAGTCTCATCAACAAATAGACTTAATCAGTGTGACCATATAGATAACACATAATGACATGGAATCATTTACACAATTTTTGTTTGTCTGTTAGCCTAATTCAAATGATTATTATATCCAATCAAAAAAAAATATTGCCCACCGATAGTGACGTGCTTTTGAATGAAACTGTATTTTTAACCTTTAATTGTTAAAAGGATTTATATTAACACTTAATTCAACAATATATAGTAAGAACATAATACGATCAATAGATATCTAAACATAGTTTCGGATCCATTGTCCCGAAATAGCCAATTTAGCATGATTAACATTTTATAAACTTGTGCCATAAAATTGATTTATAAGTTGTTATTTCTATAAGTTTTAATCGATTTTGGTGACAACAGTGATATCGTTATTTTGACAAAAACTGTATATTTGCTTTCGTGATTTGCACAAATATACGTCTTTGAAGTTTGTTATTTAAATAAAATTGATACTACATCAGATATTATTAAAGAGTGTATTTTAAATGACCCGCGGTACTGGAAATGATGACTCAACTAGTTTTCTGTACTGCTACGGTCATATACGGAAACCAAAACAGTGCGAACCGTGCCACTATTGTCGAGTGTGAAGATGTAGGGTAAATTGTCTACCTATCACTGTGGCTTAAGGTCGGGGGAAGGGGGTGTTCGTCTTTCGAGAGAGGAATTGATAACAAGTGTTTTTCATCAGAAACTGGTCGCTAACCGTTACTCATCTTGTTTTTCTTCCTCTTGTCCTTCTCCTTGGGATAGGTGATCACGTGGCTAAGTGGGTAAGACGCTGGCTCACTAGCCTGGAGGTCGGGTGTTCGATTCCCGCATTGGCCGAGAAAGTTCATCCAGATTTTCAGTGATGCAGGACGGAGAGCCTGACAAGGACAGTTGTCTAGTCCTTCGGATGAGACGGCAAATCGAGGTCCCGTGTAAACATTTGAATGCACGTAAAATATCCCTTGGCAGTTGGAATTCGATATAAGAGTAGGCGATAGTGCCGCTGCCCGGGCAAAATTTCCCTCATAGCAGACTGTATGGCGTATGCCCGTCTTCGTTAGCCCAGCATAGGAGCAGAACAGTAGGACGTTAAACCCCATTTCATTTCATTTCTTCTTGGGGTGATGTTCTTTGAGAAAGCCTAAGGCTCCTTCATTTCAAGTCCGGTCAACATGAAAATTGGTATGCTTCCTCTGTTATCAATTGCTGCGTCGATTTTGAATTTCATCCTCAAAACAAAGTTATGTCGTCATAACTGTGTCAGCCTTCGTTAAGGAAGATTTTAGAATTCTGTGTTTACAGAGTGATAGGTGTATGTTCAGAGAATATTGCCTGTTCTAATGCAGTTTGTTGTGTGGATTGATTTCGAATATGAGTGGTGATCAGGTGATAAAGGGGCGTCCAATGTCTAAAAGTGTATGGAAATGTCATTAGGGGTGGGGCAATGGTTGAAATTGGCAGAAAATTTGATCATGTTGATTTTAATGATGATCATTAGTACAACATTAAATTCCTGCACTGTACATCTCTCAATGCAAGTATATATTATAGTATGCCCCTTTGGATAACAGTTTCGCTTGGTACGGTATGCCTAAAATTGCCTGGAAATTGACCTTGATAAGTTAGCAAAACTTTAGTTTATAGTACTGTGGATGTCTATACAGTATACAGAATGACCTTATGGTGTGTTTTGTGGTGGTGATGTTGTGTTTGTGTGCGTGGTGGGAGAGGGCCACAGTACCTACAATGAGTGGGAAATGTGATAATGTTGTTAAAAATCATCATCTTACAGATCAGTAAAACATTAATTGTGCCATGGGCAATTGTTTTGTTTTGCTGGTGGGTGAAGGAAATTTATAGCACGGTACAAACAATTTATAACACAGTAGATCTCTAAATAAGTGTACAGAGTGCCCCTTAAAAAACTGATTGATGATTGTACTTTTAGGAAAACATAATAGAAATGAATCAATTCTTATCAAGGGATTCATTTAAAGTATCGAATTTCATAACTTCTTTGAATTCAAATAATCCTTCCAAAGTTTCGTATAAATTAGTATTGGTTCGGGCAAAATGGTGCCTTTTACTCATTTTAATACCCATTTACACTAAATAGGGAATAATTTTTACCTACAAATACTTCAAACGTCTTTATTTATTGGTCTAATACATAAAAAAAATGTTTTAGAATTTAATTTGTCGGAGGAAAAAAGTTAATATTGGGGACTCATTAAGTCGCATTCATGTCATCCTTATCAGTGACTGTAGCGGCCTAGCGAATATTCACTACTGATCAGTGGGATAGGCGCATTCAAACTGTCCATCGCCTAGGCGATCCACTTTATTTGAACAAATCTAATTAAGCCGAACCGAACCACCATGTGTACCATAATTACGTAAACGCCCCGGAGGTTGTTTCCGAGAAGTAGACGAAATAAATAGAAAAAGTCCGTGCATTACCATGTCTTTAATGAATAAAAACAAGTGAATGTACGGGCCTTTTTCTTTTTTTTAATCGTGTTCTCTGATCTAATGACAGTCAATTATTTTTTTTAGATTTGTCAGATAACCTCTCACAGTCTCATATATCAACTTTTCGTCTTCAACGGATTTATCAGTGAAATGAAATTCAACGGTGTCTCTATTATCGCTCTTTACTTCAGTCAGTTATATAGGATGATAACTCTTGTTTGTCGTTTTTTTGCGTCACTTCCCGTTTCTTCAAATGTTCACTACAAATCTACCGTAGCAATGATCAACCACAGGGCTACAGCTAGTCGGACATACTCACAAAGGGGCGGAGGCATTTTGTTGTGTTTGCGTGCATCCCCTGCACCTAGGCCGGACAAACGGCGGGCTGACGAACCCAGCTGCCTGGTATATATGTAAAATCATGGGGCGAAGAACCGAGGTCCCGTGTACACATTGGGGGAACCACGCCGGAAAATCTGGATGAACTTTCTCGGCCAATGCAAGGATCGAACACCCAACGTCCAGGCTAGCGAGCCAGCGTCTTGCCCACTTAGCCACCCACATCCTAGAAGATAGCGCTCAGTAGAATATTAAAGTTATCACACACACGATATCTGTTTAATTCAGAGCAAGTCTTAGATTAGATGCTCGTCTAATTAGTGTATGCAGGAGAGTGGAGATAAAGGGGGGGGGGAGGCTGGTTAAACCACCCGATTAGATTTTATTACATACTTCGAGAAGGTATTTGTTGAGTAATAAAACCTTCTAGTAGTTTATCGAGGGCTGGCCGTCCTTACCGCACGGTACAAATATTATCACCACTAGAAGCAACAAATTCCAGAACAAGCCAGAACTCATATCAAAATGGCCGCTTTATACATCTGTCAAGTTAACCGCCAATTAAGTCATAACAGCATAGATTTCCTTGATACTACCGTTTTTAAAAGTAGCAACACCAAAATCACAGGCCAATTGGAAACTAAAGTATTTTTCAAAGAAACCGACACACATCAATTATTGTTCAACAGCTACTTTCACCCAAAACATACGTTCTCTGGCATCATAAAATCTCAGATTCTCCGTTTTCATAGGATATGTACTCAGAAGATCGACTTTGAGTCAGCATGTACATTGGTATTTAGCAAACTAAGGGAAAGGCGATACTCCAAACGATATCTCAGACGTATAAAAAATAACACTCTAGCTGAACTTGCCGCCAAAGAAACAACAAATATGCAATCAGCAGTTAAAACCAAAACTTGTGGCCACCCAAGATGTCAAACATGCAAAATCATAAACATATCCGACCATTTCCATAACAAAACATCTGGCACACAATTCCCAATATTAGACCAACTTTCATGCAGTAGTTCAAATATAATTTATCTAATTTCATGCAGACAGTGTGACAAGCAATACGTAGGGGAGACTCAAAATGCACTTAGGGAAAGAATTAACGGTCACAGATCAGACATAGTCACCAAAAAAGACAAACCGGTCTCAATTCATTTCAACCAAGCAAATCACGACATTTCTGATCTCATTGTCACGCCAAAAGAAAAGACCAAGAGCGACTTTGAAACTTCAGAAGAAATTAAAACGTTTAGGCTAACAAGAGAAAAATTCTGGATTGACAAATTGAAAACAACAGCTCCCCTAGGTTTGAATATTCATACGGCTAGCGCAATAGCCCCTTTTGTAGTCCCATTTAGCGCAACAGCAGCAAGTGCATCCAAAATCATCAGAAAACACTATACTGATCTCCAAGAAAATCACCCCAAAATATTCACACAGAAACTGATAATTGCATATTCTAAAAATAAAAATCTGCACGATATCCTAGTGCACAGTAAATTAGATTAACTAAGACCAGTCTCCACCCTAACCCAAAACGAACCATATATTAAATCCTATCCCTAACCGTTAGTAAATAAAATCAACTAGATATAAGAATCCCTAGCCCTAACCCGGTGATGTGGAACAAACACAATTTTTATTTAGAAAATCCAATTCGTAGTAGGAAACACACTAATGTGGCTCTCCCCTGAGAGCCTCAAATTTATTCTTTTTTTCTTCTTCAGAAACAAAAATAGCAGAATACCAGAAGTACCATCCAAGGAAGACCATCAGCGCCACCAACACCAAAAACAGTGAAATTAATCTAATGTATTGCATGTATTTTTAATAAAACTAGGAAATATCGCGAACTAACTTTTCATCATCCTAGGTCAGTGCTTATGTGGAGACTTAACCTCTCCCCCAAATTCTTAAACCTAACCCTTTTAAGAGAAGTAAAAACTAAATTAGACCCAAGTTCAGTCTTTTAAAAAGGGTTAGGGTTCGGGTTAGTTATCCCCAAAATTCTCATTTATATAAAGCGGCCATTTTGGACTCGGGAAGCACCCGAACCTCGATAAACTACTAGAAGGTTTTATTTGTACCGTGCGGTAAGGACGACCAGCCCTCGATAAACTACTAGAAGGTTTTATTACTCAATAAATACCGTCTCGAAGTATGTAATAAAATCTAATCGGGTGGTTAAACTCGACATAATTATCTCCTTTACTTGACTCTTGCTTACTGGAGTTTTGTTGTGGCTATTTTTCTTTTGAGAGATAGATACTGTATGGGCGTATGTCCACACTTTGCTTGACTATCTTATCTTAGGAATAAGGATACGCAACCTTTGGGGATAAACACTTACTCCACGGCACATCTATTTTCTACCACCGAACTTTTGACTATCTAGGTATGCATCTTTGGAATCAACCTATAGTTGTTTTGCTTTTTCTAAAAATAAATTTCTGGAATTCAAAATTATTAATGCTTTCATGAAATACATTTTACTTGGTTATTTGTATATAATATCCATTCCGGGTCATATCTCATAAACCGTTCAAAATATTTTATGAAACTTTGTAGAAACTGCAATCAGATTGATCATTTTATGGATTGCCAACACATTTCACAGTGTAGAGTGTTAAGATGTGGGGTGATATGCCTATCCTCGCAATCTGATTAAAACACAGATCCTATTTCGTTTCGATTGTTATAGTTCAAAATTTCGTTTTATTTATCTTTACTACACTAGGATGTGAATGATTAGCCAATGAAACGGTCTGTTACGGCGAGTTCTTGGCGTGCGGTGCACGGTACTGTGTGTATCCCACTAGAAACATCAACGCTGTTTAGTTAATCAAATGTCTGAGGTCATAGAGTAAAAAACCGCTCGTATGACCCTTGACGCGACTTTCCGACACAACCGGCCAGATCTTCATTTAGAGCAGGCCACCGAAAGTATAAAAAACAAACGAAACGAAATGTAGATCTGTATTTTAATCGGGTTGCTACCCTCGTGGTCCAGTGGCTCAAGGATGGGGTTGCCGATCGATAGGGGAGGGGAATTTATGACATATATAGATCAGTAAAACATTAAAGATGCATTATGTTATGCATAATATTTAAAAACTAGATAATGTAAAGGGGATTTGCTGAAAATTTCAGTCAGATTGATCCACTCTGAACCGAGTTTTTAGCGACTAAAGTCGGTAGGATATAAAACATAGTCTCGATTATCCATTTTTTGATTTAATTATGAATGGAAATGAAATGAAATGGGGTTTAACGTCCTACTCCGACTGGGCTAATGAAGACGGGCATACGCTATTCAGTGTGCTATGAGGGAAACTTTGTCCGGACAACGGCACTATATAAGGCCTACTCTTATATCGAATTCAAACTGTCAAGGGATCGTTTACGTGCACGCCAATGTGTACACGGGACCTCGGTTTTTCGTCCCATTCGAACGACTAAACAGCTGTCCTTGTCAGCCCCCCCCCCCCGTCCTGCATCACTGACAAGGGGGAACCACGCCGGAAAATCTGGATGGACTTTCTCGGCCAATGCAGGGATCGAAAATTATGAATGGAAGTCGAACAGCAAATTGGAACCTAATCCAATAAACATCGAAGGCTAGCGATGCCATCGAAAGTTGATTATGGTCTGGATAAGTTAATTAATGTCTAATTAATAATTTAGGTAACATTTCAGGCCTAAAGACAGACCTGCAATAGGGAGATTTAGCTCTTGCATAATGTATGTTTAATTGTACCTTGGGCAACTGTTTTGTTTTGCTAGTGGATGGGTGGGGGATAATGTCTATAAAAGCATACAATCTATAGCACAGCACATGATGGTGTGCCGCGCTTCGACCTCTAACTGGCCTGTCACCTCTGGCTTGCGATTGTGGTTTCGATCCCTGGTGTGAGCGTATGTGGCTTGGAGATAGGAACGCCTTCTCAACCTCGGGTACTCCGGTTTCCTTCCACAGGAAAGACCCCAGCGCGTGCGCTAAGATAATAAAAAATAAGACTTGTCTGCGATATCACCTTCGGTGGAAGCGGACGTTAAACACTAAGAACAACAGCACAGCACGTCTCTAAACAAGTGTACAGAGTGCCCCTTAAATAGCTGGGGTTGTATTGTTAAGAACAAAAAATCTTGCACAATCTTTCCTAAAACATGATTGAATCGAATCCTTTCTCATCAAGGGATTCATTTAAAGTATCGATTTTCATAATTTCTTTTGAATTCAATAATCCTTCCAACGTTCCGTAATAAACTAGTATTCGTTTAGATATCTCGAATAGGCGAAATCGCCCACATATGCGCCTTTAAACCATCCATGGTGTACGCAATCATCTTTATTTGAACCCACACAACATATCTACCATACCTACTTAAACTGCACGGGGTTATTTCAGAGAAGTTGACAAAAATGTTTAATTTTGCACGGTTACGGATCCGGTCACCGTCATTTGAATCCGCATCACCAAAGCAACATTAATAAATTTGAAATCCATCCTGTGGTTTTGGATCAGACGAATGTGAAGATATACTAATGTGGCGAATATGAATAAGCATCTCCCATGCAACTTCTAAATCTTGCTTTAAAATCCATAAAGCAGTTGTCGAACATTTAAACTACTAACAGCCGACAGACAACGAATGTAAACATCCTCGGGTATTCTTAAATGCGTTTAATACCGGCAAAACTATATACCGGAAAACACCATTTTATACTGAATACCGGAAAACACTAAATATCGGAAAACACACTAAATACTGGAAATACCCTAAATAGGTAACTCGGAGACTGGCACACTAAATAGGTAACCGGGAGCCTGGAACCTCTGTGTGCCTGGGTTAGGGTTAGAGTTAGGGCTAGTTTCCGGTTTTTTATATAGCCCTTCTCCGGGTTACCTATTTAGGGTGGTTTCCGGTATTTAGTGTTTTTCCGGTGTTCTCCGGTATTCAGTATAACATGGTGTTTTCCGGTTGTTTTTCGATGTCATCTAATACCCTGTGACTTTCAGGTGATCTACGAATGTCATCAATTATTTACCAAATAATAACCACACTGTTGCTTGAGTAAACACTGTGTCATTTTGATCATCCAGCTAGATATTGTTGGTTATCCAGTCATCCATAGATCCAATGTAAAAGCTTCTTGTGCAGTTAGGATGATTCGCGAACCACCAACCGCATCAATAGTCGGTGCAATCTGCGTCATAGGTGGAGAATGGTCGTCCTTCAAGATTTAAACTCCCAGTTATGGAATCACCACATTCGCCTGTTGGGTAATCAACGGAGTTTCAAACGGTTCAAATGTTGTACTCGGTTGAATACAAAATATGGCAAAATTAGAACTGGAATTGATATTGAAAGTTTGTGAGCCAACTATGCAATCTGTAATGAACAAAGTAAAATAAATATTCTGTTAATTTATGGTTTCTTGTTGTCAGTGGTGCAGGACAGAGGGCCTTGCAAAGGAGGATGTCCAGTCATTTGGGTGGTGAAAAACTGAGAGAGGGTAATACATGGGCATATCCTGTTCCTTAATCTACATTCAGATTTACTGAATAAAAATTTTGTTTATAGAGAAAACATAAAAACTGCGATCTCATGTAGCCGATGACGTGCACGTAAAAGAAACCACTGATAATACAGACGGTGGTATCGTGCTATGGGGAAACATTTCCCCTGACATACTCTTATTTCAGTCAGGGCAAATGTTTTCTCATAGCACAATGCATGGTGTACGGCCGTCTTCATTATCATTAGCCCATTCGGTGCACCAAGGTGGGACGTTAAACCCCTTTTCATTTCACAGTTTTACGGTATTTAACCAATGTTGTTGGGTGTGTAAACACACTGACGCAATAAACTCCAATTGGAATGAAATAAGATGTAAATAGAAATAATCTAATTTAGACCGGAGGCTCAGCACGGTGTCCATCAAATGGGCACAAGACCAGACCCAACTTTTCTAGAGTAAAATTTTGCGTAGAATACGATGCCGAGTGGTAATCAGTCCGCCGTTGGGGCGTTTGCGAGATATTCGGGGTGAATGCGCAGTCATTCTTGTATTATGAAAAGAAGGTGAAAATGATCGAAAGTAATCATACTTTCAATAAAAATGTAAACTTGCTAAATTCACCTTCAGTCTTAGTGACCCTGGAGGTCAAAAGGTAAAATTTACCGTTTTTGCACTTGGAAGATTTAAAGCAATGAAATGGCAACGTAAAATATAAAAATTAAGCGAAACCTGTTCTAATTAATAATAGGAACATTTCAAATTTATCTTTAGGTGGTCTTAGCACCGAACTTTTACTTTGGAACGTCGAAAATGATCTTGCATAACAGAACCAACACATTTTAAAACCTGTTTCAAAAATACGTAAAAACTGTCAAATCGAAATCTCTCCGATTTATTTTCACAACGATTGTTATACATAATGATACTAGTTATCTGAAAACAATTGAATTGTTTCAAAGTTGGACTCCAGCCTGCAGGCCGCGTGGATTTCTGAGAATCCCAGTCTAGGGAAAACACGCATCTGGCGACGAGATTAAAAGTTTGCAAACTTTTTATGAGTTTTTATAATTCAGGATAAAGAGTTGAAAATTAACAACGATGTTAAAATGATAGAAAGTTGTTTTAATTATCATACGAACCTTTCTATAACAAGAACAACCAGTAGTATCACCATCCTTTATACAATCTGTACCATCCTGGTATAATCTACACTCGGAGTTCACTGAACAGTATAAATATCTTCTACACTTAGACTCCCTTGTACAGGCGATTCCACACTCAAAACGTCGCCTAACTTTATTTGTAAACATAAGGTTAGCATTATCACAGGTATTCTGAATAATTCGTGTTTTAGTGAAATGAGAAAATTGGTGAAATTCGGCATCACGGTAGACCGCCAGGGCGATTGAAGCTAATATTACCGACAGTTTCATAATAACATTCATTATAGCAGGGATGGTTTATACGAACTAATACAGACACATTTTAAAATATGGCGATGAGTAAAAGAGAAATTAATTATGAAATTGGGGTTTAACGTCCTACTGTTCTGCTCCGAACTGGGCTAATGAAGACGGGCATACGCCATACAGTGTGCTATAAGGGAAACTTTGCCCGGACAGCGGCAATACGGCCTACTCTTATATCGAATCCCAACTGACAAGGGGGAATCCGCCGGAAAATCTGGATGAACTTTCTCGACCAATGCAGGGATCGAACACCCGACATCCAGGCTGGCTTAACATCCACTCGTTGCAAACTAAATCATTTCAATAATTCTTTGCACGTAGGGTCTTTAGCAGTTGATAGAAACTGGGGTATCAGAAGAAAACCCACAAGGTTGGACAAGCAATCCTACATGGGAATCGAAACCACACCACTTGAATTAATGTCAGACCTTGTGATTTCACGCGCACGTGTTAAACCACTAGACCACCCAATCCCCATGTACGGGAAATTTGTTTTATAATAGGCCTATATAATAGATTAAATTGTTGTAGCCTAAGGTGTGTTTTTTTTATTAGACATTTTTGGCAGATAAAATATCCCAGTTGGGGGAAAAAATATGAACATTTTTTTTAAATAAAAATTATTATCCATTTTGACGGAAAAGAATGAAATACAGTGTGAGCCCTGATTGCACGTATTCAAATGCGACCTGGAAAACTGAGACTACAACAACTTCCGAGACGAAAAGTCGCTAATAGCGTGGTGTGTTAATTTCCTAATTTCTACTTTTCGGGTTGCATTTTGGCTTGGTATGCGTGTTGGAGCCTTCTTACTGACATCAATAAATACAAAAATATGACCAAGTCTAAAGTCGACAAGCCAAAATGAAAGTCGAAAATAAGAAATTAGGAAAAAACGAGGGGCGCTATTATCGCTGTGTGTTATTTCTTAATTTCCTATTTTCGAGTTGATTTTGGCTTGTATAGCGTGTTGTCGCCTCACATTTTGTCGTAACTTCTACTTTTCGACATTCGTGTTTTGAATAGGCGAAAAGTAGAAATTATGAATGGTAGTTATAGGCTTCCATAATACACCGATTTACTTTGGTTAACAAAACTAAACCGCAGTGCCTAACTAAATGTCACAGATGCTTCATATTCATTCTTGTTGAAAGGTTAATTTACTGTTTATGATTTGAATTTGAAATATCTGCTTAAAGTCGATCCAGATCAAAATTTATTCAGTTTTCAACCATAGGCGTGGATTCGTATTTGTTCGTGCTGGCAGGATATATCGTTCAAAATTTCAATATTAAATCAATGTTTTGTATGATAATTGTTTTGAAATTTTAATGTGATTCTAAGATATGATGTTACACACTGTGAATGTATTGTGGACTATGTACTATGTCGTTTTATTGATTATTAAATAAAGACTTTATTTTATTTTTTTATTTTTTAAAAAAGAGGATTTATTGTTGAATTATGTATCGTGATCAACCTTCTCACGATTCGCGAATTGTATCCTGTATCTAGATTCAAATTCTCACGATTCGGTCTTGGTGGGTAAGACGCTGCCTCGCTAGCCTGGAGGTCGGGTGTTCGATCCCTGCATTGGCCGAGAAAGTTCATCCAGATTTTCCGACGTGGTTTCCCCTTGTCAGTGGTGCAGAACAGAGGGCCTGACAAGGACAGCTGTCTAGTCCTTCGGATGAGACGAAACACCGAGGTCCCGTGTATACATTGGAATGCACGTAAAAAATCCCTTGGCAGTTGGAATTCGATATAAGAGTAGGCGATAGTGCCGCTGTCCGGGCAAAATTTCCCTCATAGCACACTGTATGGCGTATGCCCGTCTTCATTAGCCCAGTATAGGAGCAGAACAGTAGGACGTTAAACCCCATTTCATTTCATTTCATCCATCGGGGAGAGACGTATTTGGAATTATCTGCCCTTGATGACTGTGCTATTTTTATCGACAAATCAATCGAGCTGATCCGCTGATAACAGTCTCGGTGTTAATGTCCCTTTTTCTACAATACGCTTACTTGAGTTCATATTGCATCAGATATAATCCTAAATACGCAGAATGTTTACTAAACATGAATGACATATTTTGATCATCCATTTTGGATTTGGTTGTACGAGACCAACTGCAGGAATTTGCCGGTTTCGTCCGTGGGACTCCGGCGTGGATTCCCCTTGTCAGTGATGCAGGATGGAGGACACGACAAGGACAGTTGTCTAGTCGTTCGGATGGGACCAAAAACCGAGGTCCTGTGTACACATTGGCGTGCACGTAAGAAGATCCCTTGGCAGTTGGAATTCGATAAAGAGTAGGCCCTAGCGACGCTGCCCTGGCAAAATTTCCCTCATAGCACTCTGTATGGCATATGCCCGTCTGCATTAGCCATGGTTAGGAGTAGGGCGTTAAACCTCATTTCATTTCATTAGGTCTTGAATCATGTATCGTGATTCAAAAGGAGACGCTGATTCGATGTATCGCAATTCTGTTTTATGTTTCTTTTTGTCGCTTTAGTAAGTAACCTGGCACATTATCCTTATTTTGATTCACGTCAACATCGTGAATTTGTTGTATTTCTTCGACATCGGCACAGTAGCTGAGAATATGAAAGGGGGGGGGGGGGTCCTAATCTAGGACGCCACAATGAATGTCAACAAAATATTGGCTATAACACCGAGCCTATGTTCGCCGATCGTTATCTGGCCGGAAAGCAGTTGACATCAATCTGATTAAAATAAAGATCTATATTTCGTTTCGTTTTTTTATACTTTCGATGGCCTCTACTATATGAAGATCTGACAAGTTATAGCGATAGGTCACGTCACGGGCCAAAAGACCGACTTATGACCCTATGATGTCAGACATTTGATTAACCAATCAGCATTGATGTTACTAGTGGATTACCCACAGTTCCGTGAAAAACACGCCTAAAGCTCGCCGTAACAGATCGTTTCATTGGCTTATACCTGACACCATTCAGAACACGAGTTAAATAACAACTCTTCCAGATCCAAGTGTAGTAAAGACAAGTAAAACGAAATTTTGAACTATAAAAATGAAACGAAATAGTATCTGTGTTTTAACCAGAGTGCAGTTGACATAAAGTTCATGTCATACTATTATTGATTTTGTTATTCAATTTTTAGCAGGGTCTAAAACACTGAACAACATGAAGGGGGTAGGGTTCCGTGAATATGATAGTGCTTAGATGGTTTAAACAATATTTTATTTCTTAGTCAGTCACAGATATATTTACATACTATATATGGATACAATAACATAACAAGCATTGCTGCTTATGTAAAATCACTTCCATAAACAAAAATAAAACGTTTTAGCATAAAAATACAGTTTCCTTCAAAATTACGTCACTGGTAGTGAACAATACTTTTTTTTTGGGGGGGGGGGATATAATGATCTTTTGAATTGAATTAGGCACTAATATTTATCTACTACCCCCGCAAAAAAATAAATGTGGAAGGTGATTCCATGTCATTATGTTTTATCTATATGGTCACATTGATTAATTCTATTTGTTTTTTAGACTAACAAATTGTAACAAATTACAATCTTAAACACGTGACGAACAGGGATCAGTCTGCAAAAATGACATTTAATGTTAAATAACAATCAAAAGTCACGAAATGAGAATATTTATGAACAATATTTATTGTAAATGCCTGAAATTAGAATCTAAATATTTGATTAATTATGTTTGTATACAATAATACTTCATTGTTTAAGGAAGTTACGAAAAAATAATTTGAGAAATTAAAAAGTTGGCTCTCTAACATGGGGGCTAAGGGCGTCGCTTCTGAATAGGGGAATTGATGACACCAAGTTTTTCTAAACCAGTTTGTGATATCACTTCGGTGGAAGCGGACGTAAAATAAGGCTATTTCACACTCTAAACCAGTGCTTTGAGTAGATTTCGATTCTGGGTGGTGATAGGGTGGGTTTTCTAAGATATAGGGTGGTGGCGCGTCCAATGTCTAATATTACATGGCAATGTGATGTTGATATCAATGATATCATTTACAACAAGAATGTCCTATGTAAGTGTAGAGGGGAGCTATGCCTAAAATTAGTGGGAATGTGTTAATGTTGATTAAAATGATCATCGGATAGATTGGTAAAACATTTATTGTGCCATGGGCAACCGTTTTGCTTTGCTGGTGGATGGATGGATGGACGGGTGGGGGAGGGATGTTTATTTAAAAATGTTTACCCTATTGACCCGGTCACCGTCATTTGAATTCGCACCACCAAAGCGACATTAATAAATTTGAAATCCATCCTGTGGTTTCGGATCAGACGAATGTGCAGATATACTAACTTGGCGAATATGAATAAGCATCGCCCATGGACCCGGTCACCGTCATTTGAATCTGCACCACCAAAGCAACATTAATAAATTTGAAATCCATTCTGTGGTTTCGGATCAGACGAATGTGAAGATATACTAATGTGGCGAATATGAAGGAGCATCACCCATGCAACTTCTAAATCTTGCTTTAAAAATCCATAAAGCAGTTGTCGAAAATGTAAACGGCTAACAGCCGACAGCGAATGTAAACATCCTCGGGTATTCTTTAATGCGTCTAATACCCTGTGACTTTAAGGTGATCTACGCCTGTCATCAATTATCTACCAAATAACCACACTGTTGCTTGAATAAAGACTGTGTCGTTTTGATCATCCAACCAGATATTGTTGGTTATCCAGTCATCCATAGATCCAGTAAGAAAGCTTCTGGTACAGTTAGGATGATTCGCGAACCACCAGCCACCCCCGTATCGCTCAGCACATCGATAGTCAGTGTAATCTGCGTCATAGGTGGAGAATGGCCGTCCTTCAAGATTTAAACTGCCAGTTATGGAATCACCACAGCCTCCATGCTGGTTATTAAACAACAGGGTGTAGCCAACGGATTTGTTTCCTAGTTTCAATCCATGGTAAAACTGATGACATGTCATCCAGTTTGAATTGAAAAGTGTGAAGTGAAGGTAATAATCCAACTTTTTGTTAATGATCGTCTGGAGTGTATCAAAACCGATCCATCTATTCTTTGGAACCACTCCAAATCCCTTTTCATAATCCTCCAGTGAACGATTAAAGTTTTCATAAGAGCAACCCATACTTCTCTCCAGAATGATAGTACCACCACCATATTTAGTTTCACATACAACTTCAAACGGTTCAAATGTTGTACTCGGTTGAATATAAAATATGGCAAAATTAGAACTGACATTGAAGGTCCGGCGTGAGCCATCTATGCAATCTGTAATGAACAAAGTAAATTAAATATTCTGTTACTTTATTGTCAGTGGTGCAGAACGGAGGGCCTTGCAAAGGAGGATGTCCAGCCTTTTGTGTGGAGAAAAAGTGCGAGAGGGTAATGCATGGGCATAGCCTGTTCTCAAATCTTATTTCAGATTTACTGAATAAAAATATTGTTTATAGAAAAAACATAAAAACTGCGATCTCGTGTAGCCGATGGCGTGCCTGTAAAAGAAACCACTGATAACGAAGACAGTCGTACGCCATACAGTGTGCTTTGACGAAACATTTGCTTTGACGAAACATTTGCCCTGCCAAACTCTTATTTCAGTCAGGGCAAATGTTTTTTGTCATAGCACAATGTATGACGCACGACAGTCTTCATTATCATTAGCCCATTCGGTGCACAGAAGTGGGACGTTAAACCCCATTTCATTTCACAGTTTTACGGTATTTAACCAATGTTGTTGGGTGTGTAAACACATTGACACAATAAACACCAATTTCAATGAAATCAGATGTAAATAAAGATAATATAATTGTAATCACACTTGAAAACTACGGTTCAGTATTTACAAATGATGAGCTAACAATTTGTCAACATTCGACATCACCTAGCTGTAAATGACATATGCGGGATGATGTCAAAAGTCAGTACCACCTATAACCTTCCCTGAATTGTTTGATGGGGTTCATGTTAATCCCGTTGAATTCAAGCAGGAAGATTAAATTGAAAGTCGTGGAAAATAGCCTAAAGCCTCAATACCACTCTTGTTGTAACTGAATAATATGTCCCAATCTTTATTCTGGTCAACAAATTGTACTATTTTACAATATTCCAATTAATTGATGATACAAATTTCATCTTAACACACCTAATTTAAAAAATTGGAAAAATTCAACTAAATGATTTGACAAGCCTGACGTAAAGCTTTTCAAATGTGACTTGGATTTAAAAATATTTTTGAACCCTCTGGACAAGTAAAATATGATTTAATGATTGATTTACACAACAGGTAAGACACTAACACATCTAGTTCTTAGAATAAGGCATTTTTTTATTTTCTGGAGCTGTCAAGCCAGCCAGAGTGTTATTGTCCCTTTAAGGGCCGAATAGCCAGTAGAATAGGCTACCATTTGGTAATGTGTAATATACTATTCAAAAAAAGTAGGGGATATTTGATTTTGGGGGCATAATACTAAAATATGCAAATGACTACGAAAAAAATCACTATAGAACCTAACAGAAGAAACATTTCCAGTTACATGTGACGCCCAAACGCACCAATAGCTACCGCATGGAATGCAGGTGATGCTTGGGATCATCATGGAGGTCCAACCCAAGATTTGCACGACTCTGACTTTGAATGTTACAGTCATTGTGGCATTGAATTCCAGGGTGGAAACATCAGTTTAATTGTTTTAGTGACCAGAAAACAAATTTTGATATGCGTCGGCTTACCCAAAATGAAAGGTTACGTGCCCTTGGCATGCTACAGATCGGCACAACACAGGCGGTTGTGGCGCGGACGATGAATGTTTCTCAGTCTGTCATAAGCAGGCTATGGTCCAGATACCGTGATACACAATCTGTACAGGACAGACCACGCTCAGGTCGACCAAGGGCGACAACTCAAGCCCAGGATCGATTTATCCGTACCTTGGCCTTGAGAAATCGTGTCATCACAGCAAATCAGATCAGCGCTCGTCTTCAAACAGACACTGGTGTGAGAGTGAGTGGCCAGACGATTCGGAATCGACTGCATAGGGGTCACCTTCGCGCCCGACCTCCTCGCGTGATCCCTTGTTTGAGAGATCATCACATTCAGGCAAGACGTCGTTGGTGTAGGGATCGTTAACACTGGGATAATCGACGCTGGAGCAATGTGATGTTTTCAGATGAGTCAAGGTTCACTGTTGATTTTTTGGACAGACGTAGGAGGGTGTGACGTCGTCGAAACGAGCGCTTCCAAGACGTTAACGTCATCAGACATGATCGATTTGGGGGTGGTTCTGTTATGGTGTGGGGAGGCGTCACTGTTGCTGGAAGAACGGCTTTACATGTTGTTGCAGGGCGTGTTACAGGCCAGTACTACCGGGACAACATCTTGGCAGTCCATGTTGTGCCGTTCGCACGACGTCATGGCCGCCGTTTCATCTTCCAGGATGACAACGCAAGATGTCACAGGGCCAGGATCGTTACAGGTTACCTCCAACAACAGAACATCACCACATTACCTTGGCCAGCACTGAGTCCCGACCTCTCCCCCATCGAGCATGTCTGGGACATGCTTGGACAGAGGTTACGTCAACGTCAACAACGTCCTGCCAATGTCCAAGAACTTGCTGCTGCGTTGCAACAGGAATGGGACAATCTGGACCAAAATGACCTTAGACGTCTCATTAGGAGTATGCCACGTCGGATCAATGCTTGTTTGGCAAACAGAGGAGGATTTACCCGTTACTGACTTGGTTGTGATGCTGTGGTAACTTTGCTGTTTGACCCCGGGTATCATTTTACCCGTATAATGGTCAGTCTGTGCCTTACTTAGTCTAACGATCATTTGGAATAAATCGATGAATGTGAACTTCATTTCATTTTGTCATTTGTTTCTTCGTCAGTTTCATTAGGTGACTTTAATAACACTTAAAAATCAAATATCCCCTACTTTTTTTGAATAGTATATTAATGAAAAGCACGGTCTATAGAACGTCACCCACCGTTCACCCGTAATCTTTATCGTGAAATAAACCAGTATTACAGGAAAAGGTGTGTGTGTGTGGGTGTAACTACTTTAAATATATGGAAATACAATATTACCTGTTATTACATGTTGGCAACTTTCACCATAAAATCCCAACGGACACGTTATCGTTGATGGTACAGTTTGACCAATATTCTGAAACACAATGCCATTTTTAATGTATCTGACTTGGGAAGTTTTAAAACATTCTAGATTACTCGTCTAAAATTGACTTGTTTAATTTTACACCCAACACCAGGGCGGGAATAGGGGGCAGTTAACCCTGTGTGAGGTAAGATTCTATACCAAGATAAATCTACAACAATTAGGTTGGAGATAATAGCCAGTCTACATCTCGGGATAGGCATGGGCGAAATCTTTCACTTAGTTTCATTGAATAGGGTGGAAATTTGACCTATCCCAAAGATACCCTATGTAATTTCGTACAGTAATTTAAAAGGAGACAGCTAACCAGTGAAAAGGTATAAAAATTCAGGATAAAGAGTGTTGAAAATTAACAACGATGTGAAAATGCCCATTAACCAATGCTGTAAAAATGTAGGGAAGTTCTCTTTCGTACAGTAATTTAAAAGGGAAAGGGGACACATGGCCAATTAACCAATGATGGAACGTTCTCTTATCCATCACACTTATACCCTATGTAATTTCGTACAGTAATTTAAAAGGTGACAGCTAACCAGTGAAAGGGTATAAAAATTCAGGATAAAGAGTGTTGAAAATTAACAACGATTTTAAAATGATAGAAAGTTGTTTTAATGATCATACCTACCTTTCTATAACAAGAACAACCAGTAGTATCACCATCCTTTATACAATCTGTACCATCCTGGTATAATCTACACTCTGAGTTGACAGAACAGTATAAATATCTTCTACACTTAGACTCCCGTGTACAAGATATTCCACAGTCAAAACGTCGCCTAACTTTATTTGTAAACATAAGGTTAGAATCATCACAGGTATTCTGAATAATTCGTGTTTTAGTGAAATGAGAAAATTGGTGACATTCGTTATCACGGTAGACCGCCAGGGCGATTGAAGCCAATATTACCGACAGTTTCATAATAACATTCATTATAGCAGGGATGGTTTATACGAACTAATACAGACACAACCAACCTCACTTGTCGTAGAATCTTCAACAACCGCATTACAAGTTTATCCCACACAAAAAAAGTCCATATGATTACCATTAAACAAAACGATTTATGTGACTAAGCGGAACAATTTAATGAGGAATGATACCGCTTGAATGCTACTGACAGTGATGTGTAGCAATTCTTGAATAAGATATGCATTAAAATATAATCTTCTGATCATTACTGAACCACTATCATGGGCAAATTAGCTTTCGTAATTAAAGTAATATTTTGAAAACAGAATACGTAAGTTGTTTGCATTAAAATTTTCTGCAATTAGGACTACCTATAAACGCCATGGTTATTGATGCAAGACATCTTTGTTTATTAGATAAATTGTTGAATTAAAATTTAAACTATTAATCAATAAAAAAAAAAAACCCATACCATTACAAGAAGAAGAAACCCATGTTAATAGTCCCTTGCTTTCTAGTCCAGTCGATTTACGAAAAAAGGGGGCCTACCCCCGACTAATTGCAAGACAAGGCTGTTGGGTCTAGTGGATGACATCCTAAAAGTTTACCAAAATGGGACGTCCGGAAAGTTCCTATTTTTGAGATTACTTGTTAGATCTTTTAGTGCATCAGTCAATTCATGAAAAAAGGGAGGCCAACCCCCAAACAATTGCAAGAAAAGGTTTTTTGAGGGTTTCTGGTGAATCACATTCTTTAAGTTTACCAAAATCGGAGTACCGGAAAGTGGCAAATTTTGAGGGTAGATAAATTGTTGAATTAAAATTTAAACTATTAATCAATAAAAAAAAAAACCCATACCATTACAAGAAGAAGAAACCCATGTTAATAGTCCCTTGCTTTCTAGTCCAGTCGATTTACGAAAAAAGGGGGCCTACCCCCGACTAATTGCAAGACAAGGCTGTTGGGTCTAGTGGATGACATCCTAAAAGTTTACCAAAATGGGACGTCCGGAAAGTTCCTATTTTTGAGATTACTTGTTAGATCTTTTAGTGCATCAGTCAATTCATGAAAAAAGGGAGGCCAACCCCCAAACAATTGCAAGAAAAGGTTTTTTGAGGGTTTCTGGTGAATCACATTCTTTAAGTTTACCAAAATCGGAGTACCGGAAAGTGGCAAATTTTGAGGGTAAATGCTAAATTCTTTAAATAATTTCCTGTAAAAGGGAAAACTTCAGACAAGCATAAAGTCGTCAATTTTTAAGCGAAACAAATGAAACTGGCAATTGGCCCCGGGGTGTCAGGGCCAAGCTTTCATATGTCCCCGTGTGCCATTTTCGAGGGTAATCCTATCCTAGAAAACCTATGACCGAGAACCCACATATATGAATGGGCATAACTCTGCACTGTTGCGTCATAAAATAGCAAATTTGGTCATTCTTTCAATTGTGGATATACCTAGTGATGTTAACTGGTCCTTTACACCATTTTGAGATGTATTTCTACGCCACAACCTGTGACCAACATCCCAAATTTACGAATAGACAAAACTCGCACTGCTGCGTCATAAAATGGTAAATTTGGTGTCTGAACTAATGCTTTTGGGGTCAGTTTTTCATTTGAAGATATGCTCAGTGATCTTAATTTTCCCCTTGTACCATTTTCGGGGTACTTTATCGCGTACTGGCATACTTGATATGTACATGTTTTGAGTGGTTACCCATACCCCAATAAAATGCTGTAGTGGACAATAGGTAAAGCAAGACAAGCAAAAAGGTATGTAAAGAATTATTTACCAATTTGCTCTACATACAGGCGTCTGTAGATACTTAAGTCGACAAGATAATGGTAGCTATTGAAGTTATAGATTTGCAGTCCATGAAATTGATTGGAGAGGAGGCATATATTATGATGTTGCAGGAGCAAATACTAATATTCATGCAAAAAGATTATATTTTCGTTCAGACAAAAAGAGCGAAAAATCTGTGTATGGTATAGTCTGTCTCAAGAAACATCTCACATCAAGAGTATGTTTCCAAGCCCTGTTTTTTCACACGTTCAGTGGGTGTGATAGCACATGCAGGATCCATGACATTGACCAAAATTTGTTGTTGCAAAACCTTATTAACGGAGATCATGTAACAACAGAATCTGCTATAGACCGTTTATTTCGTACTATTACGTCATGTCTTTCTATTGTCGCCATCTTATAGTTGGAAGGGATAATGATGCGCTACATGCACCTTCCTCTCGTCCCCAAAGGAACTGTGTTCATGAACTATCAGTTTACAATAGCTATAAGATGCCAACCACAGAAAGACATGGCATAACAGTACACCATAAACTGTCCAGGTTGCGACATTGTAATGCCAGGTGTAATTTTTATGGTCTAAAGACACTCCAGTGTCATGTTCTGGTAACCTCTATATAGATTTATAGGGAATAAAACCAAAAGTTTAAATGTTTTAGTACGTAGATGTGCTGGTCGTCATAGTATGTCATTATATGGCTATATGACGTCATATTACCTTTAATGGGGTCATTTGACATTTTGATATCATATTCCTATGTGTTCATTATAGGGTCTTAAACCAACCATTTAGGATTGAGTAGTTGAATGTCGGCCATCTTGGATTTTACCAATTTTTACCCCTTTCCAGTGCGCAAAATTTGGAAAACTTTTGGGATGTTATAAAGTACATCTAAATAAACGCAAAAAAGCATTAAAACCTTGCAATTTGGGGGGGGGGGTAAAATCATAAACTGACTGGACTATTCTTCGAAAGGCGGAGGACAAAAAGATTAATGCCTCTATTTGGAACATTTAATGGGGAAATATTCCTGGTTAAATGCTGTTGAGAGTAGTGTGTCGGAATTATTGAATGACATATCCATTAAAATGTAATCTGCTGACTGAACCAGTATCCTAAATATTCCTGGAGCAATGGCCCGATAAATCTCTCTCTGGTCATTGCTGGATTAGCTTCTGATACTTGCGCTTTTGAGGGAGTGTGTCTATTCTTCCCGTTCAATCAAATCCATCCCCAAGCACAGCAACATGACAGTCCCTCTTTTAATCATGGGCCTTCCCTAATACTTTGGACAGTGATTTAAGGTATTAAAAACGGTGAAAGTGTTGTATGACTCAAAACAGTATTGTTTACGTTATATCCGTATTGACCTGGTGAAATAACCATTAACGAGGGACCTATTTTGTGGCGAGTGGACGTTAAACCCCACCTCTCTCCCGAAATGACCTAGTTTCTGTCGAGTGGACGTTACACCCACCCACCTCTCTCTGTATTTGAATAAAACAGTGGTTCTCAACCATTTTTTGCCAACGGCACACTTTGGAACACATGAAAACCTACCGGCACACCTGGCTAAATATATATGAACAAATTTTGAAATGTGCAAAATAAAAACATGGCAAGTCAGACGGCATACAACCGTAGACAGAGAGTAGTCATAGAAAAATAGAATGACTCAAACTAAATAAACAAAACACAGCTATGAACTTATCAGTAGACACCAGCGAATACTCATTTGGGATCATGTGGTTTTTCGTATTTTCTTAGTGTGCCGTTAAAACGATCTCGCGGCAACTGGAATAAAGACTACTGGATGTAGATGGATATAACAGCAAACTTGACGATATAGGGACGAGGCTTAAAATAACGATACGTCATTTGATACGGGCCAGTAAATCGGGACTCTGAAGTTTTGGCAAATGATTTTGTTAATTGTTTCACAACCAAAGTTGATACTCTGCGATCAGGTCTGGGAACAATTCCACTGGCTGACTCTCGGGATAGTAATACCTTAATCTGGTATGCAACTTTCAACATTTAGATCAGGTATCTAATCTGGATATAAATAAGATCATTAAAGCACCGTTATCAGCATCGTGCACTCTAGATCATATTCCCACTTGCCTACTAAAGCAGTGTCTTGACGTGATGGTCCCAGCTATCACAGATATTGTAAATTCCTCTTTGGCTTCTGGCTGTATACCGGAGGTTATGGAAGAGGTGTTAGTGTTTCTGCTACTAAAAAAGCCCAACCTTCATAAAGAATCACTGAACAATTACAGACCAGTCTCTAATCTTTCCTTTCTTTCAAAAAATCACTGAGAAAGCTGTTGTATCCGAATTTAAAAGACATTTGCATAATAATTTCCTCAACGAAGTATTCCAATCTGCATATAGAAAACAACACAGCACTGAAACCGCCTTATTACATGTGTAAAATGACTTATTAAACGAAATGGATAAGAAACAAACATCAGTTCTAGTCCTGCTTGATCTAAGAGCTGCGTCTGACTCGATAGACGGTCCTTTATTATTTACCACATACACAACATCTTTAGGAAATACCATTCGGAGACGCGATCTTAACTACCATCTGTATGTCGACGGCACTCATTTATATAGCTTTTGAGCCTTCTTCTGAAACATATGCGACATGCAAACTTGAGGCCTTTTTATCAGATATTCGTAAATGAATGGACTCAAATTTATTAAAACTCAACGATGACAAAACAGAAATAATGAAAGTCGGCAACAGGCAAATTGGCAATATCTCTTTTACACCAACAGGGTCTGTAAAAAAAATAGATACATTTCGGCCATGTGTAAAAGTATTAATTTTCAGATTTATATTATTGGAAAAATTATATCTTTCATTGATAGAGACACGGCTAAAATGCTGCTACATCAAGACTGTAATTCCCTTTTGTTCAATATACCTAAAAATAAAATCAAACGACTTCAGAAACTTCAAAATAAAGCTGCCCGGATCATAACCAAGACGAAACCAAATGTACACATGACACCAATTCTGAAAGATCTCCATTGGCTTACAGTCCGGTGATAGATCTTTCGCCGTCGGTGCTCCGAAGTTATGGAATGTAATATCAAGCGAAACCAAAAGCGCAAATTCTATTAAAGGTTTTTAAAAAGTATCTTAAAACCGAACTTTTTAATCAAATATACAACTAATTGAATACAGTTCTAGCTGTGTTTGTGTCATATCTTTACCATGTGTACTAAATAATGTTCTACGTATTTTGTTTGTCTTTTTTATGGATTAATGTATTGTGATTGTTGTAATTTTATATTAGTTGTACTTATGTAAAGCTCCCCGAGGGCAGCTCACTGAGTTGAATTGTTGGCGCTATATAAATCAATTATATTATTATTATTTGCATTTGTTACAATAATATTAAGTTTCTCGCGATTATTAAACAACAATGATCAAGAACACAAAATCAAAATATCAATGTAATCAAAGGAGATTGTTATTTTTCAGCTGAGAAGTGATTCGTTTCTATTCGCAATAGAAAATGGCCAACATACAAAAGTCCCAACTCCCTTTGGGAAAAGACTATGCAAACTCTGTTATAGTAACCTGGTTGAAGACGAGAAGTTCTATTTTATATCCCACTGCCCGTGTTACAATGATATAAGATCATGTTTTTTTTAAGTTTAAAAATTAAGATTTAAATCTTTTAGCCACACATAACTAGTTCCAATATGTGTTAATGAATCCCGTTGAATGTAAACTTGGATAATAACGAAACATCCTGAAAAACGTTTTATAGTTTTAAATTCTGTGATTGACTCCAAATGTTTTCTTTTAGAAATTTTTATGATTGGTGGAATGTAGGATGGAATGTTATTATTAGAACAGCTATTTAATATACACATTGTTATAGAATTCATTGTTTTATCTGTCCTATAGTTTTGGAAAGTTTTTAAATTTTGTTGATTTGTTGATTGGCTATAAACAGAATGAAATTTTATGATTTAAATGGATATTTTAGGTACATGTGATCACTGTAGCACCATGGGTCTTTCCGTCAGACGTGGAGACAGGACTACGCAAACCGGTCGCCACATCCTACGTATGACCCATGCATCTTTTTTTACTACATATCTTAATATCTTAAATTAAAGAACAAAAATGCTAGTAATCCTGCTACATTACATGTTTAAGTATTTTGCTTGTATTTATTGCCTTATATTATTCGAATATTTTATCTGTAGTGTCTCATAGCCCTAATCATTTGTATTATATTCTATAAATTATATAAATATTCATCTGATTTGTGACACTTTAATAAAATAAACTATTTTGTCTCATAATTCACATGAAAGCTTCTTGTCTTTGTTGGGGTTTTTTTCTGTGAAGCTTATATCTCAGAATCCAACTATAGGATCTTTCTGAATCTACCCTTTGAAACCTGATCACTATCAGGCGAAGCAAAATGTTTGCTATAGCCAAAAACATATATCCAGATATAAAAAGTAAGCATTGTAATTTATATATACATAGATAACAGTGTACAATATATAATCCCCTCCCCCCCCCCTTTATAAACTTTATTGTACACCCATATCACTGAAAATAAATTCATATATAAATATATTGGATGTATCGCAATTATGTTTCATGTTTCTTTCTGTCGCTTTAATAAGTAACCTGGCACATTATCAATATCGTGAATTTGTTGTATTTCTTCGACATCGGCACAGTAGCTGAGAATATGAAGGGGAGAGGATCCAAATCTAGGGCGCCACAATGAATGTCAACAAAATATTGGCGAAAACACCAAGCGTCCCGGTAGAAGATACACTGCAAATAATATTTGTGTATTTTTACCGTAAATTGACTAGCAGAAAAATGCCAGTAAAATGACTGTATTTTAACACTGGCTTGTAAATTTGCATCTAAGCGGTAGATTTATATTTACAAACAGCATGTAAATTTACAGAGACTGTAAAATAACTTCGATGTAAATTTACATTGTGCTTTTAAATAGAAAGTGGGGTAAATTTACATTTACTCTAAATTTACACTGTTGTTGTAAATTTACATGCTGTTTGTAAATTTACCTCAAAGTTATTTTACACTCACTGTAAATTTACGTGGTGTTTGTAAATCTAAATCTACCTTTTAGGGGTACATTTACAAGTCAGTGTTACAGTGATTTTACTGACAACTTTCTGCCAGTCATTTTACGGTATAAAAACAATTTGATGCGAATATTTACTTGAAATATACTTTGAAAAGGTGACATTTTTAAAGGGAATGTGTTCAGCCGAGCATAAAAAACCTCATTCGATAATGGAAAGAAATTATATAAAATGGGGTTAAACGTCCCACTGTTCTGCTAACAATGGAAATAGTGGGAGGCATGACACGAAGCAAAGTGACCCACACAAATGTATGGCATATCACTGCCCCATACGCCTGTTGGGTGCATTCAGAGTTTGAATAACCTATTTCTCTAAAATAGACTAATCTGACTGACATAACAGTAAATATTTTGCATAAAATTCTATGTGTTCTCAGGGGAATAACCGATTTGAACACTATTTGACAGTAAATTTACAATTTGTTGTAAAGATACTATTTCAAATGGCATTTCTGTTAATATACAGCTCACCTAAGTATTTCTACTTTACGGGTGATGTAATCTTACATGTGGCCAAAGAGGGAATAACCGATGTGGTCACTATTTGACAGTTAATTTACAATTTGCTGTAAAAATACTATTTCAAGTAGCATTTCTGTTAATATGCATTTCACATAATGTAAACTGACATAATATGGTTGTATTATTACATTACATTTGATGTAATCTTTCATAAGCCTTGTATTCATATGCATGCATTTAAGTTAACAAACCATGTGATATTCTAAATCGGACATTGCATTTTAAGTATACTTATAACTGTAAATATATATATATATGTAAATATATATATATATATACACATTACGTCTTCATTAGCCCAGTTCGGAGCAAAACAGTAGGACGTTAAACCCCATTTCATTTCATTTTAATAGGGATCTTTTACGAGCACGCCAGTGTGTACACGGAACCTCGGTGTTTCGTTCCGTTCGAACGACTCTACAGCTATCCTTGTCCGGCCTGCATCACTGGCAAGGGGGAACCACACCGGAAAATCTGAATGAACTTTCTCGGCTAAATAAGGTATCGAACACTCGACCGCCAGGCTAGCGATCCAGCGTCTTACCCACCCCCGGCCCCCCGCCTTATAAGTGGACTATAGACGAAAAGTAATGAAGCCTTAAAAGCTCTATCAATGTTAAAGTTCTAAAGCGATGTACAAATACACGTTTCCTATAAAGTGTACACAAATCCCGTATTTAAACTTGTTTGAATAGTAGAATTACTCATAAAACAGTTAAAATACAACATACATGTACGTTAACAAACATAGTTGTATCAATACAGGTTACATGTAACAAAATACAGTTTTAACATGTAAAACTACACTTTTATGGTTAATTTACCAATTTGTTTACAGTAATCCCATGTTACCGCACTAATACAGTAAATTTATAGTATAGAAAACATGCAGTGGTAATTTTACAGCGTTATGTTAAAGAAATTACATATTTTTCACTGTAATTTTACATTGACTTTTAACAGTGTAGATTGATTGCCTATATATAGTTGTTCGCCGATCGTTATCTGGTCGGAAAGCAGTTGTCATAAAGTTCCTGTCATACTATGATTTTGTTATTCAATTTTTGTGAGCCTTGGGGGCAGGGGTTAAACACTGAACAACATGAAGGGGGGGGGGGGCTCCGTGAATATGATAGTGCTTAGATGGTTGAAACAATATTTTATTTCTTAATGAGTCACAGATATACATACTATATATGGATACAATAACAAGCATTGCTGCTTATGTAAAATCAATTCCATAAACAAAAGTAAAACGTCTTAACAATTAAAGTTTAAAAACAGTTTCCTTTAAAATTACTTCACTACCAGTGACCAATTCGTTTTTGTTTTTTGTTGGGTTTTTTTATTGGAAATAATGATCTTTTGAATTAGGCACTAATATTTATCTAATAAACAAACCCCAAAATAAATGTGGAAGGTGATTCCATGTCATTATGTTTTATCTATATGGTCACATTGATTAATTCTATTTGTTTTTAGACTAACAAATTACAAGCTTAAACAAGTAACGAACAGGGATCTGTCTGCAAAAATGACATTGAATGTTAAAGCGAAAATTTCAAATTTTTAAGTTATATTTTTAAAATTTATTAAAATAAAGCCTTAAAATAGATGGTATCCATAAACAGTCCTACCTTGTTAAAGGATAATCCTATTAATCCTATAATTCACTATTGCCAGCTGAGAAATTGGCAAAAATATCATTTTCAACTTCAAATTTCAACGTTGAGGAAATGGCTGACCATTGTTTTCAATAGGAAAACAAGGTAGGTAATTGTGTTGTTATTTCCTGTGTAAATGAGTTTTAAGTGTGAGAATGACACCTATGATCGTATAATAGTGAGTTGATAACCTATTGAGCAAAAGACATAGAAATAATTATGTTTTGACTTTCTTAGAAAATATCAAATTCTCGCTTTAAATAACAATCAAAAGTCACGAAATGGAGAATATTTATGAACAATATTTATTGTAAATGCCTGAAATTAGAATCTAAATATTTAATCAATTGTGTTTGTATACAATAATACTTCATTGTTTAAGGAATTACGAAAAAAAAATTTGAGAAATTAAAATGTTTTAAAAAATGACGTTGGCTCTCTAACATGGGGGCTAAGGGGGTCGCTTCTCAATAGGGGAATTGATGACACCACGTTTTTCTAAACCAGTTTGTGATATCACTTCGGTGGAAGCGGACGTTAAATTAAACTATTTTACACACTCTAAACCAGTGATTTGAGTAGTTTTCGATTTTGGGTGGTGATAAGGTGGGTTTTCTGAGATATAGAGGGGTTGCGCGTCCGATGTCTAATATTATATGGCAATGTGATGTTGATATCAATGATATCATTAGTACAACAAGAATGTCCTGCACTGTACATCACTATGTAAGTGTAGGGGGGGGGGGGGCTTTGCCTAAAATTAGTGGGAATGTGTTAATGTTGATAAAAATGATCATCTTATAGATTAGTAAAACATTTATTGTGCCATGGGCAACCGTTTTGCTTTGCTGGTGGATGGATGGATGGACGGGTGGGGGAGGGATGTCTATTAAAGCATACAATGTATAGCACAGTACATCCCCCAAGTGTATAGGGTTACTTTTGATTAACAGAATATATTTTTGGCGACAAAAACATCTTTCAGGCATCTTTCCTAAAACATGATTGTTTTGAGTCCGTTCTTATCAAGGGATTAATTTATAGTATTGAATTATTTTAATTGTTTTTGAATTCAAATGATCCTACCAAAGTGTCGTAATAAACTAACAATATTCGTCTAGATATCTGAATTAGGCGAAATTGTCCCTGGTCTAGGCGATGAACTTTATTCGAAAAAGATTTACCATACTTACTTAAACTGCACGGTAGACGAAGGCCAAAATGTGTAATTTTGCACAGTTTAAGTGTAGTTGTCGTTTACCCTAATGACCCGGTCACCGTCATTTGAATTCGCACCACCAAAGCGACATTAATAAATTTGAAATCCATCCTGTGGTTTCGGATCAGACGAATGTGCAGATATACTAACTTGGCGAATATGAATAAGCATCGCCCATGGACCCGGTCACCGTCATTTGAATCTGAACCACCAACGCAATATTAATAAATTTGAAATCCATTCTGTGGTTTCGGATCAGACGAATGTGAAGATATACTAATGTGGCGAATATGAAGGAGCATCACCCATGCAACTTCTAAATCTTGCTTTAAAAATCCATAAAGCAGTTGTCGAAAATGTAAACGGCTAACAGCCGACAGCGAATGTAAACATCCTCGGGTATTCTTCAATGCGTCTAATACCCTGTGACTTTTAGGTGATCTACGACTGTCATCAATTATCTACCAAATAACCACACTGTTGCTTGAATAAAGACTGTGTCGTTTTGATCATCCAACCAGATATTGTTGGTTATCCAGTCATCCATAGATCCAGTGAGAAAGCTTCTTGTGCAGTTAAGATGATTCGCGAACCACCAACCGCCCCCGTATCGCTCAGCACATCGATAGTCAGTGTAATCTGCGTCATAGGTGGAGAATGGCCGTCCTTCAAGATTTAAACTCCCAGTTATGGAATCACCACAGCCTCCATGCTGGTTATTAAACAACAGGGTGTAGCCAACGGATTTGTTTCCTAGTTTCAATCCATCGTAAAACTGCTCACATGGCACCCATTCTGTATTGAAAAGCATGAATTGAAGGTAATAATGCAAATCCAAATTTTTATTAATGATCGCCTGGAGTTTATCAAAACCGATCCATCTATTCTTTGGAACCACTCCAAATCCCTTTTCATAATCCTCCCGTGAACGATTAAAGTTTTCATAAGAGCAGCCTATACTTCTCTCTAGTATGATAGTACCACCACCATATTTAGTTTCACATACAACTTCAAACGGTTCAATTGTTGTACTCGGTTGAATATAAAATAGGGCAAAATTAGAAATGGAACTGATATTGAAAGTTTGTGAGCCAACTATGCAATCTGTAATGAACAAAGTAAAATAAATATTCTGTTAATTTATGGTTTCTTGTTGTCAAAGGAGGATGTCCGGCCATTTGGGTGGAGAAAAACTGAATGAGGGTAATACATGGGCATAGCCTGTTCCTTAAAGATACATTATGTAAGATTTAGATAAAGAACTAGCCATGCTTGCTATAATAGGGGGGTTGGGTGGCTGAATGGTTAGCGTGCGCGCGCTGTAACATACGGTCTGTCATTGAGTCGACTGGCGTGTGTAAACACACTGACACAATAAACACCAATTGGAATGAAATCAGATGTAAATAGAAATAATCTAATTGTAATCACACTGAAGTCTTTGTAACTCCCTGATTTGTAACTCTCTGTAAACTACGTTTCAGTATTTACAAATGATGAACTAACAATTTGTCAACATTCGACATCACCTAGCTGTAAATGATATATGCGGGATGAGGTCAAAAGTCAGTACCACCTATAACCTTCCCTGAATTGTTTAATGGGATTCGTGTTAATCCCGTTGAATTCAAGCAGGGAGAGTGCAGTTTAGCACTAGGTTAAGCCGTGGAAAATAGCTTAAGAGCCGAATAGGCTACTATTTGGTAATGTGAAATATATATGCAAAGTATGGTCTTTAGAGCGGCAAAATTGCATTTAACTTCATCCGTCATTCACCCTAATTGTATGTAGCGACCTACACCAATATTTACCTCATATAAATATATGCAAATTCATTACCTGTTATTACATGTTGGCAACTTTCGCCATAAAATCCCAACGGACACGTTATCGTTGATGACTCAGTTTGACCAATATCCTGAAACATTATGTCATCTTTATTTTATCTGACTTGGGAAGCTTTTAAAACATTCTAAATTACTCGGCTAAAATTTACTTGTTTAATTTTACACCCATCACCAGGGCGTGAATAGGGGGCAGTTAACCCGGAGTGAGGTAAGATTCTATACCAAGATAAAATCTACAACAATTAGGTTGGAGATAATAGCCAGTCTACATCTCAGGATAAACATGGACGAAATCCGGGGGTCACGGTGGGTAAGGCGCTAGCTCGCTAGCATGGAGGTCGGGTGTTCGATCCCTGTATTGGCCGAGAAAAGTTCATCCAGATTTTCTGGCGTGATTCCCCCTTGTCAGTGATGCAGGTCGGAGGGCCTGACAAAGACAGCTGTCTAGTCGTTCGGATGGAACGAAATACCGAGGTCCCGTCTACAGATTGGCGTGCACCTAAAAGATCCCTTGACAGTAGGAATTCGATATAAGAGTAGGCCGTAGTGCCGCTCTCTAGGCAAAATTTCCCTCGTAGCACACTTTCCTGCGTATGCCCGTCTCCATTATCCCAGTTCGGAGCAGAACAGTAGGACGTTAAACCCCATTTCATTTCTGGACGAAATCCTTAACTTGTTTCATTGCATCGGATGGAACATCTACCTATAATACCAAAGATAAACATGATCTATTTTGTACATTTTTTTGGACAGGGACACATGCCCATTAACCAATGCTGTAAAAATGTAGGGAAGTTCTCTTTCGTACAGTAATATAAAAGGGGCGGATATTTTGTACATTTTTTTGGACAGGGACACATGCCCATTAACCAACGCTGTAAAAATGTAGGGAAGTTCTCTTTCGTACAGTAATATAAAAGGGGGCGGATAACCAGTGAAAATATCTTATAATTCAGGATAAAGAGTGTTGAAAATTAACAACGATTTCAAAATGATAGGAAGTTGTTTTAATGATCATACGAACCTTTCTATAACAAGAACAACCAGTAGTATCACCAGCCTTTATACAATCTGTACCATCCTGGTATAATCTACACTCGGAGTTCACTGAACAGTATAAATATCTTCTACAGCTAGACTCCTGTGTACAGACGATTCCACAGTCTAAACGCCGTCTGACTTTATTTGTAAACATCAGTTTAGAATTATCACAGGTATTCTGAATAATTCGTGTTTTAGTGAAATGAGAAAATTGGTGACATTCGGCATCACGGTAGACCGCCAGGGCGATTGAAGCCAATATTACCGAGAGTTTCATAATCACATTCATTATAGCAGGGATGGTTTATACGAACTAATAAAAACACACCCAAACCCACCTGTCTTAGAATCTTAAACAACCGCATTACAAGTTTATCACACACAAAAAAGGATTAATGCGTCTACTTGGAACATTTAATGGTGTGTCGGAATTATTGAATGACATATCCATTAAATGTAATTAACTAAACATTACTGAACCAGTATCCTAGGGCAATTAGCGTTTTTAATAAAAGAAATATTTTTGAAAACAGAAAACTTAAGCTATATGCATTAAAATCTTCTGCTCCATATCAAGAATGTAATTAGGACCATCTAAAAAGTCGTTTATAGTCGTTGACGTAGGACGTCTTTGTTTATTAGATAAATTAAAATAAAACATGAAATAACAGTTGAGTGCAAATATAAAACCGTTGTCTCGAAAATCAATAAAAAATATAATAAAAAAAATAATATACCACCGATTAATGTTCTAATGCAGTGATACAAACGACATAACATCTTGTATTTGAATAAGAGAAGTTGGACGGCCGAATGGTTAGCACGTGCGCGCTGTATCATAAGGTCTGTCATTGAGTCAACTGGCGTGGTTTCGATTCCCCTGTTGTACATGACAAGGAGTAGGTCCCCTCACCAACCTTGTGGGTTTACTTCGGGCCCTCCCACTGCTAAACACCCCTACGCGCAAGCGAATTATTGAAATAAAATTGAACCATATGTTAGTCCCGAAATGACCTAGTTTGTGTCGAGTGGACGTCAAACCCCATTTCTCTCTCTCTCTTACACATGTGTCAGCAGTAACCTGGTGTAATAACCATTAACGAGAGACCTAGTTTGTGTCGAGTTGACGTAAAACCTCACCTGCCTCTCTCCCGAAATGACCTAGTTTGTGTCGAGTGGACGTTAAACCCCACCCCCTCCCTGGTTGGGAATCACTAGAATAAAGACTACTGGATGTAGATGGATACAACAGCAAACTTGACGATATAGGGGCGAGACTTAAAATAATGATACGTCATTTGATACGGGCCAGTAAATCGGGACTCTGAAGTTTTGACAAATGATTTTATTTTATTTTTATTGATAAAGAATCATTAAATTACAGACCGGTTTCTAATCTTTCATTTCTTTCAAAAATCATTGAGAAAGCTGTTGTATCCGAATTTAAAAGACATTTGCATAATAATAACCTTAACGAAGTATTCCAATCTGCATATAGAAAACAACACAGCACTAAAACCGCCTTATTACATGTGCAAAATGACTTATTAAACGAAATGGATAAGAAACAATCATCAGTACTAGTCCTGCTTGATCTAAGCGCTGTGTTTGACACAATAGACCACCAAATTTAAAGTACTAAATAATGTTCTCCGTGTTTGGTTTATGTCTTTTTTATGGATTAATGTGTTGTGATTGTTGTAATTTTATATTAGTTGTACTTATGTAAAGCGCCCGAGAGCAACTCGCTGAATTGAATTATTGGCGCTATATAAATGAATTATTATTAAGCTTTCATATTTCATATGAAAGCTTATTGTTTCTGTTAAGATTATTATTATTATTATTATTATTTTGTGTTTTATCCACAAATCAGATTTCTCAGAATCTAACCATAGGATTTTTCTGAAACTTTTACCAATCCCCCCAAAAATGGGTGGTGGCTGTTGATTAAATATATTTTCAAAACGTTTTACGAATCCGAAATCACCGAATTTTACGAACGAATGCATTTGACCTACAATGCTGTAACTTTGTGACTATTTGACCTATTTTACTAAATCTTTTTTCTTTGAGTACCTGGAGACAATTACTTCAAATCTGCAGATTCAGATTTTCGAATTTCGAAAATTCGTCGCTGTGATTTCGAACCGGTATTTATGACCAATTTGACAACTTCTTTAATAGTTGTACGATTTTCATGAAATTTAGCATGTAAGTAGATCTTACCGATGTGACTTTAAAAATATGATTCGAAATTAAGGATCAAAATTTTCAAAAAAATCATTGAAATATAGGTCAGAATGACCTAATTTTTTTTTCGATACTAGACAACTAATTACTGATTCATATACAAAATATGGAGTTTGTCGATCGAACCGGAAATGTCACCATCTTGAAACGTGAAAAGTCTTAATAACTTTTGCGATATTGCACTTACAGACATGGGAGTTATATTTTCTGAATCCCTGAAGGAATGCCTAAAAAACATTTAGCGCAGAATTTTGATTTAGGTCAACTGATGGCCGCCATTTTGAAGTGAATATGAGAAATACCGAAAAATCGACATTTACGGTCTTTTAAACAAACACAATAGGGCATAGTATGTTCAATACGTCTCCTATTTCTGAAATTAATACCTCTCAGGATAGCCGGGATACGGGTCGAATGTTTGGTATTTGAATATTTCAAAAATTTGAATTTCCCATTTGATGTTTTCCGTGCCGAGAAGGTTGTTTTCGAGTGTAGGTTCGCGCATGCGCGTCACATCCCTACTATCGTGCACATCAACTTGAAACTCACCGGGTATCTGGCTTATGGTCCCAAGCACAATTCCAAACAAGAAATTTTAGGGCCCGACCCATGGGGGGCGAGCGTTGGCCATTTTCCCGGGGGTACATAAAGTAAAACAAGAAAATAGAGATGGAACTAGGTGTTCGATTTTAATCTGGAGACAATTTTTGGATGCGCCGATGTCGGAAATGGGGGGTTAGCCGAAGTTTCGAAGAGATAAGTCCATTTTGTAAAAAAATCCCTTCATAACAAACATATTTAGCTGCTTTTGACTTCACGCATTCGCAACGCTCTAACCAAAGGCACCATGTCTACCAAATTCCGGCGAGGAATTTTTCACGTTGGTACCTAGGTGCCCTCAAAATTTCAAGGCGATACACGCATTCCTTCAAGTCGTTTGTTCTTGAGACGGCTCCAGGTCGGTTTTTTTTTCTAAGTCAATTTACGGCTTCCGTAAGGGGAAAAAGGGAGAACTTCGCCACGACACCGGAACGGATTGTCCGAGAACCATGAAATTTTTACACAATACGCCTATTACCACCCCGGATTCTGATCCGATTAAAAAAAGAGTTTTAGCAAAACAAAAAAAAACGATTTTCGGAATTTAATATTAGTTTTAATTAATTTTAAAATTGCAAAGAGATTTTATCTCCCCTTCCGTATGTGATAGGTATTAGTACTATACACATTATCCTTAAAAGACAACTTTTTAAAATGACCGCAACGATGTATCGACACTAGAAACCGAAATCGCCTATTTTGACCTTTTTTGACTGCTGAGGCATCCTTCCGGTGGTCCAAATCTCTGGAATTTCTAGCGCTTGGCTGCGCAGCGATGATATTTATCACATATTAAAAGGAGAAAATGCTCAGATATCAAGAACAATAAAAATTCGATAAAATACGGCAATTTTTTAAGTAAAAAAACTTTGATGGGTGGGGTGGGTTTCGAATTTATTTTCAACGTTCTTGGAATTCCACACTCTTCTATATTTAATATGTGATAGCTAGAATCCCAAGGTACATTCCGTGCAAATTTGAAGGCAATCGGACCAACGGAACGTGGGCAGAGCAAATCAACCCCGGTCGCGAAAATTTGCCCATTCTTGAACGTTATTATATACTATTCAAAAAAAGTAGGGGATATTTGATTTTGGGGGCATAATACTAAAATATGCAAATGACTACGAAAAAAGTCACTATAGAACCTAACAGAAGAAACATTTCCAGTTACATGTGACGCCCAAACGCACCAATAGCTACCGCATGGAATGCAGGTGATGCTTGGGATCATCATGGGGGTCCAACCCAAGATTTGCACGACTCTGACTTTGAATGTTACAGTCATAGTGGCATTGAATTCCAGGGTGGAAACATCAGTTTAATTGTTTTAGTGACCAGAAAACAAATTTTGATATGCGTCGGCTTACCCAAAATGAAAGGTTACGTGCCCTTGGCATGCTACAGATCGGCACAACACAGGCGGTTGTGGCGCGGACGATGAATGTTTCTCAGTCTGTCATAAGCAGGCTATGGTCCAGATACCGTGATACACAATCTGTACAGGACAGACCACGCTCAGGTCGACCAAGGGCGACAACTCAAGCCCAGGATCGATTTATCCGTACCTTGGCCTTGAGAAATCGTGTCATCACAGCAAATCAGATCAGCGCTCGTCTTCAAACAGACACTGGTGTGAGAGTGAGTGGCCAGACGATTCGGAATCGACTGCATAGGGGTCACCTTCGAGCCCGACGTCCTCGCGTGATCCCTTGTTTGAGAGATCATCACATTCAGGCAAGACGTCGTTGGTGTAGGGATCGTCAACACTGGGATAATCGACGCTGGAGTAGGGTGATGTTTTCAGATGAGTCAAGGTTCACTGTTGATTTTTTGGACAGACGTAGGAGGGTGTGGCGTCGTCGAAACGAGCGCTCCCAAAACGTTAACGTCATCAGACATGATCGATTTGGGGGTGGTTCTGTTATGGTGTGGGGAGGCATCACTGTTGCTGGAAGAACGGCTTTACATGTTGTTGCAGGGCGTGTTTACAGGCCAGTACTACCGGGACAACATCTTGGCAGTCCATGTTGTGCCGTTCGCACGACGTCATGGCCGCCGTTTCATCTTCCAGGATGACAACGCAAGATGTCACAGGGCCAGGATCGTTACAGGTTACCTCCAACAACAGAAAATCACCACATTACCTTGGCCAGCACTGAGTCCCGACCTCTCCCCCATCGAGCATGTCTGGGACATGCTTGGACAGAGGTTACGTCAACGTCAACAACGTCCTGCCAATGTCCAAGAACTTGCTGCTGCGTTGCAACAGGAATGGGACAATCTGGACCAAAATGACCTTAGACGTCTCATTAGGAGTATGCCACGTCGGATTAATGCTTGTTTGGCAAACAGAGGAGGATTTACCCGTTACTGACTTGGTTGTGATGCTGTTGTAACTTTGCTGTTTGACCCCGGGTATCATTTTACCCTTATAATGGTCAGTCTGTGCCTTACTTAGTCTAACGATCATTTGGAATAAATCGATGAATGTGAACTTCATTTCATTTTGTCATTTGTTTCTTCGTCAGTTTCATTAGGTGACTTTAATAACACTTAAAAATCAAATATCCCCTACTTTTTTTGAATAGTATAATATTGTATTATAACCGTCATCTTGGATCCAGCTGGGTCCCCGATCCACCGTCACTTACCAAACTACTCCGAAATATACCCAAAATTCCAAAATCGACATTAATTTCTTTTGACTTCGCGCATGCGCCACGCTGGAACCAAAGGTACTATAACTATTAAATTACGGCGAGGAACTTTTCACGTTGGGACCTAGGTACCCTGAAAAATTCAAGGCGATAACTGCATTCATTCAGGTCGTTTGTTCTTCACACGGTTCCTGTCGTTCGGCTTTTTCCGCCATTTACGGCTTCAGTGCCTCACTCCCATTTTGATCCGATTTAAAAAAAAAAAAGAGTTTTGGCAAAAAAAAAGATTTACGGTCAACTGATGGTCTCCATTTGGAATTGAATATGAAGAACAGTGGTGGTAGGAAAATCCGATATCGGGTATTCGTTCGGTGCTCAAGGGGGAGTAAATGTTATGATGTTAATGATCATTATGTAGCGATTAACATTCCTAAATAAGTAGGTAGGATGCTCTTGGATTATGGAGCCGAATTGTTGCCATATTAAGAGAAAATATCTATCGTGGTTAAAATTGCAAAATTATCAAAGTAAAAATGGCCATTTTGGAGATTTTTCACATGTAAATATCACATAACACTTAATACATTTTAACGGATATTTACTATAAAACAAAATTGCTCGACAAAAATTAACAATGTCAAAATATAGTTATGTTTTTTACCTCTACTTTTCTACTTTGCAATTCAAATTAACTGTAAATTTTTCATCTTTGCATTTTCAACTATAAGATTTTCTCCATTGCATTTTCGACTATCACAATTTGTCCAATCTAACTGGCCATATAAGGAAAGGGGCGTGTTTCCGAGTTCGGCCGAAGTTGACGTCATAACACATCTGTTTTTTACCGTCTGGACTAAAATGAATGCTCCCTGATAGGGACTATGGGCACACGACGTCATAAATCTACGTTGATATAAGCGGCTGATGCATTTGGAGATCTTCGGTTTGCTGAGAGAATAGTAAGAGCAGGAGGAACGCATCACACATAAACAACTACATAATACAAACCCGTGGACACGACACACAATATAGGCTACACATATATTTCAAACAATAAGCATATCAAATCAAGTGAATGGATCCGGAGGTCAGCTGCAAGCGTCAACTACGTTGTAGGCCTACAGGATTTTGACTTATAAAAACATCTGGTGATTAATTAATTATATAAAACAATATTTAACGTAATATGTTATTTGCACGTAATTGTTTAATTGTAGGTACCATAGAGGTGTACTTTATTTGAAGTACTAGTACGCCAACATCAACAGATGACGTCACATCTGTATTTTTATTGAAGACCACATAAAACTTATTAGGCCTTCATACTGGCTACGGGATAATTGTTTTTTTGGGGTTTTTTTTAACTCTTGAGTCTTGCCGGAGAAGTATATAGGCCTAATTAAGCCCACCTTATATTTTAATTAATACAACTTTTGTTTCTAGTTTCGCATTATTTAACTCCCAGTTAATGTGAAAAGAACAAATAATTTATGGCTTTATTGTCATGTTTTAATGACAACTACATAATCCATTAGATTTTAATATTGACAGTGGACAGGTAGACTCTACTGCTATGTTGCGATCACAACTACCGTACCTTATGATCGATTGAAAAGGTAAATTAATATATTCTGGAAACCGACCCAGTGAAACAATAATTCATACCTCTTTTCGGAGGTATTTTTTTTTTCTACAAATTACAGATCTTTATCAACTTAATATTGTAACTGGTTCTTGTGGAATAAATAACTTTGGTGGATCAACTCTGCCTGGCTCCATACTGGATAACTGTTCTGTTTTGCGTGAGGGTCTTGGAGGAGAAGGGAGCTGATGGACGACGGTGCGATGCCTAACATGGCGAGAAATGTGATAATGCATGTTGGGGTAACCAACATGTATGTTTGGTATTCTGCTCTATTTTAAGAAATTCTTACAAAACAAAGAAGTTTTTATTGCTGGAAATATAGATCAATGGGATTATTACTCCAATAATATTATATACAGATAACTTTATATACACTTTATATAAAAACTGTTTTACTAATATACAGGCCACAATTATATGGGATAGAATTACTGCTTATTACTGAGCGACGTTTCGGCTTGGACTTCTCTAGTCATTATCAAGCAATGATGAAATATGGAAATATAACAAAACATTATATACATGTACACAACAATACTTAGTTAATGCTGACCAACCAGAGATACCCCTTAAATACATGTACCTAAAGGGAATCTAATTTAATTATTGATATTGGTGATTTGATAATGTCCATTATACACTTAAAATGAAATAATATGAAATGAGGTTAAAGTAGCTATGTCTCTGACTCAATATCATCAAAATTCTTCGACATTGAAAACACGAATTATTTGTCAATTTAAATCAACATTGGTCTTGTGATCTTATTGGGAAAAGATGGACTTCTGATATCTAATATTTAAGACAAAATAAACATTTTACCATTGGTACATGTATCGTGTACCATAATGCGTTTCAGCGCCATTCGGAACAAGGGACTCAAAGAACGAGGCTAGACATATTCCACAAGTCATGTCAAATGTGACTCTATATTCTTATCTGGAGAGCATGCGCAATCAATACCATCGGTGTAGACTGGAATAACCAGACGCTAAAGACTGTCATTCAATTGAGACTTCTCGTGTATTTCGCCGAACATAACTGATTAGAAATTACAGTAAAATCAGAAACGATTGAATGTAAATCAGTTTATATGCATTCATATTACATTATTATATGCATTGCGGCTCATTTGTGTCAATATCTAGGTCCCAAATATTAGCGATTTAGATACTTTAAATATACATTATACAAGCGCTAAATTTGCATATTGCAGGTCTTTCTTTAGGCCTGAAATGTTATCTAAATTATTAATTAAACATTAATTAACTTACCCAGACTGCGATGTTTATTGGGTTAGGTTCCGATTTGCTTGTCGACGTCCATTCATGATTTAATCGTGAAATGGATAATCAAGACTATGTTTTTTTTTATCGTACGGACTTTAGTAATGATGATCGAGGTTGACCGAAAATTCAATCGCCAAAATCTCGGTTCAGAGTGGATCAATTTTGACTGAAATTTTCATCAAATTCCCTTTACATTATTTAGTTTTTAACTATTATAGTGAGAACTGCCAGATCTCCAATAATGTATCTGTAAACGTCCCATGTTTTGCTCCGACGGGCATACGCCATTCAGTGTGCTATGAGGGAAATTTTGCCCGGGCAACGGCACTATGGCCCACTCTTATATCGAATTCCAACTGCCAAGGGATCTTTTACGTGCATGCCAATATATACACGGGACCTCGGTTTTTCGTCTTATCAGAACGATTGGACAGCTGTCCTTGCCAGGGCCTCAGTCCTGCACCACTGAGACAGAGAAACCACGTCGAAAAATCCGATGAACTTTCCCGGACCAATGCAGGGATCGAACACCCGACCCCCAGGCTAGCCAGCCAGAATGTTACTCACTTATCCACCGTGGCTCCCATTATACATATACATTCTTTATATAAACAAACATGGGGTTGGATGGCCGAATGGTTAGCACGTGCGCGCTGTATCTTAAGGTCTTTCATTGAGTCAACTGGCGTGGTTTCGATTCCACGGTTGTACGTGACAAGGAACCATAAGTTAGTCCCGAAATGACCTAGTTTGTGTCGAGTGGACGTCAAACCCCATTATCTCCATCTCTCTCTCTCTCTCCCTCCCTATATATATATATCTCTCTCTCTCTCCCTCACACACACACACACAATGTCAGCAGAAATTCATTTCATAATTCATTTTAAGTGTATTAACATGGTGAAATAACCTGGTGAGGGACCTAGTTCGTGTGAGGCTTACAATAACGATACCATTTGCATTTTTCGCAATAATATCAAGTTTCTCGCGATTATTAAACAATAATTTAGAACACAAAAACAAAATATCAATGTAATCAAAGAAGCTTGTTATTTGTCGTTTCCATTCGCAATATAGAATAGCCAACATTCAAAAGTCCCAATGGAAGTTATACCCTCTCTCTCTCTCTCTCTCTCTCTCTCTCTCTCTCTCTCTCTCTCTCTCCCACCAACGTCCTTTATAATCGCCTGCTAAGAATACTTTACAATTATCTATTATATGGTAATTATTTACGACAGATTAAAATATAAAAACGTTAATAAGTTACATATATACTTATGCGAACTTATAAAGGTTTGTAGCCATAAGAAAATACAAAAATACTATTTTATGGAGTCAAAACTGACACCGGGAAATCTCAAAGTTAACATTAAAATATAACATATCAATAAATTCTTAAAGCATATAACAAACATCCCACGGTTACCATCCAGGAAAAGACAGGTGTGCTTCCAGATCCAGTTCCAAAGATAGTTACTGAAGAGGAAAATGAAAATACTTAAACAAAACGTCACAAATATTTTATGTAGATTTGTACCATTGCAAATCTAATTTGAATAAATTATTATCATACCCAATGATTATGAACAGTAGGGTCTGACAATAGTACCACATGGTAAAGAATCGTTTTGTATTGATTATCGACAGACTAAATTAAAAGTAACATTTCACAAATAGATGACAATATGAAATCAATATACTATTTAAATGGCCATAATTTATGTTAGGATTGATCGATTTAAATACTTGTTGAACCAGAATTTGTGCTGAGTAGTTTGGTTATGTATATTATTAATCTATATTTTACTTTCATGTTTGGGCATCAATGGTTGATCAAATCGCTATGGCTCTGGGTTAAATGGAAGTTACATGTCGTCATTTTATACTCACCTTTAACACTGAACGAGGTAGTTTTCTGGATTGGACCGCCCATTGAATTACCAGCCGAACACGTGTATGTTCCAGCATCATCCATTTCTAAAGCTGATAAATGCAAAACACCATTTGAAGTTGTAAACACTGTCGTTCCTTTACTCCATTGAACTATACAGTCGGGAACACAGTTGACAGAACAGTGTAAGGTTAGACTTGACCCCTTCTTATACGAGGAATGATTTGGTGTTCTGCGAATAACCATGCTTGCTGCATCTGGTGCATCTGTCAAAATATTGAAGAAAGGGCAAGAATGATTATAACACCATATGACCCATCGGATCTCGCCATTTCCAAAGAAACCTACAATTTTTCTTACAGTTGATTATCTGATGAATTAGTTACATTTTGGTATTCTACTTACGTTTAATCGCAACCTGGATTAATGCGGATTTCGACATGTCGTTACTTGCCATACAAGTATATGTCCCCACATCAGATGTCGCTACATTAGTAAGAGTGATCTCCCTTCCCACTGAGAGAATGTTGTTCTGGTGGTCTTTCCACACATAATTACAGCTTTGTACAGGCATACAATCAGCTTCACACGTCATAGTTATTGAACTACCTGGTTCCATTGTTGATGGTGTGCCATCTGATTGGACGACAACTGTTTTTATATAACCTGTAAAACACACAAAAACATGTATACGCTATGGAGCAATAATTTGAAACATCACCACGCCATACAAAAACAAATTAAAGTCAAACCCACGGATAAAACACACACAAAACAAGGATAGAAAGTATAATGACCACAAAACTATTATCAAATCAAGTGAAAACTTGAACAATCATCATCCATCTGTCACATTAACCGCAAATTTAAGTCATAACAGCATAGATTTCCTTGACATTACTGTTTTTAAAAGTAGCAACACCAAACACATAGGCCAATTGGAAACTAAAGTATTTTTCAAAGAAACCGATACACATCAATTATTGTTCAAAGGATTCTCCGTTTTTATAGGATATGCACTCAGAAGACTGACTTTGAGTCAGCACTTACGCTGGTATTTAGCAAACTAAGAGAAATAGGGGATACTCCGACGTATAAAAAATGATACTCTAGTTGAACTTGCCGCAAAAGAAACAAATAATATGCAATCAGCAGTTAAAACCAAATCTTGTGGCCACCCAAAATGTCAAACATGCAAAATCATAAACATATCCGACCATTTCCATAACAAAACATTTGGCACACAATTCCCAATATTAGAAACCAACTTCCATAAAGTAGTTCAAATTTTAATTTATCTAATTTCATGTAGACAATGTGACAAACAATACGTAGGGGAGACTCAAAATGCACTTATTTCTAATCTTATTGTCACGCCAATAAAAAAGACCAAGAGCGACTTTGAAACTACAGAAGAAATTAAAACGTTTAGGCTAACAAGAGAAAAATTCTGCATTGACAAATTGAAAACAGCATCCCCCCTAGGTTTGAATATTCATACGGCTAGCGGAATAGCCCCTTTCGTAGTTCTATTTAGCACAACAGCAGCAAGTGGATCAAAAATCATCAGAAAACACTATACTTATCTCTAAGAAAATCACGCGAATATCTTCACACAGAAACTTATAATTGCGTACTCTAAAAATAAAAATCTGAACGACATCCTAGTGCACAGTAAATTATAAGACTAAATAACACCAGTCCTAACCCTAACCCAAAGCAATGAATATACAGTATCAATCCCTTGACCTAGAACTTAGTAAATAAAATCAACTAATTATAAGAATCCCTAGCCCTAACCCCGGGATATACTGGGAAAAAAACTCATTTTTAGAAAATCCAATCCTGAGTAGCTAGGAAAAACAATAATGTGGCTCTCACCCGAGAACCTCAAATTTATTCTTTTTTCTTCAGAAACCACAATACCAGGATACCACAAGCGACACCGAAGGAAGACCATCAGCGTCACCAACACCCAAAAACCAAATATGTATATTAATCTATGTATTGTATTGCATGTAGGAAATATCACGAACCAAATGTTCATCCTCCTAGGACACTGCTTATGTGGAGACTTAACCTCTCCCACATATTCTTAAACCTAACCTACAATCTCGCCAACAACCACGTGCTCTAACGACATTGACAAAAATTGAGCTGGCCTTAACAAATAGATTTAGCCAGATTCCAGTTCACTATACAGTATCGGGTCTGTAATGATACATTTAAACTTACAACAATTGAGACAATCCAAGTAAAATGGAATATTTGCAGTACATTGTATTATTCTAGTATATGGCATGGTCGACTACCGTATTGATAAGGCATCTTAATGTTGGTATATTCGGTGGCTGAATCAAACACAGTACCCAACGAGCCAACCAACGTTGACAAATCTAAAGATATCGCCGTTATACGGTTTATCAGATAATGAAATGTATTAATTAGCTTACTTTTAACGACAACATTTGATGAATCGGTGACACTTCCAATAGCATTGCTAGCCGTACAGCTGTAAGTGCCATTTTGAGTGATATTGGTAGTATAAGTAGCATTAGTAGAAACTACCACGTTGTTATATTCCCACCTATAGTTACAAACTGGTTTACAATCAGATGAACAGACAAGACTAACATTTTCTCCATATTGCACATTTACAGGATCTTCAGTTGGTGTTATTATAACTGATGATGGTCCATCTGGAAACAAATAGATAAACTACATTTAGTGGATATATATTACAGGATCTTCAGTCCGGGTTGTTATAACTGATGATGGTCCATCTGGAAAAAAACATACACTACACTTAGTGGATATATACTACAGGATCTTCATTCGGGGATATTATAACTGATGATAGTCCTTCTTGAAGGAAGATAAACTACACTTCGTGGATATGTATGTAAACGGAGGTATATGAGTCATTGGTTTCAACAAATGATAAGCGACCACCTGTAATATTTATACTGAACCGTTACAAAGTAATTTTAAGGGATAAAGAAGGTTGGATGGCATAACGGTTAGCGTGTGCGCGCTGCTTCATAAGGTCTGTCATTGAGTCATCTGGCGTGGTTTCGATCCCCCGTGTCCAAACTCGTGGGTTTTCTCCGGGTCCCCCGGTTTACTCCCACTGCTTAAGTCTCCTAGGCGCAAGACATTAAATTAAAAATTGAACCATGTTAGTCCCGAAATGACCTAATTTGTGTGTGTGTCTCTCTCTCCCTCCCTCCCTTAAGCAACATATTGAAACAACACGATTGAGGTCTGTCCCAAGTGTTGTTTCGATATATTACGTAATGTCTCAATCTCGAGACCATTAAACAACTTAAAATAAGACACTCGCATATGCTTTGCAATGACATACGTCACGCGGGTCCAAAATTTCAAATAGTATAAATAAGGTACGTTTGACATAATACTATGGTCCGTATCATTATTTGAAAAAAAGTAGCCTATGTCAACATCAAAGGATGACGTCACATCAGTATTTTAAAGTAAGTCGATTGTAGTTATTCTTAAACAAGAATGACCCTTTGCTGATTAATATAATATAACTGCGTCATAAAATGGTGGATTTATTACACAAACGTACAACAGGTATTTACAAATTTAAAGAAAACAACAAACGTACAATTCACTTGAACATTAGTAGATTCTGTCACTGGAACATTAGTAGATTTTGTCACTTGAACATTAGTAGATTTTGTCATGCTTCCTAATGTGTTGGTTGCTGTGCAAGTATAGACACCACTGTGACTTGTATTATAAATAGCCATATTAGAGACAATAACATTGTTATATTTCCATGTATAATTACAGCCGGGTTGACAATCAGCAGAACAGTTGAAGCTTAGAGATTCTCCACTTGTTATTGTTACTGGATCAGATGATGGTGTTATTACTACTGATGATGGTTCATCTGAATTGATAATAATAAACAATACATTTAAATAACATAACAAACTTCATACTGCTGATTAAAGCCATTGAAATTTATATATCCTAACATTTCCGAATTATAAATTATCGGGTTTTATATAAAAGAATATATCCTGGCTTTAATTAGGTCATCTAGTTTAAACTGATTGGGTGTGACTAGAAGGTACACATAGGTCAAATAACGAATATATCCTATCCTGTCAAACAGTAGATGAAATAACGAATATATCCTATCCTGTCAAACAGTAGATGAAATAACGAATATATCCTATCCTGTCAAACAGTGGGTGAAATAACGAATATATCCTATCCTGTCAAACAGTGGGTGAAATACCGAATATACCCTATCCTGTCAAACAGTAGATGAAATAACGAATATATCCGATCCCGTCAAACAGTAGGTGAATATATATCCTATCCTGTCAAACAGCAGGTGAAACAACGAATATATCCTATCCTGTCAAATAGTACATTTGCAAGTTATGCCTGTGTATGATGAAACATGGTGTCAAAGGTCATTGTTCGTATATATCCACGTTCAACAAATATGTTACGATTTTCTGTAAATGGATGTGCACGAAATAATAAAATCGTTAAAAGGCAGGTTTATTGCCTTACTTTATTATTATCACAGGGATGCAATGCACCACTTCGAATCACAATATGCGCCACGTTTGTTAGTTGTGTCGGAGGTTGGTCATACAGCTGTCATTTGTGACATGGAATTACAGATACAATAATCAGTATACTCACACTGAACTTGTAATTGTATAGATTTGTAAGTTTCAAAGAGAGTATTTGATGACGGTTCATCTTCTACATGGATACATCTATATCTCCCAGTCATCGAACGAGTAGCCATGTTGATCACCATTGAGTTTCCCTGTCCAGTGTTATAGAATGAGCCAGATAATGTATCCCATATATTTGTACAGGTAATACCATTTATGTTATTACATGGGTAGCCATCAACAGAACACGTTATTGTTATACTGTCGCCTTCATTAACTGTTATAATATCACTCGGTGGATTGATTGTTATGAAACTTCTGTCTTGAACTGTAATATTAATATACATATTTTAAATAATTTTGTTTAACTGAATTGCATGAAATTGTTAACTCAGTACAGACCAGATAACACAAGTCAATATAAAACTATATTTTATGTAGTTATGTTTATTCAAGTACAGCATTTATTTTTATCTGAAAGTATGAAAATTGTTCTTTTTAGTCCGTCTTTGTTTGTATTACAGCAGAAAAGGTACACAATCTTATTTCTTGGCTCGATACGCCCAGTAAGACAATTTTTACAGAAAGAAGCAACAATTGAAATGATTTACAATGTTTCAATACATACCGGATATTCTTAATGACCGTTTTAGTTCAGAACCATAATAAGTGACAATACATGTGTACAGCCCTCCCAGAGTAGAGTTGATATTATTTAACGAAAGCTGACTTGTTGATGCTACTAAATCAGTTCCCTTCATCCATTTATATTGACAGATACCAGTACATTGGGCTGTACAAGTTAAAACATCGGATTCTTCGGATAGTAAAGTTAGGTCGTTGGTTGAAGATATAAAACCAGTTGAAGATGTTATCTTAATATTTTTAATTCCAGGTTCTTGTAAAAAGAGGAATTATTATTATCAAACATATAAATATGATAAGAATACTAACAATAATTACCACAAGTATTAATGATTTTCTTACAGTGCTTATCACACCTGGCTGGGAATAAATGAAATGAAATGAAATGGGGTTTAACGTCCTGCTGTTTTGCTCCGAATTGGGCTTAGGAAGACGGGCATACGCCATACAGTGTGCTATGAGGGAAATTGTGCCCGGACAGCGGCACCACGACTTACTCTTATATCGAATTCCAACTGTCAGGGGATCTTTTACGTGCACGCCAATGTGTACACGGGACCTCGGTTTTTCGTCCCAGCCGAACGACTAGACAGCTGTACTTGTCAGACCCTCGGCTGGGAATAAATTGGTAGGATGGTATTACTAGTGTAAATACGGGGGTGATTCAATATTTAACTTCTCAACCTAAAGACTCTATATTAGATAAAATATTACGGGCATAGACACCTTTTTAGTCTACTACAAAATCCTAAATTAACTATTTAAATTTATGATTTGTCTCTTTTCAACATGTCTATTTTTCTGTTCGATTGGCGGCTTCCTCTTCTAGAATTGCCGTTTTGGGCGCTATGCGAATTACTAGATTACTGCTTTGACCACAAATCACACCTACACAAATAATTTACAGGCTATTAGATCAATTTGTACACGATGAAGTCCCATTAGCCCAAAATCCTTAATAATGTGCCTACCTGTTGAATTCAAATACACAGTATCACCTATAGATTTTGTAGTATCTGAACATCTCCAATATCCTGTATCTCTCCCTGGGTCGAAGCTGCTTATAGTTAGGGTACTTATTGTCCAATCACTTTCTGCACCACTGCCAGAACATGTTATTGACATATGGCTTATATCCGGAGCGTCGTTTTCCGTCAATCTAAAACACCCATTCATGAAGATAGTGATCATACCAGGTGGACCCGACCAGGTTAATTCGTTTTGGGCAAATGCAGAACATGTTAGGGTCACTGAAGAACCTGTTGTAACAATGGTTTCGGATGCTATTAATGTCATGTTTGGTAACTGTACAGAAGGAGCTGAAAAGATATATATATGGCACCATTAATATGTATAAGTATTATCTGGTGGACAATGAGAACAATAAATCATGATTCTCCACGTGTTCTATCTTATTACTGGATCCGACGGTGGTTTGCTGGTGGTGATCCACCTGAGGTAAAATTAATATTTAAAATTACAAATTAGATTGTTTTAAACAAGAAATTATGATTCTCCACTTGTTCTATCTTATTACTGGATCCGATGGTTGTGCTGGTGGCCCACCTGAGGTAAAATTAATATTTAAAATAACCTTTTACACATAGGTATTCAAGAACAATTGGTAATTTATAGAGGTAACGTTCGGAAGAGTATTATTTCAACACTACCAAGCAAGTGACAAACTAATCTAATTTTTAATACAATTGGCTTTATGATATCCATATTAATAAAATGTGGGTTAAGAAAAACAACTTAGTAAATAATCATATTAGAATTTCAATAAACCTTACCATTTACTACAACATTAGTAGATTTTGACTCAGTTCCTAGACTATTGGCCACAGTACAAATATAGATACCACTCTGACTTGTATTAATACCATTAATGGTATAAGTAGCCATAGTAGAAACTGTAACATTGTTATGTGTCCATGTATAATTACAATCTGGTTGACAATCAGCAGAACAGACGAGACTTAAAGATTCTCCATTTGTTATTGTTACCGGGTCTGATGTCGGAGTTATTACTATGGATGATGGTCCATCTAAGATAAAACAAAAACAAATTAACTGAAATATACCATTATAAACTAGATTCATTTAATGTGTTATTAATATGTTTGGTCACGAAGAACCGTTAATTAAAATAATAATATTAAAATTTCAAAAATACTTACTATTTACTACAACGTTAGTAGATTTTGTCACATTTCCTACAATGTTGGTTGCTGTGCAAGTATAAATACCACTGTGAGTGGTATTAATACTATTGATGGTATAAATAGCCACAGTAGAGACAATAACATTGTTATATTTCCATGTATAATTACAACCGGGTTGACAATCAGCAGAACAGTTGAAGGTTAGAGATTCTCCATTTGTTATTGTTACTGGATCTGATGATGGTGTTATTACTACTGTTGATGGTCCATCTGAATTGATAATAATAAACAATACATTTAAATAACATATCAAACTCCATACTGCTGATTAAAGCCATTGAAATTTATATATTCTAACATTTCCGAGTTATAAATTATCGGGTTTTATATAAAAGAATATATCCTGGCTTTAATTAGGTCATCTGGTTTAAACTGATTGGGTGTGACTAGACGGTACACATAGGTGAAATAACGAAAATATCCTATCCTGTCAAACAGTAGATGAAATAACTACTGTTATATCCTATCCTGTCAAACAGTAGGTGAAATAACGAATATATCCTATCCTGTCAAACAGTGGGTGAAATAACGAATATATCCTATCCTCTCAAACAGTAGATGAAATAACGAATATATCCTATCCTGTCAAACAGTACATTTGCCAGTTATGCCTGTGTATGATGAAACATGATGACAAATGTCATTGTTCGTATATATTTACATTCAACATATATGTTACGATTTTCTGTAAATGGATGTGCACGAAATAATAAAATCGTTAAAAGGCAGGTTTATTGTCTTACTTTATTATTATCACAGGGATGCAATGCACCCTTTAGAATCACTATATGCGCCACGTTTGTTGCATGTGCCGGGGGGTGGTCATACAGCTGTCATTTGTGACATGGAATTACAGATACAATAGTCAGTATACTCACATTGAACCTGTAATTGTATAGATTTGTAAGTTGCAGTGTGAGTATTAGATGACGGTTCATCTTCTACATGGATACATCTATATCTCCCAGTCATCGAACGAGTAGCCATGTTGATCACCATTGAGTTTTCTTGTCCAGTGTTATAGAATGAACCAGATAATGTATCCCATATATTTGTACAGGTAATACCATTTATGTTATTACATGGGTAGCCATCAACAGAACACGTTATTGTTATACTGTCTCCTTCATTAACTGTTATAATATCACTCGGTGGATTGATTGTTATGGAACTTCTGTCTTGAACTGTACGATTAATATATTTTTTAAAAAATTACAAATTTTAATTGATAAAACAACTCAATATAAATGTATATCTTATGTAGTTATGTTTATTCAAGAACAACATTTATTTTTATCTGAATGTATGAAAATTGTAATTTTCAGTCCGTGTTTATTTGTATTCCAACAGAAAAGGTACACAATGTTACTTTTTGGCTCGATACGCCAACAAGACTTTATTTTACAGAAACAAGCAACAATTGAAATGATTTACAATGTTTCAATACATACCATATATTCTTAATGACCGTTTTAGATCAGAACCATAATAAGTGGCAATACATGTGTACAGCCCTCCCAGAGTAGCGTTGATATTATTTAACGAAAGCTGACTTGTAGATACTACTAAATCAGTTCCCTTCATCCATTTATATTGACAGATACCAGTACATTGGGCTGTACAAGTTAAAACATCGGATTCCTCGGATAGTAAAGTTAGGTCGTTGGTTGAAGATATAAAACCAGTTGAAGATCTTATCTTAATATTTTTAATACCAGGTTCTTGTAAAAAGATCAAACATATAAATATGATAAAAATAATAACAATAATTACCACAATTATTAATGATTTTCTTACAGTGCTTATCACACCTGGCTGGGAATAAATGAAATGAAATGAAATGGGGTTTAACGTCCTGCTGTTTTGCTCCGAATTGGGCTTATGAAGACGGGCATACGCCATACAGTGTGCTACGAGGGAAATTTTGCCCGGACAGCGGCACCACGACTTACTCTTATATCGAATTCCAACTGTCAAGGGATCTTTTACGTGCACGCCAATGTGTACACGGGACCTCGGTTTTTTTTCGTCCCATTCGAAAGACTAGACAGCTGTACTTGTCAGACCCTCGGCTGGGAATAAATTGGTAGGATGGTATTGCTAGTGTAAATATGGGGGTGATTCAATATTTAACTTCTCAACCTAAAGACTCTATATTAGATAAAATATTACGGGCATAGACAACTTTCTAGTCTACTACAAAATCCTAAATTAACTATTTAAATTTATGATTTGTCTCTTTTCAACTTGTCTATTTTTCTCTTCGATTGGCGGCTTCCTCTTCTAGAATTGCCGTTTTGTGCGCTATGCGAATTACTAGATTACTGCTTTGACCACAAATCACACCCACACAAATAATTTACAGGCTATTAGATCAATTTGTACACGATGAAGTCCCATTAGCCCAAAATCCTTAATAATGTGCCTACCTGTTGAATTCAAATACACAGTATCACCTATAGATTTTGTAGTATCTGAACATCTCCAATATCCTGTATCTCTCCCTGGGTCGAAGCTGCTTATAGTTAGGGTACTTATTGTCCAATCACTTTCTGCACCACTTCCAGAACATGTTATTGACATATGGCTTATATCCGGAGCGTCGTTTTCCGTCAATCTAAAACACCCATTCATGAAGATAGTGATCATACCAGGTGGACCCGACCAGGTTAATTCGTTTTGGGCAAATGCAGAACATGTTAGGGTCACTGAAGAACCTGTTGTAACAATGGTTTCGGATGCTATTAATGTCATGTTTGGTAACTGTACAGAAGGAGCTGAAAAGATTTATATATGGCACCATTAATATGTATAAGTATTATCTGGTGGACAATGAGAACAATAAATCATGATTCTCCACGTGTTCTATCTTACTACTGTATCCGACGGTGGTTTGCTGGTGGTGATCCACCTGAGGTAAAATTAATATTTAAAATTACAAATTAGATTGTTTTAAACAAGAAATTATGATTCTCCACTTGTTCTATCTTATTACTGGATCCGATGGTTGTGCTGGTGGCCCACCTGAGGTAAAATTAATATTTAAAATTAGATTGTTTTAAACATTAGTTTAATGGGACTTAATGAAGATTAAGCTTTATATCTGGGGGTCGTATATGTCTAAAATGTCTTTATGCGAAATGCAAAGAGGCATTGAGTACAGAGCAATAACCTTTTACACATAGGTATTCAAGAACAATTGATAATTTATAGAGGTAACGTTCGGAAGAGTATTATTTCAACACTACCAAGCAAGTGACAAACTAATCTAATTTTTAATACAATTGGCTTTATAATATCCATATTAATAAAATGTGGGTTAAGAAAAACAACTTAGTAAATAATCATATTAGAATTTCAATAAACCTTACCATTTACTACAACATTAGTAGATTTTGACTCAGTTCCTAGACTATTGGCCACAGTACAAATATAGATACCACTCTGACTTGTATTAATACCATTAATGGTATAAGTAGCCATAGTAGAAACTGTAACATTGTTATGTGTCCATGTATAATTACAATCTGGTTGACAATCAGCAGAACAGACGAGACTTAAAGATTCTCCATTTGTTATTGTTACCGGGTCTGATGTCGGAGTTATTACTATGGATGATGGTCCATCTAAGATAAAACAAAAACAAATTAACTGAAATATACCATTATAAACTAGATTCATTTAATGTGTTATTAATATGTTTGGTCACGAAGAACCGTTAATTAAAATAATAATATTAAAATTTCAAAAATACTTACTATTTACTACAACGTTAGTAGATTTTGTCACATTTCCTACAATGTTGGTTGCTGTGCAAGTATAAATACCACTGTGAGTGGTATTAATACTATTGATGGTATAAATAGCCACAGTAGAGACAATACCATTGTTATATTTCCATGTATAATTACAACCGGGTTGACAATCAGCAGAACAGTTGAAGGTTAGAGATTCTCCATTTGTTATTGTTACTGGGTCTGATGATGGTGTTATTACTACCGTTGATGGTCCATCTGGATTTATAATAATAAACAATACATTTAAATGACATAAGAAATGGCATACTGTAATTTAAATAACATAACAAATAATGTAGTTTAAACCCATTATAACTTATATTCTAATATGGCCGTATTATAAATTATCGGACCAGTTAGCCCAATATATCCTGGGTCATCTATTTTAATCTGATTGGATCTGATTGGATTTGACTAGAAAGTACACAATAGGTGAAAAAAAGAATATATTCTATCCTGCCAAACAATAGGCGAATTAACGAATAAATCCTATCCTGTCAAACAGTAGGTGAAATAACGAATATATCCTATCCTGTTAAACAGTAGGTGAAATAACGAATATATCCTATCCTGTCAAACGGTATATTTGCCAGTTATGCCTGTGTATGATGAAACATGGTGTCAAAGGTCATAGTTCGTATAAATTCGTGTTTAACATATATGTTATGATTTTCTGTAAATGGATGTGCACGAAATAATAAAATCGTTAAAAGGCAGGTTTATTGCCTTACTGTATTATTATCACAGGGATGCAATGCGCCACTTTGAATCACTATATCTGCCGGAGGGTGGCCTTCGATTATGTTACATGGAATAACAGATAAAATGATCAACATTGAACCCGTAATTGTATAGATTTGTAAGTTTTAAAGTGAGTATTTGATGGATACATCTATATATTCCAGTCATCGTGCGATTAGCGATGTATTGTATTATATTGGTTAGACACGAATAGATTAATGAGAGAAACTTACACGGAACTAAGACTTGTATTGGCAAAGTTCTATAAGTAAACCAGTGAGTATTAGATGAGTCATCGTCTATAGCATAAATGCATCTATATATTCCAGCTTGCGACACAGTTGCGTTGTTAATCACAAAAATATTTGTATTACTGGGATTAATTATTGCCACATTAGCTACATTAGGTAAAGCATCCCAATAGTTCTGGCACATATACCCAAATAGGTTGCACATAGGATCTTTTTCAGTGAAGCAATTTATAGAAATGGTCTGCCCTTCAAATAATGTTACTAAATCTCCCGGTGGATCAAATTTAATAAAATCTCTTGATAAGACTGAAATTAAAATGTTACAAAAATATATATTAAAGTTCGTTAATTTGTAGTGATGTGTATGGATACACCATAGAGTATGAGAGATAAAAAAGGACGCCTTGCGTGGATTTATACGCCAGCGCACAGCATGTTAAACATACATTATGCAAGAGCTAAATCTGCCTATTGCAGGTCTTTCTTTGGGCCTGAAATCTTATCTAAATCATTAATTAGACATCAATTAACTTATCCAGACCATAATCAACTCTCGGTGTCAACGCTAGCCTGCGATATTTATTGGATTATGATCCGATTTGCTGCTCATCTTTCATTCATGATTTAATCATGAAATGGATAATCGAGACTATGTTTTTTTTTTATCGTACCGGCTTTAGTAATGATGATCGAGGCTAGGTCGAAATTTCAATCGCTTTATTCTCGGTTCATAGTGGATCAATTTGAGTGAAATTTTCAGCAAATTGCCTTTACATTATCTAGTTTTTAACTATTATAGTGAGAACTCCCAGCTCTTTATCTAATCTCCCATAATATATCTTTAATTTAGCCATGCGTATGGAAGCGCCATAGGGTATGAGATGAATAAAATGATGTTTTCCAAGGATTCATACGCCAGCATGTTAATATGGTCAAACACATAAAACTATACCTCGTCCATATGCGTCGGCCCATTCAATATATTTTGTAATCTATCAGTCTGCGATATTTGCAAAGATATTTCACTAATACCTTCACATATTAAATTTAATACGAATATTTTACTATGCATCTCTATAACACTTGCGGGTATATACCTTGAAGCACGATCCATTAACATGGACCATCGTGTCTAAACTAATTTTAACAACTGTTGGTATAAACTGTACAAATCTTAGAGTAGAGATCAAGCAGTGATACTTACCGATTACTTGTATGCTTTTAGTCAGCCCCCCCCCCACCCCCACCCAGGATGTCAGGATTTTTATTCACATTTTATTAACTGTACAAATCTGTAGGACCAAGCAATAATATTTACCTAATACACTTAAGCTTTTAGTCAGTTCCACACCATTATAAGATACATGGCATATATAAAGTCCACCCATAGTCGAGTTGATATCATTTAGCGGAAGTTGACTTGTAGATGCTACTAATTCACCACCTTTCTTCCATGTATACTGACAATTACCAGTACATTCAGCTGTACATGTTAAAGTCTCACTCTCTTCTTCCAATACTGTCATATCATTAAGTCTGGTAATGAGACCCGGGGTTGATGTCTCTATGTCAATGTTTTTCGGAGAATTACCTGTAAAACAGACAATGTGTTAGCCCACATTAATATAATTAATGAATGAAAGTATGGTTAATGACATGGCAGCACCAACCGGGTTATATTGGGTCAATATATTTCGGACAGTTTGAATCAAAAACTAAAATTAACAATGCATAAATAAAGCAGTGGCTACCAGGCAGAATACCCCCACATTTTGCAAGAGATGGGTAGAGAACAAACTAGAAACAAAAACGATTGTTTGTGGAATCAGGGGCCATTATCCAGAAAGTTATGGTCTGAAATGCGCAAATATCAAATATGTTTTAAGTTCCATCATAATCGGATGTAACCTTTGTATTACATACTTATACACAATTTGCGTACAAATAGCGGCCATTTTGCCGGGTAGTTTCATTTCGATTTTCCCGAAATTCGAATTCAACCTTCATTATGGTGGAATGGTGATATATCTAAACGGTTTTTAAAATCGGAACAAAATTGTGACCTTACGTTGTTTTTTTTTAAATCGGATACAAATTATGACCTCTATAGGGACCACAAGCTCAAAACGCGATTTTTCGTACAACAAGGGCCATAATTCGGGAATTTACGATTCGATATGCGCGAATATCGAAAGAAACCAAGATCTTTGGGTTATAAACATGCTTTTCAAGTTTAATCAAAATCGGATAAAAATTGTGACCTCTAGGAGGTCCACAACCTTGATATACCAGATGTTTACACTATTTGCGTACAAGGCTCGGCCATTTTGTCCGACAGTTTTAGTCCGATTTTCACGAAATTCGAACTCAACCATCATTAGTGTGTAACGGTGATATACTAAAACGGTGTTTTAAATCGGATTAAAATTGTGAACTCTAGAGGGACCACAAGTTAAATCGCGATTTTTCGTACAATCAGGGGCCATAATTCACTACGTTACGATCCGATATGCGCGAATGTCGAAAGGAACTAATATTGGTCTATTTTCGTATATGTCGTCACTTCCTGCTATCAATTTTAAAGTTTAAGTTATTTCAGCTTTTGAAATAAGTACCATTCAGATAGCACACAGTTCAATTCTGTACAATATGTACTTATTCCGAAAACACGAGGAAAAATAACAAATAATATTCCTAACAAAAAAACAAAAGTTTTTACACTATGTAACCTAGGTAGTAGTATAACAACTAATAAATATATTTCCCTTTAAAATAATTAGCTACTGTGTATATAGCGCGAATAAACTGTTTAATGGCTGGTAACGGTAAACACGATCGAAAAAAAAAATAATAATCCGAACAAAAACAATAGTTTTTAAATACTAATAAAGATATGTCGAATTAAAATAATTATATTATGTGTATATAGCGCGAACAAACTGTTTAATGGCTGGTAACGGTAAACACGAAGAAAAATATAATAATAATAATCCGAACAAAAACAATAGTTTTTAAACACAAATAAAGATACGTCCCATTAAAATAATTTTATTATGTGTATATAGCGCGAACTGTTTAATGGATGGTAACGGTAAAAAAAAAAATAACCTATATCCTCGAAACTTCTACTACGACAATAAGCATAGCTGGCAACTTCTTCTCTGGAACTAGCATTTAATTAAAACGATCGTTTAGTCTTACTATTTGTTAATTTAAAGCTGATATTGGTTCTCAAGTAACCGATTATTAAATTATTTGTACTACTGATTATTTTACTTTTATCCCACACATAAGTTGTAAATAATAGGATTTCTATTTAATAATATGAATAGATCTCGAAGTAAAAGGCGGCTAGCGCGGAAGTGTTCACTGCACTGTACAGTCGCGGATCTGACGTAACTCCCCTTCACTCAAAAGTATCTCACCAGGGGGGCAATCCACAACCGCAAAACACGAAAAGGGATCATATCATAATCGGCTACGTGGCTTAAATTAGATCTATTCAATTTAGAGACAAGGTATTTGAAATAAGTATTTGAAAAATATACTAAAGAACCGACGAATACAATCGTGATTGGCTCATTGTGGACACGATATAGTGCGATTAGCCCGAAATTATTAATAATGTGCCTACCTGTAGAATTCAAATACACAGTATCAGCTATAGATGTTGTAAAATCTGAACATTCCCAATATCCCGCATCTCTCCCTGGGTCGAAGCTGCTTATAGTTAGGGTACTTATTGTCCAATCGCTTAATGCACCACTGCCAGAACCACATGTTATTGATATATGGCTTATATCAGGGGCATCTGTTTCAGTCAATCTAAAACACCCATTCCCATTCATGAAGTTTGTGATACTACCAGATGGACCTGACCAGCTTAATTCGTTTTGGGCAAATGCAGAACATGTTAGGGTCACTGACGAACCTGTTGTAACAGTGGTTTCGGATGCTACTAATGTCATGTTTGGTAACTGTACAGGAGCTGAAAAGATATACATATGGCTTCAATAGTATGTATAAGTATAATATGGTTGACAATCAGAACAAAAATTATAATTATGATTATTACTGGATCCGATGGTGGTGCTTTTACTACTATTGGTGGTGATGGTCCACCTGTTATAAAATTAATAACATATCATTTTAAATTAGATTGTTTTAAACATTTTAGTTTAATGTGCTCAAGGAAGCTTAAGCTTTATATCTTGACGATGCTATATAACATTCGGCGGTACAAGTTAAATCATCGGGGATTCCTCGAATAGTAAACTTAGGTCGTTGGTAAAAGATGTTATCTTAATATATTTAATATCGGTGACTTATTAAAAGAGGACTTATTATTATCAAACGTATAAATATAATGTTATACACTTTAACTGTTACCCACTTTAACTTCTCTTTAATCTTAAACCGTTGAACAAATATATCTAGGTTATAGAGTTGGTGTGGCTGCCTACCACACCAACCCTACACCAACCCTATAGTCTTGATATATTTGATTGCGGACGGATTGGGACCCATTTTATTAGAATAATATGGGGCATGGAATAGTGTATGACAAAACCATAACCATAAACAACGGAAGTGCAATATCATGCACGTCACTGTGTAACGAGCGACCATTTTCCACCCAACCTTATTTGTGAAGATGATGAAATGAAACATAGTACCATAGGGTAATCAGATAAAGAGACGAATTAATTTAATAGCACGTGAAATTTATCAGGGAATGTGTAAAATATGCGATCTGTGTTTTGTGAAATGGACCTCTGGTTACGCCAGATATACGCCAAAATGACGATAGAGATCATGTATTTCTCAAACATTTTCAATGCAGAGGGGAGCGAACCCATAAGCCCCCCCCCCCACACACACACACACACACAAACACATACACCCAAAGATACATTGTCTCAGGAACCTAGCACACACCCTCACGCGAAAATTCCTGGACCCGCCCCTGCAGTATTGATACAGAAACAGATAATTCAAACTTATCAACAATTCCTTCGTGAACATCACAGATCGTTTTAATAACCCGAGTCTTAAGTACCAATGCATCAGAATAACCATAAAACAGGGTGGTCGTTCAAATGTGGATATAAGTATCAACATTAACATAAATACTCCTCGAGGACTATTCTTTTAAATAAGGCTACTCGACAATTCGTGATTGCGGGCATTTTCAACGAAATGTCATTTTTTGCGATAAAGTCACGCCAAATTGTCCTATTTAATTGATCGGCAACATATATTTTAAGATTCATTTAAATGGGACCATAATTGAAGGCGGCTCTAGAGGTTCCACAAACTTGTCCAATTATTCACGTTTACTTAAATGGCAAAGGCCATAACACAAGAAGTTTCAACTTTCTACAGATCTGTAAATACTTAAGTTTTATCTAAATCGGACCAGTAATTGTTCGTTCTAGAAACTTTTAACATAATTCACATTTTCGTAAAAGGCGAGGGTCATAACCCAAGAAGTAACGGTCTGATGCAGACAAAAATCGGACTCCTCCAATATCTTTTAATCGTTTAACTATTGTCGTACGTCATCTAAATAGGTAAAAAAATATGGCCTCTGGAGGTACCAAAACCCTCGTGCATATTTCACAATTATACCTGAAAGGTCGAGGTTCATAATACAAGAAGTGTCTGTTTCGACGCACACCAAAAACAGATCTATGAGAGATATTTAAGATATATATATGTATATAAATTTACATTTCATGTGAACCAACGGCTTACAATAATACTAATCCCAACACGTCCCTATAGTAATTTTAGTATTTGTATGAAATTTAGTACACAGTAATACTACCCCCACCACGTCCATATAGCACTATAATAGCAACCTCCCTAGAAGTTTGGTTGTCAGTAATACTACCCTTGGCTAAGTGGGTAAGACGCTGGCTCGCTAGCCTGGAGGTCGGGTGTTCGATCCCTGTATTGGCCGAGAAAGTTCATCCAGATTTTCCGGCGTGGTTTCCCCTTGTCAGTGATGCAGGACGGAGGGCCTGACAATGAAAGCTGTCTAGTCGTTCGGATGGGACGAAAAACCGAGGTCCCGTGTACAGATTGGCGTGCACGTAAAAGATCCCTTGGCAGTTGGAATTCGATATAAGAGTAGGCCGTAGCGCCGCTGCCCGGGCAAAATTTCCCTTATAGCATACTGTATGGCGTATGCCGACTTCATTAGCCCAATTTAGGAGCAAACAGTAGGACGTTAAACTCCATTTCATTTCATTCCAATACTACCCTCATCTCCACCCTGTAGTAATTTTAGTACTTGTATGAAGTTTAGTAGTCAGTAATACTATCCCATCACGTCCTTATAGCAGCCTCACTAGAAGTTTAGTTGTCAGTAATACTGCCCCACACCACGTCTCTATGGTAATTTTTGATAATCTCAGATAGTTTTCAGTGTTACGTAGGAAGCAGTTGAGGTTTGGATTTTTCAAAATATTAATATACATTTTGTTATGTTTTAAAACAGATCTTTGGAATAAAATATATCGAACTTTTCTTCCAAATAAATTATATCGTAGATAAATAACCCAATGTAATTGATGAGGTATTTGTTTTAATACATTATTAGTGTTATACAACTCACCTGGGGAGGTCAATGCAGCTGCCAATGTGAGGGTCGTTCCAGTAGAGAGTGCATCTGTCAAAATAAGAAGACGATATAGGATTAGCTGTTGTTAGTTTTATATTACATATTTTGATATACATGTACATGTAATTACTTATCTAAATTGACTAATTGCTTTAAAGTGGACAAGTTAATCTTTACTCCGAACCCTGATCGTTCTAATCTGAACGCGCTGTCTTATCTATTTACCTTTTCTGAACATCTATAATTTAATATTACTTAACATGCATCTTAGTCATTGATTCAGTTTGTACCTATAATGTAAATATGTTAATTTATATCACATTTTGTATGATATTTTTAACTCTTATCATGTATATGTTCAAATATTTCTGGTTTAATTATTCTTAATATATTAAGATGGCGCTAGCGACTGGTTATAAATATAAGACGAAATACGGACAATTATGTTCATTCATATTGTGCTTAGTTATTCGCCTCGTTAATTTACACCAAATGTAGTTAGGGTCGAATATTTTCCGGGAAAAACATAGGCACACTAGTTTAGTTGGTGTTAGTAAGAAAATAAAGCAATTAAATGTTACGAGCGTATTTCACCCATTTAGATCATCGACAAAGGTGTGAAGGTTATGGTGCTTGTTACTGTTCTTGATTAAAAACAACAGATACAAAAACAGTTCGATTTAAAAATAATATCAAAATCAAGAATGATATTTATTAGCAATGTATACTTACAATCTACATATATTCCTAAAAGTAGGCAGAGAAAGGGAATTCTGCCGCCCATCCTTATTTTGACGTACTGAAAATAACCCACCGTTACTCCTTCGCGACTGATATGCAAACGAAGTAAGTCAAACAGTTTGATAGCATTTTATAAAGTTACGTATACCTATATGTCAATGCAAACCGGATACGAATACAATCTTAGTGGGGATCTTTCAATAGATCGGCTGTATAAGCTATTGCATAAAGGAGGGTGTGTAGTGTATCTATACTCAGACCCATTATCTACAATACAATATTAAAGACACACCCCACGATATATCCTCTGTTTACTGTGATCAGGGCCCTGTTTCTCGAAATTTTAACTAAAGATAAAATCCAATTTTAATAGATACTTCAATTTTGATTGGCTAAGCACTAAAATCAATCTAATATTATCCAATCAAATTACTAAAATTTCGTGAAACAGCCCCCAGATCATGAGCTCTAAATGCTCCTTTCAAATCGTTTACAACCAATTAGACCTATTCTATAGCAATGGCGACTATTGAATTTGAAAGCTATTTATAGTTAAAGATACATTATAGGAGATTAAATAAAGAGCTGGCAGTTCGCACTATAATAGTTAAAAACTAGATAATGTAAAGGGAATTTGCTGAAAATTTCAGTCAGATTGATCCAGTCTGAACCGAGAATTTAGCGATCGAATTTTCGGTCTAGCTTCAATCATCATTACTAAAGTCGGTACGATAAAAAAAAAATATAGTCTCGATTATCCATTTCATGATTTAATCATGAAGTAAAGTTGAGCAGCACATCGGATCCTAATCCAGTAAATATCGCAGACTAGCGATGACATCGAGAGTTAATCATGTTCTTGTTTTGTTAATAAATGTCTCATTAATACTTTATATAATTTTAGGCCTAAAGAAAGACCTGCAATAGGTAGATTTAGCTGTTGCATAATGTATGTTTAATAACACAACACACACACACATGTCAGCATTCCTTTTATGTTTTCATCGTTTACAGTGAAACAAAGTAGTACAGCTTTACGGTTGTGCTAATATTTTTACTATAGTAAAAGGTAAAAGTTAAAGCCACTCTTAGGTGTTAGATATTAGAAACTAGGTTTTTGCTAGTACTGTCTACTTTATTAAGCTTCTTCGGGCAGAACTGTTAAATTGTTAAATATTAGAAATAATGTTGGTTTAGGAAAGAAAACTGGGTTTTTGGGAGTACTTTCTGCTTTATTAATATTCTTCGGACAGAATTGTTAAAAGTTGTTTTAGGAAAGAAACCTGGATTTTTGCGAGTGCTTTCTGCTTTATTAAGCTTCTTCGGGCAAAATTTACAGAGCACGATGTGTTTTTATGGACATTTCTGTGATAAGGAATCGGCCATTATTTAACGAATGAAAGCATATAGGCCTATCCTGTTACCCAATCCTGTTCGTATTGAATAAAATATAGTTTAAAAATAATGAAGGCATATCATATCAATAAAATAGCAATAACATATTTACACTGGTGTCACAATATCCATAATTCTATTTACACTGGTGACACCATTACGTTGCGTAGAACAATATACATTTCTATTTACAGTCTATTAGAACTTAAAGGAGCCAAGTCTCTAACTCAATATCATCCAGTTTTCGACATTGAAAACACGAATTATTTGTCTATTTAAATCAACATTGATGTTGTTATCTTACCGGTAAAAGATGGGCTACTGATATCCAATATTTAAGACAAAATAAACATTTTACCATTGGTACACGAATCGTGTACAATGCGTTTCAGCGCCATTTGTAACACGAGACTCGAAGAACGAGGCTAGATATATTCAACAAGTCATGCCAAACGATGACGCCATATTCTTATCTGGAGAGCATGCACAATACATACTATCGGTATAGACTGGAATAACCAGACGCTAGAGATTGCCATTCGATTGAGACTTCTGGCGTATTTCGCCGAACATAACTGATTACAGATTAGAGTAAAAACGGAAACCATTGAATGTAAATCATTTTATATACATTCATATAACATTATTATATGCGTTGCGACCCATTTGTATCAATTTCTAGGTCCCAAATATTAGCGATTTAGCTCCTTTAAGTTTGAAGTAGACCAATATAATAATTACATGTATATAAAAATGATTTGCGTAGGCGCACGGGCTCGAAGAATGATTAGGGGAGAGGGGGGGGGGCAGAACTTAACTCACTGGTTTGCACGAATAAAACTCCTTAACGCCGTCCCATGAGTAAAAATAAAATAAATATTTGAGTAACGTCCTGGTTGACTAAGTGTGCAAATAATAATATATAATATAACGACGATGTTAGAAATCGTATATGTATAACATCAACGATAAATATATATTTGGTATACATTTGAAGCATGACGTGATTTTTAAAAAAATTTAATACCCACCAGAAGCCTTTTTTTGAAAGGTGTTTCACGTTTCAACGAAGATTAATCTAAAAATATACTTTTGGGGCGGTGGCTGTGATTCTCCTAAAACGGCGAATGGCGAACGTCAAAAAAATAGGGATAATGCGACTTGATGATCGGGGTTCTTTTATTTCCCGTGTATTTTTTTATTCTGCTATAAAAATTAGAACTACCCGGAAACTCACAACGAAACGAAGAAAAGCCATGTGCTCATGTGCTGATAAAACAAATGAAATGGGGTTTAACGTCCTACTGTTCATCTCCTATATTGGGCTAATGAAGACGGGCATACGCCATACAGTGTGCTATGAGGGAAATTTTGCCCGGGCAGCGGCACTATCGCCTACTCTTATATCGAATTCCAACTACCAAGGGATCTTTTACGTGCATTCCAATGTATACACGGGACCTCTGTTTTTCGTCTCATTCGAAGGACTAGACAGCTGTCCTTGTCAGGCCCTCCGTTCTGCACCACTGACAAGGGGAAACCACGCCGGAAAATCCAGATGAACTTTCTCGGCCAATGCAGGGATCGAACATCCGACCTCCAGACTAGCGAGCCAGCGTCTTAACCAACTAGCCACCGTGGCTCCCCTGATAAAACAAGAAGGCGTGTAATTTAAATGCCGTTTAAAGACATGTCTTCTCTTCACTTAATTCATTAAATATTCTCTTATATGTGTTAATAATTCTACGCTGATGAAATAATAAATATTTGCCAAAATTGAATTTCAAGATAATTTAAATGGACAGATTCGTCTGAATTGTCGCGGGGGGTTGGATGGCTGAATGGTTAGCGTGCGCGCGCTGTATCATAAAGTCTGTCATTGAGTCGACTGGCGTGGTTTCGAATCCTCGGTTGTACGTGACAAGGAGTAGGGTCGCCTGTCCAACCTCGTGGGTTTTCTCCGGGTCCTCCGGTTTCCTCCCACTGCTAAAGACCCCTATGCGCAAGGGAATTATTGAAATAAAATTAAACCATATGTTAGTCCCGAAATGACCTAGTTTGTGTCGAGTGGACGTTAAACCCCATTTCTCTCTCTCTCTCTCTGAATTGTCGCATACTTTGTAATGTAAGCATATCCGACTAAACTGAGTAGTCAAATAAAACATTGCCGATCACAGACTTATAGTCAAAGTGCCTTTTAATAAATCTAACGAAACGAAGAAATGCCATTTGCTGATAATACGAGAAGGCGTATATTTTAAATGTCATTTAAAGACATGTCTTCTATTCACTTAATTCATTAAATAGTCTCGTATGTATGTTAATAATTCTACGCTGATAAAATAATAATTATTATTTGCAGTTTTGCGAGAAAATTTTGAAAATTTAACTGCCGCAAATGTGTTTCTCGGCTATTCTAGCCCGTGAATTAAGCAACTTCAAACATTCCAATCGGTTTGCAACCGAAACCCCTCTCTATGCCGACCTGAATTCCAACCATCCAGACTTTTGCAGCTGCATTCACAAACAATAATCGATGTCCGAAAAATGTCACACAAAGCTTAGTGACTCCAGACAAAATGCTTTAATCTATAGTCAACTCAGTATAAATTCGGGATATTCAATTACTAGAGAAGTAAACATATTGTTTTATTAGATTTCGGACACTCTATTTTGCCAACTAGATGAAATAATTTGTTTTGTTTTCTCTTTACCCGTCTGCACAAAAAGTCAGATTGTCTGAAGGTTAGGGGGCAGCTGTACCCCCCCCCCCCCCCGCCGCCGCTCCCGCCCCACTGGTTCGTACGCCTATGAATTGATTTGAATACGTTTCTTAACGTTCGTGCTTTTTTGTATCACGATTTCTTTATCTGGTTCAAGGATAGTAAACAAGTTAAAACCATAGGCGTACGGGCAATCCGACTTTTCGGGCAGACGGGTAAAACGAAAAAAAAATATTTTATCTACTTGGCAAAATAAACTGCCCGAAATCTAATAAAACACCAATTTTACTTTTCTTTTAATTGAATACCATAAAATTGACTGAATTGATTAAACCATTTTGTCTGGAGCCACTCTACTTTGTGCGACATTTTTCGGGCATCGATTATTATTTGTGCATGCGGCTGCAACAGTCTGATTAGATGGTTGGAATTCAGGTCGCCTTAGAGTGGGATTTCGGTTACAAAACCATTGGATGTCTTTGGAGTTGCTTAACTCACAGGCTAGAATAGCAGAAAAAAGCATTTGTGGCGGTTAAATTTTCAAAATTTTCTCCGGGAGGGCGAGGCCCCCATACCCCACGACGATTGATTGATTGTTTGGGATTCAGTTCATCCAGGTAGGCCATATTAGAACACATTGAAGTTACTGTATTCACAGACTGGATTAGCAGGAAAACGCGTTAGCAGCAGTTAAATTTTTAAAATTTTCTCACAACGATTGATTGGTTGATAAGAATTCGAGTCAGCCACCTTAATTAGGCATTATACCACTTTCAAGTTACTTTATTCACGGGCTGGAATAGCAGAAAAACGCGTTTGCGGCCATCAAATTTTCCAAAATTTGCTTGGGGGTTCCATACACGGTAAGTTCCACTCCTTCGCCTTTCGCAGAAAACCGGCGCCACTGTCTGTAAAACCCCGAAATCTTTTCGGGCATTTCGGGTTCTGCCCTCTAACTGTCATCGAGCCGTACGCCGATGGTTAAAACCACCGTCGACTGTAGATATTCGACTATTATTTACATTGGGTGTGTCGACGTTTTAATATGCTCGTAGTACAAAGAATAGTGAAACGTACCATAAATAGTATATGAACAAGTTGTGAATACTTACATGTAAGAAAGGGTCGTAAACACTGCATGGGTGGGCCACTCAAATGTGTTCATCCCGCCATTGCAAATTGTCAGGTATAAAAAAACCGATGTAAAGATAGCAAAGAAATGGCTGAGTCTAAATGTTAAGCATTAATCATCCAATAACAGCTCACAAAAAGGGAATCACAACTCATTGAAATATGGCTGGGACTCCTTTTCCATTACATAACCCACAGAAGAATTGACATGTTATTATTTTCCCAAAATATAAAAGTAATTATTCAACACCACGTCAGGATGATGATAATTAATGTACAGTTATAGAGCTAGAAATCTAAATACTTTTTAATGTTTCTGAAAGAAAGCTTTACAATAACTATACAGGGTAAGGGCACCAAAATAACCTTAATACAGATGCTGGTGTAAAACGGCCTTGTGCCCATTCTCCCGCTGACTATGCTTTGAAAGCAGAAACCAGTAATATGATTTGCCCATGTTCTGGTTTGATTCTAATTGAGTGAGAGCAATGAAACTTAGTGTGTCGTTCAATTACATCAGTACCTTCATTTCCTTTTGTGATAAATCGTTAGACATTTTCGAAGCGACATTTTCGATATATATAGCGGTCATCACATTACCCACGTTAAATCTCAAGTTCAACTCCTGTTACTCGTTCTACGCCTGATCAGCAAAAAACAGAAAGAACAAAGGAAATAAACAGTGTGAAACGGGCGGGCCCGAAAATTCTAACAATGTTACAATAAGAAAGCACGTGTCTTCTTCTTTTATTCGTGTTTAACGTCCGCTTCAACCGAGGTTTGATAGCATTATGAAATCAAGAGGGTAGCAATATCAGGTCATCTTCAAGTAAGCATACGCTATGTTATATTGCATATAAGTAAAATAAAAATATATTTCAGCGCTGGTGATTTTCATAACCATTTTTAAGATGTCCCCAGAATTACATTTGGAACCCGTACAATCACCCTCGTCCCAACTCACAAAAACAGTTGTCCAAGGAAGATCCTATACACTTATAGATATATCCGCACAGTGCTAGGAAATAGTGCTACTAACATAAGATTGTATTGTTTAATTACATCCATCATGGACAGCATACACAATTTACAGTTTAAATAAAAGTTGATAATATTAGAAAACATATCATTGGTCATTATGTTCGCGCCATTGGCCGGATAAAATTTCTTTCATAGCACACTTTATGATGTATGCTCGTCTTCATTATCCCAGTCGAAGCAGAACGGTAGGACATTGAACCCCATTTCATTTCGCTCCCCAACCCTCCACAGCAAATAGTGTACATTGTATATGCTAGATAATCATCTATATCAACATTATCAATTTCCCGCTAGTTTTAGGCATATACCCCACCAACGGAAAGCAGAGCCATTGTTAAAGGATCCTATACATCTATTTATACATTTAAAGTCGAAAAAAGTAATGTTTTACTAAAATGGGCATAATTTATACGTACATCACACTCCTTCCCCTACGCAAAGCAACTCGGTTGTCCACAGGCATGCTATACACTTTTTTTTTATAGTAATTTGTATTTATGTTGTAATTATTCTTGCAGGATATGAAACACAACAATTACTGATTTTCATGATAGCATTTAGAGCTAATAGTTTAATATACATTAAGATACATTAATACCAACTTACACATTACAAGCGAACAACTTCAAAGTGTTCTAAAACAATATTATGAACATGCGAAATACTGTTTTGGATTCAAAATATACACCGGGAAATTTCAAGTTAAACAATTAAATGTAATGGCTTAAAGCATTATCCAAGCAGGTAACAGACATCCCACGATGTTTAAATAGGTTATCATCCAGGAAAAGAGAGATGAACTTCCGGATCCAGCACCATAGATTGTTACTGAAGAGGAAAGAAAATGAAAATATTTAAACAAAAACGTCCACTCGATACAAACTAGGTCATTTCGGGACTAACATATGGTTCAATATTATTTCATTAATACGCTTGCGCGTAGGGATCTTTAGCAGTGGGAGGCAACCGGAGGACCAGGTGTAGCAATATCGTCGTTGCGACATTGTTTTAAATTTATAGACAAGGAATAGAGGAATAAGATGGTTTAAAAAACATTTTTATATTTACAGAGTATTCCCTATTGTCAGTATATTAGCTATGGTATGAGTTTATTTAAAACGCAAATTAATTGTTTATGTAATTGTGTGAGAATAACAAGAAAGAGGGTCTGAATTCAAGGATAGATTTTGTCGAAAAACATCTGACGGAAAATTACGATTGCTTCATTTGGCTTGTTTGACCGATCTCTATACTTATTTACTTGATATTTGACCAATGAGATAATTGAACGTCCAAACCCACAGCTACAAAACTATTATACTGGTGAGAATTCGTTAGACAACAGCTTGGTTCTAGAAGGGAAAAGATGTAGAAGTTTCTATTCAACAGACTCATCCAAATCGAGTCTGGCTGGCTAGTGTTTGAGAATAACTTTAATTAGGGTTTCACACTGCGTTCGGATTATTAGGCTTTTGTCTGAAAGACTATTTTTTTTACTAAAATTATTATTATTAATATTTTTTTCCGCTGCAGCCTATTTCTCCATGATCGGAAACAGATATCGATCTGAAACCAAATTTTCTATTGGGAAACCATGTGGTGGCTACTCCTTAAAACAATTTTGAAACTTCTGCGCAGACCGAAAGGGGCCGAATTTCGTGCGGTGCATAAAAATTAAAAAACCGCCGTAGCTTCGTCAATTCTATACCTATTTTCATACAAATGACATTTTCAGAAACCCTGAGTCTTTTCTCGGACGATAGCAGTTGAAAATTTTGAAATTTCGAAACTTCTTCGCTGACTTCTAGCGTTCGAAAAATGAAAAATTTTGTTTAAAACACAATTTTTGTTTTTTTTCAAAATTTTCAAATTTGACCTACATTTTTGGATACCTGAAGACCATCCGATACCAGAAATATAAGTTTCATTCCGAGTTATCGCCCTTTATTTTTCGATTTTTTTCGAATTTTCTGCCCATTTCCCAACCCTTATATTTTTGGGAAAGGATAAATCGATAGTTCTGAAATTCCTGGAACATAAAGCTATATAGTCAGACCGCTGCATAAAGCAATTTCAAAAACGATCTGGAAACCGGAAGTAGTCGAAATAATGATAGATATTTCGAAAAAAATGCAAAAAATGGGTGTTTTGGGGAAAAACTTGATTTCTCCGTCCAGTATCAATGGATTAAACGAATTAAACTTTCGTTGAGTGGCCCGAAGAATGGACTGTCGAATGAAGCCCAATTTATACGGATACTGTTACCAAGCAGCAAAATATGACAAGCAGAAAATCAAGTATTTTCTGATTTGGAGCGTTTTTGGACGCCTGTATCTCGAAATCTTAACCGCAACTTTTTGTTAACTTTCTCTATCGAGAGTCCATTCGATAGTCTTGTGAATTATGCCATCCAATAAGACTTTGAAATGTCTGGAATACGATAAAAAAAAAAAAAAGGGACTGAAAATCGAAAAAAGTCGAAAAATCGTGAAATTTTGCAAAATGCTCTATTACTTTATTATTTAAACAAATTTTTACAAAAAGATTACAGATTCGGATAGCTGACCTAATTACGATTCTAACGATGTATAATATGTATTGAGTTATTGAAATTTAATTTTCGATATTTTGACATTTTTGCATTTTTGGCACCTTTGAACATAGGATTTCTCAGGGTCATTTTATCTGATCAGATAATGTAATATATCATTACAGAGCCCTGCCGCTATTTAATTGCCCAAACTGGTTATTAAAACTATTCCGCCAATAATCTCCATACCGGAAGTATTCAAAAAATGTAAAAAAAAGGTTAAAAAATTGTCGCTCTTGCGAAAAGCTGGATTTCTCGGTCAGATATTACAGGACCAAAAGAAGTAAAGTGTCTTTGGATAGCCCCATTAATGGACTATTATATGGCTATTATTTTCGATGGTTAGAAAATAAATTGTAGTACGCCGAAAATCTAGTCTTTTCCGTTTTTGGAGCCTTTTTAGACGTCTTTTTCTCGAAAACGACAACTCCGATTTTTCTGAAACTTTTTTAACGTAGAGTCCTATGGGTGGGCTATGGCGTGAGTCCAACAATAAAAGCATTGAAATAACATAAGTTGTCCAGAAAGAGCCTCAATCTTGGAAAAAAGTTGAAAAATCCTTACATTACTGAAAATGATCTTCTAATTTTCTTTCTTTGAAAAACAGCTTAATGAATTATTCTGAAACTTCTTGTACAGAAGGTAAGGTAACCAAACAACTTGTTAAAGCTATCCCGACAATGATCCATAAAACGGAAGTAGTCGAAAAAATTGTGGATATTTTGAGAGAAAAAAAACGTAAAAATAAAAAAAAAATGGAGATCTTGCGAAAAAAGTGATTAATACGCCAGATTTCACCGAATCAAAACAACTAAAGTGTCATTGGATAGTTCGAACAATGGACAATCTTATGAGATCTAAATGGTAAAAATTCGCGGGTTAGGCAATATATAATGGAACGCTGAAAATCTATTATTTTCCTTTTTGGAGCCTATTCAGACGCTTTTATTTCGAAAACATCTCTTATTTCCTTTCTTAAACTTCTGTTACTTAGAGTCCTAACGGTGGTCTATGGTGTGAATCCAAATTTAAAAGCCTCAATATAGTATAAACGGTCCAAAAGGGCCACAATCTTTGAAAAGAAGTCGAAAAATCGTTATATCTGTAAATCTGCTTCTAATGGTATAAGGGAGGTAAAACTGTCCAATGGATCTTTCTGAAACTTTTGGTACAGGACATTAAGTTCCCATACCACTTGTTAAATCTATCCCGATAATGATCCGTAAACAGGAAGTAGTCAAATAAATATTCAGTAAAAGACAGTAAAAAAAATTGGTGCTCTTGCAACAATCGGGATTTCACCGTCGGGTGTGACCGGATCAAAACATCTAAAGTATCGTTTGGTAGCTCGATAAATGGGCTATTGTATGACACACTTCCTGTCTGATTCCTGAAAGCCGGTTCAGTGCTGCTTGCAGTTTTTACTAAAATTATTATTATTATTATTTTTTTCCGCGGGAGCCTATTTCTCCATGATCGGAAACAGATATCGATCTGGAACCAAATTTTCTATTGGGAAACCAGGTGGTGGCTACTCCTTAAAACAATTTTGAAACTTCTGCGCAGACCGGAAGTGGCTGAATTTCGTGCAGTGCATAAAAATTAAAAAATGGCCGTAGCTTCGTCAATTCTGTACCTATTTTCATACAAATGACATTTTCAGAAACCCTGAGTCTTTTCTCGGACGATAGCAGTTGAAAATTTCGAAATTTCGAAACTTCGTCGCTGACTTCTAGCGTTCGAAAAATGAAAAATTTTGTTTAAAACACAATTTTTTTTATTTTTCTAAATTTTCAAATTTGACCTACATTTTTGGATACCTGAAGACCATCCGATACCAGAAATGTTAGTTTCATTCCGAGTTATCGCCCTTTATTTTTCGATTTTTTTTCGAATTTTCTGCCCATTTCCCAACCCTTATATTTTTTGGAAAGGATAAATCGATAGTTCTGAAATTCCTGGAACATAAAGCTATATAGTCAGACCGCTGCATACAGTAATTTTAAAAACGATCCGGAAACCGGAAGTAGTCGAAATAATGATAGATATTTCGAAAAAAACGCAAAAAATGGGTGTTTTGGGGAAAAACTTGATTTCTCCGTCCAGTATCAATGGATTAAACGAATTAAGCCTTCGTTGAGTGGGCCGAGGAATGGACTGTCGTATGATGCCCAATTTATACGGACACTATGACCAAGCAGCAAAATATGACAAGCTGAAAATCAAGTATTTTCTGATTTGGAGCGTTTTTGGACGCTTGTATCTCGAAATCTTAACCGCAACTTTTTTTTTAACTTTCTCTATCGAGAGTCCATTCGATAGTCTTGTGAATTATGCCATCCAATAAGACTTTGAAATGTCTGGAATACGATAAAAAAGGGACTGAAAATCGAAAAAAGTCGAAAAATCGTGAAATTTTGCAAAATGCTCTATTACTTTATTATTTAAACAAATTTTTACAAAAAGATTACAGATTCGGATAGCTGACCTAATTACGATTCTAACGATGTATAATATGTATTGAGTTATTGAAATTTAATTTTCGATATTTTGACATTTTTGCATTTTTGGCACCTTTGAACATAGGATTTCTCAGGGTAATTTTATCTGATCAGATAATGTAATATATCATTACAGAGCCCTGCCGCTATTTAATTGCCCAAACTGGTTATTAAAACTATTCCGACAACAATCTCCATACCGGAAGTATTAAAAAAATGAAAAAAAAAGGTTAAAAAATTGTCGCTCTTGCGAAAAGCTGGATTTCTCGGTCAGATATTACCGGTCCAAAAGAAGTAAAGTGTCTTTGGATAGCCCCATTAATGGACTATTATATGGCATCTCAATGGTACGATTTCGATGATTAGAAAATAAATTGTGGTACGCCGAAAATCTAGTATTTTCCGTTTTTGGAGCCTTTTTAGACGTCTTTTTCTCGAAAACGACAACTCCGATTATTCTGAAACTTTTTAAACGCAGAGTCCCGTGGGTGGGCTATGACGTGAGTCCAACAATAAAAGCATTGAAATAACATAAGTTGTCCAAAAAGAGCCTCAATCTTGGAAAAAAGTTGAAAAATCCTTACATTACTGAAAATGATCTTCTAATTTTTTTTCTTTGGAAAACAGCTAAATGGATTATTCTGAAACTTCTTGTACAGAAGGTAAGGTAACCAAACAACTTGTTAAAGCTATCCCGACAATGATCCAAAAAACGGAAGTAGTCGAAAGAATTTCGGATATTTTGAGAAAAAAAAAAGTAAAAATTAAAAAAAATGGAGATCTTGCGAAAAAAGTGATTAATACGCCAATTTCACCGAATCAAAACAACTAAAGTGTCATTGGATAGTTCGAACAATGGACAATCTTATGAGATCTAAATTTTAAAAATTTGCGGGTTAGGCATATATATAATGGAACGCTGAAAATCTATTATTTTCCTTTTTGGAGCCTATTCAGACGCTTTTATTTCGAAAACTTCTCTTATTTCCTTTCTTAAACTTCTGTTACTTAGAGTCCTAACGGTGGTCTATGGTGTGAATCCAAATTTAATAGCCTCAATATAGTATAAATGGTCCACAGGGCCACAATCTTTGAAAAGAAGTCGAAAAATCGTTATATATGTAAATCTGCTTCTAATGGTATAAGGGAGGTAAAACTGTCCAATGGATCTTTCTGAAACTTCTGGTACAGGAAATTAAGTTCCAATACCACTTGTTAAATCTATCCCGATAATGATCGGTAAACAGGAAGTAGTCAAATAAATCCTGTCTGATTCCTGAAAGCCGGTTCAGTGCTGCTTGCAGGTCTAGTTATTATTATTATTATTTTTCCATTTGAGCATATCTCAGAAACTACTTGATGGATCGATTCGATGTCTTCGGTTTTACTGGGAAAATGGGTCTGACTTAAATTTTAAAGCTATTTGCAACGTTCTGCGACAATGCGAAATGTCTGAAATCACCGAAGTTGTCGTTTTTCGATATTTTGCCGTAATGTTATCAATAATTGTCGGATTGTAATATTTGATACATTTTGACATAGCCCGAGACAAGGCACATAGCTAAGGTTCTTTGAATTTTTTATTTTCGACGAATCTTTGGAGATATTAGGCGCCAAATTTTAAAAAATTTAAATTTTTACGAAAAACTTTTTTATTAATGAATATTTTTATGTGGTATTTTACCAAGGGTTAAAGGGTCATCTGATTTGACAAAAAATGTCAACATTTTTTGTCACGGTATTTTTCCTTGGCCCCCCATTGGCTAATTCAGTTTTTCAGTCCTGGATTAATTATTTATTGTTCGATTTGTATAAAACAAAGTTCATATGTTCCGCGGTCCAAAATGTCATTTTTTTTTGTTACCGGTACATTTTCCTTTCGGCAACGGAAGTGACGTAAATTTAGCAAAAACTGCAATTTTGACAGTTCGGTACCACTTTTTGAAAGCAAATATTATTTTTTTCAAATCTGGTATGACTGAAAGGGTGTGCCCTGTTAAGGCCCAGAAATCATCGCACTCAGCTTTTTTAATTTTTATTTCGTTTTCGGATCATTTCGATTTAAAGGCGAAAAAAGGTGAAAAAATGAGCTATTCACAACCCATTCAGGCTTTTCATATTTTAATATATTTTTTCGAAACTTTCATAAACTAGTAGCAATAATCCATACGAAGAGAATGTATGTGAAAATTAGTTTGTAATATGAGCAGTTGCCGAGAAATGGGCAATTTTGCATGAGTCACCCTTTACGCTAGTTTGCCTGTAAAGGAGTCAATTATTATTCGATTTTCATAAAAGTGACACCATTTGATGCGTAATATCATTTTTAACAAGGTCAAACCAATTTAACATTTCCAATGTCACCGGAAATGACGTAATTTGGGTAAAAATGTATTTATAGCCTTCAAAACCAGTATTTTATTCAAATGAGTCGTATTTGTTATGTGTTTAAAATTTTGATATTTGGCCCCAATCAACCAATAGAATGAACCCATGCGATCATATAGGTATCACTAAATGGTTTCTAACTCGTTCAGTTGCGGAGAAATAGACGATTTTCAACAGGTAACTTTTCAAGGTTTTTGGTCCATAAAAGTGTCAATTATTATTCGATTTTCATAAAATTTTCACCGTGTGATACCTAATGCCATTTACGATTCCATACAAGTAATTTAAGATTTTCATTATCACCGGAAGTAATGTCATGTATGCAAAAACTGTATTTTTAGCCTTCAAAACAGATATTTTATTAAAATGAGTCTAATTTGTAATGTTTTTAAAATTATGATATTTGATTCCAATCAACAAATAGATTGAACTCATACGATCATACCGATACCAAAAAGAGGTTTCTATAAAAGTTGCAATTATTGTTCGATTTACATAAAATTTTCTCCATGTGATGCCTTATGCCATTTCTGATTTCATAAAACTAATTTAACATTTTCATTATCAACGGAAGCAATGTAATTTTGTCAGTATCACTTACATGTAACAAATGTATACAATGAATTGATATTGCTGGATTTGGTTGATTCTGTGTACATTTTATTTGATGTGTGCAATGCTTATATGGAAACCTGTTTAATGGTTTCATCGGTACCGAAAGTGAAATATGTTCAAGGGTAACGGGGCACCGGTGAAACCCGTCATTACTGCGTCGCATTTCTAGTTATTATTATTATTATTATTATTATTATTTTTTTTCCATTCGAGCATATCTCAGAAACTATTTGTCGTTTTTCGATATTTTGCCGCAATGCTATCAATAATTGTCGGATTGTAATATTTGATACATTTTCTTTGGATTTTTTATTTTCGACGAATCTTCGGAGATATTAGGCGGCAAATTTTGAAAATTTAAATTTTTACGAAAAACTTTTTTATTAATGGATATTTTTATGTAGTATTTTACCAAGGGTTAAAGGGTCATCTGATTTGACAAAAATGTCAACATTTTTTGTCACCGTATTTTTCCTTGGCCCCCATTGGCTAATTTTAGCAAAAACTGCAATTTTGAGAGTTCGGTACCACTTTTTGAAAGCAAATATTATTTTTTTCAAATCTGGTATGACTGAAACGGTTTGCCCTGTTAACGCGCAGAAATCATCGCGCTCAGTTTTTTAAATTTTTATTTCGTTTTCGGATCATTTCGATTTAAAGGTGAAAAAAGGTGAAAAAATGAGCTATTCACAACCCATTCAGGCTTTTCATATTTTAAAATATTTCTTCGCAACTTTCATAAACTAGTAGCATTAATCCATACGAAGAGAATGTATGTGAAAATTAATTTTTAATATGAACAGTTGCCGAGAAATGGGCAATTTTGTATGAGTCACTTTTTACGCTAGTTTGCCTGTATAAGAGTCAATTATTATTCGATTTTCAACAGGTAACTTTTCAAGATTTTTGGTCCATAAAAGTGTCAATTATTATTCGATTTTCATAAAATTCCCCGTGTGTGATACCTAATGCCATTTACGATTTCATACAAGTAATTTTACACTTTTACTGTTACCGGAAGTAACGTCATTGTGGCAAAAACTGTATTTTTAGCCTCCAAAACAGATATTTTATTCAAATGAGTCTGATTTGTATTGTTTTTAAAATTATGATATTTGATTCCAATCAACAAATAGATTGAACCCACACGGTCATACAAATACCAAAAAATGGTTTCTAACTTGTACGGTTGCAGAGAAATAGACGATTTTCGACAAGTCACTTTTCAAGGATTTTGGTCTATAAAAGTGGCAAATATTATTCGATTTACATAAAAATTTTCACCATGTGATGCCTTATGCTATTTCTGATTTCATGAAACTAATTTAACATTTTCATTATCACCGGAAGTAATGTAATGTTGTCAGGATCACTTACATGTAATGAATGTATACAATGAATTGATTCTCCGTACATTTTATGTGATGTGTTCAATGCTTAAATGGAAACCTGTTTAATGGTTTCATCGGTACCGGAAGTGACATATGTTCAAGGGTAACGGGGCACCGGTGAAACCCGTCATTACTGCATCGCAGTTCTAGTTAGTATTGTAATCTGTACTATGCTTATATGTATCCAGCTTGATATATAAAATGTAAAAACGAACTGTTGCACTGAGAAGACAAACCTCTTAAGAAAACAGTAAGAAGTAAATACCGTTGAAGCAGAAGTAAAGACAGCTAGAGACAAATTCTAGACGATCACAAGGCTACTAAGATATGTAGTAAGAAAAAATGCATGGGTCGTAAGTAGGATGTGGCGACCGGTTTTTGGTATCCCCGCTTTCCATGTCAGACAGAAAGGCCCATAGTGCTACACAGGAGAAAGCCCACGAGGTTGAACAGGCGACCCTACTCCTTAACACATACAATCGAGGAATCGGCAACACGCAACTTGACTCAATGGATGACCTTATGATACATCGCGAAAGTGTTAACCTTTCGCGCCCCACCACACGCCCAGAAACCAATGGAATTTTTAAATAGCCATCAATTAATCAAATTTGAGGATGCATTTAGTAAAATTTAGATAAATGCTGGTCGTCTTCGCTATGTTACTCTCAAAAAAGATAATGAAATATGAATACGTATACTGTAAATTCCGGTCAAATTACTTTATGTTGAGTGAAGATATCAATGTTTGACAAGAATATCGCACAATAGAAAAGTCTCGATTATCTATTTTTTCGTTAAATTAACTTCTAATCCATTTAATATTCCAACCACCTGATGGTATAGGGAGTTTATTATTGGCCCGGCATGTGCATAAACGTCTAATAATAATTTATATAACATTTGAAGCCAGATGTCCTGCAAAAGGCAGATTTAGCTCTTACAAAACTTTACATTGTGTATGGTCTTCATCACCATTATTTTTTCCTTTAATCTGACATTTTGGGGCGTTAATCGATTTCTTTACAAATTGGGATGATTTCACCAAATCGTTATGGTTTGTTGCTGTTGTTCTAAGTGTTTAACGTCCGCTTCCACCGAAGGTGATATCGCAGAAAAGTCTTATTTTTTCATTATCTCAGCGCACGCGCTGGGGTCTTCTGTGGGAGGAAACCGGAGTACCCGGATTAAACCCACGAGGTTGAGAAGGCGCCCCTATCTCCAAGCTACATACGCTCACACCAGGGATCGAAACCACAACCGCAAGCCACAGATGACCGGCCAGCTAGAGGTCTGAGCGTGGCACTCTAGACCACTAGGCCATCCCTCAACACCCCGCGGTTATGGTTTGTGAAGGTGTCGTCATTTTATGCTCACCTTTAACGATGACCTTGGTAGTTTTCTCGATTGGACCGCCCATTGAATTACCAGCCGAACACGTGTATGTGCCAGCATCATCCGTTGCTAAAGCTGGTAAAGATAAAAGACCATTTGAAGTCGTAAAAACGGTCGTTCCTTTACTCCATTGAACTGTACAGTCGGGAACACAGCTCACAGAACAGCCCAATGTTATACTCGATCCCTTGTCATAAGAAGACCGGTTAGGTGTTCTCCGAATAACCATGTTGGCTGCATCGGGTGCATCTGAGAAAACATAAAACAGGCAGGCAAGAGTATATCAGCCATAGTTCAAACAAATCATAGATATTCATTAAGACAGTCAGAAATCCTGTTTGTAAATGCAAGTTTGAAATGAAATGAAGTTTAACGTCCTACTGTTCTACTCCGACTGAGCTTATGAAGATGGGCATGCGCCATGCAGTATGCTATGAGGGACATTTTGCCCGGACAGCGGCGCTACGGCCCACTCTTATATCGAATTCCAACTGTCAATGGATCGTTTACGTGCACGGTACCTCGGTTTATCATCCCATCGGAACGACTAGACAGCCGTCTTTGTCTAAATGCAAGTTTAATGAACATCCGAGGATATTTTCATGGGTTTTGAGTTTCTGATGTATAATAAAAAAAAATTAGAATCTGAATCATTTACAGTTAATATTCCACTTACGTTTAATCGCAACCTCGATTGATGCGGATTTGAACATGTCGTTACTTGCCATACAAGTATAGATCCCAGCGTCAAATGTCGTTACGTTTAGAAGAGTAACCTCCCTTCCCACCGAGAGAATCCTGTTTAGCTTGTCTTTCCACGCATAATTACAGCTTGGTATAGGCATACAATCAGCTTCACACGTCATAGTTATTGAACTACCCGATTCCATTGCTGATGGTGTGCCATCTGATTGGATGACAACTGTTTTTATATAACCTTTAAAACACACAAAAACATGTATACACTACAGTACAATAACGGTAGCAAGAAACGCCATTCACCTCCTAAATTGGACAACGGTTTATACTTGTAATTCAAACGAGTAAGCAACTGGACAGGAGGACACCAACAATATAACAAAATTAGAACCTGAATTTAGCACATAAAAGGTCATGTGACTAATGGCATGAAAACCGAACGTTGACAAATAAGGAAATATAATACTTTGATAAAATTAGCTTACTTTTAATGACAACATTTGAAGAAACGTCGACACTTCCAATATCATTACTAGCTGTACAGCTGTAAGTGCCATTTAGAGTGATAGTGGTAGTATACGTAGCACTAGTGGAAACTACCACGTTGTTATATTCCCACCTATAGTTACAAACTGGTTTGCAATCAGATGAACAGACAAAACTAACATTTTCTCCATATTGCACATTTACCGGATCTTCCGTCGGGGTTATTATAACTGATGATGGTGAATCTGGAAACAAACAGATAAACTACATTTAGTGGATATATATTACAGGATCTTCAGTCCGGGTTGTTATAACTGATGATGGTCCATCTGGAAAAAAAGATACACTACACTTAGTGGATATGTATGTAAACGACCCAACGACCGTTGACAAATATAAAATAAACTGACGATGGTCCACCTGGAAAAAAACGATATAAGAAATTAACTCAACTGTGGCGATGTGTGTGTCGATCGAGTGACTATTATATAGCCAATTACAGCTAATTTTCAAGGTTATCTGATGGCCCTGATAGCGAAGCTTGAATTCCAGCTGGTAAGGCACCGTTTAGGTGGATTGCAAATTGATACGCGGGCCTTGGTTTTTACTACTTCTATTTTGTAGTTAGGGTCAGAGGATATAACCTTAATAGAGACCTAATTTACATACGATATACTAAGATGAAATAGACCTGTGCAGAGATATTTTGCGAGGTACCTGTTCCAGAAAATTAATCTATGATAAAAACTTACAATTAACAGCAACTTTGGTAGATTTAATCGCACTACCTATGACGTTGGTCACTGTACAGGTATAAATACCATTTTGGCTATTAGTAATGGAGTTTATAGTATAAGTAGCAGTAGTTGAAACAATAACATTGTTGTAGGTCCATGTAAAATTACAATCTGGTTGACAATCAGCAGAACAAACGAGACTTAGAGATTCTCCATTAGTTATTGTTACTGGGTCTGATGTTGGAGTTATTATTACGGATGATGGTCCATCTAAGATAAAAAAAAATAACATATTAACTGATGTATACCATTTTAAACTGGAATTATTTATTATGTTATTAATATGTTTAGTCACGAAGAACCGTTAATTAAAATATTAATATTAAAATTTCAAATATGCTTACAATTCACTACAACATTAGTAGATTTTGTCACACTTCCTACAGTGTTGGTTGCTGTACAAGTATAGATACCACCTTCACTTGTACTACATTGTTAAAATTAATAAGGTAGTTTACACCAATTCGGGTGGAAACTAGTTGCCACCTAAATAGGGGCAACTCCTAGCCTTTAGTGGTGTAAACTGATAACACCCAACTAGTGTAGAACATTACACCAATTCAGGTGGAAACTAGTTGCCACCTTCAGTAGTGTAACCTGTCTGATGCACCCAGACAGTTTAATGTTACACTTAAATAGTTTACACCCATGGGTGTAGATTAAGCATTTTAAACTCTCAAAGATGTTTCGTTAATTACACTTCCATTTTAATCATTACACCAACACGGGTGTAATTCGTTTTGTATAGGGCGTATAGTTCTGACCTAGATTACAACGAAGGGTTAACCATAAGCAATTATTTTCTATGGTGGAATCGTAAGAAATTATCTTTGTCTGATGGAATCTTCAGACATTATCTTACTTTGATCAAGAAACACAATACATATAAGCATTTGTTGGAACAATTTCATCATTAAAACGCCCATTCTATTGTAATTATTTCTTTATACACATGCTCGAAATACTTAATTACGCGAGATTTTAGCGCTACACAATACCATTACACTAATCTGCAATTAATAATTTAAACATGATAGTTTGTTAAATAATGTTCGTGAAAATCAGGCAAATTTAATGGAACACTAAGCGTAATTCCCCTTGATCAAATAACAATGTTTTCATATATCTATAATTACAATCTCAGCGGGGGGTTGGGTGGCGGTATTGTTAGTACGTGGGCGCTGTATCATAAGGTCTGTCATTGAGTCAACTGGCGTGGTTTCGATTCCCCGGTTGTACGTGACAAGGAGTAGGGTCGCCTGTCCAACCTCGTGGGTTTCCTCTGTCTCCTCTAGGGTTTAGGGTTAGGGGAATGCTAAAGACCCCTATGCGCAAGCGAATTATTGAAATAAAATTGAACCATATCTTAGTCCCGAAAAGACCTAGTTTGTGTCGAGTGGACGTCAAACCCCATTTCTCTCTCTCTCTCTCTCTCTCTCTCTCTCTCTCTCTCTCTCTCTCCCCCCCCCACACACACACAATGTCAGCAGAAATTCATTTTAAGTGTATTAACCTGGTGAAATAACCTTTAACGAGGGACCTATTGTATCATCTAAACAGCTCCAATTGCCAGCATCTCTTTCTGGTATATAATTATGTATAGTTAATGTACTGGTTGTCCATCCATCCCCTGTAGTGCTACCATCAATACAATCTATTGTATAATCTGTTATATTTGGTCCATCAAGGGAAGTTAATCTATAACACCACTTAAAGACAGCAACCACACCATGTGGACCATACCAGTCTACTTCCTCTTGTGAACCACCTGTAGCACTTCGTTTTACAGAACAAGTTAAAGTTACAGATGAACCAGGAGCAGGATTAGTATTTGATGTCACTAGACTGGAGTTAGCTGATTCATCAAAATAATTTTCTAAAAGACAACAATCCATACTAATTTAAATAACTCTCAAAATCAACGCATAACATGATATGGGAAACTGGCATATTGGTTCAAATAAGAATATATTTGGGATATAATGCTGCATATCCAAGGGTAATTAATAATTGGAAATGGCCAACTTCAATTCCGTATATTAAAGTAGTCTCGGTCATCCAGAACCTCCTAGTCTTCAACGCAAGGGGGGTCTGGGACCGTTGTAAATATTTGACGAAAAGTCCATTGCCCATGCGTAACCGGGAGTTTGGTTTTTAATGTGGTTGATTATCCAGTATCTTCTGACCAAGTCAAGTAAGAGTTGCGCCCCTTCCTGCAATAAATCCCATAATTCTTGCATTAATATAAACAAACATGAATCGTGACGACGAATTAGGAATTTTACAATAAAAAACAATAAGAGTGTTGGATATTGAACTGGTATGCAATCAAATGGACTTTTTGAAATGGCATTCTTAAATTAATTTCATGGACGTCATCATCTTCTTTTAGGACAAGTTACCTCCCTTAGACTTTGTTTATGATAATGTAAAAGACAGGATAATCTAGTCAATGACCTATTATTCTCAAATGTTGACAACACATCCAGACTAATATTCGTAGAATATTTTTCTGGATGATAGAGACTAATATTAAAGAATCTTTGTATCTGTGTAGTTCCACCCCGCACCAACTGTTTTTGTACTGTGATAGCTTTTTTGGCCTTTAGTATATTTCTCACATAACTGTCGATTTTCCGGTGTTTGCAGACTATTTTAATCAGCAGTCCATTTGCTGATTACACCATTTTGCCTATACCGATTTTTTAGGACTTCGAATTTTGTCTAATGGTTTGGATTGTTCGTACTTGGTTTTATTTTATCAAATAAAGTATGCAACTCATAATTCGTTCATTTTTTAATTTGATTTGTAAACCTCGTACAGGGATATTGCCAATCTGATCAAAACACAGATCATATTTAGTTTCGTACTTTATATTTCAACATTTCGTTTTACTTGTCTTTACTACACTAGGATCTGGAATAGTTATTATATAACCCGCGTTCTGTTTGATTTAAGGTATTAGCCATTGAATCGATTTGTTGCGGCGAGTTCTTGGCGTGCAGTGCACGGAACTGTGGGTATCCCACTAAAAACATCAACGCTGATTGGTTCATCAAATATCTGACATCATAGGGTCAAAAGCCGCTCGTGCGACCCCTGAAGCGACCTCCCACTACAGCCGGTCAGATCTTCATGTAGTGGAGGTCATCAAAACTATAAAAAACGAAACGAAATACAGATCTGTATTTTAATCAGATTAAAGATATTGCCAAGAGAGCTCTGCGAAGGAATACCTTCCCATTTAGTCAATACCAGTTATTTCTAATAAAATCAAAATCATATGTACAACGTACCCCATACTTCTACATATATCATTCCTGTCAAATTTCCACCGACATTACTGGCTGTACATATGTATTGATCCTGCTGATAACTAGAGATGTTTGATATAGTGAGAGCGGCAGTAGTAGAAATAATTACTGTCGGATCACTCACAGATTTCCAGGAATAATTACATTCTAGTTGACATTCAGCTGAACAATTCAACGTTACAGTTGATCCTGGTGTTAATGTTATAACGTCAACGTTGGGATATATGACAATTGACGATGGCCCAGCTGGAAAAGAAAATCCAACACCGAATTTATTCTCATTGGTTTATGTAGCTTGACCGACAGGCAGGCGCATTGCTAGCTAGTTTAGTGGACTTAACTTCCGAAGATAACACACATTAACATAAAAAGCCCAAATTTAATTTTAATGTATTCATAAAGATATGTTTCCCTACGATTAATGTGCACACTCTATTGTGGGGCGACAGCAATTATTTATCCAAACATCAAATCAACTCATTATTCGAAAAGGTGTGTTCATTATAAAAGCAACTAAACGTTTTAAATGTTGTTTGTAAGCTGTGTTCATTTGTACCTTGTTCATTACAGTTTGTTTGTTTATCTGTTTGTTATTAATTATGTATATTAGATGTCACAATTCTCCAAGTAAACTACACTATTATATTTATACAATTTCTCAATATGGAAAGGACGTTTGTAAGTTTTAATAACTTTTGTCCAATCCAGTTGTATCAAAAAATTATGTTTGTTGATGCAATAAAATATGTTTAAACCAACCATAATTAGTTAGTCTGTTCACGAGACCTCGGTTTTTCGTCCAATCCGCACGATTATACGTTGTCCCTTGCCAGGCCCCCTGTCACTGAGAAGAAGGAAAGACGTTGGAAAATCCTGAAGAACTTTCTCGGCCAACGGACTCTGCTGGTTACCGAGCCAACATCCTACTCACCGAACCACCATTGTCCCCAAAAATCGGATTGAAACTTCCCGTCCAAATCGCTGCTCCCCTTTACACAAACAGTTTAATATGTATGAAGTCTGCAGACTCCCCAGAGCCTACAACTTTTTGTCTTTTCAGATGAAACTTAACAAATATGTTAGGGATCAAAAGATCTTGAAGGTGTTTGATTTTGGTGCACCACAAAACTCAATTACTTCTTGTTTAATACGAGAGCTAAATCTGCCTATTGCAAGTCTCTCTTTAGGGCTGAAATGTTATCTAAATTATTAATTAGACATTAACTTATCCAGACCATAATCAATTCTCGATGCCATCGTTAGACTTTGATGTTTAGTTGATTTGCATACATTTTGTGGTGGATAAATCAACGTAAAAATGCATAATCGATACTTTGTTTATTATAGAACCAGCGTTAGTAATGATGATCAAGGCTGGGCTAAAATTTCGGCTCAGAGTGAAGCAATTTGACTAAAATTTTCAGCATATTATGTTTTCATCATCTATTTTTCTAACTATTGTAGTGAGAACTGTCAGCTATTTATCTTATCTTACCTAATGCCCATTTAACACACATTCACTTTTTTTTTTAGTAAATACACTTGTGTTACAGAACAAACAAATTTATAACGACCGGTATTGAAACACCGTATCTTACAACATAAGGTCTATAGCAAGTATATTCACTCTGAGTTGTTCTGTTAATGCAAAATAGGCTGGAGAAAACAATGTATTAAAATGTTATAAATCAACATATTAAACAATGTATATTTCGTCCATTGTTCATTTTGCCCCCATATTGGGGTAAAACTATCCAATTGCCTTCCTCAATAAGGACACTATTTCAAAACCTGAGCCTTTTTCAGTGTGTGTATGAGACTATTTTGTATAACAATGTGATGTGAAGCATGGGGATAATGAGAGGATGAGCCCTATTGATTCCCTCTGTTCTCTGTCCATATCTTGCAAATTGTGACCGTTTCGTGCATGACAACTACTTGCTGTCCATTAGACATTCATCAGTTGATAGACAGCAAGACCCTTGAAATCAATATAATGAATAATTGTGGATCAATATACATGCTATTAAGACTTCTTTCCGTGATTCCATATTTTCGTTTTTGTCTGGAATAATGTGCTTTTAATGTAGTATATGTGACAAAGTGCTCTATAACGTTCTTCAAATTGAACGATCATTTAGGTGCATAGAACTAAGCTTGTTTTGATAATATATGATATTGTATATACCTCTGTTAAGGCACGGACTGGCTATGATCTAATTAAACATGTAATTAATCCCATATGTCATTTACAAACTACATATGATCTGTGTACAAGCTCCGCATGACTTCAAAGGAATACGCACTGGTCAGTAAGCATACCATTGCGTGATAAAGAGACAATTGCATGTATGATCATGAGTCTTATCTATTGTCGGATCGAGAGTTTGCTGACAGTTAGAAAGACGACCAGATACGACAAGGGGGTGGAAAGAGAGGCTTGGGCGAGTACATGGACTCACCCGAGTTCAGCCGCTGCCTAGGCAGAAGGGCGGACTGGTGGATTTAATATAGTTATGTACCGTCCTGATGTTTTCCTGTCCTAGTCTAGTTCCTGTTTAATATTAGTTCCTGATGTAGTTATTAGTTGTATTGTACTCTGTTCCGATGTAAATAAATCATATATTTACTAAACTGATCTCTGTCATCATTAAGATAGTGTTACATATATACAACTATATAAGATACCACCATTAAAGACCAAACAGTAATAGAATAGTAAGAACAACTTACCCAGAACCCGCACTTCTAAAGTTTTGAAAGTACTCCAGAGGGCATTAATACCAGGTTCTTCTTCAGTATAATGACATCTGTACAGTCCAGCCATCGACGGTGTTGCGTTGGGAATTACCAAATGCTTACAAGTACCCGCAGTATTTGAATGATTGTCCCAACAGTTCACACACCGACGATATTCATTTTGGTCGCACATACCATTTTCAGCCGAACAATTTATAGAAATCGTCTGTCCTTCGGCTACCGTTATTAAATCCCCTGGTGGATCAAATATAACGTAATCTCTTTGAAGGACTAAAATTACAAATAAAATACATTGAAGGTTGTTAATTTAGTACATACGTATGGGTGTTTAGACTTGAAATACTTTAAAAATCCTACACCAACATAATATGGTCATACATATAATATGTCAGTCCACCCAAATTATTGTAGTCCACTAGACCCTGTAAGCATCAAAACCGTGTAACCACTCCTTTTTAATTTGGAATTAAAATTTTCCTTTTGCGCTAACGGAGATTCCTTGCTAATATGGGATTGCGCTATCGGGTTCACAAGGTTTTCGGCAAAGGGGGTTATGGATAGGGTTCGGACCTACCGAGAATAATGAGAATCGATTCATCACACTAGAGATATCACAAACATTATAGTTACATTTTGAGTAAAAGGAAAGAGTCATACTTAACGCAGTTACGGTCCAAAATTTTAGATATCTAATTAAATGACATGTGTAACTTTGCGTACGCTTCGCAAAACGGACCCTATAGGATTTGGTGGTTTTATCCACAGTTTTATGAACTGTACAAACCTGAGGAATAAAGCAATAATATTTACCTGATACCCTTAAGCTTTTAGTCAGTTCCACGTCATTATAAGATGCGTGGCATATATATTGTCCGGATGCTGTAGAGGTAATGTTGTTTAAGGAAAGTTGACTTGTAGATGCTACTAATTCGGTTCCTTTCATCCATTTATATTGACAGGTACTATTACATTCAGCTGTACATGTTAAAGTATCGCTCTCTTTTTCTAACAATGTTAGTTCGTTGGTCGCTGTTACAGAACCGGGAGTTGAAGTTATATGGATATTTTTGATACCAACCTCTAAAATCAATATAAAATATATTTTAAAATAAAATTGACTTAGATGGGTCAGATACTAAAATGCGACAAAAGGGACTCACAGACTATGTGCGTATTTTACTGTTATTACGGATAACGAATATGTTATTAAACTGTAAACATTAATGCTACATCAATGTTCATTTTAACGTCTCTAATATCACAAACTGAAGCTAAACCTATACTATACCATCCTCGGTATCCCTAGTCCAGTGGTATCGTTTGTTCTTACCCCTGGATCCAAATACGGGGGAGACAATTAGTCATATTATCCACCCTTGATAATTGTGCTATTTTTATTGACCGATCAAAAACACCCATAAATACAAAGCCAGTGGGCGAAGAGAAGTAACTCGCATTTCATTGCAACTAAGATCGCCGGATTCGCTAAAATATCTACCCTGATAAATGTGCTATTTTTATCGACCAACCGAAAAAATCCAGAAATACAAAGCCAATTGGCGAAGGGAAGTAACTTGCAGAATCGTCGTTGCAAATTTTGTCAAAATAATTTGGACGTCGCTTTATGAGCATGTCACTTCTTTGATATTAAATTTCTTGCAAACCTTTTCATAATCGAGCGTACAAGCTGTTGTATTGTGGTGAACGTAAACAAGGGCGCTAAGACTCGTATATAAACTGTGTTTTATTGGGTCTTAGAATCAACCTACGAGGCAGATAATTTGAATTCGTAAAAACCCCGTGGGTTAATGGAGTAAAACGGAACGATACCACTTGGGATACCAATGTGATACTATACTAAGACATGATTACTCGTTTGCGGACCAATAGGTACTCAAATTTTACTGGAGTCGCAGTGGCTCAGTGAGTAAAGCACTGGTCCACTAACTAGGAGGTCCGGGGTTCAAACCCGATGTTGGCTAGCATGGTTTCCCATTGTCAATGGTGTAGGCTGGTGGGTCTGACAAGGAAAATTGTATTCGGTCCGGTTGGTGCAGAAAAATAGGACGTTAAACTCCATTTCGTTTTGTTTCCATGGTTGAATGATATTTCAATGACATAAATGCACCTGGGGGTCTTTAGCAGTGTGCGGAAACCGGAGGACCCGGCGAAAACCAACGAATTTAGTGTGACAAAGTGATCTATACCTTTCATCAAATTGAACGATCATTTAGGTGCATAGAACTTTATGAAAGTAAACGTTCGGGACATACCTGAACATTTTCAAAAATAAATTGTTTAGTCTGTTGTACGTATGTAATTGTAGCTGTTATATATTCCTGATGTAAATAAATCCTTTATTTACTAAACTGATCTCTGTTATCACTAAGATAGTGTTACATTAGGCAGGAAACCCTTACCACTTAAGCTGAGGATAAAAACCACCCAATGTTAGACCACTCGTCCACCCCACACCACCCCCACCTTCTCCCCTCCTCTAAGATCATCTAGATTAGTTATAAGGTATGTACAAGTACAAAGCCGACTAAGTAGTATAGGACAAATATATATATGCTTTATATCAGCTTTATCCAACTTACCTTGAGAGGTCAATGAGATGTATGCATCAGCTGCTTGTGCGGTGCCATCAAAACATCCCCAGCTACCTTGATCCCTCCCTGGGTCAAAACTAATGATTGTTAGATTACTAACAGTGCCATACCGTGAACCAATCTCGAACGAGCAGGTTATACGAAAACGGTCTACGTCTGGCCCATTAAATTCAGATAATTCATTACAGCCACTGAAATACGTAATTTGGCCGCTTGGACCGTTCCATTTTATTTCGTCAATGCCAAAAGCCGTGCAGGCAAGAGTAACAGATGTACCAGCCACGACATCATTGCTTGTGGTCACCAATGTAATGTTCCTTTCAATAGAGGATGCATCTGAGAAAATAAGAACAATAAGAACACTATGGATCAATCGATAAATTTAAAGAAATGAAGGGATTTTTCGATATACGTTAGCTATCATGTGCATAAGTAAGGTAGTTATTACTAATATAAATAAAATTCATATAGTTGTCTGATCGAAAATTTAATTGAAATGAAATGAAATGGGGTTTAACGTCCTACTGTTCTGCTCCGAACTGGGTTAATGAAGACGGGCATACGCCATACAGTGTGCTATGAGGGAAATTTTGCCCGAACAGCGGCACTACGGCCTACTCTTATATCGAATTCCAACTGTCAAGGGATCTTTAACGTGCACGCCAATGTGTACACGGGACCTCGGTTTTTCGTTCCATCCGAACGACTAGACAGCTGTCTTTGTCAGGCCCTCCGTCCTGCATCACTGTCGAAAATTTAAAGTAAGATAAAATAGTTTGCATTTAGTGATATTTATTTCACTTGAGTGTTTGGCCTCATCTGTTCAGGTCATCTACATAGGAGTATAATGTATGGATATAATGGCGTATGATTCTGTTTTGAAAAACGACAACATATATCATTTCGATTTTGAATGAATATTTAAAACAGTATGAAAATGAGCAATATATACTTACAATCTACATATATGCACAACAGTAGACAAATAAACGCAAATCGGTCCATCTTTATGTTGATCTATTGGTAATGGCCACTATCAATCCTTCATAACCGATACGTTAATGTCAGATTACTTACAGAGAAGCTCTTTAATTTTACTCTGTATCTTATGACAAATTAACTATGTCTTCAATACTATTTCAGGAAATAAGTATTTCTTTTTATACGTTGAAATATCTCGATGCATAAAAAAATAGTTGAAAGGAATTCGTATAAAAACTATTTTACATCACAAGTATTGTGTATATACTTGTTTATAGAGTAACACGAGATAACCACTACGGCCATGCCCTATTTTACTCTCTTTCAATAGATCGACTAGATAAACTATTGAATAAAGGAAAGGGTGGGGTGTGGCTGTTTTATACTCAGAATGTATTCTTCTACAAGGCCGTTTATTGTTATATCGTGACTTATAAATGCAGTTGTGCTTCTTTACCTGTGTCTAGTGTAAAAAGGGAATCTCCTACCAGTCTTTTTTAAATATCAACACAAGTCGATAAAGTAAAGGCGAGTAGGAGATTTTATTTATCACTCAATCCTTTCTTACATGCACAAATAAATACATATAATTCGTTGCTATAGAGTTCACTTTTACTGAACCTGATTACATTACGGCGTAGTGATACATCATTTTTTGACAGCAATTCAACCATTGCAAAGTCCTTTATATTGACACAGTGTTTCCCTGAAAGTCAATTAAATAAAAAATAGTTCCTTTTTTAATAAGAAAGAAGTTAAAAATGAACTCTTCTTTGAAAATAAAAAAGTAGTTCCTTCTAGATTCACCAATCAAATTCATGTAAACGAGATATCGCAGTAGATTATGAAATTTATCACACAAGCGATATCTACTGTAGAATGTATTATTGGGTGATAAATAAAGTTATCTACAATGTTGGTCGTGGAGAGCTGTGGTGGCTCTGTGAGTACGACGTTGGCTGGCTAACCTTGAAGTCCCGTGTTCGATCCCGGGTTCATCGGGATTTTCCCACGTGGTTCCCATTTGTCAGTGGTGCAGGACAGAGGGCTGGCAAGGAGCAACGTATAGTCGTTCGGGTGGGACGAACAACCGAAGTCCCGTGTATACATTGGCGTGTGCGTAAAAAGACACTGGAATTCTATATGAGTAGGTTGTAGTGCTGCAGTCTGGGAAAGGGTTGTTCCTTCATTGCACACTGTATGGATATAATATGTATAAATATGTTGGGTTTTTACAAATGACTCGCTGTCAATAATATAAATAATATTTACCTAGACAATCATAATCAGACTTGCGGAACTATTTTGGTAAAAAAAAAGACTCACCACAGACTAAAAATACTTATCAAAATTACACACCACAGACTCAGAATATATTTAGTCGACTGTCTGTCATTTTATTTTACAAATCTAATATCTTGTGGAACTTATGAAGTGAAATATTACACACAGAAACCTGGGACAGTGAAAACGTGCAAAACGTACGATCTTATGTTGCTTAGAATATAACTGTTGTAAATTTGTTGTGTTTAACTTAAATTATTGTCGCGGTGAGATGACAAAATGAATATTAATTATAATGGCCCAATATTTAATACTGTAATTCGTGATTTCATTTCATTTCCCACAAATAATTATGATAGAGTGGTTTTTGTCTGTGGTGTTTTGTTCCATAAGACTTCCGCAAGATATTGAACATAGAAAAGAAAATCATTTTCTTCAAAACTTTCTCTTGTAATAAAAAAAAAACACATTTAGTGAAGAAATTAACAAACCAGTTATACTTATTGTAATACAAACATTTATCATAGTTTCATTTTATCTAGTTTTAAAGTTAGGTACAGTATTTAATTGTTTGCTTTAGACATAATAGATTTATGAAATGAGTATTATATATTTTGTTTATAAATGTTTTTCAGGGAACGCAACATTTTTCTAGTAAGACTAAGTGTCACTACTTTGCACATATATATATATATATATACACACACACACACACACACACACACACAAAATATGGCCATACTTGTATTGGAAATAATTACTCGATCAATACTTTCTTGGGAATGTATCTTTAAGAAAACCGGTCAATATTAACGACCCGCTACTTTTGAAGTAAGAGACAGTTTGTGTTATTGAGGGATGAGCAGTTGTCCGTGAGAGCTCCTGTTTTTGCTTTCAGCCATGGCACAATCTAAGGTTTTGCAATACACAGCATTTGTTACTCTGTTTTACACAGTGGCAAGCTTACGTTATAGCAATTTTACAAAAACGTCTATTATTATCAATACCTGTCCTTTTGATAATTTGCTACAAGAAATAAAGGTCGATAATCGTCTCCGGTGTTCGATGGCTTGTTCACAAGACACAGATTGTAGAAGATATCTTTATTGTAAATCAGATTTATCATGTAAAATGTATATTGATGGAACAGATTGTATTTTACCTGTTAATTCTGGACAATGTTCCTGTTATAGAAAGGTATGTTGAAATTGCAAGTTTTGAAATTACTTTTATTTTAGTTTTGTTCGTATTATATAAAACTCAATTTCAAATTGAACTTTATGAGAGCAAGTTCATAAAGGAAATGGTTTCGTAATACGGAAGCGTATAGGGGTCATGCAAACTTTGTAGAAGACCTCGAGATTCTGCGATACTGTGATACTTTCTCGAGATCTCAAATGAGTGTTCTCGAAATCCCCTAATAATTTTCTCGAGAATCTCCCATCCTGTGTTAAAGATCACGAGAATTCGAGTTAATGTTCTCGGGATCTTGCCATCCTGTGTAAATTTTCTCGAGATCTCGGGTATTTTTATGTGTACACGTAGTTTCTCAGCGCCCCACCACCTGTCGTTTCGGAGTTTACCCCGCCCCCCAACACACACACTTTCCCGAAAACTTAATAGCACAATAGAGTCTACAGCTTAGTGCAAAGCATTGGGGCCATGAGAGGACGGCGCCTGCCGCTTCTAGCTTCTAGCGCATCTTATCGTTCTGGAGTTATCCCCCTTATCCGAAAAACTTGTTAACGCAATAGAGGCTACCCTTTTTAACTGATTTTGTTTTTTAAATGTGGTGTGAAGCACTAGGACCTTTCGATTTTCAGTACTCCGCAAACTTTGTCTGTATTTCTCTCAAATATGTGACGATTAGAGGACGAACCCTATCGATATTCAGCATTTGGTGAACTTTTGTTCCTTAATAGACCCCCCCCCCCTCCGCCCCCCCGAAAGCCTTGTTCACGCCGTAGAAGGTTCACTTTTACAATTTTGTGTGAAGCTTTGGGGTCTAGAACTTTATTGATATTCAATGGTTAGCGGCTCTAACGCGTTCACAAGGTTTACCGGAAAATAGGAATAACGCCATAACAAAACGCCAGGGAGCGCTGCAAATCAATAGGGTCCATTGTTCCGCCGAAAATAAATAGGGTTCTTCTGCTTATGACACTAATGACTCAAAAGAAATTTGAACGATAGCCACGCAAACTGTGGAGACACGCCCACGCTGCATCTATGCCTCAACAGCAGATTATTCGAAAGCAAAATTTGGTTGTTTAATAAATTGAATAAGGATCTAGCATTCTTCAAGAAATCTAATCTCTATCGTGGTCAGTGCTTGTTATATCGCTGGGACAGAAAACCTTATATTGTTGAAAATTAACAGGGGTTATCCTTGTCGCGGAACATTGAATTTAGAAAATCCGTTACAAACAAGTTTTTCAAAGAATGGAAAATTTAACTCCGGAACAGAAGGCCGCTAACCATTGAATATCAATAAAGTTCATGACCCCAAAGCTTCACAAAAAATTGTAAAAGTAAACCCTCTATGGCGTGAACAAGGCTTTCAGCGGGCGGGCGGGCGGGGAGGGGTAATATCGATAGGGTTCGTCCTCTCATCGTCACATATTTGAGGGGCCGTCCTCTCATGGCCCCAATGCTTTGCACTAAACTGTAGGCTCTATCGTGCTATTAAGGTTTCCGGGAAAGTGTGTGTGTGTGGGGGGGGGGGGGGGTAAACTCCGAAACGACAGGTTGTGGGTCGCTGAGAAACTACGTGTACACATAAAAATACCCGAGATCTCGAGAAAATTTACACAGGATGGCAAGATCCCGAGAACATTAACTCGAATTCTCGTGATCGTTAACACAGGATGGGAGATTCTCGAGAAAATTATTAGGGGATTTCGAGAACATTAAATTGAGATCTCGAGAAAGTATTACAGGATCGCAGGATCTCGAGGTCTGGTTCTCTTGTCTTGTTCACAAGAATTTGCTCCCAGCAATGACCTCAAGGGCCAGGATATTGGTTCAATTTTTCAAAATTTTCTCAGGTTGCTCAATGTTATAGCCACTATTAAATTTAATTACCAAATCAATAACTATCATCATATTATATGACATAAATTTTATGTCCACTTAAATAAAACTGCTTTTCGACGAGATAACGATCGGCGAACAACTATATAGGCAATACGATCTATGTTCTTCGACATTGAAAACACGAATTATTTGTCAATTTAAATCAACATTGATGTTATGATCTTACCGAAAAAAGATGGGCTTCTGATATCCAATTAAACATTTTACCATTGGTATACGAATCTTTTACCATAATGCGTTTCAGAGTCATTTGTAACAGGGGACTTGAAGAACGAATCAGGGCATATTCCACAACTTATGTCAAAAGGTGACGCCATTTTTCTTATCTGGGGAGCATGCGCAATAAATACTATCGGTGTAGACTGGAATAACCAGATGTTAGAAATTACTTTTATTTTAGTTTTGTTCGTATTATATAAAACTCAATTTCAAATTGAACTTTATGAGAGCAAGTTCATAAAGGAAATGGTTTCGTAATACGGAAGCGTATAGGGGTCATGCAAACTTTGTAGAAGACCTCGAGATTCTGCGATACTGTGATACTTTCTCGAGATCTCAAATGAGTGTTCTCGAAATCCCCTAATAATTTTCTCGAGAATCTCCCATCCTGTGTTAAAGATCACGAGAATTCGAGTTAATGTTCTCGGGATCTTGCCATCCTGTGTAAATTTTCTCGAGATCTCGGGTATTTTTATGTGTACACGTAGTTTCTCAGCGCCCCACCACCTGTCGTTTCGGAGTTTACCCCGCCCCCCAACACACACACTTTCCCGAAAACTTAATAGCACAATAGAGTCTACAGCTTAGTGCAAAGCATTGGGGCCATGAGAGGACGGCGCCTGCCGCTTCTAGCTTCTAGCGCATCTTATCGTTCTGGAGTTATCCCCCTTATCCGAAAAACTTGTTAACGCAATAGAGGCTACCCTTTTTAACTGATTTTGTTTTTTAAATGTGGTGTGAAGCACTGGGACCTTTCGATTTTCAGTACTCCGCAAACTTTGTCTGTATTTCTCTCAAATATGTGACGATTAGAGGACGAACCCTATCGATATTCAGCATTTGGTGACCTTTTGTTCCTTAATAGACCCCCCCCCCCCTCCGCCCCCCCCGAAAGCCTTGTTCACGCCGTAGAAGGTTCACTTTTACAATTTTGTGTGAAGCTTTGGGGTCTAGAACTTTATTGATATTCAATGGTTAGCGGCTCTAACGCGTTCACAAGGTTTACCGGAAAATAGGAATAACGCCATAACAAAACGCCAGGGAGCGCTGCAAATCAATAGGGTCCATTGTTCCGCCGAAAATAAATAGGGTTCTTCTGCTTATGACACTAATGACTCAAAAGAAATTTGAACGATAGCCACGCAAACTGTGGAGACACGCCCACGCTGCATCTATGCCTCAACAGCAGATTATTCGAAAGCAAAATTTGGTTGTTTAATAAATTGAATAAGGATCTAGCATTCTTCAAGAAATCTAATCTCTATCGTGGTCAGTGCTTGTTATATCGCTGGGACAGAAAACCTTATATTGTTGAAAATTAACAGGGGTTATCCTTGTCGCGGAACATTGAATTTAGAAAATCCGTTACAAACAAGTTTTTCAAAGAATGGAGAGTTTAACTCCGGAACAGAAGGCCGCTAACCATTGAATATCAATAAAGTTCATGACCCCAAAGCTTCACAAAAAATTGTAAAAGTAAACCCTCTATGGCGTGAACAAGGCTTTCAGCGGGCGGGCGGGCGGGGAGGGGTAATATCGATAGGGTTCGTCCTCTCATCGTCACATATTTGAGGGGCCGTCCTCTCATGGCCCCAATGCTTTGCACTAAACTGTAGGCTCTATCGTGCTATTAAGGTTTCCGGGAAAGTGTGTGTGTGGGGGGGGGGGGGGTAAACTCCGAAACGACAGGTTGTGGGTCGCTGAGAAACTACGTGTACACATAAAAATACCCGAGATCTCGAGAAAATTTACACAGGATGGCAAGATCCCGAGAACATTAACTCGAATTCTCGTGATCGTTAACACAGGATGGGAGATTCTCGAGAAAATTATTAGGGGATTTCGAGAACATTAAATTGAGATCTCGAGAAAGTATTACAGGATCGCAGGATCTCGAGGTCTGGTTCTCTTGTCTTGTTCACAAGAATTTGCTCCCAGCAATGACCTCAAGGGCCAGGATATTGGTTCAATTTTTCAAAATTTTCTCAGGTTGCTCAATGTTATAGCCACTATTAAATTTAATTACCAAATCAATAACTATCATCATATTATATGACATAAATTTTATGTCAACTTAAATAAAACTGCTTTTCGACGAGATAACGATCGGCGAACAACTATATAGGCAATACGATCTATGTTCTACCGGGACGCCCAGTGTTATAGCCAGTATTTTGTTGACATTCATTGTGGGGTGTAATTGTGGATGGCGGCCTAGATTTGGAACCGCCCCACCCCACAATCAATTCCCAGCTTTCCGATCACCTACTGGCCCCTAGAAAACTATCATCTGTGGTGCACGGCCCCTGACTGCGTCACTCGTATTAGGGACATGTGCATCAGTCGGTCGCATTTTGCTACCCCCACCCCCCAAACAAAATCTTTATGTACGCCCCTGGGGTATGTGTTTGCTGGTGTATTTCTATGTATGTTCTCATAAAATACCACCGCTAGTAGGGGGCCTCAAGCAGTCAAAATATGCTCTATTAAAAGTTGGATGTTCAAGCTATAATTTCAAGTTACCAAGTGAATACAGAGCAGATACGGACCACGTGCATAATCCAGAGTATATTCTATAAGGCTATAAATAACCATCGCACGTGAAATTTTCTACACATCTATCAACTATTAAAGCCGTAAAAAAATCTATTGTTGACGATTAGGAATAACAGTAATATTTAATATTGTTGTGTTGCCTAACGAAGGAGTTACGAAATTAGATTTATTGATCTAGCTTTCTGTAATGGTTCGTAGAAAGTAGTCTTGATTAATTATCCCCGCCTGTTGATCTGCCGGAGAATGGTCGGTAGACTGGTTAAGCGGTTATAATTTCAGACCAAGGCAACGTAACCTATTTTGCACTCAAAAATGCCCGGATGTAATGGCTGCTTGCAGTTTAGACCTTCGGTATAATGTCTTATTGATGTAATGGCTATAGAGAGAGAGAGAAATGGGGTTTAACGTCCACTCGACACAAACTAGGTCATTTCGGGACTTACATATGGTTTAACTTTATTTCAACCATTCGCTTGCGCGTAGGGGTCTTTAGCAGTGGGAGGAAACCGGAGGACCCGGAGAAAACCCACGAGGTTGGACAGGCGACCCTACTCCTTGTCACGTACAACCGGGGATTCGAAACCACGCCAGTCGACTCAATGACAGACTTTATGATACACCGCGCGCACGCTAACCATTCAGCCATCCAACCCCCCGAAACCCCCGTAATGGCTATAACTTGTTAAATACAACACGACCGTTTATTGAGAACGCAAGTTAAAATTGTTGAAATATTTAGTTATTGCGGGGCACCGTTCGCATCAAGCCAGCATGCTATTTTGATAGTTATCAATATTGACCAGAAACACCATATGCTGCTTTGATATACGTATAGCAGTTACTTAAAGTAGCTAAGGCTCTAACTCAATATCATCCAAAGTCTTCGACATTGAAAACACGAATTATTTGTCAATTTAAATCAACATTGATGTTATGATCTTACCGAAAAAAGATGGGCTTCTGATATCCAATTAAACATTTTACCATTGGTATACGAATCTTTTACCATAATGCGTTTCAGAGTCATTTGTAACAGGGGACTTGAAGAACGAATCAGGGCATATTCCACAACTTATGTCAAAAGGTGACGCCATTTTTCTTATCTGGGGAGCATGCGCAATAAATACTATCGGTGTAGACTGGAATAACCAGATGTTAGAAATTCCCATTCGATTGAGACTTTTGGCGCATTTCGCCGAGCATAAATGCTTAGAAATTATAGTAAAATCAGAAACGATTGAATGTAAATCAGTTTATATACATTCATATTTCCTTATTTATTATATGTATTGCGACCCATTTGTGTCCATTTCTAAGTCCCGAATAATAGCGATTTAGCCCCTTTAACATATTCACCCAGTGAAATTTGTCTTTTCTTATGTTCACGAATTTTGAATTTGATTGCCTTTTAGGATCAATGGTAACGCAGATCAAACAAAAAAAAATAGCAAAACCGGAAAGAACAATAAAAGATAATTTTCAACAATTATTTTCTATTTGGACCAGGCAGATTAACTGCCATCGGTATAATAGATAATTTATAATCGGATTGTCGTTCCTAATCAGGATTCAATTTAAATTGTAAAATAACATACTTTAGGATCGATATAACGCAGATCAACAAAAAAGAGTAAAACTAGATAAACAAAATATAAGATAATTTTACCCATAGTTAGTGAAAAAAACCATTTATTTTCTTTTAGAACAAGGCAGATTAACTCCCATGGCGATAATGAATTTATAATCGGATTGCTACGGAAACGTAAAGGGGTCATACAAACTTTTGCAGAAGATCTCGAGTTCCTGCGATCTTGTGATACTTTCTCGAAATACCGTGATCGCGCGATAATTTTCTCAAGATCCCAATTTAATGTTCTCGACATCTCCTTATAATTTTCCAGAGATTGACCCATCCTGTGTTAACGATGTCGAGAATTCGAGTTAATGTTTTCGAGATATTAACATCCTGTGTAAATTGTCTCGACATCTCGAGTTAATATTGTCAATATCTTGACGATATATGATAATGTCCCCATATGTACAGTTTACCCGAAACCTTATGATAGTGTCTCCACACTGTGAAGCAACCATTGTATGAAATGATTGATAAAAAAAATCACAAAACTGTATCGTATGTTTGTAGAAGGTTCGAGGTCATGTGATACATTCTCGAAATCCTGTGATCACCTAGTAATTTTCTCGAGATCCCAATTTAATGTTCTCGAGATCCCTGATCATATTCCTAAGATTGTTCCATCCTGAGTTAACGATCTCGAGATATTGACATCCTGTGTACATATTCTCGAGAATTCGAGTTAATATTGTCGAGATCTTGACGATATATGATAACGTCCCAATATCTACAATTTTCCCGAAACGGTATCATAATCACTTCACGTTGTGAAGCAAGCATGAGCCCAATGCTCACACATTCATTCTCATTCATTCATTCCTTTTCCTTGATAAAGGAAAGCTTTTTTAATGTTTATAATCGAAAAAGCTTAGAATTTCATCATTGAAAGTTTTACTAATTATTTTTATTTATATAATGGATAAGTCAGTTTACAATTTTTACATATAATAATAATCTGTGTTTTTAACTAGAAACAATACAAATTGTTGCAAATTTCGAGTATTTTTGTTTTTTGTGTTTTATAAAAAAATATTTCTTTTACAGAAAATTGGATGTTATAACGAGGCGTGTACTTGTCCCCTGGGTTACTATGGTGAAACATGTCAGAATATTATAAAAGGTCAGATTTTAATATTAACTGTTCAATATATAACAAATCTATTCAAAATGGGTGTTGCGAGTGAAATAATAGACATGAAATGAGGTTTAACGCCCTACTGTTCTGACTGGGTTAATTGAGACGGGCATGTATCATACGGTGCTGTGAGGACTATTTTACCCGGACAGCAGCGCTACGGATTACTCTTATATCGAAATTCAACGTCCAAGGAAGTGAAATCGGGTTCAACGTCCAACTGTTCTACTCCATCTGGCCCCGTGTTCCACAAAGCATTCTCAGACTTAAGTTAAGAATATACTCAACTTTCAATCACTGTTTATGAGAAATATCTTTGCTCCAGAAACACAAAACTTTGTACATAGTTTCTTATTGTTGTATTTGATACATTAAAACAACAAAAGTTTTATAAAGGGCTATATTTTAGTTAAAATAAGGCGAACAATTTTGAGTAAATTCTTAACTCAAGTCTGAGAATGCTTTGTGAACTCGGAGCCTGGGCTAATGGAAACGGGTATCGATTAAGGATTCTATGATCAGCGGCAATCGCACCTAAAATGGACTGGTCTTAAACATAATATACAACTGTATGCATAACATAGTGGCCGACCTGTTTTGTCCGCGTTTTCGACGGAAAACTTCGCCAAAATGCCAGTCGCCGTCTCAGAGAAAACAAATCCTATTGAGCTGACAATGTGATCTATGATTGTAATTAATTACTAGATACACAAAAACACGTATTTATGGAAAAACAGCTACTTATTTATTTCATTTAGGCGACGTTTCCAAGAGTACCCTCAACGTCGCCAAAATAAATAAGTAGCTGTTTTTTCCATAAGAATGTCTTTTTTGTGTATTGCTCTAAAAGAGTAAATACTAGATGTCGTAGTATGTCCTCGTATTTGTCTAAACGTGGTTCTGCGTTATAAAATGTTTGTTATTGTTTTAGTCCAACAGATTTTGCAATTCTCTATTGACGAATTATTTGTCCTAATCCGCTCTGGTTGCGAACGAAAGTTTTTTTTTATTATTCCCTTTGGTACTGGTTTTAAAGCTATTAGCGACTATTTATATGTGATTTTGTTTGAATAGGGGTTCAACCCAGATGAATTGCTTGAAAGGCAGTGGCTATTGTTACGACGAGTTGTAAAAATAGTCCCCAGACTATTGTTACGACGATGTTTTCACACCCTCCATCGGCGAAGTTAAAAACTGAATAGTCGTAAAATAGTCCTAACCCTAACCCTTCCCATCTTTTAATTGCTGCCTTCAGTTCTGAAAACGTTGAAAATACTGCTCCTTTTTCAAAGCTGGTGTTGGGGAGATTGGCAGCCATTTTGGAATTTGTTCTAAACTTGACTCAGACTCGTCGTAACAATAGCCACTTTGTTCTTGAAACAGTCTGGCCTAACAAGGACAGCTGTCTAGTCGTTCGGATGGGACGAATAACCGGGGTCCCGTGTAGACATTGGCTTGATACCCTGACAGAGTAGGCCGTAGTCCGGCACAATTTCCCCCGTAGCACACTGTATGGCGTATGCCCGTTTTTATTATCCCAGTTCGGAGCAGAACAGTAAGACAGTCTATCAGTATGAGTTAGAATTTATTGCCAGAATTGATTTGTGTAAATGGGCCACTGGATAGTACTCGATCTCTCTCAAATCCATTCCTTGCCTCGCGATGTATGATGTGTGTGACTTTTCTCATAAGCCATTTCTGTAACCTTTGTCCACTAAATTTACGTTTTCCACCTTTATATCAAATTCACAATCCTGGTCTTCGTGATTGAAGTATATGTCAAAGCACCCGCTTCAGTCCACATGCAACCCCAACCCAGTGGTCTGGATTCAGATGGAATCATTGCAGACCGCGTCTGTCCGTCTGTCACACTTTTGGGGACATAATAACCCTCCTTCTAGTTGAGTTAGAACGTTTAAACTTGGTGTAGGTGTTTATTCGGTCAATGCCTTGATGGAGTTCGAAGATGAGCATTTTCTGCTTAGGGTAAGCAGAGATAAACAATTTGATTGGTTGATGCTTTGGGACACGATAAGTTTGGTTCTAATGAAGTGAGAGTGATAAAACCTGGTGTATAATTTCATTATATCAATACCTTGACTAGGGTCGATAATGAACATTTTCTGCTAAGGGTAAGCAGTGCGGTCAGCAATTGATCGGTGAATACATCAATACCTTGACCTATCTTGACCATTTTCTGCTTGATTAGTTGAGACTTTGGAACACATGCACAATAACTTAACTGAGGTAGAATGTTCAAACTCGGTATAGTTTTTACTTGGCGAATGCTCTGACAGTGTTCGATCTTGCGCATTGTCCACTAAGGCTAAGCAGAGACAAGCAATTTGATTGGTCGAGGCTTTGGAACACGATATCTTTGGTTCTAATTGGGTGAGAGTATAGATTCATTATACCAACACCTTGAATAAGTTCGGTGATGAGAATTTTATGCTGTAGCGATATGCAATTTGATTGGTTAAGACACTGGAACAAATCAAATCTGCTTTTAATTGTGGTAGAATGTTGAAACTTGGTGTAGATATTCATTAGGTGAATGTCTTGACTGAGTTCAATGATTAACATTTCGAGCTGAAGCTAAGCAGAGCTAATCAATTTCATTGGTCGATACTTTGGGATAAGATAATCCTGATTCTATCTGATAGAGAGTGCTGAAACTTAGTGTATAGTTTGATTGCGCGATCCTTTAGAATAAAATAAATGTGCGATTAATTAATATGTGTCATCTAATATCCTGACTGGGATTTATAGATAACGTTGTCCGCAAACATTTGCAATGGTCGATATTTTTGGACAAGATAACTTTCATTCTAACTGATGGAGAGTGATGCAATTTAGTGCAGAGTTTCACTATTATGGGATTGCGGCAGGGGACATCAGCCTCGCTATTGGCCTGTTTTACTGTATTCGCACACCCGAGGTAACTCTAGAAATCTATCAGTTCGGGTAATATTCCGGAAGCAATGACCTGAGAGATCCCCTCTAAGCATTGCTGTACTGAGGGCGAAATCTTGGCATTTTGATAGCCCGATCAAATTTATACTGATAACAGTAAAAACTATGTTTAGCAGGAACTCAAAGAAATCTTAATAAGATCTCAGTGTTTGTTAGTAGGCCTACTGATTCAAGTAAAATGGTACGCTTGGGTGCATCGGAAGCTAACTTCGATAATCGCATCGGTGAATTGTACCGCCTTCGATATAAAAAAAAATCCATGAAATATTATTTTATCAAACAGGCACAGGTCAAATAACTGTTCGAAGTCGTATTTCTATTAATACAATAGGCTACGTAATATTAGATTCCATCTCTTTGATCTGAGGTCTTCTCTAAATTCAGGATCATTGAGTCAACTGGCGTGGTTTCGATTCCCCGGTTGAACGTGACAAGGAGTAGGGTCGCCTGTCCAACCTCCTTGGTTTTCTCCCCAACTGCTAAAGACACCCTACGCGCAAGCGAATTATTATAATAAAAATTGAACCATATGTTAGTCTCCTATGCACTGGTTAATTGAGCATAATAACGTCTGGACGTTATGTAGTCGCGATTGTCATTATATACTTTTATTTTATGTTTACATATAATAGAGCTCTGGTTGACCCCGATTATTTTGTTATGCTGTAATGTATTGGTTGCTGACCGGCCTGTTGACCAGTCATATCAGTTGGGGTAAATTTGCGATGAGTCCGGCAATGTTTAGTGGGATTATGTCTATAATCAAACGGGGTAATAACTATAATCTAAGAATCAATATTATAATTAATTGAAATATAAAAAATCCAAAGTCTCGCTCTCCTATGTGGCATTATCATGGCGACTAGATAGTTCAATTTGTAACAACTAAGGTTTATTACTTATTTCAGATTGTGTTGAAGGCCTTGACATGAATATCACAATGGGCCATATGATAAAAGCTCTGGCTTACATCCAACCAGGCTCCGTATCATTTGAAATCGTCTGTAATTTTGGCTTCAAAGGAACCTCGATGATCCTAAGTCGGGATAGATCCTGTCTACAGGAAAACTTCAACAGAACAATGGATGAATATAAAACTGGATTTGGGGTTGTTTCCAGAAACCGATGGATTGGGCTGGAGAGAATGTATGAATTGTTCAGTCAGCCAAAGAGAGGAATGACTGTAATTGTACACATGGAAAGGTCAGATTCTTCAATATGTCAGACATATTTCTATTGGGTAGAACTTGGTAACGAAACTGTCGGCTATAACATTAACTCGTTAGATCATAGTACTAAATGGGGAGGATGTGGCAACCCTTTTGGACCAGCACTTCAGAACAGATTCTCAACTTTTGACGAAGATAACACTGGAGGTAATAAATGTGCTGCACGATTTGGTGGTGGGTGGTGGTTTGATTCTACTGCAGACTGTGGCAGGGGATTCCTGACTGGGACCATGGATGGGTCTGGAACTGACAACTTCCTGTTGGATGATACGACTGGTCAATCATATGAAAGTTTTACAATTATTATCGAAAAATTCTTCTAAAGAAATTGTCATTTGTTTCAATATAAAAGTATAAATGTCTCCGCTTCTAAACTAAATGAAGATTGATTTCAGGTATTCTATATCAAGAAAGAAAGATGACCGGCCGACTGATTTTAACGATACCATCGCGATGGAATGCCAGCTGGCTTAACTATACCATGACGATGAACCCCCGGCTAATTTCAAGGATACCATGACCATATAACGCCAGCTGGTTCAACGATACCATGGCGATGACACGCCAGCTGGTTGGACAATACCATTACGATGGAACATCGGCTGATAAAACGATACCATGACGATGAAGCGTCGGCTGGTTTAACGATACCATGACGATGGAACGCCAGCAGATTTTGGAATGTCCGTATAATACTTTCTGTTGGCTCCGTGTGATTTTAGATCCAGGTTTCAATTAACTGATGATTTCTGTTCAATAAATAATATGTCCAGGTTTCAATGAACAATTGATGTGTGTATAATTTCAATAAAGATATAATTAAAAACTAGAACACTATATGTTTATTAAACTGTAACGTTTCAACCAGATTTTACAGGGCGCTATCAAGCAAAAATCTAAAGTAAAAAATTAAATTAAATTGGGTATAATGTCCTACGGTTCTGCCCCGACTGGACTGATGAAGATCGGCATGTGCCATATAGTGTGCTATGGGGAATATTTTGCCCAGACAGAGGCGCAGCGGGTTACTCTTATATCGAATTCCAACTGCCAGGGTTTTTTTTTGTTCACGTCAGTGTGTACATGGGACCTCGGTTTGCCGTACCATTCAAACAACTATACATTGTCTCTTGCCAGGCCCTCTGCATGCACCACTGACAAGAGGGAACCACACCGGTGTCGAAGACGGGGCCTCACAGTGATAATGTACAATCAACCATGTTAATTAATGAGTAAAATATAGTTGTTATAAATGAGGCAAGATTAACCCAAATTGCTATATAATATGTGACAGTTAATTAATATACTAAATATTACACTTAAAATTATACACAACTAGCTGTTTAGCCTCCGAGATGTTTCCTTATAGAGAGTTTTGTGAAGCCGGAAGTAGTATTAAACCGAAACCGGAAGTGGTAGGACAACGCCAGAAGGCCATTGTCACTTCACGGCTCGAGTTTCCACTTTATACCCCAAATGTTAGCCCAGGACAGTCCTAGTGTATCCGCCAACTCAGAATAGAGAAACAACAGTCACAAACAAACAAAATGAAATGAAATGGGATTTAACGTCCAACTATTCTGCTCCGACTGGGCTGATGAAGACGAGTATAGGCCATACTTTGTGGGGGGGGGGGGGGGTCCCATGAAAATTTTGAAAATTGACAACCACAAACCCATTTTCCAAGCATTTCAGACCAAATCAGACAGAAGGCACATTCCTGTCCTGTGTCCTGTCCACTCCTTCCTTCTTTCTTTTCTTTCCTTACCCTCTCCTTTCTTTCTCTTTTTTCTTTTTTCTTTATAGGCTTACGCCCACTTTTTTTTAATGAGCTTAGACTTTCGTTTTACTTGTCTTTACTACACTGTGGTCTGAAAGAGTTGTTATATAACCCGGGTTCTGGTTGGTGTGGGGGATTAGCCAATGAAACGGCCTGTTACGGCGAGTTTTTGACGTGCGCTGCACGGAACTGTGGGTATCCCGGTAGGAACATCAACGCTGATTAGTTAATCAAAAGCCACTCGTATGGTCCCTGAAACTGGTAAGATCTTCGTGTAGTTGAGGCTATCAAAAGTATAAAAAAAACGAAACGAAACATAGATCTGTATTTTAATCAGATTAATATTATACATTAGAGGAAGGATATTTTAAAAGCACGGATCTGATTGTTCTAGCTTTACTATGTCTTCATTATAAGAGGGAGAGAGACATGGGGTTTAACGTCCACTCGACACAAACTAGGTCATTTCGGGACTAACATATGGTTTCATTTTATTTCAATAATTCGCTTGCGCGTAGGGGTCTTTAGCAGTGGGGGGAAACCGTAGGACCCGGAGAAAACCCACGAGGTTGGACAGGCGACCCTACTCCTTGTCACGTACAACCGGGGATTCGACACCACGCCAGTTGACTCAATGACAGGTCTTATGATACAGCGCGCACGTGCTAACAATTCGGCCATCCACCCCACCCCACCCCACCCCCTCCTCTCATTATAAGAGAATTGACGATTATACTCGAAAACGGCAAATAGTCGTCCTTTACACTGCATTTAAGAAACCGGATCTTTGTAAGAGAGTGATTTGTTGGTAGTTTTATTTTTTTTTAGAAACGAAGCCTTCCGAAGGACAAGAAACTATTCCTTGGCGTATCCTCTTCCTTTAAAATTCCCAAGCACAAAGTCACCTGCAGATATTTTGAATCAGTTGCAGGGATAGAAAAGTACGCGAAACCAATACGCGGTTATTCACCTTGCTAAAATAATCCCAGATTTGCCCTACAATCTTAAACATAAAAAAAAAACTTTTAAAAGCGTTCGATATAACTAATCCGTATAAACCATGCCAAACAAACAAACAACCTAAAAATATATTTAAAATAAATATTAGTGGTCAAATATTGATTTTTGAGGCAGAATAATTCAGTCGATTACAATATAGATAGTAACAGACAGCTTTATGGATGACATTCACTAGGTTTATTAACTGCAACGTTTCAATGAGGTCACTCTCACCGTCATCAGGCAATGATGATACAATCAACATGTGACAGACGGTTATATACAAACGGATAACAATAAAATAATTAACAATTTGAAGCCGAAGCAATTTAAAATCAAACCATGACTATTATCAATCAATAAGAAAATCTTAAAGGGAATGAAATCTAAAAATTCACACTAAAACAACAATTGATAATAATAAACCCTTAATCTCCATATTACGAATAAAGATTAAAAACAACCAGTGAATAAGAAACCATATATTATTGATATAAACCATTAATCTCCCACTACTATTAAACATCAATATATAACCAATCATCTTATAAAAAATCTAGGACTTTAATAATTTATGCAGGATTAAAACCATAAAAAAGGGAAAATCATATAGTTCACTGGTGTTTAAACTTTTGTATTTAAAGGCTCAATACCACTCTTGTTGTAACTGAATAATATGTCCTAATCTTTATTCTGGTCAACAAATTGTACTATTTTAGAATATTTCAATTAATTGATGATACAAATTTCATCTTAACACACCTTATTTAAAAATTTTGAAAAATTCAACATAATGGTTTGAAACGTCTAACGTAAACCTTTTCAAATGAAACTTCGATTTAAAAATATTTTCGAACCCTCTGGACAAGAAAAATAGGATGTAATGGATAATTTACACAACAGGTAGGACACTTAAACATCTAGTACTTAGATAGAGATATTATTTATTTTCTGGAGCTTTCAAGCCAGCAAGAGTGTTATTGTCCCTTTAAAGTAACTGTTCATGAATTGCATTTTCCGGAATATATTAAATTTCGTAGGCTTCATAAGTTTGATTATTTAACATTTAATTAAGTGGTCAAAATATCCACGCAAGATAATCTCCCTGCACGGATTCAATCGGATTAAAAACAGGCCCATTAGTTACATTTTGGGAAAAAATAAATATAGCGGCGGGATTGCTTTCGAAAAATGACGTCATTTAAAGTAGCTAAGTCTCTAACACAATATCATCCAAAGTTTTCGACATTGAAAACACGAATTATTTGTCAATTTAAATCATCATTGATGTTGTGATCTTACCGGCAAAAGATATCTGATATCCAATATTTAAGACAAAATAAACATTTTACCATTAGTACACGGATCGTGTACCACAATGCGTTTCAGTGCCATTTGTAACAAGGTACTCGAAGAAAGAGGCTAGACATATTCCATAAGTTATTTCAAACGGTGGCGCCATACTATCGGTGTAGACTGGAATAACCAGACGCTAGAGATTGTCATACGACTGAGATTTCAGGCGTATTTAGAAATTACGTATACGGTAAAAACAGACATGATTGAATGTAAATCAATTTTTATACAATCATATTACATTATTGCGACCCATTTGTGTCAATTTCTAGATCCCAAATATTAGCGATTCAGTTCCTTTAATAACACAAAGACTTGCGAATACCGTAGATTGCAAAACGGTGGAAAGATTAAGTTCGGCGAAATGCAGACATATTCTGTACCATTTACATAGTGCGCAGCATAGATCAACGGAATTTCATTTCATCATATGTTTTTTAATTCATCCTGTCCAAGAACTACTATCGATTGGAACCATCTAGAAGACAGTGGTGTTAGCGCTCAGACATTAGCTGGCTTTAAGTCAGTCATCAAAAATCGAGACCCCCCTCCCTCTCTCTCTCTCTCTCTCTCTCTCTCTTGTTACGCGTATGCTGAAAGGCCCTTCAACGTACTTATCCAGATCCTGATACCGAACGACATTTAAACGGTTCATTCCCATATCGCCGACTCACCGAGTTTTAGGGGAAAAATTTTGGTCGACGTTATGGGAATGAGTGGCCAAGAACAATAGACCCAAGCTGAAGGATAAACCTCATTAAGCAGATAATTTTGGGAGCATTTTTTTTTTAATTTATAATACATAACATAACACAATTTTAAATTTTTGCACGCAGTCCAACATAGTCCAAAAATTCTAATAAATTCAGTCTTCCTTGTTCATATCTATAACATCGTTATGCACTCTGAGGAGTGGGGTTATAGTGCTATGCCCCTCTCGATAAGCAGACTGGAATTTACCGAGCAGTGAGTTTCGAGTGAGATAATCTATTATTTGAGATAAAATGATCTTTTCAAGCAATTTTGCTAAAAATGAAATATTTGACACTGGTCTATAACTTTTGAGTGCATTACGGTCAAGACTTGTTTTTTTTTTAATCAGAGGTCTTACAATGGCCTCCTTACAATCATCCGGAAAAATACCAGAGGAGAGCACATCATTTATAATAATCGTCAAAGCTGGTGCTATTTCATCCAGACACTCTTTTAGTAGTTTTGTAGGAATTGGGTCCAGAGCACATGACTTACACTTCATTCGACACACCACTGATATTACATCATCAACATTCAATGGCTCAAAAGCAGAGAACTTACACTAGGGTGGGACATTAATGTCAGTGTAAGGGGGGGGGAGGGAGTCAACAAACTTTTCACGAATTTTAATAATTGTTTCGGCAAAAAAGTCAATAAAGGTCTGTGGTAAAAATCAATTTCAGTGAACTATATTAATAATGACTGGTCCCTGCCTCATTAAAGCTTTTAATCAGTTTTAATCCAATCAAAGGGTGCCGCGGTTGACTTTCGGTGATATGGGAAGACCCCATTTAAACCATTATTTGACTGATAATCCTATCAGAGGAGTGATTCTCAGCCAGTGTGCCGCGACACACCGGTGTGCCGCGAGATCTTCCTAAGTGTGCCTCGAAATTTTGAACGACACACTATGAAAATTTCTCACTAAAGAAGCCAGTTATTTGACTGATAAAATTCGAAACACTGCAATAAAGTAAGTGCTTAACTGTGTTCTTTTTATTTAGTTTGAGTCATTCTCTGGGGCTATACTATATACCGGAAAACACCGGAAAACAACCGGAAAACTACCGGAAAACACCATGTTATACTGAATACTGGAAAACACCGGAAAAACATTAAATACCGGAAAACACACTAAATACCGGAAATCATCCTAAATAGGTAACCCGGAGAAGGGCTATACTATAAACCGGAAACTAACCCTAACCCTAACCCAGGCACACAGAGGACCAGGCTCCCGGTTACCTATTTAGGGTGCCAGTCTCCGGGTTACCTATTTAGGGTATTTTCCGGTATTTAGTGTGTTTTCCGGTATTCAGTATAAAATGGTGTTTTTCGGTTGTTTTCCGGTTGTTTTCCTGTGTTTTCCGGTATATAGTATTGCCGATTCTCTGTGTCTATGACTAGTCTGTGTCCACGGTTTAGTTGTATGTCGTCTATGACTTGCCATGTTTTACTTTTTCAAAATTCAAATATTTTTTTTTATATATATATATATATATATATTTAGCCATGTGTGCTGCCATTTTTCATCATGTGCGCCCTTGCCAAAAAACGGCTGAGAACCACTGTATCAGAGATTTAGCGTTTATAATACATTCCTATATCGTTCAAATTGCACTTGCAGACTTTAAGGTTGAATTCTTCGATTGTAGTTCCAGTTAGTCATTAACGAACAATTAGTCATTATCATATATTCCTAGTTTGCTATTGTTTCCCTTATATTTATCTATACAACAAGGTCTTATGTTGACGTTTGAATACTCAGCATCATATTATTGGAGTCGCTGTATTGTTTATCCGGTTAGAAAGATTACTTCTTTCGTAAACATAACAAATTAAAATCAAACTTACTTTAATTTGTCTGGCATCACGAGTCATTCAATAAAATAGTCAATAACGATAACCCACTTTGTTTTAAAGTTAGAGACAGTTTGAATTGCAGATATTTTAAAGATGTCTTCCCGCGTACAAACTGTGTGATTTGATGATACATTTGGACTAAATGCATATTCAAACTAAATTATACATCCAAAGTTTACTTCAAAATCCTCTCAAAACATTTTAATCACAAGAACACTAACCCATGCCACGAAAATCTATTTTAAGTCATCTCGTTTGTGACGTGACTTGATTGAAGGATAATCCATTACAGCTTGTATTTGTCGTCTGTTGCTGTCCATTTAGCAAAAATATCAAAGACTAAGTAAATAATCCTCTGTCAACTTCTTTTTTTCGCAGTTTAATCGAATGCAGAGTCTGCGCCGTTAAAATCTTTCAAGGTTCCCACAACCGGTAGCCATCCATATAAAGCGCTTCTAGGAGAGTCATGCTGCTAAATATTGACACCCAACATGTGTGTCCTGTAGGCAGCCCATGTGTGTTATTGTGGGATTCCAGTATTAGTCTAGTAAGATTGGATGTATATAAAATATCTCATACTTTTTTGGGAAAATAACTACCCGATAAATACTTCCGTGGGAATGTATCTTTAATAAAACTAATCAATATAAACACCCAACTTACTTTAAGTAAGAGACAGTTTGAATTACACAGAGCTTATCGAAGGACGAGCAGTTGTCCGGTAGAGCTCCTGTTTCGGTTTTCAACCATGGCACAGTCTAAGGTTTTGAAATATACGGCATTCGTTATTCTTTTTTACACAGCGGAAAGTTTACGTTTTAGCAATTTTACAAAAACGTCTATTATCATCAATACCTGTCCTTTTGATAATTTGCTACAAGAAATAAAGGTCGATAATCGTCTCCGGTGTTCCATGGCTTGTTCACAAGACACAGATTGTAGGAGATATCTTTATTGTAAATCAGATTTATCATGTAAAATGTATCTTGATGGAACAGATTGTATTTTACCTGACAATTCTGGACAGTGTTCCTGTTATAGAAAGGTAAGTTACAATTTCTGAAATTACCTTTATTTCAGGTTTATTCATATTATATAAAACTTCATCTCAATTTGATATTTTGTCATCGATCAAATTAAATTTTATGAGAGGAAGTCATAGAGGAAGAAGTTTCGAAATTAAATCTTTGTAGCATTTCATCACTGAAAATGTTTACATAAAGGAGAGGGTTTAAAATTTCATAATTGTAAAGATTCGCAAATTAATTGTTTGGACAGTTTTAAAGAGAAGTCAATTAACGGCATCAATTTGAAAAGAAAAGCGCTTGCAATTGCAGCGAAGCCGTTTACAATTTTATGAATTTTTATTAATCATAGAGAAACGACAGATTACAAATTCGTTTGAAAAATAATTTTGTTAAGAAAAGGGCTGACGCAGTTTTTAGATTTTTTATGAATCATGTCATACAAATGTAATACCTCATACCTCAGTCAGTTTACAATTTCTGATGGAAATTTCTAATTTTAAAAGTTTACAATTTGATAAGAGGAAAGCTTTTTAAATTTTATAATCGAAAAAGGTTAGAATTTCGTCATTGAAGGGTTTACGAATTATTTTTATTTTTGTAATGGAAATATTTTTGTTTCATTGCGTCTTTTCAAGGATGAGTCAATTTACAATTTTTACATATATAGGCTATTCATTTTTTAATGAGAATGAATAAAAACTGTTGCAAATTTCGAATATTTGTCTTGCGTGTTTTATAAAAAAATATTTTGTTACAGGAAATTGGGTGTTATAAAGGGGAGTGTACTTGTCCCCTTGGTTACTATGGTGACAAATGTCAGAATATTATAAAAGGTCAGATTTTAATATTAACTGTTTAATATAACAAATCTAATCAAAATGAATGTTTCAAATGAAATAGGGTTTAACGTCCTACTGTTCTGCTCCGACCTGGGCTAATGAAGACGAGCATACTATACAGTGTGCTGCGACGGAAATTTTGCCCGGCAATGGCGCTCCGGCCTACTCTTGTATTAAATTCCAACTGCCAATGGTTCTTTTACGTACACGCCAGTGTGTCGAAAGAATAGCCCGTAGGTTGGACATGATGTAATTACTTTGTATGGTTGAAAGATCGGCTTTGTTAAATGAAATGAAATGGGGTTTAACGTCCTACCTTTCTGCTCCTATACTGGGCTAATGAAGACGGGCATACGCCATACAGTGTGCTAGGGGGGAAATTTTGCCCGGGCAGCGGCGCTACGGCCTACTCTTATATCGAATTCCAACTGCGAGGGGATCTTTTACGTGCATTCCAATATATACACGGGACCTCGGTTTTTCGTCTCATCCGTAGGACTAGACAGCTGTCCTTGGCAGGCCATCCGTTCTGCACCACTGACAAGGGGATACCATGTCGGAAAATTCTGATGAACTTTCTCGACCAATGCAGGGGCTTTGTTAAAACTGGCAGCGTTTATAAACCATTATCGAGTAAGGAAATGGAATGGGGTTGTTTTTTTTATTCTCTTTAGTACTAGTTTTAAAAGGGGGGTTGGATGGCCGAATGGTTAGCACGTGCGTGCTGTATCATATGGCCTGTCATTGAGTCAACTGGCGTGGTATCGAATCCCCGGTTGTACGTGACAAGGAGTAGGTAGGATCGCCTGTCCAACCCCGCGGGTTTTCTCCGGGTCCTCTGGTTTCCTCCCACTGCTAAAGACCCCTACGCGCAAGCGAATTATTGAAATAAAATTAAACCATGTGTTAGTCCCGAAATGACCTAGTTTGTGTCGAGTGGACGTTAAACCCCATTTCTCTCTCTCTGTTTGTTTATTTTCTTTAGTACTAGTTTTAAGCTCTAAAATGACTGTCTCTGGAGTTTTGGCTTGAGTAGCGGTTCAACCCAGTCGAATTTCTTGAAACAGTCTATCAGTATGAGTTGGAATTTATTCCCAGAACTGATTTGTGTAAATCAATATGATTAAAATACAGATCTATATTTCGATTCGTTTTTTATTTATACTTTCGATGGCCTACACTACATGAAGATCTGACAAGTTATAGAGGGAGTTCACGTCAGGGTCAAACGAGCGGCTTTTGACCCGATGACGTCAGACAATGATTAATCAATAAGCGTTTACGTTGCTAGTGGTTTACCCACAGTTCCGTGCATAAAAAGTTCAAGAACTCGTTGTAACAGACTGTTTCATTGGCTAATCCCTCGCATCATCCCGAACACATCAATGATAACAACTCTTCCAGATCCTAGTGTAGTAAAGACATGTAAAACGAAATTTTAAACTATAAAAATGAAACGAAATAGGATCTGTGTTTTTATCTCTACCCCACACGTCACGGCAACAATTACAATGCTATGAACGACAGGAGTTACATTAGTTGACAAAATATTATAGTGGTCTCGATCCAATGGAATTATTGCAGTCCGTAATATATTACATTTACCTGTATGGCCAGAGAACTGGGGGTCGAGTGGTCTAACGTTTAATCCTTATGTCTGTCATTGATTCAATTTGCGTAGTTCCGATTCCCAGCTTTTGTACCTGACAAGGAGTAGGATCGTCTGGCCAACCTCGCGGATTTTCTCTGGGTCCTCGGGTTTTCCCAACTGCTAAATCATAGATCTCATCCTTTGCACCTATATGATATTATGGTGACAACTGAGTCATTCGATTTGTAACAGCTAATACCATGTTTATTTCAGATTGTGTCGAAGGCTTTGATTTGGACATTACAATGGGACACGAGAAAAAAGCTCTAACTTACATCCAACCAGTCTCCGTACCATTTGAAATCTTCTGTAATTTTAGATACAATGGAATCTCGATGATCCTGAGTCGGGATAGATCCTGCTTACATGAAAACTTCAACAGAACAATGGAAGAATATAAGACTGGATTTGGAGTTGTTTCCAGAAACCGATGGATTGGTCTTGAGAGAATGTATGAATTATTCACTCGGCCAAAGAGAGGAATAACTCTAATTATACACATGGAAAGATCAGATTCTTCAATATGTCAGACATATTTGTATTGGGTAGAACTTGGTAACGAAACTGTTGGCTATAATATTAACTATAACTCGTTAGATCATAGTACTAAATGGGGAGGATGTGGCAACCCTTTTGGACCAGCACTTCAGAACAGATTCTCAACTTTTGACGAAGATAACACTGGAGGTAATAAATGTGCTGCACGATTTGGTGGTGGGTGGTGGTTTGATTCTACTGCAGACTGTGGCAGAGGATTCCTGACTGGGACCATGGATGGGTCTGGAACTGACAACTTCCTGTTGGATGATACGACAGGTCAATCATATGAAAGCTTTGAAATTGCTATCAAAAAATTCTTTTAAAGAAACCTTCATTAGTTTCAATATGAAAGTATAAATGCCTCCGCTCCTAAACTAAATGAAAATTGGTTTCGATTCCCCGCTTTCCCCGCTTGTACGTGACATGGAGTAGAGTCCAACCTCCCATAACTAAAGCCTCCTGCACGCAACCATATGTTAGTCCCGAAATCACCTAGTGTGTGTAGAGTTGAGGTTCAACATTATTCTCTTTCCCTTTAAAGAACGGTACCATGACGACGGAACGTCAGCTAATTTTTTAATGATGGTCATTTCGGGACAAACATATGATTCAATTTTATTTTATTAATACGCTTATACATGTACATGGGGGTCATTAGCAGTGGGAGACAAATTGCCAAGGTTGGACAGACAGCCCTACAGACAAGCGGGGAATCGAAACCATTTCACTTGATCTTATGATCTAACGTGCATGTGTTAAACCAATCAGTCATCAAACCCATCTACTTAAACATACATTATGCAAGAGCTAAATCTGCCTATTGCAGGTCTTTCTTTTGGCCTGAAATGCTATCTAAATTATTAATTAAACATTAATTAACTTATCCAGACCATAATCAACTCCCGATGGCATCGCTAGTCTGCGATATTTATTGGATTTGGATTAGGTTCCGATTTCCTGTTTGGCTTCCATTCATAATTTGATCATGAAATGGATAATTTAGACTATGTTTTTTTATCGTACGGACTTTAGTAATGATGATCGAGACTAGGCTGAAAATTCAATCGCTAAAATCTCGGTTCAGAGTGGATCAATTTGACAGAAATTTTTTTCTGCAAATTGCCTTTACATTATCTAGTTTTTAACTAATATAGTGAGAACTGTCGGCTCTATATCTAATCTCCCATAATGTATCTTTAATGAGTAATAAAATATAGCTGTTGTAATTGAATTGAGGCTAATACAAATTGTTATACAAAATGTGACAATTAATAATTAAAGGAGCTAAATCGCTAATATTTGGGACCCAGAAATTGACCCAAATGGGTCGCAACGCATATAATAATGTAATCTGATTGTATATAAACTGATTTACATTCAATTGTTTCCGTATGGACTCTAATTCCAAATCAGTTATGTCCAGCGAGTCTCAACTGAATAGCAATTTCTAGCCTCTGGTTATTCCAGTCTATTGCGCATGCTCTTCAGATAAGATATGGCGTCACCGTTTGACATAAGTTGTGGAATATGTCTAGCCTAGTTCTTTCTGGTCACTTGTTACAAATGACGCTGAAACGCACTATGGTACACGATTCGTGTATCAATGGTAAAATGTTTATTTTGTCTTAAATATTGGATATCAGAAGCCTACCTTTTCCTGGTAAGATCACAACATCAATGTTGATTTGAATTGACAAATAATTCGTATTTTCAGTGTGAAAGCCTTTGGATGATATTGAGTTAGAGACTTAGCTACTTTAATATACATGTAATTAATATTTTGCCATCCGAGGTGCTTTCTTATAGGAATTTTGTGAAGTGTTAGGACAATGTCAGATAGCCCATGTCACTTCCCGGCTCGGATTTTCCCCCTTAAACCCCCAATTTCAGCCCAGGGCAGCCCTAGTGTAGATACCAACTCAGAACAGAGAAACAACGGTCACAAACGTATATAATGTTATAATAGCAAACAGGCGATAAAACGAGGTCGCGTGTACACCAAGCCAAATCCTACTACCTCGTACACTTAACCATAGAACTAATAAATGTTAGTCTCAATATGACCGAGGCATTGGGTAGAATAAACACACACACACACACCCACACACACACCTCCTCCTCCATCCCACCCATATGACATCGCATATCGCTCTTGTCACCTTGTTGTACCTGCTGTCTGGTAAGTTCTTTTCACTTACTTTTTTGACTGACAATTCTGAAAAATAATTGTGAAATAAACAGACATGAATTAGAGAAAACATTTCATGTTTTGTTTATTAATATTGAAGTCAACAGAAGAGAAGTACCTGTATTTTTCCAGACGAGTCTCATTCCAGAAGAGTTATTTCCCCTGTATTGTGTGTTCAGAAAACGCCTCACGACTTCTATGTCGGAATAGGACTTTGGACTCAAGATACATGTACATTAAATATTAATTTTTCTTCAGTTTATCGGAGAATATGATGAACAAATGATAAGATCATTAATACGTGATAAGGGTTGGGCTTTTACAAACAGAGTACCTGTAAAAACATTGTTGTTATGAATGAACCGGGCACCTGTAAGACCAGTGTTGTGATGAAGGAATCGGCTATCTGTAAGACTATTTAAACTATAAACATACTTATGGAAAACAGCTACTGATTTATTTAGGCGACGTTCCGAAGAGTATCCTCTCAACGTTTTCAAGCTAGCATGAAGTTATTTTTACTCTGTGAGAATACTCTTCGAAACGTCGCCTAAACATATCAGTAGCTGGTTTCCATAAGCTAGCTTGAAAACGTTGAGAGAATACTCTTCGAAACGTCGCCTAAATAAATCAGTAGCTGTTTTCCATAAGTATGTTTATAGTGTATTTATCTGCCCAGTTACTAAATGCCAAATAAAGAATACTGTAAGACTATTGTTGCTATGGAACAGCCGGGCACCTGTAGACTATCGTTATGAAAGGAACGGGCATCTGGTAAGAATAGTGATGCCATGGAAGGACCCTGTATCACCTGCTGTTAAGAAAGAGTCCAATATTTTTGTACAGATGGATATTTAATATGATTGCCCTTTAATATGGAAACCTATATTTTACATTAACCTCAACGTTATCAAGGGAATTGTAAATAAAAGCTATGTTGATCGAATCGACTAAAGAAATATGTGTAAATTTGAAATTTCGAATAATCTGGATGAAAAATGATCAAAAGCCTCTGTCTGGGTAATGTTCGAGCACGATACTGACGATTGGTGTGTATGGTAAAATTATAAATTCAAACAAAGCTCTCTCATGGAACACTGTATTGACTCGGGTAAATTATGGTCTCTCATGGAACACTGTATGTTCATCTTCATTAGCTGGTGTAGAAAATGTAGGACGTTATCCCATAATTCAATTCCGTTTAATTCCGTAGGAGGAGATGTCGGCCTGGACAGATCATTACTCAAGTACTCATCATTTTGTAGGATTTTAAAGTCTGTCGCCGACGTTTAATCCAATTGTCTCTTCATACAATTGTGTATTACCCGTAAGCCGATTAGCTGGGAATGTTTACATTTTTCTCCTTAAAAATTCTTCAATATATGAAGTTCAATTGATAAAATAGGCCTGTGTAATCGTATGGGTAGGCCTACTATAATAAGTTAATCCTATAAGTAACCCGTCGATGTACCTCGTCTTCGTCCAGAATGTGATAAAACTACTTAATTTAAACATATGTTATTGCCTATTGGAGGCATTTCTTTAGGCCTGGAATGTTATATAAACTATTAATTAGGCATTTATTAACATAAAAAGACCTTAATCAACTCACAATGCCATCTTATTTGTTCGATTTTCACTGTATTTGAATCCGATCTGCTGCTCAACGCTCATTGATAAATTGAACAAACATTATGCAAGAGCTAAATCTGCCTATTGCAGATCTTTCTTTAGGCCCGAAATGTTATCTAAATTATTAATTAGACATTAATTTACTTATCCAGACCATAATCAACTCTCGATGTCAACGCTAGCCTGCGAAATTTATTGGATTATAATCCGATTTGCTGCTCAACTTTCATTCATGATTTAATAATGAAATGGATAATCGAGATTATGTTTTTTATCGTACCGACTTTAGTAATGAATACCGAGGCTAGGCCGAAATTCCAATCGCTTAATTTTCGGTCCATATATATAGTGGATCAATTTGACTGAAATTTTCAGCAAATTGCCTTTACATTATCTAGTTTTTAACTATTATAGTGAGAATTGCCAGCTCTTTATCTAATCTTCCATAATGTATCTTTACATGCAGAAATGGATAATCGAGGCTATTTTTTGTTATCGTACCGACTGTAGTAATGATGATCGAGGCTAGGCCTAAAATTCAATCGCTAATATCTCGGTTCAGTGTGGAGCAATTTGACTGAAATTTTCAGCATATTCCCTTTACATTATCTAGTGTTTAACTATTATAGTGAGAACTGTCATCTCTTTATCTAATCCTCCACAATTCCCTTTTAAATAAATTTGAACAAAGGGGTCGCAGTACAGGTAAGCTTAAACAAAATCCGAATCTACGTATTATAATTGAAATAATGAGGACATGTTTGGGATTCACGGTGGCTCAGTGAGTAAGACGTTGATGTTCGATCCCTGCGCTGGCCTAGAACGTTCAGCGTGGTTCCCCTTTGTCGGTGGTGTAGGACAGGGAACTGGGCAAGGGATAACGTATAGTCGTTCGGATGGTACGAAAACTCGAGGTCCCGTGTACACATTGGCGTGCACGTAAAATAACCCTTGATAGCTGTCCAGACAAAATTTCCCTCAGCGCATTGCATGGCGTATGTCCGTCTCCATTACATTTCTTTTTGTAGACATATTTGCCAGGGCAGCGGCGAGAAACAGAAACAATTATCTATATAGTTTTTCAAATTAAGGGGGGTTGGATAACTGAATGGTTAGCGTGCGCGTGCTGTATCATAAAGTCTGTCATTGAGTCGACTGGCGTGGTTTCGAATCCCCGGTTGTATGTGACAAGCAGTAGGGTCGCCTGTCCAACCTCGTGGGTTTTCTCCGGGTCCTCCGGTTTCCTCCTACTGCTAAAGACCCCTATGCGCAAGCGAATTATTGAAATAAAATTAAACCATATGTTAGTCCCGAAATGACCTAGTTTGTGTCGAGTGAACGTTAAACACCATTTCTCTCCCTCTCTCCCTCTTCAAATTAAGAAACTGTACTTCATTCCAGACGAATGGATTGAGATTTAAACATCAACATAATTCTTCGGGCATGTTGAGACTAATTGTTGTGTGTGTAACATGAGGGTTGGTTTTTGTCCGGGCAGCGGGTTTTCCACTACTCTTCTTCGAATTCCAACTGCCAGGTGTCTTTCACGTACACGTCAATGTGAATGTCTAGACATACTTTTCTTGAAAGCCCACAGACATTTCGTTCGGTTGGGACGAATAACCAAGGTCCCTTATATACATTGGTGTGCACGTAAAAGATCCCTAGGCAGTTGGAATTCCATATGAGAGCGGGCCGTAGCGCTGCTGCCCGGGTAAAATTGCTGTCATACCACACTTTATGGCGTCTGCTCGTCTTCATTAGCCCAGTCGATGCAGAACAGTCAGGACGTTAAACCCCATTTCATTTTAGGACTAACATATGGTTCAATTTTATTTCAATAATTCGCTTGCGCGTAGGGGTCTTTAGCAGTGGGTAGAAACCGGGGGACCCGGAGAAAACCCACGAAATTGGAATAAATTAGGTATTTTAGTCTCAATGGATCTTGTTAGCGTTATTGAATCACTATACTATCGTGAAAGATGAATCTCTAATAGGAATATCAGTCCAATTATGGTTAAATTATGTTCAGTACTAGAAGAATGCCCGGCTTCGCTCGGGAGTCATAACCCCGAACCCGGAAGTGGTAGACTAACGCCACCTGGCCTATGTTACTCCCCGGTCCGAGCTACCCCAAATTTCAGACTCGGGGCAGACCTAGTGTAGCCGCCAACCCCGAACAGACAGACAGACAGACAGACAAACGACAGTCACAAATATTAGTATAGATAGATAGAAGTGGAATTGACTGCTCGATATGCAACGAGCCTTTCGCCAATTTTTTTATCCGAGAAAATTTATTGATAGGCCTTTTAAAAATTTGACTGGATCCATGCCAGGATATTATCTAGCGTTGGTAGTTTGATTTTGTTTTCTTAATTAAATGTTAAATAATCAAACTAAGTGTATTTTAGCGATAAATGCCGCACCGGGGCTTTAATCTCTACGTGTAAATCTCCCCATGGTATTGAGTATTCTAGAATGTCTGTGAATACACTACATCGTGTACAACACTCGTTTCGGTAGATAATGGGCCCATAACCAAAGTGCATATCTGTGCAAATGAACGTAAATAAGAACTAACTTATTTCTGTCTTTTCTTATAGTTTTTTTTTCAGCAATATCAAAGTTAGGCTCCACCTACCATCTGTCAAGATGTTGTCACTGAGCTGAACATAATTGTCGACTCTACTTTTAAAATCTGTCAAACTGGTAAAGAAACAACAAATCAGGACAGGTTTAACTAATTGGGCTTTTGTTTTAAGGCGGGAATGAATCTGTCTGGCTCATCTAAAATTCGTCTGCTACGCTTTGAAGTATATCACGTGACTGCAATGTGACTGATATGTGAATCTCGGAAGTGTGTTTGCCACGTCAAAAGCTGTCAGTTTTTCCACGGCGAGTTTAGCTTGCAACCGGCCAGTATAGGAGTGTAATGCCCGCACGTGCATTGTGTTATGAGAACTGACAGGAGTAAATATGGAAGAGTGTGAAACTTACGAGACGGGAGACTTAGAAATAGAATCGGATTGGTATCAAAACGGTGAGTTCGCAGTTTACTCCATTCATTAACATTTTAAGTGGCGGTTCACGTCTGCATCTGAGAGAGCGTGTTCACGTTCAGAGAACGCGATAAACAGAACGTGCTCAGTAACAAACACACGTTTATTGTAAATAATGGCTTATCTCTAAACTAAATGACTGACCTAAATTCCTGTTTACAATCTACGCAGCCAGAAACTAACACAGTTTTGGACATTTATTTCGGTAATCGATAAGAACATTGACTGTGATACAAGGGGGCCTGTTCTCGATATTGTTGTTATTGATCAACAATATGGCATATTATTATATGCCATTTATTACATATTTATTGCATCGACCAGTCAATATTCTATTGTGGGTGTTGAATAAGAAGGAATGCGACGTATTTGATTATAGTTATTACGTCATATTTATCGGTCGTGGTTGCTTTATTGGCGTGTTTTCCCCCCTTGTGGCATGTACAGCTATTTCTCCACTCGTTCAGTTCTATAGACTTGAGATGAGTCATCCACACAGCCATATCAAACAACACTAGAAACCTTTCATGTATGGAATATTATGTTCCATTTAAAGTCCACAAGCAAGGAGACCACAAAACACACAACAAAAAGGAAACACAATTCAGCCATTTTAAGAATAATCTATGGTAATTCGTAATGTATGGTTAAAGTTTGCAATGTGGGGTAGGATAATTTTCAGCAAACACTTACTCTTAGATTTCCAACGGCCAAGGGATCTTTTACGTGCACACCAATATGTACGTGTTGAGAACCTCGGGATTATGTCCCAACCGAACGAACATGCAACCCTTTACTTGTGAACACCGCATGCAACAAACACAAGCCATAAGGTAAACTAACAAAACATAACACTGACATTGTAAGCCATCATAGTCCACATAGTAAATGCCCAATGCCTGGAGATCTGAACATCCAATACCAAATGAACACTATGAGAACAACACAACAAATTTCTATATGAAATGAAATGAAATAGCCCTACTCTTATATCGAATTGTAATAGGCCTACTCTTATATATCGAATTGTAATAGGCCTACTCTTATATCGAATTCCAACTGTCAAGGATTGGTTTACTTTCACCACACCACGGTGTACACTGGACCTGTTCTTTTTTGTATTGTCCGAACGACTAGACACTGTGTCCTTGTCAGCCCCCCCCCCCGACCTTCACCTGGGGGTTGGGTGACTAAATGGTTAACGCGTCCTCCAATTTCCTCGAGTGGACGTTAAATCTCTCTCTCTCTCTCTCTCTCTCTCTCTCTCTCTGCCCTGCACCATATTGTACTAAGCACGTAGGCAGACATTACAGGATAACTGGACAATGAAATGCAGACTGAATATACAACACAATTAGTTAGACAAAACAAAAACAAAGACATATATTTAACGAAAGTATCTGCAAGCTGACGTTTACATGTATTTTAAATAATAATAAACTTTTACATCCGTTTTTAAACACGTAAAAATAATTCCATTGAAATTTATAAAAAATGGAGTGGGTTTTTTTTTTCTTCATAAACGTGATTACTTATCCGCTAATTATTGCTTCAAGTCACAAACATAGTTTAATAACACAACACACTCACTATATTATATACACACGACGTATCCACAAAATGTCACACTGGTCGTTATCAAGCATACACAATTACGAAATGAAATGGGGTTTAACACCCTACTGTTCAGCTCCGAATGGGCTAATGAAGACAGGCATACACCCGGACAGCGGCCTATGGCCTACTCTTATATCGAATTCCAACTCTCAAGGGATCTTCGTCTGATCCTAATTCGTTTCATTTTATAGTTCAAAATTTTTCGTTTTACTTGTGTTTACTACACTAGGATCTGGAAGAGTTGTTATATTACCGGCGTTCGGGTTGAAGTGGGGGATTAGCCAATGAAACGGTCTGTTACGGCCAGTTCTTGGCGTGCGATGCATGGAACTGTGTGTAAACCAATAGAAACGTCAACGCTGATTGATTAATCAATGTCTGACATTATAGGGTCAAAAGCCGCTCGTACGACCCCTTACGCGACCTCCCAGTACAATCGGTAAAATCTTTAAGTAGTGTAGGCCATAGAACCGTGTTGTGTTATATTATGTTCAGTCGCTAAATGCCATCAAAGATTATAGTTTAAGTACCTAACGTCTTATTCTAAGGCTTGAATTATATTTGGTGGCTCGCCGAGTATGGATAATATTGAGTGAAGGGGGTGATGTGAGGTCTGTCTAGGGTGACATTTTAGAAAACTGCAACTTTGGTCTATTGCATTGAACACATTTTTTTTCTGCCGGGATATTAGAACGATACAGTCCAACTGTGTACAGTACAACACACTGTATACAATCAAAAACACCACCACAACATACAGTCAGAAAGAATGTTTGATGTACATGTATAGTGTAGTGTGTTTTTCGTATGATGGGCAAACTTCGAGAAAAAAAACCCTCTCAGTACGCCTCTGGTCATATAGGCTTCACTCTAAATGACTCATTTATAATATGTACCTGAAGTAATCTGACATTGATGTATAGGTAGATGTTGTAATTACTTAAATAGGTACATACATGTCAGATCGTATTATAGAGAGGTCTCCCTTATAGCACACTGCATGGCACTTGCCTGTGTTCATTAGCCTGGATGGGGGGCCACGGTGACTCAGTGTGTAAGACGTTGACTCGCTAACCTTGGGTCCCGTGTTGGACGAGAAGAGAAAGTTTTTCTGTATTTTCTGGCGTGGTTAAACGCCTAGTCGTTCGGATGGGACGAAAAACCGAGGATCTGTATACACATTGGCGTACACGTAAAAGAACCCTCGAAAGTTGTAATTCGATATAAACGTAGGCCGTTTATCCGCTGCCCGGGCAAGATTTCCCTCATAGCACAGTGCATGGCGTATGCCTGTCTTCATTGGCCCAGTCGGAGCAGAACAAGAGGATGTTAAAACCCATTTCATTTTCATTCGGCCACCCCTATTTTTGTTGATGATCCCCATACACTATTGTGATTCTGTAGATATACAATATGGCTACTAAGCAGTTTTCAGTCTATTTGTGGAAATCTCGTTCATGATTATGTTAAAAAAAAAATCGATATTTGCTGCTAGATAACAGGCCACTCTTTCAGCAAATCACCGTTAATAATACTTGTATTCATATCATATTTTCCATATCATAAGCTATTAAAAATTAACACGCCTAGTAATAAATCTCTCTCATATTAACCACTTCCGGTTCCCACTGTTCGGGATAGTGTTTGTGGTTATCACCAGAAAAGTATTGCATATTCGTTCTGACGGAACTGAAATTGATATGTTCATGTGCACGAATTTGAGGAATTGTGGGTGGAAGTGCCGTTTTCCGGACAAAGTTCTCTTCTCTCGCATTACACACGCGAGCATTGAAAATAGCCTAGGGATGTTAATCCGCACTCCAGTCCGTTAAATGGTTATTATTTCATATTAAGCTATATTTTATGGCGCAATTACGGCATGTTGTCAATAAAATCAATAACTTGCGCTAAGATTACACATTGCCACCTCGAAGCAACGTTATAATTATAAGGTATCACATTTTCCAAGTCATTAGGTATAATACATCACAAACACTACGTCACTTCTGCTAAACATAATTCATACATATTATGTTACGTCACGTTATTACCCCAGGGATGAATCTATTTGTTAAGGCCAGCTCACTTTTTGTCAAGGTCGCTGAGATGTAAATAAGGCCAGGGCACGTGATTGTTGGCGAGATTGTAGGTTAGGGGTTGAGGTAAGCATTTGGGGCTAGGTCCACGGTTAGGGCTAGGGTTGGGATTATCGCTGGTTCTGTTTACATCTCGTGATCTATGACGAAAAATTGAGCTGGTCTTATCATTTAGCACTAACCATTACCCCAGGCCAAACACTGTGCCACTTCCTTCACACGTTAAATTTAGATTACTTAACGTTATTGCCTCCAGGGTTTGTTTGCGATATCACACTCAGCGGAAGCGGACGTTTAGCCCCACGATCGGACGAACCTTCAGGGCAAACGTGTGACCTATATAATATTCAGTCCATTTAAATGAATGGATATCTGTTCGCTTGTTACGTCACGTGATCTATTAACATCAATGGCGGTTCAATTACACGAAACTCATCAATAATACATTCACTTACACGAATTATCGTCTCTGTAGGCAATATATCCGTATACTAGCCTATGGGTCAATTCGTTTACAATTAACCCATTTGAACAATTTACAAACGGGATGGGTAGCAGTTGGGAAATAGCAGAAATACTTGAAATACCAAGGTATCAAACGCGACATGTAATCACTGAATAAAGTCCATTAAAGATACATTATGTAAGCTTTAGATAAAGAGCTGGCCATTCTTGCTATAACAGCTTAAAAAAAGGTAATGTGAAATGAAAATATTGAAAATTTCACTCAAATTACTTCGATCTGAGCCAAGTTATCACTGTTAGTAGTTTTTACATAATGTGTGCATTGTGGTAACCAGGACAATGGTACATACGAGACTTAGCCTCGCTTTCCCATTTTTAAATGAAATTTTGAAATGGCGAACCGTTCTAATATAGTTAAAAAATCTCGAGTATCCGATGCCATCGAGGGTTAATTATGGTTTCTTAATAAATGTCAAATTAATAGTATATACATGTATAACATTTCAGGCCTAAAGAAAGACCTGCAATAGGCAGATTTAGCTCTTGCATAATGAATGTTTAAGTTTTATTGTTATTCAAATGAATTAGGCGTTGAAAGGGGTGTTGGTGGGGTGTCCAGTCTGGTACTCCTCAATTTTACAAGATTGACGGTTAGACGTAGGGATAGGCAATACAGACCGAAAAGTAAAACCCAAACTGCGACAGTAATCCAGTTGAGAAGACGAAAATAACACAACTGCCTTGGCAAAATGTAACTCCGTTATCAAAGCATTTGACAAGTTCCGATAATTCCAATATACATGTATATATATCAACAATAATATTATCCCAAGATGGGTTAACACGTGGCATGAAGTAAAATCCACTGTATTTTATAACTTTCTACGCCCTTCAGTATAAATCCAGACTGGGGAGGGGGGCGCCTCCCTCCTGCTCAGCTACATATTTATTTTTTGTAAAACAACACTTTTTATGAGATGATGTGATGGGATGGGCATTCAAAGCGCGAGGAATGCTTTGTATCAATGAAATTGAATCACAATGTGTCCACTCGACACAAACTAGGTCATTTCGGACTAACATGGTTTAATTTTATTTCAATAATTCGCTTCCGCGTAGGGATCTTTAGCAGTGGGAGGGAACCGGAGGATCCCCCCCCCCCTTACCTTCAGTTAACATACATTACCGATAGGAGGTAACGCATTATAAATGGTGTGTAATCGTTCGGATTGGACGAATAACCGAGGTCCTGTCTACACATTGGCGTACACGTAAAATATTCCTTGACGTTGGAATTCGATAAAAGAGTAGGCCGTAGCGCCGATGTCCAGGTAAAATTTCCCTCATTGTACACTGTATGGCGTATGACCGGTTTCATTAGTCCAGTCGGAGTGGAACAGTAGGACGTTAATCCCCATTTCATTTACGACGTAAATAGACGTATTGTCACTTTAAGCATGTGTTATTGTCGTTATATATGACTACATATCTACACATGTAAACAAAAAACAGCTGTTGTTACAAGACTAACATAGTTTAAACATCTGGCTAGATAAATATAACAACGTGAAAATCAATTTAAATTCTCCACGTGGTCTAAATAACAATAAATATACAGCTTAATGTCTGATATAACCCGGTGTATTCTATACTAATATTTGTGACTGTCGTTTATTTGTCTGTCTGTCTGTCTGTTCGGGGCACTCGGCAAACCTCGGCAGATTCCGGTACCCTACATCTATCTAGATGTAGGGTACTGGAATCTGCTGAGGTTTGCCGAGTGTGTTCGGGTTGACAGCTACAGTAGGGTTGTCCTGAGGCTGACCGATTCTTTCCCCAATGGGCAAAGGCGCCATTGGGTGCGCCGATGTTTTCCAGGGGAGGCAGCTGTCCCTCCCCCCTCCTGCAAGCAAGCTACGGGCCTGGGTTAGGTGGCGCTGGTCTACCGCTTCCGGGTTCGAAGTTACAGACATAACCCGGACAGCGCCGGGTTATCCGCTAGTTTTATCATATCCATTCTCATAGGTAGTCTCGGTTATATCATAGGTAGTCTCGACTGTCGCATAGGATGTAGCACTATAACGATTCACTAACTGGGGGATTCTAGATTCGATCCGGGTGTTGACCGAAATCGTTGCTCCTCGGGTTTTTCCAGTCCGGTTTCCTCTTGTCAGTGGCGAAGGACGGAGGGCTTGGTGTGGAACAGCGTCTAGCCGTTCGGATGGTACCAAAAAACCAAGGTTCCGCGTACACTTTGACGTGCACGTAAAATAAACCCTTGATAAAAGAACAACGATAAAATTATATTTAACCATAACATTTTTTTTATCTAGCATACACATAATCATGGATCTCTAAATTTGGATACAAAACAAGTTTTATTTCACAAGAAAAATATCTTGATGTTTGGAACAGAACACTAAAACCTCGCCAGTTGCAGATAACGATCGAATAATTCGTGCCATGAATTCATCTCATCAACATAATTATCTTTATTCTAGTATTTGGCTACTAGTACTATCCGCCATGTTGAATCAATATTACAGCTGATGGGTTGATGGGGAGGATAGGCTAAATCTTTCGGTTAAGGCCAGCTCAATTTTTTGTCAAGGTCCCTGAGAAGTAAATAAGGTTAGGGCACGTGATTGTTAGCGAGATTGTAGGTTAGAGTTAGGGTAAGCATTAGGGCTAGGGTTAGGTTTAAGAATTTTGGGGAGAGGTTAAGTCTCCACATAAGCACTGACCTAGGGTGATGAAAAATAAGCTCTAACCGGGGAGGATAGTGTATTTATTATTCATGTAATTTGTCAACGTGGTGTATATATGTATATCATCACAGTGGATCAAAATATACATGAAAATAATATGTATAATCATCCAACATCAATGCTGGGTTTATATATATACTCAGTCAGATAATGTCAGATCGTTCACGTTTATTTCAAAAAAAAAAAAAAAAAAAAAAAAAGGAAGCCGCGGTGACTCTATGAGTAAGTTGCTGACTTGCTAACTTAGAGATCTCGGGTTCACTCCTGGGTGTTGTCCCCTCTGTGGTGCAGGATGGTACGATAACCGGGATCCCGTATACATATTGCCGTGCACGTTAAACACCACTCGACAGTTGGAATTCGAATAAAGAGTAGGTCTTAGCCATAGTCCAGATGGCATATGCCTGTCTTCAGTAGCCCAATGGGTGCAAACCAGCAGGACGTTAAACCCCATTCCATATCAAAAGACACAATATACGAAGTAGTAGAAACTCTTGTTATTAAATACATCGGATGGGACGAAAAACCAAGCTCCCGTGTACACATTGACCTGCACGTAAAAAAAAAACCCTTGGCAGTTGGCATTTGATATAAGAGTAGGTCGCAGCGCCGCTGTCTGGGCAAAATGTCACCCATTACACACTGTATGGTCCTTCTTCATTAACCAAGTCGGAGCAGAACAGTAGGACGTTAAACCCCATTTCATTTTCCACGTCATTAAGGATATAATACTGTCGTCTTGAACTGTTCATTGCGCATCGTTTAGCGCCATTATCTGTGCAATATTTTAAAAACTAAACCTGTATAAATGTTTGTAGAATTGTATTTTATCATCTGGGAGGATCTTGAGATATGTAAAACATTTATCTTCTTGTCTTGTGGTTTTAACGTAAAACGGGCATTATTCTCATTACATATACGTATCAGTTGAGTTAGGAGTGTAGTAGACACACACGCGTATTCAGAATATGAGTTGCGTTATGTTTTTTGACCGGTTTTGTCAAGTAAACCGTAAAGTAAGTTTAGTCCAGTATCAAAATAGGTTATTATCAGACATATCAGAGAGAGAGATGGGGTTTAACGTCCACTCGACACAAACTAGGTCATTTCGGGACTAAAATATGGTTCAATTTTATTTCAATAATTCGCTTGCGTAGCTGGGTCTTTAGCAGTGGGAGGAAACCGGAGGACCCAGAATTGAAATGGGGTTTAACGTCCTATTTCTCTGCACCACGGTGTTTCGTTCCACATGAACGTCAGTCCCACAGACGCCATGTTGAGATGAGAAGCCGGGGCACGCTAGTCGAAAGGATGGCGCCCTACGAACACTTAAGACATCTGTTTTCATCCCACGAATCGCTGAATAGTTTAAAATATTTCAAAAAGCGTTTTGCTTAGAGGTTTCAATGTTTAGCCATTCACCAAACATAATAAACAAATATTTAAACTATTTGGCTCTTTTTTCAAACAAGTCGAAAATACCTATTTATTCTAGTCCGTTACCTGTAATTAGAAATAAATGCAAGTTGAAAGGTGAGAGAGAAAAAACTCCTTCGACAAACAAAGAACTAACTCCTTTGAAAATGGATCTCTGTCCTGAATGGTCGCCATGTTGAAAAATTAGTGTACTATTTTGTTAGTAGGATGTCAACCAGCTTCGCGTGTTTTCAGGCGCAGCTAATAGTGGAAAGACATCGTCAGTTTCGTATGATTAACTAGGTTAATCACGTGTCTATACCAAGTGTGATTTAGAACAAACATACCGTTAAATATTTTATCCCGTAAAGCCCTCTCTTTAAACAAACAACTCTTGTAAAATAGAAAATCTGTCAACATTGGTAGAAAATACTCGACCTCAATATGTGATAGTTTAAAGTGACAGTCCCTGTTGTCATGTGGTTTGGACATTAGCAATGCGCTGTCTTAAAGAAGGGTTCCAGAGTTCCTCCTGTGGATTGGATTTGTCACAGGCGTATCGCTAGAGCATACCTGGCTGTTACAATGATGGAAACCACGAGGAGTCGGCTCAATAACAGACTCTATGATCTAAAGCACACGGGTTAGACCATTTGGTCACCGAAAACACCAAAATGCAAAATAAAATGGGGTTTAACGTCATACTTTTTTGCTCCAACTGGGCTAATGAAGACTGGAATACGCCATGCAGTGCTCTATGTGGGAAATTTGACCCGGACAGCGGCACTATCGCTTACTTTTATATCGAATTCTAACTGTCAAGGGATCTTTTACGTGCACTCCAATGTGTACACGAGATCTCGGTTTTTCGTCCAATCCAAAAGAATAGACGCTGTTCCGTGTCAGGCCATCCAATGCCGAGAAATCCTGGGGAGCTTTCTCGCCCAACACCGGGATCGAACCCGTGACTTATTCCCAAGTATAAATTGTGAATATATATATATATATATATATATATATATATATATATATATATATATATATATATTATAACACCTGTTTAAGTCAACTACCTGTTATATTTCAACATATGGTCGTATACTTAATAATATATATTTCATTATTTAATAGTAATACCTGTATTCAGAGAAATAATATAATTATACACAGCTGTTAAAGTCATGTGTCTATTGTTACCTATAACAAATATTATATTATTTCCACATATGGTCCTATATAACATAATACTTCATTATTATCGTACTATATATTAGTATGACAATTTGATTAACTTAATTTATAAACATAATGGCCTTCTGTCATATTGCGCCTTTGATTAAAAAAGCAAGCATTAAAAGACCAACTATTACGAAAGCCCAGAAGGCTCATTCCAAATTCCAAATTCCAAATTCCAGATTCCAAATTCCAAATTCCAAATTCCAAATTTGCTGCTGTAGCAAAAAAAAAATGCCCGTCCTAGGATACCGAGTAGCAGAGTAGCTCACTGCAGAGGAACTTTGCCCTAAACTGTTCACATCTGCCGAAGCGAACCCGAACTGGAATATAGTTATTATACTCTAACTGATTGGGGGGGGGGGGGGGGTGGCCGAATGGTTAGCACGTGCGTGCTGTATCATACGGCCTGTCATTGAGTCAACTGGCGTGGTTTCAAATCCCCGGTTGTACGTGACAAGGAGTAGGGTGTAAAATTACCAGTTGTGTAAAATTACAATTTATATAAATTCTAATTTGTTTAATTGAGGGGGGGGGGCTGCCAATTTGCTATTTTATCGGTAAGACATGAATTTGGAATTTCGCATTTGGAATTTGGAATTTGGAACGAGCCTTCTGGGCTTTCGTAAACTATGGTTAAATTAAGAGCGGTGGATACGTTCCTTATTTCACAGCCGCCATTCGACTTATTGATACGGCCCTAATTGTACAGCCACCACAGTCGAGTTGGGGCGATAGCTACGAGCCGTCGGGGTGATAGATACGGTCCGAATTATACAGCCTCTTGTCAAGCTAGATTGATATAGATGCGCCTATAATTGCACAGCCGGCAGTCGAGTTAAGAGTGGTAAATTCGACCCTTATTGTACGATCCGCCAGGCGAGTGGTAGATACGACCCTTATTGTACAAGCAGCCAGGCGAGTGGTAGATACGACCCTTATTGTACAATCCACCAGGCGAGTGGTAGATACGACCCTTATTGTACGATCCACCAGGCGAGTGGTAGATTCGATCCTACAATGTCAGTCTAATGCGGTAGATACGACCCTCATTGTACAACAGTATTATTCGAGTGGTAGATAGGACCATTATTGTACGAGCCGCCAATCGAGTTGTAGATCCGAACCTCATTGTACAATAGTGTTAGTCGAGTGGAAGATACATCCTTAACTGTACGAGCCGCCAGTCGAGTTTGAGTGGGTGGCACGACCCTAGTTATACAGTCGCCAGTCGGGTGATAGATACCACCCTAATTGTACAGCCGCCAGTCGAGTTTGGAGTGATAGATACGACCCTAATGTACAGCCGCCAGTCGTGTTGCAGTGATAGATATGCGGCCCTAATTGTACAGTCGCAAGTCGAGTTTGGTATAACCCTTATTTGCACAGCCAGCGGGGTTGAATGGTTAGCACGTGAGCGCTGTATCATAAAGTCTGTCATTGAGTCAACTGGCGTGGTTTCGATTTCCCAGTTGTACGTGACAAGGAGTAGGGTCGCCTGTCCAACCTCGTGGGTTTTCTCCGGGTCCCCTGATTTCCCCACTTCTAAAAACCCCTACGCGCAAGCGAATTATTGAAATATATGGAACCATATGTTAATCCCTAAATAACCTAGTTTGTGTCGAGTGGACGTTAGACCCCATTTCTTTCTCTATTTGCACAGCCGCTAGTAGAGTTGTGGTGATAGATACGACTCTAATTGTACAGCCACAAGTCGAGTTAAGTGTGACTAAAAGTTAGTGTGTATTTTTAGTGTTATAGTTTGTTTAGCCTAGCAACTACAGAAGGTGTTACAAATACCTGACGATAAGAAGTGTGTTTGAAGTTAGACCTCGAATAATCCGTCCACTTCCTCACAGAGCGCTCTCTTAATCTTTTGCTAATCTGATAATATTAAATCCACAAACTTTAATAAAACACCCAGTAATAGTGATATGCATACCGTGGGCTTTAGGTCGTAAGGTCTGTCATTGAGCCAAGTTTCGTTGTTTTAAACAAATTTGTGTATGTGACTTGGAGTAGGGTCGCCAGCGTTACTTCGTAGCTTTTCTACGGACAGCGGCACTACGGCCTACTCTTATATCGAGTCCAACTGTTAAGGGATCTTTTACGTGTACACGGGAACTCGGTTTTTCGTTCCATCCGAACGACTAGACAGCTGTCCTTGTCAGGCCCTCTGTCCTGCATGACTGACAAGGGGGAGCCACGCCGGAAAATCTGGACGAACTTATTCGGCCAATGCAGGGATCGAACATCGGACCTACAGGCTAACGAGCCAGCGTCTTACCAACTTACCCCCCCCCCCCTTTCCCAAACTGAACAAACCAACCCAACAATAAGGGAAGCAATATTATCATGATGTTATCAGTGGAACTCTATAGATAAATATAGAATATGTATTAAAATCACGAATTGTTGCATCAATTATTTATGACCTATAGACGCCTATAATAAATAATTATCAATATGACTGGACATTGTTTAGATAAGATGTCACAGTTTCTCCCATAAGGTCAACAACATTACAAGTATATGTAACACTCAGATAAAATCGGTCCACTTCTTTTGTCAAACATTCAAAGAAATGAGGAGGATTGGATGGCTGAATGGTTAGCGTGCGCGCGCTGTATCATAAAGTCTGTCACTGAGTCGACTGACGTGGTTTCGAATCCCCGGTTGTACGTGACAAGGAGTAGATTCGCCTGTCCAACCTCGTGGGTTTTCTCCGGGTCCTCCGGTTTCCTCCCACTGCTAAAGAACCCTACGGGCAAGCGAATTATTGAAATAAAATTAAACCATATGTTAGTCCCGAAATGACCTAGTTTGTGTCGAGTGGACGTTAAACCCCATTTCTCTCTCTCTTTCAAAGAAATGAAATGAAATGGGGTTTAACGTCCTACTTTTCTGCCCCGACTGAGTAAAAAAGGACGGTTACATGTCAAGTAGTGAGTTTTAAGGGAAATTTGACCCAGACAGTGGCGTTTCCGCCTACTTTTGGCCAGAAATAAGTCGACATTGATCGCAAAGACATGGATGTCAACTATTTGTTATATTCATGAACCGTTAGACTCTAAAGTTGAAAGAAATCAATCAACTTACAGTAAAAGCGCCGTATCCAGACGCCAGATAGCCAACGTTAGAAAAGAAACAACAACGGTATGAAACTGTCGATTACAAGCAATATTTCCTCTACAAATGTTTTAAAAGGATATAACATTTCTCAGCGAACGGTAACCAAATTCATATCCTCTGTAACATGGTAAAGATGTTAGTCAGGGCAACTTAACCTTAGCTTTCTATATCTGGGAAATAACACATCATCAATGTATAAATAACCTGTCGTATTTACGGTAAACACGAGTTTTAGATACAAAATGAAATAGAAATGATGGGGTTTTAACGTCCAACCTTTTCTGCACCAACCGGATAGAAAAAGATGGGTATACTCTTCATGTAATTCCAAATACAAAAATGTTCTTTAACGCCCATTTCTCTTACAGAACACTGAAAGGTACATTGTACACGTTGGCATACATGTAAAAGAACCCTTAACAGTTGGGATTCAATTGTCCGGGCAAAATGTCCCCCATAGTACACTCAGCGTCGGATAAACCACGGGGCACATGGGGCCCAGGCCCCAAGACCTGCCACATCAGCGAGCCCCACAAATAGTTTCAGTTGCGCAAAAAAAGCAATGTGAGCATTGGCGGACCGCGGACTTATTTGCTAATGGCAGTGATTGGGTCCTCAAAGGCCCTCCGTTGGATTTTTTAAGTCCTTGACTATGTCCTAACGTTACGGTCATCGGGGACATGACTCACCGTATCTAGGTCTCCCCGTTATTTATCACTGACGGGACTTCAAAAAGATTGATGTAGTCTGTATTTACGTTCATATATGTGGAATAATGCTGCCTAAGTTCTGGGCACTTGTGTTAGGTTGACAACCCGACATCATCAAGGCCCCAGGGCCCCGGCCATGGTTAATCCGGCGCAGAGTACACTGCATGGCGCATGTCCGTCTTTATTAACCTGGTTGATGTAGAAGGATGTTAAAACCCCATTTCATTTTAGTCTATGTTGAAGACAATTCCAGTATTGATATATCTGTCTGTATTTTTTCAGATTTAAAATTAGCAGCTGAATTGGGTAAAGCTCTACTGGGTAGAAATCGTGAATTAGAAGGAAGTGTGACGTCATTAACACAGATAAACAATGATCAGGCCCAGGAATTACAGGTATATAATAGTCTATATTTTTTGGTCCGAACGTCCATAGGGGGTTGGATGGCTGAATGGTCAGCGTGCACGCGGTGTATCATAAAGTCTGTCATTGATTCGACTGGCGTGGTTTCGAATCCCCGGTTGTACGTGACAAGGAGTAGGGTCGCCTGTCCAACCTCGTGGGTTTTCTCCGGGTCCTCCGGTTTCCTCCCACTGCTAAAGACCCCTATGCGCAAGCGAATTATTGAAATAAAATTAAAAACCATATTTTCCGTCGCCCCCCGCCCCCTTCCTTACCATTGAAGAACGGAGGTCTTGGCAAGCCCGTACAGTGTCGAGTCGTTCGGATTTGCCGAGCAACCTATGTCACGTATACACATTGGCATGTAGGGGAAAGAACTCGTTGACAGTGTGAATTCGAAAAAGAGGAGGTCACATCGCCGCTGTCCGGGAAAAATTACACTCATAGCACAGCATATGTTTGTCTTCATTAGCACAGTCGGTGAAAAACCGTAGGACGTTAAACTTTATTTCACTTCATGGGTCAGAAGGTCAATCCATAGCAGGTAGGTTCATTAGCTCCATCGTCCAATAATCCATCGACCCAATGACCTTATGGTCTATTAGCTTGAGGTCAGCGAAACAGACAAAGAAAACGTGCCTAGTTCTTCGAGTGGGGCAGCCTACACTTAAAAGAACACTTGACGGTTACAGTCCGGTCGGGCTGTTTAAGGGAACGGCCTAACGTAAAGGAACCCTTGACGATTACAGCGCGATTGTTGCTCTAAGTCGGACTTTAAATCTCATTTCTCGCCTGTCCAAACTCATTGGGTTTTTTCGGGTCCTCCGGTTTCCTCCCACTGCTGAAGACCCCAACGCGGAAGCTAATTATTAAAATAAAATTGAACCATGTGTTAGTCCCGAAATTACCTAGTTTGTGTCGAGTGTACGTCAAACCCCATTTCTCTCTCTCTTTTACATCTCATTTCATTTGACGATTAAAAATCTAAGTAAATTAGGCGAAAATGCCACCGCCCAGACAAAATTCACTATCATCGAATTGCACTCGTAACCAAAGAATAAAAAAATACCAAAATATTATGACACATCCCCCATTCAGACATACACAATGTATAGAACAATTTGTTTTAGATTGTTATACGCTCACATTGGTAATGTGCGACAACGCTTGATTTAGCTTATGTGGGCGTATGTTTCGTTGCCTGGCAACCTATCGGTGTTTTTTTTAATATCTTCAGCATCTACGGAACCAGGTGGAGTCGTTACGTAGTACGAGTGAGTCGAGGAATAAGTTAAATGAGGATCTGGATAGATTGAATCAGGAACTGGAGAAAACCAATCAAAGATTGATGTTAGATATAAAAGCCGATAAACAAACAATTAACAGGTAAATAGGGGACATTGATTGTAGGCCCTACATGAGAGGGGTTTTATAAAGTATAAAGGATAAGTATTTTGTGTTTGGTGGCAGTTAGACCCTACCCCTCCTCCCGTATCCCTAGGGAGCCGCGATGGCCCAGTGAGTAAGAAGTTGGCTCGCTAACCTGAAGGACCCTTGTTCCCGATTTCCAGGAGTGGTTACCCCTTGTCAGATGGGACGAAAACGAACCTTGACAGCTAGAATTCGAAATAAGAATAGGCCTTAGTGCCTCTGTCCGGGAAATATTTGCCTCATAGCACACTGTATGGCGTATGCCTGTCTTTGCTTCTCTCGGCGGTGGGGTGAGGTGGCCGAATGATTAGCGCGTGCGCGTTGTATCGTAAGTTCTGTCATTGAGTCAACTGGCGTAGTTTCGATTCCCCCGCTGTACCGGACAAGGAGTAGGGTAGCTTGTCCAACCTCTTGGGTTTTCTCCGAGTGCTCCGGATTACTCCCACCGCTAAAGACCTCTAAGCGCAACCCCATTTCTCTCTCTCTCTCTTTATTTCTCTAATCCCTATCTTGAAATGTGAATATTGTTACCACGTCATGTTCTATTTCAGGTTGAGTCTGACCGTAGAATCACTGGATCAAAAAGTGGAAGATTTACAACATAAAATCGAGGATCTAAAAGCGAAGGAAGTGGCCGTACAAAAACAGGACAAACGACGAGCTACAAGTCTCGCGAGTCTCAATGATACGAACGATAAACCGAACAATTATTATATAGAAAATTTACGATGGACTTATAACGACCAGTTTAAAAACCTTCCGCTTAATCCGTATGAAAAGGAGATCAAAAGGCTACAAGATCAAGTGCACAAGTTGAAGACCAATCAAATGATAGAACGTCGTCAAACGGAAGATTTGGAAGTAGAGCTCGCGCTGGCCATGCACGAAAATCAAACATTAGAAGACAAAGTCCGATCTCTTGAAGACAAGCTCGAGAAATTGAACACGGATATTCAGGAGGAGAACCTGCGACAGGAGATCAAAAAAGCTCTGGGACCAGATAAAATTTCCTGTCGATTCTGTGAACGCCCAGATGATACTGAAATATTGGATGACTTGGAACACGATGATCTCAAACTCCGTAGTGCAGGGAAAGCGGTAAAGTTAGAAAGTGGCGGTAGTCTGTATGGCAGTATGGAATCTGTGAACGTGGTTGCGTCAGACGCTGAAGAAATCGTTACCAAGGATACGGATGAGGATGCCAGTCTGTCTATTCTGAATGAACTTGAAACCCAGTATAAGACATTATTCTCTAAATACGAGGATGTGATTCAGGGTCGTGCTAAACGGTTGTCGGGAGAATTTGACGCGGTGGAAGAAAAATGTAGAAAGTTGTCGTCTGTTTCCCACAAGGAGGTTCAAACCCTGATAAATCTGACGTTGAACAAAGATTATGGTCAGGAACCAGGTCAACCACCCCCGTATAAGGCAATATTTAAAGATTTATTTGCTACTTTGAAGAAGTCGAGAATAGATGAGAGCCAGGAGACCCAACAGAAAACGCCATCTTCTACCCCAGTTAATGATGAAAACAAAGCGTTTGTTCCCGGGACGAACGGCGCTGCTACCTCGTCAAAACCAAAAAAGGTTGTCATGGTAACGACCTCGACCTCGACCTCAACCATGACCTCTTCAGGGGTTAAATTACGTGCCAAACCTGCAACGGATGTAAATCGAGTCGCAAAAGCAAAAAGTGTAGGAAGTGTTACTAAGAAATAAAAACGATGGTTTTAAAATAAGAAGGTATGCAGATAGTTGAACCCTAAGAAAACAAAAAAGTGGCTTTTAAAATAGGCTGAACCCCTATTCACAAAGGTTATAAAAGTTCAGTGGGAGAGTCCATTTCCAGGTTGGTTTTGGAGGTCGGTAAGTCTTACACATCGTAAGGGTTAGGGGTAATGTTGAATGTTGTCAAGGTAACACGAAATTTAATACTAAACCGAAATTACCGATTGGTGAATTTTCCGTCTGGAAATGAACTCGACCAACGGTCTTATCAGCACGATCTGTAGAAAGAGTCTGACGTATTGCCATGGTCGCCATTTTCTTACCCGGTTATTAAGCTTTGATAGATCAAAATTAGAACAAATTAAATATAGAATAAACAGCGCCAGTAAAATTTAACAGAATAATAGTTATGCGTAAGATATAGTAAATACAGAGACGGGAATTCTGTAAGAATCTACAAGTTTAACAGATCAAATAGGTGTCGGTGAAAAAAGAAGATCTAGTGGTCCAGAGGTGGGAACTGTTTAGGAATCTGGCATTGCGTATTACCAAAATTAGACAAAAAATGGCTGACCACAATTGCGACAATAGTTGTCCAGACTCTATCTATATATGGTAGGCCACGGGAGCGCATGCGTGATTTGTGTAACCATGGTACACTCTCTACCCGGTATATGAAAACATGGCTTCTTCTAGGGATAGTTTTAATAGCACAGGGAATGTAGAACTTGAATTTTTTTAAGAACTAAAAACAAGGATTACCTAGACTAAACAAACCATACCTAGCTATTTATTACATCATAAATGTCCATTCCAGTATTTTATAAGACTGTTTCTATCATTACTTTAAACGGAATATGATTCTGTCGTTATCTTCACGTGAGGGGCGCTCATTTTTCTCCACGTGAGTTTATCAGTTCTGCTAATGACAGAGGTCATCACTTTTCCACTCGTCAGAGTTGATCATTTTTTGCCAGATGGAGGATAGAACACTTTTTTTCCACACCAGGGTAATTCCTTACCAAATTGAGGCACAAAACATTTATTGCTATTTATATTTTACCTGATGATATTAACATTGAAATTGGCGGTCGCCATAATGTAAACAGTGCCGCCACATAGCCTACTTAACTACAAAATAAAAACCATAGTAGTGGTTGCGCTTGTCCCATTTTGTGGACTCTGATTTTTATCTTGTAGGCCTATTTAATGTCTTGGACTGTCAAAAATTATTTGGGTTGCTGCTATGCTAAAAGATCCGTATAGACTGGATAGCCTATTGTAATAATGTTTGCCTTCTTCCTACGTCACCCCCTTTATCGTGACGCAAGAACATGCCTGACGTCATTTAGATTCGGTTATCCAGTCTGTATTATGACAAAACTTTTTGTATCCCCAATCTAAGCGTTATTCACAAAAACTTCAAAGATTTTAAGGTTTCACTGGCTAAGATTTTAACTGCCAGCCACCGATAACTGAATTATTAAACGTTTTCGTGAATTTGGCTCCATTGGATATCATTGAACTAGTTATTTTGGATTAAACGTTAAGAATGTTTGAGGGTGACGTATAACTGTGTATATAAAATGATTATTATATTTATTATATTGTATATAACTAATCCGAGGTGTGTAAATATTATTCTATAATTATATTATAGGCTATATAGCTTTAAATTGTGATAACAGTTGGAGATACAACTAGTGAATTGCTTTGTATATACATGTATATTGTATTGGGGAAATTACATTAAAAACTTTGTTGTGCAAATTACATTTAAAATTGTATTGATCAAATTATATTTAAACATTTATTGTACATTCACAAAACGGATGCTAATACTTTCTGTACAACTTTGCATGAACTGTCTGTACCAACTTAATTACTAGTATCCCAGCACATACGTCATCATACTGACATCCCCGCACCTACGTCATCATGTTGGTATCCTCACACATGCGTCACCATATTGGTATCCTCGCACATGCGTCACCATATTGGTATCCCCGCACATACGTCACCATAACATGCGTTAATCTCTAAATGCCTGACGTAGTGCACATGTAGATCTCCTATAGAGAAGATTAAGTTTTGCAACTGGAAGCTGTGCTTCATTTTATTGACTGAAACGTGGCTTCAATTGAACGCCCAGATTTAGCTTTCATTGTGCATGCAATTTTTGGAGGGTTCGATTTACATTAACGCCACCTCTATTTAACAACACGAATCTTCATTTTCATTTTCTAATTTGAATCGGGACCCCCTAAGAATATTAGGGACCCAGTGTGCACCTTACAAGACGACGACCTTGAATTCGGCTGCCCTATCAAAATTTATCAACCATTATGTTGGTCTACACAATGGCACCGAGTACGTGTATGAATAAATCACACATTTCAAAAGTTTTAGAAATAATTAAAGACTTGCTTGAATGAAATTGTAAATTTAGTTTAATTAGTTTTATTCTGCGCATGACTTGAAGTTAGTTTATATGATAATAGACTTATATTCCGTTATTCGCTGGTCACCAATGTCATATAGCAGAACAGATTGTCTGCGCCAGCTTGTTTACAAATTGAAATTCTGCTCGAGCTGTTTAAATACAAAGTGAGCTGGTTGTTTATTTAAGACATTTTATCAATATTTATTGTCCATCCATGTTGTGAGATGTTTTCTTTTTTTACTTTCCATCTATATTGTATCAAATCAATGACTCGACTAATTTAGTAATTAACGCTTGTGATTTTAGGTATCGACTAATTAACGCTTGTAATCCCCACCTTCCATGTACAGGTTCATCCTCCCTGGGTAAACCATAAAAGCCAGTTAGGCCCTGGTTTCTCTTTGTAGAACCTTGTGAACGCTATGACAAAAGTTATCATCCGGTGTTTGTATGAAATTTATATGCATTATTTAGGTCGAAGAAACCTATTGAATTTCCCTAACCTATACAGTTAAATGAAAGTGATATGGATCAGTGTCTTGTAAATGCTCCCATTACCTAGAAATGAATAAATATGAAATAATTCTTGTCGACTGCTTGGACGATTTAGCTGCTGTGCCTGGCAACCTATCTGTGTTTTTTATTTGAAATCAAAATATGCATTTATGACATCCTAAAGGTCTTCCGTTATTTTCTATGCGAACAAATAAACTTTAAAAAAAAGGCTTTTGGTTGAGATACCGAAATCAAACAATCGGGTTTAACGTCTTACTTTTCTGCACCAACCGGGCTAATGAACACCGGCATGCGCCATACAGTGTGCTATGAGGGGAATATTGCCCGGACAGCGGCACTACGGCTTAGTCTTATTTCAAATTCTAACTGTCAATGGTTCTTTTACGTCATCTTGCTATCTGATCTATATTTCAAATTGACAAATAGGGTCATGACTTACCTTGTAAGTAGTATTTTCCTGCCTGGGTCCGTTGGTGTCTCTAAATCAAAGTATTGAAGTAAAGATGTACCCTATCTTAATCCCGAAATGGCCAGTCTTTCTTATTTTTGGTGCATCTCCGCGAATACTTTCGTGATGGAAGTGTGGAAGCAAACATGGCCAGTTTATGTTGAGCAGACGTTAAACCCCATCTATCTTTCGATTGTTGGCGCATCTCAGTCAATACTTTAGTTAGGGAGTATATTATTATTTATTAAAAATGGAGCGATATAAACTTTGGGCGATTAAAATTGTTTGAATTATAATTTAATGTGTTTTTGTGCCTATATCTAATCTGTATGTTGAACCTTGTGAACGCCCTGTATCTATATGTTTGTTTATTTGTGATCACGTGATATTGTTATATTTTATTGTGTACTATAACTTCTACACTTATAATTAATAAACTTATTAAAACAATATCCTGTTGACATTTCTGTGAATTAAAGGGACATTATAAAAGATTAGATAAAGAGCTGACAGTTAATAGTTTAAGAAGAGATAATGTAAAGGGAGTATGATGAAAATTTCAGTCAAATTACTTCACTCTCAGCCGCGAAATTCTCATTTCATTAACACTGTAGCCTCGATTGTCACGATAATAAACAAAGTCTCGTTTATCCATTTTAACGGTCAATCATCAACCGCCGTTGAACAGTAGATCGGATTTAAATCTGTTAAAAATCAGACCCATCAGATGACCTAGAGAATTGATTATGGTCTTGCCATGTTAATAAATGTCTAAAGAATAGTTTATATAACATTTAAGACCTAAAGAAAGACCTGCAATAGGCAGATTTAGCCTTTGCATAATGCCTATTGAAGTGGGTCATGGTGATACAGCGAATAAGGCGCTGGCTCACTAACAAGGAATATGCTATGGGGGATATTTTGCGCGGACAATGGTGCTACACTTATTTCGAATTCAACGGTCAATGATTCTTTTACGTGCACACTGAACAACTCCAAAGCGGTTTTAGGTGGTACAGATCTCAGCTAATCTAGCCTAGATTTGGTCTAAATATTAGATAACTCTTGTCAGGGATACTCCACCACTGCAAATGTCTGGCAATTATATAGCTCTGTCAGGGGTACCCCACCACTAGAAATGTCTGTCAGCGTGTTTTTGTAATACCTGAAGATGTACGGTACACTTTTGAGCTAATCTAGCCTAGTTGGGGATCATGGCATTTAGGGCGTGGAATACCACACCCACCACCAGAAACCCGACAAACTTACATTCTGATGATACCAGATATACATACATTGATACCATATAGGAGAAAATTGGTACACTTTTCAGCTAGGTTGAAACATTTTGGTGACATAAGTTCCCCCTAAATTGTGGAATGATTTACCTCTGAAAATCCGAAACGGTGAAACTTTGACTACTTTCAAATCACAACTGAAGACTCACTTATATCGGGAATGCTATGAGAATTAGACTTTCTGTTCACTGTATATATATATAACTATTGTTTCATTCCCTTTGACTATGCTTTTGGATGGTTTTGGCACTCTACGAATGTACATTATTTTTTTTTATTTCCAGGAGCCCCGGCCTAAACTTGAAAAAAAATCACCATATTAAAGATTTCTTTCATATCATTTATTAATTAACAAAAATATTAACACCTTCTTTTTCAAGAAAAATCATTTTCTGTACAAATAAAAAAAAATATGTAGCTTTCTGAACATCCTGGGTATGCCCAGTGGAGTAGAACGGAACAAGGCCACTGGGGATATCGTGGATGCTTTCTGAATAACAAATGCCATGGTTGACAGATTCAATCTGCTTGAATTACATTTTTGGGTGAGTAGGTCCGGCAAGAAGTCGTTTTAATTTTAGTAAATATGAGTTGTGCCCGGTTGGTTAATTATTCAGTGTCTAAAACATTTTACGACTAGTTTTGTCTAATTGCATATTACATGATCATTCCATATTATAATGAATGATCATTCCATATTATAATACATTATCATTTCATATTATAATACATTATCATTACATATTATAATACATTATCATTCCATATTATAATACATTATCATTTCATATTATAATACATTATCATTCCATATTATAATACATTGTCATTCCATATTATAATACATTATCATTCCATATTATAATACATTATCATTCCATATTATAATACATTATTATAATATAATGTTAATTATTCAGTGTCTAATACAATTTACGGCTGGTTTCATCTAATTGCATATTACATTATCATTCCTATTATTATACATTATCATTCCATATTACAATACATTATCATTACGTATTACATAGTTCATTATTATTACATAGTACATTATCATTAAAAATTACATTTCATTAAATTGCATATTTGTTGACAACTAAATAAAAGTCAATACAACCAAACAGCTAAAAATATACAAAACACAAACAAACAGTAAATAAGTACACCACAGGTAATCAAGTTATCAAACTTAATGTCCATATCTTGAAAAATTTTTTAAAAAATGAGAAAAATGACCCTGAATGATAATGTAAATATATAACTATAATTCATTTAAAATGTAATAATATTGGGTTTAGTGTTCTACTTTTTTACATCAACTGGGCTAATGGAGACAGACCTATGTCATGAATTCAAAGTGTCGAGGGTTCGTTCATGTGCAGATCAAGGACTCTGGTATTTTGTCCCTTCTGAATGACTAGACACTTTCCTCACCAGGCCCTCTGCTCTGGACCACTGAAAAGGGGAAACCACCCTGAAATGTCTTGATCGAAACTTAGTGTGTCGATGTTTTATTCACTGAGTCACCGTGACTCCACAAAAACAGCAAATGAGGCAATTAAATGAATCCAATCAGGTGTCCATCTCTAAGATAAACCGATTGATTATTATATAGAAAATTTACGATGGACTTATAACGACCAGTTTAAAAACCTTCCGCTTAATCCGTATGAAAAGGAGATCAAAAGGCTACAAGATCAAGTGCACAAGTTGAAGACCAATCAAATGATAGAACGTCGTCAAACGTTAGATTTAGAAGTAGAGCTCGCGCAGGCCATTAAATGAATTCATTCAGGTATTTATCTCTAAGAAGTAATCCTTTGTAAGTACATAATTAAATGAAATGAAATGAAATTAGGGTCAATATAATAATAATCATAATTTATAGAGCTTTAAGTAATAAACATTGGTTGCTCTGTGGCATTACACAAGTTATATTAAATTTAAAGATACATTATGTAAAAGCTAAATCTGCCTATTGCAGACCTTTAAATTGGCTTTAAATCTCACATAAACTATTAAGCATTTATTCAAGCAACTCTCTAGACCATCAGATGGCTGTGATTTTGAATGGATTAAAATTTTTCATTATCTATCTAGATCTTACATAATGCTTCTTTAATGTATTCATAACCATAAAGTTATAGAGCATCTTAATCAGGGGTGTCAAGCGCATTTCGATTCAAGGGCCACTTAAACTAAAATTTTACATCAAATTCTCCAAAAAAGCCAAACATCCATGGAGTTAGATATCTATGACATACAGTACAGAAGTCAGAGTTTTAATGAAAGCGGAAAACAATAATAAATGATTTCCACAGCTAGTTTCTAAGAATTACTGACATGTCAGATCGTTGAAATTTGTTCCATGGGCCACATTTAAACCATTGGAGGGTCAGATGTGGACAGCAAGCCTCTTGTTTGACACCCCTGATCTCAATAATAAAGATCGATAACTCCGTGGCATTAAACAAGGTATATTAAAAACAAAGAATTAAGTTTGTACAAAATTAATTTGAGCTAATCTCATAATAAACTATACGGGATATATTCTCTCTGTCCATAAGCAGACTCACTTTTTACAAATTTCATAAATAAAAAACAAAGTCTTTGATGGCACATAATAAGTAACAATTTTTCTACAAAAGTTTAAAAAAAAAAAAACTTAATACATTTATCTCAATGAGAAGTGAAGAATTTGTCCTGAGTTTGCAATCAGTTCAACTATTGTTAAGTTATTGTCTAGTTCGTAATCTGTTTGTGTCAAGTTTTCAATATGTTGTCAAGTTTGTAATCTGTTATTGTCCAGTTTGTAACCTATTGTTGTCATGTTTGTAATCTGTTATTGTCAAGTTTATAATCTGTCTAGTTTGTTATCTATTATTTGCTAGTTTGTAATCTGTTATTGTCTAGTGTGTAATCTGTTATTGCATAGACTCTAATCTGTTATTGTCTTGTCTGTAATCTGTTATTGTCAACATTTTAAACTGTTATTGTCAACTTTGTAATCTATACTGAGACACAATAAAAACGCACCACTGATTTGAATGGCAGTGTTGGCAAGACAAAATGCAGCTAAAATCTGATTTTTTTTGGCACAACTGTGATCTGGACATTTGCCGCCATAAGAAAATCAAGAGCAACCGGCGGTAGCCATAATAACTTTACAGTGAAACATTGGCACAAGGGGTAAGAATCAGTAATGTGTGTGTTCACCTCTAGGAGCTACACACGCCATGAAACTAGGTGATTATCCCCTGGCTGAATAGCTGCTTGTCGGATCCTTTTGGTATAATGCTGCGTCCAGACCCAGTGTTGCCCAACAGATGCTCGATTGGTGACAGACCAGGAGCGACAACTGAACATTTCAGTACTGAAATAGAAGTCCGTGGAGACACTTGCTGTATGCCCTCATTCATTTTAAGGCTAGAATGTGTTCAGATCTTGATCAAAAACAACTCACGGCAGCTATAACAATGTAGGCAAAAGGGCTAAGTGTCAGTAAGATATGTGTCTACCTCAAGAAGCCACAATTATCCTCTTGCTGAATGGCTGGAAGGCGACGTCCACTTAAGCACCATGTGCAGATCATGATGACCTTGATGCAGAAATAGTCCAACGTACAGCCAGTAAGGCACGCGGTCTGACAGGAAGCATAGTCAGCGTCGAACAACATCAGCATTGATGACCGATTCATGTGGACCCATCACAGTAGTAGCAGCACAGGCGGCTGGCAGAGTGCTATCCTGCAGATGTTGCTGGATAATTTGTCAGTCTGGACTTATCGAGGCGTTGTCACTCCTTACCGCCCAGGCCTTAGCTCAGAATGGTCAAATCTTCAGGGGAAGGCTCTGGTACCCATGCTCTCTTGAATTAATGCATTGACAGGTTCATGATGTTCAGGTGTCAACCTCAGCATATAGTAGCATCTTTCACAGAAGAGTTGGAATTGTACTGACCCTAGATGTCGGCACCATAAAATCATGATTTATCAACACTCCCATTCTATCGAATTTAACTTATTGGGTTTGAGAGACTTGATCTGTGGTGTGTTTAGTGATGTATATCATTCAATAGGCACGATTTTAACACCTTAGCGACATCACACCAACTAAAACTAACATTTTTAACTATCTAATAAACATTATCTATATCAAATGACAACTTAGATCTGTTTAGATCTTGTCTGCGATATCACCTCGGTGGAAGCTGACATTAAATAAAGCTATTTCACACACAAACTGTTTAATTATTTGTCATAATATATTTTTGTTCAATAGGCAATGGTATCAATTTTACAGTGAACAGACTGGAGATTTCTATTTAATGCCGGTTGGCGAGGTCTGTTGTCGTGGGGAAAATGGGTGTTCTAGTGGTTTAACGCAAGAAAGAGCGTGAGAGAAAAATGGGGTTTATGTCCACTTGACACAATCTAGGTCATTTTGGGACTAACATATGGTTCAATTTTATTTCAATAATTCGCTTGCACATAGGGGTCTTTAGCAGTTGGAGGAAAATGGAGGACCCGGAGAAAACCCAAGAGATTGGACAGGCGACCCTACTCCTTGTCTCATACAACCGGGGATTCGAAACCAGCCGGTTGACTCAATGACAGACCTTATGATACAACGCGCATGCGCTAACTGAGTCCAGTGGCGTGGTTTCGATTCCCCGCTTGTACGTGTTAAAGAGTAAGGTCGCCTGTCCAACTTCATGGGTTTTCTCTGGGTCCTCCGGCTTCCTCCCACTGCTTAACAACCCTACGCGCAAGCAAATGAGAGATATAAACTTGAACCATATGTCAGTCCCGAAATTAACTAGTTTGTGTTGAGTGGACGTTAAACCTCATTCCTCTCTCTATTTTCAATGGTCACATATACAGTGCTAAGGAGGAGAATTTTGCCCAGACATATTCTTCATTCAATTCTAAAAGCTAAAGGATCATTTACGTGAACATCAAGGTTCACTTATAGAGTATGTTGAAATACAGCTACCTGGTCAAAATTCTCCTGTTTAGCACTTTACACATGACCATGGAAATAATATAATTAACCTAAACCAGGAATCAAGGTCCACTTCTGCACACCAAAATGTACACAGGTCGACCTTGATTTCCGTCTCATTTGTCGAATGACTAGACGACACTTTGTTTGTCCATCTGGCAGATGCCACCGGGCATTCAACAGAGAATAAAATACAGGTACAATATGAAATAATTGAGACTACCACAAAGTTTAACTTTAACTATGGGATATTTGTAGTTCTTCCATACTGATCTGTCCATGATGTCTCCAAATTTTATATCTGGCTAAATCTTTCCTTGTAACCATACCAATAACCTGGAAAACAAGTCAACAGTGAAGCTGATGTCCCCCGTCACAATCCCGTAATAAATAGATGACACATACATACTAATTGCACATTTATCTTTTTGAATGGAATCGAGCAATCAACCCGATTATTCATACTTACTTAAAGCAGAAAATGTCCATGGTCTAACTCAGTCAAGGGTTTGAATTGAAGTACCTGGTAGTGAAACTCTACACTAAGTTTCATCACTCTCCATCTATTAGAATCAAAGTTATCTTTACCCTAAGTTTCAACTAATGAAATTGCTTAGCTCTGCTTAGCTTTAGCGGAAAATTTTAAGACATTCAACTAATGAACATATGTATACACCAAGTTTAAACATTCTACCTCAATTAAGTTGCTTATCTTTCTGCTTACCCTGAGCAGAAAATGCTTATAATTGAACTTAGTCAAGGTATTGATATAATGGAACTACACATCAAGTATAGTCAAGGTATTGATATAATGAAACTATACACCAACTATAGTCAAGGTATTGATATAATGAAACTATACACCAAGTTTCATCACTCTTACTGATTTTGGAACCAAAGTTATCGTGTCCCAAATCATCAACCAATCAAATTGCTTATCTCTGCGTACCCTAAAGCAAAAAATGCTCATCTTCGAACTCCATCAAGGTATCGATCTAATAAACACCTACACCAAGTTTGAACATTCTGGCTCAATTAGAAGGAGAATTATTGTGTCTCAAAAAGTGTGACGGACAGGCAAATGGAGCCAGACACCTTTGCCTTACATCATATTCTTTGGAACTTTACAACTGCGAAGTTTTTGTGGATGGAATATATATTTATCAACTGCTATATGTTTTTGTGAATGGAATATATATTTATCAACTGCTGAAAGAATAAAATATATATTGTCAACTGCAACGTTTTTTTTTTGGACAATATATGGAGATATCTACCTGATGTTTTTTATCGATGACCACCACGTGTCGTAAACCTAGAGCTCGGAATAAATGAAATATCCTTGGTAACGAGGCATTCTGAAATAAAAATATTAACATGTATACTGATTTTAAACATAATTATATACTGAAGCATTGGACTGGGGACCCTTGTACATTCAAGAGAGTCTAGTGCCCTGACTGCAACACTGCCTTAAAAGAGTCACAAATGCTGACCAAACCAACAGATCTCTGTAACTACTGGATCAAAAACTAATGCAGACGGACATAAATAGAACATGGAATAAGCCCCACTTACGAGACGTACAAAAAGGAGCCAAGTCTCTAACTCAATATTTTCCATACCGGAAATATTCGAAATTAAAAACACAAATTAGAATTGAATATTGATCAATATTGATATTGTTATCTTGCTGATGAACTATAGGATCCTAATATCCAATATTTATGACACAATTAACATTTTATAATCAGTATTTTATAATCAGCACACCAGTCACGTATTATATGGTTTCGGGTGCCATTTTGTAATGAATAAATAAAAGCATATCCTACAACACAATGTAGAAGTAATTAGTAAAGGCTGATTTACAAACGACAAAATTACAATTAAAGAAATGTGTAGAATGCACTAAGCAGGCGTAAACGACTGCCGTTCAATTTGAACTGTTCACATATTTCACAGAATATAACTGATTAGAAATACAATAGTTTTTTTCTTTTTTTCAAAACTTGAATATTAATCACTTTACATACATTCATATTACATTAATATGTGCTTTTTGACTCATTTTCGTCTATTTCAAGGTTAAAAAAAATAGAGCTATACACACTTTAAGAAAAAAAAATCAAGGTTATCTACCCTTTGTCATTTGTTGAATCAAGAAGGTAAATAAATATACTTACATCTGCTACTGTGAATGGCGCTTGGTTTAAAAATGGTTTTAAATCGATTGTCATCTTTCGTTCACTAGGTGTTATACTAATCTGCTGTATAGGAGGAAAACGCGGGTACGTATCCCTAAAATCAGACGCTTTGATATTCTTCAGTATTTCATGTATATTGGGATTCTGTTCAAAAACCTGGAAGGGAAACAGTGAGGCTAGTAATGTTATTAAGTGTTCTCTAATAATTTCAGTAATGTTAGTAATTGTTCTCTAAGAATAGCTTACCTTTAATTTCAGGAATGTTATTCGTTGTTCCCAAAAACTAGCCTATCTTTAATTTTAGTAATGTTATTAATTGTTCTCTATAAATAGCTTACCTTTAATTTCAGTAATGTTATTAGTTGTTCTCTATTAATAGCTCACCTTTTATTTCAGGAATGTTATTAATTGTTCTCTAAGAATAGTTTACCTTTTATTTCAGGAATGTTATTAATTGTTCTCTAAGAATAGCTTACCTTTAATTTCAGTAATGTTATTCGTTGTTCCCAAAAACTAGCCTATCTTTAATTTTAGTAATGTTATTAATTGTTCTCTATAAATAGCTTACCTTTAATTTCAGTAATGTTATTAGTTGTTCTCTAAGAATAGCCTTACCTTTAATTTCAGTAATGTTATTAATTGTTCTCTAAGAATAGTTTACCTTTTATTTCAGGAATGTTATTAATTGTTCTCTAAGAATAGCTTACCTTTAATTTCAGTAATGTTATTCGTTGTTCCCAAAAACTAGCCTACCTTTAATTTTAGTAATGTTATTAATTGTTCTCTATAAATAGCTTACCTTTAATTTCAGTAATGTTATTAGTTGTTCTCTAAGAATAGCCTTACCTTTAATTTCAGTAATGTTATTAATTGTTCTCTAAGAATAGTTTACCTTTTATTTCAGGAATGTTATTAATTGTTCTCTAAGAATAGCTTACCTTTAATTTCAGTAATGTTATTCGTTGTTCCCAAAAACTAGCCTACCTTTAATTTTAGTAATGTTATTAATTGTTCTCTATAAATAGCTTACCTTTAATTTCAGTAATGTTATTAGTTGTTCTCTAAGAATAGCCTTACCTTTAATTTTAGTAATGTTATTAATTGTTCTCTAAGAATAACTTACCTTTAATTTCAGTAATGTTATAAGTTGTTCTCTAAGAATAATACCATGGAATGTACCAAACGAATGCTCCTGTCGGAACTGAAAAGTAAAATAAGGCACTAGTCACAGACATTGTCACACACAAATTATCACACAACAAAGGGATTGTACGTGGGGCCTGAAATAATTCTGAATTTGTGACTGAGAATATAACAAGGCACCGAATCAGGTGGAAATCTACTATTAAACTCATTAATCTTCAGGGCACTGCATCCCAGACTGGCCCAGAAGCAAATTAATGTCCTCTAAAAATGCCACTTTATTTTATGTAAATGGGAGCAGGACAATTGCTGGTGGAACAACTGCCAACAGGACAATTGCTGGCGGAACAACTGGAAAAAGGACAATTGCTGGTTGAACAACTGCCAACAGGACAATTTCTGGCAGGACAACTGCCAACAGGACAATTTCTGGTGGAACAACTGCCAACAGGACAATTGCTGGCAGAGCAACTGCCAAAAGGACAATTGCTGGCAGAACAACTGCCAACAGGACAATTGCTGGTGGACAAACAAAATTGCCAACAGGACAATTTCTGGTGGAACAACTGCCAACAGGACAATTGCTGGCAGAGCAACTGCCAAAAGGACAATTGCTGGCAGAACAACTGCCAACAGGACAATTGCTGGCGGGACAACTGCCAAACTGGAAAAAGGACAATTGCTGGTTGAACAACTGCCAACAGGACAATTTCTGGCAGGACAACTGCCAACAGGACAATTTCTGGTGGAACAACTGCCAACAGGACAATTGCTGGCAGAGCAACTGCCAAAAGGACAATTGCTGGCAGAACAACTGCCAACAGGACAATTGCTGGCGGGACAACTGCCAAAAGGACAATTGCCGGTGGACAAACAAAATTGCCAACAGGACAATTTCTGGTGGAACAACTGCCAACAGGACAATTGCTGGCAGAGCAACTGCCAAAAGGACAATTGCTGGCAGAACAACTGCCAACAGGACAATTGCTGGCGGGACAACTGCCAAAAGGACAATTGCCGGTGGACAAACAGGACTGAAAAATTATAAAGAACTTCAACAATAAACACCAGGAACGAACCCTGGAACAGTTCATGAAACATTTTGGGACATCAAGGTTGAAGGGTTATATATAAAGATAGGAACCTACTGGATCCTCTGGGTCGTAATCTTCAACAACAGGAAAACCATGATGTGTTTCTTTCTTTAGGACAGATACGATTCTACCCACATTTTCTTTAGTTCTAAATATGACCACAGGATGGCTCATTACTTCACTGAAATATAACAAATAGATGAGCAATATGAGCCAATATGATTCTACCATCCATAGGATAACTCATTACTGAAATATAACAAATAGATGAACAATATGTCCCGATATGATTCTACCAACCATAGGATTGCTCATTACTTCACTGAAATATAACAAATAGATGAACAAAATGTCCCAATATGATTTTACCAACCATAGGATGACTAATTACTTCACTGAAATATAACATATCAATTTACAATATCTTTCATCATTTAGAATGGAGAGCGGTATAATTTTGACATAAACATATGATCATTTATATTTCTGAAATGAATGAAATAGAGAGGGTTCAACATTTACTCGACATAAACCAGGTCATTTAGGGAATAACATATGGTTCAATTTTATTTCAATAATTTGCTTGCGCGTAGGGGTCTTTAGCTGTGGGAGGAAACCAGAATACCCAGAGAAAACCACGACCCTACTCCTTGTCGCCACTTGACTTAAAGACAGACCTTGTGATTTAACGCACACACTTTAAACCAATCGGCCACCCAACCCTTTATGAATGAATTGAAATGGGACTTAACATCCTATTTTTCTGCACCAACTGGGGTATTGAAGACAGGCTTCCACATAAAGTATACTACAAGGAAATTTTGCCCGGACAGCAGTGCTACGGCCTACTCTTATTTCAAGCTCCAACTTCAAGGGTTCTTTTACGTGCACGCCAATGTGTACACGGAAGCTTGCAATTAGTCATTAGTCCCATTTGCACGACTTTACTTCTGTCAAGGGGAACTTTCTTGGAAATGATATAAAATGGGGTTTAACGTCCTACTGTTCTGTTCCGACTGGGCTAATGAAGACGGGCATACGCCATACAGTGTGCTTTGAGGGAAATTTTTCCCAGGCAGTGGCACTACTCTTATAACTGCCAAGGGATCTTTTACATGCACACCAATGTATACACGGGACCTCAGTTTTTCGTACTATCAAACGACTAGACAGCTGTCCTTGTCAGACCCTCCATCCTGCATCACTGACAAGGGGAAAACACACCCGAAAATCCTGATGAACTTTCTCAGCCAATGCAGGGATCGAACATGCAACCTCCACCCTAGTGAGCCAGCATCTTACCCACTTAGCCACCGTGGCTCCCAACCTTTCTGTATTACATAAGATGAGGAGAAAATATCTATAATATAAAGTGTGCGTTACTTACGTTGCACTGATATTGGCAGACATAGCCGGTGGTTCCCATCCTAATATAGGTACACCTTGTAGATGTACGTGCATATCATAAATACCCTAAAATACACACATCCAAAATCATAAATATACACATCAAAAATCATAAATTCAAACCTCATAAATACCCTAAAATACATGCATCCAAACCTCATAGATACCCTAAAATACACACATGCAAAATCATAAATTTAATACCCTAAAATAGCCATATCAAAAATGATAAATATACCATTCAAACCTCATAAATATCCTAAAATACACACATCCAAAATCATTAATACCCTCAAATATACACATCAAAAATCATAAATACCCTAAAATACACACATCCAAAATCATAAATACCCTAAAATACACACATCCAAAATCATTAATACCCTAAAATGCCTAAAATACACACATCCAAAATGATAAATAAACCATTCAAACCTCATAAATACCCTAAAATACACACATCCAAAATCATCAATACTCTAAAATACACACATCCAAAATCATAAATACCCTAAAATACACACATCTAAAATGATTAACATACCATTCAAACCACATAAATACCAGTACCCTAAAATACACACATCCAACATCTTACTCACTGAGCCACTGTTGCTTCCTTTACTTACCTCATTAAAGAAATCTCCAACCCATTTAGCTACCATTAGAACAATCATGATTGGCAGGCCATATGATACATTACCCGTAGCTTCTACCATGATAACTGTTAAACTTATTGTCATACGTACTACACCACCTAAAATACAAATATATTTACACATCAAACAGGGACCCTTGTTCCCCCAGGGGGGATAGGTGGACGAATGGTCTGTCATTGAATCAAGTGATGTGGTTTCCTGCTTCCATCCCTCTGCTTAAAATCCCTATAGGGATTATTGAAATAAAAGTGTACCATATGTTAGTCCTGAAATAAACTACTCTGAATTGAGTGGATGTGAAACCCCCTTTCTCTCTCTCTACACAACAAAGTAAGGAAGGGCTAGGGGCCTTAATCCCTCATCGATTATTCGTGATATTATTCGTGATAATACACTAAACACTGTGTAGAAATTTAAAGTCTATCATATATTAACATTAGCCTCTAATGACTGACGGTCGGACGGACGGACGGACGGACGGGGGCAACAACAATATATGACCACATTTCAATGTGGACGTATAAAAACTACAGATTTACTTGCATTTATATTGTGCTCTATTTATCTGAAATGAAATACGGTTTAATGTCCTACGTTTCTGCACCGACTGGGATAATGAAAAATAACATACACTAAGTGTGCTATGAAGAAATTTTGCCCAGACAGCCTCACTACAGCCTACTCTTATATCAAATTCTAACTGTTATAGGGTATTTTACATGCACATAAATGTGTACACTTGACCTTGCTTTTTTGGACCATATGAACGACTAGCCACTGTACGTCCTGTCCAGACACTACATGTCCTGCACTACATAAATCCAGAGGAACTTTCTCTGCCTACAATGGGAGGGATCCCGAGACCACCTGGTTGGAGAGACAACACCTTACTCATTCCGCCACTACTCTGCACAACATCCCAAATGATATCCTAATGTGTAGAGGCCAAAATAAAAAATAGCTCTGTTTACTTGGAAGCCCAACTTTTTTATTTAAAGCTGAAATTGTCGACGCTAATCTCTTTTCTCATTTTTCAGGCCCCTATAACTCGGTCTTGGCATGGTTTTCTATGGATAAATTTCACCACTGACATTTCAGGATTATTTTCAAGAACCATACGCAGTAATTCAGCTACAAATGCTAGGAAATAGATTATACACACCTAACGACAAAAAAAAAACTTACCCAACATGGCCGCAGCACCAATCAAAGCATATTTACCAGGATCTGTCCAATCCTGAAATAAATATATTTCCCTTATAAGAGGAGAAATGAAATGAAATGAGGTTTTATGTCATAATGTTCCGCTCTGACTGGGCTAATGAAGACAGGTTGGACAGGAGACCCTACTCCTTGTCACACACAAGCATGGAATCGAACCCACACCATTTAGCTCAATGACAGTTGTGATTTCACGGGCACATGTTATACCACTAGACCACCCTAATTGGCATCATAATTTGAAATCGGGATATTGCTGGCACAAATTGAATGTGACCAATATGACTGAAACATCCACCAAGCGAATTATTGAAATATGATCATATGTTAGTCCCGAAATGACCGTATACTTTGTGTCGAGTGGACATTAAACCCCATTGCTCTATCACTCTTAAATATATTGAAGCTTCACTGCCAGTCAGTCAAGATATAAAAGCCTCGTCCTCGACCCACTAGCAAACCACTACCCGGCTCCTGTCACCCTACCGTTATTTGTAAACAAAATCAATACTTCACCTGATCCGGGAAACAATAGTCGAAGAATATACCAGCTAATCTTCCCCAGGCAGCACCAATCAAAATACACGGAATGAATAAACCACTGGGCACGCTCAAACCATACGTCCAACACGCCAAGAAGAAGTACACTAAGGTGTAAAATCCTAGCGTATGAATATCATACGAACCTACAAAAAATAAAATGAAATGAAATGGGGGACCGTTTAATGTCCTACATTTCTGCACTGACTTGACTAATGAGGACGGACATATGCCATACAGTGTGCTATGGGGGAAATTTTGCCTGGACAGGGGCACTACGGCCTACTCTTATATCAAATTCTAACTGTCAAGGGTTCAAATACATGCAGACCGATTTGTACACAGCTCCTTGGTTTTCCATCCCATCCAAAGGACTAGACATTACATTTAAATCTAACATGTTCTAGTACCAAATAAAACTCATTGAATGACAACTGTCAAGGGTTGTATAACATGGATGGGCTTTGTTTTTTTCATCCCATCCGAATGACAAGACACTTGTCCTTGCAAGGCTCTCATTCCAACACAACTGACAAAGATAAACCAGCCTGTAAACCAATAGGATCTATCTCGGCCAACACTGGGATTGAACCCGGGAACTCCTGGTTAGTGAGTCAACCTCTGACTCACATAGCCACCATGGCTCACCTTATAAATAAAGAGAGAGAGAGAGAAATGGGGTTTAACGTCCACTCAACACAAACTTGGTCATTTCGGGACTAACACATGGCTAGATTTTATTTCAATAATTCACTTGCGGGTAGGGGTCTTTAGCAGATGGAGGAAACCAGAGGACCCAGAGAAAACCCACAAGGTTGAACTGGCGACCCTACTCCTTATCATGTACAACTGGGGAATCAAAACCACGACAATTGACTTAATGACAGACCTGATGATAAAACGCACACACGCTAACCATTCGGCCATTCAACCCACCTTTTAAATAGAGCACCTGCCTATATAAAAATAACATGAGACAAATATATTTGAACTACATACCTGCTTGATTATGAAAGAGATTTTTGACGCTAGTTTCAGGTGTGTGGAAAAATATATTAGCTGATGAACTGTACTGACCATCATCACAGAAAAACTACAAAATTACAAATTCTATAATCAGGTGTTAGTCTGTGTTTTAACATTAAATTCTTTGAAATTCCTAAACATACATTATGCGAGAACTAAATCTCCCTATTGCAGGTTTTTAATGTTATCTAAATTATTAGTAAGACATTAATTAACTTATCCAGACCATAATCCAGTCGAACCACAGGTGTATAATTTACCTGCACAGGGGTTTCCTGGCTACTTTCTTTCATTGGTTCACAATCATTGTTAAAATAGATAGACACGAAACCAGCGGTAGCCGTTAATGCTGCAACAATCATAGCTTCAAAGACTTGATTCCATCGCTGTCTTACATATCTGGAAGGAAATAACATTTCCAAATTAATAAAAATATTGATACTAGACGTAGTTGGTTTTTATAAATTTATAACAATATGACTACTTTGACAATGACTGGAAGTGGTTGGTTTTAATTAAATTGATAACAATATTACTACTTTAACAAAGACTGGATTTGGTTGGTTTTAATAAATTTATAACAAAGACTGGATGTAGTTGTTTTTTTATAAATCACTAACAAATATTTCTACAGGAAAGACTGGACCCAGTTGGTTTTTCTAACAAATATTTGTACAGGAAAGACTGGACCCTGTTGGTTTCTATAACAAATATTTCTACTGGAAAGACTGGATGTGGTTGATTTTTATAACAAATATTTCTAGTGGAAAGACTGGATGAAAAGTTATATAAAGTTTCAATACAAGGCTTATTACTGAGCGACATTTCGACCAGGCTTCTCTAGTCATTATCAAGCAATGGATACAAAATTAAAAAACAAACCTCATTCTATATATGGTTAACATGTAGTTAATCTGGTTAAACAAGGCCCCTAATAATCCACCTGAAGTAAAATATAAATTAAAAGTAGAGAAATTCTAATAATCCACCTGAAGTAAAAATAAATTGAAAGTAGAGAAATTGTAATAATCCACTTGAAATATAATAAACATTCTTATAATAAAATAAAAGTAGAGAACTTCTAATAATTCAACTGAAGTGACATAAACATTCTTAACATAAATTGAAAGTAGAACAGTTCATTCCAGTAGGATTTCTATTTCAATATTAGACATGTTATGGAAGGTACACGGATAGACAATCTCTGACAAAAATTTCCATGCCCATCTTCATTAACCCAGTAGGCAGAGAAGTAGGATGTTAAACCCCAATTCACAATCTCAGCCGACTCCCGTTGAGGAGTTTACCGTTTGTTTATCTCTGGGAAAACTCGCCAGCCATTAATTCGGTTCTTAAGCTCCTCCCGAAGTGGCTCCTGATTGGTCGGATTTGTTTGAATGAAATGCTGCTGATTTCTCAACGATTAGGCATCGGTTCATCGCATAAGTTACATATTAATGATCCTTGGAACATTTCCACATCACAATTTCATCCATAAACAGCCCATTATTTACCAGGAACTATTTTTAGTGTGCAATGTGAGTGATTCGGAAATACAAGTGTTAAATACGCAAAATTTTTGAAGAAAAACGAGTTTGAGCCGCCATCTTGGATCTTTGTGAAGCGACTGGCGGAAGGATACATCACGTGACATTCAAAATGACGTAAGACTGGCAAGTTTTCCCAGAGATAAACGAACAGTAAACTTCTCTCTGGGAGCCGATATTGCACAATTTAATTGACTTTACTTTTTAAAAATTTCAATTTGTCACAAATAGAGAGTGAGAGAGAAAGCTATATTCTTTTGGGACTACCATGGTTCAATTTTATTTCGATAATTTGCTTGCGTGTAGGGGTATTTAGCAGTCGGAGGAAACCAGGGTACCCAGAGAAAACCCACAAAGTTGGACTGGGGACTCTACTCCTTGACAGACCATATGATCTAAAATGCAGATGTTCGACCATTCAACTAATAACTAAAGAAATAAAATATATTACCTATAACTCCCATCACTATAAATATAGGAATTTCAAATCCAGAATATTTTGAATCCTACAAATAAAGCAAAAACAAATCATGGAAACATTGATATCTGGCAGCTTCAGTTTAATCAATCCAGTCTATTATCAATGATAATCAGGATGAGTAATACATCCAGCAGTTCAGTCAAATAAATTTGGAAAATTGAATATTATTCAACATATCTTGATGTCCAATTGGGCAAATTCATGGTCGGATGTATGGGAAATAGCGCAGGACATGTTCGGAATATACGGGCGAAAAAGCATCCCTGGTGTCCATCCCTACCAACTTTCAAATCCTCACTCAAGACTTATCTGTTCTGATCCGATGCTATGTCAAGTATTGTGTTTAACATCCACATAATTAGACCATTTTTGGACTAACATATGGTTCAATTTTATTTCAACAAATCGCTCACGCTTAAGGGTCGTTAGCAGTGTACATAGGACCTTGTTTTTTATACACATCCGAATGACTAGACACTGTTCTTGTCAGGCCCTCCATCCTGCACCACTAACAAGAGGAAACCACTCTTGAAATTTCCTGGGAACTTTCTCGATCAACACCAGGATGGAACCCATTACCTTCTGATTAGTGAGTGTAGGATAAAAAGCATCGACATTTTTCATACTTACTGTAAATTTACCAAAATTAATTAAACCAGGGTTAGATAACTCCCACTGGTTTCCTTTAATATAACTCTGTACAACGTTTAAAGTAAAAGTAGACGACATGGAGGCAAAAAACTGAAATGACGAAAACAGACAAGTCAGTCTAATTTTTATTTACATTTAGAATACTCAATAGAAAATTAAATAAACTGAATTTTCCCAAACCCTCAAAATGTGTCAATCATGTCAATCAGGTCTTTCTTTAGGAATGAAATGTTATCTAAATTATTAATTACACATTAATTAACTTATTCAGACCATAATCAACTCTCGATGTCATTGCTAGCCTGCAATAGGCAGATTAAGCTCAGTCTGGCAAAAGGGTAAATTCTGCAAGAGCAATTTTTCAAATAATTCATTCAAATCAAAGAGGCTTTTTATGCTTTTTAAAATAATATTTGTACAGTCGAATATAAGTTGACAAGCCAAAACAGGACGAAAATAATATCTTACAATTCTCCATGTTAAACCCTGGTTCCAGAAGCTGGCCCCTTCTTCTAAACTGAACAGAACACCACCAACAGGGGCACCAAAAGCAGCTGCAACCCCAGCTGCAGCTCCACCAGATACAAAATCCCTTTTCTCTTTGTCTGTTCGAAAATATTCAAATACCTAAAATTATAAAAATAAAACACTAGTCATCAACATCCTGCTGCCTGGGCAACATTCTCCTAATAGCATTGCACTAGTGACCATAGAAAAAATAAAGAGAGAGAAATGGAGTTTAACATCAACTCAACACAAACTAGGTCATTTCAGGACTTACATATTATTCAATTTTATTATTTCAATAAGGCCTAAATGTTCTGTTTCATGTAACCCGACCGACCCATTACAAAACCTGCCAACTCTTAAAATCATTTTTAGTGTCAAGAGAAACCCTAAGTCTACCAGATTAGTGAAAATGCCGATATTATTTGTTGTTATATAAATGAATGTAAATGTCATCGTTCTTTGAATCTGCATTTACCGTTGGAATAGGCGGGTACAGTGAACGATTATTAAAAACTGCCATTAAGTTGATGCGAGACTGCCAACTGACATGAAAATTGAGACTAATGGTTTCGTATAGATTTATCACTGCACATTCAGAAAAGCTATAACAATCCTCACAACTTTCGTTCTAAAAATTGAATAAGTTAATAACAAAATATATCTTTTTTACATTATAATTATCAGCTTATTTCTGTTAAAAGACAGAAAGGGTAAAGACTTATTTTGATTAAACATCACTCAACATGCCAGATCATGGGACAGATGTTTGGTGATTTGATCTGTGCTATGCAAGGAGTTCAGAAGGAAGGTGTTATTAAGCTCTCAAGGTGAGTACATTTACTGAATGAAGATGGACGACCTTACACATGTAAACTTACTTTAAAATCTATACCAAACGTTGTTGATCTTCCCTGGGACACACCAGCTGCTATAACTGCACCAGAATGTATCATAGGCCCTTCCTGCAACGTCAAAATATACCTATATTATTACAATTATTATTATCAAAATATACCTATATTATTACTATTAGTATTATCACGGTTGCCAGGGGTGGAGCCTGGGGCATAGGTTCTTCCTGCAACCTCAAAATATACCTATATTATTACTATTATTATTATCATAGTTGCCAGGGGGTGGAGTCTGGGACATAGGTTCTTCCTGCAACATCAAATATCACGGTTGCTCAGATGGCATGAAGAATCAGGATCTACAAAGATCTGTTAAAAACACCATGCTGTTGGCAATAATAACAATTCGCCTTCCTATATGTTAGTTTCAATATATTAATTTGACAAGACTTAAAACTTTATTCCTTCGCTTTGGAGGGAGCCACTGTGACTCGGTGAGTATGGTCACGGCTCACTAACCAGGAGGTCCTGAGTTCAATACCAGGATCTTTCATCTTGGATTCAATTGGTAGTAATTGGCCACTTATCAAAGATATCACGAAAAAATGACCCTCACAGCACACTACATGGCATATGCCCATTTTCATTACCCTAGTTGGTGCAGAAATGAAAAGAGAGAGAGAGAGAGAGCTGGGGTTTAACTTCAACTCAACACAAACTATGTCATTTCGGGACTAACATATTTTTCAATTTTATTTCAGTATTTTCGCTTGTGCGTAGCTGTCTTGGCGACCCTAATCCTTGTCATGTACAACCGGGCAATCAAAACCCCGCCAACTGACTCATTGACAGACCTTATAATAAAACGTGCAAAACCATATTTTAGTCCCAAAATGACCTGGTTTGTGTCGAGTGGACATTAAACCCCATTTCTCTCTCTCATTAGGATGAAAAACATCATTTGATTAAATTTCAAACATGTATACTGAAGTTTTGTATAATGAGTCAATTTTACCTTTCCTACAGCTAAACCGCCTGCTACAGCACAGATAACACCCAGAACTTTACATATCAACGTTTTTATTCTTACAACCCTGGGGATTTTTATACCATTTAAATAACATTTAATCTGAGGGATACCACTTCCTGCTGACATTGGCTACAAAACAAAACAAACAACATGATTAGTTGGTGTTAAATCAACCCAATCAAATAACACATGGATAACAATTACTATGTTAACTAAGGTTTATTTCAACCCAATCAAATAACACACTATTTATGGATAACAATTACTTAGTTAACTAAGGTTTATTTCAATCCAATTTCAATCCAATCAAATAACACTATTTATGGATAACAATTATAACTAACGTTTATTTCACTGCCACGTTTCAACAAGATTTGACAAGTCATTATCAAGAATATAACACAAAATAAACCATAGTAATTGTTATCCATAAATAAACCATAGTAGTTATCCATACATATATACATATAACCGCTTATCTAATATTTAATAATGACTTTTCGTAACACATACAGGTCACGTTTTCAAGTTAATGATAAATATCTATCTAGTCAGCCTATTTATACATATTTTGGATTACAAGTCTTTTTTTGATATCAAAAAATATCAACAAAAGTCTATAATGTTAAAAAGAACGAGGCTTTGCCAATTTTCTTTTTACTTTATTGATGAGTGTTGATACAGTGTATAACCATTATTGTACATTTTTATAGCACTTTACATCTGCAGCATTCACGCACTTTAAAGCCAGGAGAATGTTGCGTTCACACGTTCTGCATTTTTAAGCCAGGAGAATGTATATCCTGCCGCAAATTTTCTCTAGCACCAGTATAATGAATTGAACATTGCCATAAGCTAGCTGAAGCCAGAAATTTTAACATAAACTACCCTGACAGCCAAGTTAAGCCTGCTTAGAAAAAAAATCTTTTCTAGGACAGGTAGCGAGCTGGGTTTTTATATTTGAGGTGCATTTGCATCAAGATAACTTAAAAGAATAACTGATTATAAAGTAGCTAAAAGTTGAAACTATACCTTCCGATACATTGATGACATAACACCTATCAATGATAACGGAACTTTCAACAACAAGTATAGAAATGACATACATCTTCCAGAATCAGTATTAAAGGATCGAATCATCAATATTGATTTTGTTATCTTGGCATGAAAATATGGGATCCTAATACCAAATATTCAAGACATAATGAACAGTTTACAATTAGTAAATAATAATAAAAAAACGTGAAGAATGGGATGAAGAGCGATTGTTTTAGTTTCAAGCACCAAAGCAGTGGAATCTCTTGCCTTTTAGTATCCGCAGTTGTTTTTCTTTAACAACTTTTAAATGTAAACTTAAAACTTTCTTATTCCAAGAGGCTTTTAATTGTTGAATTAATTTTAAATCTTCACCGTATGTATTTTATAGATATTTATATATTTATTTTTGAACTGATTTTTTTAGATATTTAGTTTCTTACTGTTTCTATATTTATTATTTCTTACTGATTTTATATTTTCTATACATGTATTTATTGTAAAGCGCACCTGAACACGTATGTGGAAGATAGCGCTATATAAGTGTTGTATACTACTAATAATAATAATAATTAGGTGTAAATGATTGTCATTCAGTTTCAACTGTACGCGTTTTCACCGAACATAATTGATTAGAAATTACAATTTTTTTTTAAAAAGTGAATATTAATCACTTTATAATTATATACTCATATTACATTAATTTGTGCTTTTAGATCTATTTATGGTTCAAAAAAATAGAGCCATATGCCCTTTAATCTGTTTTAACCTTTTCCTAATTCTATCTGGATTATTATCCTTATTATTGTTGGCAATGTTCTAATTACTTATAATAGTAATAATAATAATAAAAGTTCATTTCTTGAGCGATAAATCCATCCATAAGCATGCTCAAAGCACTTTTATGAGCAATAAACTATATACATGTATATTAAATTTAGTCGACATAAGATTGTTTGAACAAGTGAGTTTTTAATCGGGACTTGAAACTTATAAGAGTTTTGCTGTCACAAATATTTTGAGGTAAATTGTTTCACAGTTTTGGTGCAGCAGTAATAAAGCTTCTATCTCCAAACTGTTTTGGCAGACTACCACCTTTATGAAAGTCATTACGCAGATGACTGCCGTCACTACTGGTCGCATATTTTATCCATTGCTTCCTTGTATTCAGTATCCGCTTACCATTACAATTGACCAAGTTTTTAATCCGCCTAAAATTCAATCGCTAAATTCTTGATTCCCTTTACATTATTTAGTTTTTAACTATTATAGTGAGAACTGCCAGCTCTTTATCTAATCTCCCATAATGTATCTTTAAGTTTCTGAAAGTCATATTTGGCAAAATGTCTGTGATGGAAAATTTCTTGCTTGCGTGTAAAATCAACAGATAGAATTATAGTTACCTCCCCATAGGCTGTGAAAATAGCACCAAACATAACGATGCCAGCGTTGAAGGCCACCCATAGTAAAAACGGTGTATACAGACAGAAACTCTCTACACATTTATTTACATCTGAAAAAAAAACAATAATAATCATTAAAGTATTTTCTTTGTGACATTTCAGAACATACCGTAACCTTTAACTCTAATTAGGGGGATCACGTGGCTAAGTGGGTGAGACGCTGACTCACTAGCCTGGAGGTCGGGTGTTCGATCCCTGCATTGGCCGAGAAAGTTCATTCAGATTTTCCAGCGTAGTTTCCCCTTGTCAGTGATGCAGGACGGAGGGCCTGACAAGGACAGCTGTCTAGTCGTTCGGATGGGATGAAAAACCGAGGTCCCGTGTACACATTGGTGTGCACGTAAAAGATCCCTTGGCAGTTGGAATTCAATATAAGAGTAGCCCGTAGTGCCGCTGCCCGGGCAAAATTTCCCTCATAGCACACTGTATGGCGTATGCCCGTCTTCATTAGCCCAGTTTAGGAGCAGAACAGTAGGACGTTAAACCCCATTTCATTTCATTTAACTCTAATTAGGTTGTTTTGGGACTAAAATATGGTTCAATTTTATTTCAGTAAAACCCAGTGTATAGAGAGGAGTAAAACGGAATGAGAACACTGGGGATACCGAGGATGGTCTTCATTAGTTTGGTTGAAACAGAAAATTAAGACATTAATCCCCATCTTATTTCATATCATTGTTCGCTATATTACACGGATATATAATATAATACTACTATGTCTTACATAGTCGTATTATATTAGTGGTTTCGAATCCCCGGTTGTACGTGACAAGGAGTAGGGTCGCCTGCCCAACCTCGTGGGTTACGCGCAAGCGAATTATTGAAATAAACTTAAAACCATATGTTAGTAGTCCCGAAATGACCTGGTTTGTGTTCAGTGGACGTTAAATTCCATTTCTCTCTCTCTCTCTCCTTGATCACTGTGTAACAGGTTCAAGGATAGGGAGGTGCAGTCGGTACATCGCTTCAGGGACCATCAAACCCCAGGGGTCCCATATATATATGATGTAGTATAGTTCAGTGCAAATAATCGTATTTCAGTTATTCAGAAAAATTTTTTGTTAAATTCTCTGTAAAGCCAAGTCACACTAGTGGATTTATTCTGAGGTTTTATATCCATAAGCTAAATCCTTTCATGTGAATGGGGAAAATTTGACCTATAGGTTATAGATTTTCTGGGCCCTTATTCACAATAACTTAAACTAAGATACAATCGAAATTTTAAGAAATAATGCAATTCGATTGGCTGACCAGTAAAATCAATTTGCATCTGAATAAGGGCCCTGGCCTATGGATAAATCCTTAGATTTAGAACATGTCCTATTCACGTAGGATTTGTCCTATGAAATGACCAATCAAATGCAAGCGCACACTTCCTCAAGATGTCTGATGCTGAACTCAACCGGGCCGAAACAGTGAATTTTATTTTTTATTTTAACTGCCAAAGCGTGCTGTGGTCGATTCAATCTCAAGATTACCATAAATGCAAGAAAAGGCTTATTTACATTTCTACTAAACCATAGGATTTTACTTACTGTATGACCACAAAAACATACAGTATTTATCCTTTAAGATTTTTGCTAGGATTTGTCTTATGTGACTTGGCCTTAATACTCACATTTTCTGACATAATCATATTTTACACCCGAGCATATGTCGATCATGTAATCAATAAAACAGGCAATGAGTCCTGTTAAAACACCAATTAACAACGACACAAACCATCGAGCTATTTCTTTACGAATAATCTCCTGTAAATATAAACATTCAATGAATTAGATGATAGAAAACAAATATATTCTTCTTCTCAGACAGCGAGTAGGGTCGTCTGTCTAACCTTGTGGGTTTTCACTGGGTCCTCCGGTTTCCTCCCACTGCTAAAGACCCTACACACAAGCAAAATATTGAAATAAAATTAGACCATATGTTAGTCCTGAAATGACCTAGTTTGTATCGAGTGGACGTTAAACCCCATTTCTCTCTCATTCTCTCTCTGTTATCGGATAATGTTGCGTCACTTAAAAGGGGCTGCAAGACCCGTTTTAATTTTTAAAAATCAAAAACTAAAAACATTATAGTGGTTACAAAAGTTGAGCAGACTCTGGTGCTTTTATCTAAGTAGGCCAGTTCTTGCACTTTTTTCTTTTGAGGAGGGGGGGGACGAATGGTGTAAAATATGTGCTTTGGATCATAAGGTCTGTGATTGTAGGTGCAGAAAAGTAGAACGTTAAACCCATTTCTAACATTGAGTAAACTGGCATGGTTTCGATTCTCCGCTTGTACGTGACAGGGAGTCGGGTCATCTGTTTAACCTTGTGGGTTATCTCCGATTTCCTCCTACTGCTGAAGACCCATATCCTTAAACGAATTATTGAAATAAAATTGAACCACAATTCATAGTTTGTGTCAAATGGACATTAAATCCTATTTGCCCCTTAAATTTTTGATAAATTGATAATTAGTAGAGTACAGGTTTCTTTTGAATATAAAATTTTAATTACATTTATTTCTCTGGGCCCTTATTCATGAAAACTTAAACTAAGATACAATCAAAATTTTAAGAAATACTGCAATTCGATTGGCTGACCAGTAAAATCAATTTGCATATATCCAATGAAGTTGCAGTATTTCTTAAAATTTCGGTTGTAACTTAGTTTAAGTTTTCATGAATAAGGGCCCAGGTCCGGATTAACTAATGCTAGGTTCCCTCTATCATGATTCATGCTGTGATTGAAATTGTGGTTTTAATCATGGAGTAATCGTGGTGATCCAATCAGGTCTTATCATGTATTTGAGGTCATTCATAGCAATCGTGTTGATCGTATTGAAACGTATCCAAATGTATCTGCGCGTAGCAGATTGTGGACTCAATAGTGACAATCCTATCACTGCGCATCGCACTACAGTGGGAACCTAGCATAAAGACTTTTAATTTTCTATAAAAAAAAAAAAGCAATACTTACCTGCGTTGTTTTTTTCTTCTCTTCCTTGAGATACAGAGAATTCTCGCAAATATCATAATCTAAACTCTAGAAAATAAAAATAAAATTAAATCATATATCATGCTTTGCCCTCCTAATCCCCTGACTTTGGGAACATGTATTGAAAATATAATGAAATAATGTTTACTGGTGCGTCAACACCAACTGGGCTATACTGAGACAAACAAACATGTATGGTGATCAATGCTATAGATTTCCCTTGTCAGGAAGGTGGGCGTGGCAAGGATAAGTATCTAATCTTCCAGATGGGTTGAAAATCTAAGATCCCGTGTACTGGTAAACCATTGGCAGCATGTTCAAGATACCTTGACACAGTCTGAATTTATTCCGGACAGGTGCCTTATTTCCATACTTGGTGCTGCATTGTCTATTAAACATACATTATGCAAGAGCTAAATCTGCCAATAGCAGGTCTTTCTTTAGGCTTGAAATGTTATCTAAATTATTAATTAGACATTAATTAACTTATCCAGACCATAATCATCTCTCCATTTCATCACTATTCTGCGATATTTTCTGGATTAGAATCCTATCTGCTGCTTAAAGGAGCTAAATCGCTAACATTTGGGACCTAGAAATTGACAAAAGTGGGTCGCAACGCATATAATACTGTATTATGAATGTGTATAAACTGATTTACATTCAATGGTTTCCGTTTTTACTCCAATTTCTAATCAGTTATGTTTGACGAAATAAGCCAGCAGTCTCAAGCGAGTGCAAATTTCTAGCATCTGGCTATTCCAGTCTATATAGGCCGTTTGATTTGGTGCAATGTGTCTAGCCTCGCCCCTCAAGTCTCTTGATACAACTGGGGCTGAAGCGCATTATGGTACACGATTCGTGTACCAATGGTAAAATGTTTATTTTGTCTTAAATATTGGATATCAAAAGCCCATCTTTTTCCGGTAAGATCACAACATGAATGTTGATTTAATTTGACAAATAAATCGTGTTTTCAATGTTGAAGATTTTGGATGATATTGAGTTAGAGACTTAGCTACTTTAACGCTAAATTGATAATTAAATCAAAAAAATTGATAATTGAGACTATGTTTTTTTTATTGTACTGACTTTAGTAATGATGATTGAGGCTAGAGTCTAGACCCAAAATTCAATCGCTAAAATCTTGGTTCAGAGTGGATCAATTTAACTGAAATTTTCAGCAAATTGCCTTTACATTATCTAGTTTTTAACTATTATAAGTGAGAACTGCCAGCTCTTTATCTAATCTCCAATAATGCATCTTTAATGGCAATGCATGAAATGGATTATATTGAATTGGAGGTTATTTCAAACACAAAGGTAAGTTTCTAAAAAGCATAATTAAGGTGTTTGTTTATAAAGGAAGAAAACAGTTTCTTTTTTAGGATGACATCACATAGGTATAAAATATAATAAGATAATTCTTACTTCAAATTTTGCAGAGAGTAGTTTTTCCGGTGATTCTGGTTCAGTTTCTTCAGATGATCTTATCACATCTGGACTTGATGGACCATCACTTTCAACATCATTATGATCAAAAGTGACCTATAAAACATAAAAAAAATACCATTATCTACCAGGGCTACCCCTTTAAAAATAAACAGAGCCATGTGGCCTCAGTGTTCATGGCACTGGCTCACTAACCATGTTTGGGATTCCATGCTTTGTCAGGACAAAAAAAAAAAAGATGTCCCGTACACACTTACAAATGTAGGCATGTGTAACCAGCTTATATTAGGTTTTTATTGATGTTGACAGTTCATCCTACTGGTTCTTCTTATTTATAACACTTGATTCAGCTAATTCTAGAACTTCATGTAGACACAGTAAATAACAATCGTAACACACTAAAGCAAAGATACGCTAAACAGTAAATCTTATGCAAGAAACCGATAGGAAAGCAAACATGGATAGGATAAACTAGCAAGCAGCATTTTTTATCAACCCTTCCTTGAAATGTCAAATTTGACAATGAACCCCTCCCACTGTCCATTTTGACCAAAATCAATTTTGGCTGTTATGGCTTAGGGTCGTTATGACCACATCCAATTTAAACCTCCTTCATTTGGCCGAAGAACTCTTCAGTAGGCCTACGTAGTATAGTTATATCATGTGAAAAGAATTATATTATATGTGTGTAACAAGGAGCCACGGTGGCTAGTTGGTTAAGACACTGGCTCGCTAGCCTGGAGTTCGGGTTTTCGATCCCTGCATTGGCCGAAAAAGTTCATCTGGATTTTCCGACGTGGTTTCTCCGTGTCAGTGGTGCAGAACGGAGGGCCTGACAAGGACATACATTGGAATGCACGTAAAAGATCCCTTGGCAGTTGGAATTCGATATAAGAGTAGGCGATAGTGCCGCTGCCCGGGCAAAATTTCCCTCATAGCACACTGTATGGCGTATGCCCGTCTTCATTAGCCCAGTATAGAAGCAGAACAGTACGTAGGACGTTAAACCCCATTTCATTTCATTTCATATTTATTATATGTGTGTAACGGGAGTTACATGCAACACAAAGTTTAGTGGTAAGATTTTAAGAATTGTTCAGTTTTATGAATTTCAAGAACTTCGATTTTCACAGCAATTATTGGCTAGTTTCCGCGCGGACAAGTCTGCTGACTATTTTTGGGGTTTTTTTTGTTTTTTGTATCACGATGAGATGAGTAACTCAGTAACCCACGCGACAATTACTATTTTTAATCCTCCTGAAAAAAAATAAATAGAAACTATTTAAATGACATAATTTGTGGATCAAATGCAAACATGTTTTTTCTCACGGATGAAGCATTTCTTCTTCTGTTTGTCAGTGTTGTTTCAACGTAATTATTCTGAATTAGGAGAGGTTTTCTCTCATCCTCTGTTTCTGCCATTCTCTGTTTACATCCATCTGTCATGTGATTTTGGGAAATCCTGGCGAAATCCAATTTTGGTATCGGCTCAGTAGAAATATGAAATAAGCATGGGTGTTTATCTAAAATGGCAGAACTTGGGTTATTTAAAAAATATACCGAAATTAAATGGCTACAAGTATTATTTATAGTGGAATTTTATTCTTTCTTTGGCAAGAAAATATTTTTTTCTAAAACTCGTTTTATTTTAGTTACCCCAAAATCAACCAAATTTTTAGAAACCATAGGTGAAGGTTGTTTGCTTCTCGGTTTACCAGTATTATTTTTTCGATTACCGTTTCTCCTATGAAAAAGACTGGATGAACAATCATAAAAAGCGTGTTAATCATGGCGGACGACGACGATCCAGTGGTGCAAGAGGTTTTATGTTTTGTTCTCGTCAAGAAAATAAGCTGTTGCTTTTCATGATTGAAATATTTGATGAAACCTCTGACCTGTCTGTTTTTCTATTTATAATAATAAAAAACAAAGATTACACAGACGAACCACAATCTTTTATTTTTAATTCATGTTATAAGAAAAATTAGAAAGTCGTTTTGCACTTTTTTGTAGTTGCAGCTTACACAGGCAGATCAATGGGTTTTGGACACAACCATTCTGACTCGGAAGAACAAACAACTTTCATTTCGTATAAGCAAACAGAAACAAACAAAATGAAGAAAAAACACATTGTCCCTCAAAATTGTGTTGTCAATATCATTTGATATTTCCATTTATTTCATCATAAAAAAAATAAATCTAAAATGTAATAGCTAAAATCTAATTCTAATACTTACTTATAATTAGTAATGGTTGTGAGACAAAAATTAATTTAAGATACAAACATTTTTGCATAGAATCAATATTTCCCTGATAGCTGTGCTATCAATCTGTTTCACAGAGAATTACGAGTCTAGTGATATATCTCTGTCAAAGATGACTGCCTTAACACGTGCTGTCACAGCACGCGGCGTCAATCATTGGCTGAATGGCGCGTGCATTGTTTACATAAGACGTTACTGCTTGGGAGAGAATGCTGCATTTTAGTCATTTTAATACCCATTTACACTAAATAGGAAATAATTTTTACCTACAAATACGTCAAACGCCTTTATTTATTTTTCCAATACATAAAAAAAATGTTTTAGAATTTAATTTGTCGCAGGAAAAAAGTTAATATTTCTGGCTCATTAAGCCGCATCGATGTCATCCTTATCAGTGATTGTAGAGGCCTAGCAAATATTCACTGCGGATCAGTGTGCTGTGCTACAACTAGTTCAGTTCTGAACGTAGGTCTCAGTGACAGTACACTCACCCTGTACATTCAGGAACCGCCCGCTTATTGAATTAAAAATTCCAACTGTCAAAATGTTCTTGAACACCTACTAGTGTCTAGACCTTGTTCTTGCCAGGCCCTCTGTCCCGAGGAACTTTGTTGGATAACACTTAAACTGGAAGTGAATCCAAGACTGGTTAGCGAGCCAGCTGCTTACGTAGGGGCCTGCAATATTTTATTAACCAAGGTCTTTCCTTTATTTTTCAGATTGATGTTTTCTTGTCAAAAAGTTTATCTGAGAATTTATATCTTCTTCAGGTATGTAGAAATAAGTATGTTATCTGAGAAGATGAAACACTAAAATTACGTAATGTCTCTCTGTGATGGGACTTCTCTGCGAGTTTGTCTTCTGGGATGGGGGGATGGCAGAATGGTTAACGCATTGCATCACAAGGTCTGTCATTTGAGTCAAAGTGGCGTGTTTTTGATGCCTGCTTGTACATGACAAGGAGTAGGGTCGCCAGTCCAACCTCATGGGTTTTTATCCAGGTTCTCCGGTTTCCTCTCCCTGCTAAAGACCCGCATGCACAAGCGAATTAATGAAATAAAAATGAAACATGTGTTAGTCCCGAAATGACCTAGTTGTGTCAAGTGGACAATAAACTCTCTCTCTCCCTCCCTCTCCCCCCTCACTCTCTCCTGGGTTTCTGGTTTTCTTGCTTCTAAGTAACAAAAGAAATGAATTGATGGTAATAATTAGTGTTTATATTTCAGTATCCTGTTCGAACGTGTAACTTACCATATGATGATGTGGAGCATCTGTCTACCAAGGTTAAAACTGAACAGAAAAAGGTAAGCAGATCAGATGATAGAAAATAAAATGATGTTTAACGTCCTATTGTTCGCCAACAACTGAGCTCACGAAGAATTCCAACTATCAAGGGATCTTTAACATGTATGCCAATATGTACAAGTGACCTCAGCTTTTCGTTCTGTACCACTGACAAGGGAAAACCGCGCACAGGAACTTTCTTAGCCACGGCCGGGATGGAACCCAAGACCTTATGGTCAGTCGTCCCCACTGAGTCATTGCCCCTCACTCAGCAGATAGGACTTTAATGAACTTTGGCATATCATAGGGACCACTGTGGTTGTATGGTTAGGATACTAGACCCACAACTAAAACGTCTCGGGTTAAAATCTTAACTTGTGGCAAGAAAACTCTACGCAGATTTCCCATGTGTCCTTCATTCAAAATGCCAATGACAGAACACTGGTTGACAGTCTGAACAATAAATTAGAGCATATAAGATCTTTCCTGTTTTCCTGTTTATTAGAAGTTTACCTTCCACTTTTCTGATTCTGAGATAAAAGTATATTTTATGTGTCGAAACATTGACCTAACTGCCATGTAAAAATAGATTTTATGTGTCAAATTGATGACCTGGTTATACTGAAAGGAATACAGCTTTAGGTATAAATAGCTTTTATGGGTCAAATAGATGACCTTGTTATGCTGAAAGCAATACATCTTTGAATATCAATCAAATTGATGACCTAGTTATACTGAAAGGAATACAGCTTTAGGTATAAATAGCTTTTTATAGGTTAAATAGATGACCTTGTTATGCAGAAAGGAATACATCTTTAGGTATTATTTTACAGGTTGAGATGGAATTGGCGATGAACACAGAAAGTTCTAATTATGCTGATAGTAAGGGTGAACAAATAGCTCTTAATGTTGATGGTTCTAACGATGGTCGAGAAGCAAAGGTTTATACAAGGTATCTATCTATAAATGGTGTTGTCATAGTTTTCTCAAGCGTAGTGGATGGTCGAGTGTATTAACATGTGCGTTTTAGATCATAAGGTCTGTCACGGAGTCAAGTGGTACAGGGCACTTGATTCTTGTTCCAGGTTCCCAAATCTAAACATAAAGTTAAATATAAACAAATTTCTACTGGTGATCTGTAAGGGCATTCAAATTCATAGTCCATAAATACAAGGGACCGACTGTGGCTCCGTGAGTAAGAAGCTGGTTCAATAACCAGGATATCCACTGTTTGATTCCGCTGTTGGCCAATAAACTTCTTTAGGATTTTTCAACATGGTTTCTCCTTGGCATGCACGTAAATAAACCCTTGTCAGTCGGAATTCAAATAAGAGTAGGCCATCATTTCCTCATAGTGTAGATTATTATTATTTGTTTACTGTATATTTCGGGAGCTGTGGTGGCTAAATGAGTAAGACGCTGACTCACTAGTCTGGAGGTCGCAGTTTCCCAGCCATTGTTGGTCTAGAAAGTTCATTGTGATTTGCCGGGTTGCTTTCCCCTTGTCAGTGGTGCAGGGCGGAAGATCTGACAAGGACAGCTGTCTAGTCGTTCGGATGTTACAAAAAAACAAGGTCTCATGTACACTTTGGGTTGCACATAGAAGATTCCTTGGCAGTTTGATTTCGATATTAGAGTAGGCTGTATTACTGCCGGTGTCCAGGCCAAATTTCCCTCAAAGCACACTGTATGGCGTATGCCCGTCTTCATTATCCCAGTCGGAGCAGAACAGTAGGACATTAAACTCCATTTCATTTCATGTATATTTCGTTCTGTGTTGTTTTAGCGATAGAATGGATAAACAAGTTCTAAGATCAACACCACAAACTAGTTGTACTAAAAGATATGCTGTTGGACTTCTCAAAGATGGTAAATATTCCTAGTTTTGATAAACCCAAGGGCCTAGTTATACTTAAACTGTTCACTCTATTGTCAAGCATGTTCCTGAAGCAACAACCACGAGCTTTAGAACATCTTGTCATTGCTAGATTAGACGGATATTCTCAAACTTTTAGAAAGGTTTTCTCCCTTTACTGCAGACATGTGAACAAAAACGCTGTCCAATCAGCGGTTGAAACCTTTTTTTTTTTTATTTATTCGCAAACCTCACAGAAAACCCCCAAAAGCAAATTTGCTAGCACAGAAAAGTAAATTAGAAAAGATTGGAGTGAAATCTAAAGTGGTCCATAGCATAATCAAAGCCGAGAAGCTGGGGTTGAAGTGGAAAACGTCCAGCAACCGAAACATATTCCTTGAGTATAACTTGTTGATTCTACTTTTTGTTATATTTTTTTTAAAACCCAGAAACCTTGACATTTTAGCATCAAACCGTTTTTTTACAAAAAAACCTGGGCATTGAAAGCGTTAATAGTAAGGGTAATAACAATAAATATATTTTTTGTTTCAGGTGAGATGCATATGACTCCATTAAGTGCCATTGTGCAGATGAAACCAGCATTTGAATATTTAGATAAAGCAGATGTCCGAGAAAAAAACAAAATTGCAGCTTTAGCCGATGGAGGTATAGTTTTTACAAGCTTTATAAATAGTGGGAACAAATATCCAATAATCAAACTTTATCGTTATGGGGCCGGTTTCACGAAAGTTTAACTAAGATAAAATCCAAATTTTAATAATTTGATTGGATAATATTAGATTGATTTTAGTGCTTAGCCAATCAAATTTGAATTTTATCTTTAGTTAAGATTTCAAGAAACAGGGCCCAGATGACCAATTATATATTTAAGTTATTTTTAATTTATTGTGGTAACAAAAGAAACATAATAGATACAAAAACAAATGATATGGACGGATATTGTTCGCACTTGCAGTTGTCCTTGTGGACAGCTGTACTTGTAGTCAGTTGTCTTTGCCAGCAGTTGTTCTTGTGGGCAGTTGTCCTGCTCGCCTCTATTAGAATTATCACAAGATGAAGTTGAAGTTTTTACAATCTTTATAATTAGTATAAATATCCATTGTTATCATTCCGATGACTAATTATATTTTTGTGCCTCAGCATTTCCCTGTTTGTTTGTAGAGTGAAAGTTCCTCAGGATTGTCTGCCGTAGTTCCCCCTTGTCAGTTGTGTCGGATGCAGGACCTGATAAAGACTCCCTAGTCATCCGGATACAACTGAAAACCAAGGTCCATGGCTCGAAATGTTCACCTGTCTACTGGTAACCGACAGGCGATTTTTTCGTCTGACAGGTAGCAAGTAAAACTACCTCCCGTGGACTAAATTTTACTTGATGTTCAGTAAATTGACCACAATACTCATGTCCATGTCACATACATTTAATTATTCGTTTCTAAATGCAAGAATTAGGCACTGAAATACCACGAAAAGACGCCATTTGCACTGTTGACATTTTGCTCTGTTGTAGGCAACAGTTACTCTCACAGTTTGGAAGTAGACAATTTCAAACAATGAATTTCACACCATCTACGCTTGTTTTCACCTGCTTGACACTAGTTTATAGCCTTATGAAGTATATCTAAATAAATTAAAACGCAGGCCCCAGGTTATCTAAAATAATGACACCACAGTAATTTAGTAAATATAGTGGTAGCTGGAATGGAAATGCACATGGCTCGTTGCCTCGTGTATTTAATCATTTAAAAAGTTTAAAATAATTTCCATAAATAAAGGCTATGAATAATTTACAAAATTAAATAATTAGATCGGAAAAGTATTTCATATATAAATATAATTTGTAGAGTAGATATAGACAGGATATGTGAGAAAGGAATTCCAGAGGGCGTTAGTTGTCCTCTGCACAGGTGTGATTCGTGTTTTGATAATCAATGTATTACAGATATTTTAAAATCTGAATTCTACACCTCAACAGCGAAGTATTCCATTTATTACGCAAGTTTGGTACCATGATATGATACTTGGAGGAATTTGTGTGGATACTGATGATAGATTTGTACGAATCTCTGAGTCGTTGAGTCGCTGAGCCAAAGCAGATTCGCCGACTTTCAAGAACTTTTAGGCATTCCGATGTCGAAGAAATAAAAAGGTTTCATATTACGATATTTATATGGAGCCTTTTTTTTAAACATTTCGAGGCCTAAAGGTCCCATGTACACATTGGCGTGCACGTAAAGAAATGCTGATAGTTGGAATTCAAAATAAGATTAGGTCATAGCACCGCTGTCCGGGCAAAATTCCCTCATAAAACACTGTATAGGAAATGCCCGTCTTCATTAGCCCTGTTTATGCAGAAAAGTAGGACGTTAAACCCCATTTCATTTCATTTTGTTTTCTCGCCTCTTTTAGAATTCCAACAAGGTGAAGCCGGAAATTTTTACAATCTTCAAAATTAGTATAAATATCCATTATTATCGTTCTCATGACGAATTATTTTCATTTATTTTTAGAATCATCACAAGATGAAGCTGAAGATGACGCAAAGCCTGTAACCGTTAAATTTGCCCGTCCTGAAAACGACATTACGAAAGCACGACGTCTAGCCTCCTATAAATATCTGAATTCTCATCGAGAGAAAGAAAGATGGATACCAGTTCAATATCATAATAAATATGTAGGTTTTAGTACAAATATATTTGCCCCTTGCCTTTCAAAGATTGAGCCCAGTTGGAGCTGACGTGCAATAAAACAACATTTCATTTCATTTTCAAAGATTGGTTCGATCCTGGTGTTGGCCTTGATATTTCCTCAGGATATCCCGGCGTGGTTTCCCATTTTTAGTAGTGTATGATGGAGGACCCGACGTCTAGTCATTTGGATGGAATAAAAAAAAATCGAGGTTGCTTGTACACATTGGCATGTACATGAAGGACCCTTAAAAATTGAAGTAGCACCAACGTCCTGGCAAAATTTCACTTGTATCACGCTGAAGAATGTATGGCCAGCTTCATTGCCCAGTTGTAGTAGAGGAGTAGGATGTAAATCATTCTCGGTATCACCAGTGGTATCGTTCCGATCTACTCCACGAAACCTCTAGGTCCATTCACAGGATTTTCATTAATTTAAATTATCTCCCCTTGATCGTAGCTTGATTCTACGAACTAATCAAAAAACAGTTTACATACCTGTCTTAGCGTCATTGTTTACTTTCACCATAATAATCTTAGTTGCAATAAAATGCAAGTTACTTCCCTTTGTCCACTCGATTGGTCGATAAGATATCAGAAGTATTAAGGACAAATAATTTGACTGTGTCTCCCCCGTGGATGGACCCCCAGAGGTTAGTGGAGTAGAACGGAACAATACCACTGGGGGATACCGAGAATGGATGTTAAACCCCATTTCATTTTATTCATGTGAATGTTAAGCCTATACCACATGTTAATCCCTATTTCATTTTAGTCAAGTGGATGCCACATTTATCTTTCTGTTGGGAGAGGGTGGATGACCGAATGGTTAGCATGTGCGCACAGTATCATAAGGTCTGTCATTGAGTTAACTGGCGTGCTTTCGATTCCTTGGTTGTACATGTATGTTAAACCCCATTTCTCTCTCTCTCTCTCTCTCTCTCACTCACTCTCTGAAAAGTAAAATGTTCCGTTATTTTTATTTTTTCAGGCTGATAGATCAGCGTCTGAGAGATTATCATTAATAGCCAGTAAAAACGACGACATCTCAGAATTTCATCTTCACGGTCGCGAGTATCTACATACATTGGTTCCGAGTGAAAAATCTGAAGAAAAGTAAGCAGGAATATTTTAATGGAAATAAATGTACCTTGGTTATATTTTCCATGGGGGGGGGGGTTGGATGTCATTGAGTCAACTGGCGTGGTTTTGAATCCCCGGTTGTACGTGACAAGGAGTAGGGTCGCCTGCCCAACCTTGTGGGTTTTCTCCGGGTCCTCCGGTTTCCTCCCACTGCTAAAGACCCCCTATGCGCAAGCGAATTATTGAAATAAAATTAAACCATATGTTAGTCCCGAAATGACCTAGTTTGTGTCGAGTGGACGTTAAACCCCATTTCTCTCTCTCTCTCTATTTTCCATGGTCGCATGTGCAATGGGAGGAATGATCTAATGTCTGTCGAATCTCGTAGGTTTTCTCTGGGTATCCGGTTTCCTCCCACTGCTAAATTATACTCAAAATGACCTAGTTTGTGTTGACCTAGTTTGTGTTGAGTGAACGTTAAACTCCATTTCTCTCTCTTATATGCAATATTCTGGTTTTACTGTTTAGGAGCAGAACAGTAGGACGTTAAACCCCATTTTTTATTTCTGGTTTTACTAGTAGCGAGGATCTGAAAAATCGATTGGAGTCTGGAATTTAGGTCAAAATAATAGCATTTGATCTTTTGTAATTTTGTTTACTGATGAAAGAAACTGTATGGTTAAGAGAAATCAAATGAAATTACACTTTTATTATTCACCCAAATGAAAGAGGTCTGCCAGTTATGGAATATCCAAATTTTGTTTATTTTGTATTTTCAGTGCCAGACCTGAGATGCCTAGTAATGTTTTATCATTGAGTCATCTTCGTACATTACCATTACCGGATCAAATTAAATCTTTATTAATTAACGGTAAGTTGTAAATCATCACCATTACTGGATCAGATTAAATCTTTATTTATTAACAGTAAGTTTTAAATTATTACCTGATTGGTAGTTGGAATTTGCCGAAGAAACGTCAGAAATGCCACTGTCTGGTAGGGCTGTACGATATTCTTGATATAGTCATTTATAGCGATATGGTATTTTCAGACCCAACTACGATATCATGTGTCCAAAAATCGTTGATATAGTGGTTTATCGAATATCGCCAAAAACATCAAATATCGAAAAAAAATATCATGAAAATAGATAATAAATACACTATACAGCAGTGGAAATTAGCCGACGGCAATAAACTATAATAAAACTAATGTTTTGAGAATCGTTAAATGTTGAAAACACTTGCGCAGTGTCCGCAGCCGTTTTTCACTACATCGTGTATGCGTTACTTTTACTTTGTTTTTAGTCCACAATAAATTGTCAGTTGTTACTACATGTAAAGCTTAGCCCTACTAAACGCCTGAAATTTTCCACTACCGCAGCTAATTACCAGGCTATAAATAGGTTGTCATATTTTTAAAAAATGAATATTTTTAGAAAACGCTACAAAACTTAATTTCTGAAAGCAAGAATAAAACGATCTATAAATAGATTACTGTCACTGTTAGGCCACAAATACCGCAGCCAATCGAATGCTTGAATGGAAGATAGTCCAGATCATTTAGTATTTGTTAAACTGTTTGAACTTAAATACAAGACTTGAAGACTGCACCTACGTACTTCCGCTGCAGGTGATATTTGAGAATTTTCTTACACAAGGTCACAAGCAGACACTTTTTAAACATCAGCGGTTGTATTTAATTTTTATCCAAAAAGGATGTTGTTTTGTTCATTTTAATAAATCTATATTATAAAAAAAGCAAAGTTTAAAGTGTATGAATAAAGCAATTCTTACCCACAATTCTTACTCACACTGTAGTCAGCTTTAATGCATTTATATTTAATTTATTTAATAGGAAAGTGACATTATTATTAAATATCGCAATATTTAACTATATCGTTGAAAAAAATGCCAATATCGATATCGTCCCTTTTTGCAATATAGTACAGCCCTACTGTCTGGACAAAAACACCATTTCATTTCATTTTGAATGCACCTTGGTTAAAGATGTTATATGTTTTATATTTATAGTAAAGGTGATTCGATTTAATCAGTTATTATCACTGTTAGATCCTGGCACTGATGCTGTAGCTGTATTAAGATCGTTACAACATTACGCTCTATTAGTACAAGGTTGTTGGATAGTCAAAAGGTAACTCCCATTTATTTCTTTAGTGAGACCATAGAATAAACTTTCGAGGAATAATTTGTTTTTTCTCCTGTCCAGATAGACTAATGCTCTACTCAGTGTCTGTCAGTGCTCCACTCCACATGGGCAATGCTTCACTACATATGGCTAAAACTGCCACTCCATATCAACCAATGGACACACATCATATCAACCAATCGACTCACTCCATATCAACCAATCGACTCACTCCATATCAACCAATCGACTCAACCAATAAACCTACTCCATATCAACCAGTGAACCCACTACATATCAACAAGTGGTCCCACTCTATATCAACCAATGAACCCACTCCATATCAGCCAGTGTTGTAATCTCTGGTTTTGAACCATGTATTGTTTCATTTCAGTGAGATATTATATCCTAAAGATGCTTGTAGTCCAGAAAGTGGTGTTTCCTCAGAATATCTGTGTCGAGGTCGAGATTTTATTGTAAGTAACTCTATTACATTGACTGGAAATCACAATTGTTAGTGATTGGTTGAGAGGGGGGAAAGATGTAAATGAGTTAAGAGAAATATTGAAACTGTGATATCAATTTTATCCTTAGGGTCTGTAGCTGAGTAAGACGCTGGCTCGATAGCCTGGAGGTCGCAGGATCAATCCTGGTGTTGGCCGAAAAAGTTCCTCAGAATTTTCAGGCGTGGTTTCCCCTTTTCAGTTGTGCGGGACAGAGAGCCTGACAAGGACAGCTGTCTAGTCATTCGGATAGGATGAAAAACCGAGGTCCCGTGTCACATTGACATGCCCGTAAAAGAACCCATGGCAGTTGAGATTAGATATAAAAGTAGGCTGTAGCGATGCTGTCCGGGCAAAATTTCCCTCATAGCACAATGTATGGCGTATGCCCGTCTTCATTACCCCAGTCAGAGCAGAACAGTAGGACGTTAAACCCCATCTCATTTCATTATACAATCTTTCAAGGATACTCAATGTTGTGAAAATTTCAATTCATCATATCTTTGTAAATAATTTTGTACTGATATTTCTTTTAGAGATTCAACTGCCACAATAGTTTGCAAATCTGTACATGACGATTTGCGGGTTTAAGTTTTGATGTGGACGTTTCAATTTGTGTTGTAAATTTTATAGTCCATCCAAAAAATTATTTTATTGATTTTGTTAGAAATAAGATTAAAGAATAATTTCTATGTTTATTTTAGATGTGGAAGTTCACCCATTCAAGATATGTGATAAGAAAAGATATATCTTCAGTTATAAAGGTAAAGATATTAATATGTAATGTCTGGGCCGGGAACTGGTCGTCCAGCGCTACTCAGCTTGTTCTAAAAGCCTAAAGAGAAGCCGCAAAGCAAAGAATTATCTTTGCATACCTTCGCACGCTTCAAACCCTAGCTTTATGGCGAACTTTGAGAACTCGCACCGTCTTCGTAGATCAATTGAATCTTTGATCCAGTTGTTAAAAATATGAATATGGCAAACTTGAAATTGTAAAATGTACATAGCTTCTTTTGTTCTTTTTATTGATATATTATTCAGATTGATTTTATCCTAATTTGGTTATATAGTCTTTTTGTATATATTTTCTGCAATATAGGAGAGAGGTAATATAGGCCTAGTCTGTTCCTCAATCCTTTTCTGAGAATAAAATATTGTTTATAAAAAAAGTTAAACATTGTTGTTGAGTGTGCATATATATACATATATATGAAATGTTTCAGTTACCAGCTGAAGATGTAAAAGTTTTATTAGAACAGATGTCAAGCGTTAAAGCTAATAAAGGCTGGGAATTTCTCTTTGAATATGACACAGAATTCTGTGATAAGTAAGTACTTTTAACCTTGATTAAAGCCCCTGATTGTCATTTCAGGGATTATGAATCCTTTCCAAACTACATGTATTTTTCAAAATAGCTGACATGTTCGCCTCCCGCTTCTGTTTCTTGTCAAAATCGGTCAAGAACTCTAGTCTGCCTTTCTCCGAAGTTGTAGTTTTCCTTTTTAAATCTGCAGTCTTGGTTATTAACAAGTCTTGTGTACCTATAAATCTCTTGCAGCTCCTCTTTTTATATATGCCCACATTGAAATGTGGTCGTATATTGTCGTATATTGCTTGCAGGGACTGTACAATATAGAAATGTTTATATTTTCGTAAAATTTCGTCATTTCTCATAAAATTATCATAAAATGGAAAATGTCACTATTTCTCATAATAATATCAGAACTAGAAGCCAAATTGGTTGTGGAGGGTTGGATGGTCGAATGGTTAGCACATGCACGCTGCATCATATGGCCTGTCATTGAGTCAACTGGCATTGTTTCGAATTCCCGGTTGTACGTGGAGCCACGGTGGCTAGTTGGTTAAGACGCTGGCTCGCTAGCCAGGAGGTCGGGTGTTCGATCCCTGCATTGGCCGAGGAAATTCATCTGGATTTTCCAACATGGTTTCCTCTTGTCAGTGGTGCAGAACGGAGGGCCTGACAAGGACAGCTGTCTAGTCCTTCGGATAATATGAAAAAATGAGGTCCCGTGTATACATTGGAATGCAAGTAAAAGATCCCTTGGCAGTTGGAATTCGATATAAGAGTAGACGATAGTGCCGCTGCCCTGGCAAAAATTCCCTCATAGCACACTGTATGCCCGTCTTCATTAGCCCAGTATAGGAGCAGAACAGTAGGACGTTAAACCCCATTTCATTTTCATTTCATTTCCGGTTGTACGTGTCAAGGAGTAGGGTTGCCTGTCCAACCTCGTCGGTTTTCTCCGGGTCCTCCGGTTACCTCCCACTGCTAAAGACCCCTAGGCGCAAGCGAATTATTGAAATAAAATTAAACCCCATTTCTCTCTCTCTCTCTCTCTCCCAAATGGGTTGTTACTGGTAATCAGATTTTAGTGTGTATAAATGTTTTCATATGCGACCCAGATGGTTTAGCTGCTGTATGTTTGGTTCCTTGGAAACCTATCTTTAACCCATTTAACCCTGAGCCAATTAAAAGATTAGCTACCCTACCCCTAAGCTAATTAAATCAGCAGGGCCCATTTCCTAAGCCAATTAGTGGATTATTGTTAATCCTAATACCCTCTACAAAATTGCAAATAACTAAAAAAATATTTTCTATACATAGAAATACTCTGTTACAAAAATGTACAGATTGTCGTGTTCTTTCCAATGATATAAAATTCAATTTTACAAAGATCCCTGCGCGCTAGCGAATTACTGAAATGTTTTGTAATGACCTAGTTTGTGTGGAGTGGATGTTAAGCCTATCTCTCTCTCTCTTTACATCATGTGGTGCTATCCTTGATTTTGTAGATATAATGAAATTGTTGAGAGACAGAAAATGTTATGGGATGCCAGATATCAAACCTTGTCTAAAGTTTTTAAAATACCTAAAGATGCTGATAAAAAAGCAAAAGGTAGGTAGATCTCCTATTATTGTTTGATCTTATGGGGCCATGGTAGATCTAATTTTATTGTTCTATCGGGTGACAGTCAAGTCATCCACAAGCAAAGTCGTCCACACCCGTTGGTGTAGTCATCCACAAGGAATTGGTGATGTCGTCCACAACTAATACTAAGACTTGTACACAATTTAATTGTATGGAAGAAATAGCTATAATATAGTACTCGTTGACTGTTTTGTTATTTGATTTTAGATCGAATCACCAATGTTTTTGTAATAAATTCAGTTGTATTGTTTGTTAATTGTATGGAAGAAATAACTTTTGCTCCTTGATTGTTTTGATGTTAGATCGGCATTGATTTTAGTTAGGGGGTTTTATTAGTTCATTTGCAATCTGATTAAAATATAGATCTATATTTCGTTTCGTTTTTTATACTTTCGATGGCCTACACTACATGTAGATCTAACAAGTTATAGTGGGAGTTCACGTTCTATGACGTCAGGTACCAAGCAAGCGACATTTGACCCGATTACGTCAGTCATTCGATTAACCAATTAGCGACCACCATGTATTTTTTATCTACTTTTGCTTTGTTTTGATTTCTATTGCCGCTAATGTCTACCCACAGTTCCGCGCAAAAAAGGTCAAACGCTCGATTCAACAGACCATTTGATTGGCTGACCCCTCATTTCAAGCAGAACACAAGTTAAATAACAACTCTTCCAGATCCAAGTGTAGTAAAGACAAGTGAAATCGAAATTTTAAACTATAAAAACGAAACGAAATTGGATCTGTGTTTTAATCAGATTGGTTCATTTGTAATGAATTATCCTTGTAGTGTTTGTGGGATAACAATAGATCTATCATTGTTCTATCTTTGTTCTATCTTGTGGTGTGTTGAGAGGGTTAAAACACCTTTCGATTCCTTTTATTTCATTTATACTTATTTCACAAACTGCCGATATTATTTATTTGCTATGGCAGCGACTTGCTTCTTTTTAACTTTGAAACCATTAAAAAAAAATTGATTATCTCCATTAGGTGTTGAATCGTCATGATTTAAACTTCTGCATGTTCCTCTTCGGCCATTTCACAAACTGTCAATATTATTTATCTGCTATGGCAGCCACTTGCTTCTTCCTAATTTTGAAACGATTAAAAAAAAATTTGATTATCTCCCTTAGGTGCTGAATCAACATTAATAACCCAAGCTACCTCCGATAAACCAAAGCGTAAAAAGTCATCTTCATCTAGAAAAAGGACCTCCAGTGGACGTTCTGCATCGGACGTTAGTGATATGGAGACGGACACTCGACATAATTCGGAAAGTGACACCACCGAAACTGCAAATAACTGTGAACCAATGGAAATTACAGAAAATAATCATGTGACTACAAATTCAAATAGTCCAATCAAAATAAAGGATACAAAATGTGATAATGGTTTAACCAGTGAAAAACAGTTAACTTTAGAATTAATATCGTTTGTTAGAGATTTGTTGAATACGAAAAAAGTTTTTACTATTAGTGAATTACGAAAACGTTTTGATATAAAATTATCAGAGTGTTCACCGGGACATGTTCTATTCTCTGGTGTGACGGAACAAACTTTAACGGATACTATTATAACATCCGGGGGAATACAGCTCAATAATCAGGTAGGTCGCCATATTATTCAAGTGATTGGCCCGATGGTGGCCAAATCGTTTAACATGTGCACCTTAGACCATAAGGTCTGTCATTGAGTCAAGTGGTGTGGTTTCGAGCCCACACTTGTACATTACAATGAGTAAGGTCATTTAAGGGCAGCTGTGACTCGGTAAGACGCTGGCTCGCTGACCAGGAGGTTTCGAGTTCGCTCATGGTTTTGGCTGACTAAGAAAATATGTTTATTCCAGCGAGATTACAACGAATAAGGTCACATATCAAGTCATGTGGGCTTACTCTGGGTCCTGCGGTTTCCTCTTACTGCTGAAATCTCATACTTGCAACCTCATTATTATATAAGAGAGAAGTATATCCATATATTCCTTGCAGGTGGGTACATGTATCTAGGAATTTGGGAGATGTTCTAATCCCAAATTATTAAATCAAAGCTGGTTGAGTTGGGGGCTCAGATTCTTTCGGAAAAATATATTATTAATGACTGCTTCTCGGTGTATTCTGTGTTCTACCAGGGGATTATATTCAATGAAGATTTAAATTTAACTAACAACGTCCTAGATTTTGGATTCATCTAACTGGGTCTACATTCTGATTTTACGATTTTGGTAATAAGTAAAGAGTAAACAACTCTATCTTTGACCTTTGTCAGTATAGAATTTGGGCGTAAAATAATTTGGGCCCCCATACGTTTTCCGGAACCAAATTGATCCTTGATACTCCCCGCCATGTGTTGTGTTGTGAATATTTAACCGTACTTCTGGATGTCATTTAGGTGCAGCTGTGACATAGTAAGACGCTGGCTAGCTGACCAGGAGAATTTGGGTTCACTCCTGGTTTGGGCTGACCAAGAAAGTTTGGTCTTTCCGGCGTGAATTTCCTCTTGTCAGTGGTGCATTTCATTTAAAGATTTTATTATTATATTTTCTTTTAGTGGCCACCTAAATCTAAATCTGAAGTGATATTTGCTCAAGTTAGAGCTGGTGATATATTTGATGAGGTAAGTTCTTCCTCTGTTTCTGGGGGGTTGGATGGCCGAATGGTTAGCTCGTGCGCGCTGTATAATAAGATCTTACATTGAGTCAACTGGCGTGGTTTCAATTCCCTGGTCGCCTGTCCAACCTCGTGGGTTTTCTCCGGTTTCCTTCCACTACCTACGCGCAAGCGAATTATTAAAATAAAAGTTGAACCATATGTTAGTCCCAAAATTACCTAGTTTGTGTCGAGTGGATGTTAAGTAGTGGGGTTTCGATTCCCCGCTTGTATGTTACAAGGGGTAGGGTCCTCTGGTTTCCTCCCACTGCTAATATATAAAGACCCCTATGTGCAAGCAAATTATTGAAATAAAATTGAATCATATGTTAAACTCCATTCCTATCTCTCTTTTGATAAATGACTGTTTTCTACATGTACCTTCATAAACATGTTTATAAGATGTAGAAACTAACAGATCAATACCAGCTGTTGTACAAACAACAATAAAATATTGATTTAATTCATTGAACAGGCGTAGAATTTATTTAGCGATAACTTATAAATGTTTCACTTCTAATAAATATACCACATTTAAATATTACACACCTAATAAATATATCACAGTTAAATATTGCACATCTAATTATATACATGTATATATCATAGTTAATATAACACATTTAATAAATATACCACAGTTAAATATTACACATGTAATATATATATATGTAAATATAACACATCTAATAAACATACTGCAGTTAAATATTACACATGTAATACATACGTGTATATATCACAGTTAAATATAATACATCCAATAAATATATTGCAGTTAAATATTACACATCTAATGATATACCACAGTTAAATATTACACATCTTATAAATATACCACAGTTAAGTATTGCACATCTAATAAATATACCACAGTTAAATATTACACATCTAATAAATATACTGCAGTTAAATATTACACATCTAATACATATACGACAGCTGAATATTACACATCTAATAAATATACCACAGTTAAATATTACACATCTAATAAATACACCACAGTTAAATATTACACATCTAATAAATATACTACAGTTAAATTTTACACATCTAATAAATATACCACAGTTAAATATTACACATTTAATAAATATACCGAGGGGGGCAGGGGCAGAATAGTTAACTAGTGCGTATTGCACCATAATGTCTGTCATTGAGTCGAGTGGCTTAGTTTTGATTCCCAGCTTGTACGTGACAAGGAGTAGGGTCGCCTGTCCAACCTTGTAGGATTTCTCTGGGACCTCCAGTTTCCTCCCACTGCTATAAAGACCCCTACACGCAAGTGAATTATTAAAATAGAATTGAACCATGTATTAGTCTCGAAATGACCTAGTTTGTGTCGAGTAGACCTTAAACCCCATCTCTATGGGGGTTGGATGGCCGAATGGTTAGCATGTGCGTGCTGTATCAAAAAGCCTGTCATTGAGTCAACTGGGGTGGTTTCGAATCCCCAGTTGTACTTGACAAGGAGTAGGGTCGCCTGTCCAACCTCGTGGGTTTTCTCCGGTTTCCTCCCACTGCTAAAGAACCCTACGCGCATGCGAATTATAGAAAAAAATTTAAACCATATGTTAGTCCTGAAATGACCTAGTTTGTGTCGAGTGGACTTAAACCCCATTTGAAGATCATCTGCCATTGATATTTTGCCATCTGTTGAAAATCAAATAGTAAAATAATCAATATGATACATAATCAGTGTGAAATAAGCCATGAAAAATTAGATATTGTCTGAACAATGTACGATCAGTATCAGTGACTTTATGGAATTTTTTTATTCATTATTTGATTGATTGAGCTTTCTTAAACATTATTTGTTGTTCATTCCAGTGTGTTGAATAATAACTATCTAAATTCTGAACATTCTTAACTTGACATATATATGAAGATTGATTTTTATTTATTAACAAAGTAATCTATTACAGAACTAACACAGTTATATGGGAAAACAATCACTGGTTTATTATACACAAACACGACGTTTCGATAAGTATCATTGTACTTGATAACGATAAGACTAAGAGGATACTTATCGAAACGTTGTGCTTGTGTATAATAAACCAGTGATTGTTTTCCCATATAACTGTGTTAGTTCTGGTATGTCTCCAATTGCTAAATGCCACTAATTAAAGGATTATAATCTATTACAATAACTTATAATTAATATTCTTTACTGATCAATATGTGTTTTATTCATAGATTTTAATTAAATTAAATACCTACTGACAGTCATAAAGATAGTTTATAATGAAAATTGCATATTATGAAATTTTAATTACCAACATATACATGTACCACTTTGTTTAGGAGAGGGGTGGGGGTGGGAGTTGTTCCCTTACCTTGTTTTGGTGGAGGAACAATGTTCTTTTATTTTGTGTTTGAGAATGGGAATGTTGTTTGGTTACTATGTTTGCGAGGGGAAAGAGAGAACAGCGTTCCCCCACTATTTTAAATAAATCTAAATTTAATTTGTTTAGTTTCCACCCAAAATGATCCTTTAACTGTTTCAGTTCTTTTGCTTCAGCTGAGGTTATGCAAACCTATAAAATTGAATGGTCAGCTTTAAACTGGACACAAGTACAAATCAGATGATTTTCAGTGATTTTAAACAAGTTTACGATATTTTAAACAAGGATTTGATATTTAATGAATGTTATTTTTAAAGATTAAATGATACTCAGGTTACAATAATAGATAATCATGGACTATAAATAATATCAAGTAAAATACAACAAAAGGTTTTAAAATATATACACATTTGCTATCCAAAGTAGCTGGGGGGTTGGATGGTCGAATGGTAAGCATGCGCGCGCTGTATCATACGGTCTGTCATTGAGTCATCTGGCGTGATTTCGATTCCCCGGTTGTACGTGACAAGGAGTAGGGTCGCCTGTCCAACCTTGTGGGTTTTCTCCGGGTCCTCCGGTTTCCTCCCACTGCTAAAGACCCCTACGCGCAAGCGAATTATTCAAATAAAATTGAATCATGTGTTAGTCCCCAAATGACCTAGTGGACGTTAAACCTCATTTCTCTCTCTCTCTGTTTCTTCTATGGTAATTGCATTCTGCACACAGAGATCCATCTACTTTATTCCTCGAGAATAGATCTCTGCCCTAAATTTCCGCCATATCCAAAAATGAGTATACTGTTTTGTAATGTGTTTCTACTCCGCTTCACATCTGTCTTACACATAAAGACTAAATAAACTTCTTTCAATTTCATTAAATGGGAGCAAAATAAATACTCAACAAAATTCTCGAAGTATACTCAGTGTTTTCGACTAAAACCATCGATTTATTACTTAAAATGTCCCTCAACTAGCTTAGTGTCTGTTCTCAGACAGAGCTAACTGTAGACAGACAGCCTAAGTTTAGTATGTGGTAATTGAACATACATGTATTAAAACAAGGTACAATTTTATGGATGCACAATTACTGTGGTTAATACTTTGCGACATTTCGACGAGGATCATTTGCTTAGCATTAACCTCAGTAATTGTTTATCCATAAAAATTGTACCTTGTATTAGCTATATGTATACCCTGCATTGTCACCTCTTTTTTATTATAGAGGGATGTTAAACCCCATTTCATTTCAATTTTAGCCTGACACCACTGCCAACACTGATGATTTTTAATATTTTATTTTTCAGATGCGGCCACATTTATTAGATTTATTTAATTCATCATTTAGAGTAAAAATATCTACAGTTAAAACTCATCTACAGGAGAATATCGAAGATGAGATAACAGAAACTACCTGTAAAAAATTATTAAAGGTTTGGTCATTCTCTAACTTTATTTAAAATATAACAATGGATTATTAACGGTCAAAAATGGGTCATTGCAGTTGAATAGAATTAATGACTTAGCATATTCAAATAATGACTTTTAGGATATTCAAATAATGACTTTTACGATATTCAAATAATGACTTACAATATTCAAATAATGACTTACAATATTCAAATAATGACTTTTAGAATATCCAAATAAAGACTTTTAGAATATCCAAATAATGACTTAGAATATCCAATGAATGACTTTTAGAACATTCAATTAATGACTTATAGAATATCCAATTATTCAATTGAAGAGTTTTACTTTTAGAATATTCTAATAATGACTTTGCATATTTAAATAATGGCTTGGATTATTCGAAAAATAAAATCGGCAACAGAGATTTTGACAATATTAAAACAAGTACATGTACTTGCGTGACTGTGACAATTATTTATTACATGCGGAACTACAAACCCGTTGGTGTGTGTATGTTTTGATGCCTAGCAAACATATTGATGGTATGTTTTTGTTGTGTTTTGCAGGATTACTGTGTGTCACGAGGTGGATTCTGGTATTTAAAAGAAACGTTACCAACAGAATCCTGATATTCAATAACTACTATATATATACAGATGAGCTGACTGTGACAGAATCATGATATTCAATGGCTAGTATACAGATGAGCTGCCTGTGATGGTACCCGGTAACTGTACAACAACAATATATGCAACTTAAAATTACAGCATCAAATGACTATACTACAGATGAGCTGCTTGTGATGGTACCCGGTAACTGTACAACAACAATATATGCAACTTAAAATTACAGCATCAAATGACTATACTACAGATGAGCTGAATGTGAACTTAATTTTACTCGACCACAATTTATGCATCTTAAAATTACAGCATCCAAATGAAATGAAATGTGTTGCCAAATGCAATATTTCGAGTGTACCTGGTGATTGTATACAAAGTTTTTTGTCACCCTTGAGAGTTTTGATGTTATCTTGAATTTCTCAAAAACTCTGAAGGGTGACTGAGGTTCACCCGGTAGATTCTGAAAGAAGACACCCCCAGCTTCTAAAATCAATCATAAAAAAAACATTGTATACAATTTCCAGGTTCAGCCATAGTTTGCCGGACTATATGTCATGGAGTATGTTATGAGGGAAATTTTCTCTTCATCAAAATTAATCCCAAACCTTTATGTGTCGGACCTCGGTTTTTTGACTCATCCGACTGTGTCAATAATGTTCCTGCATCACTGACACGATCTCGTTAGTGAGTTCCGTCAGTTAACTTGTTACCATATATGTAAATTGTTACCATATATGTAAATCAGTGCCATATATGTAAATCAGTGCCATATATGTCAATTGTTACCATATATGTAAATAGTTACCATACATGTATATGTAAATAGTTACCATACATGTATATGTAAATAGTATCCATATATGTAAATTATTACCATCTACAGGTGGATGTAAATCATGTAAATTATTACAATATATGTAAATCACCACCATAATATGTAAATTATTACCATATACCGGTATGAAAATCACCATACATTATTACCATTTATGTAATTAACTACCACATATGTATATGTATGAGTTTGATGTGAATGGCTGTTAGTATGTTCTTACTATAATTTATGCACACTAATGACATCTATTGTAATATAATGAATGAAAATTAAAATTTATATATAAATATATTTCTGTTTTGTGTGGAGAGTTTCCTGTATAGTACCTACAGAACAATAAATATGCGACAATACGCGTTGACTGCTTGGACTACTTAGCTGCTGTGGGATTATGTTTTATTGCCTGGCAACCTGTCTTTTATTCTCAAAAGTTAATTCTTTGTAAAATAGTAGTTTTGTGTAGAGGGATAGTGGATTCAGATACTGGAAACTTGTTTCCTCTAGATTATGACCGGCATCTTAGTCTGAGAAGAAGTATGTTTAATTTCCGAACTGTTATTAAAATTGGTGTAGAAAAGTAGGTTGTTGAAGGAGCCAAGTCTTTAACTCAATTTCATCCAGTCTTTGACATTTTCAGTTGAAATCAACATTGATGTTGTTATCTTACCGTGAAAAGTTGGGTTTCTGATAACCAATATTTAAGACACAATGAAAATTTAAAAATTGGCACACAAATCATGTGCCAGAATGCTTTCAAGCACCATTGGTAATGAAGCAACTCGATCAACGAGGCTAAACATTTCCCATAAGTGAATACTACCAGTGTAGACTGGAATAACCAGGCGCCAAAGACTGCCATTCAATTTGGACTATTTGCATATTTCGCAGATCATAACTGATTAGAAATTACAAAAATGATTGAACGTAAATCAGTTTATATACATTTATATTACATTATGGACCCATTTGTGTCCATTTCTAGGTGCCAAAGAATAGCGATTCAGCTCCTTTAAACCCCTTTCCTCGTGCAATCTCGGCAAACTAATAGGCTTACCATATGATATCTGGATGCAGAAGAGTTTTGCGACAGATAACTTGACTGGATATTGAATATAATTGAATATAATAATTATTTATTTCATTATGGGACCGGATGTGGGTAGGTTTTCCCCCCAGGGCTGATAAATGTTTAGCTGGGCGTTGCTGAGCATGGTTTCTTTCGATATTTGCGCATATCGGATCGTAACTTCCTGAATTATGGCCCCTGATTGTACGAAAATTCGCGTTTTTAGCTTGTGGTCCGTCTAGAGGTCACAATTATTATCCAATTTAAAAAAAAAACGTTCTAATATATCACCGTTACACCCTAATGATGGTTGCGAATTTCGTGAAAATCGGACCAAAATTGCCGGACAAAATGGTCGCCCCTCGTACGCAAATTATATCAAGGTTGTGGACCCTCTAGAAGTCACAATTTTGATCCGGTTTTGATGAAACTTGCAATATATCTTATAACCCAAAGAACTTGGTTCCTTTCGATATTCGCGCATATCGGATTGTACCTTCCTGAATTATGGCCCTTGATTGTACGAAAAATCGCCTTTTTTTTAGCTTGTTCTCTATCAATCTCTTGCAAAATGTGGGCGTATCTTGCCTGGCAGCCGCTGGTTTTCCATCTGAAACGTACAGCACAAAAACTTAAGCAGCGCAAACTGTAAACCCCTTCATTTAACCTCTAATGTATTTTCCGTACTTACAGACCAAAAGTATTAATATAAATGGCCACAATCCAAAAAAGAAGACGATGAAACAAAAGAGATCAACCTTTTTTCTGGTCAAAGCTCAGGTCACCAAATCTGTCGACTAATCTTTCATCAAAAACAGAAAGTTTAAACAGAAGACATTAGACACCTGGATGGTATAATGTTACCTGTAGGTTTTAGATGTGTGATGACTGTTAAGATCTATCGTACTCCTCCCAATGTTTCGTTTGATTAGACCTAATCCCGCCACTCAAAGGATTTCTCGAGCCATTTGCTTCAGGAATATGAGAACTAGAGGTAAAACTTTTTATCCCGTCAAAATCATCACCTGTGGCACTTTTCCAATCTGTCTGGACTCTGGACACCCTCTTTCATATTCGGCCAAAAATGAAAAGTTGTGACTGTTGGAACTAATAATGTGCTAATCTTGGGGATATGATGGCTTCAGAATTTTTGTTTGTGAAGATCTTTTTGACAGAAATTTTGTTGAAACTGTGAAATGGAGAGCTTTTTTTCCAAAACACAATAAACGCCATATTGGGAACAGTGCCTGATCTACCTATATATATATACTGGCAGGCTGAAACCTAAGGGCCTTAAGATCTAGGTGGTCCTCCGGCCAAAATGTATAATATTTTTGACAATATACATGTACCTATACTACCTTTCTTAAACATCAATTATCATCCTCAGCTTTATTGTATTCTGTTTTTCATCTAAATCGTGCTCTGATTCGGGAAATGTGGTCGAATTCCAACTGCCAAGGGATCTTTTACGTGCACGCCAATGTGTACACGGGACCTCGGTTTTTCGTCCCATCCAAACGACTAGACAGCTGTCCTTGTCAGGCCCTCCGTCCTGCATCACTGACAAGGGGAAACCACGCCGGAAAATTTGGATGAACTTTCTCGGCCAATGCAGGGATCGAACACCCGACCTCCAGGCTAGCGAGCCAGCGCCTTAGCCACCGCGATCCCCCAATTCAAGTATAAAATAAAGAGAAAAATGGTTTAAAGTCTGTAATTAAAGATACATTATGGGAGATTAGATAAAGAGCTGGCAGTTCTCACTATAATAGTTACAAACTAGCTAATGTAGAAGGAATATGCTGAAAATTTCAGTCAAATTGATCCACTATGAACCGAGATTTTAGCGATTGGATTTTCGGCCTAGCCGCGATCATCATTACTAAAGTCGGTAGAATAAAAAAAAAACATAGTCTCGATTATCCATTTCATGATTAAATTATGAATGGAAGTCGAACAGCAAATCGAAACCTAATCCAATAAAATCACAGGCTAGCGATGCCATCGAGAGTTGATTATGGTCTGGATAAGTTAATTAATGTCTAATTAATAATTTAGATAACATTTCAGACTTAAAGAAAGATCTGCAATAGGCAGATAGAGCTGTTGCATAATGTATGTTTAAGTCAAGTTATTTCCCCAATTTTTCACAGAACTATTTACTTCCAACTTTTTTACCCCCTCTCTCTCTCTCTCTCTCGCGTTCCTATATTTTCCTATGTTATCATAGCTCTATTTATTCTTCACTTTTTTACCCCCTCGCCCTTTTTTTCAGAGCTCTGTTTATTTCCAACTTTTTTACTCCTTCTCTCTCTCGCGTTCCAAAATCCAACATTTTATTTGTTTTTCACTTTTTTCCATCAATAATATCTTCAGCTCGAGATTTACTTTCACTCTCCATAATCGACTGACACGAAAATAAAAACCCATGCCGGCATATCTTAGATTTCTGTTAAAAGTTCAATAGATTGTTGTAGAAGATTAAGACAGTCATGTTGTATTTGTTTGTAGAGATGGGGACGGGATTAACCATTGACTCACATCTATCTCATATTGAATCCGTTTGTGTAAGGACAATGGGAATATAAATAGAGGGAGTGGCTCATACTAAACGTACGCTGTCTACAATTAGCCCCAATTGATTACAGACACGAAGCTAGTTGACTGACATTTTAAGTCCCAAATCGATGATTTTAGTCGAAAACACTACGCATTAAACTATAAGACATACTTATGGAAAACTACTACTCATATAAACATTAACACATACTTATGGAAAACTACTGCAAATATAAAATACTACTAATATAATCTACGTGTATAACACATACAAGTACTTATGGAAAACTAATATAAATTGCAACATGCTTAAGGGTGAATCTTGCGTTTTGATTGGTCAATTAGACACTGTCGAATGGACAATAACACCCCTCTGTTTTAGTAATTTTGAAATGCTAAAATAGCATGTTACAATGTCGATAAACACTTCCTGTTTGGCATTAAGAGGGGTGTTATTGTCCAATAGACATGTCCTAAGATTTTACATTAGAACCCGCGTCTTGGGTCCTAATGATCTCAGAGCACAGTGTATGCCCGTCTTCATTATTCCAGTCGACATAGGAGGACATTAAACTTTATTTTATTTTATTAGAGCTTCTATTCCCTTCATTTTATCAACCCTGAAATACAGCGATCTGCTGACAGACTTTTAAAAGGAGCGTGTCCGAGGGGGATCCGTGGGGTCCAGACCTCTTCTAGCATATTTTCAGTCTCCTACATTTATAGAAATAATGCCGAACAAACAAACGTGCGAAGAATTGCTGCCGTTTTAGCCTCACTCAATTCTAATCTTATGCATGTATGCATCTAAAAGAGCAGTAATATTGTCTCAGGTCTTCTGATTATATAAAATTATCGGGTAATCCCCCAAAACTCATGCCATACTAAACTTATAGGCTGCCTGTCTACAGTTAACTCGGCTTGGGAACAGGCACTAAGCTAGTTGACCGACATTTTATGTCCTAATTCGAAGATTTTAGTCGAAAACATTATGTATATTTTTAAGAAGCATTTATTCCGCGTCCATTCAATAAAATTGAAAAGGTTTATTTGGGTTTTTTGTGTATGACAAATGTGAAATGGAGTAGACCCGCCTTACAAAACAGTGTACTAATTTTTGGATATGGCGGCCATTCAGGGCAGGGATCTATTCTCAAAGTATGAAGTAGAAGGATCTCTGTGTGCAGAATAACCTCAAGCCAGACTCGACGTTATCTCTACCCAGGACCATCCTGTGCAGAAGTACCTGGACACGCCCCTGGTTAAACATTGCTTAATGCCAGATGGACTCGATATCCACCTGGCAACAGATCAGACATTTTAATCCTTGACTAAATTTAAATCAAAATGAAGATGGTTATTGATCAAAATTCCAACCATTGTGAATCTCAATTGTCGGGAAGTTGTCATTCGGAAAGAAGAAGTCCATTAGCATTCAGCTTCATTTCATCCAAATTCATTCTTGTTTTTTTCGTATGAATTGGTCGGTTATTGTGAATTTTTTATTCATTGGAATTTGGAATTAATCTATGTTGGATGTCTACTGGATTTAGTGCTGCTGTGGTTGCATGGTGTTAATGTTTTGATTGCTTGTGGATCTATTCAAGGACAGTATCGTTTTGCTCTCTATTAATTAATTCTTTTTTTTAAGGGGGGAGGGGGGTATAGACCATATTAATTTGAATTTTTATTCTGATTAATTGGGGGAAAAAATATAATTCGTTGCTCATTAGTTGAAAATTTAAGGTTTTGATATTTTAAATAAAGCATTCCTTCATGGAATTCAAGTGGCTCTGTATTTAGAAAGACACTGAATAACAAAAGATTATTTTTAGTTTTAGTTATGTAGTGGAATGTATGTTTTAGGATCAGAAATTCCTTTACATTTGTGCTTATATATATTAATCTGAGAGGAGAAATAGTTATATAAAGAGAATGCTTTTAGATGAAAATTAGATTTTTTTAAATATTTTTTTTTTTTGCATTAAACAAAACAAAAGATACTTTAGTTTTATCTCAAAAACTTGAAAAAAACCTGAAGATTTTAGATTTGTGCATATTACCAGTATATATTAATCTGAAAGCGAATATAATGTCAATGTTAATCTTAGAAAGACAGCTATGTTAGAAGAATTAATTTAGATGTCATTATGGTCTTCTTCACTTTTTTTTTCACATAAAAAGATAGACAAAGAAAGTTCAAGAAAACTGAACAGTTTGGAATTAAGTTCAAATCTGGAAATTTATTTCATTAAAAGATCAATCCCTGTAATATTTACCTGTAACATAGGATTTGCAAAATTTCAATCATTTCAAATTTAGCTGTACTTTGTGGTCTTTTACTGCAAAAATTTATTTATTTCAACTTTTGGTTACAAAAATTCAGTAAAATAAGTCCTATTTATAAGAGTATATATTTTTTAGAACTGGACTTTTTAATGAAATTTCTGTTGTAAAGAACTGGTGTTTATTACCGGTAGATATTTATTAGATTAGACATATTAACTATATAAGATAAACTAAAAAGTTGGACTTTGGCATATGTCGCTTAATAAATTTTCATTCAAATCTTAATAAAATTTTCATTCAAATCTTAATAAAAATTTCATTCAAATCTTAATAAAATTTTAATTCAAATCTTAATTTTAAAAAAAAAAATTCATTCAAATCTTAATAAAATTTTCATTCAAATATTATTAAAATCTTAATAAAATTTTCATTCAGATCTTGATAAAAAAAAATTCATTCAAATCTTAATAAAATCTTAATAGAATTTTAAGATGAAATCTTAATAGAATTTTAAGATGAAATCTTAGTATGATTTTCAATGAAATCTTAATTAATTTCAGGGCAATATTATCTGAATGGGATCCATTGGATCAATTTTGAAATTTTAAAGAAAATTGATGAAATATAAAATTCATGGCACATTGATAATTGGATCATAAAATTTATTGATTTAATTTCCTTTAATGTAGTTGATTTAGATAAGTTTAATGGGAGCACATTGGATAAGGAAGTTAGCTCTTAAAAACCCCTTATTAGTACTTTTTTTTAACCTTTTTGACCTTGACCACCATGGCAGATTGGTGGGGTAGAGGAGCTAGTCACCCCAAATATTTTCTTCAGGGCAATTTGCTACATGATGAAAAGTATGCAACAGCATGTGCTTTCCCTTAAATGCATATTTATAATAACAAATGAATCTCTTCTACTGAATTTGATATTTAAGCTGCAGTGGTCAAGAATGTCTTGGGTTCGAATACCTTTGCTGGCTGAGAAGCAATTAGGGGGATTTTTCTAGGCCTGGCGAGGGTTAGAGTTAGTGCATTTATAGAATGATTAAAACCTAATGTCAGTAATGATGCTCATGCAGTTTAATTATTTTATGAACTAATCTAAATGAAGATGTTTTGTTATAGTATTGTTTAAATCGTACAAGTGGAAGAAAGAAGAATTAAACTGAACAAAGGTAGGAATGTCAATAATCTGATTTAGTTAAATATTTGTTTTTTTTCTTAAAAATGGGACAATTTCTTAGCATGGTCCCAGTTTGTTTCTATATTTGTAAATGTTTTACTGGGGCAATACTATATACCGGAAAACACCGGAAAACACCATAAAACATCCAGAAAACACCCAGAAAACACCGGAAAACACCATGTTATACTGAATACCGGAAAACACCGGAAAAACACTAAATACCGGAAAACACACTAAATACCGGAAACCACCCTAAATAGGTAACCCGGAGAAGGGCGATACTATAAACTGGAAACTAACCCTAACCCTAACCCTAACCCAGGCACACAGAGGACCAGGCTCCCGGTCTCCGGATTACCTATTTAGGGTATTTTCCAGTATTTAGTGTGTTTTCCGGTATTTAGTGTTTTTCCGGTATTTAGTGTTTTTCCGGTATTCAGTATAAAATGGTGGTTTCCAGTTGTTTTCCAGTTGTTTTCTAGTGTTTTCCGGTATATAGTATTGCCGGTTTTACTGGTCATTTTTGATAATGTACAGAAAACTTCGCAAATTAAATTCATATTTCATTTTATTTATTTATGGTAATGTATCATGAATGCAAGACTTCGTCAACACGGTGTACACAAAAAATTATATATTGGACTAAGAAATAGATTAGTAAAGCCTATAATAATTATTTATTAAAGATGCATTATGTATGATAAAGAATGGACAGTTATCACTATAATAGTTAAAACATAGATAATGAAAAGGGAATATGTTGAAAATTCCAGTCAAATTACCTCTTTCTGAGCAGAGTTAGAAGAACAGTTTAGTCTTGATTGTCATTGCTACCATTCTTACAATAATAAATAAAGTCTCGGCTATCCAGCAATCGTGTTTAAATCCGTTGAAAATCAAAAGCATCCGATGATCTTGTTTTATATATATAACATAAGAGGCCAAATAAAAGATCTGCATTATGTATTAAAATGAAATGCACGTAAAAGATCCCTTGGCAGTTGGAATTCGATATAAGAGTAGGCCATAATTCGCTGCCCAGGCAAAATTTCCCTCGTAGCACATTATATGGCGTATGCCCGCCATCTTCATTAGCCCAGTCAGAGCAGAACAGTAGGATGTTAAACCTCATTTCATTCATTTGTTACTTGGGCCTCACAAGGACAGCTGTCTAGTCATTCAGGTGAGAGGAAAACCTGAGGTCCCGTGTACACATTGGTATGCACGTAAAAGATCCCTTGACAGTTGGAATTCGATATAAGAGTAGGTCTTGTGTGCACATTGGGTTGCACATAGAAGATCCCTTGGCAGTTAGATTTCGATATAAGAGTAGGCCGTAGCACTCGTGTCCAGGCAAAATTTCCTTCATAGCATACTGTATGACGTATGCCCGTCTTCATTAGCCCAGTAGGAGCAGAACAGTAGGACGTTAAACCTTATAACATTCATTTGTTACTTGGTTAAATATGACACAAAAGGAGAATCCTCCTTTAAACACATACTAATTTGATTTACTTTCATTTATTTATTTAAATTAAGGAAGTAAATGAGTGATAAACCTATTAACTGAATTTCATGTTCTATTATTTCCTTACAACTTATTAAAATCGTTTCCTTGTTATTAATAAAAACCCAACTGGTATTAGTGGTAAATAACCAACAGGTACTTGTGGTAAATACAACCTGTAGGATGAATCCACATTTAGTTGGGGTTGGGCACACTTTCATTCTATCCTATTACGACAACACGTAATTTTGTATGAATATTACTGACATAAATTTGAATACCGTACAGGAATAAAATATGAAGAATAACGAAGCGCACCTATTTTTTTTATTATGTACGAATTTGAATATTTTGTTGACATGTGATTTTTAATTGTGGTCTGAAACTACAACTGGTCAGATCTCTATGTAGTAGACTGGAATAACCAGACACTAGAGATTGCCGAACATAACTGATTAGAAATTACAGTAAAAACATATTATATTATTGTATGCGTTGCGACCCATTTTTGTCAATTTCTAGGTCCCAAATATTAACGATTTAGTTCATTTAAGAATAAAAAATAAACTCATAATTTCATCTTTTAACTTTGGTTGGACATAATGAATAATGACTGAATGGCCAAACACATCACTTAATTCTAATACTTTTAACCTTTTGCTGTTAATGGGTTGGGTTATTTAACTAATGTATCTTGTCCATGACTGTTTCACCGATCTCTCAATCAGTTTTTTTTTTTTTACTAAGGTATTGTGCCCTTGATTCTTTCACCAGTCTTCACAAGATATAGTGTAGTCATTAACAGAATGACAGTTGGTAATAAGTAGATATGTCAGGACTGTCATGTGACCAGGGTGTCATGACATATGTTTGTGTCATGTGACAGGATGTGTGTTAGTGTTAACGGTGTGATATATTTCTAGTACTGAGATGCATGGAGATTTAGGTGTAATTTTTTCAAGATGCATGTCACATGTATGATGTATGACGAAATCTTGAGTTTTTTGTACCATCTGAAAGACTAGACATGTTCCTTGCTAAGGCCCACATCCTGCATTAATCCCTTCTTCCAGGGCTGGATTCAGGCAAAATCGATCATCACCACACCCTGACAAAAACTTGTAGTCACCACACTATGCCCTGGCAAAATTTGTCGTCACCTCACCATGCCCTGACAAAATCGGACATCACCACGCCCTGACAAAATTTGTCATCACCAGACCCTGACAATATCGGTCATCACCACGCCCTGACAAAATTTGTCATCACCAGACCCTGACAATATCGGTCATCACCACGCCCTGACAAAATCTGACCTAAATGGCCACCATATCCAAAACTTAGTACACTGTTTTGTAATATGGTTCTACTCCATTTCACATTTGTCTTAAAAACACAATCACTAAATAAACTTTTTCAATTTTATTAAATGGAAGTCGAATACTTAACAAAATTCTGGAAGTATACATTGTGTTTTCAACTAAAATCGTCGATTTAGGACTTAAAATGTTGGTTAAGTAGCTTAGTGTCTGTTCTCAAGCGGAGTTAACGGTAGACAGCTTAAGTTTAGTATGATGTCATCTGTGACCAGGCCCATAGCCAGGCCTGTGAAGTTTTTAGGGGGGGGGCACACCCGGCACAGTCTACAGAAGGTATTTTAGAGCTATTATCGGCATTTTTTTTTTCGGGGGGTAAAAACATTTTTTCGGGGGTTCATTGCCCCCCCTTGCCCCCCGCTGGCTACGGGCCTGCCTGTGACAGAAAGAACTATGAGTCACATGTCACAAACGTTCTAGTTTCACGTTCTGTAGGAGTGAAAACCTCAAAACAGGGAAAGGTCATTATTTTTAATGAAATAATGAATGGCATAACTTCTGATATAAAAAAGAAAAAAAAATAATAGAAAAAGAAGACAGTTTTTGTTAAAGAATGACTTTCAACTTTCAACTTAGACAGCTGATTTATGGGATATCATGGACATGATGGTTGTAGCTGATTGGATGTTTAATATATGATTCCAAAATAACGTATTTAATTGATGTCATCTGGTGATGAATAGATGTCACAACTAATGTCAGTGTCGTGTAATGACATATTGTTTAATGTCATTTGTTTCATTATATTATGTCTAGATGGGCCATAATGAATTTCTATGTACGGTAGGCAACGTTGACTTGAATGAAGACACAAGCTGACCGGAATAAGATTACTTTGTTACAAGTACAACATAAGATATTGGTACGGATGGCGAGTATATAACAATATATATCACCTATATCATCATAATGGATACCAATTGTCAACATTAAAACCAGTATATCTCTAACAAGATGATTATTAATTAATGACAGGGACCTGTGGACTCCAACCACCTGGCTTTGGTGAGACACATGAGAAGTGTGAGTTATATTATGACCACTCACCACACTATATCAAATTGTTATTACACAGTGCACCATCCACAAACTGGACTCCGGTGCGCTGTACAATACAATCAATTCATACAAACTGGGCTCCAGTGCGATGTAAATACAATCAATTCATACAAACTGGGCTCTGGTGCGTTGTACAATACAATCAATTCATACAAATTGGGCTACAGTGCGATGTAAATACAATCAATTCATACAAACTGGGCTCTGGTGCACTGTACAATACAATCAATTCATACAAACTGGGCTCCGGTGCGCTGTACAATACAATCAATTCATACGAAGTTAAGAATGCTATAATTATCATATAAGAAATGAAATGAGGTATAACATGCTACTGTTCTGTATAGACAGCGCACGGAATATGACATATGGTATGCTATGAGTGACGTTCCGGCTTACTTTTATATTGAATTCCAACTCCCACTGGACCTTGATTTTTTTGTCCCATCCGAATGACTAGACAGCTGAAACGGGGGAACCATGCCTATAAGATAAAGGAGATAAGACATAAATATATAACACAAAGCCATAGATATATCGTATACAGACATAACTGATCAGAGTAATTGTAATGATACTTTATGATGGTGTACAAATATCAAGATTGTTAATTAATATGAAAGATCACAAACTAAGAAGATGAGCAATATTGTCTTTGGTGTCGTCTTCCTATACCTACTAGTCAGTATTATTATAATATGATGTATATATGAACCATGAACTGATAATGTATATATTATATTGTCTTTTGTGTAGTCCTCCTATACCTACTAGTCAGTATTATTATATGATGTATGAATGAACTATGAACTAATGATTTATATATTATATTGTCTTTGGTGTCATCATCCTATATCTACTAGTCAGTATTATTATATGATGTATGAATGAATGAACAATGAGCTAATGATTTTATTGTCTTTGGTGTCATCATCCTTTACCTACTAGTCAGTATGAACTAATTATGTATAACTTATATTTTTTCTGATAACTTACTTTGCGTTATCTTATCTTTTTCAAGGAATTTCAAGTTAATTGCTATGCAGGTGCGGATCCAGATTGGGTGTGGGGGATCCCACCACCACAGGCTCAATTCGGGGGTCGAGGGCCCAGAATACTTGGAATTGGCTTATACAGCATTCCATTTTTTCAAAATTTCTAGGGTAGACCATCAAGACCTGCGTCTCACTAGCTATACAACACTTCAATGTAGGCCTAGATCTGAAATTTTTCGACACACCTCCATCCCTTTCCCCCTTTTGAAAATCCTTAGATCCAACCCAGATGTGGTCCTCCAGGACAAATATCAATGTAAAAACACTGTCACTTGTTTTTGAACTCGTGTAGTCAATATTTACGTGTACTAGCTAGGTGCTTAAAGATACATTATATAAGATTTAGATAAAGAACTAGACATTCTTGCTATAATAGTTCGAAAGGAGATGATGTAAAAAAATGAATAATTTGAAAATTTCATTCAAATTACTTTATTGCAAGCGAAGATATTAGCCTTTAAAGGTTTGACAGATGTGTGCAATAATTTCAACCATCGTACTGGTTGATCGAAGCTAAGTCTCAGTCCACCATATTTGATTAAATCAAAGTATCGCTGAACCATTCTAATCTATTTAATATCGGAGAAATCTGATGCCATCGAGAGTTGATTAAGGCCTGGATCAGTTAATTAATGTCTAATTAATACTTTAGAAAACATTTCAGGCCTAAAGAAAGACCTGCAATAGGCAGATTTAGCTCTTGCATAATGTATGTTTAAGGATTGATTAAAGAAATATATTTTAACGAACTAATAACGGATATGATAAATAAAAGTTTTATATTTAATATTTTTATCTGATAAACTAATTATTGAGATAAACAATAATCATAAAATAAGACAATGAAAATAGTTGATGACCCAACCGAAGATAAAAATCTTATTGTCTTTAAACATTTTACTTTTCCTGATCATAAATCAAAGGATTGTCAAAAAGTTATTTTAATATTTTATAATCAAAATTTTCTTGCACTCTCCTTCCTTTCGATCAAAAAGTTAAATAAAATTGATTTATTATAATGGTGGTAGGAAATGGTAGACGTGTATGATAACTTTGAGATAAGTTTGAGGAAATCCTGCATATTTAATTAAAAGAAAAAAGAGAGAGAGAGAGAGAGAGAGAGAGAGAGAGAGAGAGAGAGAGAGAGAGAGAGAGAGAGAAGAAAGAGAGAGAGAGAGAAAGAGAGAGAGAGAGAGAGAGGGTGTCAGCAGGTGTCAGCATAACACAAAGAGAGGTGGCAAAACAGTTGGAAGTAAATATAGAGCTCTGTAACAGCATAGTAGCTATATGAGTTATGAATTCAATCCATTATTAATAATTCATTTATGTGCTTTTGTACTGGAAAATGGTACCCTGTATTCTAGAGAGATTTTGCAGCATACCCTACCTAATGCACAGTCATTGTATGGTTTATCGAAACACAGCTATGATGAATAATGTGTTTGATGTGCCTTTCTACAATGTAAGTCTGATAAGAGAAGTGATATCAGATGTTACAATAATGTGCCTAATGCACAGTCATTGTATGATTTATGGTTTGTCAAATTAAGTTTATAATCAATAATTAATTGATGTGTTTTTCCCCCAATAATGGTATCGGGTGTTCTAGAAAGTGTTAGCAGCATTCCCCTGCCTAATGCAAAATCATCGTATGATTTATCAAATTCCGCAAACCTTAATGAATGATTAATTGGTGTGTTTTTGGGCTCAAGAAATGGTATCAGGTTTTCTAGAAAGAGTAAGCATACCCTATCTCATGTTGTACAACATCTATCAATACATACACTAAGGGGTATCAGATGTTCTAGAAACAATAAGCATACCCTGTCTCATATACAACATCTATCAATATTATATATCTATACTAAATGGTATCAGGTGTTGTAGAAACAGTATGCATACCCTGTCTTGTGTACAACACCTATCAATACATCTACATTATCAGATGTTCTAGAAACAGTAAGAATACCCTGCCTCATGTACAACATCAATCAATGCATCTTACACTAAAGGGTATCAGGTGTTCTAGATATAGTAAGCACACCCTGTCTCGTGTACAACATCTATCAATACTATATATCTAAACTAGGTGGTATGAGATGTTCTAGAAACAGTAAGCATACCCTGTCTCATGTACAACATGTATCAATATACTATATATCTAAACTAGGTGGGGATCACATGGCTAAGTGGGTAAGACGCTAGCTCGCTAGCCTGGATGTCGGATGTTCGATCCCTGCATTGGCCGAGAAAGTTCATCCAGATTTTCCGGCGTGGTTCTCCCTTGTCAGTGATGCAGGACGGAGGGGCTGACAAGGAAAGCTGTCTAGTCGTTCGGATGGGACGAAAAACCGAGGTCCCGTGTACACATTGGCGTGCATGTAAAAGATCCCTTGGCAGTTGGAATTCGATATAAGAGTAGGCCATAGTGCCGCTGTCCGGGCAAAATTTCCCTCATAGCACACTGTATGGCGTATGCCCGTCTTCATTAGCCCAGGTTAGGAGCAGAAAAGTAGGACGTTAAACTCCATTTCATTTCATTTCTCTAAACTAGGTGATATCACATGTTCTATAAACCGTCAGCATACCCTGTCTTATGTACAACATCTATCAAATCTATCAATACTTATCCATAGTCTTTTTATAGTTTATTGAATTCCTTCCATGATTAATCATTCATTGATGTGTTTTTGTACCAGTGGTATCAGGTGTTTTAGAAAGAGTATGCATACCCTGCCATATCCATAATCGTTTTATAGTTTATTGAATTCCATCCATGATGAATAATTCATTGATGTGTTTTTGCACCATATGTAACCACAATGTATAAATAATGTGACCTTAATATATATTGTATATCACTATATAACAATAAAACCACTATAACCATCAAATATATAGATATTGATACCACGATTATAACAAATCACCTTTTATTTAACATTTTATTCACGTTTCATACAAATAACACTCAAAGTTCATGACATTTAACAATATATATATGAGACATTTTCAATAATTTTTATATCATCATTTCGATTGACATAACATTCTTTTTATCGTTCTGTTCGAATCTGTGATCAAATTTTAGACTATTTTTTATTATTTTGTATATTTCTGAATATCAGTAACTTTAAAATGATATTATTTTTCACCATTTTTCAAAATTGACTTGCTTCACATAACATTAAATAAAATACCATTCATTTTTTACGTTTTATTTTAAAATAAAATAAAAGAATTAAGCTCGTATGATTTTATGTTAAATGAAATTAAAAATGAAACTTCTTAAAATTATAAGCGACTTGCTGTTTACTGGCAGTTGCATAGGTGGCATATAGGCGTAGGAGACCAGTCTTAGTTGGGGGTGGGGGCAGAGGTGATTTGCGGAAAATTTTCTTGATATATGATATGATTTCTTTGATATATGGTCACATTCTATGATGTATGTGCCCAAAACATGGACGGTTCACCTACGAATCTGGAGGCACCTCAGCTTATATGCCCATGATGGGTGGAGCCCTGAACAGGAAGTAGAAGAGCACCAGACCTATGTTGCTCCCCGGCTTGCATTCCCTAAATTTCAGCCTCGGGCAGCCCTAATGTGGATGCTAACGCCAAATAGACATAAGACATATAGATTTCTTTGCTAATATTTATTTGATCATCTTTATTATTAAACACAGAAAAATGAACATAATTACTATTTTAATTTGATTGATAACATCGAGAGAACCCTCAACGAAACTTCACTTTATGCAAGAGCTAAATCTGCCAATTGCAGGTCATTCTTTAGGCCGCAAATCTTATCTAAATTATTAATTAGACATTAATTAAACATACATTATGCAAGAGTTAAATCTGCCAATTGCAGGTCTTTCTTTAGGCCTGAAATGATATATAAATTATTAATTAGACATTAATTAACTTATCCAGACCATAATCAACTCTTGATGGCATCGCTAGCCTGCGACATTTACTGGATCATGACCCGATTTGCTGCTCGACTTCCATTCATAATTTAATAATGAAATGGACGATTGAGACTATGTTTTTTATCGTACAGACTTTAGTAATGATGATCGAGGCTAGGCCGAAATTTCAATCACTCAATTCTCTGTTCATAGTGGATCAATTTGACTGAAATTTTCAGCAAAATTGCCTTTACATATCTAGTTTTTAAGTATTATAGTGAGAACTGCCAGCTCTTTATCTTATCTCCCATAATGTATCTTTAACTTATCCAGACCATAATCAACTCTCGATGCCATCGATGAGAACATTTCAGTCATTTAATGATTTGATTTAAATATGGAGAAGCAAGGCTAAGACTCGAATGACCAGTACAGTGGTTACAATCAATGCACACATCTTACCAAAACTACAACCATTGATAACTTTGCTCAAAATAAAGTAATTTGAATGAAATTTTCAATATATTCATTTTGCATTATCTATTTTTGAAATGTAACGAGAATGGCCAGCTCTTTATCTAAAGCTTACATAATGCTCCTTCAATGTAGTAAATGATGTTCCATATTTTATGTTCTTGTGTTGATTATGTGTGTCAATTACTAAATGCCGCTCAAAGAAAATTTTTATTATTATTCACCTTGATGGTTTGAATGTACCAGCAAGCACCTGTTTGAGATTATGGTAGATAAATATATTGATATAAGTAATTATATCTATATTGTATATATAAGATATACCCTGTGGCTGTATATACCACACCTAGGATTACGTCTCACTTCAAATGAACTGGTAATAATCATAATAATAAGATGTATGAAAAACATTTAGATAATTTCGATAACCATGGAATTATGCATATTTATTTGTTGTTTTTGTTATGAAACAGTTAGGGAGCTGTGGTGGTTCAATGAGTAAGACCAGGAGGTCTTGGATTCGCTCCAGGTGTTGGCCAAGAAAGTTCCTCAGGATTTTCTGGGGTAGTTTCACATGTTTCAATAACTCGTATATTTATTTTCTTTATTCGGATGGGCGAGCCGCAGTTGCTGCTCCAACTTTGTGGAATGAGAAACACTTGAACACTTCCATCAAAAGTGCCAAAACATTACTTGACTTTAGAAAAAAAGTTAAAAACCCACCTTTTTCAACATGCGTATCCAGAGTTACATTAGAAGTGCTTAGAAGCACGCCTCGGCGTGGAATAGGCGCTATATAAATGACTTTATTATTATTATTATTAAGTGGGTCAGGCGCTGACTCACTCGTTCGATGGTCAAGAAAGTTCTCCAGAATTTTCCAGTGTGGTTTTCCCTTGTCAGTAATGCAGAACTGATCGTGCCTAGTAAGAACAGCGTCCGGTCATTCAAATGGTTTGAAATACTGAGGTCCAGTGTACATATTGGTGTGCACGTAAAAGAACCCCTGAAAATTGGAATTTGAAATAAGAGTAGGCTGTAGTGCCACTGTTTGGATGTAGGATGTTAAACCCCATTAGTCATATGGGGCCATTCTCTGATGTTTGTGCCGAAAAACGTAAATACATTGCCCGAAAAATGGACACCGAATCATGTTGGGGCGGGGGGACGCCTACGCAATTACATTTCATTTCAATAAGTATTTTTAAAATACAGATGTGACGTCACCCTTTGATGTTGGCGTACCATTATTTCAAATAATCGTACGGGCAACTTGCCAATCGTACCTTGTCAAATATTAGACTCGAGTGACGTATTTCACTGTAAACGCACGTGCGGAGTGTCTGTATTTTAAGATGTTTAATGGTCTCGAGCTGAGACATTGCGTAATATATTGTAAAAACACTCGGACCTGACGGTCCTCTTGTTGTTACAATATATTACTAAATGTCTCGCTCTCGACCATTAAACAATACATATAGCACTGTCGTCAACAGAGTGTTCATGTTAGACGAAAGAACTCAGACACTGTGTGCAAGTTGGTGGGCCTGTACTAAAACCCTTTACAGTTGGAATTTGAAATAAAAGTAGGCTGAAGTGCCACTGTCTGGGCAAAATTCTCCTCATATCCCACTGCTTGGTGTCTCAGTATTAACTGATTAATAACGATAATAAGATATATGATAGATATACAGATACCATGGAATATATTAATGAATATCACTGTATTGTATATCTAAAAATAACTTAAATTTCTAAATTTCTTGCACCAAATAAGTACCTTGTTATTTAACGAAGTAGGGGTGAAGGAGGGGTATTGGGGGGGGGGGGGAGGGAGGGGAAGGGGGCTTTGATCTGTTGTAAATGGTGTGAGTGAGAGACAGTTGTTTCCCAGTCATCATCATATGTCTTCGCCAAAGAGCTGTCACTTAATAACATACAGCTAGTAAATGTCAACCAAATATCTAACAGATAAAAATTATTTAAAATACAAAAAATTCAAAGAATACAATGTGGTAAAAATGAATATATGAATATTAGTTGAAATCCTGTAAAACGATAAATGGGTTTTCAAATTTTTCTTAAAAACAGGTATTTTGGGGTTATTGTCCAACTCTACTTTTTTTGTTATTAATGTCTTCTATTCAAATATTACATAAAAAAGATTAAAATTAATGAATGGTAGAAAGTTCGTTTTATAAAATCACCTCATGTGACTGATATATTATAATATGGGATGTACACTTTACCATCCGGCTGTCATTTTTTGGGGGGGTTGTTTGAATGTTCTATTCAAATATTTAATAAAACTTTGAGTGTTCTGTACAAATATTGAATACAAGTTGTAGAAAGATTATCATCTACATGCTGATATTTTTAAAAGTATTATACAGGGTTAGAATTTTTTATATATATATCCATATATTTGTACAGGTAAACACTGTTACCACTTTCCTAGAGACATTTTTAAAAATACAGGTTAATTTTTTTTATTTATGTCAACAATCTGGCCATTTTTATAAGGGATATTTTTTGTTTAAATTAGACTTCCAATTTTTTTTGTTTATGTAAACAATCCGGCCACTTTCGTAATGGATGTTTTTTTTAAATTAGGCCCAAATATAATACCTGTTTTTAATGTTTAAGGTTTTTAAATGTAAACATTGTGATCACTTTTGTATGAATATTTTTTTATTACCTAGATGAGTTTTTCTCCCTCTTGTGTGTATGTATTATAAGTGTTTGCAGCATTTTTTTTTATTAACTAGATGATCATGTGATTTGATAATAGTTTTCCTCCCACTTGTGTATTTGAATATGATATAAGTGCTTGCAGCAGACGGCATTGTTAATGGTGCACCTATTTATTTACAGACGTTTTAACTGAATTAAAGGCCCTATCCTTTTTTTGTTTGACAAAATTGGAAATAAAATTGGGTTTTAACATTCTGCAGGGTAAACCAAGATGGGCATATACCTTGCAGTCTGCTATGAGGGAAATTTGGCCTTGACAGTGTCATATCCATCAAGAAATAAAATTAAACCATATGTCATGTTAGTCACGAAATGACCTAGTTTGTGTCGAGTGGACGTTAAACCCCATTTCTCTCTCTCTTGTCATATCCATCGACTCTTCATCGCATAAAGTCCTTTCAAGGGTTCTTTTATCAAGGACCTCTATTTTTTGGACCATCCAGATGACTAGACACTGGAAAATCCCAGGGACACTGCTTAGTCGACACCGATCAATAAACTTCCTGATTATTGTGAACAGGGCTAGATTAAGCTTGGATGGAGCCCCTGGCTGAAAATGTCACTGGGATCCTTTTGAAAGTGCAGATATTATAAAAAGACTGTAAGCAATCCAATTTCCACTGGCCTTAAGTATAATATTAACTAAGAAAGGTTAAACTCTACTGTAACTCTGTCTTTCGATGAAAGCAGGGGACTATTAAAATGAGTCCGTTCGTCAATCCATCACACTTTTTGAGACAGAATAACTCTCCTTCTAATTAGTGTGGGTGTTCATTAGGTGAAGGCCTTGATGGAGTTCAAAGATGAGCATTCTCTACTTAGGGTAAGCAAAGATAAGCAATTTGATTGGTTGATGCTTTGGGACATGATAACTTTCGTTCTAATCTAGTGAGAATGATGAAACTGATGATAGTTTTAAAATATCAATACCTTGACTAAGTTCAATAATGATTATTTTCTGCTCAGGGAAAGCAGAGCGAAAAGAGATTTGATTGGTTGAGACTTGAAGCTCGATAACTTTGATTCTGTGTGAGACTGATGAAACTCAGAGTATAGATTCATTATATCAATATCTTGACTAGGTTCGAGGATGAGAACTTTCTACTTAGGCTAAGTAGCGATAAGCAATTTGATAGGTCAAGACTTTAGAACATAAATACTCTGCTCTTAATTGAGGTAGACTGTTTAAACTTGATGTAGATGTTCATTAGCTTAATATCTTGACTGAGTTCAATGATTAACATTTCCCGCTAAAGCTAAGCAGAGCTAAGCAATTTTATTGGTTGACAAGATAACTTTGATTCTAACTGAGCCACTGCTACTTCTATTACATTTATAGGTCCATAATGAGATAATGAAGCTTTGATAGGGTGTGACCCATGTACTCACAGAAATACAGTCCACCGCTGATAGTTCGAGACTACCACTGAAGCGTGCACATTCGCCGTGCCGAGACCAACTTACTGACAGTATGATACTATAAATAGCCATGGCACGTGCAATTCTCTACAAATCTATCAACTATTACAGCCGTAAAAAATTTATTGTTGACGATTTTGAATAGCAGTAAAATTAAGCTTCTTGGTTATTACAACAGATTTAGAAATTACGTTCGTTTCATTTTTTAAATCGCTTTATCATTAACTGTACCGTTAAGAGCGGCATTTTTTGGTTTAGTACAAATAATATCTCTGAATCACTCGGGTTAGACAGGAACATGATACTAGCAGTAGTTTCATTTTACTTTTACAAGCTTCTTAAAACGATTGTTGAGCTACCTAACGTGCTTATTTCTAAATTCAATTTCTTGTTCTAGCTTTCTGTTATGTTTCGTAAAAAAGTAGTCTTGATTATCCCGACCTGTCAATCAGACGTAGAATGGTCGATAGACTGGTCAAGCGAGACTAATTTCAAAACAAGGGCACGTAACCTATCTTTTACTCAAAAGTGTCTGGATGTTATGGACGACTCTTGGAACCAGTTTTCAGTCTATTATTTATACATGATTAATGGTCATAGCTTATTAAGTACAACATGATCGTTTATTTAGTGACTATAATTGTGTGAAACTGATTTGAGACTTGGCATATATATAAATATTGTGGCGTAATTGTCGAGATATATGGAGATATTTATTTATGGTGGGTCACCCTAGCTTTGAGACAGTTCTGCTTATTTAGGTGCATACATGTATATGATTACAGTGGAGTGAGCCAAAACGGTGTTATTTCCATGTATGTAGTGGAGACAAAAACATTCTCTGCATCAGCATTAAAACCTGGGACATGTTTCACGAAATTTTAACTAAGATAAAATCCCAATTTTATTAATTTGATTGGATAATATTAGATTGATTTTTGTGGTTAGCCAATCAAAATTGAAGTATCTACTAAAATTTGGATTTTATTTTTAGTTAAGATTTCGAGAAACACAGCCTAGTTCTATTGTACTGCATGGGATTTAAAAAATGAAGTACACCTTTAATATGTACTTGATGTAGGTGTGGACCTTTAATATGCACTTGATGAAGGTGTGGCAGCTAGGTATATTAATATTAGTAAAGATTTATTTTTATAAAATGGGAAGGTGTGATACAAGACAAGATCGGTCACATTAATCAGGTATGATAGAAATAAGATGTGCTCTTTTATATTCAAATTACGCAAAATATTAAAGCAGCATTAGGTAAAATTAGATAAAGAGCTGACAATTCTCACTACAATAGTTATAAAATAGATAATGAAAAGAGAATATGCTGAAAATTTCTGTCAAATTACTTCACTCTGAGCCTAGATATCGGCGATATAATTATAGTCTAGTCTCAATTTTCATTACTACTGTTGTTTCCATATTAAACAAAATCTTGATTATCCATTTTACAGTAACTGTATCGACCACAAAATGTATTTAATTCTACTTGTAACATGGACGGGAAATCTTACTTTGTTCTTTTCGTTGAATAAGCAGATTGTTTTCCCTCTAGTAGATTGGGTGGAGCTTAACCGTGCAATAACTAGACATGTTCAATGTTATTGCACACTTTTGCTGGTTTACACTAGTTTTAGTAGAAATCATATAGAGAAGTGGGGTGGGTTTTCTGTCCAATAACAACAAGCATGTTGAGCAGGTGTCAGTGTTGTTACAAGTCATTTATAGCACGCTTCATTCATTAACTGGTTTAACATTTAAACCTGTTAACTCGTGAAAGCCGTGCTATAAATATAACTTATATGATTATGGTCTTGATAGGTTAATTAATAGTTTATACAACATTGAAAACACAAATTATTTGTCAATATAAATCAACATTGATGTTGTGATCTTATCGGGAAAAGAGAGAGAGAGAGAAATGGGATTTATTGTCCACTCGACACAAACTAGGTCATTTCGGGATTAACACATGGTTTTTAATTTTATTTCAATAATTCGCTTGCGTGTATGGGGCTTTAGCAGTGGGAGGAAACCGAAGGACCAGGAGAAAACCCACGAGGTTGGACAGACGACCCTACTCCTTGTCACGTACAACCGGGGATTCGAAACCACGCCAGTTGACCCAATGACAGGTCGTATGATACAGCACGCACATGCTAACCATTCGGCCATCCAACCCCCCTTACCGGGAAAAGATTGGCTTCTGATATCCAATATTTAAGATAAAATAAACCTTTTTGCCATTGGTACACGAATCGTGTACCATAATGCGTTTCAAGGCCATTTGTAACAAGGGACTCGAAGAACGAGGCTAGACATATTCCACAAGACATGTCAAACAGTGACGCCATTTTGTTATCATGAGAGCATGCACAATAAATAATATCGGTGTAGACTAGAATAACCAGATGCTAGAGATTGCCATTCTATTGAGATTTCTGGCGTATTTCACCGAATATAACTGATTTGAAATTAGAGTAAAAACGGAAACGATTGAATGTTAATCAGTTTATATACGTTCATATTACATTATTATATGCGTTACGACCCATTTGTGTCAATTTCTAGATCAAAAATATTTGAGATTTAGCTTTTTTAACTGCTGATTATTAGATTCATCATATTCTTCACTATTCGCAGAGTAAGCTCCATGTATGGTCATCTGACACATACCTCAACGTTTACTCTGTAGAATGTTCACTCCTAGATTTTACTAGGATGTGGGACATTGTAGTCGTGTGGTGAGGGCTCTGAAATCTCAAGTAGAATGTCACATGTAAGTTCAAATCCTGGCAAGAAGAAATGAAATGAAATGAAATGAAATGGGGTTTAACGTCCTACTGTTCTGCTTCTATACTGGGCTAATGAAGACGGGCATACGCCATACAGTGTGCTATGAGGGAAATTTTGCCTGGGCAGCGGCACTATCGCCTACTCTTATATCGAATTCCAACTGCCAAGGGATCTTTTACGTGCATTCTAATGTATACACAGGACCTCGGTTTTTCGTCTCATCTGAAGGACTAGACAGCTGTCCTTGTCAGGCCCTCCGTGCAGGGATTGAACATGGACCTCCGGGTGAGCGAGCCAACGTCTTACACACTGAGCCACCGTGGCTCCCCTGACAAGAACAACCAAAGGATTTGGTTCCTATTGTCAGGGTTAGGTCTTCCAAGGTTGATAAGGGGAACCATTATATTATTAAGAGAGAGAGAGAGACATAAACTAGGTCATTTTGGGACTAACATATGGTTCAATTTTAAGCACAAGCTGGGAATCAAAACCACAAAACTTGTCTTTATGACCTAATGTGCACTCAAACCATTTAAACCATTCCGCCACCACTCATTTCCCTGGAAACCATCTTAAATGTGATTCTCTCTCTCCAGGTCTGTCGTTAAATTGCGATAAAACTTTCCTTTCATAAAATAATAAATAATTTGTGGAATCAATCAGTTCATTGTTTGAATGAAACAAGACAAAAAAAAAACGTTATTGATTAATACAGAATGATACATCTAGAGAATAAAAAATGAAGACAATACGTGATGGATCATGTTCATATTTATTTTCTTTCGAAATATGTTATAAAAGAATTGATTGAAATATTGAATTCTGTTTCACCACATGGTTCGTGAAATTGACATTGATGTATAGATGAACGTCAAGTCATATGTTTCAACAACTTGTATTTTTATTCTCTTTATTTGGATGTGGGGGGAGCCGCTGTGGCTGAGTGGGTAGGGCGCTGGCTCACTCGGTCTATGGTCAAGAAAGTTCTCTGGAATTTTCCAATGTGGTTTCCCCTTGTCAGTGGTGCAGCACAGAGGGCCTGGCAGAGACAGTGTCTAGTCGTTCAGATGGGATGGAAAACCAAGGCCCTGTGTACACACCAGCATGCACAAAAAAAACCTTGACAGTTGGAATTTAAAATAAAAGTAGGCCAGGGCAAAATTCCCCTCATATCACACTGCATGCCATATGTCTGCGGTCATTAGCCCAGTCCGCGCAGAACAGTAGGACATTAAACCCCATTTCATTTCATTTATATTAATAACTATATTATCCATTAAAAACAAACATCACAAGACAATACATCATGTTGTTCTCCCCTATCTGATACCATATAATAAACTAGTCCAGGTAAAGAAAGCTGAGTGCAAGTTAAGAAGTGGATTAGTCCAATATAGAAAATAGTGACAACATGTATAGGATTAGTCTACTAACAGAGAGAGTGTTGTTACATTGATTTTGTGACAGTTGTGTGAGTGACAGTCAGTTTTCAACTAAACTCGGATCTTTCTTCTGTATTGGACTTCAAAAGGATTCAAATCTTGTTGACATCTCAATCAACCATTGGATTATCTAACTAGCAACAATTGGGATATTTTTATTATTAAAATATTTCTAGGATTTAAGTGCAACAGGTGAGATGAATTCAATGTTTTTGTTTGTTTATATTTATAACTTGCTTAGTTTCGTTGGTAATAATATTTGACATGATAAAACTCAATTTGATATGAAATGAAATGGGGTTTAAAGTCCTACAGTGACAGTTCAGCTCCGACCAGGCTAATGAAGACTGGCATAGGCTACGCCATGCAGTGTGCTATGAGGGAAATTTTTGCCCCTGACAGAGGCGCTATGGCCTATTCTTTTATATTCCAACTGCCAAGGGATCTTTTACATACACGCCAATGTGTACATGGGCCTCGTTTTTTTGGTCCCCATCCAAATGACTAGACAACTGTCCTTGTCAGGTCCTCCCTCCAGATCCACTGACATGGGCAAACCACACTGGAAAAAACTCGGTTTGACAACAATAGAATAATATTATTATTGAACATAATAAAGTGTGACAGTTAAAACCACACAGGGAAAAAATTCACTTTGACAGCAATAGAATAATATTATTATTGAACATAATAAGGTACAACAATTTAAACATTTCTGATTTGAATTCAAAAGCTGAGATTATATCTGGTGTTTATTTTATTTACCTTGCACCTAGATAATAATATTCTGATAATAAATTCAAATTGACTGTATCAGGATGGGCTAGGTTAGTAATAGTATTACTATTGAGGTCTTGAAATGGCAGTTTTAATATTTCTGATTTGAATACGAAAGGTGAGATGACGCTGGTGTTTAGTTTTTTACTTTTTACCTTGTATGTAAATAATATTAAGGATAATAAATTAAAATTGACTGTATCAGGATGGGCCAGGTTAATATTACTATTGAGGTTTGACAGTGTTCATATTTCTGATTTGAATACAAAAGCTGAGATGAAGCTGGTGTTTAGTTTTTTATCTTGCACTTAAAGGAGCTAAATCGCAACGCATATACTAATGTAATGTGAATGTATATAAGCTGATTTACATTCAGCCGTTTCTGTTTTTACTGTAATTTCTAATCATTTATGTTTGGCGAAATACGCCAGAAGTCTCAATTAAATGACAGTCTTTAGCGTCTGCACCGATGGTATTTATTGCGCATGCTCTCCAGATAAGAATATAGTGTCACCATTTGGCATGACTTGTGGAATATGTCTAGCCGCATTCTTTGAGTCCCTTGTTCCAAATGGCGCTGAAACGCATTATGGTACATGATTCGTGTACCAATGGTAAAATGTTTATTTTGTCTTGAATATTGGATATCAGAAGCCCATCTTTTCCCTGTAAGATCACAAGACCAATGTTGATTTGAATTGACAAATAATTCGTGTTTTCAATGTCGAAGATTTTTGATGATATTGAGTTAGAGACTTAGCTACTTTAAATGATATTAAGGATAATAAATTTGACTGCAAAAGGGATAATATTACTACAATGATGGGCCAGATTAAAATTACTATTGAGTTCTTGAAATGATTTTTTTAATACATGTATTTCTGATTTGAATACAAAAGGTGGATGAATGAAGCTGGTATTTTTTTTTTTTACCATGTATGTAAATACTAAATAGTATTTAAGATAATAAATTTGACTGCAATAAAGATATTATTACTGCACTGATAGGCCAAGTTAATATTACTATTGAGGTCTTGAAATGATTTGAATACAAAAGGTGGATGAAACTGGTATTTAGTTTTTTTTAACATGTATGTAAATAGTATTTAAGATAATAAATTTGACTGCAATAAGGATGATATTACTAGATAACATTTCAGGCCTAAAGAAAGACCTGCAATAGACAGATTTAGCTCTTGCATAATGTGTGTTTAAGCTTTTATCTTCTGTGGTGACAGTTTTAATATTTACGATTTGAATACAAAAGGTAATGTCAGGTTTGTTTTACCTTGTAGGTATTAATGTAATAATATTTGAGATAATAAATTTGACTGCAACAGAATACTATTGGGTTCTTTTGTTTTACAGTGTAGGTAATAATATTTGAGATAATAATTTCTATTTGAAACCGGTAAAACAGGATAATATTATACTATTGAGGTTTGGAAGGTGCAACAGTTGTCATAAATATGTGGGCGGCTGGATGGTTGAATGGTTAGCGTGTGCACTTTGTATCATAAGGTCTGTCATTGAGTCAACTGGTGGGGTTTCAATTCCCGAATTGTACTTGACAAGGAGTAGGGTTGCCTATCCAACCTCATGTGTTTTCTACGGATCTTCCAGTTTCCTCCAACTGTAAAAGACCCCTATACATATGCAAATTATTGAAATAAAATTTAACCATATGTTAGTCCCGAAATGACCTAGTTTGTGTCAGTTAATCTCTCTCTCTCTCTCTCTCTCTCTCTCTCTCTCTCTCTCTCTCTCACAAATATGTCTTACAGGGATATATTATTCCATTTATTCCATGAAACATAAAAAATTTCTCTTTAACTACTTGAAAAGTATTTTCTTCATCCTTCAACTATAACAACGGATATTATTTTCCCCACTTGGATCAGTGGGGGGTGGTAAGGGTAGTGTCGGCTGTGAGAAAGGATATTGTCATCACTTTATAAACCTAAATATTTCTCCATACTTCGACTACGGATAATATCTTCCTTACTTAGATTGGGGTGGAGGGTGAGGTTTCCTTCCACTGCTAATGACCCCTATATATATGTGTATGCCAATGTCTACACAGGACCTCGTTTTTTTGTCCCACCCGAATGATTATGTTGTCTCTCCACTGCCAAGGGGGAACTATGCCAGAAAATCTTGATGAACTTTGTCGGCCAACACAGAGATCGAACATGGGACCTCCAGGTTTGCGAGTCAACCTCTTACTCACTGAGCCACCGTTGCTCCTTATTAGCCTAGTCCGTGTAGAAAAGTAGAATGGGACCTTAAACAACATATCATTTCACCTTTAAAAAGAATAAATGTTTTATAATATCTGAAGGTGTATCTGATCTTAGACTCTCACCCAGCTAAATCTATTTCTTAAGGCCAGCTCAATTTTGGTCAAGGTCGCTGAGATGTAAACAAGGTTAGGGCACATGATTGTTAGCGAGATTGTAGGTTAGGGTTAGGGTAAGCATTGGGGTTAGGGTTGGGATAAGCGCTAGCCCTGTTTGCATCTTGTGACCTATGATCAAAAATTAATCTGGCCTTATCATTTAGCACAAACCCTCTCACTCCTACAAACAATGGATGTTTGAGAAAAATAGGAGAGAACAATTAATCCTTTATGACATATAACTAATACAATTACGTTATTGTGAATTGAGAATAATAAAACTATTAATGTCATAATAAATAATAATAAATGATGACAGATGATCTCAGAAATGAAACGGAATAAGATTTCCTGTTTTTCTGTATCAATCGGAATAATGAATTTGCTGCATGTAAAAGAGTCCATGACTGTTGCAATTTGAACAAAAAGTAGTGGGAGGGGAAAATTCTCAGCCTTTGGTAACCCTCGCATTGCATATAATAAAAGAACCCGTGACTGTTGCAATTTGAAAAAAAAAAAAAAAGATAGTGTCACAGGAAAATTCTCACCCTCCGTCAGTTACTTTCGCATTGCATACGTAGATAGAGGAATGAAAATTTAATTCTACTTCCAAATGAATGCCTTTCGTTTCGTGTTTTTCTATTTTTTCTATCGACAGGCGCATTCTTCCATTGGTTTTACGTGCATCATAATCCTTCTAGGCCAATGAAGACAGTCGTATAGTGTGCTTTGAGGGAATTTATGCCCAAACAGTTTCACAATGGCTTACTCTTAATTTGAATTTCTACTGCCTAGGGTTTTTTCACGTTTTCATAGAGCCACCACGTGACAGATTGCTCAATTATCTGACAGATTCGTCTGACAGATTCTTTTACTAGGTGATCATCATATAAAGAAAGCAGTAGGCCTAGCACTTGTTTTATTCACCTGTTTTTACTCTGATTGTATCCATACCGGGAGATCATCTACCTTTGATATTTTGATTTTGTTTTAAATTAAATCTTAGATAATTGATCTGCATACTTTTTAGCATGGGTTATGACATGAAAATTTAGATATTGTCAAAGACATTAAAACGAGTGGATGAATTTATTGAAAAATGATGATAAACAACTTTAAACTGATTTAGGAGATAGGGAACATTGGAGTTTAACGTTGAGAGAGAAACAGAGAGAGAGAAATGGGGTTTAATGCCACTCATCATAAACTAGGTCATTTGGGGACTAACATATGGTTCAATTTTATTTCAATAATTAGCTTGTGTGTAGGAGTCTTTAGCAGTGGGACGAAATCGAAGAAAACCCATGAGGTTGGACAGGCGACCCTACTCCGGGGAATCAGAACCACGCCATTTAACTCAATGACAAACCTTATGATGCAACGTGCACGTGCTAACCATTCAACCGCCCAACCGCTCTGGACACAAAATATGTCATTTAGGCACAAAATAGGGCACAATTTTATTTCAATGCTTGGCTTGAGGGGTGTTTAGGAATGTATTTTGTATATTAATTATTTTTGTTTGATTATATTTTTTGTTAGGAGGTAATTATGACATGTTTATCAGGGATTAGTAGACTCATAGGATAAGTATATAGAGTTATTTAGGTTATATACCGTATACCACAGTTAATTCAAGGATTATAGACTTATATACCATACCTTGTAACATAACATATACACTGTTATTTGTTGTTGAATAATAATTTCATATATATATGTACCAGTAAATATTTGGTAAGTATATATGTTATGACATATTGTTAGAGTGGTTTAAGTTAGGGTTGATTTTTGAAGCAGGAAATGGTTCTGTACAATTGAATTGAGAGACAGGAATTGAGTTTAACATCCATTCGATACAACCTATTTCATTTCGGGACTAACATATGGTTCAATTTTATTTCAATGATTTGCTTGCGCATAGGGGTCTTTAGCAGTAGGAGGAAACTAAAGGGCCTGAAGAAAACAAACAAGGTTGGACAGGCGACCCTACTCCTTGTCACATACAACCGGGGAATCGAAACCACACCACTTGACTCAATGACAGACCTTATGATCTAAAGTGAACACTTAAGACCATTCGACCACCAAGGTTGGAAAAACGACCTTACTCCTTGTCACGTACAAGCTGGGAATTGAAACCACACCACTGAATTTCATTGTGGATATCATTCAGTCAAGATTTCACGAAAATTTCCTGGAATAAATTTTACAGGTGTAGAAGTTTTTGCCACTGCAAAGAGATTCTAGTTCCCAGGAAATATTCATTTGCGGTGAGTCGCCCCTGGAAATTTAGAGGACTCTTTTACTCATTGTACGCTCTGTCTTCATTAGCCCAGTCGGAGCAGAACAGTAGGACATTAAACCCCATTTCATTTCATTCGACACTACTTTTCGATCAATCAGAATCCAAGAAATTGAAAGAAAAAATCGTGTGTGGAAAGATTGACCTTTAGGATAGGATGATATGGTTGTTTATAAACATCGGGACCATTATGAGCTAGGTACAAGATATGTACAGGTTGATAATATGATGATAACATTCCATTATACTAACCTAGTAAGCTAGAAAACAGAGTATATTTTCATATATCATGATAGATAAATATAAATACATAATACAGTTACTACATCTGAGGTAAGGGGGTGGGTGGATATGAGGTTAGGGGATGGATATGAGGAGAGAGGATGGATATGTGGTTAGGAGATGGATATTAGGGGGTGGATCTGAGGTTAGGGGGTGGATATGAGGTGAGGGGATGGATATGAGGTTAGGAGATGGATATTAGGAAGTGGATCTGAGGTTAGGGGGTGGATATGAGGTTAGGGGGATGGATATGAGGTTAGGGGGATGGATATGAGGTTAAGGGATGGAGAAGTGGTTAGGGGATGGATATGAGGTTAGGGGATGTATACGAGGTTAGGGGATGGGGATGTTGTTAGGGGATGGATACGAGGTTATGGGGTGTGTGGGTTTGGGGTTATGTCAGTGGATCTGGGGTTAAGGGGTAGGTATATCTGAGGTTAGGGGGTGGGTGGATACGAGGTTAGGGGATGGATATGAGGTAAGGGGATGGATACAAGGTTAGGGGGTGTGTGGGTTTGGGGTTAAGTCAATGGATCTGGGGTTAAGGGGTAGGTATATCTGAGGTTAGGGGTTGAGTGGATCTGAGGTTTGGGGTGGATCTGAGGTTAATGGGTGGCTGGACCTCAGTTTTTCATTCCATCAGAGGTTTAGTGTAAGGGTTAGGGTTAATGTGTGAAAATTCCTGAAATGTAGACCCAGGTAATGATTGGAACACGGCAGAAATGAAATGATATGAAATGGGGTGTAACATCTTACTTTTCTGCTAGGAGGGAAATTTTGCCCAGGCAGTGGCGCTACGGCCTATACTTATTTCGAATTCCAACTGTCAAGGGTTCTTTTGTGTCCACGTCAATGTGTACACACGATCTTGGTTTTGCATACAATCCAAATGACTAGACACTGTCCTTTCCAGCCCCTCCGTGCAGCAACACTGACAAGGGGAAACCGTGTTTGAAAGCCAGTGTCTTACTCACAGAGCCACCGCAGCTCCCTTTATGTTTTGGAGCTTAATTTATTTAACTTTTTCTTGTTTGTAGTGTTGTCTTCCTGCATTTACTATCAAAGATATATGACACAGGGATGATAATACCGGTAGTCTTTTCTGTGTAATAAGTGATATACCACACCTACACAGAACATGTTATTAACAATATTTAACGTTTAATACCCCAGGGAGATGAATAGTATATCACACGTCTTCATAATGCATGTAAGCTCACTTTCCTCATTAGTTATGCTTCCTGGCATGTAATTAAAGGAAGCATTATTTCACGCCATGATGGTAACTATAAATAATTATAAAAGATAAGAGTGGTTATGAAGACCTGGTTATATCCTGGATATCAGTGACTAGTATTTTTTTATCTATTGTGAACTTGGGGTCTGTTATATCCTGGATATTAGTGACTAGTTTTGTATCTATTGAACTCTTCAGACTGATTGGACTCACGTGACAGGCTTTTATTCATACTATTTCTGCACCTCGGTGGGGTTACCGTTGTCGCAAATTGGTGGGGTTAAAGTTGACCTCTTAGCGGGATTGGCAAATTTACTACCTGGGTTGGTAGCTCACTTACCGGGCGAGGTTACCATTTTCTCAAATTGGTGGGGTTACCGGGGTTGGTCTTTTAGTGGGTTTGGCAAATTTACTACCTGGGTTGGTAGCTCACTTACCGGGGTTGTACAGTAAATAAAATGAAATGGGGTGTCCTACTGTTCAGCTCTGACTGGGCTAATGAATACGGGCATACGCCATACAGTGTGCTATGAGGGAAATTTTGGTTGCACATCGGCGCTAAAGCCTACTCTTATATTGAATTCCAACTGCCAAGGGATCTTTTATGTGCACGCCAAGGTGTACACAGGCCCTCGCTTTATCATCCCATCTGAATGACTAGACGGCTATCCTTGTCAGGCCTTCCATCCTGCACCACTGACAAAGGAAAACCACGCCGAAAAATCCTGATGAACTTTCTCGCCTAACACGGGGATTGAACCCGCGACCTCCCGACTAACGAACCAGCATCTTATTCACTTAGCCACCGTACAGGGATTGTCAGCTGATCGTTTAGATTAATTTGCTCGTATCCATATTTTGCAGTAACCAGGATGCATTGTGCTGGACTGTGACATTGTTACTTAGGTACCATCCCATTTTGACTACAGCATATACACTATACAGTCTAGATTTCTCCATAAAATCAATATCGAAAAAAAAATGTAATTTATATAGATAGAAAACAAAAAACACCAGGTAATTTATATAGATAGAAAACACAAAAATACCCGGTAATTAAAAAGTAATTTATATAGATAGAAAACAAATAGAAAATAATTAAATAATTAAAAAGTAATTTATATAGATAGAAAACACATGCAAAAGATCCCTTGGCAGATAGAATTCAATACAAGAGTAGGCCTTAGTGCCACTGTCCAGGCAAAATTTCCCTCACAGCACACTATATTATGTATGCCTGTCTTCATTAGCCCAGTTGGAGCAAAACAGTAGGACATTTTTCAATACCCAATATTGATCTCGCTTTAACTACGTACATCTTATCAAGCCCTCCACGTAATACCCTGCATATTTTGGCTTGTGAGCCTATCAGATTCCTCGATCATCGTGAATACCAAGTCTCGCGCTTTCAAGCTGTGATAATCGAGTTGCAAAGTTCAAGGTTCGTTCAATGTCAAGGTTTCCGCGGAGGCCGCGATGTCACAACTTCTTATTGGACGCTATTGTTCATTTGTCTGTAGATAACGTAGCATAAGTTCAGGAATTGTGAAGTAATCTAGCAACGTCCAGATGTTGTAAAACTTGCAGTCGTTGCTTCATGAACATGGCCAGTCACATGGAAAGGATGTGTTGCGGAGCTCTCTGCTTATTTTGTCATTGTGTCTTTTAAAAAAGTTGATTTTTTTTATTATTTGTAAATTTCCTGTTACATTGTAACATGTAATAACAAAAAATTGTATTGAAATAGTCAATAATTTGCTGAAGCTGTTTGCTTATTTGGTTAAATAAAAGCAGTTTGTTTTTTCGGTTAAAGGAATGCACATGGCTATTTCTTTTCTTTTCAGAAAAGTTGAACATTAAACTCTATTTCATTCATTCATTCATATATATTATTGTGTTCATTGTTCCATATAGTATATATTTGTGTTCATTCTACTATAATAGTTGCCATTCCATAGTGTGACAAAAAACAGCACACTGTGTGGAATATACACCAGTCTTCATTGTATTTATTCATTCATTCATTCTACACATATTGTGTGGTTGGATGGCCGAATGGTTATTGCTGTACGCGTTGTATCATAAGATCTCTCATTGAGTCAACTGACGTGGTTTCGATTCCCCGGTTGTACGTGCAACCTCGCATGTTTTCTCTGGGTCCTCTGGTTTCCTTCCACTGCTAAAGACCCCTACACGCAAGCAAATTATTGATATAAAATTGAACCATATATTAGTCCCAAAATGACCTTGTTTGTGAAGAGTGGGCGTAAAACTCTCTCTCTCTCTCTCTCTCTCTCTCTCTCTCTCTCATTGTCATTATACAAATATTAAATATTTTGAAAGTAAAGTAGTTGTTGACTCGACTTGAAACACTATACTACCTCTTGCCATGATTTCCTGGGGTTCGTAATTTCATCAAGTCAGATTCTATTTATATCATTAATTGACATAACCTAGGAAATTAAAAACTATATTAGTCTCAAGTAGTGAATGAGATCTGTGAACAATGTCCTTTTATAGAGATCTTAGAAATATTGGAAGGTTATCAATGAATGTCACCTTTTCCTGTCGTAGGGAGCCCCTTAAGTGCACCATTCCATTCTTATATAATTTTTTTCCTTGTTCGATTTCACTCTTATGTAAATGAAATATTAATTTGTTCAAATGAAATATTAATTTGTTTAAACGAAATATTAATTTGTTTAAATGAAATTTTAACTTGTTTAAATGAAATATTAATCTGTTTAAACGAATTAATATTTTGTTTAAACGAAATATTAATTTGTTTAAATTAACTCTTTTAAACAAAATATTAATTCTTTTAAACAAAATATTAATTCGTTTAAACAAAATATTAATTCGTTTAAACAAAATATTAATTCGTTTAAACAAAATATTAATTTGTTTAAACAAAATATTAATTCTTTCAAATAAAATATTAACTCATTTAAACAAAATATTAAATCGTTTAAACGAAATAATAACTCATTTAAACAAAATATTAACTCGTTGAAATGAAATATTAACTCTTTAAAACAGAAATATTAATTCGTTTAAATGAAATATTAATTGATTATAGCGAATCTAATTTCCCAAAACTTATAGCTAATCCACACAAATTGATTATTTAACCTGTAATTAAGAATTTAAAATAGCAACATTAGATAATTTTTGAGCTTGGATTATGCATAGATTCATATGTGGCTGACCCAAACCAGTCTTTCTTTTTCAGTTCTATTGATACAGATGGAATTAAAGTGGGTTTTTTTTTTATATTTTCACTTGGATTATTATGGAGTTATTTTTATCTCAACTTGTTGGATTATTGCTCAGTTCTGTATTTTCCATTGTTGAAGTTGGATTATTAAATATAATTAAAAACAGTTTATATCTATTAAAGGGTGTTTTTTTTTTATATTTTCAGATATTAAAGTTGGATTATTAAATATGATTAAAGTTTTTTTTACATTTTCAGATATTAAATTTGGATTCTGATATAATGTTTAAGTTTTTTTTTTATATTTTCAGATATTAAAGTTGAATTATTTATGTGATTAAAGTTTTTTTCACATTTTCAGATATTAAAGTTGAAATATGATTAAAGTTTTTTTTTATATTTTTATATTAAAGTTGGATTATTAAATCTAATTAAAGTTTTTTTTATATATTTTCAGATATTAAAGTTGGATTATTAAATCTAATTAAAGTTTTTTTTTTACATTTTCAGATATTAAAGTTGGATTATTATTAAATCTAATTAAAGTTTTTTTTTATATTTTCAGATATTAAAGTTGGATTATTAAATCTTATTAAAGTTTTTTTTATATATTTTCAGATATTAAAGTTGGATATTAAATCTAATTAAAGTTTTTTTTATATTTTCAGATAATAAAGTTGGAATATTAAATCTTATTCAAGTTTTTTTTTCCAGATATTAAAATTGGATTATTAAATATGATTAAAGTTTTTTTTATATTTTCAGATATTAAAGTTGGATTATTATACTATTATAATGTGTTGATGGCTGACGATAGCTGTAGCAGTTTTAGCGACAGTTCGACGGAAACGTCCACCACATATCCTGAACGAGAACGATCAGCTGACCTCTTTGGTATTCAGTTGGAGGTAAGCAGCAGTATATTTATTACGTTTTTACATTTTTTAAACCCCAGTGAGAAAATCTCGTGACATCAGGTTCAAAGCTTAAACAAAACGAACAGACAAACTTGAACTCATAAAATAGTGCGACTTTTGTTCATTTAGATAGTTTGTTTGTTTATCTGATTGAGTGACAATGGCCGTGGATTACTACACAACTCATCCACGTTCTTCTCTATTCAGTAGAACAAACACTTTTCCTGTTTTCAATATATTTTTTTCTGTTTCTAAGTACATTATTTTTTGTCAGTAACTGTCGATTTAAGAGAAAATTTTGTAGCTTGTTAAATGATGCCATTTATTGTTCTGTCCATTTTTTTATATTTTAATTGCTGATCTTGATCTTAAAAGGTAGCCACAGTGGCTCAGTGAGTAAGGTGCTGGCTCACTAATTAACCAGACGGTCCTAGAGGCGTGCTGGGGACTCTGAAGAAGGGCCTGCAGAGCAAACTTAGGGCGCTTAAGGAGATGGAGGGGCAGCTCCAGGAAAGTTTTGGTTCTGTGGCATATATGTTAGAATTTATTTGACATATATCTGAGCCATGACATACCATGCACTGAGGGATTATTAAGTCCTGAAGATCTGAACATGAACATTGTTACCTACAATCTGTATTCATTGAGTACTGGTATAAATTATCTCACTGGTTGGTAGATTGCAATCTGTATTCATTGAGTTCTAGTTTAACAGTTTAAAATCAACTTAGTCTATAGTTAATAATCAATCTGTATTCAGTGAGTACTAGTATAACAGTTTAAAATCAACTTAGTCTATAGTTAATAATCAATCTGTATTCAGTGAGTACTAGTATAACAGTTTAAAATCAACTAAATACAGTTAACAGATCAATCTATATTCAGTGAGTACTAGTATAACAGTTTAATATCGACTCGGTCTAGATCATTCTGTTTTCATTGAGTGCTAGTATAACACCAGCTCAGTCAAGTTAATAGATCAATCGGTATTCAGTGAGTACTAGTATAACAGTTTAAAATCAACTCAGTTTAGTTAATAGATTAATCTGTATTCAGTGAGTACTATTATAACAGTTTAAAATCAACTCAATCTAGATCAATCTGTATTCGATGAGTACTAGTATAACGGTTTAAAATCAACTCAATCTAGATCAATCTGTATTCAGTGAGTACTATTATAACAGTTGAAAATCAGCTCAATCTAGATCAATCTGTATTCGATGAGTACTATTATAACAGTTTAAAATTATCTCACTAGATCAATCTGTATTCAGTTTATATGCCTCGGTATGTACGGTTTTCAAAGGCCAGACTACGCCTATGTGGGGGATCTGGGGTTTTTTTTATGAAAGATGGAGTATGTTATTGCGGATGAGGGGGCGAAAGTTCATTTACGACAGAGGTTCTGGAGAAAACCCATGAAGCGACCCTACTCCTTGTCACATACAAGTGGGGAATTGAAACCATACCATATGACTCAATGCTAGACCTTCTGATTCAATGTGCATGTGTTTACCATTCACCTCCACCCCCTCATTTCTGTAACAAGTCAGTTATTATTTTAGTACAAAAATTACATATTGTACAAATATTATTACATATAGTACAACTATTACTACATAAAGGTCCTGTAACAAGTCGGCTGTTATTTAAGTATAGGCCCTGTAGCAAGTCCAGTGTTATTAGTACAAATATTATTACATATAGACTCTGTAGCAAGTCCAGTGCTATTTTAGTACCAAAGTAAATTTATTGCCCTGTTACAAGCGTAGTGTTATTTTAGTACAAATATTATTACATGTAGGCCCTGTAACAAGCCCAGTGTTATTTTAGTACAAATATTATTACATAGGCCCTGTTACAAGTCCAGTGTTATTTTAGTACAAATATTACTACATATTGGACCTGTATAGCAAGTCTACTGTTATTTTAGTACAAATATTGTTACATAGGACCTGTATATCAAGTCTAGTGTTACTGTAGTATCTGTGTATAAAACTTGTGTAGGACTCTGGTAAAACAAACCTACAATCAGTATATTTGTATATAAAGACAGTAAACCTCTAGTATTTATTGTTTGTTGATTGTGATTCTTGGGTTTTCCGTTAGATTTAAGCAGACACAAGGACGTATTGTAACATTTGTATGATGTAGATACAAATTGTTAACTTAACTCTCAAGTTCCGCGTTGTTTTTAACACTCTCTGGCTTATGTTCCGTATGGTTTTTTTTAACACCCGCTAGAGGTCAAGAGTAGCTGTAAGTTTACATTATACCAGAAATCTTGTATTTTTTGTTTATCTCGGATTTAGATAATGCAGCATACGCACAACTCATGTAAAATCCAGTCATCAGGGCTAGAAATTCGTCATTTTTTGCGAGAGTCTAAGAGGATTCTCAGATATGCAATCTGCGCGAATCCTCCGAATCTTAATTAATAACTGCACAAAGTATTATAATAAAGGAATATAATTAATGTACCCACAAACAAAAGTGAACAAAAAACCAAGTGCTGACCGTGACAGTGACAGAATAGAATTTTTTTTGGTTCTTTTTTACAAAAATTTATGCGAATTCTTGTAGATTCACAGAGTAAGCTCTTGCGAGAATCATTGCGCGAATTAGATTCAGAGATTCGCATGAGTTTCTAGCCCTGGTCATATAAATAATAATAATAATGAGGTTTTATATAGCGTCTTCTCTCCATGTTGATACATGCTCAAAACGATTTTAGTAATGGCTCTACTGGTAAAACTATCGAAACAGGAAAGTCTTTAGTGCAGATTTAAATTGATTCTTGACCTGTTGTGGAAGTTCATTCCATAATCTAGGACCAGCTGGACTATCTTGTATTAAACATGCATTATATATGCAAGAGCTAAATCTGCCTATTGCAGGTCTTTCTTTAGACCTTAAATGTTATATAAATTATTAATTAGACATTAATTAACTCAGTCGTACACCTCTGACATGGGGAAACCATATCTGAAAATCCTGAAGAACTTACTCACTTAGCCACCATGGCTCCTCAAGCAAGAGATTGCGTGATATTTTATATTGATGTAACACTCGTAATAGTGTCCTTGTGCAGTATTACTATATTACTTAATGTCTTGCTCTTCACCATTAAACATCACTTAATAATTCCTGGAACAACCATTCCTCCTAGTTTGTTTTGCCAGAATTACAACTTTGTAACTTTATCAACTTGAAACTGGTCATGCTTATTCCTTGGACAATTGCGTATGGCTTGACAGACTTTTGTTCTTGATATGGCATCACAATTTCAAGATGCCGGCATTGATGTTCTTTTGACATACTTTGGTTCTTGATAGGGCATCATAATTCCAAGATGCCGGCATTGATGTTCCTTGGACAATTGCACATTGCTTGACAGACTTTGGTTCTTAATATGCCATCACAATTCCAAGATGCCAACATTGATTTCCTGTTATCGTATTTGTTCAGTTATATCTGATTAATACCATTTCCTCTACAATGGTCGGCCATTAGCGTGAATAGTCAATTACTACCACACCGCTACATATTTTATAATCTCTTCTGTCAAACAGCAACTAATTGTCTGAGCTGCTATAATCTCTTCTGTCTAATAGCAACTAATTATCTCTACCTGCTCACTAATTCCCTGCAGGTATATGATTGATGATTAGTACAAAAACAGGTGTCATATCAGGTGTGGTGTCTATGTTTCCATGATAATACCATATCTCTAGCGCCCAATAGAGAGATAGGGAGAAAGATAGAGAGAGAAGGGGTTTAACGTCCATTCGAGGCCATAGTGTCACTGCCCAGGCAAAATTTCCCTCATAGCTCACTGTAGGACATTAAACCCCATTTCATTTCACTTCATTTTATTGGAAATAACAACCCTATAAAATCCTTTTATGAGAATGTATGTATCTATTAATATGAAATACAAGGACGTTAAATTGTATTTTTAATTGCATCTGAACATTAAAATACATTAACGATATTGATTAAAGTATAATAATACAAGAATGTTAAATTGTATTTTTAATTACATCTGAACATTAAAATACATTAACCATATTGATTAAAGTATAATAGCTTAATGTTATTCAATAGTTTGTGAAATTATTATCGTGAAATATGGTGATCAATTCAGGATAGAACATTTATTCACCTATATTTAGTCTTTAAAAGATCGTCTGAAATAGATTACGTCCATGATGAAATTTCGAATGATTTATTGACAATTGAGTAACCATTAAATTAATTATTGTTTGATATCACGCAATTTCTCTTATGAGAAAATAGAAGTTAGCTGTTTGGTGGATGGAATAGGCTAATTTTATCTTGTGATCTGAATAGTGAAATGTTTCATTATGTGTTTGATTTTCGATGGCAAGGCATGGATAACACATTATTTTGATTCTTTTGTAAGAAAAGAAATGAAATGTAATGGGGTTTAATGTCTTACCGGCAATACTATATACCGGAAAACACTAGAAAATACCGGAAAACAATCGGAAAACTACCAGAAAACACCATGTTATACTGAATACCGGAAAACCACTAAATACCGGAAAACACCCTAAATAGGTAACAAAGAGCCTGGTTCTCTGTTTGCGGAGAGTTAGGGTTATTGTTAGGGCTAGGGTTAGGTTTTTCAGGTGTTTTCCAGAGGACCAGCGGTGGGTTACCTATTTAGGATGTTTTCCGGTATTTAGAGTTTTCCGGTATTTAGTGTTTTTTCAGTGTTTTCCGCTATTCAGTATAACATGGTGTTTTCCGGTAGTTTTCCGGTAGTTTTCCAGTGTTTTTCAGTGTTTTCCAGTGTTTTCCGGTATATAGTATAGCCCATGTCTTACTGTTTGCTCCTATTGGGATAAGATAAGATAAGATGTTTGTTGCATCAAAACTTCCATTGAGGACAGCATGCATACATACACTAAACACATAGTCATATACATTTAATAATACATAATACATAGACAACACATAGACAATACATAGTCATATACATTTAATGATACATATTACATAGACAACACATACATGAATACACAAGTAATACATTCATACAAACAGTATAGTACATGTATATCTACATGTAAAGTGTTTCAGTTACATGTAGTTGCTAGTGCCACCAAATTTGATTTAGATCTCTTATCAAAAGCCCAAAACACATATAAAGCCACTGTATTGGCAATCGATTTTGGTGGGTTAAAGAGATTAATAAGATTATGAAGACGATCATACGCCATACAGTGTGTGCTATGAGGTAAATTTTGCCTGTACAGCTGCGCTACAACTTAATTTTATTTTGAATTCCATCTGTCAAGGTTCTTTTACATGCATGCGACCTTTTACATAAGACCTCCAGTTTTCATTCCATCCAAACAACTAGATGCTGTCCATTTGTCATTGGGGGGTTGGATGGCCGAATGGTTAGTGTATGTGCATTGTATCATGAGGCCTGTCATTGAGTCAACTGGTGTGGTTTTGATTCGCCAGTTGCTCGTTACAAGGTGTAGGGTCACCTGTCCAGCCTCGTGCGTTTTCTCTGGGTCCTCCGGTTTCCTCCCACTGCTAAAGACCCCTACGCGCAAGCAAATTGTTGAAATCAAATTGAACCATATGTTTGTCTCAAAATGACCTAGTTTGTCTGTCAAACTCTCTCTCTTTCTTTCCCTCTCCCTTTATCTCTCCATTTTTCAGGCCCTCGGTCCTGCACCTTTGACAAGGACAAACTTTGCTGGAAAATCCCTAGAACTTTTTCGACCAAATTTGGCTATTGACCCATAGCCTTACTCAGTGAGCCACTGTGGCTCCCTGCCAAACAGAGACCAACAAGATTTTTTTCTAGAGGAATTTAGCTGCTTCAGCGACCATTACGGAAATAATGGTTAGATGCAAAATATAAATATTATGATGACCACAGTGTGACCTTCTGGTCAGTGGATAATAAATCATCTTTAACTGACCATTGTTATCAGAGTTTACCTGTGTGATATAGATATAGATAGATATAGATAGGTATATATATAGGTATATAGAGCCTGCAGGTGTGTGTAATGTACCAGCTACTGTCTCATAATAGAAATTTTATAGTTTAATGGTTTTATTATTATTTTATTAGATTTGAAACAAGAGGTGTTTAACAGGGTCATCGGGGGGTGGTGTAGTATTTTATGGTCGGGGATTACAATCTTTTTCTGATATCTAAGTTTTCACAGGTTAATCAAGGTTAAAATGTAGTCAAATTGATTATTTAACTTTTAATTTAAAGATACATTATGTAAGATTTAGATAAAGAGCTAGCCATTCTTGCAATAATAGTTCGAAAATAGATAATGTAAAATGAATAATTTGAAAATTTCATTCAAATTACTATATTGGAAACAGAGATATTAGCCTTCAAAGGTTTGACAAGACGTGCACTAATTTCAACCACCGTACTGGTTGTTCGAAGCTATGTCTCGCTCCTCCATTTTTAGCTTAAATCAAAATATGGCTGAACTGTTCTAATCTATTTAATATCGGAGAAATCCGATGCCATCGAGAGTTGATTATGGCCTGGATAGGTTAATTAATGTCTAATTAATAATTTAGATAAAATTTCAGGCCTAAAGAAAGACCTGTAATAGGCAGATTTAGCTCTTGCATAATGTATCCTTAATTAAGAATATCAAAGGTAGATTATCTCACAGCTTGGAAACGAAATGAAATGGGGTTTAACGTCCTGCAGACGTTTTGGCCGAATGGCGGTGCTACGAACTACTCTTATCTCGATTTCCAACTTTTATGTGCAAGCCAATAGCATCCACTCGACATAAGCCAGGTCATTTCGGGACTAACATTTTATTTCTATAATTCGCTTGCTCGTATGGGTCTTTAGCAGTGGAGGGAAACTGGAGGACCCGGAAAAAACTTGTGAGGATTGGACAGGCGACCCTACTCCTTGTCACCAGGGAATCGAAACCAAGCTAGTTGACTCGATGACAGAACTTATGATACCATTTGACAAACCAACCCCTCGAATCATTTTGGACTGAAATTCATTTCCGGAGATTCATCTTATAAAATATTATAGTTTGACAATCAATGGCTTTAGCTATAGGTTTATAATCGAAATGGGTATTGCTTCATACACCTAAAACAAACATTGTTGACATACAGAACCAAGAGAATGCAGCACAGAATCAAAACAATCGTTTTTATTCAGTGACCATTAAATACATTCTCCTTGACATTTACGTATCAGATGTCAAATTGCAATCTGGTCATTTTGTCTTATCTGTTGACATTTCAGTAAAGTAATATTTTTTTTTTTAAGCTAAGGTTAAGGGTCTTTTTCTGTCACCGACTTCAGGTCATAAACTCTCAATAATTTTGTTTGTGTGGTTCTATATCATTTGTTTTAATGACAGATGGAATGAAATGACATTTTGATTTCATGAGCTGACAAATTGTAATCTGTTTTTTATTTTGACATTTTATTTCTTCTGAGAAACACTTTACAGATAAATAAAATCAACCAGATATTTTAATTGTTAAATTATACTGACAAGACACATTAAATTTGAAAAAATCAAAAAAAACACAACTTATTGATAGAATAAGAGATAAATGGGGTTTAACGTCCACTCGACACAAACTAGGTCATTTTGGGACTGTCATATAGTTCCATTTTATGTCAATAATTAATTTGCGTGTAGGGGTCTTTTGATTCACCGGTTGTACATGACAAGGAGTAGGGTTGCCTGTCCAGCCTTGTGGGTTTTCTCCTGGTCCTACGGTTTCCTCTCACAGCTAAAGACCCCTACGCGCGAGCGAATTATTGAAATAAAATTGAACCATATGTTCGTCTCGAAATAACCTAGTTTGTGTATTAAACTATCTCTTTTCTTTCCCTCTCCCTCTCTCCATTTTTCAGGCCCTCGGTATCCTGCACCTTTGACACACACATTTGACACGGACAGACTTCGCTGGAAAATCCCTAGGAATTTTTTCGATCCTTGTCACATACAAGCGGGCAATTGAAACCACTCAACTTGACTTATAATGACAGACCTTATGATGCAACACGCACACATTAACCATTTCATTTTATTTGGTTTATATTTATATGCTGCCTGTAATGGGGTGTTTCCCTACGATAAAATCTTATCATATATATCACTATCAGGTACTAGCTAGTTGATGAGTAATATAAGAAAGAGGATTATAACCAGGTTAAGTTCATTAAAGGGTTGAATATGACATGATAAATACCTGTAGTAGATTGTTGATAATTTATTATATCTATTTTATGACTTATATATATCTATAGTGTAAGTAACGACTAGTATATATACTCCCGTTAAGTAGGCAATAAGAATATAATTAACAGAATATTTTATGACTTATCTTTATACTGTAAGTAACTACTAGTGTATACCCCCCATTAAAGTAAGCATGAAGATTAACAGGCTTTACAAACAAATTGTAGCAATGAATAATACTGTATTAAGTTCCTTAATTTAGGATCTTTTGTCTTTCATTTGTTTCTGCTACAGTAGGATACAAACAGTTGTAGCAATAAATAATACTATCTTGAGTTCCTTAATTTAGGATCTATTGTCTTTCGTTTGTTTTCTAATACAGTAGGCAGGGACGGATCCAGGAATTTTTGCAGGAGGGGGTTTGCCAGGTTCCTGAGACAATGTATCTCCCCCCACCCCCCTCCATGGTCTCTATCGTCATTTTGACGTATATACATACACATTGAACTTTTTAAACAGAGAAATTCAACACCTTGTTTGACGTCAATTTTTATTATGAATTAATACAATGACATTGTGATTCAATTTCATGGATGCAAAGCATTAATTGTGATATCACATAGTCTATATCATTATCTCGTGCTTTGAGTGCCCATCCTGTCCCACATCTGACGATAAAGCCGATAAAACTTTTCTCATAAAAATTGTTGATTTACAAAAAAAAAAATATGTAGCTGAGCAGGGGTGGGGCAGGGGGGGGGGGGCAGGGGGGGGCGGGGCGGTGGGTTTCGACAAATAGCTACAATTGTAGCAATAAATGATACTATCTCAAGTTCCATAATTTAGTATCTTTTGCCTTTCATGTGTTTCTTCTACAGTAGGATACCTTGTTCATTAAAAATGTATTATGTAAGATTTAGATAAAGAGCTGGCTGTTCTTGCTATAATAGTTCAAAAATTTGCTGAAAATTTCAGGAAGAGAGAGAACGGAAAGGAGAGTTTGAGAGGGTCGAGAGGGTACATGTAGAGAGAGAGAGAGGGTGGATGGAGATAGTGAGAGAGGGTGGATAGGGAGGGTGTATGGAGATAGTGAGTGAGGGTGCAGGGAGGGTGCATGGAGATGGTGAGAGAGTGTGGATAGGGAGTGTGCATGGAGATAGTGAGAGAGGGTGGATAGGGAGGGTGGATGGAGATATTGAGAGAGGGTGGATAGGGAGTGTGCATGGAGATAGTGAGAGAGGGTGGATAGGGAGTGTGCATGGAGATAGTGAGAGAGTGTGGATAGGGAGTGTGCATGGAGATAGTGAGAGAGGGTGGATAGGGAGGGTGCATGGAGATAGTGAGAGAGGGTGGATAGGGAGTGTGCATGGAGATAGTGAGAGAGGGTGGATAGGGAGTGAGCATGGAGACAGTGAGAGAGGATGGATAGGGAGGGTGCATGGAGGTAGTGAGAGAGGGTGGATAGGGAGTGTGCATGGAGACAGTGAGAGAGGGGGGATAGGGAGGGTGCATGGAGGTAATGAGAGAGGGTGGATAGGGAGGGTGCAGAGAGAGAGAATGGTGGGATAAAGGGAAAGAGAGGATGCAGAGTGGGAGATAGAGAAAGTTAACAATCCACATTTCTCTTTCTTTCTCTGTGGTTATATATAAAAGTTGGTACAAATCCTTGTGTCTATAATCTCGAGGTTTTATCAGCTTGATGCAGTGTCAGTTGAGAGATTAAACGTTTACATGTGGATTTATAGTTTGACTGTATGTTGACACAAAGAAAAGAAATCGAAAAATAAACTGAAACGAGTTTTCAAGTCTAAAAACATTCCAGTGCTTGTTGAAATAAAGCGGGTGATACGAGGAATGACCTTATTTGTCTATGAAGACAAGAAGATCAATGGCCGTCTGACACGTTCCTGACGTTTAACTGTCGATAATTTATGTTGTATGATGGGTAACAGAAAGGAAGTGAATTGCACGTAATGCGTACCTTTTGGGGATGATTCTGTATTTTGGGATAAACATAAAACCATTGGCAAAATGCAAAAAAAATTACAGCCAGCCTTCCCACTATTCTTCTTTGTTTAAGTTGAAAAGCACAGGGTTTTACAAGGTTTGAAGTTTTAAAAATGAATACAAGAGGACTCAGTCGTCAGTGTCTTGAACTAAACACCTCCTGTTTAGAATTTAGAGGACTGTTATTGTCCATTTCATACCGCTTAAATTTTTCATTAGAGGCCGAGATCGCGTAGATTTCCTAGAATAAAGTTTTGAAGTGTAGAATTTTTGGCCACTGCAAACAGAAAATATCACCCAGAAAATATTCATTCGCAGTGAGTCGTCCAGGAAATTTAGAGGTCTGTTATACTCATTCGTCGCCACTTTTCAACCAATCAGAATCCAAGAAATTTCTGTTGTGGGCTACAATATCCTGCCCTCTTGTATGTCAAATTTGTTACCATGGAAACAAAAAAATAATTTGTGCCTCTAGCCCTGTAGAAACGTCAACGCTGATTGATTAATCAATGTCTAACGTCATAAGGTCTAAAGCCGCTTGTATGACCCCTAACGCAACCTCCCAGTACAACTGGTCAGATCTTCATGTAGTGTAGGCCATCGAAAGTATAAAAAAAACGAAATGAAATAAAGATCTGTATTTTAATCAGATTGGTTTTAGCGTAGAGTAAGTCGTGAAAAATTTGATATTGTCATCAATTGGAGCATATTTTAGCATGGAATAAGCTGTAAAAATGAGATATTGTCTGCGAAATGCACTTAACGATCCATGGCTTTAACTTTATGGTTTCAGAAAATATAATTTTGCATAATGGATTGTGTTTGAACACAGCTTGATCGATGAGTCAGACAAAAAATGGATAGACTTTACAATACATGTTATATATTGACATGAACAATAAAATAAATTATTTTATTCGATAGAGGTATCATAAAATGACAAATAAAAAGACTGCAGGCTTCTAGGTACAATATACTTTACATGTTGGTAAAAAGCCTGCTGTGAGGGTTTTTAGTACAACTATTATAAAATCATGTAATAAAATATCTTCTGGCTGTTGTCGATGTGGGATGGTATATTATTAGATTGATCGAATCATTTTCAGTAGAAGGCTTGATCTTGATTTAACTCCGTACGTCTTATCAATCCCTTCAATCCCTGCATATTTCGATTGGCTACTGAACCAGCTGGGGAGCCTATCAGATTCCTTGATCATAGCGAATAACAAACCTTGCGCTTTCCAGCTAAAATGTCTTAAGTTCTTTCTTGGAGGTAACATGTTTGATTTGAGTGTGTTTGTGTCACAGCCTCAGATTGGACGCCATTGTTTACGTGTAAGCGTTAAGGGGAGTTAATGTAGCTATAAGTTCAGAAATTGCAGACCAGTCTAGTAACGTCTAGATGTTGTAAAATTTGAGGTCGTTGCTTCATGAACATGAGGTGGAGTGGGGGGTTGGGATGGAGTGGGGTTGAGGTGGATTAGGGTTGGGGTGGAGTGGGGTTGAGGTTTAGTGGGGTAAGGGTGGAGTGGGTTTGAGATGAAGTTGGGTGAGTTTTTGTATGAAATCTTCCGGCTGTTGTAGATGTGAGATGGTTTTAATTTTATCAGATTTTGAGGTTGAGGTGGAGTACGGTTTGAGGTGCAGTAGGGGGAGATTTTGTATGACATCTTCTGGCTGTGAGATTAGGTTGTGGGGGTTGGACAGAGAAAGCTCATCAACTGTTATATAAAATTTCCTTTGGCTGTTGTGGATCTGGGATGGTTTTTTAATTTATATTATGAAAAGTTGGAGAGTTGGGTGGAATGGTGGAAGCAAATCCTAGAAGCACAAGCACAATTTCTATGTGAAAGCAGCCATTGGCTAGTGCTTAACCAATATTCTGTAATTTTAATATGTACACAAAAAAGGGGGTGGATTATTTTGTAGGTTGACTATGCCAGGATTATATACCCTAATACATAAAAACATGAAGAACCGTGACGTGACAAATAACACATGAAATTAAGGAAAAACAGGCAGTTTTCATTGAGGGAAAAAAATATAAACTAATTATGAGTGACTATAAAACACTTTTTTGTTTATATTTTTTTACTAAAAAACACCATTTAAAGGAACTAAATCTCTAACTAAATATTAGTCCCGAAATTACCTAGTTTTGTGTCGAGTGGATGTTAAACCCCATTTCTCTCTCTCTCTCTCTCTCTTTCTCTCTCTCTAACTCAATATTTTCCATAATATTTGAAATTAAAGGGGTATTATGGAAGATTAGATAGTTCTTGCTCTAATAGTTAAAAAAATAGATAATGTAAATAGAATATGCTGAAAATTGCAGTCAAATGCTCCATTCTGAACCAAGATATTACCTTTTGAATTTTAGGCTAAAGTCTGTACATTAAAAAAACAAAGTCTCAATTATCCATTATTCCAATTCCCTAAGTTTCACAGTCTAGCAATAGCATCAAGAGTTTATTATGATCTGCGTAAGTTAATTAATGGGAGGTTTAGCTCTTGCATAATGCATGTTTAAAAATACAAATTAGAATTCAATATTGGCCAATTTCAATCAATATTGATGTTGTTATCTTATCGTGAAAATATAGGATTCTAATATCCAATATTTAACACAATGAACATTTTATATATCAGTACACAAGTTTTGTATTCTATGGTTTCGGGTGCCATTTTGTAATGAACAAATAAAAACATATCCTACAAGACAATGCGGAAGTAATTAGTAAAGGCTGATTTACAAATGACAAAATATTAATAAAAAACGTGTAGAATGCACTGAGCAGGCGTAAACAACAGCCATTCAAATTAAACTGTTCACATATTTCACCGAACATAATTGATTAAAGATAACAATATTTCTTTCAAAAATTGCATAGAAATCACTTTACATACATTCTATTCACATTACATTAATATGTGCTTTTAGAACCATTTTTGTTTGTTATGCCCTTTAACACAAATTTAACTACGAATGGTGTTTTTTTACAATATGGTATTTAAAGAAATTTTTCCTTAGTCCAGAAAAGTAGGACGTTAAACCGCCATTTCATTTCATTTTATTAATATGGTTTTACTCTTGTCTCAAATATAAACAAAACCCCGAAATTTCCCACCATTGTCACTACATCATCACCATCATCATAATCATCTTACACAACAAATGGAGGAGGAATGTCATGTCTTTTCCTTGGGGGAACAACTTGTGTCAAGGTTCTCCGAGGGAGGAAATGTTAAATCTGTTAATTACGGCCGTTTTAAGTGTCCTTTACACTGTTCAAATATAGCAGACGGGTGAAAATAACGAACTTCATTGCTTAACAAATAATCTGGGTATTGACTTAACGGCTAAACCAGGGATACGCTTGACAACAATTGTGTTAAATTGTACAATCAAGAAAAAAAAATTCTAGTTAACAATCGTATAACCACTTTTTACGTATTTGCGATAACTTTTCAATGTATCACTTTGGGATTTTTTTGTCCTTGAATTTTGAAGTCAAAAAGTACGATTTAAAATGACTTTGTTTGGGATTTTTTTGTCCTTGAATTTTGTAGGCAAAAAGTACAATTTAAAATGACAATAAAAAGTGGCGTAAATACATGAGAAGGGATCCTGTCTCATCACATGATGTGATAAAAAAGAGAATTAACTGTTCTGGTTTTTGGGGCAGTTGATTAGTTGTGACTGGTTAACTGTGAACAAAAAATGAATAAAAAATGATAATAAGCAAAAAAGTTGTGAGCTGTCAGGTTAAAATTGTTGGATGGATGAAAAAATGAGAAAAGGCATAAATATTTGACTTCTAGGTGTTAAGTATGGAAACTCTAGATCTACTCAGAGAAAATAAAATTAAATAGGGTTTAACATCTTAAGGGTTCAAATTTAATCAAGAATCTTTAAAGGGGCTTTATGGGAGATTAGATGAGCTGGCAGTTCTCACTATAATAGTTAAAAAATAGATAATGTAAAGAGAGTATGCTGAAAATTTCAGTCAAATTACTCCACTTTGAACCAAGATATTAGCGATTGCATTTTAGGCCTAGTCTCGATCATCATTACTAAAGTCAGTACGACAGAAAACAAAGTCTTGATTATCCATTTTGATGTTAAATCATCCATCAGACCTGCAATAGGCAAATTTAACTCTTGCATAATGTATATTTAAATTTCTGCAATAACCAGACCAATAAAAACATGCATAGACTATGATATGATTACAAAAGGTATAAACACCTGGTGGTGGTGAATAAAAATCCAATTTTGGTCCAAAATTGGCAACACAATTAATATGAAAATAACACCATGTTCAAGGGTGTATTTTATTAGACTAGCCATGTTTTGTGTTTACATGTATATATACATATTACTTCCAAGACTACGGTGAAGTGAATAAACTCTATATTTATAAGAAAATAGAAATGAGTGAACGTGTCCCTGGACCAGTACAGGTAAGAGTGGATCTGAGTGATATCGTTGGGGCATGGAGGGAGAGAGAAATGGGGTTTAACGTCCACTCGACACAAACTAGGCCATTTTGGGACTAACATATGGTTCATTTTTTTATTTCAATTATTCACTTGCACGTATGGGTCCATTAGCAGTAGAGGAAACCAGAGGACCCAGATAAAACCCACGAGGTTGGACATTCAACCCTACTCCTTGTGACGTACAAGCGGGGACTCAAAACCACATCACTCAACTCAATAACAGACCTTTATTTTAACCCATAAGTAACATTTTGAGTATTCTTCGAAAGGTCTAGATTGAAATGTTTTTTTTATATATTTTGGTGTGTAAATGTTTCAATGATGTAGTAAATAACTGTTGATAATGAAACAAGAGGGTTGCTGCCATATTGACCCAAACAAACGTGTTCAAATCTTGTAATTCTGGTAAACAAGAGACAGAGTATACTGAAGAGTCTCTGGATAAATTTGTTCGTAGAATTGATTCGTAAAAGATTAAATAGACATAATAGATCCGAGAATCTTGGTGTTTTATTAGAGTTTAATTGTTGACAATGTGTCAAGATGAGAAGGCTTTTTATGTTTTACAATTTAAAGCGGAACTCCAACTCATTGTTGCCATTTTAATTTGTGGAAACCACTGTGGTTCAGTGACTAAAACCACTGGCTTACTCACCGGCAAATCTGCAGTTTGATTCCAGCCGATATATTGTAGATAGGATCAGGGTCGCTAGAACGGTGCGAGGGCCAGGGTACCAAAAGATAGGGGATGTTCTCTCCCCCCGGCCTCTAGAAAATTTTGAAATGTGTTAATTCCAAGAACGCTGTTTAGAGCGCCTCTAGCATTCCAAATTTCAACATAAAACCCTTTAAAATACATGATAATGAAACAGACAAAAACCTGAATATTCACAATTTTCGTATCATGAGCAATTCATCTCATAAAAAATTCTTTTTAATTTGACATTCAATACACCAATCTTCATCAAAAAAATAGAATAAGCTTTTTGAACGAGACAGTAGATTTAGAGACACGATTCTTGCAAGAGCTCATATTCAGGAGCATGTGTTGATGAGACACTATAATGAGACTATAATTGACCGAAATAATTGAAAACTTTCATCATTAGGGTATGGGTATACATGCATACCCCAGAAAAAGGCAGGGTACTATTTGTATACCTTGGTACCCGGGTTCCGGCGCCCCTGGATAGGATGAAATTACAAAATTCAGTGGAAGCCAGTGGCTCAGTGATAAGGTGCGGGTTTATTAACCAAGAGGTTGTGAGTTCGATTCTGGTGTCAGTCGAGAAAGAGAGGGTTGTTATGTGTTACAAATTAAAGCAGGACGCCAACTCGCTGTCAGATTAGGACGAAATCACTAATTTTGTGGAAGCCGCTGTGACTCAGTGGGTAAGACACTGGCTTACTAACCAGCAGTTGTCTATAGAAAGAAAAGGTTTTTAGCTTTCACAAGTTAAAGCGGAACTCCAACTCGCTGTCAGATATTTTTAATTAGGATGAAATTACTAAATTTGTGGAAGTCACTGTGGCTCAGTGATTTAGGCACTGGTACTAGCTAGCAGGTATGGGGTTCGATCCAGGTGTCGGCTGAGCCAGCATCAAACTCACTTAGCCGCCGTGGCTCCCCCTAGGTTGATGCAGAGCAGTAGGATGTTAAATCAAATTTCATTTCTGTAAAGACTGTTCGACCATATTTTAAAAATTTAAGCCGTTTTTTTTTTCTCTGCTGTTCTCATAGTGGTAACTTTTCCAACTTTCTCAGTGATTTCTCCACGTATTTCATTGTCAATATTGACTAAAGGAACATAAACTCTACTCTCATATGATGAAATATTGAATTGTTTGCCAGTGATGCAATGATTGAAGTCCAGGTTCAACTATTTAAAACTTTTTCTTTCGAGGGATTTGTACACAGCACAGTTATTCTAGATTTTATATTGATGAAATGTCAAAATGGAATTGGGTTTAATGTCCTGCAATGACTGGGTCAATCAATTAGAGTGCATGCCATACCGTGTGCAATGAGGGAAATTTTGTCTGGACAGAGGCACAATGGATAATTTTATTTTGAATTCCAACAGTCAGGGTTTTTTTACATGCCTACCTATGTGTTCATTTCAGTTTTTGTCCCATCAGAACAACTAGACACTGTCTTTGCACAGTGGGAACACCTGAGGAACTCTCTCGGCTAAAACCAAGAGTGAACCCGAGACTTCTTGGTGACCATCAAATATCAAACACTACACTTTATACAATGTAAATATATAAAGTACTATATAATATTTGACCATGTATTGGACTCTTTGTTTTGTAAGATGCACGGTCGCCCGTCCAACCTCGTGGGTTTTCTCTGGGTCCTCTGGTTTCCTCTCTCTGCTAAAGATCCCTACGTGCAAGCGAATTATTGAAATAAAATTGAACCATATGTTAGTCCCGAAATGACCTCTCTCTCTCTCTCTCTCTCTCTCTCTCTCTCTCTCTCTCTCTCTCTCTCTCATTATAAGATGAGGGATCGCCCAAACTAAAAAGAACAACATATGCTTTGTTGATTAGTGATGATTGGCAGAGGTGTTCAAGTTAAGATGAGCCTTTCTTTGGGCAACCTTCGGCGTGGAGGCGTCCAAACTCCATGTCATGGACATGCTTGAGGTTCGGATGACATTTGGGGGGTTGGATGACTTAGTGGTTAGCACGTGCGTGCTGTATCATTAAGTCTGTCATTGAGTCAACTGGCGTGGTTTCGAATACCCGGTTGTACGTGAAAAAGAGTAGGGTCGCCTGTCCAACCTCGTGGGTTTTCTCCTTGTCCTCCGGTTTCCTCCCACTGCTAAAGACCCCTACGCGCAAGCGAATTATAGAAATAAAATTGAACCATATGTTAGTCCCGAAATGACCTAGTTTGTGTCGAGTGGACGTTAAACCCCATTTCTCTCTCTCTCTCTCTCTCGGATGACATTTAGATTTAGATTTTTGAAAAATCTATAGAGCTTGACCCATACAAATCCCCCTTACCTGCAAGCCCTTCAGATATAGAGCTTGGTGCATACAGATCCCCCTCACTCCCAAGCTGTCATTTTGGGACTAACACATGGTTCAATTTTATTTCAAAACTTTACTTAAGTGTAGGGATCTTTAGCAGTGGGAGGAAACCAGAGGACCCGGACAAAACCCATGAGATTGGACAGGTGACCCTACTCCTTGTCACATACAAGTGGGAAATCGAAAACATGCCACTTGTCTCAATCACAGACCTTCTGATTTCATGCACAACCGTTCCCGCATCACAGGGTTAAAGGCGATGACATCATTACAATAAAAACTATTTTAGGGCGAGATATGTTTGATATCAGCGTTTCAGTTGACACTGTTTACCTGGGACACAAGACCTGCCGCAAACTATGATCAAACAAGACCGTATCGTCACTTATTTTAATAGATTAACAAATTACAAGGTAAAATAACCTTTGATGTTATTGACCTTCTCCGTCGTCCTATTGACCAGATCAACATAATTAACCTCCGGATTAATTACCAAAAACCTGACGCATGAATGGTTCATACTAATCTAACGTTTGCCATCTTTGTTTGCCGAGCAGTTTCTGTTTCTTCCAATGTTGACAAATGTTACATGTTTATTTGTAACTGTGATTGGTCAAACAACCTTTGATGTTAGAAGATAATACATGAAAGCTGATTGGTTAAATAAAGATAGGTTGCCTGTGAGTAAGATAGCTTAATTGAAGAAACCAGGGATCTTGATTTTTTGGAACTTAAAGGCTCGATTTGTCCTTTTTAGCGCTATAGGAATCCCCTCGCAAACTAGAATATCATGACATTTTTATGTCTAATAGGAATGTCAGTCCAAAAATTGTTAACATTTCTTTCAGTTGAAGAAAAATACATTATGGGAATTTGATAAAGAGCTGGCAGTTCGCACTATAATAATTAAAAACTAGATAATGTAAAAGGAATGTGCTGAAAATTTCAGTCAAATTGATCCACTCTGAACCGAGAAATTAGTGATTGAATTTTGGGCCTAGCTTCGATCATCATTACTAAAGTCGGTACAATAAAAAACATAGTCTTGATTATCCATTTTTTGATTTAATCATGAATGGTGGATGATCAGCAGATCGGATTATAATCCAGTAAATATCGCAGGCTAGCGATGACATCGAGAGTTGATTATGGTCTGGATAAGTTAATGTCTAATTAATAATTTATATAACATTTAAGGCCTAAAGAAAGACCTGCAATATGCAGATTTAGCTCTTGCATAATGTATGTTTAATTTGTGGACAATTTGTTCTCAGCCATTGGGGGTCATGGTGGCTAAGTGGGTAGGACGCTGGCTTGCTAGCCTGGAGGTCGGGTGTTCGATCCCTGCATTGGCCGAGAAAGTTCATCCGGATTTTCCGGCATGTTTCCCCCTTGTCAGTGATGCAGGGCGGAGGTCCTGACAAGGACAGCTGTCTAGTTGTTCGGATGGGACAAAATAACGAGGTCCCGTATACACATTGGCGTGCACGTAAAAGATCCTTTGACAGTTGGAATTTGATATAAGAGTAGGCCATAGTGCTGCTGTGCAGGCAAAATTCCTCTGATATCACACTATATGGCTTATGCCTGTCTTCATCAGCCCAGTTCGGAGCAGAAAAGTAGGACATTAAACCCCATTCCATTTCATTTCTCAGCCGTTAGTCCAGTTGATGCAGAACAGCAGGACATAAAACCCCATTTCATTTGTTCTCAGCCGTCAGCTGACTGTGGAACGTACTGGATTAACATAATCACATCGATGACAGCTTTTGTTGTCACCATTTTAAGAAATGTATGAAAGAGAGTCGCCAGTGAGACTGGTTGTGTTTGCCGAGGATTATATCGGAATGGACAGAAACATGGCAGATTCTTTCTGTTACAAATAAACCACATCCTTTTTATGTTTCAGAATTTTTATTGTCAATAAACTTTGTTTTCTTTAGTATGATGTGCTGAAACAAAAGAAATGTGATTTTTATAACAAAGGAAATGTTTTCATCTTTTAAAACTAGAGTAATATTAAACATTAAAAATTGTTTCTACAGGAAGAAACAACAAAATCGGTTTCATAAATTTTGTGGACAATATCTGATTTTCTATGACTTAATCATTGTTAAAATATCACATTTCGCAAGGCTTAATCCAAGCTAAAATATAATCAATTTCATAAATTCTGTGGACTGAAAAAGATGAGAGTCACTGATTGTTTATTTTTCAGACAATATCTGATTTTCTATGACTTAATCCATGATAAAATATCACATTTCTCACGCCTTAAGCTAAAATGTACTCAAGACTGATTATTTAACATTTAATTAAAAAAACAAAACCAAAATACCAACAGTAGAACCTTTGTTTTCAATTGGATTTAAAAGAGCCCAATGAACACTGAAGATTAAAGTCACTAATCCTGATCATGTAGATTTCGTACAGTATCTGATTCTCCATGGATTAAAGGGCATATGGCTCTATTCTTTGTTACCTTTTAGATGAAAATGTGTCTAAAAACACATATCACTGTAATATGAATGGGAAAAGTGATATATATTCAATACTTAAAATATTAGTTGTAATTTATAATCAGTTATGTTCGGTGAAAAACTTTAACTTTCCTAATTGAATGACATTTATTTATGCCTGCTTAGTCCATTTTATGCCTCATGTACTGATTTTAAAATGTTCATTTTGTCCTAAATATTAGATATTAGGTTCCTATAGTTCCACAGCAAGATAACAATATCAATATTGATTGAAATTGATCAATATTGAATTCTACTTCATGTTTTTAGTTTCGAACATAATGGAAATATTGAGTTAGAGGTTTAGATTCGTCAATTAATGTTTAACATTTCATTAAGAAAACCAAAATATAAAAAGACCTGGGCATTAAAAGATTCTATCCAACACTTACAGGTGCCGCTGGTTTGTTTATTATGAGCAGAGGATTCTGCAACTATTGATCATTAATCATTGAATTATTATTACAATAAATTAAAAGTTATATTTTAATTTTTTTTTGTTCAGGTGACGTTTCGTCTACTGGAAGCTGAGAAACGCAAATTAGAAATCTTCCACAGAGAGCTTGGTATTCATCTGAATTCACATGGATTACAAAAGGTAACTATGTCGTTAAAGAAGTAGGAAGATTTACCAAGGCCCAATATTTCTATATAAACAGCTAGTATAGATTCTGACAGTGGTGTGGATATGGTGATGCCTGAGGGCCAACTGCTTGATTATATGTCCCCAAGACTCAAGTAATGTCCTATTACATGGTTATATGCCCTGCAAGACTCACGTATAGATCCTAGTACTTGATTGTACGTCCCCAAGTCTTAAGTATAGATTATACACCCACCAAGACTCAAGTATAGATCCTAGTACTTGATTGTATGTCCTCCCCAAGACTCATGTATAAGTCATAGTACTTGACTGCATGCCCCCCCCCCCTGCCAAGACTCAATGACTCAAGTATAGGTTCTGGTACTTGACTGGTTGCACCCCAAGACTCAAGTATAGGTCTCAGTACTTGATTGTATGCCCACCAAGTATAGATCCTAGTATTATTAACATCAAACTCATTTCTGACCATGAACATCAAGCAAGGTCAATTTGGTGTCGTTTTGTTGTTTTAAAGATGCATTATGTAAGAAATAAATCTGCCTATGTTTTATTTTAGCTTTAAAATTTATATAAACTATTTAGATAATTTAATCAGTTCCCGTTATTCTTTTATTCCTTTTTTTATTCATATCTTTCTAGAGAAAGGAGGTCGAGCAACTCAGAAATAATATCAGGTATGTATTATTCTTTAATTTAATCTGTAGCGGATACTCTTTTGACTTGAAGCAACCAGAGTGAGAGATGGGTTTGAAACTAGGTCATTTAAGAGAGAGAGAGAGAGAGAAATGGGGTTTAACGTCCACTCGACACAAACTAGGTCATTTCGGGACTAACATATGGTTTTAATTTTATTTCAATAATTTGCTTGCGCATAGGGGTCTTTAGCAGTGGGAGGAAACCGGAGGACCCGGACAAAACCCATGAGGTTGTACAGGCGACCCTACTCCTTGTCACGTACAACCGGGGATTCGAAACCACGCCAGTCGACTCAATGACAGACTTTATCATACGGCGCGCGCGCTAACCATTCAGCCATCCAACCCCCCAGGTCATTTAAGGAATATATGGTTCAATTTTATTCCAATCATTCCCTTGCACATATGGGTCAAAGCATTTTTTACAGTTGGAATTCGATATAAGAATAGATTGTAGCGCCACTATTCGGGCAAAATGTCTTCATTAGCCCACTGGATGCAAAAAAGTAGGATGTTCTTCTAAAGGCGATAACTTGGCTTAGAACGAAGTAATTTGACTGAAATTCTCAACATATTCCCTTTTCATTATCTTTTGTTTTAACTATTATAGTGAGAACTTTCAGCTCTTGATCTTAATCTTACATAAAGCCCCCTTAATGACTAGGTAGATGATTTTAGCAATATGTAAAAGTATTTAACTTAAAGGCTCAATACCATTCTTGTTGTATGAGAATATTATGTCCCAATCTTTATTCTGGTCAACAAATTGTACTATTTTACAGTATTCCAATTAATTGATGAAACAAATTTCATCTTAACACACCTAATTTTAAAAATTGGAAAAATTCAACTCAATGATTTGAAAAGCCTAACGTAAAGCTTTTCAAATGTGACATGGATTTAAAATATTTTCGAACCCTCTGGACAAGTAAAATAGGATGTAATGGATAATTTTACACAACAGGTAGGACACTTAAACATCTTATACTTAGAATATTTATTTACTTGAGCAGTCAAGCCAGCAAGAGTGTTATTGTCCCTTTAATATAAAATATATAGCATTAAAAATTAAAAAATAAACTCATAATTCCATCTTAAAACTTTGGTTGGGCTTAACAAAATAATGAATGACTAAACACCTGACTGCGTTGAAATGTATAAGATTATTGTTACATCTAAATCTTACATGATGCCCCTTTAATGACTACGTAGATGAATTTAACAATATATAAAAGTATCTAAGGTAATATAAAATATATACCTTTAAAAATAAAAAATAAACTCATAATTCCATCTTTGGTTAAGCTTAAAAAGATAATGAATGAATAACCCAAACACATGACCGTGTTGAAATGTATAAGATTATTGTTATATCATTGAGGCTGAATTAAGACGTGTTTTACAAAGATTTACGTTAATTTAACAAATGATAAAAGAAGATTTTATAGCGGATATGGTCAGGTAGTATTACCATGTTACAGACATGTCAAGTTCTTGTGTTTACATAGAGAGGAAATGTCAAAGGTTAAAGGTCGTTTTAACAGAATGATGTAAATGAAATCAGCTGATTAGATGTAAATAGTCTTGTTTGATTTCATTTTGTTGCTTTCATTTAAATTAGATGACATTAGTAGGACATTAATTTCATTTCATTTGGTGTAACATTTAAAAAAGTCTTGTTTGATTTTATTTTGTTGCTGTCAAGTATTTAATTTAGGTGACATTAGTAGGACAATAATTTCATTTCATTTGGTGTAACATTTAAAGGGCCAATCCCAATTATATTTTAGAAATTAAAACTGGTTAATTTTGTGTTAAAAGCCCCTAAAATCTTCTACCTTAGGGTCGAGCAACTAACTCATTATACGTGATACATTTTCAAACAACTTAAACCTGTCAATCTTCATCTGGAAATGGAGACTGGTGTCCCAAGCTGTATTATACAATGTCTGGATAAAACCAGACTTTTATGTTATAAAAATAACTTGTAGGTAAAATTTATCTTTCGTTATCAAGTACAGCACATGGGTAATTCACTGTATAGACCTCTAATGGAATGGCAATAGATTATCGTGTCACCCAAAGAAAAAAATTGACCCAAAATCTTAAAAGAGTTACGTGTCCGGATAAGCAGTATTGACGTTATGGTCCAAACATCTCAATATTTTGAGCTGAAATTTTGAGACAAGGTACATAGACCATTCCTCTATATTTTGGCTCTTAAATTTCTTATGTACTTTGACTTTTATTTTTGAGACTCTGTTCAAATCGGGATAGTGTATTTAAAAGAGAAGATTGATATCAGCCCATTTAGGTGTATATAGTGTTGTCCCTACATACACTGTAACCCGGGTATCATTTAATCTTGTGTCTCTAGCACTAATTACTTTCACATTCGTTTAATATCAAATCTTTGTTTAAAAATTTGTAAAAATCATTTAAAATCACCCAAAATCATCTAATTTGTACTTTTGTCTAGATTAAAGCTGACTGATTAATTTTGATAATGAGTGTCCAATTTACACTTTGGGGTGCACATTAAAGATCCCTGGGCAGTTGGAATTTATTATTAATTTTCCTCATAGTATACTCTATGGCGTATTCCCACCTTCATAAGCCCAGTCGGAGCAGAACAGTAGGATATTTAATCCCCATTTTATTTTTATCTGATATTTGAACCAGTTTTAAATAACCTCTATATCTATTATTTATCTGCCAGCATGCATCAATCGGATGATAATATGATGATATAATATGTATTGAAGATCATAGGTGTACGAACCGGGGGATTTTATATCAGTGTAACTTGTTCTCAAACTCAAAAAGCAGTTCCAGAAAATTCACTCCACTGGCTTGCTGTAATTTTTCAAGATTTTAAATCGGTTATTTTGTCATTTTGATCTTTCGGCCGTGACTTAGGCTTATACCGTCAGCTGATTCATTGTTTTGACCGGTGTGAAATTAAGATTATGAATTGGCATAGTCAAAAAGGCCTGTACGCCTATGCTGAAGATCATAGGGCCTGTTATCTATGTAAGTCATGGGTCGCATCCCATATTTTTTTTATAAACTAACCTCACTCTCTTTGTTTACTAAATGCCCTCGTCTGTTCTTGTTCATTAGACAGAGGGCCTGACAAGGACAGCTGCCTAATTGTTTGGATGGGACGAAAAACCAAAGTCCTGTGTACACATTGGGGTGCACGTAAAAGATCCCTTGACAGTTGTTATTCGATATAAGAGTGGGCAGTAGCACCACTATTCAGGCAAAATTTCCCTAATAGCACACTGCATGGCGTATGCCTGTCTGCATTAGCCCTATTGGAGCAGAACAGTCAGATGTTAAACCTCATTTCATTTCATTTCTTGTTCATTAAGTGTGATTACCCATCTAGCTTGTTAACCTCACCCATGTCAATAAGTGAACCCGACCCTCCGGTTTCCTCCAACTGCTAAAGACCCCTACGCGCAAGCTAATTATTGAAAAAAAATTGAACCATGTGTTAGTCCCAAAATGACCTAGTTTGCATCAAGTGGACATTAAACCCTATTTCTCTCTCTCTCTTACGTCCGCTTACACCAAAGTGATCTCGCAGATAAATGTTAAACCCCCATTTCATTTTATCTTTTATGCTTCCAGAGCTTACGATAAAAAAATAAGCTGCTTGATTTTCTTCGTGTCATGTTCAGAAATTCCTACTTGTAGTGTTAAACTTTCGCATCACTAGTAATCTCATTGTCGTCTGTCTTTCACAACATTGTGTCATCATTCACTACATGAAATGTCACAGTCGAGATTCTGTGGAGTAGTATCTAAAAATAGATCTAATGTTTTGTGGATTTTTTTTTCTATTTGCATAAATTAATTTTGACATCTCTGTTTCATTATCACATCACAACCAAGTCTGTTATTTAGACCGTGAAACTAGGTTTTATTTTTCTTGAGTGTGTTTTGCATAAATTATTTTGACACGTCTTAGATAGGGGCAGATCCAGAGGGGGGATTTATCTCTTTAAAAAGCTCAATGTGAGTGTATGCCTACGTAATATAGAGACGAAACCCCCTCCAGCAAAAATTACTGGATTCGCCCTTGATTAGTTTGGGTGGTCGAATTGTCCAACACACTGCTTTAGACAGAGCAAAAGAGAGAGATGGCACTTAACATAGACTAGGTCATTTCGGGACTAAGATATGACAGGGCAGGGCAAGGTTGGCCAGGGGACTCTTCTACTGTAATTGTTTCAAGTTGTGTGGTTATAGGCGTACAGGCTCAATGCTCGTTAGGGGTGGGGGGGCAGAACCTGAAATGCCCCAAAAACTTTCGGGTTGGGATCCCAAAGAAAATTTGTGTTATTCAATTAACGTAAAATTAGTGTTTTAATAGATTTCGGGCACTTTATTTTGCCAACTAGATAAAATAATATGTTTTGTTTTCACTTGACCCTTCTGCCCTAAAAGTCAGATTACCCGAAAGCTAGGGGAGAAGCTCCCCCTCTAGCTTGTACGCCTATGTGTGTGTTTTCGCTCCTGTGGTTTTGTTTGACAATGAGTAGGATTTTTTTGGAGGTATAAATTATTTTGACATTTCAAATGCTGTCTCACGCTTATAGACATGCACTTGATAAAAGAAATATCTTATTTTAAAGTCACAATGCATCATTTACATAGATTGATGAAATTTCAATTCAACATGTCTTTGTAAATACTAAACGGAATTGAAGCATTTAAGACCAATATTCCTATTAGATATTTCAGAATATTGTAATCTTCTAAAATGACACATCAGGACTTTTATATTTTTCCTCAAAGTACACTTCTAGAAAATACATACAGTTATTTTTAAGTGTTAGAAACTTCATGGTTTTTAACTAGGTCCTCAGGTTTGTCTCCCCAAACCGCAAACCAATTGTTGAATTAAAATTGAACCGTATGTTAGTTCCAAAATGACCTAGTTTCTGTCCAGTGGTCTTTAAACCCCATTTCTCTCTCTCTCTCTCTCTCTCTCTCTCTCTCTTTCTCTCTCTCAAATTATTTGAAGACTAAAGGGAGATAACCATTGTTTGGGGACTAAAGGGAGATAACCATTGTTTGGAGACTAAAGGGGGGATAATCTATATCATAAAAACTATTTGAGTAAATTTAGCAATGTAATTTATTAAAGATTTCAATTTGCTTTTATTAATTATACAAGGAATATTCAATGAAGAATATCTTAAAAAAAAAACAAAAAAAAAACCCCCAACAAATAATTAAAATTTAACAAAAATACTTATAGTCGTAACATGATTGAACAAAATGTTAAATAGAGAGTTGAAGATCATAAACAACCAAAAAGTGTTTTTATAAAACTAATTTGGTATACAAAAATTATGCAAATTGATCATGGAGTTATGATCATTTAAAGTTTACATTATTTTCAATGGATTTCAAGCCATCATTTTTATTTCTGTTATATAAATTATTGTACTTTTTCACAAGTATGAATAATGTTTGAGGGGTTGATTCAACGCGTATGCATGAAATCAAAAGGTCTATCATTGAGTCAAGTGGTGTGGTTTTGATTCCCCGGTTGTATGTGACAAGGAGTACCGGTAGAGTTGCCTGTCCAACCTTGTGGGTTTTTTCTGGGTTCTTCGATTTCCACTCACTGCTAAAGACCCCTACGCGCAAACGAATTATTGAAATAAGATTGAACCATATGTTAGTCCCTAAATGACCTGCTTTATGTGGAGTGAACATTAAGCCCCATTTCTCTCTCTCTCTCTCTCTCTCTCTCTCTCTCTCTCTCTTAATAATGTTTTATACTTAGATGTGCTTAATTGGGATTGAAACCACAACACCTGACTTGAAATTTTACCTGGACAGGTGTGCTATGGCCCACTCTTATATTGATTTCCAACTGTCACGTTGTTTTTTTTTACGTGAATGTCATCAGTTTTTTGTTCCAACCAAACAACTAGACACTGTTCCATGCCAGGCCTTCCGTCCTCCAAAAACTCGGAGAGGAACTTTCTTAACATTTAATATTCTAGATCCATTCCATGTTAGTAGGGTAAATTGTGTTTATGAGTGAAATAAATTGTGTTTGTGGGTGAAATAAAAATGGAGGATTAATTGTGGATGTTTTATATTTCAGTCGTATACAGCATCAGTATGATCACCTAGACGACGAATATAGAGTAGCCGCCATGGGCGCGCTAAAACGGACCAATCTAAACAAGAGGAGGGTGAGTACAGTTTTATAATCAAACACCTTTATATTAAACCTAGGTCATAACACACTGTATCTGTTTTGACCAATCTGATTAAAATACAGATCTATATTTCGTTTCGTTTTTTTATACTTTCGATGGCCTACACTACACGAAGATCTGATCGATTGTAGCGATAGGTTGCGTCAGAGGTCATACGAGCGGCTTTTGACCCTATGACGTCAGACATTTGATTAACCAATCAGCATTGATGTTACTAGTGAATTACCCACAGTTCCATGCAAAACACGCCTAAAGCTCGTCATAACAGACCGTTTCATAGGCTAAGCCCTCACACCATTCAGAACACGTCAATGATAACAACTCTTCCAGATCATAGTCTAGTAAAGACAAGTAAAATGAAATTTTGAACTATAAAAACAAAACAAAATAGGATCTGTGTTTTAATCAGATTGTGTTTTGACATGTACGAGTCTTAGGGTTTGGTAGCTCTCAGATAGCCACAAGAAACCAGGTGAGAATTTTGTATATGCAGGATAAGAAGTCTCTACGGCCAGTCTGTGATCTTCTATGGTGCCGAACACACACAAGTGACGCATAAGTCTCATGCACAGGTTTACTAAAATTTCCCCCATAGACTAGTAGCACATACGACAGGGGTTGTGAGCTAGGCTTTATATGGGTGAATTACTAAAAAAATTCATTATTACATATACTGTTTGATTTATGTTACATTACATTTATCATTTGAATTACAATATACATTATGGCACATTACATTTACCAATAATTTACAATGTTACATCACATTTATAATATACATTCAGTTACATTTACATTGGGGTTCATTACATTTACCATGTTACATTACATCCATCATATATTTATTATATACATAAGGCATATTATATTTACCATATATTAATGATTCATTACATTTACAATATACATTATGGCATATGATATTTACCATATATTAATAATTCATTACATTTACAATATAAATTAGGGCATATTACATTTACAATACACATTTGCAATATACATTTACAATATACATTAACCATATATATAAATGATTCATTACATTTATAATAGAAATATTGGATATAAGTAGTATACGGTATATCTTTAGACTATAACAAAGGATGACAAAGGATATGAACCATAATAAATAGTTATATTATTTGAGTTGAAGGTATTATATAAATAATTCAAGAAAATTTGACGAGAAATGGTGACATATAAACAGCTATGTATGTGTCAATCTTTATTACTAAACAATACAACGTGACTTATAGATTCATGTTTTCAATCCTCCAACTCTACTAAGGGGAGATAACTCTTTCATTACTGCCTGTGTAATATGGTCTGAGACTGGTAATTGATTCTCTAGAGTTCAGTAAACACATCATTTTATATCTATTAAAGAAGTGTTATAACATTAAACAAGAAATTAAATATTCAAAATGACCCAATCCTACATACTACCCATGTTTTTGTAATATCAAGCCTGAAAAGGACTATCTTCTGTATATTGTTCCTGATCATCAACAGTCATAATAACTATGAACTGCCCAGCCTCCTTACTTTCGTGGGGATCAGCTTCAAACTCATTAGGTTCCGACCTCTGGCAGCCAAGCAGCAGCCATTTTCCCAGTGTAACTCAAATTTAAAATTGAACTTTGTAGCATTTATTATGATAGTGGTTATGAGTGTTATAAGATGGCCTTACGCTAAGGTAATATAAAATACCATGTTCATTAAGGGCAGCATGCATACAAGTAAATGTACATTTAAACAGAATCGAATACATTACACAGGAAACATATACATTGATAGGAGACAATGTTGATATAAACAATAATTCAACTAGTTACCACCAGATTTGATTTCGATCTCTCATCAAAAGCCAAGTAAGCATATAAGGCCATTGCCTTAGTAATCAATTTTGGTGGCACAAAATTGTATGAAATCTCTGGATTTGCTGAGAAGCCTGGGTAGAACTACATGGGTTTTACATAGTTCTTTATGTTACTGTTTAGTAAAAAAATGTTTTTTGTTTTTGATCGAGTTAAATTCACAAAATGTACAGACATTGTGGAGAGAGAGAGAGAGAAATAGGGTTTAACGTCCACTCGACACAAACCAGGTCACCTCGGGACTAACATATTGTTCAATTTTATTTCAACAATTCGCTTGAGCATAGGCGTCGTCAGCACCGGAGGAAACCAGAGGACCCAGAGAAAACCCACGAGGTTGGACAGGTGACCCTACTCCTTGTCATGTACAACCTTGGAATCAAGACCACGCCAATTGACTCAATGACATATCTTATGATAAAACACACACGCGCGACCCATTCGGCCATCCAACCCTCTGTACAGACATTGTGGAGCAGAACCAAAATGGAATTAGCTATTGAACAGCTCATTGTGAAGATGCTATATTTTTTTATTTTATGACATTATCGTCACAACAGTTGTTGCCGTTTTATTCTAGATTCTACATTTCATGAGATAACGCCAGCCATTGTTTTACGATATTCAAACATGGTTGATCACAGACCATAAAAAACCCTCTTCATTGAAAATCAGAATTATGATCACAGCTACTCTATTTCTGTTTTAATATTCATATTATACGTTGTTTTATCTCTCGCTCACACTACAATAAAAATCTAAATTAAACAATGAACAGATGTAATCTGATTATTTTACACAGTAGCTCATGAATTGGATGCTAAATTCAAATTAATTACAATCTTGTTCAAACATGGGATCCTATTTAATTATGAATATGGAAGCTGGCAACATCGTAAATTTGATATCTTTTCAAATAAAATAAATTAAATGCATGTCCACTCAGAATTTTAATGACTTTTACAATCTTTAAATCTTATATTTCTACAAATATAATTAAATGAATTATAAAAGTGTTCATTTAATGTTAAAGATACATTATGTAAGATTTAGATAAGAAGCTAGCCATTCTTGCTATAATAGTTCGAAAATAGATAATGTAAAATGAATAATTTGAAAATTTCATTCAAATTACTCTATTGCGAGCGAAGATATTAACCGTTGATAGCTTGACAAGACGTGTGCAATAATTTCATCCACTGTACTGGTTGTTTGTAGCTAAGTCTCACTCCTCCATTTTTAGCTTAAATCAAAATATATGGCTGAACTGTTCTAATCTATTTAATATCAGAGAAATTCGATGCCATCGAGAGTTGATTATGGTCTGAATAAGTTAATTAATGTCTAATTAATTTAGATAATATTTTAGTCCTAAAGAAAGAGCTGCAATATGCAGATTTAGCTCTTGCATAATGTATGTTTAATTTAGGATTTATAAATATTGTGTTTATCCAAATATAATAAAATCATCAAATTCAGATGTGTTCATTTAAACATACATTATGCAAGAGCTAAATCTGCCTCTTGCAGGTCTTTCTTTAGGCCTGAAATGTTTTCTAAAGTATTAATTAGGCATTAATTAACTGATCCAGGCCTTAATCAACTCTCGATGGCATCAGATTTCTCCGATATTAAATAGATTAGAATGGTTCAGCGATACTTTGATTTAATCAAATATGGAGGACCGAGACTTAGCTTCGATCAACCAGTACGGTGGTTGAAATTATTGCACACGTCTTGTCAAACCTTCAAAGGCTAATATCTTCGCTTGCAATAGAGTAATTTGAATGAAATTTTCAAATTATTCATTTTACATCATCTACTTTTGAACTATTATAGCAAGAATGGCTAGTTCTTTATCTAAATCTTACATAATGTATCTTTAATGCAATCCGATTAAAATACAGATCTATATTTCGTTTTGTTTTTTTTATACTTTCGATGGCATACACTACATGAAGATCTGACCAGTTGTACTGAAAGGTCGCGTCAGGGGTCGTACGAGCGGCTTTTAATAGGTAAAAGAGAGAAGTGGGGGTTACTGTCCCCTTGACACAAACTGGGTCATTTTGAGACTAACATATGGTTCATTTTTTTTATTGCAAGAATTAGCATGCACGTAGGGGTCTTTAGCTGTGAGAAGAAACCGTAAAACCCACAAAGTTGGACAGGCGATCCTACTCCTTGTCACAAACAAGCGGGTTATTGAAACCACACCACTTGACTCAATGACAGACCTTATGATCTAACATGCATGTGTTAAACCATTTGATCACCCCCACCCCCCACCCCCGTAGGATATATTCATATTGGTATATTACAACCAGACTATATACTATATATAATACAACTACCTGATTATAGAAACAGATTATAGAAGTCTCTTGTTGATGTTATATTGTCTACTACCCTAAGGACTTTCTTAATAAAACATAATAAATCGAGTAGGTTGGTTTTTATTTCTGTCTGTAACAACAGGAAATGAAATGAACTTGGGTTTAATATCTTACTGTTCTGCTCCGATGGGCATACGCCAAACAGTGTGCTGTGAGGGAAATTTAACCCGGGCAGTGGCACTATGGCCTTCTCTTATATTGAATTCCAACTGTCAAGGTATCTTTAATCTGCACTGCCAATGTATACATGGGACCTCAGTTTTTCGTCCCACCCCAACGACTAGACAGCTGTCCTTGTCGGCCCTGTGTCCTGCACCACTGACAAGAGGGAACCATGTCGTAAATCCAGGCTAGCGAGCCAGCGTCTTACCCACTTAGCCACTGAGCTCCTGTGACAATAGGATATTAACCTGTAGAAAAAAGGTTGTTTTTATTTCTGTCTGTAACAGTAGAATATTAACCTGTAGAAAATAGTTTCTGATTTATCTGTACATCAGTCTTTTGAAAAATCATTTGGGAATGGGGTTTAACATCTTGCTTTGCAATACTTTGGTTATTTTGAGACTAACATAGGGTATTTTTCATTTCAATGGTCACATATCAATATTAAGGAGGGCTGAGAGAGAGACAGAGAGAGAGAGAGAGAGTTTAACATCCACTTGACACAAACTAGGTCATTTCGGGACTAACATATGGTTCAATTTTACTTCAATAATTTTGTCTGGACAGTGCCATTTCTTGCATGTTTTTGTCCCATCTGAATGTTTAGGTATGCTTTCCTTGTCAGTCCGGCAGCTCCATTTTAAATGATTTGGGGCATCGCAGTGTGCAAGTGGCCGTGGTTGTGAATGCAGCTGCGATTGCCAACAATTTCACTGCGTTATGACTTGCAAGCGTGACCGGGACTTTGAGATAGTTTCAAAAGGATGCACTGCTCTTAGAACAAAGGATGGTGCTCCTAAGAGAAAAGGTGGTGTTCCTAGAGAAAAAGGTGGTGCTCCAATAAAAAACATTTTGTTCCAAGGCAAACAGTAGTGCTCTTTGGAAAAATAGACGGTACTTCTCAGAAAAATGTGGTTGCTCCTAGGGAAAAAGAGTGGTGGTCCTAAGGAAAATGGATGGTGTGTCTAAGGGTCATGCTCTTACGGAAAAAGGGTGGTGCTCTTAGTCTTAACAACTAAATGATGGTGTCTAACTGTAGACGACCATATCTGTTTATGTAGATAATATCATCCAGGGTTTATGGATGATGGGTTGTATGTTCGATCTAGTTGGGGGTGTATGCTTTAACATACAATAATTAAACAAGTCATTTCTTCTTGATATAATTCTATATTCTGGTAACAACACATAAAACAATAATACCATATAGAATATTGACCAATAGACTATATATAGTAACTTAATAAGGAACAACATCTAATAATATCATTAATACATTAATGTCTACTGGATTAGCAGGACAATAGATTATAAATTACAAATCAGTGTCTTTCTAATAGAATTACAGAGTTGACATCGATTAGTCTTCCAGCTAATCTGTAATGGCAGAGGTACCCCAATTTAAGTATGCTTTTATATGGGGAGCTGATACCCCATTATAACTAGGCTTTCACATGGGGAGCTATGCTTTCATATGAGGAGCTGGTACCCCAATATAACTATGCTTTCATATGGGGAGCTGGTACCCCAATATAACTATACTTTCATATGGGGAGCTGTTACCCTAATATAACTATGCTTTCATATGGGGAGCTTTTACCCCAATATAACTATGCTTTCATATGGGGAGCTGATACTCCAATTTAACTATGCTTTCATATGAGGAGCTGGTACCCCAATATAACTATGCTTTCATATGGGGAGCTGGTACCCCAATATAACTATGCTTTCATATGGGGAGCTGTTACCCCAATATAACTATGCTTTCATATGAGGAGCTGGTACCCCAATATAACTATGCTTTCATATGGGGAGCTGGTACCCCAATATAACTATGCTCTCATAGGGAGCTGGTACCCCAATATAACTATGCTCTCATAGGGAGCTGGTACCCCAATATAACTATGCTTTCATATGGGGAGCTGGTACCCCAATATAACTATGCTTTCATATAGCTATATTCTGATTCTACCTGGTCATAGTAACATGGCTTATATAATACTTGCCTAATGATTTATTGTTATGATGTAATATAACAATAGCAGACGTGACAAATAGAAGGAAAACAGATTCGTATTACATCCATATAGAGACGAATAAAACATCAACCAATTAAATCTCTTGATACATTTACACTTTACTGATGTAATCATGGATATATTGCGATCATTACGGAAGTAGAAAATACCAGAATCACGCAATCAGTTCAACAATCACTTCAAACACTTGAATTAAAAATATCAGTCAATTGTTCGCTAGAAATAGCGTGTGCCTACGTAAAAACATTTAGTAGATGATATCGTATAACATTTGTATGTGTCGAGGCGATGTACGTACTGGCTCGAGGGGGAAGAGGTCACAATGCTTTTTCCTTAATATTCAGGCAACTGAAAATTAGGGAAGGTGGTCACTGAAGTTCAGGCACTACTATCTACCCCACGGAACTCTTTTTGAACATTAAGGGTTCAAATTTAATCAAGAATCTTTAAAGGGGCTTTATGGGAGATTAGATGAGCTGGCAGTTCTCGCTATAATAGTTAAAAAATAGATAATGTAAAGAGAGTATGCTGAAAATTTCAGTCAAATTGCTCCACTCTGAACTGAGATATTAGCGATTGAATTTTAGGCCAAGCCTCGATCATCATTACTAAAGTCGGTACGATAAAAAACAAAATCTTGGTTATCCATTCTGACGTTAAATTACGGTTAAATCATCCATGACAAAATGTATTCAAATCCAGTCAAGATTACAAGCTAGCAATGGCATCCAGAGTTGATTTTGGTATGGATAAGTTAATTAATGTGTAATTAATAATTTAGATAACATTTCAGGCCTAAAGAAAGACGTGCAATAGGCAGATAATTAAGGGTTCAAATGTTTAAGGGTTCAAATTTAATCAACTTTCTTTAAATTTAACATTCCAATCTACAGTACCAAGAATCTCTTTGAAACATCCTGCCATTTGTAAATGTTGACTAGACACTAGATCTTTCCTTGTCTTATTGTGTTTATAGAAGTTAGACAATACTGAGATGATGAATGGGTGGGAGGGAAAGTTAGCAGAAAGTTATCCTTCTTTTTGGGTATATGGTAATCAGGAGGATTTTAATCTTAATAAGACAGTTTTTTTTAACAAAACATCATTTTTTTTGTTTTGTTAATTGTTAAAAAGAACTTTTACAAAAATTTGACAAAATATTTTGTGTTTGCTTTTAGGGATTATTACCTACATTCTTCTATTTAATTGATATCAAGGCTGTTAATTTTAGTAAATCTCTGAATTGGGTTCTTTTGATCTTTATCAATAAAATAGGTAGGGTAAGAATGTGAGACTAAACCATACAATATGTCTGTCATCTCTTCCACTGTTACTCCCAAACTTAATAGATCCCTTTTGATCGGAATCAATAAGTGGGGAGGGAACGTGGGACTCTATAATATTTATTTTATTTCTTCCAACCTTAATGTTGACTAATAATTATAATATTACCCTCTCACCTGTACAAGACCTCACCTTGGTCTTGTGTGATCTCCGCATGACCCATCCCTAAAACCCTAATTAAATCCCTACTGTATACAATGGCCGTATTATCAGGGTCGTAATACGATCTGTGTCATTATCCAATCACTACACTAACGTTAATTATAGGCTTAGATCCAAATATTTATTGAAAGTCACACAGTTATTTCGTTAATGGGCCACCCCCTCGTTTACATGAAGTTTATGCCTCATAAATCATTGGTGACTGATTCACTGAAAAGTGTCCTCTGGTTTCCTCCCACTGCTAAAGACCCCTACGCGCATTGAAAAGCATATTGTGAAATAATCACGGTGACACCAACAAAGGGGAATTGTTTTATAAATGTACCAGATTAAGTCTTAAAACCATCCCAGACATCTTTCACCTACGAGGTCAGACCTTGACCAACTCCCACTGATCCTTGATAATTTTCCTGATGCCCTATTTTAAGTAACAGGAAATGAAATGGGGGTTTAATGTCCTACTGTTCTGCTCTGACTGGGCTAATGAACACAGACGTATGCTATGCAGTGTAATATGACCAACTTATATATCGATCTCCAACTGTCAAGCGATCTTTTACGTGCACGCCAATGTGTACACAGGACCTCAGTTTTTCGTCCCATCGAATGACTGGACGACTGCACCACTGACAAAGAGAAACAAAACCGGAAAATCTTGATGAACTTTCTCGACCAACACCGGGATTGAACCTGCGACAGGGCCTGACAAGGACAGCTGTCTAGTTCTTCGGATGAGACGAAAAACCGAGGTCCCGTTTATACATTGGAATGCACTGTATGGCGTATGCCCGTCTTCATTAGCCCAGGTTAGGAGCAGAACAGTAGGACGTTAAACCCCATTTCATTTCATTTTCTGAACCCGCGACCTTCAGGCTAGTGAGCCAGGGTCTTACTCACTTAGCCACTGTGGCTTACTTAAGCAATAGGAATCCCTTGCAAACTACAATTATTGTGAAAGATGAATCCCTATAACCAGTCCACTAATGGTTCAGTATTTACAGAGATATGTGGAATTGAAATTTCATTGATCTATGGTTCTTGCTATGCAATAAGCCAGCCGCCATTTTGTTGTCCATATAAATGAAATGATATAAGACCTTTAGAATAATAGTTTTTTAATTAGATATGAATACATATGGTAAGGGCGTGGTTTCGATTCCCTGGGTGTACGTGTCAAGGATTCTGTCAAACCTCGTGGGTTTTTTCCAGGTCCTCCAGTTTCCTCCCACTGCTAAAGACTCTTACGAGTTAATGAATTATTGAAATAAAATTGAAACAAATGTTAGTCCCGAAATGACCTGGTTTGTGTCAAATGGACGTTAAACCCCATATCTCTCTCTCTCTCTCTCTCTCTCTCTTCTTTCTCTCTCTCTCTCTGGTACATCTGGCAAGTTCCGAGTTTGCAGAAAGTACCCAGAGGTCCAGGATGTATGGAATAAAAATAAAATAAAACCAACAAAATATGGGATGGGTTGACTAATAATAATAATAATAATAGTATTAAGGTATTGAATTTAAAACGAATGTAGATCTGGTAAGCTCTGAGTTTGCAGAAAATACCGAGAGGATCAGGATGTATCCAGTTAATTAGTAATTATATGATTAGATATGAATACTTCTGATCAAAGAGTTAACAGAAAGTACCAAGTCGTCCCGGATGTATCATTTAATTAAAATAATAGTTATATAATTATAAAATAAGATATGAATACATCTGGTTAGCTCTGAATTAGCAGAAAGTAGCAAGTTAAGTAGAATAATAATTAAATAATTTGATAAGAATATGGTACCTTGAGAATATGCATATGTCGTTATTCAATTAGAGTAGTAATTAGTATCAAATATTACATAATATAAACAGCTGTGCAAGATCTGTAATTTACCTGGGGGGTTGGATGGCTGAATGGTTAGCATGTGCACGTTGTATCATAAAGTCTGTCATTGGATCAACTGCCGTGGTTTAGATTCCCCAGTTGTACGTGAGAAGGAGTAGGGTCTCTTGTCCAACCTGATGGGTTTTCTCCGGGTCCTCCGGTTTTCTTCCACTGCTAAAGACCCCTACACACAAGTGAATTATTGAAATAAAATTAAACCATATGTCAGTTTCGAAATGACCTAGTTTGTGTCGAGTGGACGTTAAACCCTATTTGTCTCTCTCTCTCTATCTTCATCAGCAGACTTTTGACCAGGCAGCAGCATTCCTGCCTACACTTCCCTTAATTCCAAATGATGTTTACAAGGTGTCGAAGGTCGTCATATATTATTCCATCTTCATCAGCAAACGTCGATATCTTGCCGTCTGATTATTAACTACACTTCTTCACAACAGATGACTTTGATGGATTTCACATCAATTATTTACGCGCTTGAATCATCAATTTCCAAAAAAAATCTTCAACCTATGATTGATTAGCTAGCATCTTTAATCCACGCCACATTGGTCAATAAGTTAAAAATGATTTCATTGGTTGACCAAAAAGAGGGTCAATCAGTTATAGTAGAACGTGTAATTATGGATCGGCCATAAGATCAACCATCTTTAAGAGATGAATCGCTTTAAGGTTATTTTGCGTAACCAACTATGAAACTACGTATATTTTAAGATGATATATTCGTCTATACGCATCATAAAAGAAGACATCAAGAATACGATTTTAATAGATATTACGTTCATGAGGTTTTTTCAATACATTTTTATAATTCTCAATATAATCATAATATCTTTCTGATCGAAACAATTTTGCAAGGCAAACATTTTCCCACTAGTATTTGGTTTACCATAGATCGATCTGTCTGAATACTTCTCAGAAAATATAATATTTTGAAGAATTGTCTCAAAGTATAATCTAAACTTCCTTCCATTGTTTTGTAAAATCTGTTCTTGGACCTGTTTTTAAAGGGTATTTTGGGAGATTAAAGAATAGATAATGTAAAGAGAATATACTGAAAATTTCAGTCAAATTGCTCCACTCTGAACTGAGATATTAGCGATTGAATTTTAGGCCAAGCCTCGAACATCATTACTAAAGTCGGTACTATAAAAATCCATTTTGACGTTAAATTATCTATCACAAATTATATTCAAATCCAGTAAATATGGCAGGCTAGCAATGGCATTGAGAGTTGATTATAGTCTGGATAAGTTTATTAATGTCTAATTAATAATTTAGAAAACATTTCAGGCCTAAAGAAATACCTGCAATAGGCAGATTTAGATCTTGCATAGTGTATGTTTAATCCAATTGAATCTATATCATGAGAACATCGACCATTGTTTCTTCAGTTTTCATTCCTTAATAAAATGGGGGGTTGGGTGGCCGAATGGTAAGCGCTTGCGCGTTGCAACATAAGGTCTGTCATTGAGTCAACTAGCATGGTATTATCAATTCCCCGGTTGTAGGTGACTAAAGAGTAGGGTCGCCTGCTCAACCTTGTGGGTTTTCTCCGGGTCCTACGGTCTCTTTCCATCGCTAAAGACCCCTACATGCAAGATCATTATTGAAATAAAATTGAACCATATGTTAGTACCGAAATGATCAAGTTTGTGTCGAGGGGATGTTAAACCCTATCTCTCTCTATCTTGTTCTTTCTCTCTCTCCTTCCTTAAAATGTTAACTAATCAATTGGAGTGCATTATAGCATGGATTAATAAGCCATCAAAATTAGATATTTTTCCAAGTCACGTCATTTTGAAACTAACAGTATGTAAAAAAAATATGTTTCTAGCAGTGGGAGGAAATTCGTTAAGGGGGCCTTGGATAAGAATCGAGACTAACTTTTGTCCTAAGTGGAAACCTACTCCTATATACTTAAACTGATAGTATCAACAATATTATTACAACGCTAAACACACAGCAACGTTATTATCCCCCGAAAACCCTAAAATAAATCCTCAGTCTATACACACAACACCATTATTATCCTCTCAAAACCCTAGAATAATACCTCAATAACATAATATTTATTTTACTATAGTATACACGTTTAGTCCTTACACTAACCCTGAGAACCAAATCATCACGGACAATAGGGGATAGACATATCAATACATTCAGGGCCAGACATTTTTAAGAGATTATCTTTTGTTACGATCTAAATGGGAATCTGTTAGCGTGATTTATTGACCCTACATCTCGTCTATCTGTCTCACAAATCCCCTACTTTGATAATTTCTCAGGTTCTGTTGAAACATAAATCTTAAAGATTCATAAATTACCTTTAGTGCTTGGAAAATATTTGATGAAAAATGAGAAATAGATAGATAGGTCGCGACAATAGAAATGAATAAAATAGTGTGTTTGATCTCATGATGCCTAACAAAATATTTCTCCTGTAAATCAGAGAGGGAGTGGGGATAGAGAGAGGGGGGTAGAGAGAGGGGGAGAGGACAGAGGGGGAGAGGAGAGAGAGAGAAAGAGAGAGAGAGATGGGGTTTAACGTCCACTTGACACAAGCTAGGTCATTTTGGGATTAACACATGGTTCAATTTTATTTCAATAATTCACTGGCACATAGGGGTCTTTAGCAGTGGGAGAAAACCAGAGGACCCAGAGAAAACCCACGAGGTTGGACAGGTGACCCTACTCCTTGTCACATACAACACGGAAATTGAAACACGCCAGTTGATTCAATGACAGACCGTATGATACAACGTGCACGTGCACGTGCTAACCATTTGGACATCTAACCCCGCAACTCCTATGAATCGGAGAGAGAGAGAGAGAGAGAGAGAGAGAGGGGGAGAGGGGGGGATTCAAATCTAGTGAAAAACGAACACATAAGATGGCATTGATAGTTGATTAAAGTCTTTTCATGTTAATAAATGTCTAATTAATAGTTTTTATAAACCTGTAACAGTAAATCTCTTTGATCTTTGGGGAATATTCTATGTCCGGAATAACTTGCGGTCTGAAAGTAACTTGCGGTCTGAAAGTCGGGGGAGGTTTCAGATATATACAGGGAGATTTGGGGTTATTCTTCTGAAAGTTTTTCTTTAAACCTGTAACAGGTTATTCTTCCAGGGTAGGTTTTTTTTCTCCATAAGATTACATGATCTAAGGTTTTTCTTATGGGAATTCTGGGATATTCTCATTTTGTGTACATGTAAACATAGACAGTTTATAAGCAAGATAAAGTCCTCGACTTCAGTTATGCTGGGAAAGAAAATCTTCAGAAAAAACCCTCGACAGAAAAAACTCGGCCTACCGGCCTCGGTTTTTCTTTTTCTCAGGTTATTTTCTTCAATCTTTCTTTCCCCAGCATAACCTCAGTCTCATGCTTTACCCTACACATATAACATTTCAGGCCTAAAGTAAGGCCTTCAAAAGGCATATTTAGCTCTTGCATAATGTATGTTTAATAATTTATGTATCATTCGAAGTCAAAATAAAGACTTGCAACAGGCAGATTTAGTTCTTACATAATGTCTCTTTAACCCAAGAACATTTTGATCTTTATTGTAACGGAAACAAAATTACCCACAAAATGTAGGTTTCAAGAATGAATAAGAAAAACAAATGTTTATTTTATAAACATCTTCCTGTCAAACAAACAGGATACACAACGTCTTAAAATAATCCAAGAAAATGTTAGAAATGATGTGGATGTGACATTTCTTCACATCCTGTCGCACTACTGGATACTGTCAAACCAACTTACTGTTTTTATATCTATAAATAGATCTAAAGGAAGTAAAATTAAAATAAAACTAGAGATTAACTCAGATTAATTAATGGATTAAAAAATCTCCAAAAAACAACAGAAATTCACCCAACACAACAACAAAATGAAATGAAATTAAATGGGGTTTAATGTCCTACTGTTCTGCTCCGACTGGGTTAATGAAGATGAGCATACACAATATAGTGGGATATGACGGAAATTTTGCCCTGGCAGAGGCACTATGACATATTCTAATATCGAATTCCAACTGCCAGGGGATCCTGCCTCAGTCTGTCGAGGGTTTTTTTCTGAAGTCTTTCTTCCCCAGCATAACTGAAGTCGAGGACTTTATCTTGCTTATAAACCGTCTATGTTTACATGTACATAAAATGAGAATATCCCAGAATTCCAGTAAGAAAAACCTTATTTCATGTTTTCTTATGGAAAAAACCCCCAACCCTACCCTGGAAGAATAACCCGTTACAGGTTACAGAAAAACTTTCAGAAGAATAACCCCAAATTCCCCTGTATATATTCAAAGCCGCCCCCCCCCCCCCCCGACTTTCAGACCGCAAGTTATGCCAGGCATAGAATATACCCCAAAGATCAAAGAGATTTACCGTTATAGGTTTATAAAGATGGATATTGTGGCAGATTAAATGGGGAAATGACGCTGCCTGGGCAAAGATCTCCTTGTTATGCACAAGCCTGGGATCAAAACCACTACACTTGAATCCATGTGTGAAAGGTTATAAATTGGAAGTTTTATTGGTTCTATGACCTTTAACCTATTTACACTAAGAGACTAGTGAATGATGAAGGTTATACAGAGTTATACAGACCTTGAATACTTCATTACACAAAGAACCATAGGAATGTAACAATAGTATATCATATTATGATATAGTTAAACCTGACTATACAGATACCTCTATCAGCAAACCACTGGTTAAATCTGACTATACATACACCTCTATAAACAGACCACCTGTTAAATCTGACCGAACAGACACCTCTATAAACTGACCACCTGATATACCTGACTATAAATACACCTCTATTAAAAGACCACCTGTTCAACCTGACTAAACAGACACCTCCATAAACAGGCCACCTGTTTAACATGCATGAATAGGAGGGAGGGGGTGCTGGCAAGGAACTTGGAGTGGCTGCAGCTGGCAAGCAACTTGGAGTGGCTGGAGCTGGCAAGGAGTGGCTGGACAGGGAGCTGGCAAGGAACTTGGAGTGGCTGGAGCTGGCAAGGAACTTGGAGTGGCTGGAGCTGGTAGGAACTTGAGTGGCTGGAGCTGGCAAGGAACAATGTCTAGTTATACAGATGGGATTGAAAACCCCTTGACAGTTGGAATTTGATGAAGATTAGGCAGAAAAGCTGCTGCCTTGGCAAAGCTACTCTCATAGATGGCACATGCCCGTTTTCATTCACCTGATTGATGCAAAAGAGAATTTTAGGAATCAAGCCCCAAATTGAAGCAGTAGTCTCCAACTGACTGTATGAAATCTTTTGAATAATTCATTTATTAGATAGCTTGCTGTTGTGTTTAGTATAGTAAATTGATTTATTTTGTGTATTATACGAGAAAGTTTAATTGAAAATGGATCATTTGTTATATAAAATAGATTTTATAAGAGAAAGTTTAATTAAAAATGGATCATTTGTTGTATAGAATAGATTTTATAATGTTTACTGTTGACGGAATATAAATGACTATTATATTGTTCCGTCGTCACAGATATTTAAATTATATTCAACACCATTGTACAGATGTCAACCAATTTCTTCAAACATGTAAATTGCTAATGAAATGAAATGGGGTTTAACATCCAGCTTTTCTGCACTGACTGGGCTAATGAAAATGGAAACTGCTTAGGAAGATGACAAATGCTCTGAAACCAGATCAAGAAAAAATTGTCAGTGGTCACAAAGGAGGGCCTGGCAAGGACAGTGTCTAGTCATTCGGATAGGACAAAAAACCAAGGTCCTGTTTACACGGTGGCATGCAAGTAAAAGAAGCCTTAGCAGTTGGAATTTGATTGCTGTTAGGCATATGCCTATCTTCATTAGTCCAATATGTGCAGATAATATGGATGTCAAACCCGATTTCATTTATTTCATCCCAAGTAAGGGGGGTTGGATGGCCGAATGGTTAGTGCATGTGTGCTGCATCATAAGATCTGTCATTCGAGTCAACTGGCGTGGTTTCGATTCCCCGGTTGTACGTAAAAAGGAGAAAGGTCACCTGTTCAACCTCGTGGGTTTTCTCTGGGTCTTCCGATTTCTTCCCACTGCTAAAGACCCCTACGCACAAGTTAATTATTGAAATAAAATTTAACCATATGTTAGTCCCGAAATGACCTAGTTTGTGTCGAGTGAAGTTAATCTCTCTCTCTCTCTCTCTCTCTTTCTCTCTCATCCCATCCCATATGTAACTGTATAACTGATATAATAAGAGCCATTATACCTGATAGACAAGAAATTGTATTTCAAGAATTTTTTTCTTTTGTTAAACACGAAATATATTTTAAAAAGCTATATAACATGTCACATTATATACGTTTTTTATTGTTGGTAATTGAAGGAGGTTTTTTTTTTACTGTTAAATAAATCAAGTAGTGACACAGTGAGTGTTAAAAGCATCTGTTAAAACTACTTCAGTTATCCATCTTCCTTACAGCTCCCAGTCATTTATAATCCTCCATTTTCTAAATTCAACATCACACTAAGGTGTTAAAGCTTTTTTTTTCTTCAAAAAAGTTTTCTATCTTTATTTTAAAGCAGCCACTTTTAAAGAATAAAATGGGGTTTCATGGTATGTCAGCTCCAACCGGGTTATATATCTTTATTTTAAAGCAGTCAGTTTTAATGAATGAAATGGGGTTTCATGGTACGTCAGCTCCACCCGGGTTATATATCTTTATTTTAAAGCAGTCAGTTTTAATGAATGAAATGGGGTTTCATGGTACGTCAGCTCCAACCGGCCTATATTGCGCCAAACAGCCAGTTTTAACACCGAGATAATCAAAGTAGCATTAGTGTTTTTAAAGATGCATTATGTAGAATTAAGCCTCCTGTTCTTGCTATAATAGTTCACAAATAAATGAAAATGAAATGAAATGGGTTTTAACTTCCTACTGTTCTGCTCCAAACTGGGATAATGAGGGAAATTTTGCCCGGACAGCGGCACTATGACCGACTCTTATATCAAATTCCAACTGTAAAGGGATTTTTTACATGCACACCAATTTGTACACAGGACCTTGGTTTTTCGTGCCATCCAAATGACTAGACAGCTGTCCTGGTCAGGTCCTCTGTCCTGCATCACTGACAAGGGGAACTACGCCGGAAAATCTGGATGAACTTAGTTCACAAATAGATAATGCAAAATGAATATTTTAAAAATTTCATTCAAATTACTTTATTCTGAGCTAAGATATTTCCCTCAAAATAGCACATATATCTTTTTTAATTCTGTCTTTGCGAAAAAATAAATTATCACCATAGGTAAAATAGAATCACCCTGCCGAAAAAAACAAAATCGGGCAGTTTTAATGTATTGTTTATGGCAGAAATGGCGATTATGATCAGCATGAGCACTAAAAGTGAACACACCTTAATATGTCATGTTGGCTTAATTTAATAAAAATAAAGAATTTAAACACAAAACAGGTATATTCCAAATCCGTCTTCTTTAAATAGCCTGGTTGCTGCAGAACAGTAGGACATTAAAACCTATTTTATTTCATTTGTATATTTTAGATACAAAAAGCTGTTTTATACAAGACTAAAATAGATGGCTGCATGTTATAAAATATTTTTATTCCCTTGGATTCGACACTTGTCATATTTATTGTATGATTTAAAGGAGCTATACCTCTAATATTCCGAACCTAGAAATAGATGAAAATGGGTTGCAAAGCACATGTTAATGTACTATGAATGTATATAAAGTGGTTTTCTTTCAATTTTTAAATTTTTTATTGTAATTTCTAATCAGTTATGTTCGATGAAATACTTGAGCAGTCCAAATTGAACGGCAGTCATTTATTGTATGATTTAAAGGAGCTATACCTCTAATCTTCCGAACCTAATAATAGATGAAAATGGGTCGCAAAGCACATATTAATGTACTATGAATGTATATAAAGGGGTTTTCTTTCAATTTTTAAAAAAATTTATTGTAATTTCTAATCAGTTATGTTTGGTGAAATACTTGAGCAGTCCAAATTGAATGGCAGTCATTTATATCTGGTTAGTTCAGTCTACCTCTCCTTTCCACACTGACTTATGATATCTGTTTTGCCTTGTTTTAAAATGATTATTGACTTTTGTGTCATAAATATTGGATATTAGCATCCTATATGTTCACAGTAAGATAACTGAAACAATATTGACTGCAATGGATCAATATCGAATTCTAATCCATGTTTTTAATGTCAAAGATTAAGGTGTGGTGGGGGTGGACGGTCTTGTGGTCTAACCTATGTGAATTATTGAAATAAAATTGAACCATATGTCAGTCCTGAAATGACCTAATTTGTGTTGAGTGGGTGTTAAACAACATTTTTCGCTCTCTTTAACTATATGCATCATATAGCAGTAAATGTTTGTAAATGGTGGCAGCTGTCACTGTATATGACATGGTTGTTTTTAAAATCATCTCCACCAATTGAAGTCAACCTGATCTTGTGAGACAGAGAGAGGACAGCATGTGGTGTGGTGTATATTATAATATTCCCTAGTTAGTAACTGGGATATATTGAGTAATATACGATACTTGGAACATTATTGTAACTGGTGAATATTAATCGTGGTATATGAATGATATTGGACTGTAACAACCAGATATTTGATAGGCCCCAGGGAAAGCCTGGATATATTGTATGAAGAAAGTCCATTATGTGATTATTTGCTAAGCAATCGCAGGGAGAGGTTGAGAAATATTGGAAATTGGATTCCGTTTCTTGTCATCCAATGGAAATAAATTGAGCCATCTTTTTTTTTCTACACATGTGTGAACGTGTTTGTGTAGCAACGTAAATGATAATTATATTGAAAATCCAGTTTTGTTCCGTTTGTTAAAGTCACAGTTTTACTAAAACCATAGAAACAGGGTATTTTTAATTTTCTATACATGTGTGGGCTAGTTTGTGTTGTTGTCATAAAACCAGTTTTCTCTCTTTTGTTCAAGTCAAGTTTTACTAAATCCATAGAAATAGAATTATTTCCTCATGTAGGTTAGTTTGTGTTGTTAAGGTTTGTGAAATGAAGTGTGTTTTTTACGTTCTACTTTTCTGCATCGACTGGGCTACTGAAGATAGGCATACGCCATGAAATGTGCTATGAGGGAAATTTTGTCCGGACAACGGTGCTATACACAGCCTACTCTTATATCGAATTCCAGCTGTCAAGTGTTCTGTTAGTTAAGATATGTAACTAGCAAGTGAATATAATTTGGTAATATCTCATCAGCACGATACTGTGGTCATTTGGAGACTAACATATGGTACTTTTTATTGTCACATGTGCAATGCAACAGAGGAAATGAAATGAAATGAAATGGGGTTTAACGTCCTACTGTTCTGCTCCTATACTGGGCTAATGAAGACGGGCATACACCATACAGTGTGCTATGAGGGAAATTTTGCCCGGGCAGCGGCACTATCGCCTACTCTTATATCGAATACCAACAGCCAAGGGATCTTTTACGTGCATTCCAATGTATACACGGGACCTCCGTTCTGCACCACTGACAAGGTGAAACCACGTCGGAAAATCTGGATTACAAGACAGCATTGGATTTATTTTGATATATGGATAAGAGGCGATCTGATTAAAACACAGATCCTATTTTGTTTCTTTTTTTATAGTCCAAATTTTCGTTTTTACTTGTCTTTACTACACTAGGATCTGGAAGAGTTGTTATATTACTGGCATTCTGGTTGAAGTGATGGATTAGCCAATGAAATGGTCTGTTACGGCGAATTCTTTATGTGCGATGCACGGAACTGTGGGTAAACCACTAGAAACGCCAACGCAGATTGATTAATCAATGTCTGACGACCTTCCAGTACAACCGGTCAGATCTTCATGCAGTGTAGGCCATCGAAAGTATAAAAAACAAAACGAAATATAGATCTATATTTTAATCAGATTGGGATGAGAGGTTGACAATTGTTTTTCCAGTATTCTGTCATGGTTTTCCTATTAAATACTCAAGAAATTGTGTAATATATTCAACTCTTGGTAAAAAGCTTTTATATAGATGAGTTTTTAGTCGATTATCATCCCCGGTTGTACGTGACAAGGAGTAGGGTCGCCTGTCCAACCTCGTGGGTTTTCTCCAGGACCTCCGGTTTCCTCCCACTGCTAAAGACCCCTACGCGCAAGCGAATTATTGAAATAAAATTAAACCATATGTTAGTCCCAAAATGACCTAGTTTGTGTCGAGTGGACGTTAAACCCCATTTCTCTCTCTCTCGTAGTCTATTATCAGACGAACTTTTCTCAGATGTCTGATCAGATTGTCAGAAACTACAATATCAAACTACATGATTAGATGGCTTTATAATATCTAGAAACAGATTATTCTAAGGAAAATTCTTTTAGACGATCTTCTCTGGTCCATTTACTTGATTTTATAGCGAAAAGAATATTTGTCGGAAAAGTTGTGTTGTAGGAAAGTATAGCAGAAGTAAGTGAGTGATGCTTGTTTCTGCTTGATGTGATGGTTGCTGGTTGATGTTAGGGACGTTTTTCTTCTTTAAGTCTAGCAGAAGGAACTGAGGGATGCTTGTTTCGGCTTGATGCTGGCTGGTTGGTGTAAGATACGTTTTCTTTCTAAGTCTGAAGGACGGAACTGAGGGACGCTTGTTTCTGATTATGACCGACTGGTTGGTGTAAGATACGTTTTTCTTTATAAGTCTAGAGGACGGAACTGAGGGATGGTCGTTTCTACTTGATACTGGTTGATTGGTGTAAGATACGTTTTTTTTTATAAGTCTATAGGAAGGAATTGAGGGACGTTGTTTCTGATTAAGACTGGCTAGTGCTAAGGATGTTTTTCTTTATAAGTCAAGGAACTGAGGGACACATTTCTGTTGGATGGTTGGTGTCAGGGATTAACTTGGGACGCTCTTGTCTGCTTAATGGTTGGTGTTAGGGACATTTAGGGGAAGGAACAGAGGAATACTGGATTCTGCTGGCTGGATGATTGGTATTAGGGAAATTTTTATTTGTCAATCAGGAAGGAACTAATCACGAGGAACGTTCTTTTCTGCTGCCTAGTTGGTGTTAGCAGAAGTAACTGTGGGACGTTCGATTCTGCTGGCTGGTTAGTGTTACGGATGTTTTTCTTCTTTAGTCTAGAGGAAATGAAATGAAATGGGGTTTAATGTCCTACTGTTCTGCCCTGACTAGACTAATGAAGACCGGCATACGCCATACAGTGTGCTATGAGGGACATTTTGCCAGGACAGCAGTGCTACGGCCTACTCTTATATCAAAATTTAAATGCCAAGGGATCTTTTACATGCACACTAATGTGTAGCTCCGTTCTGTACCACTGACAAGGGTAAACCCAGCTGGAAAATCCCAATGCATTTTCTCGGCCAACATCGGGATCTTTAGTCTAGAGGAAGTAACTGAGCAATGCTTGTTTCTGCTTGATGTTGCGCTACGTCTGCTTTCACGATATGGCAGACAGGCTATTATCTGAAATTGATTTTGAGTAAATGTCAGGACGAGAATTTAATTTGACCAATGAAGTTTTTTTTAATCCAGTGAAAGATTTAAAGAACCATTATGATAATGATATCATTCTGTACAGTTATTTAGTCATGTGAAATAACTGAAAAAAAAATCTTCACGCTTGATGCATATTATCGTTGAAACCTTAGTGAATACTTGAGACAGGTTCGTTATTTCTGATGTTCATTGGTTAAGAAGGGTTTTTTCTGCATCAGTGGGTAACAATAAGGTGTTTAGTGCACATGACTTGCAGCAGTCAGTCAGTGTTCAATGGCTGCTGGATACACATGAGGTGTCAAGCTATGTGAAACCAGGTTTGGATTTATTGCCAGTATTTGAGAGACAATATTCCATAATTAGAGATATCAAGTTTGTTTGTTTTATTTTCAAAATAGCTTGGATTTTAAACACTATTTGTTCTGTTGGTGGTCTCTTGGATATATTTGAAAAGTTGTAACCAGTAGTTTATGATCATATTTGAAATTTGAATATAATTCTGTGAAAATTGGATTTATTTACAAAATATCTGACTTTTTAAACATATTTTAAGTTTGGATATTATGTGATTCTCTGAAAAATTCGATTTATTTGGGAAATATCATGGTTTAGTTTTAGATGACAAAAAGATTTAAAATTAGAAATAATGGCTTAATTATTTTATCGTTGGTGTTTCTTCTACAGGCTCACGAACATTTTGAATACATCATGAGTTTATAGTCTTGATAATAACTGATTTATTGGATGAAAAATTGGATTTATTTGGAAATATCATGGTTTAGTTTTAAATATCAAAAAGATTTAAAATTAGATATATTAACTTATTTATTCATCATTGGTGTTTTTTATACAGGCTCAAGAACATTTTAAATACATCATGAGTTTATAATCTCGATAATAACTGATTTATTGTGTGAAAAATGATGGAAGATTACCAAATATAAGAAGAATTTGACGGATAAGGATTAATAGAGTGATGATATAAAATTAATTAAGATTTCATTGTATAGAGCATTGAAACAATGTGAATAGAAATATAGAAAATTACAAATATAACAATTTAACTCTGTGGTTTCATGAACATTTAATATAGTCATATATTAAGGATACATTTGATGGTTATGATTTAATATTGTGTGATTTTGGAGACGTTTATAAATCTATCAAACAAACATGTCCGCGGTTACGAGAAAAGTGAGTTTAAATGTTCGGCCATTAGAAAAACTACAGAAGTTACTACGCAAGGTAAGAAACAATATAGATATTATTTACTTCCAAAATAATTACCTGTATTCGGGGGGCATTTTTCGACATAATAAAATAAAATGGGGTTTAAAGTTCTACTTTTCTGCACCAACTGGGCTAATGAAGACTGGCATACACTATGCAGTGTGCCAGCAGAGGAATTTGCCCAGGCAGTGGTACTACTCGTCACGTATTCCAACTGTCAGGGATTGTTTGTGTGTAAGCTAAAATGTAAAATCATATAGACCACCTGATACCACTTCACATATAGTTAACAATCTTACAGACCACCGGATACCACTTTATATAGCTAACAATATTACAGACCACTTGATACCATCTCACCATTCCACATAGCTAAAATATTATGGACCACCCAATACCACTTCATATAGATAACAATCTTACAGACCATCTGATACCACTTCATATAGTTAACAATCTTATATACCACCTGATAACACTTCTTATAGCTAATAATCTTATAGACCACTTGATACCACTTCACATAGCTATATGTTTTTTTACATTTGTAGAAATCACACTTCAGCAGCATGTATGGTATATGCTTGAGTGACTATATTATTATGTAGAAAACATTGTCTCCATCCAGAACAATTACAAACAATTTGTCTTTCATACCTCAATCCTTTCAAATATATGACCCTAAAGAATTCATAAACTATATAAGGGTATTTCTAAGACGTTCCTAAAGAATACATAAACTGTATTAAGGTATTTTTAAGACGTTTCAGACAATTTGATTGGTGTGGTCAGTAGACTGTTGTTGTTTCTTTATCACATGTTTCTATGCCGAGGTATTCTTTGTAAATCTTCAAAGGTGAAAACCTCCTAGTAATTTTTTTATTGCCTGCAGCTTTTTTTGTTGGGATAACAGATTTAATACAAAAGGTCAAGGAGCTTATGACACTTGATATTCTCGTTAACAAGTGTAATAGTCTAATCGTCCCTACTCTCGTAGACCTGTGTGCAGCGATTTCTACCGATAGCGATCACTAAACCGGAATATTTAAATTGTCTAAGTTTATGAAAGAGTCCGTGAAAGGGTGTAACGGTCAATTGTCCCTACCTTCGTAGACCTGCGTGCAGTGATTTCTACAGGCAGCAATGACTGAACTGGAATATTTAAATTGTCTAAGTTTATAAAAGGGTCTTTGGAACTAGCTGCTTGAACAGGTGTAACGGTCAATCGTCCCTACACTTGTAGAACTGCATGCAGTGATTTCTACAGACAGCGATCACTGAACCGTGCTATTTAAATTGTCTGTGTGTTTGAAAGTGTCCGTGTAAGGGAGTCATGGTCTAATCGTGCCCACCCTGGTAGACCTGACCTGCACTGATTTCAACAAACAGCGGTCATTGATCCGAACAATTTGCCTGAGATCATGAAAGACAGCCGCTGATGTTAAATCCGTCTGCTACTTCAGACTAGCTACTAATTAGTCAAGTCCAGTTTAATGATATAAGTCACAGTCCAGTCCCATTGTTGACTTTATAAACAGCCGAAGGTCTTTCACAATATTTGTTTCGCACGTACTGCTTCTTCTATGATTTTGTTCACAATCACACTGTGACAATAATAAACAGTTTTACAATTTTCATTCAATGCACAATTTGTTTGCCGAAACAGGAGAGGGGGTGCAGCCGGTACATTGCTCCGGGGCCCATGAAGCCCCATTTGGTGGGGGGGGGGGCATAAATATGTATTTGATTTTTTTTACTTAGGCATTGGCTGTATTCATGCCACAGAATCTCTGATGCCAAACTCTGAAAGGTGGGGGCCAAAATTTGTTCTTGCTTGTATTCTCTCAGCAGCCCCTGTGAAGAACAAAGTCTATTTGAAAGATACTGGAATTTATTTATTTTAAGTTTTAAACAAATGTTTTGATTTTTATTATAACATCTTGAAATGATTTTAATCATTATATACATAACTGATTTGTGATTGAATTTTAATTTGAAATAAGAGTAGTCCGTAGCGCCGCTGCTCTGGCAAAATTTCACTCATAGCACACTCTATGCTGTAATATTTTTGTGATATTTATTTAGTTTGTCTCAAAGATCATCATATGTTTGGCACAATATAGCCCTGTTGGTGCTGATTGGCTATTAAACACCATTCCATTCAGTCATTCCATTTCATTTCATTTCCATTCATTCATTCATTCTTTCATTTCAATAAACTGAAATTAAAGTCCTACCCCTTCCAGTGAAATACAATAGAAATGAATTTTTGAAAGTTAATTGTAACTGTTGGACTTCTCAAACATCCAGAGGAACTTTTTAATGACTTCTATGGGGAAGAAGAGGATATTAAAAAGTTTCATTCTTCCAGTTATCAGAAATCACCATCTTTTCTAATAGAATTGAAATAGTTTGCAATGTCTGTTGTCATGGTGATTTGATGTCCTGAAAATAGAAATTCTAGTTGGAAATGATTGAATTTAATATTTTCTACTTTTGATGTCATTATAACTTGAATCTGGGTTTAATAGATTTTGTTCGTGTATCAAAAAGCAGTTTTTTATATCAGAATGTGGTTATCTTATCAGAAAGTTGTTGCTTTATCAGATACTGGTTATCTTATCAGAAAGTGGTTGCTTTATCAGAAGGGGGGTGGATTGCCGAGTGGTTAGCACGTGCGTGCTGTATCATACGGCCTGTCATTGATTCAACTGGCGTGGTTTCGAATCCCCGGTTGTACGTGACAAGTTTTTCAATGTTTGAAATATAAAGAAGTTGAACATCTTGTCATTTTGAGACTACCATAATATTTAGTATTGTTCATAATAATGTTTTTTTGTGCAATACAGGGGGTTCCATCTAACCATCATTACATTCCATCTGTCAAAGGCTCTTTTACGTCTACACCTTTGATGCTATTTCACCTGAATATTCCATACCTGTTCTACACTATTTTCCAATTATCTAACCAGAAATATGCCCAATTGGACATTAAAATATGGGGAATAATATTCAAAATTCCAAAATTAATTGACTGTATACTGAGTGTATATACTCATCGCGATTATTGTTGATAATAGGCTGAATTGATTAGGTAATTAAGTGTTAAAGGTATTTATCATGTCATACCGTCTATACACCTACCTTGATTAATTACTTAATCTACCTTGATTGACTGACTTAATCCTATGTCGGACAATTCATCAATCCAATCTTCAACAGAAGTCATAGCATTTCCTTTGTCGGATGATTTATCAATTCCATTAATAGAGTGATTATAAACTTAATCTATGTGATTACCTGTACACCAATGTGTACAAAGGTGAACTCAGTTTTTCATCCGATCAGAAGGACTAGGCAGTACTTTCTTTTTCAGTCCAGCAGGGTCACAGAACTCGGTTTGAAATACCTTCAAGATTCTCATGAAGAACAAAAAAAATTTAATTTAATAATCAAAACTATGCCAGATACAACCTTTTGACTTCCCACACCATGATGAGTTATTTTCATACCTGGAATTTTCTATAATTAAACAAAAGAAACGAGGATAATTTCTATTTTGAGCTTCTTGCGTAACTAAATTATGTAATGTGGTTTCATTTGTGAAATTCTTTCCAATTTTATTGAATTATATAATCCTAGTAATTGGCTGTTCTAAATACGTTACTGGATTGAATTAAGGGAAGCATTAAAATAATAAATTTTTGTCTGCATGAATGTTAAACATGCGAGGTCAACAAATTGATGCCATATTTTGTAATTTTTGAGTTAACAGGTAGATTTTATGGCAGCAAAACCACTAAAAGTTTAATGAAATGAAACGAAAATGGGATTTACCTTTATGTACCGGCTAGGCTAATGAAATGAAACAAGGGTCAGCGTCCTACCTCTTTGTATTTCCAGGGCTAGGCGTGGTTCCCCCTTGTCAGTGATGTAGGCATGGTTCCCCCTTGTCAGTGATGTAGAGGTGGTTCCCCCTTGTCAGTGACATAGGCGTGGTTCCCCCTTGTCAGTGATGTAGGCGTGGTTCCCCCTTGTCAGTGATGTAGGCGTGGTTCCCCCTTGTCAGTGATGTAGGATGGAGGGCCAGGCAAGGGACAATGTATAGTTTTAAGACGGGACAAAAAACTGAGGTCCTGTGTACACGTGTGAACGTAAAAGAACTCTTGACAGTTGAAATTTGAAATAAGAGTAGACCATAGCGCCGCTGTCTGGGCAAAATTTCCCTCATAGTACACTGCATGGTGTATGCCCGTCTCCATTAGCCCAGTAGGAGCAGAACAGTAGGATGCTAAACAGTAAACGCCATTTCATTTCATTTCCATCTGGGCCAACGAAGACATGCATATGCCCTGCAGTGAGCTATGAAATATTTTGGGACCAGACAGTGGCACTGGATAGAGAGAGAGAGAGAGAGATGGGAGGAAAGCGGAGGACCCAGAGAAAACCCATGATGTTGGATAGGCCACCCTACTCCTTGTCACGTACAACCAGGGAATCGAAAGCATACCAGTTGACTCAATGACAGACCGTATGATTCAGCGCAAACACTAACCATTCGGCCATCCAAGCCCCCACCCCCCACCCCGGAACTATACAGCCTATTCTAGTAGTTTTTATGGTAAAAATAGTGATATGAATACCCGGTACTTAGTGTGGTAATAATGGTGATATGATTTACCACTTTAAAGAATAAAGTTGTTGTTTTGTTTATGTCCCCTGTTTTATGGATTAGACAGATGCTATGTAAATTGACCATCATCAAACATCCACTGTGTTTTATGAATCACCGTTCGTTGACTTTATGAGCTTATAATACAGAATTGACTTCAGTTCTGTAGTAAACAACAAGTCCATTATAATACAAAATTGATGTAGTTCTGTCATAAACAATTAGTCTATCATACGGCCATTATGAGATTATAAGGACATTTAAATTTGCCTATTGACTTCAATGTTAAATGGCTGTAACATCACAGACTGTAGCTTTTTGCTCAACATTCCGTTGGTTCCAAACTTTATAGGCACATAGTGGACCGCATTTGGCAATCTCCTCATCATAATTTGTAGGAGGTTGACTGTTCAGATTTTTTGCTACAGGGATTTGATGTTGACTGGGGTGAAAATCTCACTTCCGACACAATGATTGCTCTGCAGAAAGACACTTTACACGCCCTATCCCTCCACTGTAATATCATCAGTATTACCCAAAACTGCTGTGAAATTGCAAATTTGATTCCTTTTCTCTAATTCTAGACCAAAAATCCACCCCAAAATGCAGGAAAAGCTAGGGGAGAAAAAAAATTAAGGGAAAAAGTGTCAATTTATAACTCGCACTACATCCATCATGAAATAAGGGGAAATAATTACTAGTCTTAGTCCATGATACAGAATTAACCCACTCAGTAAACAACAAGTCTATCATGACCAATATGAGGTTATAATACAGAAGTGACCCACTCTTAAACAACCACTGGTAGTCAATCATAAGGCCATTACAAAATGTTATTGTACCAGGGACCAAACAGTAACACCTACAGATTTTATAGATATATCATGTTTTTTTATATATTCATATATCATATTTCAACATATTGTCATCTAAAGCCATAATGTCATCCATAATGTCATGTTGTTGTGATTTTTTGACAAACGACCATTGACTTTCTCACCTTGTTGACCATATCTGTTTATGTGATGAACCATCTTCAACAGTCATTATCTTGATGTATCTGGGTATTTGATCTGAGTGTCGAAGGAATTTTTAATTTTTGATGAATTGAGAAAAGATTTGAAACAGTTAATAAAAGGGAAGAATTCTGGTCACACATTGATGAAGACCCAGATAAAAAAAGCATCTGAAGTTATTGTCTCTATTAAATCGCTTGATCACCATTAGCATTTTTTGGATGAGGAGGTTTGGCTGGTTCAGTGGTCTAATGCGTCATTAAGTCAAGTGCCGTAGTTTCGGTCCTAAGCTTTTACATGACACAGAGTATTATCGCCTGCCTAACCTCATGAGTTTTCTCTGGGTCTTCCAGTTTTCTCCCATTGCTAAAAACCCCTAACATAAGCAAATTATTGAAATAAATATGTAACCAATGTTAGTCTCAGGTTAGTGTAAGGTGGAAATTAAACACCATTTTTTGACAAAATTTATTCTGTCCTAACCAACTAAGTGGTGTAAGGCCATCTTCATTAGCCCAGTTGTTGCAGAAAAGTAAGACGTTAAACTCCTGTTAATTTCATTATCCAATAGCTACATGGTGCCGAAAAGTAGTATGTTACACCCAAATTCCTTTCAATTCACCAGTTTCTCCATGATGCAGTCAAAGTTTTCTTTATCCAGTTTTACTAAATTGTATAAATTGAACAAAAGCCAAGTTTCATGTAATTTGATCATATTTTAACATGATTTGATTTAAAGATGCATTATGTAAGAGCTAAATCTGCCTAGTGCAGGTCTTTCTTTTCTAGCTTCAAATGTTACAGAAATTATTATTTAAACATTTATTTACATGACAAGTCCATAATTAATTCTCGAATGGCTTAGATATTGAGCAGATTTGAAAATGTCTGCTATATCTTCGTTAAACGCCAAATTGAAAAAAACATTTATTATTATAGCAGGGGTACTTGACAATCTAGAATTTTTACTCTATTTCTTATCAAAACTTCAGACATTCATAACTTTGCTCAGAATATATTCATATTTCATTATCTATTTGTGAATAATTATATCAAGAACGACCAGGATCCTGTTTCTCGAAATCTTAACTAAAGATAAAAATCCAAATTTTAGTAGATACTTCAATTTTGATTGGCTAAGCACTAAAAATCAATCTAATATTATCCTATCAAATTACTAAAGTTTGAATGTGATCCTAGTTAAAATTTCGTGAAACAAGCTCCTGCTCTTTATGTAAATCTTGCATAATGCACATCATTAAATGAAAGCGGTTGTAAAGTTATAAATATCGACTGTTTAAACCCCTCTTTCATTATATTTAATATAACAATAATCCAATCATGACATACGGGTAATAATCACCACTTATATCTTTATATAAAAGACGTCATAAACTGATTTTTTTATATTATATTTCTGTTAAAAGACATTTTTAACATCTTTCTTCCACACATCTATTTTTATTTATTGTCTGTTTTCATTCATACCTAATGGGCTGTAAATCTATTAAATCTATTTAGATATATAAACTGCTGAAAGAGACATTTTGATGAATGGAAATATTAAATATGAGACAGGGAGGGTGGGAGACATAAAGAGGTAGAGGTATTGAATGGGGGGGGGGGAAAGAGAAAAGGGAGATAGAGGGAAAGAGAGAGGGGGGATTTGGGGTTGGATGGCTGAATGGTTAGCACATGCACACTGTATCATAATCTCTGCAATTGAGTCAAGTGGCGTGGTTTCGATTCCCCGGTTGTACATGACAAGGAGTATTCTCGCCTGTCCAACCTCGTGGGTTTTCTCCGGGTCCTCCGGCTTCTCCTCCCACTGCTAAAGACCCCTATATGCACAGTGAATTATTGAAATAAAATTAAACCATATGTTAGTCCTGGAAAGACCTAGTTTGTGTCGAGTGGAGGTTAAACCCCATTTCTCTCTCTCTGTCTGTAATGTAAAACTGGTGGACAATTTACACAGAGTAGGCAGAAATGGTTTAACATGTGCACATTAGATCATAAGGTCTGTCACTGAGTCAAGTGGCCTCTCTCTCTCTCTCTTTCTCTCTCTCTCTCTGGTGTCTGTCATCAGTAATAAAAGGTAATGATGAGATTTGTTGCGGACCAGTAGTCAGGTGTGTATGACCACGGACCAGTAGGTACAGTCTGGACTGTCTGTAGTATATCTTTGATCTACCTGATCATGTTATTATAAAGAGTACATAATAAAGGAATAAGATGTAAGTAATGTCTTTATAAAGTTAAACAATTAATCATAACATTGTTATAGTTACCTGAAGATACCTGGTATAACGAGACAATATTGACCTGAGATAACGAGACAGTATTTACTTCACTATAACCAGATGACAATCACTGATGTGTTGTCAGTAAAAATATTGTCACTACCGTGTCTAGGTCAGACAAGTCTTCTAATGATGACTGCAGTGAAGCCGAAATTTGTAGGATATCATTATTACATTTGTATGGAAAAGTAATGGGGTGTAATGTCACACGTTCTTGCACGAATGCAGGAAATAAATGAAATCAACACCTTCATTCGGCTTCTACTTTGAACTAGTTTAATGTATATGTTTGTTATATGTATTTCAGTAGGGACCGGGTATTGTCCAGATTTTACGAAAAAAGGAAAGAAACTACGCTTATCATCTAGAATTTAATACACGTATCCAGCTAATAGATTGGCGTCAAGAATGTGTTAAATACTGTCAAGATTTATCAAAAACTGCCCAGTTTGTGCTACCGTGTAGATTAAGAAACACCATTTACTTTTGACATCGAACGTCTGCTTTACAACCGTCAAGTTTCTCGGGATGTATTTTAGAAATGAACACTACCATTTAGATTGGAAAGGGGTTTAGTTATTTAGATAAGCGTAGTTTCTTTCCTTTTTTCGTAAAATCTGGCGATACAAGGTCCCTAGTGTTTGTTGTACTGTATTTATGTAATTGTATGCTGCTCCCCTTGGGCGTTGTTATGTAATAAAATTTATCTGATCTTTATCTACTCATTCAAACATTCAAAAAGAAATTGGTATATAAGTATGAGTTGACTATCTTTGATGTGTGTATTGTGTATGATTTCATGAGCCTTGATAGATCACATCAACCATTTAAATATCTATTTTAAATTTACAAAATGAAACCCAGTCACCCATTCAACATATTTGATGCAATTTTGATTTGACTGCCTTTGTCAATTGAATACACCATTTTCTCAATTGAGTATACCGTTTTCTCAATTGAATATACTATTTTCTCAATTGACTATACCATTTTTCTCAATTGAATATACCATTTTCTCAATTGAATATACTATTTTCTCAATTGACTATACCATTTTTCTCAATTGAATATACCATTTTCTCAATTGACTATACCATTTTTCTTAATTGAATATACCATTTTCTCATTTGACTATACCATTTTTTCTTTTGAATATAAAGTTTTCTCAATTGAATACACCATTTTCTCTATTGAATACACCATTTTCTCAAATGAAATAAATCAATATTGAATAAAATCATTTTCTCAATTGAATACACCATTTTCTTGATTGAATGTGTATACCGTTTTTTCAGTTGAATACACCATTTTCACAAGTGAATACAACACTTTTTCAGTTGCATTCACCATTTTCTCAACCATATCAATATTTTATATCAAATTAACAAAAAGAATGTGACATGATTTTTTTTAACTATCTTTGTAGTTTAAAATCAAATTGACATAGTAAATCCTGGGGCCTTATCCACAGTGTAAATTGACAAAAAGAATGCAGCCTTGTTGTGGTTTGAATAAAAAAGAATTTCGGATCGCGAAAGTTGCATAATTTAAAATTGTCACTAGGAAACTCAACTTTGCTATACTCAAAACCTGATATCAGTTGGTGATTTGGAGGAAGAAAATCTTGCCCAGGTTGTGGTATTTCTGACTACACTTAGAATTCCAACCTCCATTAAGGGTTCTTATATGTGCATGCTAATATGAGAGAGAGAGAGAGAGAGAGAGAAATGAGGTTTAACGTCCACTCGACACAAACTAGGTCATTTCGGGACTAACATATGGTTCAATTTTTTTCAATAATTTGCTTGCGCGTAGGGGTCTTTAGCAGTAGGAGAAAACCCACGAGATTGGACAGGTAACCCTAACTCCTTGTCAAGTACAACTGGGGGATCGAAACCACACCATTTGACTTAATGGCAGACCGTATGATATAACACACACGCGTTAACCATTCAGCCATCCAATCCCCATGCTAATAATATGTATACAGACGGAATTATTGTTGGTATTAAATTGAAATGGAATTTACCATCCTATCTTTCTGCACTAACTTGGTTAATAAAGATGGTAGTAGTGTAGAAATATGTAATACAATAAAAAAAAAATAAAACCCAATCAGGTGAAGTTGAGGAGATGTGTACAGGTGTCAGAAAGATCAAAAGATATACAATTTAACATATGTTTTGTATAAGATTGATGAGTAGTGTATTTATTTCATCCAGGTGTCATGATACAGATATTAATACATTTTATTGCTATATGGTACATTGGACCATTCCATGTGGTGCAATCTGACCATTCCATTTAGTGCATAGGAGCATTCCATCTGGCGCAATCTGACCATTCCATTTAGTGCATAGGAGCATTCCATCTGGCACAATCTGATCATTCCATTTAGTGCATAGGACCATTCCATCTGGCACAATCTGATCATTCCATTTAGTGCATAGGAGCAATCCATCTGGCACAATCTGATCATTCCATTTAGTGCATGAGAGCATTCCATCTGGCGCAATCTTACCACTCCATTTAGTGCATAGGAGAATTTCATAGGGCGCAATGTGACTATTCCATTTAGTGCATAGGAACATTTCATATGGCGCAATGTGACCATTCCATTTAGTGCATAGGAGCATTTCATATGGCGCAATGTGACCATTCCAAGTAGTACATTTATATAAAATAAAAAAAATAACTTATAATTTGATTCCAAAAGATTTGTAAAAAGTGTATCAGTTTTATGATCTTGTTAAGGTAAATAATGTGTCTAATTAAATCTTTTACTTTTTTCCTCAGAGGGAGCCATGGTGGCTAAGTGGGTAAGACACTGGCTCCCTAGCCAGGAGGTCGCTTGTTAGATCCCTGCATTGGCCTAGAAAGTTCATCAGGATTTTCTAGCATAGTTTCCTTTTGTCAGTGATGCAAGACGGAGGGCCTGACAAAGTCAGCTGTCTAGTCGTTCGGATGGAATAAAAAAACTAATGTATTGGCGTGCATGTAAAAGATTCCTTGGCAGTTGGAATTTGGTATAAGAGTATCCCATATTGCCGCATCCCAGGCAAAATTTCCCTGATTGCACACTGTATGACATATGCCAGTCTTCATTAGCCAAGTCGGAGCAGAACAGTAGGACGTTAAACCTCATTTCATATCATTTCATTTTTTGGGGTCAGCATTAATAAACAAAGGTATTAGGAAATATTTGTGAAATGACATGTAAGATTATGTCTGTGGGGGTTAATATGAGGAGGTATTGTAGGAATGTTCAGTCATGTGGAACGGGATAAAGTACACCATGCGTGACTGTTGAAACTAGAAGTAGAGAGATAACCTCTAGTAGTAACAGTATATGTGTCACTTGAACCATTAACGGATATTTACCTGTTTTTTACCTCATTTTTTTCTGTGTTTACTCATTAGTTCAGGTAAATATTTATTAGTTAATTAGATCCTATATATCTCTGATCATTAAATTGTAAACAGTTTATAAGTAGTATGCTACTGAAGATTTAAAAAACAACTGATTTGACATCATTGAACTGGGTTGAAAAATAGGTAAATTAAGTGTCCTATGTGATACTGACTGTGTCCATATCCTCCCCCTGTTGAAGGGAACATACATGGGTATTTACTGGTGTCTTCTGTTGATATTCATGGGTTTACTCCCACTGCTAAAGACACTCACGCCCAAGTGAATTATTGAAATAAAAATTAATGAACCATGTTTTAGTCCCGAAATTACCTAGTTTGTGTGAGAGAGAAATGGGGTTTAACGTCCACTCGACACAAACTAGGTCATTTTGGGACTAACATATGGTTCAATTTTATTTAATTCGCTTGCGCGTAGGGGTCTTTAGCAGTGGGAGGAAACCGGAGGACCCAGAGAAAACCCATGAGGTACCTAGTTTGTGTCAAGTGGATTTTTAAACCCCATTTATCTCTCTCTCTCCTCTCTCTTTCTCTCTCTCTCTCTGTTGATATTCGAAGAACAAATCGGAAAGAACTTGTTAGCCATAGATAGTGTGTAAAGCTGAATACAATAACTCTTTATTATCAAGCAACATTTCAACTGAGAGTCTTTATCTGATTTTAATGGTTAGAAAACAAGCAAGAACATGTAGGAAATCTGTATAAACATTGAAACAGTTTACTTATAATTTTTATACAAAACTCAGACATTTAAAAGAATATATTTTATGTTTTTTTTAATATTAGACTTGAAGTAAATGTTTAACAATTATAACAGTTTACTTATAATTTTTATACAATATATGCAGACATATAAAAGAATATGTTTGATGGGTTTTTTTTTAATTATGTTAGACTTGTAGTAAATGTTAACAATATAATGTTTATTTAGTTACCAGTATTAGAATGCTGAATACAGAAAGAATGTACCATTTATACATGTACATGGTGGGTTGTATGGAAAGAGTTTACAATTAAACGCATGGAAGAAGGGTATATACACCGTCTGACTTTCATGGAATGTAGCTCGTCCAGGTGTGTACTCTAATAGTATGTGCAGAAGGACCGCACTACACACAAAACAAAAATCTACAAGATAAACCTGCGGACAAGACCAAAAATAGACATTGCACCAAATAAACAAATATCAAATCAAGTGAATGGATCCGGGGGCCAGCCGTAATCGTCCACCGCGCCATACAGTCCCTGGCCTGTAGTATCAGAAATGAATACAGATTCTTGGAATGGATCTTCAACACTTTATTTCAGGAGCAAATAAAAAAACAGCAACAATTAAACAACTTATAATTTCCTATAAATCGGATCTCCATCTAGTATATAGGTACCGTAAGCTGGTCTCTCCAACTAATGATTCATCTTAAATACATTTGTCTATTTATATAAATTAGTTACTATAACAGTGTTGACAAAAACATATAATTATTGAAGGATTAGAAGAAACTTAACAGATCAACCACTTTTAGTCTGTCATAATTTGACCGACAGATTAATTGTTATCTGCTTCTAATAACTTACCAAGCATTAATGAATATCAAAATATAGATTTGAAATTAAAAAATAGAATTAAAAAATAATAAAATAACATATGACCTACCCAGCGGGCACGCAACGTTGTTACAACATTGTGACAACGTCAATATTGGTCGTGACGTTGTACAACGTGTTTTCGACCAATATTCAACGTTGTATTTACGTCATATACAGGTTGTTGACACAACGTTGTCACAACGTCATCAAAACGTTATCAAAACGTCATATACAGGTTGTTGTCACATCGTTGTCACAACGTTGCCACAACGTCATTAAAACGTTATTCTAACGTCATATACAGGTTGTTGTCACAACGTTATCAAAACGTCATATACAGGTTGTTGTCACGGCGTTATTACAACGTTGTTACAACGTTGTCACAACGTTGTAACAACGTCTTCAAAACGTTATCAAAACGTCATATACAGGTTGTTGTCACAACGTTGTCACAACGTCATCAAAACGTTATTCAAACGTCATATACAGGTTGTTGTCACAACGTTGTCACAACGTTATCAAAACGTCATATACAGGTTGTTGTCACGGCGTTTTTACAACGTTGTCACAACGTCTTCAAAATGTTATCAAAACATCATTATTATACAGGTTGTTCTCACAACGTTGTCACAACGTTATCAAAACGTCATATACAGGTTGTTGTCACGGCGTTGTTACAACGTTGTCACAACGTCTTCAAAACGTTATCAAAACGTCTTCAAAACGTTATCAAAACGTCATAGGTTGTTGTCACAACGTTGTCACAACGTTATCAAAACGTCATATACAGATTGTTGTGACAACGTTGTTAAAACGTTGTCACAACGTTGTCATAACGTTATCGAAACGTCATATATAGAAGTTCGAACCTTGACCTCTGATTGTCAAACCAAGGTCACCACGAGACTCCCAGGGGTCAATTTAGTCTAAATAGCCACGACCTCAAGGTCGTCGGATCCGATTTGGGATGGGCGAGTTATCTGCCCTTAGACCACACCGCTGTAATACTCGGCTATTTCACTTTCTAGGGAAATTTGCCCAAAAAATGTCTTCCAATCGCCCCGGGATTTGGTGACTCGATAGACTGACCCAACATTTGTTCTTCATTTTTTAAAATCGCCAACCAAAAGTCGTGACCTTGACCCGCTAGGGGCCCCAGAAGTATTTTGGTTTTTGAACCCTAGAGGCCCATCTAATAAAGTCAGGACCACTGGACCTTGACCTTCCAAAATGTCATCTTGGTCCACATGACCACGGTAGGTCAAGGTCATCTGAAAGGGTCAAGGTCACCAAAATATCAACTGAGTCGGGTGCTCCCGGGCACATGGTGAGGCCCCGGGTCTGCGCGGTAAATCAAAGGTCTCGACCATGGATAGGCAACTCATTGACCTTTCGAATGGGGCCTTGACCTTTGACCTGACCCTTGACCTTGGGATCGAAAAAGTCCCAAAACTTCATGTACCACCCAGACTTTCGCTAATAAATGTCAAGGTCAAAGTCGTGACCCGCACCCGCAAGGTCATTTTTGGGGTTGTAACCTGAGTCAAGGTCATGACATTGCCTGACATTCCCTGTTCCCGGCAGCAATTTAGGTAAAAAGTCACATTCAAAATCCCGAGAGAAAGTGAAAGCGGAACTTTCAGAATGTTATTTGGAAGAAAATATTTTGCTTTCTTGTCAGTAAAATAAAGGGCCCCAAATTCGATGACTTTTAAGTATAATATAACATTTTCACTTTCTTGTCATTGAACACGGCGTTCTTGTCAGTAAAATAAAGGGCCCCAAATTCGATGACTTTTAAGTATAATATAACATTTTCACTTTCTTGTCATTGAACACGGCGAATTTGTACTGCATTGATTGCGGATTAAAACATTTCGTCGGGTCCCACTCAGCGGTGTGCGACATCGATCATTTATTTGCTTTATAATTTTTCGGAAATCATAATTTCCTTTAATGCATTAAAGTTATTGGTGTAATAAATAGGCAATACTGGCCTGCTTTCATGTTGCTGAGCACACGGGTTGGGAAAGCAAGAAAAGGCGTTTGCGTCCGTCAAGTATTATACAAAATGTATTATGAACTGTAAACGAGATGCCTCTCCCGCACCTAAATGTCGCTGTTTTTACATTCGGTGTTTTGCAATTGAAATAATAACACAAAGCACAGAAAATGGTGATTAATGCATATTGTGTAGTGTGCAGCGTTTGCTACACAAATTCAGTGCATAATACGGGCCTAAAACAGGAATTGCAATGCGCTTATCTATAGAAATTGACGTATGATCTTGGGTACAGTTGTATTGGTTAACGACGTAGATCGAGATTGAATAACACAATACAAGCTATAATACATTTTAATTAAGGCTTATTGTAAAACAACTAGAAGCTGACAAATATTCCGGTTAATTCTTCAGTAAATTATCTGGTAACACTAGCGGTTTTTTTTCCCGCGGATACTGATAACGTGACTCTAATGTTGCCGCGAAAGATGCTTCTGGGACGCCATATTGGTTTTTTGGTTCGTGCCGAAGGTAAGTTCTATTATTTTAACTCTCAACTGGGTATGTGGAAGGGATATAAAAATCGTCAATTGCTTCTTCTAAGGCTAATATAAGATCAGATAAAATTATATTGTATCTTAACACCCCATTAGGCTATTAGAGACAGCATACAAACAAAACATTAGGCTACCTACGCTACAGCATTATCAATGGCTATAAAACAACAAAAACACCAACTATATTTACATGTATGTAAAACACGCGCATCTATACATACATCATGTAGTAACAGGGACTATTATTATTAAGTTGAATATGAAAGCCCCTCGAATTTGATTACCGGTAAGGTAGGCATGGACTTCGTTGACGACCGCGGTGTAAGTGGCGACGTTCATTTCAAAACACAGACTCAGACTGCAGCTGTGCCGAGTGAATTTCATATTTGTAAGTTATATTTTTAAGTTACAGAATAATCCTATTATTCCTATAATTCACTATTGCCAGTTGAGAAATTGGCCAAAATATCATTTTCAACTTCAAATTCAAACGTTTGAAGATAGTTTTTCCATGGCGGGGGGAGGGGGAGAAAAACAAAGGTGGTAATTGTGTTATTATTTCCGGTGTGAATGATTTTATAAGCGTCATAATGATACCTATGATCCTATAATAGTGAGTTGACAACCTATTGAGCAAAAGATATAGAAATAATTATGTTTTGACTTTCTTAGAAAATATGAAATTCTCGCTTTAACTATTAAAACTAGCTGGACCAGCTGCATGATTGTGTCAGTCCGCTCAGAATACATGAGTCTAGGCCAAGCGACGTAGAATTTAGAACTGACTGACGTGATCTGCACTAGTCTAGGCTAGACATTTGCGTTGATGTGTTGCGCAAGTAGATCTAATCTAAATGAAATCTCTCATCATTAGTTTTTTCATATTACTCATATACATTGCCGTTAAACGAATAATTTTCAACACATAGCAAGCCATTTGATCTATACTACACGTCACTGGGCTATTTGATTTTACGGAGATTTGTTACCCACGGCAAAATCTCGATCGACACTTGGTAGTTGGTAGACTTAACGCGATTTTTATCATTCGGCTTCACTAAACAAATTATTAATAAAAACAACCGTAGATCGACATCTAATAGTGCTAATGTAAATTTAATAATACTATTCCGGTATAAAAAAAAGTAATGATAATAAAAGAATAATGAAGTTAAGTATTTAAATGATCATTTTAAGTAGATACCGTTATATTACTGAGCGCCATGGAAAACGCATCACATATTTTCCCAAATATTTTATTACTAGGTGGTTTTGTATGTATAATATTATGCAATACTATATGAACTATTGTTTCACACAATGCTCCCAAACGCAAAAAATTTCGGCCCGTGTGCACAAAAAAAATTGCATAAGATGCACATGAAAAACCCAATATTCACGTGCAGCATTGTGTGTGAGCCCTTTAAAAGCATGTTTTCAAATTAATGTGTTGTACATGAACTGTGAAACATCAATCTGTCGTAATTTGTTGTTGGACGTGTGAAGGAATCGAGCTAGAGATGCCGAGACTTACTGAAAATCAACGGAATGAAGCCATGGGAATGTCCAGGGCTGGCATGTCTACACGTGCTATTATTGCCAGACACTTCAATTGTCATCAGTCCACTATTGTAAGGTTGGTGGAACGTGTTCGAATTACTGGATCAACACGTGACCGTCAACGTCCTGGTCACTCATCTGCGTGACAGATTCCGCCCAGCGACTCGAACAGGTGCAGCAGTCGTCGGAAGACAAGGACCAGTAAGTGCCAACACCGTAAGACGTCGTCTAAGAGAAGTAGGACTCCGTGCACGACGACCTTATGTTGGAGCTATCCTCACCGTGAGCGGCGTTTGATATGGGCTCAAGGACACACCAGACATGGAGAAGAGTAGACTGGCAAAGTGTGCTCTTCAGTGATAAGAGTCGCTTTCATCCTTATCACGCTGATGGCCGTCAACATGTGTGTAGACGCCTTGAGGAACGTTTTGCAGACTGCTGCATCTTCGAAACGAATCGATGGGGTGGGGGGAAGTGTAATAGTGTGGGGAGGCTTCACATTTCATCACCGGACCGCCCTACACATTTGCAGGGGTCGCGATAATGCTGTAGCCTACCGTGATGATGTCTTGCAACCAATTGTTGTTCCGATGTTTCGAGCGCACCCACAACTTCAGCGCTTCCAACAGGATGATGCACGTCCGCATACCGCCGGTTTTAGTATGGACTTCCTGGCTGCTAACAACATCAATGTCTTGGACTGGCCAGCCATGTCTACGGACATGGCACCGATAGAACATGTCTGGGATGCGATTGGACGCCGTCTGTATCGGAGACCACAGATGCACACCATTGCTGCTTTAGAAGCTGCTCTTGTCCAAGAATGGAACAATTTGCCCCAGGCCTTCTTTCAAACATTGGTTAATTCCATGCGACGTCGCTGCACAGCGTGCGTAAGAGCCCGCGGAGGACACACATCTGACTTTGTAACGTTGATTACAGATTAAACATCTATAAGTGTACAAATGTGTTGTTATTGATGTGTTCCCATTTGAATATTGTTCACAATAAGAAGCAAAATAAATAAGATATGTTTACAGGATCATTTTGTTATACGAAAAACTAAGTGATGCGTTTTCCATGGCGCTCAGTATATATAAGTGTGAAACCTGGCCATTATTTAATTAATTACAGGTCTAAGTGAATCCCAGCAAGCACAAAATATTTTAAAAACGTTTTTTGTTTTTGTTTTTGTTAATTTTTTTTGTTTCTAAAAGGTTATGTAAAAAAAAAATATTTATCAAACGTTTTTTAAATGTTTTAAGTGTAAGTTTTTCAGAAGTTTTCGATAAATATTGATAAAAATGTTTAATATAATATGTTTAGATAACGTTCATAATTGATGTTTTCTTTCAAAATTTTCCATTAAAACGTAGTACCGTAAATATGATTTTTTTTTAACGTTTATGAAACGTTTATAAAGAACCCGCAATAAATAGGTAAAAAAAAAATTTTAAAAACATTTATTAAACGTTTAATACACCTTTAAAACTTAATTACGTTCATAACTTAATTGCAAAATATCTATATTTAATGTACCGGTATATAAAAAAACCCAATAAAGGTCAAGATTAATTATCTTATACATATTTTATTTTAAAACACACCCAAGGTTGACAGTTGGTCCAATCAAATTTAAACATCTTTCCGCCAAAAAGGAATCCTAGCCAAACCGGCATGGCTGCTTTATTAGAGCTGTGATAAACTATCGAGTTTTATAAGTTGCTAGAAGGCGTAAAAGTTGAAAATTAGGTATGTTACGATTAATTAATATTTTGTGTCCATTTAGAAATAATTATGATATAAAAGAATTAATTGTTTCGGTAATTGTAGATTATTTTCTACTGGTAGCCGAACTTCTATTGTCATTTCATTATTGAACCCTCCTTGCAAAGTAAATTGAGTATTTTAAATATGTTTTATTACCTCTTAAATGATTTATTTTAGTTCTGAAACTTTAGTGTTTTTATTTTATAATTGTATTGCATTTTAATCATTTAGTTTTTGGTTAATTGCTATGTCTGGATTTAGAAAGAGCTATTTCAATCTATGTCTGGAATTGGAAGGGGCCATTACAATATTTATAGTATTGTATAATGGACTTTCCCAGTATCTATTATCTTTAAATTTATAGGGTTACCAATTTCATGAAGCTTTGCAGGGAGTGTTAATAGTAATGTAACGTATACAAAACTTGTGATATATTACAAATGACAAGTGATATATGCACTCGTGCTGTATGAACTATTTATATAGTCTTTAGTGAATGAAAACATTTTTGGCTACCATTCCTGGTTTTGAATGTCAAATATGATATGAAAACGAATATCGGTTTGTAATTTTTTTTAACCGTTTCACCAGTAGTAACCGAACCGTGAACAGTTAACCAAGTCGCTGTATACATCTTAATTATTAGGCAACCAAGTCTACGATCTTAATTAAAAAGATAGGTTGACACGCAACAAAACATATATGCTCTGAAAATTAAATCTTGTACTTTGTCGAACTACGGACAGGTGGATATTAATGTCGGGCTAGTGCGACTGTTAACACCACAGCTCTTTAATTGCATGCTTGTGGGTTTTAGATTTAATTCAAGTGAAGGGTAATTTTATTATTAAATGTACAACATCAATATTCATGAGCATACACCTGCATAATTGAACTGACATTGATTGTAAATATTACAGTGATTGAAATATAGTAATATACTAGATGTGTTTCATTTATTTCCTGTTATAGCTATAGGTAACCCATCTGATGAGCCTTGGTGGTTACCAGTTTAAAGTCGTATTCTTTCTTTTGAAAACAAATTGATAAAATAATCGTACATTCGTTTTCCAATCGTCTTCGTCTTAAAGGAGTCAAGTCTCTAACTCAATATCATCCACAGTCTTCGACATGGGACTCATTGTTTAATTAAACTCAACATCAGTGTTGTAACCGTGAAAAGATGGGCTTCTAATGTCTAATATTTAACACAAAGTTAAAGTTTTAAAATTGGCACACGAATCGCGTGCATGAATGCTTTCAAGTTTCATTTGTAATAGAGAGACTCGAAGAATGAAGTTAAATATACCCAAGAGAATACTTAACTATATGCGGGTGTAAACTTGAATAACCAGACGCCAAAGACTGGCATTCAATTTGGACTCTTCGCGTATGGGGGGTTGGATGGCCGAATGGTTAGCACGCGCGCGCTGTATCATACGGTCTGTCATTGAATCAACTGGCGGGGTTTCGATTCCCCGGTTGTACGTGACAAGGAGTTGGGTCGCCTGTCCAACCTGGTGGGTTTTCTCCGGGTCCTCAGGTTTCCTCCCACTGCTAAAAAGACCCCTACGCGCTAGCGAATTATTGAAATAAAATTGAACCATGTGTTAGTCCCGAAATGACCTAGTTTGTGTCAAGTGGACGTTAAACCCCATTTCTCTCTCTCTTCGCGTATTTCGCCGAACATAACTGATTAGACATTACAGTAAAAACAGAAACGATTGAATGTAAATCAGTTAATATACATTCATATTACATTATTATATGCGTTGCAACCCATTTATGTCCATTTCTAGGTGTCAAGGAATGGAAAGTCAAAATTCGTGGTATTGTCAAACGCATAAACAGTATGTCTTTTTATTTTAACAGGTTGATGTCTAATTCCCTAATGGCCCAATTTAATTTAAAGGGAAATAAAGGGAGGCGGTCCATAATGGACTTAGAAATTTACAAAGTTGTCCAAGGTTTGTTTTTATCATACTCAATTTACGAACACATCCTTAAATATCGGATAATCAAACATGGTATGGGCATACAGGAGTTTTTATTACTTCATCGATGAGTATTGATTTTTTTGTTTGTAATTTACACCCAAGCCTTTCTTACACGTACAAATTCATGGAGAATATGAAAGTTATAACACAAGCGATGTCTCGTATAGAATGTGTTATTGGGTCATATATAATATAATTCATATGGGGTTTAACGTCCTACTGTTCTGCTCCGACTAGGCTAATGAAGACGGGCATGAGCCATACCGCGTGCTATGATGGAAATTTTGCCCGGGCAGCGGCACTATGGCCTACTCTTATATCGAATTCCAACTGCCAAAGAGATCTTTTACTTGCACGTCAATGTGTACACGTGGCCTCGGTTTTTCATACCATCCAAACGAATTGTCCTTGTCAGGCCTATTGAACTTTCTCGGCAAATGTAAGGATCGAAAATGCGACCTCCAGACAAGCGAGCCAGCGTTTTACCCAATTAGCCACCTTTGCTCCATAATTCATGGGATGCAGAATTATCTGTTACAGCTTTAAGACGACCTTTTTGATCGGACTCAATTATATAATTTACAAAATTTGACAGAGTAAATATACAGTTTTTTTGTATTCTTCAGATAGTGTAATGATCAGTCAGCCGAGCTGCAATGAAGCCGAGATAATAACAGCAGTTTCGGCTCATCTAAAATATGCACCCGACAGAAGAGGGACCAATTAAGTACATGTACAGTTTTAATTTGTTTATTACATGTCATATTTTATTATAATCTTTATAAGCCATTTTAAGTTCTTTTATCATCCATTTAATTTTATTTTATTTTCTATGTGTGATGTCCACAAAATGTTAACTGCGCCATTGAGCAGTGTTTTATATTGGTAACAGGCGCTTTATAAATAAATAAATTTTTATTATTATTACGGTACCAATTGCATTAAAATTACCTTCTCATTTTTAGCAATATCATTCATTACCATTACCCATTACATTGAAAGTAAATAATTACATTTTATTACTATTTAAAGATTAGAGCTAATTTAGCATTTAATCAATCAGATTTAAAGACAATAGTTTTACCATGTCTTTAAATCTGATTGATTAAATGCTAAATTAGCACTAATCTTTAAATAGTAATAAAATGTAATAACATTAAATATGTTTCCTTGTTATATGCTTTTAAAACTCTAGTTATCACTGAGTATGGTTGTAATATATGTCTGTAAATCCTCTGTTTGATCTTTTATGAATGTATATTTAGTTAATCATGTATAGATCTATGCCTTATTTTCTTTTAAACTGGTTTCAATTATATAGTATAATGTGTATGGTTTCAGTACAGCTCAACAATCCTCTGTTTGATCTTTTAATTGTATAATGAGTTAATCCTGGTATATACGATTATTTACCGTTGTTTCATCAATAGCTTGTGAAAGTTACTCATGTTCACCTTCCTTGCATACCATTGGATAGTTCGCACTGATGTTTATATATATATTCATATCTTTCTCATTTTATTTATTTGTATATATATGCTTGAAAACGACTTGAGAAATCTTGTTGAAACGTTGCAGTGAAATAAACCATAGTAATTGTTATTCCATAAAAGTGTTTTTTGATTATGTTCCAATTACTAAATGCCATTCAAAAATGCGCCATTAAATGTAATTGAAATGTAATTGACCATTACATGATTTTCGGAATGTAATTAATTACATTTCCATTACTCATTACTTTTGAAATCTTCCATTACTCATTACATGACCATTACTTAAAATTTAATGATCAGATTCTATTACCTTTACCCATTACTGCAAAGTTATATGACTCTAGCATTAATATTGTCTGTAATATAATCGTTTGAATTGAATGTTTTGAAACTACGTACTGTCCTATTAATTGATACTGATTTTATTCAGAAAGAAGCAATTAGATTGGTTGTGATGGGACACAATAACTTTGATTCTAATTGAGTGAGAGTGTTGAAACTTCGCGTATCGTTTCACTATGTCAAAACCGTGGCCCAAATCTGTCGGGCATTTACCCCCCCCCTTCCCCGCACACACACCTAATTTAACTTCCATCCTGCCCGGCCGCCTATTCCCGTCTTCGTTAGTCCAGTAGGGGCAGAACTGTAGGGAGTTCAGATGGGGCTTATACTGGGTTTTATACAACCTCAAAACAACAAATTCTGACGTCGTGACAACTTTTCGCCAACCACCACACAACGTTGCAAAACAACAAATTTTGACGTCGTGACAACTTTTCGTCAACCACCACACAATGTTGTGACAATGCTGCTTGAACGTCCGTACAACGTTGTCACAACTTTTCGTCAACCACCACACAACGTTGTGACAATGTTGCTTTGACGTCTGTACAACGTTGTCACAACTTTTTGTCAACCACCACACAACGTTGTGACAATGTTGCTTTGACGTCCGTACAACGTTGTCACAACTTTTCGTCAACCACCACACAACTTTTCGTCAACCACCACACAACGTTGTGACAATGTTGCTTTGACGTCCGTACAACGTTGTCACAACGTAAGAGTTTGTTGCAAAACAACCTACAGCTGACTTATTTCAGACGTTGTGATACAACCTCTGAAAAACGTTGTCACAACGTTCTGTGCCCGCTGGGTAGTGTGTAGATAGTACAAATTTCATAGTTAATAATCTATAGAAAGAGTGTGTAGATTTAACAAGCATGCATGATGTTGTATTGAATTAAATTTCATGTTTAATCATGAGTTCTGTGTTTACTTTCGTCTGCTTTATTCATCTCAATAAACTGAAAGGTTAAAGGTTAAAGGTTGTCACCTATTTAAAAAGAAGGATGTTAAACCCCTTTTCATTTTATTAATGTCACCTATATGTAAAATGAATGTCCCAGATTTGACAGGATAGACCCTATTTCTTGATAAAAGTGGTTCTCATCATGTTGTATTTGATGTGTTTTGTGTTTATCATTCATCTTAGAGAGGGGGAAGCCTCAGTGGCTCAATGAGCTGATTTACCATGTCCTGGGTTTGATCCTGGTGTTGAAAAAGTTCCTCGGGATTTTCAAGCCTGGTTTCCCTTTGTCAATGGTGGAGGACTTAAAGTCTGGCAAGGAATAGTGTCTAGTTGTTCAGATGATATGGAACACCAAGGTCCTGTTATATACCATTGACATCATGTTAAAGATCCACATTTCCTTCGTATGATTGTCTTTATTAGTCTGGTTGGTGCAGACAGACATTAAACTCCATCTCATTTCCTTCTCAGAGGAGAGACTCCCTTTAACACGGGTTATTACACCATGATGTCACTCATCAAGTACCAGAGGAGTCTCCCTTTAACACTAGTTATTACACCATGATGTCACACATCAGGTACCATAGGAGTCTCCCTTTAACACCAGTTATTACACCATAATATCACACATCAGGTACCAGAGGAGTCTCCTTTTAACACTAGTTATTACACCATGATGTCACACATCAGGTTCCAGAGGAGACTCTCTTTAACACCAATTATTACACCATGATATCACACATCAAGTACCAGAGGGGAGTCACCCTTTAACATTAGTTATTACACCATGATGTCATACATCAAGTTCTGGAAGAGTGACGAGAGTCTCCCTTTAACACTGGTAATTATATCAAGTCAAGTACCAGAGAATTTTTTTTGTATTATGACTCAAGTCTGTATAAAACTGTGAACAGGAAACGTTTATATATCATTGTTTTAACACAGACTCATCAGGATATTATATATATATATATAATCATCATGGTTTAAAGGTGCATAATGTAAGAGCTAAATCTGGCTATTGCAGGTCTTTTTCTGGCTTGAAACAGAGCCTCGTCTAAGGATTTGGTCATGCGGGAGGTCTGGGGGGCCGTCCCCCAGAAAATTGACTCCCTTAGACCCGATTTCTGAGCACCTAAAAATAGTTTCGGAGATTTGATACACTATTAGTTTTGGCATCTTGTTAAACCATGGATTGATTAATACCCTGTAAAATCGAGATCAAAACACTGCTGCGGCTGACCCGCAGACAGAAATATACCCATAGAACAATCAGAAAGATGATTTTGTAAACCTATGCACCATGATATAGTATTGGCACATGGGAAAAACCTTGTCAGCGATTTTCAAAACGTATGTATGTTGCCGCCCAGTCTTCAACTTTTTAGCTCAGTAGGCGGCACAGTTTGGCCAGTGCGCGGCGGCGGCGCCGCCTAGTCACCATGTTAAACGAGGCTCTGGCTTGAAATGTTTTATACATGTAAATTATTAATTAGATGTTTATTCACATGATGACAAGACCATAATCAACGCTCGAGGCCATCAGATGGCCGAGATATCTAAATCTTGTCAGTCTGTCCTGCCCTGGAACCATATGTTAGTCCCAAAATTACCATTACCTAGTGGTGTCAAGTGGACGTTAAACCGTGTGATTCTCTCTCATTTTATTTGAGAAGTTCTGAGTTCAGCCTTTTCCAGTTTTGTGGATTTTCTCTAAGTCCTCCAGTTTCCATCCACTGCTAGTTAAATACTGAAATAAAATTGTACATTTTGTAAGTCCCTAAATGACCTAGTTTGTGCTGAGTAAATGTTAAACCCTCCTCTCTCTCTCTCTCTCACTCTCTCTCTCTCTCTCTCTCTGGGGAGCCACAGTGGCTAATTGAGTAGGACACTGGCTCACTGGCCTGGAGGTGCGTGTTTAATCCCAGCCCAGCATTGGCCAAGAAAGTTCATCAGTTGGAATTCGATATAAGAGTAGGTCATAGTGCCTCTGCTAGGGCAAAAATTTCCCTCATAGCACACTGTGTGGCATATTCTGTCTTCATTAACCTAGCCGGAGAAGAACAGTAGGATGTTAAACCCCATTTCTCTCTCTCTCTCTCTCTCTCTCTCTCTTTCTGTCTTTCTTTCTGAGACATTTATCTATATGACATACATATAATGACATGGTAAAGACATAATTTGCCTAGTTGGAATTCAGTATAAGAGTAGGCCATAGTGCTGCTGCCTGGGCAAAAATTTCCCTCATAGCACACTGTATGGCTTATGACCGTCTTCATTAGCCCAGCTGGAGCAGAACAGTAGGAGGTAAAACCCCATTTCATTTCATTTCTCTCTCTCTCTTTCCCTCTTTCCTTTATGACATGGTAAAGACATAATTGACCTAATCAATGTTATATAAACGAATCAACTTTAAATGCCACAGTATGATAATACTACTGTAGCCTGTAGCTAGTGTTGATTTATTATAAAAGAGATGATTTTCAATGATATTGGTGTAGAGATTTATTTAATGATAGTCGAGATGTGGATCATTACAAGTTAATCATGCATGAACCTACAGATAGTAAATCAAATTACAACTCGATCAGTTATAATATCATTTCGTGGTCACTAATTTAAATGGTTGAATAACTGTTATAGAGGTGTGGCCCCATTCAATTTTTATTGTATACTGGAGTACATGTTTTACATTGGTTGACTGAGATTTGGGCAACAGAGGGGTACTGATAGGAGTTAACTGATTAGACTGAGGTTTTCGGCATCTGGGGGGTGGTAAAAGGAGTTAACTGATTAAACTGAGGTTTTCGGCATCTGAGGGGTGCTAAAAGGAATTAACTGATTAAACTGAGGTTTTCACACTGAGGGGTGGAAAAAGAAGTTAACTGATTAGATCGGGGGGGGGGGGGGGGGTCCGCAATAGAGGGGTGCTGATTGGAGTTAACTGATTAGGCCAAGGTTTCGGCATCTGAGGGGTGCTTATTTCAGTTAACTGATTAGACCAAGATTTCGGCAACAGAGGGGTGCTTATTTGAGTTAACTTATTAAACCAAGATTTCAGCAACAGAGGGGTGATAAAAGGAGTTAACTAATTAGCCCGAGGTTTCGGCATCTGAGGGGTGCTAATAGGAATCAACTGATTAGGCCAAGGAGTTAAATGATTAGGGCAAGAAAGAGGGTTCAAAACTCTCTAATGGCAAGCTAATTATTGAAATAAAATGGTACCATATGCTTGTATCGAAATCACCTAGTTTGTGCTGAGTAGACATTATCTCCTCTCTCTCTCTCTCTCTCTTTCCCTCTCTCACTCTCTCTCTCTCTCTCTCTTTTCAACACAATGGAATTATTAATGGTTATATTCACATATTGTCCATTTTACCCGTCTTCATTAGCCTGGTCCGTTAAACTTCATTTCAGTCGTCCTATTTTAGTTATTTTTAAAAGGTTCTAACAATAGATGTGCCGATTAATTCCACAATATTGTCAGATGTGATCAGATACCTGTCAGTAAAGTAGTAGATATATTTCTGACGTTACCTATTATTATGGTAATTGGAAAACCCTCGATAACTATTACTCGATTTTACCCAGATTATTTCAGACCATTATCTCCATTATTTCCGCGTTTCTGTCAATGATACGATCAGGTAAACAATAAAAGTTAGGTAAATTACATTCATTCTATTTTCCCTGATGTAACGTTGTTAGTGCCGGATTCGAATTAAGATCGGCCTTAGGCTATTTCACTTATAATTTCCAACCCTCATGACCAGAGGAAGTTGAAAGTGTGTTTTAAACACAATCAATGGAAATGGAATGAAATGAAATGAAATGGAGTTTAACGTCCTACTGTTCTGCTCCTAACCTGGGCTAATGAAGACGGGCATACGCCATACAGTGTGCTATGAGGGAAATTTTGCCCGTACAGCGGCACTACGGCCTACTGCCAAGAGATCTTTTACGTGTACGCCAATGTGTACACGGGACCTCGGTTTTTCATCCCATCCGAACGACTAGATAGCTTTCCTTGTCAGCCCCTCCGTCCTGCTTCACTGACAAGGGAGAACCACGCCGGAAAATCTGGATGAACTTTCTCGGCCAATGCAGGGATCAAACACGCAACCTCCAGGCTAGCGAGCTAGCGTCTTACCCACTTAGCCACGTGATCCCCACAGTCAATGGATGATTAAGACCACATTGCACGTAAAAGTGTGTTAGAAATATTATGCACCTTGGTGGGGGTCCTCCTAGAACTGTAAGTTCTGTTTGAGCAATCCGAGGATGAGGACTGATGTTTAAGACCAAATAGCATGTAAAGGTGTGTTAGAAATATTATGCACCTTGGTGGGAGGTGGGGGCCTTCCTTGATCTATTAGCTCTGTTTGAGCAAATCCGAGGATGATAACAGATATTTAATACCAAACTGTGTGTAAGAACGTGTTAGAATTATTATGCACCTTGGTTGGGGGTCCCCCCGATCTTGAAGCTCTGAGCAGATCCGAGGATGATGACAGTTATATAAGAACAAACTGCGTGTAAGAGTGTGTTAGAACTATTATGCACTTGAAGTCCTGTAGGTAAATCTGGCACTCAATGCTATAACCAGGGTACTGTTGTGTCATCCAGTTGTCAGTGACAGCAGTCTATCCGACCTGGAAATTATTGTTTTAGTAGCACATGTAGCTGGCAAACATCTGGCATTAATGAACTAGAGTATTTGATATTTTGAATTTTGCGGTAGATATATATATTAATAATGACAGGCACCAGAGAAATGACAGGCACCAGGCCTCGAGTTCACAAATAATTCTCAGACTTAGGTTAAGAGTTTACTCAAAATTGTTGGCCTTATTTTAACTTAAAAATAGTCTTTTATCAAACTTTTGTTGTTTTAATGTATCAAATAAGAAACTGTGTGCAAAGTTTTGTGTTTCTGGATCAAAGACATTTCTTATAAAACAGTGATCGAAAGTTGAGTATATTCTTAACTTAAGTCTGAGAATGCTTTGTAAATTTGTGCCTGACATTGTCTGTGACTGGTACCTTATTTCCAGGCTTGGTATAACAACTATGATATCTGATTTCGGCAATAATATATTCACCATTTTCTGATCAAACATGTTTGGGCTATGGCAATTTCCTTGTTTCGTATTATTCTAGCCTCAAATATCAAATATGGTCCATAAAAGTGCAAACTCTTTCATAGTGAATAGTTTGAAACTGTTTCTAAATAATGGAATAATCAAAATGCTTTTATGTTATATCTTTGTGTTATGACCATGCTTGACAATCGTGGTGCAGTGAAAATTCCGACTACATCATGGTGCACAGGTTTTCTCAGAATCGGTTAAACGTTACATAAAACCCAGAATATGAACATAATTGAAATTCAGGATAATATTTGTCTACATAAAACATTAACTTGGTTTTAAACAAAATAATTTACTTATAAGATCATTGACTAAAAATTTAGCATTTTAATATTGATTGAATCAATAAATATAATTATCTGAAAATTAAAACCTCAATTTGACAGAATATGTGATGATGTAATCCTTTGTTTAGGTGAAAGCAACATGTGTTCTTTTGCATTTTTTTTCAAATTTCATTTAAGTGATGTTATATTTTTCCAATAATACAATGTGTTCAGCGTGCACGACAAGCTATATAAAACATGTGCGATCTGCCGGCAAGATGTTACCTTGTATTGAAAGGCCAATATGAGTCAATAGTGAGAAATACGGGGATAACAATGTGAAGTTGAAGAGTGCGTTACGATGTTATAATCACTGTTTCAATACACTCGTTCTCTATTATTGATGTAACCGTCCCACGTGTATGGTGTGCGTCTGATTATATTCCTCGACCGTCTGCATCATTCAGTCTTGTGTAACAGGTAAATTATGTTTCTTTATTAACACATTTTGAGTAATTTTAGAAAAACTAGAAATTTCAGATTTAAAAACAAGTACTAGAATTATTAAATTAACAAACAAAACCTAAAGTAGTCAAATTAATAAAATAAAAACTAGAATAGTCAAATTGAATTTATAAACAAAAACTAGAATTAAGGAATTTATAAACGAAACCAAGAATAGTCAAATTAATAAACAAAATCTAGAAAAGTCAAATTGAATTTATAAACAAAAACTAGAATTATTAAATTGATAAACGAAACCTAGAATAGTCAAATACTAGAATAGTCAAATTGAATTTATAAACAAAACAAATCAAATTTTTAGAATTATTAAAGGGGCATTAGGTAAGATTAGATAAAAAAAAACCTGACAGTTCTCACTTTAATAGTTAAGATAATGAAAACAGAATATGCTGAAAATTTCAGTCTGATTGCTTCTCTGAACCAAGAAATTAATGATTCAATTTTAGGCTAGCCTCGATCATCATAACCTTGGTATTATAATAAAGTCTTGGTTATCCATTTTATGTTAAATTATCCATCACAAAATGTATTCAAATTAATTAATAATTTAGATAACATTTCAGGTCTAAAGAAAGACTTGCAATATGCAGATTTAGCTCTTGCATAATGTCTGTTTAACAAAAACAAAATCCATAGATTTAACAACAAAAACTAGTATAATCAAATGTTTATTAACAAACTATGTGTTATGTATACATTTTATACCACCATGCTAGTATATATGCATGTTTAATATCAGTATTTTAATGTTTTTTTGCCATCAGTTCTCTGTTTATTTCTATGTTCAATATTATTTAAATGTTTATGCCTCTATTCCTACCTGTATTACATGTTAGATATCAATTCTATATTTATTTCTATGTTCAATATTATGTAAAGAGTAATAAAATGCTGTGTGTTAGTTATATTGATTCTTTACGCGTGTAATGACTGACTAGTTTTAGAGCTGTGTTATATTATTCGGTTGTGTAACTGAAGCCAGTTCTCTTCAACTGTTCTGCTGCTCAAATATAAAGGTAATATCTGAAGGACTCTTTTCCATGATGTGATGAATTAGAAACAAATTTAGGTTAATATTAGATTGAGAATGCAAAAATCAAAATTATAAAATGATCATTGATTTAAATCAATATTTAATTTGCGATTTTACAAATGGTGTTATGATATTTTGGCAAAATCAGAAACAAATTTAGGTTAAAAATCATATTTTTATTTTAATATTAGATTGAGAACACAGAAAGACAAACTATAGAATGATCATTGATTTGTGCTTTTACAAGTATTGTGACATTTTGGAAAAGATCACTCCAGTTCTTAATTTGTGTGTGAAATAGCTTTATTTAACGTCCACTTCCATCGATATCGATGTGATATCGTAGACAATTACATTTTATATGTACAAAGTGAGTTATTTATTTACAAGGTGAATTTTTTAAGTTAATTGTGGGGGTTGGGTGGCGAATGGTTAGCATGTGCGTGTGGTATCATACGGTCTGTCAGTTGTACATGATAAGGAGTAAGGTCGCCTGTCAAACCTAGTTTGTGTGGAGTGGACCTTAAACCCTAGCTCGCTCTCTCTCTCTCTCTCTCTCTCTCTCTTTTTAAATTAATTGTTTATATAAATTTGATCAAAACTTTTATTTGACACCTGTTGTTTATTTGTGATGTAATATTGTAATTGGTTAAGATAGGGCAGTGAAGATGTTTATTAATGTAATTAACAAAGGTGTTAATTAAGTGAGATAATTATTTTATTGTTTATTGATCAAGGAGTACTGGACCCCCCTTAAGGTACTGTTTTCACTCCAATGCTTATTGGGTTAGTCAGATGAGTATTGGATCCCCTTCACTTAAAGTAAAGCTGTCAAACTTAACACCCTTTCGTGGATTTAGACACCTGGATGTGTCACAAGGGTTAAAGGTCATACAGATTGTGACCAGTTAAAAAGGTGCAAATTTTGACATGTTCTGGACACCTATGGTATTTGGAATGTTGATTGTTATTTTTGATTAATTGTAAATTGGGACAATATTTCTTGTGTTGACATTTTATTAGAAGTTGGACAGCGAATATAGGAGTTATATAGCAAGTGACTCTGTGTCTCTCCAAAGTATAATTGAGTTTACAATGGAAATAGTTTTATTTCAACAAGTTGGAGAAATATAATGGTTTCACCACAAAGGTGAGAGAGAGAGAGAACGGGGGGAGAGAGAGAGGTGGAGAGATGAAGGGAGGGGAAGAAGAGAGAGAGTGGGGGGATAGAGATGGCGAGAGAGGGATGGAGTCGGAAGGAGAGAGAAGGAGGAAGGAGAGAGAGGGGGAGATGAAGAAGAGAGGGGGTGTGAGAGATGGAGGAAGGGGAAGAAAGGGAGCATATGAAAGCATGCCCTAGTATAAAACTTTTTAAAGCACAGTTAACCAATGAGGATAAATTAGTACCTAAATATTTTTACACCGGAAAGCGTTCTTCTCAAATAATCCATACAAAACTGCGTCACAATAAAAGTAACTTAAACTACCATAAATTCGTCATGCACTTAACGGACAACCCAGCATGTTCATGTGGCCACTACATAGAGGATACGGAACATTATTTATTATATTGTCCAAAATTTACCAATGTTAGATTCCAAACTATAAATACATTACCAAATATTTTTATTAACTTACAAACGTTAACCAATGGTGATAGCAATAATACCTTACAAATAAATACGCACATTTTCAATACAGTCCACACATTTATACATTTATCTAAAAGACTACAATAACCATCGTAAAATACCATCTAAATTAATTACTTTTCGGTTAATATACATCTGACGTCCACAAAACATGATGCAAGGCAAGCGTATTATGAAATAGTAAGGCAATGTAAGTGACACTAACTGTTAAATTACTTGCATGCACGATTAGTGTGAATATTAAATATTGTACCGTTAAATGTATTTGTATGAGAAGTGTATATATCACAGTTGTATTTGTAGTATACTTAATATATAAGGAGACGAATTAATATAAGCCTTGGCTTGTTTTTGAATCCTTACCTTCAGAATTGTATATGTATACAACACTTATCTTATTTGAATAAAATATTGTTTAAATCAAAGGGATGTAGGGAGGGGAGTGAGATGGAGGGAGGGAGAGTAAGAGAGAGAGAGAGCGAGTAGAGAAAGAGGGAGGGAGAGACATAGGAGTGTAAGGTAAGGAGTGTAAGGTAAGGAGAGGACGAAGGGGAGAGAAAGAAATTAGGTATTTTTCCACCTGACATGATATATTTTTACTTTAATAATTCATTAATTTGGAAAGTTATAAGGGAGCACCCTGGACTCAAGACTAGAGAAGCCTAGTTTCAAATCCTGAAGAAGCACATGTGTCACCATTTGGCAGGGCTGGCATCTAGGACTGACATGTGAGATGTTGCCAAAAATAGCGGTCCACTCATATACTGTACACATTCGCATGCACATAAAAAAACCTTAAAAACAGAGTGGGTGAAAACACTGCTATCCGGGGAAACTCCTCCTACCTTGCATTGCACCAAGGTGGCTCAGTGAGTAAGATGTTGGCTCGCTAACGTGGAGGTCCCGTGTTCAATCTCGGTGTTGGTCGAGGAGGTTCATCAGGATTTTGCGGCATGGTTCTACCCTGGTAGTGATACAGGACAAGAGGGCCTGACAAGGGACAACATTTAGTCGTTTGTATGGGATGAAAAACCGAGGTCCTGTGTACACATTGACGTGCATGTGAAAAATTTGATATAAGAGTAAGCCGTAGCGTCGCTGGTTCAGCCAAATTTTACTCATGATACACTGTATGGCGTATGCCCGTCTTCATTAGCCCAGTTGGTGGAGGATGTTAAACCTGATTTCATTTTCGGTGCACACATAGTCATAGAAATAAAAATTAAACATATTTTAGTCTCAAAATGACCAAGTTATTGTGTTGACAAGACGTTCAGCTCCTTTTATTGTGAGATGTAGCCCGGAAAAAAAAAGGTGTTTATTATTAGTGTGAAATGTCAGAAGTCACCAGTTGGCCTCGAGTGTCGTCAGTGAGTGTCAGTCTTATCCACCGACACGTACAAAAAACACATTTCTTACATTAAAGCTTGAATCTATATATGACATACAGGGAGTGTTTGTTTAATGTAATGAAGCTTTGTTAGGAAAGGTATGTTCTGTTTCACTAACTTATAATTTATAACCTAAATTTATAATAATTTACATTTTTAACATACCACGATAGTGTCAATCTTTTGTCATAGGAATTTTATTTAGGAATGAATACAAGGGTATATTTACTTTATAGGGTTATTTAATATTTCTTGGTTTTTCATTTTTCACATACCGCAAAAGCCTTGGTGTTTTGTCATTGCAATAGGTATTTATATTTAATTGGAGGGGGATTTGAATGGGCAAATGGTTAGCGCATGTGTGCTATATCATAAGGTCTGTCATTGAGTCAGCTGGCGTGGTTTCGATTCCTTGGTTGTACGTGACAAGGAGTAGGGTCGCCTGTCTTACCTAGAAGGTTTTCTCCGGTTTCCTCCTAGTGCTAAAGACCCCCTACGTGCAAGCGAATCATTGAAATAGAATTGAACCATATGTTAGTCCCAAAATAACCTGGTTTGTCTCGAGTGGATGTTAAACCCTCTCTCTCCCTCTCTCTTTAATTGGATTTGTATTGGATGATAGTGTAGATTTTTCCGACATGGTTTCCCCTTGTCAGTGGTGCAGGATGGAGAGTCTAACAAGGACAGCTACCTAGTCATTCGGATGGGACAAAAAACCGAGGTCCTGTGTATACATTGGCATGCACGTAAAAGATCCTTGGCAGTTGGAAATCGATATAAAAGTAGGCCATAGTGCCACTGCTCGGGCAAAATTTCCCTCATAGCACACTGTATGGCGTATGCCCGTCTTCTTTAGCCCAGTCGGAGTAGAACAGTAGGACATTAAACCCCATTTCATTTTTGACACTTTAACTCTAAAAAGGCTAATAAAGACGTTTTATGAATAGATTATATTTTATATAGGCATTTATAGTTTTTGGATTTTAATTTTTCACATAGGTCCTACTGGTACCACAATAGTGTAGCTCTTTTGTCATAGGAATTTAGGAATAGAAATAAAATTAAATGGGGTTTCATTTCCTACTTTTCTGCACAAAAGGACTAATGAAGACGGTTTAGGAATAATTCTTTAAATGACATCTAGAAACACGGTTTAACTATTCATAACAAAACACAACACAAGGTATATATGGATATAACTAGCACGGTTTAACTATTCATAACAAAACACAACACCAGGTATATGGATGTAACTACTTCTCTATTATTTAATAACAACGTTTCTTAACACATACAGGTCACTTTTCAAGTTAATTTTCATGTGTGTTACGAAACCTCAAAACGTTGTTATTAAAGATACATTATGTAAGATTTAGATAAAGAACTAGCCATTCTTGCTATAATAGTTCGAAAGTAGATGATGTAAAATGAATAATTTGAAAATTTCATTCAAATTACTCTATTGTGAGTGAAGATATTGGCCTTTGAAGACGTGTGCAATAATTTCAACCATCGTACTGGTTGATCGAAGCCAAGTCTCGGTCCTCCATATTTGTTAAATCAAAGTATCGCTGAACCATTCTAATCTATTTAATATCGGAGAAATCTGATGCCATCGAGAGTTGATTAAGGCCTGGATCAGTTAATTAATGTCTAATTAATACTTTATAAAACATTTCAGGCCTAAAGAAAGACCTGCAATAGGCAGATTTAGCTCTTGCATATTGCATGTTTAAATAATAGAGAAGTTGTTATATCTATATATACCTTGTGTTGTGTTTTGTTATGAATGGTTCAGGAATAGTTATAGAAGTATTTACCCTATATAGGAATTTCAAGTTTCTTATAGCCCCTTCAGACGCTTATTTTTAAACCAGTTCATAATTGCTGGGGTTTTTAAGACAGCATCGTGTTGCGTTCACACGTACTATAAGCCAAACCAGTTTAACTATTCTGACCTCTTCGGTCGGAGGTTAGAGTATAACTACGCATGGGTAGCTTCATATTCTTTATTCGGTTCTCGCACCCTTTTGATAACATTGGCACTGTCTGACCACGATATTTTCACAGGAATGTAACTTACTGCGTACTGCACATGCTCAAAGGAAGCTGGAGCCGGGTTTTTTAAGCCAACCCATTTATAGACGGCTAAGATGAACCAGTTTAAAATAAAAAGCCTTCTCGAAGACAGGTAGCAAGCTGATTTTTTTAAACTGTTTTATTTGCCACACATTTGCGTTCAGACGCTTAAGTTAAACTGGTTTAACGATCTTACGATCTTACAGTTAATTACTAAAAAAAAACAATAATAGTCATTACTGTTGAAAACAAACTGGCTGAAACACAAATTGAAATGAAATAGGGTTTAACATTCTAATGCTCTGCACTGACTGGGTTGATGAAGACGAGCATATGCCATACAGTGTGCTCTGAGGGAAATTTTTGCCCAGGCAGCGGCACTAACTAGTGAAAATTTGGAACGTTTATTAATAATACAAGTCATCACTGTTAAACAAAAACTGGATCACGATGGCTAAGTAGGTAAGATGCTGGCTCGCTAGCTTGGAGATCGGGTGTTCAATCCCTGCATTGGCCGAGAAAGTTCATTCAGATTTTCCGGAATAGTTCCCCCTTGTCAGTGATGCAGGATGGAGGGCCTGACAAGGACAGCTGTTTTGTCGTTCGGATGGGCCGAAAAAACGAGGTCCCATGTACACATTGGCGTGCACCTAAAAACGAGGTCCTGTGTATACATTGGCATGCACGTAAAAGTTCCCTTGACTGTTGGAATTTGATATAAGAGTAGGCCGTAGTGCCGCTGTCCGGGCAAAATTTCCCTCATGGCACACTGTATGGCGTATGCCCGTCTTCATTAGCCCAGTTCGGAGCAGAACAGTAGGACGTTAAACTCCATTTCATTTCATTTCATTTAACAAAAACATTTTGAAGAAACATAAACTGGTGAAGTTGGAATATTTAAAATACATGTGGATTTTTTGATCAATTTGTGAACATTTTAACAGTTGTTATATCTTTCTAGAATTTTAACTATGAGCTGTTAACTTTGATGTTTTATTATTGTTTATGGAGATTATTATTTTTACGTTACTAGGCAACAATTTAAATTATAAATGACTTCAGTAAGATCAAAGAAATTTGTTTTATTTTTTTCTTTGTTACGCTTAGTAGCCTACGTGGAAAATTTCATACCAAAATAAAAAATTCTGCGTGTGCTGTTTTGTTTGGTGTTGGTAGTCGAGTTTGGGGGTGCCATGTCAGAATGTTTCTGGTGACTACAGGACCCCTAAAATCTGTATTAACATTTAAAAAAGACGATCTGTACACACTGCAGCAGTAGCGGATCCCTAAATTAAAGTATAAACTAATTATTCTGTTCATACCAAACCTTTAAATTTGAGGTTTTTGATTGCTTGTGGAGTCCAAATATATGCCACCATCAACACCACGATTTTTCAAAAGTTTCCTGGAGGAGAATTTACCACTGGGTAGCCCCCCCCCCCCCAAATATCCTGCATCCACTACATAATGTATGTACATGATGATGAATATATTATTGTTTTAACTAACTAGGTCACATGACTAATCATTTTGATAATTTGTATATTATATTATTATGACATAAGGCTACAACAATTGTATTATCTGTTCTTCAGAGATACCGGTTAAAATATTTCTTCTTATTTCTTTGTGTGAAAAACGCTGATTTAAAAACCAACAGTACTTGGTTGCGCTGTTCAAAAGCTTTTAGCTCCAAAATTTTAAAGGAGCTAAATCGCTAATTTTGGGGACCTAGAACTTAAAGCGGTGGACACACTAGCCGAATCAATCGGCGTCGAAATTCGCCTAGTGTGTCCACTGTCATTCACCCGAATCAAACAGGTTTGATATATTCGGCCAAATATTTATTCGGCCGAATTATATTCGCCTGGTGTGTCCGCTTCGCTGAAGCATTCGGCCGAATGTAGAATTCATTAGCCAGTCACCACTCATATAGAGAAGTCACGTGATAGTTTGAAGACATAGACGCAGCCATGTCTAATCATGTGACATGAAAGGTGATGCAATCGACTGGTGAATTGGGTGAAGCAATCGACTAGTGTGTCCACCCATTCGGCAGAATAAAATTCTGCGCCGATTGATTCGGCCGAATCATTCTGCGCCGATTGATTCGGCCAATGTGTCCACTGCTTAACACAAATGGGTCGCAACGCATATAATAATGTAATATGAATGTATATAAACTGATTTACATTCAGTCATTTCTGTTTTTACTGTAATTTCTAATCAGTTATGTCTGGCAAAATACAGGAAGAGTTCCAATTGAATGGCCGTCTTTGGCATCTGGTTATTCCAGTCTACACCTGTAGGATTCTCCTACATGGAATATGTTTAGTCTCGTTCACTGTGTTGCTTCATACAAAAGGCATTCAAAAGCATTCTGGCACACGATTTGACCAAATTGACCAAATTGACCAAAAAGTCCTATTTGCAATGTCGAAGACTGTGGATGATATTGAGTTAAAAATATAAAGACTTGACTCCTTTAAGATTTGAAATTTGAAAGTAAACATCTTTCATGTGATAATTAATTTATCAAGACTCCGAAAAACAGAAGGTTAAATTGGTTTAGCCTAACTCATACATAATAACTGTTACATATAACTAAGTTATCATAACAAAACTCAGAGAGATGCAAAGCTATTTGATTCAATAAGGTTGACCACAAAATAACTATTTAAATTAGATTTACAGGAATGCTTTCAGTATTTTATTATTTGATTGTGTTTTTCATTCCTTTCAGTCTTCAAGAAGTCAGCCAGCTATTGGCCTGAAGCAAACACCAAAAGCAAGGGTAAGTTATTTTTTATTATCTAAAAATTGGTTATATTGAGGATATCGCTAATAGGGGTTTGAGTTGGCTTTCAACTAGGGTGATATTGCAGACCGCTTTTTATGAAGAAATTTACCAGAAATAGTCGAGGTTGAGGTCAAGTATAAAAAGTAGGGGAGGGGGTGAAGGGAGAGGAAAGGGCTTGTCTGCAATATCTCCCTTGGTGGAAGTGGACATTAAGCCCATTTGACAGATAGAAATACAGGAAACACGGCGTTAAAAATCCAGTCGTTCAGATGGGATGATAAACCATTGTCCCTTGTACACGTTGGCGTGCACGTAAAGGATCCATTGCCAGTTGGAACTTGACAAAAAGTAGGCAAAAATTCTGCTGTCTAGGTAATATTTCATAGCATATGCCCGAATGGTCTAACACACATGCTTTAGATTATAAGGTCTGTCGTTGAGTCAAGTCACTTGGGTTTTGACCCATGTCAAGGATATGAGCCGTCTGTCTAACCTTGTGGGTTTTCTCCGGATTTCCTCCCACTGGTAAATACCCACCCCACCCAACCCCATCTCTCTCTCTCTCTCTCTCTCTCTCTCTCTCTCTCTCTCTCTCTCTCTCTCCGTGAAAATATTCTCTTCCATCTTCCATTATTAGCCTTGTGTCTTCACCACAAAGACTTTTTTTTATAAACTTAAAGTTCATCGTAGTAAAACGTATTTTATTTTTAAACCGTTTGGTATTTCCATCTACATTCTTTAATTGGATATTCCTGACCTTTGACCTTCATCATACTTCCTTAACGACGGCCAAACTGTGCTCGTGTTCTAAGTTTAAACATCTTTTAATTCATCTCTAGCGGTTGCAAATATGTGATAAGTCCGACTCGCCCACGGAAAATTGACACGATTGTCAAGCCACGAAATGCCACCCTGCTTTATTTGCGGAAGGACAACGTCTTCTGAATTTTAGATGACAACATTCTCGTTTGCATTGGCTATTTTAGTAAACTTTCATTTACCCCCCACAACCTTAGGAATGCGAACTAGTGATAAAGGTAATTATTTTCTCTGGTGCATTTCACTTAATTTTTTTTTTTGTGACAGTTCTTTGCGATTACTTGGTGCAAGAAATATAAATTACCTAACTCTGAACAAACTTCATTGTTTACTGGACTTACTTGGCTTTTCTATTCTGTACTCAGAAATATATTTGAACTTTTTATGGAGAACATTTTCTCTGCTTCACAAAGATTAATTGAGAAATTACGCAGCTTGGCTGTGAATAATGTTACTAGGAATATATAAATATTGAAATAAATAAAAATAGGTTAACTGGAATTTATAAACTGTATTTAGTTATAGAAGGCAACAGATGTTGTGTTTGAGATAGGGTATATTTATTGCTTCTAGAACATCTCATGTCACTTCTTGTCTAGTTAGTTATATCATGGACTGTATATAGAAAGGTCCATGGTTATAGTCAGTAACGATTGTCCTGTGTGAGGTGGGATATATTTATTCCTTTTAGAACATCTCATGTCTCTTCTTGTCTAGTTAGTTACAGTGGGTAAAAGATGTCCTGCATGAGGTTGGATATATTTATTCTTTCTAGAACATCTCGTGTCACTTCTTATCCAGTTAGTTACAGTGGGTAACAGATGTCCTGCATGAGGTTGGATATATTTATTCTTTCTAGAACATCTCGTGTCACTTCTTATCCAGTTAGTTACAGTGGGTAACAGATGTCCTGAGTGAGGTGGGATATATTTATTCCTTCTAGACCATCTCATGTCACTTCTTATCTAGTTAGTTACAATGGGTAACAGATGTCCTGCGTGAGGTGGGATATATTTATTCCTTTTAGAACATCTCATGTCACTTCTTGTCTAGTTAGTTACAGTGGGTAACAAATGTCCTGTGTGAGGTAGGATATATCTATTCCTTCTAGAACATCTCATGTCACTTCTTATGCATGATTTGAGCGATATAGGAATCTCAGGCAAACTTCAATTTTATAAGGGGGGTTGGATGGCCGACGAGGAGTAGGGTCGCCTCTCTAACGTCATTGAAATTATAAAATTGAACCATATGTTAGTCCCGAAATGACCTGGTTTGTGTTGAGTGGACATTAAGCTCCATTCCCCCTCTCTCTCTCTCTCTCTCTCTCTCTCTCTCTCAATATTGTATAAATTTAGTTTTTAATAGAACTATCAGTCATAAAATGGTTGAATTCCGTTCAATATTTACGAAGATATTTGAGATTATTTGAGAATAAAGAGAATTTTGTGTGAATTAAAATAAAGATAAATTGCGTCTTCTAACATCCCAGCAATAAATCGGGTTATTTGTCTGAGCTGGTCTCTGGTGGATGTCAGTAAACACTGATAACCAATGTTTATTATACTGGCAACAAAATTCCAACAATTTGGTTGGTCATGGGTTTCCCTTGTCAATGGTACAGGGCGAAGGACCTGGTCTGGTTGATGCTAGTAAGTACCGGTAATAAAAACCAATATTGATTCAAATAGGAACCTTATACTGGCAACAAAATTCCAATAATTTGGTTTAGAATGATTTCCCTTTATCAATAGTGCAAGATGCAGCACTAGACAAGGCCTTGTGTCTAGTTGGTAGGATAGTACGATAAAATAAGGTCCTGTGAACATGTTGGCGTACACCTAATAAAAACTTATTACACTGTTTGGGTGGTCAAGTGGTCAAGATCTTTGATTGAGTCAAGTGGTTGTGTTTTGATTCCCTGTGTGTACTTGACAAGGAGTAGGGTCACCTGTCCAGCCTTGTGGGTTTTCTCTGGGTCCTCCTGTTTCCTCCCAAAGACCCTGACATGCAAGCAAATTAATGAAATTATAGTGTATGATATAAGTCCTGAAATGACTTAGTTTGTGTCGTGGACATTAAAACCCCATCTGTCTTTCTATTATGCTGGCACTAAAATTCCAACAATTTGGTTAAGAGTGGTTTCCCCTTGTCAGTTGTTCAAAACTGTGGGGGTGTGGGGAGGGGCGTCGCCAGACAAGGAACGACTGCGAAAAAACCAAGGTCCCGTTTACTGTTCACCAAAAATGCTTAGCAGATGGAATTTAATGAATATTCTGAAATGGTACTGTCTGTGCAAAATTCCCATAATAGCACACTGCAATAACATATGTTCATCTTCATTAGCCCAGTTGGGGGTTGGATGGCCGAATGGTTAGCACGTGCACGCTGTATCATACGGTCTGTCAATGAGTCAATTGGCGGGTTTCTATTCCCCGTTTGTACGTGACGAGGAGTAGGGTCACCTGTCCAACCTCGTGGGTTTTCTCCAGGTCCTCCGGTTTCCTCCCACAGCTAAAGACCCCTACGCGCAAGCGAATTATTGAAATAAAATTGAACCATATGTTAGTCCCGAAATGACATAGTTTTATGTTGAGTGGACGTTAAACCCCATTTCTCTCTCTCTCTCTCTCTCTCTCTCTCATTAGCCGAGTTGGTGCCAAAAGGTAGAACATTAAACCCCATGTTATTTATTTGTTTTATTTGCAACAATTTGGAAAGATAAATGACAACGATTTAAACGAAACAGACATCTTCTCAAGGCACCTTTCCAAAAAATCCAGATAACGGTAGAATATGTTTTGATGGTTGAGGGTTGTTCACCCGCTGTTTTTAACCTTGATTTTAATATTGACCTGTTACTATAATTAGCATGTATTCCGTTCTATATATAAATATTAACAACTTGCCTCGTGATCAGAAAAACAATGGTTTGGTAAATAATCTGAATTTGAATGAACAGACGTCATGAGAATGAATGAGATCTCTTCAAGTTGTCTATTTGGCATCCAGATGATTTCTGCTGATGAAAACAAAAACTTAATCGAGAAATACATTCATGCCTTCTGTTTTAGTTTCAGCTTCTCTGAAAAGTTTTATTCACAATTAATCAAGCCTGGAAATAAGGCACCTGTCACAGACATTGTCAGACACACAGATTCAGGCTTTGTCAGGCACAAAACCTTTGGTATCTGACATTTTGTCAGGCACTGATTTGTCTTTTTATTGATATTATCAATACATGTCAGGTACTATTTCATTAGTGCCTGACATTTTGTCAGGTACATCTAAAACCGTTATTTCTAGGCCTGCAATTAATTGAATCTTTCAGAAAGGAATATGAGTTCAATTCCGTCAGCATTTACAAAGATATGATGAGTTGAAAATTTGTCAACATTCATCAGGGCGATTGAGAACTTTTTTTATGTTCTGGATCAAGACAATTTTGCTTTTCTCCCCCATTGAGGTTGGTGGATGCAATTCAGTACAAACTAATATAAACTCGAACAGGCCTAATCTTCCGTAAAAGTCAAGCTTCATTTCGTTTACCCTCAAATATTTTTGAAAATATTGGGTGGCTTGCAAGTAGTTTAAGTCTGATAATCTATAGCTTTCAACATTCCGTAATCTGTCTTAGTTGGCTCGGACTAATATAAGAACAAACTTGATCTGTTTAACAAAAACCTTGACAACACGGAAAGTAGAAAAGCAGACCAACATTTCATTCCAAAAATATTTCTTGTACATCGTAGAATAATCAACCTGGCATATTTTTGAGGTAAAAAAACAAGTTCAGTGTATATTTGAATCCTCCAAATACTTCTGAAAATATCTTAAAGGTACCTTCCCACGTACAAATTTGAACTAAAAACATATTCAAACTAATTAATAAATTAAAATTTTGTTTAAAATCCCTCTCAAAACATTGTATCCATGAGGGAATACCACTGCTATAACAAATCTATTAAGAGGTCATCTTTTTGTTATGTGACTTGGCTGATGCGGTACCTAGCAACAGGGTTGAAGCCAGAGGAGAGTTCATTGCATATACAAGACGATGTTGTCTTTAATTTCTGATTATTTGTCATAAATATTGAAGCCTGATTAAATTCTCGGATTATCCACTGCCCACGTCTTTTTCCGTGGTTTTTATCTCAGAAACTGTTGCACGTTTAAGCTTACCATCAAGTTTATCAAGCGCTCACTAACGTTGAGAGATCAGACAATCTTCGCGTGCAACCTTTGACGTCACTCGTACAGAGATCCCTGATTGTTGGGTTGCCGATTAGGGAAACCTATGCCCTCCATGGGTGTTTTTCAGGGAATCCAGTATTTTTCGAGTAAGATTGGATATTTCTACTTTCCATATATACCAAAATTGCCATACTTTTATTGGAAAGTGTCTTTAAAGTAGATACATGTAAAACAAATTAATGAATATTAATTTTCTAACGAAGAAAACAAAAACAAATTATCAATGATAGATTATCTTCTTGCTTGGATTCAATCTCAGTCGGATTAAAATCAGGCCCTTAAAACATTTTACCAAATATTTATAGATACCTTTGATAGGTGATGTTGGTTTGTTTATATTGTCCTGCGTGGTTTCCCCTTGTCAGTGGTGCAGAACGGAGGGCCTGACAAGGACAGCTGTCTAGTCATTCAGATGGTATGAAAAACTGAGGTCCCATGTAGACATTGGCGTGCACATAAAAAATCTCTTGGCAGTTGACCGTAGCACTGCTGTCTGGGCAAAAATTCCCTCATAGCACACTGCATGGCATTTGCCCGTCTTCATTGGAGTAAGACAGTAGGACGTTAAACCCCATTTCATTTCATTTCATTTTGTTTATATTGTCTGAATGGCTAGGTAGGGTCGACTGTCCAACCTCGTGGGTTTCCTCCCACTGCAAGCGAATTATTGAAATAAAATTAGACCATATGTTAGTCCCGAAATGACCTAGTTTGTGGCGAGTGGCCGTTAAACCCCATTTCTCTCTCTCTGTCTGAATGGCTGGAATTTAACCATTTTCGGACTGATATTCCTTTTAGAGAATCAACTTTCACAGAGGTTTTACAGTTTTTATTGTGTTAATTATGTTAGTTGTTCGGATGGGACGAAAAACCAAGGTCCCGTGTTCACATTGGTGTGCACGTAAAAGATCCCTTGGCTGTTGGAATTCGATATAATATTAGGCCGAAGCACTGCTGCCCGGGCAAAATTTCCCTCATAGCACACTGTATGGCATATGCCCGTCTTCATTAGGACATTAAAACCCATTTCATTTGTTAATTATGTTGTGGCTTTGAGAAAAAAAATTCAGACTTTAAATAAAAATATCCGATTGACTTGAGCCATGGTTTAAGCGTACTTGTTGGTTTTTTATAGACATGAATGTAGGCCACATATGGAAGATCTGTAGAGTTATTCCAATTTCATGCAAAACAACACATGAAACCACTTCTGCTACCCAACAAATATTTCCTCTTACAAACACGATGCCAACAATTTGATATTTTGTACAGAATTTTGGTATTTACATGTTGCATCTGGCGACCATGCAGACTTTCATCGCCTACACAACAGGCTGGATTTTTTTTTAAAGCCGTCGATTGTCATTTGCAATTTTCAGGCAATCTATTTTTATGGAGAGGGGACTTATAATTGCTATGCCTATTACTCATTCCCTATTTAGATAAAAATCAGAATAAACTATTGTTTTATAATAAAACAACCTATTTTTTCATGGCTTAATCCACATTAGAATGTATTCAAATAAATTATTTAAACATGCATTATGCAAGAGCTAAATCTGCCTATTGCAGATCTTTCTTTAGGCCTAATTACACATTTATTAATATGAAAAGACCATCATCAATTCTTGATGCCATCTTATGTGTCTGATTTTCATTGGATTCAAATCCGATCTGGTGTTCAATGCCCATTGATGATTAACTACTGCAAAAATGGATAATCAAGACTTTGTTAATTATTATGACAGTGATTTGAAAATAAGGTTTTCTTGGTTTAAGAGTGAAACAATTTTACTGAAATTTTCAGCATATTCCCTTTAACTATTATAGTGAGAACTGCCTGCTTTTAATCTAATTTTCCATATATTTAATATTTAATTAAAAGAAAACAAAATCAAAAATATCAACAGTATATAATCTCCTGCTTTGGATTTAATCAGATTAAAAATAGGGCCATCAGTAGGGTGCCCCATGCAGACAAGATTTACACTACTAAAAGTTGAATTTACTTATGTGAATGTTCACTTAGAATATCTGTGAATGTTAACTTAAAATCTGTGAATGTTCACGTAAAAATCTGTGAATGTTCACGTAAAAATCTGTGAATGTTCACGTAAAAATCTGTGAATGTTTACGTCAAAATCTGTGAATGTTTACGTAAAATATCTGTGAATATTCACATAAAAAATCTGTGAATGTTCACATAAAAATCTGTGAATGTTCACATAAAAATCTGTGAATGTTCATATAAAAATCTGTAATCTGTCAATGTTCATGTAAAAAATCTTTGAATGTTCACATTAAAATCTGTGAATGTTCTTGTAAGGAATCTGTCAATGTTTACACAAAAACTCAGGGCTGAGCAAAATCTTTACACCTATGATGCGAAGCATGTCATTGCATACCCTTAAAGCCATTTTTACCAGGGTAACAGATACAGTGTAACAGAAATATCACTTTAAATACATATTGTTTTTACAAGTTTACAGACAAGTACAAATGTTACGATACAAAAAATTGAGCTTTTCAAGGCTGATCCCGATAATAACAAAAATATGTCATTTGGAAAGTATTTGAATCAAAATGGATTCACACTTTAAGAACTTTCGCAATGGATGGCTCAACGATAAGATTTAGTTCCGACATGTCTCTACCCTCTTTGTTTACATTTAACAAGTTTAAATTTAGTGATATTTTCCTCTTCTGTCAAAAACCAAATAGATACCATTTTGGGCGTTAAACTCAGTGGCAGTAAGATTCCGAATGCATCTGTTTTCAATGTCTTGGAATAATTCTAAATTTTAATTGAGGGTTTGGCTTGACACAGGACATGAAACAAGAGTAAATAAATAGCGCCATCTGGGTGTGATACTTATCGAATGTCAATCTCTCGTCTCGGATCATAAAATGATGTTTTGCATGTGCATGTGTATGTGAGAAAAATTTGAATTTCTTGTGAAAGGGCTCGACTGAATAGCGTGATATGATCTAAATTTAAAATAACTGTCCCTTCTGAATTTAAAATCAAATTATCAACACAAATTTTCAAAAAACGTGAGATATGGCTTGATGTGATATTAATTTCAGCAAGTCCCTGGAGTAAAATAAGTCTGAAACATTCTAAAAATAAACAGAATTAGATTAGAAACATTTCAGCTGAAAATGGAATACAATGGAACAGTCTAAGAATAAACAACACTTAAGGTGTCGTCTGGTCGACCAGTTGTTCAAATAGGATGAAATGTTGTGTATGCATTAAAGAAGCCTTGACAGTTTCAATTTTGTCCAGATTTCTGTTCGCTAGTATTGTCTATGTACATGATTCCGTGTGCGACTGACAAATGGAATGAAATGGGGTTTAACGTCCTACTCTTCTGCTCAGACTGGGCTAATAATGACGGGCATACGCCATACATACAGTGTGCTATGGGCAAAATTTTGCCCAGATTGCGACTTTACGACCTACTCTTACATCAAATTCCAACTTCCGAGGGGTCTTTTACGTGCACACCAATGTGTACATGGGACCTTGTTTTTTTGTCCCATCCAAATGACTAGACAGCTGTCCTTTCTCAGCCAACACCTGAATCAAAACTGGGACCTCCAGGCTAGTGAGCCAGCATCTTACTCACTTAGCCACCGTGGCTCCCAATGTGTGTGTCACTGACTATCCACAGTGAACAAGGGTTAGATTTAGAAGGATCCATTATTAACTGTTACAAGACAGGAAATTTTGGAAGGAAAAAGTATCTAGTCATAACCCAAACTCCCTCTCACGTACTCCATGTGGCATAAAATGAACCCATGACAGTTAGAATTTGAGGAACAGTAGGTGGAAATAAATATCACAGTCTGGGCAGAGTGTCCCTCACAGTACACTAAATAATGTATGTCTTTCTTCATTAGACCAGTCAGTGCAGAAAAGTAGGACGTTTAACGCCATTTAATTTCATTTCAATTTGCTCCTGCTGCTAAAAACACTGACCCGCAAGCGAGTTATTAAAAAAAAATTGTTAGTCCTGAGATGACCTAGTTTGTGTTGAGTGAATGTTCAACTCTCTCTCTCTCTGTCTCACTAGACTTTGTCAGTTGGTTTTGATTTGGAGTTAATCCATCCATTATCAAATTACTTTAAACTCGATACTAACATTACCAACTTTCTAGAGAACATGAGTTGCTGTTATCTTATCAACAAATCATGTCTTGTATAAAGGTTTGTTTAAGATACCCTAAAGGAGAAAGGAAATCTAAGAGGGTTGTAATCACCAGATTCAGCAGGACGTCTGCTGCTCACTTGTCTTATAAAAATATCAACGTTTTATCCAGAGCCCTACAGAAGGTGGAGGGGTTGGATGGTTGAATGGTTTGTGCTTGCGTGTTGTATCATAAGGTCTGTCATTGAGTCAACTGACATGGTTTCGATTCCCTGGTTGTACGTGACAAGGGGTAGGGTTTTCTCCCACTGCTAAAGACCCCAACACGCAAGCAAATTATTGAAATATAATCGAACCATGTGTTTGTACCGAAATGACCTAGCTTGTGTCGAGAATACTACAGTACAGAATACTATGGTAATCCTTCCTACAGAATACTATAGTATTTTTCAATAGAAATTTCCCCATAAATATATAGGAAAGGCCAGAGTGTTTTTCCTGTAGAGACTGTAGATTATTGAGTCTTGTATACTGCCTACTCAAAGGCCCCTAGCTAGGGAAAATAATGTTCTCACATAGTTTCCCACACAGTCTCTTCTCTCAAACATATCTTATGAAATGAAAAGGGGTTTAATGTCATTCTGTTCTGCTCCGATGGGCAGATATCAGATTTATGCATGTTTGAAACCAATATCTATTACTCCTGCGTAATACTGTCTCTTTTCTAAACCAATATCGGGGAGCCCTGCGTAATCATGTCTGGTTCTCTAATCCTACCCCTGCTATCAATGTTTGGGTAATACTTCTCTTCTGTAAGCCAATATCCCTGTCTGTCATCAAACCAGTTGTTACGTAATCCACCCCATAGACATCAACTGGTCAGTTAGACTAGACATTAAGGATATTATCTAACTCCCTGATATCTGATCATTGGTCAGTTGGACTGGACATTAGGATGTTATCTAACACCCCTTATATCTGATGGTTGGTCAGTCAGTGGCTGAGGATTATAATACACCCATACCTGTCAATCAAAATTAAAATTAAACTGACTACTAGCTAGTGATAAGGCCATACCAATTGGATTTTCTGTTCTTCAGGAACACCTGTTTTAATTTTGCCATTGATTTCGTCAGGTAAAAGACAAATTTAAAAACAAAAAGCTTTAAATTATTTTCATATATTTGAGTTTTGAAATCTTAAACATACATTATGCAAGAGCTAAATCTGCCTATTGCAGGTCTTTCTTTAGGTCTGAAATGTTATCTAAATTATTAATTAGACATTAATTAACTCATCCAGACCATAATCAACTGTCAATGCCATTGTTAGCCTGCGATATTAAAGCGGATATTGGATAATCAAGACTTTGTTTATTATAGTACTAACATAAGTAATGATGATCGAGACTAGCTTAAAATTGAATCGATAATAACTTGGTTCAGAGTGAAGCAATTTGACAGATATTTTCTGCATATTCTGTTTTCATTATCTATTTTTTAACTATTATAGCTAGGACTGTCAGCTCTTAATCAAATCTTACATAATGCCACTTTAAGTTTTGAATTCTTAACAAAATGTCATATACAAGAATTGTGTGGGTTATTTATGAGTTGGTTTGGCCTAATGTTCTGATATCTCTCAATCAGAATTCAAATTAAACTGACCACTGGCTAGTGATGGATATTGACCTTTCATAAACAACTGCCGACCACATGCTGGGGATGCTAAGGGGCTGGCTGACCAGCAGACACCAGAGGGGTAGCGTGAAGTATGTTTTCAGTTCAAGTGTCATCTTAAGATGTTTAAAACCACATGGTATTAAGAAAGGTGAAATTGATTCTTATTCTGAGAATTGACTTTTGAGATTGTAACTCATGGTTTATGAGTGTAAAAGTTTTAGTATTAATCCGGATTCACTGAGATTCAGGTTTATTTGGATTGACAGTGTCTACTATAACCCGGCGCGCTAAAGTGATTCTTATTTTGAGGATTGACTTGTGAGAGTATACGAGTTTTAACATTAATCCGGATTCACTGAGATTCGGGTTTATTTGGATTGACCGTGTCTACTATAACCCGGCGCGCTAAAGTGATTCTTATTTTGAGGATTGACTTGTGAGAGTATACGAGTTTTAACATTAATCCGGATTCACTGAGATTCGGGTTTATTTGGACTGACAGTGTCTACGTATAACCCTGCGCGCTTAAGTGATTCTTATTTTGAGTGAACAAGTTTTGGCATTAATCCAGATTCACAAGGATTCATATTTATTTGGATGTTGTTATTATTTACAATTTTTATGTCCAATACGTCAGATTCATACAGATTAGGACAGTATCTTAAATACATGCAATATTTTTTTTTGCATAAAGAAAGGCAGAATTGATACTGAATTTGCTGATTTTTTGTGAGATTGACATTGAATGATTTTATGAATAGACATTTCTACCTGGTTCATCGTCCAGACAGACGTGTCTATGTGAATTGAAGGTGTTTTGAGATATATAGAGCATTAGTCAATGAGACAATAAAAGTCCTGGGTTGGACGTAATCAAATTACTGGTAAAACGAGGCCCATCAAAATATTTTTAGCAAAGACTACAAATGGCATTGGTTTTTGACCATATTTTTGTTATATCATCTGCAGAAGATTCTGAATGTTGAGAAATTTTTGATTTATCATATCTTGGAAAATACTAAACGACACAGAACTATTATTGGACTGATGTTTTTATGGTTTGAACTGAATTCAACCATATTTGCACTGATATTTCTTTAACTTTAGTTAGCAAGGAATTCAAAATCTCTCAGAAGAATTTAATTTTGGAATTGATGCTGTAAACGCTACTTTATAGTGATTGAATTGTTCAAACCATCCATAGAAGCTTTGTCTATTCAAATTTGATTTTTTCTTTGTGGCACAATTTAAATTTGAGAAAGTGTTTTAAATAAAGATTAAAGAACTCTAAGAAGTTAATCTGACAAATTTGCGTAGGAGAATTAAATTTGATCTTCGTCACGTTTAAACAAAAGTGTAGTGATTATTGGAAAGGCTTTTAAAATAAAGAACAAGACGAGGGATTATTACCAGAATGATGTTGACGTGTTTCTAGAAACATTTGATGAGATTCCGTTGAGAGATATTATTGAAGAGATTGTTCACGGATTAAGTTTCAGGTGAAATTTATCAACATGATTCAACTAACAAAGTTTGTTTTACTGCGAGAGAAGACAGCATTTATTGCTAAAGACAAGGTAGATTAGTATGCTTACTCTTTCAGGGGGTGGGTTGGCCGAATGGTTATCATGTGCGGGCTGTATCATGAGGTCTGTCATTCGGTCAAGTGACATGGTTTCGATTCTCTGCTTTTACATTTACAACTGAAAACAGCAAAATAATCATTCATTTACAGTCCTTCACGTTTAAGGGGAGCTTTTGTTCCTGCTCCTCTCGACGCACGCCGGCTTTCCTTCGGAGGAGACATTAAAGACTCCTGCAAATTAGCTAAATCGCTCTCCTAAATATTGAGATTAATAAACTACTTTCAGTTTTCGTTTACTTTTAAACTGCATATATTCAAGGTATCAGTAGCTTTTTATGGCTCTCGCACAATTTTATAAACATGAAGGACTGCATTTACCATGGAAAATGCTGGCAGTATTTCCAAATTTGGCCAGAGTTATAATTTTGTGTCCAGGGCCCTTAATCACGAAAACTTAAACTAACATACAATCGAAATTTTAAGAAATACTGCAATTCGATTGGCTGACCAGTAAAATCAATTTGCATATATCCAATTTGCATATTGGTCAGCCAATCGAATTGCAGTATTTCTTAAAATTTCGATTGTATCTTAGTTTAAGTTTTCGTGAATAAGGGCCCAGAAATAAACGAAAATTGTTCTTCCTGACCCGAAATGAAGTTTAATATAATGATACGAATCGATCTGTTGATATATCATTATCTTAATCAATATTCCCCGGTTGTACGTGGCAAGAGTAGGGTCGCCTGCCCTACCTTGTGGGTTTTCTCCGGGTCCTCCAGTTTCCTCCCACCGCTAAAGACCAAAGATGCGAGCATTGAAATAAGATTAAACAATATGTTAGTCACGAAATGACATAGTTTGTGTCAAGTGGACATTAAACCCTATTTCTCTCTCTCCAGGATCGAACTATAATTACAGGGTCACTGCCTTACTTACGATAGTATCCTGATCAACATCCTGATAGTAATAAAAAATAAATTGATGTCAAATCCTGTTGCCGTCAAGAATCAAGGATGTTTGTGTCCTTTCTGCATCTTTCTACTATGTTTGTTTATTTTAATGTCAACATAACATACAAGCAGTTTACATCAGAAACCGAATTTTGTTGTAAATAAACGTATTAGGTTGGATTACACCCAAAAAAAGTTATTATCATAAAAGTGAATTTTGTTGTAAACAAATTTATTAAACAGAATTTCACCAAAACATTAAATGTATAATCATTTAAGTGGATTTGTTTTTATATTTTAGAATTAGATAAATGCGAGAAATGACAGGTTTAATGTCTGTGGTAGGGGAATCTGATTAAAACACAGATCCTATTTCGTTTCATTTTTTATAGTTCAAAATTTCGTTTTACTTGTCTTCACAACACTAGGATCTGGAAGAGTTGTTATATAACAGGCGTTTTAGTTGATGAGAAGAATTAGCCAATGAAACGGTCTGTTACAATGATTTCTTAGTGTGCTCTGCACGGAACTGTGGGTAAACCCCTAGAAACGTTGACACTAATTGATTAATCAATGTCTGACATCATAGGTTCAAAAGCCGCTCGTACAACTGGTCAGACAGATCTTCATGTAGTGTAGGCCATCAAAAGTATAAAAAAACAAAACGAAATAGAGATCTGTATTTTAATCATATTGGTGGTAGGGTGTACTTATAATCTTTCGGAAAGTCCACATATCCTGGAAATAAGGTACCTGTCCAAGACAATGTTATCCACAAATTAAAAAAAAAAAAGATAAGCTTATTGTTGTCTTTTCAAATAATGTATGTCAATTTACCTCGCTCTTCAACTGAGAATTAATTTATTCTGCAATTTTTTGTGAAATAATTTATGTCAGATTTTGCAAGTCTGATCTGGTAGATGAGGATTTACACTGGTTAATTAACTTGGGCACTTTTACTGTGTAGATAGATTTGTGATAGACTTGTCGACCAGTGATAAGATCCAATAACATATTTATCACTAAATGTGATAAAATATTTCACTTAGTTACACCGATATTAGGTTTATCTGTCATTCCTTTCATCTTCTCTATCAGCATTGATATTTGAACCCTACAGGTCAAAGTTCAACTAGATGACCCCCCCCCCCCACCCCAGTCTGGTCAGACTGACCAATAAAACAAACTCATCAAGAGAAATTTGTGTTTAATTTGAAACTCTAAACAAACAGTTTGATTGGCCAATCATGATGATTATCCTTGAATCTAATTGGTTGATTGAGTTTATTTATGAATGGTGATGGATAAGGGGTGAATGTAATTGGCTGCAGAGTATTTGTTTATGCGTGAATGATCTAGGATTAAAGTAGCCAGATGTAATTTGTGATGATAGTATTTGAAGAAAGGAAGATAAATTAGACCATTATGGTGATCTGGTCATTTCAATCTGTTGATAAACATGTTACGGCATCTGTTTGGGCTGGTCAGTTCAAAAGAAAGTTTGTCTTCTGTACCGTGGCTGGTTAAAGTGGGACTGGGGCTATTAGTCAACAGAAACAATAAATTTAATGGTTGAAAAAAAATATGTTAGAAAAGACTGGCTTAATGATTGATGGCTTTGACATGTAAATGTAAGATATAAGGTTTAGAAAGGGGGAGAGAGAGAAATGGGGTTTAACATCCTCTTGGCACAAACTAGATCATTTCGGGACTAACATGGTTTAAATTTATTTCAATAATTCGCATGCGGACAGTGGTCTTTTAACAGTGGGAGGAAACCGGAGGACCCAGAGAAAACCCACGAGGTTGGACAGGCGACCCTTCTCCTTGTCATGTACAGATCTTATGATTTCATGCACGCTTTAAACCCCTAGACCAAGGGGAGGCCATGTCTTCAGGTGGTTGTGGGAATGCATGACACTCCTTAATGTCGGATCCATTATGTGAGAGCATTAAGATCTTTAGAGGCCCCAGAGCGTTCTCAGTCCATCAGTACAACTCGATCAACAAATAGAATATAATCACTCAAATATGGACTACATCAATACTATAAACATTGTCTTTAATTCCTACGCATTTAACATGTAAACAACCTAATTACTCACACACAAATTTAAATAAACAAAATTCAAACATATTTAAAGGAAATATATTGTCTTAAAATAGCCGTGGGCAGTGAATGGAGGTCAAAGGTTTAGGGTTAATGAAGGAGAGAGAGGTTGAATTGTTTAGAATTCTGTCTGTTATTAATTCTATAATCAAATAAATTGGCCGGAGGTCTTCATGGAGGTCCCAGGAATCCATGTTGAAATAACACTACAAAATGTTACAAGACGGAATCCAACAATTAGGCCACATCAAGTAGAATGTTTGTTCTTTGGGGTCACCTATTAAAAATTTGGCCTGCGATTTCTCCAGGTAAAAAATTAATTTAAAAACAAAAGTACTTAGTTGCTCTTCTCAAAAACTTTGGGGTCACCTATTAAAAATTTGGCCTGTAATTCTCCAGGTAAAAAATTAATTTAAAACCAAAAGTACTTAGTTGCTCTTCTCAAAAGCTTTGGGGTCACCTATTAAAAATTTGACATCCGATTTCTCCAGGTGAAAAATGAATTTAAAAACAAAAGTATTTAGTTGCTTTTGTTTATTTTATTTTACATTATTCACAACCATATTTTCATAAATTGGTTATGTAACTTTTGTTATATAGAAGAATAAACTTTTATTGCATAAAAAACCTTACAAGGTTATGTACATATACAAATAAAAAAAACAAACAAATGATACATACATTTACATAATTATACAAAGATACACATACAACTTTAAAATATGTATATATATTTTTTTGTAACATAGGCAATAGGCAATAGGCCTTGGATGGCCAAATGGGTAGCACGTGCGCACTGTATCATACGGGCTGTCATTGAGTCAACTGGCGTGGTTTTGATTCCCTGGTTGTATGTGACAAGGAGTAGGGTCGCCTGTCCAACCGCGTGGGTTTTCTCCGGCGGGTCCTCCAGTTTCCTCCCACTGCTAAAGACCCCCTACGCACAACCGAATTATTGAAATAAAATTAAACCATATGTTAGTCCTGAAATGACCTAGTTTGTGTCGAGTGGATGTTAAACCCCATCTCTCTCTCTCTCTCTCTTTCTCTCTCCTTTTCTGAGAATACAAGATTGTTTATAAAAAAGAAATTGATCAATACTCATGATAACTATAATTTAAATTGGTTTCACCTTATTATGAGATTTCTTCGATTCTCCTGGTTATACCTTACAGTAGTCTTCGTGGAATGTTGCCAGGAACCGGTGCCAAGTTTTTGCCCAGATATTTTTAGTTGTGTGTAGGTGTTTTCAGTGTTGTTGATGTTGAAAAAGGGTGGCACCGTTTACTGCCTACATTTTATTACTAACGACAGAAATCTTTAACTAGAAGCTTCCTTCGTTTTATTGTTAAGTACAGAAATGTTCAACCCAAATTTTGGTTAATCTTAGGTTTAAAAAATAAGGAAGGGTTCCAATAATTTAGTCATCGTTAGAATTTAGCGACTCAGTATCTTGTGGAATATTGACATTATCTTGTACTAAATAAGGTTAAGCAAGTTTTTACCGTTGAACCAATGAAGATTTTGAAATTCTTTTGAAATAAGTTAAGCAAGTTTTTCTGTTGAACCAATGAAGATTTTGAAATTCTTTTGAAATAAGTCATGATTGTTTATCTTTTTGGTAGGGTCTGTATATTCTAGTATTTTCTATGTTAGTATAGAAGTAGATAAACAAAAGCGATACTGTTTTCATCATCAGATATTATTAAATCAATGTTTCGAGTTTTCTTCCTCAGATATTATTAAACCAACGTTTCCAAGACGTACTCTCTTCTTCTTGACGATGAAAACAGTCTTAGTGTCGCTTTTGTTTATCTACCTTAATAAATATCTAGTGAAGGAAACTTCCGTATCGGATCCTTCGATCCATTGTTTTCATATTCCTGTTGGATGCGGATTCTACACAAGTTCATGTTTCGTGGGATTCTGTTTGTTTTCAACTGAATCAAAGTCCTTTGTTGACTCAAAATCGATGAGAATCATTTGTTCCCGATTTTTTTTTTAAACTTTGAGAGATTTTGTTGAAATTTGTTACACTGCTCACAATTTTTTTTTTTTTTTTTTTTAAAACTTTGAGATACATTGTATTTGGTTGAAATTTGAATTTCTCGGTATTCCATTAATCCTTGACTAAAATCTTATAATTTATTTCCAGAAAAAAGGAAAAAGTCTGTTGGAGACACAAGATGTATTGATTTAATGAAATGAAATGGTGTCTAACGTTGTACTTTTAATATTGATTCCAATATAACATATTGATGATTCAGATTAAATTTTAATTATTAAAATCCTCATTTTCATCGAACAACACCTGCGATTCTCATAATAAAACATGGGTTATGATTTATCTGTATTAGCAGCAGACGGCGTCATTGTTCTCAATTCTGTTTTTTCTGGCGTTTAAATGGAAAACTGTTGCTGCGTATTGATTCCAACAGGTTGGTTTGTCGTCATGACATTGTCACGGTGCTCTTAACGCCATTATTCCAGCGGCTGCTTCAAGTTTTTGTTCAAGTAGTTTCCAGAAAATTTTTCCTTTTTTTTTAGAAACTTAATTTCATTGATATTGAAAATTTTGATTGAAATTTGACTGAAATTTTCAATATATTCTTATTTCATCATCTATTTTTGTACTGTTATAGCAAGAATGGCTAAATCCTTATAAAAATCTCCCATAATGTATCTTTAATGTCCCTGATTGGCATTTGAAAGTGGAATCTCTAAAAGGAATATTGCTCCAAAAATGGTTCAATTTCGTTCAATATATGTACAAAAATAATATAATGAATTGAAAATTTATTAATATTCGGCATCCTCAGGAGACGATCTATAGTCTTATGAGTTTCGATGAAATATTTTGAAGGGCCTCTTTGTGATCTGATTGCATCATCCAAGCTAGTAGAATATTTCATGTTGATGCTGAACAAAAATGTAGAACTATGGTATTAAAATGCTTTAGTATACCAATCAATTATGTTAACTTTGTATCCTGCCAAAGAAAAGCATCTAGTTTTTCAGATGGGGACAAAAAACTTAGCTCAGGTATATGCATTGGCATGCCTTGACAGTTGAAGTAAAGTTGTTGGCCAGGCAAAATTTACCTCATAGCACAGATACCTTATGGCATATGCCTGTCTGTAATAGCCTGCCTGTGGAATTCATTTCATTTCCTATAATTATGTGTGTTTGTTTGTTTTCTCCACAGATTATTATTCAGGTGGTAGAGGGGGGGTGGGGGTAGGTGGCCAAATGGTTAGCATGTGTGCGCTGTATCATAAGGTCTGTCATTGAGTCAACTGGTATGGTACTTTACAACAAAGAGTAGGGTCGCCTGTCCAACCTAGTGGGTTTTCTCGGGGTCCTCCTGTTTCCTCCCACTGCTAATGACCCCTACGCGCAAGAAAATTATTGAAATAAAAATGAACCTTGTGTTAGTCCCGAAATGACCTAGTTTGTGTTGAGTGGACGTTAAACCCCATTCATCTCTCTATTTATCTTTCAGGTACATATTATGTACCTAGTCTTCCAATAGACTTTCTTTTTCCTTTAGTGGACAACTTCTATACTTTTTCGGATAACATCTGTATATAAATAAATCAAATCTCAAATCCCTAAAGTCGATTGGGGAAATTAAATTAAGAAATACTCAGGAGAGTAAATATATTTGCACAGTTTTCATTTATTCAAGAGAAAAAAAAATTCCATCACCCATCGGAATCATTTTATTGATTTTCATGAGAGTTTAATGAATGAACGAGCCCGAAACAATAGACCTTTAAAAGACGTGGCATCAATTATTATTATTATTATTATTAGCTGATATTGATTCTGAGAACCATGACTCAATGTTGAGTCAAGCGCTGGTTGAATCATGACTATCATGGGTTTCGAAATCTTGTCCAATAATTACGAGCCACCTTTGACTGATCGCTGATTGGTGGGGATAATATTGAATGGTCAGTGTTGATGGTAGAAACCATGACTATACAATGACCTGTGAGGCGTATAATTGTGGATGAATGATATAAAAGATCGAGGATGACTGATGATTATCCCCATTTCATTTAGAACACTGGTCGTTACTGCCTACAATACGTTAATAGAGTTTCTTGCACTAACTACATGCTGGACGTGAGAGTGTGTGTGTGTGTATCTGTTATAACACTGAGTCGTCGTTTATCACTGTACATTCTATATCTTCACTGACTCGGATATCTTATACCCTAGCTTATATACTATGTAAGTTTTAACACTTATAACTCAACGGCTTTTAAAATTCAAATATATTAGTTCCTAGAAGTCGGCGCCACTGGTGCCACAGTCAAGAATCAGAATCGTTCTCTTGTCATTCAGTCGATACTGAATCAGAAACCGGATCCTAATTGTCTCAATTCCAAATTGTATTTTGATTTTCAATTCTGATTAACTTTGGCTGGAAATTTGTCAAGGGAGTGTTTTTTAGTGTGCGGAATAGAAGACAGTTCTGGCAGGAGTCCAGACCTCGGGGCGAAACATTTAGTTTATTTTGGGGATCGTAATCTTTATGCTTTAAGACTTGGCAAACGTTTTAAACCTCAAGTAGCTCGTGAAACATGTGGTTTGACGTTCAACTCTGTTTATATGGATTGTATCACGAACTGACTTTGTGATTGTGACTGTGAATTTCTTTTGTTTTTTATGCCGACATTGTTAACTTTTATAAAAGTTGTTTTTGTTCTCTGACTTGAAAAGCCGAAGAGTTTATTTTCTTTACTCCACATCTTCAAACTTCCGTTTGTTAACGAGTGGACTTGTATGGTGATTAGTCATTATGTTGTTTACGATGTTGAAAGTTCTGTAAAGAGGATGTTAAACTTATGATTATTTTCTTGTGTTTTCCAGCCGACCATATTTGGAACTATTGCGCACGATCAAAGTCCTTGTGAAGACAAAAGAAGGGTAAGTACTAGTAGATTTTTTTTTTCCGTTTAATTTAGGGAAAAAGGTAAACAGACATATAGTGTTGTCACGAGTGAGTTGGGGGGGGGGGGGGGCAAGGTGGTGTAGGGGGGATGAATGGCAAAAATTTAATACATGTTCTTTAAATCATAAGGTCTGTTTATATTTTTAGATAAAATGACTCCTGAATCCTGGGGTGGTTGGGTGGAACTTTAGAACATAAGGTCTGTCATTGAGTCAAGTGACGTTGCTTTAATCCCAGGCTTGTATGTGACAAGGAGTAGGGTTGCCTGTCAAACCTCGTGGGTTTTCTTTGGGTCCTCCAGTAAAATTGAACCCCATATGTTAGTCCTGCAAAGACCTAGTTTATGTCAGTGGACATTAACACCCCCTCCCCCCCTCTCCCCCCCCCCCCCCCCCCCGCCCAATTCCTCTCTCTCAGGTATTATTTAAAGAATAATCAAATATTATGTTTGACATTTAGAACATATAACAATAAACCATATGTTAGTCTCGAAATAATCTAGTTTATATTTAATGACAATCAAACCTCATTTTTCTCTCTATAATTATTTTTCTATTTTTGGTATTATGTAAACAATAATTAAATATTGTGATTGACATATGGAACATACATGAATTCAATAAAAAAAAAAAAATAATGACAAAAATCTATTGGTGTGGAACGGTTGAATTAATGTAGGACATGAAATATCCATTAATAACAAAATTTACTTGCTTTAATTGTATTGATCTATTGATCTGGCATTGTTTGATTTGTTCATTGGTTTTGTTTTATTTCTAATAATATTAACAGAATGACGTTAATTTGTTTGTACGGGTGATAGATCACATGGATATTATTTTATTAAAGGGGTTTTTACGTTTTGGTCAAAGTTAGTAAAGTGGGGCCTGATTTCAAGAAAAAAATATATTTTAAGTATTTTGAGAATGCAGTCTTTTCATTTGCCATTAGATAAACTTTGTGCTAGGATTTTAGTGTTTAGCCAATGAGCCATCCGTATTCTTAGAATATTTTGTTAAACCTAGAAAAAAATGTATAAAATGGAAGATGATCAAATCCTTGCTGCTCAAGAAATACCATGAACAGTTAAATGAAACCCTTCGAAAAATATAGTTGATCCCCTTTAATAGTTGATCTAGAAATACCAATTGTTAATCTCTACGAAGCAAAACCCCTAAAAAAAAAAATAATAGTTGAGCTCATTTAATTAAGGAGTGATTGAATGTGTTTGTGTTAATAGAAAAATAGTTGAGCCCCTTTAAGAAGTGATTGAATGTGTTTTTATGTGTTAATAGAAAAATAGTTGAGCCCCTTTAAGAATTGATCGAATGTGTTTATTGTGTGTTAATAGAAATGTGTTTTTGTTTGTTATGTAAAGACTAGTTGATAATCAATATGGTGGCCATACAAAACCTAACCACGATGATGATTGATGAATGGACAATAATTACCATTGATTTCCATTTTTTTAAATTTAACAATGGCTGCACTTTCCGCAGTACAGAATTTATAGCGAAAGGTTAAAGCTGAGAAGGGTGGGAAAGTTTCTATTTCCACGACCCGGTTAATATTAATAGAATAAAATATGTGCTTGTTTGTAAATGGCGTGTCTGCAACAACTGCTTCAAGCTGCACAATTAATTCAAAAATTCTAAAATTGAAAACTTCAAAAGCAACAATTGTTTATTCTACCTTTATGTAGAATTAAAATAACAAATATGCAATAAGCTTCAAAGGATTTAAATTTAGATTTGAGAAAATGAAACATTAAATGAATTAATTTCCCTTAGGTTGGAATATATTTAATGGAAATGTGATGATTTGACAGTGCAGCATTTTACAAGATAAATGCAAGGGGATACTCATGGTGATAGGTGCTGAAAAGCCTGAGAAGAAAGGAAAAATTGGGCAAAAAACTAATTGAATCTTAACATTAAAACTTGTCCGAAATGTTTACACCAATAGATTTGTTCATTACTACCAAGGAGTTCATCTAATCTTCACTGGTTATAAGGGTTGCTTCTCAACAAAATATATATTTGTGCTCTCTGCCCTGGAGGGGGGTTGAATGGCTGAATGGTTAGTGCGTGTACGTTGTATCATAAGGTCTGTTATTGAGTCAACTAGCATGGTTTCGATTCCCCGGTTGTATGTGACGAGAACTAAGGTCGCCTCTCCAAACTCATGGGTTTTCTCAGGGTCCTCCGTTTTTTCCCCACTGCTAAGCGAATTATTGAAATATAGTTGAACCATATGATAGTCCCAAAATGACCCAGTTTGTGTTGAGTAAACATTAAACCCCATCTCTCTCTCTCTCTTTCTCTCTCTCTCTCTCTCTCTCTCTCTGGAGAACACAACCCCGGAACAAATAAACAAACACAGTTAATTGGTGAGAAATGTCATTATTAAACGATGATGACTGCAGCATGGGTTCTGACAGTAATTACACATAATTAGATTGTATTAAAATATGTGCGTAATAAAACTAGCAAACAATTACCCGAAGCGCCTCATGCTTCTCAGGATCAGATAATTGTTGGACTGTATCAAAACTCTAAAACTAAAATTGAATTGACTTGGCCTTATAATATCAAAACATATTTCTGTTATTAGCTAGGCACACTATTCCAGACTAAAGGGCAATTACAAAAATGAAATGAAATAGGGTTTTAGGTTTGATTGTTCTGCTCCGACTGGGCTTATGAAGACGAGCGTATGCCATGCAGTGTGCTATGAGGGAAATTTTGCCCAGGCTGTGTCGCTTCGGACTACTCTTATTTCGATCCCCACTGTCCAAGGTTCTTTTACCTACGTTAAATATAAATACAGAAAATGACTGTTATTCTTCTGGCGCTTGAAGTGTTAAAAACATTTTGAGCAGTTGAGATATTTTTTTGGGGTGAGTAAACATTCCATAAACATGTTGTTAATGAATTTTATAAACGTAATAATATTTCACGGTATTGGTAGATTGGTAGATTCATATCTGGTGTAAATTAGTATCTCAGTGGGGAATCTTTCATCATTCTTTTAAATTGATCTTTAAATACTTTGTTTATGATATATTTGTAGTTTCAAATTTCAACCACTTTGACTGCAATATGGACAGTTTTAAGCAATAATTGTATTCCAATGAATTGTGACCTGTGTATGTTTATAGGTATATATAGGAGGGTTGGGTGGTCGAATGGTTAACACCTGCGTGTTGGATCAGAAGGTCTGTCATTGAGTCAAGTGGTGTGGTTTTCGATTCCCAGCCTGGAGCCGACATGAAGGGGTGTCATGCACTCCCACAACCACCTGAAGACATGGCCTCCCCTTTCAATTCCCTGCTTGTTCGTGACAAGTAGGGTTGCCTTTCCAACCTCGTGGGTTTTTTTCTCCATGTCCTCTGATTTCCTTCCACTGCTAAAGACCCCTACGCGTAAGCGATTTATTGAAATGAAATTGAACCATATGTTAGTCCCAAAATGACCTAGTTTATCAAGTTGACTTTAAACCCCACTCCTCTCTCTCTCTCTCTCTGTATAGGTATATAATTATTTATTACTGACCTTGATAAAGACTAGAGAAGCCTAGACGAAGTATTGTCACGCAGTAATAAGAGGTCATTGTATTCCATAAAAATTGGGGGTGGGGGGTGGGGTGGATGGCTGAATGGTTAGCACGTGCGCGCTGTATCATAAAAGTCTGTCAATGAGTCAACTGGCGTGGTTTCGATTCCCCGGTTGTGGGTTTTCTCCGGGACCTCCGTTTTCCTCCCACTGCTAAGACCCCTATGCGCAAACGAATTTTGGAAATAGAATTGAACCATATGTTAGTCCCAAAATTACCTAGTTGGTGTTGAGTGGACGTTAATCCCCATTTCTCTCTCCCTCTCTCTCTATAAAAATTGTGAACTGTGTATTACTGTAATCTAATTGTATTTTGGTTGCCAACTAACATAAAAGACTGGACCCTGTTGGATTTTATACATTGATAACAATATTACCTCTTTAAGAGCCAATCTCTTTGCTAATTAACATTTTGGAGAAAATGAAACCTTAAACCATGATTTATTTTGTATCCAATATAGCCACCTGTTAGATATAAAATAAAAAACCCACAGTCAATAAATATATATCTTGTGTTTATTTAGAACATTTCCAATAACATGGTTGCTGCATGCTCCAAATACGAATTCTAGCCAAACATTTATACAACTGGTTTAATAGAAATTAACTGATATATACATGTAGAAACACATTTAATACTACTGGCTCTAAAATTAATATAAATTAACCGATATATATGTAGAAACACATTTAATGCTACTGCCTCTAAAATTAATACAAATTAATTGATTATGTAGAAATCCATTTAATACTACTGGCTCTAAAATTAATAAAAATTAACTGATATATATGTAGAAACGCATTTAATACTACTGGCTCTAAAATTAATAAAGATTAACCGATATATATGTAGAAATCCATTTAATACTACTGGCTCTAAGGTTAATAAAAATTAACCGAGAGAAGAGCGTGAACTGTAACTTTAATGAAAGTTTAACGAGTTATAAGAAAGTGTGTTAGTGTTTATCTTATTTGCATTTAAAACTATTGGCTCTAAAATTAATAAAAATTAACCGAGAGAGGAGAGCGTGAACTGTAACTTTGATGAAAGTTTAACCGAGTTATAAGAAAGTGTGTTAGTGTTTATCTTATTGTAGGTTGCTATGATCCAGGAAGTCATATGTTTATTTCAGTTTTACATCAATAAACGAGCTATATTGTACCTGGTCCATTTCACGGAGAGTCAGTGTGACATTGGCTCACACTATAGGTCTAAATATTTCTTCATGATTTTCATGCCTAGTTTACTCTTTTGTGTGTCAGTGGTGTAAGACAGAGGCCGTGACAATGTAAAGCATCTAGTTGTCTGGATAGGAAAGAAAAAATAATATGCCTTGACAGTTTGAGCTTAGTTGTTTGGATGGGATAAAAAAATAAGAACCCCTGACGGTTTGTGCTTAACAAGAATTGATAAACATCAAAAAATATATTAAAAAAATAAAAACCATGATGCCTGACAAAATAATAACAGGTACAAGATGGATTGTGACTGACAAGCCAGAATTTGTGCGGTACACTGTCTGCACGTTAAAGATCCCCTGATAGTTTGTGCCTGACATTGTATGTTAAAGATCCCCTGATAGTTTGTGCCTGACATTGTACGTTAAAGATCCCCTGATAGTTTGTGCCTGACACTGTCTGCATGCACGGTAAAGATCCCCTGATAGTTTGTGTCTCACACTGTCTGCATGGTAAAGATCCCCTGATAGTTTGTGTCTGAAAGTATTATAAATATCAAAATACTGGAAAAAAAACCCCAAGAAATCTGACAAAATTTCCAGGCGTGGTGCTGTAGTATTTTTCTATCTTGATTGATTTCCCACATAGCAAAGCGTATGCCCGTCTTCATTCCAGAATAGTGGGATATTAATCCCCAATTCATTTCTTTCTCAATTAAAACAATCCCTTTTATCAGAAAAAGTAGGAATGCAGAACAGGTTTCTCAAGCACTGAACTAACTCAATGCCTATATATGTTAATCCCCAATTCATTTCTATCTTTCGGAGCATTTCATTTCTATCTTGATTTTAAAAAATTTCTTTTATCAGAAAAATTCAGAATGCATAGCAGATTTCTCAAACACTTAAATAACTCAACACCTATGTTAATCCCCAATTCATTTCTATTTTGGTTTCAAAAATCCCTTTTATCAGAAAAAGTAGCAATGCAGAGCAATTTTCTCAAGCACTGAAGTACCTCAACTAGCTGTGATCTTCTCGTGATATCAGTATTCCTGAAACAAAAATATGTAATATTCATGTTTCTTGCTAATAAATCATCTTATCTCACCATTACACATGCACTGTACAGTTTACTGTTACACTCAAGTTCAAATTATCTTTATACATATACATAAAACACTTTTAATTATCCGAGGTCAGAAGAACAGCATTTACGTCATAACCAACAAATTTTTGAAATATAAAACCTCTTTTAGTGAAATAAAAAGTATTATTTTTTTTTTAAAATGAAAGGTGTTGAAATGTTTATTTGGGTGGATTCAGGTATGGTGTTCTGTTATTTATGTCTTAACTAACAATTTTTTTAAATATAGTGAAATAAAACGTATCATTTTTTTTTTTAAAATGAAAGGTATTGAAATGTTTATTTGGGTGGGTTCGAGTATGGTGTTCTGTTATTTATGTCCTAAACAACAATTTTTTTGAATATTGAGCCTAGTTGGATAATTCTTACAGTGAAATAAAAAGTGATATTATTTTTTTTAAAGATACATTATGCAAGAATAGATAAATAGATGGTTGTTCTTAATATAATAGTTCAAAAATAGATAATAAAAATGAATATATTTAAAATTTCATTTAAATTACTTTATTCTAATAAAAGTTATGAGTCTTTGAAGGTTTGATGATATTGTCTTGATTGTCAAGTACCATTGCTAACATGATTAACAAAGTCTCAATTATCCATTTTTAAATCAGATTATTAAATAGCGATTATGTTTTAATCTGTTAAAAATCAGGACCTTCCAATGATCTAGAGAATTGATTATGGGCTTGTCATGTAAATAAATGTCTAAATAATAATTTATATAGCATTTGAAGCCAAAAGAACGAACTACAATAGGCAGATTTAGCTCTTACATAACACATCTTTAAAAGAGAAAGATATTGAAATGTTTATTTGATGTTGGGAGGATTCGAGCATGGTGTTCTGTCTTATCTAGATAACTCTCACAAGTTAAATAAACAGACCGTCTTTATATAACATGGCTGATGATGACCTAACAGGATGCACAGTCAGTCCGTATGCTGCCATTTTGATGCCAATCTTCCTGGGGTTCAAATCAAACAGTCTCCTGGCTGAAAACAAATAATTGTTTCATTGTATTTGTATTCTTGATATTATTTCAAGACATGGGAATTGTTGAGTTATTTTATTAGAATACAGAAATAGATAAAATAAAATTTTGGTTAAATATTTGCCAAAAAACATTTATGAATTAGAACTGTAGTGTGTCAAATGAAATCAAATGGGGTTTAATTTCCTACTGTTTTGCTCCGACTGGGATAATGAAGATGGGCAGATTATTAAAAAAAACTGTAGTGCGTAATTGCAAGCATATGTTTACTTCAATTACTGGAAACCAGAACTCTCCGCCATAATTATCTGTTGATTTTTTTGTCCCATTTGAAAGACTAGTTTGTGTTGTTCAGCCAACACCAGTATTGAACCTGGGACCTCTCTGACCAAAGGGTTTAATGCATGTGTTTTAGATCATTAGGTCTGTCATTGAGTCACGTTATGTGGTTTTGATTCTGCGCTTGTACATGACAAGGAGTAGGGTCGCCTGTCCAACCTCTATGGCCTCAAGTTTTCTCCCACTGCTATAGACCCAAGCAAGTTATTGATATAAAATTGAACCACACTCTCTCTCTCTCTCTCTCTCTCTCTCCCTCTCTCTCTCTCTCTCTCTCTAGTTTAGTGAGCCAGTCTCTTGTTTGTTGTCATAGATACATGTTGGTATATTATGACTGGTATAGTACAGGTTAAACTACATCTGTTAATATACCATTTGTTTCTACCCCCCCTCCCAGTAGAATTCACCTTCAACAAATAGGTCACTTTCTTTGTATATAAACAAACAACTCTGATCCTATTGCCACTGTGACTCAGTGGGTAAAATGCTGGCTCACCGACTAGGAGGGCGGCGCTTGGATCCCGGTGTTGGTCGAGTAAGTTCCAGGATAGGGTTGCTTATACTTGTCAGTGGTGCAGGATGGAGGGCCTGGGATCTGGATGGGATGAAAAACCGAGGTCCCGTCTACAGTTTCTTCCCACTGCTAAAAACCCCTATACACTCAAACGAATCAATGAAATAAAATTGAACCGTATGTTAGTCCCGAAATGACTAACTGTGAAATAGGTATAGGTATGGTGTGATCTGTATGTTTTTTTTTGCCGTATATACATCATTTCTTTGTATACATACCAGCAACTTCATTCATTCATTCATTCATTCATTCATTCACTTGATTATCTTTATGATACAGAAATAAGTTAATGACTTTATCAAAGATCAAAAAAATAAATTTGGAAATGTCTCAAGATTGTTTTAGAATCACCGAGCCTATTTCAAAACATCCTGTAGTAAACAATTTAACAAAATTTGGGTGTTTCTCCCAATGTACGATGATATATTATTAGCATATGTTATTGTGTTTTTGACATTTTCAGTATGTCGACAATCTGTCTGTGGTATGTGTAAAAGTTACTACTACAGTTATTCCATGTCTGTTTACTGTAAAAAAAAAAAAAAAAAATGAAAGTAGCAGTTGTGTTTATTTTTAGTATGCATGTGATAATTAGCCAAAAACAATGGAGGATTGGTATATTTATTTTCTAAAATAGCAGAAGACAATATTTATCATAATTATCAGTAATTGTTGTTTATTTCTAAGTCAGATTAATTGTGCTGATAGACATTTTGGTGCCTGGATTGTACGGGATTTACTTTGAGACTAACATCTGGTTGTTTTTGATGCAGACATTAGCAAGTAAAAGTGTTGTTAAGATGGGATGAAAAACCGAAGTGCTTTCTTTACCATCATGTGCACTTTAAAGAACATAAATGAAATAAGCGAGCCAAATTCTTCTCATAGCATTTCACATAGCACTTTTTTTTTATCCATTTACTTAATTCCCATTAGGCCTATCTTCAACACTGCCTACTTATAAAAAAAAACAAAACAAAAGCTAAAAGCTGTTCTTGTCAAAAAAAACCCATAAATTATTTTAATGTTGTTTTGGTGAGATGTCTAACATTAAATATTCCAGTCAGAGAATGTCCCATTTGGCAGTTAGTCTAACAAATCTGTTTTCAGGAATGGCATGGGATAATAGTTATTGAGTTTGTCTCTTAGTAGTTGAGTATTGTATTTTTCAATTTATTTTTAGTGACCTTCATTAATAGATAATCACAAATTACATGAGAATGTCCCATTTGGCAGTAAGCTAGTGTACACCGACTTTGTTTTCAGGAATGGTGGGATGAATAATAATTATTGAGTTTGATTTTGAGTAAATGTTTTCTGAATTTTGGTGACATTGAAAAATACAAAGGAAATTAAAGCTGACTGGGATCACAGAAGGATGGGAGTAAGGAGCCCTTCCTGTTTTGTAAATGGGGGTGGGGGGTGGATGGCTGAATGGTTAGCGTGTGCGGCTGTATCATAAGGTGTCATTGAGTCAACTGGCGTGGTTTTGATTCCCCAGTTGTACATGACAAGGAGTAGAGTTGCCTGTCCAACCTCGTGGGTTTTTTCCGGGTCCTCCGGTTTCCTCCCACTGCTAAAGACTCCTATGCTTAAGCGAATTATTGAAATAAAATTAAACCATACGTTAGTCATGAAATGACTTAGTTTGTGTCGAGTGGACGTTAAACCCCAATTCTCTCTCTCTCTGTTTTGTAAATGAAAATTGATAAAATTTGAGAAAACGTGTTTCAGATTTTGTCTAGGGTAATCATATTGGAAAGATAGCTGTGAACATTATCAAAATGTCCAGATTTTTAGAAAATCTATGAATAATTTTTGAAAGGAATGTGTAATTTTGTGAGAACATGCCATGAACAACAATATTTTGTGACAACATGTTATAAACAACAATATTTTGGAGACCGTTTTATTCATGTGAACCGATTCCCAGCTTCATTCAGTAATTAATAAAGAACTGATTGATAGATTTAACGACCTCTTGTTAATTTGTGGTCCCGGCTTGTTGAGTAGGTCTTTCCTCTCTCACAGGAAAGATGTCCTTTTAATCGGTGGTCTGTATCCTGTCTATGTCAAGGACATTATGGTAGCCTACTATGTAATATTAAATAACCCAATATGAAGTGTTATGTACACTAATGGAGATTATGTTATGATTATGTGTACACTACTTTCAACGGCAGACTCCGGAGGATTTATTCTGCTGTAACTATTAATTGAAATTTTAATGGTAAGCTTAATTAATGACCATCGTATTGAAGATCTTTTTCTGTTTTCAAATGTTATATAAATTATGATTTAGACACCTATTCAAATGACAAGCCTATAATCAACTCTCTAGAACATCGAATGGTTGAAATATTAAGTGGATTAGATAATGTCTGAGATATCTTTGATAAAATAGAAAATCAAGACTCTGTGTATTATAGCAACAATGATACTTGACAATCAAGACTGTGTTTATTATCGCAGCAATGGTACATGACAATCAAGACTCTGTGTATTATAGCAACAATGGTACTTGAAAATCAAGACTGTGTTTATTATCGCAGCAATGGTACATGACAATCAAGACTCTGTGTATTATAGCAACAATGATACTTGACAATCAAGACTGTGTTTATTATCACAGCAATGGTACTTGACAATCAAGATTATTTATGCTATTTCTTACATAATGCATAAGCTTAAATACAAAAGTAAAGTGACTGACCGTGAGGTCCTGGGTTCGATCCCTGTATAGGTCGAGAAATTTCCTAAGAGAGAAATGGGGTTTAAGACCCATTTGAAAAAAAAGTAGAGCCTTTTGGGCTAACATAATTGTTTTTTAATAATTCGCTGGTGCATAGGATATAGAACAGAAATTTATATGGAAAACAATCACTGGGTTTATTTCACACTACGTTTCAACAAGTTCCTCTTGTCGTTCTCAAGTAAGTAATGCATAGGAGAAACTCCACAAAATTGGGAGATACCACAGTTTAAAGCTGTAAAAGTATAATAACGTAAAATGAAGACATTATGAACAGATGTAAAGATAGTTTGAAATGCACCTGCTTTAATTAATTGTATCATTTACAGAATATTAACAGAAATACATGTTTATTACATTCTCAAAAACCCTCCTAATGAGATAAACAATTTTCAGAAGCATGATAGTATTATATAGACGGCTTTCCTAAGTTTATTAACTGCAAACTTTCAATAAGAGTATAATGATTTCTCTAAATGCATTTTAAAGCACAGAAAATCGAAGTTGCAGATGAATTTGTTTAGTGTTTTAAGTCCAATCTTTATTACATAAACTTGTCTAAATCACATTAGAATGTATCACCTGTGTCGATTGAAATTTAAAAGTTACTAATGTGATGTACAGCTGTAGGCTCGGTTCTTACTTTAAAGGGGAATGTCCCATATTTCACAAGACCCTGAAAAAAGGGTTTTAAGATTTTTGGCCAACCCCTTATGGGAATTGTAAGTTTGTATTTCCAAGAGAAAAAGTATCCCATATCTTTAGGATAATTGCCTTGTATCCCAGGCCCTACAGGATCAATTTTTTTAAGAATATTCTACCCTGAATTATTTGCTAAGATAAACTGGGACAGCTCCTTTAACAATTAAAACTTTTCAATTTGTACGCTTCATGAAAAGTATTTAAAATGAAATAGCCTATAGAGGGTTTTTTTCACTGAAATTCTGATCAGCCATTCGGAAAATAACTTTATTATGACAATTAGCTAGAGATATCTTGTGTATTTTTTGAGTAGTTGAAATGAAATGTCTATCATATGTCTATCATTATTAGAATATGAAGAAAAACCCCAAAATAGAAATTATGTTTTTATGACTAAACCACAAAACTTTCAAATGTGTCTGAGTATAGTCTCCTCTGATACAAAGGAAGAAACAAACATGGTTTTGCTGTCATTCAAATTTGTAGAGTGGGGTTTATGGCCGAATGGTTAGCATGTGTGCGCTGTTTCATGAGGTTTGCCATTGAGTCAACTGGCGTGGTTTTGATTTCCCGGTTGTATGTGACAAGGAATAGAGTCGCCTGTCCAACCTCATGGGTTTTCTTTGGGTCCTCTGGTTTCCTCCCACTGCTAAAAACCCTTATGCGCAAGCGAATTATGGAAATAAAATTAAACCATGTGTTAGTCCCCAAATGACCTAGTTTGTGTCAAGTGGACGTTAAAACCCATTAAGCTTTCTTTTTAAATTTGTGGATCCGCGTTTTATTGAATCCTGTGTTTTCTTGTTTTGTTTTTACGACCACCACAAAACTTCTGTAGGCATTATCAGAAATAAAATGAAGTTTAACGTCCTACTGTTCTGCTCCTAACCTGGGCTAATGAAGACGGGCATACGCCATACAGTGTGCTATGAGGGAAATTTTGCCCGGACAGCGGCACTACGGCCTACTCTTATATCGAATTCCAACTGCCAAGGGATCTTTTACGTGCACGCCAATGTGTACACGGGACCTCGGTTTTTCGTCCCATCCGAACGACTAGACAGCTTTCCTTGTCAGCCCCTCCGTCCTGCATCACTGACAAGGGAGAACCACGCCGGAAAATCTGGATGAACTTTCTCGGCCAATGCAGGGATCGAACAGGCATTATCAGATTACGCCCACTGATAAATGGAAGCACAAAGATGACTTTTCTTTCGCTAATAACAAAAGCTGTTTCTTTTCATGTCAATACACAATCTTTCTTCTGGTACCAGATGTCCACATACCCTATTCTCTGATCTCTGCACATCATAATTCTAACAACTTTGAACCAAAAGGAGATATGCCTCTTAGATTTTTATCAAAGAAATACTTTCATATTTTTATGCAGCACAAAGAATCGACAGTCAGATTACTATATTGGCAAAATTACCGTCTTGGTTAAATTACCATCTCAGAGAATATTATACTTAAACTGCTCTCCTTTTCATCAAAATTACCAATAAAAATATCATTCTTGTTAGGATCTTAGAAAATATGGTTAAAAGTACTGCAAATTTCTAATTATTAAATTGGTTGACTACCAAAATAATGTTTGGGGTTTTTTTTGCAGTAAGTGACGTTATACAGAGAAAAACAAAGGACATTATTCAAGAATATTACAATACCAGAGCTATAAACTGTTGGAATTACTAATTTAATAAACACATATTCAACAATTAATATGATTAATGACGATAAATTATTCTGAGAATTATTACCACTGTAATCCATAGTTTACAGTAGTGACAATATAGATATATAAATAATTAATGTTATAAATTGTTTAATGGTCGAGAGCAAGACCTCTTGTTGTTACAATATATTACGCAATGTCTTTAGCTCGAGACCATTAAACAACTTAAAATACAGACACTCCGCACTTGCTTTTACAGTGAAATATGTCACGTGAGTCCAATATTTCATCTAGTTTAGATAATGTACGATTGGCAAGTTGCCCTTACATTATTAGAAATAATGGTACGCCAACATCAAAGGATGACGTCACATCTGTATTTTAAAGATATATAAATAAAAGACATTTATCCAGAAGAATAATCGTACCAGGGCTTATAAACTGTTAGAATTTCTAAGCTACTAAACATATTCAACAATTAGTATGAATAAAAACTGGTTTATGACGACCCACTTATTCTGATTAGCATAGACTTATCACCACTTTAGTTAGATTATTGGGACAAATAAACATAGCAATTAGCAACCATGAATTAGAAAAGTCTGATTTGGCACTCTGACTGGATTTTCAGCTAATTCCAGGATGAGAGCATGATACCAAGTCAAATATTGTAATGTGTTTGTTTGTATGTATGACTGTATATGGTACTGTTAGATCTAGACTTAAAATTGTCCGATGATTATGGTGATGTCATCTACTCAAGAACATACTTGACAATGAAGAAGACGCAGCTATTTGATTTCCTAGAAACTGAATAAAATTTTGATTTCATTAATTGACTCGTGTGTAGGGGTCTTTAGCAGTTTCAGGAAATTAACGCATCTGGAGAAAACTTACGAGGTGTAGCAAGTGATCATGGAAATGAGTGACAGTGCATGAAAACAAATAGAATACATCCATTGTTCTGGACTGGGTCATAAGATCAATGGTATTTAATATATAAAGTAAACATTGAACAGTACCACATTCTTTTCAGATTATATCTGGAGAAAACTTACGAGGTGTAGCAAGTGATCATGGAAATGAGTGACAGTGCATGAAAACAAATAGAATACATCCATTGTTCTGGACTGGGTCATAAGATCAATGGTATTTAATATATAAAGTAAACACTGAACAGTACCACATTCTTTTCAGATTATATCAGTACTTATTTCCTTCCCCTGTTGTAAGGTTTTGGGTTACTGCACTTAAGTGTTTGGACATATAAGACTTTTTTCATTAAAAAAACAAAACAAAATATTTTATGTCTTGCTATGGTTCTAGGGGAAAGTAGGTTAGAAAAATATTTTACCTTCATACACTGAGTTTGAAATGACACGAATTTTGTTTCAATGCCAAGTTTTTATACAAAAAATAAACCATTACTAGGCTTTACACCCCATGTAATGGAGTATGGTTGTTAAAGATTTGTTATTCTTTAAGAGTATACTGTAATTATTAGTCTTTGAAGATAGTGTTTGTTTGGGGGGGTTGGATGGCTTAATGGTTAGCGAGCGCGCGCTGTATCATAAAGTCTGTCATTGAGTCGACTGACGTGGTTACGAATTCCCAGTTGTACGTGACAAGGAGTAGGGTCGCCTGTCCAACCTCGTGGGTTTTCTCCAGGTCCTCCGGTTTCCTCCCACTGCTAAAGACCCCTATGCGCAAGCGAATTATAGAAATAAAATTAAACCATATGTTGGTCCCGAAATGACTTAGTTTGTGTCGAGTGGACATTAAACCCCATTTCTCTCTCTCTCTTTATAGTGTTTGACAGCAGCGATACTCCAGAATGTTCTGTTAATTTTGACTACCTTGTTCTGCACACTTTGCAATTTGCTTCTCGTCCTTGGAATGACCCTTGAATCTCTAAAAGGAATAATCAGTCCCAAAATTCTGTTCATTATTATGAAGATATGACAAGCCTGCCATCATCTTTATTTGCTGTGAACCAAATGGATGGGCCTGTTTTAAATCCAAGCTGTGATATTATCTAGCATTGGTATTTTGATTTAGTTTTCTTCATTAAATGCTAAGTAATCAATCTGAGTACATTTTAGATTGGATTAATCCATGAGAAATTTGATATTGTTCAAAAAATGCAAATCATGCTTTGTCACTTTAAAATGGATACAGCTTATACGAACACAAGTCATCATGCATAAAGCAATGAGAGATTATATATTCTCCGATAAATGCAAATTATGCTTAGTCACTTTAAAATGGATACCACAAGTCATTTAGTTGACAATAAAGCACCATTAACGATTTATTTTACTGAGAAAATCTGAGTAATTCAATCTTGTTTCACTTCTCTTTAGTGATAATTGTAAATTACATTTAGTACAATTGATGAATTAATTATTCAACATGTCCCTAGTCGATATTTTCTCTCTCATTTAGTTAATGTAAATCCCATGGTCTAACTGTCGACATGGTTTAAAGTGGCATTATTAGTATTGATTTATAACAAGCAACCATGCCCATCTATCAACAGAGTTAATAGTAAGTGCAGGGGGACCACACCACACACAATTACACAAGACAAACCTACGGACAAGACAAAATATACAGAGACAACAAACGAACAGTGAATGGATCTGGGGGGCTAGCTGTATTGATAGAGGCTTCACTCAAAATGAAGAACAAACTCACAGTAAGGGAAACAACTCAAGAAAAAGAGGGAATATTTCACAAAAATGCTATATTATGGCCATATACAAACTTAATAAATCTGATAAAGTTCTGCATTTCTCAAATACAACATTTGAAAACTCTAATTGTTACATTGGTATGCTACAAAATAACGTTTATTTACAATAAGTGATGTTATAGAGAGAGATCAACAATGGCCGTCATTCTCGAAAATATTGACGGAGCTTGAACTGTTAGAATATCTAAATCAATATACTCATTCAACAATTATATTTAGTATGATTAAAACTGATTATTGATGACAAATTATTCCGGTGTATGGTCATTTTAATATAGGAGAGTTTAGGGATATCAGTTACAGTTGGTCAGAGTGTTAACCACCATTCAACTAACTATTAGCAATTCATTATAGATGGTAAATAGTTGTAGAAAATACATACTACTACAATATATGGCCTACATATATTTCTGCAAACATTAAATTTAGTTTAGAAGGGACTTATAGACGATTAATTTATTGCAAACTAAATAAGTTGTCTCATTAATAAATAAAATATTAAAAAAGATTGTACAGGAAGATTTTGTCATCCAGTTACGGTGAGTGTCGTTTTGTAGACAAATATGACAGTAGGCGATATGAAATTAAATAGGCCATTTATTATCAATAAATGTCAGGAAAATATAATATACGTAATAACAATAATGTAACCAAAATAGACTAGAACACAAAAATACCACATTGGTAATGATTATTATGAATTTAAATACCGATTAGCTAGCTTAATATATATTTTGTTGATAAAGATGGGGTACAGTATACACCACCAAAGATTGTGAAAGCCACAAGAGGGGAGAATGACTAGACCTTAAGAAAAAGTTTTTATCAAATTTTAAATTGATTGATATATAATCACAGATGGTTTAAATCAGAATTAAAATAGCTATGTTCATCTAAGATTTTTAATGGGGAGGGATTTTTGTGAACTTGATACTCTAGACAGGATTATCAGCCTGTAGACACTAATGACCAGTGTGACCACGCTTATCATTTAATTAGCATATTAATTGTCTCGAGGTGTAACGGCAGTAAGGACACATCAATTTGAATTTCTGTTCTTCGAGGAATACCAATTAAAAATTCTGCCTCTGATTTCTCCAGGTAAGAAACTAACTTAAAAACAAAAGGTACTTCTCAAAAGCTTAAACATACATTATGCAAGAGTTAAATCTGCCTATTGCAGGTCTTTCTTTAATTAACTTATCCAGACTATAATCAACTCTCGATGGCACAGCTAGCCTATGATATTTACTGGATTATAATCCCATTTGCTGCTCGAATTCCATTCAAAATTTAGTCATGAAATGGATGATCAAGACTATGTTTTTTTATCTACAGACTTTAGTAATGATGATTGAGGCTAGGCCGAAATTTCAATCGCTTAATTAATTCTTGGTTCATAGTGGATCAATTTGGCTGAAATTTTCAGCAAATTGCCTTTACATTATCTAGTTTTTAAGTATTATATTGAGAACTGCCAGCTCTTTATCTTATCTCCCATAATGTATCTTTAATTTAGTTTCAAATATTTAAGTTTTAGGAATTTTAACAAAACATCGTACTCAAGAATTGAGTGGGGTTTTTATTGATCAAGAGAGAGAGAGAAATGGGGTTTAACGTCCACTCGACACAAACTAGGTCATTTAGGGACTAACATATGGTTTAATTTTATTTCAATAATTCGCTTGCGCGTAGGGGTCTTTAGCAGTGGGAGGAAACCGGAGGACGCGGAGAAAACCCACGAGGTTGGACAGGCGACCCTACTCCTTGTCACGTACAACCGGGGATTCGAAATCACGCCAGTTGACTCAATGACAGACCTTATGATCCTACTGATCAAGACTCGGAAGAACGAATAATAAATTGGTATGGCCTATACGGTATCTGCCGTTTCTATGTTTCTGCATATTAATCAGACTTCTATCGTTATCTGTGTCAATTGTTTTAATGATCACACTCCTCCCTCCATGTCTCCAACCAAATCCTGGATAAGTACGAACAATTGTTTATTTAAAGATAATTCCTAGTATTGTTAAAAAGGATGGTCATCGTCCTAGAATTAATTATTTTAAATAAGAATCAACACAGGGGAAACTTGTCTTTCTTTAAGTAAAGATATTCTTTGAATGACACTGTATCTAGACTTGATTCTGGTAAGATCTAAATATACAATTTTTATATTGAAAATTTGACAAGTGGTAACAGGTGTTATAGAAACATTAAAGTCTCTCTGCTTTAAAGCCACTGATTGTATGTGCTAAACATTTTACATGGTTCAGAATCCCTCAATGGTCTAAAATATGTTTTTATCTATAATAGGAAAGATAGGCATTAATTATTTATTTAGATAGGCTATTTATTTATAATTCATGGTTTCTCATAATATATTTATAAAACTTTTTTTATACTGTCTTTAGAGATATTAGTTTGCTAATTCAACAGTATTGTAGTTTGCTAACTTTATTATGTGGAAATGGCTTTCAATATAACTCAATAGTAGAGTTTTATATTACTAAGGAAGGGTTTTTAATTATAATACATGGTTTCTTCATATAGTTATAAAACTCTTTAATCTCCTAATTACCTTGTTCATTCTGTCTTTGAAAATGGATTCATTCTTCCTCTTTGATGTCTTTGATTCAATAATTGGTTTCATAATTAATCTTGTATTTATTACAATTTTGGGTTGAATATAAATTTCGGTTCAAGTTAAAAAAAAATTTAGTTGGAATATTGATGCCATCAGGAACTATGTGTCCCATTAATGAAGAAGTAAGTTATTTAAAGTTATATATAATAATAATATATTAAACATGCATTTTAATGTGTCCCATTAATGAAGAAGTAGGTTATTTAAAGTTATGTAATAATAATGTATTATACGTGCATTATGCAAGAACTAAATCTGCCTAGTTATGGCAGGTCTTTCTTGAGGCCTGAAATGTTAACTAAATTATTAATTAGACATTAATTAACTTATCCAAACCATAGTCAACCCTCGATACCATCGCTAGCCTGTGATATTCAGTGGATTTGAATCCATTTTGTGATTGATAATTTAACATAAAAATGGATAATCAAGACTCTGTTAATTATAGAACCAACGTTAGTAATGATGATCGAGGCCAGTCGAAAATTGAATCGTTAATATTTTGGTTCAGAGTGCAGCAATTGGACTGAAATTTTCAGCATTTTCCGTATTCATTACCTATTTTTTAACTATTACAACAAGAACTGTCAGCTCTTTATCTAATCTTACCTAATGCTCCTTTAATTGTAAGAATGGTCGAGTTTATTAATTTGTGCCAATAACAGCCATAATATATTTCATCCATGCTACGTTCTCTTGCATCAGATTATTTGATGTATTTTTAGGAGATTTATCTTAAATTCTGTACACAGGTAAATACCAGAATCCTAATTACCCACCTGTGTATCATGAAATAAGGTTTACAATGGACCACCTGTCTTGTTTTCATCTTGTCGTCTGTTTCAATCAAAAACAGCTGATCAGAGTAACAGACACAGTAACCTGGGTAGTAAAGTAAACAAATTAGATCTTGAAATCCGTTCATAAAGAAATAAATGTAATCAAATAATAAACAGACAACTCGGACCATACTACCTGGAGATATATAAGAGAGATAGGGAGGGAGAGAGAGAGAGAGAGAGAGAGAGAGAGAGATTAACGTCCACTCCACACAAAATAGGTTATGTTGGGACTAAAAGTAGGGGTCTTAGCAGTTGGAGGATCTGGAGAAAACCCACAAGGTTGGACAGGCGACCCTACTCCTTGTCACGTACAACCGGGGAATCGAAACCACGCTAACCATTCGGCCATGCACCCCCGCTGGAGATATATAACATTACTGGAACATTTTGACAACCATGTTGATGAAGTTGCTTAAATGTATACCATATATAAATATATGGTTCAGGAGGTTGGGTGGCCGAATGGTTAACGCGTGCATGTTGGATCATTGAGTCAGGTTGCATGGTTTTGATTCACTGCTTGTACATGACAAGGAGTAGAATAATTGCAAATAAAAATCTTGTGGTAATAGCTAATTGACGGCGCCACGCTTCTAGCACTAGCCAGCCATTCTGACTGATGGCACCATGCCTCTAACAGTACACTGCCTGTTTCTGACTGAGAAGGTCGATGAACTGGTTGTCCATCAAATACTTGACTTATTTCAATAGTAGTATGTGGTAAACAAGTGTCATTCTTGAAGAGACATTCCAGGAATTTCTGTCTGACATGTCTGTGGAGTATATTAATCTTTAGATAAATAAATTGACTATATCAGGTTAATACAGGAGTCAAGGTTTTATTATTGTTGGTCATTCCTGATTTTACTAGACTTTAGTTTGTTTTTGGTCATTCATAATTTTACTAGACTTTAGTTTGTTGTTGGTCATCCATAATTTGACTAGACTTTAGTTTGTTGTTGGTCATTCATAATTTGACTAGACTTTAGTTTGTTGTTGTTGCCCATTCATAATTTGACTAGACTTCAGTTTGTTTTTGGTCATTCATAATTTGACTAGACTTTAGTTTGTTGTTGGTCATTCATAATTTGACTAGACTTTAGTTTGTTGTTGCCCATTCATAATTTGACTAGACTTCAGTTTGTTTTTGGTCATTCATAATTTTACTAGACTTTAATTTGTTGTTAGTCATTCATAATTTGACTAGACTTTAATTTGTTGTTGGTCATTCATAATTTTACTAGGCTTTAGTTCGTTGTTGGTTATTCATAATTTTACTAGACTAGTTTGTTGTTGGTCATTCATAATTCTACAATTTTACTAGACTTTAGTTTTTGGTCATTCGATAATCTTACTGGACTTTAGTTTGTTTTTGGTCATTCATAATTTTACTATATTTGAGCTTTCATTGTATTGTTGTGCATTCATAATTTACTAGATTTGATCTTTCATTCTTTTGTTGGTCGTTTACAATTTTACTAGATTTTAGATTTTGTTGTTTGGTTGATCATTCACAATTTTACTAGATTTTGTTGTTTTGTTGGTCATTCATAATTTTACTAGATTTTGTTGTTTTGTTGGTCATTCATAATTTTACTAGATTTTAGGTTTCGTTGCATTGTTCGTTTTCACAGTTTTACTAGATTTTAGGTTTTCATTTTACTGATGTTAAAGACCCCTACGATCAAAAGAAATATTGAAATAATATTTACTGTTTGTTTATCCTGATATGACTAAGTTTGAGTTTAATGGATGTTAAAAACCATCACTCTCTCTCTCTCTCTCTCTCTCTCTCTCTCTCTCTCGCTCTCTCTCTCTCTCTCTTCATCTTCATGAGACCTGTTCTCTCTCTCTCTCTCTTTCTCTCTCTCTCTCTCTCTCTCTCTCTCTCTTCATCTTCATTTCATCTCCCCCCTCTCCCTCCCTCTCTCTCTCTCTCTCTCTCCCTCTCTGTTGTCAATCAATATCTGAGGGGACTGAATTCATGTTTTTGGGATCAGGCCATACAGTGGGTATTGAATAAACTAGTGGAAATTATATTGTGTAATTGAGGGAGTATTTCAAGTCTTTATTTAGTAACAAGACAATGTCAGTGTTTAAAGGAACTCGTTGCATGTTTGTTTAACGAGACCTGGGTGGTCGATCGGGCCTCGCAATAACTTCAAGTCTTTCTCTTGGAATGTAATTAATGTACAGTCGGGTCAATATTGGCAGAACTTCATGCCACAGAGAAACAAACATTTGTTGGTTGTTAAAAGGAAATATGCCAACCAAGGTAAGAGGATTAAATCAAAATGTGGTGTGTTGATATTAAAAGCAAGTTGTTCGATTAGATAACATTTGTAACACTATCTACTTGAATTGTTCAAGCTTTTCTTTGATCTCGACAGATTGGCCAGGAAGTATGTAGTATTATCAAGTGCACGTTGTTGACAGATTTATTTACAAAAAAAGATTACTAACATTCTGAAAACATAGAAAGATATATGGACAGGATATTATTACAATTTAAAAGTATTTTTTTAATGAAGTTATGTAATTTCTGTGTAAAGTCTACTGTCTGCTTTTATTTAGTTAGGGGGGTTGGATGGCCGAAAGGTTAGCACGTGCGTGCTGTATCATACGGCCTGTCATTGAGACAACCGACGTGGTTTCGAATCCCCAGTTGTACGTGACAAGGAGTAGGGTCGTCTGTCCAACCGCGTGGGTTTTCTCCGGGTCCTCCGGTTTCCTCCCACTGCTAAAGACCCCAACGCGCAAGCGAATTATTGAAATAAAATTAAACCATATGTTAGTCCTGAAATGACCTAGTTTGTGTCGAGTGGATGTTAAACCCCATTTCTCTCTCTGTCTCTCTCTATTTAGTTAGAGCTACAGTGGCTTGCTAACCAGGAGGTCCGTGGTTCAATCCTGGTGTTGGTCTAGAAGGTTCCTCAGGATTTTCCTCCTTAGTTTTCAGTGTCTAGTCATTCGGATGGGATGAAAAACTGATTATGTCTTGTGTACACATTGGTCTGCACATAAAAGTACCCATGTCAGTTGGAATTTTGCCAGAGTGCTGCTGTCAGGGAAAAATGTCCCTCATAACACACTGCATGGTGCAAGTGGAATACTTGCGCAGGGATACACTCTCTTGAACCATTGAATAACCCGAGCGGTATTCAATGGTCATTGCTTTGAGTTCTATCTATTTAGTCACCTGCATTACCTTGAGGGTTTTCTCTGGGTGGTCCGGTTTCCTCCAACTATTAACAACTGGTGTCTACCTATGTCTGGTCGATTGTTCAATAATGACGACCAAATTTGAATATGCTTTAACGTCTGTAAAATAACGACCAGCTACTCTAATCTGGTTCTTACCATCTTTGTGTAACCTGCTTTTCTTCTCAATGGGTCTGTTGTTTTTTGATGTCTTGTCTGACACTAATTCCATGCCTAATTACGTGGGAGGGATAACTCATTTATTTGGTGCCAAAAATAATAACCCAAATATTCTTATAGAAAGTCAAACTCTGGCACAGAGCCTAGAATCTGTCGACACACATGGTTTTTATTAATGTATAATTATAATAACAACAATAGTGGATGAGATGAGATGAAATGAAATGGGATTTAACGTCCTACTGTTCTGCACTGACAGGGCAATGAGGGAAATTTTGCCCCAACAGCGGCACTACGTCCTACTCTTACCTCAAATTCCAGTTGTCAGGGGTTCTTTTATGTGCACGCCAATGTGAACATGGTACTTTGTTTTTTTTGTCCCATCCGAACAACTAATAATAAAACAATGGTGGATGACATGATAGAAATATTAATGCAATCTTCCAAACAGAGTTGTCTTCCCTTGTAGTTTGAATGTTGTATAGCGAGACTTGTGTGGAGAAAGATATTAATGTTTGGGTTGTTTTGATTCTGAGACCTGTGGTGTTTGCCAAGAAAGTGCTCCAGGATCTTTCAGCATGGTATCCTCAATATGTGGAAATTTGAACCACAGATATATAAAACTAGAACTCTAACCTAAAGTAATACTAGGACTATATTTACGCCAACACAGTTTGAAATTAGAAATCTTTTTTTAAAGAAAAATAATACTAGAAATTTCTGCGGTGACCGACTATATTTTATTTGTCTAATAAAAGACGTAATAATATATAGAAATTTGAGTTTCCGATATACGCAAACAATGTCAACAGCACATACTACAATACTACCACCGACTATATTTTTATCGTCTAATAAAAGACGTAATATATGGTAATCTGAGTCTCTGATATATACGCAAATGATATGGACGCCACACTTAGTGCGAAACTTTTAAAAATAGTAATACTAAAAATTTCTGCGGAGACCGACTATATTTAGTTTGTTCTATAATAAAAGACATACCGGTATATGGAAATCTGATATGGGCAATCGAAAATTTAAGTGACGAAAAACATCCTCAATAGATTTGAGTGGGTTTTTCAAACGTTTGTAATTGTTGGTAACGAAAGTGGAGTCTTGTGACGGTTATTTCCATTAATATTTCCTGTTTTTTTAACAATCTCAAGTACCAGTTGAATAATTACAACATAACAACACAAAAATAACCATTCAAAATTTTTCTATTGATTTCCTAATACGTAATTTTTCTTGTCAATTGATTCATTATAATCCATGTTTTTAATATTTTGAAATGTCAAATCTTTAGATAAGATTAATGCTTTCGTGGTATCCAAACCCTCTTAAATCAAGAGAGAGAGAAATGGGGTTTAACGTCCACTCGACACAAACTAGGTCATTTCGAGACTAACATATGGTTTAATTTTATTTATATAATTTTCGCTTGCACGTAGGGGTCTTTAGCAGTGGTAGGAAACCGGAGGATCCGGAGAAAACCCACGAGGTTGGACAGGTGACCCTACTCCTTGCCACGTATAACCGGGGATTTGAAACCACGCCAGTCGACTCAATGACAGACTTTATGATACAGCGCACTCACACTAACCATACAGCCATCAAACCCCCCTCTCTTAAATCAAACTGAACCTCTTACTATTGATATACTCATAAATGACATAATATATCCTCAACACTGCTTTATGAAATTGCTTTTCAGTATTCCAACCTCGTGGGTTTTCTCCGGGTCCTCCGGTTTCCTCTCACTGCTAAAGACCTGTACAGGCATGCCTATTATAGAAATAAAATTGAACAATATGTTAGTCCTGAAATTACCTATTTTACGTCGAGTGGCAATTTCCATTGAGAGAATAATTGTGTATTGTCAATCAGACGAAAAAGTAACAAATTGTAATTCCAGAATTAAATAGCAAGAAAAAGGGTGCTGCCATGGTAAAATTCTCATTAATGTAAATTCAGTTATGGATCTGATTTCATTTCATTGCTTAAGATTTCCCAGAATTTGAATTATGTAATAATTATGTCATTATTTCTGGTCACGAGATTCAATTATGATCAAGTGGGCGTAAACCACTACAGGAAAACCATATATGAATAGCTTACAACTCAGTTTCATATGACCTCCAAAACTTCCGTAGTTTATCGTATCTTATAAGAGCTAATGACTCCTTGTGTAATCGACAGTTGGATTTTAAAGTTTCGAGGGAAAGTTTTTAGCCAATACAAGATGAAGCCATTTGCAATGTGGATGGTATGTTGCGTTTGTTAATCTGGACTTTCCTTTCCTTGAGAATATTCTTCGTCAGGTTTTCTTTTTATGGATTTCATCATAATACATTTATAATTATAACTTTGTTTCAAGAGTTTTGTATGGAGGTTTTATAATAAGTAAGGATTTGTTTCAAACAGGTCGAAATTTTTCGGCATTCAATGGTTTCACACTTGATAGAAACACATCATATTCACAGTTAAGCTGTGGGATTGGTTAATACAAGGACTTATAGGAGATTGCATTTGGCATTTGTGGATCACTTCCAGGAATGACAGAACTTATAGTGGTTGGACTAAGTTTAAATTCAGTAAATTGCATGGTTATCATCATTAGGACATTGATGATCAGTATATATATATATACAGCTGCTGCATTGGCCAAATGGCCACTAAGAGCAATATCTATAGCAGCTAAATGAGATTTCTACTTCAGCTAGGAGCAATTGTTGCAATCCTTACTGCTCGGAACAGTTTGTGTCAGAAGTTGAAGTTTTACCTCATACTGGATCTAGTCGCAGCTTGCATTCTCTTCTCCATTCTCTTCTTGTGGATAGTTAGTGTGTGACAGCAGAGAGAGAGAGAGAGAAATAAGGTTTAACATCTGTCATTTCGGGACTAACATATGGTTCAATTTTATTGCAATAATTCGCTTCGCGTAGGGGTCTTGAGCAGTGGGAGGACCTGGAAAAAACCCACGAGGTTGGACAGGCGACCCTATTCCTTGTCACGTGCAACCGAGGAATTGAAACCTCGCCAGTTGACACAGTGACAGACCTTATGGTGCAGCACGCAGACGCTAACCATTTGTCCATCCATTCCCCCGTGTGACAGCAATAAACCGCTCATGACGGCAACTTAAAGCTGGCTGGAAATCATGAGACTACTCTAGATGGAGTTGATGATATTGTTCCACCTATAGGACTATCTCTTAATTACAGGTATCATGGAAGAGGGTGGACTTGTTCCGTCTAGAACACCAAATAACACCTCTTATATATTTACACAACTACCTGTTTTTAATGGAATTTTTTTTCTTTTTTTTCAGAAGAGCGTTGGCCCCCAAATGTTGAGTTTATCTCAGATGTTTGATCTAGCTGGTAACGGCTACGATCGCCACCTAGATCACCTAGAAGATATTGATGTAAGTATTCTGTATTTAATTCTTTACCAGGTTGGTGCAGCCATGGCTTTTACCTCTGTATATAAACTGTTTGTCATGCTGCCATGCACACAATCAATGGGAAGGGAGGGTTGTAGTCCTGATTAGTTTTCAAAACGATTATCTAAGATCACAAATACACCATTACACTTCTTTTCGTTCACTGATTAACAGATTATAACAGATTAAAGATTAATAAACTAGCTAGACAGATTGAATCAGGATTAATAATTTAATTTTCCTTATGGTGGATTATAAAATAAAATAACAACTACAAAGAATGGATTGATTAATTACCTTTGATCTACTGGGTACAATGGTTCTATTATATACGAGGTTCAAACAATGTTGCTCTGTAGTCTGTATGTTCTACCACAAGTTTATTAGGAACTGGACAATCTTGATCACAATGTCTGTCTGTTCTTTTACTATGTTTTAACACTGGTTTATTATATTAGGAACTGGATAATCTTGATGACAATATCTGTTTGTATTTATTTAACACCAGTGCAAAACAAACCTATAATTTTGATCAATATAATGACCACCTTATTTTATGCTGTCCATCTGGGAACAAAATAATAAACAAAGATCTAAATGTATTATTTTTTCAAAGAAAAAGGGCGATAATTGCGAATTTTTAAAGAATGTAATTTTGTTGAAAAATATATTTTTACTTATTTCTGTCTTCTAGTATGATATTATGTAATACAAACGTTATTTTTTTTTTAAGAATATATTTTTATTAGGTACATCCAAAATTATTTTGCTGAGGACATATTTAATTTAATTCCGTCTTCAAATATGAAATTATATAATCCAGTAACTTTGTTGAGGACGTTTTTAATTTGATTCTATCTTGAAACATGAAATTATTTAATCAAGCATTTTATTTTTTGAAGAAAAATCGTTTTAAGTAACTTTGTATCTGTTTAAATATTGTGATATTGAAGGTACATAAGCTGTTTAGGTTTATTTTAGTAAGGAATATCTCGGATCTTGGGAATATCCTTGCTGATACTGATTAGAGAATAAATAAGCTTCTGATACAAATATGTATTTAGGATTAGTTTAAGAAGTATTAATTTGGTGACGCTTGATAACAATTGATAGATTTCCTCCTAGAAATCTCATAACGAAGTGGATGAGAAACAATTCAAAATATTTAAATATAAAAATTTGAAATAAAATATTGAAATTATGATAAAAAGCATTTTTTGAAATAAAATATTGAAATTATGATAAAAACCATTTTTTAAAATTATGATAAAAAGTATTTGTTTTAATAAAATTTTGAAATTATGATAAAAACCAACTAGACCCCATTTTCAGTCATAGTTAAAAACAGGGCATTACCTATTAACAGAGACCAATAAGTTTTTTCTAATACACTCTATACCCATGAAAATGTACAAATATAGCAACTTTGATACACTTCTGTAAAAATGATATATGTTACCACATAATAAATTTAGGACATATTATTTTTGGATTGTATCATTAAATTTTGATTAAGATGGTGAAGATACTGTCAGAGGATGTAATAATGTTGATTAATATTCACCAGGCGTAATAGCTAGTGTTTATCACATAGCCGACTCTTGTATGTAGACCTGTCTTATAACCTTGACTTCTTTTACTAGGTAGTTGGCGCCAAAACAAGTGGCTTCTTTTATCTACCCTGATTTATATCCGCCATGGTTATCAATGAATGTCTTTTATTTTTATTATGCCATGAAGATAAGGAACTTCATTCATTATAGCATAGCCCAGATGAAGCATTGAGGCCATACCAATTCATATTCTAATTCATCGATGTTTAAGAATAATAAATAACCACATTGAGTCTCGTGAACAATGGTTTTCTTGTTTAAAATTTCTAAAAGCGTTTGAGAATTAGAGTATATTTAAAGTAGCTATAAGTCTCTAACTCAATATCATCCAAAATCTTCGACATTGAAAACACAAATTATTTGTCAATTCAAATCAACATTGATGTTGTGATCTTACGGGGAAAAGATGAGCTTCTGATATCCAATAATTAAGACAAAATAAACATTTTACCATCGTGTACCATGGTGCATTTCAGCGCCATTTTTAACAAGGGACCCGTAGAAAGAGGCTAGATATATTCCACAAGTCATGTCAAACGGTGACGTCATATTCTCATCTGGAGAGCATGCGCAATAAATCAGTATAGAGTGGAATAACCAGACGCTAGTGATTGTCATTGGATTGAGACTCCTGGTGTATTTCGCCGAACATAACTGATTAGAAATTGCAGTAAAAACAGAAACGATTGAATGCAAATCAGTTTATATACATTCACATTACATTATTATATACGTTGCGACCCATTTGTGTCAATTTCTATGTCCCAAATATTAGCGATTTAGCTCTTTTAAAAGTATTTTTTCTCTGAAGAAATAGGAAACAAAATTTGATAGATGTTCCTGAAAAACAAAAATACAAACTTCTATGGCCTAAATGGTACTATGATTATATCCATAGTGTTAATCTGGAGAAATCTTTTGTCATCTTGCCATAAATTCTTGCTTCATAGTGTCATTCTGAGTAAATCCTGGCAATTGAATTCTTGCTGTTTTGAATGTTGATGTGTTCATAATTTCTTATTTTTTCCTATCCAAAGTTTACCATACAAAATTTAAAATCCCCCCAAAAATTTACTGCTAAGACAATCGGTGCAGTAACTTAGGACTTTAAACCCAATTTCATTTAATTTTCTATTGCAAATAAACTTTATGAATTCTGTTTTGATTCCTTAATTCTAACTTGTGATGCTTTCCTAAAGGTCCCTACCTCATCAGGAATCACCTGCTGTTAAAGTAAAATCTATGGTCGTGTTTGAGATTTAGAAAATTGGCGAAAAATTTGTTGTGTTGTGAAGAAAAATGTTTAAAATTTGGATAAATCTATCATTTGTCTCACCTGCCTAGCTTGAATAATTTGCACTATTGATAAATAAACGGGTTTTTTGTATTTGTACTGAAACTGTTGCCAGAATCGTGAAATAAGCTGTCCATATCGACCAATTCAACCCCAATATGGCAAGAACGGCGAGAACTTTAGTTAAATTTTGTTTATTCGACAAAACCTACCGTTTGTTTTGGAAAAGTTTCAAGAATGTTTCGAGGTTAGACCAAACGTTGATCCGGGGGTGTTTGGGTCTGATAATGACCAACTGTAACGGAAGGCCGCAAATAACAAATTTACCAACGAAAATCTAACTTCAATGTTGGATCATGGCTTTCGATGTATGTCCCCTGGAAATCGCTAATATGGCTACCATTGACATAAGTATAAATCTTGGCCGCAGTCCATGTTGACAAGATGGTGTTACTGTTTCCCTTTTGGAAACGATTATTGACCGCGTGTAAATCTTTTCGCTGGTTTTGTTCTGGGAAACTTCCTCTGCTTGGTCATTAGTTTTGAACAGTAATCGGATAACGACGTTTTTTCTTTTAGTTCTCAACGCTAAAATTTCTGGATAAAAGCGGAAACAATTTTCAGAGTAGTTTAATTTTAAGTGAAGTGATTGAAAGAGTTGAAAGGAACCTAAACAATATTTTAATTTTGAGAAGAACGATGATTATTTCTGAATTCAAATGATCACGTCAGAAAATGTCAGTTGAATTGCAGTTCTTAGCGAAATATCAAATGACTGCTAGAGCTTGAGATTGATCTTTAAGTCATTTATGAATTCCACTTTTTAAAAGAAATATCAGAAAACAATTTATGAAGTGTGAGCAATATTGACAACTAGTGATAATTCTAAATGTCGTGGATGACTGCTAGCTTGCTATTGATCTTCAAGTCATTGAAGGTGTTTAAGAGATAATTAGTGCCTTATTGCCACTAATAAGACAACAAAGGTTGTGTGATTCTGAACATTAATCCCCTTAACTTCATTCTATAAATACTGGGACTTCACTAACAGAACAACAGTTGACATTCAGTTAGTGGTGGAGCAGGTTCTAATAGGATCTCAAACATTTACACAATATGGGCAGAAATCTGGATATGTTTAATTAAAAACAAGCGTTTTCTGGCAGATACTTTATGACAGACTTTGGATTTCTGTTTCAATTTTTCTGGAGATTTATTTAAAGACTTGTGTGCTTGCAGAAACATTAGTTTTGTCTGCAAATAATTCTCGACAAACATCAAGACTTTTACAAACATTAGCAGACGATTTTAGGATTGTGTGTAGATTTTTATTGAAATTTTAAAAATGAAAATGAAGAAACCTTTAAAACGTAGCATCATGGATGTCGATATTGACGTAGAATATGACGTTAAATTATTTTTGGCTCGATCTTTGCAGACCCTGATATTTCAAGATGGAAATCTATCGTCTGGCTCTCTGGAGGCGTTAATACAGCATATCGTACCAACTTCTGATTATTACCCTGACGTAAGTACAATTTTAATATATGAAACAATAAAGGGAGGGAGAGAGAAATGAGGTTTAATGTCTACTCGACACAAACTAGATCATTTTGGGACTAACATATGGTTTAATTTAATTTTCAATTATTCGCTTGCGCATCAGGGTCTTTTTTACCGTGGGAGGAAACAGGAGGACCTGTAAGAAAACCCACAAGGTTGGACAGATGACCCTACCCCTTGTCACATACAACCAGTGAATCGAAACCACTCAATGAAAGACCTTATGATACAATGTGCACACGCTAACCATTCGGCCATCCAAACCCCCACGACAAAAGATCTTTTAACCCTGAATGTTAAGAAGATGAATAAATCGTCTCGTTTCTGCATAAAGTCTGTTTTTGTTCTACTTTTGAGCAGGGATTTTTAGATAAATTTTAATATATTTTTAATATTTCTCTGTTCTTGCTAGAACAGCTGATACCACTTCTTGTTTGAACAGATCACATAGTTTATAAATTTTGGATTGTATTTAATGTTCTCTGTTTAGCTATTACATGTATAAGGTAGTTATGTGTAGTATGCACAGGCCAGAGTATGCTTACTCTTTCTAGAACATCTTATACCACTTCACATTTTAAAAGTTCACATAATGAACAAATTTGATTTGTACTTTTGTATTTCTCCATTGTGACAAATAAATGTGATGTTCGGTGTGGTACACGGGGCAGGGTATGCTTATTATTTCTAGAACATTTAGTACCACTTCCATTTTAGTTCAGAAGATTCACATTGTACACTTTGTGATTATTTATACAGCTATGTAAAATTTGATTAATTATGGCAAAACCCTTTTATTGAAAAGGCAAGTTTAGGTGAAGGCAAATATTGCAACACCCAAATCCGAAGTATTCTAGGAGAACGCAAAGATTGTAACAATTTAATGAGTAGTATGAGAAAACCTTCTCTTCGAATCCCAAATCCGAACAGTTAAACTCTAGGAGAACTCAAAGATTGCCACAATTTATCTGTTTTTATTGGTTTTACGTGCGAGATCTCCCGACTATGGCGTCCATGTTTATTTGTGTGTTTATATTTGTCATTATATTTCAGAGGACGTATATATTTGCCTTCCTGTTGAGTTCGAGATTGTTTATACGGCCACACAATTTACTTGCCGAAATATGCCAGGTAAGATATATTCAAACACGACCTACATTCTACGAGACCTGTCGCATATTTAGGATGCTAGAAATTTATAAAGTACCCCGACTAACATATGAGGTACAATATTGTTAAGGTTTCCCTATTATTTAGATGGTTCTGGTGTTTCCTTTGGTAAATTCTAGGAACTATGTCGCATATTTAGGGTGCTAGAAAATTCTACGAACCCTGTCGCATATATTTAGGATGCTAGAAATAAAGTACCACGACTAACATACCAGCTACAATTTCGTTAAGGTTTCCTTTATTTAGACAGTTCTGTTTTTTCCTCTATGAGACCTTTCACATATTTAGGATGTTTCAAATAAAGTACCACGACTAACATATATCAGCTACAATTTAGTTAAGGTTTCCCTTATTTAGACGGTTCTGTTTTTTCCTTTACAGACCTTTCACATATTTAGGATGTTTGAAATAAAGTACCACGACTAACATATATCAGCTACAATTTAGTTAAAGTTTCCCTTATTTAGACGGTTCTGTTTTTTCCTCGATGAGACCTTTCACATATTTAGGATGTTTGAAATAAAATACTGGGACTAAATGAGCTATAATTTAGTTAATGTTGTGTCTATTTTTCGTCTGATGAGTTTTCTAACTGAAATTTAATAAGTGGGCTGTTTTTCCCTCTGGTGAATTCTTTTGTGGAGTTTGACATTTTTTCTGTGAGAACTGTTTAACGTGGAAGAGATTATCATATCGAGTGGATTGAAGTCATGTTTAACTGTTAACTTGTTGGGATTTCTCCAAGTTATTGACCGTGTAGTATTCCTATCACTTACAGGATTACGTCTTGTTTTCTAGAATCAGCATATTAAAATGTTACTACTTCTCTGTAGAAAATCATTTAAACATGCATTATGCAAGAGCTAATCTGTTTATTGCAGGTCTTTCTTTAGGCCTGAAATGTTATCAAAATTATTAATTAGACATTAATTAACTTATTCAGACCATAATCGACTCTTGATGCCATCATTAGCCTGCGATATTTTCTGATTTGAATACATATTAATAGATGATTAAACGTAAACATGGATAATCAAGACTTTGACGATTGAGGCTAGCCTAAAATTGAATCGCTAATATCTCAGTTCAGAGTGAAGCAATATGACTCAAATGTTCAGCATATTCTGTTTTCATTATCTATTTTTTAACAATTATAATGTCAGCTCTTTATCTAATGCCCCTTTAAGGATATTGATTAATCTTTTTTTAAAAATGGAATATTTTCATTGTTTGTTGACTAAAAATCAAGTCATAAAGCTAAGTGTCATTAAAACTACAAGTCTTTGAAACAGAAATAAATTTATTTATTGTGTGCTAAAACTACTTGACCCTTGAACCTAAAAATACTTGACTCAAAGTCATGTTGTTTTTAAAGGTGTTAAAACCATTTTCTCTGTGCCTGAAAAACCCATTAGCAAAATCTGAAAATAAAACAATTTTTGACAATAAAACTACTTGACAAGGTGAAAAAAGATCGAGGAAGATAATGTCTACAGAGGGGATTAAAATGCCAGTGGACTGGAAGGTGGAAATATTGATACAGTAGTCCTTGATATCCAGAATGACAGATGAGGATTAATTACTTGTCGGATTAAGGGGGATTATTTTCATTGTTATTTTTGAAAAGGGGGTAGATTATCTAGGTGGCTAAAACTTGTTGTAGTGGTCAGTGATGCAAGATTGATTAGTCTATGTTAGAATAACTGATCACATGATTAAATCAAGAGGCTAGCCAGCTCCTTAACTTTTATTGGTAAATTAATAAGAGGGATTTAAAGGGTTTCGGGGTCATCTACTTGTATTTAATAAATGAACAGAAGATTAGGAACCTGACTGTTTATTTATTTAAGGATTTACAAAGTCCAACGTCTGATCCTTATTTTATTAGGGGTAACAAATAATTTAAAATTCAAAAACTAAAGCCTTTTAGTTCACATTAGAAATTTGAAACAACATATTGTTCTTTTTGTTTTTTAAAACAATATTTTTCTTCAGGATATCTGATTGGGATCGGAGAACGGGCTTACCCTCTCCCCTGTTGTTGATGTAATTAGTTATTTAGAACCTGTCTGTGGTAATCTCTGACAGTTGATGTCTGCTCTCAGGGTTGTAATTGACATCCTAACATCATTGTCATTTGATTAAATCCAGAAATGTGTTGATTTTTTAACCTGATTTGATCAATTATTAACTAATGTGATTTAGGAATTAATGAGATTTGTAGATTTATTTCATCAATATTTGACAATAATTATCTTGTAGAGTGAATTCTCGCCAATGAAACAGTCTGTTATGGCGAGTTTTTGGCCTGAGGTGCATGGGACTGTGGGTAAACCCACTAAAAACATCAACGCTGATTGGTTAACCAAATGTCTGATGTCATAGGGTCAAAAGCTGCTCGTATGACCTTTGACACAACTTTCCTCTACAACTGGTCAGATCTTCATGTAGTGTAGGCCATCGAAAGTATAAAAAAACGAAACGAGATATAGATCTGTATTTTAATCAGATTGATTGAAATGTTGCACTATTATTGTTTGTTATCCATGTTTTTTTATTGTTTCAATGTTTGTTTTTTTATTTTTTGTCAGGTGTGTATATTTCAACAGAATCTTGCTCAAGACAGAATCGACAAGGTATGATGAATCATATTTAGATATAAGTTTTTAAAAATGAATAATTATCATAAAATAATGATATTATGTACTGGTTGTCATGATGATGGGAGCCATGGTGACCCAGTGAGTAAGGTGCTACAACACCGATCAGCTGGACTGAAAATATCAATTATTCCTTTATCCTGTTGTTTTCTTGGTAAAAATTGACCTGGTTATAAATCGTGATACGAATCGTATCGTAGAACTTGAAACGCAATATGTGTCTTAGCGTGACTGTAGTGTTAGTTAAACACATTTCATCTCATTGTTGTCTGTCTTTTCCAGGGATCACTGGGTAAATTTGGACCTCATATTGTTAATTTATTGAGTGAATGGACGGAACTATTTCCCTATGATTTCCGTGATGAGCGTATGAAGACACATCTCAAGGATATCACACATCGCATGTTGGTAATTTACCCAGAATTACGGAAGGAAGTCAGCGCTATGATGCATAACCTAGTCATAAAGGTAAGTTTTTACATTATCCACACGATCGTTGTGCCAAATTTTTGATTGGTTACTGTAGTTGATTCATAGTGATTTTCCAGTGTGGTTCCCCCTTGTCAATGATCCAGGATGGAGGGCCTGACAAAGACAGCTGTCTAGTTGGTTGGATAGAATGAATAACCGTGGTCCCGTGTATACATTGGCGTGCACGTAAAAGATACCTTGACTGTTCAGGGAAAATATCTGTCATAGATCACTGTATGGCGTATGCCCGTCTTTATTAGCTCAGTCGGAGCAGAACAGTAGGACATCAACACTCCATTTCATTTCATGAACCAGTAGTTGATTGAAAAGGTGTAAATTTGCCATTTGAATAGTGGCTGATGCAGTAGATTAAAATCACATATTTTATTTTTGTTATTTCATTGGCATTGTCTGAATTTATAATGATGTTTCTGGTGTATATGGAATAGACCAGTTGATTAACTGTCAAAATATTGGGCTCTTATATTCAGTCAAACAGGCTGATCTATTATTAATTCTTGCAATTTAAGATAAATTTAACTGTTTCAAGAATTGTTCTTTTCTACAAAACATCTTTATTTGAAAATTGAAATTGTCAATATTTTTGGCGGAGAAGTAGTGTAAATAGTTGGCCTTGCAAAGTGATCTGACACCGGCCCTGCAGACTTACAAAAAAGGGCAACTAGTGAGGTTCTTATGACACAGGAAGCATTGTTACGATGCCCGACCCTTTTCCTTCTAAAAAAGCAATTTTCTAACTTAAACCACATTAAAACTCTATTTAAATTTTGTCTGTTTATGAGTATTTGTTATTAAAGTATAAAAAAAGCGTGTGAAGTTATTAGAGAAATGAATGAAGCTGGTTAAATTAAATATAATTTATTTTAAGGACTTGAACAGCTGGTTATACCAATATTTCATTTCTTAATTTTAAAAATTCCGTTAACGCCCTTTTCTCAGGATTATACCTGATTTAAGCTGGGGTTTTTTTTTTATGCCTCTTGTAAAGAAATTAAGATTTCAATGAAAATAATTTTAAAAATTCTGTTAACGCCCTTTTCTCAAGATTATAGGAGATTTAATCTGGTTTTTTTTTGCCTCCAGTAAAATAATTCAAATTTAGATGAAAATAATAACTGCTTAAAACCCTTTATGCACAAGAGAATAAAATAGAACTGTATATGTTAGTCCCAAAATGGCTGAGTTAAACCCAATCTCTCTCTCTCTTTCTCTGGCAAGACAAGTGCTTCACCTTTAGAATGTTATGAAGATTTATTTTAAATATACTAGTCACAATTTAATTTGAATTACAAGGAAATCAGTACATTTCACACACCCATTAAAGGAAATTGTCGATGGTCAAACCTTTGTAGATCAATAAGGTTACTTTCTGCAGGATAAATCAAGTGTCTAAATGTCGAGTATCTTGCCATCTCAATGGTATTTCCCCGCTAAAACGCCTTCCAGAGCTCAAGTTTTATCTAAGATCACCAGTTAAGGGTCTGCTGTGGTAAGGATATTTTAATTAGAAACTGAGTGATTCATGCGGTTAAGGATCTAAAGTCGTAAGGATATCTTAATTCGAAACTGAGTGATTCATGCGATTAAGGGTCTACAGTCGTAACACTGTTTTAATTAGAAACCGATTGATTCATGCGATTATTGTGTTCATTTCTGGTAAACCTTAATATAGTTTCTTCCAATGCTGGATTTCCCCAATAGTCAATAGTAGGGCCTTGACCTAGGGCCCACGGGTATCTGTTGAACAATTTTTAACTTGACAGACAATATCAGGTTACCAAACCTTGTCTTTAGTATTTTTAGATTTTGTGTTTAATTGTCTGTTTAATTCTTATTTTTTTTAGCTTGCCAGATTATCAAAGTACGAAGAAATGTTGAGTAAACTAAATTCAGAAGCTTTACAGAGTGCTCATGCACAAGTTGTACCAACCGTAAGTTATTCTCCAAGACATCATTTCCATTTCAAACTGAAAGTTTAACTGTTTAATCAGGATTTAGTAACTGAATGAAAAGTTGCTTAAGAGTTTATTTCTAGTGAAATTCTTGTCAAAATGTGTCGCCAGAAATAAACCTTTAAGTAACTTATATTCTATATAATTATATTGTTACATTGTGTCAAATATTATCTATGCAACATTATAAGAGGGGTGTGTTTAGGGCATGGGTTCCATGTCGGCCGTATATGCCGGTCGGGACCGAGGGCTCTGGAAAATGACCAGATCTGGATCAGACCCGTAGGTCATTTTGCACGCCGGAAAAATAGCAAATTTTGTGCTAAATCATAAAATCACGGACACAACGAAACTCTGTGCGTGTCGTGATGTAAACTGTCAGGTGTAATAAAATTAACAGTGTTCAGTAGCCCACGAATGGAAACCACTGCCAATTAATTTAGGGGTATCAAGTTTGGCGTGAGATCTGAGGATTACCCGAGAATTTTATATAATCAGAAGATCTGAAACAATATTACAATTTCTGGTTCATATAGAATTTGTTTATACTGGCCATGGATAATTAATATTTTGAGGTGCAATGTGCCAATAAAAATGGTTGGCCATCAATGCTATAGGCTGCCGGAATGATTGACCACCAATGCTATAGACTTCCCTCCACATCCCTCTGTGAAATGAGGTGCAATGTGCCAATAAGAATGGTTGGCCACCAGTGCGATAGGCTGCCCTCCTCATCCCTTTGTGAAATGAGGTGCAATGTGCCACTTGGAATGATTGGCCACCAATGGTATAGACTGCAATGTGCCACTTGGAATGATTGGCCGAAAGTGCTATATAGACTGCCCTCCTCATCCCTTTGTGAAATGAGGTGGAATGTGCCACTTCAAATGATTGGCCACCAGTACTATAGACTGCCCTTCTCATCCCTCTGTGAAATGGGGTACAATATGCCAATAAGAATGATTGGCCACCAGTGCTATAGGCTGCCTAATTTATGACACATTTCTATTGTTTCTATTAACAGACGGACATTATTGAAGTTTGTCCTTCACCTTTAGTATTAGCACAACAATTAACACATATTGAAATGGAACGATTAAGTATGATCGGACCAGAGGAATTTGTTCAAGCGTTTGCCAAAGAAGAAATGAACACAGAGGTGAGTAAAGGGAAATAACTCTTGTTTAAAGATTATATTTTGCTGGGGCAGAATTCGAAGCCTGATAGTGGAAAGCAAGACGGTTTAAGATGATACTAGCGTTGGCCTGTATATAGAATTGAAGTCTATCGGTACCAGGGGGCAGGGGGTGTGGGTCTTATTTAGTTTGGTACTGGCATTGCTCCAATGTTAGCCGTGGTAGCCTACCTGACATATCTATCACGTTTCGACTACATGCTTTTAACCACAGCTAGCTATGTACCCAATACTAACTAACCGCAAAAATATTTGATATCAAAAATAATCATCATTGGATGACAATTACGAGAGAATATATCAAATGTATTTTTCAGACAACATTCCGAGATATGAAGAAAACAAGTAATTTAGAAGCATATGTTCAGTGGTTTAATAGACTTAGTTACCTCGTAGCAACCGAAATTACCTCAGTAAGTATTTCTTCAAATTTCATTTCAAGTTTTTGTTGACATTTTCAGATTGTACATCATCCTTTAGAATAGTCAGCAAGCGTCTTACCCACTCAGCCACCGTTGCTCACTGTACTGTTCAAATTTCTTTAACTTGTTTATTGCAAATATTTTAGCAACTGAAGAAGAAATTACCATATATGTTAGTTTCAAAATTATTTTGACTAATTTATCCTAAATTTATTTTTTAGCATCTGAAGAAGAAGAATCGTGTGAAGATGATTGAGTATTTTATCGATGTCGCAAAGGAATGTATCAACATCGGCAACTTCAATTCTTTAATGGCCATTATAGGTAATTTGTTTACTCCTTGTTTTACTCTTTGTTCCTCAGTTAATTTGTATTTTATAATCACACAGTTTCGTTACCTGGCAACTCATGTTTATTCCTCTTCTTTAACATGTTTAGTTTCTAACTAATATTCTCTTTATTAAGGTCGTGGAATTAAAATGAATTGTTCAAACATTTTGTCAAATGAAACCGCTGGTCATATTTGTGGATACGAAAGTAAAGCCATTTATTATTAATGCATAGGTGGCTATCCTTGGAGCATTCCAAATGGCAGATTTGATCATTGCTAAAATTGAGAAATAACAAAAATATTATCAATATACATTTGAGTTATCAGAATTTTTCTGATAACATTTGTCTTTTTTTTTCTGCGAAATTTGCCTTTTTTTTCTGAGAAAAATTTGCCTTTTTTTTTCTGAGAAAAATTTGCCTTTTATTCTGAGAAAAATTTGAACAATTCATTTAAATGAAAAATCCCAGGGTAGCAGATTTCATTGGTAAGTACAGAAGCTCTAAATTAAGGTAAATCTGAAAAAAAAACCTGACTCACCTCAAACCCTCCAGAACTTGATGCACAGTTTTGTGAAGAAAAAAAACCCCAAAAACATTTTCTACAGCATGAAAATGAACAGAATCATTATATATTATAATTACCCAATTAAAGATATTTACAAAGTAATTCTGGCATGGAAAGTTGGGCGATCTCTCATTACCCAATATTTTCAAAGTAATTTTGAGCTTCTATTGAATTAATTCATTAATTCATCCATTAATATTTCCTTTCAGTTACCTAAAATCTGTTTATATCTTAATTCTTTTTCATTTTACAAAAAATTATTTGGTAAAGAAAGAGAAGATTTATTTTTTTGTTTTGTTTACCAAATTAATTTTTTTGAATTTCTCTCATGTTTTTTTTATGCTTTATTTCTTTTCCTTTGTAAAAATATCAGAATTCACACTTTAAAAAAAAAAAGAATATCAGAATTATCAGAATTCACACTTTAAAAAAAAAAGAATATCAGAATTCACACTTTAAAAAAAAAAAGAAAACTCAAAAAATGTGTGTGATTGTCACAATACACAGTATTGTCTTGATTATCCAGTTCCATTGGGAGGTTATTAAGTCATTTGTCACAATACACAGTATTAGCCAATTTCACAATATTATGACTATCATTACTAAATAGGCGGGGGTTGGCTGGCCGAATGGTTAGCACGTGCGCTGTGTCATAAGGTCTGTCATTGAGTCAACTGGCGTGGTTTCGATTGCTTGTTGTACGTGACAAGGAGTAGGGTTGCCAGTCCAACCTTGTGGGTTTTCTCCCGGTCCTCCGGTTTCCTTCCACTGCTAAAGACACCTACACGCAAGCGAATTATTGAAATATAATTGAACCATGTGTTAGTCCCGAAATAACCTAGTTTGTGTTGAGTGGACCTTAAAACCCATTTCTCTCTCTCTCTCCCGAAATGACATAGTTTGTGTCAAGTGGACCTTAAACCCCATTTATCCATCTCTCTCTCTCATTATTAAATATTTTCATGTGGAGAATTCTGATATTTTGTTCATATGTCTTTCAAACATTTCTTTAAAAAAAAAAAAGTACGAAAGTAATTATGAGTAAACTATAGGAGTGTATTAAGGTAGGTTTTAACCCCAACATTTGGTGCAGGTCATGCGGTACTAATTAACACTTTATTTATAAGCACTTCCTTGGTAACAGGTTGCACCGTGCACTTACGAAATATAAGGGACTTATTATGGACTTGACTATTTGTAATTGGATTGGATGATTCAATCCGTTGAATTGGATCTTACGAATGTTTGGTTTTCAATGGTTGCTTTTTTCGTTTAATCCATATAATATGACAATTAATGTTGTTAGTTATGTCATTTGGGCATGGAATAAAAAAACGGTCAAATCTTTGATTTGCTAGGGGAAGGAATAAAATTGAAGATGGTGATCTTATAGCATTATTTTGTGGACTTCAGAGCTTGTGTCTTCAATGTTTTGATATGTAAATATTAAAGAATGCGATTAAAGTTCTTTGATGTTGGAAATGGTTGGAAATGGTATTTGGTTTCCTGTTAAATTTCCTTTGTATTAATTAGATTATATTAATTTAATAAATAAATAATTGGTCCATTATAAGTTAATGTAGATATTAAGTCTACACATCACTACAGTAGTTAAGATGCTTTTCACCTCACTTACTAATAATATCACTGAGTAGGCCTAGACGTAGAACACATTCCATCCATCTTGGTTTTTACCCTTGGTCTACACTACCTTTGGATAAGTTGATACTATAATTATCATATTGAGATCCAGGCCAAAGTCAATATTTGATTAGTCCCAGACCAATAGTTATTTATTTTCTGCTATCCAGTAATATGACAATTACATTCTAATTCTTACTAAGGGGAGATAACTTTGTGTTTAGTCTCTATCATCAAGTAGTATGACAATACATCCCAATCCTTACCAGTCTCTAACATCAAGTAATATAATGTAACAATTATATCCCAATCCCTTCCAAGGACAGGTAGTCTTCTGGACCAAGGGAAAGATCAAGATGGGTTTTCATCACCCCATATATAATATGTTCTTAGATGTCTGCATTGTTTCGTATTCTAAGTAAATATTTCCGTAATTTAAATAAAGGTAGGTTTATACTAAGTAAGAGATGACGTGTAGAAATATGATTATTTTATGTTTATTTCTTGTTTGTCTATTCATGTGGCTTTTTGTTTTTAATAAATATATGTCTAATAGTTGTGCTACTGTATATATATATATTTATCAATAGACTGAAATTAAGTAATTAAAATTTGTAGGGTTTTGTTTAGTTATAAGGGTTTCGCACTTAGCCTAGGTTAGCAGCTTGTTGTTGCACTGTTCAGTTGATGAACCGTACACATAGGGTATTTGTTATTGATGGCATGTGGTCTGACTTATAGTGATGCACCTTTAGAAGAAATGTAGCGTAGGAGTAAACTAAATGTATTTACTGGTGATGGGATTTGTGGTTTAACTGTTGACAGGTTTTGTAATTGTGATATTTTTTTTTTTCAGCTGGCATGAATCTGAGTCCAGTGGCTCGATTGAAGAAAACGTGGGCCAAAGTGAACACCGTTAAATTCGATATTTTAGAGGTATGGCATTTAATTGTTTTGAAATTTCAAGCAATTTTATCAAATTTTTTTTCACGGCTTAATCCATGTTAATAGGTAGGCCTACTCAGATTGATTATTTAACCTACGAGATCTACTCTTCTTTGAGAATAGAACTCTGCCCTAAATGGCTGCCATATCCAACAATTAGTATAATACTATTTTGTAATGCGGCCCTACTCCGGTTCACATCTGTTCTACACAAAACAACTAATTAAACCTTCTTAAGTTTATTAAATAAAAGCAGAATATACTTCTCAAAATTCTCGAAATATTCTTAGTGTTTTTGACTAAAATTGTTGATTTAGGACTTAAAATGTTGGTCAACTAACTTATTGTCTCTTCTCAAGCAGATCTGATTGTAGACAAGACAGCGTAAGTTTAGTATGAATATTGTAGTTTGAACAGAACTCGAGTTAGACCCTAACTTTTCATTTTATTTCAAGTTTTACGTTTTTTGTGTGTTTCAGCATCAGATGAATCCATGGAATAATTTTGGTTGTTATCGATCGTGTTTAAAGGCTGCCATGTGGAGATCTCAGGGTGCAGTTGAGGACCGAGAAAAGGTAAGACCGAAAAATGTCAATTAAGAAAATAAAACTGTGGGTTGGGGTTGGGTCAAGTGGCGTGATATGAAGTAGGGTTGCCAGTTCAACCTTGTGGGTTTTCTCTGGGTCCTCCGATTTCCTCCCAAAGCTAAAGAACCCTACGTGCAAGCAAATTATTGAACTGATATTGAACCGTGTGTGGAGTGGAGGTTAAATCCCATTTCTCTTTCTAAGTATCTCGCTATTCACCTCTTTTTTTGTTGACTTGCCTTTTTCAAAGGACTATTACAATATTGGAATCACATAACACTATTAAATTTACCTCAATCTAAACTTTTTGCGTAGCAATGAAAATATGAAATGTTGTCAATCAGTCTGTATATTTGTATCATTTGCTTGATATGACAAGAGTTTCCCAAGCCTAGAAATACATCCAGTAATTGGGTATCCATAAAAATGTTATGTTGTGTTAATATGGTCAATTACTAAATGCCTATCAATGAAGTTAATGGTTTGACTAATTTAAGTAACTTGTTATTTTCAGATTGTAATACCATTCTTCAGTTTATTTGTAAAAGATCTGTATTTCCTCAATGAGGGCTGTTCTAACAAGATAGATGGAGGCCATATTAATTTTGAGGTGAGTTACTTGAAAAAAAAAAAATAGAAAAAACCTCTCCATTTTGTGATATAGGGTGTTACCATCGTGGATTTTATCAGACGTTTGTTTATGTAGAGTAATGTCCATTCTTAGAAATTTAAAGCTGCATTATGCAAGATTTAGATAAAGAGCTGACAGGTCTTGCTATAATAGTTTAAAAATAGATAATGCAAAATGAATATATTGAAAATTTCATCCAGATTACTTTACTTTGAGCGAAGTTATCACTGTTTGTAGTTTTGACAAGATGTGTGGTGTGCATTGATTGTTTATTATCATAACCACAGTACTGGTTATTCGAGACTTGGCCTGGCTTCTTCATTTTTGAATTAAATCATTAAATAGCCAAACCGTTCTAATCTACTTAAAATCAAAGCCATCAGATGGCATAGAGAGTTGGTTATGGCTTTGTCATGTGTATAAATGTCTAGTTAATAATTTATATAACATTAAAGTTTAAGACCTAAAGAAAGACCTGCAATAGGCAGATTTAGCTCAGCTCTTGAATAATGCATCTTTAAAAGTTGGTATTTTGTTTAAATCAAGATACTTTTTAAAGAATATAATAATCTTTGGCATTATCTCAATTATTTTTGAGTGTTTTTTTTACACATTAAACTACAAATTTAACTTTAGTCATTGTGTTTTACCGTAAACTCATTGAAATATTAACTTATTAAAAATTTGTTTATTTATAGAAATTTTGGCAATTGGCTAAACAGATCTCTGATTTAATAGCATGGCAGCAAGTGGAGGTAAGTTTATTTCAAGTTGACTTCAAACTGAGTTGAGGGATTTTTTAAATACTCGGCCATTATTTATTTCTAGATACATTTTCTTGCCCGCTACATGAAATTTTGAACGGTTTAGTTTCCCACACCAGGATTTTATCTGTTTCCGATTCTAGTGCTTTAATTATTCAAGGGGGGATTGGATGGCCGAATGGTTAGCACATGCACGTTGTATCGTAAGGTCTGTCATTGAGTCAACTGGCGTGGTTTCAATTCCCCAGTTGTACATGACAAGGAGTAGGGTCTACTGTCCAACCTTGTGGGTTTTCTCTGAGTCTTCTGGTTTCCTCCCACTGCTAAAGACCCCTACGTGCAAGCGAATTATTGAACTAAAATTGAACCATATGTTAGTCCCGAAATGACCTAGTTTGTGTCAAGTGGACGTTAAACCCCATTTCTCTCTCTCCTCTCTAATCACACAAACCGTGCAGTTCTCAAAATTTACTTCCATATTTGATATTTTTTATAAAGTTATCCCCCTTGATCAGTTTTATGTGCCTTGTAAAAATTTGAAGTAGGCTACTTCATTCTCTAGTATCTTTTAAATGCTCCCATTACCTACATTGTGTGTAGGAATCACATAGAGCATGCTAGTGCTATTCTAAGTGTTCGTATTATTATTATTACAATTATTACAGCCTTTTGTGTATAGCTTGGACTTTGGGTAAAAGTTTCATTGCCTGGCAACCTATCTTTGATATAAAAATGCATATATTTATATATTTCAGTGTCCGTTTAAGAAAGAAAACAAAGCTCTACATTATTTATTAACGTCACCAATATTCTCAGAAACCAGTAAGTTAACTTTCTTTTCAAATGGATTTTTTATATTTCTTTAATCCTTTATTACTTGGTAGCCTACATGTAAATATTGACTACACCTGTTAGAGAATAGTGATATAATTCATTACCGGCAAATCGATTGACAACGTAAAATAATCAGCCGAAAATATCTAACATGCTAGATAAGCGAGATCAGGTGAAAAAAATATATGCTTGTCTGTCCTAGGCTTTATACTACGGCATCAAATATTGGAATAAATTTCTGTATCAAAGGACTGTTGTTCACTCCACACATCTCACTGTAACCGGGGTATCTTTTAATCTTGTGTATTTAGCACTAATTTCTTTCACATTCATTTAATATCAAATCCTTTTTTAAAAATTTGTAAATATCATTTAAAATCACCAAAATTCATATAAATTGTACTTGTGTCCAATTCAAAGCTGACCATTCAGTTTAGATAATGAGTCTGTTCTGGTGGTTTTGGAGCAGTTTAAGATTAAAAAATTTTCATATCACAAATTTTTAAAAATACATGTATTACTTGTACTTAATAGGCCTACTTTAAAACTAAAATTCTTTACATTAATTTCTGTTTGTTTTTTCAGCGTTATCATTAGCGTCATTTGAATGTGAGCCACCAGAGAACAGTTTTGACAAACAAAGACATAAGACACTCAAGTAAGTTTTCTCTTTTTTTTTGATGAAATGAAATGAAAAGGGGTTTAAGATCTTAACTTTCCTGCACCAAACTTACTAATGAAGACAGGCATGCAGTGTGTTATTTTGCCCTGGCAGCGGCGCTACAGAATAATATTGTTACTATCAATGGGTCTTTACGTGCTGCAATTTGAACGATGACAACTCTTGTTCAAAATATTTAATTTATTATATTTTTATTATTGTTTTTCAGATCGGAAGCAGGATTATGACTATCTACCGATCCGTGTTATTTCTGGTGCTCCAAGTTGATTAGTGGAATGACTAAACCTGCCCGATGATCCTCATGCAGTGTAAAATAAATCCATGCATAGACAATACCATAAACTAATAGTGCTATAGATACAGGAGGTAGAAGATTGTACATACAGAACAGTGCTACGTGACGATTTGTTTCTGTGCATTAGATGTATCGAGACCAGTAGATTGAGAAAGAAAGAAATTACGTATCGGACATGGAAGTATCCGCGCCATGAGAGACATCTTGTCAAGATTATGATGTCAATTAATTTTTGCCGAGAACGAATGGTTCGACATGTGTCCGTCAGTGTTTAGCTGAGAGAAGAGATAAAACTTTATTCAGCGTGAGAATAATTATACTCATTAACTTATGAACAAAATGAGAGGAAGAAGCCTAATTTATTGTTTAAGTAATTTATTAAGAGAACAGACTTGATATTTAACGTTTAAGAAAGCAGAAGTGAATATTGAGTGTGAATATCTTTTTATTATGAGATTGAATTGAAGTTGTCAAATTATGATGAACTTTTGATAAGATTATTTGAAAAGGGTGAAGATATTTATTAAAATGGTGTCTGCTAGGTCGAAAGTTTATAATAATAATTATTATTAATAGGTTGTTATAGTTTGTATGTGTATACGAAACTGAGGCTGGTATGGAAATGTCCAACAGAATTTTTGAATTGAGATTTGGCTACCAGTCTCAGCATATCATCCGCGTTTGAGGAGTAAGGCCCTGGAACAGAAATCATTAGCTGTTCGGACTTGAATGAGAAGTTGTATAAGGTGTTCTTGAGAGTAAGCATACTCTGCCACATGTCCTACACCGATCAAAAAGTATATCTAAATAGGGCGGTAGTTTGAATCCGACAACATCTTCAGTCCACCAGAGGACTCTAAAAATCTGTTACAAAGTGAATTGTGGGGATTTAGAAGAAGAGATTTTTGTCTTGAAATCCCGCATAAATTTTGTTTGTAAATATTGTTTTTTATGACTGAATTGTACATATTATTATATATTATTAGATGTAAGAATATTATCGTACAATTTGAATTCATCGTAGGTTGAAATAGATATATATATTAGGAGACTTCGTATTTGTGAATATATTTGCCAAAGAGTTTAAAATATTTCATTGTCGAACTTTCTCATTCTGCTCGTAACAGACTAGTAGTCTTGAAAACCAGACCCAAATGTATGTTAAAAATGCATGGGATTATGTTTGTTAACCAAGACTACTTACCATTCTAACGATTTTTTTCTGATTAGGAAAAATGAAAATATTTTTTGTTAAAGATTTTGCAAATTTATTTAAATATAAAATGGCATCCCTAATTAAGCTTACTGTATCTATTTATTTTAAATTGTTAAATATAAAAATTCTAAAAACATCATCGAAGTGTTTAAGTATTATGGACATATCCCAAAAATTAACGAATATCGGGAAATTTAACTGATATCATTAAAACGAACTGCAGACATCTTATTGGTTGATCTGCAAGGAAATATATTAGCCGTCCAATGATTAACAAGATAACAAACTCAAAATTCAAAAATAACCAATCATATTTAAGGTGACAAAAGTTTTTGAATTAACTTATTTACACTTGTTAAAAATTTGCACCATCTTTCTATCTTTAAACAAACAAGGAATTAACTGATTGTTAGTTTAGACTTTCTTTTGAAGATGCATTATGTAAGAATTAGATAAAGAGCTGACAGTTCTCTCTGTAATAGTTCAATAATAGATAATGAAAAATGAATATATTGAAAATTTCAGTCAAATTACTTTTGTTTGAACAAAGTTATGAGTGTTTGAAGATGTAGCATCTGTACTGAACAATCAAGATTAAGTCTCAATTATATATTTAATTGTAAAACTCTTAAATGGCCGCGGTCTAATCTACTTAAAATTGAATTCGGACTTGATTATGGGCTTGTCATGTTAATAAAAGTATAAATAATAGTTTATATAACATTTGAAACCAGAAAAACAACCAGCAATAGGAAGATTTAGCTCTTACATAATGCATCTTTAACTTGATTCATCATCAAAATTTATTGTTATTTTTGTTATTCATATTTTTCTCACAAAATCAATCTGAAGATTCTAAAATAAGACTTGAATTTAATTACGGATTCTAAAATAAGATTTGAATTATGTGTTGATTTTCTTTAATATTTCAATATTGTGATAGACTGTAAACCATCATTTATTTATTGTTAAGGAGTCTCTGTTCAAATTTCTGTAATATTATTTCTTAATAAAATGAGTTGATAATGTTTGTAAAGAAGAATTTTTGCATGTTATTTCATGAATATCATATCTACATTATAATAAGATATGTGTTTACACAGAGAGTACGATGTAATTAATCTACTTTCAATTTCATATATAATAGGGTATGATGTAATTACTGTAATAAAACTACTTTCAATTTCATCTACATATTATAATAAGATATGTGTTTACACAGAGAGTATGATGTAATTAATCTACTTTCAATTTCATCTATAATAAGGTATGATGTAATTACTGTTATAAAACTACTTTCAATTTCATCTACATATTATAATAAGACATGTGTCTACACAGAGAGTATGATGTAATTAATCTACTGTCAATTTCATCTATAATAGAGTATGATGTAATTACTGTAATAAATCTACTTTCAATTTCATCTTCATATTATAAGATATGTGTCTACACAGAGAGTATGATGTAATTAATCTACTGTCAATTTCATCTATAATAGAGTATGATGAAATTACTGTAATATATCTACTTTCAATTTCATCTACATATTATAAGATATGTGTCTACACAGAGAGTATGATATAAATAATCTACTTTCAGTTTCATCTATAATAGGGTATGATGTAATTAATCTACTTTTGATTTCATGTATATATAGGGTATGATGTAATTAATCTACTTTCAATTTCATCTGTCTATATAATATATATAACATAGGGTTATGATGTAATTATTCTACTTTCAATTTCATCTTCAAATATTTCATATCATTTGTGTAGAAAATGTGAGAAAAAAGATGTAAATACCTTAGAAAAAAAATAATTAAAATCTGAAAAATTTATATGTATTGTTTGTTTTACTTTATGTTATATGAAAATCCAGGGTAACTGTACAAAAAATACAACTAGAGGTGAACTGGATCTGGGACCACACAGGTGCAGGGCCGTAACTAGCTCAGAGCAACGAGGGGGGGGGGGAAGTGTTCTCAGGGGTGCTGTAATATTGACGGACAATGTATATCTATTTTTTTAATGGTTGAAAAAAATTTCACAGAGGGGGTGACGTTACGGGCCTGCACAGGTGCATGGCAGGCTGTTGAATCTTTAAGTCCAGTATGGTTCCAAATTGTAATCTATTGACACAGAATTGTGTCCCATCACATAGAACCATATGTGGTGTGACGTAATCAAATCAATGTGGTGATTTTTCAAAATAGTATCATAGTCATTTACAAACTGATCTATATTTCTTTAAATACTTTCGATGGCCTCCATTGTCTTGGTCACCCAGAACCTCTTAGTCTTCAATGTACGGAGGGTCTGGGACTGTTGTCAATATTTGACAAAAAGTTCCACTGCCCATGTATAACCAACCGGGAGTTTGGTTTTATATGTGGTTGATTATCCAGTATCTTTACCCAAGTCAAGTAAGAGTTACGTCCCTTCCCCGTAATAAATCCCATTAATATAAACAAACATGAAGCGTGATTAAAAAAAAACCAACATACAATATGGACCATGAAGAGAGAAATTTTACAATAAAAAAAAATTAAAGAGTGTTGGATACTCAACTGCCAATGCAATCAAATGGAATTTCTGAAATGGCATTCTTAAATTAATTTCATGGGCACCAACATATTGTTTTAAGATCAGTTATCTCCCTTAGACTTTGTTTATGATAATGAAAAAGACTGATTAATCTAGCCAATGACCTATTATTCTCAAAAGAATATTTTTCTGGATGATAGATACTATCAGTTGTAGTGGGAGGTCACGTCAGGGGTCATATGAGCGGCTTTTGACCAATGATGTCAGACATTTGATTAACCAATCACTCAGCTTTGATTCCCCAAGTGATTATTTGGAAATACAACTTGTGCTTTGTCTTCGTTGCAAATGTCTACCTACAGTTCCATACATACATCGCACACCTAGAACTCCCACACTTTAACCGTATCAATGGCTAATCCCTAAAATCAACCAGAACGCGGGTTATATAATAACTCTTCCAGATCCTACCGTAGTGAAGACATGTAAAACGAAATTTTGAACTATAAAAAACGAAACGAAACAGGATTTGTGTTTCAAAATAAGTGAAGGCTGTCCGGACAAATCTTCCGCCATGGCACATTTGCCCATCTGTACACCTATCAAAGGAACTTTTTCCTCAACAAAACACAAGTCATTCAAAAATGGCGAGAGGAAATAGAGAGAAGTAAGACAATTTATTGTAGTCTGAGACGTAAATGTAACAAATTGATACATAATTTTATATAATTGTTTATTCTAATTAAAATAACAGATACATATCTCTGTACAACTGAACACATTTGGCTTCTAATTTACAATCAACAGATAAAATATAGAAATGAAATGAAATGGGGTTTCATATCCTAATGTTCTGCTCCGACTGGGCTAATGAAGATGGGCATACGCCATGCACTGTGCTATGAGGGATATTTTGCCCAAACAGCGGCACTACAGCCAACTCTTACATTGAATTCCAACTGCCAATGTATACACAGGACCTAGGTTTTTTTGTACCAGCTGTCCTTGTCAGACCCTCCTTCCTGCACCACTGACAAGGGTTAACTGTGTGGAATAAAATAGATAAAATTAAAGTCTTTTCTAAGGTTTTATGGGGCGTTAGACAGTCTGACGGTGCGCTTTAGATCATACAATCTGTCATTGAGTCAGGAGGCATGGTTTCAATTTTTAGATTGAGGATGACAAGGTGTAGGATCAACTGTCCTACCCCTCGTCGGTTTTCTCAAGGTCTTCATATTTCATCCTACTACTATAAAGACCCCTACAAGCAAGCCAGCACATTATTTATATAAAATTGATTCATGTTAGTCCTGAAAAGACAGGTTGTTTCAAGTGTACGTTAAACCCCTGTCTCTGTCTATCTCTCTGTGTCTGTCTCTTGTCTCTCCCGCGTCTCTCTTAGTTTTTGGTAACATCTGAAGGTTAAATAGGTGACGCATCGTTGGACGACCATGTGGACAATTCTGAAATAAAAAGGAAGAGCCATATTGGATTTGCACAATTTCTGGATCCACAAGCATTTTGTAGAGTTATCTTTCTTTTTATAGTTTAACTCTTAAATCTAGCGACAGTGTTCATAATGTTTTGTTTCCGTTAAAGCTGCTCTGCAGGATTTACTGACAATCATTTTAGAGCTAGCATGGGTGACCTTTCTGCTGGTGGGTCCTCATTTCCATGTCCACTGCTTTTAAACTGATCAGGAGCTGGAAGATCAAACTACAGTAAAACTCGTATAAGTTGGATTCATACAAGTTGAAACTTTGCTTAACTCGGATAAAATCGTTTGGACCCTTTGATCCTGCTTATTTTTGTTATTAAATTTCTGCGCTAAACTCGGATTTCCTAAGTTGGATCTTCGCTCAACTCAGATCAAAATGTCCGGTCCATTTTATCTAATTCCAGCTTTTTTCCTTTGCTCAAGTTGGATTGACAGTATGTTCAGAATTTGACTGTCAGTTTCGTCCCAATGGTCTAAAACGCGGTTAGGTATTCTATGCACAGAGCCCCAAAATACTTTCCCCTATCATTTTGATTCAAATCAGTCTATTTAAATGACAGGACACAATAATAGAATTTTCCCGAATAATTCGAAACTCGCTGTCTGCTGTACAAGACACTTTCCAGGAAAATTTAGGACATTTTTGCTTAACTTGGATAAAATTGGCCAGTCCACTTAGATCCGACTTATGCAAAGTTTACTGTATTAGTCCAACCAAACTGGGTTCAACAATTCAGCCAATCCTTTTCAAAGATTTGAAGAACTGAAACTTTGTGTATATTTGGCATCCCCTAGTCTTGATGATATGAATCGGTTATGGTCAAAAACCAATACCACCCTGTAATCTCCACAGAAAATTTGTGACATGCGATGACCCCGATGATTGAACCCCACGTTTTTCAAGGCCTAACAAAACTTACCCAAGGCATTTCTATTTCACCCATGTGACACACTAACTGTAAAATATCATAAAATATTATCAAATAAGTTCTTTCAAATCTTGATAAATAGCCTTATATACATGATGTCTAATTCTTTTTTTGTTTAATTTCAACCAGGTATCTTATGTTTTATTGCTCCATCAGAATGACTAGACACTGCTTTCCTTGTTTACCTGGGGGGTTGGATGGCGAGCTGTACATAAGGTCTGTCATTGAGTCAACTGGCGTGGTTTCTATTCTCCGGTTGTACGTGACAAGGAGTAGGGCTTCCTGTCCAACCTCGTGGGTTTCCTCTGGGTGCTCTGGTTTCCTCCCACTGCTAAAGACCCCTACGCACAAGCGAATTATTGAAATAAAACTGAACCATGTTTTAGTCCCAAAATGACCTAGTTTGTCGAGTGGACGTTAAACCCCTGGCGACCATACTCCTTGCCAAGTACAAGTGGGGAATAGAAACCACGCAAGTTTACCCAATGAAAGACCTTATAATACAACGTGCATGTGCTAATCATTCAGCCATCGAACCCCCTGAATCAACGACAGACCTTATGATCTAAAGCACACACCTTAGACCACACGGCCAAAGCCGTCAACCTCACAACCGCCCTCCGGTAAAATGATACTTACCCTTTTCATTTCTGATCTATTTAAAGCTGTTCCAATCATTACAGCTTTACGACATGATCTGGACGCAAACATCATTCTCACTCGTGATGGTCGACACATAACACCCTAAAATAGATATTTCAACTGTAGATTGACAGTTTTGTTAATCTGATTTGTTTCGTTCTTTTTGTATTGTTTAATGGTCGAGAGCGAGACATTAAGTAATATATTGTAACAACAAGAGGACCGTCAGGTCCGAGTGTTTTTACCATATATTACGCAATGTCTCAGCTCGAGACCATTAAACATCTTAAAATACAGACACTCCGCACGTGCGTTTACAGTGAAATACGTCACTCGAGTCTAATATTTGACAAGGTACGATTGGCAAGTTGCCCGTACGATTATTTGAAATAATGGTACGCCAACATCAAAGGGTGACGTCACATCTGTATTTTAAATACTTTTAATGGCCTCTACTACATGAAGGTCTGACCGGTTGTAGTGGAAGGGTCGTGTCAGAGGTCATACAAGCTGCTTTTGACCCTATGACGTTGGACATATGATTAACCAATCAGCGTTTCTAGTAGGTTGCCCACAGTTTCGTGTACCTCACACCAAAAACTTGCCGTAACATACCGTTTCATTTGCTAATCCGTCACATCATCCAGAACGCAGGTTATATAACAACTTTTCCAGATGCTAGTGTAGTAAAAACAAATAAAATACAATTTTGAACCAGATTGTAGTTTTGTGACTCAGGAACTTGCAGTTTCCAAAACTCAATATGAAAAAAAAAAAAGTTCATTTTTTTTTTTCAGGTAATGTGGCGTTCCATATTTACATGTGCAAGAAGCAAAAAGGTTAACAATAGAAGTCAAACTTACCGGAGAATCAGTCAACATAAATATCAATTCTTCAATATCTGAAATTTAAAAATTTAAATTCACTTTTACTTTTATTTCTTTTCCCATGTTGTCAGTATTTACGGTTACACTACAGTAAGGTGTAACTTCCAAACAAACTGTATATCAGTCAACATGTAAATGCATACACTGTAACCTGGGTTTCATTTAATCTTGTGTATTTAGGGCAATTTTGTCAAATGGAAAAGGTTTATTCAGTGCAATTAACAAAACATTCTAATCCATACCTTCCTTTCCAAAGTTCCAATTTCTGCTCACTGGGGTGGATGTTAATCTTACTCTTTGAGTTGGTGGAGCTAGAATAAGACAACAGAACATTTGTTTCATAACATTAAAATATTTTACTAGTCATTGTAATGATAAGATTAATGTTTACAGCAGGACTAGTCATTGTAATGATACTATTATTCACAGCAGGACTAGTTATTGTAATGATAATATTATTCGCAGCAGGACCAGTCATTGTAATGATAATATTATTCACAGCAGGATCAGTCATTGTAATACATTATGCACAGCAGGACCAGTTATGGTAACGATAAGATTATTCACAGCAGGACCAGTTATTGTAACAATAATATTCTTCACAGCAGGAACAGTCAATGTAAGAATACAATTCCCAATGAGATCAGTCATTGTAATACAAAACTATATTCACAGGGGGACCAGTCATTGTAAAGATGGACAATATTCACAGAGGAGTCAGTCGTTGTAATGAAACTTCGAATATTCAACGTTGGAGCAATCACAGAATTGAAAGACTTATATATTCACAGTGGGACCAGTCACAGTATGATTGAATAATATTCACCACGGGACCAGTCATTGTAATCATAAGTTCACCGCAGGACCTGTTATTGCTTAGTTTTTTGTAGTGTATCATAGTTTAATTATGTGCGACTTACCTTCTTCATTAATTAAGAATTCAAAACCATTTTTATTAAATATATGTAAATTATCTGCAAGAATAGTTTCATTACTGGCTGTTAGTTCTAAACATTGGGGTCTGAAATAAATAACATTACTAGCTGTTAGTCTGAAATAAATAACATTACTTGCTGTTAGTCCGAAATAAATAAAATTACTAGCTCTTAGTCTGAAATAAGTAACATTACTTGCTGTAAGGCTGAAATAAGTAACATTACTTGCTGTAAGGCTGAAAAAAAAAAATAACATTTCTTGTTGTTAGTCTGAAATAAATAACATTACTTGCTGTAAGTACAAAATAAATGACATTACTTGTTGTTAGTCTGAAATTAAATACCATTACTTGCTGTTAGTACAAAATAAATAATTACTAGCTGTTAGTCTGAAATAAATAACATTGCTTTCTGTTAGTCTGAAGTAAATAACATTACTTATTGTTAGTCTGAAATAAATAACATTGCTTGCTGTTAGTATGAGATTACTAGCTGTTAGTCTGACATAAATAACATTACTTGCTGTAAGTCTAAAATAAATAACATTACTTGCTGCAAGTCCAAAATAAATAACATTACTTGCTGTTAGTCTGAAATAAATAACATCACTTGCTGTAAGTCCACAATAAATAACATTACTAGCTGTAAGTCTGAAATAAAAAACATTACTTGCTGTTAGTCTGAAATAAATAAAATTACTAGCTCTTAGTCTGAAATAAATAACATTAATAACATCTCTAGTTGTTAGTGGGAAATAAATAACATTACTTGCGGTTAGTCTGAAATAAATAACATTACTTGCTGTAAGTCCGCAATAAATAACATTACTAGCTGTAAGTCTGAAATAAAAAACATTACTTGCTGTTAGTCTGAAATAAATAAATTACTAGCTCTGTTAGTCTGACATAAATAACATTACTTGCTGTAAGTCTAAAATAAATAACATTACTTGCTGCAAGTCCAAAATAAATAACATTACTTGCTGTTAGTCTGAAATAAATAACATCACTTGCTGTAAGTCCGCAATAAATAACATTACTAGCTGTAAGTCTGAAATAAAAAACATTACTTGCTGTTAGTCTGAAATAAATAAAATTACTAGCTCTTAGTCTGAAATAAATAACATTAATAACATCTCTAGTTGTTAGTGGGAAATAAATAACATTACTTGCTGTTAGTCTGAAATAAATAACATTACTTGCTGTAAGTCCGCAATAAATAACATTACTAGCTGTAAGTCTGAAATAAAAAACATTACTTGCTGTTAGTCTGAAATAAATAAATTACTAGCTCTTAGTCTGAAATAAATAACATTAATAACATCTCTAGTTGTTAGTGGGAAATAAATAACATTACTTGCTGTTAGTCTGAAATAAATATCATCACTTGCTGCAAGTCCGAAATAAATAACATTACTAGCTTTTAGTCTGAAATAATAAATACTTACTGTATGAGTTTTTGACTCTGTAATGTTGTATTTTTCTGTAACATCTCAAAGTTATATTTTTCATCCGTGGCATGTTGATCAACAATAAATAAATCGTCACCATGTTTAGTTATAATAAAACCTAAATTAAACTAGAATAAACAAAACATCTATTACATACCAATATGGATTAAAGCTGAATGGTTAACATGCATTGAATCAGAAGGTCTGTCATTGAGTCAAGAGGCGTGATTTTGATTCGTCGATTGTACGTGACAAGGTTTAGGGTTGCCTGTCCACCGCTAAAGACCCCTATGCTAGTTCCAAAATGACCTAGTTTGTGTCGAGTGGACGTTACACCCAATTCCTCTTTCTCAACTAGAATCCGTCACTCGAGTAGTAAACATTTGTTGAATGTGACGAAAACAAATTGAAAAATATTTGAATCAAAAACTTATCGATCGACAAAATCAACATTATGGACTTCTTTTCCTGAGCATGTTAGACTTTCTCCACCCTAATTTGTTTTTAAATACTGCTTAAAAACATGGCTGTTTAAATGCTACAACAGAGAGCAATATAAATGTGCTTCAAGCAGTTTTAAAAAAACACAAAAAAACCCACAAAACCCTTATTTTTATTGACCAATCATACTAACCTGACCCAATATTTCCATCTGTGAAAACATTTCTTTCCTAAAATCAGAAAACCATAATTAATGAAATGAAATGGGGTTTAATGTCCTACAGATCTGCTCCAACTGGGCTAATGAAGAAAGGCATACGCCATACAGTGTGATATGAGGAAAATTTTGCCCCGACAGCAGCGCTACGAACTATTCTTATATCGAATTCCAATTGTCAATGGATCTTTAATGTGCATGCCAATGTATGTGGTTAAGGTGCTGGCTCGCTAGCCTGGAGGTCGGGTGTTTGATCCCTGCATTGGTCGAGAAAGTTCATCTGGATTATCCGACGTGGTTTCCCCTTGTCAGTGGTGCAGAACGGAGGGCCTGACAAGAACAGCTGTCTAGTCCTTTGGATGATACGAAAAACCAAGGTCCCGTGTATACATTGGAATGCACGTAAAAGATCCCTTGGCAGTTGGAATTTGATATAAGAGTAGGCGATAGTGCCGCTGCCCGGGCAAAATTTCCCTCATAGCACACTGTATGGCGTATGCCCGTCTTCATTAGCCCAGTATAGGTGCAGAACAGTAGGACGTTAAACCCCATTTCATTTTCATTTCATCCCATCCAAATAACTAGGCAGCTGTCCTTGTCAGAAACCCAAACCATAACTAGCTTTTAAACCCAACATTATTGTAATGAAATGAAATGAGGTTTAATACATCTTACATTTTTATGCTAATGAAGACAGACATATCCCATACTATGTGCTTTGAGGGAAAATTTGCCAGGATAGCTGCGTTCCCATGAAATAATCATTTTTTATCGTGTATAATGTAACAATATCTAGCAGTGCTGTTTCAAATAATAATTTACATAAAATAATATTTCGTGTCTCAAGTCTTTTGACGTCAAGTTCCAAGTGTTTTCAACATTAAAAAGTCTAATTAAGTAATATATAATTACAATTCAATCTGATTAAAATATAGATCTATATTTCGTTTCATTTTTTTTTTTATACTTTCGATGGTCTCTTAGTACATGAAAATCTGACCGGTTGTAGTGGAAGGTCGTGTCAGGGGTCATACGAGCGGCTTTTGACATCAATTAATCTATCAGCGTTGACCTTTCCAGTGATTTAACCACATTTCTGTGTGCGCAGCACGCCAAAAACTTGCCTTACATAAATTAGAACACAGGTAATATAACAACTCTTCCAGATCCTAGTGTAGTAAAGACAAGTAAAACAAAATTTTGAACTATAAAAAATGAAACGAAATATGATCTGTGTTTTAATTCGATTGATGATAATCATACTTGATCTCTCTTTTAAGTTCGTCTTCTGCTGACTGATTATCTGTGGGTGAAATCTTGGCTCGAAAACTTCGACAGAAACTGGTACTTTGTTTATCATCTGTAAAACAATTTGTAATCTTTGTAAAATAGTTTTAATCTGCCCTTTATATAATCACGTTTCTCCTGAATTGACAAATCTGCGAATTTTAAGTTTTAAGAGAGAGAGAGAAATGGTGTTTAAAGTCCATTCGACACAAACTAGGTCATTTTGGAACTAAAAAATGGTGTATTTTTATTTCAATAATTCGCTTGTGCTTAGGGATCTGTAGCAGTGGGAGGAAACTGGAGGACCCAGAGAAACCCCATGAGGTTGGACAGGCAACCCTACTCCTTGTCTCACACAACCAGGGAATCAAAACCATGGCAAATGACACAATGACAGACCTTATGATACAACGCGAATGCGCTAAGCATTTGGCCATCCAACCCTGCTTTATGTTTTGAGAAAAAAGCATTTGAAATCTGCATTCTGTTATTATCTCTGTGGCCGTCAAACAAGACTATTCATTTGTGATTTTATATTTCATACCCGCGCATCAGGACTATAACTAACATTATCAAACCAGTTTAGTTGATTGTTATTGATAAGGGTCAAAGTTCATGACAGTCACAATCGTCATTTTTTTCGAAAAAAAGAAAATGGTATGGTTCACATTTGTCCCAATTCATCACTTTGTAAGATCAAAAAAAAGTATGTTTTATCATGGACAGTATATGGAATTCTAATCATATCCGTCATATTCGTCGATAGAGGAGAATATTTTATCCAAAATTTCAAAAATTTGACATAAGTTCAAATTTTATGAATAATATACCTACCTGATATATGTACACATGAATTATCGTTCCTTACGCTAAAACTCGCACTTTCCGGTACTAGACCAATCGAGTCTACCGGAAGTAGTAAACATGCGCACGCACCAGATCACATGATCCCATGCACATGTCAGTTCATTCGAGGCGCTTACAAATCGCCCTTGAGAAACTGATTCTGCAATTAGGGGAAGGATGGGAGGGTTCGTACATATATCAGGTAGGTATATTATTCATAAAATTTGAACTTATGTCAAATTTTTGAATTTTATTTCTTAATATCCTACCTGATATATGTACATATGAATTATTCCTAGATTCCCCAAGCATTACATGAATGGAGGTGGGATTCAGATCAGTGTAGCTCAAATACTTTCTGATTTATATATATATATATCTTGTGATAACAACGAACACAAGTTCAATGTTGTATAAAAAATTACATACCTCCTGAAAAACTCGCCGGGATTTCTTATATATATCCACTAGACTTTAGCAGACTTTCTAAAAACCATCACCTCATGAACACAAACCATTACTCGGTTTGCAAGAAATCAACATTTACATCTTGTAAAAAAAACTTTATAAATGTATTTTCCTGGGTCCAGTCAGCACTTTCCATGATACTTTTCATGGAAGAACCTTTGAATAGAGCCCAGGAAGCTCCCAGTGCCCTAGTAGAATGTCCCCGCACAGCTGGCACTATATCTCCTTTATAGGCTTGTCGTATCACATTTACAATCCATCTAGACACTGTCTGTGTCGAAACTGGTAAATGTGGCTTATTTACGCATAAAAACATCTTAGTTTGATCTCTTCCATTTTGTTCTCGAAAAGGTTCTGTCATCTTTAAGTAGATTGCCATAGCTCTTTTCGGATCTAATAGCTTGTTATCTGGAAAAGATGGTATATAAATTTTTGGGTTAAAGTGTGATGCTCGATCTTGTTTTGAAAGACCTTGACGAATAAACGTAACTCCATGGGCTTGAATATTGACATTTCCTTTTCCCAATCTAAGAGATTGTAGGTCGCCACATCTCCTGAATGAAGTTATAGCAAATAAGAAAACTGTCTTCCATGTAACATATTTTAACTTAGATTTACGCATGGGCTCGAAAGGCGACCTCGTCAACATACTTAGAATTCGGGGTAAATCCCATTCTGGGAGAAGTTTCCGAATTGGTGGCCTTGAATTAAAAATTCCCCTTAGTAAACGGATAATATATGGGTGTTGACCGACTGGAATTCCCTCCACTGGTTGCAACACAGTGGATAGCATGGATCGATAACCAGCAATGGTTCTATAACTTAGATCCTCATCGAACAAGTGTGTCAAGAAATTTGCACAGTGACCTAAATTTGATACATAGGGATCAACTTCCCGTTCACGACACCAGCATACATATTTCCTGAATTTGGACTTGTAACCTTTTTGTGTCCCAGACCTCCATGAGGCTGCCAACAATTTCCTAGTGTTAGCCGAAAATCCTGTTGTTTGAAAACGTCTGTCGACAATCTCCATGCAGTCAATTGAAACAGTTGTGGATTTGGGTGGTACAATTTTGGATTTCCCTGCTCTAGTAATACCTCGAGATTCGGTAACCTCAATGGGGGAGCCACTAACAGTTGTAATAACTGAGGAAACCATACCTGCCTCGGCCAAAACAGAGCAATCAGTATTATTTCGCATTTGAATTTCTGAATATGACGAAGAACTAATGGAATCAAGCTTATTGGAGGGTAAGCATACGCGAACAGATTGCCCCAACAAATTGACAGGGCGTCTATTTCGAAAGCTAGTGGGTGATAAACCCATGCACAAAATATTAGGCACTTGCGGTTCTGGGCTGTAGCAAACAGATCTACTGACGGATAACCCCACGTCTGGAAAATCATTTCGACTACCTCCAGATTCAAAGACCATTCGGTTGACAAAACCTTCCCCCTGCTGAGGCGATCCGCTAATACATTCTCTGCTGATGGCAAGTGCGCCGCCTGAATTGACATGTTGTGACTTAGTGCCAAATTCCAAACTTCCCATGTTTCTTGACATAACTGAGAAGATTTTGTGCCCCCCCTGCTTGTTCAGATAATGAACAACTGTACTGTTGTCCGAGCGTACTAACACATGTTTGTCTGTTAACTCTGTCTGAAAATGTTTGATTGTCAGGTGAACTGCTCTCAGTTCTAACAGATTGATATGTTCTTTTTTCATCATTTCCGACCACAAACCCTGCACAAATCTGTTGTCTAGATGACCTCCCCAACCCCACAGTGAAGCATCTGTAGTTATGGTTACCGAGGTCTGCATTGGCAGTAACGATTGACCCTTTAAAATGTTGGCTTCCTGTAACCACCAATTTACATTTAATCTTAGTTCTGGAGACACAGGAACTTTTACTGACAAACTTATTGTCGACAACTTCCAAACACTCAATAGATGAAACTGAATTGGCCTCATAAACAAACGTGCATTGGCTATCAATTCCAGACATGATGCAATCTTGCCCAAGAGACGGAGATAGTCCCTTGCTGAATCCTGACCCCCCAGAAGGGATTGTACTGATTTGCGTAAACTGTTTGCCCTCTCCAAACTTGGGTAAACCATACCCTGGTTGAACTTTAACAGAGCACCTATGTATGTGATCTCCTGTGAAGGAACTAGTTGAGATTTTTTTATATTTATAATGAAACCTAGTCGAATCAGAAGATCCACCATTTTCCTGCGATCTTTCAATAGATCTGCCTTCTTCTGGTTGACTGACAAGAGATCGTCCAGAAACGCTGCCATTCGAACATTTTGAAAACGAAGGTGCTCCACGACCACTGAGAGAATTTTTGTAAACACTCGAGGGGCGGATGTTGGTCCGAAACACAGAACTTTGAATTGGTATACTCTGTTTTCTACGCAAAACCTTAGATATTTCCTGTGTTCCGGAAAAATCGGTATATGGAGATAAGCATCTTTTAGGTTGATCGAAAAGGCCCAATCTCCTGATTTGACTAGACGTAAAACCTTTTTGAGAGTGTCCATCTTGAAATGTGTCTTCCGGAGATATCGGTTTAATGGCTTCAAATTTATCACAGGTCGGAGTTCCCCGTTCTTTTTGGTTACTAGGAACAACGAACTGTAAAAACCTGAATGGATCTTTTTTTCTGACACTGGCTCTATTGCATTTTTTCCTAAAAGAGATGTGATTTCCTGTCTTATAAGACGTAAACCCTTGGCCGCCACCCGAGTGTGCTTTATGCCAAGAAAAGGCGGAATTTTCAGAAATTCGAGTCTGTAGCCCTCCTGTATGGTTCGTAAGACCCAGCTGTCTGAAGTGATCTCTTGCCATTGTGTCAGAAAAAAAGACAGACGCCCGCCCACAGGTATCTCCGGACGTCTCATCAAAACACTTACTGTGTCATTGGTTAGTAGATCTGGAACCTCTAGTTTCTGAGGCAGAGGTAAATGACGGTTTTCGTCCCTCCTGATAGTCTCTTCGTCCCCTTCGAAATGAGTAGGACTGGCCCCTATTGTATGTCCTCCCTCTTGGTGTTGCTGGAGCCCGAAAAATATGTTCACTATTCAAAGTATTACCTTGGCGATACTGAAAAGTGTTAGAGCGCTTAGCTGATGATGCCTCTGGTATATAATTACTTCTTCTTTTCCTGTTATATAAAACCGGCAAAAGTTCCTGGACGGCTTTCTTCTGCTCTTTTTTGTCTTTCAGAGCCTTCTCCAGGCTAGAACCGAAAACTCCATCCCCTGTAAGAGGGAGATTAAACAAGGTACGTGAGTTCTCTACCTCATAGAGAGAAGAGTCAGTCATGGCCATGCTTCTTCTGATTGCATGGTGAAAGGCACCCACCCTGCCAAATTGATCAAGATTTTTTGTCGACATGGCAAAAATGTTTTGAATTTGATGCATGATTTGTTCTTTGGTGAGTTCACTATCCTGAGACACAAGACCCTGCATAAGTGTACCTAACGCTTGTTGAGTATATAGCTGAATATTTATACCCATTAAAGCTGCTTGTTGCCCTTTATAAGCTAATTTTTCGGCCATCTTATATGGCTGTTGATATAGTGAACGGCCTGACTTAGCAAAAGATGCCGAGGTACCATGTTTTTGAATGAGACATGATTCAACTAATGTGTCCAAGGTTGGTACTTGTAAAAAAATCCTGTCCTCCTCGCATATGGGAAACAATTCAATATTTTCCTCTGAAAAGGCTGTCAAATTAGATGGAGTCGAACACCTCCAACTATGATTAATTACATCTCTTTGAGACTGATCTAGCCTTATACCCGGTTCATTCACAGTGTCCTTTCTTGTTGTGGCGTCAGTGCCAAAGATGGAAAACAATCCTGGACCTTTGGTAGATTTGTCGACATTTACATTAATTCCCTGTTCAAAGGGCAAGACCGGCATATCTTCCTCAGGCTCCGATGAATCAATCCTTTCATCTTGACCGGGTTGAATTGAAAGACAGTCAGAGTCTGAATCTGAATCATGGTAAAAATAATCATTTCCTTTGCTCCTTCTTGAAATGACATCCTGTTTTTTACTTTTAGAATCTTTAGATTCGGTAACCCTGTCGGATCTCGTTTCAGACAGTCCAGGGGAGATAACCGTATTGTTTACATCGGTAGCATTATTTTTGTTCACCATTAGGTCGAACAACCGATCTAGTTTGGACTCCATTTGATCCAACCGACTTTTTGTTTTACTCGATTTCTTCTTCTTTTCTTTTGATAAAGTCAAAGGAATAGAACTATTAGCTGTTCTCGTTTCCTGGATAGTTTCGCCCGTATCAATCGGCGGTTCACTACGAGTTTGCTGACCTCGTTTTTCCCCGTCATTTGTCTTATTTTCAATCATTCTACAAGGACCCGATAAAGGCGCCCTAATATGATTACTTACCGAAGTCGAAGACAAACAACTTGACGAAGATTCCTCTCCATCCGAAACTCTAGCCATAATGGCTTCCAAATTAGAAACACTAAAAAAAAAAACACGTGCGATTTGCAAGCGCCGAGAAAACGAACTGACATGTGCATGGGATCATGTGATCTGGTGCGTGCGCATGTTTACTACTTCCGGTAGACTCGATTGGTCTAGTACCGGAAAGTGTGAGTTTTAGCGTAAGGAACGATAATTCATATGTACATATATCAGGTAGGATATTATGAAATAAAATTCTCATTTCGCCATGGTATAAAAAGGCAAACCCAATAATAAATGAACACATAATCTAAGGGAATCACAGTACGGTAAGGCAAATCATTTTACTCACAAAAAAACAAAATTGGTAATATATACAACTTTAACACCGAATATTAAAGCTTATAAAAACAAATTGTTATCTTCATTCATTGTCTGCAATAACATTCAGAATCGGTCCCGTGTATACATTGGAATGCATGTAAAAGATCCCTTGGCAGTTGGAATTCGATATAAGAGTAGGCGATAGTGCTGCTGCCCGGGCAAAATACTTCATAGCACACTGTATGGCGTATGCCCGTCTTCATTAGCCCAGCATAGGAGCAGAACAGTAGGACGTTAAACCCCATTTCATTTCATTTCAAATAGATACTTGTAGAGAACCGGTACATACACTGATTTATAGAGCAAGAGGTCATGTTTAAACTTTGATAAGCACCAACAGGTGACAATTTTATGGAATACATTTACTAATTATTACTGAGCGACGTTTGGACTAGGTTTCTCTAGTCATTATCATGCAATGAAACAATTCGGTAAGCCGACAATCGTCATTCTGCTAGAACTCAATGGTGTAGACATTTTGATGTTTGTCACTTTATCGTCTGAACAAAAAAGTAGGACATTAAACCCCATTTCATTTTCAAATAAGTTTCAACTATCAAGGCATAAATTATTAGTACTATTAAGAATAAAACCCACGATGTCCAAGGCACTTACTTTTTTGTTTATGTCTGTTTTTCAGCTTTTCAAAACTAAACTGCATTATTTTTTCTCGTTTTTTGGTAACTTGTGGTTTATCCTGAAATAGTTTTAAAACTTTAGATGATATATTTATAGAGAGAGATAGAGAGAGAGAGAGAGAGAATTTCGTGACTGACATATGATACAATTTTATTTCAATAATTTGCTTGCGCGTAGGGGGTTTTAGCTGTGGGAGGAAACCAGAGAATCAGGAGAAAACAAGTGTAGGATCAAAACCACTCCACTTGATAGACCTTATGTTCTAAGGCACATGCATTTGATCAATTGACCACCCAATCACCATTAGTTGTCTTATATTTTATTTACATCTAGTATTAAGAAGTGTTGGCGAATTATATTGATACAGCTGATAACTGTCCGCAACTTCTAGAAAAGGGCTAAAACTAAAAACATGCAAATCTCCAGTACAACACTACCGACCCACTGTTGCTTCAACAATGAAAAGTATCAAGTCTGTTTCGCCAGCACTAAAAAGAAAACACTTATGTATTATTTTTTTAAGTTAACTGTCCCACCATAAACAAATTAACCCTTTCAGTGGTGATCATAAAACAACATACCACATGAGTGATGAGGACATCTCTTTTCTGTGTATCTTCTGATTTCAGTACACTACTTTCACTTTCATCTACAAGACTACTTTCCCTTGCGTCTACAGGCCTACTTTCATTTTTTACATCCAAAGTTCTAGCACCACTATTTGAATGTACATGATTCTTCAAAACATAGCAAGTCTTTAAAGGTGACACCCCTGATTGTAAAACACTATCGTCCATTATTTCTTGAGAAGACACAGACAACGTTTGATTAGATGAGACACTTCCAGAAATACCAGATTCAAAATCTTCCACTGAAGGGGATTCCACAATGCTTGAAGTCCGTGAAATTTTTTGTGAATTAGATTCTGATTCACTAAGAAATGGTAGCTGTAATTCTATGATATTATCCTTGCTGGTTGTTTGAGATGGACTGTCAATAATAATGTTTAAATGTTTTGTATTAGGTGAAGAAGTCAGTGAGTAAGAATCGTCTAAGTTAGTAATTTTCACTGAACTGTCATTCTGTTTTCCATAAGAGAGAAATTGTTTAATGTCAATAGGTGACGGTTTGTCACATGAAAGATCTTCATTAAAACTTGAATTTCTCGATATAAACTGATCTAGACATCTTTCTGAAAAACAGATTAATTTTAAACAATTTATTTCTCTGTTATTTCAATTACTGAGAGAGAGAGAGAGAGAGAGAGAGAGAGAGAGAGAGAGGATTTAATGTCCATTCAACTCACACTAGGTTATTTCGGGACTAACATGCGGTTCAATTGAGATGGAACTATGCCATGTAGTGCACTTTGAATGACTAGACACTGTTCCTGGCAAGTCCCTCTATCCTGAAAACCATGTTGGAAATCCGGTTTCCTCTCACTGCTAATGACCTAGTTTGTGTCCTGTGGATGATACCTTCCCCAAACTCTCTCTCTCCAACCTGGCTAATGAAGATGGACCTATGCCATGCTGTGTGCTTTGAATGATTACACGCTGTTCCTGGCAAGGCCCTCTATCCTGCACGACTGACACAAGAAAACCATGCTGTCCCTGGTAAGGCCCTCTTTCTGCACCACTGACAAGAGGAAATGTTGCTGGACAATTCTGGATCTCAGTGTTTTAAGGAATACGAATATATATATTCTATTTAGAGTTGGGTGTGTGCTTTAGATCATAAGGTCTGTCATTGGTTTCAATCCTAAGCTTGTATGTGACTAGGAGTAGGGTCGTCTGTTCAACACCATGGGTTACCTCCTGTCTCCTCTCACAGCTGCGAATTATCATAAGAAAATTGTACCAAATGTTAAACCCGAAATGACCATGGGTCTCTATCTATCTCCCCTCCTCTCTAGAACACACTGATTGTAATCTCTCCTTGATCTGATTAGTCATAAACATATTGATTCTGTTAAAGAGAGTCTTTTTATTCTTCTGGCCGGTTTTAATTTTAGTTCTCTCCAAATGACACAGGCTAAGATAACATAACTGATTGACAGATTGAAAGTGAGTGATTCTGATCTGCTTTATTCTCAGTCACCCAGAACCTCCTAATCATCTACATACAGAGCTTCTGGGACTGTTGTCAATATTTAACGAAAAGTTCCATTGCCCATGCGTAACTGGGAGTTTTTTTTTGTTTTTTTTTATGTGGTTGATTATCCAGTATCTTTGGCCAAGTCAATCCCACAATTCTTCCATTAATAGGGTGACCCGTGCACTTTACACGGCTAAATGTGCACGCTTCAGTTGCGTGTCTCGAACTGATTTCTGACTACCCCGCACTCGCTTTGAGTCGATAAATAGCCATGGCACGTGCAATTCTCTACAAATATATCAACTATTACAGCCGTAAAAAATCTATTGTTGACGATTTTGAATAGCAGTAAAATTTAGCTTCTTGGTTATTACAGCAGCTTTAGTAATTACGTTTGTTTTATTTTTTAAATTGCTTTATCATTAACTGTACCGTTAAGAGCGGCATTTTTTGGTTTAGTACAAATACTATATCTGAATCACTTTCTTTAGCATGAACATGATACTAGCAGTAGTTTCATTTTACTTTTACAAGTTTCTTAAAACAATTGTTGAGTTGTCTAAAGTGCTTATTTCTAAATTCAATTTCTTGTTCTAGGTTTCTGTTATGTTTCGTAAAAAAGTAGTCTTGATTATCCCGACCTGTCAATCAGACGTAGAATGGTCGATAGACTGGTTAAGCGAGACTAATTTCAAAACAAGGGCACGTAACCTATCTTTTACTCAAAAGTGTCTGGATGTTATGGACGCAACTTGGAACCAGTTTTCAGTCTATTATTTATAGATGATTAATGGTCATAGCTTATTAAGTACAACATGATCGTTTATTTAGTGACTATAATTGTGTGAAACTGATTTGAGGCTTGGCATATATATAAATATTGTGGCGTAATTGACGAGATAATAAAAAAAATAACATATATGTAACCCATAAAAAGAGAAATTTTACAATAATTTTTTTTTTAAGAGTGTTGGATATTGAACTGCCAATGCAATCAAATCGATGTTCTGAAATGGAATTTTTAAATTAATTTTATGGGCGCCAACATCTTGTTTTAAGACTAGTTACCTCCCTTAGACTTTGTTATCATAATCTAGCCAATGACCTATCATTCTCAAATGTTGACAACACATCCAGACTAAAATTCGGAGAATATTTTTTTAGATGATAGAGACTTGGTCCGCTTCGGTTCTATGATTTCAGCTACAAACTTACGTTTCTTTGGACTTTTTTGAGATTTTGGACTGGAATTATTTTCTGGTTGACTAAAAGCACTAGAGAATGACCTCTTTAATCTTGACAACTGACTGGCACTCGATTTCTGTAAAACAAAACATAGACAAGAACTTGACAGATTCCATAATGCACCCACCACCAGCAAAGTCATCTGTCAACAAATTTTAAATAAATGAAATGAAATGAAATGGGGTTTAACATGCTACTGTTTTGCTCCGAACTGGGCTAATGAAGACGGGCATACGCCATACAGTGTGCTATGAGAGAAATTTTGCCCGTACAGCGGCACTATGGCCTACTCTTATATCGAATTCCAACTGTCAAGGGGTCTTTTATGTGCACGTCAATATGTACACAGGACCTTGGTTTTTCGTCTCATCCAAATGACTAGACAGCTGTCCTTGTCAGGCCCTCCGTCTTGCATAATTGACAAGGGGGAACCACGCAGGAAAATCTGGATGAACTTTCTCGGCCAATGCAGGGATTGAACACCTGACCTCCAGGCTAGCGAGCCAGCATCTTACCCACAAATTTTAAATAAAACAACCATTTACTTTAATAATGTCATATATAATGTATTATAAGACATTAGAATTGTAATAATCAACATTAACAGGCCAACAAATATGAACAGCAAAGAAAGAACATTTTCAGAAATGCTTCAAAAATACATGATCTAAAAATTTCAATTATCAAAAGGGAGCTGTGCCTCAATGAACAATTTGTTAAAGTTTCTAAAAGTTCTATCAAGATCTCTGATTTGTATCGCATTCACAAAAGGTGACGTTCGAGCAGAGAGGCAAAAAGAAACATACGATTTCCCACCTTCTGTTTTTTTATTTTGTAATCCTGTATTCGGATCCCTGCATTGGCCGAGAAAATACATCAGGATTTTCCGACATGGTGTCTCCTTTGTGAGTGGTGCAGGATCGTGGACCTGACAAGGACAGCTGTCTAGTCGTTCGGATTAGATAAAAAACCAAGGTACCGTGTATACATTAGCGTGCATGTAAAAGACCCCTTGGTAGTTGTAATTTGATGTAAGAGTAGTCCATAGTTTGCTGCCCGGGCAAAAATTCCCTCACAGCAGACTGTATGTCGCATTCACAAAAGGTGACGTTCGAGCAGAGAGGCAAAAAGAAACATACGATTTCCCACCTTCTGTTTTTTTATTTTGTAATCCTGTATTCGGATCCCTGCATTGGCCGAGAAAATACATCAGGATTTTCCGACATGGTGTCTCCTTTGTGAGTGGTGCAGGATCGTGGACCTGACAAGGACAGCTGTCTAGTCGTTCGGATTAGATAAAAAACCAAGGTACCGTGTACACATTAGCGTGCATGTCAAAGACCCCTTGGTAGTTGTAATTTGATGTAAGAGTAGTCCATAGTTTGCTGCCCGGGCAAAAATTCCCTCACAGCAGACTGTATGTCGTATGCCTGCCCAGTTGGAGCAGAACAGTAGGACGTTAAACCCCATTTCATTTCAATCACTTTCATTTTATTTTGTAAAATCTTAAATGAACAAAATCCATCAAAATTTCAGCGATCTATGCTGCTTCGCTATGCAATAAGCCCACTGACATTTTTGTTGATGTGAGAGATTAGCCCAGTGATTCTCAACCAGTGTGCCACAGAATTTTGAACGACACACTAAGAAAATGCAAAACATCACATGATCCCAATTGAGTATTCACTGGTGTCTAATGATAAGTTCATAGCTGTGTTTTTCTTTACTTAGTTTGAGACATTCTATGTCTCTGTGCCTAGACTCTGTCTACGGTTGTATGCTGTCTGACTTGTTATGTTTTTATTTTGCAAAATTCAAATATTTTTCATATATATTTAGCCAGGTGTGCTGCTATCTTTTCATGTGTTCCAAGGTGTGCCACTGGCAAAAAAAGGTAGAGAACCACTGGATTAGCCAAACAAATGGTCTGTCGAGTCCCGTTGTTATCGTCTGGCATGCGGAACAGTTGGTAGACATTCATAGTGATAGACCTGAAATTGTGGACGATGGACAGACGGAAGCGACGGCAATATACGTCCACATTAATCAAAGTACTGATTTGATAGGGTCAAACGTTGAGCACGACAAAAATTAGTTGAGTATTTTATTTAGATTAATATATTTGATGACTAGACATTTTAATCAGGATTCAGATTGATATATTTGATGAGTAGACATTTTAATCAGGATTCAGATTGATATATTTGATGAGTAGACATTTTAAACTTACTGGAGTTTCACCCTCTGTTTTATTACTGGCCTCTAAAAATAAAAACAAAATAAATCATAATACATTTTGTGCTTATGAGGTAATTCTTATATGAAAGATGAAATCCTGAGGAAATTTTCCAGCCGACACTGGCATTGACCCCTGGATCTCCTGGTTAGCGAGCCAGCATCTTACTCCCTGAGCCACCACAGGTCCTCATGAAAGATGAAGAAATACATCTGGCCCCAAGTTCACAAAGCATTCTCAGGCCTAAGTCAAGCACTGTTTATGAGAAATATCCTTGATCCAGAAACACAAAAATCTGCACATAGTTTCTTATTGATGTATTTGATACATTAAAGCAACAAAAATTTCATAAACGGTTATAGTTTAGTTAAAATAAGGCCAACAATTTTGAGTAAATTTGTAACTTTAGTCTGAGAATGTTTTGTTAAATCGGGGCCTGGTCCACAATGGCTAACTTACCTGTTGTGATTTGATGTGAAAATGGAGACTGATTCAATGTCATCATACAAGTTGTTGGTTCAAATAACTTTATCAAAGATGTCTGCAATTCATAGAAATGGGATACATTAATTAAATGAGAGAGCGAGAGAAATGGGGTTTAACGTCAACTCAACACAGACTGGGTCATTTCGGGACTAATTAATAATATGCAAATTGTATTAATATCCACGAGATTGGACAGGTGACAGAGAAATTGGGTTTAACGTCCAATCGACACAAACTAGGTCATTTCGTGACTAAGACATGGTTCAATTTGTTTTCAATAATTCGCGTGCGCATAGGGATCTTTAGCTGTGACATGCGTTAAACCATGACAGTCCTGCACCAATGACAAGGGGAAACTATGCCCGAAAATCCGGATGTACTTTTACGGCAAACACCGGGATCGAAACTGAGACCTCCTGGTTTGTAAAATGAAATGAAATATGTTTGAACATCATACTGTTCTGCTAATGAAGACAGGCATACCTCATAGACAGTGTGCTATGATGGAAATTTTGCCAGGACAGCAGCCCTATGGTCTACTCTTATATCAAATTCCAACGGCCAAAGGATCTTTTACGTGCCCGCCAACGTGTACCTGGGACCTCAGTTTTTCATCCCATCGAACTGTATGTTGTCCCTTGCCAGGTCCTCCGTCCTACACCACTGACAAGGGGGAACCACGCCGGAAATTCCTAATGGAAATTTTCTGCCAACGCAGAGATCGAACACGGGACCTCCAGGTTAGCGAGCCACCGGGAATTGAAACCATGCCACCTAACTCAATGGTCTAAAGAGTATGTATGATCTAAAGGGTATGCGTTAAACCATGACAGTCCTGCGCCAATGACAAGGGGAAACCATGCCGGAAAATCCTGATGAACTTTTACAGCAAAGACTGGGATCGAACCCCAGACCCCTTGGTTTGTAAGTCACCAAGGCTTCCCTTTAACAGAGGTATGATATAATCAATATTACTGTTGATTGTCTACCTGTATTGTAGGTAATTAAACTATCTACCTACTGCTTATAAAATATTCATTTACCTAGACCCATAAACTAGTTTCTTACCTTAATAACAGCCAGTAAAATTTTCTCACCCTGTAAAAATATCTGTCGTTTATCAGGTGTAACATTTACATCCACAGACGCTATAACAAAACACAGAATTAATATTATAGAGGGGATTCTACTTCTAGACTTTATTAATTCATAGAAAATCAATTTTGATTTCATTTCTAATTTTGATTTCATTTCTAATTTTGAATTTCTAATTTTGATTTCATTTCTAATTTTGATTTATTTTCAGATTAAAAATTATTAAAATTTCATAAAAATAAAATGAACAATTCATAACTGTCCATTTCATTTCTTACGACCTGTCCATTTCATTTCTGATGACCTGTCCATTTCATTTCAGATGAGCTGTCCATTTCATTTCGGATGAGATGTCTATTTCATTTCTCATATCCATTAAATTGATTTCATAAAACCAAAATGAACAATTTCTTTTGGGCTTTCTATTTCATTTCTGATTAGCTGTCCATTTCATTTCATTTGTAATGTCCATTTCATTTCATATCAAAATTTCATGAGAAAAAAAAGTGGTTTTATGGACAGTAAAACTAAGTCAAATTTGTTTCCACGAAACACAAAAATTATATCAAATCAATTCAAGAAATTTCTAATTAGCAAAAGGCACAACTACTCTAATAAGCTGATGTTTATATAAGTCTCATAAAGATATGTTTGATAGTTTATGAGATATGCAACAAAAACAAAACTAGGGCAGAACAATAGATGGACGGAGCCTGTTTCAATATCGCCCAATTAATTTTGTTTGGCAACAGGATAATAAAAGATTTAAAGTAATGATACCTCAATAAACTATAACACATACTTATGAAAGAACAATTACTGATTTATTTGGGCATCGTTTCGAAGAGTATTCTCTCAACGTTTTCAAGCAAGTAATGATACCTCATTTGCATTTTCCGTTAAAATATCAAAATTCACACTGCTTACTCCACGCTAATATGTACCCAGACTGATTATTTAACATTTAATTAAGAAAACAAAATCAAAATACAAACCTCCCAGCTTTGATTCAAAACAGGCCTATAAATGCTGTTTGCAGGCAACAAAATGGCAGCATAGAAACATGAAATTTCAATCTTTGTAAAATACTAAACAGTATTGTAGTTTGCAAGGGACTCATATTGCACTAAATTGACACAATGAGAGAGAGAGAGAGAGAGAGAGAGAGAGAGAGGGCAAAAACCCACAAGATTGGACAGGTGACCCGAGACCTTGTCACGTACAAGTGCGGAATCGAAACTACGCCACTTGACTGAATGACAGACCTTATGGTCCAAACCCCTTGTAAGAATATGAGACTTACTTTTGTCCATGTTGATATTTAAAACAAGGAATGGATACTGGTGTCTGTTATACATATGGTAAACTTCATTTACAACTTTTATTATCTTAAAAAAATAAACAACAGTTTACATTAAACAAATGAGGTTTAACATCCTTTCATTCTGCTCCATGGGGTGCAGTAAGATGCTTGGTTTTCTGTCTGAAAGTTGCGTTTTCGATCCATGCATTGGCCGAGAAAGTTCATAAGGGTTTTCCGACGTAGTTTCCCCTTGTCAGTGGTGCAGGACAAGGACAGCGGTCTAGTCATTTCGGATGGGACGGAAAACTCATGTCTCGTGTACACATTAGCATGAGTATAAAAGATTTCTAGTAGTGCCGCTGCCCAGGTAAAAGTTCCCTCAAAACACAATGTATGGCGTATGCCTGTCTTCAGAGAAAAATTGTGTTTAACATCATCTCAACACAAACCAGGTCATTTCGAGACTAACATATGGTAAATTTTATTTCAATAATTCGCCTGCGCCAAGGGGGATCTAACAGTGGAAGGAAACCGGAGGAACCAAAGAAAACTGAGGTTGGACCGACAACTCTGCTCCTTGTCACATACAAGCTTTGGATCAATGACAGACCTTATGATCTAAAGTACGCACATTGAACTATTCAGTCACCAATCCCCGTGTTTCGAGAATGAAGGTACATGTAAATAAATTAACCTTAGAAGAGTCACATGGTCTTTTATTAATAAAAATAAACTGTCTATCTGTGCTACTCCGTCCCTGACCATGTTCACACTTGGAGATAAACCCGGATAATCTGAAACAAAATTCATCATCTAGATATAATAAGTATAACCTGTGGACATGACAAAGCTGGACATGACGAACCTGCCGACATGACAAGAGAGAGAGAGAGAGAGAGAGAGAGAGAGATGGGGTTTGCTCCACTCGACACAAACAAGGTCATTTTAGGACCATTAATTAGGTCTATATAAATGTCTTATTATTATTTTATACTTCCCTTTACTCTCTTCGCCACATAAACTGTATTAAATGACATACACCAGTCCATCCCACATGACTATTCCCCACACAAAATGTATTAAATGACATACATCAGTCCATCCCACATGACTATTCCCACTGCCCTTCCCCACATAAAATGTATTAAAAGACATACGCCAGTCAACCCCACATGACTATTCCCCACACAAAATGTATTAAATGACATACACCAGTCCATCCCCACTGCGCTTGCTTCCCAACGTAAAATGTATTAAATGACATACACCCGTCCATCCCCACTGCGCTTCCCAACGTAAAATGTATTAAATGACATACACCAGTCCATCCCCACTGCGCTTCCCCACACAAAATGTATTAAATGACATACACCAGTCCATCCCCACTGCGCTTCCCAACGTAAAATGTATTAAATGACATACACCAGTCCATCCCCACTGCGCTTCCCAACGTAAAATGTATTAAATGACATACACCCGTCTATCCCCACTGCGCTTCCCAACGTAAAATGTATTAAATGACATACACCCGTCCATCCCCACTGGGCTTCCCAATGTAAAATGTATTAAATGACATACACCCGTCCATCCCCACTGCGCTTCCCCACACAAAATGTATTAAATGACTATTCCCCACACAAAATGTACTAAATGGCATACACCAGTCTATCCCCACTGCCCTTCACCATGTAAAAATTGATAAACGACATACGTAAATAGCTGTGTTGTACTAATGGTGGGTTTAATACCAAATTCTGTACAGACATCCTCCGACGGTTGATATTGTTTAAACTCTAAAACTTGTTGCAACTGAAAATAAAGATAGGCCAAGTAATGTTGGTGAAACCTCTCTCTGTGTCTGAGAGCAAGCCTGGAAATAAGGCACCGGTCACAGACAATGTTAGGCACAGATTCAGGCTTTGTCAGGCACAAAACCTCTGGTGCCTGTCATTTTGTCAGGCACAAAACCTCTGGTGCTTGTCATTTTGTGCGGCACTGATTTGTCTTTTTTATTGATATTATTAATACATGTCCGGCACTAAGTTGAAAATGTTAGGTTCTATTTCATTAGTGCCTGACATTTTGTCAGGTACATCTAAAACCGTTATTTCCAGGCCTGTCTCTCTGGTAGGTTAAATTAGGTTGGTGAAACAATCAACCCCTCTCTCTCGCATGGATACATTAATACAAATCTTGTTGGGACACAATTTACCCCCTGCACCCACCGACAGACGGATAGAATGATGAAAAACTTGCTGCAACTGAAAATCAAGAGAGAGAGAGAAATGGGGTTTTACGTACACTCAACACAAACCAGGTAATTTCAGGACTAACACATGGTTCAATTTTATTTCAATAATTCGCTAGAGCAGTAGGAGGAAACCGGAGGATCCAGACAAACACACGAGATTGGACAGGTGACCCTACTCCTTGTCACGTACAATTGGGTTTAACGTCCACTCAACACAAACTAGGTCATTTTGGCACTAACATATGGTTCAATTTTATTTCAAAAATTTGATTGCGCATATGGGTCTTTAGCAGTTGGAGGAAACCGGAGGACCTGGAGAAAATCCAAGAAGCCTACAGCCAGGATTTCTAGCGTGCTTAGAAACTCAATTTCGCCTCTTGCATCTCACAGTTAAAATGTTTGCCAAATCTCAATTTAGGGCCAGATAAAAATTGTGATAATTGTCAATCGAATTCTATACTAACAATTCTGAAGTCAACATAAAATATTGGTGAAAATACCTAATACAAGAGCCCTTGACTGCTGTCTAGTAAAAACTCTTCTCATAGCACATTGCATGTCATATGTCTGTCTTCATTCGGGCAGTTGGTCCAGAAAAGTAGGAAATGAAATGAAATGAAATGGGGTTTAACATCCTACTGTTCTGCTCCTAAACTGGGCTAATGAAGACGGAAATATGCCATACAGTGTGCTATGAGTGAAATTTTGCCCGGGCAGCGGTGCTACAGCCTACTCTTTTATCGAATTCCAACTGCCAAGGGATCTTTTACGTGCACGCCAATGTGTACACGGGACCTCGGTTTTTCGTCTCATCTGAATGACTAGACAGCTGTCCTTGTCAGAGAAAAGTAGGATGTTAAACTTTATTTCATTTCGTTCTTGGTGTAAACAAATAATAAACAAGATTTGTATGTGAATAAAATATATTTTTCGAAGGTTAAATACAGTTAATGGCAAAATAATGTCAATTTGTTGAATAAAGATCTAAATTTTAAAAAAAGTAAGTAATTTGATTAGAAGGCTAAATAAAGTTTATTGCTGCATTCAAATCTAATAATTAAACAAATAACAAATAAGACTTCTATATAAATAAGTAATTTGTTAATAAGGCTAAATAAAGTTTATTGCAAAATGACATCAATTTGTTTCATTAAAGATATAAATATTAAAGATACATTCACGAGTAAAAACTGGGTGATTTGATGATATATTTGGACTAAAAACATATTCAAACTAATTAATTTATCATAATTTTGCTTCAAATCCTTCTCAAAACATTGCAATTGTCAGGAAATAGCCGGCTATAAAAAATTGACCAAAAGAGGTCATGTTTGTGTCACGTGACACAACGGGTGCGAGGTCAGAGGAGAATTCACAAGACGATGTTGCCTTTATTTATTACAAATATCGAAGTCTAATTAAATTCACGGAATATCCACTGCCTGCATCTTTTTCCATGATTTTTATCTCAGAAAGTGTTGTACGTCTAACTCTTCATAAAGTTTATCAACATGTACATCAAGCGCTCACTCTCCGCATGCAACCTTCGACGTCACGCGCGCAGACACTCCTAATCGTCGGGATGTCGTTTAGGGAAACCCGTACATTTTTGTCCTGTATGTGCTGCATGAGTGTTTTTCAGGGAATCCATTATTTTTCTAGTAAGATTGGATATCTCTATTTTCCATATATACCAAAACTGCCATACTTTTATTGGAAATAACCACACGATAAATACTTTTCTGAGAACGTAGCTTTAAGCAAATAACAGACAGGAATTGTATGTAAATAAAATATTATAAATTTTATATATTATTTTTGTTTAGAACGATAAAATACAGATAGTGGCAATTTCAATGTCATTAAAAATGGATATAAACAATAACAGATGTCATCAAATATCAAAATAATTATGAATGTTGACATTTATTTTGAAAACAATTTCTTACGTATATTTATTGTAAAATATCTGTGACCATATAGACTTTATTTTATAACTGAAACTAGGCGACCTTGATAAAAATTGAGCTGAACTTAACAAATAGAGAGAGAGAGAGAGAGAGAGAGAGAGAGAGAAATGGGGTTTAAGTCCACTCGACACAAACTAGGTCATTTTGGGACTAACACATGGTTTAATTTTATTTCAATAATTCGCTTGCGCGTAGGGGTCTTTAGCAGTGGGAGGAAACCGGAGGACCCGGAGAAAACCCACGAGGTTGGACAGGCGACCCTACTCCTTGCCACGTACAACCGGGGGATTCGAAACCACACCAGTTGACTAAATGACAGACTTTATGGTACAGCGCGCACATGCTAACCATTCAGCCACCCAACCCCCCATGCATTATGTAAGATATGGATACAGCTCTGGACGTTCTTGCTATAATAGTTGAAAAATAGATAGCGAAAAATGAATATATTGAAAATTTCATTCAAATTACTTTATTCTGAGCGAACTTATGAGTGAAAGAAGATGTAGCGTTGATTATTTATCGTATGATGGTAGCAATGATTTTTAAATCTGGCGGATGTTTAAATACCTTTAAATTGCGTTCATTCGATGGTCTAGAAAGTTGATTATAGGCTTGTCATGTGAATAAATGTTTAAATAAAAGTTAATTTAACACCTGAAGCCAAAAGAAAGTCCTACAATATGCAGATTTAGCTCTTACATAATGCATCTTTAATAATTATCTTTCATCCGTCACTCTCATCTACTTCTTCTATTACATACATATCGTCATGGTAACCACAATTTCCGTCCGGAATTAGTTTTTGCATTAACTCTTCACTTCTATTCAAACTTTCGCGGGACAAAGATCTAAAATATGAAATAATCCAACCAATCAGGAACACCGATAGCAATATGGCTCCAAAATGCCACGCAAAATGACAAGTTGCCACCATCATATCATCATGGCTGTCTTCGTGCCATTTTTGTGCTCCATGTACTGGATTATACAAAACAAATCCTATTTCCCAAAACCATGTTCCTTGTAGAAGCAAACAGAATCCGTGCATTAACGCGGCCAGGATATGTGAGGGATATCGCATCATATAGATCACGGAAAAAATGGAAGCACAGATCACATAAAGCAATAATATATGTACCAAATTGTCCACACCAGTCCGACCGTGTAGATGAAATTTAAATAAAACAAATTCCACGAAATAGGCCGATGCAAAACTTATATGGTTGACGTACACAGAGAAGGTCAGATTGAAATAGGTCAAAATCTCCAAAGCGCCATTCAATCCAAAAAATAGGTATATCGTCATATGTTGCTCATTCATTGGGTCGCGAAAAATTCCATTGACATATTTTGCGTGCGTTATTTCTACAATAATGCCGAGTAAACCCATTACAACTTTTACGCAGGGTTCCACAGGAAATTCTGTTAAATGCTTACAACAGGAACCAACAGGGTACCAGGTTGAACTTTTAAACCTTTCCTTGCTGTTTCGACATCGGTAATATCTACGAATAGCTTGTACAGTCTGCCACAAACCAATGGCAAAGAAAAAAGATCCTGGGATAGCGTGACCTCCGAAACTTCCCATTTTACAATTGTCTACAGATCTGTAAAAAAATTACAATTGTTAAATTTTATTCCCATATTTAGGTAAATGGATATTACATTCAGAATTTCTTTTTTTATTTAAATAATATTTTTATTCAAGATATCTGAATAGAATAAGGGAACAGGCTTAGCCTATGTAAAACCCCTCTCCCTACTACCTGGTGCTTTAACGTCTGCTTCCACAGAAGTGACATCGCAGACCCCTCTCCCTATATTATATCATTTTAATTAGTAAGTGGAGGTAGGAGAATCGCACACTGTAACCAGGGTATCATTTAATCTTATATATTTAGCACTAATTTCTTTCACATTCATTTTAATATCAAATCTTTGTTTAAAAATCATTTAAAATCACGAAAAATCATCTAATTTGTACTTGTGTCCAGTTTTAAAGCTGACTGATTAATTCTAATTTGTACTTGTGTCCAGTTTAAAGCTGATTGATTAATTTTGATAATGGGTGTCCAATTTACAAGCGTTTAATTTCCTGACCATTGTTCAAAAATTAATCATAATACATCAATAATCAATTGGGTTGTTTATTTTCTAACAGTGATCAAGAAATTAAATGCTTGTAAACAGGACACTCATTATCAAAACTAAATGGTCAGCTTTAAACTGGACACAAGTACAAATTAGATGATTTTTCATTTTAAACGATTTTTATGAATTTTTAAACAAAGATTTGATATTGAATGAATGTGAAAGAAATTAGTGCTAGATACACAAGATTAAATGATACCAGTGTTACAGTGGCACTACACGCAAAACAAAACTGATAAGACAAACCTGTGGACAAGACAAAATGAAATGAAATGAGGGGAAATGGGGTTTAACGTCCTACTGTTTATGCTCCTACTGGGCTAATGAAGACGGGCATACACCATACAGTGTGCTATGAGAGAAATTTTGCTTGGGTAGCGGCACTATCGCCTGCTCTTATATCGAATTCCAACTGTCAAGGGATCTTTTACGTGCATGCCAATGTGTACACGGGATCTCAGATTTTTCGTCCCATCCGAAAGACTAGACAGCTGTCCCTGTCATGCCTTGGACAAGACAAACTACACAGACATTGCAAGAATTAAACAACAAATATCAAAATTAAGTGAATGGATCTGGGGGCCAGGCGTAAGTGTTTAATGAATTTTTTTTCTTTTTACAAGAGAGACATGATAATTATAACACAAAAAACCCCCACCCTAATCTGGTCATGAGAATGTGTTTCACAGGTGCATTAATTCCAGGATTAAATGAAATGGGGTTTAACATCCTACTGTTCCAGGATTAAAAAAAAAAATATGCAACGTAAAAAAAAAACCACAGAAAAAAGCCCCAATTTGTGCATGACAATATGTTTAATAGGTGCTTTTAATTCCAGGATTAAAAAAAAACAAACTATGCAATAATGCTTACCTGTTATCGTCAACTGAAACTATCGAGAATGTTATAGTTAGATTAAGAACTAGTGGTGTGTATGACTTCTGTCACACCAATGAGGTGTATCCAACTTATTAAATTACCACGTGTGGTGAACGTTAAACGATCTGTGAAGCTATAAACACCAGCAGAAGTGAACATGTAGTTATTTATATAGCCTACTGTGTAGGTATTGTGTACTTTCTAATCAATGGATGAATGAAATCATATGGGTTTAACCAGCTAATGAAGATTGGCATACCCCCCATTCTGCACACATAGATCTAACTACTTCTAGAATAGATCTCTGCCCAAAATGGCTGTCATATTAAAAAATTTGTATACTATTTTGTAATGCGGTCCTACACCAGTTCACATCTGTTATACACAAAACAACTAATTAAAGGCTCAATACCACTCTTGTTGTAACAGAATAATATGTCCCAATCTTTATTCTGATCAACAAATTGTACTATTTTACAGTATTCCAATTCATTGATGATACAAATTTCATCTTAACACACCTAATTTAAAAAATTGGAAAAATTCAACTAAATGATTTGAAAAGCCCAACGTAAACCTTTTCAAATGTGACTTGGATTTAAAAATATTTTCGAACCCTCTGGACAAGTAAAATAGGATGTAATGGATAATTTACACAACAGGTAGGATACTTAAACATCTAATACTTAGAATAAGGCTAATATTTATTTACTGGGCTGTCAAGCCAGCAAGAGTGTTATCGTCCCTTTAAACCTTTTCAATTTTATTAAATGAAAGCAGAATATATATTTCTCAAAATTCTCAAAGTTTTCGACTAAAATCTTCGATTTAATACTTAAAATGTTGGTCAGCTAGCCTAGTGTATGTTTTCAAGCAGAGCTAATTATAGATAGTGTAAGTTTAATATGGCAGTGTGCTTTAAGGGAAATTTGGCCTGTTAAGGCTCCTTTTACATACATGTATGCAAAGGTGTACACAAGATCGCAGGTTTATCGTATCATCCACAAAACTAGATAATGTGTTTTCGTAGATAAAAATGCGTTTACAGTAAAATTTGTCAATGACAAGCAAGATAAAGGAGTGGAATATAAACCAAAAAAATGGGGTCCACTCGACACAAACTAAGTCATTTTGGGACTAACTTATAGTTCAATTTTATTTCAATAATTCGCTTGCACGTCTTTAGCTGTGGGAGGAAACTAAAGGACCTGGAGAATATTCACCAGGTTGGACAGGCGACCATTTTCCTTCTCACGTACAAGCTGGGAATCAAAATGAAACAACCCATGAGTTAAATCATTTGGCCACGCAACCCAAAATGGTTCAATGACATGCAGCGTGCTTCGATGGAAATTTTTTCAATATTATCCACTCTTATTTTAATTCCAAATTATCCGGAGAGCATTAATGTACTGCCAAAGGTATACATGAGACATTGGTTGTTTGTCCCATCCAGAAAACTAGACGCTTTTCCTAAATCAGGTACCACTGAACTGACAATTATGTTGTTGTTGTTGTTTATTACAGATTTTTAACGTCGTATACATTATACATGATATCATGGACAGGTTGATTCATTTAAATAGAGTAATAAAAAAAAAATGGGTAAAATCATAAAAATGTTTCTTTATATAAAAATTGTTGCTAATAGTATTAGTAATATCACTGTAACATGGATATCATTTAATCTTGTGTATCTTGAACTAAATTCTTTCACATTCGTTTAATATCAAAGCTTGGTTTAAAACTTTGTAAAAATCATTTAAAATCACCTAAAATCATCTAATTTGTACTTGTGTCCAGTTTAAAGCTGGCTGATTAATTTTGATAATGAGTGTTCAATTTACAAGTATTTAATTTCCTGACCACCGTTCAAAAATTTATCATTATACATCAATAATTGATTGGTTTGTTTATTTTTAAACAGTGATCAAGAAATTAAATGTTTGTAAACTGGACACTCTTATCAAAATTGAATGGTCAGCTTTAAACTGGACACAAGTACAAATTAGGTGATTTTAAATGATTTTTAAACAAATTAGTGCTAAATACACAAGATTAAACATACATTATGCAAGAGCTAAATCTAATTATTGCAAGTCTTTATTTAGGCTTCAGATGTCATAGAAATTATAAATTAGACCTTTATTTACACAACAAGCACAAAACCAACTCTGTAGACGCACGGATGGCTTGGATTCGGCTTGGATTTAAACAGGATTTCATTGATTGATTAAATTTTTAAATGGCGTCGTAAGCGGAGATTAACCGTTACGTTGACGCCATACTCCCGGAAATTTTAGATCGAGGCTAAATGATAGAGTGTACGAAACGAGGCCGCTGTTGAGCGAGGCCGCATGTCAGTCAATCTGCTTGAAAGTTTGATATATACGGCCTTGATATTATGTTTAGTTGTGGTTAAAATGAGAGTTTGGATGTCGGTATTATACGCTCTTTTGTCACTTGCGTTTATAGAGAAATTATGGAAATTGATAAACATCGCAGCTAACATCACCCCAGTTGAATTTCAGCCCCATTGGATCGGTTTCCTATTTGTCTGCTTCGGGAGTAGGCCTAGCAGTTACAGTACAAGACAGTACAAGAGTACACGCAGGCTAACAAGAAGTCGGCTATAATTATGCCTGATTAATTTGGTCCATTCCTTTCAAACTTTTGCTTCTTATCTATATATTAAAAGTCTTATTTTTAATTTGTAGTAAAAATAAATGTGATACGAATTGAATTGCAACCCCGTGTCAAACCGAATAGGCTAAAAGGTACCACAGCCATAGAAAACGTTACTTGATATTTGAGATTATGTAGGTGGAGTTAACGCCTGTCAATCAAACGATCGGCCATTCTCGGAGACTCCTATTTCTTGTCAAAAATTACAATGGTGATAACTTTGTTCAGAATAAAGTAATTTTCAATATATTCTTCTTTCATCATCTATTTTTGAACTGTTATAGCAAGAATGGCCAACTCTTTATTAAAATCTCCTATAATGTATCTTTAAAGGCTCAATACCACTCTTGTTGTAACAGAATAATATGTCCCAATCTTTATTCTGGTCAACAAATTGTACTATTTTAGAATATTTCAATTAATTGATGATACAAATTTCATCTTAAAACACCTTATTTAAAAATTTTGAAAAATTCAACATAATGGTTTGAAACGTCTAACGTAAACCTTTTCAAATGAAACTTTGATTTAAAAATATTTTCGAACCCTCTGGACAAGTAAAATAGGATGTAATGGATAATTTACACAACAGGTAGGACACTAACACATCTTGTACTAAGAATAAGGCAATTTTTTTATTTTCTGGAGCTATCAAGCCAGCAAGAGTGTTATTGTCCCTTTAAATGATACCCGGATTACAGTGGTATGTACATGAATACAGAATTTAACGGTGCAGATATATATATATTCAATCAATATATATCTTAATTATTAACATCGGACTTATATCAAGGTGAAGAAATCCATTATGTCTGGTCAATAAAAACAATATAAAATAATTACAAACTAACGGTTGACCTGGTTGACCCGGTCTATCACGCGTATAGCCATGAACCGGACAATCTGATTGAAACACAGATCCTATTTCGTTTTTTTTTTTTATAGTTCAAAATTTTGTTTTACTTGTCTTTACTACACTTGAATCTGGAAGAGTTGTTATCATTGATGTGTTCTGAATAGTGTGAGGTATTAGCCAATGAAACGGTCTGTTACGGCAAGTGTTAGGCTGGTTTTGCAAGGAACTGTGGGTAATCCACTAGTAACACTAATGCTGATTGGTTAATCAAATGTCAGACGTCATAGACTCACTTGCCACTCATATGACCTCTGACATGACCTATCGCAACAACCAGTCAGATCTTCCTGTAGTGTAGGCCATATAAAGTATAAAAGATAGGTTGCCAGGCAACGAAACATACACCCACAGCAGCTATATCGTCCGGGCAGTCAACAAGAGTTGTCACATACTTTTACTTTTTTCGGTAATGAAACATTTATTAATACATTAAAATCTGATTAAGGGTAACAACTTGTTAAGTAATTATCAGAAAACCATTAGAATTTGTTTGTTTCTTATAAAGTTCTGCACCATGCTAACGTTTAGTATACGAAACATTTAATATCATAGATTTAGCTGTTCAAGTTATCAAAATCCATTGAAAATCAATATACTTGTTCATCTCAAGACCGTAAACTCTGTGTATCAATCTGAAGTCAATTGGATGATAACTATAGTTTCTAGACAGTCACAAGATTTTTCAAAGTGATCAAGGGCCATAACTTTGGCAGTAATTATCAGAAATCGTTGAAAATCAATAGGATTCTTCGTCTCATGACCTTAAACACTGTGCATAAATTTAAAGTCAATCGAATACTATCTTTAGCTTCTAGAGCATCAACAAGATATTCTGAAGTGATCAAGGGCCATAACTCTGGCAATAATTATCGGAAATTGCTGAATATCAATAAACTGCATCGCCTCATGACCTTAAACACTGTGTATAAATTTAAAGTCGATCGGATATTAACTTTAGCCTCTAGAGTTTCCACAAGATTCTTCAAAGTGATCAAGGGCCATAACTCTGGCAGTATTTATAGCAAATCACTGAAAATCTATAAGCTTCATCGCCGCATGACCTTAAAAACTGTGTATAATATATGAAACACTGACTTTGAGTTTTGAATAGCATATGCCACTGAAGTTATGCAAAATGCGATGGCTGATATATGAATACTTACAAGCAGTATCATAATACAGATATGTGACGATATGCTAATATAAATAGGACCTATATGTAACTTAATACCCTATAAAAAAAAATACCATAGTAGTGTAATCGAATTGTTTACTGTCCCCGTTACAATTTACATGGATTCAAAACACAAATCTACATCTAGAAAACTACAAATCCATAGATCTTTGTTCATAAAAAAATCCATTCAATAAATATTCCAGTCAATAAATATTTGTCACGTTTGGACAAAAATGCCGAACGAGGCAATCTGAGGTTTATAGTGTCAGTCAATTATCACTCTATTGGGATATCAATAATAAGAATCTAAAGACTGGCAGCCATATATATTCATCCCCTTGAGATATGGTGCCGATAAATAAAATACCTTAATTACTTTGATTCATAAGGTATGTATTACAATGGTCTTGATAAACAGACTAATTACTTGGTTCATTAAAGATGTAAGATTTAGACAAAGAGCTGGTTGTTCTTGCTATAATATATAGTTCAACAAGTGGCTGCCATGCAAGATACATCCACATTTTGTAATCAAAAGGAGTCATCCTCTTATTGTCCCAATGCTTCACATCAAATAACAAAAAAAACAACCAAAGTCTTGATTATCCATTTTAACATAATATTTAAGTGACTATCACTGTAACGACAGCTCTCTCTCTCTCTCTCTCTCCAAATATGACTGAAATGAGAGTTTTCTCTCCAAATATGACTGAAATGAGAGTTTTCTCTCCAAATATGACTGAAATGAGAGTTTTCTCTCCAAATATGACTGAAATGAGAGTTTTCTCTACAAATATGACTGAAATGAGAGTTTTCTCTCCAAATATGACTGAAATGAGAGGACTGAAATGAGAGTTTTCTCTCCAAATATGACTGAAATGAGAGTTTTCTCTCCAAATATGACTGAAATGAGAGTTCTCTCTCCAAATATGACTGAAATGAGAGTTCTCTCTCCAAATATAACTGAAATGAGAGTTCTCTCTCCAAATATGACTGATATGAGAGTATTTTCCCCAAATATGACTAAAATTAGAGCTCTCTCTCTCTCTCTCTCCAAATATGACATCTCCCCAAATATGACTGAAATGAGAGTTCTCTAATAAGACGGGCATACGTCATACAGTGTGCTATGAGATAAATTTTACCCAGACATCAGTGTTACAGCCTACTCTAACTTCAGATTTCAACTGTCAAGGGTTGTTTTACGTACACGCCAATGTGTACACAGGGCCTAGGTTTTTCGCACCATCCTAATGACTAAACTCTTTTCTTCCCAGGCCCTCTTACCTGCACCACTGACATGGGGGAACTGCGCTGAAAATCCTGAGAAGCTTTCTCGGCCAACACCTGGAGCGAAACCCTAGACATCCTGGTTAGCGAGGGAGCCAGTATCTTACTCACTGAGCCACTGCAGCTCCCAAGTTAATGAACAAGGAAGATTTTAGGTAAAATATTTTACCACTCCAAGAAAGTAAATATGTGAAATGAAATGGGGTTTTATGTCCTACTGTTCTGCTCCTAAACTGGGCTAATGAAGACGGGCATACGCCATACAGTGTGCTATGAGGGAAATATGTCCGGACAGCGGCACTATGGCCTACTCTTATATCGAATTCCAAACTCTTATATGTGCATGCCAATGTGTACATGCGACCTTGATTTTCCGTCCCATCCGAACAATTAGACAGCTGTCCATGTCAGGCCCTCCGTCCTGCATCACTGACAAGGGTAAACCACACCTGAAAATCTGGATGAACTTTCTTGGCCAATGCAGGGACCGAACACCCGACCTCCAGGCTAGTGAGCCAGCGTCTCACACACTTAGCCACGTGATCCCCCAAGTAAATATGTTGCTTTTACCTGTTTTGCACCAAAGATATTGATGATATTCTCTCTTAAAGTTGTATTACCACTTGTTGCTACGACTACAGATCGAGATCTGAAACATAAAACTTTAAGTTATATTACCAGTTGTTGCTGCTACTACAGACTGAGATCTGAAATATAAAACTTAAAGTTGTATTACCACTTGTTGCTACTACTACGGACCAAGATCTGAAACATAAAACTTAAAGTTGTATTACCACTTGTTGCTACTACTAGAGACCGAGATCTTAAACATAAAACTTAAAGTTGTATTACCACTTGTTGCTACTACTACAGACCGAGATCTGAAGCATAAAATTAAAGTTGTATTACCACTTGTTGCTACGACTTCGGACCGAGATCTGAAATATAAAACTTAAAAGTTGTACATCTACGATCAAGATCTGAAACACAAGGCTTTAAGTTGTATTTATACTTGTTGCTATGACTATGGATCAAGATCTGAAACACGGGGCTTAAAGTTGTATTACTACGGATCAAGATCTGAAACACAAGGCTTAAAACTGTATTACCACTTACTGCTACGACTATGAATCAAGATCTGAAACACAAGGCTTAAAGTTGTATTACTATTGTTGCTACGACTACAAATCAAGACCTGAAACACAAGGCTTAAAGTTGTAATACCACTGATGGAGATCTGAAATACAAAACATTAACACCGGAAATTGCAAGTGCATCAGGTTCCTTAGACCACCTGCAGTGGGTTCGGCCTGTAAAGGTATTTATGAGTAATAAACTATAACACATACTTATGGAAGAACAATTACTGATTTATTTGGGCGACGTTTCGAAGAGTATTCTCTCAACGTTTTCAAGCTTGAAAACGTTGAGAGAATACTCTTCGAAACGTCGCCCAAATAAATCAGTAATTGTTCTTCCATAAGTATGTGTTATAGTTTATTGCTCTATCCAGTTACTAAATGCCTCTAAAAGATCAGTATTTATGAGTATGGACCATATCACTTTCACCAATTTTATTCAAAGACCTGGTGTCGTATTGATCCTTTACTGGATGATCATTATTGTAATATAAGTCACGTGAGATGGGAGTTATCTGCCCACTCTTCTCTGTAATATATATTGAAGTTAATAAAAGATGCACATACTTCGAAGTGTGGTCATATCACGAGAATGTCTTGTTTTAATATATAGGGGGGTTTGAGATATGAATATGACCATCCATCCACGTGCTGATATATAGAAGGCATATCGAAGGTAGTGATCCCAACACAACACTGGGACAGTCTGTATTTATATTTACCAAGTGCTAAAGGGATAAAGTTGTATTGGGTCATTCCATGTCAAGTGCACCAATTTTTAGGAAATCATGAAATCCACCCTCTCAAAAAAATATAGGTTAACGTCAATGGTCTAAAACATCCAATTGCCAAATTTCAGCTTCCTAGGTAAAAAACTGGTGGATATATCAGCAGATTGCCATCACACATTCTATTCAGTCAAAACCCCTAACTTGGCAATCTAATAGAACTGTGTTTTCACATAAGAGTTGTGTCCCTTAGTTCATTAGTATTGACGAGAAGATTGAAAACATGTTTGCATGAAAATATGGTTGGACTCAGTAGTGTGGTACACATGGTCTCACATCTTGGCAAAATTATCCTTATAGCATACATGTACTAAAAACACAAATATCCTACTATACAATGAATGGCTAATGTCTCAACAACACTATAATAAATACTGTGTTCTAGCCATGTACTTTAAACCAATAAATAAAGTTTGACATCTGACAACCAATCTTCATGAAAATATTTGATGCAGTAAAGAGAGTTGTCTCCCATGGACAGTTGACCTGCAAACATCACAGGCTTTGTAACGAGAGAGAGAGAGAGTGAAACAGGATTTGATCCCGGTCTTGGCAGAGAAAGTTCCTCAAAATTTTCCAGCATGATTTCCCCTTTTTAGTAGTGCAGGACAGAGGGCCTGTCAAGGAACAGTGTCTAGTCCTTAGGATGGGCCAATAAACATTGGATGTTGGCAGAAATGCTGTTTTCCAGGTAAAATTTTCCACATACCACACGGCATGGTTTTTGCAAACAACTCGGTTGTCAAAACCCCATTCAATTTACAGTAAACTTCACATAAGTAGGATTCGTATAAGCCGGATCTTCGCTCAACTAGGATAAAATTGTTGGGATCCTTTGATCCTGCATGTTTTTCTCATTAAATTTCTGCGCGTAAATCGGATCAAAATGTTTGGTCTATTTGATCTAATTCCGGCTTTTTTCCTTCGCCAAAGTTGGATCGGCAGTATGTTCAGAATTTGACTAAGTCAGTTTCGTCCTGATGGTCTAAAACGTGGTTAGGTATTCCATGCACAGAGTCCCAAAATACTTTCCCCTATCATTTTGACACAAATCAGCCTATTTGATGCGAAGCAATAATAGAATTTTCCCGAAAAAAAAATAAACACGCTGTCTGCCCTACGAGACACTTTCAGGGAAAAAATTTAGCATATTTTTCAAAGTTATCTAACGGAAGTTATCTACTTGCACCAAAACTGAAGTTATCTACTCGCACATATGAACAAAAGCTTGAAATGTGCCTTTGAATCTATTATTATCCAGCTCTTGCAGTTTATTTCTAATTGAGCTAAGATTGAATTTCGGTCTTCGGCTAACTCGGATCTTCGCATAACTCGGATAAAATGGGTCAGTCCACTTCGATCCGACTTTTGCAAAGTTTACTGTATTTCATTGCCCCTGATATTATTTTTAAAGGACAATATTAGTGTCAGTCAGTTGTGTTTTCCTTTTGCGTTTGTCACTTCCGATTGTTGAAACCTTGATTACGCATCTATCGTAGCAATGATCTCTGTGTTAAAATTATATTTGGAACGTGTTAAACCATTTCTATCACATATGTGATAATGACTGACACCAATATTGTCCTTTAAGATTGGTCATAAAAATAAAAGCTATATTACCCTTTTCCTATCTGGTTGGTACAGTGAATACGAACTCCTGTATTAATCAAACAGTAGGCATTTAACAACTGAATCATCTTCGCAAACTCTTTCTTTAAATTACGCAGAAATTCTTTGTGGCGAACTGGAAGGGTGTGAAATAAATTTTGTAGGCAGATGGTTGTTCCTGTCTGCCTCGGACATGGTGATTGGCTGGTTATGTTTCCATGATTATCATATTCTAATTTGGTTCCGACAGCAGACTTGGTATGACACGTTATAACAGTTAAATTACTACAAAAGATAGAAAGTAACTAAAATGGCTAACATGTTCTGAAAGAGAGAGAGAGCTATTACTAAATTAGGTCATATCAGGATTAGCATATCGTTCAATTATTATTCAGTAATTCGCTTGCGCGTAGGGCTCTTTAGCAGTGGAGGAAACCGGAGAAAACTCACAAGGTTGGGAAGGTGACCCTAACCCTTGTCATGTACAAGCGAAGAATCAAAACCATGTCACTTAACTCAGTGACAAGCCATACGATCTAAAGTGCATGTGTTACAACATTTGACCAACCAAGAGCCTTAAAGATACATTATGTAAGATTTAGATAAAGAGCTAGCCATTCTTGCTATTATAGTTCGAAAATAGATAATATAAAATGAATAATTTGAAAATTTCATTCCAATTACTCTATTGTGAGCAAAGATATTAGCCTTTGAATGTTTGACAAGACGTTTGTAATAATTGCAGCCACCGTACTGGTTGTTCGAAGCTAAGACTCCCTCCTTCGATTTTTAAATTAAATTAAAATAGAGCTGAAACGTTCTAATCTATTTAATATCGGAGAAATCTGATGCCATCGAGAATTGATTATGGCCTGGATCAGTTAATTAATGTCGAATTAATAATTTAGAAAACATTTTAGGCCTAAAGAAAGATCTGCAATAGGCAGATTTAGCTCTTGCATAATGTATGTTTAAGTAAAAGAACCGTCGAAGGTGGTAGCACCGTCGACAGTAGACGAACCATTAATATTTGGAATTCAATGAAGAGAAGGCAAAAACACCACTGTCTGGGAAAAATTTTCCATAGCACATGGCATAGTGTATCCCCATCTTACTTAGCCCAGGTGCTGCCGATGCTAAACCCTATTTCATTTCAATTCTGACGTCTGGTTTAGACTTACTAATTAATATCTATTTCATGCAGATGGGATGATAACTATTGTAGCCAGAGCCATCAAACGGTTCGATAACTGTGCAAGGGTAGATGGGATTTAAGGTCCACTCGACACAAACTAGGTCATTTCGGGACTAACATATGGTTCAATTAGCAGTGGGTGGAAACCGGAGGACCTGGAGAAAACCCATGAGGTTGGACAGACGACCCAACTCCTTGTCATGTATTAACGGGGAATCGAAACCAAGTCAGTTGACTCAATGACAGGCCTTATGATACAATGTGCACGCGCTAACCATTTGGCCCCCCCCCCTTTCAGAGTACAACAGTGGAGAGCAACGGTAACATGGGTGTAAAAACAATTGAATATTTACCTTAACGCACATAAAGAACTTAACGCCTCTCCACGGAAACCAAACGTTTCTACATTAACTAAATCAGAAAAATCTTGTAATTTAGATGTGTGATGCTTCAAGGCTGAAAAAAAAAAACCATCATGTAGGCCTACAAACATATTTTCTTATAATACTCATGTTAAAGATACAATCCCACGAAAGTGCTTCTAGTTCTAGGGTAATTTTTTTTCCAATAAAACTATGCTAAATTTTTTCCAATAAAAGTATGGCAATTTGGGTATAAATGGAAAATTGAAACACCCAATTTTACTAGAAAAATACCAAATTCCCTGAAACACACCCACGGGGCATGCACAGGACAAAAATGTAAGGGTACAACTAACTGGTAAGCTGCCTGCTTTCTTGTCTGCTTGAGTGATGTAGTGTGCACAGGGAATGCTTGGTACATGCTGATCATAACAGAATGGTTAACATTTGTGAGACTGAGAACAGTAACAGACTCGGAGATTAAACGAAAGATGGCAGAGGATAATCCTAGAATTTATTTAGGCTTCGATGTTTATAGTAAATGGGCGGCCATTAAAGACAAATACAAGCTGAAAATGGATCCTACCTCGCGTGTCAAACAAGGCTGCTTAAAATAGATGTTTACAGCTTTGGGTAGTTCCTTGCAATTAAAATGTTTTGAGAGGGATTTGAACTTTTAAGCAAACTAAATGTTGAAATAAATGGAACTAAAGTGCACTCTGTCACATCCGACGGGATCGTTACAATATGTCGGATTACGCAGAGTGTCGGAATACTCAGTTTTCTCAAAACCGGAAATATTGTAACTACGAAAACCGGAAGTATTATTATAATGTAGCTTTGAACATAAAACTTCGAATCACCAGAATGTTATCCCCTTTAAAAAATGATAAACTTTTCTGTACATTCAAAATTTGATTACATTAATTTTTTTTTCATTTAACATGCGTAGGCATTTTGAATAGGTCAAGTCTGTCGTTAATTTATCTTCTTCGCCGTCTTCAGTTGATCGCACTCTTGTCTTTACTATCACTTGTTTATTGATAATGGGCGTACTGGATTGAACGTTCCGGAATCGAATTCTCTCAATCCCAAAAATAGCGACATTCGAGTGAAAATGGGTACTTCGGGCTACAACGCATGCGTCGACTGGATATATAAATATCTCATCCAACCATGCAGCCGAAACCTGTTCGTCGTGTTTAATTACGTCACAATTCTACTCACACCACCTCCGTCGTCGGGATTGACAGAACTGTGACAGGACTGAATTCCGCATCACTCGATTGCAATTCTGTTAATTCGGGACGTTCCGGACTGTGAATCAAGCAGCCCCAGGTCGTCGTCACACGGTTCGAAGAGATCCGTAGAGTGACCAAACTTATAGAGGTTATTCAGGTTCAATCGGCATGCACAACAAATGTTTCCAACAGGTGCTAGGAATATTTTTACGACTGTGAATTCGGGGGAAAATTTGTGGATATTCTTGAGTATTTGTCACAACTGTCGTACAAGAGATTAAAATTATCAAAGTAATCAACAACGACCCATGGTAGCGAGTTTTAATCTCACAGATAATTGATTGGTGATTGCTTGTTAATCTTTTGTGGCTTCACACCCATCTGGTTTTAATCTCACGGATAATTGATCGGTAAGTGTTTGCTTCACACCCACCGATTGAAGGCCGGATTATACGGTGTCGATTCAATGGAAATCGTATGACGGGATGGCTGATTGATGTCGTAACCCGGAACGTACAGAGGTCGAATTACACAGAGATTTTTTGGCTGAAGTAATAAGGAAATAAATCGGGACATGAAAATGGTGTCGGATGTAACAGAGTGCCGGAGTGATCAGATGTCGGATGTGACAGAGTGCACTGTATATCTGATAAAGGTAGGTTGCCAGGCAGCGAAACATACGCCCACAGCAGCTAAATTGTCTGAGCGGGTCGACAAGGGTTGTCGCATATTTATTCCTTTGTAGGTAATTGGGGGCCTTTACAAGACAGTTCCATACAGATCAAATTATAATTTTTGACGTTTGAGGGTTCACAAGGCTCTACAAATTGAAACAAGGGTCTCAACTCTGGAAGTAATCTACAGAAATTGTTGAAATTTGACAGGGTTTTCGTTTCACAAATTTAAATAATGCATATAAATTTCATAGATATCGGATTATAACTTTCATCCATCGAGTATTAACAAGGTTGAACAAAGTGAAACAAGGGCAATAACTCTAGAAGTAATAAACAGAAATTCCTGAAATTCAATAGGATTCTTCTCTTTACTAATTTAATATGACGCATGTAAATTTCATACAGATCGGCAGATAACTTTTGATGTTAGAGCATTCACAAAGTTCAATAAAGTGAAACACGGGCCATAACTCTAGACGTAAAAAACAGAAATTGCTGAAATTCAATAAGCTTCTTCGTTTCACTAATCTAAATAATGCATATACATTTCAGAAAGATCGGATGATAACTTTTGGCGTTGGAGCATTCACAAGGTTCAATAAAGTGAAACAAGAGCCATAACTCTAGACATAATACACAGAAATTGCTGAAATTCAATAGGCTTCTTCGTTTCACTAATTTAAATAATGCATATAAATTTCAGAAAGATAGGATGATAACTTTTGGGGTTAGAGCGTTCACAAGGTTAAACAAAGTGAAACAAGGAACATAACTCTAGAAGTAATAAACAGAAATTGCTGAAATTCAATAGGCTTCTTCGTTTCCCTAATTTAAATATTGCATATAAATTTCACAAAGATCGGATGTTAACTTTTGGCATTAGAGGGTTCACAAGTTTCAACAAAGTGAAACAAGGGCCATAACTCTAGACATTATAAACGGAAATTATTGAAATTAAATAGGCTTCTTCATCTCACAAATGTAAACAACATATATGTCAATTTTAAAACAATTGGATGATAACTTTTGGCGTTAGAGCGTTCACAAGAAATTGTGGACGATGGACGAACGGGGGCGACGGCAATATACGTCCACATTTCTGTGTGGGCGTATAAAAATGATTCCCAACTTTATAGATTCCCAACTAAAATTTTGCCAATCAATTTTTCTATCGACTCATAGTGACGTCGGAAATGGATCGCAAAGTGAGATGCGAACCTGGTTATTTCGCTCCCAGGTCAAGGCATTTATCTAACAAACATCTACACCAAATTTGAATATTCTACCTCAAATAGCAGCATAGTTATTGCGTTACAAAAGGGTTGACAGTCGGATGGACCGACAGAAAGATAAAGACAAGGGCAGACAAATTTGAATTAATAGTCCCCAAGCCTGGAAATAATGCACCTGTCACAGACAATGTCAGGCATGGATTAAGACTTTGTCAGGCACAAAACCTCTGGTGCCCGTAATTTTGTCAGGCAGTGATTTGTTTTTTTAATTGATATTATTAATACATGTCCAGCACTAAGTTGAAAATGTAAGGTACCATTTCATTAGTGCCTGACATTTTGTCAGGTACATCTAAAACCGTTATTTCCAGGGCTGCCGACAACCAGTATCGCAGCGCAATTTGCGATACATATTTCGTCCGTTGCTAACCAAAAATTAAAATCTGACGTTTTTGATTCGCAGTTACTGCGAATCATTAATGTGCCTGTCATTTTGGATATTGTCACAAGAATAATCCACATTTTGAAGACTAGAAGGCTTACTCAACACTTTCAACATGTATAAAATGTTGAATAAAATTTTATAAACAAAACTGAATTCTTCGTGTGACATTTTCTTCTCGACTTACCCAGACACAATACTATATAACACAGGGACATAACTCTATGAATAGGGACTATTAAACCGGAAATAGGGAATCAAGTAGTCGCACTCACGTTGCGAGACATTAAGTAATTATATCATATTCATTTTGAAATAAATAACTCCAGTGTATCGCACTTATTGTAAATAAAATATAAAAAAATAAATACATGTTAACGTATTGTAAAATGATAAATCAAAGTAAAAATTCCCGTAAAATATTATTGTTTATATCGCGTGTGTCTAGTTAATCGAGGTGCGCCCTATTGAACAAAAATAGTAATACACGATAAAAAGCAGACGAGATCGTTTTCTAACGAAGATTTCTAACGTAACAAAAAAATAACAATTAAAATGAGTGGGGCTTCGGAAGTCACTGTCAAGAATTGGCTTCAGACATAAGACCTAACTAAATGTCTACATCACATTTACAAACTGTCACAAGTACTTGTGGCAGTGCTAAAAAAATCTAAGAATAGTCAGAATGGAATCTAATCATATTTGTTATGAATTAAAGTAATATCTTGGTATTTAGGTGTTTTACATTGAAACTGAAAAACTGCTAATCAATTTTTAAATTTGCTAATCAAATTTGGCAAAATTGGACTTTTTGATTAGCAGTGCTGCTAATCAACTGTGAAAAATTACCGACAGCCCTGGTTATTTCCAGGCCTGATATAGTCCCCTTGTTTCTTCAAAGGTCAAAATAAGCTTTATATCTAGAAAGAAAGATATGGAGCTTAACCTCCACACTCCACCCAACACAAACTTGGTCATTTCTGAACTAAAATATTGACCTCTACTCCTTGTCAGATACAAGCTGGGAATCGAAACCATGCCACTTGACATTTTGTCACGTACAAGAGATGGGAATCAAAACCATGCCACTTGACTCAATGGTAGACCTTATGATCTAAAGGGCACCTGTTAGACTGCCCTTCCCCCTAATTTGTATCTAATTATGAGATTATATAATAAAAAATCTAATTACAGAATCTCATTAAACAGAAAATTAAATCACTAAAATAGTCTCCTTACTGAGGCCATGAAAGTTTTGCTGCTCCACTCCAGAACCATTATCTGAGACTTCTACTGATTCACTGCCATATTCCTTTAATTTGATTTCTAGAAAATAAAAAGGGTAATTAGGCCATATAAAAAAAATATTGTGGTTCTCATATTCGTCTTCTTCTATTATGGTTTAAAGTCTGCTTCCACCGAGTGTGGTATCGCAGATAAATGAGAGAGCGACAGAGAGGGAGACAGAGAGAGAAATGGGGTTTACCGTCCACTCGACACAAACTAGGTCATTTTGGGACTAACATATGGTTCAATTTATTTCAATAATTCGCTTGCGCGTAGGAGTCTTTAGCAGTGGAAGGAAACCGGAGGACCCGGAGAAAACCCACGAGGTTGGACCCTACTCCTTGTCACGTACAACCAGGGAATCAAAACCATGCCAGTTGACTCAATAACAGACCTTGTGATACAGCGTGCACGTGCTAACCATTCAGCCATCCAACCCCATGTGATGGTGTGAGAATAGGACCATTTGTGGGAGAGAGAGAAATGGGGTTTAACATCCACTCGACACAAACATGGTCATTTTGGGACTAATATCTGATGGTTCAATTTTATTTCAATAATTCGCTTGCACGTAGGGGTCTTTAACAGTGGGAGGAAACAGGAGGACCCAGAGAAAACCCATAAGGTTGGACAGACGACCCAACCCTCCGGCCCGTTTGTGACATAGCTAAGCCTACGTAGACACAGAAAATGGTCATCGTTGAACTCAGTCAAAGCCAGGGAAGAAAGTAACTGTGAACGATTAGTTAGCAGTTTTAAACAGTTTTAATAAATGAAATGAAATGGGGTTTAACGTCCTACTGTTTTGCTCCTAAACTGGGCTAATGAAGACGGCAGTTTTAATAAAGTTTTGCACACCAAAACAACTTTTTATTAGCAGTTTTGGTCATATAAGGTGCAGTTACAATCAGTCAACACAAGAAAATATTTGTCAACAATTAGCAGTTTGAAACAGTTTGAATAAAAATTTTGTTCATCAAAACAACTTTTGATTAGCACTTTTGGTCATTTGAGGCGCAGTTACAATAAGTCACAGAGAAAACCCACAAGGCTGGACAGGCGAAGCTACTCCCTGTCACAAGAGAGAGAGAGAGAGAGAGAGAAATGGGGTTTCAACTGTCAGTGGTTCTTTAAAGGCTCAATACCACTCTTGTTGTAACTGAATAATATGTCCCAATCTTTATTCTGGTCAACAAATTGTACTATTTTACAATATTCCAATTAATTGGTGATACAAATTTCATCTTAACCCACCTAATTTAAAAAATTGGAAAAATTTAACTAAATGATTTGAAAAGCCTAACGTAAACCTTTTCAAATGTGACTTGGATTTTAAAATATTTTCGAACCCTCTGGACAAGTAAAATAGGATGTAATGGATAATTTACACAACAGGTAGGACACTTAAACATCTAGTACTTATAATAAGGCTATTATTTATTTTCTGGAACTGTCAAGCCAGCAAGAGTGTTATTGTCCCTTTAACATGCACCCAACATGTACACAGGATGTTTTTTTTTTTCTCATCTGTACAACTAGGCACTGTTCTTGTCAATCCCTCCATCGTGCATCACTGACAAGAGGGATTGCCTGGTGACACCAGAAAAATTCCAAAGGATTAGCAATCCACCACCTTAATCACTGAGCCACTGCATATCCTTCCCTCCCCTGCCTTAGATTATTGAAAAGAATTGTCTGAGAGAGAAGCAGGATATTTTTTTTTGTATGGCCTTGTATATATTATATGAGATTATATACCAGATGTGATTTAAAATGAAACCTTGCACATGTGATAACTAATAACAGTTCAACCTACATGTTGCCAGCCTTGACACAGTAGACTGCTCACTTGGGGCAGTCCGTGTGATTTTTCGCCCACACCAAAAACCCAACAAAAAATACATCACAAAAAATACATAAATCAGACTTAAAAAAAAGAAAATGACAAATGTAAAGATCTCTCAAGGGAAAATACACTATCTGCAAATGTTCTTGCTTTCATTGTTAGTAATGTCAGCAAAATAATGTAAACGCTTAAAGAGGGAGCCACGGTGGTTAAGTGGGTAAGATGCTGGTTCGCTAGTCTGGAGGTCACTTTTTCGATCCCTGCATTGGCTGAGAAAGTTCGTGATTTTCTGACGTGGTTTCCCCTTGTCAGTGGTGCAGGACGATGGGCCTGACAAGGACAACTATTTGTCATTCGGATGAGACGAAAAACCGAGGTGCCGTGTATACATTGGCATGCACGTAAAACATCCCTTGGCAGTTGGAATTTAAAATAAGAGTAGGCCATAGTGTGGCTGTCCGGGCAAAATTTCCATCATAGCACAATGTATGGCGCATTCCCGTCTTCATTAGCCCAGTCGGAGCAGTAGTATGTTAACCCCATTTCATTTCATTAAAGATTTATTATGTAAGAGTTGACCTTTTTGCTAAACTACTGTCTGCCCCAGGTGATACTCCGACTCATAGATTGCTTGCCATTCTTTTATTAAAATGGCTAAAACTTTGTGACATACTTGGAATTTTTATCCTTTGATTTCTTCCCTTAGCCTAAATGACTTAGACGTCCGATAAAATCCAGTATTCTCTTGTAAATTTCACATATTTAGACATTGTCACCTTCTCAGAACATAAACATTACTACTATGCGTGCGTTACATGGAACACTTGCGTATCGCATTAGGGAAGACTGGTACATGTACCTTACAAATGTTGTGCATTCGGTTAGATATGTCCAGTGAAGAAGAATCGCCTGTTTGTTTCGCGACAATAATACTTATTAGGGTTTCACACTTTGAAGCTTGTTTGAAACAATATTGTTTTTGTTTGGATTGGTAGTTTTTTTTTTTGTTTCCACCTTGCTTATTTCGCTCAAAAATGTTTATTGCTTATTGGATAATTTGGAGTGACTTAAAGATTAAAACTATTCTAAAAAGTCGGCACATGTCAGAACCATGCGAACTCTCCGAAATAAGTAATTTGGTGTAAAAGGTTAGGTCTTATTTAAATTTGTATAAATGTATCGGGTAAAATGATTCAGAGTTATGTTTTCTGAGACTTTATAGCTCTGTTTGAGAGCAAAGTTTGGGAATGTGGCATTTTTAGAAAATGGGTTAGTTTTCAAAATTTTGCTTGAAACTTCGTGATAACATATATGTACTGATCAGCTGTCAATACACATTAAACATAAATTTAATTGAATTATCTTCCGTCCTAGATCTAGCCTTTAGCGTATAAACTGGGTAATAATTAGCCAACTGACACAGAATTAATGTTATTCTAAGAAAACATACATTTTTTACCTTTTTGGAACACTTTTGGGGGGTTAAAATTTAGAAGCCAATTTTTGAATTTCTTTTTCCTGCAATTGGGATCTTAAGGCTGAAACATAACTATTTTCAAAGGCATGTTTAAGAGCAAGAGCAAACAGAAATCCATCATTCATTTTAAATTTCCAGGATATAGGCAAATTTGTGGGAATCACTTTTCAACTTTTTTGCCCATAAAAGAATAAATGGTTGTTTGATTTTCATAAAAATTTGCACCATTCTGTGAATATTCCTTAGATGTAACCAACTGGTCACCGAAAATGATGTCATTGTGGCAAAAAATGTATTTTTGTAAACATATATACATCAAAAGATAGTTTCTAACTTCAGTCATTGCCAAGAAATAGGCAATTGTTCAAGGACAAGAGTAGCTTTTACGTTGTTTTACCCACAACACATTTATTGATAGTTTAATAGTCATTTTAACATTTGATACTGTATACCAACCGCCATTTAATGCAATCAATCCAAAATTTCCAGTATTAACAGAAGTGACGCGATTTTGAAAAAAGGAACGATTTTTATCTTTTAAAACAAATATTTGTTCTAAAGATGGTTATTCGCTACCCTTTACTAATACTATTTACTAACTTCCTTTAACTAACAGTATACAGATATTTAACCATGTTGATATCAGAAATTAATTTTAAACTTATTCCTTGGCCAAGAAATAAGACTGCCGATTCATAATTAGTCACTTTGTAAGGTTTTCACACTTCACATTCATTTTTGAACACGTATGGGAAACTGTTAAACTGTATTAGTACGGGAAGTGACGTCCACTAAAGAATGCGGGCACCGGTGAAACTCGTCATCACAGTTCTAGTTTTTGATTTGTTTTCGGGCTATTTCTAAATGCAAAATAAATATATGTATGTTTACAACAGCACTATTTTTGGATTAACAGTATTTTAATATTTTTCACTGTTCATTACATCAATGATATTCACAGTATTGCATTGCTACCAAAATGTTTACAACAGCATTATTTTGGGGGGTAACAGTATTTTAATATTTCTCACTGTTCATTACATCAATGATATTCACAGTATTGCATTGCTACCAAAATGTTCCTCATTTTCAGCAGCAGATGGAATGGTAACCTTTGGGATAAAGTGTAAATTTTATGGAGAGATATCTTATAATTTTTTTTGATTTACAATAGTTTTGCATGATGTAAATTGAATATGCTGAAAATTTCAGTCAAACTGCTTAACTCTAAGCCAAGAAAATCTTATTTTAAAATGTCTGTAGCCTCGATTGTCACTGTTGCCGCTGTCACAATAGTTAACAAAGTCTTGATTATCCATTTTTGCGTTCAGTCATCATTGGATGTTGAACAGCAGATCGGATTCAAATCCAATGAAAATCTGACACATAAGATGGCATCAGGAGTTTATTATGGTCTTTCTGCATGTTAATATTAAAATGTCTAATTAATCATTTATATAACATTTCGGGACTAAAGAAAGACCTGCAATAGGCAGATTTACCTCTTGCATAATGCATGTTTAAAGGCACTTGATGTTTGAAAAAGCTGATTGATAAAATAAAGAACCGATCATTATGGTATCATGTATCAATCTACCTTTAGCTTAACAAGCCAACAGTTAGGCTGATGTCCTCTGCAGAAATCCACAAAATAAACAGATGACACATATTAATTAATCCCACATTTATTTTTTTCGAAAGTATAGAGCAATCAAACTACACACTAAGTTTCATCACTCTCTATCAGATAGAATCAAGATTATCTTGTCCCAAAGCATCGACCAATGAAACTGATTAGCTCTGCTTAGCTTTAGCTTGAAATGTTAATCATTGAAATCAGTCAAGACATTCACCTAATGAACATCTACACCAGGTTTAAACATTCTAACTCAATTAAAAGCAGAGTTTTTATGTTCCAAAGTCTTGATCAATCAGATTGCTTATCGCTCCTTAGCCCAGGCAGAAAATTTGCACAATCGAACTTAGTCAAGGTAATGATATAATGAATCTATATTCAGAGTTTCATCGCTCTCACTTCATTATAACCACAGTTATCGTGCCCCTTAAGCATCAACCAATCAGATTGCTTATCTCTGGCTACATTAAGCAGACAATGTTCATCATCGAACTCCATCAAGGGATGCACCTAATGAATGCCTACACCAAGTTTGAACATTCTACCTCAATTAGAAGGAGAGTTATTGTGTTCCAAAGTCTTGACCAATCAAATTGCTTATCCGTCTGCTTACCCTCAGCAGAAAATGTTCATTGTCGAACTTAGTCAAGGTATTGATGTAATAAAGCTATACACCAAGTGTCCTCACTCTCACTTAATTAGAACTAAAGTTATCGTGTCCCAAAGCATCAACCAATCAAATTGCTTATCTCTGCTTACCCTAAGCAGAAAATGTTCATCTTCGAACTCCATCAAGGTTTTGACCCAATAAACACCTACACCAAGTTTGAACATTCTAGCTCAATTAGAAGGAGAGTTATTGTGTTCCCAAATCTTGGCCAATCAAATTGCTTATCGCTCTGCTTACCCTGAGCAGAAAATGCTCATTATCGAACTTAGTCAAGGTATTGATGTAATGATACTATACACCAAGTTTCATCACTCTCACTTAATTAGAAGTAAAGTTATCGTGTCCCAAAGCATCAACCAATCAAATTGCTTATCTCCGCTTACCCTAACGGCCTAAGCGGAAAATGCACATCTTCGAACTCCATCAAAGTATTGACCTAATAAACACCTACACCAAGTTTGAACATTCTAGCTCAATTAGAAAGAGAGTTATTGTGTCTCAAAAAGTGTGACGGACGGACGAACCCATTTTAATAGTCCCCTGCTTTCTTTGAAAGGCGGGCGACAAAAATGTCAGGTACTATTTTATGAGTGTTTAAAACCGTTATTTCCAGGCCTGCTTACCCAAAAGTATGTGTAAGAGGACTGCACTACACGCAAAACAAAACCGACAAGAAAAACTATATAGTCATTGTAAGAAATCAGCAATAAATATCAAATCAATGGATCCGAGGGCCAGCTATAAGCATCCACTGTGCTGTACAGTCACGGGCAATAGTAATAATAAATAATCAAATTATTTGAATTGTTCGTATATGTATGTGTTACAGATATAACTAGGTGGGGTTGGATGGCCGGATGAGGCAACTGGCGTGGTTTCGATTCCCTGGTTGTACGTGACAAGGAGTAGGGTCGCCTGTTCAACCTCGTGGGTCTTCTCAGGGTCCTCTGGTTTCCTCCCACTGCTAAAGACCCCTACACGCAAGCGAATTATTGAAATAAAAATTGAACCATGTGTTAGTCCCGAAATGACCTAGTTTGTGTTGAGTGGACGTTAAACCCCTTTTCTCTCTCTCTCAACAGATATAACTAATAGTATTGCACCCTATATGTATGTGTTACAGATGTAACAAACCAACAGTGAGGCTGATGTCCCCCGCCGAAATAGGAAAATAATTAGAGGACACATATAAAAATCAAATTGCGTATCGCTCTGCTTACCCTGAGCAGAAAATGCTCATTATCAAACTTAGTCAAGGTATTACTGTAATGAAACTATACACCAAGTTTCATCAATCTCACTTAATTAGAACTAAAGTTATCGTGTCCCAAAGCATCAACCAATCAAATTGCTTATCTCTGCTTACCCTAAGCGGAAAATGCTCATCTTCGAACTCTATCAAGGCATTGACCTAATCAACACATACACCAAGTTAGAACATTCTAGCCCAATTAGGAAGAGAGTTATCGTGTCCCAAAGCATCAACCAATCAAATTGCTTATCTCTGCTTACCCTAAGCGGAAAATGCTCATCTTCGAACTCCATCAAGGCATTGACCTAATAAACACATACACCAAGTTTGAACATTCTAGCTCAATTAGGAAGAGAGTTATTGTGTCCCAAAAAGTGTGACGGACAGACAGACAGACCCATTTTAATAGTCCCCTGCTTTCTTCGAAAGGCGGGGGACAACTAATAGTATTGCACTGTATTAGGCATTATGGACACATAGTTTACAGGAAATACACATACTGTATATATTTTGAATTGAACTAATAAACTGTTTTACAAATCGTTTATAGCGCTGTGTTTCTATACATACAGATAAATCTTAACAAATTAAGGGAATAAGGACATGAATGTACATACAAAGATGTTGGAACTAAACCGGCAACTCGATACACTGTACAAATGAAATGAAATGAAATGGGGTTTAACGTCCTACTGTTCTGATCCGAACTTGGCTAATCAAGACGGGCATACGCCATACAGTGTGCTATGAGGGAAATGTTGCCCAGACAGCGGCACTACGGCCTACTCTTATATCGAATTCCAACTCTCAAGGGATCTTTTACGTGCACACCAATGTGTACACGGGACCCCGTTTTTTCGTACCATCCGAACGACTAGACAGCTGTCCTTGTTAGGCCCTCCGTCCTTCATCACTGACAAGGGGGAACCATGCCGGAAAATCTGGATGAACTTTCTCCGCCTATGCAGGGATCGAACACCGACCTCAAGGCTAGCGAGCCAGCGTCTTACCCACTTCGCGAAGTGATCCTCAAATATATTTTCCATAATAATATTTTTCGAAATTAACAACACAAATTATAATTCATTATTGGTCATTGATGCTGTTATCCCATGAAAATATGTGATCATTAAAGACCACGTAAGATCAAAAATCTAAATTGCATGTATGTATAGCCCATGGTTACTATATCAACTTTACAGCAAGTTCACACCAATCTGATTAAAATTAAGTCCGCTGTTAACGTTTAAGTATCCGACACGCCAAAACGCTTTTCGAGTTTTCAATTACGACCTTAATCCGGTTGATTGGCTGGTGACGTCACAGGCACTACACATAGGATATACATTATCTACACAATATCTCACTGTCTGTACAATATAGCACTATCAATACACACGGCAACTGGACAAGCGTCTATTGACGGTCCAATTACCAAGTGACTGGCCTAATCATAATCACCGAATTATCGTTTTTCATTGGTATAGATTAGACATTTGTGATTGGAATATTTTAGAGTGAATTTAAAATGCTGTATCATGCCGTAATCAATTTAAGCTGCCTTTGTTTAAATAGTCCACGTGTCAAATGAAGATGACTCAAGAAATTACCGCATTTACCGGTAATTTGGATAACCCTGTAATACTTGATATCCCAAACTTAAGTACAGAAATACAAATGGTGCCAGTCATTTGTCGATATATTCATTATTAGCTATATATAATAATAACCATTTCTATACATAAAGAAAAACTACAGTGAATATGGAATTTTCCGATGACTATGCATAACATGTACAATAGATCGCACTCATTTCTCTGCCAATCAAAGCTTGGTATCTTATTATCATGTACCATTCCATGTACTACGGGTGTAGTAAATGAGGTTAAACTTCGCCGCGAAAATTGCACGGGATCATTCGTGGAGTTCCTGGTGCCGTTTGATGAATGATTAAACTGTCAATGCAATTGTAAAATACTTTTATTATAGAGAAGATAACCGATGTTAGACATTATAACCTAATCGTATCAAAAACGTTAATCCATCCATCAATTAAATGTTGTTTAAACGCCAATGAACAAATAATACGAGGCTACTTGATTACAAAAACACTGGTGAGCAATAATTATTGGGTATATAGTAATTTTAAACAACTTATTAGTAAAACTTAATTATTTTATACAATGAATGTGTGTGTGTATGATTCTACCATTAGTTCGTTCGTGAGGTATTACGCACACGTTCCACTTAGAGTGATGTCTTTGATCTGGCCGGCGTAAAAAAAGATAATTACCTAATCAACATTCTTAATCCCACTAACACTCACTGCTAACACCAACGTGTAAATTAATTTATAACCCATGCCTGTATAACTTTTATAGTCGGATTGATTAATTATTGACAGATATTAACGACACTACACTTTATGTGGAAAAGCGAAGTGCTCGCAGTAAAAACCACATACCTGGACCCGTATATTATTTACATATTAAAAGTGTTGGTCAAATAAGTTCCATATTATAAAAAATTAATTAAGAGTTCAAAACTTCAAAGTTTAAAAGTTGTAGGAGCTCTAAATTGGATCTTAAATTAAAATGAATTACAAAACAAATTATTCCGTAGTCAATTGTTTTATTTAATTAGGGGGAATTAAGGAATCCTTCAGGCGGTAAAGAATACACACGCCGGCTGTATATAGGTAATTAAGGAATAAACATTCCGAATATGCATTCGGTCACTGTGACGTCACTGGCGTCTGAGGGGATTAAGAGTGTTTTCGATAATTGGCAAAGTCGTTTTTACGGAAGGTCTATTTTTACAACTTTGAGTGAAGTTAACTGAATTAATTTCAACCAGATTGGCGTGAACTTGCCGTAAAGTGGATATAGTAACCATTGGCTACACCTATCTCAAAGTTTCCAGGCCCATCTTATGTGCACTTTAATATATACAATATTTAAGACACAATGAACATTTTAAAATCAGTAAACAAGTCGTGTACTCGAATGTTTTGGGTGCCATTTGTAAATAACAAAGAAAAAAATATCCCACAAGACAAAGCCTAAGTGATTAGTATTGACGCATTCGAAAACGACAATTAATAAAAAAAAAAATGTGTAGAATGAACTAAGCAGACACAAATGACTGCCGTTCAATTTGGACTGTTCACATATTTCACTAAAAATAATTGATTAGAAACTACAATATATTTTTTAAAAATCGAATACAAATCACTTATATAATTCACATTACATTAATATGTGCTGTTAGACCCATTTTTGTTCCTGGGGTCTCGTGTACAAATTGCCATGCACCTTAATGTTCTTTGGCAGTTGAAATTCGATTTAAGTGTAGACCGTAGTGCCGCTATCCGGGCAAAATTTCCTTCATAGCATACTGAATGGCACATGCCCGACTTCATTAGCCCAGTAGGAGCAGAGACACATGGGGTTTAACGTCCATTCGACAAAAAGTGGATAATTTTGGGACTAACATATAGTTTAATTTTATTTCAATAATTCTCTTGCACGTAGGGGTCTTTAGCAGTGGGAGGAAACTGGAGGACCCTCAGAAAACCCACAAGGTTTGACAGGCGACCCTACTCCTTGTCACGTACAACCAGGGAATCGAAACCCCGCCAGTTGACTCAATGACCTTATGATACGTCCACCAGCCTCTTACGAAGCAAATATCAATAAAACAAAGCAGATGCTACATGTACAGTAGATTGCGTGCGTGTAGACAGTCATTACTTAGTACGCCAGATAAATGTTATCAGGTCACTGGTACTACTTTCCTATATTTTAATAATTAATATCACTATATTTTTATATTTCCTTAACCTGCAATTGCTGAACTCATTTCACATTGTTGTGGTTCCCCCTAGGCAAGGAAAAATCATGCTGCAAAAATCATTAGGAACTTTCTCTGCCAGGTTAATGAACCTGTGTCTGATCATCGACTCACTCGGGCACCACGGCTCCCAAATTTCCAATAAGGTAAAGATTATTCATATAAAATTGCAGGGCTAGAAATTCCTCATTTTTTGCGAGAATCAAAGAAGATTCTCATATATGGCATCTGCGCGAATCCTCCGAATCTTAATTAATAATACTGTCTAAAAAAACAAGATTTTATTTATTGTGTTAATCTAAAACATCAAAATACAAGAACAATGATAAAAATAGAACAATCATATGGATTTTTTGGTAAACACTTAAATAGTGTCAAAAGTAATATCCAGAAAATGCCTTAGTCAAAATAAGTTGATATGGCACCATGGCATTTCTTCATAGCACAATTTGTAGTCTTTTGTCCATAACGTAACTTGCAAAAGTTTTTATTCATTCGTCAATGATCACATGCCAACCACAATTGAAATTGCTATAAAATAAAATTCGTACAACTATGATATAGCTTCAATAATATTTTAAAAATTAAGCCTCTGTCAGCATGTGTATAAACGCTATTTAGATCTGGTTGAGATTCTGTTGGGAAAATACCCACTGTTTCTCTTTCCGTTTATTCAGTGTTCTACCAGGGGATTATATTCAATGAAGATTTAATTTTACCTAACAACTGGTCAGTGAATCCATCAATGTATGATTCAGTTATTATTGTAATATCTACCTGTACCTGGGATTCACACGGACGGGGCGTAGGAGACGTGCGATTCGCAAACCATGCCGAGATCGTCTTTATTCGCCACATGGAGTATTTTACTGAACCTTTTATGAATTATCAGCAAGCGTGTTTTGTTTTTTTTAACCGATTGTCAAAATCACTGTTAAATTTGCTAATTGCTCGGATTAAGAACCATATGAGGTATGACTGTTTTGTAGACGACAAGCAAGTTGATTGACTTTTTTTTTTATTAACAAGTAATAATTACCCCATTGTAATTTAGCCAAAAGTAGATTGATTTATGATACTATAGTGATGGATTCATTGTTTTACCAATCGCCTAGATTAAATGTCAGTAGGCTAAAGCCGACAAAATACAGCCGATACTGACCAACATTCAATAGTCGGAGTCGACAATTCTCTGAGATTTTTTTTTTAGAAAAATTTTACGCGAATCTACAAGGATTCGCAACATAAGCTCTTGCAAGAATCCTAACGCGAATCAGATTCGGAGATTCACCTGAATTTCTAGCCCTGAATTGAGAGATCGATCTGCAGTTTAGAATAAAGAGACATTAGGTGAAATAAAAATGGAATGCTGTTTAATGTCCTACTCTGCCACGACTGGGCTAATAAAGAGAAGGCCATAGTGCCCAGGTAAAATTTCCCTCACAGCACACTGCATGGCGTATGTCCGTCTTCATTAGCCCAGTATAGGAGCAGAACAGTAGGACGTTAAACCCCATTTCATTTCATTTCATTTCTAGGTCAACGCAGGGATCGGATATGGGACCTCTTCAGTAGGTAAGTCTTTTCTCTTTTTTTTGGGAGTCATGGTGGATCGATGAGAAAGACTTTGACTTACTAACCTGGAGATCCCATATCCGATCCCTGCTAATGAAGACGGACATACGCCATACAGTGTGCTATGAGGAAAATTTTGCCCGGGCAGCGGCACTATCGTCTACTCTTATATCGAATTCCAACTGCCAAGGGATCTTTTACGTGCATTCCAATGTATACACGGGACCTCGGTTTTTCATGTCATCTGAAGGACTAGACAGCTGTCCTTGTCAAGCCCTCCGTTCTGCACCACTGACAAGGGGAAACCACGTCGGAAAATCCCGATGAACTTTCTCAGCCAATGCAGGGATCGAACACCCGACCTTCAGACTAGTGAGCCAGCGTGCTAGCCACCGTGGCTCCCCGTTGACCTAGAAAGTTCATCACGATTTTCCGAAATACCTAGATTTTCCGAAATGGTTCCCACATATTTCTAGACAACTATTAAAACAAATTAAATCATACAACAGTTTGCTCCAAATCGCTTTAAAAAATTTGAATATTCCTATCTTTAATTTAATCATTATGGTAACTTTTTAAATAATTTGAATATTCCTATCTTTAATTTAATCACTATGGTAACTATTTAAATAATTTGAATATTCCTATCTTTAATTTAATCACTATGGTAACTATTAAAAGAAATTACATATTTTAACAGTTTGGTCCTAATCGCTTTTAAATAATTTTAAAAATTTATTTGGTTATCTCAAATCCAAGCCTCTCAGGGATTGATTGCATGCAACAGTTTTCTAGTTTTATCTTAAACTCACAAATTGAAAATACAGATTTTCTGAAAGTGATTGAAGCAAAACTGATTAGATGTTGTTAGCATATCATGTGCATGTAGTTGAACATCTTGTCAACAGTGGCGGACTTGGTAGCTCTGTAGTCTGGACCCTTGGACCAACTTGTTTCCCTGGACCCTTGGACCAACTTGTTTCCCTGGGCCTCCATCATGGTGAAGAATACATGACATGATGAAAGAAAATAGTTTAATTCATCATTCCCTCATCTCACAGGAGCCACTGTGGCTAAGTGGGTAAGACGCTGGCTCGTTAGCATGGAGGTCGCATGTTTGATCCCTGCTGAGAAAGTTAATCATGCTTTCCCCATGTCAGTGGTGCAGGACAGATGGCCAGACAAGGACAGCTGTCTAGTTGTTCAGATTGGATGAAAAACCAAGGTCTTGTGTTTACATTGGCATGCACGTAAAAGATCCCTTGGCAGTTGGAATTCTATTTAAGAGAAGGCCATAGTGCCCAGGTAAAATTTCCCTCACAGCACACTGCATGGCGTATGTCCATCTTCATTAGCCCAGTATAGGAGCAGAACAGTAAGACGTTAAACCCCATTTCATTTCATTTCATTTCTAGGTCAACGCAGGGATCGGATATGGGACCTCCAAGTTAGCAAGTGAAAGTCTTTCTCATCGATCCACCATGACTCCCAAAAAAAAGAGAAAAGACTTACCTACTGAAGTAGCTCCTGCATCTATACTATTCTCTACCAGTTCTTTCACACCTACAGCCAGAGTTAATACAACCTGACCAGAACATATACGATGTACAGAACTTTTATCTATTGCCCGTATACTGAAATGAATTAAATATCGACCAGTTATTTATTGTCTGTATACCCACCCGATACTTAAACAAATAAAACATATACCATGGGTAGAACCATGATCTATTGCTCCTACACAACGAATACTGAAACAAATATAATCAAACATACATGTATATCATGGACAGGTCCATTATCTATTACCCGTACACCCTGGATACTGTAACAAATAAAACATATCACCTGTACACCTTGGATACCGTACTGAAACAAATAAAACATATAAAATGGACAGGCCCATTATCTATCGCCCCTACAACCTGGATACTGAAACAAATAAAATATATACCATGGACATTGGACAGGCCCATTATCTATTGCCCGTACACCCTGGATACTGTAACAAATATAACACATATATCATGGACAGACCCATTATCTATTACCCGTACACCCTGGATACTGTAACAAATGAAACATATACCATGGATGGGCCCATTATCTATCACCTGTACACCTTGGATACTGTAACAAATAAAACATATACCATGTACATTGGACAGGCCCATTATCTATTACCGTACACCCTGGATACTGTAACAAATGAAACATATACCATGGACGGGCCTATTATCTATCACCTGTACACCTTGGATACTGAAACAAACAAAACATATAACATGGACAGGCCCATTATCTATTACCCGAACACCCTGGATACAGTAACAAATAAAACACACATACATGTACACAACATTTATTTATTTATTTTACATTTTTTCCTACACTTATTTCAATAAGATCTTTTCTATTTGAGTACGTTTCATGCAACTCACAGTCACGCATATTTATCATTTCTACAATTTTACCAATCTGATTAAAATACAGATCTATATTTCGTTTCTTTATACTTTCTATGGCCTACAATCAGGGCTGTTGGTAATCAAAAAGTCCAATTTTGTCAAATTTAAAGATAGGTTGCCAGGCAACGTAACATACGCCCAGAGCAGCTAAATCGTCCGGGCAGTCAACAAGAGTTGTCGCATATTTTTACTTTTTTCGGTAATGAAACATTTATAATACACTAGAATCTGATTAAGAGCAACAACTCAGAAAACCATTATAATTTGTTTGTTTTTTATAAAGTTCTGCCCCATGCCAACGTTTTGTATACAAAACTTTTAATATCATGGATTTAGCTGTTACAAGTCATAAAAATTCATTGAAAATCAATATACTTGTTAGTTTCACGATCTTAAACTCTGTGTATCAATCTGAAGTCAATCGGATGATAACTTTAGCCTTTAGAGCGTCACAAGGTTTTGCAAAGTGATCAAGGGCCATAACTTTGGCAGTAATTATCGGAAATCGTTGAAAATCAATAGGCTTCTTCGTCTCATGACCTTAGGCTGACCTTAAAAATATCTTTGTTTCACCAAACCCGACCCACAATCGAGGAGAAGGGTCAGTAGGTCGTTTTTTTTCTTCAGATTTTTTTTTTAAAGTCAGAGAAATCAATACAGAAAACTTATTAGCTGTATACTACAGATTCATTAATTTTGTTTAATGAATTTTGGGTCTGATGTAAAAAGTAACAAACTTAAAGTTTTAATTAAACTTAAGAGCTAATTTGACAGCTTGATAATTTTCCGGGTGGAAACATTTGTCTTCTTTATTGGCAAACAAATCAATGACATCGTGATGCACGACTCGCACACGATTTGCCACGAACTTGAAGTGTGAAACTCCTTCAACACGTTTTTAACGATCGTGCGGGTTGTGCCTTCATTCTTCTCGAAAACGGATATTGAAAATATCGTCGTCATGTTTAAAACGACGCACCACAGACATAGAGGCAGAATCATTTCGTGGGAATGGACGATCTTTCGTCTGCAACCATTTTGTTGAGAAGCGACACCTATGATGCTTTCGTCTTGATCAACCAGTTTCAATAATGAATCAAACCTTAGCCATAGTAAAGGGAAATAACTCTCATGATATATTTCAGGTTGACACACAAAATAAAATAAAAAGATCGTGGAAAAGTGCAATAAAATAATTTAAGTTGGGGGTTGTTTTAGTAAGTCGGTCGCGTTAGGCGAAACAAAGATATTTTTAAGGTCAGCCTTAAACACTGTGTATGAATTTAAAGTCAATCGGATATTAACTTTGGCCTCTAGAGCGCCCACAAGATTTTTCAAAGTGATCAAGGGCCATAACTCTGGCAGTAATTATCGGAAATTGCTAAAAATCAATAGGCGTCTTCGGCTCATAACCTTAAACACTGTGTATGAATTTAAAGACAATCGGATATTAACTTTGACCTCTAGAGCGTCCACAAGATTTTTTGAAGTGATCAAGGGCCATAACTCTGGCAGTAATTATCGGAAATTGCTGAAAATCAATAGGCTTCTTCGTCTCATGACCTTAAACCCTGTGTATAAATTTAAGATCAATCGGATATTAACTTTGGCCTCTAGAGCGTCCAAAAGATTTTTTGACGTGATCAAGGGCCATAACTCTGGCAGTTATTATTGGAAATCGCTGAAAATCAATAGGCGTCTTCGTCTCAAGACCTTAAACACTGTGTATAAATTTAAAGTCAATCGGATATTAACTTTAGCCTCTAGAGCGTCCACAAGCAATTGTGGACGCCGGACCGCCGGACGGGGGCGACGACAATATACGACCACATTTAAATGTGGGCGTATAAAAATTGATTAGCAGTTTTTCAGTTTCAACATACAACTAAATAACAAGATAATACTTTAATTCGTAACAAATGATTAGATTTCATTCTTAAATTTCTTTAGCACTGCTACAGGTAGCTGTGACAGTTTTTGAATGTGATGTAGATTTTTGCTTGTGTCTTTGTCTGAAGCCAATTCTTGGCAGTGGCTTCCGAAGTCCCACTCATTTTAATTGTCATTTCTTCGTCAGAAAACAATTTAGTCTGCTTTTTATCGTGTGTTACTATTTTTGTCAAAGCGGACACACAAGGAAATTAACCAATAAACTTGATTTATATAGACACACGCGATATAGACAATAATATTTTATGGGAATTCTTACTTTGATTTCTCATACGTTTACGTGTATTTATTCTTTTACATTTTATTTACAATACGTGGGGAATACACGGGATGTAGTTTTCTTTCAAATTGAATACTGATATAATTACTCGAAATTGACACCTCTCGCAAAATGAGTGGTACCAGAGCCTTATATAGAGAGAGTCTGACCAACCTGTGTCAAGATTCTGATTGGCTAATGGTAGTCACGTGCCATGTGGACGCCATTAAGTTACCCATCTGAAAAGAATTGTCTCCATAATAGCCTATAATTTGATGTGTGTTTAAATGACATAAATGGTCTGCTGTGCGGCTGTGAAATGCAACACAAGAGATGGGCAAGTGATTCACATGCAGAGGTTCCAAAAATATGCAGAAAGGCGTCGATTGGGGGAAGTGAAAAGTAAAAAGTAGTGGATGGAAGCCTGGTAACATTGCATAATTTATGTTTTAAATGACTTTTAGTATGAAGGAAGTAGGCGGTAACTAATGTATCACTGTTACTACCTGATAGAGATCAAGAGGAAATTTAGCATTGTAAGCATATTGTACTGCTTGTCACTGATATTTTAAGGTTATTGGTCATACATGTATCTGCTGTTCTTAAGTTCATTTACCACCTAAATATTCATTCTTAAGTTAGTGGTTGTGAATCCTATGATCATTCCCTACATTTTACACCTTTCATGTTTATTAAATTTCTAATTAGGGGCATTCGGTACAAACCAGCTGAGCATTATTCTCTTCTTAAGTACACTGGGGGATCACGTGGCTAAGTGGGTAAGACGCTAGCTCGCTAGCCTGGAGGTCTGGTGTTCGATCCCTGCATTGGCCGAGAAAGTCCATCCAGATTTTCCGGCGTGGTTCTCCCTTGTCAGTGATGCAGGACGGAGGGGCTGACAAGGAAAGCTGTCTAGTCGTTCGGATGGGACGAAAAACCGAGGTCCCGTGTACACATTGGCGTGCACGTAAAAGATCCCTTGGCAGTTGGAATTCGATATAAGAGTAGGCCGTAGTGCCGCTGTCCGGGCAAAATTTCCCTCATAGCACACTGTATGGCGTATGCCCGTCTTCATTAGCCCAGGTTAGGAGCAGAACAGTAGGACGTTAAACTCCATTTCATTTCATTTCATTTACATGTAAGTACACTGTCCACCAGAAATTTCATTCTTAAGTTGATGATAATGATTTCTGATATCATTCCGTACATTTTAACCTTGGTTTCTCACTCACACCTTTCATATTGATTAACATTTTAATTACCGAAGGGGGTCACCTGATATTTTCGTTATTTTTTAGATTGTGTCATACTTTTAGCTAAAACTTCATTAATTTTATGTCTCATATTTTTGTTCCTAGCAGTATAAAAAATGTCCATGTAGTTTTGTGTAATATACCTGGAATAGATCACGAGATAATGGAAACATAATTTGGAGTAAATTCGAAAAATTGCTAATTGGTGACCTTTGACCTCTTAAATGGCCTTTCAACCAAAAATCCCATTCTTAAGTTATATTTCCTAATTCAGGGCACATTCCTCTATCAAATGCCATTGAAGTGGCACTTGCACCTTCCATGTTGAATAAACCAATATTGGGGGGTACTATGGGTGGCTCCTGCTACCACACCCACCACTGGCGCAACTTAAGAATTGGGTTTCTGGGGTCTCCTAACCCAGCCATACACAAGCAGCATCACAAACCTCCCGCACCTTCCATGTTGAACAAAACCTACCTAGCTCCCGGACTATTAATTTGTATAGATATGTTTAATGACTTCATCCATGAGTAAATTTTCGAGAAAAAAAATTATGTACTTGGGAATGACACTTTTGAGTTTGACACAGTGTAGGCCTACTGTTACTTGTTTCGATTTAAACTTTTTTTTCTTTTTTTTTTAATAAGTGATTATGTTTAATATCTTCATCCAGGAGTGAATTTACAACAATTTGTTATCAGTTTGAGACACACGGTGTAGGCTTAGCCAAGTAGGCCTAGGCATCTTTTATCAAATATCGAGGGTATGGTATCAAGTGTTGCGGTATGTTACACAGTTTCCGCCTCTTATACTGACTATATATCTTATGCAGAACTGTCAGAATTCATTATTAGTATTTCACACTGCATATTATTATTCGGATTAAGCCGTTCAGTATAAAAAACCTGTTTTTATTAAGATTATTATTATTCTTTTTCTGGTCTTAGTGGGGAGTCGAAGTTTAAATTTCGATTTCCTGCAATTTTGATTAAAAGGCTAAAGCATTTATTTATGCTCCTGAATAAAAATTGTATACCAAAAACTACTCATATTTGTTTTCCTGGAGAGAGAGAGAGAGAGAGAGAGAGAGAGCACTAACCTAGGGTATACCTTCAATAATTCGTTTGCACATACATGTAAGGGTTTTTATCTATGGGAGGAAACTGGAGGACCCAGAGAAAACCCACGAGGTTGGACAGGCGACACTACTTCTTGTCATGTAGAATCTTTAGATCGAAAAATCGCCACTTGATTCAATGACAGACCTTATGATCTATAGCATATGTGTTAGATCACTGGACCACCCAACTCCCTGTCTCCAAGGAAACACAACCATGATTAAACCGAAAAGAATTTCTAATCAGCAAAAGGCACAATTACTATAACAGGTTCATAAAGATATCTTGTGATATGCTCTGGAAACGAAATTGGCCTGGACAGAAAATGAAATGAAATGAGGTTTAACGTCCTACTATTCTGCTCCAACTGAGCTAATGAGGAGGGGCATAGTTATACAGTGTGCTATAAGGGAAATTCTACCTGGACAGCAGCACTACGGCCTGCTCTTATATCGAATTCCAAATGTCAAGGGATCTTTTATGTGCACGCCAATGTGTACATGGGACCTCGATTTTTCATAACATCCGAACTACTAGACAGCTGTCCTTGTCGGGCCCTCCGTCCTGCATCACTGACAAGGGGGAACCACGCCGGAAAATCTGGATGAACTTTCTCGGACAATGCAAGTGATCGAATTAACGTTTGATTATAATTTTTGATTAGCAACGGACAAAATATGCATCGCAAATTGCGCTGTGATACTGGTTGTCGGCAGTCCTGCCTACACTACATGTATATCTGACTGGTTGTAGTGATAGGTCGCTTCAGAGGTCATCCGAGCGGCTTTTGACCCTATGATGTCAGACATTTGATTAACCAATCAGCTGAATCAGCATTGATGTTACTAGTGGATTGCCCACAGTTCCGTGCAAAACCCTCCTAAAGCTTGCCGTAACAGACCGTTTCATTGGCTAATTCCTCACATCATTCAGAACACGTCAATGGTAACAACTCTTCCAGATCCTAGTGTAGTACAGACATATTAAACGAAATTTTGAACTATAAAAACTAAACAAAACGAAGCAGTATCTGTGTTTTAATCAGATTGTTACCAACTCCTACGAGGTTAGACTGAGTGACATGTATATACTTGTATTATCTCATTTATCTATTATATTTAGCAATTTATTTACAGGACTAACACATGGTTCAATTTTTTATTTCAATAATTTGCTTGTGCATAGGGTTCTTTAATAGTAATAGTGGCAGGAAACCGGGGGACCCGGAGAAAACCCATGAGGTTGGACAGGCGAATCAAAACCACACCAGTTGACTCAATGACAGACCTTATGATACAACGCGCATGTGCTAACCATTCGGCCATCCAACCCCCGTTTTTTTTTAAAGGAGGCAAGTCTTTAACTCGATATCATCCACAGTCATCGACATTGCAGGAGAGGAGAGAAACTACATCATTTCCGACTAACACATGTTTCAATTTTATTTCAATAATTCAGGACGTTAAACCCCATTTCATTTTTATTTCATTTTAATTTCAATAATTTATGTGCCTTTTAGGAGTCTGTAGTAGTGGGAGGAAACCGTATATGACCCAGAGAAAACCTACATGTACGAGGTTGGACAGGCGACCATACTCCTTGTCACATACAACCGGGGAATCGAATCCGTACCAGTTGACTCAATAGACACCGGAAATACGTCACACGTAAAAGTTCCTATATTGGGATGAGTTATTGTGGGATGCGCTGTCTTTGGGATGAGTTTTCTGAGTGTATACCGGATTTTCATGAAGTTGATGGGGAAAGATTTTATAAGTCCTACTTAATGCCCATGAAATGATTCAATATTTATTTCAAAAGATAATTTTAGTTTTTCACTGGGATGAGTTGTCTTGAGACGAGCTGTCTTTGGGATGAGTTGTCTGTATACCGGATTTTCATGTAGTTGATCGGGCAAGATCTTTATAAGTCCTATTTTTAATGCCCATGAAACGATTCAATATTTATTTCAAAAGATAATTTTATTTTATCACTAAAACACAAACTGTCATCCCAAAAAGACAAATCAAAAGACAAAATATAGAATCCAACCAGTCCAAAGTCCAGAAATTGACAACTTGGCCCAAATCCATTTTAATATGGACGGATTTTAATTTTTTTTTTCTCCATTTCTTGGGAGTTTTTGGGGCTAGGGCTAAATGTTTATTCACAGACTCTAAAATGCTGACACAAAATTTTATAACAAAAAAGTCGAAATAATGCAGTGGAAAAACGTAAACAAATCAAGTTGTCTCCCTTTGCTGGAAAAAACTACATTCAAATTTGCCGTTTAAAAGCTCTTTGCCAAACAACTGTGTTATTTAAAGCCATAAAGGTACATGATGCTAATCTCTGATTAACTGTCAGATTATCAGTTTATCTACTTGACATCAAAAGCTTATACCTGTCAGGAGATTCATATAAATCCGTATGATTTTCAGTTTTTGCACCATCTTCCGCCATATTATGATCCATACGTTCCCGCAAATGTAGCCTTTTGTATCACAAATGCCGAAGAATAGATACTACAGTTAAACAAAGAGTCTGGTCGTAAAAGGCTATTTAAAGCGGCGGTTGTTCTTTCTGTATTATTTTTTTTATATGCGCTAACATTTTATTTTTATTTATATAAATGAAATACAGTATATGGTACATGAAATGGTCTATGAGATACATTGTATATACAATTTTAATTTAATTAAAAAATCGTATCTTATAATAATAATCCACGTCTTCTCGATCAACAGTCAGAAAATATAATCATGGGGTTTTCACGTGAATAAAATTGTAGCATAAATATTTCTTTTTTTCTTTCACTATATAATTCATTTATTTTATTTACTTTTAACTTGTATGTGCATACTGCATATATATCATTGGCCGAGAAAGTTCATCGTGATTTTCCGACGTGGTTTCCCCTTGTCAGTGGTGCAGAACGGAGGGCCTAACAAGGACAGTTGACTAGTCCTTCGGATGATACGAAAAACCGAGGTCCCGTGTACATTGGAATGCACGTAAAAGATCCCTTGGCAGTTGGAATTCGATATAAAAGTAGGCGATAGTGCCGCTGCCCGGACAAAATTTCCCCCATAGCACACTGTATGGCATATGCCCGTCTTCATTAGCCCAGTCAGAGCAGAAAAGTAGGACGTTAAACCCTATTTCATTCAATTAAAGATTTTTGTTCCATCCGAACGACTATATGCATTGTAATATGCCTTAATTCTTACACACACTGCAGTATTCTCGTATTATTTATATATTTTGTTCGTATTCTATGCTGCCCTGAATGGATGTTTTGGTCCAATAAATCTATCTAAACATCCGTCAATAACCTCGGCTTTACTTAATTGTGTTTAAAGTACACTTTCTTCTTACTTCAGTCGTGAGAATGAGAGATTGTAAGGAGCCCCATGAGCGGAATAGCAGGGTGTCTCTTCATCTAGAGAAAGAGAGAGAAATGGGGTTTAACGTCAACTCGACACAAACTAGGTCATTTTGGGACTAACATATGGTTCAATTCTATTTCAATGATTCGCTTGCGCGTAGGGGTCTTTTGCAGAGGGAGTTATCCGGAGGACCCAGAGAAAACCCACGAGGTTGGACAGGTCTTCATTAGCCCAGTCGGTGCATCAATTTAGCCAGGGCCGTTTTTGGCACATTTGACCAATTTCCTTAAATTGGGCCCCGCACTAGAAAGGGGCCCTGTGGCTCCCCAACTAAAACATTTTTCAGGAAATCTGTCAGGACTGCCAGGTGTGGCTATTTTCAGGTATTACTCAATTACTAATGTTGCAGTAGAGCATAGTTGGCCTTGAATATGAATGAATTGGATCCCGCATTTTCTACAACCGGCCCTGGTCAGAAATGAAATGTAATGAATGGGTTTTAAAGTCCTTCTGTTCTGCTCAGACTGGGCTAGTGAAGACAGGCATACTGTGTCTTTTACGTCCGCTTCCACTGAGGTGATATCGCAGACAAAGACAGGCATACGCCATACAGTCTGCAATGAGGGAAATTTTGTCCGGACAGCGGCACTACGGCCTACTCTAACATCGAATCAAACTGCCAAGGGATCTTTTGTGTGTATGCCAATACGGGACATCGTTTTCTTTTTGTCACATCTGAATGTAGGCCACGAAATTTCAAATTTTGGCGTAACCAGAAAAATGGTTGCGGGTTTATGCTCTGCATAACCATTTTCTTTGGTTACGCCAGATGACCATTGCGTAACCAATTGGTTATATAAAATGGTTGTGCAATTTTCATGTTTTATCCAGATTGAAATCGTGCTGTTAATCATTTCCACTTGCAGTGAATGCATTTTTTAAAAGAAATAACTTGACAGTTGGAATTCGACATAAGAGTAGGCCGTAGTGAAACTGAAAAACTGCTAATCAATTTTTAAATTTGCTAATCAAATTTGCAAAATTGGACATTTTTGCTAATCAATTGTGAAAAATTACCGACCGCCCTGCCTCGGATCTGAGGTAACTAAATACATTTTTAATTTCATAACGATTAAATAATTTAAAAGCAAACTGTTTAAATATTTAATTTGTTTTAATAGTTACGAGTAAGTGTTGTTATAAATTAGCGAACTGTTTAAAAATATTTTTGTTTTAATAGTTACCAGTAAGGTGTTTTAATAATTAATGATCTGTTAAAACATTTAATTCGTTTTCACAGTTACCAATTAATAAAGGTGTTTTAATAAATAGAGGTCATAGTCTTTAAATGACAGGTCATATAAATTAACCTAAATAGCTTACCTAAAAACATAAAAAAAATGTCTAGAAACCTGTCCTTGTCAGACACTCCGTCCCACACCACTGACAGGGGGGAACCACGCCAGAAAATCCCGATGAACTTTGTTGGCTAATACTGGGATCAAACTCGCGACTTCCAGTACCTTACTTACTTAGCCAAATGTAAATGTCATTTTTTGATTTTCTCAAAGAAATTTTATCATTATATTAAAATAAATTTAAATTAAACAAAGATACAATTTGCAAATCTGATATGACAAATGTCTGATTTGTTAAACAAATATCGATTTTAAGATACAAATATAAATTTTAGTATACAAATGTTGAAATACGACAACAAATGAAGAAAGACTAAGAATGAAGAACAGTGAATAATGAGCTATTTGGTCTTCCATACATAGTATACAGCTTGCTTACCAACCTTAAATCTGTTTCTGCTTGAAAAAGATGGCTGACCGTAGAGTTATTCGACGGCATTTCCGACACCTTTTGATACCAAAGAGACAATTACAATGAACTATTTAGTCTTCCATACATAGTACCCACAACGCCCCCCCCCCCATCTCCCACAGAACGCGCTACATAGCAGTCCGATTAAAACACAGACCCTGTTTCGTTATTTATAGTTCATAATGTCTTTTTACTTATAGTTAAGGCCATCGAAAGTATAAAAAAAACGAAATGAAATATAGATCTGTATTTTATTCATGTTGACATGGCGTTTACCCCTGCTTTATCATCCCGGATGGTGCAGCAAGCAAGACGTTACAATTTAATTTATTATTTTTTTGTACCGACATATATAAATAAAACCAAAAACATTCACACCACAACAATGTCCTTTTATAATTTAATCCCAATTTCCGATGTACTTTTTGTCACTATCACACGTTTACTGCTCAAATTCCAAAAGGAAAAACTACGTCACAAACGTATTATCATAAAAAAAGGCGTTACCCCTTCAATTATATCTACATTCTATATAAACCGCCGCTTTCACATTTGGCGTTTCAAATCACAATTAATATAGAAACAATATATGACAATTATTTTTTTTTCTTGTATTGGACATGTTTAGTTTTAAAAATGTCTGTCACACTGTTACAAAAAGCCAAACCACGGGAGACTCTATAATAAGATTAGCGTACTCCTTGATTGTAAGGCGGAAACCTCACCACAAATAGACATTTTTTTAAAACAATATACTAAATCAAAAAATAACACAAATATAGCTATATAAAAAAAGAGAAAAGTACAAGACAGTAAATGAAAGAAGATGTGGTTTTCGTCGTGTGCCGGAAAACAACTAAAATTCAGCGAAGGCGCTTTTTAAACGACCGAAAGATAAAATTTATTATCAATGAAAACGCTAAATATAAAAACAAACATAATTTGAATAGCCCGTTTGTCGTATAAAAGTAGAAATTGTTCGTTAATGGTGTCATACAAGAACGTGGACATGAGCGGAATAATACAACGGTGATGTGCAAGCAAATTGGATTTTAAAAAAGAAAGTCACATAAATTTCATATCTGAATGGTGCAGGGCGCATTTCGTGGTGATTTTCTTTCTATGTGCCTATCAAGATACATAAAACTAAATTGGATTTATTTTCTGGATAATTCAAAAAAGAAAAAAAATCTCCCGATTGAAACTGTAGTTTTTAATTCTAATAAGACTGCCGAATTCGTCCACTGGAACAGCTGAAGGTGAGTCCATTATATTTTACAGGTTTACCGGCAAGGTGCAAGGAGATAGGGCTGTATCTGGTGCATCACTCCGGGGATTATGAAGCCCCCCCCCCCATTCATTGTTTTTACTTACGTGGACAAGGCCGGTATTAGTGCCGTAGAACCCCCGATCCGTTCCCCTTGTCCTGCTCTGGCATGCATGGGTGTAACTTTCGAAACCCAATTTTTGCACTGGTGTGGGAGTGGGCCCAAAATATGTCTTGCTCGGGAACATAATTATCTGATTAAAATGTTATCTTTTTCATCCTTTTCAACGTGGGGGGTTGGATGGCTGAATGGTTAGCGTGCGCGCGCTGTATCATAAAGTCTGTCATTGAGTCGACTGGCGTGGTTTCGAATCCCCGGTTGTACGTGACAAGGAGTAGGGGCGCCTGTCCAATCTCGTGGGTTTTCTCCGGGTCCTCCGGTTTCCTCCCACTGCTAAAGACCCCTATGCGCAAGCGAATTATTGAAATAAAATTAAACCATATGTTAGTCCCGAAATGACCTAGTTTGTGTCGAGTGGACGTTAAACCCCATCTCTCTCTCTCTCCCCTCTTCAACGTCTGCTATAATACCACCGATGATGATATCACAGACATAATGTTACCTTTATTTCGACGCTCTTTTAATTTTGGTTTGCCTCCACACAGTCTTGTTATAGCCAATGTGATTGGTTCTAAACATCCTTCTCAAAGTCAAAGCGTCTATTCATTGGTTGGATGAAAGGTCAGGCCAAGTCGGATCAATTATTGAATTCAAACTCTTTAGTGATGTTGTTAGACCAACGTAAAAAGAAATAATCAAAATAATATGAAAGAAGAGTTTAATGTTAATTTTTTTTGGGGGGGTGGGGTGTAAGGCCTGCCGGTTACCTCCTACAGCAAAAGACCCCTCTCTCTTGAAATAAAATTGAACCACGTGTTAGTCACGAAATGATCTACTCTCTCTCTCTCTCTCTCTCTCTCTCTCCCTCTCTGCTCTATCACGATGTATAGTTTATTCCAATTAGGACAATTAGATATATGCCAACAGTTTATCGTGAAATCGTGCGATAATTCAACATCAAACGAATCGTTTAAATCGGAGATTAACGGATTAGATTGCAGGATTAGGTATTACCTAGAAACTAATAGTTATTGGATTATTGCATAAATGCATTACTGAAATTGAATATTTAAATTTAATTGTTGGGGGGGGGGGGGTGTAAGGCCTGCCATTGAGTCAAGTGGCGTGGTTTCGATTCCGCGCCTGTGCCTGACATACATCCCGAGTTTTCTTCGCCCCCCACCACCGGTTACCTCCTACAGCAAAAGACCCCTCTCTCTTGAAATAAAATTGAACCATGTGTTGGTCACGAAATGATCTACTCTCTCTCTCTCTCTGTCTCTCTCTCTCTCTGATTGCTCCATCACGACATATAGTTTATTTCAATTAGGACAATTAGATACATGCCAACAGTTTATCGTGAAATCGTGCGATAATTCAACATCAAACGAATCGTTTAAATCGGAGATTAACGGATAATTGCAGGATTAGGTATTACCTAGAAACTAATAGTTATTGGATTATTGCATAAAATGCATTACTGAAATTGAATATTTAAATTTAATTAAATGTCATGTATGATTAGAGAGGGTTGGATGGTGGAATGATGTAATGCGTCCGCTTTATATCATAAGGTCTGTAATTGATTCAAGTGGCAAGGAGCTGGGTAGTCTGTCCAACCTCATAGGTTTTAGTATAGGGTCGTCCGATCCCCATGCCCCCACCCCCTCAAGTTAAATATCCCTACGCGAAATAAAGTCGAACCAAATGTTATTTTATGTCAAGAGGGCGTACCCCATCTCTCTCCCTCTCTCTCCCCCCCCCCTCTCTCCCTCTCTTCATACGTTGCTAGTCGTATTCGCTCCGAGCAATTATTACATTATCTAAATCTGAGTCATTGAACAAAATTATAAAAAAAAACATTATAAAATAACCTTTGAATTGTAATTCGAAATAAAAGTAGGCCGTAGCGCCGACTTCCAGGCAAAATTTCCCTCATAGCACACTGCTTGGCGTATACCCAACTTCATCAACTGGGAAGTTCTGGATGACCGAGACCAAATATATAATAAAATTACAATCACAAAATACCCACCTTCATACCAATACCCAAAGAAAAAAAAAAAAAAAAACGGGTTAAAAGTAGTGATGGTGTAAATACATTCCTTGGTCGTAATCCCTTCTCAGTTTTTTTTTACCACAGCGTTCTGCAGAAAAAGTCTGGCAAGGAAAAACGTCTGGTTGTTCCGATGGTGGGAAAGCCCGAGTTCCCGTATCGTTCACAACACGCGATAGTAGGAAATTGAAGTACTACCCGAGAATTTTCTGCACACAGAGATCCATCTACTTCATACGTCGGGAATAGATCCCTGTCCTAAATGACCGCCATATCCAAAAAGTAGTATACTGTTTTGTAATGCGGTTCTACTCCGTTTCACAGCTGCCATACACAAAGGACTAATTTACCCCTTTCAATTTATTCCCAAAATATACTTAACTAGCGTTTTAGACTAAAATCGTCGATTTAGGACTTAAAATCGTCGAATTAGGACTTAAAATCGTCGAATTAGGACTTAAAATCGTCGATTTAGGACTTTAAATGTCTATCAACCAGCTTGGTGACTGTTTGTAGACAGCGTAAGTTTAGTATGGTAAAAGATCACACGAGATTTGGAAATTGAAGTACTACCCGGGCATTTCCCTCCAAAGCACACGATGACGCAATAACTACTAAACCCGTCTTCATTATCCCGGTAAGTACAAAAAAGTAAGACGATAAACCCCATTTCTTTGTTTTTGCCATGGATTTAAAAATAGGGACCCGCGATGACTCGGCGAGTAAGGCACTGGCTCGCTCATGTCTCGGTTTCGCTCCCAGTGTTGGGGGGGTCGCCTGTCCAACCTCGTGGGTTTTCTCCGGGTCCTCCGGTTTCCTCCCACTGCTAAAGACCCCTACGCACAAGCGAATTATTGAAATAAAATTAAACCATATGTTAGTCCCGAAATGACCTAGTTTGTGTCGAGTGGACGTTAAACCCCATTTCTCTCTCTCTCTCTCTCTCTCTCTCTCTCTCTCTCTCCCAGTGTTAGGCTGAGAACGTTCCTCGGGATTTTACAACGTGGTTTTCATGGTTTCCCCTTATCACTGAAGTGTAGGCCTGGCAAGGGACGAAAACCTGAGGTTCCGTGTACACATTGGTGTGCACGTAAAAGATCCCTTGGCAGTTGGAATTCGATGTAAGAGTAGTAGGCGGTAGCAACATCTTACCCTATAGCAAACTTCATGACCTAAAATACCGGAACGTCTTTCACGCGGCTCTTACAGAAAAGTATAGGACATCATATCATTTCATTCACGCCTTAAAGTAGCTAAGTCTCGAATTACTCAATATCATCCAAAGTCTTCGACACTGACAACTCGAATCATTTATCAATAAAGATTAACATTGATGCTGTGATCTTACCGGGAAAAGATGGACTTCTGATATCCAATATTTAAGACAAAATAAACATTTTACCATAATGGGTTTCAGCGCCATTTGCAACAAGAGACTCGAAGAACGAGGCTAGACATATTCCACCAGTCATGTCAAACGATGACGCCATATTCTTATCTGGAAAGCATGCGCAATAAATACTATCGGTGTAGATTAAAATAACCAGACGCTAGAGATTGCCATTCGACTGAGACTTTTGGCGTATTTCGCAGAACATAACGATTGAATGTAAATAAGTTTATATACATTCATATTACATTATTATATTCGTTGCTAACCATTTGTGTTAATTTCTAGGTCCCAAAAATTAGTGATTTAGCTCCTTTAAGAATATATCAATGAGGGTGAGTTTGACGTGATCCAGCAGGAAGAAATTAAGTGAGAGAAATAAATCCATTATTTCATGTGGGTAAAGTTCAAAACGAAACTATAAATAACAGTAAACAGAGAATTTGTCAGATATGTGAATGAAATAACACAGCTTCTACCTAATGGACCTTTTCATTTCACGAACGATATTGTCATAGCCGCTTTTAAATGACCGAGGAACTGCCCCGATAGCACTATAATGAACATAACCTTTATGAAGTTGTCACAAAATGATTTCGACATCGCTGACTCATTCCTTTGAAGTGTCAGAATTATCTCCCTTTGACCATTAGTAAATTTGATGCGCATTTTATGGAATATTGCCGTTTGATGCTAGCACAGGGGCGTGCTGGCAGGGAGTTTAGGAGGACGGTGTCCTCCCAGGCCCCCATTAAACAATAAGTCCACCCGTATAAGCGGGCCCCCCTGAGAGCTCAAATTTTCACGCGGAATCCCCTCAAAAAATTGAGAGTGCGCACGCGAAAAATCATACATACACAACGATTAGTAAAATATATTATGCTGACGTGTAAATGTCTGTCACCTTAAGGTGGAATGGTCTTTGATACATGTATTCATGCCTCGATATGTATAAGATGCAATTTATTATTTTGATAGAAATACATTGTATTAGCATTATATTAAGCAGACCTCTCATGAGTGTCTTGTGTAATACAGTAGTATGTCTTATAGTCAAAATAGCAGCATAAATTTGGAAAATATGATACCTAGATTTCTCCCAGAAGTGCTTGCAAAACGCGTTTCCCGTTGTTGCCTTCGGGGCTAGCACGCCCCTGTGCTAGCAGACAGATCTGTGTCCTTTGACATTATCACAGTTGACATCTGGTTGTAAATATAAACATCTCCATCTGTGCCCTAATTACATCAAATTCCTCTGTATTTTCCAGTGTGGTTCTCTTATCAGTGGTGCAGGACGGAGGACATAACTAGCATTGCCGGATTTAGATGAAGAAAAGGCCCTAGGCTACGTCACCGATGAAGCCCTTCCCTATCCCCCCCCCCCTCACGATTAGAAGAAGAAAAAAGATTATGAAATGAAATGGTGATTAAGGTTGTACTGTTTTGCTCCGACTGGTCTAATGCCAAAGAGTGTGCTACGAAGGAAATCTGGTCCGCAAAGCGGCGCTACGGCCTACTTTTATATCGAATTCCAACTGTCAAGGGATCTTTTACGTGCACGCTAATGAGCAGACGGGGCCTCGGTTTTTCGTACAATCCGAACGATTAGACAACTGTCCTTTTCAGGTCCTGAAAAGCTTCTGACTGACAAAAATATTATACGCCTTGGCCGGAGGGAACCTGTAGATCTTTAGACCCATGCTGCAGTCTGTGGTTAAATCCGGAACTGTTGGCAAGGAATGGATGGGACGAAAAACTGAGGCCCCGTGTACACATTGGCGTACGTAAAAGTACCTTTGGCAGTAGTGCCGTTCTCCGGGCCAAACTTCCCTCACAGGACACGGAATCGCCCATGGATGTCATCATTGGTGCAGAAAAGTAGGACGTTAAACCCCATTTCATTCCATTTCATTTCATTGGACAATTAAACCCAATTACCACGAACAGAACAAATATCAAACTATTATTGTACTCTTACAGACTGTTTTTCAAAAGGAATGTCAATGAAATGAAATGGGGTTTAACAGCCCACTTTTTGGCTCCGACGTGGCTAATGAAGATGTGAATACGCCATACAGTGTGCTATGAGGGAATTTGTAGTACATGTGCATAATATAACCGTATTGAATTTACACTAAGATGGCTGTCTGTCAACATCATTTATTTATTGATATAAATACGAATTTTTTTTTAACTGTGGGGCGAATCTGGTCTATGACGTCATATTGATATGAGTCAGAGAAACGACACACTGTTAACAATAAACTGTGGTTTTATTGGACTAACAAACGATTATTTTCATTGCTCGGAAAGCGGCGTTTCTGCCTACTCTTTATGGCTAGATCTTTTTATTAAGACCATGTAAATTAGGATAGGAGATTGTAGGTTAGGGTAAGTGTTAGGGCTATGTCCAGGGTTAGGGTTGGGATTAGCGCTATCCCTGTTTACATCTCGTGAATTTTGACCAAACCTGAAGTTGGCCTTATAAAATAGATCTAACCCACTCTTTATCGAATTCCACGGTTCTTTTACGGAAACGTCCGGTAGACCTCGGTTATTCCCTCAAACCCAAAAGACTCAGTATTTCGTCTCATCCCGACGACTAGACAGCTGTTCTTGTCAGGCCTTCCGACAAAGCGAAACAACGCCGGAAAATATGTCATGAGAGACATTTTGGCCGAACGGCTATAAATGGTTCTTTTACCTGCACGTTCAGTGTGTGCATGGCACCGCCGCATTTCGTACTACCCGAACGACTTGACACTGTTCCTTGCCAGGCACTGCGCCCCTTACAATTGATAAGGGGAAACCACCTTTCTCGGCCAACGCCGGGACCAAACCTAGAACCTCCATGTTAGTGAGCCAGTGAGCAGCACCATAACCACTGAGTCACCATAATATATTGATTTAAAATGAATAGGCTTATTTAAAATATATCAAAACATTAATTAGATTCTGCCTTTGATGTTTAATTCAATTACATAATTAAATTAAAACTTGATCCCTTTGCAAAAAAAATCCAAAACAAAACAAAAAAAACTATCCCATTAACTTAATTGGGATATTAAAGGAGCTAAATCTTCATTATTTGTAACCTAGAAATGGACACAAATGGGTCGCAACGCATATAATAATGTATAAGGAATCTATATACATTGATTTACATTCAATCGTTTCCGTATTTACTTTAATTTCTAATTAGTTATGTTCGGCGAAATACGCAAAGAGTCCAACTTGAATGGCTGTCTTTGGCGTCTGGTTATTCCAGTCTACACCAGTAGTATTCTCCTGTGGGGTATTTTTTAATCTAGTTCATCGAGTCGCTTCATTACAAATGGCGCTCGAAAGCATTCGGGCACGCGATTCGTACGCCAGTTTTAAATTTTCATTTTGTCTTAAATATTGTATATCAGAAGCCCATCTTCACGGCAAGTCTTGTTTGCACCGTCGATGACTGTGGATGATATTGAGTTAAAGACTTGCCTCCTTTAAAAATATTTTTTAGTACGTAATTAGTTACTTAGTCATTTCATTATATTCCAAAACATGTTACAATATATACGTAGTAATTTTCACAATGGTGAAGTTAAAAGATCGTTTTTTAGTGTGTGTGTGTGTGTGCGTATTTAATTAAACCATTTCATTATACTGCAAGTACTTAGCATGTTAAAAGTATGTAAACAGATCCCCTATTATATAGTCTCCGTCATATCGTTGATACTGACCCTCATCCGCCATCTTACATTGTTACACCCTGTCTTTTATCTCGGCATGAATAACGAGGATATTTACTCTACCACTCTACTCCATACTTAGTCCACCATCTTGTAAATCTCGAGATACATTCCGCACACAGAGAAATATCTACATCGAGAATAGATCTCTGTCCTGACTGACCGCCATATTGAATAGAATAATGTACTGATAAATTATGCGGTTCTAAACCCTTTCATACACACAAAGACTAAATAAATATTTTCAATTCCGTTACATATGAAAATGGAAGCATGGTAAAAACCTCTTAAAATTCTCGAAGTATACTTAGTGTTTTCGACTAAAATCGCTGAAATGGAAATTAAAATGTCACTCAACTATCTACGTGTCTGTTCTCGATTATAAACTGACAGCGTAAGTTTCGTATGCTTGAGAGATTTATCCGTATTATCATGACGGGTGTGTATGAATTAAAACTTTAAGTGGAGATGGTCGTGTTGGGGGATTGTACCGTTAATGTCCAACCAATTTTATTACCGTCTCTGTTATGGGCCTAATCATTAAACTTATTCTATATTAGAATAATTAAAACTTCGTGTTAATTAGGTTAATTAAACGTATTCTATATTAGAATAATTAAAACATTGTGTTAATTAGGTGCACTAAAGCAGGGAGTCAGGTTGTGGATTAACATTTTTCATCCGAAATACAGAAAAAGGTACGTGAATTTTTGTTATAATTTTCAACATTTGATTGACAAATGAAATACAATTCGGTTTTCATTCGCAATACAGAAAACGTACGTGAAATTTTATTATAACTTCAATCATTTGATTGGCAAATGAAATAGAATACAGAAAAGGGGTACTGAAATTTTTGTTGTTGTAATTTGGTAAAATTAATTGACAAATGAAATGAAATGTGGTTTAACGTCCTACTTTTCTGTACCAACCGGGATAATTATGCCATGTAGCTTGTCCATCCTCGTGGGTTATCTCCGGGGCTTCCGCCCCCCCCCACTGCTAAAGATCCCTACGCGCAAGCGAATTATTGAAATAAAATTGAACCATATGTTAGTCCCGAAATGACCTAGTTTGTGTCGAGTGGACGTTAAACATTTCAAACTGTAAGGGTATCATTAACGTGCTTCCAATTGTATATATTATGGGACTTTGACTTTTCGTTCCTTCCGAATGACTAGACGTCTTAACCTACCAGGACAACAGACTACATCATCCCATGTTGACTTTAGGTTTACATACGGTTTACGTGCCACGACAACAGAAATGAAATGAAATGAAATGAAATGGAGATAAAACAAACTAACCATAAAAAAAATAAAAAACAAAAATCAGATCAAGTGAATGTATGCGGAGGCCAGCCGTAACCGTCCACTGTGCTGTGCCGTCCCGGGCCTGTAATAAAATGGGCTTCACTCAAATTTTTTAAAGATATTTACAAGAAAGACGTAACAGAAATAATACGACCGATCTTGACGGTGGTCGTCTCTTCAATGGCGATAGTCTGCCAGTTGACGTCATGAGTTAGAACGTCAAACAATTTTAACAATAAGGGCGATAATCCGGATAGAATTTCGGAAAACACTAAAAAGAAAAATAAAAAAAAAATAATAAAGTGTAGCAAAATTTATAATGAAAAAAGGGACCGTTCAAGGACACCATATGTAAACCAACACGTGACGATGTAGTCTGTTGTCATGGTCCCGTGTACACATTGGCGTGCACGTAAAATATCCCTTGACAGTTGGAATTCGATATCAGACTAGGCCGTAGTGCCGCTGTCCGAGCAAAATTTCCCTCATAGCACACTGTATGGCGTATGCCCGTCGTCATTAGCCCAGTTTGGAGCAGAATAGTTGGACGTTAAACCCCATTTCATCCCCCTCTCTCTATCTCTCTATCTCTCTCTCTCTCTTATGGGATTGCAGATGTTGATGCTTACGAGATCAAAGGTACCGAGTAATCACGTTTTATTCATCAAATAAACCACAACTCTGTTCAATTTCTATTTACAACTTCACACGTGCTTGTTATAAAATATTTTCCATCTGGGTTACTGCAGATGTTTATAAGACCTTCAACGAATAATAATAAAGAATTAAGCTTTGGTACTTTATGAAATTAATTTTGCTTATGCGTAATAACTAGTTTGTTGATCATCAAAGAAGCCGCCACAGCTGTAAGTCTGTTTTGTTATGTTCGTCACACGACTGAATTAATAAAATAAAATATGTTTTAATATGATTTATTATATAATTGGCAAGCAAAGATAAAGAGAAAATAGGTTTTAACGTCTTATTATGATACAATTTCATTTATTTTCAATAATTCGCTTGCGCGTAGGGTTCTTTTGCAGCGGGAGGAATCCGAGGGACCCGAAGAAAACTACTCGACACAAAGAAGGTCATTTCGGGACTAACACATGATAAAATTTCATTTCAATAATTCACTTACCCGCAAGGAACCGGAGAAACCCTACGAGGTTGGACCGGTAAACGCAGTGAATAGGATACATATCTAGAGGATTAAAGAGAGAGAAATGGGGTTTAACGTCCACTCGACACAAATTAGGTCATTTCGGGACTAACATATGGTTTAATTTTATTTCAATAATTCGCTTGCGCGTAGAGGTCTTTAGCAATGGGAGGAAACCGGAGGACCCGGAGAAAACCCACGAGGTTGGACAGGCGACCTTATCCTTGTCACGTACAACCGGGGATTCGAAACCACGCCAGTTGACTCAATAACAGGCCTTATGATACAGCACGCACGTGCTAACCATTCGGCCATCCAACCCCCCCATCTAGAGGATTAAATGTCATATATGAATCGAGAGAGTAGGGTGGTGGAATGATCTAACACGTCCACGTTATATCATAAGGTCTGTCATTGGGTCAAGTGACAAGAAGCACGATAGCCTGTCCAATCTTGTGGGTTTATTAAGGGTCGTCCGATCCCCCGCACCCCCCACAGTTAAATAAAATCGAAACATGTTATTTTATGCGAAGTGGGCGTACCCCCCACACATCCCTTCTCTCCCTCCCTCTCTCCCTGACTGTGAATTTGAAACGTTCACATCGCCATACTTAGAATTAAAGTTTAAAAATGTTATCGTAACCCCTTCGTCAAGTTTTGTCAGTAGCTGATTGACATAATTATACTCGGGTTGGCTGAAAAGTTCTAAGCCTATCTGTGAACGATCTGTACAATGTCGATGGTTTACTTATTTTTCGACATAGTCCCTTTCAAGGCGTACACGCTTTTTCCAACGATGTTGCAAAGCCCGGATGTCGGTCAGGAAGAAATTTTCTTCGGCCACCCTAAAAAAGTTGTTCACAGGTGAGGGGGTTTGGATGGCCGAATGGTTAGCACGTGCGCGCTATATCATAAGGTCTGTCATTGAGTCAACTGGCGTGATTTTGATTCCCCGGTTGTACTGACAAGAAGCAGGGTCGCCTGTCCAACCTTGTGGGTTTTCTCCGGGTCCTCCGGTTTCCTCCCACTGCTAAAGACCCCTACGCGCAAGCGAATTATTGAAATAAAATTGAACCATGTGTTACTCCCGAAATGACCTAGTTTGTGTCGAGTGGACGTTAAACCCCATTTCTCTCTCTGTGTTCACAGCTGACATGACGTCATCATTACTAGGAAAATGACGATCGGCTTGTTGGTTTTAATTTTTGGAAACAGGTCTCATCCATTGTAACAAGTCTGGCTAAAAATGTTTTTTAAAACAATATTTTATTCAGACCTGTCTGGCTAAAAATGACCCGGATCTGCTTCAAAATGGCGCAGATTGTCATGGGACGTCTGGATTCGGACACAGTTATGATCCCCAGTCAAGAGCTTTGACACCCATCTTGCAGAAACTTTTGTCATTCCTAACTGGTTGGCGATAATGTGCTCAACCCTCTCAAGAGAGTTGCTCACAAGTCACAACACTGACAAATACGAGGCCCCGTGTACATATTAGCGTGCACGTAAAGGAACCATTGCCATTTGGATTTCGAAATAAGAGCAAACGGTAGCGCCACTGTCTGGGCAAACTGTCCCTCATAGCATATCCCAATCGATGCAATCAACCAGATGTCAACAGTTTATCGTGGAATTCTACATCAAACGAAACGTTTAAACTGGAGATTAAAGAATAAACCCATTTCCCAATCCACAAATACGTACACTTCATATAGATTATCTAAAAATACGTATAACAGTAGTTGATATAAACATGATTTCTAAAGCCGTGAAATTCTAAATCAAACGAAACGTTTAAACTGGAGATTAAAGAATAAACCCATTTCCCAATCCACAAATACGTACACTTCATACAGATTATCTAAAAATGCGTATAACGGTATTTGACATAAACATGATTGCTAAAGCCGGGATTAAGGCTTTTACTATAAACAGTTAGATTATTTTGTTTTAAGACATTTAAATTTGGATGACGTATTTATAATAATATTTTAATTCATGTCAGCTTACATCACGTTAAGCGTGATTTTCTATGGTGGTATAACAGAGACAAAATTATTTATTGGTTAATTCTACATTGTTTTTTTCTAGAATTTCTAATTTAAGACAATTTTGTAATCTAATTGCTTTATAAATTCACCGTAAATGGAACTTCTAATCTTTTAATCTGTATTTTATTTCATGTTATTTCTATTATTAAAATATTATTAGACGCTTTACAAATTTAAAACACGTGGTTTCCCTTTGTCAGTGGTGCAGGACGGAGGGCCTGACAAGGACAGCTGTCTAGTCGTTCGTGTATATATTGACGTGCACGTAGAAGATTCTTTAGCAGTTGGAATTCGATATAAGAGTAGGCTATAGTGCCGCTGCCCGGGCAAAAGTTCCCTCAGAGCATACCGTATGGCGTTTGACCTTCTTCATTAGCCCAGTATAGGAGCAGAACATCCCTAATAGCACACAGTTTGGTGGTATTCCCGTCTTAATAGGGTTAGATAAGTAAAACCCGCTTCATTTCATTTCACGTCGAGAAGGGGCGTGGTATCAAAACATCCTATAGACGATGACCCCTATTACATATCTACTATGAGCTTTATTATGCATGTAGGTATAAGAACCCCAAATTCATAATCTGGGACATATACAAAATAAACGAAAACCCCTTTGATATATAAAGTTCTAGACAGGATAAAAAAAAAACCCAACAGAAATGTAAACATGGCCATATTTATTTTTTGACAAATGTGCGTCATTTTCATTGTTCTTTACTTAAGATGAAAATTTGAAGTATTATCAAACCAAGCCGTAACAGTTGCCCAAGTGTTTTATTATTCGCAATATGGACTACATCTTGAGCGATTTCGTGATGCTTTCAATGGAGTATGGTCATTGTTTCTCGATATGACCAAATCTTGCCTGGGAAAGGGCAGGCGGTTTGATTGGTAATAATATCCCCGTGTACGTCACCAGGGAAAAAAAATATCCCACATCATAATTACAGATTATAAAACTACATGTAGTGTGTTATTTTGATTTTGACAATATTAACGTGGCTGGACAGTAATAGGGTAAGTAAGGTTTTTGTTGAGTATAATATGAAACGGGGTTTAACGGCCTACTGTTCTGCTTCAACTGGGCTAATGAAGACGGGCATACGCCTTGATGTGTGCTATATGCGGGGAATTTGGCCAATACACTGTTTCTTGCCAGGCCCTTCTCTTGCATCACTGGGAGAGAGAGGGAGAGAGGGAGAGGTGGGGTGTGTGTAAGCGAACTCAACGCTGGCATGACATAGTTTTCTTAGCTCTTATAAACCTTTAACGGTAAATCTCTTTGATCTTTGGGGTATATTCTATGCCCGGAATAACTTGCGGTCTGAAAGTCGGGGGAGGTTTCAGATATATACAGGGAGATTTGGGGTTATTCTTCTGAAAGTTTTTCTTTAAACCTGTAACGGGTTATTCTTCCCGGGTGGGTAGGTTTTTATTTTCCTTAGGAAAACATGACATCAGGTTTTTCTTATGGAATTCTGGGATATTCTCATTGTACGTACATGTAAACATAGACGGTTTATAAGCAAAATAAAGTCCTCGACTTCGATTATGCTGGTGAAGAAAGACTGAAGAAAATAACCCGAGAAAAAGAAAAACCGAGGCCGGTAGGCCGAGGTTTTCCTGTCAAGGGTTTTTTTCTGAAGTCTTTCTGTCCCCAGCATAACCTCAGTCTCGTGCTTTATCCTACACACACAAAACACGTGAGTTTTAAACTGATCGAAGTATTATGTTCACCAGACTATCTAGAAGTAAGCCAACTGACCACTGACGGAGTCAAGTTTTCTTAGCTCACATAAACCACATAACGATAGAAATGAAAATTAAATTAATATTATGTAAGAACGCAATCTCTCTATTACAGGTCTTTTTTTTCAGCTTCGAATGTTATATAATAAACTATTATTTCAACATTATTAACATGACACGCCCATAATGGATTGAAACGCAATTGTCATTTAATAATTTAATTTAAAAATTGATAATTGAGACTTTGTTTATTATCCTAACGATGGTACCTGACAATCGAGACTATATTGCGAACACTTCAAAGCCCGATAACGTCGCTCAGAAACGAGTAATTTGACTGAAATAGTCAATATATTCATATTTCATTATCTGTTTTGGAACTCGTATATCCAGGAAATCCAGCTCTACCTAGATCTTACCTGATGTATTTTTAATGAAATAAGTCGTCGAAAATAGAATCTTAAATTAAGCATATTTAACCATGTGATGTTATGGTCTCCAATAAATCTATGTATTGTGATCACGAGCCATTAAGACCCATTCTGTTTCAGTTAATTGCTTTAATAGTACCAGCCAAAGAAGATTACCAGTCTGTTGGGTTTTTTCTTTTGAAACACGTTTTGCTAAGTTGGTTTGTTTAATTAACGTTTGATAAGTTAATACCACACGATTCGTGTCACGGGATAGTTGGTTGTTTTCTTGTCATGTCGGTATGGAAGACTAAACAGCTCGTTATTCTTAGTTCTAAATTAATAGTTCTTAATGCATAGTCCTTAATTCTTATTCCTTCATTTGTTGTCGTATTTCAACATTTGTATACTAAAATTAACATTTTTATCTTAAAATCAATATTTGTTTAACAAATCAGACATTTTTCATATCAGATTTGTAAATTGTATCTTTGTTTAATTTAAATGTATTTTAAAGATGGGTTCCCGCGTACAAACTGGGTGATTTAATGGTATATATGGACCAAAAACATATTCAAACTAATTAATTTGTCATAATTATGCTTCAAATCCTTCTCAAACATTGTAATTGCGAAGGAATGCACTGCTATTAAAATTCGATCAAACCAGGTCATGTTTACGTCACGTCTTGGGAGTCAGAGGAGAATTCATTGCATACATAAGACGATGTTGTCTTTAATCGATTACTATTTATTCCAAATATCGAATCCTAATTAAATTCTCGGACTATCCACTACCCGCGTCTTTATCCGTCATTTTTATCTCAGAAAGTATTGTACGTCTAACTCTTCATAAAGTTTATCAACTTGTACATCAAGCGCTCAATGTTCGCTTGTGACCTTTGACATCACGCGTACAGAAGTTCTTAATCGTCGGGCTGTTGATTAGGGGAACCCTTACATTTTTGCCCTGTATACGCTCCATGAATGTTTTTCGGGGAATCCAGTATTTTTCTAGTAAGATTGGATATCTCTACTTTCCATATATACCAAAATTGCCATACTTTTATTGGAAATAACCACCCGATAAATACTTTTCTGGGAACCCATCTTTAATATAACGGTTATAATGATAAATTTCTTTTAGAAAAAAAACCAAACAAACAAAAACATTTGCATTTCATCATAAACATACAACGAAAAACAAATCCCGAACAACATATTACCAAATACAAATCTCCAAATACCAAATGAATTTATTTGAAAATAACCAACTCAAAGCACAAAAGAAAATATTTATACGACATGCACGGTTATTAAAAAAAACAACAATGCAACGTTTATCAATATAATGTCGATATACGCCTTTCTGTCAGTCTGATATGATTTTAGCATAATTTATCTCCCGGGTATGAAATTATTTACAAAATTAAAAGCAAAATTATATAAAGAGTTTATAAAATAATTATTATATAAATCTTTAAATAACCAGGAAGAATATATATATCATCAAAGAACCGCAATCAGATTAAAACACAGATCTATATTTCGTTTCGTTTTTTTTTTATACTTTCGATGACCTACACTACATGAAGATCTGACCAGTTGTACTGGGAGTTCACGTCAGTGGTCGTACGAGCGACTTTTGACTCTATGACGTCAGGCATTGATTAACTAATCAGCGTTGACGTTTCTAGTGGTTTACAGATACAGAGAGTTTCATTGGTTAATCCGTCACACCACCCAGAACGCCTGTTATATGACAATTCTTCCAGATCCTAGTGTAGTAAAGACAAGTAAATCGAAATTGTGAACTATAAAAAAACAAAACGAAATAGGATCTGTGTTTTAACCAGATTGGAAAGAACCGTAAACCCTAGTGCAGCTGTTTTTATCGTTTGTTAGAGCCGTTTGACAACCAAACATTAAGCGGTGGACACACTAGCCGAAGGATTGGGCCGAATCGTTCGGCGTCGAAATTCGCCCAGTGTGTCCACTGTCATTCGGCCGAATGATTCGCCCGAATCAGACAGGTTTGATATATTCGGCCAAATTATATCCGCCTGGTGTGCCCGCTTCGCCGAGGCATTCGGCCGAATATAGAATTCATTAGCCAATCACCACTCATATCGAGAAGTCACGTGATAGATTGAAGACATAGACGCCGCCATGTTTAATCATGTGACGTTACAGGTGATGCAATCGACAGGTTGAATCGGGCGAAGCATTGGGCTAGTGTGTCCACCCATTCGGCCGAATAAAATTCGGCGCCGATTGATTCGGCCGAACGATTCGGCTAATGTGTCCACTGCTTAAGCGTCCTCTGTCGTCATAATAATCAGGTTAGACGAATTTCGAAAAATGTTTTTTGACATTGGTTTTGAAATGAAATGAAATGAAATGGGGTTTAACGTCCTACTGTTATGCTCCTATACCACCCGATTAGATTTTATTACATACTTCGAGAAGGTGTTTGTTGAGTAATAAAACCTTCTAGTAGTTTATTGAGGGCTGGCCGTCCTTACCGCACGGTACAAATATTATCACTACTAGAAGCAACAAATTCCAGAACAAGCCAGAACTCATACCAAAATGGCCGCTTTATACAAATGAGTATTTAGGGGAATACTAACCCGAACCCTAACCCTAACCCTTTTAAGAGAAGTAAAAACTAAATTAGACCCAAGTTCAGTCTTTTAAAAAGGGTTAGGTTTAAGAATTTGGGTTAGTTATCCCAAAAATTCTCATTTATATAAAGCGGCCATTTTGGACTCCGGAAACACCCGAACCTCGATAAACTACTAGAAGGTTTTATTTGTACCCAAATTCTTAAACCTAACCTAATCGAGAGTTGATTATGGCCTGGATAAGATAATTAATGTCTAATTAATAATTTAGAAAAGATTTCAAGTCTAAAGAAAGACCTGCAATAGACAGATTTAGCTCTTGTATGATGAGTGTTTAAGCACTATGAATTAAGCACTATGAATTAAGAGCTGTTTGGTCTTCAGCATATTAGAGGAAAAGAAATTTAATTACTAATTTTACATAAAGTAACCAGGTACAATAAGATTGTTTTTGTTGTTGTTAGCTTTTTAAAAGGAAATAATACCCTTTATATTGAATTTAATCGATTATTTTTATTAAACGCGTGACAAGGGACACGAAAACAAAATGTATTTAAAATGCAAAATCCCGCGGAGGGTCACGACTCAATTAAGATTGTCCATGAAAATTGCGGATGTGGTATTTAGTTGAACTAGACAAGAAACAAACACGTGTTTATAACATATATAGCACTAAGAGAGAGGGGTGAGGGGATGGGTGACCAGATGGGCTTATGGACAATGGTGAACCACATGGTGAAAAAAAAAAATCGACGCTTGGCTGGATAAAAATATTGCCGATAAACAATTATTGAATAATGGAGTGAACTTAAGTAAGTGCAGGCGTACCATACCACACACAAAGCAATTACACATAACAAACGTACGGACAGGAAACAATACATAGCCTCCACAGACAACACACGCACCTATCAGATCAAGTGAATGGATCCGGGGTGGTGGGGGTGGGGGGGGGCTAGCCGTAATTGTCCAACACGCTTAACAGTATTATCCATTTCCGGACTAAAATTATAATCAAAGCTTCATCAAAATCTAGCTAAAGGCAGCCCTAAGGCGCTTTACAAAGCTTGCGCATGAAATTAATATTTCTATTAAAAAAATAAAAATAAAACAAGAGGAAGATTATAAAACATGTAGAATAACACGACGATAAATATATCAATATAAAACACATTTGCACATTAATCTTGAAGTGGCATTTCCTGATTTAGTGATTGAAAAACACATTAACAGAACATAATTTGTTATTGGTGTTGAAGACGATAAGAGGATACTTGTCGAAACTTTGATCGTTTTCCATAAACACAATGTGCTCTGTTAAACATACATTATGCAAGAGCTAAATGTGTCAATTGCAGGTCTTTCTTTAGGCCTGAAATGTTATCTAAATTATTAATTAGACATTAATTAACTTATTCAGACCATAATCAACTCTCGATGGCATCGCTAGTCTGCGATATTTATTGGGTTATGATCCCATTTGCTAGTCGACTTCCATTCATAATTTAATCTTGAAATGGATGATCGAGGCTATGTGTTTTATCGTACAGTCTTTAGTAATGATGATCGAGGCTAGGCCGAAATTTCAATCGCTTAATTCTCGGTTGATAGTGGACCAATTTGACAGAAAATTTCAGCTCTTTATCTTATCTCCCATAATGTATCTTTAATAAATAACAAACATGAAGAGTAACACGAATTTTGAAAACGATAAACCACACTCTTATCTAAAATAGACCAATCTTTTCATTAAATGTCGGAAAAAGTTTGTGGTGTACTGAATATAAAATAAATTGAAATTAAATCACTTAAAACACCTCTTCACCTCGTGATTTCAACTTGAATAAGAAAAATGTCTCGGTCACTTTTTGCGCGCATAATTTGTGTGTACATATAACTGCTCCCTTGCCACTTGTTGACGATTATTCAGGAAATCAAGGTAGGACAAGTATATCAAACTTCTTTTCAAATCTATTCATTATTTGTTCATTTAATTACTGACGGTTTATTTACTTAGACAAAGAGGGAAACTGCGATGTTCGCTGTGTTTAAACTGAGGGATACTTTGCGGACAAGTATTCGCCGTTTAAATTAAGAGATATGTCACCACAGAGCAGTCTGCGTCACATGTCCGTTTAATTTTGGAGACACATCTCGGAAAAGTCTGCGCTGTGTACACCGGTTACAATCGTGTGCCCTGTATAAATTAAGGGATATTTTGCTGACAATTCTGAACCACGTGTCCTGTTTAATTTAAGAGACACATCGTTTGCGCCGTGTACACCTTTTAAATTAAGAGATATTTCGCAGAAATTTTATAGATGGGTTCCCAGAAAAGTATTTATCGGGTGGTTATTTCCAATAAAAGTATGGTAATTTTGGTATATATGGAAAGTAGAGATATCCAATCTTACTAGAAAAATACTGGATCCCTCGAAAAACATTCATGGAGCGTATACAGGACAAAAATGTAAGGGTTCCCCTAATCAACAGCCCGACTATTGGGGATTTCTGCACGCGTGATGTCAAAGGTCACACGCGAACATTGAGCGCTTGATGTACAAGTTGATAAACTTTATGGAGAGTTAGACGTACAACACTTTCTGAGATCAAAATGACGGAAAAAGACGCGGGTAGTGGATAATCCGAGAATTTAATTAGGATTCGATATTTGTAATAAATAGTAAGCGATTAAAGACAACATCGTCTTACGTATGCAATGAATTCTCCTCTGCGACTTCCAAGAGAGGTAAGTCTCGTGACGTAAACATGACCTGGTTTGATCGAATTGTTATAGCAGGACATTCCTTCGCAATTACAATGTTTGAGAAGGATTTGAAGCAAATTTGTGACAAATTAATTAGTTTGAATATGTTTTTAGTCCATATATACCATTCAATCACCCAGTTTATACGCGGGAACCCATCTTTAAGAGATATGTTACCGAACAATTCGCGTTGTGTACAGTGTTAACATTAAGAGACATTTCGCCGAAATCTGCGCCGTCTACACCGTTTAAAATTGTTCGCTCTGTTTAAATAAAGAGATCTGACGCTGAAAGTCTGCCCCGTGTACACTGTTTCAATAAACAGATATTTCGCCGAAATCACTGCGCCGTATACACAAACAAAATTCTGAATTGTGTGTCCTGTTTAAATAAAGAGAAACTTCGCCGAAATTTCTGCGCCGTGTACACTGTTTAAATTAAGGGATAATTCGTCAAAAAGTCTTTGATTTGAAATTTAGTGTGGTTAAGGTGATAAGGATAAGTGTAAAATAGAATAAAACCAAGGTTTAATGTCACTTCATTCTGCGATGATAGTCAGACAGATGTATAGATTGTTGTCCAGTTAAACGTATGGTTGTCTTAGTTGATTGGAGGATATGTAACACGATCGTTTCCAGATGCGTCCATTGGATTTTACTTAAAATATCGTTTTTACTTTGTTTCGAAAAGAAGCCGCGGTGGCCGAGAAAGTTCCTCGGGATATTAAAGATCAGGGGCCTGTTTTACGAAATTATAACTAAGATACAATCCAAATTTTAGTAATTTGATTGGATAATTTTACCTTGATTTTAGTGCTTAACCAATCAAAATTGAAGTATCTACTAAAATTTGGATTTTATCTTTAGTTAAAATTTCGTGAAACAGGGCCCTGGTTTAACACTATTTCTTTGGTGTAGAACATAAGACCTGCTATAGAAAAACGTCTACTCGGTCGGATTTTACTCAACATCGAGATCCACCGTCTACTCGATGTTGTGCACGTAAAAGAGCCCTGGAAATGACAAATTCCAGATTTGGTCGAGATCGCACAGTTGTGATATAAATAACAGCAACGTCCACTTATTTCATATTAAACATTTAGAATAGAATACGAGAGAGAGAGAGAGAGAGAGAGAGAGAGAGAGAGGGAGTTTAACGTCCACTCGACACAAACTAGGTCGGGACTTACACATGGTTCAATTTTATTTCATTGATTCATTCACTTGTAGGGGTCTTTAGCAGTGGGAGGAAACCGTAGGACGCGGAAAAAACTCGCGAGGTTGGACAGGCGACCAAACTCCTTGTCACGTACAACCGGGGAATCGAAACCACACAAGTTGACTCAATGATAGACCTTGAGATACAGCCCCGTCTTCATTAGTCCAGTTTAGGAGCAGAACAGTAGGACGTTAAACCCCATTTCATTTCATTTCATTTCATTTCATTGAGATACAGCGCGCACATGCTAACCATTCGCCTCCCCCCCAGCCCCGAAAATAGAATACACAGCGTGATCACAATCATTTCCGATATAAATAAGAGCGACGCCGTCTTATTTCACATAAAAACGTTTAGACTACACCCTTGTGACCACAATCTCACAGAGCTAAGATAAAATAATTTTTTAATTAGGTCATGTTGCAACTATAAGAAGAGAGAGAGAAATGAAATGAAATGAAATGAAATGGGGTTTAACGTCCTACTGTTCTGCTCCTATACTGGGCTAATGAAGACGGGCATACGCCATACAGTGTGCTATGAGGGAAATTTTGCCCGGGCAGCGGCACTATCGCCTACTCTTATATCGAATTCCAACTGCCAAGGGATCTTTTACGTGCATTCCAATGTTTACACGGGACCTCGATTTTTCGTCTCATCCGAAGGACTAGACAGCTGTCCTTGTCAGGCCCTCCGTCCTGCATCACTGACAAGGGGAAACCACGTCGGAAAATCGGGATGAACTTTCTCGGCCAATGCAGGGATCGAACACCCGACCTCCAGGCTAGCGAGCCAGCGCCTTAACCACCTAGCCACCGTGGCTCCCAAGAAGAGAAAGAGAGAGAGAGAGAGAGAGAGCAAGAGAGATGAGAGACAGGGGTTTATTGTCCACTCGACACACACTAGTTCTTTTCGGTACAAACATATGCTCGTAGGGGTCTTTATCAGTGGGAGAAAATCAGAGCAACCTTCCGGAGAAAATCCACGAGATTGGTCACGCGACTTTACTCTAACCTACAGGTTGAACAACAAATCCTCGCAACCTCATTACAAGCTTTGGAGCAAGACATTGTTAGATGTCGCTCCATCTCTACCGCAGAGATGTTGTTAAGCACAACAAAATCTTAGAGCCGAGCAGGGTGATAAGAATTAACATTCAAGTCAATGGGAAAATCTTTGGTGATATGCCCCCATAATCTCATAAGAACTATACATATGACGTCAAATGTAGATTGTGGGTTAGGTTTAAGAAATTGGGGGAGGGGATTAGGTTTAAGAATTTGGGGGGAGAGGTTAAGTCTCCACATAAGCACTGACCTAGGATGATGAAAAATTAGTTCGTGATATTTCCTAGTTTTATTAAAATACATACAATACATTAGATTTATATACAAAGGCGATTTCACTGTTTATTGGTGTTGGTGGCGCTGATGGTCTTCCTTGGGTGGTGCTTCTGGTATTCTGGTATTGTTGTTTCTGAAGAGAAAAGAAAATAAATTTGAGGCTCTCGGGAGAGAGCCACATTAGTGTGTTTCCTACAACGGATTGGATTTTATAAAAAAATCGTGTTTGCTCCACATCACCGGGTTACGGCTAGGGATTCTTATATCTAATTGATTTTAATTACTAACGGTTAGGCATAGGATTTGATATATGGTTTGTTTTGGGTCAGGGTGGAGACTGGTCTTATTTAATCTAATTTACTGTGCACTAGGATGTCGTTCAGATTTTTATTTTTAGAATATGCAATTATAAGTTTCTGTGTGAATATTTTCGGGTGATTTTCTTGGAGATCAGTATAGTGTTTTCTGATGATTTTGGACGCACTTGCTGCTGTTGCGCTAAATGGAACTACAAAAGGAGCTATTGCGCTAGCCGTATGAATATTCAAACCTAGGGGGGCTGTTGTTTTCAATTTGTCAATCCAGAATTTTTCTCTTGTTAGCCTAAACGTTTTAATTTCTTCTGAAGTTTCAAAGTCGCTCTTGGTCTTTTCTATTGGCGTGACAATGAGATCTGAAATGTCATGATTTGGTTGGTTGAAATGAATTGAGACAGGTTTGTCTTTTTTGGTGACTATGTCAGACCGGTGACCGTTAATTCTTTCCCTAAGTGCATTTTGAGTCTCCCCTACGTATTGCTTGTCACATTTTCTGCATGAGATAAGATAAATTATGTTTGAACTACTGCATGAAAGTTGGTCTAATATTGGGAATTTTGTGCCAGATGTTTTGTTATGGAAATGGTCGGATATGTTTAAGATTTTGCATGTTTGACATCTTGGATGGCCACAAATTTTGGTTTTATGTGCTGATTGTATATTATTTGTTTCTTTGGCGGCAAGCTCAGCTAGAGTGTTGTTTTTTATACGTCGTAGATAGCGTTTGGAGTATCCCCTTTCCCGTAGTTTGCTAAATACCAATGTACATGCTGACTCAAAGTCGGTCTTCTGAGTACATATCCTATGAAAACGGAGAATCTGAGATTTTATGATGCCAGAGAATGTATGTTTTGGGTGAAAGGAGCTTTTGAACAATAATTGATGTGTGTCGGTTTCTTTGAAAAATACTTTAGTTTCCAATTGGCCTGTGATTTTGGTGTTGTTACTTTTAAAAACGGTAGTATCAAGGAAATCTATGCTGTTATGGCTTACATTTGCGGTTAATTTGATAGATGGATGATGATTGTTCAGGATGTTGAAAAACGTCCAAAATTCGTCTAGTGTGTAGGTCCAGACTATGAAAACGTCATCTAAAAACCGCCCATAGAAATCTGGTTTTAATGGACAGAGTGGCAGAACTTCCCTTTCCCACTCCGCCATGAAGAGATTTGCATAACTCGGGGCAAATCGTTTTCCCATCGCAGTTCCGGAAGACTGAAGGTATACTTGGTCGGAAATGATTGTGATCACGCTGTGTATTCTATTTTCGGGGCTGGGGGGGAGGCGAATGGTTAGCATGTGCGCGCTGTATCTCAATGAAATGAAATGAAATGAAATGGGGTTTAACGTCCTACTGTTCTGCTCCTATACTGGGCTAATGAAGACGGGCATACGCCATACAGTGTGCTATGAGGGAAATTTTGCCCGGGCAGCGGCACTATCGCCTACTCTTATATCGAATTCCAACTGCCAAGGGATCTTTTACGTGCATTCCAATGTTTACACGGGACCTCGATTTTTCGTCTCATCCGAAGGACTAGACAGCTGTCCTTGTCAGGCCCTCCGTCCTGCATCACTGACAAGGGGAAACCACGTCGGAAAATCGGGATGAACTTTCTCGGCCAATGCAGGGATCGAACACCCGACCTCCAGGCTAGCGAGCCAGCGCCTTAACCACCTAGCCACCGTGGCTCCCAAGAAGAGAAAGAGAGAGAGAGATTTAAGAAATTGGGGGAGGGGATTAGGGTTAGGGTTAGGACTTACAGATTTCGTCAAAGCCTCGAGATGATTTCGTCAAAGCCTCGAGATGTAAACAAGGCTAGCCCTAACCCTAACCCTGCACCACGTCTAACCTTAGGCTACGCTAACCCTAAGCCACAATCCACATATGACGTCATATGTGCTAAAATGTGCTGGACCGTCTCCGATTTAGCGTTCTCTAACATTTTACGATAATTAGCTGTCATTGGTAAAAATTCATTTACTCAGTTACTTCTTTTATTTTAGCATTGGCCGAGAAAGTCCATCCCGATTTTCCGGCGTGGTTTCCCCTTGTCAGTGATGCAGGACGGAGGGCCTGACAAGGCCAGCTGTCTAGTCGTTCGGATGGGACGAAAACCCGAGGTCCCGTGTACACATTGGCGTGCACGTAAAAGATCCCTTGCCCGTCTTCATTAGCCCAGGTTAGGAGCAGAACAGTAGGACGTTAAATCCCATTTCATTTCATTTCATTTCATTTCATTTCATTTCTTTTATTTTAAATTGCAGATAGATTGACCACCACGTTAAACCACGGTAATAATGACGTCATACTATTTGTTGCTGATGTTCTTGGCACTTTCCGTTGGAGGTAACTATATCAAAGCTATTGTATTGATTTTTTTTATAGTAAATGCTACAATCACGTCTGGAATTAGGGTCATTATAAATATTTGATCCGTTTGTGTCACGTTTTGTAATCGCCTTAAACACAATAGAACCCAGTAAAACACGTTTTATTCTCAGTAATGGAAGCCGTGGTGGCTCTCTAACCAAGAGTACTCTAGTATTTCACGTTGGCGTGCACGTATCAGTACGTTGGGATTCTCCATAAGTGTAGGTAGTACCGCCGCTGCCCGAACAAAATTTTCCTGTAGAAACTGTATCAGTAAAGTCAACAAGAACGTCATAACAGGATGACAACGTCCATTGTACTTTCGTTTACCTCATCCACGTGGATATCACGTGACTGACTATGGTTTTAGACAGAGAGAGAAATGGGGTTTAACGTCCACTCGACACAATCTAAGTCATTTCGGGACTAACACATGGTTCAATTTTATTTCAATATTTCGCTTGCGCGCTAGGGATCTTTACTAGTGGGAGGAAACCGAAGGACCCGGAGAAAACCTACGAGTTTGGACAGGTGAACCTACTCCTTGTCACGTACAACCTGGGAATCGAAACCACGGAAGTTGACTCAATGACAGACCTTATGATACAGCACGCACGTGCTAACCATTCGGCCATCCACCCCCAAAGCCCATTAGATCACATTCCCAACTAGGTTCACTTGCACTGTTCCATTAGGCGGCGGGGGGGGGGGGGGGGGGAGGGGGGATCACGTGGCTAAGTGGGTAAGAGGCTGGCTCGCTAGCCTGGAGGTCGGGTGTTCGATCCCTGCATTGGCCGAGAAAGTTCATCCCGATTTTCCGGCGTGGTTTCCCTTTGTCAGTGATGCAGAACGGAGGGCCTGACAAGGACAGCCATAGTGCCGCTGCCCGGGCAAAATTCACTCATAGCGCACTGTATGGCGTATGTCCTTCTTCATTAGCCCAGTATAGGAGCAGAACCGTAGGACGTTAAACCCGATTTCGTTTCATTTCATTTATTGTCATTTCTAAAACCATAGTCGAGGGGGGTGGATGGTCGAATGGTTAGCACGTGCGCGCTGTATCATAAGGTCTGTCACTGAGTCAACTGGCGTGGTTTCGATTCCCCGGTTGTATGTGACAAGGAGTAGGGTCGCCTGTGTTTTCTCCGTGTCCTCCTTGAACGCGACAAGGGTCGTCTGTCCAACCTTGTGGGTTTTTTCCGGTTTACTCCCACTGCTAAAGACCCCTACATGCAAGCGATGCCCATTCCATTTTCAGTTTACACGAAGATACAAGCGCGGGCGATTGTTTGACAGGTTCTAACCTGGGAACAGCATGTATGGAAACTTGCAAGGGCCTGTGCACCAACTGTGAAGTCTATATCTGTGATTATAATGCAATTTCAGAACGGGTTTGATGGCCGAATGGTGAACGCGTGCGCGCTGCATCCTAAGTTCTGTCATTGAGTCAACTGACGTGGTTTCGATTCCCCGGTTGTACGTGTCAAGGAGTAGGGTCACCTGTCCGACCTCGTGGGTTTTCCCCGGGTCTTCCGGTTTCCTCCCACTGATAAAGACCCCTGCGTGCAAATGAATTATTGAAATAAAATTGAACCATATGTTAGTCCCCAAATGACCTAGTTTGTGTCTAGTGGGCGTTACGCCCCCCCCTCTATCACCCTCTCTCTATTTGTATCGTTTACTACAGCCCATTCTTCGCTATACTGTATACAGGCCTTTAGTCACAGAGCTACAAGCTCTGTCAGTAGTCGCCTGTCCAACCTCGTGGGTTTTCTCCGGGTCCTCCGGTTTCCTCCCACTGCTAAAGACCCCTACGCGCAAGCGAATTATTGAAATAAAATTAAACCATATGTTAGTCCCGAAATGACCTAGTTTGTGTCGAGTGGACGTTAAACCTCATTTCTCTCTCTCCCTCTCTCTCTGTCAGTAGTCTAGTCATTCGGATAAGACAATAATCCGAGTTACAAATTAGCAGTTGTCTGTCGCATAGATGATCCAATTATCCTCGAAGTTACCTGTTTATTTTTATTTTTCAGGTTGTTATGGATACGTTAGAATGTGTTACTATACCAACTGGGCCCAATACCGAGGATTTAAACCAGATAAGATAGACCCATTCGTATGTACACATATTGTGTACGCGTTCGCTAAATTACAGGGGACAAACATTCTTGATATAGAATGGAACGACCCCACAATGTAAGTAGCATTGTTTTATTATGTAACACCAGAGAGAGAGAGAGAGAGAGAGAGAGTATTTATTATTTATCCAGTTTTAAATTTAAATATTCAATTTCAGTAATGCATCATATGCAATAATCAATAACTATTACCTAATCCTGCAATTATCCGTTAACCTCCGGTTTAAACGATTCGTTTGATGTTGAATAGCCGCACGATTTCACGATAAACTGTTGGCATTTGTTTAATTGTACTAATTGAAATAAACTATATGTCGGGATGGAGCAATCAGAGAGAGAGAGAGAGAGAGAGAGAGAGAGAGAGGGAGGGATGCAGGCCAAGCCAACATGTGCACTGTTCCGTGCAATGCCCCATATCCTGCACCACAGAGGAGGGGCGGAATCACGCCGGGATCGAACCAAGGAATTATCAGTGAGCAAAAATTCGCCCGTGCATCTATTATCGCTGGCTACTTCAGTCAGTTATATAGAAAGATAACTCGTGTTTTCCTTTTGCTTTCGTACTTCCGTTTCTTTAAATCTTCGTCACGCATCTGTCGTAGCAATGATCTCTGTGTTAAAATTATATTTGGAACGTGTTTAACGAGTTCTATCACATTTGTGATAATGGCTGACACCAATATTGTCCTTTAAGTACCTGGGGCAAGAAAATTAATTTAGTTTAAAGCAATTGACATGATTATTATTTCGAATCATGACGTTTTAAAATGCAGGAAGTTAGATACCATCTTCTAGACTTTTTAGGAAACTAAAAAAAAAAAAACCAACCCGATTGTTTATGTCTTTATGTTGTATATATGTAATTTTTTTCCAGTTAATCTTAATATGTTTTTTTCCAGTAGTTTTAAAATTCTGTTAAATATTTATTTAAAGATACATTATGTAAGATTTAGATAAAGAGCTAGCCATTCAGATTCTTGCTATAATAGTTCGACAATAGATAATGTAAAATGAATAATTTGAAAACTTCATTCAAATTTCTCCATTGCGGGCGAAGATATTAGCCTTTGAAGGTTTGATAGGACGTGTGCAATAATTTCAACCACCGTACTGGTTGATCTACGCTAAGTCTCGCTCCTCAATTTTTTTTTTTTAACTTAAATCAAAATATGGCTAAACTGTTCTAATCTATTTAATATCGGAGAAATCCGACGCCATCTAGAGTTGATTATGGCCTGGATAAGTTAATTAATGTCTAATTAATAATTTAGAAAACATTTCAGGCCTAAAGAAAGACCACCTGCAATAGGCAGATTTAGCTCTTGCATAATGTATGTTTAATAAAATACTACATTTTAAAGGTCTGACCGTTCACACGTGTTTCGAACCACTTGGTTCAACCTTCAAATGTACTTTTCGTTTTTGAAATGGAGCGTGGCTTAATGTTTCTCCGGCGTTGTTACCCCTTGTTACTTGTGTAGGACGGATGGTACGAAGGGCCAGGGTCCCGTGTACAGATTGATGTGCGCGTATAAACGAACCCTTGCCAATTGTAATTCGAAATAAGAATAGGCCATAGCAACGCTGTTGGGGAAAAATTTCCCGCAAGGCACAGCATACCGAATGCCAGTCGGTGCAGAAATTGTAACACGTTAAACCCCATTTCATGTCACCTCTTTAAATATTTGACAGACATACAATAGTCCAAATTATCCATGGTAATCATTGCAGGCGCACAATAGTTCAAATTATCTAGAACAATCTTGATGATGCAAATGATTTTCTGACGTAATCTTTAAATCGCATTAAGCGATGAAGGAAACACAATAACACAGATTTCTGACGTACGAAATATTATTACATTATTTCAGATCTCATTGTATAAAGGAAGAATTCATAAGCTTCTATTTCTGTCTTATTAAGACTCTTTATATTAAACTTACACGCCTTAAATTTAATACCCAAGGTTAAACTACATATTAATTAATCAGTATATAGTGGCCACTGAAAACGTGATCAGATGACACGAAATGAAATGGGTTTTAACGCCTTACGGTTCGGCTCCGACTGGGATAATGAAGACGAGCATACGTCATACAGTCTGCAATGAGGGAAGTTTTGAACGGACCGCGGCGCTGCGGCCTACTCTTATGTCGAATTCCATCTGCCAAGGGATGTTTTGCGGGCACACCGAACGATAAGACAGATCTGGCCCTCTGTCCTGCTGCACTGAGACGGGGAAACCACGCCGGAAAATCGCGATGAACTTTCTCGGCCAACAACGGGAGCGAACCCGCGACCTCCAGGCACATTGGATTGCACATAAAAGATCCCTTTGCAGATTGAATTCGATATAAGAGTAGGCCTTAGCGCCGCTGCCCGGGCACAATTTCCCTCATAGCTCACTGTATGGCTAAAGATTACCAACCCATTCCTTGAAGTGATTCTAGCTAACTTTATCGTTTCAGACAAGCAGGAGTCATAGGCCTAAAGAATACCAACCCATCCCTAAAAGTGATTCTAACTAACTTTATCGTTTCAGACAAGCAGGGGTCATGGACCTAAGGAATACAAACCCATGCCTAAAAGTGATTCTAGCTAACTTTATCGTTTCAGACAAGCAGGAGTCATAGGCCTAAAGAATACCAACCCATCCCTTAAAGTGATTTTAGCTATTGGTGGCTGGAATGCCGACAACACTCAGTATGTTAATCTTGTTGCCAACGATACGGCCATGCAAGCATTTGCTGATAATGCCATCACGTATCTGAGACAGAGGGGATTTGACGGTTTAGATTTGGATTGGGAGTATCCCGCTAATCTTGATAGACGTGGTACCGCTGCTGATCGAGTCCAATTTACAAGATGGCTGCAGGTAAATAACGCACTCGGCAAACCTCAGCAGATTTCAGTACCCTACATATAGCCTCGGCTGTATGACGATGTCCGCCATTGGAACTACTTTAAAGTTACCGGATTAACAACGGCGTTGCCTTTGAAGAATGTTTTATCCTACATCTAGCCTCGGCTGTATGACGACGTCCGCCTTTGGAACTACTTTCAAGTTCCTGGATTACCAACTGCGTTGCCCATGACAACGCCTTTGAAGATGTTTTATCATACAAATATGTCAAAGCCTGAAACTGTTTTTCTTTCAAGTTTATCCGATTTTCTTCAAACAAGGACAACTTTGCACAGAAAATTCTACACCCGCTTCGAACGACGCAATTTTGACAACTTCCTTTTAAAAGCAGCAAGTTTATAGGCGTAGGTACATATCACTTACCGTCATACAGCCGAGGTTAGATGTAGAGTAACCCGAGTGGTAAATAACGATCACCCAGATAGTCTCTACCATTCAGACGTATATTCTACGAATATTAGCTAGTCTAGTTAAACATATTTTATGGACCCAGGTACAAGTTTCAAAAACTTAGAGCAGCCATATTGTTATAAATATGATAAGTTTAACCAAGATAACGAATCAGTCAATATATACAATATTATTTAAATACGTAAATGCTTGTATTAGCCAATAAGTCATGGCAAATCGTATCGAGTATACCCGTGTTGATTAGCCCAGTCCATGTAGAAATGAAATGAAATGGGGTTTAACGTCCTACTGTTCTGCTCCTATACTGGGCTAATGAAGACGGGCGTACGCCATGTACAGTGTGCTATGAGGTAAATTTTGCCCGGGCAGCGGCACTATCGCCTACTCTTATATCGAATTCCAACTGCCAAGGGATCTTTTACGTACATTCTAATGTATACACGGAACCTCGGTTTTCCGTCTCATCCGAAGGACTAGACAGCTGTCCTTTTCTGCACCACTGACAAGGGGAAACCACGTCGGAAAATTAGGATGAACTTTCTCGGCCAATGCAGGGATCGAACACCCAACCTCTAGGCTAGCGAGCCAGCGTCTTAACCACCTAACCACCGTGGCTTCCCCCAGTCCATGTAGAACAGTAAAACGTTAACCCCATTTCGTTTCATTTATAAATAATGTAAATAAATAACAGGTAATATGCGATGAAAAATATCAGAGTAGTTTTGAATGTTACCATGTACGAAATATACTTTTTTCTGTTAAAGAGCGTAATAAGGGAGGTAAATACCCCACCCCTCCAGCCACCCAAGAAAAAAAACAAAAAACAAAACAAAAAAAACGTTGGCGCCTATCAAATAAATTTTTTGCTTTGCATGTTCAATATCCAACAAGCCTAATTATTTTATTGTAAAATTTATCTCTTTAAAGGGACAATAACACTCTTACTGCCTTGACAGCTCCAAAAAATAAAAAAAATAGCCTTATTCTAAGTACTAGATGTGTTAGTGTCCTACCTGTTGTGTAAATTATCCATTAAATCCTATCTTACTTGTCCAGAGGGTTCAAAAATATTTTTAAATCCAAGTCACATTTGAAAAGCTTTACGTCAGGCTTTTCAAATCATTTAGTTGCATTTTTCCAATTTTTTAAATTAGGTGTGTTAAGATGAAATTTGCATCATCAATTAATTGGAATATTGTAAAATAGTGCAATTTGTTGACCAGAATAAAGATTGGGACATATTATTCAGTTACAACAAGAGTGGTATTGAACCTTTAAGGGTCATATCTTAATTCGTCGCGAGCGGTCTTACTAATGCCCGTCAAAAAACCGACGAGAGCGTTTTTTTTTCTTGTCAATTTCACTTACAGCCCCGAGGAAATATCTCGGACCAAGACCTATTAGTTAAGCCTAGCTCACAACCCGCCGGGGTGCTACTACGGTCATGTCAAACGGCGACGGCATATTCATATCTGGAGGTCTTTCTTTAGGCCTGAAATGTTATCTCAATTATTATTAATTAGACATTAATTATTAACCTATCCAGACCATAATCAACTCTAGATGGCATCGCTAGCCCGCGATCTTTAGTGGATTATGAGCCGATTTACTGCATAACTTTCCTTCACGATTTAACGAGTAAATGGATAATCGAGACTATGCTGTTTATCGTACTGACTTTAGTAATGATGATCGAGGCTAGGCGGAAATTTCAATGCTTATTTCTCGGTTCATAGTGGATCAATTTGAATGAAATTTTCAGCAAATTGCCTTTACATAAATTAGTTTTTAACTATTATATCGCATCTCCAATATTGTATCTTTAAGTTATTCTATTTTCAAACTCTGGGATTTTCTTATTTATCATTATTTACATTTTCTTTTTTTATTTCTGTTTAGATATTACAAAATAACTTCATTGCTGAATCGGCTGCTACAAATCAACCACGATTACTTCTGACCGCTGCCGTGGCTGCGTCTATGCCGACAGCCAATAATTATTATGAAGTAGCCAAGATTGGAAAGTAGGTCTATGTATATTGAGAAGTATTTTAACGGGTCTGTTACGTGTACGTCAATGTGTAAACAGATGAACCGGAATATGAATGACCAAACAGCTCTTTATTCAGTGTCTTTAATTCTTAGTTCTTAATTCATAGTTCACAATTTATTATATAAAAAAAAAAAAAAAAAATAAACCAGAAAAAACCCCATTCTAAATCGTTCCCCCAAATTCTCCGTGGTCTTCCTCGCTAACCAAATTCAAATAGTAGTTATACATCCATACGCTGTCGTATTCGGAAATGAAATGAAATGAGGTTTAACGTCCTACTATTCTGCTCTGAACTGAGCTAATTTAGACGGGCATACGCCATACAGTGTGCTATGAGGGCACTTAGCCTAGCAGTTGTTTTCACTGATTTCATAACAGGCGAATGTAGACCGTCTATTTATAGCAATTCCCACTTTCTCTCCCACCCACCCTTTTTTTATTACATAACAATGATTGTTGACCTTTTGACCTAGAATCAAAAAAGAGTGTTTGAATTTACACTCTCTGTCTAGGTTTTGTTAATAATCATGAAACAAGAGGATTGGGAATTAAACAGTCATGAATTTGTGAATCACGTACAAATATGACGTCACTTCCTATAGATTCATTTGTCCAGGCCTAGCAAAGAATGGAAATGGGCAACCCCTTTCAACATTTGTATCCAGCATGCCCATGCGTTAAGAAGGCCCAGCAACGCCAATATAATTACTAATCGGGAGTTCATCTCCATTCCAGTCAATTATTCCTTTTATTTCAGTTATCTGGATATTCTGAATTTGATGACATATGACTTCCATGGTTCATGGGATGGACGAACACTGGGAGTTCAGCATCACTCACCTTTGTACCCTGAAGGAGTAAGTACAGTCTTTAGCTAACACCCATAAAACCAACTGCAAAGCCAAAGAAGGTCTAATCCTGAGTAGCAATCTAAAATCTATGCATCGGTTGTAGAGGGAGATAACTGCATAACCATTTCCAATTTCTGCAAATTATCGAATATTCGTTGAAGTAATTATACTAATAATGTGCTGTTATTTGATGATATTAGGTTGTTAATTGATAATATTGGGTAGTATTATACTATTTGAGTAGTGGGTTATTATTTGCTTGTTTTGGATGATATAGGAAGGTAAATGGAACAGCCAGACATCGGTACCTTTCCCGCAATATAACTTACTATTTTTGAAAAAAAAGTAATTAAGTAATATGTCCATGAAGCATCATTATGTTGTAGTATTGGGTAGTATATAGTGATATTGGGGTGGTATTGGGTAAATCGTCCAGCCTCCCGTGGGGTATTTTTTATAGTTTCGTCTTCAAGACTTTATTAAACTACTGGCCGTTTAAACGGAGTCGCACGCATAGTTGCACACATTGAGCCCGAAACTGGAAGTAGTGTAACACCGAAATCGGAAGTGATGATACAACGCCACCAGGCGTACAGGAGTACGTTACTCCTCGGCTCGAGATGCCCTCATACCCCAAATTTGAACCTCAGGCAGCCCTAGTGTAGCGGTGAACCACAAACATTTCCGTTGGGTATGTTCACAATGAGGTTGTTTTCAACTGAAGACACATTTGTTCAGCCATTTTAGTATTCAATTTAACATTTTTAACATTTTTACTTTAAATAGAATAGCTCAGTGATCGGTTGGATTGCTGCCGGTTTTCCCGCCAATAAGATAGCCATGGGTATGGGAGCCTATGGCAGAAGTTACACTTTAAATGCCCAGCCAACCGGAAACGGTATTGGAGCATCACCTAGCGGATATTCTCAATACAACTATAAAGTGGTGAATATATATATATATTTTTATAACTGAAAGACGATTAGTGTATTTTTGAGACTATAGAGTTAGCTGCCCTTGGTAATAGTCGGGGCGACCTTCGGATGCAGACTATCGTTGCGACTACAGTCTGATCTATGCCGACCATCCTCTATCGTATGTATATGGCTAAAACTGAATCATGTTACCATGACGATACCCGAATGAACGTTTCGCAATTAATTTCTATTAATCCTACGAATAGTGAAATCGAGTGAAAAGGTACATGATGGGCTACATCGCATGCGTGGACCGAACAAGAAAATACCTCAACCAACCATGACAGCTATAACGTAATTTACTAACACACTGCCTCTGTAGTCAGGACTGGATTTTTCGTGTCACTGAATTATGTCCATTCGGGACATTCCTGTCGGACAATGGAGCACCATCCCCTTTTTCAGTGGTTCTCAACCTTTTTTTGCCGACGGCACACCCTGGAACACATGAAAAAATAGCGGCACACCTGGCTAAATATATATGAAAAATATTTGAATTTGTACATGGCAAGTCATATACGGCATAGATCCGTAGACAGAGACTAGTCATCATAGACACATACAATGTCTCAAACTAAATAAAGAAAGACACAGCTATGAACTTATCAGTAGACACCAGTGAATACTCAATTTGGATCACTCGGTGTATGGGTGTCCATTGTCAATGGAAGGCTTGATCTCGTTTTAACTCGGTACATCTTATCAAGGCCTTCGCGTAATACCCAACATTATAACGCGTCTGTCCGTCTGATTGGCAATTTGATTGGTTGATGCTTCGTACACGATACCTTTGCTTCTAATTAATACCATGTAAAAAGCGGAGACTATTAAAATTCATCGGTTCATCTGTCACCTTTCGGAACATATTTCTGCTTCAAAAACGAGTATTTCTGCTCACATAGAGAGAGAGAGAGAGAGAGAGAGGGAGGGAGGGGGGTGAGAGTTTAACGACCACTCGACACAAACTAGGTCATTTCGGGAGCAACACCTGGTTCAATTTTATTTCAAGCGACCCTACTCCTTGTCACGTACAACCGAGGAATCGAAACCACGCCAGCTGACTCAATGACAGACCTTATGATACAACGCACACGTGCTAACCATTCGGCCACGTTAAGCACTGATAAGCAAAATGATCGAAACTTTGGGACACGATAACTTTAATTCTAATTAAGTGAGAGTGATGAAACTTGGTGTATAGTTTCATGACATCAATACCTCGACTAAGTTCAATAATGAGCATTTTCTGCTCAGGGTAAGCAGAGCGATAAGCAATTTGATTGGCCGAGACTTTGGAACACAATAACTCACCTTCTAATTGAGCTAGAATGTTCAAACTTTGTGTAGGTGTTTATTAGGCCAATGCCTTGATGGAGTTCAAAGATGAGCATTTTCTGCTAAGGGTAAGCGGAGATAAGCAAATTGATTGGTTGATGCTTTGGGACACGATAACTTTAGTTCTAATTAAGTGAAAGTGATGAAACTTGGTGTATAGTTTTATTACATCAATACCTTGACTAAGTTCGATAATGAGCATTTTCTGCTCAGGGTAAGCAGAGTGATAAGCAATTTGATTGGTCGAGACTTTGGAACACAATAACTCTCATTCTAATTGAGTTAAAATGTTCACATTTGGCGTATGTGTCAATAGGTCACTTCCTTGATGGAGTTTGAAGATGAGAATTTTCTGCTTAGGGTAAGCAGAGATAAGCAGTTTGTTTGATGCTTTGGGACACGATAACTTTAGTTCTAATTAAGTGAAAGTGAAGGCACTTGGTGTATAGCTTTATTATATCAATACCTTGACTAAGTTTGATTATGAACATTTTTTGCTGAGGGTAAGCAGAGTGATAAGCAATTTGATTGGTTGAGACTTTGGAACACAATAACTCTCCTTCTAATTAAAGAAGAATGTTCAAATTTGGCGTAGGTGTCTATTAGGTGAATGTTTAAACTTGATGTAGATGTTTATTAGGCGAATGTCTTGACTGAGTTCAGTGATTAACATTTCGAGCTGAAGCTAAGCAGAGCTAATCGATTTCATTTGTCGATGGTTTGGGACAAGATAATCTTGATTCTATCTGATAGAGAGTGATGAAATTTAGTGAAAAAAATAAATGTGCGATTAATTAATTTGTGTCGTCTATTTATTTTGCAATTTCGGCGGGGGTCATCAGCCTCACTGTTGGCTTGTTCAATGTAAAAGTTGATGGAAATCATTGGTATGTGTTTGAAACACGAGCTCTGATTGGACAACGTTATTGTTCGTGTGTCTGCGACAAAGGGAGACAACGTATCTAAACGTTCGATAATTCCAGATTGTTCTATGAACGGTCGTTTCTTCCCAATAATCGCTCGATTAGCGAGCCGTTGTGACCCCTACTCACTTTTGATGGACCCTGGATTTGACTGACCCTGAGATCGATAGCACTATATTTCATTATTGAACGTAGGGGATATTATTTTGTTAAACATAAATTATGCAAGAACTAAGTCTGCCTATTTCAGCTCTTTCTTTGGGCCTGAAATGTTATCTAAATTATTCATTTGACATTAATTAATTTATCCATACCACAATCACCTCTCGACGCCTTCGTTAGCCTACGATATTTACTGGATTTCAATACATTTTGTGATGGATAATCTAACGTGAAAATGGATAATCGAGACATTGTTTTTATCATACCAACGTTAGTAATGACGACCGAGACTAGTCTTAAGATCTAGGGAGGGAGAGAGAGAGAGAGAGAGAGAGAGAGATAATTCTTTATTATTAATCGTTGAAGGTCTTATAAACATCTGCAGTAACCCGGATGGAAAATATACTATAACAAGCACGCGTGAAGTTGTAAATAGAAATTGACGAGAGTTGTGGGTTTTTTGATGAATAAAACGTGATTACTCAGTACCTTTGATCTCGTAAGCATCAACATCTGCAATCCCATAAGAGAGAGAGAGAGAGAGAGAGAGAGAGAGAGAAAGAGAGCTTGTGCGTAGGGGTCTATAGCAGTGGGAGGAAACCGGAAGACCCGGAGAAAACCCACGAGGTTGGACAGGCGACCCTACTCCTTGTCACGTACAACAGTGGGATCGAAACCACGCCAGTTGCTAAAATCTAGGCTTGACTGAAATTTTCATCAATTATCTCCCTATACGGAAGATGATTTTATGGGATTAAACACATCATTTTCTGGGGTCACGGAGGCCCAGTGGGTAAGACACAGGATCATTGATTGACTAGGAGGTTCTGGGTTCGAGAATGTTGATCGGGGTTTTTCCTCGGGGATTACCCCTGATGATTGATGCAAGACGGTGGCTCGGTGAGTAAGGCACTGGTTGATTGACCGAGAAGTCCCGGGTTCGATACAAGGTTAAGCTTTGGGGATTTCACCTTGCCAGTGGCGCAGGACGGAACCCCGTATAATAAAAAGAACATCTAATCGTGCGTGGGGTGGGTAGGGATTCTAGGGAAGATGGGTTGTGTTGTGATTCTAGGGAAGGTGAATGCGTTGTGATTCTAGGGAAGGTGGTGTGCGTTGGGATTCTAAGGAAGGTGGGTTGTGTGGGGATTCTATGGAACGTGGGGTGTGTAGGGATTCTAGTGAAGTTGGGGTGTGTTGGGTTGGGATTCTAGGGAAGGTGGAGTGTGTAGGGATTCTTGTGAAGGTGGGTTGTGTTGTGTTGGGATTTTAGCATCGTAGATCGCGGGTTTCGTTTTAAGTTTTTATTCAGGATTTCTGAATGGCATTTGATAACAGGCTTAGCCTATGTAAAATTTAAGATAAGACTTAATTCCCTGAAATACATTCTGGAGATATTGAAAATGTCAAAGAGATTATGGGCTTATTCGCAGCTGTTGAGCTGTTATGGTGATGGTCTTGAAATATTGGTAATAAGACTTGATTTAAATTCAGAAGAAAGATAACACGAAAGTTTTCTTATCCAGTTTTATATGATTATTAACAATTTAAATATTCAATTTCATTAATGCATATGCAATAACCAATAACTATTAGTTTGTAACGTTATACCTAATCCTGCCATTATCCGTTAATCTCCGGTTTAAACGATTCGTTTGATCTTGAATAGCCGCACGATTTCACGATGAACTGTTGACATCTGTTTAATTGTACTGATTGGAATAAACTATACATCGTGATGGAGCAATGATAGAGAGAGAGAGAGGGAGAGAGAGAGAGAGAGATATGTTTAACAAACTAGGTTATTTCGGGACTAACACGTGGTTCAGTCTTATTTCAATAATTCGCTTGCGCGTAGGGGTCTTTAAAAGTCGGAGGAAACTGGAAGACCCGGAGACAACTATAATCTTAAGACAGAAGAGTTAAAACAGTACATTATTAAGTCTTATTGGAAGCTCCGGGTGGGCGTATGATACCTTTTCTGTGGGGATCCTCGGTGGTTAAGTGATTAAGACGCTGGCTGGCTATCCTGGTGGTCGTGGGTTCTATCCAGGTGTTGGCCGAGAAAGTTTATTGGGATTTTCCGGCGTGGTTCCCCTTGTCAATGGTGTAGGACAGAGGGCCGGACAAGAAAAGCTGCGTAGTCGTTCTTATGGGACAAAAAACCGATGTCCGTGTACACATGGGCGTGCATGTAAAAGATACCTTGGCAGTTGGAATTCGATATAAAAGTAGGCCCTAGCGTTGCTGTCCGGGAACAATTTGCCCATAGCACACTATTCTCAATACCCCCGTCCCGAAATTGCATGGGATCGGAATTCTTGCATCAGTGACACACCTTATGACATAAAGCGCTCGCGCTATACCCACGGGACGCAAGAATCGTTCGCCACTATAACATAGGATCAAATAATTCCTTATATCATAGTTGGCCAAATAAACTGAAATGTGGTTAAACGTTCTGCTTTATTGAACCGACTGGCCTAATCAAGATGGGCACATGTCATACAGTGTCTAATGCGGGACATTCTGCCGGGACAGCGGCACTACGGACAACTCTTATTTCTAATTCCAATTATCAAGATTTCTTTTGCTGGCAAAATCAAGCTCGAACTACAAACAGATTAGAAACCGCTCCATTTCTTAAAATTCCCATTTAAAAACGCAATTTCATATTTTTAAGTTATATTTTTAAAATTTATTAAAATAAAGCCTTAAAATAGATGGTATCTATAAACAATCCTCCCTTGTTAAAGAATAATCCTATTAATCCTATAATTCACTATTGCCAGTTGAGAAATTGGCAAAAATATCATTTTCCTCTTCAAATTCAAACGTTTGAAAACAAGGGAGGTAATTGGGAGGTAATTGTGTTATTATTTCCGGTATAAATGAGTTTAAAGTGTGAGAATGACACCTATGATCGTATAATAGTGAGTTGACAACCTATTGAGCAAAAAAGACATAGAAATAATTATGTCTTGACTTTCTTAGAAAATATGAAATTGTAACTTTAATGCAATCTGGTTAAAACACAGATCCTATTTCGTTTCGTTTTTATAGTTCAAAATTTCGTTTTACTTGTCTTGACTACACTAGGATCTAGAAGAGTTGTTATCATTGACTTGTTCTGAATAGTGTGAGGTATTAGCCAATGAAACGGTCTGTTACGGCGAGCTTTATTCGTGTTTTGCACAGAACTGTGGGTAATCCACTAGTAACATCAATGCTGATTGGTTAATCAGCTGCTCGTATGACCTCTGACGTGACCTATTGCAACAACCGGTCCGATGTTCATGTAGTGTAGACCATCGAAAGTTTAAAAAAAACGAAACGAAATATAGATCTGTATTTAAATCAGATTGCATTTAATGTTGCTAGGTACAAGAACGTCGGAACGAAATCAAGACATGTTAAGGCTATGAAAGGCATGAAGCACCCCGCCATATTGTAGTCTCTCCTTCATTGAATTTAAATCATAATCTACGATTATAATTATATAATAGATTTGCTTACTTGCACTAAATGAATTAACTCAACTGACAAACAGTCTATTTATCAATTTATCAACTTCAGATCTTTGTATTATTTAAATGCTAAACTTCTTTATGATTCTATATTGTTGCCTATCAGCACTTGGCGGTTTAAAATGTAATGACAATACCTAGATAGAAACCGGTTTAGTTATTATTAAATGATATTATTTACATAAGCTAGGATTAATTCAAGGTGATCTATATAAATTCATGATTTTACTTATCCAATTAATCCTGCTAATTTTACTTTTTTTGCATTGAGATTATAAGATTACAAAGCTCTAATGATAAGCCTCTGACTTTAGAATAAAAATGTATGATATAAAAACGACCCCCCCCCCCCCCCCAAAAAAAAACCAACAAAAAAAACCCAGAACACCCCCCCCCCCCCCGCAAAACAAACAAACAAAAAACCAAAACAAACACCGCTCAACCAATACCATTGTTATTCGTGGTGTTTAACGTTCGCGTCCACCTAGGGTAATATCACAGACAAGTTGGCTTATTTTTATTAATCTATTATCTAAGAGTACGCAAGCCAGAGGTGACCGGCCAGTTAGACACCCCGCCCTATAATACTGTATTTAACATCAATTCATAGTTGTAAAGAAAAAATAACAAAAAGAAGAGAAAATGGGATTAGCGCCCATATATATTCAATGAAAATATTGTACATTTCCAGAGTTAACGCAGTATGTTCAGTGACTACAGTATATTAAGTCAAACTGAAGTGCCTGATTAAAATACAGATCTATATTTCGTTTCATTTTTATAAAAACTTTCCATGGCCTACACTACAAGGAGGTCTGACCGGTTGTAGTAAAATGTCGCGTTAGAGGTCGTACGAACGACTTTTGACCCTATGACGCCAGACAATTATTAATCAATGGGCGTTGACATTTACCCGCAGTTCCATGCATCGCACGCCTAGAAGTCGCCATAACAGATGGTTTCATTGGCTAATTCCTCCCGCTATCCAGAACTCAGGTTATATAACAACTCACCCATATCCCAGAGTAGTACAGACAAGTAAAACGAAATTTTGAACTATAAAAAAAGAAACGAAATAGAATCCGTGTTTTAATCAGACTGTATATAAACGGTTTCTTTTGTGTGTTAAAGATACATTCCCGCGTACAAACTGGGTGATTTAATGGTATATATGGACTAAAAACATATTCAAACTAATTAATTTGTCATATTTTTGCTTCAAATCTTTCTCAAACATTGTAATTACCAAGGAATGCCCTGCTATTAAAATTCGATCAAACCAGGTCATATTTACATCACGTTACTTACCTCTCTTGGAAGTCAGAGGAGAATTCATTGCACACATAAGACGATGTTGTCGTTAATCGCTTACTATTTATTACAAATATCGAATCCTAATTAAATTCTAGGATTATCCACTACCCGCGTCTTTTTCCATCATTTTTATCTCAGAAAGTGTTGTACGTCTAACTCTTCATAAACTTTATCAACTTGTACATCAAGCGCTCAATGTTCTCGTTGGACCTTTGACATCACGCGTGCAGAAATTCCTAATCGTCGGGCTGTCGATTAGGGGAACCCTTACATTTTTGTCCTGTATACGCTCAATGAGTGTTTTTCGGGGAATCCAGTATATTTCTAATAAGATTGGATATCTCTACTTTCCAAATATACCAAAATTGCCATACTTTTATTGGAAATAACCATCCGATAAATACTTTTCTGGGAACCCCTCTTTAATAACTGCAATCTGGTTCTGTTCTAAATGGTATAGTTGTATTCTTTGATCCTTAAGTGCGTGGCTTTATAAACAATTTCTTTAGTGTGTAATACTAGGTTCCCACAATCACGATTAGCGCTACGATTGAAATCGTGGTTTTAATCGCGGAGTAATCATGATGATCCTATCAAATCTTTACCATACATTGAGTTCAGTCGTAGCAATCAAGTTGATCGTATCCGAACGTATCTGCACATACCAGATCGTGGACTCAATATGGACAATCCTATCGTAACGCATCGGGCGACAGTGGGAACCTAGCTTCAACAACTGCAATACTGGTTCTTTTCTAAATGGTATAGTCATATTCTTTGACCCTTAAGAGGTATCTTTAGACACCAAAAATGTGATCCCAACTGTTTCAGAAACTGAGATATATGTATACCAATTTGGTTTGTATATGAGCTCTTTATTTTGTATGTTTATAAAAACGTGGAAACGTCGCTCAGTAATAGTAGTCCGACAACAGGTCGACAAAACTGGAAATATAGTCCACCTAATGGTTTTTTTTAAATTTAAATATTCAAGATGGCCGCCATGAGGCGCTTTCTGGTTATTTTGCCCCCTAGCGGAATTTGCCGACACTTTTCGACGGAATACTCAAGGTTTTTAGATTCGGCGGACCGAATTCGTTTAGAAACCACCTGCAAACCAATGTCCGGAAGAATCTGTCACGAATTTTACCTCACTAAATAGTCAGGAAATGCCTCATGGTGGCCATCTTGAATATCTAAATTTCGCCAAGGGTGCCAGGATGGCATCATCCGGATTCTGAATCTTCACATATTGAAGATATATTATACATCAAAAAACTTTAGTTCGACTATATTATGTCCATATTAAGGCTTAAACTACGTAAAGTTGAGTCGATTTGAATATAATTAGATATGTTAGATCACTGCTCCCTAGAAAAAGAAGCTGAATTAATTCCGTTGTTTTAAAAATTAAATTTCCTGTTGTCAGATTTGTGGAAAATTAAACGCTGGATACCAGCTGATTCAGTTGACCAATCAGGGCGTGGTTGCTGCTTTAGGACAGAAATTTGGCCAATGGGAATGGATTGGTTTTGATAATCCATCATCATTTGCACTAAAGGTAGGTCATTTGTTATTCATATTATCATTACACATACATGATGCAAGGACTAAATCTGCCTATTGCAAGTCTTTCTTTAGGTCTGAAATGTTATATAAACTATTAATTAGACATTTTAACAAAACAAGACCATAATCAACTCACGATGGCATCAGATATTTGCAGCTTTTAACTAGATAAGAACGATTCGCCATTTAAGAATTCAATTTAAAACTGGGAAAGCGTGGCTAAGTCTCCAATATACCAGTGCCCTGGTTACCACAATGCACACATTTTGTCACAACTACAGTGATAACCTGGTTCAGAATGAAGTAATTTGAATGAATCTTAAACATCGGTCATCATCCCCGGTTTTTTTCAATAAATCACACTTCCGTCTCCCGCTAGTCGAGAAGGTGGGGGATTGGCGGTTGGGCGGGGCGTGGGGAGCTAAGTGGCTTTTGTAATATGGAAGTATTGTTATTTTTAGGCTAATTATATCCGAGTAAACGGTTTAGCTGGATCTATGGTGTGGGCCTTGGATCAAGATGATGAGAATAACACGTGTGGTGGAGGCAATTACCCGCTTTTAACCACTTTACAACAACAACTTCCGGCTGGAGCGTAAGTCCATATTGTTTTCTTTTTTTTTATATAAAACCTTGCAAAATTGCAACTTTCTTGGTGTAAGCAGGCGGAATAAGTAAAACAAAAGGTTATGTGTCCTAATGGTCTAACGTGTGCGCTTTAGATCATAGGGTCTGTCATAAAGTAGCTTAGGGTAGCCTGTCCAACCTCGGGGGTTTCCTCCGGGTAAGCTGACGGCTAATGACTCCTTTTAGAAATAAAATTGAACCGTATGTTATTCCCGAAATGGCCTAGTTTGTGTCGAGTGGACGTTAGTCTCCCCCTTCCTCTCTCCGCTCTTTCTGGAATATAGTTTTAAACAATGACTGTGGGATCTCATTAGACACAGTATAATATTTATTACTGGAGGGCCTGACAAATATGAATTATTAAAAGGTTAAGTATCCGTTTTGTCTGGAGACCTGTCTGGTGTTTAACAGCTAGATCAAGATTAACAATCTTTATACAGTTAACAACCCAATCAATAATACATCTCAACCACAATACAACATTTGTTCACTACAAAATGAGGGGGTCACGGTGGCTAAGAGGGTAAGACGCTGGCTCGCTAGTCTGGAGGTCGGGTGTTCGATCTCCCTGCATCGGCCGAGAAAGTTCATCTAGATTTTCCGGTGTGGTTTCCCCTTGTCAATGATGCAGGACGGAGGGCCTGACAAGAATAGCCGTCTTGTCGTTCGGATGTTACGAAAAACCGAGGTACCCTGTACACATTGGCGTGCACGTAAAAGATCCCTTGACAGTTGGAATTCGATATAATAGTAGGCCGTAATGCCGCTGTCCGGGCAAAATTCCCCTCAAAGCACACTGTATGGCGTATGCCCGTCTTCATTAGCCCAGTTCGGAGCAGAACAGTAGGACGTTAAACCCCATTTCATTTTAATTTATTACAAAATGGACATAAATCAAATGGAATGGGTGGCCGAATGGTTAACGTACGTGCGTTGCATTATAAGGTGTGTCATTGAGTCAAATGGCGTGGTTTCGGTTTGCCTCTTGTACGTGACAAGGAGTGGGATCGCCTGTCCAGCCTCGTGGATTTTCTCTGGTTTCCCCCATGTGCTAAAGTCCCTTACGAGCAATCGAATTATGAAATTAAAATTTAACGATATGTTAGTATGCTAGTCCTGAAATGACCTAGTTTTGGTCGAGTTGACGTTTACCCCCCCCCCCCCCTCCTCTACTTGTCAAGACTAACATGTCTAATGAAGCGTAATTACTTGGTTTAATTTCCTCGTCGTCGGGACTAACACTAATTAAGTGAAATGAAATGGTGTTTAATGTCATATTTGTCTGCTTTATCCGGGCTAATGAAGACGTGAAAAAATTCTTCGAATTCAAGCTGTCACGTGTATATACGAGACATCGGTTTTATGTCCCATCCGAACGATAAGTTCTTGTCCAGGCCCTATGTCCTGGATTACTGGTAATGGGCAACCAGGCTGGAGATTTTCCCTTCCAGATGTTCCGTCTTGCGCCGCTGACAAGGTGTGCCACGCTGATAAATTTAGAAATATAAGACTGCTATAATAATAATAATAATTTAACGAAAGCAATAGATCCTCACTAGAAGGACTAATCTCATTCCAATGAATAATTTTGGAATCATCACATCTCATAACGTATTGAAAATCTATGGTGAGCTGTATTAAAAGAGGAGGGTTGAATGGGCGAATGGTTAGCACGTGCGTGCTGTATCATAAGGCCTGTCATTGAGTCAACTGGCGTGGTTTCGAATCCCCGGTTGTACGTGACAAGGAGTAGGGTCGCCTGCCCAATCTGGTGGGTTTTTTCCGGGTCCTCCGGTTTCCTCCCACTGCGAATTATTGAATTAAAAAACAAAAAAAACAATGTGTTAGTCCCGAAGTGACCTAGTTTGTGTCGATTGGACGTTAACCCCATTTCTCTCTCTCTCTCTCTCTCTCTCTCTTGTATTACAAGACCTAGGTCGCTTAATATAGGGTTGACTGTATATGAATTGTTTGTGTTTTCGTCTACATATTTCAGTGTAGGTAAAGTTGGAAAAGGTAATGCCGGCAAAAATAGAAGAAAACCTAAACAAATTCCAGGCAATAGAGGCGGCAATAATGTGGGAAATATCGCTGGAAATGTTGCAGGGAACGTGGTCGGAAATGGTGCAGGGAACGCGGCTGGAAATGCCGTAGGAAATATTGCAGGAAATATTGCAGGAAACGCTGCCGGAAATGCCGCAGGAATTGTGGTCGGAAATGTTGCAGGAAACGCCGCAGGAAATGTTGCAGGAAATGCTGCAGGAAATGTTGCAGGAAACGCAGCAGGAAATGTTGCAGGGAACGTTGCAGGAAACGCGGGCGGAAATGCTGGCGGAAATGCTGGAAAGGACGGTGCAGCAGAAATTGACGATTAGCTTTATGTTTAGTTATTTATGTTTCACGTAAGTCATGCGTGCGATTTCTCACGACCCTGCTACCCCTTTACACAGACACGCATGATGAATTTTCAAACCACCTCTTCTCATTTCAGTGACTCTACCCAATCCAGCACAGTTTACGTGCCACCTTCCACATCCACATCCACCTCCACAACCACGACCACAACCACGTATCGACCACCCACCACATCCTACTATGTTCCTCCAACCACCAACCCTTACACAACACCCCGTGTGCCCCAGTGTGGCATGGTCTGGCCCGTTCCATGTGAGTATTAACTGATCCGCTTCAATCTTTAATTTAAGTTTTTATGTTTATTGGACCAGCAATCAAATCCCCATCCCCTCCCCGCAAGGGCTGCCCATCTTGTTGTTCTTTATGAGGGCGACGCTCTTTCGAAGAACGCCTATGGTTGAAGGGCGTCAATTGTTGACATGACGTCATTATTCCAAGAGTACCTCATGCTGGGTTCTTATCGTAGAGGCTTTTGGTCCTGTACGTACAAAATTTTCACCCGGTTTCTTGCTGCCGGTTTGCGGGGTACCAAACTCTACGACCCGTGCGTGTCAAAAAGGCGGGTTGCGATCTAGGCTAAAGGTGCATCAGAAATCATATCAATCAGAAATGAGGGAAATTGGCCCATTAGGCTGCGATAAAAGTCGAATATATTATATTTTCCTAGATAGGTTGATAGTCTCCCCCCCCCCCCCGTCCCTTTCGTGGGCACTGGTACAGACAAGTTTCTAACGACCCCAATGCATAGTGCGCCCCCCACCACCTCGTCCGTGACCACTGGTACCGTCAAGTCTGCTAACGACTTCAACGCATAACTCGTATCTGAACTTTCATTCTTTGCCTTTCAGCGCGATGTCCAGCGAGAAATGAGCGCATCCCATGGGAAGATAATGTTTATTATTTAGTGTGTCAAGCCAATCTATTTGCTGTGAAGTGTCGGTGTAATGGTAACATGTTTTATAACCCCTGTCGAGGAACGTGTGATTTTAGATCCAACTATTTCTCGTGTTCTCTTATGTACGGAAAGAAATAAAGCACTTGTATAAAATTTGTTGTCAGTTTAATCCCAATGGTAGTTGGAATTCGAGATACGAGTAGGCAGTAGCGCTGGTGTCCGGGCAAAATTTCACTCATAGCACACTGTATGGCGTATGCCGTCTTCGTTAGCCCAGTCGGAGCAGAACAGTAGGACGTTAAACCCCATTCAAATGACATGGGGGAGGTGGAGCGAATTGTTTAGATCATAAGGTCTGTAATTGAGTGGCGGAGTATTTTTGATCCAACAATTGTAGGCGACATTTTGCATGGGGTCGCCTGTTCAGCCTCGTGGGTTTTCTCCGGGTCAACCCATTGCTCAGTGCTAAAGAACCTTATACAATTGAACCATACGTTAGTCCAAAAATGTTTAGAGTGTCAGTTTTTTATTGAAATATAATGGTACCATGTCCAAAATGACATAGTTTGTGTCAAGTGGTCGTTACCCCCCCCCCCCTCTTGTTTTGTCTAGATCCAACAACCCGTTCAAAACTGGAGGATGTTGTTGGGGACGTTAGATGATATACATAAGGGCAGCTGTCATTGAGTAAACGATGTTTTACGTCCCGCAATGAATGACGTCTTGGCATTCACAGTAGACTATTACTGCCTTGGGCCCTGACCATCGCAATGGCGTTGGGTTTTTCACCAACGGAGCCAATCAAGAGAGAGAGAGAGAGAAATGGGGTTTAACGTCCGCTCGACACAAACTCTGTCATTTCGGGACTAACATATGGTTCAATTTTATTTCCATAATTCGCTTGCGCGTAGGGGTCTTTAGCAGTGGGAGGAGGACCCGGAGAAAACCCACGAAGTTGGACAGGCGACCCTACTCCTTGTCACGTACAACCGGGGATTCGAAACCACGCCAGTTGACTCAATGACAGACTTTATGACACAGCACGCACGTGCTAACCATTCAGCCATCCAACCCCCCAGGAGCCAATCAAATGTGTAGTACACAGTCCACAGACATGCCCTCGGGGACTGTTGAGCCGAGATGTTACTTGCCTTACTTATAGCAAAGGACCATTAGTTTTAGATGTTTCATCTGTTTATGTAAGCATATAGTAAGTGCAGGGGGACAGCACTACACACAATTACACAAGACAAACCTACGGACAAGACACCATACCGACACCACAAACAACAAATGTGTCCACTTTGCTGTACGGTTCCTGGCCTGTAATGAAAATTCAAACTAACAATAATGGACGCAACAAAAGACAGAGTAGATGGCAGCTACTAGACCCCGTAAATTAAGGGTCGAACTAACTAACACAGATCGGGTTGTTTTTCAATATTGAATAATGCAAAATGTGACTGACAAGGAAAGATATGTTATAAATGTGCATATTCTACACATATCTAAAATTCAAATGATTTCATAAACAAATTGACACAATTGTGGATAAATGAAATTGCCTCCTTGTCGGCAATTAGTAACACCGTAGGAAAGGTTTGTCACGCGACTAACAGATAATTCTATATTTTGATGGATGGCAAAGGTAAATGTAACATCTGAAGATTAAGCTCAATTGGGAAGGTCAGGCACGAGACATAAGATATTGTTATATTTCTACAACAGACATATGACGATATCAGAATTTTCTAGACACCCGTAGATTACAGACTTAGGCAACGCTCGGGGCGCCATATTGCAATGGAACCGTAAATTACAGATTGAGATGAATTGCGAAGGTCAGACACTCGACGCAGATAACACATTTGATAGATTTATTGTAACAAAAAGAAGCAACACGCGGACGCCATATTAAAATAAATCCTTTGGGTAATTGGGAACCTCAAAAAGAGGCTTGATCTCCCATGAACTCCGAACATCCGAAGGTTGATATTGTAAAGCTCGTGTTCATTGCTTCAGAGGGGAGTTGGTGACGACATTAGATCTGTCCCTGAGTCAAGTGGCGAAGTGTCGATTCTCCGCTTGTACCTGACAAGGCGTAGGGTCGCCTGTTGAACCTCGTTGGTTTTCTCCGGGTCCTTCCACTGATAAAGACCCCTAAACGCAAGCGAATTAATGAAATAACACTGCCCCGAAATGGCCTACTTTGTGTTGAGTGGACATTAAACCCCATATCTCTCTCTCTCTCTCTCGTTGCTTCAGCCACATGGGCGAATACCCAGATTAAACACAATGTATACGTCATGACTTGCCTATCGTAATCACTTCAACTGATAGTGGGTTATAAGGTAGTCAGCAACCGACAACTGAACCAATTACAGCTAATATGGACAATCTTAATAAATAAACATGTTTATCAGGTATGCTGCACCACCTGTCAAAAGTTGCGGAGGCAAAGTTACATTGATCATTTGGGTACATTGAACCACCATTAATATATTCTTGATAAATAATACTAGGCAACCCAAGGCTACATAAAAGGGAGACAACCCTTATGTCTATTTCTTCATCAATAAGCAGAAGCAACAGGTTGTCAATTATTTGTTAGGTGCTGATCTTTTCGAAACAGGTGAGTGAAAGTGAAAATTCACTACTACCCGTTTAGCCTAGGAAATTCCTGTACTTACAAACAGTTCATATATGTCTAATCGCTAACCCAGATAAACAAGGGCTTGCTCCACGGAGACGATTTTAATTTGTTTTAAATTTTGATCATAAATCTGTGATTATACAGATTAAACAACTTCAATGAGGTACGTTGAATCACTGGTTAAATATACCCCAGTGCATGATAGTATATAATCAACTTCAAACCCAACATTGGCCGTGGCAATCGTGATTGTACTGTCATGAAGTGAATAGTTGCAGAGGTGCGAGTTGGTAAATCCCTTCGGCAGAATTACACTGGGTCGGTATGACAAGACATTAGAAACAAAACAAGAAATATCCGATGAAGATATTAAGTCAAAATACAATAATAGACAAGTATTCTCATCTCTCCGGGATAAAACCCTTCAAGATTATCTTGTTCATTGTTCAAAAATGTTCCACGGTCATTTGTCTATGAATATGCCCAAACTCTTAACATAGTAATGCCAGATGGCTGGTCTGAATATTGTGGGGCTGGACAGGAATGGATATCCTGTTTTATGAGGAGACATCCTACTTTGAGTCTCAGAACACCTGAAAAAAAAAAGACAAGTATTGTCTTTGTGTGCTCAAGGCCTTAACAAATTTGCTGTAAATCAATTTTTAGATCCTTTGGGACAAGTTTTTTCCAACCATGCATATGATGCATCATCTATCTTTAAGATGAACGCGGACCAACAGCAGTTCAAGCTGCCGTTGTCTTTAAAGTAATCACTGAAAAGGGAACAAAACAGGCGGGACAGATAACTGTGACTGAATGTAGTTCATTGGTCACTGTATTCTGCTGTGTCTGGGGTCATGCTTTTTTCGTGGCAATTTTAATAATAATAATCATATCATCATCTTATATATATATATAACGATGAAATTCCAACCAAAAGGCTGCTCATTTGAGCAGTCATTAACAGAATGACTGTTGGAATAAGGGGTCAATTAAAATGGGCTCGTCCGCCCGTCACACTGTTTGGGACACAATAACTCACCTTCTAATATAGCTAGAATGTTCAAATTTGGTGTAGATGTTTATTAAGCCAATGCCTTGGTGGAGTTCGAAGATGAGCATTTTCTGCTTAGGTAAGCAGAGAAAGGCAATTTGAATGGTTGATGCTTTGGGACACGATAACTTTAGTTCTAATTAAGTGAGAGTGATCAAACTTGGCGTATAGTTTCATTACATCAATAGCCTGACTAAGTTCGATAATGGGTATTTTCTGCTCAGGGTAAGCAGAGCGATAAGCGATTTGATTGGCCGAGACTTTGGAACACAATAACTCTCCTTCTAATTGGGGTAGAATGTTCAAACTTGGAGTAGGTGTTGATGAGGTCAATGGCGTGATGGGGTTCGAAGATGGGCTTTTTCTGCGATGGGTAAGCCGAGAAAAGAAATTTGATTGGTTGATGCTTTGGGACACGATAACTTTAGTTCTAATTAAGTGAGAGTGATGAAATTTGGTGTATAGTTTTAGTACATCAATACCTTGACTAAGTTCGATAATGAGCATTTTCTGCTCAGGGTAAGAAGCAGAGCGATAAGCAATTTGATTGTTCGAGACTTTGGAACACACCAACTCTCATTCTGATTGAGGTAGAATGTTCAAACTTGGTGTAGGCGTCCATTAGGTGACTGCTTTGATCTTGTTCGATGATAAACATTGTATGCTTACGTTAAGCAGATATACGCAATCTGATTGGTTGATGCTTTAGGGCATGATAACTTTGGTTATAAGTGAGAGTGATTAAACTCCGATTATAGATTCATTATATCATTACCTTGACTAAGTTCGATGATGAGAATTTTCTGCTTAGGCTAAGGAACGATAAGCAATTTCGATTCATCGATATCTTCTTATATTTGAAATATGGATCTAATGGTTTGTTATATTAGTATTACAGTATGGTGGTTTTGTGCTCAAATAAAATGTTCTTCAGGAGTCGTTAGTTCTTTTGATACCCATGTAACACTTCTGACCCTTGACTTCTCTGCTCGGCCTTGACAAAACATGGCCTAAAACCTTTAGTAGGTCCTGCTAGTTTTTTAGATACCCATATTTATTGTATTGTTTTTATAGAGGCGGACTAGTGCACTTGTGCTACCACCAATAGTCTTTAAGCCAAGCATACTAACCAACAATAATCTTTTGCCAGAACAATTTAATGCCGAGACCACTACAACCCAAGATTCATACCTTACTTGGAAGTAAGAACTCGGCACGAAGGAACATTAGACTATGTCCTAAACTAAAAACTCACAGCAAACCAAAATCTAGAAAGAGGCGATCAGCAAAAGCAAAACATTTGACCAGAACAACAGAAATTCAACCCTGATCCATGTTTTGGAAGTCCTCTTTGCCGAGTTAAGAAAGTACATTGTAAAAATTTTACTTGAGTATCGAGATGACTTTAATCCTTGGTGTTCGAGTTCTACAAATTACCGGAAACCGTGTTCAGTCATCTCCATAGATTAATGAGGATCGCGCCCTCGTCTAATATTTTCTAACTCAATATCATCCAAAGTCTTCTACATTGAAAACACTAATCTTTTGTCAATTTAAATAAACATTGATGTTGCGATCTTACCGCGAAAAGATGAGCTTCTGATATCCAATATTTAAGACAAAATAAACATTTTACCATTGGTAATAATAATAATAATCTATTTATAAAGCGCTGAATATCCAACAAACTGGTTGCTTAAGAGCGCTAGGCACATTGATGTTGCGATCTTACCGGGAAAAGATGGGCTTCTGATATCCAATATTTAAGAAAAAATAAACACTTTACCATTGGTACACGAATCGTGCATCATAATGCGTTTCAGAGCCATTTGTAACAAGGGACTGGAAGAACGAGGCTAGACATATTCTATAAGTCATGTCAAACGGTAACGCCATATTCTTATCTGGAGGGCATGCGCAATAAATACTATCGGCGTAGAATGGAAAAACTAGACGCTAGGGATTGCCATTCGATTCAGACTTCTGGCGTATTTCGCAGAACATAACTCATTTGAAATTAGAATAAAAATGGAAATGATTGAATGTATATCAGTTTATATACATTCATATTAGGTCCTAAATATTAGCGATTTAGCTCCTTTAAAATCTTTTGCCTGACAAACGTTGTTTGGTCTTAACGGATGTTCAAACGATAACTAAAAATCAACTTTCTAAATTGAGGCAAAGACGGACAGAAATCGAAAAAAAAAAAGCTAGCAGTTCTTTTGGCGAAAAAGAATGAATGAACAGAAACGGGGGAAACATGAGATTAGGAAAAAGAACGCCTAACAACAAAAATTGTCGGGGTGGGTCTTTGGAAAAGTAAAGAGGCAATCTGTTTCACCGAGTATTAGGAAAATCTTCTAATATCTCTGTAAAAGATGAGTGCCTTCAACAAATGACGTCATATCACGCGGCGTCAATCATTGGCTCAATGACGCGTGCATTGTTTACATAAAAGGTTACAGATTCGAGCAGAATGGCGCCTTTTACTCATTTTAATACCCATTTACATTAAAATAGGAAACAATTTTTACCTACAAATACTTCAAACGTCTTTATTTATTTTTCTAATACGTAAAACAAATGTTTTAGAATTTAATTTGTCGAAGGAAAAAAGTTAATATTTGTGGACACTCTACACTTGACGAAACTTGAAATATAGGCTCATCTTCCAAAGATCTCGACTCCTATCGAAATTGGCATGTATCGGACCATACATTTATGGATTATGGCCCCTGATTGTACGAAAAATCAAATTTTTTTTAGATGTTTATAACCCTAAGATTCTTGGTCCTTGTCGATATTTGAGCATATCGGAAGGTAATTTCCTGAGTCATGGGCCCTGATTGTACGAACAATCGTCCTATGTTAAAGGTTGTTCTCTATCAATCTCTTGCAAAATATATGCCTATCTTGCCTGACAACCGCTGATTTTACATAATACTACTGTACATCTGATTTCATATCGTGTTTGGAAAGTTGCCGATGACCTGTTATAATCTTTTTATGTCGTCCCAAAGAGAACAATTGAGCATATATGTTTATTACAGATTAGTTCTAAATGACATAAGTGTGTTTGGTAAATAATGACACTGAATTATTATTACCAATCGATTTGTGAAATATCGTGACAGATCGTGTTTTCGGGTAAGATTTAAAGATACATTATGGGAGATTTTAATAGAGAGTTGGCCATTCTTGCTATAACAGTTAAAAAAAAGATGATGAAAGAATATATTGAAAATTTCAGTCAAATTACTTTATTCTGAACAAAGTTATCACTATTATAATTTTTGACTAGAAATAGGAGTCAACTCTCACTTCACCGTCTCCGAGAATGGACGATCGTTTGATTGACAGGCGTTAACTGCACCTACATAATCTCGATTATCAAGTAACGTTTTCAATGGCTGTGGTTTGAGACGGGGTTGCAATTCAATTCGTATCACATTTATTTTTACTACAAATTAAAAATAAGACTTTTAATATATAGAGAAGAAGCGAAAGTTTGAAAGGAATGGACCAAATCAATGAGGCATAATTATAGCCGACTTCTTGTTAGCCTGCGTGTACTCTTGTACTGTAACTGGTAGGCCTACGTAACTCACGAACAGTGATCCAATGGAGCTGCAATTCAACTGGGGTGATGTTAGCTGCGATGTTTATCAATTTCTATAATTTTTCTGTAAACGCAAGTGACAAAAGAGCGTATAATACCGACATCCAAACTCTCATTTTAACCACAACTAAACATAATATCAAGGCCGTATATATATCGAGAGAGAGAGAGAGAGAGAGAGAGAGAGAGAGAGAAATGGGGTTTAACGTCCACTCGACACAAACTAGGTCATTTCGGGACTAACATATGGTTTAATTTTATTTACACAATTCGCTTGCGCGTAGGGGTCTTTAGCAGTGGGGGGAAACCGGAGGACCCGGAGAAAACCCACGAGGTTGGACACGTATATATCGAACTATGACATCTGAAGCCTAAATAAAGAATTGCAATAATCAGATTTAGCTCGCATAATGTATGTTTAAGTTATGCTTTGTTTGATAAAGTGAATACACCTTAATTGTTAACTTATTATCTTTGGGAAAACCCGTATTTCTGTCGTATATTAGTTGACATAATATTGACTACTAAGACAGATGGTATACTGCACATATAAATATATATATAAGAAATAAAGAATGTTGTAATAGACGGCATACCGGTTACGAAAGAAGATCTAACAAACGGGCGGCGCTAATGCACTTTCGTACACTTAGTACTTGCCGTGGTCCTAGAAACTTGAACTTTCCTGAGGGTGTTCCGGGTGTCTTATTTCAGACCAATCGGTCAAAAACGTTTGATTTTAAACAACTTTTACTTCTCAGGGTTTCAGATACACACAACTAGACGTTCGGCTAATGATGTTTATTATTGAGACTCGAATACCAAGACACTAATATGACTTGTTGAACACCAAGCAAGCTTCTTACATCACTGACCATAAATAATAATAACAATTTTCGTCATTTTGTTAAGTAGCTGTTCTTTACAAATATAACTGGCCGCAATAACTCAATGACAAAGCGTTGGCTCGAGAATCAGACGGTTCCATCCCGATTTTTCATAAAAACGGTCAACGGTATAATACGACCAATGCATGAGGCCAGGTCGCTTTAACAATTTTAATACACGAGGCCATACATTGCTAATACATTTTCGTACACCTGGTACTTCCCGTGATCGTAGAGACTTAAGATTTGCTGAGGGTGTTCAGGGTCACTAACTATGAACTCACACCAAATTTCAGACAAATCGGTCATGTGGACGTATTTTGTCGTCGCCCCTGTCCGTCCACAATTGTTTGTGAACAGACCACAGGTCACAATTTTTATCCGATTTCAATGAAACTTAAAATATAGGTTTATCGACCCTAAGATCTCGGGTCCTTTCGACATTGGCATGTATCGGACTGTAACTTCATGGATTATGGCCCCTGATTGTACGAAAATTCACGTTTTTAGCTTGTGAACACTGTAGAGGTCACAATTTTTATCCGATTTGGTTTAAACTTGAAATGTATGTTTATAACCCACAGATCACGTTTTTAGCTTGTGAACACTGTAGAGGTCACAATTTTTATCCGATTTGGTTGAAACTTGAAATGTATGTTTATAACCCACAGATCTCGGTTTATTTCGATTTTCGCGAAAATCGGACCATAACTTTCTGATTGTACGAAAAATCGTGTTTTAGCTTGTGGACTCCGTAGAGGTCACAATTTTTATCCGATTAAAAAAAAAAGTTTCAATATATCATCGTTACACACTAAGGGTGGTTGAGTTCGAATTTCGTAAAAATCGGACCGAAACTGGCGGACAAAATGGCCACCCCTCGTTCGCAAATAGCGTCAAAATGTTGTGTATTAGGGTTGTGGACCCTCTGGAGGTCACAATTTTCATCAGATTTTGATGAAACCTGAAATGTATTTTTATAACCCACAGATCACGGTTCATTTCGATATTCGCACATATCGGACCATAACTTTCCTGAATTATGGCCCCAGAATGTACGAAAAATCGCGTTTTTAGCTTGTGGACACCATAGATGTCACAAAATATTGTGTATCAGGGTTGTGGAACCTCTGGAGGTCACAATTTTCATCTGATTTTGATGAAACTTGAAATGCATGTTTATAACCCACATATCTTAGTTACTTCCGATATTCGCGCATATCGGACCATAACTTCCTGACTTGTCGCCCCAATTGTATAAAAAATCGCGTTTTTAGCATGTGGACCCCATAGAGGTCACAATTTTTATCCGATATAAAAATTCGTTTAAATATATCATCATTACACACTAAGATCTTGGTTCCTTTTGATAATCGCGGATACCCGTACTAAACTTCCTGGATCATGGCCCCTGATTGTTCGAAAAATCGCATTTTTAGCTTGCGGATTCTCTAGAGGTCACAATTTTGTTTCCGATTTTAAAAACCGTTTAAATACATCACCATTCCACCATAATGAAGGTTGAATTCGTATTTCGGGAAATCGAAATGAAACTGCCCGACAAAATGGCCGCTCTTTATACGCAAATTGTGTAGAAGTGTGTAATACGAAGGTTGTGGACCCTCTAGAGGTCACAATTTTTATCCGATTTTGATGAAACTTAATACATATCTTTATATCCCAAAGATCTCTGTCCCTTTTGATATTTGCACATTTCAGGCCATAACTTCCTGGATTATTGCCCCTGATTGTACAAAAAATCTCGTTTGTTTTTAGCTTGTTCTCTATCCATCTCTTGCAAAATGTGGGCGTATCCTGTCTGGCAGCCGCTGGTTCACAGTTTGAATGCGTACTTTGATCTCTATACTATTTTTAATACATGAGACTATGTCTCGATGGTCTCTTTAACAATTTTGATTACACGAGACCATAGTATAGCACCGTGATGGTCTCAACAGTTTTAATATGAGACCATAGATTTAACTGCTAATGCACTTTCGTACACTTAGTACTTCCCGTGATCGTAAAGACTTTTGCTGAGGGTTTTCCGAGTCACTAATTATGACATTACACCAAATTTCAGACGAATTCGTCAATAAATTTTGATTTTACACAACTTTTCTTTAACAGTTTGACACGAGACCGTGGTCTCTTTAACACTGTTGATGCATGAGACCATAATATAGCACCGTGATGTTCAACAGTTTTCATAAATTTTGATTCAGTGGGCGATGGTTACGATGAGATGAGTTTTTGTTAATGTTCAGGGCCTGCAGAAGCAATTCATGATTGGGGGGGGGGGGCTTCCATCGTAGGTCCTTATAGGCGTGGGTCCAGGGGCCGCAATAACCTGGAGAAAAGAGTACTTGCGGCCAAATTATTGAGGGGCTAAAGCCCCACCCAGCCGGGCCTGATGTTATCGATCGTTTTCCGTCCTGATATAAAGTTATTAGAAATACATATTAAAATAATCAGCATATTTAAACGATATCATGCAAGAAGGAACGCGATCCCGAACTTAAATTTCTTAATTATGTATCTTCTAGTTTGTATTCAACTAATTCAAACCTAACTTCAAAATGGCAATGTACATCTCGAATCTAGTTTGTATTCTGTTTATAACTTATTAAAAACTACTTCTGAATTTATTAATATGCTGCGTTTCGATACACATACAGATATCGTTATCAAACAAATAATGATATTTAACAAAAATGTGGTTCAATATATAGAAAACAATTGGAAATGGCCATTTAACAATTGGAAACCATATAACAGATTAATCATTAATTAAGAATTAACAAGATCAGAGAAGTAATAATATGGATAAACAATTACAAAGGATTAACAAGATGAAAGAATGTAATGTATTGATAACAATTGAAACGAAATGAATTTAGCAGATCAAACTAGTAATTATAAGAGATTAACGGGATAAGAGATAGCAATATATAGATAATTAAAAACAAATTAGCATATGAAACCGTAACTACAAGATGAAAAGGGGGGTTAACAGCACAGACAAGAAATCGAAAAGTCGGGGAACGAAACCATATACCAATAAAAACAGACATTAATTAGGGATTAAATAAATCCCCCCAAAGATTTGGTAGAAAATGTCCCGAGTCCCTGTTTAATTTTGGCTTATGATTTTGAATTTCTAGTGCTTCTCGTAGAATTCTATTTTTCCATGTTGATAAATTTCTGGCTAGTATTTCTGCATTCTCTTATTTGATTTTATGCTTTGGATTTTAGTAGATGTGTTCTGCTATTGCTGACTTATGTTCTTGTTTTGCAACTGCCCTGTAATACTTTTTTGTTCTCACTGAAATCGGTCGGGATGTTTCGCCAATATACGCCCCATTACACGCACAGTTTATCTTGTATACAACGCCCTTTGGATCTTCTCTTGGTTTGGGTATCCTACATCAGCTTTTAACATAGTTTTGAGTGTGGTTCCACTCCTGAATACTACATCTGCGCCGATTTGCTCTGTGAAAATCCTTTTAATTTGGTGGCTAGCTGGTCCTATAAATGGGATGGTGTCAAGAGTTTTCTTCATGGTTGTTTTAACTGTGTTGACAGGGTAGTTTTTATATTATGTAAGGAATACAGGATGTGGTTGATGTGCTGTAGTTCAGCTTCGAGTAGATCATCACGAGATACTAATTTTGAGCGTCTTAAGATACTTAGGATTCTGTTTTGGATTATGTATGTATTGGTCCGTGTGGGTTGGCTTGAGGTAAACAGTGGTTTTTAGATTATCTGCGGAGTTGATTACTAATATTATCTAGGAAAAGTATTTGGTTATCTTTTTCTTATTTTACGGTAAATTTTGTTAGAGGGTGGACGCTTTTGTGGTGTTCAAGGTGTTGTGGATTCTTACCTGGTTCTAAAATGGCAAATACGTCATCAACTTTTCTAATCCATGTTATTGCTCGGATAGGCGTAGACTTTAGGACAGATTCTTCGAAATAGGTCATATACACTTCTGTTATGAGAGGGCTTATGGGAGAACCCATGGGTAATCTATGGACCTGTTCGTAAATATCGGATTGTCATGAGAAATATGAAGAATTAATGCATTGCTCTATTAGTTAAATATTACTGTCGATTTTGAGATTTGTGGTTAGTTCTTGGTAAATGGATTCAATTTTTTGCCTTAACACTTGTACTGCTTCATCCCGAGGTATATTCGTAAACAAATCAACAACGTCATAACTAACTAACTGACCATTTACATTATTTTGTTTTAAGTCTGACAGAATTCTGCTGAATCTTTAATATAGGAACTAGCACTAGATGCAATGGGTGGTAACAATTTAGAAATATACTGTGCCGTGTTGTAGTACACTGATCCACGAGAACATGTTAACAGTCCAATTTTGATTGGTTATTTGTGAATTTTAACCTGTACTCTAGCATAAGGTGGCGTTGGAGGGGATATGTTTAGTTTCTCATAAAGTTGTTTATCTATTTTATTATTGTCGCAACTTTTTTTTAATGTGGATTTAAGTTGTCTGCCGAGTTTAGCTGTAGGGTCCCGTTTTTAGTTGTTTGTAGGTTGAACTGCCTGATTAGGTGTTGTTTACTAGTTCATTCAGGTTGCAAGTATCTATTAGTACAGTAGCTTTAACTTTATCAGCTGCTACTATTGATCTATCTTTACTTTCCTTTAGTTCTTTGATTGTCCTGGTTTCCTCTTTAGGTAGGTTATCTTTGGTTTCTCTAGAATCTTCTTGATTTTTGTGTCTGGTATAATCTATTTTACCATTCAGGGCTAGTTGTTGAAGACCTTTCTCTATATTAATATTGGTAATGCACGTTTAAACGAATAGTCACGAATGTCTGTGGGTGTTCATTCGTTTCGGAAAAGAAATTAAAAATTTAGATAAACACGAGAACGTAACTCCGTTAACATTGAAAACCTAAAACAAATATGTCGGTCCCTCGAAAAGAAAAGCAGTCTATTTTAACGTACATTCGAATGGATATATCTTAGGAAATATAGCACGCAGGTACAGTTTCTTGAAAGTTTATGATAAAGGATCACCTAGGGTTCCTGTATATATAGGTATAGTCCCATAACTGTAAATAGTTTTCGAGTTTTTTGTCAGCTCTGGGCACCCTATCAATGATTAACATTTTCCGCTAGAGTTAAGCAATTTCATTGGTCGATGGAAGATAACTTTGATTCAAAGTGACGGACAGTGATTAAACTTAGTGTATAGTTTCACTACCAGGTACTTCAAAACCTTGACTGAGTTTGATTGCTCGATACTTTTCAAAAAGATAAATGTACCGTACAATTAATTAGCATACGTAATCAGTTTTTTTTTTGGTTTCGGCGAGGGACATTAAACTCACTGTTGGCTTGTTTATATACTTTTGTGGGCTTAATTCACGGCGTCCTACCCATCCACAACTGCACCCGAGTACACACGGAAACCATGATACTTTGCAACCAAGTTCTGAATCTGGACACCGGACAAGCTTTCCACTTCCTTTTCCCTAGACACCTTTTCCAATTCTAAACAATCTGGTGAGGAATGGATGGCCGAATGGTTAGCACGTGCGCGCTGAATCCTAGGGTCTGTTGAGTCAACTGGCGTGGTTTCGATTCCCCGGTTGTACGTGACAAGGAGTAAGGTGGCCTGTCCATCCTCGTGGGTTTTCTACTGTTCCTCCGGTTCCCCCCCCCCCCCACACTGCTAAATAACCCTACGCGCAAGCGAATTATTAAAATAGAATCGAACCATGTGTTAGTCCCGAAATGGCCAAGTTTGTGTCGAGTGGACTTTAAACCACATTCCTGACTTGCCTATTGTAATCACTTTAATATCTCTCTCTCTCACCGTCGCACGGGTCATGTTTATATCTGTAATAATTTTATAAGGTGAAAAGTTCATATTAAAGGAGTTATGAGACCCTAAAGGTACATTTGGAGGACAACTCTCGTTATCTGCAAGTCTTGTAAGTAAAGTTAATCAAGCGGTGTTATTTTAAAAAAACCAAAAAAACTTTGAGCTGCTATTCACAATTGCGGTGCATTAGTCACGCGCGACCCATAAAGATTCTGTTCTTGTGGTTTCTAGTGGCGTATTGTAAGTGACTCTAGTACAAAACACATATTTAGCTCGTCTTTATGGCGTAGAGACGTCAAACCTATTCCGTTTCAAAATGTCAGGAAAGCCAGCGTTAAACGCCCCGAGTTAAACAAAGATGATTTGTACCCGAGCCAGGTATGATTATAAGCTTAATTGTAGTTGGGTGTGGCAGAAATGTAATGAATAACAATAATTAATCGTTGTTTTGAAGCAAACAATTGACAGTTTTGCTTATTGAAATACATGTGTGATCTAAATCTGAATATCAGAAGGAAGGAGCTATGCAGGGTCGACAGCTGAGGTGTCTTATCTCTCTCTATTAAGACCACCTACAGATTTCTTCAGCGGTACCTGATTGTTGACATCTCGTTATCTTGACGAAATCTGCAGGTGGACTAAATATTTAGACCTAGCCCCCCGTAGTTCCTGGTGTTATCCGGAGAAGTTCCTAGGGATTTCCCATCATGGTTAACCCTCTCCTCGGTGTTGCAGGACAGGCGGGACATCATCTATGGAAGGCCAAACCAAAGTCCTATACGTAGGCGTGCACGGGCAAAATGTTCTTTATAGCACAAGGGATGGAGTATTTCCATCTGCTTAGACGTTAAACCCCATTTCATCCTACCATTTTAACTCTTGTTAACAGAGAGCTTCGGGTCGTTGCCTTGGGCTCATTAAATAACCTACGATATTATTGTGTCACATCAACACTGGGACACGTGTAATTATATGTCACGAATTTGAATCACAGTTGGTAGAGCAAGAAGCCAGCTGTTAGTGTGGTATGACATGTCACCAAACCAGCTCCCGTAGGATTTGTATGCTAAATGGACAAGAGCATTTATGTTCCTGTGCCGAATCTTGATCTGCCTGGCCATCGTGCTCTAATTGAACTCGCAAAATGTGGTTGTAAAACGTGCTGCACCGGGCGATGCAGTACCTACATGGTCTGCCTTATACATCTTTCTGCACGTGTTTTGATAGGGACCGTACCAATATGATTAAAGGCGTGCAGGAGGACGAGGATGATGAATAACTGATGTATTTATTTCCAAGATAGGATCTTTATGTTTCGTTTCTGGCGACTTCTAGCTTGTTAAGATTCTTTATGTTTTTGATATTAAACTTGTTTACTTGATACAAATGTCAAAGTGTGTTGAATCTCATGACAGAACATTCCAGTCACCCAAAAGTGACCATATTAATCATTTTACCATGCTTCAAAATCCACAAAAAGTGGTAGGCTGAGACACCAAATTTGAACCCCAACATTTTGGGATAGGTTGGTCCAACATCAACCCAAAACAACAAAAAAATCAATTTTAGCATACAAATCCTACGGGGTGACATGTCATACCACACTATGTAGGGTTGCCTAATGAATGAATAATGGTATGTGATTTATATCTTGACAAATGAGTTAAATTCGTGATAAATATAAGTTGTTCTGATTAATTGTCATACTGTTGTTGATTAAATTCACTGTACCTTTGGAAGTGGATGACCGAATGGTTAGCGTTGAAAAATATATTAAAATAAATAATCTAGCAGGTGTTCTAATCCTTTTGATTATAGGCTTTTCATGTTAATAAATGTTTAAATGGTGTATATAAGATTTTAAGCCAGAAAAAAGACCTGCAATAGGAATATTTATCTCTTACATGATGCATCTTGAATCAGGATGGGAATGACATTTTGCCCGGACAGCGGCGCTACGACCTACGCTTATATCGAGTTCGAAAAGGGCTCTTTTACGTACACGCCAATGTGTACACGGGACCTCGATTTGGAAGAGGATGGTTTTAGAATAATGGCAAAAAAGAATATGTCAAATTTTATTGATAAGTTATATTAAAATAAAATAATAAGAATAAGTCAATTTTTATTGATAAGTTCATTAAACCGTCATTCCTTATAATGTATGAATATAATGGATATATTAAATTAGATTTTTGAAAGAGTTTATATATACCCTCGTTTTTTACTTTGTAAACTGCCCCTTATAATTACTTTTAATGGTAAACATCTCTAAACCCTACAAAAATATGTTTTTAAAAATTAGCTATTAACCCTTTCATATCTTAAGTGTAAATATGTTTAGTATATTTTTGTTTATTCATGCATGACATGTCTGTATATATTTCAATATCTGAATAAATATAATATTTACAAGGAAAAAAAGCGCGTCTGTCATTGAGTCAACTGGTGTGGTTTCGAATCATCTGTTGTACGTGACAAGGCTAAAATGCCTTTCCGATTGATTATATATATATGTAAGAAGTACAAAGTCATAAAACCGGTAATGATAAAATCAAAATACCTGTAGGGTTAAAGTTAAATGTAAACCGTCAAATGAAGTGTGAAATTGACAAATGTTTTATTGGAAAATGCTGTTTTCTGACGTGTCAAAATTTTACTCATTACATATTACATTTGTCCTTCACGCTTTCAACATAACATCTTATGCATAGCACTGTCTTTTGATATGCAAATGCTTGATATCGCGTGACTTATTAACATATACGAAACGACGGCGAAATCAATTTGGCATGCTATAAGGATATTCATTCACCGCACGATAAAAATGTACTGAACCCTGACGAACGGTTAAATTTGGTAGGTACAGAACTCTTAATACCATGATTACAAAGAGGAGGAGGGGGGGGGGGTATGCAATATCAAAATATGGGTCTTAATACGAAATTCCAAATATCATGTTACCTATAACTGAAACGCACGTCCATTGCCCTCTTTAATTATGTAAATAATTTTCTGGTACATTCAAATTTCCATACCTTGAAAAACGTCGGGTAGTAAGAAACTCTATTAAATGACGGGGGTGGGGGGGTATTTTAAACAAAAGTACAGGTCTTAATACGAAATACCAGATATCATGCTACGTATATCTTAAAAGTACGTTCATTGTCCTGTTCAAATATGCATAAAATGTTCTGGCACAATTATATTTTTATTACTTGAAAATAAAAAAAGATTGAAGTTAAAGTGAAGGAAGGAGGCGGTGGGTATTTGAACCAAAGATGCGGAGTTTATAGATACATTATGTAAGATTTAGATAAAGAGCTAGCCATTCTTGCTATAATAGTTCGAAAACAGATAATGTAAAATGAATAATTTGAAAATGTCATTCAAATTACTCTATTGCGAGCAACGACATTAGCTTTTGAAGGTTTGACAAGACGTGTGCAATACTTTCAACCACCGTACTGGTTGTTCGAAGCTAAGTCTCGCTACTCCATTTTTAGCTTAAATCAAAATACGGCTGAACTGTTCTAATCTATTTAATATCGGAGAAATCCGATGCCACGGAGAGTTGATTATGGCTTGGATAAGTTAATTAATGTCTAATTAATAATTTAGAAACATTTCAGGCCTAAAGAAAGGCCTGCAATAGGCAGATTTAGCTCTTGCATAATACATGTTTAATGTAGAATTCCGTATATCGTATATTCATTATTTGTTGGGCATAATGTATAAATATTTTTTTTTTATTAAATGGATCAAAGTTAATTAGCCTGTACTAAATTCTATTAAGAGGAATAGAGGCGCGGTTACCAGTTGTCAGTGACTTTCCTTAGATTGCAGTATAAGAGGACCCTTTCAATAAATACATTTAATTTATTTTTGGAATAAAATCAAGAAATGTTCACAAGATGTTCCGCAAAGGAGACAGGGCATAACCCCACAACAGAATGTCGCAGAACGCTATAAATGGACGGGGTTCGTTTTCTAGGGATCTCAATGCTTCCAACCAAATACGAAAACAATCTGTTAGAAACAGTAGCTTCAATCTAGTTCACAAGGTTTATGGAAAAGGGGACAGAATAAATCCCAAAATAAATAGATGACACATATTAATTAATCCCACATTTATTTTTTCAAAAGTATCTAGCAATCAAACAATACACTAAGTTTCATCACTCTCTATCACATAGAATCAAGATTATCTTGTCCCAAAGCATCGGGCAATGAAATTGATTAGCTCTGCTTAGCTTTAGCTCGAAATGTTAATAATTGAACTCAGTCAAGACATTCACCTAATGAACATCTGCATCAAGTTTAAACATTCTACCTCAATTAAAAGTAGAGATGTTATGTTCCAAAGTCTTGACCAATCAAATTGCTTATAGGCCCTTAGCATAAGCAGAAACTATGCACCATCGAACTTAGTCAAGGTAATGATATAATGAATCTATATTCGGAGTTTCGTCGCTCTCACTTCATTATAACCAAAATTATCGTGTCCAAAAGCATCAGCCAATCAGATTGCTTATCTCTGCTTACTTTAAGCAGGCAATGTTCATCATCGAACTCCATCAAGGCATTCACCCAATGAACGCCTACACTATCAACTATACACTATCAGATATAATCAAAGTTATCTTGTCCTGAAGCATTGACCAATGAAATTTATTAGCTCTGCTTGCCTGTAGCTCGAAATTTTAATCATTGAACTCAGTCAAGACATTCACCTAATGAACATTCTACCTCAATTAGAAGAAGCTAAAGTTACTTTGTTTCAAAGTCTCGACCAATTAAATTGCGTATCGCTCTGCTTACCCTAAGCAGAAAATGCTCATCTTCGAACTTCATCAAGGTATTGACCTAAAAAACATCTACACCAAGTTGGGACATTCTAGCTCAATTATGAAGAGTCACTGTGTCCCAAACAGTGTGAAGGACAGACAGTCGGACGGACGGACAGACGGACGAACCCATCTTACTAGTCCTCTGCTTTCTTCGAAAGGAGGGGGGCAATAATGCTCCACACCACAACTGACAAGAATCCGCCCAAACCAATAGCGCCTACCGCGTTCACAAGGTTGTTTGAAGAGATATACATATATAGAGTGAAACGTGGATTAACGTCCACTCTACACAAACTAGGTCATATCGGGACTAACATATATTTCCATTTTATTTCAATTTCAATAATTCGCTTGAGCATAGGGGTCCTTAGCAGCGGGATGAATCCGTAGAAAACGCACGAATTTGGATAGGCGACCCTACTCCATGTCAAATATAACCGGGGAATCGAAACCACGCCAGCTGACTCAATGACAGACCTTATGATGTAGTGCACACGGGCTAACCATTCGGCCATACAACACCCCTCCCAGAGATATATAAGCACAGGCATAAATTTAATGAACTCAAAAATAAAATGTCTTTGGGAGTCTCTTAACCTGCTCAGCTCGCCCTTGGAGTACCCATGACGGTTCACGTATATCTGGGGATTGAATCTACATAATTAAACTAGAAAACGTCGCATAGACCTGTTATAGATGCTATTTTAACCATAACCTGAAAACTAATTCATTACGGCTGTGGTCTAACGCCATAATCTATATTTCTACATTTCGAAGCTGTGTATGTCCTTTAGATCGTTCACCTAATATTGAATGAAATTAGAAAACTGTTCATGGATATAGGTAAACGAGGTCGAAGGCATATGACATCCATGTACGCAAATAGTTTTAAATTATGTAGCTTCAAGGTTGTCGACCCTTTAGAGAGGTGATAATTTTTATCGGATATTTATGAGACTTAAAACGTGTTAATATCACGACAAACATCCCTGTTCCTTTATTCGCAGATATCGAACCGTCGCTTTCTGGATTATGGCCCCCGATTGTACGAACAAATCCCGATTTTATCTTGTGGACCCTCTAGAGGTCACAATTTTTATCCAATTTTGAAAATCGTTTACATATATCATCGTTACACCCTGTAGTCTGGAGGCGCAGCGCGGGGGGGGGGTGTTCCATCAAATGGGCACAAAATCAGACCCAACTTTTCTAGAGTAAAATTTTGCGTAGAATACGATGCCGTGTGGTAATCAGTCCGCCGTTTGGGGCGTTTTCGAGATAATCAGGGTCAAAGGTCAAATCGGTTCATTTGCACGGAAAGTGAATGCGCAGTCATGCATTCTTGTATCATGAAAATAAGCTGAAAATGATCAAAAGTAATCACACTTTCAATACAAATGTAAACTTGCTAAATTCACCTTTGTTCTTTGTGACCCCAGAGGTCAAAAGGTCAAATTTTCCGTTTTAGCACCAGGAAGATTTAAAGTAATAAATGTCAGCGTAAAATATAACCAGCGGCTGCCAGGCAGGATACGCCCACATTTTCGAGAGATGGATAGAGAACAAGCTAACAAGAAAGTGATTTTTCCTATAATCAAGGGCCATAATGCAGGAAATTACAATTCGATATGCGCATATATCGAAAGGAACTGAGATCTTTGTGTTATAAACTTACATTTCAAGTTTCAACAAAATCGGATAAAAATTGTGACCTCTATAGGGTCCACAACCTTGATATACTATATCTTTACGCTATTTACGCTATGTGGGCGTATAAAAACTAAAGCGAAACCTGTTCTAATTAATAGGAACATTTAAAATATATCTTTAGGTGGTCTTAGCACCGACGTTTTACTTTGGAACGTCTAAAATGATCCTGCATAACAGAACCAAAACGCCTCGGAACCCGTTTCAAAAATACGTAAAAACTGTTAAATCAAAATCTCTCCGAATTAGTTTTACAACGAATTGCTATACATAATGATGCTTAGTTGTCTGAAGGCTGGACTTCAGCCTGCAGGCCGCGTCACAAAACCTGCCAAAATTCCCCCCCCCCCCCTAACATTTACCAATATAACATATGTATCCTAGTACAATGCATTCGTCGGTTTTATCTGCTTCCATCTTCCGGCGAAATTCATAAAAACTCAGAAAAAATTTGATTTGACAATTTTTAAGTATTTTTGAAACGGGTTTCAAAGCGTGTTGGTTCTGTTATGCAAGATCATTTTCGACGTTCCAAAGTAAAAGTTCGGTGCTAAGACACCCTGAAGATAAATTTTAAATGTTTCTATTATTAATTAGAACAGGTTTCGCTTTAGTTTTTATATTTTACGTTGACATTTTATTGCTTTAAATCTTCCTAGTGCAAAAACGGCAAATTTCACCTTTTGACCTCCAGGGTCACTAAGATTAAAGATGAATTTAGCAAGTTTACATTTTTATTGAAAGTGTGATTACTTTCGATCATTTTCAGCTTCTTTTCATAATACAAAAATAACTGCACATGAACTTATTTGACCCCGAATATCTCGAAAACGCCCCAACGGCGGACTGATTACCACTCGGCATCGTATTCTACGCAAAATTTTACTCTAGAAAAGTTGGGTCTGGTTTTGTGCTCATTTAATGGACCCCCCCCCCCCCCCGCTGATCTCCGGTCTACTGGTGATGGCCGAGTTTGAATTTCGTAAAAATCGGACCGAAATTGTCCAATAAAAGGGCGGCTCCTTGAACGCAAATAGTGTATAAGTATGGATGGTTGACCTTCTAAGAGGTCACAATTTTTATCCGATTTGATGAAACTTAAAATATATGTTTATTTCCCAAAGATCTTGATTCCTTGTGATATTCGTGGACATCAGACCATATCTTTGTAGATATACAAGTATTTCTCGACACTTCTAAAAGCTAGAAGTAGTATTCGCTAGAAGTATTCCTTGATACTTCCAAGTCCTAGAGGTTTTCGCTACAGGCTTCTATGGGCCAGAAGACGTTTTCGCTAGAAGTATTCTTTTCTTGTTGTGTTTATTTCTTTATGATCGTAACAACACTACAGCATCAATGATTTTACAACTTTATTTCTAAGCTGTAATGGCTTTGAAGGTTCCTCGTTCTCAATAATAATAGTTGCTAGGAATTTCTGAATGAGCTCTAATCCATCTCGCTCTACATCCTAATTCATAACCCCTAATTTCGGCAGGTCTTAGATAGCCTTGACGTTAATTTCCATCCCAAATATGGAATAAACCTCTTTATTTTACACGACTAAAGGAGGAGACATTACCTTAGTTGGTCTACCAACCATAGGTCAATTAACAGCCAGAATTTGATGGATATCTTGACAATGGTTATGATTTTACCAAAATATCACTGTCTTTTATGTATAACTATGTATTCACGTTCATAAAGTACCTGTGATTTGACTCAACAGAGTGAAGCAACAATTTTGCAAAGAACCAAAAATGTCTTAAGGACCAAAGTGTTACGTTCCTTGACACTTCTAAGGTATAGAAAATATTCGTCATCATATCATTGACGTCTAAGAGAGAGAAAATATTTGTCACCATGTCTTTATAGAAAATAGTTGGGATAACGAGTTTTTAAGTGCTGTACCTAGCTTTTAAATGTAGGGTCGAGGACGAATACTATTGGTCTAGCAAAATTTTAAGTATACTTCGAGACTATTGTTGATTATTTATTCAGCTTCCATTTAATAAAACTGAAAAAAGTTTATAATATAGTCTGTGTGTATGACAGGTGTGAAACGGTATCACTCTCCCTGGACCAGTACAGGTAAGAGTGGATCTTAATGATACCGTTGGGGCATGGAGAGAGATAGAAATGGGGTTCAACATCCACTCGACACAAACTAGGTCATTTCGGAACTATCATATGGTTCAATTTTATTACAATAATTCGCTTGTACGTAGGGGTCTTTAGTAGAGGGGGGACCTGAAGAAAATCCACGGGGGTGGACAGGCGACCCTATTCCTTGTCACGTTCATGTCGCGAATCGAAACCACGCCACTGGATACAACAGTATAATATAGCATACAACAGACACATCAGTAATACAATATTACAGATATTTTTATCCAGATGTACCTTAAACACCTCTATTGTTTCTTTAATAATTAAACAAGCTAGAATTTCATTTTCAGAAGACAAAAAAGGTAATATCTAGAGCTAATTTACTTGCCCCAAGCCTATCATGCTTATCGGACAACAAACATATCAGTCAGATATCTTTGATACAACTCAACTAGATGTATCTCATCAAACTTTTTTTTGACACTGTACACGTTTATTACTTGAAGAACATAATTAATGTCAAGAAAATGTTATCTTCAGTACTTTGTTTTTGTAGGGTATAAAAATGTTGGATGTTCCCTGACCGATTCATCATTTGGCTCGAGAATTTGAACATTAATTGGTTTCGTGCATCTTCTGTTGGAAGCAGATCAAGAGTACAATGAAAAGCTAGAAGGAGAAAGCCAAAAAACTGTTGGGTGTAGAACTAGATGAAACGTGAGAGGAGAATATCTGTGGGACATTGAGAATCATCCCACCGTTGTTTGACGAATTCGTGAACGCACCAAACCCTTCATAAAAAAAACAATAAGACACCGACTACAGGGAGGCGCTGAAACCAGGGAGGAAGCGTGTCATCACAATGCCTCATCTCGCCACAGGAGATTCCTGTTTCACCATGCATGATTCCGGGTAGCAAGGCACACAATATGCTTGTTGGTGAAGAAGTTTATGATACCTTGGTGATGGAGCTAAGAATTGAAGTCATCATCTGCCTTGACTAGTTGACAAAGACTCATGGAAAGAAGCTGCTGAGGAATTCGTAAAGCACTGGAATGCCCCACGTGCCCTGGATGAAAAACATATACCCACCAGAAAGCGCCCCCACCCCCGAGACTCGAACCACAACTACAAAGGCTTCTACTTAATAGTGTTAATGGTTTTGGTAGAAGCAGATTACAAATTCATGTGGAGATATTGTTGTAAACAATATTTTTATTCAGTAAATCTGAATTTGGATTGGGGAACAGGCTATGCCTATGTGGATAGATGTTGGTGGTTGTGGAAGCGAGTGTGCTGCAAAGATCTACAACCATTCAGAACTAAAAGACTGTTTAGAAGATGGCTCCATTGAACTCCTTTCACATTAAATTATAGAAAAAAATTAATAAACAATCCAATAATAAATTACAAAATGAAAGGTTTTATAATTGCATGCAGTAACATTAAAAAGTAATTAAGTATAAATTATAGGTTTTTAAATTATGCTAAAAGGGCTAAATAGCGATGGTTTTATTCTCAATCAAATGAATTGGCAACACAACCCTACTAGTACAAAAAGTATATGGTATAGAATGCGAAAAATCACCAAATAAAGTACTGTTTATTGATGCACGACCACGTCCCTAGTAGGATCAAAGTACTGTGTAACTCCGTTCATAGTACGCCCATCTCGTTCGAAGAACAATGCCCCTCCGTCTAATTGCAGGACGGATAAAGTTTTGCACAGGCTCAAAGTTCTAGAGCAGCCTGCCAGTCCGAACCCGTCCACAAACTGCTTAAGCAGATGGTACACAGTTGCTACTACGTTCACGCTGCTCGCCTTCAGTTTGAGTCGGTGTGACAACATTTTCCAAAAAGTAGTGAGAATTAGTTTGGTGTGATGGAAGCTTGATCACCACAGCTCGAAGCGTTGAACGGGAAGAGGAATGGCAAGAACGCGATGGGATTGCACACGCAATAGGGGCACGTTCGAGCGCTCTAGGAACGAGATGGGGACGACTTGAACTGTCTCAGAACTGGGTGGTCGGGTTACAAACTAGTTAGCCCTAGTTAGACGTATTGGGAACGGGAAGGACCTAGTTACGAACGGGTTTAAACTTACTACGAACGGGCTTGGACTGCTTGGAAATGGCAAATTTACTCGATCTGAACTTGATATGAAGTGGCTATGGACAGGGTACAGACGAGACGTATTGTGGACTGTTTATGAACGCACTAGGATCGTATTATAGACATTATTTACAGACTGTACCCCGACCATAACACGTTTTACGATTTTCTATAGCGTTTTCCAGAACGTAGTGAGAACTAGTTTGGTGTAACAAGGGCTTAAGTGGGTTGGGGCGCACTGGGAGTCACTGCTAAATGTCGATATGAAATCCGTTAAAAACTGTTGCCTCTATCGCATTGAGAATGGTTTTGACATGTGTGTTTGTGCGTGGGGAGGGGTCCCAATGATTCACACCAAATTTAATAAAAGAACCTGTTCAAAAAGTTAGTCTATCACGTTCACGGTGTTTTCGGCTAAGGGGGCATGGCCCTGGAACGCGGATTATCAATAACGTTTGTGCTCTCGTGACCCCGAAGTTTCGAGCCAAATTTAAAAAAAACTGTTAAAAATTTTGTCGTTTATCGCGACACCATGGTATAAAAAATGACGAAAATTGTGGGCTCTCAAGGGTCCGTCAACTTGTACATATTTCACATTTTGCGTAAAGGGAAGGGGCCATGATCTCACGTACCATGACTTAGGGAGTTAACTATGGGTGTGCCATGTAAAAAAATGATCAAAACACCTAAAAATGGGTCTTGCAATGAAAAGCCTTACAGGCAGTAAAAAGGTTATTGAAATTCTTAATAGTTTGGGACATACATTAAGTTACAATAGTATTGAGGAACTCGAAACAAAATTGACATTTACATCCACTGAGCGCAACCAAGAAACCCCCAGTCGCATGATGGTATAGACACTCTTTATGATACAGTAGGCATTCAGGATTTCGTTGACAACCAATCACCAATAAATGCATATAAACCAATAAGCCGTAAAAGGAGAAGATTTGAAGCATGCATGTACTCACTGTCTTTGATCATAATGCATCGTTTAATAGCAAAGGGAAAGTGCGACTTCTAAAATTATTAGATAACACTGTCCAGAAAGCCTTGTTTTCTCTCGGTAAAAGTGAATGCACACCTTCTGGAGCAAATAGTTATTGAAGGATTTTGTAATGTCCAATTACGCATCTTTTAATCTAGCAGACGAAATATTACATGCAAGGGAGCTTTAGAAAGTCTGGATGTACTGGTCTTCATTAGTATACTATAAATTTAAGTTAGGTTAATCAAGTCTACTAAAGCTTTAGTGTTGCCTAGCAACTTCACTTCTGCAGGGTGTTGGTTGCACTTGACAATAAAGTTTGGTGGAGAGTGGGCTAGATATTAATTTTTTACCGTTTGATTGTCTGTATTGTTTGTTATATGTGATTGTTGATTACTAAAACTGTGAATATTTCTCCGCGAAATAATTGTGAACCTTTTGTAATCATCATTTGTGAATTTGTGAAGTTGCAGCCATGTAATTGATGATCATATAAAAAGTCCAATTTCTAGGGCGTGGTCAGGTGGACTTTAGGGCTATCTGATATGAGGAAAGCCCCAAACATTTTTGGTTAGATTTTTAAAAAATAAGTTTTCCAAGTATGGATCTTTGTTTCCAGTAAGTTTCAGCCATGTAATTTATGACCATATAAAAAAAGCCCCGTTTTTAGTGTGTGGTCAGACATACTTTAGAGCGATCTGACTTGGGGAAAGCCCCCAAATTTTTGGTTAGATTTTTGAAAATTGTATTTACCAAGTGTGGATCTTTGTTTCCAGTAAGTCTCAGCCATGTAACTTATGACCATATAAAAAAGCCCCATTTTTAGAGTCTGGTCGGACATACTTTAGAGCGATCTGGCTTGGGGAAAGCCCCCAAATATTTGGTTAGATTTTTGAAAATTGTATTTTCCAATTGTAGATCTTTGTTTCTGGTAAGTTTCAGCCATGTAACTGATGACCATATTATTAGTCCCGTGAGGCGATATTCGGCGTGGTCTGACTTGATTAAAGCCCCGGAACTTTTGGTTAGATTTGTGAAATATTTACTCCGACTCTGGATACCATTTTCCCTATAAAGTTTCAGCCTTGTAACTTATGACCTAAATTTATTTTAAGGTGCTGCTGCGGCTATACGCCCCAGCAGTGCCCGATCTGACCAATTGATTTTTACTCGTACCGACACCTGCTACAAATTTGGGGAGTCAAACCTTTTGTAACCGATGACCATATTATTTTGTCATTAGCTCCTGGACTATACCCTTATCTTGTTTTAGGCGATATGACGCACACCTTGGGTTAATTGTCACTAGTTATCACAATGTTTACCTAAATAATAATAAAAGGTTGTTTGTTTCACACTGACACTATTAAAGATAGTCCCATAGTGAATCCTATTATAGACAATGTGTTTAAGTAAACTGGACCTATGTGATAATAATAAAGAATATTTAATTATTAAAGTAGCTAAGTCTGTAACTCAATATCATCCAAAATCTTCGACATTGAAAACACGATTTTTTTTGCAATTTAAATCAGCATTGGTGTTGTGATCTTACCTGGAAAAGATGGGCTTCTGATATCCAATATTTAAGACAAAATAAACATTTTACCATTGGTACACGAATCGTGTACCATAATGCGTTTCAACGCCATTTATAACAAGGTGCTCAAAGAATGAGGCTAGACATATTCCACAAGTCATGTCAAACAGTGATAATTATTATTTGGAGAGCATGCGCAATAAATAATATCGGTGTTGACTGGAATAACCAGACGCTAGAAACTGACTTGCGGTTGAGACTTCTGGCGTATTTCGCCGAACATAACTGATGGCAATTCACAGTAAAACGGACACGATTGAATGTAATGAAATGAAATGAAATGGGGTTTAACGTCCTACTCTTCTGCACCTAACCTGGGCTAATTGAAGAAGGGCATACGCCATACAGTGTGCTATGAGGGAAATTTTGCCCGGGCAGCGGCGCTACGGCCTACTCTTATATCGAATTCCAACTGCCAAGGGATCTTTTACGTGCACGCCAATGTGTACACGGGACCTCGGTTTTTCGTCCCATCCGAACGACTAGGCAGCTGTCCTTGTCAGGCCCTCCGTTCTGCATCACTGACAAGGGGAAACCACGCCGGAAAATCGAGATGAACTTTCTCGGCCAATGCAGGGATCACGATTGAATGTAAAACAGTTTATATAAATTCATATTACATTATATGTGTTGCGGTTTAAAGTTGGTCGCAACGCATATAATACTGTAATATGAATATATAAACTGATTTACATTCAATGGTTTCCGTTTTTACTCTAATTTCAAATCAGTTATGTTCGGCGAAATAAGCCAGCAGTCTCAAGCGAGTGCAAATTTCTAGCGTCTGGTTATTCCAGTCTATATACGCCGTTTGATTTGGTGCAATGTGTCTAGCCTCGTCCTTCGAGTCTCTTGATACAATTAAGAGACTCGAAACAAAAATATTCTAACAAAAAACCAACAAAAAACAAAAAAAAAAAAACCCCAAAAAAACAAACCAGCAAAGGTCATTATATTCCTTGTTTGACTACCAATTAAAGTTGTTTGTCAAGAATGTCATTTTGATTTGTGTGTGTGTGTTTGTTTGTGTGTGTGTGCGCGTTTGTGGATGGTCCTTATCGAGGACACACAGAAGGATTTAAACCTTCTATTTGCGGACATGGCCCGAACCGAGGACGTCCTCGATTTGATCGAGGACGTCCTCGATTAGAACTGGGTATCCAGGCATGCTCAGAAGCCCCAAAATAGATATATCTGTAAAAATCACTTGATTATAATTCATACCTCGATAAAGCGGTTCTGTACCGTCAGGGTGTATCGGTGTGTTTAGCGTTTTTTATCAAGAAAAATTGTCGTGTGTATCGGCTAAATTTACGATGTCCTCGTTTATGCCAGTTAATACAAGGTCCTCGGTTAATGGTTACACAACACACACATAAATGGTCACGTGACGGTCAACTCCACTTTGAATAGTAAATGAAACGAATACTATAGAATAATAAATATATTTGAGGTACGTGGTGTCTTACAATTAGCAACAGATAAATACACAATATTTCAACAAGGAAATATCACCATGCTCAAGAAATCCGAAATTATTGTCCTCAACGCTAAACAATTTACTTTTTAAAAGACAAGAGTGCCATCCTTTCAGAGGGAGGGAGATTGTAATATTGTTGCTCAAAATTTCAGCTATTATTTCTTTGATTTAATCGATAAGATTCGTCATGGCCTTCGCTCTATTAACACACAGGGGTGTGGTGACAGTAGGTCCATAATTCCATCAATTCAATTTGATTCCTTTAATCCAGTTACATTTAAGGAGATAAAGAAGATAATCTGTCAATCCAAACCAACATCATGTTCTTTGGACATCATACCGACACATTTTCTCCTAAATATTCGAATGCAATTTTGCCCATTATTACTAACATCATAAACATGAGTTTGCAGCCTGGAATAGTACCGGAATGTTTTAAAACTGCAGTAGCCAACCCACTTATACAATTACTGAAAACTGCAGTAGTCAAACCACTTCTACAATTACTGAAAAATTATCGACCAGTATCAAATCTGACCTTACTGTCCAAAGTTCTAGAGAAGGATGTTAAGCAGTAGCTTCTTAGTCATTTACAAAAATTTCAACTCCTTGAGGAGTTTCAGTCTGCTTATCGCTCTAGTCACAGCACTGAAACAGCCCTACTATGTGTTCTGGATGCCACACAATCATCTGTTGACGAAGGAAAGATTGGAGTGTTGGTCACTTTGGCTTTATGGGCAGCTTTCGATACTATTGACCACGGCAACCTACTAGATTGACTGTCATCAGATTATGGACTAACTGGATACATTCTAAAATTGTTTTCATTCTATCCCACTGGACGATTTCAGTATGTTGAAGTCAACAACTTCTCATCAAGTTATCATCAACTAGTATGTGATGTTCTTCAAGGATCCGTTTTGGGCACGATAATCTTCACAATGTATACTTATTCATGGTCACAATCTGATGTATCATTTATATGCTGATGATTCTCAGCGATCAAATTGTCGTCATCATGAATCTGGAATGGTGTCTCGATAATGTCAAAATGCTTAAACAGAGTTTCTTCTCGTGGGTCCTGCTAACAGACTTCAGAAATGTGACATACGATCGATCAACATTGAAAACACCGAAATTCCTGTGTCTAGAACTGTAAAACATTTTGAAATTATTTTCGATTCTCGTCTAAGTTTTGAAAACCATGTGAACAACTTCTATAAAATATGGCCTTACCATCTCCAAAGGATAGGGTTCATTCGTCATCTATTAACAGAAGACTTTGCTGCAACCGAAGTCCGATCCTTCGTCCTCTCTAGAATCGACTATTTTAATTCGGTTACTAACTGGTATTACGAACGAACAGATTTCAAAACACCAAAGATTACACAACCGCGCTGCTTACATTGTCACAAAAACTAAATCAAGATCACACATCACCCCAGTCTTGAACAAATTGCATAGGTTCCATGTTCGATAACGGATCAATTTTAAAATCTTATTAACCCATCGATCGATAAACAAATCCGTGCCAGGTTATCTTCAAAATCTAGTATCATTGTATCAACCTAAACGACCATTAAGATCCTGTCATGCAACAGTTACAGTAAGTAGCAGATGTTTCGAACATCATGTTTATAAACTGATGCACAGTAGACATAGGTATGCCCATTTTTAAAAAAAAATAATTGAAGTCATCGATTACTATACTATTATACATTTACACGTCCTCTATTTGACTGGTTCCTACATTTTAAGTTATAACATTCTGGTATAATTTGTAAACAAAACGAGAGGATTATGTTGTCTAAGGGGAGACAACGCCTTCTTGCACTCAATTAGAATGTACAGTACCAACACCAATAACTTTAGAAAATTTTCAAATGCATGTCATGACTCCCTTTTACAAAATACAATCTATTATTATAAGTGTGTTCACGTCCTCGGTCCATAGGTTCAGGCTTGTATGACCATACACACTTGCATCAAGTGTCGGTCCCCATAATCGAGGACAGTTAATGTAAAGTATATGCCACTTTCCATTTTAAGTGATTGATACATGGCGTTTTTTCTTATTGTCATTAAGAAACATTTCTGTTTTTGATATAGAAGATATAAAATAATCAGCGCTTGTAAATTATATACCCGAATTCAATGGTCCTCGATAATGGGGACCGACGACTAATGCATGTGTGTGATCAGGATCTATTTTATACACGTAAACCTATCAATCGAGGTCCATTGACACACACGTAAATTTAATGATAGGCAGTTGAAATCATTTGTTAATGTTTATCGCATTTCATAATACCAGTTATCTAATACATTTATTTATATACTTCTTTCTTTGTCCACCACTGGTTGAGGCAAATATCCCTTCACGTGTCCAAAATACAATATGTTAATCGACGTGTGTTTGAGTCCTCAATTCATAGGTTCGTGCTTATCAGGTCATTCACACTTGCATTAAGTGTCGGTCCCCATAATCGAGGACATTGTGTCACGTTCCAATATACTTCATTGATAAATTTAAAGTCCCTTATGGTCAGTAACAAATACATGTTACTATAATCGTGTCTTACAGTTAGAAATATATGTCACATATTACAGCCAATAAAACACTAGCCATGTCCAAGAGTCAGTAAAATGCGATGTGTCGTAAATGTAGACACATTTTGTGTCGTACATGTAATGTCGTTTCGTACCTTTAGTTATATAAACATGTTGTTTCGTACATTTATTAATGGATACATTTCGTGTCGTACATTTAATAATTATATAGATACATGTCATGTCGTACATTTAGTAATAGATACATGTCATACACTTAGTAACAGATACATATCATGTCATAGATTAAGTAATAGATAACATATCGTGTTGTACATTTAGTAATAGATGCATATTGCGTTGTACATTTAGTAATAGATACATGTCTTGTTGTACATTTAGTAATGGATGCATATTGCGTTGTACATTCAGTAATAGACACATATCGTGTCATGCATTTAGTAATAGATACATGTTGTGTCGTACATTTAGATTTGAATCATGCTATGTCGTACATTTAATAATGGACGCATGCTGCGTGGTACATTTAGTAATAGATACATATCGTGTCATGCATTTAGTAATAGATACATGTTGTGTTGTACGGATAGTAACGGATACAAGTACACGGGGTGTCTTACAATCATATAACTCCGGTACCATCTTACAATCATTAGTAACAGGTACATGCCGTGTCCTACGGTCAGTGACAAGTATACATTGTGTTACAGACTCACATGATGGCTTATCAATACGGTTTGTCTTACAGTCAGTAACAGTTACACACGGTCTATTCCAGTAACAGATGCACTGGAATAATCAGTAATATATTCACATCGTGTATAGATTAATGTCAGTAACAGGTACACGGGATATCTTTAAACAGTAATAGATAACAGATACACCAAGGATCTTTAATCGGTAATAGATACACCTTATATATAGATAGCCGTCAGTAACAGATACACAGGGTATCTTTGATCAGTAATAGATACATGTACACCTCGTGCATAGCTGCTAGTAATAGACAGACATCGTCTATAGCGGTCAATAACATACACGGGGGTGTCTTACATTCAGTAACATAATCATGTTGTGGGTTTTGATAATAGAGGGATACTGCGTCTTAAAGTTAGCAACTGATACACAAGGCGTCTTACAGTAAGATACAAGGTGCGTCATAAATCAGATACATATCGTGTATAACTGTCAGTAACAGAAACACGTGTCTTGAAGTAACAGATACACAAGCAAGGTGTGTTATCAATATATACATGCCGTGTCTTGACGTTAGTAGCATATACATGGTGGCTTACAGTAAAGGATACATAGGGCATCGTAATTCATAGATACACGTCGTGTATAGCCGCCAGTAACAGATACACAGGTGGTCTTACAATCAGCAGCATACACATTCGCTGCTTTGCGTCAAAGCCAGTAACAGATACATGTGGTGTCTTTAAGAAACATATGCATGTAGTGTCCTACAAGAACATATAAATGTGGTGGTCTCTTACAGGAACATATTATATACATGTGTTATCGTACAATCAGTAATAGATACATGACGTGTATAACTTTTGGTATGTGTTGTTTTATAAGGCATAATTGTTACAAAAGTAGATACGAGTCTTACAGTCAGTAACGGCTGCCAGCAGTATCTTAGAATTCTTAACAGTTACCTGTCATGTCACAGGTACAGTCAATAGCAGATACAGACATGTTTCGATATTTATAAACAGATGCACAGTATACCTAGATATGCCCCTCTTTGAAAGAATTTTGAAGTCATCTATTACATACTATTATACATTTACACGTCCTCTATTTGACTGGTTCCTACATTTTAAGTTATAACATTCTGGTATAATTTGTAAACAAAACGAGAGGATTATGTGGTCTAAGGGGAGACAACGCACTGTTGCACTCAATTAGAATGTACAGTACCAACACCAATAAGTTAAGCAAAATTTTTGAATAACATACGATAACTCTTTGTTCATATGGTCAAAATACAATCTATTATTAGATGTGTGTCTAGGTCCTCGATTCATACGCTCAGGCGTATATGCTCATACACATTTGCATCAAGTTTCGGTCCCCATAATCGAGGATATAGTGTAGCAAATATGGATAAAGGATTGAATTTATATTCTAAAATTGTTAATCATTTCATCGAAATATTGTTTTAAACGCTGTCCTCAATTTGGTATATATCTACCGATGTCCTCGAAAAGGACCATAAACACGTATGTGTGTGTGTGGCTCACATTTTTAATATGTATGAAAATGTCATTATAAGAAATACATTATGAATCTCGAAGGGTTTATCATGACATATATCAGATAAAAAGTCTGGTTAATGTTAGGGTTATTTTGTATGTGTGTTTTTGGCTCACATTTGTAATGTGTATGAAATGTCATTATATGAAATACCATAGAACTATACTAGAAAGGAAGAGTCGGACTGGTCGCTTGTGTTATACATCGCATGCGCGAATGGGATGCGCCACAACTTACTTCCGGTTAAATAAAAACCCGAAGAAATGAGTATGGAGTCCCGTGACTTTCGGAATAAAATAAGAACAAAACTTCGTCTGCACAACTACCAACTACAAAGATTATCCGAAATGAATGTTTAAACATGTGTAGTTATTTTGTATCAATGCCATTAGTTAAAGGCTCAATAACACTCTTGTTGTAACTGAATACTATGTCCCAATTTTTATTCTGGTCAACAAATTGTACTATTTTAGAATATTTCAATTAATTGATGATACAAATTTCATCTTAACACACCTTATTTAAAAATTTTGAAAAATTCAACATAATGGTTTGAAACGTCTAACGTAAACCTTTTCAAATGAAATTTCGATTTAAAAATATTTTCGAACCCTTTGGACAAGTAAAATAGGATATAATGGATAATTTACACAACAGGTAGGACACTTAAACATCTAGTACTTAGATAGAGATATTATTTATTTTCTGGAGCTTTCAAGCCAGCAAGAGGGTTATTGTCCCTTTAAATGTATCGTTCGTATAAAAGGATTTTACCGTACACAGGCCTAACAACAATAACACACAAGTTTATTGAATAATCATTTTCAGTGAGAATGCGTCCTGCAACATGTATTATAAAACCTTATTTGTTTGTCGAACCTATAAATAAAAACTATGCAGCTAGTCCAGAATCTACAATTTTCTAGTTATACAGGCCTAGTCATATTTTATCTTTAGGCCTACGGTGTTTTTAGTATATCATATTTATTACTTCAAGGTTTCTTCATAGCTCCCCAAAAGTATGTTAATAGCTAAAATTTATTTTTTAGGTTTAAGAAAAACTGTTTTGTTTGTAACATTATTAGATATACCGTATACGTGTATAAATAAATATATAAAAATTCTGTTTTTATTAACGTCATTAAATATGTAGGAAAATTCAGTTAATATTCTATGGAAATTCTCTATAAAATTCAGACCTTAATAAATGGTCTCAGCATTTTGCCAATTTCAAATGTGTTACCGGTATTTTAAAAAGATATGTATCCACACAAATTTCAAGGTAAACATTTTTAAAAATCATTTGAATGGGTGTCTGTTTCTAAGCCCTTATTTAATATTAAAAACATTATCATATTCATTCAAATCCAGTTGTCCTGGTGTATTTTCATATAGTAAATACTCAAAAGTGGGCTCAATAGCTGAAATGTGTATAATGCTTCGTTATACTTTCAAGCCAGATATTGTGTGTTTAGACTTTTTTTTAAATACAAGTTTAATATTGGTCGTATTGACATTATAAAATGTTCATGAATGTAAGTCTAAATATCAGATAGTGACGCTGTTTTTTCCCTTCTATTCTAACCATATTTATTTAATTAGTATTACATAATCTAAAGATGATGATACATAATTATTAGATCTGAAAACTGTCTGTAAGGAGTATGCTGAATATATCAATACCCCTTTAAATTCCTCAATTTCTTTATGAATATGTTAATACACCTTTAAATTCTGTACTTTCTTTCTGTTGTAGGCTTCTGAATATAAGATGAGCTCTTCCCTGCAACAATCCTCCATGAATAACAGAGTAAAAAAAAAAAGACTTTATTGCAGGTCAAAAGACTTTATTGTCAGTAATTCCTTGACAGAATTCGAAATAAGAGTAGAAAATTACGCAGCTGTCTGGGCAAAATTTACTAAATAGCACACTGTATGACAAACACCTGTCATCGTAAGCCAAACCATGCAAATGGGAGATAAACCCCATCTGTTAAAAGATGTAGTCTCTATCCTGTTCGGAGAAGGGGGGGGGGCTCTGGAACACCACATTTGATATAAATCTATTGCTTTTCGGAGGTTTTCGGGGGAGTTTTGTGGAGCACTGATTATCGTTGGAGTTCTTCCTCCCATGAACGAACAATAAAGGGTAATAATCCAGGAATTTAAGGTTCGACATGTGTCCGAGTTATTTGGGAAATAAAACATATATTGTAAGCTTCATCTAAATTGGATAAAAATTGTGACCTGTAGAGTGTCCACAAACAAATGTGAACAGACGTCCGGATGAACAATGGTAACAGCATAATACTAGACAATACGTCCACATGAAATGTGGGCGAACAAAAGGTGCTTAAGTATAAATAAAGAAGTTTTTTTTTATGTATCGGGTTATTTTTTGTTAATATCTGTAATTGTAAAATGAATAAAGGAGTTCTTTTTTTATGTACCGGTATCTTATTGTTGTGTACATATATGTTAGTAATATTGTTCTAACAAGAAAAGAATCCTGTACGTACGTGTGTATGAAACCTTGCCAGTTCAAATTTGGGGGTGGGGGGGGGGTCTAGAGTGCCGTGCTTCAACCTCTAGCAGACCGGTCGCCTCTGGATTGTGGTTTCTATCCCTGGTGTGAGCGTACGTGGCTTGGAAATAGGGGCGCCTTCTCAACTACATGGGTTTACTCCAGTTTCCTCCAGCACGAAAGACCCATGTGCGTGCGCTAAGATGATTTGTCTGCGATATCACCTTCGGTGAAAGCGGACGTTAAACACTAAGAACAACAATAGTTCAAAATTGAAGAAGTATGGACAGACAGATGCTGTCCGGACAAAATTCTCCTTCATTGAATTTTACAAACAGTCATCGAATAAAGATTATCATACGTTATCCTAACGAAATACTGAATTTATCTTTCAAAGCAATTGTAAATGGAACAGCCAAACTGATAGTATAATTAGCAAAGTATCAAAATTAGTAAACAGTCTTCGCTCCTTGGAATATCGTTTAAATAGAAAATTGGAACTTACCCTATATTCTTCCTTCATTCTGCCGCACTTTGATTATGTCGATGTTATCTGGGACGGTTGCACTGACTACTTACGTAATAATCTCGAATACCTTCAGCTTGACGCATTATTTGCGGGGCATTTAAATCCACGCTTCCCTCTACGCAAAAACTGGGTTTATTCCACTCAAAGAAAGACGAAATCGACATAAATTAAAACTACTTTACACAATCAATAACCTAACGCCTCCTTGTCTTAAGAATCTCATAAAAATAATGAAATGAAATGAAATGAAATGGGGTTTAACGCTCTACTGTTCTGCTCCTATACTGGGCTAATGAAGACGGACATACGCCATACAGTGTGCTATGAGGGAAATTTTGCCCGGGCAGCGGCACTATCGCCTACTCTTATATCGAATTCCAACTGCCAGGGGATCTTTTACGTGCATTCCAATATATACACGGGACCTCGGTTTTTCGTCTCATCCGAAGGACTAGACGGCTGTCCTTGTCAGGCCCTCCGTTCTGCACCACTGACAAGGGAAAACCACGTCTTAACCACCTAGCCACCGTGGCTCCCAGAATCTCATAAACCTTGAAGCTACAAACAAATATTTCCTTCGTAATGAAGAAAAATTAAAAGAAATTCGATGTCGTACTGACATTTTTGCTAAATCATTTATCCCATCCAGTATAAGAGAGTGGAATAAACTCAGTACCCCAGCAAGGACTTCTAGAACTCAGAAAATTTTCTCCGATCATCTATCTAAATCTGATATCAAAGTTCCTTCGTTTTATTATAACGGTCAGCGGAAACCTCAAATAATTCATTGAAAATTACGACTTCGATGCTCCTACCTGCAGGGTCACAAATTCCTAAGACATGTTGCCGATAGTCACTCATGCCTCTGCGGTCATATATTTGAAGATCCCGACCATTACCTTCTACGATGTTCCTTACATTCAAATGCCCGAACAGAAACCATAGACAAATTACAACATGACTTTAAAAAAATAAACTGTCTTTTATTCGGCCCCACAACCTACAGTCTCGACGTTAACACTAATATTTTTAATCAGGTCCATAAGTTTATAGGTATGTCAAATAGATTTTAATCTCGATCAAATATTATTTTATCGTCTATTTAATGTATAATTTGGGCCTGTCTCTCTAATATTGCCTAAAAAAAGAAGAAAATCTTCCAATGCTTCTATATGTTTAATTATAAACTACTTTACATTTTCACTCATTTTATTATATTTATATAATATGTATGTGTCTGCCATTATACCTATGTATATACACCCATTTTGCATTAATAATATATATATATATATATATATATATATATATATATATATATATATATATACAAATTATTTAGGGAGAGGGGTTTTACATAGGCTAAGCCTGTTCCCCAATCCCATTCAGACAACCTGAATAAAAATATTGTTTATAAAAAAAAAAAAAAAAAAAAATACTGACGTATTGCATATGTTGACAAGATAATGTTAAACCCCATTCCATATAAATGTTTATGTTTTGCGATTATTTAAAATTTGATAGCGCCATAATTATAGCATTATTCATTTTAAATTATAATTTCATGATTACTTATCAAATTTTCTACCAATTGAGTCAATGGAATGGGTTTTACTGTCCTACTTTTTTTTTCTTTGGGTAAATATAGTTTTGAAAAATCAGTTTGGTTACAAAAATACACATGATTCCAAATTACAGGAAAAACAAATTCATGTAATTTACAGAAACTCCGTCAATTAACATAAATTCTATTTTCAAATACGGAAAAAAAAATCCTGGTAATTTTTGTTTCCCGAGCATGAAAGTGATAAAAGTTTCATTGAATTAACCATTGACTTTATACGGGTGTGTGAAATAGCTATATTTAACGTCCGCAGACAATCTTTATTCGCAACCTTTTTCCACTAACAGAAGAATACTGAATATCTTATTCGAGAGCAAGATATCACAAACCGCTGCTTGTCAGTAAGGGTTTCGGGTATGCAAACTCTACCATAGAGACAACCAGCCTTACACTAGCCAATCGGTTATACTATTCGGATTTAAGCGTGCTTGATCACCAGATAATACAACCTATACATAGGGAGCGTTAAAACATATTTTTATACATTTATGAAAATACTTACAATCTGATTAACGTATGATGAATAACAATAAACTTTATAGATTTTATAAATAATGGAAATTGGATATACATGACATGTAATATACCAAAGTTTACAAAATATAATTCTGCATATAATGGTTAATAAATTGAAATGGATACTATATCATGATAATCATTAGAAATGATTACATATGTATTGGATTACTTATCGTTGCATTTGCAAACAGATATAATCCGTAAATTCCTGGTCATTCCATTATAGAAGTGAATAAAATATTTTATCCCTAATTTCACGGACATTCCATAGAAATACATAAAACACGTAATTTGAAGAAATAGTTCACACTTTTAACCCAATTTCTCCCCAAACCAGCGGCTGCCAGGCAGGATACGCCCACATTTTCGAGAGATGGATAGAAAACAAGCTAAAACGAAAGTGATTTTTCCTACAATCAAGGGCCATAATTCAGGAAATTACAATTCGATATGCGCGAATATCGAAAGGAACCGAGATCTTTGGGTTATAAACTTACATTTCAAGTTTCAACAAAATCGGATAAAAATTGTGACCTCTATAGGGTCCACAACCTTGATATACCATATTTTTACGCTATTTGAGAATGAACGGCGGCCATTTTGTCTGTCAGTTTTGGGCCGATTTTCACGAAATTCGAACTCAGTCGTCCTTAGGGTTTAACGGTGATATAATAATACGTTTTTTTTTTAAATCGGATAAAAATTATGACCTCTATAGGGTCCACAAGCCAAAAAACGTGTTTTTGCGCACAATCAGGGGCCATAATTCATGAAATTACGGTCCGATTTTCGCGAATATCGAAAGGGACCGAGATCTTTGGGTTATAAACTTATATTTCAAGTTTCAACAAAATCGGGTAAAAATTGTGACCTCTACAGTGTTCACAAGCCAAAAACGTGATTTTTCGTACAATCAGGGGCCATAATCCATGAAGGTATGGTCCGACAGATGCCAATATCGAAAGGAACCGAGATATTAGGGTGATAAATCTATATTTCAAGTTTCATTGAAATCGGGTAAAAATTGTGACCTGTAGACTGTTCACAAACAATTGTGGACGGACGGACGGACGGACAGGGACGACGACAATATACGTCCACATGAAAATGTCGGCGTATAAAAAGCCATCGATTAACAGCAAAAATGTGTTAAACTACAGAATTCGGCCACATAAACAATGGATATTTTTTTAACAGTGTACTGTCCTGTACTAACGGGGCTAATGAAGACTTTTATCCACCATACAGTGTGCTTTGGGGGGTAATCTTTTCTTACTATTCCTCGCATTCCAACTGGCAAAGTTTCGGGTGGTCTGATGGTTTTACGCGTGCGCGTGAAACCATAAGGTATTCTAATGGGTCGAGTGGCGTGGTTTCGATTCCCCGTTTTACGTGACAAGGAGTAGGGTCACCTGTCCAACCTCGTGGATTTTCACCGGGTCCTCTGGTTTGCTCCCACTGCTAAAGACCCCTACGTGCAAGCGAATTGAAATAAAATTGAAAAAGTTTATGTCGAGTGGACATTCAACCAAACCTTTCTCGTTCCCTCTCTTGTTCGTACCATTCGAACGACTGGGCGATTTTCCTTGCTAGACACTGACAACTATAGGCCAGACTGGGGAAGAAACTGGTTTTTGTAGTCATCGGACAGAAAACGTAGCCGCTGTCCGGACAAAATGTACCTCAGAGCAAACTGTATAGCATATGCCCGTTTCTGGGGATCACGTGGCTAAGTGGGTAAGACGCTAGCTCGCTAGCCTGGAGGTCGGGTGTTCGATCCCTGCATTGGCCGAGAAAGTTCATCCAGATTTTCCGGCGTGGTTCTCCCTTGTCAGTGAAGCAGGACGGAGGGGCTGACAAGGAAAGCTGTCTAGTCGTTCGGATGGGACGAAAAACCGAGGTCCCGTGTACACATTGGCGTGCACGTAAAAGATCCCTTGGCAGTTGGAATTCGATATAAGAGTAGGCCGTAGTGCCGCTGTCCGGGCAAAATTTCCCTCATAGCACACTGTATGGCGTATGCCCGTCTTCATTAGCCCAGGTTAGGAGCAGAACAGTAGGACGTTAAACCCCATTTCATTTCATTTCATTTTATGCCCGTTTCTATTAGCCGAGTAGGTGGATAAAAGTTAGACGTTAAACCCTATTTCATTTCCATGGTTGTTGGCAGTCTGCTTAAAAGATTCTGGTTGAAACTGGTCAATAAAAATAATTCCATTAAAGGCTCAATACCACTCTTGTTGTAACTGAATAATATGTCCCAATCTTTGTTCTGGTCGACAAATTTTACTATTTTACAATATTCCAATTAATTGATGATACAAATTTCATCTTACCACACCTAATTTAAAAAATTAGAAAAATTCAACTAAATGATTTGAAAGGTCTGACTTAAAGCTTTTCAAATGTGACTTGGATTTAAAAAATATTTTTGAACCCTCTGGACAAGTAAAATAGGATTTAATGGATAATTTACACAACAGGTAGGACACTAACACATCTAGTACTAAGAATAAGGCTATTTTTTATTTTCTGGAGATGTCAAGCCAGCAAGAGTGTTATTGTCCCTTTAAATGATAAGGTGCCCGAACTCTTTGATATCAATTTTACTACACGGGTTTCCTATCAAGTTTCGTCTCGAGCAATGTCATAACTCTTAATTGAAAGTCAAGGATCCAATAAACTATTATCACTATATTGAGCAGTTGGGTCTTCACTGCCAATTATAACACAATGGCATGGAGAAAATTCACGATTTTGATCATTGTTTTATGAAATAAATGGGATTGTGTAGCTTTGTTTCTTAACTAACCGAGTTATGAAAGGGGGATAGGTATTCGAATAATTAAACGCCTGAACTTTAGATCATAAGGTCTGTCATTGAGTCAAGTGGTGTGGATTCGACTCCTAGCTTATACGTGAAAAATGAATAATGGTCGCCTGTCCAACTTTTTCTCTCGTTTTACGCATAAAGCTAAAACGCCTTCGCGCATGCGAATTATATTGAATAAAATGAACCATTTTTGTGTCGAGCAGTGCCGGACTGGGCCCACCTGTCCGTGAAGCTCATTAAAAAAAAGTGGGCCTAAACCTATAAAGAAAAAAGAAAAAAAAAGAAAGGAGGGGGGGGGGAAGAAGGAAGGACAAGACACAGGCAAGGAGAAAGAAAAGATAGGAAAAAAAGGACTGACAAACAACACAAAAAAAAGTGTACTAGAATTCTCAAATTCATCTAATGATAGTACTCTTAGGTCATTCTATTATCTAATTGTATCAGGAAATCAAAAATTTGCCTTCTTCTGCTTTGGTCTGAAATGCTTGGAAAATGGGTTTCAAAATTTTCCTGGGAGGAGACCACCCGATCCCCCCCCCCCTCCTCAGACGCTCGCACGCCTTCGGCGCGTACTTGTTTGGGCCTTGGTCAATGACCTGACAGGTTTAATGTAATTAATCAGGTTTAGCCTAACCTCCCACTTTTCTTCATCAGCAGCGGTTTTAACATGGATATCTAAAATAGTAGCAGGGCCAAATGCACAAATTCCCCCCCCCCCCAAAAAAAAAAATAAATTAAAAATTAAAATTGTGATGTGTTCGATGATTCCTGTTATGTGTAATGGCCGTTCTTGCTATAATAGTTTAAAATAGATATTGAAAAAGGAATATATAGAGAGAGTGTCAGTCAAACTACGTCATTCTAAGTGAAATAAGGAGTATTTGAGGTTTTTTATATGATGTCTCTATTATCATTTACCAATGCTACGATAATATACAAAGTCTCGAGTATCCATTTTAACGATAAATTATTAAATGGCGCGTATATAATCGTTTATTATATAATCCTTGAGTGCCATTTAGTGATTGAGCACATTAAAAACACAACACAATTTATATGGAATACAATCACCGGTTTATACACCTATAGCACGACGTTTCGACAAGTATTCTCTAATCGTTATAAAGTACAACGAATTAATTATGGTCTTGCTTTATTAATATATGTGTAAATAATAATGTAAAAGCCAGAACAATGACCTGCTGTAGGAAGTTTAGTGAGCTCTTACACAAAACATCCCTAAATAAAGGGAGAGAGAGAGAGAGAGAAATGGGGTTTAACGTCCACTCGACACAAACTAGGTCATTTCGGGACTAACATATGGTTTAATTTTATTTCAATAATTCGCTGGCGCGTAGGGTTCTTTAGCAGTGGGAGGAAACCGGAGGACCCGGAGAAAACCCACGAGGTTGGACCGTAAATAAAGAGATGTGTCAAATACATAAATCAATGTAATAGAAGCCATTGGGTAAACAAAATCCGGACATTCTTGTCAAACAGACTAATCCATTGCTTATAAATTCCTGTTAAAACTTGAAATTTAATAGAGTTTATGATTTATTGTTTGAATTAAATCGATTTAATACGCCTACCTTCTATTTTTTATTTTTCTCGTTCCTTGTACATACGACGTATTAACCGATATTTTCTCCTTTGGACAATGAACTTGTAGATTAGGTATGTTGAACTAATGTCCATAGAACAGGGGTTCTCAGCCTTTTTTGTCAACGGCACACCTTGGAACACATGAAAACAGAGCGGCTAACCTGGTTAAATATATATCAAAAATATTTTGAATTTTGCAAAATACCAACATGGCAAGTCATAGACGACATACAACCGTAGACACAGACTAGTCATAGACACAGAGAATGACTCAAACTAAATTTAAAAAAAGGAAGAACTTACTTTATTGAAGTGTTTCGAATTTCATCAGTCAAATATCTGGCTTCTGTAGTGAGAAATTTTCTTAGTGTGCTGTTCAAAATTTCACGGCACACTTCAGACGATCTCACGGCACACTAGTTGAGAATCACTACCGTAGAAGATTAAATGAGTCAAATAGCTAGTTTCCATAGAAGATGTAATACGTACGTAAACTTTATTTCTGATGCTTAATGCCAGAAAATACTAGATTATTTTGAATCAAGAGAGAGAGAGGGGGGGGGGGAAAGAGATATTAATTTTTAGCGACAAGCAGACTATATGAACCAGGACCTTACCATCATGCCATCACAGTCATCTTTGAATACCCTGAAATTCGATTTCATTAGTAGCTATAAACAATCACAAACCATTCTCAGAATATTTACTTCTTCCTGATTTTACGTGTGGAGATCTAAGATACTTGTTATGCAAGTTCATAATAGACGTCAAGACAACACCCAGATCGAACAAGTACGGTCGCACTACGGACCAGGGGCCTGTTTAACGAAATTATAACTAAGATAAAATCCAAATTTTAGTAATTTGATTGGATAATATTAGATTGATTTTAGTGCTTAGCCAATCAAAATTGAAGTATCTACTAAAATTTGGATTTTATCTTTAGTTAAAATTTCGTGAAATAGGACCCAGGCCATGTCAGTCATCTTGAAATTGTGATATATCGATCAACTGTCGATAGTAAACACACATTATGCAAGAGCTAAATCTGTCTATTGCAGGTCTTTCTTTAGGCCTGAAATGTTATCTAAATTATTAATTATTAATTAATTGTGAGCCGATTTACTGCATAACTTTCCTTCACGATTCAACGATTAAATGGATAATCGAGACTATGCTGTTTATCGTACTGACTTTAGTAATATTGATCAAGGCTAGCCGAAAATTTCCACTGCTTAGTTCTCGGTTCATAGTGGATCAATTTGAATGAAATTTTCAGCAAATTGCCTTTACATTATCTAGCTTTTAACAATTATAGTGAGAACTGCCAACTCGTTATCGAATCTCCCATAATGTATCTAAACGAACGATTCGTACATGAGTTGCCGGAATCTTAAGATTATTTCGAAGAGAGTCGCCCCCAAGAACAAGATGAGAAGCGACTGGTGACCAGTTTCTGCCCCAAAAATCGAACATTTACAATATATGAAAATGAAATGGGGTTTAACGTCCAACTGTTCTGCTCCTAAACTGGGCTAACGAAGACGGGCATACGCCATACAGTGTGCTATGAGGGAAATTTTGCCCGGCCAGCGGCGCTACGGCCTACTCTTATATCGAATTCCAACTGCCAAGGGATCTTTTACGTGCACGCCAATGTGTACACGGTACCTCCCATCCGAACGACTATACAGCTGTCCTTGTCAGTCCCTGCACATCACAGACAAGGGGAAACGACGCCGGAAAATCTGGGTAAACTTTCTCAGCCAATGCAGGAATCGAACACCCGACCTCCAGGCTTGCGAGCCAGCGTCTTGCCCACCGTGATCCCCAACATTTACAATACTTAACAATATAAATGAAATGGAATGGGGTTTAACGTCCTACTGTTCTGCTCCTAAACTGGGCTAAGAAGACGGGCATACGCCATACAGTGTGCTATGAGGGAAATTTTGCCCGCGCAGCGGTTTGACATGCATCCAAGTGTGTACACGGAACCTCGGTTTTTGTACCATCCGAACGACTAACGGTTTTCCGTCCCACCCGATAGACTAACCTTTTTTCGTACCGTCCGAATGACTAAATTAGAGGATTTACCCCATCACTCCTAAATAAGTAAAATAAACTAAATAGAGGTTTAACGTCCAACTTTTCTGTTCCGACTGGGCTAATGAAGACGTCCGAAAAAGAGACAAATACCTGTTTGAAAAATGACCGAATGGATATTTTCAGATCGTGCCATTATATAAATAAAACATTAAAAATGAAAAGCGCCTGGAGACGAAATCAAATAGATTTATGAAAACGTTATCGCTAAACACTTAAATATAATCTGTCGGTTATTACGAAAATAACTTCCTTTCTCGAAACAACCGTCAGATAGATGCCAATTGTGTGCGACGGATTAATTCCTTACAAATACAGTGCACGATTACTTTGAATGTGGATTAAGATGGATTAAAACCCTACAAAACTTTGCACATCTGTTAAACCTCCTTTTAGCAGATCACGTTTATAACTGCGCAACAAGAATAATCCTTTCTGCGTGTGTCAAATATTTTGACACCATCCTCTCCGGCAATCAAACACGCATGGAATTAATTTATGACATATTTCAACATTTTTCAATATCAATTTAGATGTATTGTTCTCGCGGTTGAGAGCTGAAACACACACTTCCCCACGCATTTTCGGTTGAGTACGAGTCTGAACTGATACGATTAATTCGCAACATGGTCGACTTTTAGCTAACAGTTCGACATAAAGCCCTGACTTAGCTACCCCCCCCCCCCCAAAAAAAACCAAACACCCCCCCCCCAAAAAACCCCCCCCCAAAAAACATCAAGGTTAAACCGGCCCTGTCGGAATCTCGTGGCTTTCAACGAATCTCAAATAGAAATTCAGAGAAAAGAGTAGTCATTGAATAAACCTCTTGACAGAACACAAAATATTCAGGGCCGGTTGATCAAAACTCCGTATACTTTTAACAACTCGTTAACATGGAGTTAACGGATCGTTTTCTTTAACAGAGAGGAAATCTGTTGCTTGAAGGCCCGTTAACTTTAACATCTCGTTAGCTTGCTGATATATTTAAAAGTCATAGACTACCAGTGTAATTTTCTGGTCGATTGGGGGATATTTAATTTTCTATAGGATTAAATTCTATAATATTTTACAGAATTGCGGGGGGAGGAGGCTGCAGGAAATAATGGCCCCAATTAGTCTAGTCTACATTTTCTGCAGTGCAAATCCCATATTTTTCCTACATATGTATGCTAAAATTTCTAAAGGAAAAAATAAACTATTCTATAGTTATTTTTGTAGTGTTTTCTGTAGTACATTCTACAGTGATCTTTTTGTCTTTAATAAAGTTTTTTGAACAGACTGCACCGTTGTCCAACTATCATCCGCTTAATGTTATACATGTACATTTGAATTTAAATATTAAAATTCAGTCGATGAACAAACAGTCTTATCTCGGATTATTTTAATCAGCCCGTTAGCTAACTGATAATGACATTGACTTTTCCAGCAACAGAAATTTAATGGACCGTTAACAAACGACACGTTAGCAAGAGTTCAACGGATAAAATAACTTAGTTTTGAGCAATCGTCGCCAGATAAACAGTGAATACTAATATTTTCTGCACGCTCTCAGATTGACAATTATTGATGACACGTGACATAGCATACATCCCGAGGGAATGATTGTCGAATGATTTAGATGTCAAACACGTGATAGAACAATGATCAAGGATAAAACTGCCTCGAGTTACATATTGGATACATAGTGGATACATATAGAGAGGGGTTTAATATAGGCTAAGCATGTTCCTCAATCTCTATTCATATACAAATCTGAATAAAAATATTGTTTATGAAAATTAAACAAAATACATGTCCAGAGATTTAGATAGATGGCACAAATCTTCTTTGTTCTCCTACATTCATCGATCGAAATAACGGGACATAAAATGAGGTTTGGCATCCTACTGTTCTCCGTCTGGGCTAATGAAAACGTGGATAGGCTACGTCATACAGTGTGCTATGAGCGAAATTTTGCCCGGATGGCGCCGATACAGCCCACTCGTATATCGCATTCCAAATGTCAAGGGTTCGTTTACCTGCACGCCAATGTGTACACAGAACCTCGATATTTCGCGACACATCCCAGCGACTATACGTTTCCCATTGCTAAGTTCACCAGAAAACCCGACGAACTTCCTTTGCCGACGTCGGGATGGAACGGGGTAACTTCAGTTTATCGAGCGAACGTCTGACACAGTAAGACACCGTGGCTCCCTCAAAATGACGAAGAAGAGACCGTGCGAAGCATTGCTGCGGCTTTGGTTCTACTGTATTTGGGTAATCCCCCAGAGACCTCACGTTGTCTCCACCTTGGCCCCCACGCACCTGAAATTCCCTAAGACGACTACTGACTGAACAAGCAGCAAAATGTTCCGCCAAGGGACAATTGCTATTCTGGAAGTACTTGAAGCTAATTAACTGATCAGAATTATAAACAATGGCAACCTTAAACTTGACCTTCTCCCAGTTGCCATGGCCGATTTAACTAGTTCTATGTTAAGAAGTGAAACAATTCCTAGTGGACGTCTCGATATTTGGAGGCAATGACCTGATGAACGGTGAGAAATAATTACTTGTGAATTTACTTTTAAATAAATATGTTTGACATAAAACTATTGATTTTAATGCTCATGATTTTGATATATTAGAAAATTCTGTTTATTTGTAAAATCTTAATTTGGTTAATGAAACTTTTATTTTAAACCTAATTAAATCGTTTGCCCCTAACTGTCTTTCATTAGACCATGTCCTTAAAGACTGTTTAGACGAACTTATTCCTGTTTTTACCAATATAATTAATTCTGGGATATTTATCGTCTACTATTCCCAACGCTTCGCTTTCAAACAAGCTTATTTAATATATTACCCTAATTAAAAAGTCTACATTGGATGCCAATGTTTCTAAAAATTACCGATCCGTCTCTAACATATGTTGTATTTTTAAAATGTTAGATAAATATATTGCTACACGATAACTGATTATAATGAAATGACATGAAATGGGGTTTAACGTCCTACTGTTCTACTTCGAACTGGGCTAATGAAGACGGGAGATTTTGCGGTGAAACCGGCACCCTCTTATATCGAATTCCAACTGTCAAGGTATCTTTTACGTGCACGGCAATGTGTACTTGTCAGGCCCTCCGTCCAGCATCACTGATAAGGTGGGGGGGGGGCACACCAGAAAATGCAGGGATCGAACACTCGACTTCCAGGCTAGCGAGTCAGCGTCTTTCCCACTTGATACCCGTGATTATAAGGGAAACAATCACTAAGTCCGAAACGCCAACCTTACTTATCAAATCTCTATTGACTTCAGGCTAGCAATTCCCTTCCCGTTTGGTAGAAAATGGTAGAAAATGTAAATTAAAACACTCTTCTTCGATTGTAAACAAAAAAGTCAACAACAATTGCAATAAGGGAGAAATGCTATAAACATAGGCACTAAATTTGCCATGTATTTGACGTTATATTTGTAATAAACAACAGTTGTTCATCGTGAAATTAGGAGAAAGAATGCCTGGTCTTAGTAATCATGGTATGTACTTTAAAAAGTGGATGGAATTACTAGTGTCAGCAAGAGATAACTGGGGTTACCGACCACTCCACACTAATCGAGTCGGGAAGAACATAAGGTTCAATTTTATTTCAATAATTCGCTTGCACGTAGGGTTCTTTAGCAGTGGTCGGTAACCGGCGAACTCGGAGAAAACCCACGACGTTGGACAGTCGTCCCTATTCCTTGTCACGTAACAACGCCACTTGACCCAATGACAGCCCCCCCCCTCCACAATTCCGTTAAGCCGTTAAGAGATTGGTGAAGATTGTAGAGATGTTACCGAACACAATGATATCAATATCTACATAATAAACACACGATTGTGTAGAGATTAAAACATATTGACTGTGTCCATAATCCTACACAAGACCCATGTATATTAAAAAAAAACCTACATAAATCATTCTAATACGGGCCATTGAAGAAACAAAGTCCTGACAATCGTGAAACATTAAAAACAACTTAAATATTAAACCAGCGGCTGCCAGGCAGGATACGCCCACATTTTCGAGAGATGGATTGAGAACAAGCTAGCAAGAAAGTGATTTTTCCTACAATCAAGGGCCATAATTCAGGAAATTACAATTCGATATGCGCAAATATCGAAAGGAACTGAGATCTTTGTGTTATAAACTTACATTTCAAGTTTCAACAAAATCGGATATTTGAGAACGAACGGCAGTCATTTTGTCTGTCAATTTTGGGCCCATTTTCACGAAATTCGAACTCAGTCGTCCTTAGGGTGTAACGGTGATATAATAATAAGTTTTTTTAAATCGGATAAAAATTATGACCTCTATAGGGTCCACAAGCTAAAAACGCGATTTTTCGTACAATCAGGGGCCATAATTATTCAGGAAGTTACGGTCCGATATGCGCGAAGATCGAAAGGAACCGAGATCTTTGGGTTATAAACTTATATTTCAAGTTTCATAAAAATTGTGACCTCTATAGGGTCCACAACCTTGATATACCATATTTTAACGCTATTTGAGAACGAACGGCGGCCATTTTGCTGTCAATTTTGAGCCTATTTCCACGAAATTCGAACTCAACCTTCCTTAGGGTGTAACGGTGATATAATTATACGGTTTTTTAAATCGGATAAAAATTATGACCTCTATAGGGTCCACAAGCTAAAAACGCGATTTTTCGTACAATCAGGGGCCATAATTCAGGAAGTTGCGGTCCGATATGCGCGAATATCGAAAGGAACTGAGATCTTTGGGTTATAAACTTACATTTCAAGTTTCAAAAAAATCGGATAAAAATTGTGACCTCTATAGGGTCCACAAGCTAAAAACGTGATTTTTCGTACAATCAGGGGCCATAATCCATGAAGTTTTGATCCGATACATGCCAATATCGAAAGCAGCCGAGATCTTTTGGGGATAAACCTATATTTCAAGTTTCGTCAAAATCGGATAAGAATTGTGACCTGTAGAGAGTCCACAAACAATGAAAATGTGGGCGTATAAAAACACCACCACCATCAATCATTTTAATAGAAGCCGTTGGGGGGATTGGGAACAGTCTGGAAAGTCGTGATGTAGAGATCAATATACTATTACTTATAAATCTGATAAACACTCTTTTATAAATGTGTAAAAAGCGTCATTGATATTTCTCATTTTAAATCTTCATCCGATACTATCTTTGACAATGAACTTTTTAATTAGGTCTAGTTAACTAATGCCCATATAGAGGATGTATTACATACGTGAACTCTATTTCTGATAATTAATACTATAAAATACTAGATTATTTTGAATAAAAAGGAGAGCGGGAACGGGATAGATGGATTCATTTTTAGCGACGGATTAATTCCTACACGAGCAGACTGAATACATATTTCTTAACGTTTTCATATATATGAGGGCTGACTGAAAAGTTCTAAACCTATCTACATTGTCCCTATCGAGGTGTACACACTTTTACCAACGATGTTACAAGGCCAGGAATAAATTTTCTTCAGCCAGCTTAACAAAAGTCGACCACAGCTGACATGACGCCATCATTACTAGGAAAATGACGACCTGCTGGAAACATGTCTCATCGCCATTGTTACAAATCTGATCAAAACATTATCATCATGAACTTTTTTTCATGTCGTCTTTTCTTGTTTTTCTTTTCTAATACACACATCAATCCATCTCTTATATTCAATCCTGTACCAGTATTAATTTCATTTTCATTTAGCAAATTGCTTTTATTTTTTTCCATAGTCCTAAGATGATCAGTTGACAGGCCGGGGTTTTATCCTGCCAGAATGATTAAAAGCTGTTCTTTACAGGATAATATTGGTGTCAGCCATTATATGACAGGACTGGTTAAACACGTTCAAAATATAATTTTAACACAGATGAAGATTGCAAGAAAGGGAAGTGGCGATCGCAAAAGGAACACGAGTTATTCTCCCACATAACTGACTGAAGTGACGAATGATAACAGATACATGGGTGAATTGCTGCTCACTAATAATTCCTTCGAGGACAAAACGTCGTTATATGAGACGTAAGTAAGGGTTATCGACTGAAACAGGGGGGTTCAAGTAAGATGAACACCCGAGCTCGTGCAAGGTTCGAAGTGTTCAATTGCGCAAGCTCGGGTGTTCATCTAACTTGACCCCGAGGGTCGAAAGTCGATAACTGACTGACACACTGGATTCTTTGTATGTGTAAGAAGTTGAATGAGTGAATGAAAATGGACGGATACGAGAGAGACGCAAGTTTGTCACAGGCCCTTTATCACACGAAATAATGTTACCAATTCGTGAATAACAGGTAGAAATACGGTCAGGTACAAAACTCGGAAAACTTGGAAAATATTTTCCGACTTTTCCCCTCTCCGAGTTTTATGAATTGACTCGATTGAAAACACAAAACTCGGAAAAAATTGTCCGACTTCTTTTTTCAAACTGAAAAGTCGAAAATATTTTCCTAGTTTTCTATTCAAACAAAAAAGTCGGACAATTTTTTCCGACCTTTCCTAGTTTTGTGTTTTCAATCGAGTCAAATCATAAAACTCGGAAAGGGGAAAAGTTGGAAAAGTATCAAAATATATATTTTTTTTAAATTGGCGAAAGGAGTTGTACTAAGATGTCTATTTGATAAGTTAGACATGATCTATGTAACTAATTCTTTCAAATTTAACCAAACGAATGCAATGTGTTAGTTATAGGTGAATACCCGAGTTTTCCAAGTTTTGTATTTTAGCCTATACGAAAAGACCCGGAAAGTGCCTAAAAGATAACAAAATAAAATATTTGTCATTTCTCCTTATGGGGATAACTTGATATTTAGTGGAATCATTTATTTTTTGCTTAAAGACAGACATTCAACGAAGGCTAACTTTTAAAAAACAGCGAAAGAAGTGAAAATAACACATATGTTTAATAAGTTGGACATGATATATTTTATTTTTTTGTGATATTTATAACTGAATATCCGAGTTTTGTATTTTGGGCTAAAACGAAAATACAAATCTCGGAAAACTCGGAAAGTGGCAAAAAGATATCAAAATAAAATATTTTTCATTGGATAATTATGATTATTATACAGCGGATTTCTCCTTAACGGGAATAAGTTGATATTTATAGTGTAGCCTACTCAAGTTTTTGTTGCATCGAGACAGACATCACAGGCAATACTACGTGTCGAGAATACCTAATTGGATAATTAAGTGATAGTAACACATCTATTTAATAATTTGGACATGATCTATAACCTTTTCAGTTAGATTTTAACCAAAATAATGCAATATGGCAGTTATAATTAAATATCCGAGTTTTGTATTTTGGCCTATACGAAAACACAAAACTCGGAAAACTCGGAAAGTGGCCAAAAGGTAACAAAATAAAACTAGATCTGCGAAGCAGAACAGATGTATTTTGGGTATACAAAATGGATATAAAATCGGAAGTGATAGTAACACATCTATTTAATAATTTGGACATGATCTATAACCTTTTCAGATAGATTTTAACCAAAATAATGCAATATGGCAGTTATAATTAAATATCTGAGTTTTGTATTTTGGCCTATACGAAAACACAAAACTCGGAAAGTGGCCAAAAGGTAACAAAATAAAACTAGATCTGCGAAGCAGAACTGATGTATTTTGGGTATACAAAATGGATATAAAATCGAAAGTGAAGAGTCAAGGTCAAATATCTCGATACAGGTAGCATTCGGTTTAATATTAGGTCATCGGCCAATGTATACGGTAACTTGAAATAAGATTATAATGCAAATTCAGGGTGTAATTATTAATTTTAGCAAAGTTTTGTACATGGACATTTATAATCAAAAGTTATATAAAACTGGAAGTTAAGGGTGAAGGTCAAATATCTCGACATACGTAGTATTCAGTACAATAGTACTAACCGAAGGTCAAAGGTCAAGGTCATCAAGACTGAAGTTTAATGGTTATATACAAATGTTTATATCCGACTGTGGCACATTAAAACGGAAATAAAACCGGAAGTATAAGGTCAAGGTCAGATTTCTTGGTGTCGTTAGAAAGCTGACACATATTGTAACATTTCGTTCCGCAGGACGGTCAGGTATAAAACTCGGAAAATATTTTCCGACTTTTCCCCTCTCTCAAGTTTTATGATTCATTTGAAAGTACTCGATGTCATCTTTCCAACGATGCCAAGAAATATGACCTTGACCTTATACTTCCGGTTTTATTTTAGTTTCAACAGGTTTACTTCAGTTTTAATTCACCACCATCTGTCTTATCCCTTTCAAGAAAAAACTGAAATCGACTAAAACCTGTTTAATAAGTAAACAAACAACAATAACATTATTAGAATAAACTATAGGAGCTATTGACTTTAAACTTCACATGCCGATTTATCTCACAGTCGAGATGTTTTACCTGGAAAATCACAAAAATTCAACTTCCGGTTTAATTTTTATTTTTTCAAGGTCAACAGTTTATCTGAATAGGACGTTATATCTTACTTATTTTTTTATTTTTTAGAAATTCTGATTTCATTTTCAGATCGATCATGCTAAAGTAATATATGAAACTTTCCCACATTTTTTAGCTATCTTTTACAGTTTTGCCGCCATTTGATTTTTGTCATTGAGACAACAATTTTTTTTCAATTTAAATGATTTTTTTTTATTTACTAGACAATTTGTAAGCAAAACATTCACACGAGCCGAAATTTTAAATTTCGATTTTGTTTTCGAAATATTCGATTTAAATTAAATAAAAAATAAATGGTCCATATTTTTTTACATATTTATTTAATGAAGTTGGTCCTGCAGAACGAAATGTTACAATATGTGTCAGCTTTCTAAGGACACCAAGAAATCTGACCTTGACCGTATACTTCCGATTTTATTTCCGTTTAAATGTGCCACAGTCAGATATAAACATTTGTATATAACCACTAAACTTCAGTCTTGATGACCTTGACCTTTGACCTTCGGTTAGTACTATTGTACTGAATACTACGTATGTCGAGATATTTGACCTTCACCCTTAATAAATGATTCCACTAAATATCAAGTTATCCCCATAAGGAGAAATGACAAATATTTTATTTTGTTATCTTTTAGGCACTTTCCGGGTCTTTTCGTACAGGCTAAAATAGAAAACTCGGGTATTCACCTATAACTAACACATTGCATTCGTTTGGTTAAATTTGAAAGAATTAGTTACATAGATCATGTCTAACTTATCAAATAGACATCTTAGTACAACTCCTTTCGCCAATTTAAAAAAATATATATTTTGATACTTTTCCAACTTTTCCCCTTTCCGAGTAATGTTTTTATCAAGCTCTAAGAAAATTATCATTTAAATCAACGTGAATTCATTTCCCGCCAATTTTATCCCCCGCACCCCCACCCCCACCCCCAGAAATCAAAACATTTGGCCAGGGGCATCATATATATACTTATTTAGAGATGGACAGTCCTAGAAATTTATGTTTTATTAATATATAACATGGTCATCATTTATGTCAAAATAATAACATTTCCCCTCAATTTTAGACATTGGACCCCCATATCTCGAAAACGCCCTCTCAAACGCCTGATCACATTTTGCCCACACCGCCACCCCCATTAAATGGAAATTTATACACATATTAAGACATGCGCAGTAATGTTTTTATCAAGCTCTAAGAAAATCATCATTTAAATCAACGTGAATTCATTTCCCGCCAATTTACGCCCCCCCCCCCCCTTCCACACAAGCAAACCTGCAACCACCCACCAGTCTCGCCACAAATCAAAACAGTTGTCCAGGGGCATCATATACACTTATTTAGAGATGGACAGTCCTAGAAATCTATGTTTTATTTATATATAACATGGTCACCATTTATGTCAACATAATCACATTCTCCCCCAATTGTAGACATTGGAACCCCAATATCTCGAAAACGCCCCCTCATCACCCAGATTCGGAATCTACGCAAAAATCTGGTCTAGAAAAACTTGGTCTCATAAATTCACAGCTCGGGTGGCGATTCCCCCCCTTCAGCCACCGGACTAAATGATTTTTCACAAAAATAACATCTACAACTCATAGATTTGGCGTTGTCTTCATTTGGTGCGTCGGTCGTGTCTATTTCATATATACACAATCAATTCTGTTGATGTTTTTTGCGTTGTGATTGACTGATAGTTAATTTATTTCAGTTCTAAAACAAATATTTTAAACTTTAACGCAAATTTAGAAAATAGCCAAATTCTGGCTGGGATTACTGAGCAAAATGGCCATTCACTGTATACGTGCGAAAAAAAAAGCTAGCCACCAATTAATTTTCGTACGTTAGTTACGTACGACACAATGCTGCACGTGAATATTGGGTTTTTCATGTGCATCTCGTGCAATTTTTTTTTGTGCACACGGGCCGATATTTTTTGCGTTTGGGAGCATTGTGTGAAACAATAGTTCATAGTATTGCATAATATTATACATACAAAACCACTTACTAATAAAATATTTGGGAAAAAAAGGGATGCGTTTTCCATGGCGCTCAGTATATTTTCCCTTATCTAGTGACATTTAATTATTTTTTTTGAATTATCAGATATCCTCTCACAGCCTTACATAAAAACTTTTGGTCTTCGAAGGAATTATTAGTGAACAGAAATCCGCCCGTGTATCGGTTATCACTCGTCACTTCAGTCAGTTATATAGAGGGATAATTCGTGTTTTCCTTTTATCGTCGTCACTTCACTTATATTTGGAACGTGTTGAATCAGCTCTATCACATATTGATAATGACTGACACCAATATTGTCCTTTAATTCTATATGCAGGATCCACATTGGCTCAGTGAGTCTGATGTTGGCTGACTAACCTGGAGCTCCCGTGTTCGATCCCTGCGGTGGTCTAGAAAGGTCATCGGGATTATCCGGCCGTGGTCCCCCCTTGTTAGTGGTGCAGGACAGACGGCAAGGCAAAGAACAATATATGGTCCTTCGGAAGGGAGGAAACACCGAGGTCTCGTGCACGTAAAGTAACCCATGGCTGTTGGAATTTGATATAAGAGTAGGCCATAGCGCCGCTGTCCGGGCAAAATTTCCCTCATAGCACACAGTATGGTGTGTACCCTGCTTCATTAGCCCAGTCGGGACGTTAAACCCAATTTCATTTCAGTTTAATACATCCGTAGAATTTATAATGGCTTATATATACCCCATAAATAATCGATCACCTATGAACATTAAAAATACGACTACAAAGTTGTTGGTATTAACGGTGATTATAGGATAGACGATATTCACTTTAATGATCTGGGGGAGGCACGGTGGCTAGGTGGTTAAGACGCTGGCTCGCTAGCCTGGAGGTCGGGTGTTCGATCCCTGCATTGGCCGAGAAAGTTCATCTGGATTTTCCGACGTGGTTTCCCCTTGTCAGTGGTGCAGAACATAGGGCCTGACAAGGACAGCTGTCTAGTCCTTCGGATGAGACGAAAAACCGAGGTCCCGTGTATACATTGGAATGTACGTAAAAGATCCCTTGGCAGTTGGAATTCGATATAAGAGTAGGCGATAGTGCCGCTGCCCGGGCGAAATTTCCCTCATAGCACACTGTATGGCGTATGCCCGTCTTCATTAGGCCAGTAAAGGAGCAGAACAGTAGGACGTTAAACCCCATTTCATTTAATGATCTGGTATATTATGAAGCCACACATTACAAGTCTCTTTAACTATTCATTAGTGTCCCTCTCTCTCGGTAGACCTGATTTCAAACCCGCAGAAGACGAGACACAATTCATTTTCTCTTATCTTCGGGATTCCCATTACATTCGTAATTACATAGCTAGTCATGTTTCTAATTTGAATTATTTTCAGGAAGGACGTCTCTAAGGAATGTGTAATTATTTGTCTTGGACTATTATACACACGACCAATTTGCTAAAACGAAAAAAAGTGGGCTTCTCGTTCCACCTTTCTACACCAACTGGATTAAGGTTATATCTATTTGATAAGGCCAACTTCAAGTTTGGTCAAAGGTCACGAGATGTAAACAGGGCTAGCGCGAATCCCAGCCTTAACCCTGGGCCGAGCTCTAATGCTTATCCCAACTCTGACTTACAATATCGCCGACAATCACGTGCCCTAACCTTATTTACATTTTAGCGACCTTGACGAAAATTGGGCTGGCCTTAACAAATAGATCTATCCTTACACCAACAGGATTAATGTAGACGGGCATACGTGTTCACATTTTCTGGCAGAGGCTGACCTATTTATGTAACCTTTTGTGTGACAGGGGAGCATAGTGGGTAAATTTGTTTGTAGAGAACATGATGATGGGACAAGGGTTGATTTTAGGGAACTTCATGATGAAAACTTTGAACTTCCTGATGGGTACACGTTGTTTGCAGGAAACTTGGTGATATGGACGGGAGTTGTTGCAGGGAACTGATGGGTACAAGTTGTTTGTAGGGACTTGATGCCGAGAACAAGTTGTTTGCAGGGAACTTGGTGATATGGATAGGTGTTGTTTTAGGGAACTGATGGGTACGAGTGGTTTGTATTGACTTGATGATGAGAACAAGTTGTTTGATATGGACAGGGGTTGTTTTAGGGAACTGATTGATAAAAGGTGTTTGTAGGGACTTGATGATGTTTGTAGGGGAATTGATGATGGGAACGGAGTGTTTTTTTTATGGAACTTCATAAATGGAACAATTTATTTGTATAGGGAACATGGTGAGGTGGACATGTTGGACTTGATGATGTTTGTTGGGGAATTGATGATGGGGACGGAGTATTTTTATTGAACTTCATAAATGGAACAATTTTTTTGTATAGGGAACATGGTGAGGTGGACATGTTTTTATGAAACTTACTAAAGTTATCAGCCGAACAATATAACAAGTGTTTATAATGGTTAAGTTGACGAGGTCGTGTTAGGGAGAAATCATGACTGCCTATGGAGAGATTTTAACGTCAACCATTTGACAAAATAATGTCTGCATTGGCCGAGATAGTTCATCGGAAGTTTCCGGCGTGGTTTCCCCCTGTCAGTGATGCAGGACGGAGGGCCTGAAAAAACACCATCTCATTTCATTCCATTTCACACAATAATATGTCAGTGGACACAACGACATTTGGGAACTTATAATATGAAAATGGCAGTAGAACCCCCTGAGCTATAATACCCAACTCTCAGTTGCCAGGCTCGAGGTAAAGATGCCGTTGTTTGGTAAAACTGTTTTGAGTGACAGAGAGGATGTTTAAAAATGCAATATGTAATAATTAAATAAAGAGCTGGCCGTTCTTAGTATACGAATTCTAAAATTTCCTTCACACTTCTTCATTCTTAGCGAAGATATCATTGTTTGAAGATGTAGCGTAGATTATTTATTATCCAGACTATGTATAAGTTATACATTTTTAAATTGAATTATGGAATAGCTACCGTGTTTCAATCCATTTACATCTCGACCATCAGATGTTCTAGAGCGTTGGTTATAGGCTTGTGAAGAAATGTCTAAATAATAGTTTATGTAACATATGAAGCCAACAAAATAGGCAGATTTAACTCTTACGAATCAATAAAGCTTATCACATTTCGTACGCGAAAGAGAGAGAGAGAGAGAGAGAGAGAGAGAGAGTGGTAAGGTCCACTCGACACAAACTATGTCATTTCGGAACTAAAATATTATACTATTTTTTCAGTACTTCACTTGGTCACACGATCCTTGTCACGTACAAACAAGGATTTGAAACCCCGCCACTTGAATCAATGACAGTCGTAATGATCTGAATCGCCCGCCTTGGCAATCACTCAACACCCGTGGGTTTTCTCCGGGTCCTCCGTTTTCCTCCATCTGCTAACGACCCCTACGCGCAAGCGAATTATTGAAATAAAATTAAACTGTATGTTAGTCCTGAAATGACCTAGTTTGTGTCGAAGGGACGTTAAAGTCCATCTCTCTCTCTCTCTCTCGGTTAACGCGAAGGCAAGACGCAGCGAAAGGGTAGATGTATATATCGGCTTTCATACTATATAGATGAGATGATTACGACACGTCGGGTGTGATTCATTTCCCATTAACCACCAAATTACCGCGGGATGTAATCTAAGATCGATTTAGATAAGGGGGTGTTATATTATATCTTATTGTTATTTTTGTTGATGAGATGATCAAGTGAATAGATCCGGCGGCTAGTCGTAAGCGGCCACTGTGCTATACAGTCTCGGGACTGTAATGATAAAATGAAAACAAAATATTTTCCAAACGTTCTATAATACTAGTAAGAGTCATGATCTGCTATATGCTACATGAAATATGAATGTGAAAAAATTGACGGAAAAATACCGTTACAAATAACCACATCCGTGAAATGTAGTTAAAAGCCAAGTACAACTAAATGGCCTATGTAGTAGTGAAGAACATTATAAACGTTCGAAAGGTGTTCTAAGGTATGAAAGGTGCCCTGGGCGCCACGAAGCAATTTATATTAAAGTAGCTAAGTCTCTAACTCAATATCATCCAAAGTCTTACACGTTGAAAATACGAATTATTTGTCAATTCAAATCAACATTGATGTTGTGATCTTACCAGGAAAAGACAGGCTCCTGATATCTAATATTTAAGACAAAATAAACATTTTACCATTGGTACACGAATCGTGTACCGTAGTGCGTTTTAGCGTCATTTGCAACAAGTGACCAGAAAGAACGAGGCTAGACATATTCAACTGGAGAGCCACACTGATCCGCAGTGAATATTTGCTAGGCCGCTACAATCACTGATAAGGATGACATCGATGCGGCTTAATGAGCCAGTAATATTAACTTTTTTCCTGCGACAAATTAATTTCTAAAACATTTTTTTTATGTATTAGAAAAATAAATAAAGGCGTTTGACGTATTTGTAGGTACAAATTATTTCCTATTTAGTGTAAATGGGTATTAAAATGACTAAAATGCAGCATTCTCTCCGAAGCAGTAACGTCTTCTGTAAACAATGCACGCGCCATTCAGCCAATGATTGACGCCGCGTGCTGTGACGACACGTGTTAAGGCAGTCATCTTTGACAGAGATATATTACTAGACTCGTAATTCTCTGTGAAACAGGTTGCTGGAGAGCCTGCTTAATAGACTGGAATAACCAGACGCTAGAAATTGCTATAGGGTTGAGACACATGCCGTATTTCGCTGGACATAACTGATTTGAAATTAGAGTCAAAAAGGAAACAATTGAATGTAAATCAGTTTATATACAATCTTATCAGATTACATTATTATGCGTTTCAACCCATTTGGGTCAATTTCTAGGTCCCAAATATTAGCGATTTAGCTCCTTTAAAGTCAGACAAAAACTTACTACTATATATGTTTATTATTAGGGAGAGATTGTTTATAATAACAGGTGGTTCTCCCTTGTCAGTGATGCAGGACGGAGGGCCTGACAAGGAAAGCTGTCTAGTCGTTCGGATGGGACGAAAAACCGAGGTCCCGTGTACACATTGGCGTGCACGTAAAAGATCCCTTGGCAGTTGGAATTCGATATAAGAGTAGGCCGTAGTGCCGCTGTCCGGGCAAAATTTCCCTCATAGCACACTGTATGGCGTATGCCCGTCTTCATTAGCCCAGGTTAGGAGCAGAACAGTAGGACGTTAAACTCCATTTCATTTCATTTCATTTCATTTTTATAATAACAGCATTTACGAATAAAGATTGCCTATTGTATTTATCACTTACTATTACCTCGTAAATACGTTTGCGGCATAGGTGACCTAACCATAATCCTAGCCATCGTTCACCGAAGCTACCAAGGCGGCACCAAGCACTCCAAGTGTTTGTTTATTATACAGTGTTCCAATAAAACAGTGACCTAACCCTACTCTCTAAAGTCAACCCTAAATACTGTGGTAACGAATAAATGAAATGAAATGCGGTTTTACCGCCCGGCTGTTCTGCTACGATTGGGCTAATAAGACGGGGGTTACGAATAACATCTTATTATAAAATATTCACAAAGTACACTGTCGGCTAGACAGTACAGAGGGCCTTTTAAAGATAGCGTCTAGTTGTTCGGATGGGAACAAAAACCGAAGTCCCGTATACAGGTTGGCATGCACATAAAATACCCTTTGACAGTTGGAATTCTATATAGTCTGTCCTCATCATATATAGCACATACTGCATGGCTTCAATGACTCAGTCTGTGAAGAAAATTAGGGTGTATCTAATTAGTATATACATGCATTATATAATAATATTTCAAATATTGGTATATATATATATATATATATATATATATATATATATATATATATATATGTTTCTCTAGATGGGACAATGGTTTTCTAACCAATAACATAAATGGTAAGGTGCTATACTATTTGTGTGTATTTCTGATGGATTCGATCAGAGACCGGTTGCTCAAAAATCAATTATTTTAACGATCCGTTAAACTCTAACTACATTCACTAAAAAGGATGTACACGAAATAATTAAGTTGCTGAAAATGATGACTTTGTTAATATCACAGGGATACAATGCGCCACTTCTCATCATTCGAAGTGCCATGGCAAAACATCCGAATCATCCACCTGATCCGTTCAGATTGACGTTGACAGCATTATCTGCCTGACTATTGCAGTTGGGTGGGTTCTGATGGGGTCTATATTTGCACCCAATTTCGCCAAAATAACCCCGGTCGTTCATGTGACAAATGGAAGGTGACAGCGTGATAATGAAACCACAAATATTCTCTGCTTAATTGGCGTTACAATGCCTTCCCATAAAAACTTATTAATACGGACAGCTCATTATAACTTCTGGGGTTTCAAATTAGTGCCGTGTATTTCCTCCTTTGTTGGTTGGCCCCGCGACACTAACAGACCTCATGACAAATCACCATTAACATAAGCATTGGACTATTTAATTATAGTTGAGTGTAACTCAGAAGCCGTGTGATGTATACCACAAGAGTGCATGCTTACAGTTATTACATTAGTAACGATAGAATGATTTTTGCCTTGAGATGGTTACTGACCTGGATTTATGACCTGTTTTAAGCGATTCACTCTGGTTTTATCTCGATGTTGACCTGGTTGCAGTACGAATCGTAATTATAGACATTTTCTCCTGGGATTATTATCGGTTCATGAACTAATGCTGCTAACATGGACATAAATCCATGCTAAACAGTGTATTAACCTCTTGGCATCCAGCACTGGAAACAAATCGATTAATTTGCTCTCGAGTTAATAACAAAACAAGGCAACAGGTAACAGAATCTACCGTTAGTTTTACTTTCTGCAGTACAGAGAAAGAGAGAGAGAGAGAGTTTACACAGCACAAAATAGGTCATTTCGGGACAATCATATTGTACAAGGTTTATTTCGATAATTCGCTTGTGCCAATGGGGCGTCACGTCTTGAAGTCAATCGAGAAAACCCACGAGACTGGACAGACGACTCTAGGCCTACTCCTTGTCACTTACTAGCGGGGAATCGACACAACACAATTTGACTCAATGACAAACCTTAAATGATGTAAAGCCCACGATCTAAACCATTAGGTCACTCAACCCGCCTTCTGTCGCTAGGGAATGTAGGTGCTTATCCTCTTGAAGTCGGACAAAAAATAATTCTGAAATGAAATAGGGGTTTGACGTCTAACATTTCTACACCGACCGGAATAATGACGAAGACGTGCCATAAGGTACGCTATTAGGGCCATTTTGCCCGGTTAACGACAGCCAAGATCGAACCAGCAGCGCCCTTTTCACGGAACCACCGAGACACTCCCTGCTTTCAATAAAGGTTGTCATAAGAATAGGTATTGCGTGAGTTAGAGAGCCGAGAGGAAACACTCACCTTTTTATACACACCTATCTAAACATTCTGGCAAAAAAAGAAGCGCCCCTTATACCCTTCAGGTCTCGCCATCCAGCATTACAACAGCAAGAGAAGACAATTCTGTTTGGATAATGGTGTGAACCAAGAACAGACCATGACGTCATCGCAACCATCTTGGAATTGTAGCAGAATATAAGATAAATATACTTTTATGAAAGGATGTCGCCACAAGAATATTACAACCTGTAAAGAACCAGATACATGTACTCATTCAAAACTATGTAAGAGCCCCCCCCCCCCCACACACACACCCGGAAAAAAAAACTGTCGTTAAGAATAGTGGGGGAGCACGGAGCGACAAATGCTTATATCCTATAATGTTTCCTGGCTAACCTTGTGGCTTTTCTCCGGGTCCGCCGATTTTCTCCCACTGCAAGCGAATTTTTGAAATAAAATTGAATATATTATGTTATTTCCGAAATGAACTAGCTTATGATGAGAACAGATAATACATCATTAATGTTACATTGGAAAATATGTATTTATTATCATGCATAATGTTCGATTTCAAAAACACAAATTATAATTCAGTGTTGTTTCATATTTCAATCAATATATGTGATCCTAATATCTAATATTTTTGACAAAATGAACATTTTAAAATCAGCACATGGCTCATGTACTCTATAGTTTCGAGCGCCATTTGTAATTTACAAAGAACAAAATATATCCGACACGAAAATGCTGAAACGATTAAATGTGACTAATTCACAAACGACAAAATAATTAACAAAAAAATCCTTGTAGAATGGACTAAGCAAACATAATTGATTAGAAATTACAAATTTAAAAATAAAAATTGAATGTAGATCATCATATATACTCTCGTATACATGAATATGTGCTGTCGTTTCCAGAGAATAGTGCGATCCGACCTTTAGTCAGGCTCCCACTGTCGTGTGATAGGATTGTCCGTATTAAGTCTACGCAGATAGGTTTTGATACGTTTCGATACATTCAACACGATTGCTCAATCTGGTTAAAACACAGATCCTATTTCGTTTCGTTTTTATAGTTCAAAATTTCGTTTTATTTGTCTTTACTACACTTGGATCTGGAAGAGTTGTTATTTAACTCGTGTTCTGAATGGTGTCAGGGATAAGCCAATGAAACGGTCTGTTACGACGAGCTTTAGGCGTGTTTAGCACGGAACTGTTGGTAATCCACTAGTAACATCAATGCTGATTGGTTAATCAATTGTCTGACATCATAGGGTCATAAGTCGGTCTTTTGACCCCTGACGTGACCTATCTCTATAACTTGTCATATCTTCATGTAGTGTAGGCCATCGAAAGTATAAAAAAACGAAACGAAATATAGATCTGTATTTTAATCAGATTGCACGATTGCTACGGCTGACCTCAATATATTATAAGACTCGACAGGATCACCACTAGTCTGGAGGCTATGTGTGGAGGGGTGTCCATAAAATGGGCACAAAACCAGACCAACACGTTTATGCCGCGATTAAAACCACCATTTCAATCGTAGCACGAATCGTGATAGTGGAAACCTAGTATTAACATTAATCAACAGATAATTGCCATTGTAAATTAAATCCAAATTGCGCATTCTACAAAAATAAATAAAACAGATCTATGAGTCTAATAGCATCATTATCCGAGATACAAAGAAACAAAGCAAAAACGTGCATGATCTATTGGACTTGAACTTTGATGTAATTTATTGATACGATCTTTCTTGTTATAAACTCAATGATACCGACGACGTAGAAACTGTTTAATAGTCAATGGCTCAAATTGCCCGGCGATGTCTATGAAATGGAATCGAGTATAACATCCAATTTTTCTACACCATCTCGGCTAATGAAGACGGATGCAAAGGGAATTTTGCGCAGAAAAAGGCCTCTCCGTTTAGCCGACCCTTCATGGAATTCCAACTCCCATGGGTTCCTTTACGTGCACGCTGACGTGTACTCAGGATCGCCTTCCTACACTACTGACAAGGGGTAATCACACTTTGAAATCCCTAGGACCCGGAACCTCCCACTGAGCCACCATACATGTCCCCACTCTGACGTCATTGTCATGGTTGAAGTTATTAAGCTTAAATGAATCTTCTTGGTTGAAACAGACATAAAAATATAAAATTGATTAGAAAAGCGACTATCGCGAGATGCACCGATATCGGCCCTTTTGGTACATTCATCCCGAGTAAAAATAAAACAATGGCTTCGTCGATCATCATGTAAACAACAATTGTATAGTATGACATAGATGGAAATTCCGATTTCTAAAATCCATAGCATTTTGACATTTAAAAGGCATTTTATAGTACTATTGCTGGGAAAACATTAGGCTATCAATTCAAATTAAGTAGGCCAGCGGTGGATAGACAGACAGGTCTCGTATTCCCCATACAATATCATTTGAATTTCCGATATATAACTTTAGACAAATCGGGTTAACTCAATCTTTTAGTACCGAAAGACCAAGATTTTGTCAGGCAACTAAGTCCGCTGTTATTGTTATAAGCCGCGACTGTGTTTTAAAATTGTTCTTTTGTGTCACCGTTGAATACATTTAAGACGGCACGACATGCTAAGCTTAAAACAATGACAGTCTTTTCTTATTATGATCTCGACAGCTTTGTTGAACTTGGGAATAACAGGAATCAATATTTTATTCGTTATTATCCTCTTGTTGCAAATACCAAACTGTTAACTGCACTTAGATACTCGCTATGACTTCTGTTCAGCTTGTTACAACATTAAAGATAAATCGGCCACCAGTTCAGTGGGCGCCAAGGTGGCTCACAAACCCGTTCAACCTCTAAAAGTATGGGAGCCAAGGTGGCTCACAAACCAGTTCAATAGACCACGGTGGCTAACAAGCCAGTTCAACCTCTAAATGTATGGGGGCCAAGGTGGCCCACAAACCAATTCTATGAGCGCTACGCTGACCCGCAAGCCAGTTCAACCTATAACCGTATGAAAGCCACGGTGGTTCACAGACCGGTTTAACCTCTAAACCTATGGGAACAATAGTGACTCACAAACTAGTTCAATTTCTAAACGCATGGGAGCCACCGTGGCTTACAAACCAGTGCATCCCCCAACGTATCGCCGCCGCAGTGGCTCACAAACAAGTCTAACCTCTAAACGTATGGGGGCTATGGTGACTCACAAACCCACAGGTGCCTTGATGGCTTACAAAACCAGTTCAACCCCCAACGTTTCGCCGCTTCAGTGGCTGACAAACAAGTCCAAACACTAAACGCATGGGCGCAAACCAGTCCATCCGCTAAACATCTAATATCTATTTATATTGCGCGGTAATACTAAAACAGAAGTTTCTATTGCGCTTTCAAGTTTTCCCTACTGAACTATGGAAAAACTTCTGTAAACAGGAATGTTTTTAACTTAGCATTAAATGTCTTATCATATATTGAGGTCAGTCGTAGCAATCGTGTTGATCGTATTGACACGTACCTGAAGGTATCTGCACGTACCAGATCGTAGGCTCAATAGGGACAATCATGTTGCAACGCAGCACACGACTGACATAAAGAGTCAATGGTTCTAATGTTGTAAGCTAAAGATACGAGAGGGGAAGGGAATGAGAAAGATCGTATTGCGATTTCAAGATTTACCGATACTTGATGCAGAAATTGGTGTGGATCTAAGAGTTCTTGTGGATTTATATGGAGGGATCAGATCTTTGATATATTTTGGTGATTGATCATGTAACGCCTTGAAAGTCGACAGTAATATTAAACGTGTGGGAGCCAGGGTGGCTCACAAAACAGGAGGTTCGGGTTTTGATCCTGGCCTTCGCAGAGAAAGTACCTCTTGATTATTCCACATGGTTTCCCCCTGTCAGTGGTCCAAGAAGGGGGATCCGACAAGGTACAACGTCTAGTCGTTGGGATAGCACAAAACAACCAGGTCCCATGTACAAGTTGGTGTAAATTTTAAAGATGCCTTGTTAATTGGAATTTGAAATAAGAATAGACCTTAATCTAAATTGCCCCTTGCCAGCCTATAACTCCACTTCCTGTCCAACATAACAGTGGAATGTTAGCAAAATAATCTTCTTTTAAGAAGCTAAATGTTAAGAAGTGTTGTGTTCTTTAATAGCAATGTATATGTCATGGTCATAGTGAATCGATCGGTTATAATAAAGACCGGGAGTTACGTTGGTATATACAGCGATGAAACGATAAGCCGGGATGCATCCAAGTCCTAGTTCAACTAGGTCATTGAAATGAACTACGGATAGAACTACTTGCATAAAAGGCACGGGGATCACGTGGCTAAGTCGCTGAGACGCTAGCCTGGATTTCGGGTGTTCGATCCTTGCATTAGCCGAGAAAGTTTATCCAGATTTTCCAGCTTGGTTTCCCCTTGTCAGTGATGCAGGACGGAGGGCCTGACGAGGACAGCTGTCTAGTCGTTCGGATGGGACGAAAAACCGAGGTCCCGTGTACACATTGGCGTGTACGTAAAATATCCCTTGGCAGTTGGAATTCGATATAAGAGTAGGCCGTAGTGCAGCTGCTCGGGCAAAATTTCCCTCATAGCAGCCTGTATGGCGTATGCCCGTCTTCATTAGCCCAGTTTAGGAGCAGAACAGTAGGACGTTAAACCCCAGGTTTAAAAGGTTGCCGTCTGATGTGAACCAAAACCCAACTCTTCCAAGATCTGTTGATCAGGGGCCATTGCCAAAGCAGTTACGGTCCGAACCGTACCAAAATCGGACACATCTGAGATTATTTTGAAATACATATATATTTTAAATTTCACCAAACTCCGATAACGACTGTTTACACAAAAATGTGAAAGAGGTCCGTACGTTCAGACGTCCTGACGGGCGGTCATGGGCGATGTCACTCCTCTCAATCCTTCCAGTGAGTAAAATTTTGTGAAAGAAAAACCGAATATGGCAGCCATCTTAGAAAATGACGGCCATTTCCAAATTTAAGAATTTTAGAAACTACTTGTGATTTTCTGGGGCGGGGGCGTGAATCGTTAACGTGTGCCCGTCGAACATACACGGGTTGTTGGGTGGCCAAATGGTGTTAAGGTCTGTCAGTCAAGTGGCGTGGATTCGATTCACAGCTTGTACGGGACTGGATCGCGTGTACCCCGCCCCCCCCCCTCTCTCTCTAATTTCTCCAAGGGTGTCTTTTCAACACTTAACTATGTCATTGCGAAGTAGTGTTAATTAATTACGAGGATAATAATTGTTGTGTAAAATACCCTGAATTGTTATCGAGCCAGCCCCTATCACTGAGCCACCCATACTAAACTTAAGCTGTCTGTCTACAATTAGCCCCCCTTGAGAACAAACACTAAGCTAGTTGACAGACATTGTAGTTCCTAAATCGACGGTAATAATTTTAAGAAAAATTTTATTCGCCTCAATTTAATATCATTGAAAGGGTTTAATTAGTCTTTGCAGATGTTAATCGGAGCAGAACCACATTACAAAATACATGTAATATACTAATTTTTGGATATGGTGCCCATTCAGGGCAGAGGTCTATTCTCGAAGTAGGTAGTTGTCTGTGTGCAGAATGCGAGCCACCGTGGCTCCGCAAGACCAAGTAGTAGTGTGCGACATATTAATCTGCTAATGCGAGAATCTAGATTGTTTAAACTATCTTTAATACGCACTAATTACATTAACAACATGTTTATTTCTATACAGATACAAACTATTTTTATATACGCACTAATTGCATTAACAACATTTCATGTTGTTGCTATGATATATATATATATACACACACACAATTACCGAACAAAGACGTAATCCAATCTTCGATCAATAGAACGAATTAAGCAGCTAGATTACATTATCTATTGTAATCTGTCTATGTAGGTTTTATTGTACTGTATCACTGAGCAAAGGGTCCCGCGTTCGATCCATGAGTTAACCGAGAAAGTTCCGCGATATTTTCTGGCGTTTTTTTTGTGCGTGGCAATGGTTCATGACTGTATGCCTGACAAGGAACAGTGTGTCGTCTTTAGTATAGTATAAAAACGGAGGTTTCCGTGTGCACATTGACAAATTGAGTACGAAAGTAAAAGAGTAGACCGTTGTACGGACAAGACCCCACCGCCAATAACACACTACGTGTCGCATGCCCCTCGTAATTATCTCGGTTGGTGCAGAAACATAAGCTGATAAACGCCTTACATTTCATTTCCCTGTTAAGGTCATCAAGTGTTAGGTTGGGGGTTGGGTGGCCGAATGGTTTAACGCGTGCGCTTTAGATCAAAGGGTTTGTCATTAAGTCAAGAGGTGTGGTTTCGATTCCCCACTTGTACGTGACAAGGAAGATTGTCGCATGTCCACACTCGTGGGTTTTCCCCCGGGTCCCCTCTTACCGCGCGAGGGAGAGTTGGAGGGTTTAACGTCCATTCGACACAGACTAGGTCATTTCGAGACTAATACAATTTTATTTCGATAATTCGCTTGCCCGTAGGGGTCTTTAGCATTGGGAGGAAACGGGAGGACCTGGAGAAAAACCACGAGGTTGGACAGGCGACCCTATTCCTTGTCACGTACAACCGGAATTACAATGAATTTCAACCATAGTTTGTGTCCAGTGTACATTAAACCTCATCTCTCTCTCTCTTTCTCTCTCTCTCTTTCGCTATCTATCTCTCTTGGATACTTAAGTATAATCAATTGAGCATCAGTTGTTTATCGATGATTAGTAGGTCATTATCTCTTACTAGACTTTTATTGGCAGATCTAGGTCAGGACTTTACTGTTATTCCAAGTTCCATTACAGGTTCCTGCTAGTTGTCTGGCACATTATATAAAATGCCATTACGATGTTGTGCAGCATGATTCATCTGTATTTAAAGTCTTTGATCGTTATATGAGGAAATATCAGGCCAGGTAAATGAACTAGACTTGGCCAATGAAGAAGGGTTACGCCACACAGTGTGCCATGGTGGAAAGTTTGTCCGGACAGCGGCGCTACGCCCTACTCTTAATTCGAATTCCAACTGTCAGTGACACTGGACCTCAGTTTTTCGTACCATCCGCACGGCTAGACACCGTTCATGCAAGGCACGTTAACCATTCGGCCCAGATAACGTCGTTCAGTGAGTAAATGACACACTCACTAAATCCCAGTGTTATCCGAGATAGTTCCCCATGCTTTTCAAGCGCGGTTTCGTTGGTGACGGACGGAAGTCTAGCGGTTTGTATGTGATGTGACAGTATACCGTGTAGACTTTGGCATGCACATAGAAGAATTTGAAATTAATGTAGGCCGTTGCACCTATGTCCGGGGACTATTTCCCTTGTAGAACACTGATAGGCGTGACCCGGTTGGGGTAGAAAAATTGGCTACTTTTGTGTCTTACCTTAATTAATAGCTCTGGGTGCATGGTAGACAACTGTTGACACGAGGAAATCATGTAGCAATTATTTGCCCATTAACTTCAATGTTAAATGGCTGTAACATCACAAGACCATACTCAACTCTCGGTGGCATCGGATATTCGAGATTTTAACTAGATTAGAACGGTTCGCCATTTAAAAATGGGAAAGCGAGGCTAAGTCTCGAATATACCAATGCTCTGGTTACCACAATGCACACACCTTGTCAAAACTATAAACAGTGATAAATTTGCTCAGAAAGAAGTAATTTTTGAATGAAATTTTCAATATTTTAGCAAGAATGGTCAGCTGTTTATCCAAATCTTACATAATGTAATGTACAGAGCAGCTAGGGGAGCATTTCTTAGGAACCCACAAGCATCCAGACATGGCGAAGAAATCCTCAAATTATTCGTCATTTGTCTTGAGGAGGAATGACTTCACCTTCAACGACCAAATATACCCCCAGGCCATGGGAACACGATTTGCCCGCGTTATGGCGGAGTGGGAAAGGGAGCCTATTAAATTCAGATTTCTATTGACGTTTTTTAGGTGACGTTTTCTTAGTCTTCATTAGCCCGAGTCGGGGCAGAACATTTGTACCCCAAACGCTATCTACGATGTATATAAACAATACTGTAGCTGAATTTGCCGCCAAAAGATACAGACGATATGCAATTATATGGAACTCGAGAAAGAATAAACGGTCACCGGTAATACATAGTCACCAAAAAGGACAAACCGCTCTCAAATCACTTCAACCAAACAAATCATATTTCTGATCCTATTGTCACGCCAACAGAAAAGACTAAGCGCAACTTTGAAACTCCAGACGAAATAAAAACCTTTAGGCTAACAAGAGAAAAATTCTGGATTGAAAAATTGAAAACAAGCCCCTACTCCCCCTTTGGTTTGAATATTCATACGACAAGGGCAATAGCCCCCTCTGTAGTCCTATTTAGCGCAACAGCAGCAAGTGCATCCCAAATCATCCAATAACGCAATACTGATAGCCAGCAAAATCACCCGAAAATCTTTAAATTGCATATTCTAAAATCGTTAAAAACATAATTCCATATTTATAATATCCAAATAAATAGTCTCTTGGGGCGGATTCCCATCCAAACGACTCTCTGGATCTTGGCTAGAAGTGCTTGTGGGATTTCAGAGATTAAACTATTACAATAATCAATCCTGGAGAACATCAATGTACTCACAAGTAGTTTACAAGCGTCAGTAGTGAGATAGATGGTTCTCAATGTGATCAAACTTATGTGTCCATGTCACTATTCGGGCTTCAGTATTAAAAACTTTCTGGATCTTGGCTAGAAATGCATGTGGGATCCCAGAGAGTAAACTATCACAATAATCAATCCTGGATAAAATCAATGATCTCGCAAATAGTTTACAAGCGCCAGCAGTGAGAAATTGATTTCTGAATTAGCAATGGTGATCTTAAGATCAGATAGTAACTTTATTTGTTGTGATCAGCCTACTAAAAGAGCTTCGGATTTATCGTCGTTCAATTACTAAGATATGATCCATAAAAGCGGTGTACCGGAAATCCAAAACTGGTTTTTGAGTCAGTTGTATAGAATGTGATGGTCCACAGTGTCGAACGCTGCAGATAAATCCAAAAGTGTCAAAGGTGCTACATTCCCTGTATCCACTGCAGGTCGTTGAGGGCCCTCAACACAGTGGTCTCATTGTCATGATAGGGTCTGTAAGCAGACTGAAACTTATACAACAACTCATGTTTCGAAATATGGTATTGAAGACGGAGCTTTACAGCTCTTTCGACAATTTTGGAAAGGAATGATATGTTGGACACGGGTCTATAGTTTTTGAGAATATTGGGATCAAGAGACACCTTTCTTATTAGTGGTCTCACCACCGCCTGTTTGAACACCAATGGGAAACATTCAGAACATAAACATAAGTTGACTAATAAAGTAATAACAGGAAGCAGGATGTCTAGAAGTTGAACGAGTAGCTTGAACGGTATCGGATCAAGTGGGGATGTCGTTTTGTTGAAGGATTTGATGATCTTTAAAATGTCATCTTGATTAAAACTCTCAAACTCTTTGAGTGACACGACACCAGTCAAGTTCACGGGTGTACACGTATGTGTAGCCCCCCCCCCCGTAAGACCTCCATGATCAGTAAAGTCTTTTCTAATTTTGTCAATGTTCGAGGCGAAAAAGTCAGAGAAAGAGTTTGCCAATTCCTCGTGATCATCTGGATGTGGCTGGGTGGCTACGGATTTGATACCAAGCAATGGTTTCATGAAGGAATGATACTTATCAAGAGAGTGACTTAGCCTCTCTGGTAGTTTTAGATACTCTGGCTCTTTCATCTTTACATAATTGCCGATTTACTTCAAGATGTGTGGACCGCCATTTCCGTTGATCGTACCTCGGTGTTTTACCAGTTTATACCAGGTCGAGGTATAATCTATAGCGATTGGAGCATCCTGATCCAGGATGGTGAGCAGCGTCGTGTTGTACAGGACAGCAAGGTCAATTATGTCTTGAGGAGGGCAACAACCTAGGTCAGATGTAGCATGTTCAACGCGGAAAGCACCAAGATGAATGAATCATATCTTTCGAATCGGCTTTTAACAGTTTCCGGGTTGGGGCTTTTCAAAATTCCATTTTGAAGATACCAGATATAGATCGGTGATCTGTATATCTCTTATGTTGACATCTTCTATCAAGGTGTAATCTTGGCGAGTGACAATCCAATTAAGGATGTGGCCTGCTTTATGGGTTGGCTGATGAACATGTTGTTGAAGATCGTGCAGTTTTAAGATTCTGACGACTTTGGATTGTCGCAGTGAATGTTAAAGTCACCAAGTAGCACAACATTCCGTTTGGGATTCCTTTATTATACTGGGATCTGGAAGAGTTGTTATCATTGACGTGTTCTGAATGGTGTGAGGGATTAGCCAATGACACGGTCTGTTACGGCAGGCTTTAGGCCTGTTTTGCACGGAACTGTGAGTAATCCACTAGTAACATCAATGCTGAATGGTTAATCAAATATCTGACGTCATAGGGCCAATAGTCGCTCGTATGACCTCTGACGCGACCTATCGCTACAACCGGCCAGATCTTCATGTAGTGTAGACCATCGAAAGTATAAATAAACGAAACGAAATATAGATCTGTACTTTAATCAGATTGATTAAAGAGTTGAGTTAAAAGTTTAGCTCTGTGAGTTGCATACTGAGAAAATTAGCAAATGAGTAGGTGATCACTCGGGTCAAGAAGGTTTAACGGTAACAGTTTTTGTTGGTTAGTGAGCTGAGTTCATGCAATACAATTCAACAACAGACCAACTAAAAATAGTCTCAGATGGCCATTTTCTATTATACAATTCTGTTTACAGAAATTTCAAACACAGATTGTCGCATTGTGTTGTTTCCAATTTACAAATAAATATCACCAAAATAATCACAATATCCTTAGAAAGCACACCAGAAAATTCCATATGGGTAAACTACTCCAAACTTTCCAAATTTTATAAATAACCACAAGCACATTACGATGTTAGAGTTATCCAAGCTCAACAAATTTTACAACACATAGACAATACTTTGGGCTTTTTTTTTTAACATTTTATGACAAAGACTTACTATAAAAACTTCATTCATCAACAATCGAAGTCAGGCCAAGTTTGATTTTTGAAGATATAACCAATTTGGCAGGTTTGACAAATTGGTTGAAAATATGTTCAGACCACATTATCAAGGCAATTGGAGGCAGACCGCCATTAAGGTTCACCATATCAGTACCCACAAATTGTAGTTCGTCTATTTATAGCATTTCTCCCTGTGTCTCTTTTCTCCCCCTTTGCATGTCCACTTTTGTTGATTTTTTGGTCTCCAATGGACGAACAGGGTTTGAATTAACATTTGCTGCCAGGTTTTGGTAAATATTCATGATTTTGAGGCGGAAGGATAACGGGGTTATCAAGTTGGCTACGGTGATATGTACGGCAACTAGTTACATGTTTTTAGTATGCTTCTTCATGTTAGTGTGTCTCAAAATTTTGGTGGTCAACCTCATACAAATTTTAGTGCAAAGACATGTCCATTTGTTCCTGTCTGTAGTGAAAAGCAGTCAGTCCAACGAAAATTTGTGGAAACGTTGGAGGTGGGCAAAGAGGCCAGAATTAAGCTATTACAGCTAGCTCTGTACCAAAATCGCCAAAATTTCAAAATCAAAAATTAAATCAACGCGTGCAATAGAAATTTTTGTTCACGTTCGCGGTAAAATAACCACGAAAGTCGAAGTGCATAATGGCTGTATTTTATACTCGGCATTATATACCATTACATGTTTGTTTAAAAGCTATTTGTGACGTTTATTTGCTGAGATCTCCCGACTCAACATGCGCGGGATTAACCTTTGCTCACTCGAGAAAATCTCCGTAATGGTGCAGTCAGACGGATTGGCTAGCTACAATATGTATCGTTAAACGCTACAATTGATACAGTCTAAGACTCCTTACGCAAGTTTAAATAGGTTCATACGCACAATTGGCAACACATATCATTACAGTTTGTATTGAAATAAGTAATTCTATCACAAATAGTGAAAACTGGACCACTAAAATAGTTACCGAACAGTTTTTATTTGTGGTAATGCGTACTAAATTTTCAAAGCGATATTTCTTATAATGTGAACGCCGCCATGACACCGGCCAGTTGAAATAAGTTCGGTAGTCGTGAAATTTCGCGTAGCAGTTGGGTTTCATATCTTATAATTATGCGGTAAGGCTTCACCTTTATTTCAATAGGAATTTGTTTATTATATGTTAAGCAGTACAGTTTTGGGTCAGTTTTTGTGTAAATTAAGGGAGCTATAGGCCCATAACCTTTTTGTAGTCATTTGACTAAAACACTTGCGCAAAGGAACTCCGTAGGAACTGGAGTAAGGCGGAAGACGTCAGTAGTGGAACCATTTCTAACGGATTGGCGTGTCAGTTTTTAAAAGGACAAATTATTGAGCCGTGACTGCTCTAACAATGTGTGCAGCAACAACAAGGTCGCCATTATGTTAGTGAGTACAATTGATAAGTTGGGGTGATCATTTGTCCCTTTTGTATACAATCCTGGGCCCTTATTCACGAAAACTTAAACTAAGTTACAACCGAAATTTTAAGAAATACTGCAACTTCATTGGATATATGCAAATTGATTTTACTGGCCAGCCAATCCTATTGCAGTATTTCTTAAAATTTCGATTGTATCTTAGTTTAAGGGCCCAGTAATATAAAACATAGTTTTGCAAATATCGTATAAAATATATCCCAAAGGAGTAAAAGTTTGGCATTAACGTGGTCCTATATAATTTAAAAGTTTTAATGCTAAAAATCACGACACAACACAAGAAACATGGCAAAAAACCCCTTAAATACACAGAGTACATAAAATACAACTGCCTCTAAGGCGCTTACAAATGCTTCATGTAGAAACCGAACCACAATGGAACATCCAGAAGAACATTCCCGGCCAACACAGGGATCGAACCCTAGGCCCTCTGGGTAGTGCACACACTCCAACGCCCACACGTTGCAGCTGTGGTAGGTGTGGCGCCGGGCTTTTAGAACCGACTAATACATAGTTAACATTTGGCACCAGTTTCAGTCATATTACTTATGAGGCAAATTTGGACCTATTTGTGGGCGTGGCAGGTTAGGCACATTTAAGTGGTCAGATTAGGGGATTGCCCCAATGAAACCAGTCAGATTTGATAATTTTAGAACCGTCTCATAAATAGCTAACATTTGCCACCAATTTCAATCTTATTACTTATGAGGCATTTTTGGGCTTCTGTCAACACAGAGAAAGGGGTATGGCCTCACTTTTTCCTGTCAGAATTTGCTTTTTAAGATTCAGATATAGCACCACAACAATTCAAAACTATTTCTTATCGTATTACTTATGACGCAAATTTGACATATTTGTGGGCGTGGCAGATTTTAAGTGGTCAGATAAGGGATATGCCCCACTGAAACCAGGCAGATTTGATATTTTTAGAATCGGCTCATAGATAGCTAACATTTGGCAACTATTACTTATGAGGCAAATTTTGGCCCTTACGCACGTTTTAAGGTAGTCAGAAAAGGGCATGGCCCCACTTCTTCTTGTCAGATTTATATTTTTTTTATATTCATACATTGTATGATAATATTTTAGAAATAATTATGATCCTATTACTTATGAGGCAAATTTGAGCCCTTTTTATCTGCCCCTCCAAGCCAAATGCCCCACTGAAACCTCGTAAGACTGGGTGTTTTGAATTTGCCCTATCCATAGCTGCCAATTCATATGGTCAAACCATCTATTACTTATGAGGCAGGTTTTTCGTCACTGGCTTTTGGACTATAAGAAATCAAATTAGGTTTATCGTCCTACGTTTCTGCACCAACAGCCCGAGAAGTGGTATCTGATGTTCTAAAAAGTGTAAGCATATACCCTGCCTCATGTACCACACCCGCCACAAACTTATAGTTCACCTGAGCAATAATCTGAATACAGGTAATTTAAAATCAACTATAAATCTCAAACAACTTTTTAAAATAATATATTCGATAGTTTTATTTTACAAAAATAAATTTTTAAATTGTCATATAGACATCAAGCAAATCGAACTAAAGGCAAATTAAATTATAATAATACAAGAATTAAATCAATTAATATAGATTATATACCTGTTTACAATCATAAAAATATATATCACAAACAGAGTTTCACAAAAAACATATTGATATCGTTCAATATTCACAATCACAAAATAGTCACATATTTGCATAAAAAACTAATGTTTTTGGACATTGCTTGTTTGTTTGTACTGTTACATAGCACAGAATATAGCACATGATTTGTTGAAGTCGCCTAGAAAAGTTTCAAGTGTTCATATTAATTAAGCGAACAACTGCGTCTCTTGGGTTGTGTTGATGCCTTCTTTTTGCTAAACAGAATGGCTGGCAATGAAATCCGCCTCCTCTTAACAGCAGGACTTAGAGAGCATTGCACCTTTGATTGTCTTAAAATTTCCTTAAAAATGCCTACAATGTTGATATTATCTTTGGCCGAGGCCTCGATATATCCGTTTCCCCACTCCACAGACACAAGCATTTCCGCCGTTTCTCGACTAATTATTCGTTTTTCTTCTAATACGTCTGTTTTATTTGCCACGATCACAATTGGGACATTTTCATCGTCTCGCTCGGCAATGATCTGTTCTCTCATGGCTATTACTTCATCAAAGGAGGTATCATCGTTGACCGAGTACACTAGTATGAAGGCATTGCTCGTGGCTATGGCTAACTTTCTCATGGCAGGAAACGAATGAGCACCGGCAGTATCTAAAATGTCTAAAACAAGCTGCGTGCCTTTCACACTGTACTCTCCTCTATGTAGTTCTTCAATTGTTTCTTTATATTCACTGACGAATCTCTCGTAAAGAAATTGTGAGATGATAGAACTTTTACCCACGGCAGCTGCTCCCATCACTACGATTCTAAACCGTGCAGTTCCTTCTTTTTCAGAAATGGATTTCTGAGATAGATGAAGACTCGTTGCTCTGGTGGACGTAAGCATCTCTGTAAGTGTTGTAGAGAGTTTCCTCTCAATCTAGAATATAAATAATAAGTTCTTAAGATTCAGACAAGTTGTCGTACAATCAAGTGCACTGTACTACATATCTTTTGTTGACATGCCTTATATACCTTCACAATAGTTCAAGTTTACAAGTGCGCGTTATTTCATTGGTTGAAACAGATAACCAATAACAATCATTATTTGAAATTAGCACGAATTAAAATTCTATATCAAGGAATTAATATAACGATTTAGTGTTCCATTTAAACGAACTAATATTTCCTTTAAACGAAATAATTATATTAGAGTGAATCCTGTACAAAAAAAAAATATATAAGAATGGAATCGTGAACTTAAGCGTCTCCGTATAACGTAGTTCGTGTTTTTCAAAAAAGGAATGTCAAATCAAATTTTAACAGGTAGAGAAATTACATCATACTCAGTTTGTTGGACCACTTGGTCACAGACGTAGACTAAGGACATTTTCCACCTAGAAATTGAATTTCTTATGTCTTCTAAGCTTATTCTGCTCATTTCATTGGCGTATCAAGGCATTGGAGCTGCGGGGAGTCCAAGGTGTAAAAAAAAACCCGTCAAGTTTGGCGTTAGGTCGGTCGGAACTACCGGCTCATACGATAAAAGCTTTGAGACAGTTCTGCTTATTTAGGTACATACATGTATAGGATTACAGTGGAGTGAGCCAAAATGGTGTTATTTCCATGTATGTTGTAGAGACAAAAACATTCTGCATTTTGACCGAATTGTATCATCAGGTCATTGTCCGTAAATAGTTTCGTGGGCCATTCGTAATCCATCTGATTCGGGTGTGGGGGTCGCGACAACCTCTGATCCTTTTTAAAATAAAAGTCTGAGGTGGCTTCCTGGAGATAGTGCAGGGTTTGACTACTTGTCGCCCCACCCTGCTGAAACATAGTCATTGTTCGGATAAGAGTCTGCGGCAATCGGGTAATATGTAGGCCTATCATTTCGAGTCAACTTCCATTGTCTTAAGTATCGATGATGTAAAAATTCACTTTAACACTCCAAATAATCCCAGAAGAAACACCATAACCTTCTTAGATTTCTGGTTGGAAAAGGCGTTTACGTACTATCTACAAGGAAGATAGGGGACATTTTGATCATTTGCTTACGTAAACTGCAGTGATTGTGATGCGACTTCTCTGTCCGGTAAAACTTGATTTGGCATTTTTGTTTAAAACCGTTCTGGGTTATTAACACTATCGGAGTGAATCTGCCATACATCCATATTGAACGACATGTGTAATGTTAAAGATATCGGCACAGCACGTTTTGAATTATTCCACTTTAAATGTTGTACTCAACATTGCCTTTCCTCAACAACATGATATCAGTTCCTTCTTATTTGCTATAAAGTACATCATTAGAATAACCCAGATCTTGTGGTTCAGTGGCTAAGGGAGAAATGGGGTTTAAAATCCACTCGACACAAACTAGGTCATTTCGGGACTAACATAGATCAATTTAATTTCAATAATTCGCTAGCGCGTAGGGGTTTTTAGCAGTGGGAGGACCCAGAGAAAACCTCCGAGGTTCGACAGCCGACCCTACTACTTGTCACGTACAATCGGGGAATCGAAACCACGCCACTTAACTCAATGACAGGCCTTGCAAATTAAACACGCCCGTGTTAACCACTCGGCCACCTCCCCCAGTGGGTAAGGCGCTTGAGCTCAGTAACAAGGAGGTCCGTAGCGTTATTCCAGTGTCGACCAAGAAGGCTTTGTGGGTTTTGTTTCAGTTGGGTGTCCCATTGTCAGCTGTGCACGATGGTTTGTCGTTTGATCCGAAAAACTAGACACATCCGCTTTGTCGGACCCATAAGACCCCCCCCCCCCAGAAATGTACACGTACGCATGCCACGCGTACACATTGACGTGCAAGTAAAAGATCCCTTGGCAGTTGACATTCGATATAAGAGTAGGCCGTAGCGCCACTTTCCGGACAAAATGTTCATCACCGTGAACTCTATGGCGTATGCCTCTCTTCATAAGCCCATTGGGGGGGGGGGGCAGTAGGACGTTAAACTCCATTTAATTTCATTTCATTTTACACGTACGCATAAGCAATCAAATTAGGTTTATCGTCCTTCGTTTCTGCGCCCAGAGAAATGGTATCTGATGTTCTAAAAAAGAGTAGTAAGCATATACCCTGCCTCGTGTACACCCGCCAGCTACTTATAGTTCGACCGAGCAATAATTTGAATACAGGCAATTTAAAATCAACTATAAATCTCAAACAACTTTTTTAAAATAATATATTCGATAATTTTATTATACAAAAATACATTTTTAAATTGTCATTCCATTATACAAAAATCTATACTGGAAACACCAATATATAGACAACAAGCAAATCGAACTAAAGGCAAATTAAATGATAATAATACAAGAATTAAATCAATTAATATAGATTAGATACCTGTTTACAATCATTAAAATGTATATCACAAATAGAATTCACACAGTTTCACAAAAAAAAAACATATTGATATCGTTCAATATTCACAATCACAAAATAGTCACATATTTGCATAAAAAACTAATGTTTTTGGACACTGTTTGTTTGTACTGTTACACAGCACGGAATACAGCACAAGATTTTTTGTAGTCGCCTGGGAAAGTTTCAAGTGTTTATATTAATTAAGCGAACAACTGTGTCTCTTGGGTTGTGTTGGTGCCTTCTTTTTGCTAAACAGAATGGCTGGCATTGAAATTCGCCTCCTCTTAACAGCAGGACTCAGAGAGTATTGGAACTTAGATTGTCTTAAAATTTCCTTGAAAATGCCTACAATGTTGATATTGTCTTTGGCCGAAGCCTCGATATATCCGTTACCCCACTCCACAGACACAAGCGCTTCCGCCGTTTCTCGACTAATTGTTCGTTTTTCTTCTAATACGTCTGTTTTATTTGCCACGATCACAATTGGGACATTTTCATCGTCTCGCTCGGCAATAATCTGTTCTCTCATGGCCTTTACTTCATCAAAGGAGGTAGCATCGTTGACCGAGTACACTAGTATGAAGGCATTGCTCGTGGCTATGGCTAACTTTCTCATGGCAGGAAACGAATGAGCACCGGCAGTATCTAAAATGTCTAAAACAAGCTGCGTGCCTTTCACACTGTACTCTCCTCTATGTAGTTCTTCAATTGTTTCTTTATATTCACTGACGAATCTCTCGTAAAGAAATTGTGAGATGATAGAACTTTTACCCACGGCAGCTGCTCCCATAACTACGATTCTAAACCGTGCAGTTCCTCCTTTTTCAGAAATGGATTTCTGAGATAGATGAAGACTCGTTGCTCTGGTGGACGTAAGCATCTCTGTAAGTGTTGTAGAGAGTTTCCTCTCAATCTAGAATATAAATAATAAGTTCTTAAGATTCAGACAAGTTATCGTACAATCAAGTGCACTGTACTACATATCTTTTGTTGACATGCCTTATATACCTTCACAATAGTTCAAGTTTGCACGTGCGCGTTATTTGATTGGCTGAAACAGATAACCAATAACAGTGATTCTTTGAAATTGTCACATTGGAATCATGTTTTGTCATGGCAACCACTTAATTCGTAAGAAAATGAAAACAATTTCATTACGAAAGAAATGTACTCGTAGGAATTCGGTTAAAATTATAACTAACCTGAATACTGTTGCAATGACCCGTTGTGAATTCTGAAATTTCCTTCTGTAAGCGATAAAAATCTACCAACTTGTGAGACGAATGCGAGAACACTACCGACCGTCTGAACAGGACTGTGGTGATCGATAGAATCTAAGGAGAGAAACTCTGGCTAATGGCAGTGTCTGTCATTTTGATTGTGTTAGACACAGAAAGACCAAGTAAGCCGTGAATGTTGTCTGTCACACGCCATACGTTCGTAGAAGCCCATACAAGTAATTGGGCTTTAAAACAAAACATTGCTACAAGGCTTAGATATTATCGTTATTGAACGAAATATATACGCTTTGGGTCTTAGATAGATTTTTATCTTGAAATATTATATTTTTCTTCTTTCATATTCGTTTGACTTTTTAGATTATCTACGCTATACACGTGTTTTGTAGAGAGAGGGAGAGAGAAATGGGGTTTAACGTCCACTCGACACAAACTAGGTCATTTCGATACTAGTCCATACTGGTATATTAGGTAGATGCCCAGTCGATACTAGTCCACGTATATTATGTAGATGCCCAGTCCATACTGGTATATATGTAGATGCCCAGTCCACACTGGTCAATACTGGTATATTATGTAGATGTTCAGTCCATACTGGTATATTATGTAGATGCCCAGTCCACACTGGTATATTATGTAGATGTCCAGTCCATACTAGTATATTGTGTAGATGCCCAGACTATACCAGTATATTATGGAGACATTGTGAACGTACAATGGGCCTGTGTCAAATAATTAGAAGTATTATAATCAATCCGTTCAAATCGGCAAAAAGAAAAAAAAAAGATAAATAAATAAATCATAATTTACTGTCCAAATTTAACGAAACTAAAAAAATGAAGGAGTAAAATATCAAGGATGGGCCCTTCATCTTTGATAGACACGTGTCCAAGCAACATTTCCTTAAAGTTTCATATGTTTTCATGGAAGACCACTATACATTGTTAACTATGAAAAAGGGTGATTTAAGTTATTTTCTTGGGCGAGTTGATTTTCAAATGTAATTTTACAAAGATAAAACCATTGATACATGTGTTAAGTAACGATTTCTAATGTATTGTAGCAACATTTCTGCACTGAATCGAAATATCAATGTTTGGCACTTAAGATTCTCCATACACTGTTGACGGTAATTGTTCTGTATAATTTGATGGTGAATTCGTCATCTATATAACATTCTCATATCAAGCCTCATAATTTCAAGAACATAAACTGACTAGAAGGACTAAAATCAGAACACCAAAATCGAGGCAGTAGTTTCAAAAATTTCGAAAGGGTACCCCGATACAAATAGTAATATCTCAGTCAATATTTAATGCTAGAGTCATATAACTTTGCAGTTTTACATAAGTCTACATATATATATATATATATATAATTATCTCAGGGCGACATCACCTAACAACGTTTTGAGGAGTTGTTCCACCTGACATGGAATGGCCCCCTTGACAGCTATATTTCAATTGCAAAATTACGCTCATTCATTGGTTTATTATAGGTTTCATTTTCTTTTCGGGGGGGTTGGATGGCCGAATGGATAGTACGCGCTGTATCATACGGTCTGTCATTGGGTTAGCGAGCCAGCGTCCTATTCACTGAGCCACCGTGACCCCGCATTTATGTAAGCAGGCAATCTGTTGAGTATGAACGTAAAAGTAACTTGTTTTGATTTTTATATAGAAATTTTCCAGTCGACTGAATATCTTATAAAACATGATTAAATATCGTCGACTTATAAATAAAACCTCTTGGGCTATGAAATTAACCTTTCTCTGATCAACTTAACTATCTTGCGCCCACGGCAAAGTAATCCGTTTAGATACGGGCTCATAACAAGAGTTCTACCCAGGTCGAAACGACATATAGTTCAATTTTATTTCAGTATATAATTCGCTTGCGGCTACGGGGTCTTTAGCATGATAGGAAACCGGATGTCCAGGAGAAGCCCAACGCGGTTGGACAGGTGACCCTACTCCTTGTCATGTACATGACCCAATGACAGACCTTATAATTGAACGCGCATGCCTTAAACCACCAGACCATCCAACACACTACCTTGAATGAGACATATTCCCACATTACAAATATAATGGTAATTGTGTATATGATCGATATCTTTTTTAAATCACACGTATTTCCATGCCCATCTTAAACTCAGTATAGACCCCCGCCCGACAAAGCGGTGTAGCAGGCTGTCTACCGGCACACCTTCTCACATAGACCCCCGGGCATAGCGGTGTAGTAGGCTGTCTACCGGCACACCTTTTCACATAGACCCCCGGGCATAGCGGTGTAGTAGGCTGTCTACCTTCTCACATAGACCCCCGGGCATAGCCGTGTAGTAGGCTGTCTACCTGCACACCTTCTCAAATAGAGACCGGGAGGGAACCCGCGACCTCCAGGCTAGCCACCGTGGCTCCCCAGAGGCAAATGAGCATCACCAAATATGCACCGTTTACTATAATATGTAGCTATTGACAGCAATATACATAAATTAGCATGCCCACCTGGGCAATCTGCCCGCCCCCCAACCCCCGGGCCACTTCCCAGCATGCCCAAGCGTTAAGATGGCCCTATTTTTTGCTGTTGGTCCCCTCTACACATTGGCGTGCAAGAACGTAAATGAACCCATGACAATTGGAATTCGAAATAATTTCCCTCAGACTCATAGCACATATTCGGAGCATTTTAAATCATACAATTATGTTTGGTGTTTCCGATGTTGAAAATCAAAACAAATAAAAAAAATTTAAGTCAATGAAGAATCGTAGTTCCAAGTAGAGAGCTTAGTGAAGATTGGAACCGTTTCGTGTATTATCGTGCACAGTGTTTCTTAATCTCCTGAGAAGCGATCGAATATTGAAACTACCTAGCTAATCCTTCCATTTTACGGCTTGACAGATTTAAATCTGACTTAGATACGTCAATGATACGTTATATGAGCCCATATAAATCAGAATGAAGCAGGGGAGATAACTCCCTTTTTTAAATGGTGATGAAATGGACACAATTATCTAATGATTTCACCATTGATTTTCATATTAATTTTCGTCTATTAGACTGACTGGCAACCTCTTGCCCAAAAGCACGTATGAGGTTCACCATGGAAAACTTGAGATCCACAAACTGGAAGTAAAGACCCAAAAAATGGCTATTTTCCACCCTACATTTCAACCTATTTTTAAACCCTTTTTGTCGATTCTACTCCAAAAAGTCAACAAAAATCGCCATGCAAAAGGGTGGGTGGGGGTTGGGGTAGGGAAAGGGAGAGACTAAAATAACTTTCGTCCTTCATTCGGGTGATGACGTATGAATATTTGCGAGCTGTGTACAAATGGGAATGTTTACTTTATGGAATTTGGCGGGTTTGGTAGTCTAGTGGTTTAGCGCGTTAAGGTCTGTCATTGAGTCAAGTGGCGTGGTTTCGATGATACGTTGGTACGTGAAAAGGTTTTCACCCATTGTACTAGTTCCTTTAGGAACTGTCTCTGAGCGGACGATGTCCACTGACAGTTCCTGTCGAGCCTTATATAGCTGCAATATGAAAATACGGTAAAATACCGCTCTTCCCCACCTGTCTTCTCAGGCTGTTTTAGAACACCAACCTTCTATTTTTCACCGTGATTCTTTATTTTCCACCAAAAGAAATCATTTATCAATATATTTGACACAAATTTTTAATTATTCAACACAATTTTCAAGTAGAATTTAGCGATGAAATAAACATGCGGTTTGCGCATATCCGGGTCTCGTAATGGCCGTCAGATCAAACGTATTTTGTGTATGTATTTAATCGCAGAATCATTATAAATGTGTGTCGGCTGTGGCAAGAAATGATTCCTTTGGCGAATAAAGGTGAAAAATACCTCTTCTACATTTCCGGCAAAACTTTAATAACTTCCCCATCCCATTGCCGACCCCTCCCTGTTCCGTTAATAATTGAACAACTTAAAGCAGCCAAACCTTTTTGATTTAGGTCAAAATAAAGTATTGACATTCCATGATGTGACGGGGGGCAACCTTTTAGTCTGGAGGCTCAGTGCGGGCGGCTGGGGTGTCCATCAAATGGGCACAAAACCAGACCCAACTTTTCTAGAGTCAAATTTTGCGTAGAATACAATGCCGAGTGGTAATCAGTCCGCCGTTGGGGCGTTTTCGAGATATTCGGGGTCAAAGGTCAAATGGGTTCATTGGCACTGAAAGTGAATGCGCAGTCGTTTTTGTATCATGAAAAATAGCTGAAAATGATCGAAAGTAATCACACTTTCAATAAAAATGTAAACTTGCTAAATTCACCTTTGTTCTTTGTGACCCCAGAGATCAAACGGTCACATTTTCCGTTTTATCACTAGGAAGATTTAAAGTAATAAATGTCAGCGTAAAATATAAAAACTAAAGCGAAACCTGTTCTAATTAATAATAGGAACATTTGAAATTTATCTTTAGGTGATCTTAGCACCGAACTTTTACTTTGGAACATCGAAAAAGATCTTGCATAACATAACCAAAACGCTTCTGAACCCGTTTTAAAAATATTTAAAAACTTAAATTAAAATCTCTCCGAATTAGTTTTACAACGAATGCTATACAGAATGATACTAGTTGTCCGAAAAAAAACCAAACAATTGAATAGTTTCATGGCTGGACTCCAGCCTGCAGGCGGCGTCACAAAGCCTGCCAAAATTTTCCCGGCTAACATTTACCAATACGACATACATATCCGGTGAACTACTATGTACAATGCATTCGTCGGTTTTATCTGCGTCCACTTCCGGCTACATTCATAAAAAAAATTGCAAACTTTTAATCTCGTCGTCATTTACGTGTTTTCCCGTCATAGATTAACGACGGTTTTCCTAGACTGGGATTCTTGGAAATCTACGAGGCCTGCAGACTGGAGTCCAACACTGAAACTATTCAATTGTTTTTCAGATAACTAGTATCATTATATTTAGCAATCTTAGTGAAAATAAATCGGAGAGATTTCGATTTGACAGTTTGTACGTATTTTTGAAAAAGGTTTCAAAGTGTGTTGGTTCTGTTATGAAAGATTATTTTCGACGTTCCAAAGTAAAAGTTCGGTGCTAAGGCCCCCTAAAGATCAATTTTAAATGTTCCTATTATTAATTAGAACAGGTTTCGCTTTAGTTTCTATATTTTACATTGACATTTTATTGCTTTAAATCTTCCTAGTGCGAAAACGGTAAATTTCACCTTTTGACCACGAGGGTCAGCAAGACTAAAGATGAATTTAGCAATTTTACATTTTTATTTAAAGTGTGATTACTTTCGACCATTTTCAGCTTCTTTTCATAATACAAGAATGACTGCGCATTTGACCTTTGAAAACGCCCCAACGGCGGACTGATTACCACTCGGTATCGTATTCTACGCAAAATTTTACTCTAGAAATGTTGGGTCTGGTTTTGTGCCCATTTGATGCCCCCCCCCCCGCTGAGCCTCCGGTGTATTCATACAATTAAGTCGTCGTCAGCCCTTTACACGATAGTTGGTTATTATTATATACAATAACTGTCCGCTCTTTATCTAAAACTTGGGGGGTTGATGACCGAATGGTTAGCACGTGCGCGCTGTATCATAAGGTCTGTCATTGAGTCAACCGTTGTAGTTTCGAATCTCCGGTTGTACGTGAAAAGGAGTAGAGTCACCTGTCCAACCTCATGAGTTTTCTAGGGTCGTCCGATTTCCTCCCACTGCTCAAGACCCCTACGCGCAAGCGAATTATTGAATTAAAATTAAACCATATGTTAGTCCCGAAATGACCTAGTTTATGTCGAGTGGACGTTAAACCCCATTTCTCTCTCTCTCTTTAATTAATACTTACATAATGCATATTTAAAAGAAAGTATAATTTGCTACGATGTAATACTTTTAGTAGAATTTTTGCTCGAGAAATAACATATTCGCATAATATGTGACATGTACTTAAAATACTTAAATCAACTTAGTCTGTAATTGGCAACTGACACATAAAAAGATCTATTTATCGAAAACATATGTCAATTATTTACCACCAGAATTACACGTGAGTGGAATTATTCTAATTGCATCATTTGGTTTAAAGTAACCAATCATATCGTTAATTGCACAGGCTCAGGGCCATGAACACGCTTATTTCTGCGTGATAAACATGGGTGCTATATAAGATATCTATTTGAACCTTTCAAGCCAGACTTCTATTAGGTTCCAGAGAGCTTACATCTGAGTTCCTAGACAGCACCGAGGTTGGCTAGGGTAGAGCAATGGTTTTAGCTAGTATTGTTATCTATTATGCTTGTATACCTGTATTCAGCTATATATATATATATAAAGTATGTAGAAGCAAACTGTCGCATTGTTATTCCTGGTAAGACAGACGTCTTAAGAAACTGTAAGAAGTAAATACACAACGTGAAGCAGAAGTAAAGACAGCTGGAGACAAATTCTAGACGATCACAGGGCTACAGAAATATGTAGTAAGAAAAGATGCATGGGTCGTACGTAGGATGTGGCGACCGGTTTTAGTACTGTGTCCGCTCTCCACGTCAGACAAAGGACCATGGTGCTACAACGAGCAAGATGTACAATGAGCAGTATTACATCAATAAACATTGTACACCCCAGAAAACTGATAACATCCCTTTCCTTTTGACCCTAGTCATTTTAAAATTAACACTGAGAGAAAATATAAATTGAATCGAGCAGTTCTCAGGTTGAAGCCTAGGGCCTGACGTTGTATACATTTTGTGACATGACACTCTAACCAACCTTTCATACACGCACTGTAGGCTTAAAGTAGCTAAATCTCTAACTCAATATCATCCAAAATCTTCGACATTGAAAACACGAATTATTTTTCAATTTAAATCAACATTGATGTTGTGATTTTACGGGGAAAAGATAGGCTTCTAATATCCAATAATTAAGACAAAATAAACATTTTACCGGTAGGAATCGTGTGCATTTCAGCGCCATTTTTAACAAGGGACTCGTAGAAAGAGGCTAGATATATTCATGATTAGAAGGGGCACCATAAATGCAATAGTCTATAGTGCCTATCTTCATCTAAATCCGGCACTAGCTTACAGCAAGATTAACGAGCAGTATTGATCGATACCATAGTTTATTTTAGTCGGTCAATATTTCATATTTGGCACCATAATTGGTATTTTTACAAATAACATGCTGACAGTTTTGTGTGGTAATTTATCGTTGTTTCTGAATAACGGCAGAAATCTTCAGGCATGATTGGAACAAATTACGTTCAACTACTGCCCTTCTAAATATAAAGTGGTAACACTGTTTTAAATGTCTGGGCAACAATGAAGCCACTTAGTTCCAGATACATATAAACATTTCGGGGGTGAGATATATGTTGTTTGAGGATAGTGTACAACACAAACAACAACATTTACCCAATAACAACAATATTAGCAATGCAACCCCCACAAATATTTAACATCACACAACATCACCCGAAACCAACACAACAAAAACAAGAGCAATCACTCACATAACAAGAACCTCTAAACAACAACATCCTCCAAACAACCCCACAGACCAGCGACCGCCTCCAAACACCCCACAAACAAAAACGACCCCACACAACAACCAAAAATCATTTTTTTCTATTGCCGGCCTGTGTTCTAGCTTCCAATCTTTGTTTCAGGCCTATAATCAACTTTCTGGTCATCGAATGACTTAAGATTTTGAAGGCATTAAAACACCTTCGCCATTTAATATTTTAATGTAAATATGAATAATCGATACTTTGTTTATACATACATTATGCAAGAGCTAAATCTGCCTATTGCAGGTCTTTCTTTAGGCCTGAAATGTTTTCTAAATTAGACATTAATTAACTTATCTAGGCCATAATCAACTTTCGAGAGCATCGGATTTCTCCGATATTAAAAAGATTAGAACAGTTCAGCCATATTTTGATTTAACGGTGGATGAAATTATTGCACACGTCTTGTCAAACCTTCAAAGGCTAATATCTTCGCTCGCAATATAGTGATTTGAATGAAATTTGCAAATGATCCATTTTACATTCCATACAGTGTGCTATGAGGGAAATTTTGCCCGGGCAGGGGCGGTACGGCTTACTCTTATATCGAATTCCAACTGCCAAGGAATCTTTTACGTTCACGCCAACATGTACACGGGACCTCGTTTTTTTTGTCCCATCCGAACAAAGGCCTGCGAGACACAACAAGCATGATAAATCATCTCCATTCCAAGATAAGAAATAAATACATGTAAGTAACAAAGATAATTTTTTTTTTTTAAATTTGAAACGTACCAACAATAATGTTTTATTATTACATGTTCTTTAATATGTCAGCAATCACGATATAAATCGTTTAAAATAAGCAAATAAGAAAACAATGAGTAATTAAAAACAAATAGGCATATAAAATAATAGTAATCAAATGTCATCATATGTTAAAATATTTTCTATGATAAAACATTTTTTAGCAGTGGCAGCTAGGATTTTTACAAGGTGCGAATTGCTCATTAGGGAACATGGCTGGTGAGCTGGTGTCAATGTTACGAAATGTGGGCTTATGGTGCCTGCGGCGTTCCATAACTTTCGTTTCTGATCAAAGTCGCATTCACAGGTACACAAGAAGCGAGTCTCATCCTCAAGATTTGACGTGTGGCAATAATTACATTTTCTGTCTGTTAATAATGTCACTAGTTTTACAAAACGTCCAGTTTCTATTGCTAAAGGCAATGACCCACATCGTAGTTGTGCTAAATCACCACGTTGCAATCTGTACGACATACAGTGAGTGCCTAAATAGCCTGTATGTTCTTAATTAACCCCTTATCATTCCATAACCCCCGATACCAGAGCCTTCAATCTAACTCATTTAGTGCATCTTTTAGAGATAAAAAAAAATAAATCAGTTTTGCGTATATTGAATAAATCAGGAAGTGGGATTTGTTATTCGACCATTAACTTTATTATCGTATTATTCTAGGACTTCCTGAATTTAAAAGACCACACCTTAATCTTGCTAACAAGACGTGTAGGTTCTACACATGATAATCTTCTCCAGCATCTAATAATTTCTACTTTCTGTTTTGTAAAGTTCGATGTCCTATCCATCTCACCAGGGCCCGCCAAATTTGATGTTTTACTTCCCACGCCTAAGAAAAAACGACAGGCTCTATTCTGGACGTTTTTAACGCATCTAAATTTTCTAGTTCCTCAAATTGCCGATCCATAGGATACGATGGTTTGGACTAAAATAGTACAGAGTATTAAAAACATAATAGTATGCCACCGATATATTTAAATTTACTAATTATAGTACACACAGCTCTATTAGCAGATTTAACTATCTCTTGCAGTGTGGATAAGGTCAACTGTTTATAATAATCACGAACGTTACCCTCAGAAGTAAGTAGGTTTGACCATATTAATTGGCAGCTATTTATAGGGCAAATTCAAAACACTCAGTCTTACGAGGTTTCAGTGGGGCATTTGGCTGGGAGGGAAGATAAAAAGGGCCAAAAAGGGCTCAAATTTGCCTCATAAGTAATAGGATCAGAATTATTTCTAAAATATTGAGATACAACGTATGAATATTAAAAATATAAATCTTACCGGAAAAAGTGGGACCATGCCATTTTCTGACTGCCTTAAAAAGTGTGGACGGGGCCCAATATTTGCCTCATAAGTAATATAGTTGAGATTGGCGCCAAATGTTAGCTATGTACGAGCCGATTCTAAAAATATCAAATCTGACTAGTTTCAGTGGGACACTTCCTAATCTGACCACTTAAAATCTGCCACGCCCACAAAAAAGGTCAAAATTTGCATCATAAGTAATACGATCAGAAATAGTTTTGAAATGTTTTGTTTCTATATCTGAATCTTAAAATACAAAATCTGACCGGAAAAAATAGGGCCACACCACTTTCTGACTGCCCTAAAAAGTGTGGATGGGGCCCCAAAAATGCCTTATAAGTAATTAGATTGAAATTGGTGCCAAATGTTAGCTAATTATGAGACTAGCAAATAGCAAATCTGACTGGTTTCAGTAGGGCAAACCCCTAATCTGACCACTTATATGTGCCCCATCTGCCACGCCCACAAAAGGGATCAAATTTTGCCTCATAAGTAATATGATTGAAACTGGTGTCAAATGTTAGCTGTGTATTATTCGGTTCCAAAAATATCAAATCTGACTGGTATCAGTAGGACAAACCTTTAATCTGACCACTTAAATGTGCCCCATCTGCCACGCCCACAAAAGGGATCAAATTTTGCTTACTAAGGAATATGACTGAAACTGGTGTCAATGGTTAGCTGTGTATTAGTCGGTGGTTAAAATATCAAATCTATTTGACTACTTCAATATCCCAACTCAACACACCGGCAAGGCATATACACTTTTGTTATCAGTTAAAAGTTAAATCAACAAACTGAAATATGATTCAAATTTGTGCCAATTGTCTGTAAGTAGGCTCTGTTTGATTTATAAACCTTTTAGAACTTTCTATATCTGGCCTCATTTACACTTGTTAAGTAACATAACCATTATATGCTACAAACAAACTTTTCTATTGTGGGTGTATCTTCGTCATTCATATCTTGGTGGCATCCAAGTTGGAAAATTAATCTTTGGACTCGGAATTGTCCCCAAGAACTTTTAAGTTCCTATTCTTAAGAAGAATGCATCTGTATAGTCACAGCCAGTCGTGCAGTGAAAAGCTGGCAAAGCACTGCATAATGATGCTCCTAATTGTCACAATTGTTAGCTGTGTATTAGTCGGTTCTTAAAATATCAAATCTATTTGACTACTTAAATATCCCAACTCACCACACCGGCAAGGCATATACACTTTTGTTATCAGTTAAAAGTTAAATCAACAAACTGAAATATGATTCAAATTTGTGCCAATTGTCTGTAAGTAGGCTCTGTTTGATTTATAAACCTTTTAGAACTTTCTATATCTGGCCTCATTTACACTTGTTAAAAGTTCTCTATATCTGGCCTCATTTACACTTTTTAAATAACATAATCATTATATGCGACAAACAAACTTTTCTATTGTAGGTGTATTTTCGTCATTCATATCTTGGTGGCATCCGAAGTTGGAAAATTATTCTTGGGACTCTGAATTGCCCCCCAAGAACTTTTAAGTTCCTATTCTGAAGAATGCATCTGTATAGTCACAGCCAGTCGTGCAGTGAAAAGCTGGCAAAGCACTGCATAATGATGCTCCTAATTGTCACAATATATTCCAACCTTCATCCACTCATTTCCGACACAAGGAATTTCTAAGTAGAATGGTTAAACATCTGTAGCTTTGGAACTGACAATATTACGTTTGGACAGGTTTGTCGCAGCTATTTAAAAACGCATTCTTGAATCTGTTTCTTCGTGCACACATGTCAATGTAGTCTCTGCTACACTGAAGAGACCCATTTACATGTGTAAAAACATAACAGTCCGTATGCCGAGTTACATACAAAATCTTAGAAATAATACCTGGCAAATAGTCAGTACTCCTCCAATTGTTAACTATGTACTGCACAAAAGATTGTTTGAACTTGTCATTTTTTAATGCTGATGTAAAGTTTGATGGTAGTCTCATGTTTGGACCTGTAGTGGTGTATTCTTGGTCACGATCTAAAGAACCAGCACGTCTATCTGTCCCTATGTATTATATCGATAGTTTTTCAGTTCTGTCAAATACAGCATGGATTTCTTGACCCGACACACTACATATTTTAACTAAAATATAACAAGCAATTGCACCAAATGTTGCTGGGAGGTATCCAAGTAGATGAAGAAAAAACATTCCATCCATCATTGTACAGTCAATCCATTTAGGCCCACAAGAATCTATTCTGTTTACAAGGGCCTTCAAAAGCAAAAATGTTTGAGTTGATATCATTGTTTCATCATATAATTAAACACATGTGGCATTGTGTGAGCGGATAAGATAAAGTAATCATCAGGTCTAATTAATTGTCGATAAAGTAATCGACCCATCATATCTCGTCTCCATTTTCAACTGTAGCCTACGATGTTGCCGTTCTTTTGTGTTTCTTGTGGGTACTGTCAGAAGCAAATGTGCTTGGTTTTGACCGTTTTATGGGTTTATTAAACCGGGAGGAGTCTGCAATAACTTCTGAAATAAATTTATCACGAGACATGTTGCCATTTTCATAAACGTTTAAAAGGAAATCTGTTGATTAATGTTAATTAATATATCTTGTTCGGCATTATTCTTGAATGCATTAGACATGTTTATAATTCCTTCAGTGAATGTGACGCGGGATGCTGTGATCTGAATATTAGCTTGTCTGGAAATGTCTAGCTGTTCAAACTCCAGCTATATTTGCCCTCATATCATGGGCCATCTATGTCTAGCTTCTATGGAATTTGTAAATGATGATATTAATACCTAAAAACAATTAGTAGCATCTGCATTAACTGTCTGTTCTACGTATGGGAAGGGCACCTCTTTGGAATTCGTCAGATATTCCAGGATGTGTTTCATCTATTTTCATCATATTGTCATGCAACCGGAGAATCCATCTAACATAGTTTGGCTGATATAAACTGAAGAATGTACTTGCCATTGCAAAGAGGTAGTATGTAAATAAGTTGTCACCAACATGAATACCTCGTGTACCAACATATGGCTGTTTTCACATGTTCGCTGACCAGTGTCTGTTGAGAATAATCAATTATTTCATTCAGTTCTTTGGAAACATTTGTTGAAGAATGTCTGAAATGTAATAATTCCACTGATAAAGCTAGCAAAGGGTGGATGCGTTTACATCGATTATAGTAGGTACCTGTTTAAAATCAAGTAAGAGAACCATCAGCTATTATCCCAGCATCACTCAATACGAATGGTCCTTCAGATTCTCCAATATAGGACTAAGACTAGTAATTATTTCCCCTTACTTCATGATGTAGTGCGAGTTATCATTAGACAATTTTTCCCTTAATTTTTTTTCTCCCCTCTTCTTGCATTTTTGGGTTGACCTTTTGGTCTAGAATTGGAGAAAAGGGATCAAATTTGCAATTTCATAGCAGTTTTGGGTAATACTGATGATATTACAGCGGAGGGATAGGGGGTGTAAAGTGTCTTTCTGCAGAGCAATCATTGTGTCGGAAGTCAACCCCCCTACAAATTTATGATGAGGATATTGCCAAATGTGATCCCCATTGTGCGTATAAAGATTGAAACCAACGGAATGTTGAGCAAATAGCTACAGCCTGTGGTGTTGCAGCCATTGAACATTGAAGTCAATGGGCAAATAATTGCTAGTCTGAGTCCTGATATAGTGACAGGCTTGGGATGTTGATATTTTCTCAGCGGCTTATTTCCTGAAGTTTTGAATGGAAAAGTGTCAGAAATGGTAACAATACTGCTTTTTTATTGCCCAGCTTGATAAAGGATACCACTCCGAAATGTGCATCGCGATATAATCGAGGAACGACCCATCTATATTATATTTATGATTTTTTTTCTCTCTTTATATTTTTATGTATTTTTATATCTTTTAATAGTTTTAAATTGAACAATTGACATTGCACAATATACTGTACTGTGTAATTAATAAACCTCAAAGTTCAAACGATTTCCCTTTTTTTCATACGTGTTATATTTCTAGTTGCATTCCGTCACGTTACCAGTCATATTGTGAAATCAGTACACGCTTGAGCACGAGCTCTTGCATCAATCGACTCACATACACGTCGAATATCTAACCTTGTATCTCTGCTAATTTACTTTTTGCCTCGACTTTTCCATTTCACACAACAAATACCACAGTGAACAAATACTGCACAACAGTTTATATATATATATATATATATATATACATTTTATCCCCCCTTTTCTCTTCAATCTCTACTGTATCTCGTCTTTACAACTTTATCTTGTCCCATTTGCACAACGTCCACACAAGCAGTTTTTTCCCCACCCCACCACTTCTGGAATATGGATAGGCCCCGCACCAGACGACCACTCAACTACCAATGGAATGGCCACAGCTACGAAGCAGATTCAAACCACCACCAGGCTTCCACCGACCACCACCTGGATTCCGCTACCAGCACCATCCTAGTCGACAACCAAACCAGCACCAACCAAGTCGACATCCAAACCAGCGCCAACCACCCCCAGAAAATGCAGGTGTCGTGAAAGCCTTATTCTTTCAGGTCCTCCAATGCCTCCACCACTTGGACATTATGGAGAGTCAGGAGAATGGAACACCAACCAGAAGTTTCACTTGGAAGATCCAAGACCTGAATAAGTTCGTGAAGCCGGCCATGAGGACGCCTATCATAGTCACTACCTTTGAGACATTGAACTTGAAATGGGCCAAGGACGTCGACACACTACCGAGCCATGCTAGCGGAGAAAGATGCTGTACAAGAGTACTCTAGCCACGCCCTAGCATGGGCCAAGAAGTCCTACGGCAAGCGACTTCAAGATAGTGTGAAGACAGAGTTCCATCGCCTACTGTCCACGGTCTCTAAAACTGTCACGCCCCCTCCCTCATCACCCATGCACATTACACACAACCTTCTCCGGGACACACCAAAACGATACACACCCAACAAGAGAAAATTATCCCTTGGAGAAGGCACTTGCATTAACACCCCCTCGAAGCGTGGGGCTAGATCAACCAGTTCGCCCCGGGTTGTGTCTGGCTCACCTTCTTCCTCGGGATCTATATTGCCACTGTCTGTTCCCTAGTTCGACCATCTTTTCTAACCCTAGAATCGCCACCAGATGTAGGCGATCACTCAACCTATCCCTAAAGAGACCTCACAGCTACAAAGGTAAAGACGAGAAGGATTTATGGTACCTACCACCCGTCATGGCAAAGACCCTGGTTATTGGATCCTCTAACCTGGCTAGAATTGCATCCTTCCTCGGGGACTGGGAGATCCATAGCTATTCTGGAGCCAAGATAAACCACATCAAACAGATACTCCAGAACTACATGGGTCCTGCACCAGAGGAATTAGTGATACACGTCGGGCTCAACAACAGGGAGGAAAGTGGACCAAGGATACACGAGCAGATGCTAGATCTACTCAAGGTGACCAGAGCAGCTTTCCCAACAACCAAGTTCTTCGCCACACAGATCCCCACTTCTTCCCGACTCCGACAAGAAAATCCGATCACCTACCAAAACATCACCAGCTACAACCAACTGATCTCCACTGCACCTTCACCAAACGCCACCACATTACCAACCTTCAAGGGCAAAATAGAACTGAAAGGTAAAGACGCCATCCACTGGAGCCCAGACACGGCTAGAGAGATCAACTGCTGGATGAGGAATTTAAACTAGGATTAGGGAAAAGGAATGAGAAGCCGTCTTTAGGACAGACAGTTGTCAATTTGAGCGACAGACTTCTCAACCCCCTAGAAATGAACATTCTTGATAAAGGCCTTAAATTCATCCCAACCCCCACAATAACATTCATAGTCCCCATCACCCAGGCAACCGATCGCTTCCAAAGAACACTTTCGTTGACTTATTTTTTTAGGAACAAACCCGGTAGAGGTAAAAAAATTATTCACAGCAAAATCCACATGGAAACCACCTAAAAAGTCATTATCACCAGCCATCCTAAAAACTTTCGACGAAATGAATATAGAAATATCATCCCTTCAACCACAATCACGAAAAACAAATCTCAACCGAGCAACTAAAACACCCTTAAAAAAGACTAAAAACATAATTATTAAGAAAAGCGACAAAGGCTCGTGTTGTGTCATAATGAATCCCGCAGACTATATCTCAGAGGCAGAAAAACAATTAAGTAATCCTATACATTACACTAAATTAGACCAACCCATCTTTAAGGACACCGCAACTTTAATAAACAACATCTTACATGAATTGCAGGATAAGGAATACATAACAGCAAAACAATATGATTATCTATCTGCTAAATCTGATTGCCGACAAAGACATCTCTATACACTACCAAAAATACATAAAAATGCAGAAACAGAATGGTTTATACCTAATATTACCCAAGGGACGCCCAATAATATCAGACTGTGGCAGCGAATCATACAACGTATCACAATATATAGACCATTTCTTGTTACCCCTAGCATGCCAACACCCATCCTACCTTAAAGACACTAACGATTTCATTCACAAAATCAAACAGTTAAAGAGTCCCCGAACACACCATTTTAATATCCAACGACGTACAAAGCATGTACACGAACATTGTATCAGATAATTGGTTGATTGGAATTCAATCCTTAACGATTTCATTAACAAAATCAAACAGTTAAGAGTCCCCGAACACACCATTTTAATATCCATCGACGTACAGAGCATTTACACGAACATTGCATCAGATAATTGGTTGATTTGAATTCAATCCTTACCTTTTAGAAAGAGAACTGTGAAATTGTAAATTTCATTGTGGTATTTAAGTGATCTTTTAATGTAACTATATACTTCTTCTGGTCATGACTTCAATAAATGATTTTAACAACTGATATTTTCAGGTGATCTCAACATGTATATCAAAACAAATCAAGCGGGATTGGGGGATGCTGTATGGACAAGAGCTGGTAACCATGGTGATGTTTGGAAACAAGGCTATGTAAATCTTACACAAATACCATTTTCATATTCGGGAAGTTCCTATACATCTACCTCAAGTAGGATCTGAATATTCGATAAGTTTCAAAAGATATCGGACGGAATTGGGTGATGTTTTATGGACAACACAGATGATCAAGGTCATATTTGGAAGCAGTTTTATGATATAAGATTCCAGATCAAGATGTTAGTGAGTTCATTCATAGAGAACAGGAGGTTGGGTGGCCGAATGATTTAACGCGTGTCATTGAGTCAAGTGGTGTGATGTCGAATTACCGCTTGTATGCGACAAGGAGTAGAATCGACTGTAAAAACCTCTTCGGATTTAGACCGGTCCGGAGAATCCCCTTTCTCTTAGTTTGCTAAATACCAGCGTACATGGTAAAGTCGGCCCTCTGAGTACATATCCTATGGAAACGGAGAATCTGACATTTTATGATGCCAGAGAACGTATGTCTTGGACGAAAGGAGCTTTTGAACAGTAATTGATGTGTATCGATTTCTTTGAAAACTACTTTAGTTTCCAGTTGGCCAGTGATTTTGGCGTTGCTCCTTTTAAAAATGATGCTTTCAAGGAAGAAATCTATGCTGATATGACTTTCATTTGCGGTTAATTATAGTACCATTAAATTAAACCTGTAGTAATATCGGACTTTCTTCGTGATCGTAATAACACTACAGGTTAGGTGGTTTCTACAGCTTTATTGTTAAACTGCTTGCAAGGCTTCTATGTTCCGTGTTCACATAGATGATAGCTGCTCGGAATATCTGGGTGAGCTCTGATCAATTCCGCTCAACACCCTCTTTTATAACCCCCCTTTATAGACTTACTTTGGCGTTAAAGCTGAACTCAGGTTACAAAACTACAGAAATAATTAAATACAAAAAATTGAACGCCCAAAATAATCGCCATACTTGTTTTAAAGTTGTAGAACAACCATGACGATTGTACGGCATACAAAAAACAGAGGCAGGCCACGCCCACACCCAGTTCACTACTTGTCATCCACACTGTCCACATCCGGCTAGCAATATTCCAGCTGACTGATTGACGTTTTTTTCACTATCAGTTCACTGAAAATATTATTGCTACACAATTATTATGTCTGATCAGGTACATATTATTTTATTAATTAGACGAAATAAGTAAAACCATGGTGTACTTTTGCTCTAAAAATATGAGAAAATTGACTTACCCCAAACAATAACAAATCTATCAACGCCAACAATTTTTTTCTTATTTCTTGAAATGTTTTGTACAACAGCGTGGAAACACCAAACAATTTCTAGTATTATAAAGTTTAGTATTATCGTTCCAAAATATATCCAAAGCAGCAATAAAACGGTTGTTTTCCCCATCAAAGAAGTATGTTTTCACTTCAAAATATTCACCATCTTGTGAAGTAGTTATGTCCCTTGATGTTATGTCAACAAAATAGAATTGGTTGGTGTTCTTAGATTTGTTATCGTTTGGGGTAAGGCAGTTGTTTTGTTTCTTATATTTAGAGTAAAATAATAATATGTACCTGATCAGATATAATAATTGTGTAGCAATAATACCTTCAGTAAACTGATTATTTCTGTAGTTTATTAATCGGAGTTCAGCTTTAATTTCCTTCCCAATTATGTAATAAACACCCCATTCTCCCAAGGCCATGTGTGTGTTGGTGGGGGGAGGGAGAAATTATTCAATAATTCGCTTGCGCGTAGGGTTCTTTTTAGCAGTGGGAGGACCCGTAGAAAGCCCACGAAGTTGGACAGGCGACCCTCCTCCTTGTCACATACAACCGGGGAATCGACGCCACGCCAGTTGACTCAATGGCAGACTTTATGATACAGCGCGTACACGCTAACCATTCAGCCACCCCACCATTTTGTATATAAATCTAATGTATTGTGTGTATTTGTATAAAACTAGGAAATATCAAGAACCAAATTTTCACCATCCTAGGCCAGTGCGTATGTGGTGACTTAATCTCTTCCCCAAATTCTTAAACCTAACCTACAATCTCACCAACAATCTCGTGCCCTATCTTTATTTACATCTCAGCGAACGACAAACATTGAGCTGGCCTTAACAAATAGATTTAGCCTACACTGGATGTGTCCCACCCCCACTCTTTGTGTTCACTGACGAAGAGAAAAAGAATTTGCGATTTACTAGTGGAAGGGAGATAACACAATTATTAAACTCAACAACAGTTTATTTACAATACAAAGAACAAGATCCAATATTATACAGAAAGAAGAAGAGCTATGAAATAACTAAAACAGCTTGGATACAGCAGGGAGCAAAGTTAACACAAATATAAGTGATGTACATGTCGTTTCTAAAGACAAGTAACTAATTATACATGAATAAAGATATATTGCCTGTTACAGCTAGGTAACAATAAAACATACACGTATTACATGTAATAATGAAATAGGTAAGAAACATATCCTGAAGAAATAGAGAAACCAAAAATATTCTATACACAGACTATCACAGACACCTATCCAAGCAGGATAGTAAACGCGCACTAGTTTCAGTGACGGGAAACAGATCGACGCGCCACCGGAAATAGTACGTGCTAGTTGCCCGTATGTAACAAAAACAGACAGACGGGCATAGCACAAAATTTATTATCACGATAATATCTTTTTGTGCTCTCTGCCCTGGAAGACAATCTTAAGACAAATAACAAAGACAATATTGTTGGTGTGAAAATGTCAATTTATTACATGACGACCGAAGCACAGGCTCTGAGAGAAATTAAGTATAATTCGATTGCATTACATATATATGTGTTTATTAAAAACTATCAAGCAATTACCCGAAGAACCTCATGCTTCTGAGGATCAAATAATCGTCGGGCTGAATCAAAACCCATCTAACCGGCCAGACACAGCTCTAAAGGCATCCCGATTGAGCTGTCGTGCCCAACAAGAGACAAATCACACCAACAAAAGTAATAAACAATGAGCAAAATAATTGTAACATAATTTTTACAATTAGACAAGATCTAGGTTACATAGAATAATATTACAAAACAATGAAAGATGGGCGGCATGTAAACATGACAATATCGTAAGATTGACATGTTATAAGGTAAATGAAACATAGGTAGAAACATTAGACAAGATCCATCGATTGACATGGTATAAGGTAAATGCCACATCGATAGAAACAACTGACTAGACATACAACCTATATGCTAAATAGGTGAAACTAAACATTGCTGACAATTTTAAAAATTGACATTTGAGCGTAATCCTGTTATTGTTAAAACAGTTAACCTTAAAATTAAAGGCTGGCTAGATTATGATATAGATTGAGTAGAGTATGACTGATACAAGCTACATAACAATATTAAACAGCAATGGATTATAATTGACACGGTATAAGGTAAATAGAGGATAAAATAATAGGAGACAAGACAAAACGTACATATATGCTCCATTAATCTGTACAAAAACACTACTCGAATACAAACGGATATGGAATTGGAACACTAAATTAAAATGCAAAAGATATGGCTAAACTGCATGCAACATTTGATTGGGTTGACAATGATATTTTCTGGTGTTTGTACACTAACGTTACCTAGTAAACCAATTTATACGTGTCCCAACCCTCGAATGATATCCCACAAACAAGAGGATCACCCACATGAGTACCAATAATGGCCAAGTACAACCGAGAGAGAAACGCGAAGAGAAAGCCAGTCTAAACACTGTGCTTGTAAATTACTCTAGGTAACAGACTCTAAATTTTTGATTGAGCCAGTCGAAATTTGTGCTTGACATAAACCCTACCCGTTAAGCCAGCCTAACATTTAAAGAGAACACTTACAAAAGTAAATTAGGTAATCTAATATATGACTGCACCGCATTACTTTTCCAACGCCCCATCACCTTAATAACATCTTGCGAATAACATTTCATGAAAGCTGAGGTTGCGGCACCTATCCGAAAGGAATGGAGCTTAAATCTTGTTGTGTCAAGACCCAAAAAGACAATTAGTCGAGAATTGACAAAAGCATAAGATTCATGAGAATTGTTTGAAAATTAAAATAACGGACCAATTGCATGTGGACAACTTCGCATGTATGCTAATACAAGGCAAGCTGCACAAGATATCGTTGTGCGAACCCCCCTCCGATTTGAAAACTAATCGCCCATACGGAAAAAAACAGTAAAAGCTAATGACATAAAAACTTTCAACAAAATCTGGTGGGTACTTATGGATCTGTTCCAGAATAGTGCTAGTAATAGGAAGGCGTGATGGAGAAGAAATATGGCACTTTCGGGCGCCTTTTAGCAGATGTTTTTAACAAGGAGTTAATTGAATCCGAATAACCCAGTGATTTCTGTACAAATGCCAAAACTGAAGCTTACGTAGCAATGGTACTGGGAGAAAACCAGTCTCAAATAAATGTGCTAAATAGTTAATGATTAGAATATTTGGTAATGGGAATGAGGGATTCAAATTTTTTTGCGAGCAAAATGCAAAACTTTTCCCAAGACCTCGCATACGACGACCTCGATGAAGGAGCCAGACTAGCACCTAACAAGCGTACTGCCGTTGGTGTCAGATCTTCAAAGAGGTTGGGTCCAGTTGTTGTGGGATTGCATCCAACCAGGGCGGCCAGGCTCTGGCCAACTGAAATTGAAAACGTGACAAACAATCAGCCACTAGATTCGACTTTCCAGTAATGTGTTTAGCTCTGAGCAAAATGTTAAATTTAATCGCTGTTTCAACTAATCGTCGTAATAAGGACATAATTAGAGGGCATTTTGACGAAGATCTTCTTATTACAGAAACAATTGCTTCATTATCTGTTAACAGCAGCCCCTTATGATTTTTTAATAAGTGGCCCCAATGCTCATGTCAGATGACCATTGAGAGCCAAACACTGCTGCAAAACCTTTGGATTGTGCCGCATCCGAAAACAGCTGAATGTGATCCGAGCCCACCCAGGAAACATTTAAAACATGCATAAAGCTTTGCATGAATTGATACTAAACTTTCAAGTCTGCCTTAGCCGCATTTGTTAAACGAATCATGTAATACGCCTTTGTAACACCCATCGTGAGATCATACAAGCGTCGTAAAAAGGCACGACCTGGCACAACTACCAAGGCTGCGAAATTTAGGAGACCAAGCAACGATTTAGGCTGTTTTAAGGACACCTTTTTTCTATTTAAACTATCCTGGAGCGCCTGGCGAATTTTTACCACTTTGTCTTCCGGTAAACGAAAAATCATATCATGAGAATCAACCTCTATTCCATAATGGTAATTCTATTTGTTGGTAGCACAGTCTTAGATGCTTTAATGGGAACTGCCAAATGGCTAGCGACATTAAGGAAATTTTGTAAGGATTCAGAGCACAATGTAGAATTTTTGGGGCCTATAAAAAAGAAATCATCTATCATGTGGCTAAGGTGGGCCCCGTAATGAGACTCCATAACCCATTCAAGGCTGAACTAAACCGTTCAAATGTTTGGGAGCTCATACTTAAACCCATCGGAAGGTACATAACCTAAAAGTTCATAGTCATTAGGGTGAATGGGAAGGAGGCGATATGCATTTTCGATATCAGCTTTTGCCATCAACGCACCCCTCCCCATTTTCTTAACTAATTTAACAACGTTATCAATGGAATTATAAGAGACTAAAGTAAATGTTTCATCTATGCCTGAATTAATGGAATTCCCTTCGGGGAATGAGTGATCACGAATTAACCGGAATGTTCCTTTTTCCTGCTTGGGAATAACCCCTAACGGCGAACACCGTAAGTTATTGAAAGGTGGATTCATCATTTATTTTCTTAATTAAAATATCCAGGTTCTTAGTGAAGTGAAGGGTGAATGATTCCTGGAAACACTAAAAGACCTAACACCCGAGAAAGGGATACGGAAACCTTGGGAAAGTTAAAACTTTGGGTACCATACGTCTGGGCCAACTCGGTCATTAGCGCTGAGTAGCTCAGTAGGGCAGAAGCAGCCTGGGGTTCTTTTTTTTATGGCAATATCCATAAAGATTGCAAATGCCCTCTGCCACTGGGCGAAATTCAAAGCTTTGGATTTTGGGGCCGAGGAAATCTTTAACACAGGTTCGTCCTCACCCTCCACAATATTCAGCGCTAACTGAGTTGACACAGACTCGGGTAGTAATACTGAAAATTCAATAAAAATATTGGCCCATATATCAGCTTTTATATCTTGTCTGATACATGACACGAGATGGATGGTGTTGATGAAACAGTGGCAATGCCTGGCAACTGCGGTTGTGTATCATCTGAATTCGTGAAAAACATGTCAGCTGCATTGACTGCAAATATAGAAGGTGCTGGGGCACTGGCAACCGTGCAGACGCTGTAGTAACTGGGGCATCTGGTGGTGAGGAAGGCCCGCCCTACAGGAAGCGTTGTTGGGGGTTGGGGTACTACCAAGCCCCTCTCTAGCATCTTTTGTGAGATAATGTCAGACAATCTGTCCTCAGCCGAAGTCACACAAGTTATTTTCTTTGACGTTGAGGCACAAGTTATTTTCTTTGACGTTGAGGCACTATCAGCGATACCATATGTTGCTGTGTTGTCTTCCTCCTCACTGGTGTGGACATCAACAGACCTTCTTCTCTTAGACATGATGTAACTGAAAAATAAAATGAATGACATAGCAAAATGACCAAGCAGGTCTAAAATAACAAGTGACCAAGCAGGTCTAACGAATAAGTAACTAATAAATGACCAAGCCGGTCTAAAAATAACTAGTGACCAAGCAGGTCTAATTTAACAATACAAGTGACCAATGCAAGTTGGTTTGGTTTAACATGTGACCCAGCAGGTCTTGACTAACCAATGACCATGCCGGTCAGAAAAACAAGCCCAACACAGATCTAGTAGAATTACCCAACCTATAAAGTACCACTATTCCCACTGGGGTAGTAGCAAGTAAGCATGAGTAAAATAACATACCCTTTGGTGGAACCAGCGAACATGACGTAGCACAGCATCTCTCAGACTTTTAAAAAATAAGAAATTGCCTCTGTGATCTGACAAATGAATACCATCGTCACCATAGATATGCACCACTGGATTCCTCCACAGCCCTGATCGATGTCTCCAAAAATCAATGTTTGGGAAATTGACACACCGAGCACTAAGTATAAAAATTTTACTATTAAAGTTATGACACGGCTCTACATATCTGGGCAACAATTGCCTAATTACCACAAATTGCGGGTGGAAATCTTTTAATAAACGCTGGGCATAATCTAAAATATCCGAAGCTACCCTTGAATGAGTCCTCAAGCCATTCGATAAATCATTAGATCCAACATGAATTATAATGATATCAGCGTTTACAAATAAAATAAAAGTACGAACAATCCAAACCATAAGACAGAATTCGAAGTCCTAAAAAAACGTTTTAGGCAAAATAGTGTATTAAAGCAAAATAGTGTAATCAGCAAATGGACTGCTCCTCGTGTACAAAATACACGACAAACAGTGGTAACAGGTGTTCGGAAGAGTAAGCTTACCCTGTCTGGCGCCACACCCGCCATAGTTGCATCCAAACTATTAGGCGAAATTGTTTCAATGGCATTTAGTAATTGAACTAGAGTATACAGGTCACAATTCTATGGAATACAATTACTGCTTTTTACTGAGCGACGTTTCGACTAGGCTTCTCTAGTCATTATCAAGCTATGATAAAAAATGAAAATATGACAGGACAATATATACATGTACACCACAATGCTAAGTTAATGATGACAAACCAGGGATGTAACTTAATTACGTGTACCTAATGGTAATCTGATTTAATTGTACGCTAATAAGTAATAATACCAATTAACCTAAAAAATTGACTAATTGATTAATGGATAAGTTGTTGTGGAGTATACACAATGATTAGTGGGTTTTAATAATACAAACGTTGCAAGAAAATGAAAATTGATGAAATGTTATCAACGACCCCTTTCACTGAAATAAATACAAATGGTAAAAGGATAGATTGTTGTGGAGTATTTACAACGATTTGATGAGGTTTTGATAATGACAACATCCCACGAAGATGAGATTTGATTTGTGTTGTGACCAAAATAATTGATATGTGGATGTTGATGCGAGTGATTACACTGATATACGAAAAACCCTTAGAACAATGACTGCACAAATGATCAATAGTCCCCTGAAGGCTGACAATTTAAAATATTGAGTGGTACTTCACTGGATGTTATGGTGATGTAGAAAAGCAGGGTTAGAAATATTGAGTGCATTAAATTACAATAACCGCAATAATTACAATAATCTTCGTGGGATGTTGTCATTATCAAAACCTCATCAAATCGTTGTAAATACTCCACAACAATCTATCCTTTTACCATTTGTATTTATTTCAGTGAAAGGGGTCGTTGATAACATTTCATCAATTTTCATTTTCTTGCAACGTTTGTATTATTAAAACCCACTAATCATTGTGTATACTCCACAACAACTTATCCATTAATCAATTAGTCAATTTTTTAGGTTAATTGGTATTATTACTTATTAGCGTACAATTAAATCAGATTACCATTAGGTACACGTAATTAAGTTACATCCCTGGTTTGTCATCATTAACTTAGCATTGTGGTGTACATGTATATATTGTCCTGTCATATTTTCATTTTTATCATAGCTTGATAATGACTAGAGAAGCCTAGTCGAAACGTCGCTCAGTAAAAAGCAGTAATTGTATTCCATAGAATTGTGACCTGTATACTATTAGGCGAAATGTCGGTAAAATAGCGTGATTGGCCAATGAACTATCGGTATGCAAAATGCACGCGATGAACTGTGTTAACGATGCAGTAGACATTAAGATAGTAATAGTATACATGTCAATGAAATATATCTAGAATAATAGCCGAGAGAGACACGTTATATTTACCAATCAAATCAATATGACGGCCATAAAACTTATTAAAGGTTTTAATAAGTTTAGTGCGCAAGTATCCTTGTAGTTGAAGCTTAGATGACTAACGCCTCGATCTACTTAAAAAATCAGAATAAAAGGATATAAATTATTCCCCAGCCGATGGAACGGATCCCGACTCACCATTAAACCACCGTTCCCCTATCATACAACCTGACATTTCCGAGCATTTAAACCTAAGGTCTTGTAGCTTTCATTACGATCCATGAACTGCCTCAAACGCTTGACAAACGACGATCCAAAAAGCACTACCTTAAGGGGTCTTAACGTCACCCCTTCCACCTCCGCTTTTTCCATAATTTTTTTACGATGATGCCAAAGGGAACGGCAACGCCATTTTGAAACACGCTATGCAAAGACAAAGGAAATAGTGCAAAGAACTGCAATAATCCAGGACTAAAGCATAGACCTGCAATAATTATTTAGAAAAAACAGTGATAGTACGTAGAATTAAAATTCCCACAGAAGCACTTGCAATAAACAATTCCAAAAATATTCTATACACAGTCTATCACAGACACCTATCCAAGCAGGATAGAAAACGCTGCAGCACTAGTTCCAGTGACGGGAAACCGATCGACGCACCATCGGAAATAGTACGGGCTAGTTGCCCGTATGTAACAAAAACAGACAGACGGGCATAGCACAAAATTTATTTTTACGATAATATTTTTATCGCCCGAAAACCATATATTACAAAGAATAAAGATGCGAAACACTAAAAGATAAACCAACTCAATTAGACAATATGTATTTTAAAATATAACTTAAAATTGTTACTTGGCTATTTTATTATATTATCTTATTTGTAATTGATATAAAAATAAAACAGTATTTAGATTAGAAAGGTATTGTCATATTTAATATTGTCATGTCAAGTGAAAAAAATATAAACCTACCTGGGTTAGTAAAATGGGTGCTTTGACAGGGGCAGAGAAACTCATGATACATTCAAGACAAAGATGCAGGAAAAAGTGACCAGTTTAAGAATTTGGGGGAGAGATTAAGTCTCCACATAAGCACTGGCCTAGGGTGGTGAAAATTTGGTGCTTGATATTTCCTAGTTTTATACAAATACACACAATACATTAGATTTATATACAAAATGGTGGTGGTGGCTGAATGGTTATGCAATTATAAGTTTCTGTGTGAAGATTTTCGGATGATTTTTCCTGGAGATCAGTATAGTGTTTTCTGATGATTTTAGATGAACTTGCTGCTGTTGCGCTAAATGGGACTGCAAAAGTGGCTATTGCGCTAGCCGTATTAATATTCAAACCTAGCGGGGTTGTTGTTTTCAATTTGTCGACCCAGACGCTCTTAGTCTTTTCTATTGGCGGAACAATGAGATCAGAAATTTCATAATTTCGGTTGGTTGAAGTGAACTTAGACAGGTTTGGTTTTTATACGCCCACATTTTCATGGTCATAATTTTTATCCGATTTAAAAAAACGTTTTATTATATCACCGTTACACCCTAAGGACAGCGGAGTTCGAATTTCATGAAAATCGACAGACAAAATGGCCGCCCTTCGTTCTCAAATAGCGTAAAAATATGGTATATCAAGGTATTCGAGTTTGTTGAAACTTGAAATCTAAGTTTATAACCCAAAGATTTCGGTTCCTTTCGATATTCGCGCATATCGGAATGTAACTTCCTGAATTATGGCTCCTGATTGTACGAAAAATCGCGTTTTTAGCTTGTGGACCCTATAGAGGTCATAATTTTTATCCGATTTAAAAAAACTGTATTATTATATCACCGTTACACCCTAAGGGTGGCCGAGTTCGAATTTCGTGAAAATAGGCCCAAACCTGACAGACAAAATGGCCGCCCCTCGTTCTCAAATTGCTTAAAAATATGGTATATCAAGGTTGTGAACCCTATAGAGGTCACAATTTTTATCCGATTTTGTTGAAACTTGAAATGTAAGTCTATAACCCAAAGATCTCAGTTACTTTCGATATTTGCGCATATAGAATTGTAATTTTCTGAATTATGGCCCTTGATTGTAGGAAAAATCACTTCCTTTTTAGCTTGTTTTCTTTCCATCTCTCGAAAAGGTGGGCGTATCCTGCCTGGCAGCCGCTGGTTTTTGTTGACTATGTCGGACCGGTAACCGTTAATCTTTCCCTAAGTGCATTTTGGGTCACCCCTACGTATTGTTTGCCACATTGTCTACATGAAATTAGAGAGAGAGAGAGAAATGGGGTTTAACGTCCACTCGACACAAACTAGGTCATTTCGGGATTAAAATATGGTTTAATTTTATTGCAATAATTCGCTTGCGCGTAGGGGTCTTTAGCAGAGGACCCGGAGAAAACCCGCGAGGTTTGACTGGCGACCCTACTCCTTGTCACGTACAACCGGGGATTCGAAAGCACGCCAGTCGACTCAATGACAGACTTTATGATACAGCGCGCGCACGCTAACCATTCAGCCATCCACCCCCCATGAAATTAGATAAATTATGTTTGACCTGCTGCATGAAAGTTGGTCTAATATTGTGAATTGTGTGCTAGATGTTTTGTTATGGAAATGGCACAAGTTTTCGTTTTAACTGCTAATTGCATATTGTTTGTTTCTTTGGCGGCAAGTTCAGCTAGAGTGTTGTTTTTTTATACGTCGGGTATAGCGTTTAGAGTATACACTTTCTCTTAGTTTGCTAAATACCATCGTATATGCTGACTGGAAGTCAGTCTTCTGTGTACATATCCTATGGAAACGGAGAATCTGAGATTTTATGATGCCAGAGAACGTTTGTCTTGGGTGAAATAAGCTTTTGATGAACAGTAATTGATGTGTATCGGTTTCTTTGAAAAATACTTCCAATTATTATCAGTGATTTTGGTGTTGGTACTTTTAACGCGAGCATCGCCAACGCTGCAATATACGTCCACATTCCTGCTTTGATTGATATGGTACGTTTTAAAATGAAGAGAATGAGAGAGAGAGAGAGATGGGGTTTAATGTTCACTCGACACAGACTAGGTCATTTCGGGACTAACATGGTTTAATTTTATTTCAATAATTTGCTTGCGCGTAGGGGGTCTTTAGCAGTGGGAGGGACCCGGAGAAAACCCACGAGGTTGGACAGGCGACCCTACTCCTTGTCACGTACAACTGGGGATTCGAAACCACGCCAGTTGACTCAATGACAGACCTCATGATACAGCGCGCTCGTGCTAACCATTCGGCCATCCAACCCCCCTAGGAAGAAAATGAAATATGAAATGGCTGTAATATGACAATAGGCAAAGAAGGCTAGGTGTTGGGTTTGTTTTGCCAAATTTGCAGATAAAATATTAACAAAAAAGTAGGTGTTACACGGCCCAGGGGGTCGGGGCATGGAACAAAATAAATAGTTGCTGTCTTTACGGTATAAGGAATAAATATGCAAAGTTCCAAGATGATCCATTCAGAATTGCAGCCTGTAGAGGATAAATACAAACATACATTATGCAAGAGCTAAATCGGCCTATTTCAGGTCTTTCTTTAGGCCTGAAATGTTATCTAAATTACTGATTAGACATTAATTAACTTATCCAGACTATAATTAACACTCGGCGTCAACGCTAGCATGCGATATTTACTGGATTAGAATCCGATTTACTGCTCTACTTTCATTCATGAATTAATCATGGAAATGGATAATCGAGACCATGTGGTTATCGTACCGACTTGAGTTATGATGATCGAGGCTAGGGCAAAATTCAATCGCTAAATTCTCGGTTCAGAGTGGATCAATTTGACTGAAAGTTTCGGAAAATTCCCTTTACATTATTTAGTCTTTCCCTATTAAAGTGAGAGCTGCCAGCTCTGTATCTAATCTCCCACAATGTATCTTTAATCTTTAAACTAAAGGAAATGGTGACTACGACGATGTATTGTAACAAGGATGTATCGTGGTCGACTCCGGGTGTTGGCCCAAACGGTGCTCCTGTATTTCCGGTAGTGTCTCCCCTTACCATTGGCTCAGCACGGATGGGCTGGCAAGGAACAGTGTGTTGTATTTCAAATGTGACTAAAAACAGATGCGTGCGTACACTTGTTTTTTTTTTACACAGTATATTACATTATAGGTTTTATCATTACATCATCTGTACATATAATTATGTCAAACAATTTCAAAATCATTTATTTAACATTCATTTATTATTGCCAGTAGATGGTTATCGTTAGCATTGTGTGCAGGGAATACGTTACTTCTATTATTCTAAAAGGGTCCTGTTTTATTGTTACGTGTAATTATATTTAGCTTGGCTTTCCCTTAAGATGTGTTATTCCCCCCTTAAGGAGGTCAGAGCATTGACATTATTGGCAACTTTTTGGGTACCTTTTAAGGGAAAAGTTTAAGCTGTTAAGCAGTCGATTAAAGTACTGATCCTTTCCACGAAACGAAAGTTGAAAGGACTTAAGTACTTTTAGCTACCGTGCATTTCATATAATTTAGTAACAATAATTTGGTTATTTCTGTTTTGTTTCGGTATGCGGTAAAAATGTCCATTTATTAAGTATTCTCTTATTAGTTTTAATAACTTCCAGGTCTAAAGATTTTCTACTTTGTAAAAATGCTCTGTAACTTTCGCAGGTAGGAATAGTTGCTTCTAGTTTTGATTTATATACGTAATATTTAGTTAAAAATATTATTTGATTCATAAAAGTCCATTTGTGAATATTGTCAAAAACTGATTTATCTAGGCAACCAAGAAGAATTTCCTTGTGTGTTCTATTTACGTTAATATTTGCTTTTGTAAGAATTTCATACATTTCGTTCCATATCCGTTGCATGTAAGTACGGTATATAAAAATATGATTTACAGTTTCAATATCTGAAAGACAGAAGGAACACAGAGTTGATTCCGTCATTCTTAATTTACAAAGTAATTTATTTGTGTAAATTATTCTATGGATGTACTTATATTGGAAGTTCTGTAATTTAGAGTAAATATACTGAGCGCCATGGAAAACGCATCACTTAGTTTTTCGTATAACAAAATGATCCTGTAAACATATCTTATTTATTTTGCTTCTTATTGTGAACAATATTCAAATGGGAACACATCAATAACAACACTTTTGTACACTTATGGATGTTTAATCTGTAATCAACGGTACAAAGTCAGAGGGGTCAATATCAAAAGTACGACACAGATGTCATGTGATTACCGTCACACTAGATATAAAATAATTATAAATTGAAAATATCAGAAAGTTTATTAATATTATTATGCAAACAAATTCCCATAACAAGGTCAAAGTTCACAAATTAAAAAACGTTACAAAACGGCATGGTATAAAGTTGAAAACACGGTGCCCTCTGATTACTTACACACGCCGTCTAACCATGTAGCACACACGTCGAATTAATGGAAGAGAAACATTATGTAGCTTTAACAATCGCTAACAAGCGGTTTTCATACACTTTAAAAACCGCTCTCTTGCCATAATGCAGGCAATTAAAGACTAACTTTATCAAAAATGTCAACACATGTTTTAAACAGGAAGTTGCACTCAACTTAACAATAAACAATACAAAATCATAACTTGGATTCTTACAGAAGGTTAGGTCTATCCAATGGACATGGATCTAACATAGTTAACTGGAGTCAAATATAAAAATATCAAGATGGTTAAATCTGGTAGCTACATGTCAGTAGCGCGTGTGTCCTCCACGGGCTCTTATGCACGCTGTGCAGCGACGTCGCATGGAATTTACCAATGTTTGAAAGAAGGCCTGGGCCAAATTGTTCCATTCTTAGACAGAGCAGCTTCTAAAGCAGCAATGGTGTGCATCTGTGGTCTCCCATACAGACAGCGTCTAGTCTCATCCCAGACATGTTCTATCGGTGCCATGTCCGGAGACATGGCTGGCCAGTCCAAGACATTGATGTTGTTAGCAGCCAGGTAGTCCATACTAAAACGGACGGTATGCGGACGTGCATTATCCTGTTGGAAGTGCTGAAGTTGTGGGTGTGCTCGAAACATCGGAACAACAATTGGTTGCAAGACATCATCACGGTAGGCTACAGCATTAACGCGACCCCTGCAAATGTGTAGGGTGGTCCGGTGATGAAATGTGAAGCCTCCGCACACCATTACACTTCCCCCACCCCATCGATTCGTTTCGAAGACGCATCAGCGTGATAAAGATGAAAGCGACTCTTATCACTGAAGAGCACACTTTGCTAGTCTACTCTTCTCCATGTCTGGTGTCCTTGAGCCCATATCAAACGCCGCTGACGGTGATGATCCCTGAGGATAGCTCCAACATAAGGTCGTCGTGCACGGAGTCCTACTTCTCTTAGACGACGTCTTACGGTGTTGGCACTTACTGGTCCTTGTCTTCCGACGACTGCTGCACCTGTTCGAGTCGCTGGGCGGAATCTGTCACGCAGATGAGTGACCCGGATGTAGCGGTCTTGAGCCTGGGTTGTAACGCGTTGTGGACCAGGACGTTGACGGTCACGTGTTGATCCAGTAACTCGAACACGTTCCACCAACCTTACAATAGTGGACTGATGACAATTGAAGTGTCTGGCAATAGCATGTGTAGACATGCCAGCTATGGACATTCCCATGGCTTCATTCCGTTGATTTTCAGTAAGTCTCGGCATCTCTAGCTCGATTCCTTCACACGTCCAACAACAAATTACGACAGATTGACGTTTCACAGTTCATGTACTGCACATTAAGTTGAAAACATGCTTTTAAAGGGCTCACACACAATGCTGCACGTGAATATTGGGTTTTTCATGTGCATCTCGTGCAATCTCTTTTGTGCACACGGGCCTATATTTTTTGCGTTTGGGAGCATTGTGTGAAACAATAGTTCATAGTATTGCATAATATTATACATACAAAACCACCTAGTAATAAAATATTTGGGGAAAAAAAGTGATGCGTTTTCCATGGCGCTCAGTATACATATCAGTTTCAATTTGACCATATCAGTTTCAATTTGACCATTCGGTAAAAGATTCACCGTGACATCGAGAAAGTTTAGTTTTACTTTACTAGATTCAACAGTGAATTTAATGTCGACATCTAGGCTATTCAAGAGTTCGTGGAGTTTGGTGATCGTTGTATCTTCTATATTAAGGACGCACCAACAATCATCCAGAAATCTTTTTCACGATTGCTTAATCATGTCGCTAAAAGTTTTATCGAAGGTTGTGGGTACTTTTTCATACCAAATTTCTTCGAGGTAACCTAATGTTAATGTTGCGTATGTCGGACCAACTTTTGTACCCATAGCAACTCCTTTAATTTGTGAGAAATAATGGGTATCGAAGGAAAATATGTTATTTGAAATTACTAAATTTAGAGCGCCAATTATAAATCGTTTAGAAAAAAGATCTGGGATACTATCGGGGTATGTATCTATCCAATATTCGATTGCTTTTAATCCCAGATCTTTACTGATGTTATTATATAGATTTACTACATTAAAGCTTATTAGTGTACTACCAGATTCTACCTGCTTAGGTAAATGATGAAGGACATCTATATCATCGCGGAGAAAACTTTTGACTTTAGAACAAAGATTTTTCAGAATATCAATGAAGTTGCTAAGTCTTTGGGTACTACTATTTGGTCCGCCTACTATTGGCCTGAATGTTAAGTCACCTGGACATTTTATATTTACAACTTCATGATTAGTTCGTCTATAGTTGTTATAAATTTATCTAACTGTACATCTTTTCCTGATTTTGGTGTAAAAGTAGATTTGTTTCGAGCCAGGCTTTCGGTTTCTGGGGGTCGAGAATCATCCTCTCTGTAGAAATGATGTCTGAGGCGCAGTTTTCTACAAAATTGTGTTCAGACTGGAGTAAGCAGCTATCATTTGAAGGTGTTGGGGTGAATTTTAGTCCCTTATCAAATAATAGAATATCATTCCTACAGAGTGCAAATGCCACTGGTATTTATTACTATTGGATCTATTGTTTTGGGTTCTTTTTCCATCGGCCTCGATTTCTGGACTGGCCCCTGCCTAAAAAACGGTTTTCGTCGTTTGATCGGATAGGTTTGTTTGAAGTTTCTGATTCCATTTTCCGATTTTGTCTTCTAGGTGGAACTTGGTGCCATGTTGGTGTGTTGGTTTGGGCCGACGAATCTCTACGAGTTTGGTTAGATCTACTAATATCGTTAGGCCCTCTCGGGTTACTTTGTCTAGATTTGGACGGTTGGGGTTTTCGTTTCGGTCCTTTTGGTTGTGCCTGTTTAGGCCAATCAGAACTTTCACCGTGGGATGAATCGATATCACTCTCCCGTCCATTCTCTAGTTTGAATATGTCATCTCCATACTTGGAGTGATGGTTCTCTAACCATTCATGATCCTTTTCCCACTCTCTTAGAACTTTCTCGTCGCATTCTTTACATTCCCGTTTCCATTCGAGCTCCAATTCTTCGAGAGTCTCTCCATCTAGGGCCTTTTCTAGAAATAACTGCATTATATCATTATCTATATTGGCACATCTATTCTGGAAACATTCAGCATTTAATTCCATGCTTCCAATTTGTGCTGTGAATTTGTGTACATCTAATTTTGTCCTTATGCTAATCATTTCTTTAGATTGCCCTGGGACAAGATTTCAAGCGGAATCTGATAGGGGCAAAGGTTTTTCGCGGCTGCACCACCCCTTGTAAATTGCTGTTCTTGTACTGGTGTTATGATAAAATAAAATAAAACCAAGTACGAACAATCCAAACCATAAGACAGAATTCGAAGTCCTTTATTGTGATAGATGGATGGTCCATTCTTTTATCATAGAGCGTTTAATTTTTGCGGCTCTAGTCTCCTTGCTATCAGGTTCCCTATGGCTCCTGTCTTATGGGTCTAAATTGTCCACGGACTCAGATATTTTCTTCAGAAGTATCGGTATGTTTCGTTCTTCATCAGTACTGTGAAGACACTTAGTAACAATGTTTAACAGTTTATGAATAAGGGTGTACTGTTGGTCTATTTTGACTTCAAGCTTCCCTACCTTTCCCGTTAAATCATTGACAACTTCTGTTAGTTCCTGTTGCTTATTGTTGGCTTTTTTAGTTTTCGCTTCATAAATTAAAAATGTCTTGAAGATGTTCAGTACGAACAGTAAGCACTAGCCCTCAAAAGAGTATTTTGTTCTCTTTCTTTAATTTAATATATATATATATATATATATATAATGAAGTAAAATGAAATTTTTTTTAACTGGACATATTTTTTATTTATGCATTTATCTACCGTGAACATAGAAGTACTTGTACTTTATCTTCCTGTATATATATCTAGGTAACACACATTTATTGAACATACTTATAAAGATCTTCAATAAACGCTCCACAAATATTAAATGTTTGTAAGTGACAATTCTCAATAGTTGGGTGTCAAATGCAGTCAAAATTTTCCCTACTGAAAACTGAACTTGACACGGCGAATGTGCACGCTTCAATGACTTGTCTCGAAGTGATTTCTGGCTAGTCACACGGTGCGAAAACACTCGGCACAAGAGTCTATGGGTCTGTAAATAGCCATCGCACGTGAAATTCTCTACACATCTATCAACTATTGCAGTCGTAAAAAATCTATTGTTCACGATTCTAAATAGCAGTAATATTTTCGTCTTTTTTGGTTATTACAGCAGCTTTAGATATTAAGTTATAGTTTTATTTTATTTTTTAAATTGCTTTATTATTAGCTCTAACGTTAGGAGCGACATCTTTTGGTTTAATAGTACAAATAATATCTCTGAAACACACGGGTTAGGCAAGAACATGATACTAGAAGTAGTTTCATTTTATTTTTACAAGGTTCATAAAACAATTGTTGAGTTGCCTAACGTGCGTGTTTCTAAATTCAATTTCTTGTACAAGCTTTCTGTTATGTTTCGTAAAAAAGTATTCTTGATTATCCCGGCCTGTCAATTTCAAAACAAGGGCACGTTACCTATTTTGTACTCAAAAGTGCCCGGATGTTCTGGCCGACACTCGTAACCATTTTTCAGTCTAATATTTATTGATCGTTAAATGGTCATAGCTTATTTAGAACATCATGACCGTTTATTTAGTGATTTTAAATGTGCGAAACGGATTTTAGGATTGGTATATATATAAATATTGTGGTACAGTTGTCGAGATATTTGGAGATATTTATTTATGGTGGGACACTACGAAATTCAAGCGAATTAGTTCATCGATACGCAATATTTCAATTGAAGGCCAACCCACTTATACAGTTCGAAATGATTAATCTGCACTTAACTAATTGCTGTATCATTGATATTTTAACAGCTTGTTTTAACAGTTTTCCTTTCCGTGGTGTAATTGTTTATATTTGTATGCCAGCTTCTGAAAAACGTCACTGAACAGGTGCAATCTATTTTAACTAAAATCTATTAAAATTCAATTTTAACTTTCAATCCATCTTCGTGATTTTAGTTAAAATCTGTTTTTGTGATTTAGTAATTGAAACAGGGCCCTGGGCTATAGCTTGGTTATTACGATAGTCAAAATGTCTATTATCCGTTATGGTGCTATATGCATCTATAAACATATCTTTGTCGTTAAAAACGCGCTGTTGTTGGTGATTGAGAATAGACACTAAGCTAGTTGAACTATAGTTTAATTCCTATATATTTCGCTTTCATTTAATAAAATAGAAAAAAGTTTATTTAGTCCTTGTGTCCATGACAGAAGTGAAACAGAGTAAAATGGCATAACAAGAGTATACTAATTTTTAGACATGGTGGTCATTCAGGACAGAGATCTTTTCTTGGGAGTATAGTTAGGTCTGTGTGTAGAAGGGGTGTATAGGGCCCCGATTCCCTGGTTATCCACCCCTTGATGACTTAGCGTATAAAGTCCTTTGTTCTTTTGTTGACCTACCGTACAACCCGTAGCCACAGCAGCGCTTTCAAAACATTCACTGATCTTGTTTTTTAATACTTCTAGTTCAGTATCAGTTGGTGCTCGACAATAATATTCTAATTCAGTTAAATCTGGTATAATGTTTGGTTTAGCTCCACCTTTTGTTATGATACCTGGAATGAAATGAAATGGGATTTAACGTTTTACTTTATTGTCCTTCTTTTCTGGTAATAAAGACCGTCATACGTCATGCTGTGTGCCATCAGAGAAACGTTGGTCGGATATCGCCGTTACGACTACTATTATTTACCGCTTCGCCAATAGTAAATCCCGTTTTTCGTCCGAAACGATAGACAAGATACTTTGTTTTGTTGCCAGACACGACCACCTGTATCATTTACCACTGAAAAGGTGGATGAGGGATGTGGGGGGGGGGGGGGGGCAGGATGACAATTCCCAAGAACAATACCGGGATTAAATCCAAGACCCCATTGGTTATTGAGCATGCGAAATTCTCCGTGGCTTTAGGTTACACAGCAACATTGTATTCCCTTAATTTAAAAAACACGTGATTGACAACATACGTGTATATATACCATGAACTCGTACGATGAACTCTGTTAGAACTGGGAGTAAATCGTATTTCAGATAATCGTACGATGAACTCTGTTACAACTTTGAGTAAATCGTATTACAGAGTATTATCGCGAACTCTTTAGAACTGAGGGTAAATCGTATTTCAGATAATCAAATCGTACGAAGAACTATGTTTAAATTGGAAGTAAATCGTGTTACTATGAAGCTTATCGTGAACTCTGTTAGAACTGGGAATAAATCGTGTTAAAAAGAAACTTATCGTGAATTCTGTTAGAACTGGGAATAAATCGTGTTAAAAAGAAGCTTATCGTGAATTTTGTTAGAACTGGGAATAAATCGTGTTAAAAAGAAGCTTATCGTGAACTCTGTTAGAACTGGGAATAAATCGTGTTAAAAAGAAACTTATCGTGAATTCTGTTAGAACTGGGAATAAATCGTGTTAAAAAGAAGCTTATCGTAAATTCTGTGAGAACTGGGAATAAATCGTGTTAAAAAGAAGCTTATCGTGAACTCTGTTAGAACTGGGAATAAATCGTGTTAAAAAGAAACTTATCGTGAATTCTGTTAGAACTGGGAATAAATCGTGTTAAAAAGAAGCTTATCGTGAATTCTGTCAGAACTGGGAATAAATCGTGTTAAAAAGAAGCTTATCGTGAATTCTGTTAGAACTGGGAATAAATCGTGTTAAAAAGAAGCTTATCGTGAACTCTGTTAGAACTGGGAATAAATCTTATCATGAACCGGTGGTGAATCGTGTTTCAGAGAAGCCTATCATGAACTCTACCAGAACTTGGGGTAGATCGTATTACTGGCTTACCATGAACTCTCCATAATGGTTTAAAGTGTTGTTTTAAACAGGATACATTCTGGTAACACAGAACAGCGGCATCTAGGGCGTTCACACCTTCCCATGGAAAACCTACCCGCATGTGAAGCTCGTCCATGATACACGACTTTACAATTAGATTACAAAAATAGGATATCGTTTTTGGTAACCACGGTGTTTACAAACAAAGATATCTGGTAACCACGGTGTCTACGAAGAAAGATTGGAAGACGTTATTCATAACCACAGTGTTTACGAAAAAGGATTACCATGGAACCAGCGTGTTTACGAATAAATATTACACCGGAACCAATGTTTGTGTAATAATGAATAAAGATTACCGTGAAACCACGAAAAACTATTACTTAATAATCACAGGTTAGCTCGTTAATACTTTATTGATAACTGCACTATTTACGAATATTATGTACGATAAACGATTACCCCATAACACGATGTTTACGAAGAAAATTGGACGACGTTATTAATAATCACAGTATTAACGAATAACGATTTCTTAGTAACCACAGTGTTTATGAATAAAGATTACTTCGTGAATGAAATGAAATGAAATGGGGTTTAACGTCCTACTGTTCTGCTCCTAACCTGGGCTAATGAAGACGGGCATATGCCATACAGTGTGCTATGAGGGAGATTTTGCCCGGGCAGCGGCGTTACAGCCTACTCTTATATCCAATTCTAACTGCCAAGGGATATTTTACGTGCACGCCAATGTGTACACGGGACCTCGGTTTTTCGTCCCATCCGAACGACTAGACAACTGTCCTTGTCAGGCCCTCCATCCTGCATCACTGACAAAGGGAAACCGACTACTTCGTAACCACAGTGTTTACGAATAATAATTATTTTCGTAACTATAGTCGTAACGAATAAAGCTGACCTCGAAACACGGTGTTTATAAAGAAAGATTGAACGACGTTATTCATTGCCACAAAGTTAAAGAATAAAGAATACCCCGTAAATACGGTGTTTACGAGTACAGGTTATATCGTAATTATCACAGTGTTTACTAATAAAATTTACTTCGTAACCTCAGTGTTTACGAATAAAGTTTGTCGCGTTAATACTGTGTTTATTAATAAAGATTACCACGTAAATACAGTATTTGCGCCTCTACCGGGGCTAGGAATAATGTCTTTTAAACAGAGAGAAATTGGGTTTAACGCCCACTCGACACAAACTAGGTCATTTCGGGACTAATATATGGTTCAATTTTATTTTCAATAATTCGCTTGCGCGTAGGTCTTTACCAGTGGGAGGAAACCGAGCGACGCGGAGAAAACCCACGAGGTTGGGCAGGCGATCCTCCTTGTCACGTACAACCCGGAAATAGAAACCACAGCAGTTGACTCTATGACAGATCTTATGTTAGAACGCACACGCACTAACCATTCGGCCATCCATATACTGGCTCGAATTTATCTTATTTGCTGAAACAAATTTATCACCCAATTTTATTCCAGTAATGGATTAGTTTGTCATGACAGGGTGTCTATATGTTGAAAAAGAAAAGTGGCGTTTTATGATGTAATTGGTATATTTAGTTTATCAGCTACGCATTTCATATTTGATATTGACATTTCCGTGTGTTTTTATGAAGTCATGGTAACGTCTGTTTACATTCACCTTCGTCATCATGGTTATCTCAAAGATCAACATCCGGAAATTTATTGAGGCGGGTCGGAGGGAAGGGGTGGTATACAATGGTATACTAAATATATGAGAACCCCTCTCTGAGATACCAAAGCTCGTCTATCCTATATCCAAAAACCTTACTCAGTTTATACTCAAATGGTACATTCATTAATGATTCTGAACATAAGATTATCTTACGATAATCACATAGCAGGTTACAGAACAATTGGGTGCCCCAACAATTGATGTGTGAAAAATGAATACATTGTAGTAAACGCAACCAGCGGTAGGCGTATTATCTAACTTGACCACTAAAGAAAGGCCAGCCGCTGGGCCTTTGTTAAATAGTATGGTCTATTAAAGGACATCGGAGATGGTGATTCTAATCTTTTACCTATCACTGCCCCTCACATTATGTTACAAAAGTATCTCTCTCTCTCTTTCTCTCTCTCTCTCTCTCTCTCCAAATGCAAGATTTTTTCAAGTATTTGACCACTTACTGATTCACGAAGATGATAAATAAATACACATGTCCCGGGGTCCCACGGGCAGAGGTGGCCTAATGTTAACCGTTGTAATAGGCTACGCTGTGACTTGTTTTAATGGTTCAACTCTAATTTTGTTGGAAGTACCAATACAATAAATATATGTTTAGTTTTATCGATCATTTGCATTTTTATTCCCATGAGTGGCAGGGATATAAACAGGTGACCCCAGTGCACTGATCGGCTACGGACCTATAGTACTTTTGAAACGGTCCTGATTTTAACGCTCCATCCACCATAAATTGCAAAAAAGGCAATTTTGTAACAAAGATGAAATGAAATGAGGTTTAACATCTTACTGCTCTGTTCCGACTGGGCTAATAAAGACAGACATACGCCATATGAGCTACGAAAGAAATTTTGCCCGGACAGCGGCACTACAACACACGCTTATATCAAATTCCAAATGCCAAGGCATATTTTACGAGCACGCCAATATGTACACGGGCCTCGTTTTTTTTAAAAACTAAACACAGATGATACTTATAGCCCTAGTTGCCTCCACAATCAGTGTAGCAACTTTGATTTCCGGGGCCATGGTGGCTTGGTGGGTAAATAATACGTTGGCTCACTAACCTAGGTGTTCCATGTTCCATCGCAGTGTTTGTCGAACAAGGCCATCGGAATTTTCCAAATTGGTTACCACTTATCAGTGGTACACGTAAAACAATCTTCGAAAATTGGAATTCGATCCAATTGTAAACCATAGTGGCGCTGTCTGGGCAAAATGTCCTTCATAGCACATTGTATGGGGTACGCCCGTCTTCATTAGCTCAGTTGATACAAAAAAAAGTACAACGTAAAATACCTATTTATTAAATAACTTTGTTTTTCTACATTATTAACATCTCGATCAACTTGTTTGGACGACCCCATGACGAAACTGGTCTTCTGCCTTTATTTGTCTATTTATAAGCACAAATTAACAGTTTTAATAGGCTAATGTGACCTGTATACTCTAGTTCAATTACTAAATGCCATTGAAACAGTGAATTCACTTGGTGGACCCAGCTGCTGATTTCACTGACATATAATTTTATAACGATGAACATACGCGTACCTGACGTTAGACAGTAACGTTGGTCTGACATCATTGCTATGTCGATATCGTCAAATACATATATACGCATTGATTATATCGATTTTTCCACCACCAGATAAACAGGTTTTCCTCCTGGGGAATTTTGGACTTGGAATGAAGAGACGGAGAGAGAGACAGAGGGGGCGGGGCACTTTAACGCCCACTCGACACAAACAAGCTCATTTCGGGACTAACATAACATGGTTCAATTTATTGCGCGTAGGGGTCTTTAGCAGTGGCAGGAAACCGAAGGAACTGGAGAAAACCCTCAAGTTGGACCTGCGACCCTACTCCATGTCAAAAACAACCAGAGGATCAAAACCATGCCAGTTGATTTAATGACAGACCTTATGATACAGCGCGCACGCGCTAACCTTTCGCACCCCCCCCCCTCCAAAAAAAAGAACCCTGGAATAAAGAGAAGTTTGGTCCAAAAATGAAACTAAATATCTTAAGCATTACTTTTCGGCACCGACCGGGATAATGCAAACTGATTTACCTCATGCTTTGTGCTATGAGGGACAATATGGTCTGACAGCACCTTTTCCGCCTATTTTTCGTCGAATTCCATCTATCTGGGGTTATTTTACGTAAATGGGACTGTGGTGTGACAGCGCCTTTTCCGACTATGTTTTGTCGAATTCCATCTTCCAAGGGTTATTTTGCGTAAATGGAACCGTGGTGTTTCGCCCCATTCGAACGACTAGACGATGATTGTTGCTAGTGCTTGGCCCTCCTCCGACCTGTACCAACGACTGGATCGAACCCACGATCTCCACGACGGGATTCAATCCAACGCTGTTCCCAGGTCGAAAAATCTGCATGGAACATTGTCGACTATCGTGACTCCATAAAATTAGAAAGGAAATGGGTTCTGAATAAAATAAATATTCCGTCTTCTAAACTTCAGCACGGCACCAAATCGAATATGTAGCACCATAGGTCTTTTGTCTGACGTGGAGAGCGGATTAGGGAAACCGGTCGCCACATCCTACATACGACCAATGCATCTTTTCTTACTACATATTTCGGTAGCCTTGTGATCGTCTAGAATTTGTCTCTAGTTGTCTTTACTTCTGCTTCACGTTGTGTATTTACTTCTTACAGTTTCTTAAGACGGTTGTCTTACCAGGAATAACAATGCAACAGTTCGCTTCTACATTTTATATAGCATAGCCGAATACATATATGGATACAAGCATAATATATAACAATACTAGCTAAAACTATTTCTCCACCTTAGCCAGTCTGGCGGCTGTCTAAGAACTCAGATGGAAGCTCTCTGGAATCTAATGGAAGTCTGACTTAAAACTTTACTATGAATTATTTTATAAGACTCCTGGATATCACGCACATAAAGCCTGTTCATGGCCCTGAACCTGTGCAATTAACGATATGATTGTTTACTTTAGTCACATATTTGCATAAAAAACTAATGTTTTTGGACACTGTTTGTTTGTACTGTTACACAGCACAGAATATAGCACTAGATTTTTGTAGTCACCGGGAAAATTTCAAGTTTTCATATTAAATAAGCAACCATGTGGGTCTCTTGCGTTATGTTGGTGCATTCTTTTTGCTAAACAGAATGGCTGGTATTGAAATTCGCTTCCTCTTAACAGCAGGACTCAGAGAGTATTGTACCTTTGATTGTCTTAAAATTTCCTTAAAAATGCCAACAATGTTGATATTATCTTTGGCCGAGGCCTCGATATATCCGTTTCCCCATTCCACAGACACAAGCAGTTCCGCCGTTACTCGACTAATTATTCGTTTGTCTTCTAATACGTCTGTTTTATTTGCCACAATCACAATTGGGACATTTTCATCGTCTCGCTCGGCAATAATCTGTTCTCTCATGATTTTTACTTCATCAAAGGAGGAAGCATCGTTGACCGAGTACACCAGTATGAAGGCATTGCTCTTGGCTATGGCTAACTTTCTCATGGCAGGAAACGAATGAGCACCGGCAGTATCTAAAATGTCTAAAATAAGCTGCTTGCCGTTCTCATTGCACTCTCCACTATGTAGTTCTTCAACTGTTTCTTTATATTCACTGACGAATCTCTCGTAAAGAAATTGTGAGATGATACAACTTTTACCCACCGCAGCTGCTCCCATCACTGCGATTCTAAACCGTGCAGTTCCTCCTTTTTCAGAAATGGATTTCTGAGATAGTTGAAGAATCGTTGATCTGGTGGACTTAAGCATCTCTGTAAGTGTATTAGCGAGTTTCCTCTCAATCGAGAATACAAATAATAAGTTCTTATTCAGAAAAGTTGTCGTACAATCAAGTGTACTACATATCTTTTGTTGACATGCCTTATATACCTTTGGAATAGTTCAAGTTTGCAAGTGCGCGCTAACCGGTAACCAATAAAAACGATTCTTTGAAATTAGCACATTGGAATCATGTTTTGCCATGACAACCACTTACTTCGTATGAAAATGAAAACAATTCCATTACGAAAGAAATGTACTTCTGTAAGCGATAAAAATCAACCAACTTGTTAGACGAATGTGAGAACACTGCACTACCGAACACTGGTATATTAATTATGTAGATGCCCAGCAGTGCTCACTCTGGGTTTCATTTTTTTCCGCCAATTTTTCATTTTAATTTATTAGCCATATATTTTCTCCACCAAAATAAAGAACAATTATCTATTAGATTTTTTCAATATTTTTTTTTTTACATAAGTACATACAATATACATCTAATATTAAAACTTACAAAATTCTTCTCTGCTTTGCAGAAGCCCATTTTTGAAATTTTTTTCAACATCTGGGTTAACCACTTTTCCATTTCTTAGTAACATTAAATTACACAGTGTATTTGTTTTTAATGAATATCCGTATATCTGAAAATTTCCATTGAAGACTATGTTTTTACTGTACCGACTTACGTAATGATGATCGAGGCTAGGCCTAACATTCAAAAGCTAATATCTCGGTTCAGAGAGGAGCAATTTGACTGAAATTTCCAGCATATTCTATTCACGTTATCTAATTTTAACTGCCAGTTCTTTATCTAATTTCCCATAATGCCCCTTTAAGATTTTTATTTTTCGTAATTTGTCTGTGTCGCGAACGTTTGAGGTAGCTTACATGCAGATCTATTGTAGAAGTTGGTATCGCTTCAACATTCAAGGATGTAATAATATTAGATGGACGAGAGCTGGTCATGTCAGTATCATCTGTAGACTTGGAGCATTTTGGTGGTGACATACCAAAATACTCTGACATTCTTCTATCGACCATTGACGAAGGCTGTTCAATTTTTCGTTTACGATCCATGGCATGTGATTTGATGATAACTGACTTTCGATTTTGTTGTTGTTTATTACAAATTTACCGTCCAATACATAATGCATGATATTATGGACAGGTTGATTTAATTAAGTTATTTACATCTGAATGAGTAAAATATAGCTGATAGGTAAAACACTGACTTTCGACAACCCAAAGAATATGTATACGCAATTGTAAACTGTAACAACAAACCTGGCTTCATTAATTAATGATACGGGCAACAAGGGTAGTAATGGTATATTATGTAGATGCCAGGTCCATACTGGTATATTATGTAGATGCCCAATCCATACTTGTATATTATATAGATGCCCAGTCCATACTGGTATATTATGTAAATACCCAGTCCCCACTTGTCAATACTGGTATATTATGTAAATGTCCAGTCCATACTGGTATATTGTGTAGATGTCCAGCCCATACTGGTATATTAGGTAGATGTCCAGTTCATACTGGTATATTAGGTAGATGTCCAGTCCATACTAGTATATTGTGTAGATGTCCAGTCTATACCAGTATATTATGTAGATGTCCAGTCCATGCTGATCCATACTGATATTTTATGTAGATGTCCAGTCCACACTGGACCATACTGGTATATTATGTAGATACCCAGTCCACACTGGTCAATACTGGTATATTATGTAGATGTCCAGTCCATACTGGTATATTATGTAGATACCCAGTCCACACTGGTCAATACTGGTATATTATGTAGATGTCCAGTCCATACTAGTATATTGTGTAGATGCCCAGTCTATACCAGTATATTATGAATACATTGTGAACGTACAATGAGCCTGTGACCTCTTTATTGGTTTATTATGACAGGTTTCAGTTTCATTGCAGGGGGTTGGATGGCCGAATGGATAGCATGTGCGCACTGTATCATACATTGACATACATGAGTCAACTGTACGTGACAAGGAGAAGGGTCGCCTGTCCTACCTCATGGGTTTTCTCCCGGTCCTCCCACTGCTAAAGACCCCTACGCGCAAGTGAATTATTGAAATAATATTGAGCCATGTGTTAGTCCCAAAATGACCTAGTTTGTGTCGAGTGGACGTTAAACCCCATTTCTTTTTTTAACCCGTGTGCGTATACAAGGGTATATCGGGACCCCGTCGCCATATCCCTAACATTTGTGAGGAACTGGTTCATAATTGTCTGTCGAGAATGTTATACATTCTCAGCTCTTTAATGTCCGGTATAATGTTGCAAATAGAACAGAAGTGAGGCAGTGGCAACATTTATCATTTGACAAGAAACTACGAGTATTACATTATCGGACACAAGTGGTCTTGTGGACCCCCTTGCCTTTTCCTTTCAACATTTTGCTGGTTACAAGTGTCTATTCTATAATGCTCCCGGCTAGCTTTGTATTCGGAATCTTTCTTACAGATGATATTGTGTTGGTCATTCTAGTAATCTAGATCTGCAGCAAATCCAGGTACTCTACCAACCTCATCAAAAGACGATTCTACATGGAAATGACAATTAAAGGGGAAGACCAACGATTTTTAACAAGGTTTCCATAAATCTTAAATATACTGAGCGCCATGGAAAACGCATCACTTTTTTCCCCAAATATTTTATTACTAGGTGGATTTGTATGTATAATATTATGCAATACTATGAACTATTGTTTCACACAATGCTCCCAAACGCAAAAAATATCGGCCCGTGTGCACAAAAAAAAATTGCACGAGATGCACATGAAAAACCCGATATTCACTTGCAGCATTGTGTGTGAGCCCTTTAAAAGCATGTTTTCAACTTAATGTGCAGTACATGAACTGTGACAGATTCCGCCCAGCGACTCGAACAGGTGCAGCAGTCGTCGGAAGACAAGGACCAGTAAATGCCAACACCGTAAGACGTCGTCTAAGCGAAGTAGGACACCGTGCACGACGACCTTATGTTGGAGCTATCCTCAGGGATCATCACCGTCAGCGGCGTTTGATATGGGCTCAAGGACACCAGACATGGAGAAGAGTAGACTGGCAAAGTGTGCTCTTCAGTGATGAGAGTCGCTTTCATCTTTATCACGCCGATGGCCGTCAACGTGTGTGGAGACGTCTTGGGGAACGTCTTGCAGACTGTTGCGTCTTCGAAACGAATCGATGGGGTGGGGGAAGTGTAATGGTGTGGGGAGGCTTCACATTTCATCACCGGGCCGCCCTACACATTTGCAGGGATCGCGTTAAAGCTGTAGCCTACCGTGATGATGGCCCGTGGAGGACACACACGCTACTGACATCTGTGTCGTACTTTTGGTTTTGACCCCTCTGACTTTGTGCCCTTGATTACAGATTAAACATCCATAAGTGTACAAATGTGTTGTTATTGATGTGTTCCCATTTGAATATTGTTCACAATAAGAAGCAAAATAAATAAGATATGTTTACAGGATCATTTTGTTATACGAAAAACTAAGTGATGCGTTTTCCATGGCGCTCAGTAGACAAGCAAAAAAGTTTTTGTAAGCGAGAAATTAATTTTTATTAAAACCGGAAGTGACATAGTTGGTTCAACACGCTAACTGGGCTCTATAGTAAGTGATATATAGCATAGATATTTTTGTTGTTCAAAATATTATTTTTTAAATTTAACATGGCAGTAGCAAATCTCCCTCATCGTCATCTTTCAAATTGACCACCGTTCAGTATGTCACATTATTTTACATAATATAGTATACGTGTATCACGTATGGTACACAATTTATTAAATAATACCCGTGAAATGTTAACTTAACCTATTAGGATGTTTAAATGGTCTTGCGACTATCTCTTATTCAAAGGGTTAATCTTTGTAAATTTATCTATAATCCCCTTAACATGTTTAATTTAGTTCCAAGTAAACTTCTGAACTGATGATAAGGTTTGCTTTATATACGACAGAAGACATACGGTCAGTATTCTTACTGTACCAGTCTTTAATAAACGCTTGAACCTTCATCAGCGTATATAATTTATTTGGAACTCTATATTATATTTAGATCACCAGAATATAATAAACGTTTGAACCTTCATCAGCGTATATAATTTTTTTGGAACTCTATATTATTTTTAGATCCCCAGAATATACTGTGAGAACGTGAAAGATCCCCATGTGATACTATGGGGACAGATAATCGTCTAGGACCTGCTTGGACTTCACGTTGTTGGATGAATTATTTCAATCATCAATTAATTGACTCTGGAACACCGTTTGTGTTGTTACTAAGTTTATCTAACGAATACAGCAAACTACAAAGGTTACATACACGAAACTACAATATCTATGATAGTTACGTTTTGGGTTATTAAATTATCCACGGTCTGAGTTTAATATCCTTTCTAACCCAGACCTAACGGCTTAAAGGTGGCAAGAGCCACATACTTCTTGATAGTTCTACATAACGTTCGCGCTAGGATGATGTGTTCACCCTAGCCTCTAAGCCGAGGAGGCTATAGGTATGGCGATCCTTTGGGCTCCGAATGATTGTCTGAGGGTAAATCAAACCCGCTCTTTCCTATATAGAAAATGTAATGCGTCATCTATTAGGGCGGGACAATTACCATTTTTGGGTAAGTGTTTCATATAGGCACCGTTTAACGTCAACATTGTTCTATTTAATTGGACTAATCCGTGCCCGAGATGACTGGATGATAGTAGCCTACTTTCCAGAAATGGGTACTGACATAAGTGTCTGTGAGTTAGACTAAGATAGTAGCAGAGTAATGCAAGCTACTTCATTACCCTAGTTTTTGTCACACATCATGTAGGTAAAGATTTATATATTAAACAGAACACTTTTCTTAGACCCAAAATAACCCTATAGTGTTACAATGCGCCCCCTTGCAATGCGTTAAAAAGCAATGTTGCTTAATTAACGCTGTTATCTAACATGCATTAAATACAATACAATATCAATACTTTAAAGCTCTGAATATGTCCATTATAATTTCAAGTCCTAATTCTAAAATATCATTACACTGATAAACATGCTACAATAACATCATTTCAACGCTTCACTGTCAATTTAAATACTTGGTTATAGGGTTCCAACACAATAAAAAAACACTGTTTCAATGTCATAAGTTAACTGTTTCTAACACTAAATAATTTCATGTCCTGTTTCTATTGTTCTGTTTCTTGCACTGTAAATTTGGTGATCCTTTAAGTTAACACTTCTGCAAACTCCGCTTCAAAACCATATCTTCTTGCATACTGGAATACCCGTCTGGTTCAGCGTTGCTGTGCATTAAGATAGGGTACAATAAATCCCATAAATGACCAGTGTACTTGCTTAATCAGCCCACTAACATTTCAATTCCATTACCCTTAATTTATAACATGTATTTTAATTGGATGTGATTATATCTTAATCATATTTTTACACTTAAGTTTATCTAAAATAAAATTTGTATTTACTTCATTGGGAATACACCTGTATTAATCCTTACTTCTATTTACTTTTAACTGAATAAACTATGAACAAAAGAACGTAATCTGTCCCATTAATAAAAATTAGCAGTATTAATTAGTACTTATCACCTAAAGTAATTTATAAATTAAAAACTCATTACTTTACTAATGTTCTTTACCTCTTAGTATTATCTGAGAACAGTGAACCATTTTACCTCATTAGCAAACCAATTAATTACCACGACGGTATCTGGTTATTGTTTAAGACATCCCCCTGTGCTGTAAATCCACTGTTAACATTGAGAATATAGGATGGAGATGTGTACCTTCAATGTAAAGAAGCTATAGAGCACTATCATCTCTTTCGACCTGCTCCATAAATCACATTTTGACAGGTACATGACCCTTTTTCTAAATGCGATACAGATACACCAAATAAACATCTTAAATGTTTTTGATTTCTGAATTTATTTCTTCTATAAATTATATTTGTGGTTGTAATTACAAATCAACCAATAACCCGTAATTTATTATATTTTCCTTACATTTAACACATATAACAAATAACAATTTACAAATAAGTTCTTGACTTGACATTAAGTATGGTTTTACGTATACAATACGCATGTCATATCAGGGAATTCAAACTTTATTCGACAGCTAACCGCACATTCGAATCACACTTTAAATTGCCCATTTTACCATGGTATGTTTTCCCGCTTTTAGACATACTTTATACTTTTTGTTTTTTTACAACACAACACGAAAATCTTGAAACCGGCACATTGCTTATAAGCCATTCGCTATTACAGGAAACCGTGTTTCACTTTGAACCATTTATTTAAAACCTTATACCGACCCACACGCAACTCGCGAATTTACAAAGGGCCATTCAGTTTTTAATTTTCCTTGGGCATTTACAAAAACACGTCTTTAATCTCCCTAAGACTTTTCGAAATGTTATTACGATCTATGCCTGAATAATTCTTATGGAGTTTTGCGGCAAATGCGCAAACCCTCCATTTCCGAACTTTCTTCCTGCCTAGACCGTACACAACAATTTATTTTATTTTACATTGCTTTACCGTTTCAATTTTAGGATTCTTATTTATTCCTACGTTTATAGAAAATTACCCATGTTTAAACCCAAACCTTATTTTTTTCCCTATTTCCTTGAATTTTCTTAATTTAATTATTTTAACTTTTTATCGTCCTTTTTAGCCATTATTTTTTTTACAAATCCCTAAGCTCTAAAATTCCATTAAATCTACCCCTTGGTCTTTTTGGCTTTCGATGGTCTGTTTATTAGGAAATACCTACCTAAAAACGACTGGAAACTACTTCTTGCAAGGATTTCCTCCAGGGTCGAAATCCGTAAGTCATCGGCACCAAAAAGGAATTAGATGTGACACTATCCTGTGTCCCGGAACCAAAAAGGAATTAGATGTGACAATTGGTCTGCTTGATTTGTCCGCCGATAGGTGAGCCGGTTTCTACTATGGCGTACGCCGGTCAGGTTACCGTATCGAAGCAAATCAAGTGACCCGGCTGATAAACAATATGGCGTCGGATAATGTTATAATATTAAACATGACATGTTTTAATCAAAAACAGTATTTTTGAAAGTATGACTTGAAAGTGCCCGCAAAATAAGCAGAAAATTATTATTAGTAATATTACTGAGAAAAAATAAATGACATATGAACTTTTGGTTTACTTTTAACGCTTTAAAATTAGTGTTTTATGGCATTCCTAAATAACATGGATTTTATCTCGTGGACATGTTCACCATCTTGCGCCGATGTTCGCCCCTGCCGCCAAGGCGGCGCATTCGGCGTACGCCGCAGCCGAACTTTTGTCGACTTCCGGTGAAATCAAGTGACCTCGCGCAAAAAACTGCCCAACTGTGGTCAGCCGGTATGCGCCGGTATTGACAAATCAAGTAGGGCCACTATCCTGTGTCGCGGCACCAAAAAGGAATTAGATGTGACACTATGGGGACAGATGATGGTCTAGGACCTTGCTTCGACTTCACGTTGTTGGATGAATTATTTCAATCATCAATTAATTGACTCTGGAACACCGTTTATGTTGTTACTAAGTTTATCTAACAAATACAGCAAACTGCAAAGGTTACGTACACAAAACTACAATATCTATGATAGTTACTTTTTGAGTTATTAAATTATCCACGGTCTGAGTTTAATATCCTTTCTAACTCAGACCTAACGGCTTAAACGTGGCAAGAGCCACATACTTCTTGATAGTTCTACATAACGTTGGCACTAGGATGATGTGTTCACCCTAGCCTCTAAGCCGATGTGGCTGTAGGTATGGTGATCCTTTGGGCTCCGAATGATTGTCTGAGGGTAAATCAAACCCGCTCTTTCCTATATAGAAAATGTAATGCGTCATCTATTAGGGCGGGACAATTACAATTTTTGGGTAAGCGTTTCATATAGGCACCGTTTAACGTCAACATTATTATATTTAATTGGACTAATCCGTGCACGAGATGACTGGACGATAGTAGCCTACTTTCCAGAAATGGGTACTGACATAGGTGTCTGTGAGTTAGACTAAGATAGCAGAGTAATGTAAGCTACTTCATTACCCTAGTTTTTGTCACACTTCATATAGGTAAAGATTTCTATATTAAACAGAACACTTTTCTTAGACCTAAAATAACCCTATAGTGTTAAACCCGAAATGATAGTACACTGAGCTACACCCCGCTACACTCCAAAGTCATATTTAGTAAACGTATGCACGTTCTCAGTTGGTGGACGATGTCCAGATCGTGAATGGTACATCATCAAGAAGTAGAAGCAGTAAAGGAACAATAACCATAAATGAAATTGACAGAGGACCCAATCGAGTCCAGAGAAGTACATACCAAAACAAATAGTATGTCTGAGACGCAAAATCACTGGATGTTTCGGAAAAACTTACTGAAATAAATAGACACAATTATAGGGTCAGGTACAAAACTCGGAAAATATTTTCCGACTTTTCCCCTCTCCGAGTTTTATGAATTGGCTGGATTGAAAACGGAAAACTCGGAAAAAATTGTCCGAGTTTTTGTTTCAAACTGAAAAGTCGGAAAATATTTTCCGAGTTTTCTATTCAAACAAAAAAGTCGGACAATTTTTTCCGACTTTTCCGAGTTTTGTGTTTTCAATCGAGTCAAATCATAAAACTCGGAAAGAGAAAAAGTTGGAAAATTATCAAAAATATTATTTTTTTTAAATTGGCGAAAGTAGTTGTAGTAATACATCTATTTAATAAGTTGGACATAATCTGTAACTTTTCAGTTATATTTTAACCAAAATAATGCAATATGGCATTTATTATCGAATATTCCGAGTTTTAATAAGTTGGACATGATCTATAACCTTTTCAGTTAGATTTTAACCAAAATACTGCAATATGGCAGTTATAATTAAATATCCGAGTTTTGTATTTTGGCCTATACGAAAACTCAAAACTCGGAAAGTGGTCAAAAGGTATCAAAATAAAATATCTTTCATTGGATATGGTGTATAAGGGTTGTAATATGTACAAAGGAACTCAACTCGCCTTTACGGGGATAACTTGGGTGAGATCGAAAACTCGCACATCCAAAAGATGAAATGGTTAAAACAGTAACACATCTATTTAATAAGTTGGACATATCTATAACCTTTTCAGTTAGATTTTAACCAAAATACTGCAATATGGCAGTTATAATTAAATATCCGAGTTTTGTATTTTGGCCTATACGAAAATACAAAACTCGGAAAGTGGCAAAAAGATATCAAAATAAACTATTTTTCATTGGATAATTATGATTATTATACAGCGGATGTCTCCTTAACGGGAATAACTTGTTATTTAGTGCAGCGCACTCATGTTTTTGTGGCATCGAGACAGACATCACAGGCAGTAGGCCTACTACGTGTCGAGAATATCTAATTGGATAATTAAGTGATAGTAACACATCTATTTAATAATTTGGACATGATCTATAACCTTATCAGTTAGATTTTAACCAAAATAATGCAATATGGCAGTTATAATTAAATATCCGAGTTTTGTCTTTTGGCCTATACGAAAATAGAAAACTCGGAAAGTGGCAAAAAGATATCAAAATAAACTATTTTTCATTGGATAATTATGCTTATGATACAGCGGATGTCTCCTTAACGGGAATAACTTGATATTTAGTGTAGCCCACTCAAGTTTTTGTTGCATCGACACAGACTTCACAGGCAGTAGGCCTACTACGTGTCGAGAATATCTAATTGGATAATTAAGTGATAGTAACACATCTATTTAATAATTTGGACATGATCTATAACCTTTTCAGTTAGATTTTAACCAAAATACTGCAATATGGCAGTTATAATTAAATATCCGAGTTTTGTATTTTGGCCTATACGAAAATACAAAACTCGGAAAGTGGCAAAAAGGTATCAAAATAAACTATTTTTTATTCGATATGGTGTGTAAGGGTTGTAAAATGTACAAAAGGAACCCGCCTTAACGGGGTGAGATCGAAAACTCGGACATCTCGGAATTCCCAGCTCCGGGTTTTCGTTTTCGTCACAATGTCAGAACGAACGGACAGGTCCAAATTTTTCAAGTCCATTTTGCAAAGCTAATATTCGGCATGGATGTAACTTTTGGAATTAGAATAATAAAAATACCTAAAATTATTAACATTGTTTTATTTACACTATATTATACAAACATTACAATTTCCTTATTGTAATGCCTGAGGGTTTGCAGAGCAAACATTTGCCCAGTAGTTTAGTGCAGGTCATTGATGGCGTTGTAAAATTTTTAAGGGGGTACAGAGGGAAGGTTTTCTTCGGTAGATATTTTAGAACTTTGGTCAGCAACTTTTTCTTTAGGGGAAAATATTTTTCCCGGGACGGGGCAGGCTCTTTGCCACACCCTGGTTACGGACCTGTTACTGTGCTTGCGGAACAGCATTTATCATTACATTGACCATACCTTAGAAGTATGTACAAGACTACAAGTAGGTCTAATACGCAAGACACCAATATACGATATAGGCCAACTAAATTAATACAACACACTTAATTACCATGTGTATCCTTTTATTTTTAATTAGACTAAGACTACAGTATACTAATGTATATTCAGTGGCGTATTTGGGGTCTATTAACACATTTAAAAGTTAGTGGCAAAAATGAAATAATATATAACTTGGCAGCTTGTAGTCAGTAGTAGAGTGGCCCACAGCTTCTATTATCTGTACTATATAAACTGACCTGTTTTAACAGCATGTTGTCACGCGGATCAAAACTTCGATCATGAGAAAAGTGCTCTCACGGGCTCGCTCTTGCACTGTAAGCAGCAAACAGTCGCCCAAAATAGACATTCACGTGACAATATTCATTCACTTATTTATCAATGAAGCCATGTAAAAAAAGTTATTCTTTACTCGTTGGACTTTTAAAAATAAGAAGTTAAGAACTAGATTAAAATTTTGGCTAAAACTCGGCGATTTAATTTCTAAGTTAGTTGATTATAACCAATGACGTATATATTGTAACGGTTCTCGTTTCAGAGTCAACTCATGTAGTTTCGCCCTTTTTCTATCTTTTAAATCCACTCTCGTGGCAACATACCGACACTGCAAGATTGTGATAGTTACTTTTATTTAACCGTAAAACTCTGTTGTTAGTGGGCGCTTTAGTTACTTTAGACATTGTTGCTAGCTCTAAATACGCAGAAAAAATTTGAGACTGGAAATTAATTGAACGAAATTATTTTCCCTAGTCTCGTTTAACCAGACGTGTATGATTAAAATAAAATTACGGTATTGGTCACAAGACTCGGATTCTAATCATTTTAGGGCACTGCGAATTTGGCCTCCGGTTTTGTGTCAAATTTAATAGGAGGATGTGCCATTATTGCTATGCCATTCGTGTTTAGTATCCTTATGCATTTGCCATTTGTAACATGGTGGTTACAAAACGTTTCAGTTATTATAAATCCAGTAACAACTCATTTTTGTAGAACTGAAATATAACCAAAAAGACGCGCATTGACTGTTTCATAATTATCATAGGCGTACGGGCTCGATGACAGTTAGGGGGGCAGAACCCGAAATGCCCAAAAAAATTTCGGTGTCGGTCTTCCTCGAGAGGCGAAGAAGCGGAGCTTACCTTGTATGCCCCCCCCCCCCCAAGAAAATTTTGGAATATCTGACGTTTTCCTGCTATTTCAGCCCGTGAACAAACAACTTCAATGTGGTCTAATATAGCCTAATGACAATGGCTGACTCTAATTCCAATCAAAAGATCAACCGTTGGGAAAAAAACTGCCGCAAACGCTTTTTCCTGTTATTCCAGCCTGTGAATACAGCAACTTCAATTCGGTCCAATATAGCCTACCTGGCTGACCCGAATTCCAAACAACCAATCAATCGTCGCGGGTTATGGGGGGCTCACCCTCCCAGAGAAAATTTAACCACCGCAAATGCGTTTTCTGCTATCCTAGCCCGAGAGAGCAGCTCCAAAAGTATCCAATGGTTTTGTAACCAAAATCCCATTCTGAATTCCAACCATCCAATCAGACTGTTGCAGTTGCATTCACAAATAATAATCGATGCCAGAAAAATGTCGCACAAAGAATGGCTCTAGACAAAATGTTTTAATCCATAGTCAACTCAGTACACATTCGTTGTATTCAATTAAAAGAAAAGTAAAATTAGTGTTTTATTAGGTTAGAGCCGGTCTAAGATACGAGAATTAACATTAAATCAATGGGGAAATATTTAGTGATATAAAGACGTGTACATATTAAATCTAATTCCAGTGTAACTAAACATGTTTTGAAAGTACACGTGTCTGTAACACTCATAAATTTTAGTTTGCCCTAGTGTCACTGAAAATGTTGATATAGGTCGACAGCCCAAACTCATCCAAAATCTCCTCCATTCTGATTTTTATAAACAAGAAGTAAAATGTAGTCATTGCGCATGTAACTAACTATAAACTTCCGAGGCGAGAGTCGCCGTTAAGCCAGAGCGACGAAAAAGTCGCCGATTTTTTCGTCGCGTGGCTTAACGGCGACTCTCGTGTTGTGAAAGTCACGGGTCGCCGTTAAGCTAGTACCTCTTTCGTCGTGCTGGCTCAACGGCGACTCTCGCGCTGTATCAAGAAACCCGCCGATCTAAATGGACGCTTTCAGCCACCATAGTTTAACACCACGAATTCTTTTGTTACCTCAACACCTCTTCAAAAGTTCTCCGAAATTTGTGATTTAAAACTACATGTTCGATGACAACCATATCATAGTACAGTACCGGATGTTTTGGCCAAGCCTAGAGTCGGTTCAATTATGATGTCTGTCTCGACGCAACAAAAACTTGAGTGGGCTACACTAAATATCAAGTTATTCCCGTTAATTCCCGTATCATAATTATACAATGAAAAATAGTTTATTTTGATATCTTTTTGCCACTTTCCGAGTTTTGTATTTTCGTATAGGCCAAAATACAAAACTCGGATATTGAATTATAACTGCCATATTGCATTATTTTGGTTAAAATCTAACTGATAAGGTTATAGATCATGTCCAAATTATTAAATAGATGTGTTACTATCACTTAATTATCCAATTAGATATTCTCGACACGTAGTAGGCCTACTGCCTGTCTCCATGCAACAAAAACTTGAGTGGGCTACACTAAATAACAAGTTATTCCCGATAAGGAGACATCCGCTGTATAATAATCATAATTATCTAATGAAAAATATTTTATTTTGATATCTTTTTGCCACTTCCCGAGTTTTGTAAATTCGTATAGGCCAAAATTCAAAACTCGGAAAAATCGGATATTTAATTATAACTGCCATATTGCAGTATTTTGGTTAAAATCTAACTGACAAGGTTATAGATCATGTCCAAATTATTAAATAGTTTAGTTTAAACAATATTTTATTCGTTTGAAAAGGATTGAACAACAGGCAAAGCCTATACAAGTTCTTTCCCAGGGATACAGAAAATAATAAACGATAAATATGACATATACATAAAAATAAAATTAAATATAATAAATTGTAAAACCGAACATATATACAGTTTCATGTGGAAATGATATATACGATGCAATATTTTGATATTATACAACAATATTATGTAAAAGCGAATCAAAACCTTTGAGTACTTTTAATAAAATAATGGACTGCTTCAAAAATCAAGATATTGGAGGTGTTCGAAAGATTTGTAGAGCCATTTAAAATTAGATCTAGATTAATAGTTTCTGTGAATACCTTTAATGAATTGAATAGTTCGATTCTGATAGCTGAATAAGATGGACAAGAGAAGAAAAAGTGGAAATTATCTTCATCCGAAGAATTGCATTTTGGACATTTTTTTGATTCAGATAGGTAGTGGTGGAAAAGATGATTATTGAGATTACTAGATTTATTTCTTAACTGACAGTGAATGATATTTTCCTTACGGTTTCCATAATGAAAGTAACTAGGTTTTTTATGTATAGGATACTGACTCAGGAGACTAGACTTAAAAGTATTGAGAGACGGTGATAACTGCACATGCGTAGGAAGACTATTCCATAGTTTTATTGTGTTTGGGAAAAAACTTTTTATATAAGAAGACGTTTTACATTGTGGTATTTTCAATTTATGGTTTCTAAGATTGTAATAATTTGTTTCGGGTTGTATTTCCATTAGAATATCGGATAGATACTGGGGACTATAGCAATTAAGGATTTTATAAAAATAGACGAGTTTATGCTTTTGACGGCGTTTGAACAGTGGTTCCCACCCTAATTCGTCATAAACATGTTTTCTGTGGGAATTTCGGCGCAGACCAGTTATGATTCTCCCTGCTTCTAGTTGGATATTCTCAAGTAATTCCGAATCTTTAATACTACAATTATCCCATATACAATCCCCATACTCCAAAAGAGGACGTATAAATGACGTAAATATCGTACATAACGTAGATCTGTTTAATTTAAATTTTAATTGGCGTATTATGTTGAGTCTATTGCAAGCTTTTTTGTGAATTTTAGAAATATGTTCTGACCATGTTCCGTTTAGATGAAATGTTAGTCCCAGGTGGCAGTGTGAGGAAACTTTATCAATAATTTTGTTTTCAAACATAAGATTAGGATGATTAGTTTTTTTACGTGTGAATATTAAGTTTTTAGTTTTATTTGGGTTAAATTTTATTTGCCATTTATTTGCCCACGTTGATATTAGCCTCAGATCACTATTGATTGAATTGGCAGATTCTAAAGGGTTACCATTAATAATTGCAATTAAGGACGTATCGTCAGCAAAAAATCGTACATTGTTATCTAGATTGTCTGAGATATCATTTATGTATATTAAGAATAGAAACGGACCGAGTATTGATCCCTGGGGAACCCCGGATTCAACTGACAAATAAGGTGATTGAAAACCTTCAAAGACAACACATTGTTTACGATTTGTTAAATAATTGTATATCCAATCACATAGGTTTAGATTAACACCATACTGTCGCAGCTTATATATAATTCCCATGTGCCAGACTTTGTCAAACGCTTTAGAAATATCACAGAATACAAAGCTAAGCTCTTTCCCTTTATCTAGATTACTTATAATTATATTATATATCTCAAGAAGTTGGTTTATTGTTGAATCATTTTTTTGAAATCCTGACTGATGTTTAGATAATAAATCATATTTTTTAATAAAGTTGTACAGGTGTTTTAGGATAATTTTTTCAAAAATCTTACAAATTGTGCACGTTAAGGAAATGGGGCGATAATTTTCTGGTAATTGTGGATCACCCTTCCCTTTAAAGGCGGCTATGACATGTGAAGTTTTCCATATGTCTGGAAGTTGTTTAGTTATAAGGCACAGGTTAAATAGACGAGTTAATGGAATTATGTTTTTTAGAATTATTGGGCTGATTTCATCTGGTCCTGGTGGCTTTGAAGAGTCGAGTATTTTTAATTGATCTTTGACGTCTTGTTCAGTTACGATAAAATCATTCATTGTGATGTCAGAGCGTGCATCAAAGGGAGGTAATTCATGTGAGGTATCTAATTTTGAAACAGATGTAAAGTATGAATTTAATACCGTCGCCTTATCAAGTGGATGATAATAAATTTTGCCATTGATGTTAATTGGGGTTTGATTATTACTGTTTACTTTTTCCATTTTCACAACTGATTTTACTAATTTCCACCACTGATTTGATGTGACTTTGTGATTATTTATTTTATTAGTGATTTTTGATTTAAAATCATCTTTCGCTTGACGTATGAGTGAAATTACCTCATTTCTAATTTTACGGAACTTTAACCAATGGTTTGGGTTATTTGACTTTTTGGCACGCTTATGGGCTCGGTTTCTTTGTCGAATTTTTAGGCGGATGCAGTTGTTCATAAAAGGTTTATCATTGGGTCTAATTGTGACTACTTTACTAGGAATGAATTTTGATGTGTTTTCGTCAAGGACATTTTTAAAATCATTATATAATTTGTTTATATCCTTACTCTTAAAAACCGTTGTTAACCATTCTATTTGTTTGAGAGAGTTACATAGACCTTCAAAATTAGCCTGGTTGTAATTTTTGATTTTCCGTCTATATGATAATTGTTTATAGGTGTTAAAGTTAATTTCTACAGTTATTAACGAATGAGTATTACATATAGGGTGCAATACTGTATATTTAGAAATAAGATTCCTTTTATTTGTAATAAACAGATCTATGCAAGTTCCGGGATGGGTTGTAAAGTTAGTTGGTTCATATATGAGATTTACTAGATCAAAGCGTTGTAATATTACGTCTAGTTTTTTGGCATTACTGGAAATAGATAAAACATTAATATTAAAACCCCCTGTTAATATCAATTCATAAAATGAATCCCAAAAGGAAATTGGCGTGTTTGGTGGACGATATAGAACTCCTAATTGAAACGTACTCTTAGAATTACTAATACTGACAAAAATTATTTCTAAATCGTTTAGGCGCAGGTCATTTCTTACATGAAAAGAAAGGTTACTTTTTATTAAATAGATGTGTTACTATCGCTTAATTATCCAATTAGATATTCTCGACACGTAGTAGGCCTACTGCCTGTGATGTCTGTCTCCATGCAACAAAAACTTGAGTGGGCTACACTAAATATCAAGTTATTCCCGTTAAGGAGAAATCCGCTGTATAATAATCATAATTATCCAATGAAAAATATTTTATTTTGATATCTTTTTGCCACTTTCCGAGTTTTCCATTTTCGTATAGGCCAAAATACAAAACTCGGATATTTAATTGTAACTGCCATATTGCAGTATTTTGGTTAAAATCTAACTGAAAAGGTTATAGATCATGTCCAACTTATTAAATAGATGTGTTACTATCACTTAATTATCGAATTAGATATGCTCGACACGTAGTAGGCCTACTGCCTGTGATGTGAAAATCAAAAAATAGCCTACCTTTACATTTCATCAGAGGAATACAACGAAAAACAAATTTCGAACAAAAATTTTCTAAATACAAATCTCCAAATACAAATCTTGCAAAACATTTCTCCAAAAACATTTCTTCAATAACATTTCTCCAAAAACATTTCTCGAAATCCACCGAACCAGAACCTCATACATGCTTTTGGACATGAGGTTGTCATATATTTCCCCATCTCTGGTAGAAAGCGGTAAACCACGCGAAAATTTCAGGAAATGTTACAGCCAGTCAAAGGTACGATAATTTACGTTGGAGTCAATGGGGAATGTCATGAGCTGTGGCAGTAAGCATCTTTCGTTCCGGAGTTACCACCCCACTTTTCAACTTTGTGAACGAAAGAGAGGCTATTGATTTTGTTTTAAACAAGCCAACAGTGAGGCTGATGTCCCCCGCCGAAATCTCAAAATAAAAAGATGACACATAATCTCACATTATTTTTTTCAAAAGTATCAAGCAATCAAACTGATTATCAACTGAACACTAGGTTTTATCACTCTATCAGATAGAATCAAAGTTATCTTGTCCCAAAGCATCGAACAATGAAATTGCCTAGCTCTGGTTAGCTTTAGCTCGAAATGTTAATCGTTGATCTCAGTAATTAACATCTACATGAAGTTTAAACATTCTACCTCAATTAAAAGCAGAGTTTTTATGTTCCAAAGTCTTGACCAATCAAATTGCTTATCTCCTTACCCTATGCAGAAAATGCTCATTATCGAACTTAGTCAATGTATTGATGTAATAAAATTATACACCAAATTCCATCACTCCCACTTAATTAGAACTAAAGTTATGGTATCCCAAAGCATCAAACAATCTCTGCTGACCTAAATCAGAAAATGCCCATCTTGCATTGAGATAATAAACACCTACACCAAGTTTGAACATTCTGGCTGAATTAGACGGATAGTTATTGTGTTCCAAAAAGTGTGACAGACCGACAGACGAACCCATTTTATTAGTCCCCAGCAGGTCAAAGATCGTTTGGTTAATGTTGCCATTTAAATGAGTACGTAGAACTAGTATACGTTTAATATTTATCTCCCTTGGCGAATATGTTTCACTTATTTTACATTCATGGGACGAATTCGACCTTGTCGAACCCACTGAATAAAACGATGAAATCATTCATTATTAGTTACGATTAAATTTTAAAAACAAGAACAAGGAAGGCTGTCACCGGAACGAATGATCCTATAATTGCCCGAAGAGATCCCGATCACCCATAGCTGTGTTTTCAATAAGCGACAAATGGCTGATTTCTCAAACGTGTTTTACATAATGCAAGGAGTTCATGATTTCCTTGTGCCGCAGTTCTGTTGTGTGCTACACTGTCATTTATAAAACACGGGCGTTTTTTTTCTCTTTCACATAGTTATATTTATTTACGTAATTAATTTCTCTTGTGTGCATATAATTTTTTCTCTGTCTAGAATGTCCATGTAACCCGTATTTCGGATCCCAAGAAATCGCAATATGTAAGACTATAATTCGGTTTGACACTACTATACTGGATATGAACGCCAAGAATAACTTGTGACACTATCGATCCCTATCACATCTCTCAAAATCTTTGACTACACTTTGGACATCAATATGTAGTTCATGTTGTGTTTTTATACGCCCACATTTTCATGTGGACGTATTATGCCGTCGCCCCTGTCCGTCCGGACACGTTTGGACGTCCGTCCACAATTGTTTGAGGACACTCTACAGGTCACAATTCTTATCCGATTTTGACGAAACTTGAAATATAGGTTTATCTCCAAAATATCTCGGCTGCTTTCGATATTGGCATGTATCGGATCGAAACTTCATGGATTATGGCCCCTGTTTGTACGAAAAATCACGTTTTTAGCTTGTGGACACTATAGAGTTCACAATTTTTATCCGATTTTGTTGAAACTTGAAATGTAAGCTGATAACCCAAAGATCTCGGTTCCTTTCGATATTCGTGCATATCGGACTGTAACTTCCTGAATTATGGCCCCTGATTGTACAAAAAATCACGTTTTTAGCTTGTGGACCCTATAGAGGTCATAATATTTATCCGATTTAAAAAACCGTTTAATTATATCATGTTGTGTTTTTATACGCCCACATTTTCATGTGGACGTATTATGCCGTCGCCCCTGTCCGTCCGGACACGTCCGGACGTCTGGACGTCCGTCCACAATTGTTTGAGGACACTCTACAGGTCACAATTCTTATCCGATTTTGACGAAACTTGAAATATAGGTTTATCTCCAAAATATCTCGGCTGCTTTCGATATTGGCATGTATCGGATCGAAACTTCATGGATTATGGCCCCTGTTTGTACGAAAAATCACGTTTTTAGCTTGTGGACACTATAGAGTTCACAATTTTTATTCGATTTTGTTGAAACTTGAAATGTATGTTTATAACCCAAAGATCTACGTTCCTATAGATATTCGCGCATATTGGACCGTAACTTCCTGAATTATGGCCCCTGATTGTACGAAAAATCGTGGTTTTAGCTTGTGGACCCTATAGAAGTAATAATTTTTATCCAATTTAAAAAAACGTATTATTATATCACCGTTACACCCTAAGGATGAATGAGTTCGAATTTCATGAAAATCGGCCCAAAATTGACAGACAAAATGGCCGCCGTTCGTTCTCAAATAGCGTAAAAATATGGTATATCAAGGTTGTGGACCCTATAGAGGTCACAATTTTTATCTGATTTTGTTGAAACTTGAAATGTAAGTTTATAACCCAAAAATCTCGGTTCCTTTTGATATTCGCGCATATCAGACCGTAACTTCCGGAATTATGGCCCCTGATTGTACGAAAAATCGTGTTTTTAGCTTGTGGACCCTATAGAGGTCATAATTTTTTATCCGATTTCAAAAACCGTATTATTATATCACCGTTACACCCTAAGGATGAATGAGTTCGAATTTCATGAAAATCGGCCCAAAATTGACAGACAAAATGGCCGCCGTTCGTTCTCAAATAGCGTAAAAATATGGTATATCAAGGTTGTGGACCCTATAAGGTCACAATTTTTATCTGATTTTGTTGAAACTTGAAATGTAAGTTTATAACCCAAAGATCTTGGTTCCTTTTGATATTCACGCATATCAGACCGTAACGTCCTGAATTATGGCCCCTGATTGTACGAAAAATCGCGTTTTAGCTTGTGGACCCTATAGAGGTCATAATTTTTATCCGATTTAAAAAAACATATTATTATATCACCGTTACACCCTAAGGATGGCTGAGTTCGAATTTCGTGAAAATCGGCCCAAAATTGACAGACGACATGGCCGCCGTTCATTCTCAAGTAGCGTAAAAATATGGTATATCAAGGTTGTGGACCCTATAGAAGTCACAATTTTTCTCCGATTTTGTTGAAACTTGAAATGTAAGTTTATAACACAAAGATCTCGGTTCCTTTCGATATTTGCGCATATCGAATTGTAATTCCCTGAATTATGGCCCTTGATTGTAGGAAAAATCACTTTCTTCTTAGCTTGTTCTCTATCCATCTCTCGAAAATGTGGGCGTATCCTGCCTGGCAGCCGCTGGTTTTTAATACTAAGGCCAAGGGAAAACCGCGTTGATCCAATACGTGTTTATATAGCAGAATACACCACACATACAAAATGAACACAAACTGGGATATTAAATATACGCCTTACCTTACTCTTCACCAACCTGTTGGGATCTCTTCATTGTTTCCAAAACAAAAGTGAGGAAGGTTGGCGATGGATTGATTTGAGGAAGATAACATGTTTGTTGTTAAGGAAGGTTATCTTTTACCACAAGTGAATTCCATCCTACCCACATATGTGTATCAGTAGTTTCTATAAATACTTGTAATATCATCCAAAAGTTTGCCATCTACACAGCTACTAGGAATAATTGATCTTCTGGGTTAAATCCACTGTTAATCATTCTAAGCTTCTTCCTATATGGTTCCAGATTTAAAAGGATTCGAGTAAATGAGCGTCTTTTCCGACAAACGGGTTATCATTGTCAGTTGTTTCAGTACTGGAACTTGTATACGATACAATCTGCCGTAATTATCCCAGGCAGTACAGGTAACCAATGATGATATCTTCTGTATTGCATGTGAAACAATACTCTGTTCATCCTGTGAACTGTATGTTAATTCGTCTCCAGTTCTCCAATGCCGTTGTAGCTCGCACAGTGGCCAAAACGATTTAAAATACCAGTTACTTCTCTGCTTCCTGTTATACTTTTCATCGCCATTCCAAGAGTCAAATGTTTGGAAGTTTTAATTTTGCCACACGAAACAATGTACATGGCATCTTGAGAAATTGATGCAATTTTTCTTACATATTTTTCTGTTTTTCTTCAATCGTTTCTGTTTTACTGTAATTTATAATCAGTTATGTTCGGCGAAATACGCGAAGAGTCCGAATTGAATTGCTTTATTGGCATCTGGTTATTCCAGTGTACCCTGGTAGTATTCTCATACATGGGATATATTTAGCCTCGTTCATCGGGTCGCTTCATACGAATTGCGCTCGAGAGCATTCTGGTTCACGAATCGTGTGCCAATTTTAACATTTTCATTTTGTCGTAAATATTGGATATCAGAAGCCCAACTTTTCACGATAAGATAACATCATCAATGTTAATTTAAATTGACCATTAAGTCGTGTCTGCAATGTCGAAAACTGTGGATCATATTGAGTTCAAGACTTGGCTCCTTTAATGGAGAATCATATCACTTGGGGGCCAGCCGTGCTGTATTGAATTTCTACTATATATGTTGTTGAAAACTGCAATAGGCAGATTTATCTCTTGCATATGTATATTTAATAGCATTTCATCAGTAGAATCAATACAACTATTTGGGGAAGTTATGGTATATACCATACTTATTTTGTTGCTGGCTGTGAATAAAGTATATCCCGAGTAATTAAGTGTAAGTGATAATTGTTCTAAAACTGTTCTTGATTTATGAAGAAAGTTTCTGATAACTAGGTCATTTCGTTCAATTTTATTTGGAAATAATCTCAGTACAATTCATGCGTTATAGCAAAAATAACTGAATTTATAGAAAAGAAAATGAAATACTGTTTTACTCCGACTGGGCAAATGAAGATGGGCATACGCCATACAGTGTGCCATCGTGGAAATTTTTCCCCGGCACAACATGGCCTACTCTTATATCGAATTTTCAACTGCCAAGGGATACACGGGACCTAGACAGCTATCTTTATCAGGCCCTCTGTCATGTTCCACTGACAAGGGGGTGGATTTATAGGCTGAACAGTCAAATCATCAACGGCAAAAAGTATCATTCAAATTTGAAAGTTGTGGTTAAATTTCAACAAGCTGTAGTATTTCAAGGAACTGTATTTAATTATACAACTGCATTGGCCGAGAAAGTTCATCCCGATTTTCCGACGTGGTTTCCCCTTGTCAGTGATGCAGGACGGAGGGCCTGACAAGGACAGCTGTCTAGTCCTTCGGATGAGACGAAAAACCGAGGTCCCGTGTAAACATTGGAATGCACGTAAAAGATCCCTTAGCAGTTGGAATTCGATATAAGAGTAGGCGATAGTGCCGCTGCCCGGGCAAAATTTCCCTCATAGCACACTGTATGGCGTATGCCCGTCTTCATTAGCCCAGTATAGGAGCAGAACAGTAGGACGTTAAACCCCATTTCATTTCATTTCAATTATAGAACTATACGTTGTCCCTTGTCGGGTCCTCTGTCTCTCCAGTGTTTGTTTTGCTCATTTCAGATCACCATCGAAAACTGTGTAAAACAAAGTTATTCATAAATAAACCAGCGGCTGCCAGGCAGGATACGCCCAAATTTTCGAGAGATGGATAGAGAACAAGCTAAAAAGAAAGTGATTTTTCCTACAATCAAGGGCCATAATTCAGGAAATTACAATTCGATATGCGCAAACATCGAAAGGAACCGAGATCTTTGTGTTATAAACTTACAAATAAAAATTGTGACCTCTATAGGGTCCACAAGCTAAAAACGCGATTTTTCGTACAATCAGGGGCCACAATTCAAGAAGTTACGGTCCGATATGCGCAAATATCGACAGGAACCGAGATCTTTGGGATATAAACTTACGTGTCAAGTTTCAACAAAATCGGATAAAAATTGTGACCTCTATAGGGTCAACAACCTTGATATACCATATTTTTACGCTATTTGAGAACGAACGGCGGCCATTTTGTCTGTCAATTTTGGGCCGATTTTCACGAAATTCAAACTCAGCTGTACTTAGGGCGTAACGGTGATCTAATAATACGTTTTTTTTTTAAATCGGATAATAATTATGACCTCTATAGGGGCCACAAGTTAAAAGCGCGATTTTTCGTACAATCAGGGGCCATACTTCAGGAAGTTAAAGTCCGATATGCTCGAATATCGAAAAGAACCGAGATCTTTGGGTTATAAACTTACATTTCAAGTTTCAACAAAATCGGATAAAAATGGTGACCTCTCTAGGGTCCACAAGCTAAAAACCTGATTTTTGGTACAAACAGGGGTCATAATCCATGAAGTTTCGAACCGATACATGCCAATATCGAAAGCAGCCGAGATCTTTTGGAGATAAACCTATATTTCAAGTTTCGTCAAAATCGGATAAGAATTGTTACCTGTAGAGTGTCCACAAACAAATTGTGGACGGACGGACTGGGGCGACGACAATATACGTCCACATGAAAATATACACCTTATATATACACCTTACCATCGGATGGAAAAGTTATATTTTTTCCTTGAGGGAATTGTAATATTTTCGCCATTGTCTAGCTATCAGCTCTTTATTCATTGGAATTTCCCGTGACATCATCATTCGACAATCGTCTGCACTGATAGAAAATGCACTGTTCCATTCGGATGTTTCCAGGACTAAATCAATAGAGAATACCCCGCGATAACAATATCTCGAAATTCTAGAAAGCACATTTTTGAAATGTTGAACTTCATCGAAAACACCTGGACCTTCATGGAGCATTTGGTACCAAAATCTTTCTAGAAATAAATCATAGATCATCTGTTCGGCGAACTGTAAATATTTTAATAATTTTATCGAATCTTCCGTTAAAGTTAATGGTGAATGACGTTTGTTGACATTTAATTTAAGATAAATTATGTCTTTTAATTCCCAGCAGAATAATCGTCGCATCAAAACCAAGGATTCGTCAAAATATTCCATGATTAACACTAGAGAGAAATCATTTTTAATAATGTCAAGATAATTCGACATGAACGATTTACTTTGATTTCTGGGGTGGACACCGAAATCCGTGGCCTGATTTAAACCATCTGCGGTATGGCTTCCGGCACGTGCCCTTTCGAGTAGGTGATTCTCCAGCCGTAGACGTTCGGTCTCAACATCAGGTTCACTGACTTTGTTTTTCGACAGTACTCCGTAATAATAGGCAGCAGAGAGAAATCTATATGGGGGATTACGGACGATGGCTATATACGTCGTATCTGGATCGAACCAATCTTTAAACTGTTCCCGGTCATAGGTCACGTGATTACACAGTATATCATAGCGCTGACCTATCGGCGCCGGGATTATATGACTGTAATCACGACCTATGACGTGGTACATGAAGGGCTGTAACGTCTGATTCTTATCTGGAAGTAGAAGGTTGAGGTCATTATTGAGTGCGAATCGTTGCAGTATGTTGGATATAGAAGTACTCCCAGCTTTGTGTACCTGGAAGAAAATACAAACAGCATTTGGTAACTGACAGAAGTGACAAAACGATACAGAGAAATATTCGAGACCCTAAAATCATTAGAAATACTCGTTTTCCATGTGCGCGTTTTCGCGTGCATGCAAAATGGGCCTAAAAGCTATTGCCACTTCTTGGAATTTTACAAATGTTTATAAATCTGACCTCTGGTAAAACGTTTATGGGGTTTACGTGCCCTGGCCTTATTCACGTGACACTTGTTATCAGTGCTGTGCCAAGCTTACGTGTTGTGGTTCGATTCACGAGATACGATTCATCCGTTACCATTTTTCGTGATGAGTTTACATGCCCTGGCTATATTCAAGGGGCACCTTTTACCAGTTTCCGTGACGAGTTTACGTGCTTTTTTTCGCTTTACGGGACACGTGTAACCGGTTTCCGTGACGAGTTTACGTGCTGTTTTTCGACAGATGTTCAAGAAATATCCATTTCAATTAAAAAAAATCGAAAATAAAACACACTTATATGGATATACTACTTCTGAATTTATTAACATGCTACGTTTCGATACACATACAGATATCGTTTTCAAGCAAATAATGATAATCAACAATAATCAACAATTAGCATGTTAATAAATTCAGAAGTAGTATATCCATATAAGTGTGTTTTATTTTTAGTGAAATCTATTTCTATATGTCTTATAAGGATTATAAAAAAAAATCGACTTTAATTTTTTTTTTTAGCAAAATCTTCTTTGATTTTTTCATGAAAATCCTATTTTATCCTTTCATGAAAATCATTTAAAAAATTTTATGAAAATTTGTTTTTAATTTTCTAAGCAAAACCTTTTTTTTTTATTTTTTCAGCAAAATCTTTTTTAATTTTTTTCAGCAAAATTTTCTGCAAAATTTTAAAAATATTTTTCAGCAAAATTTTAAAAACATTTTACAGCAAAATTTAAAAATAAAAATTCAACAAAATTTTAAAATAAAATTTTTTCAGCAAAATTGTTTTTCCAGCAAAATCTTTTCGTTTGCAAATAACATAACATTTGTGATTTAATACTATAATGTAGATTAATTACCTTTAAGAAAGCGATTTTGTTTACTTTTGGACAATAACCAAGCCTGTTTATTATTTTCCTGTATTTCATTGTTGAAGAAATTTGATAATAGTTTGTGCAAAAGAAGAAACCAGAGAGCAACAACAGACATCCACTGAAATATAATATATGGTCAAATTAGCTAAGCTTCTGGGTGGTTATAAAGCTTAAAGGGGAAGACCAATGATTTTCAACAAGGTTTCCATAAACCTTAAATATATATTGTTAAATAAACCCCTCTGTAGCACAATCAAAAAAGTTTTTGTAAGTAAGAAATTAATTTTTATTCAACCCGGAAGTGACATAGTTGGTTCAACACGCTCACTGGGCTCTATAGTAAGCATAGTACATATTTGTCAGAAGTTTACTGCTGTATTGTTTTCACGCGTCGTCCTTTGGCCAAAAATCTGATCCAATGGGCTGTTTATTAGGATATAATGGTGTGATAATTTGCCAAACGCTAAGATAATTCAAGTTTCTTAAATTAACCACTTTAAGATCAACTGGCTAGTAAGTCGTTAACCTGCAATCACTTTTGAACCCGTCATTTGGTGACGACATTAATCCAATCTATTGTTTTTGTTGATTTATTATATTGTTTAATCCTTTATGCATTGTTCATCTATCGACGTGTCCGTTTTAATTACAACATTTACTTTTATCCTATTAACTAGTTTTCCTTAAATATAACAAAATGGTACATTGATGGCAGTCACTAGTTAGGATCCCTTACTGGCCTGACAGTACTGTATGACGATATATGTATATTTATGTACCAGTATATTTAAGAATTGAAGAATCATTCAAAATCTGTTATATCCGAAGAGAGAATTTACACCTCTAAAATATTATAAACACGAATTTATGTTTTTTTAACGTTTAGTACACAAAGCCGTAAATTCACTCAAACTGAACAGTACGCTGTGCCTCAATTCAAGCCACATGAATACTGTAAACGTTTCGGTCTTTGATTGTATGTTAGCATTGGGGAAGTTGGCTACATGAGTTGGAGATGGTAGAGTGTGTCCATATCGAAATAACATTAAACTATTGTTTTAATAAATCACCCTAAAAGTTGACCAATATTTCGAGGTTTAAAAGGGTTAGATATTTTTGATATGTTCTTAAAAAATAGTTTAGATATACAGTACCCAACCCTAGCCACCCTCCACCCCATTCGTGTTCTCACAAACTGATTTTTTGATAAGTAACTGCCTTCATCAAACTGTGTTTTTTAAATTATTTTGAAGACAACTTAAACACCTTTCCTCCATTCCATTCCCCTTTTATCAATGAACTATTATAAATGTGCGTTTCCGTATCCTTTCAATATTGTACTTAAAAGTATAATTTATCCAAGACTATATCAAAATATATGAAATAAAAGTGCGAATATATAAAGAATTGTGGGTGGTGTAAATAAACAAATATAGTCAATTATGGGCGGTGTAATATGAAAGTATAAAATAACTTTTAACTCGCTTTGTGAGAGTTATCTGATGTCTGAAATAATTTAAATCTTAACTATAAATTTTAATATAAGACGCATTATCGATTATAATAAAATCGTACTTTTCTGTTTACTAATTTATGTATTATCATATACTTAAAGCAATTGTAGCAATAAGGGTCGTTTATCAGACGTGGAGAGCGGCCGACGCTAAACCCCGGTCGCCACATCTGGCGTGTAACCCATGCAACGTTTCTTACTACATATTTAGGAACAGCCCTTGATCGTCTAGGTGTTGGTTAGCTCCGGACTGCTTACTGTTGGCTCTTTATTCTTGTAGGACTTCACCATTGTGTTTTCGTACGAACCTGACTCAAATAAGTAACAGGAACAACGATAGTTTTTTTTCTATACGTTTTTATGTCACAACAGTTACACAATAGTCTACATTACAATATTTAAAATTAACACCTCCTTCTCTCAACCCCAGTCCTGTAAAAGTGTAACCAGCGTGGCTAGACTCGGGAAACCACTACATCGTGAAATGGTCGTCTAAAGGACCCAACGCGTGTCTGATCTCTAAAGAATCCAATGCGAGTCTAAAAATTTATTCTAGCCCTGGTCTCTCTTATAGGTGCCGAATGGCCTAGGCTAATTCGTAATTTTCCACTCGCGTGTATTTCAAACAATAACAACTTATCCTAGAGAAATGCAAATGACCAACATGTTTACTTAACTCTAGCTGCGTTAACGTATCTAAATAACCAGCATACTTTCTATATTTTTGGTTATGAACTAAGAATCAATAATTTGTAAAGATAATGATATTGTTTCGGCCATCATATTTCTCCCTCCCTAGTCTTTAGCCCCCATGTCCTGTTATTGTCACAATATTTCATAGACAATTTTAATTTGCATTTCAGAATCAGCTTATACCATAGCTAATATTTTGGCAATGGAGAATAATTGATCAAAACTATAACATTATTTTACATAGATGTCCTTAGCACTAATCCCTGCCATCCATATTACTACAAAGTGCGTTATTAAATCATTGAAATCTAAATATAAACAAGTATTAATTCGTTTTGGTATAAAGAAACGTACTTTTCCGTGTATATATAATCATGATATAATAATTTGATATTTGACATAAATCGACGAGTATTTTAAAGATACATTCCCGCGTACAAACTGGGTGATATGGTATATATGGACCAAGAACATATTCAAACTAATTAATTTGTCATAATTATGCTTCAGATCCTTCACAAACATTGTAATTGCGAAGGAATGCCCTGCTATTAAAATTCGATCAAACCAGGTCATGTTTACGTCACTTCTTGGGAGACAGGGGAGAATTCATTGCATACATAAGACGATGTTGTCTTTAATCGCTTACTATTTATTACAAATATCGAATCCTAATTAAATTCTCTGATTATCCACTACCCGCGTCTTTTTCCGTCATTTTTATCTCAGAAAGTATTGTACGTCTAACTCTTCATAAAGTTTATCAACTTGTACATCAAGCGCTCAATGTTCGCTTGTGACCTTTGACATGCGTGCAGAAGTTCCTAATCGTCGGGCTGTTTATTAGGGGAACCCTTACATTTTTGTCCTGTATACGCTCCATGAGTGTTTTTCGGGGAATCCAGTATTTTTCTAGTAAAATTGGATATCTCTACTTTCCATATATACCAAAATTGCCATACTTTTATTGGAAATAACCACCCGATAAATACTTTTCTTGGAACCCAACTTTAATTCGCGTTTATTTTACAAAACAAGTATTTTTTTACTAGGGCCCTTATTCACGAAAACTTAAACTAAGATACAATCGAAATTTTAAGAAATACTGCAATTCGATTGGCTGACCAGTAAATTCAATTTGCATATATCCAATTTGCATAGGTCAGCCAATGGAATTGCAGTATTTCTTAAAATTTCGATTGTATCTTAGTTTAAGTTTTCGTGAATAAGGGCCCAGATTTGTTAAATTATACTTTTCGGCTTAGTAAAATCATTATATTAATCAATGCAATAACAGAGATTATTTTATCTTAATTAGGGAGCCACGGTGGCTAGGTGGTTAAGACGCTGGCTCGCTAGCCTGGAGGTCGGGTGTTCGATCCCTGCATTGGCCGAGAAAGTTTATCCAGATTTTCCGATGTGGTTTCCCCTTGTCAGTGGTGCAGAACGGAGGATCTGACAAGGACAGCTGTCTAGTCCATCGGATGAGACGAAAAACCGAGGTCCCGTGTTTATATTGGAATGCACGTAAAAGATCCCTTGGCAGTTGGAATTCGATATAAGAGTAGGCGATAGTGCCGCTGCCCGGGCAAAATTTCTCTCATAGCACACTGTATGGCGTATGCCCGTCTTCATTAGCCCAGTATAGGAGCAGAACAGTAGGCGTTAAACCCCATTTCATTTCATTTCATTTCATTTTATCTAAATTAGCTGGTATAAACTAGAAGTATGAAATATATCGATATAAGAGTAGGCGATAGTGCCGCTGCCCGGGCAAAATTTCTCTCATAGCACACTGTATGGCGTATGCCCGTCTTCATAGGAGCAGAACAGTAGGCGTTAAACCCCATTTCATTTCATTTCATTTTATCTAAATTAGCTGGTATAAACTAGAAGTATGAAATATATCTTCTATTAATTCAGTTCACCTATGCTATACAATAACGTATCGAATACATATCAAATCTTATTATTACAATTACACAATTCATACACGGTTCAGGTCTAGGGGGTGGCGATAGAGCGTGCCTTTGGGCAACTGAAAGGACGTTTTCGCCGACTGAGAGACTTATATTGTTTAGATTTGGAAACTACGGTCTTAAACCACCCTTGCCCCTTGTGTCGCCGACTGAGAGACATAGCTTATTTAGATTTGGAACTATTGTCTCACACCATGATTGCCTTTTTTGTCAGCATTATCTCTGTCTAAACATACTCAAATTTACTTTGTGAACTCAACTAGGTCGCTTGTGGGAAATGTGACGAATAACAACATGTACTACTGAAATTCACTATCCCAATACTAAAAAACTCTACAATACCAGAAATTTCATGCTCTAATTTACTTGGATGTCTTTTCTCCTTGCTTACACCCTACTGATCCCTTTGAACCCGGGGGGTTGGATGGTCAAATGGTTAGCACGTGCGCGCTGTATCATAAGATGTGTCATTGAATCAACTGGTAGGGTTTCGATTCCCTGGTTGTACGTGACAAGGAGTAGAGTCGCCTGTCCAACCTCGTGGGTTTTCTCCGAGTCGCTCGGTTTCCTCCCAAGGCAACGCGCAAGCGAATTTTTGAAATAAAATTGAACCATGTTAGTCCCGAAATGACCTAGTATGTGTCGAGTGGACGGTAAACCCCATTCCTTTCTCCCTCTCTCTTTCCAGATGGAGAAGTTAGATTCAGCGTTCGCATCCCTGACTTTGTATGTAAACACGGGGGCTGCTGATTTGCTTCGGTGGTTACAGGTGCCATAATGGCGTTCATCAATCGTCTGGTCCACTCCATGTACAGACGCTGCGCTGCTGTTATTGACACTGCGGTGGACAAACCAGATATTGATGTATGGAATGTGTACAGACTCTAACACTTCTCGTAATGTCTTGGAATTAGGATGAATTAATCACTAATGTGTCAACATACTGTTCACAAAAATTGTTTCATCCATTTAGTAAGTCCTTTACTAGAATGATTTGATTATAGTGCCTCTCAGATTTTGAAATGGTACTGACGTTTGTTTTGATGTTTAGTATATTAATTCGTTTTAAGATTTAATACGTCGTTTAATGATTGCAATGCTTCACACACCCGATTATTAGAAAATAAAATATATATGTTAACCAAAACAAACAATAATGGCCTCTGTCCTTATGAAAACGCTATCGGGCTTTAGGCGGTAACTCTGGATTTGCGACACACAGAGAAATGGGGTTTTACTTCCACAAACTAGGTCATTTCCGGACTAATTCCAACAATTCACTTGCGCGTAGGGTATTTAGCAGTGGGAGGAAACCATGAGACCCGGAGAAAACAAACTAGGTTTCGATTCCCCGCTTATACGTGACAAAGAATGGGGCCGCCTGTCCAACCTCGTGGGTTGTAATTGGGCAGTATGTTAGTCCCGAAAAGACCTAGTTTGTTTCAAGTGGACGAGAACATCTCCCCCCCCCCCTCTCTCTCTCTTTGAAATATAAAAATGTATACTTACACCGACCTTTGTAGACTATTCCGAGTAAAACGTGACATGGCTTAATCAACTAATTACTATTTAACAATTCTCCTTGTTTTGGTTGGCCTATCCGGTTTGGCAGCCACTGAACAGCGCACAACATCAATACTTTACTAATGATAAAGATATTACAAACATCTGTCTTGGGTCCATATAGATATAACTATTTTTCTATGCACAACCTGTTACCATTTGTTTATATATGTTTTCAAATCGTCAAGATAATTATATGCTGCCAATGCAACGAAATGGGGGTTAAAGTCCTACTGCTTTGCAGCAATCGGGCTGATGTAATAGGGTGGTTGGGGGGGGGGGGCAATCTGTCCTGACAGTGTAGGTTCTCTTCAAACTTTACCATGACAATTCGTATATTATTCATTAGCTACAAAATAGAAAACAAATATGTTTCTGTTTTATCCAATAAACAATTTAGTGTCATTGTATGCAGAAGATATGGTATTTTTGTATTACATGGTAGGCCTTAAATTATCATATTTTACAGATCGGGTATTTTACAGCAACAAGAATGTTTCCATTTAAGAGAAAAGTGCAACAGGTGGTAGACAATATTTAAATGCTGTTTAAATGCGTATTTTCATAATGCAGATAAATGTTTATATGGAAGGTCAACTTGGATATAAATAAGATTTTGTGTGAAATAGGCGTCCGGAATACAATGCAACATAGGAGGCTTATGAAATTGGCAGTTTAGTAGTTTATTCATCCCTTGATTCTGTGAAATAGAAACACATTTTGCCACCAAAGCTGATTTGAATACTGTTTGATGCGAAGTGAACGTAACCTTTTCTGCGTGCCTAGTTTGTGATATTTTGGTATGTTTAGGGCAATAACATGTCTTAAAATGTTTATTATAAAGGTAACAATTATTATCGTGATACATATAAATATACATGTTTTATTGACGCTAGGTATATGTTTTTTCTTTTTATTTCGAATCCGGGTGAGAGATTCCGCTCGGTGTATTTCTTCAGTCAGAGAGAAGATACTCCATCTTGTGGTAACTATGTATTGCGACATCACATCTTGTGGTAACTATGCCATATTTGATGACGTCATAGTGGAACAACCTACCACGTGGTGAGTGTCCACCCAAGTTTAAAATACTTACTTCCGACACCCACTAAACATTTCTTCAAAAAGTGTCTCCCTACTCAAACTTTCCTACAGAACCATATAGACTGTGATTTAGCCCCGAAAATCGTTTCATCTCGTCCCAGCAAATTCCGGGTGAAAATCTGACGCTTTGTTACATAATTTAACCAGTAGGCCGTCACTGTCGCATACATTTCTGTTCCGATGCATTGCACAATACGTCTTGCACTCGAATTACGTCTCGAACTATATTTGTCAAGTGTAGCCATAATCGGGTGAAAAAATCAAATTCTAAGCCAATCAGAAACTATAAAAGCATAGATCGTCATTAGGTCAAGGGTCAATAGCCATAAATAGACCGGGGAATACATTTTTTGAGACGGAACACGTTGGATTGTTTACATTTGTCAGAGAGAATTCCTCTGCAAATATGCCGGGATTACTGGATAATACCACCTGTTAAATGTTGCATTGACACGGTCAAGACGACTTACCCCTGATCTGTGGCATAAATATGGCCAATAATTGGGAAATAACACCAATGATTGAATGAATCTTTTATTTTCTGGAAACAAGTATTTCTTCACAACTTTTTGACTGGTGATGCAAGGGCAGAAATAATTCTTCATACATATTTTTTTCAAAAAAAGTAAGTGTACTTGTACCAACTCATCTAATTCGGTTCTAATTTTCTCCATAACATGGGGGTTGGATGGCCGAATTGTTAGCATGTACGCACTGTATCATAAAGCCTGTCATTGAGTCAACAGGTGTGGTTTCGAATCCCCGGTTGTATGTGACAAGGAGTAGGGTCGCCTGTCCAACCTCGTGGGTTTTCCCGGGTCCTCCCACTGCTAAAGACCCCTACGCGGAAGCGAATTATTGAAATAAAAAAAAATAAACCATATGTTAGTCCCGAAACGACATAGTTTGTGTCGAGTGAACGTTAAACCCCATTTCTCTCTCTCCATAACAACTTGGGTATGAGTAGTGCACATTGCATTTCACCTCAATAATGGTGACACCTCTGGATCATATTAACACATTTTTAGATTTTTAAAGTTTTGTTAATTTAGGTGGAAAGGCTATGTCATGCATTTAGGAGAAGATTTTCATCAGCTTGCATTTGCAAGAAAATAGGGAAAATGTTAAGATATGATCTGATCCCCTTAACAAATTAACCAGACCTATTATTTTATCTCTTTCTCTTTTTTTTTGGCTGCTTGTTTCTAAACATCATTTTCTTCAACAAATTTTGGAATCGTGATAATGTTTCATAGTCATACACAGTTTTGTTAACGTTGGTAACGTGGAATGTGAGAAGTAGTAGCCTCTACCATACCCCAGTGAGAGAGTTTTGTCTGCACATTCCTGCCTGGAGTTCTTGTCAAGCAAATAGGCATTTGTCTCCGGCACAACCCTGCCATTTACATCTAATTTGATCCACTGGTTAGCACATACCTTAAATTTTTCCCAGCTTGTCGAAGTGAACGGTTTTAGCTCAGTGTTTTTATACGCCCACATTTTCATGTGGACGTATTATGCCGTCGCCCCTGTCCGTCCGGACGTCCACAATTTGTTTGTGGACACTCTACAGGTCACTATTCTTATCCGATTTTGACGAAACTTGAAATATAGGTTTATCTCCAAAAGATCTCGGTTCCGTTCGATATTGGCATGTATCGGATCGAAACTTCATGGATTATGGCCCCTGTTTGTACGAAAAATCACGTTTTTAGCTTGTGGACACTATAGAGGTCACAATTTTTATCCGATTTTGTTGAAACTTGAAATCTAAGTTGATAATCCAAAGATCTCGGTTCCTTTCGATATTCGCGCATATCGGACCGTAACTTCCTGAATTATGGCCCCTGATTGTACCAAAAATCGTGTTTTTAGCTTGTGGACCCTATAGAGGTCATAATTTTTATCCGATTTAAAAAAAAACGTTCAAGTATATCACCGTTACACCCTAAGGATAGCTGAGTTCGAATTTCGTGAAAATCGGCCCAAAATTGACAGACAAAATGGCCGCCGTTCGTTCTCAAATAGCGTAAAAATATGGTATATCAATGTTGTGGACACTATAGAGGTCGCAATTTTTATCCAATTTTGTTGAAACTTGAAATCTAAGTTGATAATCCAAAGATCTCGGTTCCTTTCGATATTCGTGCACATCGGACCGTAACTTCTTGAATTATTGCCCCTGATTGTACCAAAAATCGTGTTTTTAGCTTGTGAACCCTACAGAGGTCATAATTTTTATCCGATAAAAACGTATAATTATATCACCGTTACACCCTAAGGATGGCTGAGTTCGAATTTCGTGAAAATCGGCCCAAAATTGACAGACAAAATGGCCGCCGTTCGTTCTCAAATAGCGTAAAAGTATGGTATATCAAGGTTGTGGACACTATAGAGGTCACAATTTTTTTCCGATTTTGTTGAAACTTGCAATGTAAGTTTATAACCCAAAGATCTTGGTTCCTTTCGATATTCGCGCATATCGGACCGTAACTTCCTGAATTATGGCCCCTGATTGTACGAAAAATCGCGTTTTTAGCTTGTGGACCCTATAGATGTCATAATTTTTATCCGATTTAAAAAAAACGTATTATTATATCACCGTTACACCCTAAGGACGGCGGAGTTCGAATTTCGTGAAAATCGGCCCAAAATTGACAGACAAAATGGCCGCCGTTCGTTCTCAAATAGCGTAAAAATATGGTATATCAAGGTTGTGGACACTATAGAGGTCACAATTTTTATCCGATTTTGTTGAAACTTGAAATGTAAGTTTATAACCCAAAGATCTCGGTTCCTTTCGATATTCACGCATATCGAATTGTAATTTCCTGAATTATGGCCCTTGATTGTAGGAAAAATCACTTTCTTGTTAGCTTGTTCTCTATCCATCTCTCGAAAATGTGGGCGTATCCTGCCTGGCAGCCGCTGGTTAACAAAATGTTCACGAAGTATGCAGTTTTACTTTAGCTATCCTTCCGTCATGTACCGTTAATAACAAAACGTAAACAAAGAGCAGGTGACCTTTCACCACACGACCTATTGAACTTTTCGTCGTGTATGTTTGATTGGCCAATTATGTCACGTGATCTGTTTAAACTGAGTCACCGCGAAATTCAAATACCATTGCACAATGACAAGTAAGCCGATATTTAACTTACGTTTTCTCTCAAACGTCAAAGAATTGATAAAAGAAAAGTTGTGTGACAATACAAAGTAATACTAGAAGAATTAGTTGATGTATTTTTTTTTCACCCGAAAATGGTCGGGACGGAGAAACAGAAGCAAGCTAGCTAGAAATTTGACACCACGGCCTAATAGTCAGATTCTGGATTATAACCCAAAACAACGCCTTTATAATTGTCCCACGACTTTCGAAGAAAGCAGTGAAATTCACTATACAATACCAGAAATTTCATACTCTAATTTACTTGGATGTCGTTTCTCCTTGCTTACACCCTGCTAATCCCTTTGAACCCAGGGGGCGGGGTGGTGGATGGCCTAATCCTTAGCACGCGCGCGCTATAGCAAAAGGTCTGTCAATGAGTCAACTGGCGTGGTTTCGATTCCCCGGCTGTACGTGACAAGGAGTAGGATCGCCTGTTCTACCTCGTGGGGTTTCTCCGGTTTCCTCCCACTGTTAAAGACCCCTACGCTCAAGCGAATTATTGAAATAACTTGAACCATATGTTAGTCCCAAAATGACCTGGTTTGTGTCGAGTGGACGTTAAACCAATCTCTCTCTCTCCTTTGAACCCCATGTTGGGAAACACGGTTTTCGCGACGTTAATACTTATTAGGTTTTCACACTTTGAAGCTTGTTTGAAACAATATTGTTTTAGTTCAGATTGATATGTTTTTTTCTGTTTCCACCTTGCTTATTTCGCACAAAAATTCTCATTGGATAATTTTGAGTGACTTAAAGATTAAAGCTATTTTGAAAAGTCGGCACATGTCAGAACCATGCGAACTCTCAGAAATAAGTAAATTGTTGTAAAAGGTTAGCCCTTATTTAAATTTGAATAAATATGTCGGATAAAATGATTCCGAATTTTGTTTTCTGGCCCTTTATAGCTCTGATTGAGAGAAACGAGCATTTTTTTTTTACCTTTTCGGAACACTTTTAGGGGTTAAAATTTAGCTGCTGTTGTAAATAAGCAGAGCAAGACTGAAACCAATTTTCGAATTTCGTTTTCCCGCAATTTAGATCTTAAGGCTGAAACACAACTATTTTCAAAGGCATATATAAGTCATATATAAGAGCAAACGAAAATCCATAGATCATTTCAAATTTTTGACATGTCCAGGAAATAAGCAATTTTGTGGGAATCACTTTTCAAATTTTTATGTCCATAAAGGAATAAATAGTTGTTTGATTTTCATAAAAAAAATTGCAGCATTCTGTAAATATTCTTTAGATGTAACCAATTGGTCACTGAAAATGACGTCATTCTGGCAAAAATTATATTTTTGCGAATATATACATAACAGATTTTAATATTCCCCACTGTTCATTACATTATTGATATTCATAGAATTACATTGCAGCTGCAGCAGATTGAATGGTAATCTGATTAAAACACAGATTCTATTTTGCTTTGTTTTTTTAGTTTAAAATTTCGTTTTAATTGTCTTTACTACTCTAGAATCTGGAAGAGTTGTTATTATTGACGTGTTCTGGATGATGTGAGGTATTAGCCATTGAGTTCTTGGCCTTTTGATGTACGGAACTGTGGGTAAACCACTAGAAACGTTAACACTGATTGATTAATCAATGTCTGATGTCATAAGATCAAAAGTCGCGCTGCAGAGGCGGATCCAAGGGGTTGGCCCCTCGCCCCCCCCCCCTAATTTTCGACAGTGATCTTTTTTACTGCTGAAAGTGCCTTTTCTCAGACCCAAATATGTCCGTTTCCAACCTGTTGCAGGGATCCCAAATGGCTCAAACCATCGACTCGAATCAAACACATCAGTCTGGTCTAATTAATGCTTCCACTTTCAAACGAATTCTTGTTGTTTAGCTGACGGTGCCCTAATCCTATAGAGCGACTATACAGACATCAATGATAGCATCTTGTGGAATCACCGGCGTAAACACTAATGCCCATCATCGACGCGCATGAGTTCAACTTGATGTAGTTTACTTAGACAAAAATATCAGCCAAATAGCTCTTGCAGTAGCTACAGATACAAAGAAATGACGGATAATTTTCTTGGCCCCTCCCCCCCCCCCCAAAAAAAAAACTCCTCTCAGCGGCGTGCCCCGTCTCCTCGGTCAGTGCCCTCTTTCAAAATTCCTAGATCCGCCCCTGCACTGTTTACCCCTGATGTGAACTTCCACTATAACTTGTCAGATCTTCAAGTAATGTAGGCCATCGAAAGTATAAAAAACGAAACGAAATATAGATCGGATTGGAATAGTAACCTTTGGGATAAAGTGTAAGATATCTTTAAAAATTTTGGATTTACAATAGTTTCACATACCGGTATTCCTTTTAATATAACCCTTTAGATTTAGGCAGTGAAATGGAGTGAAATGGATAATCGAGAATATTGTTATTATCGTAAAAATGGCAGCAATGGAAATCGAGACTGTGCTTTTCTTATCAAAACTCCCAACATTTATAGCTTCGCTCAGAATTATGTAATTTGACTGAAGTGTCAATATATTCCTTTATCATTATCTGTTTTTAAACTATAATATTTAAACTATCAGCTCTTTATCTTAATCTTTAGATAACAGTCACATATGTCATGTTATTGATTTAATAACTGTCTAAATGATCTTTTATAATAGTATACTATTCAAAAAAAGTAGGGGATATTTGATTTTGGGGGCATAATACTAAAATATGCAAATGACTACGAAAAAAGTCACTATAGAACCTAACAGAAGAAACATTTCCAGTTACATGTGACGCCCAAACGCACCAATAGCTACCGCATGGAATGCAGGTGATGCTTGGGATTATCATGGGGGTCCAACCGAAGATTTGCACGACTCTGACTTTGAATGTTACAGTCATTGTGGCATTGAATTCCAGGGTGGAAACATCAGTTTAATTGTTTTAGTGACCAGAAAACAAATTTTGATATGCGTCGGCTTACCCAAAATGAAAGGTTACGTGCCCTTGGCATGCTACAGATCGGCACAACACAGGCGGTTGTGGCGCGGACGATGAATGTTTCTCAGTCTGGCATAAGCAGGCTATGGTCCAGATACCGTGATACACAATCTGTACAGGACAGACCACGCTCAGGTCGACAACTCAAGCCCAGGATCGATTTATCCGTACCTTGGCCTTGAGAAATCGTGTCATCACAGCAAACCAGATCAGCGCTCGTCTTCAAACAGACACTGGTGTGAGAGTGAGTGGCCAGACGATTCGGAATCGATGCATAGGGGTCACCTTCGCGCCCGACGTCCTCGCGTGATCCCTTGTTTGAGAGATCATCACATTCAGGCAAGACGTCGTTGGTGTAGGGATCGTCAACACTGGGATAATCGACGCTGGAGCAATGTGATGTTTTCAGATGAGTCAAGGTTCACTGTTGATTTTTTGGACAGACGTAGGAGGGTGTGGCGTCGTCGAAACGAGCGCTTCCAAGACGTTAACGTCATCAGACATGATCGATTTGGGGGAGGCATCACTGTTGCTGGAAGAACGGCTTTACATGTTGTTGCAGGGCGTGTTACAGGCCAGTACTACCGGGACAACATCTTGGCAGTCCATGTTGTGCCGTTCGCACGACGTCATGGCCGCCGTTTCATCTTCCAGGATGACAACGCAAGATGTCACAGGGCCAGGATCGTTACAGGTTACCTCCAACAACAGAACATCACCACATTACCTTGGCCAGCACTGAGTCCCGACCTCTCCCCCATTGAGCATGTCTGGGACATGCTTGGACAGAGGTTACGTCAACGTCAACAACGTCCTGCCAATGTCCAAGAACTTGCTGCTGCGTTGCAACGGGAATGGGACAATCTGGACTAAAATGACCATAGACGTCTCATTAGGAGTATGCCACGTCGGATCAATGCTTGTTTGGCAAACAGAGGAGGATTTATCCGTTACTGACTTGGTTGTGATGTTGTGGTAACTTTGCTGTTTGACCCCGGGTATCATTTTACCCTTATAATGGTCAGTCTGTGCCTTACTTAGTCTAACGATTATTTGGAATAAATCGATGAATGTGAACTTCATTTCATTTTGTCATTTGTTTCTTCGTCAGTTTCATTAGGTGACTTTAATAACACTTAAAAATCAAATATCCCCTACTTTTTTTGAATAATTATTATTTTTGTTGTAGGTTTCATTAGGAATTGCACTACATAGAAAATTAGTTGATCACCATGCCAGTCTTAGCTCAAGTTTAAAATTTCCAACAGTTCTCAAGGCAAATTTTAAGCCACTGAATAATGCAAACCGCCATTGCCAATGGACATTGTAGACCGAGTTACGTTTGAGTATGTCTTGCAGCCTCCTTCCACAATTCTATCACATGTCAGCACGGTAGTTTTTTCGATATCAAAAAATTACAACCTTCGGAGGGAGGGCAATTTAATATTCAAGTTAGTGGGACAAACAACCGTGGTCTGGGATTCAGTAAATAACTCTTTGAAAAGAGTTATATTCTACTGGACCGAAACAACCACCAATACATCCAAGTAGGGTGAAACGACTTAAAGCAAACCCAGCACCCCTTGTCCATTTAGGCTCGCCCAGATAACTAGGCCAAACATGGCTGTTTCCAGTAGTAAGATGTCAACATACTTCGATTTTACAAAGGAGAAAGGCTATAAAACTTGACCTGAACTTTGTTCTCACAAGAAAGAAAGCAAGTCGTAGTATTACCTGGAACAGACAGTAGTATGTTTACGGTAATAACATGTCTTACAATGCTTCTATTATAAAGGTAACAATTATTATCGTGACACATATAAATATATATATATAGGTTTTATTGACGCTAGGTATATGTTTGCTAATTTCATTTTGAATTCGTGTGGGAGATTCCGCTCGATGTATTTCTTCACAGTCAGAAGAAACTACATCTTGTGGGAACTATGTATTGTGACATCACATCTTGCGGTAACTATGCTTGACATCATTAATTATAAAAAGACAGAACTTCTTTTTTGAGTGTTATTAAAGTATTCTTATTGTTATAGCATTGTAAATGTGCTAATTCTCTTATATTTTTTTAAAAACTTTTCCACGTTTTCGCTTAAAAATGTGGTATGTGTTTTCTTAAAAATTAATAAAAAAAATTACCAAAAATATGTTCTTCAAATCCGTTCAAATAAATAGCTTCATTCTGGCCTTCATTTCATAGAAATTGACGAAAAACTAGAGCGGGTAGGATAAAAATGATATAATGTCGGCGGCCATATTTGATGACGTCTTTGTGGAATAACCTACCACGTGGTGAGTGTCCACCCAAGTTCAAAATACTTACTTCGGCACCCACTAAACATTTCTTCAAAACAATTCTCCCTACTCAAACTTTCCTACAGAACCATAGTCAGATGCTGGATTAGATACCCTGACGTTGACGATAGCATCAAACGGTACGAGAACGGGTCAGGGCTCTAAGGCCTTGGCAGGTGACTTATAGTTTTAAATTTACCAATTTTCCCAAAAAAAGGTGAACTGACAGAATGCGATTCTAATCTTACCAATGGAACTAGATACCCACATTCAGCAAAGTTACCTGTTTTCTTCTGCTTTACGATCAAGTAACAGTGTATTTATTTATTACTTTATACCAACAAATGTTTTTTTTAAAACCTTACCATTACGCGGCATACCTCCGGGCCCCTGGACAAGTGTCCCAGTTGCCCCCCCCCCTCTCTCTTACGGGCCCTGCTTTATTTCCATCGCACGGCTTAACCTGGTGTTTGACTACCGGAGTAGTACCATTAGCCATGCTCATCAGGAAAAATACATCCCAACAGACTTTCAGCTGAAACGTAAAAAATCGGATAGACCAGTTTTCATATTTTTGAACTCTGTGGTATTGACAACCAGGGGGCGCTTTTCGCATTACAACCCAAATTGTTTTTTTGTAACACATCTCGAATACCCCTGTGTCAAAATATGAATCCTTATGATGATTTTGGGGATTAACCTACTTCTGAGTGGCCCAAATGTGAAAATTGGTCAGCCCCTACCATTCAACCTTTAATGCACTTCTCCAGTAAAAGAACCCTGTGCAGTTGGAATACGATATAATAGTGGTTTTGCGCCACTGCAGGGCAAAATTCCCCTCATACTGATGAAGCCTATTTTTGTCAACAATTGAAATGAATCTGTGTTCCTACGGCTACTGTAATAGTATCACCTTTCGACAATGCAGCAATATTTATATACTTTTAGCTTCCTTCTACGTTATTGTAACACATTGTTCTTGTTTATCAACCCATAGTGGGCAAAGCCTCTTCTCTGAATCAGCATTCGTTTCTACTGCTAACATGCATAAATGGACTAATTTTGGAAGAAATGCGACGTCTGATATGCCGTTGTGACGTCACAGTAACGTCATGACGTCGTAGAGACATAACATCGCCATTTTTTAACTCGCTGGTACCGACTTCCTATCTGTCCGCAATACATTTATGGTATCTAAATCCAATAGCTTTAGAGATATTTGCAATTTTTGATAGACAGCCGCCATCTTGGATTTCGCCACGCCCCCTGTCCTTATTTGGACTCCGATTTTGGTAAACTTTCTTTTCCTTAATAAGGACATTATAATGAGTCAATAGAAAACAAAAACCTTTTGTTGCAATTTGTTCTACGTACGACATCATTTAGCCGTCGTTTGGCCCGCCTATTAGACTAAAACCCCGTAGCTAATCGAACAGATATATTTAAGTGTCGCTCCTCGTTTATTTAACTTAATAAACTTGCTTCAGGCAAATCGTATTAAAATTTATATTAATAATAATATTCGCATAGCCTTCGGGTGGAGGTCAGGGTTTCGATCCAGGTCTTGGCCGAGAGGGTATTCCTTAGGCCTTGTCAAAGTGGTGTCACTTTATCAGTGTGTGTGTGTGGAGGGTGGGGTGGGGTTGGGATAGAACAGCGTCTTGTCGTTCGGGTTGGATGACGCATGGGAACCATTTCACATGAAGCACACTACATTGCGTATGCCCGTCTTCATTGGGACCCTAGAGCCCATTTCATTTTACTTGCGTTGCCTTGGGGGAATCTGGGTCTAAATGCCTAAAATATCTCCCCTTGATTACTGATTTGGGGTCTGAGTGGCCACTGTAGACCATATGGCCTATTGTCAGTGCAAATCATGGCGTGGCCGAGAATACATATTTGGTGATTGTAGAATATAATGTCTATTTTCTGTTTAAGGCAACGTCTCGAACCCACAACAATTTCAGTATCAATTCAAATGTTTTGACTAATCAAAAGGTTTTTAAAAGAACTTCTTTAAAGTACTTAATGGGCGTATTGCTCTATTTTTTGAAACTTTGAAATAGTGGAAAATGGTTGTTAAAGCACAAAGTAATGTAATATGAATGCTGTAAAGTGATTTATATTAAATTTTTTAAAAAGGATATTATAATTTCTAATCAATATGTTCGGTAAATATGTGACAAGTTCAAATTGCTTAGTCCATTCTACACGTTTTTATTATTATTTTTTCGTTTGCAAATCAGTCATTACTAATTACATGTACTTTCACATTGTCTTGTAGGATATGATTTTGTTTGTACATTACAAAATGACACCCGAAATCATAGAATACACGACTAGTGTACCCATAATAATATATTAATTGTGTCTTAAATATTGGATATTAAAGGATCCTATATTTTTACGGCAAGATAACATCACTATTGATTGAAATGGCCCAATATTGAATTCTAATTCTTGTTTTTAATTTTGAATATTTTGGAAAATATTGAGTTCGAGGCTTAGCTCCTTTAAAATAGCCGCGTGTACCATAGCATAATAAAGGTGCACACCATGGACGTTACTAAGTAAACGCGAGTACTTCAATTCAATTGGTGACAGAGTACATCTCATCCTGGTTACGTAGAACATCGCCAAAGGGATAACGCACTTGATTCGGGACTACTATTGCGTTCGAATCCAGTGAACCCCTAGTATGAATTATCATCGTCTGAAACATATATATACAGATATGGAATCAGATCATACGGTCTGTTATACTTCCCCGTGTACTAGTAATTAATATGTCTTTATTTTTTCATTTATTCTAAAAGTACCCACCAGGAGTACAACTTCACAAGATATGAGTTTAACGTCCTACTTTTCTGCGCCGACTCGGCTATCGGCTATGCTATGAGGGACAGTTGTCTGGACAGTGGCGCTACTCTGCCTACTCTTGTTTCGAAATCCATGTTATTTCGGAAATGACCCAGTTCGCCAGTTTGTGTCGAGTGGACGTTAGACCCCCGCCCCACTCTCTCTCTCTCATTTATCAGATATTATTAACAGAAAATAAACTTGTTTAGAATTAATTTCAAAATGACCCTGTATGTATTAAAAGTGTGCTATGTTGTTGGTTCCTCTATCACGTCCTGTGAATTATCTCGATACAAACAGTTTGCAATCTCACCGTGTACTATTACCGGAGTGGGATTTCGTGTAAATGGTTTAAAGATACATTGTGTAAAGAGCGGTATATATAATAAAATGAGGTTTTACGTCCTATTGTTCTGCACCGACTCGGCTAATAAACACTGGCATACGTTAAACAGTGTCTCAAGTGTGCATTTTTGCACGGTCCACCCTTACTTCGAATTCCAACGTGCCCGCCAATGTCTCGTTGTTATCTCCCTTGGCACCCCATTATGTTATTATTTATTAATAAATACGTATGTATTATAGACATGTTATATTCGATGTATCACTGAATAAATTATTATTATTATTATTGTGCAAAGACCTAAATCTGACTTCATATTTAACATAGCTGATTATTTAGACATTGTTTCATATTCCATGGCCATAGTCATCTCTCTGGGCGATCGGATGGCTAAGATACATACGGGATTATTAAATTTCTGCCATATCTCTGTATGTTAAACATTAAAACGAACATCACCCACGGAAACTGCCGACTGAAGTACTGGAAATCGAGTCCGCTGAGTGCTAGTTGACAATCCAGATTATCAAAAATATTCAAAAATTCATAACTTTACTCAGAATAAAGTAATTCGACTGACATTTTCAATATATTCATTTTTATTATCTATTTTTTAACTGCTATAGCAAGAACGGTCAGCCTTTTTTTTATCTAAATCTTTTTACATAGTGTATCTTTAAACATACGCATTCTGGCTTTAATCAACAATATCAGAGATGAAATTTGCAATGTACTTATTTTGCATTTTCTATTTTTGAACTATTATAGCAAGAAATGTCAACTGTCCATACATACTTCTACCACGTAAACATAAGATTTAACTATTTATGTGTTTGGAGTGAACTTATATAGGCCTTTGCCTGTTGTTCGATCCAATTCAGTTTAATGAATAAAACATGGTTCAAACAAATTAAAAAATGTCAACCCTTTATCTGAATCTTACATAATGCATCTTTAAGGTTTGTAACAATGACCTATTGTATGTGTGTCTCCTACGCGTATGTGGCGTTTTCAATGTCTGACAACTAAATCAAAGCAAATTCTTAAATATTTAATATAAAATTTAATTAAGAACGCGTCCGCGAGAGGACCATGCACAAATTGAAAAAAAAAAAACCCGATAACCCCGGGGGGCAGTAATTTTCAATCATACTTTGTCTATGGCGACAGAATTCACGCGATGCAGTGAAATAAAAATTAAATGATAACTTCCGGTATAACTGGAATTTGTTGTTTTTTTGGTCAAAATTTGCCATATTTCGACCAATATTTTGCTCCAATTTCCAAACGCTCCTACTCGAAAATCTGTGACCATAAAAAATTGATATTGGTCAGGTATGATAGAAATTTTTATGGTCACAGAATTTCGAGTAGGAGCGTTTGGAAATTGGAGCAAAATATTGGTCGAAATATGGCAAATTTTGACCAAAAAACAACAAATTCCAGTTATACCGGAAGTTATGGGCTGCCATGACTATCATAAACTTGATATATCTGTTATCCACGTGCGCGTTGTATCATAAGGTCTGTCATTGAATCAACTGGCGTGGTTTCGATTCCCCGATTGTACGTGACAAGTACATGCTTACCATATTGAAATACCTGTGTTTGAGCAGAAGTGTTCACTTACTTAGATTCTGACCTGCCTTCCTATGTTCTTAGTTTTGGGACCCCATTTTTGTAATGATGTTTTTAGCCTATATATGTCATCAGTAGATTTCATTATGTAATGTATGAGGTCTCCTGGTTTTCAATAACTCGCCATGGGAATAAGCGCGGTCTAATTCTTAAAATATGTTTGACCACAAAAACCTATTTGGCACGTTCAGGTAACCAACCATGGAAGAAAAGGTGATAATCAGCGGGTATTTATAGATAGTCGTCAGTGAAGAGACACACCCGTCGAACAATGCCATACTTAACATTCCTATATATGTTTACATATTCAATTCTAACATCCCATCCAATGTTAATTTGAAAAGTTATAACGGTAATCAATTTTAGCATGTGTAGTCATGCTGATCATGTGTGTATGGTTCAATGCCACTGGATCATCTATAATTCCCCCCGTCCTGTTACACGGGCGAACATGTACGTCCCTCAAAAACACTTCAATTTCTTCAAGTCAGGGGCGACGTAACAGATTGTGATTGGTTGTTCGGTTCTCCACCTAACATTTCAAGGCACGCGAACGTACTGGAGATGCTGCTGCGACCCCCCCCCCCCCCCGCAACTATTGACAACCTAGTGATCTTTTACCCGAGAGATGAAATGTGTTTTATTTCATTACTATATACATCATATTTATATACGATTTATTCTAAATTTCATTGGACATTCGTGAAACTTGTCCCTTGGTTAATTCAAAAGTGGTCTAACACATGCGCTTTAGATCATAAGGTATGCCATAAGGTTAAGTGGTGTGGTTTTAATTGCAAGCTTGTAGGTAACATGGTCTAGTGTTGTCTGTCCAATCTCACGGGACGGAGGGCCTGACAAGGACAGCTGTCTAGTCGTTCGGATGGGACGAAAAACCGAGGTCCCGTGTACACATTGGCGTGCACGTAAAAGATCCCTTGGCAGTTGGAATTCGATATAAGAGTAGTCCGTAGCGCCGCTGCCAAGGAAAAATTTCCCTCATAGCACAGTGTATGGCGTATGCCCGTCTTCATTAGCCCAGGTTAGGAGCAGAACAGTAGGACGTTAAACCCCATTTCATTTCATTTCATTTCCAATCTCACGGATTCTCTTTTTTCGCGCACGCGAATTATTGAAAAAAAAATGCATCATTTGTTAATCCGAAAATTACCTAGTTTGTGACGAGTGGACCTTAAACCTCATTTCTCTCTCAAGTCAAAATCATCCTTGATGACGATTGAATGGAATATATAAACTTTGTAAAGATGACCAAACATATGCATCACCATATGTTCGTCGCAAAATGCCCTACTGTCTGTTCCAGGTGATACCTTGACTCTAAATTTGCTTGCCATTTTTTCATTTTTTAATTAAAAAGGCTAAAACTTTGTGATATACCTGGAATTTTCATCCCTTTGGTTTCTTCCCTTAGAATAAATGACTAGACGTCCCATAAAATCCAGTATTCTCTTGAAAATTTCACTTATTTAGACATTGTCACTTTCTTAAAACATAAACATTAAGACTGTGCGTGCGTTAAATGGAACACTTGCATTTCGCATTAGGGTAGACAGGTACTTTACTAATTTGGTGCATTCGGTTAGAAATGTCTAGTGAAGGAGAATTCGCCCGTTTGTTTCGCGACAATAATACTTATTAGGGTTTGACATTTTGGGGCTTGTGTGAAACAATAATGTTTTTGTTCGGATTGATATGTTTTTTTTCTGTTTGACCTTGCTTATTTCGCAAAAAAAAAGAAAAGAAAAAACGCTCATTGGATAATTTGGAGTGGATAAAAGCTATTTTGAAAAGACGGCACATGTCAGAACCATAATCCATAATTCATTTTAAATTTTTGATTTCCATATAAATCTGCACCATTGTGTGAATATTCCTTAGATGTAACCAATTGGTCTCTATAAATGACGTCATTGTGGCAAAAATTGTGTCTTTTCGAACATATATACTTGAGTCATTGCCAAGAAGTAGGCAATTGTTAAAGCGTAACCTTTTACGTTGTTTTTACCACAACCCATTTATTGATAGCTTAATAGACATGCTACCGTTTGATAACTTATACAAACCGCAATTAAATCCAAAATTTCCAGTATTTTGAAAATAAGAAACTATATTTTTTATCCTTTTAAACAAATATTCGTTCTAAAGATTGTTATTCGCTACCCTTTACTAATACTATTTACTAACTTCCTTTAACTAATAGTATGACGATATACGACCATGTTTATATCATAAAATAATTTTTAACTTTGTCCTTTGCCGAGAAATAGACGAATCGTATGCAAATATACGACCAGGCAGATATCACAAAATAATCTCTAACTTTATTCATTGTCGAGAGATGGCCGATTTATCAGTCGCCACTTTGTTAGGTTGTCACACTTCAATATGTGTTGATAGATGGCTATTTCGAGTCCATTTTAACATACATGGGAATCTGTTTAACCGTATCATCATTGCGGTAAGTGACGTCTGCTAAACGATGCGGGCGCCGGTGAAACTCGTCATCACATTTCTGGTTTTCGATTTGTTTCAGAGCTGTTTCTAAATGCAAAATAAATATATTATGTATGTTTACAACAGCACTATTTTTTGATTAACAGTGTTTTAATATTCTTCACTGTTCATTACATCATTGATATTCATAGTATTGCTACCAAAATGTTCCTCATAGAACACTTATTTTCAGCAGCAGATGGAATGATGACCTTTGGGATAAAGTGTAAACATTTTTGGAAGATATCTTATAATTTTTTCGATTTACCTAGTTTCGCATACGGGTATTCCTTTCAAAATGGATCTTTAGATTTAGGCACAAAAGATTTGTTTCTGGTGTTGTAGTAGAAAAGAAAAAAAAACAGCAAACGAATCTTAGGAAAATATAATCCCTTGAATAATGGACTATTGTTATGTACTATTGCTGTGGGTTAAATTCAACTTTGGTCCTAGTCCCTGCCAAGAACGAACTATAGCCTCTCACACTTTGGTTTTCATTAAATTGAAATTTCAGAGCGAGTTGGCAGTAGAAACTTAAACTCTGTGTGTAGGAGGAGCCTGAGTGGTTCTACTAATGCCCGGAATTTCAGCTGTCCAAAAACAATTATTGTCCGAGTAACAGATTATACAAATTTAATTCCAAATTGGCCCATTTTATGAGTATTTTTCTATTACAAAATATTTTTCCAATTTGCCAGGTTGGTATAAACTGAATCAACCTAATATTTTGCGGGGGTGTATTTGGTTACTAACCCATCTCACAGAAAAAATTTGGCTCAATTCCCCGACCCAAGGGTTATCCCCCTCCGTATGGTGCTCTCGTGGACACCCTCTTAATAAGGTCCCAGCCCCGAGTTCTCAGACTTAAGTTAAGAATTTACTCAACTTTTTATCACTGTTTATGGGAGATATCTTTGTTGAGTATTTATTTTGCTTCCATTTAATAAAGTTGAAAAAGTTTATTTAGTCTTTGTGTGTATGACAGATGTGACACCGAGTAGAAACGCATTACAAAAGAATATACTAATTTTTGTATATGGCGGCCATTTAGGTCAGAGATCCCGAATTGTATTGAGTATTTATTCTGCTTCCATTTAATAAAACTGAAACAATTTATTTAGTCTTTGTGTGTATGACAGATGTGAAACGGAGTAGAAACGCATTACAAAACAATACACTAATTTGTGGCAGGAATTTAGGGCAGTGATCTAATCTCGTAGAATTGGGGTGTGACAGAGGCAGGGAACTCTATATCCGAAAAAAGCCACGGGTTGGCAGGAAACTATATCCTGGAAAATCGCTATAAACACAGCGAGGTATAGGCGGGAAACTCTCTATTGGACATAACATTCTTCACATCGAGAAGGCTAGGACAGGAAAAACGCAGATTGGGTTGAGTGGATCGGCAGGAAACTCTTTGGCTAAGTGGGAAGGGTCGCCAGGAAACTAATCAAACAAAGACCAGATCGGTCATTAAATAATTGACACCTTAAGTTTAATTATTGTTTTCCGCTTAATTGTTAAAGGACAGTATTTATGGCAGCCATTATCACATATGAGATAGACCTGATTAAACATATTCCAAATAAAATTTTAACACAGATTTACTGACACTAGATTAGAGAAAACAAAATAAAAATAAAAAATAAAAATATAAAATGTCCGTGCAACACCATGTTTTTATTAAGTATAGAATGAAAAGAAACAGGGGAAAGTAACCAGTATGCCCAGAATCAGATCGTCCAATAACGACTGGAATAGCTATCTTCAACCGTTTGAATTTGAAGTTGAAAATGATATTTTTGCCAATTTCTCAACTTGTCCCTTGGTTAATTCAAAAGTGGTCTAACAGATGCGCTTTAGATCATAAGGTTAAGTGGCGTCGTTTTAATTACAAGCTTGTAGGTAACATGGTCTAGTGTTGTCTGTCCAATCTCACGGATTCTCTCTTTTCGCGCACGCGAATTATTGAAATAAACTGTATCATTTGTAAGTCCGAAAATTACCGAGTTTGTTTCGAGTTGACCTTATATCTCATTTCTCTCTCAAGTCTAAATCATCAATCATTTAATGCTTAAAGGGAATTGATTAAATTTGTAAAGATGTCCATGCATATTCTGCATCTGGGGTATTGATAAACGGTACATTTTATCCCATTTTTTGGTGTTTTCAAAGATACATTATGGGAGATTTTTCTAGAGAGTTGGCCATTCTTGCTATAACAGTTCAAAAGTAGACGATAAAAGAAGAATATATTGAAAATTTCTGTCAAATTACTTTTTTCTGAACAAAGTTATCATCGTTGTAATATTTGACTAGAAATGGTAGTCAAATGTATCTTCACCTTGGCCGATCGTTTGATTGACAGTCGTTAACTCCACCTACATAATCTCGATTATCAAGTAACATTTTCAATGGCTTGAGACGGGGTTGCAGTTCAATTCGTATCACATTTATTTTTACTACAAATTAAAAATAAGACTTTTATTATACACATAAGAAGCGAAAGTTTGAAAGGAATGGACCAAATCAATGAGGCATAATTATAGTCGACTTCTTGTTAGCCTGTGTGTACTCTTGTACTGTAACGTGACTACGTGACTCCCGAAGCAGACAAATAGGAAACACTACAGTGATCCAATGGGGCCGCAATTCAACTACAGACCAATTTCTCTCCTTAGTTCTCTAGGTAAAGTCTTTGAAAGAATCATTTATAATCATATTTATAATTTCATCATCCGTCAAAAGATCATTACCCCCCATCAATCAGGATTTCTGGCTAAAAATTCTGCTACTTACCAACTTCTGGAAATGTACAACTATATTTGTAAGGCTCTCGATGAGGGACACGAAGTAAAATCTGTCTTCTTCGATATTAGTAAAGCTTTTGATAGAGTTTGGCATCGTGGCTTATTACACAAACTAAATAACTATGGTATCCGCCATGACACTCACAAATTAATTACCAGTTATCTACAAGATCGCGAACAATGTGTCGTCCTTAATGGTCAAAAATCATTCTCAAGAAATGTTTCTGCCGGTGTTCCGCAAGGCTCGATAATTGGTCCACTTTTATTTCTCCTATATATAAATGATTTAACAAATAATATTTCATCTAATATACGCCTGTTTGCTGACGACACCTCTTTATTCGTAATAATTGATAACCAAATCTCTACTCAAAATAAATTAAACGCGGACCTCGAAACGATTTTCAAATGGTCATTAAAATGGAAAGTAACTTTCAATCCTTCCAAAACTACCAGCCTTACCTTCTCTAGAAAACTTTCCCCCACCTCTCTCAACTTAAATTTCAACAATGTCCTTCTTACTGATGTTAACACCCATAAACACCTTGGCGTATATTTCAATAACTTCTGTACTTGGGATACCCACATTAACCATATGATAACTAAAATTAGTAAAACCACTAACTGCTTCCGTTCATTAAAATATCGACTTAAACGTAAAACCCTTGAAATCATCTTCAAATCTTTTATCCTACCACTTTTCGACTACGCTGATTGCGTGTGGAATAACTGCACAAAAGAAAAAAGTGACCAGCTGGAATTTCTACATTTAGACGCCATTCGAACCATTACAGGCCTTCCTCGCGGTACTTCGCATAACTTACTTTATTCTGAATCTGGATTCACCAGCCTTATACAAAGACGTTACGAACATAAAATGGTTTTATTCTTCAAAATTATCAATATACAAACACCGTCGTTTCTATTGGATTTAGTACCTCCAACTATAGCGTCAAGCCAACCATATCAACTCAGAAACTCCAACAATCTAATGAGTATTATCTATAAATCCAACCTTTATAAAAATTCGTTTTTTCCATCGTCAGTACTGGAGTGGAATCGTCTAGACGAAAGCATCAAAACTTCTGACTCGATCTCTTCATTCAAATTTAAAATTAGACAAGCATACGGTAAACCTAAACACAACGATCTCTTCAACTTTGGCGACAGGACTCTCCAGATTATTCTCTCCAAATTACGTAATTCGAAATCCGACTTAAATTATCATAAATACCTTATGCATATATCTGACGACCCATCCTGTCTGTGCGGAAACAAATGCGAATCTAGCGAACACTTCTTCTTTCATTGTAGCCTCTTCTTAGAACAACGCAGATCCACTATCGATACATTGGACTACCATTACAAGAACATTAATTCACTTTTATTTGGAAATGACAGTCTTTCTAAAAATAGAAATATCTGTTTACTCTCAGTCGTTCACAAATATATTACTTTGACTAAACGCTTCAATTCTCCGAAATAAAAATTTTAATCGATCATTCTCTACGAGCCACTTTTTAATTACCCTTCAAATTTTATATTGTGAACAACGTTTACTCACTGTCTGAGTACATACAAACTTCCCTGACCTAGCCTCTGTAACCCAGTCAAATGTGAGATATGTGTATACCAGTACCATTAAACTATAGTAGGTTGGTGCGTTTTTTTTTTTTTGTTTTTTTTTTTTTTTTTTTTTTTTTTCTTGGCATCGCGTCCTCAACTTTATTATCCAAATCTGTACTCGGGCACCCGTTCCTTTTCCGATTTTCTCTCTTTTCCTTTGACTATTTTTCTTTTTATTTATATACCTCTGTCATCTCATTGTTAACTAAAACCCTAATATTGATAATCATTCCCATTGTATTACATTACCAGCTGATCATTAAATTTATATTCGTGTCACTCCATTCTGGAAGCAGTTTTATATAAGCATTAAGTTGCTTGTTACTGTATCCAACTTATTCATATTATTCCCTCTATGATTGTATATAAGAATTCTGAATAAATACTTTTTTAAATCAACTGCGGTGATGTTAGCTGCGATGTTTATCAATTTCCATAATTTTTCTGTAAACGAAAGTGACAAAAGAGGGTATAATACCGGCATCTAAACTCTCATTTTACCCACAACTGAACATAATATCAAGACCGTATATATCGAACTTTCAATCAAATTGACTGACATGCGGCATCGCTCAACAGCGGCCTCGCTTCGTGCACTCTTATCATTTTAGCCTCGATCTAACTGATGACGTCCACGGAACGGTTAATAATCTCCGCATGGGGCGCCATTTATGATTTAATCAATCAGTGAAATCCTATTTAAATCCAAGCTGTAGCCCGATCCATCCGTGGGTCTACAGAGTTGATTTTGGGCTTGTTTAAATAAAGATCTAATTTATAATTTCTATAACATCGGAAGCCTAAATTAAGACTTGCAATAATCAGATTTAGCTCTTGCATAATGTATGTGGAGTGAATCAGATGCACCATTGGTAGGGTGACCCACCATAAATAAATATCTCCAAATATCTCGACAATTACGCCACAATATTTATATATATGCCAAGCCTCAAATCAGTTTCACACAATTATAGTCACTAAATAAACGATCATGTTGTACTTAATAAGCTATAACCATTAATCATCTATAAATAATAGACTGAAAACTGGTTCCAAGTTGCGTCCATAACATCCAGACACTTTTGAGTAAAAGATAGGTTACGTGCCCTTGTTTTGAAATTAGTCTCGCTTAACCAGTCTATCGACCATTCTACGTCTGACTGACAGGTCGGGATAATCAAGACTACTTTTTTTACGAAACATAACAGAAAGCTAGAACAAGAAATTGAATTTAGAAATAAGCACTTTAGACAACTCAACAATTGTTTTAAGAAACTTGTAAAAGTAAAATGAAACTACTGCTAGTATCATGTTCCTGCTAAAGAAAGTGATTCAGAGATAATATTTGTACTAAACCAAAAGATGCCGCTCTTAACGGTACAGTTAATGATAAAGCTATTTAAAAAATAAAACAAACGTAATTACTAAAGCTGCTGTAATAACCAAGAAGCTAAATTTTACTGCTATTCAAAATCGTCAACAATAGATTTTTTACGGTTGTAATAGTTGATCTATTTGTAGAGAATTGCACGTGCCATGGCTATTTATCGACTCAAAGCGAGTGCGGGGTAGTCAGAAATCAGTTCGAGACACGCAACTGAAGCGTGCACATTTAGCCGTGTCGAGACCAACTTTCTGTAAAGTGCACGGGTCACCCTACCATTGGGAGGGACTATGTGGCAATGGATGAGGACCTCCTTAAATACGCCATATATTCAAAGACGTTGGTATATATAGCTTTATTCTGTAAGACAAAAATTACAATCATAAGACAATGACAGTTTAGACAATATATAGGCATAGACTTGAAGTACTAAAATGACTAAAGGGAGGTAACCTGTACTTTTAGTATTACAAGCAGTGCGCGAATGACGAAATTCTACAGGCCAGTACAGGTCGAACAATTGACTAAACACAGCGCAAACGAACCGTAAATTTCCAATAAGAACATTGGCTAAACTCACGGGGAAATGTGCATAAAAATATAAGGACTGAACATAAATAATAACAGATGATAACTCAAGAAAATAACGTACACATGAGTCTTCGTGGAAAAATGCTCGTGCGAGAGTTCTAGAACATTAGGACGATATTATGCATAAATAGACTATGGCAGCGGTAAAACAACATGACAATGTATGACAAAGATAAAATGCTACCTGGAATTAGTGATCATCCCGTCCCAAAATGATTGAGGCTCAAATAAATGGACATAATTAAGACGTACCTCCAAGAATGCATAGAACAATGGCGACCATGAAACAAATGACGTTTGACGAGAAAATGCTCTGATTGGCTAAAAATCTAAGTTGGCAGACTAAAGTTAAACGCTCTATAAATATAAATTAAAGGGGCAGTAACAATGGCACAACTTATCAATTCTGCAGTGAATAGCAAAAGAGCTATTCAGAACAGTATGTTTAATTTATTTCTGATTTTCTGATTATGTCTGTGCCGGTCATTTTTATTTTTTATTTTGTTAGTAGGAAGGTTGCTAGTTGTGGGTAATATTCAACTTTGGTCCTAGTCCCTGCCAAGAGGGAACTATAGCCTCTCACCCTTTGGTTTTCATTAAATTGAAATTTCAGAGCGAGTTGGCAGTAGAAACTTAAACTCTGTGTGTAGGAGGAGCCTGAGTAGTTCTACTAATGCCCGGAATTTCAGCTGTCCAAAAACAATTATTGTCCGAGTAACAGATCATACAAATTTAATTCCAAATTGGCCCATTTTATGAGTATTTTTCTATTACAAAATATTTTTCCAATTTGCCAGGTTGGTATAAACTGAATCAACCTAATATTTTGCGGGGGTGTATTTGGTTACTAACCCATCTCACAGAAAAAATTTGGCTCAATTCCCCGACCCAAGGGTTATCCCCCTCCGTATGGTGCTCTCGTGGACACCCTCTTAATAAGGTCCCAGCCCCGAGTTCAGACTTAAGTTAAGAATTTACTCAACTTTTAATCACTGTTTATGAGAGATATCTTTGTTGAGTATTTATTTTGCTTCCATTTAATAAAGTTGAAAAAGTTTATTTAGTCTTTGTGTGTATGACAGATGTGACACCGAGTAGAAACGCATTACAAAAGAATATACTACTTTTTTTATATGGCGACCATTTAGTTCAGAGATCCCGAATTGTATTGAGTATTTATTCTGCTTCCATTTAATAAAACTGAAACAATTTATTTAGTCTTTGTGTGTATGACAAATGTGAAACGGGGTAGAAACGCATTACAAAACAATACACTAATTTTTGGCAGGAATTTAGGGCAGTGATCTAATCTCGTAGAATTGGGGTGTGACAGAGGCAGGGAACTCTATATCCGAAAAAAGCCACGGGTTGGCAGGAAACTATATCCTGGAAAATCGCTATAAACACAGCGAGGTATAGGCGGGAAACTCTCTATTGGACATAACATTCTTCACATCGAGAAGGCTAGGACAGGAAAAACGCAGATTGGGTTGAGTGGATCGGCAGGAAACTCTTTGGCTAAGTGGGAAGGGTCGCCAGGAAACTAATCAAACAAAGACCAGATCGGTCATTAAATAATTGACACCTTAAGTTTAATTATTGTTTTCCGCTTAATTGTTAAAGGACAGTATTTATGGCAGCCATTATCACATATGAGATAGAACTGATTAAACATATTCCAAATAAAATTTTAACACAGACCATTGCTACAACAGATGCCTAACGAAGATTTAAAACGGAAGTGACGAAACCAAAAGAAAAACACGAGTTTTCCTTCGAAAATCAAAAGCTGTTACATGAAACTGTGAGAGGATATTTGAAAATTTATGAAAGGAATTTACTGACACAAGATTAGAGAAAACAAAAAAAAATAAAAAATAAAAATATAAAATGTCCGTGCAACACCATGTTTTTATTAAGTATAGAATGAAAAGAAACAGGGGAAAGTAACCAGTATGCCCAGAATCAGATCGTCCAATAACGACTGGAATAGCTATCTTCAACCGTTTGAATTTGAAGTTGAAAATGATATTTTTGCCAATTTCTCAACTTGTCCCTTGGTTAATTCAAAAGTGGTCTAACAGATGCGCTTTAGATCATAAGGTTAAGTGGCGTCGTTTTAATTACAAGCTTGTAGGTAACATGGTCTAGTGTTGTCTGTCCAATCTCACGGATTCTCTCTTTTCGCGCACGCGAATTATTGAAATAAACTGTATCATTTGTAAGTCCGAAAATTACCGAGTTTGTGTCGAGTTGACCTTATATCTCATTTCTCTCTCAAGTCTAAATCATCAATCATTTAATGCTTAAAGGGAATTGATTAAATTTGTAAAGATGTCCATGCATATTCTGCATCTGGGTTATTGATAAACGGTACATTTTATCCCATTTTTTGGTGTTTTCAAAGATACATTATGGGAGATTTTTCTAGAGAGTTGGCCATTCTTGCTATAACAGTTCAAAAGTAGACGATGAAAGAAGAATATATTGAACATTTCTGTCAAATTACTTTATTCTGAACAAAGTTATCATCGTTGTAATATTTGACTAGAAATGGTAGTCAAATGTATCTTCACCTTGGCCAATCGTTTGATTGACAGTCGTTAACTCCACCTACATAATCTCGATTATCAAGTAACATTTTCAATGGCTTGAGACGGGGTTGCAGTTCAATTCGTATCACATTTATTTTTACTACAAATTAAAAATAAGACTTTTATTATATACATAAGAAGCGAAAGTTTGAAAGGAATGGACCAAATCAATGAGGCATAATTATAGTCGACTTCTTGTTAGCCTGTGTGTACTCTTGTACTGTAACGTGACTACGTGACTCCCGAAGCAGACAAATAGGAAACACTACAGTGATCCAATGGTGCCGCAATTCAACTGCGGTGATGTTAGCTGCGATGTTTATCAATTTCCATAATTTTTCTGTGAACGAAAGTGACAAAAGAGGGTATAATACCGGCATCTAAACTCTCATTTTACCCACAACTGAACATAATATCAAGACCGTATATATCGAACTTTCAATCAAATTGACTGACATGCGGCATCGCTCAACAGCGGCCTCGCTTCGTGCACTCTTATCATTTTAGCCTCGATCTAACTGATGACGTCCACGTAACGGTTAATAATCTCCGCATGGGGCGCCATTTATGATTTAATCAATCAGTGAAATCCTATTTAAATCCAAGCTGTAGCCTGAGCCATCCGTGGGTCTACAGAGTTGATTTTGGGCTTGTTGTTTAAATAAAGATCTAATTTATAATTTCTATAACATCGGAAGCCTAAATTAAGACTTGCAATAATCAGATTTAGCTCTTGCATAATGTATGTGGAGTGAATCAGATGCACCATTGGGAGGGACTATGTGGCAATGGATGAGGACCTCCTTAAATACGCCATATATTCAAAGACGTTGGCATATATAGCTTTATTCTGTAAGACAAAAATTACAATCATAAGACAATGACACTAATGACAGTTTAGACAATATATAGGCATAGACTTGAAGCGCTAAAACGACTAAAGGGAGGTAACCTGTACTATTAGTATTACAAGCAGTGCGCGAATGACGAAATTCTACAGGCCAGTACAGGTCGAACAATTGACTAAGCACAGCGCAAACGAACCGTAAATTCCCAATAAGAACATTGGCTAAACTCACGGGGAAATGTGCATAAAAATATAAGGACTGAACATAAATAATAACAGATGATAACTCAAGAAAATAACGTACACATGAGTATGACTATACTATAACACAAATGACAGTCTTCGTGGAAAAATGCTCGTGCGAGAGTTCTAGAACATTAGGACGATATTATACATAAATAGACTATGGCAGCGGTAAAACAACATGACAATGTATGACAAAGATAAAATGCTACCTGGAATTAGTGATCATCCCGTCCCAAAATGATTGAGGCTCAAATAAATGGACATAATTAAGACGTACCTTCAAGAATGCATAGAACAATGGCGACCATGAAACAATTCCCCGACCCAAGGGTTATCCCCCTCCGTATGGTGCTCTCGCAGACACGCTCCTAATAAGGTCCCAGATGTTGAGTATTTATTTTGCTTCCATTTAATAAAATTGAAAAAGTTTATTTAGTCTTTGTGTGTATGACAGATGTGACACGGAGTAGAAAGCATTACAAAAGAATATACTAATTTTTGTATATGGCGGCCATTTAGGTCAGTGATCTAATCTCGCAGAATGAAGTAGAATTGGGGTGTGACAGGGGCAGGGAACTCTATATCCGAAAAAAGCCACTGGTTGGCAGGAAACTCTATATCCTGGAAAATCGCTATAAACACAGCGAGGGTTAGGCGGGAAACTCTCTATTGGGCATAACGTTCTTCACATCGAGAAAGCTAGGACAGGAAAGACTCAGATTGGGTTGAGTGGATTGGCAGGAAACTCATTGGCAAAGTGGGAAGGGTCGCCATGAAACTAATCAGATCGGCCATTAAATAATTGACACCTTTAGTTTAATTATTGTTTTCCGCTTAATTGTTAAACGTGACAAGGAGTAGGGTCGCCTGTCTAACCTCGTGGGTTTTCTCCGGGTCCTCCCACTGCTAAAGACCCCTATGCGCAAGCGAATTATTGAAAGTAAATTAAACCATATGTTAGTCCCGAAATGACCTAGTTGTGTCGAGTAGACGTTAAACCCCATTTCTCTCTCTCTCTCTATCTCTTAATTGTTAAAGGACAGTATTTATGGCAGTCATTATCACATATGAGATAGAACTGATTAAACATATTCCAAATAAAATTTTAACACAGACCATTGCTACGATAGATGCCTAAACGGAAGTGACGAAACCAAAAGAAAAACACGAATTATCCCTAGGGGATCAAAAGTTGTTATATGAGACTGTGAGAGGGATATTTGAAAATATATGAAAGGAATTTACTGACACTTGATAAGAGAAAACGAAAAAAAAAGTCCGTGCAATACTATGTTTTAATTAAGTATAGAATGAAAAGAAACGGGTAAGTAACCAATATGTGCAGAATCAGATCGTCCAATAACGACTGACGGAACGGGTAAATATGAACTGGTCAGGCATTCCTCAGCTGAGCACTGATAAAATTAATATAGTTAGGGTCGTGCCTGGGAATGGGGCTTCATGTACACTTGTGACAAAATTGGACATTTGGTTCTTTTTGGGGCGGATTGACGGTCGTGTACTTATAATTCACATTAACAAAAACACAATATAATTTAAATATCTTTATATAACTACAATATAATATTGACACAATTCAAAAAAAAGTAGGGGATACTGAAATGCAAATACTTATGCAGGTTTTGATATGATAAATAGTCATAACACTTGACATGCTTTGAGAGTACGTTCACAGATGAAAAACTTATCGCCCCAACAATACCAATAAGCTGCACATGCGACACACAATAGCGACATACACGTGGGAGGGGTTCATTGTCAAATTTGACACTTCAAGGAAGGGTTGATGAAAATTGCCGCGTGCTGGTTTATCTATCCATGTTTGCTTTCCTATCGGTTCTTGCATAAGATTTACTGTTTAGCGTACCTTTGCTTTAGTGTGTTACGGTTAATTTGACCGAGAGACGTGTTCGTCAACGTCAACGTACAACACTGCAAGAATTGGCCGTGACACTGCAAGAGGAGTAGGTCAGATTGCTCCAAATCGTCATTGGACGGTTGATCAGGAGCATGCCAAGACGAACTGCTGAATGTCTGAGGATTGGTGGAGCAATTACTCATTATTAGGACAAAAATAAAAAAACGTCCATTTTCACTTTTAACAGTGTATCTCTTTTGAGGGTGAAATGGGGCCGTCAGATAAGCCGCCCATATGAACTGTTTATGTTCATGTGTAGGCAATTGGCCTGTTATTAAGATACACAGCTGGTTACCTCTAATAAAAACAGCGGTGCGTTCCCGCAGTTTTGTACTGTCATATCATATCACCGATTCAAACAGCACGACGAATCACATTTCTACTTTAATGGGATGACGATGAGTTGGTGGTAAACACGCACACAGCAGTCACTAAACTAAATAGTTGACTCTCCGCACCACATTTAAGAATCACATTTCTACTTTAATGGGATGACGATGAGTTGGTGGTAAACGCGCACACAGCAGTCACTAAACTAAATATTTGACTCTCTTCACCACATTTAAGAAGGTGATTAAGATGATAAGGTTGATGAGTTATTCATGTAGATCTTTTAATCACCTCAAAGTGTAATGATATTGTTGGAATTTTTGCTCTTGAAATTAATGGTGGCAGTATATTTCATTAATTAATATATTTGGCAAATTAATAGTTTCACACATATTCACATATATATTATATATAGTGTGTACTAAATCAACTTAGTCTGTAATTGACAGTTAACACATAAAAAGAGTTATTTAGCCAAAACATGTGTCAATAAAATACCACCAGATTACACGTGAGTGGAATTATTCTAATTTCATCATTTGGCTTAACTTTACCAATCATATCAGAAATTACACAACTTCATCGCCATGAACACGCTTTGTTATGCGTGATTTCCGTGAGTGCTATATAAGATATCTATTTGAACCTTTCAGGCAGACTTCCATTAGATTCCAGAGATGTTCCATCTGAGTTCCTAGACAGCCGCGAGGCTGGCTAGGGTGGAGAAATGGTTTTAGCTAGTATTGTTATATATTATGCTTGTATACATGTATTCGGCTAGATATATATAAAATGTAGAAGCGAACTGTGCTACAAAAGAACAATTCTTGTCCGACTCTGCTGTTTGTTCTAATTGCTCGAAGATTCATATCACTGTTTTTATCTGTCCATATTATAATCAATATAGACTTCATATGTTCGAAATTATTAGCAAAATTATAAATGATCAAAATATTACTAGACATTATTTTACTGGGAGGTGAAAACTTATCATTGGAACCAAATATAGCTGTTCATCTTTTTTTTATCAAACAAAGTCACAGACTTTAAAATCAGTTCAAAATACACTTCCACACAACCTCTGTATACATGTTCATTAAATCTAATGTTGGTTCACTCTTTAAACATATAATTTTGTGAATTAATAACATATTCATCTTTATTACCTTTGTATTTATGGAATGAGCTGATGATACAGGTTTCAAGCCTCTTGCTCAATCCCATTCGTTTGTGAATAATATATTGTTTAAATAAATAAAATAAATAAACACATCTTTTCAATCTAGTACGTTAATTTTTAGCGACAGATCAATTCCTAAACGAGTGCGATCGGGCCAGCAACCGAACACGACGTCATCGCATCCATCTGAAATAGTGACGTCATATCAAAAATTGAAGTCCGCAAATCGATGCGCAGTTGTCCAACAAACAAGTATACAAGTTCCATAATGATTGTACTAGAATTGCCGGAGCATAAGGTTATCTTGAGAACAACGCTCGGGAACAAGAACAATAAGTGTGAGATATCTAAGTTCCTGCTTCAATATTATATGCCATTTGTTTCTTGGTTTATTAAGGTAGAAGGGATTGGGTTAGGTGGGTTTTAGACTATGGGGTATGTTATTGAGTCAAATGACGTGACAAGGACTAGGGTCGACTCTCCTATTATATCCCACCGGTAAAGCCCCCATATGTTAGTCCCGAAATGACCTAGGTTGTTTCCAGTGGGTGGCCCCTCTATCTTTTACGTGTACGCGAATATGTACACTGGTGTTGGTCCAATCTAACGACTATATACTCTCCTGGCCAGACTCTCCGCCCCGTACCACTGATAAGGGGTCACCATGCCGGGAAAATCCAGAGGAACTTTCTCGTCCAACCCAAAACCTAGATATAAAACACAAATTTATATGGAAAACAATCATTGGGTTTATTTCACACTACGTTTCAACAAGAACACTACGTTTCAACAAGTGTGAAATAATGCCAGTGATTGTTTTCCATATAAATTTCTGTTTTATATCTTATGTTCAGTTACTAAATGCCGTATAAGGATTTCATCACCTAGATAGCAAGTCAATTGTGTCACTCATTGACCTACCACGACTCCCTGTTATCAATAGTCATCATACTAAAGTATTCATATCACATCTATTCTTATCTGACACATTTAACATATTTTACTTAATCATGGTCACAAACTTGACCGTGTTTATATTGTATAAAATAACAGGGAGGTTTAAATCATTTTAAATCAGAAAGCTGGCGGCGTAACACGTGTCAGTCATTCTGCACAAAGACATCCATCTACTTTATTCTTCGAGAATAGATCTCTGTCCTAAATGGCCGCCATTTCCAAAACTTAGTATACTGTTTTGTAATGAGTTTCTACTCCGCTTCACATCAGCCATACACACACAGACTAAATAAACTTTACTTTATTAAATGGAAACAGAATAAATCTTCTCGAAGTATACTTAGTGTTTTCGACTAAAATCGTCGATTTAGAACTTAAAATATCGGCCAACTAGCTTAATGTGTATTCTCAAGCGGAGCTAACTAGGCAGACAGACTAAGTATGGTATGCCATGTCAGTATTACTACTTTTTGGACCAGCATCTCTTACTCAAGCGCTACTCTCTTTGTTGTTATTATTCCTCGTCTTAGTTTCTAAGCTCTTCTAAAAAAGAGCTACTATTCAAGTATGAATAACATGAAAGTGAGCATGTGTGTTCCTCGGTCAATTACACATTGATTGATATCAGCTAGTTGTTGTACTTTGCATTGAAGACTCTTCTCTCTTAAACCTCGATATTAAATAGATGGTGTCCTTTGCATTAGGATAGCCTATGCTCTTCCCTTCCCCAATCATTGTTACCTATCTTATGTGGGATCTGGGCGTCACGGTGGCTAAGTGGGCGAGACGCTGGCTCGCTAGCCTGGGGGTCGTGGTTCACCCCCAGTGTTGGACGAGAAAGTTCATCGGGTTTTTTGGACGTGGTTTCTGCTTGTCGGTGGCGCAGGACGGAGGGTCTGACAAGGACAGCTGTCTAGTTGTTCGGATGGGACGAAAAACCGAAGTCTCTTGTACACATTGGCGTACACGTAAAAGATCCCTTGGCAGTTGGAATCTGATAAATGGATAGACCTTAGCGAACTGTATAGCGTATGCTCGTCTTCATTAACCCAGTCAGAGTAGAACAGTACGACGTTAAATCACATCTCATTTCATTTACGATGCCCGGGTGGACAAATTTATATCCAGAAGGCACAGTAGCACACTAAAGTGTGTGTTCGGATTCGATCCCGTTTGTTTGCATATCATTAACAGCGCCTTAAAGATCTCCCGCATAGCACTGTACAGAAACTTAAATATAAAACAGAGACTAGAATTGTTGCTTTAAATGAATAGGAATCGTGGTAAAACTCCTAAATAAAAGAAAATTGACGAAAATCGGACATTCCGTTATCGATATATTTAGATTGGAAAACCCCCTTTGCACCTGTCTGGTAAAATCCAATTATCGTACGAGTCGATATCCGGTAATTCCCTGAAATATTATGTTATGCCGTCATCTAGACCAGTGTAAACGAAATGGCTACTACATGTTGCGATTTAGATAGCGCATCAAATATAGAGTTCTAGACGAGTTAAATTTGAATGACATATATATTGTGTGTGAAAGAGGGAACCATTAGAGACATTAGATTCAGAAAAAAAAACACGGGGTTGGTACAGAAAAATAGAATTTAAAACACCATTTAGGAGAGCCACCCTTGCCAAGTGAGTACGGCACTGGCCCACTAATCGAAAGGTTTTGGGTTCGAATACGGCTGAGAAAGTTCCTTGGAATTTTCCGGCCTGGTTTCCCTTTCAACAGAGAGAGAGAAATGGCGTTTAACGTCCACTCGACACAAACTAGGTCATTTCTGGACTAACATATGGTTCAATTTTATTTCAATAATTCGCTTGTGCGTAGGGGTCTTTAGCAGTGGGAGGACCCGGAGAAAACCCACGAGGTTGGACAGGCGACCCTACTCCTTGTCACGTACAACCGGGGAATCGAAACCACGCCAGTTGACCCAATGACAGTCCTTATGATACAGCTAACCATTCGGCCATCCAACCCCCCTTTTAGGAGAGAGAGAGAGCGCGCCTTTCAAAGAATAACACCTACCCTTCTCTTTAAAGGACACGTACGGTGATTATCGTCGCAACTCGAGAAGCTCCCTCATTTTATTGCACGTAACATAGTAAATACAAGTCGTATAGTACAGTATTTGGATATCTTCCTATGGAATAGGGCAATCAGATGAGATGGATTTGAATACTCTAAAGACCATTGCTTCTGATGCAGTCGACAAACATAAAGACGAATTAAATGAATTAAGTCAAGCTATATGGTCTGTACCAGAGCTTAACTTCAATGAACATTCTGCTCACAGAGTTTTAACAAAGTTTCTAGAGAAGGCGGGATTTAAAGTTGAGAGAAATTTTATCCTAGAGACGGGATTCAGAGCAACTTATGGTGATAATGATTCGTCTAAACCTAATATTTGTGTGATATGTGAGTATGATGCTTTACCGGAAATAGGACATGCTTGTGGACATAATCTAATAGCTGAAGTTGGTGTTGCTACAGGATTAGCTATTAAAGCTGCCATGGACGCTTCGCCGGTTCCACTCGGGAAGGTTTGTATAGATTAACTTGGTTCGTGTATTCAGAATTTTTATTTTATTTGGGAACCCATTTGCTTTCATATTTTATGGAGTCACGGTACCGAGAATATTCCATGCAGATTTTCCGACCTGGGAACAGCGTTGGATTGAATCCTGGCGTGGAGTTCGTGGGTTCGATCCAGGTGTTGGTATAGGTCGGAGGAGGGCCAAGCACTAGCAACAAACATCGTCTAGTCGTTCGAATGGGACGAAACACCACGTAAAATAACCCTTGGAAGATGCAATTCTACGAAAAGTAGGCGGACAAGGCGCTGACAGACCAAATTTCCCCTCATAGTACAAAGCATGGGGTAGATCAGTTTGCATTATCCCAGTCGGTGAAGAAAAGTAATGCGTTAAAGATATTTAGTTTCATTTTTGGACCAAATTTATCTTTATTCCAGAGGCTTTTTTTTTTGGGGGGGGGGGGTCGAATGGTTACCGCGTGCGCGCTGTATCATAATGTCTATCATTAAATCAACTGGCATGGTTTCGATTCCCTGGTTGTTTGTGACATGGAGTAGGGTTTTCTCCAGTTCCTTCGGTTTCATGCCACTGCTAAAGACCCCTATGCGCAAGCGAAGTATTGAAATAATATTGAACCATATGTTAGTCCCGAAATGACCTAGTTTGTGTCGAGTGGGCGTTATAGACCCCCTCCTCTCTCTCTGTCTCCCTCTGACTCTGTCTGTCCAAAATTCATCAGCAGGAAAACCTGTTCACTGAAAATATATACTTCAATTACACTTCAGGTAACTGTTCTGGGGACACCTGCCGAGGAAGGTGGTGGTGGAAAAATCGATTTAATCAATGCGTATGTATTTGACGATATCGACATAGCAATGATGTCACACCCGGCGCCATTTGACCAATCAAGACCAACGTTACTGTCTTACGTCAGGTACGCGTATGTTTATCGTTATATGTCAGTGAAATCAGCAACTGAGTCCACCAAGTGAATTCATCCAGTAATTACCCCCTAAATACCACGAAACTCATTAGCCTATTAAAACCTATTTACACACCAAGCCACCGTGGCCCCGGAAATCAAAGTTGCTATACTGATTGTGGAATCAACTCCGGCTATAAGTATCATCTGTGTTTAGTTTTTTAAAAAAAAAACGAGGCCCGTGTACATATTTGCGTGCTCGTAAAATATCCCGAGGCAGTGGGAATTTGATATAAGCGTGTGTTGTAGTGCCGCTGTCCGGGCAAAATTTCTTTTGTAGCTCATATGGCGTATGTCTGTCTTTATTAGCCAAGTCGGAACAGAGCAGTAAGATGTTAAACCTCATTTCATTTCATCTTTGTTACAAAATTGCTTCTTTTGCAATTTATGGTGGATGGAGCGTTAAAATTAGGACCGTTTCAAAAGTACTATAGGTCCGTAGCCAATCGGTGCACTGGGGTCGCCTGCTTACCATGCCACTCATGGGAATAAAAATGCAAATGATCGATAAAACTAAACATATATTTATTGTATTGGTACTTCCAACAAAATTAGTGTTGAACCTTTAAAACAAGTCACAGCATAGCCTACAACGATTAACATTAGGTCACCTCTGCCCGTGGGACCCCGGGACATGTGTATTTATTTATCATCTTCGTGAATCAGTAAGTGGTCAAATACTTGAAAAAATCTTGCATTTGGAGAGAGAAAGAGGGAGACAGATACTTTTGTAACATAATGTGAGGGACAGTGATAGGTAAAAGATTAGAATCACCATATGACAGCTTGTGTGATACAATCTCCGATGTCCTTTAATTGACCATACTATTGTTTAATTTAAAGCTCCAATTTCATATTTTCTAAGAAAGTCAAAACATAATTATTTCTATTTCTTTAGCTCAATAGGTTGTCAACTCACTATTATTCGATCATAGTTATCATTCTCACACCCAAATAATAAAACAATTACCTCCCCTGTTTTTCTATTCCCCACCATAGCTATCTTCGAACGTTTGAATTTGAAGTTGAAAATGATATTTTTGCCAATTTCTCAACTGGCAATAGTGATTAATAGGATTATTCTTTATCAAGGCAGGACTGTTTATACATAACACCGATTTTAAGGCTTTATTTTAATACATTTTAAAAATATAACTTAAAAATATGAAATTGTGGCTTTAACAAAGGCCCAGCGGCTGGCATTTCTATAGTGGTCAAGTTAGATAATACGCTGACAGCTGGTTGCGTTTACTACAATGTGTTCATTTTTCACACATCAATTGTTCTGTAACCTGCTATGTGATTATCGTAAGATAATCTTAAGTTCTTTTGTTCAGAATCATTAATGAATGTACCATTTGAGTATAAACTTATGGCGGGGTATCGGGTTCAAAATGCAATTGAGAGTAAAAAGCAGTGATGCAGTACGGAGGGCCTGGCAAGGACAGTTGTCTAGTCGTTCGGATGGGACAAAAAACGGGGTCCCGTGTACACATTGGCGTGCACGTAAAAGATCCCTTGGCAGTTGGAATTCGATATAAGAGTAGGCCGTAACGTCGCTGCCCGGGCAAAATTTCCCTCATAGCACACTGTATGGTAGATGCCTGTCTTTATTAGCCCAGGTTAGGAGCAGAACAGTAGGACGTTAAACCCCATTTCATTTCATTTACGAAGTAATCTTTATTCATAAACACTGTTACTAAGAAATCGTTATTCGTTAATACTGTGATTATTAATAACGTCCAATTTTCTTCGTAAACATCGTGTTATTGGGTAATCGTACATAATGTCGTGCTTTCATTCGTAAATAGTGCAGTTATCAATAAAGTATTAACGAGCAAACCTGTGATTATTAAATAAAAGTTTTTCGTGGTTTCACGATAATCTTTATTCATTATTACACAAACACTGGTTCCGGGGTAATATTTATTGTAAACACGCTGGTTCCGTGGCAATCCTTTTTCGTAAACACTGTGGTTATGAATAACGTCTTCCAATCTTTCTTCGTAGACACGGTGGTTACCAGATATCTTTCATTGTAAACACCGTGGTTACCAAAAACGATATCCTATTTTTTTTAATCTAGTTGTAAAGTCGTGTATAATGGACGAGCTTCACATGCGGCTGGTTTTCCATGGGAAGGTGTGAACGCCCTAGATGCCGCTGTTCTGTGTTACCAGAATGTATCCTGTTTAAGACAACACTTTAAACCACTATGGAGAGTTCATGGTAAGCCTCGCAGTAATACGATATACCCCAAGTAGAGTTCATGATAAGCTTCTTTGAAACACGATTCACCACCGGTTCATGATAAGATTTATTCCCAGTTCTAACAGAATTCACGATAAGCTTCTCAGTAACACGATTTACTTCCAGTTCAAACAGAGTTCATCGTACGATTTGATTATCTGAAATACAATTTACTCTCAGTTCTAAAGAGTTCACGATAATACTCTGTAACACGATTTACTCCAAGTTGTAACAAAGTTCATTGTACAATTATCTGAAATACGATTTACTCCCAGTTCTAAAGAGTTCACGATAAGACTCTCAGAAATCCGATCTACTCCCATTTCATCTTACGATTATCTGAAATACCATCTACTCCCAGTTCTAACAGAGTTTATGGTATATATATGTTGTCAATCATATGTTCTTTAATGATAGGGAATACAATCTTGCTGTATAACCTAAAACCCCGGAGAATTTCGCATGCCCAGTAACTAATGGGGTCTTGGGTTTAATCCCGATATTGTTCCTGGGAATTGTCATCCTGCAACCCCCACCCACCTTTTCAGTGATAAATGATATAGGGGGTCGTGTCTGGCAACAAAACAAAGTATCTTGTCATTTCAGGTGTCATAACAAAAGGTGGATCTAAACCAAACATTATACCAGATTTAACGGAATTAGAATATTATTGTCGAGCACCAACTGATACTGAACTAGATGTATTGAAAAATAAGATCAGTAAATGTTTTGAAAGCGCTGCTGTGGCTACGGGTTGTACGGTAGGTCAACAAAAGAACAAAGGACTTTATACGCTAGGTCATCAAGGAGCGGATAACCAGGGAATCGGGGGCCTAATAATCACCCCTTCTGCACAGAGACCTAATCTCTTCCCTGAATTGCCACCATATCTATAAATTAGTACACTCTTGTTATGTGTCACATAATCACAGATGTTATAGACTCTTTCTGCCACTTTGACACATGAAAGTGATTTTAATATCAACATATATCAACCTTTCCGACCCCTGGAGTTCTTGGTAGCCTTTCTTATGTGATTATGTAATCGTAACTTGTTGTTGGCATGTTTTATTTAAACTTTCTTTGTCTGATTAGCATGTATCGAATGTTAAACCTGATATGATATATGATACATTAGCCAGATGCCTAATAAGATCCTTTGTTTGGAAGGATTTATAAACCCAGATAACAAACGAATCGACAGTCAGGACACGAGAGCGGAGGCTAGGCGAGGGCGTCTAGAAATTAACTCCACGCAGGTTTGGAGTTAAGAGCGGACAACGGCCATGTAATATAAGTTAGTTGGGAGTTGGCACACTCGTGCCTAGTCAAGCTAGGGCCATGGCTCCCTCAACACATGCTAATTACGGAGTCGTAAGGTTTGTATATAATATGTTAGAAGAAGAATAAACGTATTATAAGATGCTAAACTAGTAATTGTTCCAACAATCCTCAGACATTCATCAATTCGTCGTGGTATGCTCCTAATCAACCCTCCAATCACGATTTGGGGCAATCTGACCCACTCCTGGTGCCGTGCCACTACCAATTCTTGTAGTATTGTCCGTTGACGTCGACGAACACGTCTCCCGTTCAAATTAAACGTAACACGATAAAGCAAAAATACGCTAAACAGTAAGGTTTGTATATAATATGTTAGAAGAAGAATAAACGTATTATAAGATGCTAAACTAGTAATTGTTCCAACAATCCTCAGACATTCATCAATTCGTCGTGGTATGCTCCTAATCAACCGTCCAATCACGATTTGGGGCAATCTGACCCACTCCTGGTGCCGTGCCACTACCAATTCTTGTAGTATTGTCCGTTGACGTCGACGAACACGTCTCCCGTTCAAATTAAACGTAACACGATAAAGCAAAAATACGCTAAACAGTAAATCTTATGGAAGAACCGATAGGAAAGCAAACATGGATAAATAAACCAGCACGCTTCAGTTTTCGTAAACTCTTCCTTGAAGTGTCAAATTTGACAATGAACCCCTCCCACGTGCAAGGCACTATTGCGTGTCGCATGTGCACCTCAGTGGTTCTTCATCTGTGAGCATACTCTCAAAGCATGTCAAGTGTCCATGACTATTTATCATATCACAACCTGCATAGGTATTTGCATTTCAATATCCCCTACTTTTTTTGAAGATTATATATAGAAATTAAACTATCGTTCAACTAGCTTAGCGTCTGTTCTCAAGCGGAGTTAGTTGTGCACAGACAACTTAAGTTTAGTATGATAATCACCCACAAGAGCGCGTTTTTGTCAGTAACGACAAAGACATGTTACAGATGCAGACAGATGCATATAGCACAACGTAATAACTAAGCTATAGCCCAGGGCCGTTTCAATTACTAAATCAGAAAAAAAGATTTTAACTAAAATCAAAATGAAATTTTAAATCTTATGCGTTTCACGAAGATCGATTGTAACTTAAAATTGAATTTTAATAGATTTAAGTTAAAATTGATTGCACCTGTTCAGTCATGTTTTTCAACAGCTGACATACAAATATAAAGAATTACGCTACGGAAACGAAAACTGTTGATAATTTGAACAAGCTGTTAACATAACATTGATAATAGCGTCTTTGGTTACAGCAATGAGTTAATTGCAGATTACTCCTTTCGAACTCTTATCATTGGGTTGGCCCTGAACTTACATTTCCTCACATACTTTAATGGAAATATGCGTATCGGTGATCTAATTCGCTTGTATTTCGTAGTTTTATGCTATTTTGGATAACATAAACTGTCTGGGGTGCCTTACCATAAATAAATATCTCCAAATATCTCGACAATTGTACCACAATATTTATATATATATATACCATGCCTAAAATCAGTTTTGCACATTCAAAGTCACTAAATAAACAGTTATGATGTTCTAAATAAGATATGGCCATTTATCCAACAATAATTATTAGACTAAAAAATGGTTACGAGTGTCGGCCATAACATCCGGGCACTTTTGAGTAAAGAATAGGTTACGTGCCCTTGTTTTGAATTGACAGGCCGGGATGATCAAGAATACTTTTTTTACTAAACATAACAGAAAGCTTGAACAAGAAATTGAATTTAGAAACACGCACGTTAGGCAACTCAACAATTGTTTTAAGAACCTTGCAAAAATAAAATGAAACTACTTCTAGTATCATGTTCTTGCCTAACCCGAGTGTTTCAGATATATTATATGTACTATTAAACCAAAAGATGTCGCTCCTAACGTTATAGTTAAATTTAAAAAATAAAACTGACTTAATTTCTAAAGCTGCCGTAATAACCCAAAAAACTAAATATTACAAATATTACTGCTATTCAGAATCGTGAACAATAGATTTTTTACGGCTGTAATAGATCTGTAGTGAATTTCAAATGCCATGGTTATTTTCATACCCATAGTTTATTGTGCCGAGTGTTATTGCACCGCGTGACTAGCCAGAAATCACTTCGAGACAAACCATTGTAGCATGCACATTCGCCGTGTCAAGTTTAGTTTTCAGTAGGGAATATTTATATTTTAAAAAGATGAATAAACAGAGCATAGCCATGTAAGGGCCTACTCAAACGACTAATCCGAATGTAAATTATTGTCGAAGTTTAAACGTATTTAACAACTTTGGAACTAATCCACCAAATAGCCAATGTTCCTATGCCCACATTGGAAATATCATCCCCATATACCTTTTCACTGATACATTGGAAATGCCAAAGTGCCACACTTTGGATAATGTCTATCTATTTTACTGACTTTTTCCCCAAGATATAATAACATTGGCTCCTAAAACTTCTCTGATTTATGTTATGTTATTAGCGTAAGCTTTCATTAAGAAATAACAATAAATTTAAGATTTGGATTCCCCGGTTGTACGTGACAAGGAATAGGGTCGCCTGTCCAACCCTGTGGGGTTTCTCTTGGTCCTCCGGTTCCAAACCCACTGCTAAAGAACCCTACGCGCAAGTGAATTATTGAAATAAAATTGAACCATATGCTAGACCTGAAATGACCTAGTTTGTGTCGAGTAGACGTTAACCCCCCCCCCTCTCTCTCTCTCTCTCTGTGGTGTTTGCAAGCGTACGAGACTTTATGATCTCCTTATATTATAGCAGTAAGTAGAGGGGCCCTACTACATGCGAAAGACAAACCCGTGGACAAAACAAACTACACAGACATTAATATCAAATCAAGTAAATGGATCCGAATGCCAGTTGTTAACATCCACTGTAGTCCAATTACTATCTACTCCATGAGATTAGATAAACGTTCATAGACCAATTATGTAATCTGACTATAATAAAACTTTCATTAATTTAATTTACATAGTCTTCCCGTTATAGTTCGACAATAGCCAAAACAGGAAAAATGAGATTAAATAAACGTTTTTTGAGCAATTATGTCATCTGGCTACAATAAAACTTAACCTTTCATTAATTTACATAGTCTTCCTGGTATAATCTGACAATAGAACAATACAGGGCCCGATTCCTAGAAAATTCGTAAGCACATTTTTTGCATAGATTTTAATTAGACTTTGCATTTAAGTAAACATATCTTATTTTGTGTTCCCAGAAAATTGCTAAGAACGTCCTTGTGCTTAGATTTTAAGTAAAAGCACGTTATTATGTGTTCCAAGAAAAAACTTAACCACTACTTCGTTTTTAAACATTGTCAATCTAAGCATAAGTCCAAAGCAAGGTATACGGCTGGCTTACCAACCTTAAGCATGTTGTTGCGTCAAACAAGATGGCTAACCGTAGAGTTATTTGGCGGCATTTCCTACCAAAGGGACAATTGAAAGACAGAGAAAATCTTTTAGAAACACATTTTCGAGAAGAATGCTAAAGAAAATTTCGCTTCTCCTGTGAAACCATTTTATTTATTTACCAATTAGTAAACAACACAAATACACGGGCTACTTTAAGATCAGGGGCTTTCAAAATTATACAGTCTGTTTGCATGTGCTTGCGTTTTTTGTGGCACATTTTATATGACATTGTGTATAGGGGTCATGTCACATGCATCTACATGTAAATCGACCATTTGCTGGGAAGCAACCGATCAATTTATGACGTAATTCGCATAACAAAATTGTTTTATGACGTTAGAGAGCATTGTAGTCTCAGTTTACCAGTTACAATGTGCTTAAACCCATACTTGACCTGTGCTTACTTAACGGTCTTGAGGATTTCGGCCATTCGCTCGATTAGTTTTAGCATCCAAGATTTCCAAAAGTTTTCATCATCATTTTTTCAACATTCAAGACAGCGTTTCTCCGTTACTATTTGAGGTGTCAAGTTGAAACTTGATAGGAATAAGGAACACATCGATGCCTTCAAAATGCCATATTAAAAAGAATTGTGAATGCTTCCGGAAACTACCGGACATTTCCGAGGCCTTCCGATTTTTCCCCAGCGTAAATAATTCTCTCTACCTTAAAAATAACTAAAATGACATAATATAGTGATCCCCAGATATTGTCTTTCATTTTCAGAAACCCTGTTCGATAACATTTCCAACCGTGTGGTCGCCATATTGGATTTACAAAAAGCCTTCAAATCGATATTCTGCCGCCATTTTTATTCTGATTTTCGAAAACTTTTTTTTGTTGTTTTAAACCTAGTCCAGGTGGCAACAATTCTTAGGGTGCCGATTATGAATTTCGACGTCGTTTACTTTCGGTTTTTCGACTTTTTACCTACTACTATCTGGTGAACTAGCCGTTCAATGGCCCTTGACCTTTGCATATTTGATGACTCTGGCGTCTACAAATCAAAAATATTGAAAATGAATCAGGTTTTTAGTTGTAAACGCAAATACGGTGCTCTCTCTGACGTCTGTGATTAGTATGCTGTATGCGATGTGTATCTTTGTTTATTAACCTTACTCCTATTTTAATTATCTAAATACTTATTCACGAATGTAGCAGGTATATAGCCCATGGTGTTTTCTGGGTACCTTATTATCAACTGTCTCTGCACATATGCAAATTGTGTATGCTTGATAACGACTATTGAAATCTTGTCAAAACGTCATGTGTAAATACTAGTAATATTCTATTATTATTCTTAATCCCTTATTATCCATTTTGTAACTTAAGTAAAAAATAATTACAATATAGGGCAATTATAGGCGGCATTTATCATTCTTTATACAGGTCTTACTTTTAAAGCAATGATTTGAAAGTTTCTGGGCGTATTTGTGGATGTGGGCCTCAAACTTTGTAATCCAAGAATATCGAGTCTTACTAGGATAGTGGGAAAATTAGCACAGTAGGATTGAATCCATGTATTGGGGTGGGAGGATGTGTGTCGCAGAATGATGTGCGTTAGATCATAAGGTCTGTCATTAAGTCAAGTGATGTGGTTTGAGTTTCCCGCCTACACATAACAAAGAGTGAGGTCGCCAGTCCAGCCTAGTGCGTTTCCTCCAAATCCTCATATTCTCTCCCACAGCTAAAGACTGTGCGAGCAAAATAATCATTATACAAAACTGAACCATATGTTAGTAACGAAATGACCTAGGTTGTGTTCAATGGACGTTAAACTCCATTTCTCGCCTGTTCAACCTCGTGGGTTTTCTCCGAATCCCCCGGTTTCCTACCACCGCTAAAGACTCCGTGCGAGCAAAAGAATTCTTAAATAAAATTGAACCATATGTTAGCCTCTCCCCATTCTCTCTCTCGTCTGACTGGGTTACACAGAATTACTCCCACTTTAATTGACGGTGACGGCCAGGTTAATAACCTAATTATATAACAAGTAGTTTATATCTCTACAGGTAGACGTTCGTTTCGGCGAAAGAGGTTACTCAAGTTTAATAAGTAATAACATCATATCAGAAATATTTGAACAGAACGCTGCCGAGATGGGGATTGTTCTTTCAACTAAGTCAGAAGAACCAACAGGATCAACTGATATGGGAAATGTGACTCATGTTGTTCCGGGTATTCAACCATTGTTCTGTATCGGAGGAATCGCTGCAACACACACGAAGGACTTTCAAGTGGAAGCGGGTAGGTTATCTTGGTTACCTTTGTTAGTAAATTCTCTTTCCTGCACCAACTGTTCTAATGAATTAATGTAGCTATTAAAGATACATTATGCAAGATTAGATGATATTATGGGAATATGCTGAAAATGTCAGTCAAATTGCTTCATGCTAAGTGGAGAAATACTAATTTTAATAACACTGTAACTTCGATTGTCATTGTTAACGTTGCAACGATATTAAACGAAATCTCGATTGTCTATTTTTGCGGGTAATCATCCATGGATGCTGAACGTCAGATCGGATTAAAATCTAATGAAATTCGGAAGCATCATATTGCATGTAGGGTTGATTATGTTCCTGTCATGTTCACAAATATCTAATTAATAGTTTATATAACATTTCCGGGCTAAAGAAATACCTGCATTATGCAGATTTAGCTATTGCATAATGTATATAAATGAAATGAAATGGGGTTTAACGTCCTAATTCTCTTCAAAAATCGGACATGCGGTTTTCTTTGGTCAAAAGTTTGCCAGGACAGCGACCCTACAGCCTAGTATTATTTTGAATTTCAACTGTTAATTGTTCTACACGAGACCTTAATTTTACTTACAATCCGAACCACTGACAAGGTGAAATCCTGGTGATCTAGTGAGTAAAGCTAGATCGGAGGATTTTGCCCGGACAGTAAAATACCCACAGAAGACACGCCTTGTCACATCAACATTCAAGTTACACCATAAATTATTGACTATAGTAACATACAATACCTAATAAAGGGGAAACCCCTGTCATTTTGAAACCTTAATCAAACCGGAATTTATACTTCCTGACCGAACAGGATTGGTGGAATTAAGAGTAGGTTCAATACAAAAAAACAATTTTCGAAAATCGGAATTAAAATGGCGGCTGAATATCGATTTGAATGTTTTTTGTAAAATCCAATATGGCGGCCAAGCGGTTGAAAATATTATAGGACAAGGTCTTTGAAAATGAAAGATAATATCTGGGGCTAACACCACCATATGTCATTTTTTATGTCTGTTTTTAAAATGGAGAGGACTATTCATGTTCGGGAAAAAACGGAAGGCCTCGGTAATTTCCGGAAGCTATCACAATTTTTTTTGATATGCAATTTTGAAGGCATCGATATGTTCCTTATTCATACCAAGTTTCAACTTGATACCTCAAACACTGATGGAGATGTGCCATCTTGAATGTCGAAAAAATGATAAAGAAAACTTTTGCAAATCTTTGGTTCTAATATTAATGATCGAACTTCCGAATTTCGAAAAACCGTCAGTCACAGCCCATATGGGATTCGTACAAAGAATCCAAAAATGAAAACCTGAAGAAGAAACGTTGAGAAAAAAAATCAAGATATGGACAATCTGATACTATTTTTGTCCCATCCGTAAAACACTTCCTGGTCGTCAAAAATGACAATATTTATATTTAATAAATAGATCCATTGTGGCCAACCACATCTACGCTGGCAGAATATTTGCACCATTTACAGTTTTGGCTTGCAAAACTGACTACCCCCCCCCCCCCACCAAGAAAAAAAATAATAAAAACACTTACAAAAACATAAATAAAAACACTTACAGAAACAATAACAACTAGATCTGCATAGCAGATATCAAAGCTTTCATATAAACTTCAAAAGGGGTTATTAGAATCTATGAATCATCAACCACTCTGACGGATGTAGAAAGGAATATATTGTTACTAAATCTGTTGTACTGTTTCTTGTTATGGTAAAGAAAACATGAATACAACTATGAGATTTGTATAGAATTGGCATTAATCAATATATTTATTGTTTAATACTACATGTATATTATAGATACAAAGTGAATTAAATGAACCCAATTACATGTACTTTATATAAGCAATGTTTTTTTATTCATCGTTACTTTGAAATCACATTATTTTCATTGATGATAAAAAGGTTGTATTTGTACCGAATCCAAAAAGTATGTTGTATGACATTGCATTATCTGTACCAATTATTTATTTACAAACCAATATACAATGTTTATTTCTACTCCAATATATTTGTTTCAACCCATGATAGTTTATTCACTCTTCTCACTTAAATACAAGAATAACACACGATTAAATTACTGAAACAAGTAATGCTGGTAGATTATAATTTGATATTGTATACCATTTACTCTCTGTTAGATAAGGCGACGTGGTAATCTGTTAGATAAACATACATGGAAGTATATGTTAGATAACTACAATTTATGATATATTTTAAACCAAGGAAGTGGCCTTTCTAAAAATAAAAAAAAATAAAGGAAAATATATTTCATACAATTGTTATACTGTTACTGTTATCGTGAAGAAACATGATTGTTTATTTAATGTTGTTTATGACAAACATGTAATCATGTACATTTTTTAAATAAGAACAATTATGCTACATGTATGAATAACTCTCAAAAATTATGTTTTCATCAATCCAAGTATTTTTTTATTTGTATTACTTGATTTATACTGAATAAAGATTACACAAACATACAAAATGGTGTTGGCTGTGTGACTGAATTCCTCGTTGAGAAGTGGTATCGGGTGTCCCATAGAGAAGAAGCAAACCCTCCTTGTGATACACTTGTGAACATTTTAAAAGACCCATTTCGCTGTGTTCCAGAAAAATCCCATTATAGCTAGTGCATTACATGGTTGTTGTTGGGGGAAAGGTGGGTCTTTTCTATTGGCAATGATTTACTTTTTATAGGCCCACATTGAAATGTGGTCGTATATTGTCGTCGCCCCCCTTTTGCTGTTAATATCCGATTGACTTTAAATTTATACGCAGTGTTTAAGGTCATAAGACGAAGAAGCCTTTGATTTGCTCTGCCCAGGCAACGTTCCTGTGCTCCGATTGCCTTCAAATATGCACAGAATGTACCTTGGGATTCTAGCTATCACATATTAAAAATAGAAGAGTGTTGGATTCCGAGAACGTTCAAAATAAATTCAAAACCCGCCCCCAACAATCAAAGGTTTTTTGCTTAAAAAATTGCCGTATTTTATCGAATTTTTATTGTTCTTGATATCTGAGGATTTTTCTCAATTTAGTATGTGATAAATATCATCGCGGCGCAGCCAACCGCTAGAAATTCCAGAGATTTGGACCACCGGAATGATGCCTCAGCAGTCAAAAAAGGTCAAAATAGGCGATTTCGGTTTCTAGTGTCGATACATCGTTACGGTCATTTTAAAAAATTGTCTTTTAAGGATAATGTGTATAGTACCAGTACCTATCACATACGGAAGAGGCGATAAAATCTCTTTGCATTTGCAATTTCAAAATTAATTAAAACCAATATTAAATTCCGAAAATCGTTTTTTTGCTAAAACTTTTTTTTTTTTAATCGGATCAAAATGGGAGTAAGGCACAGAGTCCGGGGTGGTAATGGGCGTATTGTGTCCAAATTTCATGGTTTTCGGACAATCGGTGCCGGTGTCACGGCGAAATTCCACTTTTTTCCCCTCATGGAAGCCGTAAATTGACTTGAAGCCAGGGTCCTTGAAGTTGTACAGCTGCACCCGGTGACCGATATTTATTTAACGGGGAATAAGTGATAATTCATATTATAGCAGTAAATAATTAAAATATTTCATAGGGATTATAATAATATCTATATCTTGTCTGGGTACAGGGTTAAAACCAATATTAAATTCCGAAAATCGTTTTTTTGCTAAAACTCTTTTTTTTTAATGGGATCAAAATGGGGGTAAGGCACAGAGTCCGGGGTGGTAATGGACGTATTGTGTCCAAATTTCATGGTTTTCGGACAATCGGTGCCGGTGTCACGGCGAAATTCCACTTTTTTCCCCTCATGGAAGCCGTAAATTGACTTAGAAAAAAAACGACGAAAGGCAGGTGACAAGAACAAACGACTTGAACGAATGCAGGTATCACCTTGAAATTTTCAGGGTACCTAGGTACCAACGTGAAAAGTTGCTCGCCGGAATTTAGTACTCATGGTACCTTTGGTTCCAGCGTAGCGCATGCACGAAGTCAAATCCAGCTAAACTCGAAAACAACCTTGTCGGCACGGAAAACATCAAAGGAGAAATTCGAATAAAAAATGATACAATGATTTCACACAACAGGCCAGCTATTAGCCTCTCGATTGACAAGAGTTTCATCGCCCTCCATTCATTATAACCAATGTCATCGTGCCCTAAAGAATCAACAAATCAGCTTGCTTATCTCTGCTTACCCTAGGCAAAAAATGCTCATCTTTGAATTCAATCATGACATTGACCTAGTGAACGCCTACACCAAGTTTGAACATTCTAGCTTAATTAGAAGGAGAGTTCTTGTGTTCCAAAGTCCCGGCCCTTCAAATTGCTTCTATTTTTCATTTTCAATTCAAAATGGTGACCATCACGTGACCGAAATCAAAATTCTGATCCGATAGATTTTTAGGTATTCCTTCCAGGATTCCGAAAATATGACGCCCGAGTCTGTAAGTAAAATAGCAAAAAAGCCTTTTTGATTTTTCACGTTTAAAGATGGTGGCACTTCCGGTTCGATCGACAAACTCCATATTTTGTGTACGAATCAGTAATTACTTGTCTAGTATCGAATTTTTTTTTTAGGTCATTCTAACCTATATTTCGACGTTTTTTTTGAAAACTTTGATCCTTAATTTCACCAAGGGGAGATAATTTAGAAAATTTCCAAGGACATCATTGAAGTCGCATTGGCAAGATCTACTAACATTCTAAATTTCACGAAAATCGCACAACTATTAAAGAAGTTGTCAAATTGGTAATAACTTCCGGTTCGAAATGACAGCGACGAATTTTCGAAATTCCAAAATTCGAAATTGCAGATTTGAAGTAAATGTTTCAAGATACTCAAAGAAAAAAGAATTAGTAAAATAGGTCAAATAGTCACAAAGTTACAGCATTGTAGGTCAAATGCATTCCTTCGTAAAATTCGGTGATTTCGGATTCGTAAAACGTTTTGAAAATATATTTAATCAACAGCCACCACCCATTTTTGGGGGGATAGGTAAAAGTTTCAGAACGATCCTATGGTTAGATTCTGAGAAATCCGATTTGTGGACAAAACACAAAAAAAAAATAACAATAATAATCTTAACAGAAACAATAAGCTTTCATATGTAATATGAAAGCTTAATAATAAAATCACTTACAGAAACAATACGCGTTTCGGACATTCGGTCGAAACACGTAATAAAGGAACGTGGAGAAATGGAGTTTAATACTCGAAAACCGGATAATTCTTTCATTTTGCGAATAGGATACGTTAAATTGACTTTTCTGCGCAAACTTAGAATGGAGACAGAACGTGTATTTTAATTCTTCTTTAAGTTCATCGGATCTGGAAGAGAATTGAGAGAGGGCGCACCGCCTCTCTCGCCGGCATTGTTAACGGCGGTTTGTTACATGAGAATTTGTTATTTATTACAGGTTCATCAGTTGCTCAGATGTTTACTTTAAGACAAGCCCGAGTCCTTGCGATGACTGTCTTAGATATATTCGCTAAACCAGAATTATTAACTAAAATAAAAGAAGAATTTATCAATGACACAATGTAAAGTATGTAATTAATTTAATAATACTATTAAAAATATTATACAACCTGTTTATCTTATTAAATTCAAATATACATTTCAAGAACATTCCTAAAATTTATCCTCCAAACGGCGCACTATTAAAGTTGCTAGTAATTTTTATCTAGAAAGCTGTGTTTGTGTTATTTCAATGTTTTCCTATCACTTAATGCCTTATAAACAATATGTCCTCCAAACCCGATCCTTGTTAAGCGCAAGCTTAAGTTCTAAACTACGCCAGTTCGAGACTATGCGTAAGATTACCCCCCCCCCTCCTCCTATCAAGGCCAAGATAGTCGAGGACCTGGGTTACTAGTTATCTAACTAGCATGGGAGAACCACCCCTGAGGCCAATCCAGTTACTACCAGTTACCTAGCTAACATGGGAGAACAATCCCGCAAGGCCAAGCATGCCATGGACCTGGGTTACGAGTACACAACATATCCAATGAAAAATATTTTATTTTGATACCTTTTGACCACTTTCCGAGTTTTCCGTTTTCGTATAGGCCAAAGTACAAAACTCGGAAAACTCGGATATTCGATTATAACTGCCATATTGCATTATTTTGGTTAAAATATAACTGAAAAGTTACAGATTATGTCCAACTTATTAAATAGATGTATTACTACAACTACTTTCGCCAATTTAAAAAAAATAATATTTTTGATAATTTTCCAACTTTTTCTCTTTCCGAGTTTTATGATTTGACTCGATTGAAAACACAAAACTCGGAAAGGTCGGAAAAAATTGTCCGACTTTTTTGTTTGAATAGAAAACTTCGAAAATATTTTCCGACTTTTCAGTTTGAAACAAAAAGTCGGACAATTTTTTCCGAGTTTTGTGTTTTCAATCGAGTCAAAGATAATATCAACATTGTTGGCATTTTTAAGGAAATTTTAAGACAATCAAAGGTACAATACTCTCGGAGTCCTGCTGTTAAGAGGAAGCGAATTTCAATACCAGCCATTCTGTTTAGCAAAAAGAATGCACCAACACAACGCAAGAGACACACATGGTTGCTTATTTAATATGAAAACTTGAAACTGTCCCAGGCGACTACAAAAAATCTAGTTCTATATTCCGTGCTGTGTAACAGTACAAACAAACAGTGTCCAAAACATTAGTTTTTTATTGAACGATATCAATATGTTTTTTTTTTGTGAAACTGTGAATTCTGTTTGTGATATATATTTTTATCATTGTCAGCAGATATCTAATCTATTTTAATATTTTAATTAAATTCTTTCACTAATTTAATTCTTGTATTATTATCATTTAATTTGCCTTTAGTTCGATTTGCTTGTTGTCTATATATTGGTGTTTCCGGTATAGATTTTTGTATAGTGGGATGACAATTTAAAAATGTATTTTTGTAAAATAAAACTATCGAATATATTATTTTTAAAAAGTTGTTTGAGATTTCTAGTTTATTTTAAATTGCCTGTGTATATATTGGTGTTTCCAGTATAGATTTTTGTATAATGGGATGACAATTTAAAAATGTATTTTTGTAAAATAAAACTATCATTTTTAAATTACCTGTGTTCAGATAATTGCTCGGGTGAACTATCAGTAGTTGGTGGATGTGGTACATGAGGCAGGGTATGTGCTTACTCTATTTTAGAACATCAGGTACCACTTCTCCTAATTTGATTTCTATGCGCACATAAAAATGACATGAAATGAAATGGGGTTTAACGTCCTACCGTTCTGCTCACACTGGGCTTATGTAGACAGGCATACGTCATACAGCTCACTATGAAGAAACTTTTGTTCGGACAGCGGCGCTACGGCCTACTCTTCTATCGAATTCCAACTGCGAAGGGATATTTTACGTGTACGTCAATGTGTACACGTGGCATGCGTACGTGTACACTTCTGGGGGCGGGGTAGTCCTATGGGTCCGACAAGGAGAGTTGGTCTAGTTTTTTCGGATCAGACGACAAACCGAAGTCCTTGTTTTTTCGCGTAATCCGAACTAGTTCCCCCATCCTGCACAACTGACAATGGGACACCAACTGAAACAAAACCCGCGAAATCTTCTTGGTCAACACTGGTATAATACTACGGACAATATGTAAGTCCCGAAATGCTCGTAGCAGATTATACTACCCGAAAAATGCTTTCTGAAATTCTAAAGCTAGTGAATTGATGATGGCACAAGTAGTTATAGGAAATGTAATAAACAAGGGAAAACTAACATTAAAAAAAAGAAAAAATGTTGTTGTCAAGGTACTATTTTGGAAAATGTATGAATAATGTGTAAACATGCTGACGTCGGTTAAACTGGGTCATTTCGGGACTAACATATGGTTCAATTTTATTTCCATAATTCGCTTGCGCGTAGGGGTCTTTAGCGCCAAGTCTGCTTTAGATCTTCCCATATCTCAATTTTTAATACCTTTCAATTATTTTAAATTTTCTATAAATTCTTTTATATATGACCGCTGGCAACGGTCTTGGGATCTTGCAGACACAAATAAACTTCATCACATTAAACATCTCATAGGAGACTGGCCAAACTCCTATAGAACCAACAGGAGGGATGAAGTTGTTTTGTGTCGCTCTCGTATTGGTCATACTTTTTAAACTCACATTTTCATTTTGAAGCGAGAGCCGCAACCAGAATGTGTTCACTGTCATGTTCCTTTCTTTGACAGTTAAGCACATTTTGATTGAGTGCAATCATCTCAAGAATGTAAGATCAAACTATTACCGTTGCCAGTCACTACATCAATTATTTGCTCAACCGGAGTTGTATGGGAAATTGTTAAACTTTTTAAAAGAGACAAACTTTTATTACAAATTTTAATTGTATATATATATATCCGTATTTTTGTTTTTAATTATTTATATACATAAAGGACTTATATTTATTTATATTTATTTTTAACAACATTGTCTGTGATACTTGTTTTTATTTATGTATATACCGGTAAATATATTTATGTGATATTGATTTAATTTGTCTCGTCAAAGTCACCATGTGTTTGGCACCATATAGCCCGGTTGGAGCTGACGTGCCATAAAACTCCATTTCATTTCATTTCGTTAGCAGTGGGAGGAAACCGGAGGACCCGGAGAAAACCCACGGGGCTGGTCAGGCGACCCTACTCCTTGTCACGTTCAACCGGGGATCGAAACCACGCCAGTTGACTCAATGACAGACTTTATGATACAACGCGCACGTGCTAACCATTCAGCCATCCGACCCCCCAACCAAGGTTGTACTGTTACGCCCAACAAACAGGATCATACCATGGCCCCCAACAACCAGGGATTGTACTGTTACCCCCAACAATCAGGGTTGTACTGTTACCACCAACAAACAGGAGAGAGAGAAATGGGGTTTAAAGTCCACTCGACACAATCTAGGTCATTTCGGGACTTACATGTGGTTCAATTTTATTTCAATAATTCTCTTGCGCGTAGGGGTCTTAGCGAACCATTTGGCAACCCGTCCCCCAGCCCCCAAGAACCAGGATTATCCAACGGTCCCCAACAACTAGGGTTGCACCTTTTGCCCCTCAACATTAAAGATCATGCTTCAGAGTTGTCAGATTTATGCCCTGATGACAACAGCATGGAAGAAAGCATAACCTACGCTTAAGGAAGTAAAGATGATAAACAATGTCAAGCCGGGGATCAACGTAATAAGGAAACAATTACAGGTTAAGTTTTTTTATTATAAATGTTTCACACGTGTGCTTTAGTTAGCCAATTAAATATCCGAGTTTTCCGAGTTTTGTATTTTGGCCTATACGAAAATACAAAACTCGGAAAACTCGGAAAGTGGCAAAAAGATATCAAAATAAACTATTTTCCATTGGATAATTATGATTATTATACAGCGGATGTATCCTTAACGGGAATAACTTGATATTTAATGTAGCCCACTCAAGTTTTTGTTGCATCGAGACAGACATCACAGGCAGTAGGCCTACTACGTGTCGAGAATATCTAATTGGATAATTAAGTGATAGTAACACATCTATTTAATAATTTGGACATGATCTATAACCTTATCAGTTAGATTTTAACCAAAATAATAACTACACAGACATTAATATCAAATAAAGTAAATGAATCCGAATGCCAGTTGTTAGCATCCACTGTAGTCCAATTACTATCTACTCCATTGTGTGGTATCTTTTGTTTTTAATTCAGTGAAAAATGAGATTAAATAAACGTTCATAGACCAATTATGTAATCTGACTATAATGAATGAAATGGGGTTTAACGTCCTACTGTTCTGCTCCTAACCTGGGCTAATGAAGACGGGCATACGCCATACAGTGTGCTATGAGGGAAAGTTTGCCCGGGCAGCGGCGCTACGGCCTACTCTTATATCGAATTCTAACTGCCAAGGGATCGTTTACGTGCACGCCAATATGTACACGGGACCTTGGTTTTTCGTACCATCCGAACGACTAGACAGCTGTCCTTGTCAGGCCCTCCGTCCTGCATCACTGACAAGGGGAAACCGTGGTTTATCCTTCAGCTTGGGTCTATTGTTCTTGGCCACTCATTCCCATAACGTCGACCAAAATTTTTCCCCTAAAACTCGGTGAGTCGGCGATATGGGAATGAACCCAATTAAATGCCCATGTGGACAAATTGCGACCACGTCACACCTGCTAATCAACTGTAATCAATTAAACAAAGAACGTCAATCCGTAATTAAGAATCTAGAAGAGAGGGGAAAAACTCTCTGTCTCAAATCTCTCCTTTCCCCACAACCTGACGATAGATACTGGACATCACAACTTGTCTGGGATTTTATTGAGAATATAGGGATGACCAAATATATAAAATAATAAAATTAATCAATTAAACAGTAGGGCGGAACGTAAAAATGTCCTCTAGAAGGAAGCGTAAACCGCCCTACACTAATAATAAATATAGGCAAGACCAAATACATAAAATAATAAAATTAATCAATTAACAGTAGGGCGGAACGTAAAAATGTCCTCTAGAAGGAAGCGTAAACCGCCCTACACTACTAATAAAACTCCGATAAAATTAATAAATCAAATTATACAATGTAGGATGAAGCGAAAAATCGTCCCCTAGAGGGAATCGCCACCTGTCCTACACCACAAATAAAACTATTAATTAATAAATCAGGGTGATAGCGCAAAAATGTCCCCATAAGAGGGAAACGCTACACACCCTGAAATATTCTTTACACTTTTATTTATTTGACTAAATAAGTATTGATTGTAGATCATATTAAGCCACCATATATGTATTATTGTATTTATTAACTCCTAATAAATTTTGATTGAATGTATATCATACTAACTTGCCATAAACGCATTTTTTTCCCTCCTAACCCAGCCCCCCCCCCCCCGAAGCCTTACTAGACGAAATAAAAACAAGACCAGCTACTCTTTTTTCTCTAGCTTTCTCTTTCCAGGCGTTGGATTCTTCCTTCAGAGAACCAACAACAAAGGAATGAACAACAGGAATAATGACGAAATCAACCACGATACCGGACAACAAAACCAAATGGAAGGAAGAATGGTCCAGGCCTTACACTCACCAACAAGCCCCAAGGAAGAGTTGCACCGCCCTGCCATTCAACCGGACAAATCGACCAGACCGACGAAAATGACCTAAATATATAAAGGATATTGGTCGTTTGACAAAACGACAAATGTTCTATTTATTTTATGATTTTACAATCATTTTAGGTAAAAACAACATGGACTACTGCTAGCCAGTGGAATAACACTTTTATTTCACTGATAAAACGCAGTATTCCACTACTGATCATAAAATAAATATATATATATATGTACATACTATGTCTAAATGTTTGTCTCTGTCCAAATGTTCGTCAACATTCATGTCTGTTTTGTTACAAATTCGTCTGTTTTGTAAACGGCCACTGGCACCTCTTTATTCTTTGCACCCGCTATCTCATGTCTCTTGCTGTTATCTATAGTCTTCTGTACATATATATATAAACCTAATTATCCTCTTTTTCACTAATCACATTGTAAATTATTGCACCTTGTATACATAACATGTTATTGTCTGCGATATCACCTCGGTGGAAGCGGACGTAAAATACAACTACCTAACAACAACAACTGAACTTGCCGCCAAAGAAACAAACAATATGCAATTAGCAGTTAAAACGAAAACTTGTGGCCACCCCAGATGTCAAACATGCAAAATCATAAACACATCCGACCAGTTCCATAACAAAACATCTGGCACACAATTCCCAATATTAGACCAACTTTCATGCAGCAGTTTATTTACATCTCAGCGACCTTGCCAAAAATTGAGCTGACCTTAACAAAATAGATTAGTCTACACTGGATGTTTCCCACCCCCACTCTCTGTGTTCATTGACAAGAGAAAAGAATTTACGGTTTACTAGTGTAAGGGAGATAACACCATTATCAAACTCAACAACAGGATGCAGTTTGTTTACACTACAAAGAACAGGATCCAATATTATACAGAAAGAAGAAGAGCAATGAAATAATAAAATAACTAAAACAGCTTAGATAAAAAAAAGGGAGCAAAGATAACACAACTATTAAGTGATGTACATGTAGTTTCTAAAGCTAGTAAGAAATTATACATGAATAAAGATATATTGCCTGTTACAGCTAGGTAACAATAAACCATACACATGTTACATATAATAATGAAATAGATAAGAAACATATCCTGGAAAAGACTATATATCGTCCGAAAACCATATATTACAAAGAATAAAGATGCGCAACACTAAAAGATAAACAAACTAAATTAGACAATATACATTTTAAAATATAACTTAAATTTATTACTTGGCTATTTTTATTATATTATCTTATTTGTAATTGATATAAAAATAAAACAGAATTTAGATTAGAAAGGTATTGTCATATTTAATATTGTCATGTCAAGTGAAAAAAATATAAACCTACCTGGGTTAATAAAATGGGTGCTTTGACAGGGGCAGAGAAACTCATGATACATTCAACACAGACATGTAGGAAAAAGTGACCAGTTGAAACGGGACGTTTAGGATAGTAGTATCCAAGTTACCGATTTCTACTTACTCTGAATAAGGTAGAAACGTAAGACGACATAGAAAATCAAGACTCTATATGAAGTGTCTTGGCCCACGAAGCTTATTTGAAGGCTATTCTCTTAGATTCGGTATCAGAATATGACGATTTTGACTCCGGTATCAAAGCTTTGAAGGCTATTCTCTTAGCTTGGGTATCAGAATATGACGATTTTGAAGTAATAATTAGTAATAATTCTTCTGGTATAATCGTAAATGGGGGGGGGGGGGGAGGGGCCCAGGTGAGCAGAGCACAAGTGTGAAACGACCCACGAAATATCAAACTAGAAAAGGCGTTGAATATGTAGCTGATATATAGACTTGGAAATAATGAAAATAACAATGCAAATATACCTTGTTGGATCGAGTATCCTATGCACGATGATTATATCCCAGACAGGTTGCCAAACGTTGTTCGGGGTAGAGCTGATAAAATATTTATTGGTAAAGTAAAAATACCTCTTGATTATTTTCAGCTGATGAGTTTAACTGACAGCCGTTGAGACCAACATATATGCTAATACGGTCTTCGATACGAGAATGATTTACCGGAATATTCACGATATCGCAGATGGATTCCGACTAATATTTCAGAAGTGGAAGCGTACACGACTCTTCAAGTCTGAACTGCATGGGACTTTGCAGCAAATTCTCCCTGAATGATTACTGGCTTATATTTTCGCCAAGACAAGAGACAGATATTTGTTAATGTCATCATTCTTTCAGTTGTCGAATAATTTAATCTATATCCACAGGGGGCAACATGGTTATGATCCTATACACAAGGTGCCGTCACTATTTGGCATAGACGAGTGCATCATAAAATTCAACGGCCGGATACATTTTCGGCAATATATGCTAGCAAAGTCAACGAAGTGGGGTTTGAAGGAATTTGTATTGTGTGATGCGAAGGCGGGCTACCAAAGCAAATCGATTTTGTATACAGGAAAAGACTCTTTCATTCGCGACAAAAATGTCCCACTCACACAAGAGGTTGTAATGAAACTTCTAGATGGATTTGATAATAAAGGGCCACGTTGTATATATGGATAAATCCTAATCGAATAGGTATGCCACAAGACTAAAGAAAGCTGAAGTTGATCTATTGAAAGGTGATGACCCAGTATTTATGCGCAAGAACAATTTAGTAGCTTCCGCATGGCATGATACAAAGCAGGTATCCTTGTTATCTACTGTCCACACAGACAATACAGAGTGGGAGTTGGTGGTTTCCAACTGAAAAGAACAGTAATTGCAGAAGATTATATTAATCAAATGGCCGGAGTGGCGAGAGAGAGAGAAGGGCAGACTTGGCCAAACTTCTAAGTGGTATCACCCTCTATGTCACAGAATGGGAGAGGTTGCATTTGTCAATGGGTACATTTTATATAAACAGTATGACCCCAAAAATACTCTAACTCCTGTTCACTTTCGTAGGGCTGTGATAGAAGGTTTTGAACAATCAACCACAAGGTGGTGAGGTGGGGGGGAAGCTGAAAATTCACAATGAACTTGGAGCCACAGTGGCCCAGTGCGTAAGACACTGGCTCACTAACCTGGGGGTCGCGGGTGCGAGTCTGGTGTTGGTCGGGTAAGTTCATTGAGTTTTCCGCCGTGGTTTCCTATTGGTAGTTTTGCAGGACGAAGGGCTTGACAAAGGACGACAAGCCGATGTCCTGGGTACACACTAGTGTACACGTAAAAGATCCCATTGCAATTGGAATTGGATATAAGAGTAGTAGGCCGTAGCGCCCCTGTCCGAGTCAAATTTCCCTCTTGGCACACTGTATAGCGTATACACGTTTTCATTAGCCCATAGATGAAACAGAAACGTAGGACGTTTAACCCCATTTCATTTTATTTCATGTATATTTAAATAACAGAATACTTCACTTCCTTCTCGAACAATATATCAAAATAGCCACAACGCGCACAAGGAAAGAAAAGTGAAATCGTCCCTTATGTGAAAATATGAATGAAAAGTTAACCAATAACTAATTCTCATTCTTTACCAGAAACAAGGACGAAAATAAGATGGGTAACTTTTTCTATATGAGAAGATATCACGTAAGATTCTACTTTTTTACATTTTAGTAAAAAACGAGATAGGAACAAAATTGTTATTAATTTAAATACGAAAAATTCAAAACCACGTTCACCAGCCTGAAACTGGTTTACACAGATTCATCTGCTAAACTGCTAAATTGTTCTATGCATCAATCCTACCGTGAGTCCGTGACTACGAATCTCATCGAATCAACCAACTGACCGATCCCCGCCCCTATATGGCTTGTGTCGTGCCTATCTCATAAAAATATAACTTTTACAGAAATATCATTATAGTTCCAAATAAATTGCTTAAAAAAGCAGATGATTACTATAAATTATAACGAAATCCTTAACAGTAACTTAATTGAAATCACATTGCAGATCGAATCTTAATTTATAGAACTTTAATATGTAAAATTATCTATCTTATAATTGTATTATACGACACAAACTACTGTCTATTCCATTATATGCATATTTACCAGCATAGAATATCTATTCAAACGGCATATAATTGATCTTAGATTCAATGAAAATATGTTTATATTAAAATGAGTACAATTCTATATTAAGAATGCATTCATAGAATGTAGGTCTATGTCTATTTGATTTTTGTATTCACTATTCAACACCTTATAATATTTAACAAATGTTCATACCCGTCCATTCAATATTATTTGGCTTAATTGCTTTGTTATGTCGTAATATCATGAGTTACACTGAGCTTATTCAAGCTAGGGTCTATGATTTATTCTAAAGCAAGGTGTCATATGCACATTTTCTGACTTCTTGCAGGAAGACGCAAATTATATTAATACACCATGTGTGTGTTCTCTAAAGTTTAAGCTCTTCTGTCCCAGACTTCAAGGGCTCAAGTGGTGCCTTGTGTATAGAAATCAGTACCAATCTTTGGTAAATAAAAGACCGCCGCAAAGAAGCATGCGTATATAAGATAGAACGGGGCTGTTTATTATGGAACCCAAGGGATCCAAGAGATCTAACTGGATGAATTTATATCGTTTACGGCGTTCCTACGCTAGTTAGCCCTTCTCTTTCGTTCCATCTGATAATCGAGAACTCCAGAAACCGATAAGACTTTGATATCTGACAATCTAACAGTGGATATTTAAAACATTCAAGATATACGGTCCAAGTAAACAGCCGCCGATTGGATACATTACTAGCGATTATCACACATCGTATTTCAATTGCACAAATGTAAATGGTCTGGGGTAGGATTGAAAATCTTCGGTTTTTCAGTTATTAATTTTCATGTTACAGGTTCATTAAAAATCTGAATTGTCAAAAGAGAAATATGATTAGGCGTTCCAATACATGCCTTAATTATCACAGTTTTTTTTTCAGAGCAGAAATGATACATAAGCACCTGGGAAGTTTTTTTCTTACTATAGTGTGTGTTCCATTCTCTATAGGTTAGTATTCAGACAATTGTGTTATTAAAAAAAATCTGGTTAAATTTTAAAGCAAAATGTCAGGATTAGTATTCATTTGATTATTCTAACCACATAACTATTTCAACTGATTTGCCTCTTGCGACAGAGGAATTAGATCGGAGGGAGGGAGGGGGTCTCACTCTCTATAATGTTTGTTGGAACCTTAAGATCGAGGATATACCACAAGCTGTATTCTCTCCGAATGCGAATACTGGACCCTTTAGATCGAGAACTACCCCTGGATGAAACTTCTTTGTATGTCAGCAACGTATAGGATGAAGCCTATAATATGTAAGTTGGAACCTTAAGATTGCGAAATTACCTAAAAGTTGAATGTTGGAACCTTGTAACTGAGGAAGTCCCACAGAGGTAACCTCTCTGTTTATCGGACAGGGAAGCCTCTGTGTATGTTGGAATCGTAAGATCTAAAGTACTTCAAGGGGAAGCCTCGGTGTACGTTGGAATCTTAACATTTTACTATGTTTATGCTGCTAGGGCATAGTTGCCATCCGTCGTCATTCTTACTATAGTATTTACTTAACTGTAACGCATCCTCGTCAAGTGTATCCTAGCAACATAAACATGTTAAATGACTTATAGCCAGTAATTGTAATAGTGTACATTTGCAGTTGTACATAACATCTTCATTAGAGACGAATAACGAGGCGATCGATATAAGAGGTTCTTAACTTTTATTTTTCTAGAACTTATAAGATACGCATAAAAAGGATCAGATAACGTAGATTGCACCCAGAATAAACTTAAATGCAGAAACAGGCAAACGATTGATAGTGATTTCGCTTTTTATGTCTTCAAATATTTATCTATTGCATGCAGCACTATTAACTGTACGATTCATCTGTGGAATTCGTGTAATGCTAGTATATGCCGAGTACAATTTAGTTCAGTTGACCAGTTACAGTTAGATGACCAGTGTAGAGGGAAAATGACCTGTGATTTGCTTTCACCGCTCTTGTTGAACTCTACGTATTGCAGTCAAACGACTACGAGAACGGCATGTTTTAATGGATCATCGTTCCAGCAGATCGGTTATTTCATTCAGTACGACTGCAATCCAGGTACTGTAATATTTTCTGTATTTATCATTCTAGCCAATGAACCTAGAGGATTAAAAGGATTATATCCAGACCACCGTACGTTTTGTGTGTTTCATTCAATGTTTCGTGGTGTTTCCCAATTTGGTAGCATATCTTTTAGTCATACAAAAATTAAAGTGATTCAACCATTATATCTGTGGTGTAGTAACTATTATAATAAAGATTTTATTTTATCCAACTTACCAGCAGAAACGAAAAAAAAATTAATGTACAAATCCTGCTGAGCAACTTTTCAAAAATCGTATGCATGAACAGTTACTAGGTCTAGTTTATTGTCTAGTCATTAACGCTGTTTAGCTGAATAAAATCAAAGTATTTTACTTCTTTAAAGTAACTATAGTAAGTTTACATTTTACTTCTTCAAAGTAACTAGTCACATTTTACTTCTTTAAAGTAACCTTGGCAGTTGGAATTCGATATAAGAGTAGGCGGTAGTGCCGCTGCCCGGGCAAAATTTCCCTCATAGCACGCTGTATGGTGTATGCCCGTCTTCATTAGCCCAGTATAGGAGCAGAACAGTAGGACGTTAAACTCCATTTCATTTCTTTAAAGTAACTAGTAAGTTCACATCTAATTGTTTACTCAAATTGCAGTGTCCAGTACACCCGCGCAACCCTTTGTCGAACCAACAGTACAGGGGCCGTCGGTAACAGACATCCCATTAAATAGCCCCTTTTCTTCTACGCCAAAGGTCAATGAAGAGCCAAGACCTGACAGAGATACCTTAGGTATTAATACTATTTAGATAATATTTTCAGTTTGTTTTAGTACATTAGTATACATGTTCTGTATTAACATGAATTGCTTCTGTCAATCAACATTACGGTGCTTACATCAGGGAAGAATTGTGCTGGGGACCTCGGGTGAGACGAATATCATAAAATCCCGCACGAGAATAAGTGGTTGATTATCTTTGAATTCTGCATTTCTAATAAAGTGTATTCATCAATTCAGATACGTCAATAATTATTGGAAGTGTTGTAGGAAGTCTTCTACTAATGGTATTAGTGATTATCAGCGTTATCATTATCGTCAGACGATAAGAAGTTACAATTATAAACCGAACGTAAGTGTTTCAATTTAAAACAACATCACTGTAGAAGGCAGATATATATATGTACAACCATTCAATTACGCCCGTCTTCAGAGAAAAACTAACATCCAATGTAAAATTGGTTGATGAGCACTTTTTGATTCCAGTAAACGCGACCTCATGGTCAGTGACTGGATCGGGTTACACAACTATCTTAATACAAGATTTCAATTTTCTGTTTACAGTATAAAACTGGATGTCACCGAAAATGTATTTATGTATGTTTTCCGGTGTGGACGGTAATTAAGATCACGTCATGTCCAATGCTGATGACGCAACAATCAGACAAAATGACGACTGAACCCACCTGTACGATAAAAATGAGAGTGGTGGGGGGGGGGAATAAGACAGGATGTGTGCTAGTAATTGGCGACTTTAACCGTGGACAAAGGGAGAGTACTCGTATACATGTACAGGATTCAGTTGGACTCAGAGTAGCAATTATTTGCCCATTGACTTCAATGTTAAACGTCTGTAACATCACAGGCTATAGCTTTTGGCTCAACATTCCGTTGGTTCCAATCTTTATAGGCACAATGGGGACCACATTTGGCAATCTCCTCATCATAATTGTGTAGGGGGTTGACCATTTAGATTTTTTGCTACGGGGATTTGAAGTCATGACTGGGGTGAAAATCTCACTTCCGACACAATGATTGCTCTGCAGAAAGACACTTTACACCCCCTATCCCTCCGCTGTAATATCATCAGTATTACCCAAAACTACTATGAAATTGCAAATTTGATACCTTTTTTCCAATTTTAGACCAAAAGCCAACCCAAATAAAGGGAAATAATTACTAGTCTTAGTCCAATTGACGCATCCAATAGCATTGGCAATGTGGACCATGATCAATACAATCATCGAAGGATTCACATTCATTAATTTACTTATTAGTTAACTTCAAGTTTTACGTTATTTTAGTTTTTGTTAAATAATATTTATGATGACCCTAAATAAAAAATTGCTGTTACTTAACACATAATTATTAATATAAATTGTGAGTTTGAATATTTGTATAGACATTTCAATCGGGGTATACTCTATGTACAGTACAGTGGTTTTAATGGTATACGTAATATTGTCATGTGAATACTTTAAATCACAAAATAATAAATAGTACCCCCGTTTCTAAAACCCTTAAAGACGAATTCTTGTAATACTATGTGTAGATTATCGCTGTAATAGCACCAAAACCATCTTGATCTCCCACATCTTTGCAGTAGCCCGGGTGAATCAGGGAATAAAGTGTTGGTCAGGAAAGTTTCACGGGTGGTTTCCCATTGTCTGTGATACATGACGGAGGGCCGTACAAGGACAAGTGGCTAGTCGTTCGGATATGACAAAAAACGAGACCCCGTGTACAGATTGGTGTGAATGTAACAGAACGACTGAAAGTTGTAATTCGAAATAAAAGTAATGGACCTTTAAAAAGTAATCATGGTGAAAGGAAGTACAAAATTAATGATCTCATTATTTATTGACTCTCCAATAATTTAACCTTCGCCAGTGTGAAAGCCAGTGTGAGCCTTGATTGCACGTGTTCATGTGCGTCACACATGTGCGGGGGGGGGGGGGGGAGGCGAATATACTTGGACCCCCCCCCCCGAAAATTTACACAGTAGGCCTTAACTCCTATTTATTTACAACAATTATTAGGATTGGTTAAGATTCTATCTGTATAAAACTTGCACATATCCCAATATGTTGGTGTGATGTTTTAGTTTAACACCGTAAAATATGCCCCCAAAAAATCTGATAAAAACTGTAGCCTCTTTCGCGTTCACGTGGTTTTCGGCAAAGGGGGGATAACTCCTGAATGGAAAGACGCAGAACACTGAATATCGATAGGGTTCATCCTCTCATAACCCCAATGCTTCACACCAAATTTGAAAAAAGTCCATTAAAAACTATAGCCTCCATTGCGTTCACAAGGTTTTCGACAAAGGGGGATAACTCCAGAACGGAAAGTCGCGGAATGCTGAATATTAATAGGGTTCATCCTCTCATGACCACAATGCTTTACACCAAATTTTTAAAAAATCTGATAAAAACTGTAGCCTCTTTCGCGTTTACAAGGTTTTCAGCAAAGGGGGGATAACTCCTGAACGGAAAGAAGCAGAACGCTGAATATCGATAGGGTTCATCCTATCATAACCCCAATGTTTCACACAAATTTGAAAAAGTCCATTAAAAACTATAGCCTCCATTGCGTTCACAAGGTTTTCGATAAAGGGTGATAACTCCTAAACGGAAAGACGCAGAACGCTGAATATCGATAGGGTTCATCCTATCATGACCCCAATGCTTCACACCACATTTTCGACACAGGGAGGATAACTCCTGAACGGAAAGACACAGAATGCTAAATATCGATAGGGCTTGCCCTCTCATGATCACAATGCTTCACACCAAATTTGAAAAAGATCTGTCAAACACTGTAGCCTCTATCGCGTTCACAAGCCAATTGTTGACGGACCGACAGGGTGACGACTATATACGTCCACATGAAAATGTACGAAGCTGAAAGGGTTCATCCCTGTACTTTCCGGGAGGAGGTAAAAATAAGGAACGATGGTGTTGTAGCTTGATACAGTTTTATTTAGAAAACAAATTCTCGTTCTCTCAAATTCTCTCGTTCACTGAAACATGAACAAAATACGACTATTATCACATTATGTACATCAAATTAACAAACTTTTATAATAATATTTATAATAATAGCATTTATTATATTATAGCAGATATATATATATATTGTTACATTCGTTTAAACTAAATATAAAAATATAAGGATAATTCAGATAGATTGACTACTTACAAGCTTTGGCACCATAAAATAAGACGCTCCCAAGAAAGTTGAAAATCGAGCGATAACTAATCGATCGTTAAAAACGGATCGATAAAAACTGGAGAACGTCAAGTTGAAAACTTGACTATATAAAACGTAAACAGAGGGTCCAAGTTAAAAACTTGGTATCAATAGCTCAAGTGTTAACGCTCATGTGTGTGCGTGTGTGTGAAAAACACTCACGTTCCAGTAGTAACGCGTCTCACGTGATATACACATTCGTTGTTAAGTAGACTCTATTAAACAGACACTTAAATATAGAAATACATGAAAACGAATAAACCTATAAACATAATAATAAATGTATATTAAATACTGCGTATTAGCATAAAACAATATATACAACGAACGGGAAAAACACTACCCCACCCTGAGCCAACTAGCTCAGAATGTACGACATAAGGAATAACCAATTGTACATACCGATATTAATCTACATAAAATACATTATTTTGGAATATTCAACTAAGCTAGAACTCCAAATTCAAACGTCTGAAAAAGACTAAATGACGAATTAACAACCCAGCATAAAAACAACATAAACAAAAAGTTCTAGTAAATAATTTTGTTCATCAATCAGCTCCTTCTAAAAGAACAAGTTTATTAATAGGTCGAATAAATTCAGAAGACCTGGTTTTAACCGTTGATGACCTTACCCTGCCGTCCCTACCTACCTTGATCTCTTTTACTAATGCCATGGGCTAAAGTGATCGGGGTAAAGACTCATCAAGCAGCAATACTAAGTCACCAATCCTTAAATCGCGCGTAGTAGTTTGCCATTTATAACTAACTTAAGAGTTGGCAAATATAACTTCAACCATTTTTTCCAAAATAAATCAGCTAAATGCTGAACATATTTCCAGCGTCGATGATAAAAATCATTGACAGAGGTGACTGCAAGAGGTTTACAGGAACCGCTATTAAGAAGCAAGATTTGGTTGGGAGTAAGAGCTTTAAGATCCGTGACATCATCACTTACCTTAGTTATTGGACGAGAATTCACAATGCTTTCAATTTCCGTGAACAGGGTAACTAAAGAATCATGAGAAAGGTCCTTTGAAAGAGACATGGAAGTGAACACACACCAATGAGGCTTTCCCAAGCGCCTCCAAAATTTGACGCTTTGGGAGGATTAAACATCCATTCAACATTTTCCAACGTGAAAAAAGATGACAACCATTTGTTAACATTCCAACCATTCACTGCAGATCTAAGTTCATTATTAGCACCTATCAAATTCGAACCGTTATCTGAAATAATTTTGGAAGGCTTGCCTCTACGAGATTGAAATCTAACGTAAGCATTAATCAGGCTATTTGTGTCGAGAGAGTCAAGTACTTCAATGTGAACCGCTCTAGACACTAAACATGTAAAAATACACCCATAATTTTTTAAGTATTTCCTACCAAATTTCGTATAAAATGGCCCAAAACAATCAATGCCTACTCTACTAAAGGGGGGTTCACATGGTGTAATCCTGTCCAGTATTGCTGAAGCAAGTTAAGTCTGGTTAAAGGGTCATCAGTAAAGTTTTCAACAGATTGTTTGAATTGATTGATAAACTTATAATATTTACTAGGTGAGCCATCAAATATTTGGAGTTCTACCTTTGGCAATTGTAACAATTTTAATAATTCAGTTACAATTTTATTAATTCAGTTTAACTGCTATCTAAACTAGCTGATTTATTAACAGATTCACTAACATGTACTATCACTAGCCTTTGGTTTAGTAGACTCAGAATTTTCATCATGCGTGTATACGATGATATACATGTACATCACGTTTGGACAAGATTCGTAAAATTGTCTGGCCTGTATCGTGTTAACAAGGCAACTAAAATGACTATTGAACTCGGTCTAAAATATTTCAAAGTTCCATTTAGAATTGTATAGAGCCATACCATCTCAGAGACACGCAGTGATTATGAGACAGTTTTAACTATCTACATTTATACCAGACACTTTTACATTTCCAAAACCATATGAACCTACAATTATAAACAGAAAAGATTCTTCAAACTTTTTTAAAATCTTGAATCAACCCTGTATTTGAAAAACAAACTAAAGGTGCACATGTATTGGCACTTGGGAGATCACTTGATTTATGGTCAAAAACAATTAGCCCACATTCATGTCTCTTGGCAATCTTGGACTTCCAACCGAGGCTTGTAACACATGCCCAGTGTTTAGAATAACTTCCTCTTCAGTTCCACAATTAGGATCTATCCATGTAGTAGTATATTTGAAAAAATATATAAACGTTCTTGTTATAAATGAGGTTTTTAAGACACATGATATTGTTTTAGACCACATAGATTTAAGCAATAAAATGTTTTAACAGACTAAAAACAGCAGTAGATCTGAAATGAAATTTATTGTCCACTCAAAACCTACATGTTGGTGTGTAATATTGAGACAAATGCTGGTTTATTTTTATGTTTAGCTGTGCAATGTAGAAAATTTTGCCTTGGCATCTACAGTCTGTTCTACCAATTTGCACACAGGAAATTGCTTAGCCGTAGCGAAAAATGTTAATCATTGAATTCAGTCAAGACATTCACCTATTAAATACGTACATGTACACCAAGTTTGAACATCCTACCTCAATTAGAAGGCGAGTTAATGTGTTCCAAAGTCTTGACCAATCAGATTGAAGTCTCTACTTAGCCCAAGCAGAAAATGCTCATCATCGTACTTAGTGAAGGTATTGGGGTAATGAAAGCATACACCAAGTTTCACCACTCTCACTTAAATAGAATCGAAGTTATCAAGCTCCAAATGTGCGGCCAATCAAATTGCTTATTGCTCTGCTTACACTGATCAGAAAATGCTCATTATCGAACTTAGTCAACGTATTGATGTGAGGAAAATTTACACCAAGTTTTATCATTCTCACTTAATTAGAATCAAAGTTAATCTGTCCAAAAGGATCGATCAATCAAATTGCTTATCTCCACTTAGCCTTAAAAGAATATGCTCATCTTCGAACTCCATCAAGGCATTCACCTAATAAACACCCACACCAAGTTTGAACATTCTAGCTCAATTAGAAGTAGAGTTATTATGGCCAAAAGCATCGACCAATCAAATTGCTTATCTCCGCTTAGCCTAAGCAGAGTATGCTCATCTTAGAACTCCTTCAAGGCTTTCACCTAATAAACACCTACACCAAGTTTGAACATTTTAGATCAATTAGAACAAGAGTTATTGTGTCCCAAACAGTGTGACGGACAGACAGACAGACGGACGGACAGACCCATTTAATAGGCAGGGGACAATAAATAGATTTGTATAGATATAACACATTGCTTACTTTCAAGTCTATTCAAGAACTTCTTAAAATTATAGACTATGATTTCTTCAATAGCGTTCTCTCTGTCATCAGTTGAATAAGAAGGTAGAAAAAAGGTATCTGTCATCTGCAGAAGGATAGATATCCATTTGAAGATATGATTTAGCTTCTAATGGATATTTTTGAAGAATTTCCAAAATATTATGAAGTTTCAATCCTTGAAAATATAAAAAGTATGATGGGGGGATTAAAAATATAGATGTTTGAAATTAACATTTTACAATAAAGAAATACCTCTACATTGTCTAAATTTAGAAATTACATGGTGGAAATTAGAATGGACTTTTGATGATAATATTCCTCCCATAAATCACCAACTAAATTATGAACATATGTTATTTACTATATCAAAAATTTAGGCATACTAGCTTAGAATTAATTCATCATAAAATTAAAGCATTTAGCAAACAGAATTTACCTTCCATAAACTGGAGAATAGCTGCCATAATACGAAATAATATAAAGTGCGCTTTTGTGGCAGAAATTACTTCTCTTTTATTCCCTTCAGATAGTACTTTGCTATATCCTGTAACAAGCAGTACATCAATATTTCTGTTAAATACATCAGTGATATTTTCTTGTGTAGCATTTTCAATCTGAAAAAAACAAAACCATACAAAGAAATTATCAAACAAAATCTCTCAAAAATATTGTAGATTCAAAATAATCAATATAATTTCTATTCTGAACAAATAGTGATTAATTTCTTAATGAACAAGGGCAACAGTTGCTAAGTATTCTTGCAATGGCTGGAAATATAAATATTCATGTATAAGTAACTATTTATTCTGGTTGAAACTGCATTCTTTGTCCACAGAGTACAGTAAAAAAGGGACTTGCCCCCACCTTATACTGAAACAGGGCCTATATGCTAACTAGGATATCCCTGAAGGAAATGGGCTAATCTTGATTCCCATAGTGGAAATAATGAGGAAATGAGTGGCAATACTGTAGATGAAAGGAAAGGTTCTAAGAACACACTGGCAGCTATAGCTGCAACAATTCATCAGTGAATTAAGATATATAAATATTATATATGGTACATTAGTACTTTGCATCGTGATATATTGTACATCTAATTAATTACCCATAGTAAGTTTTCAACATTGCAAGGCAAACACTAGAAAAGAGATTGGATATATGTTTGTTCTAATATAACCCAAGTTTATAACCAAAATTCACTTTTAAGGTGATTTGAATGTCATTTGTTGTGTATTTAGGGTAACAATGCTGCCAAGTCTTCCATCACCCAATCTGAACGACAGACTCACCCTACCTGCAGAGAAGTGACTCTGGAACAGTGAATAGCCATGATATCCATATGCCGTTATCTAAACGTCACAGGTCATGGGGTCACATCAACAAACAAATGTAAACACCATCATTATGATCATTATCAACATTACAAGACACAATGTTACATTGTAAACAATAGCCTTTTTGCAGCCTTTAGGACTGGATAATCCGTACAGAACGTCTTATCGCTTCTTCCAATGATTTTTCACAAAAATAGCATCATCTACAACTCTAGATTTGACGTCGGCATATTGACACTATTTTGTGCTTCGGTCGTGTCTATTTCAGATATACACAATCAATTCTGTTAATGTTTTTAGCGTGGGGATTGACTAAAAGTTAATTTATTTCAGTTCTAAACAAAAATTTAAAACTTTAACGCAATTTTAAAAAAAATAGCCAAATTCTGGCTGGGATTACTGAGCAAAATGGCCATTCACTGTGTACGTGCGAAAAAAAAAGCCAGCTACCATTTAATTTTCGTACGTTAGTTACGTACGTTCCATCACCATGTGCAACAAAGATTGAAAGCGGAAGTGCGGTTAAGAGTTTATTTCTATGGGATCGTTTATTTTTCCGGGAAAAAGCAGAAAATCTCGAGTAGAAAATCTGAAGTCGAATTTCAAAAGTTGATTATTGGAAGTAGAAATTCTGTTGTTGAAAGTAGAATATTTACGACTTAAAGTTGAAAAGGTGGACGTATTAGGTTGAAAAGCACGAGCGGTATATGTTTCCCACACAAAAATGTCCATTTCGGAAAAGAATTTTCTCTTTTGCTTTTTATTTTCTACTTTCTACTGCAGATCGCATTTTGAACCCGATACCCCGCCATAATCTCAGGTTTAAGTGGGTAGATTGAAAGGGGGATTAGACCTGTAAAATAATAAATATACCCCGATTTTAAAACAAAATAAAAATAATTTTGTGGTCATAATATCCACGTTTACCACTGCAGAAGTGAGTTGTTCTTTCCTTAATTCCAGTCATCACTTGGAAGATAATATTGGCAAAGTCACCTCAGCGTGGGTTTGATAATCGTTTTAGCGTTGGGGACGAACTTCTCCGAGGAAGGTGGCAATGTTACGGTCCAGGCGATTCCAGTCCTTTGCTCGTCGATTCCGACTGAGAGTGTTAAATAACGAGACCGGCTCCCTTGTAGAGTTCACGCCCAAAACACGCCGAAATAACGATGTCATACATTACCATGTATCACAATATAATGCCCGGGTACCCACCTTGTCCTGGTCACATAATTATATTTATTACATTCCTGTTAGGCCAATGAATTGACGCAAACCAGTCGGCGAAACAAGAAATTTTGCACAAGGGAGAATTTTTAGCGACACTGCTAGAGTTAGGGTTAGGGTTGGGTTTGATCCAGAAATTCGGGTTTGGTCCAAATATTCTGACGTCATGTGCAATTCAAAGTGATTGATTCCGTGAGGAATGTCTCTTCGGCGACCAAGCTTGAAACAAGCGATATCAAACAGTCGGCGGCCATGACACTTTGGCGCGGTCAAGGCTATAACGTCGTCATTTCTAGTAACGCTCGTGTTCATTGGTCGACAACTGACGTCATCGGAATCCCCTTATAAATAGAAGCAGACGACGAGGAAATCCTTAGTGTCATTCACTTCACTCATTAAAGCTCCTATCAAAACTGACAGCTATTTGGATTTTTAGGATTGGAGGCTATTTAAAGGCTCATAGGTTTGGTTGAACCTTGATTGCGGTTTGATCCAAGTTAGGCCTAGATTAGTTGTGGGCAAACCATTTCCCCAACTTTCACCATTTCCTTATGTCACCAAATTTCCAATATATTCCTGTTGGTGGCTCACCCAAATTATCTCCCCTTAATGCGATGTATCTAATTATAAATAGATCCAAATAAAGATACTTATTTTTGTCTACACCCGAGTTTCTTAGTTCTTCCGATTGAAGTGCTAGGCTGGAACGAACCCCTAAAAAGTCTCTAATAAATAGTCGAGACGCAACATTTTCACCCAAGAAACTAGATTATTTCGGATAAATCATCACATGATTGTATCTTTAATTCAAGCAGTGGTGCTCGAGCAGTGGACTGGGACTGTAGACCCCGAAGAAACCCACTAGATTTGGCAACATAACGACTCCATATGACCTTATATGGATGATTACTAAGTGGAAGTGTCCCAATTCCAAATTTGGTTGATGTTCGTACTAAACATGTAAAGCCCCAATGAAGAGTGCTTTGTTTCATTTTAAAACAATAAAAATACGATGAAATAGAATAAAAATTGACGCTGAAAAAAACCCCGATGATTATTAAGTGTCTTAAATTAGAAATTACACGAATAAAAGTTAGATGATAGCACGACATTAAGAAATTTAGAATCTAATATAACGCCATAAGCTAATAGGTAAAATAGATAATACATTGAAAAGACATGCTATCGAAAACATTCTGTCTACGGGGTGGGATAGTGAAGTCCTTCGTGGGCATTGTTTATTATCAACATGCATAAAATTGAAGGGGTGTATAGTTTTGAAAGTTAAAGGGGCTATAATTTATTGAGACAAAAGCCTCGAAAGAAAACTGTGATTATTTCTGGTACTACACGAATATTAAGAAAGCGTTTGCGAACCCCGTGGAGTGTACTAGCCAGTTTGATATACGTCATTCTTCTTTCAAGTAACCCTTTGGATGACATTTTGTGAACCTCCATTTTCCTACATATTATTCAAGTGCCACCCTCTTAAGACGGGGGGGGGGGGCTAAGTGGGTAGCCTGGAGGTCGGGTTTTCGATCCCTGCATTGGCTGAGAAAGTACATCCAGATTTTCCGGCGTGGTTCCCCTTTGTCAGTGATGCAGGGCGGAGGGCCTGACAAGGACAGCTGTCTATTCGTTCGGATGAGACGAACAACGAGGTCCCGTGTACACATTGGCGTCCACGTAAAAGATCCCCTGACAGTTGGAATTCGATACAAGAGTAGGCCGTAGTGCTGCTGTCCGGGCAAAATTTCCCTCATAGCACACTTTCTGGCGTATGTCCGTCTTCATTATATCCCAGTCGGAACAGAACAGTAGGACGTTAAACCCTATTCCATTTCATTTCTTAAATCTTTACTTTGTCTAAGTATATCCCTGTCTGTCGGCGTAGGGCGTATGCGCTGGGTGTCCGTACAATAGCCTGCATGGATATTGCAACTCGTTGGTGGTTAGAGAACAGTCAGCGAGGAATCTTTATAATTACACGCATGGCTTCCCAATCCAAAAAGACTCGTTCATTAAAACGTATGTCGATCGAGCTAGGAATTGGAACCTAACAATATACCAAATAAATCATTCCGAACCTGGCCCAAATTTCTGCTTATAAAAATAATACTAATGTAGCAAAATACCCTCCTTTCTTAATTGGTTAAGGTCTAGCTGTTAGTGGAATGTGCTATAGAATCTCATGCTTCATCATTACTAAAATCAACGACTTTAAGCAACATTCCGATCAAAGTTGCACCGCATAGTTAAAAGGTGTAATGAATCCAAATGTAAAACGTGTTAAATCATAATTGAGGCTTCATCCATTATAACTATTACGGACAATTTTACATTTCATGCACAACAACGAATGGCTTGTACATCCGATTACATTATATATTTTATAATTTGTCCGGGCTGTAAGGGTAGATATATCGGAAAGACCAAACATATGCTTAGATTAAGAATGAACCTCCATCGGCAACATATTCTTAATCCGCTATACAGGATGATACCCTTGAGCTGACACCTCGATGTTTGTGGCAAATTCATTTTCAAAAACCCAGGTCCCGTGTATACATTGGCGTGCAAGTAAAATATTCCTTGGCAGTTGTAATTCGATATAAGAGTAGGCCGTAGTGCCGCTGCCCGGGCAAAATTTCCCGCATAGCACACTGTATGGCGTATCCCCGTCTTCATTAGCCCAGCCGGAGCAGAACAGTAGGACGTTAAACCCCATTTCATTTCATTTTTCATTTATTTCTAATATCTAACACCTGAGAGTAGCTTTAACTATACTATAACCTTTTAATATATTTAAATATTTATACGCATACAAATTTATTTATATTTAATTTTACTTACTGTGATATTATTTTTATTTATGCATATAATTTTTTCTGTGATATAATTTATCCTGTCTCGAAATAATCACCATAATATGTTTAATTTGAAAAGATTTTTTGTCAACATCCTGTAATAAAAGCAAACCACGTGAATTCACTGAATGGGGAACATTAATACCGATGGTTATATTAAAGCGACGATAGGTCTATTCACGCCAAAATAATTTCTTAAAATTAATCAGTTTTTAATCATGCTAATTTTTGAATTTTTATGTATTGATTAATATATTCCAACAGTTTCAACTCTGCTACTTTGTAATATTCTTGAAAGAACTCCTGATCTTTATCATTCGATAACGTCACTTACTGTACATACACGTTATATTGGTAGAAACCAATTGAAGAATTGGAGTTTTCACATGCTGTATTTGAGAAATGTAGAAGTTTGTAAGGTGACCATAATATAGACAATATAGTATGTTTGTATAAATTAATAATAATATTGTTACCGTAACAGTTCATCGTGATTTTCCGACGTGGTTTCCCCTTGTCAGTGGTGCAGTACGGAGGACCTGACAAGGACAGTTGTCCAGTCATTGGGATGAGACGAAAACCCGAGGTCCCGTGTATACATTGACGTGCTCATAAAAAAAACCTTGACAGTTGGAATTCGAAATAAGAGTAGGCCATAGCGCCGCTGCCCGGGCAAAATTTCTCTCATAACACACTGTATGGCGTTATGCCCGTCTTCTTTAGCCCAGTCGAGGTAGAACAGTAGGACCTTAAACCTCATTTCATTTCGTTACTTTAACATTAAATCACCTGTCCATCCTATATGTGTAATTTACATCCTGGTTAAAAGACCTGCGTAACTCAAGCTATAAATAAACAGGCTGTTAAACATGAACAGTTCACAATAACATAGCCGATCTTTGCATATCTAATAGATTTAATGTGTTACAGGCTATACATTCGAGTCAGTATTATTAATAGTTTGCTGTGTAATATATAAATTGAACATGTTGGAGGATCAAGAATTTATGAAAACCATATTTGCTGTGTTTCTTCTCATACCTTTGACTGCAGGTTTGTTAATATTGATATAATGTTTATATTGGTTACACAAACGCTATAGAGTTTACAGTTATTTAATAAAGATAAACGGATAGAAGAACTATTATATTATTATCGACAATATCAATTGTGCATTTGTGTTTGGGTTGGTACTCTTTAAGAGTTGATATACATAAAAATTGTTTTTGTCTCTGTATTTCGAGGAGTAATTCAAAACTGAAATTAGCCGGTGAATAGACGATTATTTTCGTCTCATGAGTAACTTAACTATTAAAACCTTACTTTAACAGGATTGAAGAGTTATGCTTGTAATGGGCCAAAAAATGGATATTGTACGGAGCACAAAATATTGTGTGATGATAAAGACAAACGGATTCATAATATTTCCGGTTACTATGGCTTCACATATTATTATGTTCCTGATCACTCTTGCTGTTTAATAGATGATTATGACCCAGATGACTGTCTTCCTGGATTTAATGCCACAGTCCATTCGAATCTTATAGATTCATGTAATGGGAAGAAGACATGTAACTTTCAAACACCAATTCCAGATTTTAAATATTGCTCTATAGAAAACGATGATGATGGGAGAAGAAATAACTTCGGTTCTAATATATCCTCTTGCCATACTTATGATTTTTATACATATTCCTACATACAGTTTGAATGCTTGCCAGGTAATCAATGATATTGTTATATCATATAAATCAATAATTTTACGCTGATAACAAAACACAAATAAATAATACATCAGTGTCTCGTAATCGGGTCAGTCACACCCGTAGTCAGTCTTGGGCGGAGGGTAGTTTGATGGACAGCACACCCGTTAAGCTAATAGTGAGCTATATCGTGATACTTGTTTGAGTTATATATAACTTTTTGGGGCATTGTGATTTATTTTTTGCAAATAAAAATGAAATGAAATGGGGTTTAACGTCCTACTTGATCAGTTTTTATGACGACTATCACAACCTTAATCTGTATTCAAATGATTTTCAGTCACAACTGCCTTGTCGACCAGAAGCACAATCCCTACAAGAGAACACCGGGCGTATACTGTTAGAAGTACAATAAGGTCGACTGATCTAGACAGTTCCAAACCTGAAAAATCCACAGAAACCGACGGGCCTGAACATGTATCTGGAAGAACAGAATATATAATCTTAAATACTATAGCCATGGCCCTGGTTACAGCAGGTGACTATTACATTTTTATAATATCTATGTCGAAAAACGAGTAATATCTCTATAAAATAGTTTCTTTTTATTAAATAATAATGTGCGGCACACACGTTACTTCTATGGGGAATCTCATCAGCACGAGTGAAATAAAAACTGAAATAAAATTTATCAACAAGGCCATAATGAAGGAAACACATATCTTAGTTTACAATAAACATATTGATACTCATCGCGGGCATGTTCTATTTATTGTCAGACTATGTTAGTTATACTGATTTCCCATTCAAAAATATTAGTCTCAAATATGGAATCTATGGAAAAGGTGATCACCCTGTAAACCCAGCTGAAATATATATCATTCTTGCACAAGATAGTTTTGGGGTTACTTTGTGATTTATAAACCAACTTAACAATAAAATGTTGTAATATTGATTATACAGACATATTTATTACAGATACGACTGATATTGCTGATTATATTAATATATGTATTATAGATATTGATATATTGATTATAGATATTGATATAATGATTATAGATATTGATATATTATTATTATAGATATTATATATTTATATATTTATTATAGATACCCCAACTAGAACTGATTATATTGATATATTTATTATAGATACCCCACTTATTACCGATTATATATTGATATATTGATTATAGATACGGCTGATATTGCTGATTATATTGATATTTATATTGATTTTAGCCAAGTCGAAGCAGAACAGTTGGGTATTAAACCCATTTCATTTCATTTCAGATATATGTATTATAGATACCCCAGTTATTACTCATTATATTAATATATATATATATTATTGATAGCCCTGGTAATGCTGATTATATTGACATAATATGTATTATTGATAGCCCTGTTATTGCTGATGATATTGATATATTTATTATAGATACGGCTGTTATTGTTGGAAGCGTCGTTGGATGTTTTCTTCTGGTCATATTAGTTATCATTTTTGTAGTCATTATATTAAAACGGTAAGGTCGATATCATTATACATAGACATTTTGTTTTTCTCAAAAAGACCAAAATATCAAGTTGAATAGAAACTAAACTCAATGGTATATGAACTTGACTGACCATTTTTTGCAACATTTCCCTAGTTGACCGTATGATCTCGCTGACCCCATTTTTAGATTTCTGTCCATCCCCATGAATACTGTAATAATATACTATTATATCATTATTTATCAATCCCTCTCATAATATATAATTAATTGACCTACTGCTATCTAATTAGTATATAGAGATCTTTGAAAAATATGGCGTGACGTCACATGCACATGATCTGGGCAATTCTCAGATGGCACAGAAGATGATACAGACCTACGTTACCGCGGATAACATTTATATTTCTAAACAAAACAGTTGATTAAAATAGTGTCTGTGATTTTCCTAACACGGCGAATGGAGAACGCTAAAAATAAAAAAAAAAGATAGAGATAATGCGATATGATGATCGGAATTCCTTTATTTCCACGTACTTGCTATAAAAATTAGAACTACCGGATATTCACAGCGAAACGAAGATATTTTAAAGTCAATTTGACGAGAATAAACAATAACAGAATCCATATAAACTTTTAGGCGAGTAAATAACGTTATCTTAAGAAGTGTTACTGCTTTACAAATTATATGTTGATATAGATAAATATATATTTCAGAAAGAAGGACACATGTTATAAAGACGGTGGTATCTCCATCACAGTGTACGAAACACGTAACTTGGTTCAATAAGGACGCTTCGCTCTACACTGATTTAACAGTGAGTAACCACAGTGAAATCGGAGACCAGCCTGATTATGAAAATTCTCCCGTTAAAGTTAGCAAGATCATAATGACTTTGTTTTAAAGAATGCAACCGTTGGAATTACATTGCCCCTGTCCATGCAATACAATATGTATTAAATGCATTATGATGGGTTTGCGATGACTGACAATAATAAACTTCAAACGGAAAGGAATTAAACGGGATTTAACGTCCTGTCCCAACTGGGCTAATGAAGACGATCATACTTCTGGATCATACATTGTGCTATAAGGGAGATTTGATGGCACACCAGCGCTGATTTATAGCTGTATTTCGACAAATATATGATGAATAGTACGAGAAAAACTATATGTAATCATTGAATGTATATATGTACATGAATAAACCAAATATTACTGAATATCAAATAATTAAAAATAAAATAAAAAAAAACACTAGCTAACTAAAGCACGTGTGCTCATTTATAAATAGAACACCCAACCTGTAATTATTTCCTTATCACGTTGTCCACCGGCTTGACATTGTTTATCATCTATACTTCCTTGAGGGTAGGTATAATATATGCTTTCTTCCATGCTGTTGTCACCAGGGCATAAATCTGAAAACTCTGAAGCATTATCTTTAATGTTGAGGGGCAAAAGGTGCAACCCTAGTTGTTGGGGACCATGGCATGATCCTGGTTGTTGGGGGATGGGTTGCCAAATGGTTCGCAGGTGTGCGCTGCATCATAAGGTCTGTCATTAAGTCAATTACTGACGTGGTTTCGAGTCCCCGCGTGTACGTGATAAGGAGTAGGGAGGCCTGTCCGACCTCGTGGGTTTTCTCCAGGTCCTCCCACTGCTAAGACCTCTACGCGCAAGAGAATTATTGGAATAAAATTTAACCACATGTAAGTCCCAAAATGACCTAGATTGTGTCGAGTGGACGTTAAACCATATTTCTATTTCTCTCTCTCTCCTGTTTGTTGGCGGTAACAGTACAACCCTAATTGTTGGGGGCAACAGTACAACCCTGATTGTTGGGGGTAACAGTATAATCCCTGGATGTTGGGGGCCATGGTATGATCCTGGTTGTTGGTGGTAACAGTACAACCTTGGTTGTTGGGGCCAAATGTATGATCCTTACTGTTGGAGACAATATTGTTATAAAAGAGTAATGAAAATGATAGCACCAAATGAATATTTAGTAGTCTCATTACAATAGTGCACACGTTTGACCCAGCCCCCCCCCCCCCATACACCCGTCTTGAATTTTGTACCATTTGTGATTATATGAAAATAACTCGTTAAATTAATGAATTGTTCGTTTATTACAGCACAAAACGTAGGATATGTATACAATCGTCTTGATATACTAGTTTAATTTCGAACATTTTCAGTTTATTATTTAAGGTATTTGAAATGAGCGGTAAATATCATTTAGCACAGTCTAATATTACTGTCTTAGGATTTGTCTTATACAAACCACCAACCCAGTTTGCTACCGTGGATAGTGTATAATAATGATATATGAGTTTTACCTGTCACGTTGCATTTACACACTCTATATTTAACACCTATTTAGTTATTTATATTAAACAGATATTTATAATTGTACAATAATAACAGCAGGTATTACACAGACTGTATTTAACACCTATTTAGTTATTTATATCAAACGGATATTTTTAATTGGACAATAAAATAACAGCAGGTTGATTTGTTGAGTGGGAAATCAGTAAATATAAATGAAATGAAATGGGGTTCAATGTCCTACTGTTCTGCTCCTAAACTGGGCTAATGAAGACAGGCATACGCCATACAGTGTGCTATGAGGGAAATTTTGCCCGGACAGCAGCACTACGGCCTACTCTTATATCGAAGACCAACTGTCAAGGGATCTTTTACGTGCACGCCAATGTGTACACAGGACCTCGGTTGTTCTTCCCATCCGAACGACTAGACAGCTGTCCTTGTTAGGCCCTCCGTTCTGTATCACTGACAACGGGATCCACGCAGGAAAATCTAGATGAGCTTTCTCAGCTTTCTCGGCGAATACAGGAATCGAACACCCGACCCCAGGCTAGCGGGCCAGCGTCTTACCCACTTAGCCACCGTGGCCCCTTATCTAATAGGAATATCAGTCCAAAAATGATTCAATTCCGTTCAGTGAATACAAAATTAAGTTAAATTGAAATTTCATTGATCTATGCTACTGGCTATGTAATAATCCGGTCTCCCATTTGTTGTAAACGAACAGAAATAATAGGCTTTTTTTAAAATCCCATTGAATCAAAGCCTTGGGGGGGGGGGGGTGTATTTTTATTACGTTTTATATATTTTAGCGAAAAATGCGCATGATGTATTGTTACTTTAAATAATATTAGTCCGGTTTGCATTATAGTACATATTTAAGTTATATTTTTGTAAAGCCAGGCTGACACTTGCACGACTTTTGGCCACGATTTTGTCGTGGCAAGTCGTGCACTTTTGGGGCACGAACTGGGAGGCTCGCGCACTGTTCACGACTATAGTTAACGCATAGTTCACGACGAGTTCACGAATGCGTGCCTATCAGTGACCCCATTGACACGAACTGGCAAAACGAGTTCACGCATAGTTTGCGCATTGTTTACGCACTTCCCGCATTGGCACGACGAGTTTGCGCAATTCGGACGGTGTCGTGCCGACTTTGGCATGCCATATTCGTGAACTAGTCGTGGCAGTTCGTGACAGTCGTGGCATGGCGCGCACTGGCACGCATCCTCCCGACGAGTTCACGAACAGTTAGCGCATAGTTCACGACCCGGTCGCTAAATTTTTTCGTGAACATTTCAAAATTCTTGTCCCGACATGGCACACAGTCACGACGGGTTTACGCACACTTCACGCCAGTTTACGACTCGAGTCGTGCCAATGCGTGCCACGGAATCGTGCAAGTGTCAGCCTTGCTTAAGGTGTTGATAAAGCGTTGATAAACTATGTCAACGTTGTACAAGGAAGTTCAGATAAATTTGATATTAATTGTGTAGGTATTCACACACCGAAACACTATCAGACAGGACATATAACTAACAATGTAAGTATACATTTTTACATTACTGTAAAGTTATACAAAAGATAAACGAACTAAGACTGTTCAATCAATTAACCGGACGAAGAACTCTGAATGCAGGAGTCGCCTATATCTATGTAAGGTGCCCACGCATTAAATTAGTTACGCAGTTGTAACACGAAACGACCTTATAAAGATCATTGCTAGGTTGAGGTGTCACAATTCTAAATTTGTTCAATGTTCGAGCTAAAGTAGAGTGGCCCACGCTTCTATTATCTGTACTATATAAACTGACCTGTTTTAACAGCATGTTGTCACGCGGATCAAAACTTCGTTTATGAGAAAAGTATGGAAGCCTATTGCGGCCATTTCAGAATCTCGTCCCCTCGCCGCGAGAAGTCGAGGGCGAGAACACGAGAAGACGAGAAGTCGAGGGCGAGGGAGCGAGAACGCGAGGGAGCGAGAAGTCGAGGGCGAGGGAGCGAGAGAGCGAGAACGCGAGGAAAAAGGGCGAGAATACGAGGATCTCGCCTCGAGAACACGAGATTACTTTCACCTCGACTTCTCGTCTTCTCGTCCCTCGACTTCTCGCTCCCTCGTGTTCTCGCCTTTGAAAAACCTCGACTTCTCGCTCCCTCGCCCTCGACTTCTCGCTCCCTCGCGTTCTCGCCCTCGACTTCTCGCCCTCGACTTCTCGCTCCCTCGTGTTCTCGCCTTTGAAAAACCTCGACTTCTCGCTCCCTCGCTCCCTCGCCTTTGGGTCAATCTCGTCCTCTCGTGTTCTCGCTCCCTCGCTTCGTCACAATCTCGACTTCTCGTCCTCTCGTGTTCTCGCCTCGGAAGTGCAGTTTATAACGCATGTCCACTGACTACCGTATCGGCATTTGTATTCAGTCTGGTATTTTCATTCAAAGTCAAAGCCGATGGAAGCTCTAGCGATCAACAAAATTCTCAATGATTTGGGCTTAATCCATCTCTTAGATGTATTTACTGACAATTCCGTAAGTACTAAAGTAGCCTATCCTGTAGATAGATACGACTACAAGTTTTGTTTGGATTGTTAAGTTTAAATTTTTTCTCAGAATTGAATTACCCTTTTGTGTAGTCTCAATCAATATTATTATTAAGCGAAAACGCACATCTTTAGGCCCGTGACGTGTAGCCTGTATTTACTTCATTTTATTTAAATGTTAGGCCTAGATATTGGATATTTTCACAGGTTACCGATACCAGTTTAAATATGTTTTTTGTTAATATACCATAGGTAAACTATTTATTAAATTCATTTCATAAACCTAAGCCTAGTCCGGGATGGGATATCGTATTCTATTTATAAATTCAATACGTGACAAATCGGTCGTTTGCTGGGTTAATTTGGCAAGGTTGCATAACTTGCACGTGCTAATTCCATTGGCATTGATCATACAATTTGGTTGCTTAAAGCCCCAATAACACTCTTGTTGTAATTGAATAATATGTCCCAATTTTTATTCTGGTCAACAAAGTGTATTATTTTACAATATTCAAATAAATTGATGATACAAATTTCATCGTAACACACCTAATTTAAAAAATTGGAAAAATGCAACTACATGATTTGAAAAGGTTAACGTAGACCTTTTCAAATGTGACTTGGATTTTAAAATATTTTCGAACCCTCTGGACAAGTTAAATAGGTTGTAATGGATAATTTACACAACAGGTAGGACACATTAACATCTGGTACTTAGAATAAGACTATTAATTATTTTCTAGAGCTGCCAAGCCAGCAAGAGTGTTATTGTCCCTTTAACAGTAACAGCTAGGTCACTCGGTACAGTTAGGTGCCCTATAGATTTCCGTGTTCTGGAGGCGTAGTCCTATAATTGACCGAACGTTGCCATATTACTGTTTTATAATTATTGGATGTGGATGTGATTAAATGCGGCTCTAATATTTTAATTGGATGTGAATATAATTATAATACATTATTATCATTCCGGGGAAATTTAGGTCTTGTCATTAGAACTAGGCCTATTACAATAATATTTGGTTGTGAAAACTTCGTTTCTATTCGTCCACATGCCCATCTTATATTGTCATTTGAAAAACTATAACAACTATAAAACAAGTAGCCTATTTATAAAGTCCTATAAAACTTCCAGTAAGTCTGTATGTACATTTTTCTACTTTCTATTCTAGTAGCTGTTGATCGTCAGTGACCAGGGTTTAAGCCACCTGTGCAGATGTCATCAAGGTCACTTTAAGATGTAAACAGCGTTAATTATAATTAGGCTTTTAATTAGGGCATGTGATTGTTGTGGAGGATTTGTGGGGTTAGGGCTAGTAGCACTAGTTCCCTAGCATCTCATGTTGAAAAACTATGATAAATATGGCCCATGATGCTTGATCACCTTTGAAAAGTTGTGTTGATGCTCAAGATCTAGAGGTTAAAGTTAATATTGAATTGACTTTAAATTTACACACAGTTTAAAGGTCATGAGATGAAGAATCCTATTGATTTTCAACATTTTCCAATAGTTACTGCCAGAGTTATGGCCCTTGATCTCTTTAAGATATCTTGTTGACGCTGTATAGACAATATTTATAAACTTAATATCAATTGACTTTTAAATTTAAAATAGCATTATGCAAGAGAAAAATCTGCTTATTACAGGTCTTTCTTTAGGCCTGAAATGTTATCTAAATAATCAATTAGACATTAATTAACATATCCAGACCATAATAAACTCTTTATGTCAAGGCTAGCCTTCGATGTTGGCGGATTAAATTCCTATATGCAGCTTAATGGCCGTTGATAATTAAATCAATCAAGTGGATAATCGAGACTATACTGTTTATATTAATGATTTGAGTAATGATGACCAAGGCTATGTGAATATTGGAAACACTTTTTTCTCGGCTAATAGTTGATCAATTTGACTGAAATTTTCAGCAAATTACCTTTACACTATCTAGTTTTTAACTATTATAGTGAGAACTGCCATCTCTTTATCTTATCTCCCATTATGTAACTTTAAAGAGTGTTTTAGGCCACAAGACACATTAGCCTATTTCCAATAATTACTGCTAGAGTTATGGCCCTTTATCGCTTCAAAATATCTGGTTGACATTCTAGACGCTAAAGTTAATAAACATCTGATTGATTTTAGATTTATATGCACTGTTTAAATTCACGAGACACAGAAGATTATTGATTTCAACAATTACTGCCATACTGTAGCGCGTGACCTCTTTCAAAAATTTTGTAGACTCTTGTGGCTAAAGTTAATATCTGATTGACTTTAAATAGAGATTACTATCATGAGACAAAGAATCCTATTCATTTTCAAAGATTTCTGATAATTACTGCCAGATTTAAGGTGGAGTGTGGACGCATTCATTCACTCTAAAGGCCAAAGTTGATATAAATTGTTTAAGGTCATGAGACAAGAAATCAAAACAAATGGTTTCTGATGATTTATACTTCATGGGTTATTACTTGTAATCAGATTTTCATGTGTTGTAAATGTTCTCATTACTGACTAAAGAAAAAATATGCTTTGGGCGTATGGTGTATGTTTTGTTGCCTGGCAAGAGTGGCAACCTATCTTCTATTTTTTTTACAAAGGTTTTGTTAAAGGCACTGAGGGACCCATGGTGGCTCGCTAACTGTCCTGTGTTTGATCCCTACATTGGCTGAGAAAGTTCATTGGAATTTTCCCGTCTGGTTCGTAGTTCCCCCTGTCAGTGATGTAGGATGGAGGGACAATGCATAGCGGTAGTCGTTCAGATGGGATGAAAAACAGGGATCCTGTATATACATTGGTGTGCACGGAAATGATCCCTTGACAGTTGGAATTTTGTAATAACATACTGCATGTCAAGCCCATCTTCATTTTGCCCGGTCGGAGCAAGACTGTAGGATGTTAAACCCCAATTTATTTTATTTCATTATAATCCGTATGTGTGGGCGTATGTTTTGTTGCCTGGCAACCTAATTTTTGATTTAAAAAGTATATCACCATTACACCCTAATGATGTTTGAATTTTGTGAAAATCGGACCAAAACTGTCAGACAAAATGGCCGCTCTTTGTCTGCAAATTGTGTATATAAGTAATACAAAGGTTATGGATACCCTCTAGGGGTCACAATTTTGATCCGATTTTAATTAAGCTTAGACCATATCTTCATATATTAAAAAAATCTTAGTCCCTTTTGATATTTGTGTATTTCAGAGTGTTACTTTTTGGATTATGGCCCCTGATTGTACCAAAATTTTTTGTTTTTTTTAGCTTATTCTCTTTTTATCCCTTGCAAAATGTGGAAGTTTCCTGCCTGGCAGCTGCTGATTATCCGATTTTAACGAAACTTAAAATATATCTTTATATCACAAAGATGTCAGTCCCTTTTGATATTTGCGCAATTCAGATCATAACTTTCTGGATTATAGCCCCTGATCGCATGGAAAATCACTTTTGTTCCAGCTTGTTCTCTAACCATCTCTTGCAAAATGTGGGCATATCGTGTCTAGCAGCCGCTGGTTTTCTTAATTAATATATGTTTATTTAACAGGTTGGCCCTCCAGAAGTTCTAACATTAACCGATTCAGAATTTAATTTCCTTGGTGTGAGTGCTATTGGGGACCATGCTAGGTTGAGACAGAGATGTAGAACATATTTGAATGGTAAGTAGCATGTGCAAAGTCTGGGGATAGCGATAGTAGATGTTGGCAAAACCGAAATACTGTTAAAAGTATGGATTGTAGTTAACTCATGTGTACAAACAAGAAATGTCAATGACAGACGGAATTTTAACCCCCAGAGTTAACTACAATCCATATTTTTTTTAAATCGAAATAAGCGCCGTTTATTTTCGATAAAGACCACTAGAGTTATGCCCCAGAGTTAGAACTTTATAATTTATATGCTGCATTTATTAACTTATTTTTATATGCCCACATATGAAATACGTTGTCACCAATGTCTGTCTGTCGGTCCGCCTGTCAATAATTGACTTGTTAATGCTATTGTGGATACAGTTTTTAACAGATTTTTTTTTCAAATTTGTTTTCTGGAATATGATAACTGCTACAGTGTTTTTTCAAATTGGGTGTGATGAATTGGGGTCATGAGAGGATGAACCCTATTTCTGCATCCTTCTGTTTCAGATGTGCTGCTGTCGAGGCAGAGCTGCTGTGTAGGCGTAATTACACACTTTGCAAGGCTATGTTTATAATATTTCAGTAATATATGCAATTGTCATATATCTGCAGTTTAATTATGTCTTTTTGAAATTTTTATCCTGTTAGCTGAATAACTGCTGGTAAATTTAGCTGCGCATGAGAACATGTTTGGTTAACTGCTTTTCACCCCAACTAGCATGTATGTTCTCATTGAAACTAGAACTTAACTTTAAGGAATATTGGGTATTAATTCCTTGTGTTTAGTTAAATTTCGTGGTCTAGATTTGTCTTTGAAATGGCTGCAGATCTTTCATATATAATGCATACCTCAATATGCTCAGTTTATCATTTTGAAGATTTTCAAAATCAGATACAGGTATTTTTAAAATCAAATAAGTGTTCTGACTGTACTATGAATGCTATATATGGATGACTGGCATATTGCCCTTGCTTGGCAGATTTAATCTGGCTGATTTAATCTGGTTCTTGTATGGCAAATGCATTTTCCATTCATTGGTTTTGACTTCACAAATTCAAATTTTCTAGGTCAGTGTGAATCGCCATCTTTAAAGAAATTCAAAGAGCTATCAGAAAAGAAAAAAACACAGAATAACAACAAGTTCAAGTCCAATCGTAGATTATATACTGGGTGGAAGTTATCTACAGGATAGAGTTTTAAACTAGTTCCACTATCTCAAGGAGGGGGATCTATAATTATGGATCTTCCCAAAGAGTATTCTCTTCCAGACCTTCAAAAAAAAATGATTGCAACTTTCTTCCCAGATGGTCAAGCAGTCCATAAAAACATAAAACTTTCACATTGTGAAACATTCATCGGAAATTTTGCTGGTGAACGTGTGCCATCAAGACTGTTGAATGGTGATCTTTTTTCCCTTGATGGATATTTTTCTGAGATAAAATCTAATCCTGTGAGATTATATTTGTATGCAAAAACCACAACGGTTAATCAACCACCATCACCATCAACTTCAACTACCACATTAAATCAACAAACTTCAGCTACATTAAATCAACCACCATCTCCATCAACTTCATCTACCACATTAAATCAACAACCTTCAGCTACATGTACTCAACCACCATCATCATCAACTTCATCTACCACATTAAATCAACAAACTTCAGCCACATGTACTCAACCACCATCATCATCAACTTCATCTACCACATTAAATCAACAAACTTCAGCTACTTGTACTCAACCACAACTAGCAATTAATGCTGTAAATTATGCAACAAATATCATCAATGATGACACAGATGATGAACTACCGGATATCTCATTTTATTCAGGAACACCAACTGTAAGTATATAAATAGAATAATTTATAATCAAGATGCAATTTAAAATGATGTTGAGGGTACAAAAAATACAAAAAAGACTATTGAAAATTTAGGACAAAGTTGGGCCTTTAACTCTATTCAGTTGAGCCCTCACTCACCAAAGGACCTTGGCCAATATTTTAAAGTCCATTAATCATAGAATGGCTACCGATTTATTTTGAAGAATAAGACGCAACCACCTACAGTCTGCTCCAGTAATCAGACTGATATCAAATCCCAAAGTAAAAGTTAAATTTGTCAGAAATACTCAATTTTTTAGCCCTCTTTTCAGCCCACCCAATGATCTTTCTTTATTATTTAAAATTGGCACAGCAGTCTTCATTATTGTGTGTACGTGTATGCCATCTTATGAAATAAGCGATCTTTTTACTTGCAGATAACCTTCAAGAAAAGTAAAAAGTAAGTAAATTGTCTTTAATAAATGATACTTTTGTTGGGCATATGCTCCATATTTTGAAATGATCCTCACAAAACTTTTAGGCTAGATTAAAACACTCACCCAGAAGGGGACAAATTTATATCATCATATTCATAGGCATATCTTTAATTCAGGCTTTAGATAAGGCCTGGTAAACCAGAGTCAATTGGTTTTAAAGGGTAAATGACTCTCATCAGCAAAGATTTTGCCCATTTGATTAGATTAATGCTTTCTTCACATGCATGGAAGTGGTGTGACTGTAGTTGATTCATTCTGGTATGAACTGATAATTTTTATGTGATGTGTTCGTAATGACAGACTGTTCTTTATGCAATTGTTATGAGCATAAGGTATACCGGTAGATCAAATTTCATTTGAGTGATTTAACAAGCATGTATTCTAGAGTTATCGTCCAAGTCTAATATCCAGTTTACCAAATGCATATATTTAGATTTATGCCTTACTCTTAAGCACTGATATCTAGGCCAATAAAGGCAAGAAAAAATTTAGACGGGCACAATATATCAGGTAGTTAAAACTATCTTAATTTTATTTTCAGAGCTGAGAGCTTGGAAGAGATTCTAGTTCGCTTGAATAGTCAGATAAAAAATGAGAAAAATATCATCAATGTAAGCCGAGGTGATGTTTTGTCTGGAACAAGGAGAGCGTTTTCCAGAAAAACCTTCAGGCCCGAATTCGGTTTAAGCGTCAAATTTTCAGGGGAAAATGGTATCGATGATGGGGGACCATCCAGAGAACTTTTACAACTTCTAATGAGCTCTATAAAAGATTCACAAGTGTTTCAAGGGTCAGAGTGTAAAATGCTCTGTCCTGATATCCCCAGTAAGTATCAAATGCACAGGTGAATCATACTAATAAAATCAGCATTGTCAACTGAAATCAACCTTTGTGACCATGCTTCCACTTGCTCCCAAGTAACCAGTCAGACTTACTGACATTATCTTGTTATATGCTCACATTTTAGTATGGTTATATATTGTCATTATTCCGGTTTGTCATAATATCTTGTTAACACCATGGAGGTTTTTAGTTTTGATTATATCTGAGCCAATTTGGTTGCCTATTCGATTGAAGGGAAAAATGCTATTTTACGGATATCTTCAAGTTATTTTCTTTTGCTATATATATCTTGTGGTCTTAGTGGCTTTATAGTCTGGGGTTTTAATGTTCTATTGTTCGGCGCTGAACTGAACTAATGAAGATGGGAATACGCTTACTGACTTATATGCGCATGCCAATGTTGTCATCAGACATTGGTTTTCCATCCGATCCGAACAACTAGACAGCTGTCCTTGTCGGGCCCTCGGTCCGGCATCACTGACAAGGGGGAACCACACCGGTAAATCTGGATGCACTTTCTCAACCAATGCAGGGATCGAACACCTGAGCTCCAGACTAGCGAGCCAGCGTCTTACCCACTGGAGGCTCAGTGCGGGGATATCTATTAGCTTAACTGCACGATTTAAATTATTTTTCAGGTGAAGAAAGAGATGATTACAGACTGTTTGGAAAAATCATATCATATTCAGTAATTCACCGTGGTAAGTATTTTGATATTCATTCCTTTTAACATTAAGTATATAGTGATGCAGGTAGCTGCAGTTACAATTGAATTTCTGGATGTTATCAACTTGGATGTCTGTAGTATGTCTGGGCATAAAAATGTCATTAGACACCACTTAAGATGAATTTTGAACAATAATCTATCGCTTTATCTACATTTAAGCCTAGAGAGATTTTGAAATTAACAAACAGCATAGGTATCTGCAGTTATTGTTGAACTTTTGAAAGCAATATTGTATCATTATAGTAATACAGTGTCATTTCAAGTATATATAGATATTTAACTGATATTATGCATATACCAGCTACCTATATTCTGTCTTGATATTTATCCTTATCATACAAACAAATTTCTGAGTGATTTTCCTTCCAGATTGATGTAAATTAAAACTAAAAACCTAAAACAAAATTATTAAATTTCTTTTATTATGTTTCTACAGATTTAATCAATCTGTTTTATTTAGCTTACTTTATTAGACTGCAGATGTTTGCAACCTTTAATTGGTGTTTTAATTTTAAACAACCTTTAAAGATACATTATATAAGAGCTAAATCTGCCTAATGTGGGTTTTTATTTAGGCCTCAAATGTTATAAAAACTATTATTTAGATATTTACTTATTACTTGACAAGCCTATAATCAACTCTCCAGCAGATGTAAATGGATGCAATACGATTGCCATTTAATGATTTAATTCAAACGTGGAGACGTGAGAGAGTCTTGATAAACAAGACAAGTAATGTTGCAGTGATAATAAAAAATTTGTCAGAACTTCAAACAGTGACAACATCTCTAAGAATAACTTAATTTGAGGAAATTTTCAATATATTACTTTTCAAATATAGTTATTTTTGAACTATTATAGCAGAAGCCAGCTCTTTATCTGATTCTTACATAATTGATCTGGAGCAGAAAAGAAGGATTTTAAACTCCATTTCATAATTTATATTTAAGGATCAAAGATAAATTGACTCATTTAATCTTAACATAATTGTTTCTATTTTTTCAATGTAAAGGTCCAGTGCCAAGATTCTTTTCTGGAATCCTTTATGATCTGATAGCTTTTGGCTCTTGTGAACCAAAATTGGATGACATAGTAGATTATCAAATCAGAGAACAAATTAAAGAGGTATTTCGAATGCTAGTGTATTAGATATAGATTTGTTCAGTAGTAAAATTCAAATGCAGGATCTTTTCTGTTTGTCAAACTGATTGTATCATACGGTGGGTGCCGAATCTGGTTCCAATTTAATTGTATTAGAAAATGCATATAAAAGCTGGTGTTTTGTTGTATGATTATATTGATGAATATTTTTTTTTTTTTCGTTTTTTAACAGTTGTCAAGGGCAGATGATGTAATAATGTTACAAGAGGCTGCTCAGCCTCTTATTGGCCATATAGACTTTTTAGGAGCTATACCTCTTATATTCGATGTAAAAAATAAAGAAAGTCTTGTCACATTATTAACACGGTATTTTGTTGTGGACAGGGTAAAAGGAGTACTGAATCAGTAAGTGAATGTTTTTTGATCACTGTTTATCTGAAAAATTGGTGTTCCTGGACGTAGAAAAGCTACAAGTTTATAATGGGGAGATAAAAAAAAGTGATGTCCTCCATAAGTCAATGCATGTTAATCCATAGGCAATTAATATCAGGAAAAAAAGTAGAAGGAAATGCGGTTTGCCTGAGAAATTTGTTAAACTTCCACATTGAATGACTTATTATAGAAATATGAACATATTTCATCAATAAATATCCCTAAACAACTAATTTTAACTTTATTTTAGGTTCTGTGAAGGGATGGATTCTTTAGGTTTGAGAAAGGAAATAATTAAAAATCCAGAAGTCATGAGAGAACTTTTTGTTTTCTCGTATGAAAAATTGTCGTCCATTAATATTGATCACCTGTTTACTCTGGTTTTTAGCGAAAACAGCTTTTCGCTTGAACAGGAATTAAACAGCCATGCTCATTGGAGAGATTTTCTTCTGGATCTTGAAGGTAATCATCCTCAAGTATATTTTTCTGTTTTTCATTGTCTATTAGTTCTGTCCCACCTTTATCATGTTAGATTAGTGAACCACACAACAGTACAGTGTAAATTTTTAATAATACCATGGGACAAATGGTATGGTTGCCCATGTCCATCTGACAGTCCATAGGTATTTCTTGTCTCCAAATATTGTTCCATTGCGAGCAAAGATATTAACTTTTAAAGGTTGGATAGGATATTTGCATTATTTGCAACCACCGTTCTTATCTACTTTTAAGTAAAATATATAAATATCCAATGGCATCCAGAGTTGATAAAGGCAGATTTAGCGCTTTCATAATGTACTTTTAATTTCTTGACAACTGCAGGCTTACAATAGATGTGGATGAAACTCAATTTTTATTTATCCTCTTAAATTTCAGAAACAGATGAACTGGGTAGTTTGTTATCTTTTGTGACTGGTTTAAAGGACATACCTCCACTGGGATTCAACCCACCACTAAAGCTACTGTTTAGACACCCATCCTTTGAATGGGACATTGCCCCGTTTGCAAATACTTGTGCTAATACCCTTAACATTCCAGTGTTAAAAGATTATGATGCATTCAAAACTGCAATGGCCATGTCTTTAAGAATTGGCAATATTTTTACTGACGCTTAAAATATTAACTTGCCTTTTTCTGTTTTACCCAGTCAGTTTGAAAGTTTTTAAGATAGTTATATTTAAAAACACTTTTTGGTCATACAACGTAGTCTGTTTTATCCAATCAATTTGATAGTTTTTAAGATAGTTAATTTAAAATTGCCCTTTTTGTGATACAACTTAAATCTGTTTTATCCAATCAGTTTGATAGTTCTTAAGATAGTTATATTTAAAAACGCTTTTTTGTGATACAACTTAGTCTGTTTTATCCAATCAATTTGATAATTTTTAAGATAGTTACATTTAAAAACACTTTTTTGTGATACAACTTAGTCTGTTTTATCCAATCAATTTGATAGTTTTTAAGATAGTTAAATTTAAAGTATTGCTTATGTTTGTTTGTGTAATAATTTCTTATTTACCTTTGGGGGTAACCCGTTTTAAATTTATTTCTTTGTGATATATTTTATGTTCTTTGATTCAGTTTTTATTTATTTCTGTGTAAAGCTGCAACAATCTAAGAAAATATGCAATGTATAAATTTTGCATTATCAATTTTTGCAGTCTGAGTTATTTATAATTTTTAACATAAAATTTTATGTTAAAAGATGTATAGTAGTAATGAAGCAGTATTTTTTACACCTGCAAACAGATAAAGTCCGACAAATATTACCTTTATATTTTTTTATCGTTTACCTATTAAATATGCTCTTTGTAACTTAATTTCTTTGTTGTCAGAATTGCAGTACCGGTATCAGTAAAACACAAACTACTTCCCTTTGCAAGACTTTTTGTACCAAATCCTATGCCTGAACATTTTGTACATGTAAATTTCCTACAAGAAACTGGTTTTCTATTATTTGAAAAGGAGAATTAAATTGTTTTAATTTCATAGGGAATTTCTTATTTGACAATGGGTAGAAATAATGATTAATATACAGGCTTTTGCATATAAAGTTAATTTGAATGTCTTCATTGCAATCACAACAAACCTTTTTAAGATTAAAATTCTTACATTAATTTTTATACTCCCACATTGAAATGTGGTTGTAAATTTTGTCGTTACCTTGGTTAGCTCTGTTAATATCTGATTGACTTAAGATTTATACACAGTGTTTAAGGTCATCAGACTGATTTTCAACCATTTCTAATATTTACTGCCACAGTCATGGCCTTTAATCACTTTGAAAAACATTGCAGATGCTCTTGAGGCTAAAGTCAATATCCGATTCACATTAAATTTATTAAGTGTTTAAGGTCATTAATGATTTTCGATGTTTACTGCCACAGTCATGGCCTATGATTACTTTGAAAATTCTTGTGGATGCTCTAGTGGCTAAAGTTAATATCCAATTGACTTTAAATTTATACACAGTGTTTAAGGTCATCAGTTAAAGACGCATCAACAGAACACAATTTTTATGGGAAACAATCACCGGTTTTATTCTAAAAGCACCACGTTTCGATAAGAGGATAGTTGTCGAAACATCAAATAAAACCAGTGATTGTTCCCCATAAAAATTTTGTTCTGTTAATTTGTTTCCCAATCAATAAATGCCACTTAAAGATTAAGTTAAAGACACTTTTTGATTTTCAACAATTACTGATAATTACTGTCAACATTATGGCCCTTGATCACTTTTAAAATCCTGTGGATGCTCCGACCAAATTTATCGTCTGATTTGATATTATATTCACTAAAACAGAGTTGAAGGTTATGAGATCTTATTGATTTTCAATGATTTTTGATGAACTTAAACAGCTAAATCCATGATATTAAATGTTTTGTATATTAAACTTTAGCATGAGCCAAACAAATTCTAATGATTTTCTGTTAATTACTTAATGAGTTGTTACTCTTAATCCGATTTATGTGCATTATAAATGTTTCATTAACGACAAAAAAAAATATGCAACTGTCCAGTCGATTTAGCTGCTGTGGGGGATTTTTTTGTTGAGAGGCAACCTATCCTTAAATATGGATTAGTGTACTGCCATGTGTTTTATTATTGTTGATGAATATGTTTAATGATGTTGCCTTAATTAGGTTCCATATTAAATTGGTTAAGTTTGATGATCAACTGTTCCATGTAAATTTTGGGTTAAACATGATTTTGTACCTTTAGGCATAGTTAATGTCATAATTTTAATTTCTTAAAAAATCCTTTTATTAAGAAACTGTTATTGTATCTTGTTAAGTTATTAAATATTCATAAATTTTTTCTGTGTATGTACTGACTACATCCCATAAAGACTAGGCCTTCTACCATTTTAAGATTCTAGATTTATTGCTGTTTTTAAAATGTAGGCTAGATACAGGATTTTTGAAAGGGACGGGATAGGGTGGTCAAAGGAAAGTCTTGAAGATTTTTCATTGATGGGTAGAAACCGCTTACACATTTGACTAAAAAACAACAGTGTAAGACAAATATGTATTTAATACATCTACAAGATCATTCCATGTCCGGATGGGCAATAACTAAAACCCTTTCACCCTTCCCCTATTTACGAAGTCCCACTGTTCAGACATACTGTCATGATTTTTTTGGGAGGGTTAAATATTACAGGATCCTAGACCTGGTTAAATTAATAAGTAAGATTGTATTTAATATTGAAATTTGAGGCCAATAGCTTAATTGCACCAGGTATCATGAAGGTGCTGACAATACAGTACCACCACCCCCACCACCTCACTGGTGCTCCTTAACTGTTTAGCTTATGCCTTCGATGGATTACAGTGCTTATCCCGAGAGGTGATTGTGACAAATAGAAGAGAAAATAACATACTTTGCATTTCAGGCCTATATCTGTTAATAAGGCCTTATAGGTAAAGCCTTTCCCAGCAACTAATCAAACACCATTTAGGGTATTCTGGCAAAACCTTATAGAGAGAGAGAGAGAAATGGGGTTTAACGTCCACTTGACACAAACTAGGTCCTTTCGGGACTAACATATGGTTTAATTGTATTTCCATAATTCGCTTGAGCGTAGGGGTCTTTAGCAGTGGGAGAAAACCCATGAGGTTGGACAGACGACCCTGCTCCTTGTCACGTACAACTGGGGATTTGAAACCATGCCAGTTGACTCAATAGCAGGCTGAACAATACAGTGTGCGCACGCTAACCATTCGACCATCCAACCCCCCTCAAAACCTTAGTTCAGGCTGATGAATAATAGGTTAATATACACCCTTGGCCTTCAATAAAAGCTTTGTCTTCCAAACTGTTTGACCAGCGGTTGCCAGGCAAGATACACCCACATTTTGCAAGAGATGGACAGATAACAAGCTAATATAAGATGTGTTTTAAGGAATATCAAGAGCCATAATCGGGCAAGTTACGATTCGATACGCTCAAGTATCAATATGAAAGCATATCTATAGGAAATAAAATTAAGTTTCACTGAAATTGGATCGGATAAAAAGAAAATTGTGACATCTACAGGGTCATAACCTTATTGCGTACGGGGAGTGGCTAGTTTGTCAAGCAGTTTCAGTCCGATTTTTATGAAATTCAAAATCAGCTGACATTATTGTGTAACGGTGATAAATTTAAACATTTATTCCAAATCAGGCAAAAAGTCTATCCTCTAGATGAACAACAATTGGCCAACACGGATTTTCAGACATTCAGGGGTCATAATCCAGGAAATTACCATTCCGATATATCAAAAGGAACCAAGATCTATAGGATAAAAACATATTTTTATTTTCATCAAAATTTGATAAAAAAATTGTGACCTCCAGATGATTAACAACCATGGTATTACATAACCTACTTTTACACTATCAGTCCAATTTTTATGAAATTCGAGCTCAACCATCATAACTATGTAACAGTGAAATATACAGTGGAACGGTTTTGTAAATCGGATAATAATTGTGACCTCTAGAGGGACCACATCGAAAGAAATCAAGATCTTTGGGTTATATTCTATAACCATACATTTCAAGTTTCATCAAAATCATATAAAAATTGTACCCTCTAGAGGGTCCACAAACACTGTATGTTTAATTAGTCACTTCTCATTTTTAGCCAACTATATAATTCTAATGCCTCTTCTGGATCATTTGGCATCTCTTTTCCGGCCTGCACTAACAATTCTGAGCATACATTTTCAAATTCTCTTAAACAACCGTTGGGTCCATAAAATTTACAAAACTGACTAAAACTATCAAGATCTTCAACAGCAACTTCGGTCTTGTAATCAACTGTATCTGAATATTAAAATGAAAAAAAAAATCACACAAAAATATCTGATATATGACATAAAAGCAGCTTAGTTTTCATTTAATGATCAAATAATGACCAAATAGTTTCTACCCCCATATGGTGAAAATAATTTCTCATATTAAATCTTGTGATTGTCGCCTTACCAAACAATTGTGGAGTAAAATATAACAAGTCTGGTTTGCCTGCAGGACACTCTGCCCCTTTAGTTGGTCTCATCTTATGTTGATTCCAGTCTTTACGGATTTGGTCTAAGTCTTTTTGAATGAGATTTGTGAAGCAAAACCTGAAACATTCTCTGTAAGACATAATGATACCAATACTGCATTATCAATATGAAAACTAATATGTATGCTTGTTAACTTTGCTGTAAACATATTATATTATATTAGTATTAGTTAATTCAAGCATATCAAAAAAGGTAAACAATACCAATACCTATAGAATGTATTACATTGTAGGGACCTTAATAATGGAGGCTCTATCATAAATATATGCCAAGTAGCCTTTCTTTATAACTTGGCACCTAAGTTTGACTACCGATAATCTAACTATAAACATTACATAAACAAGGCCCCAAGAAGTCATCTAAATGAATGAATGAATGAATGAATGAATGAATGGGTGTCACTTAAATACTACCCCTTAAGAACAATTAAAAATTATCCCTTAAGAACAATTAAAAGTTAAGTCAAGAATATAATTATTCTGTATTGCTTATTGTTACCTCAAGTAACCTCTAGTATATTAGAGGAAAGTTTGTAGATTTAATTATAGATAGTGACAATGGGTAGGCAAGAAGACATTCATAATGTCGCTCATAATAAAGTAATTTGACCGACATTTTCGATATATTCATTTTGCATTATCTATTTTTAAACTATTATAGACAGGCGAGATCTTTATCTAAATCTTACATATTGCATATTTAAATTTCATTCAGATTCAATTTAAAGTTTATTTCGATACAGTATTTTGGGGTAACAAAACAACCCTTTTGTATAAAATTGTCAATATTCATCATCCAATATCATATCAAAATAACCACACATATCATCACTTGCTAGAGTGGTGGTCACTATGATGACAACACATGTCCACATAACAGTATATGGATCTAAAAATGTTGAAATGATGTATACACACTTGTTTTGGCCATTTTCGGTATTAATCTCTCCTGAAGCTTCTAAATCCTTAAATAAATCCATCCAGAACTGACAACCACCCTGTTTTGCAGACCGCCAGAATCTTTCTATCCGCTACAAGAGACGATCATTGGTATATACTAAACATGTAACAACTTCAACAAAGATAAATTGCTAGACAACGAAACATACACCCACAGCATACAATTCACCCGAGCAGTCCACAGAGGGTGTCACATTTATTCATTCTTTCAAAGGTAATGATAGCATTCACAAGACACTACTAGTTCGGTGGTTAAAGGGGGAGGGGGAATCGTCACCCGACCTGTGAATTTATGAGACCGAGTTTTTCTCAACAAGTTTTTTGCGTAGATCCGAATTTGTGGTGTGGCCCCATTTTTTGCGGTCAGATTTTGCATTTTAAGATTCAGACATAGCATCGCAACATTTCAAAACTATTTCTGATCGTATTACTTATATAGTAATTGCAGGGGGATTACACCACACATAATTTACATAAAAACAAATATATGGACAAGACATCATACCCAGAAACCACAATTAAACAAACAATTCAAAAAAAGTGAATGGATTCGATGTCAATTTTGACATTTTTGTAGGCGTGGCAGATTGGGCAGATTAGGGATGTACCCCACTGAAACCAGTCTTCGAAGTGATAAATGGCAATAACTCTGAAAGTAATTATCAGCCACTTCATCTCATGTACATAAATACTATAGTCAATCGGTTAATCACTTACGCTTGTAAAGAGTCCACAAGAGGTTCAGATTGATTAAGGGTGATCAATGATCGTAAATTTCAAGAGAATCGGATAACAACTTTAGCAACCACAAAATTTTAAAAAGTGACCATGGGTCATAACTCTAGAGCATTTACACGCATATGTGGATGCCAGACTGTCTGAGGAAAGGCGGACAGACAAAGGGCGAATAAAAGGGACTAAATTGAAAATGTATTTGGTATTCTAAAGTTTGAATTTTTTTAATAAAAGAAAATTACCTGATTTGCCGGTGATGGTCCATACAAAAAGCTTTTTTCACCAGCCATGTCATCTCCATGATACCATCTTAGTGACTTCTGGATATTCTCAATTATTGAACTCCTATAAGTTTAAAATGGGTATTATTATATGCTAATAAATAGATGGGACATATTAATTAATTGCATTTACTTACATCGGTGCATACATTGTTTCTTGTGTGTGTGTGCTTTCATAAAGCATCGTGCAAGGCGAGGGGCAATATAATCATATGCGATTAACAACCTACGATTATGTACGCATCATTTTGCCATTGAAAGGGACAGATCTCTTAAGATACCACGTGGTTCGCCCTCGTCAATAATACCATACGAAAAAACTGGAATGCTACAATATTTGGGAACACAATAACAACAGCGTAGTACAATAGCCACAAGTGTCGCATTCTATGCCTCCCTCTCTCTCTGTATCGATGCACATTTCAATGTTTCGTGAGAAATTTCACATTATGCTTCTACTCTCACCTTCAATTCCAAGCAAATATTCTAAAAAATAGCCTGCAACCACCTCTGGATCATTGTTGGTTCTACCAACACGAAGCCATAAAATTCGTTTAGAATATTTGAAAATAGTTAATCTTAATCTGTAATACAACTTATTGTGATATGCTGAGCTGTTAACAATATTTTCAATCTCTCAGAAACTGAAAACAGGCAAAATAAACTTATTAGTGAAGCTGTAAGGTTCATTATTTCAAGTTGACATTATTCTCTTTTTGTTAAAGCTTTATAAAACTTGTTTTATTATTGAGTGGTCCAAACAAATGTAAATAAAACTAATAAAAGCGCAGGCGAAGCGCTCCTGGTTGCTTCTTGTTAGCTCTACAGTTTTCTGTAAATTAGCTTTTAAGTCCAATTAATCTTTCTATAGATATTATTTATTTTTTACTGATTTTATAGATTTATATTTTCTACATTTATTGTAGCGCACCGGAACACTCATGTGAAATATAGCTCTATATAAATGTTGTATAATAATAATAGAGCGACAGAAAAATATGGTTTATCGTCCATTCAACACAAACTAAATCATTTCGGGACTAACATAATAATTTTCAATTTCATTTCAATAATTTCCTTGTGCGGAGAGATCTTTAGCAGTGCGAGGAAATCTGAGGACACAGAGAAATATAACATTAAAATAAAAACTAATAATAATCTATTAAGTAAACTTTATTTAATTCTGGCAGGTGGTTTCATTAGGATAAAAGGGCATATCATAATAACACTAGCTACAATTTCATGGAATCATAATTATTGAGTTTAATACTAAGCATCCATAAAATTGTACCTTGTGTTAATATGTTCCATAACTATAAGTGCCTATCAAAGAAGTCATATTATAATACAGTTTTTCTTACCCACATATTCCACCATGTATCGCAAAGCCATAGGCTTTCAACTTGTCATACCCATCTATGTGGATTAAATAGTTTGGACCTTTGTTGACATATATTCTCCTTGACAGTTGGTGTTTCTTGCGAAGGTTCACCCCTTCGGGGTCCATTAACTTTAATAAAGTGTAAACCTTGTCCCTGTAAGTAATACATGCGTATTACTAGAAACAAAATAGATATTTTATCAATCCTTCCACATTCCACTCAGAAATATTTCATTTTTCATAATATAACATGTAATTGTCTGCAATATCACTTTAAATAAAGCTATTTCATACACACACAAGAAACAATGTATGCACCGATGTAAGTAAATGCTATCATAAAGGACTTTTTGTGTGTGTGTGTGTGTAGTGGTGCGGGGAGGGGGCGGGGCACATAGCCCCCCACTCTTTCATAAGCAGCCGTGAATTGTCAGGGACTACCTGAATCACATGCTTACTTAATTGTTTCCTGGTGATACTAACTAGAGCTGGCAATGTGGTCAAGCTTTTAAGTACTATGCTGTCCAGGAAGTTGCGAAACAAGTTATACACTGGAATGTAAAAGTTAAATAGTTTAACATTTAAATTTATTTTCGTTTGAGGACATGTATACCAAGTGTTATTGTTATCAGTTCAAATCTGTAGGGGTGAGGCTGCTTTCAAATGTTTGCGACAAATGTAATCAACTTTCGATGAAATTGCCTAACTCTGCTTGACCTTCATTTTATGATTAAGACACTACTAAGTTCAAGAATGCCAAGTTTCATTAACACGCAGTTGCATTGCAGAACATGATAGAAATACCTAGCAACACGTAGGCCATGTTTTGACAGGAGTCTTTTCGCTAAAGCCCTGTAACCAAGGCACCGTCCACTTCCAGTCAATTCCTCCTGAAATAAAAGAAATTTTTTTTCATTTCCATGCCAAACCATTAAAGTAGTTGGATTTAGAGAGAGAGAGAGAAATGGGGTTTAACGTCCACTCGACACAAACTAGGTCATTTCAGGACTAACATATGGTTTCAATTTAATTTCAATAATTCGCTTGCGCGTAGGGGTCTTTAGCAGTGGGAGGAAACCGGAGTGCCCGGAGGAAACCCACGAGGTTGAGAAGGCGCCCCTATCTCCATGCCACATACGCTCACACCAGGGATCGAAACCACAGCCGCAAGCCAGAGGTGACCGGCCAGCTAGGGGTCGAAGCGCGGCACTCCAGACCTCTAGGCCATCCCAACCCCCCCGTTGGATTTAGAAGCCTATATCTAAAGCATTGGTCATTATCAAGGCATGGTTAACCATTAGGCTAATAAGGCTATAACGCAAGCCCTTTAAAAATATTTAGGCCTACAGATCTGGCTGGGGGTCGACTAAATTTTCTAAAGATACCATTGAAAATATCAGCAAATGTTGAATAGTCTTAGCTATCTGACACAACTAAAATCGCCATGGATATCTCAATCATTGTCTAAAAACTCTGTTGTTAATATTTTCATTGCAAAAGCCATCGAAAAACGCAACGTGCTACATAATAACTGTCTTATGACTATGTATTGTCATTTTGTTCCCAAAATTGGGTACTTCTTCAGTAAGCGACCATAAGTCTAAAGTAGGGGAGAGCGGGGCTCAGTGGGCTATGGGGCACAGTAAGCCAGGCTTTGTAATTTTACACTGTTTTGGCAAAATTCAATTGTGACATCACTGAGGAATTGCCCTTTATAGCCCCCATTTGTCCTCCTAAATTCAATAAATTCATGTAAACTGATTGATATTTATCAGCCATTAACCGTTTTTGTGACGCAAAAGTGAATTTTTAGTGGACTGGTTAAACTGCTTGGCTACTCCAGATTTTGTTAGAGTCCACAAACTTGATATTCCAGGTGAAGTAGACAGTGATTGACTCTCATTAGAAATATTTTGTTTCATAATACTATCACATGTCTTCCTGCCATTTTCGATTTTCTGTCATGGTTGATGACGGGGCACAGTGGGACACACTTCAGAGGGGCACACTGGGCATAAGCATTTCGAGTTTAGCTAAATATCATCTGTCCATTTTAGAAAGAATCTGGGTATTTGAGCTGTTTTTAAAGAAATATTGGACCTAGGATACGAATCGTTACTGACTTACAAGTCATAGGAATTTTTCGCATAAAGGATTTTTTTTTCTTCTGTTAAAGAATTTTTTATTCAATGTTATGTTGGGATTTTTTAATTTTCAGATGCGCATCTGTGTTCAAGTCTTAAAACAAATTCATATTTTGAACTAAAAGATTAGTTTTTACAGTCCTTATGAGTTTCAGTCAATTCAGTGTGTTTTCTATGCATTTTTTTTTAAGAAACATACTTGATGGCCAACTGTGTCCCATAGTGTGACCCAGTGTACCCCACATACGGGGCACATTGGGTCAAAAAAAATTTTGGTTTTACAATGATCTACACAGAAATAGTTTCAATTTATTAACTTTTTAACAGCACTATTAAATCAAACATATGACTGGCTTCAACTGAGTACATAGTTTGATTCTCTGTAGGATTTCAATTCTGGTCAATTTACTAAAAAAAAGAAATCATGCCCACTGTGCTCCGCTCTCCCCTACCCTTAATACGACCCTAGTGATTATATAACAGTAACTACAGACTGTACCGTGGGGTGTGGGATATTGCTGTTGATTCTCGTTATTCCCACTTTCTGTAAACCGGGGTCATTTCTTCACAAGATATGTAAGGTTTCGGATGGAAAAATTTAGCCTATTACGTAGGCTTCACACCTACTCTTATAGCAGCTGTTATAGACTCTTCGTCATTTCCACCTCTTCGCCTATGACCATATTTTTTAAGAATTCTTCTTATTTGCCTTTCACTGAATTAATAATAAACAAACGAAAATAAATGTTTTTAGTCATTTTCTAGAAGAACATATTTCTTTGCTTTTGTGATTCAATATTCATTATAAATTTCCATAAAATCAATGACACACACCATACCACACACACCATACCACACAATCACACCAAGAAAGGCCTACCTTATTGATATAGTGTGTCTTAGAAATAATAATATAGAGACTTCAATATTGGTGTATCCGCCAAAAATTCACGAATGAGCTCATCACCTGTAATAATAATAAGCATAGATAGGAAAATCAAATGTCTGCTCGTGGCTCAAAAACACACGTTTTGACTAAAATGTAAAACATGATTAATATAAAAATGAGATTAAACAATTAAAATACAAGTTTTGCGACTTTATAACCAGTGACAAAAATGTAGGCCTACGTGTTGGATGAACCCCATTCCGACTATACGACCAAGATGCATTGTTTAATAATTACTCTCAAAACTTTCCTTTTTTTCAAATTTTTTTATCCTATAATTAGTTAATTTCGTGTGTAACAAATAGTTATTCAAAAATCTGGACAAACGTAAATTTCATATGCCGAAATTGATCAAATGAAATTTGCATTTTGATAGATATTGTTGAAAGATTTTTTGTTGCGCACGAAAATTAATACTTGCACTTCCGAGGCGAGAACACGAGAAGACGAGATTGTGACGAAGCGAGGGAGCGAGAACACGAGAGGACGAGATTGACCCAAAGGCGAGGGAGCGAGGGAGCGAGAAGTCGAGGTTTTTCAAAGGCGAGAACACGAGGGAGCGAGAAGTCGAGGGCGAGAACGCGAGGGAGCGAGAAGTCGAGGGCGAGGGAGCGAGAAGTCGAGGGCGAGGGAGCGAGAACACGAGGTTTTTCAAAGGCGAGAACACGAGGGAGCGAGAAGTCGAGGGACGAGAAGACGAGAAGTCGAGGTGAAAGTAATCTCGTGTTCTCGAGGCGAGATCCTCGTATTCTCGCCCTTTTTCCTCGCGTTCTCGCTCTCTCGCTCCCTCGCCCTCGACTTCTCGCTCCCTCGCGTTCTCGCGTTCTCGCTCCCTCGCCCTCGACTTCTCGTCTTCTCGTGTTCTCGCCCTCGACTTCTCGCGGCGAGGGGACGAGATTCTGAAATGGCCGCAATAGGCTTCCATAGAAAAGTGCTCTCACGGGCTCGCTCGTGCAGCAAACAGTCGCCCAAAATAGATATTCATGTGACAATATCCATTCACTTATTTATCAATGAGGCCATGTAAAAAATTGTTTTTTACTCGTTGGACTTTTAAAAATAAGTAGTTACGAACTGGATTAAAATTTTGGCTAAAACTCGGCGATTTAATTTCTAAGTTAGTTGATTGTAACCAATGACGTATATTATTATTGTAACGGTTCTCGGTTCAGAGTCAACTCGCGTAGTTTCGCCCTTTTTCTATCTTTTAAATCCACTCTCGTGGCAACATACCGACACTGCAAGACTGTGATAGTTACTTTTATTTAACCGTAAAACTCTGTTGTTAGTGGGCGCTTTAGTTACTTTAGAAGTTACATTGTTGCTAGCTCTAAATACGCAGAAAAAATTTGAGACTGGAAATTAATTGAACGAAATTATTTTCCCTAGTCTCGATTAACCAGACTTGTATGATTAAAATAAAATTACTTCACTGGTCACAAGACTCGGATTCTAATCATTTTAGGGCGTTGCGAATTTGGCCTCCGGTTTTGTGTCAAATTTAATAGGATGATGTGCCATTATGGCCATGCCGTTTTTTGTGTTTAGTATCTTTATGCTTTCGCGAGTAAAAACTGCATTTGCAATTTCTAACATGGTGGTTACAAAACATTTCAATTATTATAAATCCTGCAACAACGCACTTTTCTAGAACTGAAATATAACTAAAAAGACGCGCATTGACTGTTTCATAATTATTAAAAATATGAAAACGCGACACGATGCATAAATTGTGCGTCTTACTTTCAAGAACAATAGCTATAAAACAGAAATTAGCTCATGGTAACTGATAAATACAGACAACCCCCTCTCTCTCTCTCTCTCTCTCTTTCTCTCTCTCACTAAGGACAGCGCGCGCGTACAAATGTTAAATTCAATCGTTAATTGTATGTACGTAAAACAATGAATTCCGACTGCGGAAAGTAAGAATTCGTTTTTCAGAGCAAAAATTGAAACTTTGATGTGACCAAGAAACGCCACTTGGTCGATCAACTTTTCCACATATTAGAAAGTCCCATTCAAATGGTTAAATCACACAAATATCCAAATTAGCAATAGTTTAATTGTTAATGAATGATGATTTTATGGTGAGTCTTATCATTTTTGTTAAAATAAGCCCCAAATATAGCTCGTTTATTGGATTTTTAGTTCTATGCATGAACCACTCTAGCTAAAGCGTCAATGAAAAGTACATTTTTTTGATTTAATAATATTAATAATAGAAATAAGAAGAAATAGAATACATATTGACGCTGAACAAATAAAGATATTGGATTATACATAATCTTAATTTAGAAACTAGAATTGCGATGCAGTAATGACGGGTTTCACCGGTGCCCCGTTACCCTTGAACATATGTCACTTCCGGTACCGATGAAACCATTAAACAGGTTTCCATTTAAGCATTGCACACATCACGTACTATGTACGCAGAATCAACCAAATCCGGCAATATCAATTCATTGTATACATTCATTACATGTAAGTGATCCTGACAACATTACATTACTTCCGGTGATAATGAAATTGTTAAATTAGTTTCATGAAATCAGAAATAGCATAAGGCATCACATGGTGAAAATCTTATGTAAATCGAATAATATTTGCCACTTTTATAGACCAAAATCCTTGAAAAGTAACTTGTAGAAAATCGTCTATTTCTCTGCAACCGTACAAGTTAGAAACCATTTTTTGGTATTTGTATGATCGTGTGGGTTCAATCTATTTGTTGATTGGAATCAAATATCATAATTTTAAAAACAATACAAATCAGACTCATTTGAATAAAATATCTGTTTTGAAGGCTAAAAATACAGTTTTTGCCACAATGACGTTACTTCCGGTAACAGTAAAAGTGTTAAATTACTTGTATGAAATCGTAAATGGCATTAGGTATCAAACACGAAAATTTTATGAAAATCGAATAATAATTGACACTTTTATGGACCAAAAACCTTGAAAAGTTACCTGTTGAAAATCGTCTATTTCTCCGCAACTGAACAAGTTAGAAACCATTTTGTGATATCTATATGATCGTTTGGGGTTCATTCTATTAGTTGGTTGGAATCAAATATAAAAATTTTAAACAAATAACAAATAAGACTCATTTGAATAAATTACTGGTTTTGAAGGTTATAAATACAATTTTTGCCCAAATTACGTCATTTCCGGTGACATTGAAAATGTTAAATTGGTTTGACCTTCTTAAAATTTACATTACGCATCAAATGGTGTCACTTTTATGAAAATCGAATAATAATTGACTCTTATACAGGCAACCTAGCGTAAAAAGTGACTCATACAAAATTGCCCATTTCTCGGCAACTGTTCATATTACAAATTAATTTTCACATACATTCTCTTTGTATGGATTATTGCTACTAGTTTATGAAAGTTGTTAAGAAATATTTTAAAATATGAAAAGCCTGAATGGGTTGTGAATAGCTCATTTTTTCACCTTTTTTCACCTTTAAATCAAAATGATCCGAAAACGAAATAAAAATTAAAAAAACTGAGCGCGATGATTTCTGCGCATTAACAAGACAAACTCTTTCAGTCATACCAGATTTGAAAAAAAATATTTGCTTTCAAAAAGTGGTACCGAACTCTCAAAATTGCAGTTTTTGCTAAAGTTGTTACTTCCGTTGCCGAAAGGAAAATGTACCGGTAACAAAAGAAAAATGACATTTTGGACCGCGGAACATATGAACTTTGTTTTATACAAATCGAACAATAAATAATTAATCCAGGACTGAAAAACTGAATTAGCCAATGGGGGTTAAGGAAAGATACGGTGACAAAAAATGTTGACATTTTTTGTCAAATCAGATGACCCTTTAACCCTTGGTAAAATACCACACAAAAATATTCATTAATAAAAAAGTTTTTCGTAAAAATTTAAATTTTCAAAATTTGGCGCCTAATATCTTCGAAGATTCGTCGAAAATAAAAAAATCCAAAGAACCTTGGCTATGTGCCTTGTCTCTGGCTATGTCAAAATGTATCAAATATTACAATCCGACAATTATTGATAACATTACGGCAAAATATCGAAAAACGACAACTTCGGTGATTTCAGACATTTCGCATTGTCGCAGAACGTTGGAAATAGATTTAAAATTTAAGTCAAACCCACTTTCCCAGTAAAACCAAAGACATCGAATCGATCCAACAAGTAGTTTCTTAGATATGCTCAAATGGAAAAATAATAATAATAATAATAAGAATAGTAATCCGAACAAAAACAATAGTGTTTCACACTGGCTACGCAGTGTGAAACCCTAATTACATGAATAGAGGTTAGAATTTAATATACCGCCATAAGTTAAAGCGGCATTATGAAAGATTAGATAAAAAGCTGGTAGTTCTCGCTATAATAGTTAAAAAGTATATAATGTAAAAGGAATCTGCTGGATATTTCTTCAAATTACTTCATTCTGAGCAGAGAAATCTTTATTTTAAACCCCCTGTAGTCTGGATTGTCATTGTTACCGTTGTTACGATAATAAACAAAGCCTTAGCCGTCGAATCTGTTGACAATAGGACCCATCAGTTGGCATCGAGAGTTGATTATGGTCTTGTCATGTTAATAAATGTCTAATTTATAGTGTATATAACATTTAAAGGAGCTAAATCTCTAACACTACATTGTCCATATTATTCGAAATTAAAAATACGAATCGGAATTCAATATTGATGCTGTTATCCTGTTATGAAATTATGGGATCCTACTATCTAATATTTATGACACAAAGGACGTTTTAATATCAGTACTAGAGTTGTGTAATCTATTGTTTCGGGCGCCATTTGTAATGAACAAAGACACACATATCCAACCAGACAATACGACAAAATAATAATAATGAAAAAAAATACCGTGTAGAATGGAGTAAGAAGACGTAAAAGAGTATTTCTCCAAACATAACTGATTAGAAATTACAATATTTTTTTTATTTTTTTAAATGAATCTAAATCACTTTATATACATTAATTTTACATGTGTGCGTTTAGACACCCATTTTCGTATATTTTAAGGCCCAAAAGAATGCAACCATACGCCGTTTAAGGCCTAAAGAAAGACCTGCAATAGGCAGATTTAGCTATTGGATAATGCATGTCTAATAGATAAAATCGCTAATACATTGAAACGAAATGCAATTGAACACATTCAGTATACAGGGCGGGGAAATTGAATTCCTTTATCAACATGTTTAGACGAGACACATTAAATTAATGGGATGTGTATGTTTTTAAGTTTAAAAAATAAAGCTATAATGGGTGAAGTATTACGTGACAAAAAGCCACGAGGGAAACCCGGTAGTATTAACAAAGTACTGCAGAAAGATACGAATGAGTTAAGGATATGCCGAATTCATTTACGAATACACACGCTCTCCACGAATGATGCCGATAAAGCTACGAAAAGTTTACGAATCGAATAGGAAGCTGTTATGGACGATACATCTAAGAATTTCAAAATTTGTAAACCGTCGACGACGAAATTTTTTGTTTTTCAAAAACGTTCGTGGTCGAACTGCTTTAAACAACACGAATGTGTAAGAACAAAATAAGAATCTATTAAGAACTTCAAGAACCGTCTACGATTGATCTGCGAACCGGACAAAGATTGGATTCGGGACGATCCGTAGCCCACATAAAAAGAGTCACGAAAGATTTTGTTTCAAAAATCACTTGCGAACTTCAAGAACTGTCTACGATTTATCTACGAATTGGTAATTAGGAGGTTTCGTGACAGTATTGGCCCACGTGAAAACCGGGTGTTACTCGGCGTGCTCATTTAGGATATACGACATTCATCTTTCAAATAACCTTTTGTATGACATGTGTGAATCCCCATTTTCCTACGTATTATTCAAGTGCAGTCACCCACTTAAGACGGAGAGTATTATATTTTATAAATCTTCCTTAGTATTATTCAACTGGAATAGATCAAAGTTTGCGGATATATTTACTGTCTGTTATATAGCAGAGATAATTCAACAAATCAGCTGATTAGGTATAGCCAAATGATAGAGGGGTATAGATTTAAAGATTAAATTAAAACATAACCTGTATAGACGAATAAATACTTGGCTAATGATAGCAAATTGTAGATTTAAAAAAAAAAAACAAATTAAAAAGAAAATTAAATAATTTGAAAATATTTGTTTGTCAGTAGCCTGTAATAAACCCACACTACTTGAATGAACTGGCTCGCTAACCTGAAGGCCCCGTGTTCGATGCCTGCGTTGGCGGAGAAAATTCATCGATTTTCCGGTGTTGTTCCTCCATGTCAGTGCATGGTGTAGGAAGGTAAGGGACAATATATAATCGTTCGGATGGACCGATAAACTGAGGTCCCGTGTACACATTTGACAGTTGGAATTCGAAATAGCGCCGCTGCCCGGGAAAAATTTCCCCATAGCACAATGTATGGCGTATGCCCGTCTTCATTAGCCCAGTAGGAGCAGAACAGTAGGATGTTAAACCACATTTCATTTTAAATCAACTGAATGAGGAACATGTTTAAGCGACGATACGTCTATTCAAGACAGAATAATTTCTTTTCATTCATCAGTCTATTCATACTAATTGTTCAGTATATATTATCTTATAAATTCTAACAGTTTTGGGGTGTTGGGTGGCCGAATGGTTAGCACGTGCGCACTGTATCATAAGGTCTGCCATCGAGTCAACTGGCGTGGTTTAGATTCCCCGGTTGTACATGGCAATGCGTAGGATCGCCTGTCCAACCTCGAGGGTTATCTCCGGGTCCCCCGATTTCCTCGCAAGCGAATTATTGAAATAAAATTGAACCATGTGCTAGTCCCAAAATGACCTAGTTTGTGTCGAGTTGACGTTAAACAATAATAATATTGTTACTTTAACATTATTTCATCTGTTAATTCTATATGTGTAATTTATATCCTGTTTGATATACCTGTGTAACTCAAACTATAACAAAACAGTTTGTATACACGAAAAGTTCACAATAACATACCTGTATATTTAAAGTCATGAGACCACTTGTGTTTGCAAATAGAATAGTTATTGTGTTAACAGATTATAACTTCGAGTCAGTATTATTAATATTTTGCTATGTCATATACAGATTGAATTTGTTTCAGAAGCAAGACTATGGAGACCATATTATTTGCTGTGTTTCTTCTGCTACCATCGACTACAGGTTTGTTAATATTAGTTTTGTGTCAAAGCTAATATTTATTTCATTTACAAATAACGTGCATTTGTCATATACACACAGAGAAAGTTCGATAATTATTATTTAATTCAATCTCTTTTAACAGGATTAACAAGTCGTGGTTGTAGTGGACCGAGTGACGAAGAGGAATATGAGCACGAACTGTCTTGTGACGATGAACTAAAGATAAATATTGTTTCGGCCCACTATGGCTTCAAATATTCGTACAAAAGGTGCAGTGGCGATTGCGGGTATAAATCTTATTCTTGTGATTGTCTTCTTGATTTTAACGCCACGGTCGAATCGAACCTTATGAATTCTTGTAATGGGCTTCAAACGTGTAACTTTCAAACACCCATACCACACGTTAAAAGTTGCCTTGGTGAAACTACGGCCTATAAAGCCTATGGTCGAGATCTTTATACATATTCCTATATCTATTATGTGTGTTTGCCAGGTAAGTTTTAACATTTTTATGTATAATAGAATAATGAAAACATTACTTTTGTTTTACGTTGCTATCAAAACATAAATAAATAATGTCTTATTCAGTACACCAAAGTGATACACTTATTAAAAACATTTACCGACACAAGCAAATGAACTACACGAAGGACGTAGCAACGAGGAGTACAATATTAGAACGGTGTGTCTATCGCAAAAAGACACACACATACACACACACCATGTCGCCGCATGGAGACGATCATGTATGTAGGATCCTTCTCCGCCTCATGGCAATGCTGCTTCGTGTGGCTCTGGTGCTAGTGCCCATCTGAAATAAGGCAATGTCAACCTTGACATATCGTTTCTTCATCCACAAACCTGTACTAACGTATCTTTGTAAAGCCAAATCCCACACGAATTGGTCACTGGTAACTTTTTGATCGTTTTTCTGGTAAGAAATGGAATGCAATGTGGTTTAAAGGACAATATTGGTGTCAGTCATAATTACATATGTGATAGAACTGGTTAAATACATCCCAAATATAATTTTAACACAGAAATCATTGCTATGGGAGATGTGTAACAAGCACGTGAAGAAACGGGAAGTGACGCCAACTATGACAAACACGAGTTATCCTACTATATAACTGATTTTAGCAACGAGCGATAACAGACACGCGATCGAATTTCATTTCACTGATAATTCAGTTAAAGATGAAAAACTATTTTATGAGACGGTGAGAGGATATCTGACAATTCAAAAATAGAATTGGCTGTCACTTGATAAGGGAACACGAGAAAAATAGAAAAATCACGTGCATTCCCCCGTTTTTATTCATTCTGTTCTTAATAAAAACATGGTAATGCACGGACTTTTTCTAATTTGTTCGTTATCTTTTATCTAATGACAGCCAATTCTTTTTTTTGAATTGTCAGATATCCTCTCACCGTCTCATAAAATAGTTTTTCATCTTCAACTGAATTATCAGTGAAATGAAATTCGATCGCGTGTCTGTTATCGCTCGTTGCTAAAATCAGTTATATAGTAGGATAACTCGTGTTTGTCATGTTTGTCGTCACTTCCCGTTTCTTCACGTGCTTGTTACACATCTCCCATAGCAATGATCTCTGCGTTACAAGTTATATTTGGGATGTATTTAACCAGTTCTATCACATATTTTATAATGACTGACACCAATATTGTCCTTTAACTTCCTACTGTTCTGTTTCGACTGGTCTAATGAAGACAGACATACGCCATACAGTGTACTATCAGGCAAATTTTGACCGGGCAGCGGCACTACGGCCAACTCTTATGTCGAATTCACGTGCACGCCACTGTTTACACGGGGCCTCGGTTCTCGTCCCATCCGAACGACTAGACAGCTGACAAGGGGAAACCACGTCGGAAAATACCAATGAACTTTCCCGGTCAATGCAGGGATCGAACACGCATCCTCCACTTAGCCACAGTGGCTCCCTCATTATGCTGGTAAGGAATGTTGCAATAACAATCCACAGGTGAATAGTGTCAAATGTTAATAACAGCCCAGAGGATAAACTTTCTTTGTTGGGAATGTTGATTTCCCTAGGAAATAGTCTCAGAAGAGATATAGATCTGTGTGCGTAACATGCATTTTAACATAAATTAACGGTTATAATTATATCCTTGATACTTCTTATTACATCATTCACTGAAAACCGGGAGACCATCATATTTGTTTTAAATTTTCCCGACAGCTAATACATTACTGTTTAAATCTTTCTTTTATAGGAATCGGGAGTTATGCTTGTGGTGAACCGAGTTCGGGGCACATTCTGTCTTGTGATGCTGATAAAAGGATTCATATAATGTCGGCGCACTATGGCTTCAAATATTCACCTGATCCGTGCAGCAGCTATTGTGGAAAGTACTATAATGATTTTTGTGATTGTCTTCTTGACTTTAATGTCACAGTCGCATCGAATCTTACGGATCATTGTAATGGGATGCAGAGATGTACCTTTCAAACTCCCAAACCAGATATTCAAAGTTGTCATAGAATAATTACTTACTGGGTTGGAACATACAATGAATCGTTTGATCGTTATACATATTCCTACATACTATATGAATGTTTGACAGGTAATGTTTAACATTATACACTATATATCATCTAGTCAATATATATACTTATTAAGAGTATGGTTAAATATTATATAACGTGGAATAACTTAATATTTACTTAGAATAACAATACTCTGTATCAAATTGATTTTCAGCCACAACTACATTACCCACCAAAAGCACAATCAATACAAGACAAGAAGTCACAAGTATTGTAACACGCCAGATATATACGGATAAAAGTACAATCCAGTCCACTGAACTAGACAATTCCAAACTTGCAAAACCCACAGAATCATATACGCCTGAAGATAGATCTGGAAGAACAGAAGAAATCTTAAATACTATGTCCATGGTTTTACATAAAGATACACCAGGTAATCTATGTCGAAAAACGAGAAATATCTGTATACTTTCTTTTAATTAAATACTAATAATAACAATGGTAACGCCTCCAAGCGCGGCATATGTTATGATGAAGGAAACCCATATCTTATTTTACATTAAAAAATATACATATTGATATTCATCGCGGAGTCTGTATAAAATGGCATGTTATATTTATTTGTCAGATTATATATGCTGATTTCCAATTCAACATATCAGTCTCAAATATGGACATGTTCTATTTATTAATACTGATTTCCATATACCGACATATTATACATTATAGATATTGATACTGATTATATTGATATATTTATTACAGTAGATACGGCTGCTATTGCTGGAAGCGTCGTGGGATGTATTCTTCTGATCATATTAGTTATCATTGTTGTAGTCGTCATACTAAAACGGTAAGGATAGCAGAGATTGAAAATAAATTGCTGTGTGTGTAATTCAAGTAATGTTATACTAGTTATCAAATCGTCGACTGCAATTTCCATGTACAATAAGCCCACGAATTATTATGGGCAAGTCACTTAAAAGTGTTAAACACAAAATTAAATCCTCATCACAACCTCGTCTCCTTGGATTTTGGTGTTAAAGGTCACATGATTTTGTTAATTACATGTTGAATTTATATTCACTTCCCATCCACACAATAAATCTTGCAATCGTGTAGCTTATCAAGAATTAAACTTACTACTTACTATAATTGTATATTCCACGCCTGCCTTACCTAATGTAAAGCTAATTTATCTAGTAGATAACGTTGTCAGTTGGTGTAGTATTTATCTGAAATGTATTTTGGGATGCCGGATGAGTAGTACCGCTAGCTTCTGGAATCCAACTCTGCCGTTACGCAGTGGCCTATGTCTTAACCGTATGGTTAATTAGTTCAAACACCTCACATTTCTTTTAAGGAAGTCACATTTCAGATAAATATAGATTGTCGAAGTTTAGGTTTAATTGACAATAGAAACGGTGATGTGTAATTTGTATATATTAGGTCCAGTAATGGATACAAATTCTATAAATACACGTGCTCTATATATACATGATTTGTAAGAACGTTTAATATGTCGGGTGGGAAATGAAACAAATAAAATATCTAAAATAAAGATCATCTAATTTTAGCTTTAGAGGACAAATCGAATTGGTGCAAGTAGAACAGTTAAAATGTCTTTAAGAATGGAAGCATATACTTCCATCAACATATGCATTATACTTGCAATCAGTTCGTCTTATGAATATTCAGTTTCGATCTATCTTTTAGTATAATAACTAAAGAATTATTCTTCATGCACCAATTCAAAATCCGTCCACCTCTTTATTTACTAAACTCGGTTGGCTTACCCTCACACAGAGGATTCTTTATAATAAAATTGTCTTATCATTTAAAATTATTACATTTAATACTCCACTTTATCTAAATTCCTATTTTATTGCTCCGTTCACAGACCAGTAAATCTCTTTTTCTTCAAAATGCAAAACGGAATCCATGAAACGTACTTTTCATTATTCTTCATGTCTTTTATGGAACAATCTGCCTTTTGATATAAAGATGTGTAAAAATGTTGAAAATTTTAAGATTAAACTGAAAACTCATTTATATTGAGCACTGAAGAAACCATAATATTCAACTGATGACATACTTATTATTTTAACTTGCAGCTGCATTCTATCTTATTTTGGTGTAATTATAGTGTTCTTCCTATATTCTACTTGTATAATGTATATGTTTTGTAGTTTAGGAGTGACTTCCCAAACTTTCAACTTTAAAATGCTATTGCATTTCAAATGATTTTACATGTATATATCATTATGTCTTTGTAGTTTAGGAGGGACTTATGGAAGATTAGTTTTTTTCAAACTAAATACGTTGCCTCATTAAATAAAGTTTTTATTATTATTATTATTATTATTATTATTGAACAGTCTCTTCACAAATTCACTTTATGTCTTTGTAGAAAAACAATGCGGACTTTTATTGACAGTCGCTTCAAAGGCAGCCCAAGAGTCTCCAATCCAGTATACGAAGCACCAAGCGATGGATACAATAATGTTATTTTCAAGAACGATAATTCTCCATCTGTAAACGTGATTAAATTAGCGGACGATTACAATCATTTACACGATGCCAAGAACAATAACTCAATGACAACTGGTAACACGTGCAACTATCTGGGGCAAATGGGTGGTGATTATAACCATCTACATGATAATAACAACAGACTACCTGTCGATGATCAGTCAGGTGGAGCCTATAATCATCTTGGTATGGTAAATACTAAGACACAGAATTCAGAAGAACTTCACAATGCCAACTATAACCATATTTCTGGGTCGAAGGTTGACAAACCTGACGTTGACTATAACCATCTTCATGGTGACAAGAATGATATTCCAAAAACTGATTATAACCACTTGTACGAAAACAGGAAGACAGAAATTCCAAATGACTACAACCATATTGGGGGCATAACCAACGGGAAGACTGGTGATGTCCAGGGAGAGCATACACAGGAAGATGTTCAATACGAGATAGCCGACGATGAAAGGGGAGATTACTCCAATATTTCTGAACGGCAATCTAACTATGAAAATTTTCCCATTTCGGGTCATCAAACTTGTGGGTAGTTTCAGAACTGATGTTCGTACAATTACAAACAAACACGATAGTAGTATTATTCTGTATAGGGTAGTAAACTATTTTAACAAATTATATTTATAGTTTGTTCCTTGTACGTCATGTGTGTATGCCTACAAGTGAAAGCTCCGGCTGTAATGCGAACCACAACAGATGGTAAATGAAATTAGAATTTAAGACACTTTATTATTTTAATATAGTCTCTTGTTTATGCAGATAATTGAAGACATGGATTTGTGTTTAAGTTACAATTTGTTTATTTTATATGTTCATTTCATTTTTCGAAAATGCTTTATTTTGCAGATACATGATGACATAGATTTGTATTTTAGTATGTTTAAAGATACATTAGTTAAGAGTTTTATAAAGAGTTGGTCATTCTTGCTATAATAATTCAAAAATAGATGATAAAAAAAGAAAATGTTGAAAATTTAAGTCAGATTACTTCGTTCTGAACGGAAAGGACACTGTTGGAAATTTGGACTAGAAATAGGTATCAATTGTGTCTGCACCGTCTATGAGAATTGGCGATCGTTTGATTGACAGACGATAACTCCACCCATATATTCTCGATTATCAAGTAACATGCTTAATGTCTATGGTAGCCTCACTTGGCAGGCCTTTCATCACAAGTTTACGGTAGTGACATCAGCGACTAACGGTAAACGTTAGCTTGGTCCGCCATTTATTGATTTAATTTTAAATGGACGACTGTTTAAATCCAAACTGTATCCAAGTCATCCGTGGGTAACCAGAGTTGATTTTGAGCTTGTCGTGTAAATAAAGGTCTAATTAATAATTTCTATAACATCTGATGCCTAAATAAAGACTTGCAATAGGCAGATTTAGCTCTTGCATAATGTATGTGTAAGTTACAATTTGTTTATTTTATATGTTCATTTCATTTTTATAATTGATAACATGCTTTATTTTGTATTTTAATGTATTGAAATTATAGTTTGTTGATTTCATATTTTTTATGTCGATATAACGTAATCGAAATCGGGAGTGATAGTGACAAGCAACCCGACGCATCCTGCTTCCCTTACACGCCTAATGTCTGCTCCGGGAAGTCCTAGTGTAGCCGGAAATCATATATCGCCCACACATGGGCGTCACACATGGGGCGGGGCTGGGGGCCGACCCCCCCCCCCCCCAATTGTTTTTCGGGGGGGGGGGGGTCTGAATATACTTGGACCCCCCAAAAAATTTACATAGTAGGCCCAAACTCCTATTTATTTACAACAATTATTAGGATTAGTTAAGATTCTATCTGTATAAAACCTGTACATATCCCAATATGGTTTACATTGCTAAAATAAAACACAGAGAGAATCATCCGGAAACATGTGTGAAGTGAAAAGTAACTGTGTTCCATAAAATTGTGTCTAGTTAGCCTGTCAGTATTTTGTTAATTTTTTTTCTGCCACTTATCAGAGTTAATCGCATGTAGGTCCCCAAAAAACGTTATCGCCTAAACCAAATATTTATCGCCCGCTCAGCCAGCAACGTAACCATATTTCTTTGCACGCGGTGTCTTGGTAGACAGCATGGCCACATGGTGTTTGTTTATATTTTTAGGGTTTTAAAAAATGGGTTAGGGTTAGGGATGCGGACCCCCCCCCCAATATATATTTCACGGCTACGCCCACATAGTTTATTAGGAGGAATTAACAAATAACTTTCAATCTTTGCCCGCTCGCCTTACATGCGGCGTGCCTCAAAGATCGATGCTCGCTCTAATATTGTTTCCACTCTACTGCCGTAATTTAGCTGGTATTGTCGCTAAACATGATCTTTATCACCATATTATTATTTATCATATATTGTCCACATAGTTTATTACAGTTATAGTTTGTTAATTTTTATATGGCGATAGTTAAGCAAAAAAATAAAATGCCTTTTAATGTTAATATTTTGATGCAGTGAGAATTGAAAGTAAAGTATAAAATGCTGTTTTACATTGGCGTGTACATATAGTTATTGTTTGTTCATTTTAATACACCTATATTTCCATGTGGTCGCAATATGTTGTCGCCCCTGTCCTTCTGGACGTCCGTTCACATTTGTTTGTGGACATTCTACCTGTCACACTTAAATCAACTGAATGAGGAACATTAATACCAACAACATTTATATTAAAGCGACGATACGTCTATTCAAGCCAGAATAAAATGTTTTCATTAATTGTATATAAGTTTAGATATTCTAATAGTTAAAGCTATGCTATCTTGTAATATTCTTGAACAATGTCTATTGTGTATCACCTACTATAAATAAACGTTATATTGGTAGTAACCAATTAAAAAAATAATGTTTTCACACGTTATTTTTGATAAATGTGGAGGTTTGTAAGATGACCATAATACAGTTTGTATAAATTAATAATAATATTGTTACCTTAACAGTTCATTGTGATTTTCTGACGTGGTTTCACCTTGTCAGTGGTGCAGTACGGAGGATCTGACAAGGACAGTTGTCCAGTCATTCGAATGAGACGAAAAAACGAGTTCCCGTGTATACATTGACGTGCACGTAAAAGATCCCTTTGCGGTTGGAATTCGATATAAGAGTGGGCCATAGTGCCACTGCCCGGGCCAAATTTCCCTCATAGCACACTGTATGGCGTATGCCCGTCTTCTTTAGCCCAGTCGGAGCAGAACAGTAGGACGTTAAACCTCATTTAATTTCATTTCGTTACTTTAACATTAGGTCATCTGTCCGTCCTATATGTGCAATTTACATCCTGGAGACCTGTGTAACTCAAACTTTAAATAGACAGGTTGTCATACATCAGTGCACAATAACATAGACGTTTAACCGCATATATCATGTGTTATCATGTATTATTAATAGTTTGCTACGTAATATACACATTGTACATGTTGAAGTATCAAGAATTATGAAAACCATATTTGCTTTGTTTCTTATCATACCTATGAGTACAGGTTAGTTCAAATTGATATAATATTTATATTGGTTAGAGTAAAGTTATTTAACAAAGATAAGAGAATAGGGGAACTATTAAATTCTGATACTTTATTTTCCAATGATCGACAATATCAATTGCGCATTTGTATTTGTATGGGTACTCTTTAAGAGTTGATATACATACAAATAGTTTATGTTTGTACTGTGAGGAGTAATTCATAACTGAAATTCGCCGGTGAATAGACTATTATTTTTGTGTTCTTTATCTGCCAGGTCATGAATAACTAACTATTTAAACCTTACTTTAACAGGATTGAAGAGTTATGCTTGTAATGGGTCAAAAAATGGATATTGTACGGAGCACAAAATATTGTGTGATGATAAAGACAAACGGATTCATAATATTTCCGGTTACTATGGCTTCACATATTATTATGTTCCTGATCATTCTTGCTGTTTAATAGATGATTATGACCCAGATGACTGTCTTCCTGGATTTAATGCCACAATCCATTCGAATCTTATAGATTCATGTAATGGGGAGAAGACATGTAACTTTCAAACACCAATTCCAGATTTTAAATATTGCTCTATAGAAAACGATGATGATGGCAGAAGAAATAACTTCGGTTCTAATATATCCTCTTGCCATACTTATGATTTTTATACATATTCCTACATACAGTATGAATGCTTGCCAGGTAATCAATGATATTGTTATATCATATAAATCAATAATTTTACGCTGATAACAAAACACAAATAAATAATACATCAGTGTCTCGTAATCGGGTCAGTCACACCCGTAGTCAGTCTTGGGCGGAAGGTAGTTTGATGGACAGCACACCCGTTAAGCTAATAGTGAGCTATATCGTGATACTTGTTTGAGTTATATATAACTTTTTTGGGCATTGTGAGTTATTTTTTGCAAATAAAAATGAAATGAAATAGGGTTTAACGTCCTACTTGATCAGTTTTTATGACGACTATCACAACCTTAATCTGTATTCAAATGATTTTCAGTCACAACTGCCTTGTCGACCAGAAGCACAATCCCTACAAGAGAACACCGGGCGTATACTGTTAGAAGTACAATAAAGTCGACTGATCTAGACAGTTCCAAACCTGAAAAATCCACAGAAACCGACGGGCCTGAACATGTATCTGGAAGAACAGAATATATAATCTTAAATATTATAGCCATGGCCCTGGTTTTAAATAAAGTTACAGCAGGTGACTATTACATTTTTATAATATCTATGTCGAAAAACGAGTAATATCTCTATAAAATAGTTTCTTTTTATTAAATAATAATGTGCGGCACACACGTTACTTCTATGGGGAATCTCATTAGCACGAGTGAAATAAAAACTGAAATAAAATTTATCAACAAGGCCATAATGAAGGAAACACATATCTTAGTTTACAATAAACAATATACATATTGATACTCATCGCGGGCATGTTCTATTTATTGTCAGACTATGTTAGTTATACTGATTTCCCATTCAAAAATATTAGTCTCAAATATGGAATCTATGGAAAAGGTGATCACCCTGTAAACCCAGCTGAAATATATATCATTCTTGCACAAGATAGTTTTGGGGTTACTTTGTGATTTATAAACCAACTTAACAATAAAATGTTGTAATATTGATTATACAGACATATTTATTACAGATACGACTGATATTGCTGATTATATTAATATATGTATTATAGATATTGATATATTGATTATAGATATTGATATATTATTATTATAGATATTATATATTTATATATTTATTATAGATACCCCAACTAGAACTGATTATATTGATATATTTATTATAGATACCCCACTCATTACCGATTATATATTGATTATAGATACGGCTGATATTGCTGATTATATTGATATTTATATTGATTTTAGCCAAGTCGAAGCAGAACAGTTGGGTATTAAACCCATTTCATTTCATTTCAGATATATGTATTATAGATACCCCAGTTATTACTCATTATATTAATATATATATATATTGTTGATAGCCCTGGTAATGCTGATTATATTGACATAATATGTATTATTGATAGCCCTGTTATTGCTGATGATATTGATATATTTATTATAGATACGGCTGTTATTGTTGGAAGCGTTGTTGGATGTTTTCTTCTGGTCATATTAGTTTTTGTAGTCATTATATTAAAACGGTAAGGTCGATATCATTATAAATAGACATATATTTAAAACCAACTTGTATCCAATATCACTGTAATTCAGACGTTCGGCTCCAATTAGCACGCCTACTTAACGTTGATTGTTAAATATCGCGTGGTTTACTTTGCAGTAAATTTTGTTACGGTTTTGTCAACTGTTATTTGACACCTTGGACACGTTTGTTGCAGACTTAATTGATTTTTTTGTAAGAGGAAATTTCTACTTTGCACTACATGCGTAACCATAGTAATCATAATTACATTTTGTTTTTCTCAAAAAGACCAAAATATCAAGTTGAATAGAAACTAAACTCAATGGTATATGAACTTGACTGACCATTTTTTGCAACATTTCCCTAGTTGACCGTATGATCTCGCTGACCCCATTTTTAGATTTCTGTCCATCCCCATGAATACTGTAATAATATACTATTATATCATTATTTATCAATACAGGCCTACGTTACCGCGGATAACATTTATATTTCTAAACAAAACAGTTGATTAAAATAGTGTCAGTGATTTTCCTAACACGGCGAATGGAGAACGCTAAAAATAAAAAAAAAAGATAGGGATAATGCGATATGATGATCGGAATTCCTTTATTTCCACGTACTTGCTATAAAAATTAGAACTACCGGATATTCACAGCGAAACGAAGATATTTTAAAGTCAATTTGACGAGAATAAACAATAACAGAATCCATATAAACTTTTAGGCGAGTAAATAACGTTATCTTAAGAAGTGTTACTGCTTTATGTTGATATAGATAAATATATATTTCAGAAAGAAGGACACATGTTATAAAGACGGTGGTATCTCCAGCACAGTGTACGAAACACGTAACTTGGTTCAATAAGGACGCTTCGCTCTACACTGATTTAACAGTGAGTAACCACAGTGAAATCGGAGACCAGCCTGATTATGAAAATTCTCCCGTTTAAGTTAGCAAGATCATAATGACTTTGTTCAAAAAGAATGCAACCGTTGGAAGTACATTGCCCCTGTCCATGCAATACAATATGTATTAAATGGATTATGATGGGTTTGCGATGACTGACAATAATAAACTTCAAACGGAAAGGAATTAAACGGGATTTAACGTCCTGTCCCAACTGGGCTAATGAAGACGATCATACTTCTGGATCATACATTGTGCTATAAGGGAGATTTGATGGCACACCAGCGCTGATTTATAGCTGTATTTCGACAAATATATGATGAATAGTACGAGAAAAACTATATGTAATCATTGAATGTATTTATGTACATAAATAAAAACCAAATATCACTGAATATTAAATAATTGAAAAAAAAAACCACTGACTAACTAAAGCATATGTGCGCCACATTTATAAATAAAAAACTCAACCTGTAATTGTTTCCTTATCACGTTGTTCACCGACTTGACGTTGTTTATCATCTATACTTCCTTGACGGTAGGTATAATATATGCTTTCTTCCATGTTGTTGTCACCAGGGCACAAATCTGATAACTCTCAAGCATTATCTTTAATGTTGAGGGGCAAAAGGTGCAACCCTAGTTGTTGGGGACCATGGTATGATCCTGGTTGTTGGGGACTGTGCGCTACATTGAGTCAACTGACGTGGTTTCGATTCCCCGCGTGTACGTGACAAGAAGTAGGGTGGCCTGCCCGACCTCGTGGGTTTTCTCCAGGTCCTTCCACTGCTAAGACCCATACGCGCAAGAGAATTATTGAAATAAAATTGAACCATATGTAAGTCCCGAAATGACCTAGTTTGTGTCGAGTGGACGTTAAAGCACATTTCTCTCTTTCCTGGTTGTTGGTGGTTAGCACGTATCATAAAGTCTGTCATTGAGTCAAGTGGCGTGGTTTCGATCCCCGGTTGAACGTGACAAGGAGTTGGGTCGCCTGTTCAGCCCCGTGGGTTTTCCTCCGGGTCCTCCGGTTTCCACCCACTGCTAAAGACCCCTACGCGCTAGCGAATTATGGAAATAAAATTGAACCATATGTTAATCCCGAAATGGCCCAGTATGTGTCGAGTGGACGCTGAACCCCATTCTCTCTCCCTCTCTCTCTCTCTCTCTCTCTCTCTCTCACAACCTTGGTTGTTGGGCCAAATTATTGGGGCTACAAGAAGATTTTGTTTGTTACGAGTTTATTGTATAATCCTTACTGTTGGAGACTATAAATTATTATTAAAGTGTAATTGTGCTTAAATGTACCATATAGCCAATCAATATCCCTCATCCTTCATGTTTTCGTTATCTTAAGGCACACTGAAAAATGATAGCACCAAATAAATATTTAGTAGTCTCATTAAAATACATTATTGTAGCTCCGTAGATTCAACATACAAATATGAAATCGTTTCTGAAATGGCGGTTATAACAAAATTTTCCAATGGAAAAATATTGACCACATTATGAAATATAGACGGAACTACTCTTAAATAATAATAGCAATGATATTTGTATTGCTCACATGCACTATTCAATCCACCATTGGATAGATGGCTTCTTCATATACCTTCATCAGCAGCCAATCACGAAAGTGTGCTTGGTAGATTGTAAAATTTACACATTATAGTCGTAAACATATATAAAATCAATCATGTCAATGACTCTGGAATGCAAGCCAAAAAATAATTAGAAAGAAATGTGTTGCAAAGCTCATGCGCTTCGAATGAATGAAATGTCCTACTTTTATGTGCCTACAGGGCTGATGAAGATGCCCAAACGGCGAAGAGTTTGCTATTAGGGAAATTTTGCCCATAGTGTACACAGGACCTTAGTTTGTGTCCCATCAGAATGCCTAGGGGCTGTTCTTGCCAGGCTCATGTCGCTTGCGACTAAGGACAACATGCCTAAGGACAACCAGTTGTCTCCAGTCGTAGGGGTAGAACATGAGCGACTCCGAGAAACTGGTCGTAAAAGCTCTCAGGTCGCCCAGACAGTCACGACTGATCAGTTCGTCTGATTATAAAACAGTCGCCGATTTCGAATCGACGTCAGTTTTGTCGCGTCGTAGGGCGACGTAAGCTAGGCTTCACACTGTTTGAGTACAGGAAACCGCTATTTTCATGAAATTCAAACTAAACTTTCATTATGGTGTAATGGTGGTATACATGAACGTGTTTTAAAATCAAATAAAAAACGACATGGCCCCTAAATGGCCCGTAAGCTAAAAACACGATTTTTCGTACAGTCAGGGGCCATGTTACATGAATTCGGTCCGATACATGCCAAGATCCTTGGAATATAAACCTATATTCCAAGTTTCGTCAAAATCACGTTTTTAGCTTATGGGCCATCTATCCGATTTAGGTGAGACTTGAAATGTATGTTTGTAACCAAAATGTCTCGATTCCTTTCGATATTCGCGCACATCGGACCGTAACCACTTGGAATATGACTCCTGGTTTTACAAATGTGGTCCATCAAGAGGTGACGATTTTTATCCGATTTAAAATAAAACGTTTGAATGTATCACCGTTGCACCATAATGATGGATGAGATTGAATTCCGTGAAAATCGGACGGAAACTGCCCAACAAAATGACCTCTCCCTATACCCAAATAGTCTTAAAGTATGTAATATCAAGGTTGTGGACCCTCTAGAGGTCACAATATTTATCCGATTTTGATATTTTTATATCCCAAGGATCTAGCTTACTTTCGATATTCGCGCACACCAGACCGTAAATTCCTGGATTACGGTCCCTGGTTGTGCGAAAATTGCGTTTCTAGCTTTTGGACAACCAAGAGGTCACAATTTTCATCAGATTTTAAAAACGTTTAAATATATCACCGTTCCACTATAAAGATGATTGAGGTCGGATTTCGTGAAAATCGGAACCGACCTGTCCGACAAACTGGCGGTTCCTGGTACCCTCTAGGGGTCACATTTTTCATCTGATGTTTATATCCCAAGGCTCGCGGTTCCTGTCGATATTCGCAAAAAATCAAACCGTAACTTCCTGGATAATGGCCCCAGGTTTTACGAAAGATCGCTTTATTTTTTTAGCTTGTGCTTTGTCCATCTCTTGCAAAATTTGAGCGTATTTTGCACAGCAACCACTTGTTTCAATTAATTGCCATATATGAGTGTTTTATTATATGAATTATAAATATTGACATATATATTCCAGAAATAAGGAAATTAATCACCGTATCACATAGAATCCAATCGTTTACTTATGCTTGAAAGATTTTGATTGAATTAATGAGTGAGTGTTTGACATATATTAAGAATATACAAGTTGACGTGTATGTAACAGAGACTGAAACATACTATACCACGCAAAATCTCATTAGAAATGTAGATAGTGTGGTAAATATGGCTATTCATAAAATTAACGCGAAATTTAGACCCATACGAATCTTACGGATCATTGTAATGGGATGCAGAAATGTACCTTTCAAACTCCCAAACCATATATTCAAAGTTGCCATAGAATAATTACTGGAACATACAATCATAATGCATCGTTTGATCGTTATACATATTCCTACATAATATATGAATGTTTGACAGGTAATGTTTAACATTATACACTATATATCATCTAGTCAATATATATACTTATTAAAAGTAAGGTTAAATATTATATAACGTGGAATAACGTAATATTTACTTAGAATAACATTACTCTGTATCAAATTGATTTTCAGCCACAACTACATTACCCACCAAAAGCACAATCAATACAACAGAAGAAATCGCAAGTATTGTAACACGCCAGATATATACGGATAAAAGTACAATCCAGTCCACTGAACTAGACAATTCCAAACTTGCAAAACCCACAGAATCATATACGCCTGAAGATAGATCTGGAAGAACAGAAGAAATCTTAAATACTATGTCCATGGTTTTACATAAAGATACACCAGGTAATCTATGTCGAAAAACGAGAAATATCTGTATACTTTCTTTTAATTAAATACTAATAATAACAATGGTAACGCCTCCAAGCGCGGCATATGTTATGATGAAGGAAACCCATATCTTATTTTACAATAAAAAATATACATATTGATATTCATCGCGGAGTCTGTATAAAATGGCATGTTCTATTTATTTGTCTGATTATATATGCTGATTTCCAATTCAACATATCAGTCTCAAATATGGACATGTTCTATTTATTAATACTGATTTCCATTCTACATATTAGTCTCAAATATGGAATCTAATGAAAAGGTTATCACCCTGTAATATATATCATTCTTGCACAAGGTAGTTTTGAGGTTGATTTGTGTTTTATATTCCATATTAACAATAAATGTTGTAATATACCGACATATTATACATTATAGATATTGATACTGATTAAATTGATATATTTATTGCAGTAGATACTGGTGTTATTGCTGGAAGCGTCGTGGGATGTATTCTAGTGGTCATATTAGTTATCATTGTCGTAGTCGTCATACTAAAACGGTAAGGATAACATTTTTGTCCCCCGCCTTTCGAAGAAAGCAGGGGACTATTAAAATGGATTCGCCCGTCCGTGTGTCTATCTGTCTATCCGTCACGCTTTTTGGGACACAATAACTCTCCTTCTAATTGAGCTAGACTGTTAAAACTTGATGTAGGTGTTTATTAGATCAATGCCTCGATGGAGTTCGAAGATGGGCATTTTCTACTTATATTAGGGTAAGCAGAGATCAGCAATTGAGGTAGAATGTTCAAACTTGGTGTAGGCGTTCATTAGGCGAATGCATTGATGGAGTTCGATGATAAACATTTTCTGCTTACGGTAAGCAGAGATAACCAATCTGACTGGTTGGTACTTTGGGGCATGATAACTTTGGTTTTAATTACGTTTGAGTGACGAGTATAGATGCATTATATCATTACCTTGACTATGTTTGATGATGAGAATTTTCTGCTTCGGCTAAGGAGCGATAAGCAATTTGATTGGTCAAGACTTTGGAACATTACAACTCTGCTTTTAATTAAGGTAGAATGTTTAAACTTGAGGTAGATGTTCATTAGGTGAATGTCTTGACTGAGTTCAATGATTAACATTTGGAGCTAAAGCTAAGCACAGCTAATCAATTTCATTGATCGATGCTTTGGAACAAGATAATCTTGATTCTATCTTATAGAGAGAGATGAAACTTATTGTATAGTTTGATTGCTCGATACTTTTGAAAAAAAAATAAATGAACGATTAATTAATTCTTGTCATCTATTTAATTTGGGATTTCGGCGGAGACACCAGCCTCACTGTTGGCTTGTTTTTCTCAAAAAGAACAAAATATCGTGACCATTTTTGAAACATTTCCATACCCGACTTAGTCTAACCCTAGTTACCGAATGATCTCGACGACCCCATTTTTAGATTTCTGTCCTGGATCCCCAAGGATTATGAATATACTCTAATATCATTATTTATCACAGTCCCTATTATAAAATATATTTAATTGACCTACTGCTATCTAATTAGTATTTAGAGATCTTTGAAAAATATGGCGTGACATATTCTAAGCGGCACATAAGATGATACACCCTATTTTACCGTGGATAATATTTATATTTCTAGACAAAACAGCGGTACAGAAGATGATACAGGCCTATGAACGTTGGATAATATTTCTATTTCTATACAAAAACAGCTGATTATAATGGTTCACCAATCCGGTGTCTGGGATTCTCATAAAACGGCGAATGGCGAACGCCAAACATTGGGATCGTTATAATATGTAGATTTCAAAAGGGTGCCACGATGGCTAAGTGGGCAAGACACTGACTCGCTAGCCTTTAGGTCGCGGGTTCGATCCCTGCATTGGCCGAGGAAGCTCGTCGAGAACGGAGGGCCTGATAGCACCTCTGTCTAGCCGTGTATACATTGGCGTGCACGTAAAAGATCCATTGACAGTTGGAATTCGATATACGAGTAGGCAAAATTTCCCTCAGAGAACACTGTATGGCTTATGCCCGTCTTCATTAGCCCAGTCGGAGCAGGACATTAAATCCCATTTCATTTCATATATTTCAGAAAGAAGGGTATATGTTATAAAGAAGGTGGTACCTCCAATACAGTGTACGACACACCAACTAGTTTTAACCAGGACGCTTCGCCCTACACTGATTTAACAGTGAGTAACCACTGTAGAAGTGGACACCAGCCCTATCATGAAAATTCGCCCGTTTAGGTTAGCAAAATCATGATGACTTTGTTCAAAAAGAATGCAACGGTTTGAAGTACATTGTCCCTGTCCATGCAATATGTATTAAATGGATTATGATGGGTTTACGATGACTGACAATAATAAACTTCAAATGGAACGAAATTAAATGGGGTTTGACGTCCTGCCCCAACTGGGCTAATAAAGACGGTCATACTTCGTGATCATGCATTGTGCTATAAGGGAGATTTTATGGCACACCAGCTCCGACCTGGCTATATATAGACAATTATATGGTGAACAGTACGAGACAAACTATATGTAATCATTGAATGTATATATGTACATGAATAAAAACCAAATATTACTGAATATCAAATAATTGAAAATAAACAAAAAATAAAAACACTGACTAACTTAAGCACGTGTGCTCATTTATAAATAGAACACCCAACCTGTAATTATTTCCTTATCACGTTGTTCACCGGCTTGACATTATTTATCATCTATACTTCCTTGACGGTAGGTTTAACCCTTGTGGGTTCACGTTGTGAGAATCACATAGCAGGTATCATGGGGTCCATATGGACCCCAGTTATAATTTAAGTTTTTACGTACAGATATATTTGAATTAAAAGGCAGCGGTTTGGTTTTTATTTGCATTCATATTTGACATCTGAAAAACAACTAAATTATTATCCAAAACCATTTTAGTGGCATATCGAAAATTGCTACTTTGTGTACTATGTGATAAAGAGGTTAAATGGCAATTCAAGCTTGATACAAAAACCATTCAATATTTGGAATTCATCATTTAATTTTTGGTATTTGTAACACGCAGATGCTAAAAGAGGGAATACTCTGACATACGCAATATGGTTTCAGGCAGCAAACACATTAGAAAAATCACTACTGTGAGTTATAAGTTAGGGGTCCGGTTGGACCCCTTGTTCCCTTCAAGCGTTGGGCCTGATTTGCATGTGATATAACTCTGTATGTGGGAAGCATATGAATACCGATCTCTTTGCTACGTGTAAAAATGTATTGGAGACAAAGTCACTAAATTTCAGAAAGTTGTACCCAGTAGTTGTCACAAAACACTATAAAACATGTGCATGGGGTCCACGGAGAACCCACGTGAACCGACAAGGGATAATATATGCTTTCTTCCATGCTGTTGTCACCAGGGCATAAATCTGGCAACTCTGAATCATTATCTTTAATGTTGAGGGGCAAAAGGTGCAACCCTAGTTGTTGGGGACCATGGTTTGATCCTTGTTGATGGGGGTTGGGGGATGGGTTGCCAAATGGTTTGCCGGTGTGCGGTCTGTCTGTCATTGAGTTAACTGACGTGGTTTCGAGTCCCCGCGTGTACGTGATAAGGAGTAGGGTGGCCTGCCCGACCTCGTGGGTTTTCCCCAGGTCCTTCCACTGCTAAGACCTCTTCGCGCAAGAGAATTATTGAAATAAAATTGAACCACATGTAAATCCGGAAATCACCTTAATTGTGTCGAGTGGACGTTAAACCCCATTTTTCTCTCTCCTGTTTGTTGGTGGTAACAGTACAAAACTGATTGTTGGGGGTAACAGTACAATCCCTGGTTGTTGGGGGCCATGGCATGATCCTGTTTGTTAGTGGTAACAGTACAACATTGGTTGGGGGGGGGGGGGGGTGGATGGCTGAATGGTTAGCACGTGCGCGCTCTATCATAAAGTCTGTCATTGAGTCAACTGGCGTGGTTTCGATCCCCGGTTGAACGTAACAAGGAGTAAGGTCGCCTGTCTAACTCCGTGGGTTTTTCCGGGTCCTCCGGTTTCCTTCCACTGCTAAAGACCCCTACGCGCAAGCGAATTATGGAAATAAAATTGAACCATATGTTAGTCCCGAAATGACCCAGTTTGTGTCGAATGGACGTTAAACCCTATTTCTCTCTCTCTCTCTCCTGGATGTTAGTGGTAACAGTACAACCCTGATTGTTGGGGGCAACAGTACAACCCTGATTGTTGGGGGTAACAGTATAATCCCTGGATGTTGGGGGCCATGGTATGATCCTGGTTGTTGGTGGTAACAGTACAACCTTGGTTGTTGGGGCCAAATGTATGACCCTTACTGTTGGAGACAATATTATTATTAAAGAGTAATGAAAATGATAGCACCAAATGAATATTTAGTAGTCTCATTATAATAGTGCACACGTTAGACCGCCCCACCCCCCTCCCCCATACACCCGTCTTGAATTTTGTACCATTTGTGATTAGATGAAAATAACATTAATGAATTAATGAATTGTTCGTTTATTACAGCACAAAACGTAGGATATGTATACAATCGTCTTGATATGCTAGTTGAATTTCGAAAATTTTCAGTTTATTATTTAAGGTATTTGTTATGAGCGGGAAATATCATTTAATAAATAAATATTTAATCATTTAGCACACAGTCTAATATTACTGTTTTAGGATTTGTTTTATACAAACCAGCAACCCAGTTTGCTACCATGGATATTGCCTAATAATGATATATGATTTTTACCTTTCACGTTGCATTTACACACTCTATATTTGACACCTATTTAGTTATTTATATCAAATGGATATTTATAATTGTACAACAAAATAACAGCAGGTAAACACAACTTGAGTAATGCTTAAATATTAAAGCTTCGATGCGTCAATTTAAGCCAAATGAATCCCTTGCAACCTACAGTATTGTGGACAATGAATATCTAATAGTATTATCAGTCCAAAAATAATTCAGTTCCGTTCAGTGAATACAAAATTTTATGTTAAATTGAAACATATGGTACTGGCTATGTAATAAGCTGGTCTTCGCTTTGTTGTGGGTGAACAGAAATAATAAGCCTTTTTAAAAAAAAAAATCCGATTGAATCAAAGCCGCCTGCGTGGGGTGGGTATTTTTTTATTACGTTTTAAATATTTTAGCGAAAAATGCGCATGATGTATTGTTACTTTAAATAATATTACACCTGTTTGCATCTTCAAAAGTATGATTATGTCATAGTACATATTTAAATTATATCTTTGTAAAGCGTTGATAAACTATGTCAAGGAAGTTCAGATAAATTTGAGATTAATGGTGTAGTTATTCACACACCGAAACCCTATCAGACAGGACATATAGCTAACAATGTAAGTACACATTTTTACATTACTTTAAAGTTATGCAAAAGATAAACGAACTAATTAAGACAGTTCAGTCAATTAACCAGACGAAGAATGCCGGAGTCGCTTATATAAATGTAAGGTTTCCCATCTGCCCACGCACTAAATTGAGCACGCAGTTGCAACACGAAACGACCTGAGAGAGAGAGAGAGAGAGAGAGAGAGAGAGAGAGGCGGGATTTAACGTCCACTCGACACAAACTAGGTCATTTCGGGACTAACACATGGTTCAACTTTATTTCAATAATTCGCTTGCGCGTAGTGGTCTTTAGCAGTGGGGGGAGGGGGAACGATGGACCCGGAGTAAACCCACGAGGTTTGACAGGCGACCCTACTCCCTGTCACGTACAACCGGGAAATCGAAACCACGCCAGTTGACTCAATGACAGACCTTATGATGCAACTTGCACGCGCTAACCTTTCAATCATTTTTATAGTAAGATTGAGCGTCTATGCTTTCCATCTTTACCAAATTCACCATACTTTTATTTGAAATAATCGTCCGAAACATATTGTCGTGAAAATGTATCTTTAAGGCCCAATATAGACAGATTTAGCCTGTTGAATAGATAAAATCGCTAATACATTGAAACGAAGTGCTATTTAACACATTCAGTATCAAATCAAAGGGATGTATTAGGTGTTGAAGATGAAAGTGTGTTTTAAACACAATTGAGTAAGCCGATGATCATGGCGTGGTTTAAGACCAAGTGTGTGTAATAAGAGCTTTATTATGACAGTGTTATACACCCGGGCTTCAGTCTGACAATCCTATAGGTAAATTCGGCACTGCACGCCTTAGAATTATTTCAAAAGTAGATGAATATATCTTGTAAATTATTCGATATGTTTAGAATTTTCTTAGCGTTTTGCTGACTGATATTCTGAAAGCTGCATTTAGTTGCTGTTGCCATATCGCTATATCTGCAACTTGGTTGTATTGCTATAAATATTATGTGTTGTTTTGGTTCTCTGATGTATAATTTAATATTAAATTATATATTATGTTAATCTAAACAAATGGATTGTTCAAAATTTTTAGTATATTTCTATACGAATAATCAAAAGCATCAGACTTTCATCTGCAAAAGTATGATAATTTAACCGTCAATCATGCGGTTGGTGGTTCCAATCTCACTTTTCATTTTTTAGTTTGGATTATTTGAGAGTAATGGATATGTTTTGTTAAGATCATTTCATTGAGCAATTCGATAATCCAATGGAAGCTCGAGGACAACGGCGGAAGCCAATTCCCATCCACGCCGAACCATGAACAATTACAGGCTTTTTAAAGTATTTTTTCAAGACATTTGTATAAAACAGAATGCTATTAATGTATCTGAGGGCTGGAAGTAAACACCATATGTATGAATAGAAAAAGAAATTGTTAGGTTTTTTTTTATCTACTACCTCTATTAAAACAGTTGAATCACCGTTTAATTTCATGGGTTATTGTTTCCTTTACTCCGTTTTTGTCAAGTCGGTTCCGGTCATTTTTATTTTTTTGTATCAAAAGGTTGGGAGGTTGCTTGTTCACGTGAGCATAAATTTTCTGAATCCACCCCATGAAAGAAGTAGCTATGGGGCGTCAAATTTTGGGTGACGAAAAATAAGGAATTGAGATAGTCCGTATACAGATCTCGTTCGCCAGAATCGTCTGAAATTAATTTTGTGGTAACAGCACTAGGTCATCTACAAACTGTGTGAGTTTGGTATTTTTGCTACGTATAGTAAAGGTGCGAGGACTTGCCAAAGTTGATATTTGAGAAAAGACGAATTTTGGCAATTTCACCATAAGAAAAATGTTTTTTTCAATATTCTTAGTCAGGAATAAAAATTGAAACATTTATCTAATATTACACATTTATGTGATTTGTGACTTTTCAACTTATTAACAGAATTTGGCAAAAATTTGTGATTGACGCTTTAATATAGTCTTAGTATGATACAAGTATGGAGTACTATGTCATATTATCTAAGCATCGAAAAAAGTTTGCATTAGGGACGATGCGTGGCATTCGTAGCTCACATGAAAGAGGGTCGCGAAAGGTTTTGTTTTAAAAATCACTTACAACTTCAAGTACCGTCTACGATTTATCTACGAATCGGAACAATTTGGGATTCGGGGCGATTCGTGGCATTCGTAGCCCACGTGAATGTCGGGCATTAGTCAACTTGCTCAATTGGGATACAAGATATTTATCTTTCAAATAACCTTTTGCATGGCATGTGTGAATCTCTATTTCCCTACATATTATTCAAGTGTCACCCAGAGTTAATTCAACAAAGCAGCAGATTGATTGTAGATCTAAAAAAATAAATTTAAAAAACAATTGAACAGATTAATTGTCAATATCCTGTAATAAAACCACCCAACTTAAATCAACTGAATGATAAAGATTAATGCCAACAATATTTATATTAAAGCGACGATACGTCTATTCATTACAGAATAATATGTTTACATTATTTGAACAGGCATTATACAAGAGCTAAATGGGCCCATTGCAGGTCTTTCTTTAGGTTTTAAATGTTATCTTAATTATTAATCAGACATTAATTAACTTATCGCGACCATGATCAACTCTCGATGCCATCGTTAGGTCACGATATTTAGCGGATTTGAATATGTTTTGCGATGGATGATTGAGCGTAAATATGGACAATCGAGACTTTGTTTATTATCGTACCACCAGTAGTAATGTTGATCGAGGCTAGCCTAAAATCCAATTTCTAATATCTCGGTTCAGAGTGAAGCAATTTAACTGAAATGTTCAGCATTATTTCTTTATCTATTTTTAACTATTACAGCTATAACTGTCAACTCTTTATCTAATGTTACCTAATGCGGCTTTAATTAATCAGTTTTTAATCCTACTAATTGTTGAATTATATATATATATATATATATATATATATATATATATATATATATATTCGAAATAAAGATGTTTTAGGAAAAAAAACTAGGTTTTTGCGAGTACATTCCGCTTTATTAAGCTACTTCAGGCAAATTTTACCTAAAACATCTTTATTTCGAATATCTAACACCTAAGTGTAGCTTTAACTATAACCTTTTATTATATTCCAACAGTTTCAACTCTGCAACTTTGTAATATCCTTTTTTAAAAAAAACCCTCATATTGTTTATCATCACTCCAAAACGCCACTTATTGTACATAAATATTATATTGGTAGCAAACAATATTAGAATTAAAATCTTCAAACGATGTATTTGAGATATGTGAAAGTTTGTAAGAATTAATAACAGTATTGTTTATTAACACTGCGTCTATATGTGTAATTTATTTCCTGATTGATAAGACTTGTTAAACTTAAATTATAAAAAAAGAAACAAGTTGTCGTGCACGAACAATACACAATAACATACTGTATATTTAAAATCACGTGACCCCTTTCTGTTTCCATAAAGATAGGGTGACCCATGCACTCTACAGAAATACAGTCCACTGCTGATAGTTCGAGTCTACCACTGAAGCGTGCACATTCGCCATGTCGAGACCAACTTTCTGACAGTATGATACAATAAATAGCCATGGCACGTGCAATTCTCTACAAATCTATCAACTATTACAGCCGTAAAAAAATTTATTGTTGACGATTTTGAATAGCAGTAAAATTAAGCTTCTTGGTTATTACAGCAGATTCAGAAATTACGTTCGTTTCATTTTTTAAATCGCTTTATTATCATTAACTGTACCGTTAAGAGCGGCATCTTTTGGTTTAGTACAAATAATATCTCTGAAACACTCGGGTTAGACAGGAACATGATACTAGCAGTAGTTTTATTTTACTTTTACAAGCTTCTTAAAACAATTGTTGAGCTAGCTAACGTGCTTATTTCTAAATTCAATTTCTTGTTCTAGCTTTCTGTTATGTTTCGTAAAAAGTAGTCTTGTTTATCCCGATCTGTCAATCAGACGTAGAATGGTCGATAGACTGGTTAAGCGAGACTAATTTCAAAACAAGGGCACGTAACCTATCTTTTATTCAAAAGTGTCTGGATGTTATGGACGACACTTGGAACCAGTTCTCAATCTATTATTTATAGATGATTAATGGTCATAGCTTATTAAGTACAACATGATCGTTTATTTAGTGACTATAATTGTGTGAAACTGATTTGAGGCTTGGCATATATATAAATATTGTGGCGTAATTGTCGAGATATTTGGAGATATTTATTTATGGTGGGTCACCCTAATAAAGAATAGGTATGTTTATTGTTATAATGTGTTAGAGACTATAAATTCGAGTTAGTATTTTTAATAGTTTGCTATATATGTAATATACCCATTAAATTTGTTGCAGAATCAAGAAATATGAAAACCATATTTGCTGTGTTTCTTCTCATACCTTTGACTACAGGTTTGTTAATATTGATATAATATTTATATTGGTTACAATATAAGATAAGAGGATAGAAGAACTAATAAATTGTGATTCTATATCTATTGTGCATTTGAATATGAGTGGGTACTCTTTCAGAGTTGACATACCTAAAATTTGTTTGTTTCTGTATTTTGAGGAATTATCTAACGCTGAGTTGATACGGCGAACACACGATAATGTTTTCCGATGCCTGAAAGCTCATAAAATAACTGTTTAAATCTTACTTTAACAGGATTGAAGAGTTATGCTTGTAAATGTCGAAGAAATGGACGTTGTACGGAACACAACCTAATCAGTGTTATTGTTATATTATATAAATCAGAATAAGTTTACGCTGAAAACACAAATAAATAATTTATCAGTGCCTCGTAATCAGGTCAGTTAAGACCTGTGAAAATTATTTGACTCACTTGTACAGTTTTTGTGTACGACTTCAGATCACTATCACAACCTTAACCTGTATTCAAATGATTTTCAGTCACAACTGCCTTGCCCACCAGAAGCACGATCCCTACAACAGTTACAATAAAGTCGACTGATATAGACAGTTCCAAACATGAAAAATCCAGAGAATCCTACACTCCTGAAGATGTATCTGGAAGAACAGAAGTAATCTTAAATACTATGGCCATGGTTTTAAATAAAGATACACAAGGTGATTTATTACATCGATATTCTTGTATAAAAGCATAAATAATAATGCGTACCTTTGTCGAAAATCGAGTAACATCTGTATAACATAGTTTCTTTTAATCCCATAATAATAATAACAATGATAAGGCATCATTTCTATTAGGATTCATTAAAACGAGTGAAATACTAACTGAAATAAAATTTATCGAAAATACCATAAACAATGTACATATTGATATTCATCCCTAAGTCTGTATAAAATGGGCATGTTCTATGTTAGTAATACTTATTTTCCATTCTACATATTAATCTCAAATATGGAATCTATGGAAAGGGTAATCTCCCTGTAAACCCAACTGAAATATATATCATTCTTGCACAAGGTAGTTTTGGGGTTGATTTGTGATTTATATTCCATATTAACAATACCTGTTGTAATATACCGACATATTATATATTATAGATATCGATACTGATTATATTGGTATATTTATTACAGTAGATACGGCTGCTATTGCTGGAAGCGCTGTGGGGTGTATTCTTCTGATCATATTAGTAATTATAGTTGCCGTCATACTAAAACGGTAAGGATAAAATGTTTATTTTTCTATTGAGCAAAAACTGAATAAGCCCACGAATAATTATGGGCAAGTCACTTAAAAGTGTTACACACAGAATCAAATCCTCATCCCACACAGAATCAAATCCTCATCCCTTCCTCATCTCCTTAGATTTGGGTGTTAAAGATCACATGATTTAGTTGAATTTATATTCATTTCCCATCCACCCAATAATTCTTGCAATCATGTAGCTTATCCAGAATGGCACTTACTATAATTGTGTATTCTATTATCATTTTATCATTATCAAGTATATAACGTTGTCAGTTTGTGTAGTATTTATGGGAAATGTATTTTGGTATGCCTGATTAGTAGTACCGCTAGCTTCTGGAATCCAACTCTCTCGTTATGCAATGCCCTATGTCTTCTATGAGGCACTATGTGGTTTATCTGTTTAAACACCTCTTTTCAGGAACCCACATACCCGATAAATATAGACCGTCTGGTTCTTAGGTTTAAATGACAATGGAAACGGTGATGTGTTATTTGTATAAATTAGGTGCAGTAATGACCGAAAACAGATACAAATCCTAAGATATCACGGGTTCCATATATACATGATTTGAAAGAATGTTTGATATGTCGGATGAGAAATGAAATAAATATAATATCTCAAAAAATAAAGATCATCTAATTCTAGCTTTAGAGGACAAGTCGATTTGCTGCAAGTAGAACAGTTACGAATTTTTTTTACCGGAATTGACTGTCTTTAAGAATGTAAGCATAGACTTCATCAACATAAGCATTAGACAGGCAATCAGTTCGTCTTATGTATATCCTGTTTCGATCTGATATCCTCCAGTCGTATGCAGCTCTCTATTTCAGTCATTTACAACAACGTTTGTCACCAATCAATTATCGTGTTTACAGATCAACCATAGGCAAGATATATATTGTTCTATTATAGTTAGAACCCGATTAACCAATTCTATCATTTATGTACAACCAGTGGACGCTGGTATTGTTCTTTAATATTATATTAAAATTTATTTACGCACCTGATTGAAAAGTTTGTTACAGATTCACTTTATTTCTTTGTAGAAGAATGATTGGGGCTTTGATCGACAGTCGCTTGAAAGGCAGTCCAAGAGTGTCCAATCCAGTATACGAAGCACCTGGCGATGGTTACAATAATGTTATTTTCAAGAACGATAATTCTCCATCTGTAAACGTGATTAAATCAGCAGACGATTACAATTATTTATACGGCGAACACACGATAATGTTTTCCGATGCCTGAAAGCTCATAAAATAACTGTTTAAATCTTACTTTAACAGGATTGAAGAGTTATGCTTGTAAATGTCGAAGAAATGGACGTTGTACGGAACACAACCTAGCTTGTGATGACAAAACAAAACGGATTCATATTATTTCCGGTTACTATGGCTTCACATATTGGTACTCGTGCTTTTTTAAGGATTATTATGATCTCGATGAAGACTGTCTTCCTGGATTTAATGCCACAGTCCGTTCGAATCTTATAGATTCATGCAATGGAAAGACGACATGTAACTTTCAAACACCAATTCCAGATTTTAAATATTGCTCTATAAAAATCGATTTCTATGGCAGAAGAAAATACGTTGGTCATGATACATACTCCTACCATGCGTATGAGCATTATACATACTCCTACATACAGTTTGAATGCTTGGCAGGTAATCAGTGTTATTGTTATATTATATAAATCAGAATAAGTTTACGCTGAAAACACAAATAAATAATTTATCAGTGCCTCGTAATCAGGTCAGTTAAGATCTGTGAAAATTATTTGACTCACTTGTACAGTTTTTGTGTACGACTTCAGATCACTATCACAACCTTAACCTGTATTCAAATGATTTTCAGTCACAACTGCCTTGCCCACCAGAAGCACGATCCCTACAACAGTTACAATAAAGTCGACTGATATAGACAGTTCCAAACATGAAAAATCCAGAGAATCCTACACTCCTGAAGATGTATCTGGAAGAACAGAAGTAATCTTAAATACTATGGCCATGGTTTTAAATAAAGATACACAAGGTGATTTATTACATCGATATTCTTGTATAAAAGCATAAATAATAATGCGTACCTTTGTCGAAAATCGAGTAACATCTGTATAACATAGTTTCTTTTAATCCCATAATAATAATAACAATGATAAGGCATCATTTCTATTAGGATTCATTAAAACGAGTGAAATACTAACTGAAATAAAATTTATCGAAAATACCATAAACAATGTACATATTGATATTCATCCCTAAGTCTGTATAAAATGGGCATGTTCTATGTTAGTAATACTTATTTTCCATTCTACATATTAATCTCAAATATGGAATCTATGGAAAGGGTAATCTCCCTGTAAACCCAACTGAAATATATATCATTCTTGCACAAGGTAGTTTTGGGGTTGATTTGTGATTTATATTCCATATTAACAATACCTGTTGTAATATACCGACATATTATATATTATAGATATCGATACTGATTATATTGGTATATTTATTACAGTAGATACGGCTGCTATTGCTGGAAGCGCTGTGGGGTGTATTCTTCTGATCATATTAGTAATTATAGTTGCCGTCATACTAAAACGGTAAGGATAAAATGTTTATTTTTCTATTGAGCAAAAACTGAATAAGCCCACGAATAATTATGGGCAAGTCACTTAAAAGTGTTACACACAGAATCAAATCCTCATCCCACACAGAATCAAATCCTCATCCCTTCCTCATCTCCTTAGATTTGGGTGTTAAAGATCACATGATTTAGTTGAATTTATATTCATTTCCCATCCACCCAATAATTCTTGCAATCATGTAGCTTATCCAGAATGGCACTTACTATAATTGTGTATTCTATTATCATTTTATCATTATCAAGTATATAACGTTGTCAGTTTGTGTAGTATTTATGGGAAATGTATTTTGGTATGCCTGATTAGTAGTACCGCTAGCTTCTGGAATCCAACTCTCTCGTTATGCAATGCCCTATGTCTTCTATGAGGCACTATGTGGTTTATCTGTTTAAACACCTCTTTTCAGGAACCCACATACCCGATAAATATAGACCGTCTGGTTCTTAGGTTTAAATGACAATGGAAACGGTGATGTGTTATTTGTATAAATTAGGTGCAGTAATGACCGAAAACAGATACAAATCCTAAGATATCACGGGTTCCATATATACATGATTTGAAAGAATGTTTGATATGTCGGATGAGAAATGAAATAAATATAATATCTCAAAAAATAAAGATCATCTAATTCTAGCTTTAGAGGACAAGTCGATTTGCTGCAAGTAGAACAGTTACGAATTTTTTTTACCGGAATTGACTGTCTTTAAGAATGTAAGCATAGACTTCATCAACATAAGCATTAGACAGGCAATCAGTTCGTCTTATGTATATCCTGTTTCGATCTGATATCCTCCAGTCGTATGCAGCTCTCTATTTCAGTCATTTACAACAACGTTTGTCACCAATCAATTATCGTGTTTACAGATCAACCATAGGCAAGATATATATTGTTCTATTATAGTTAGAACCCGATTAACCAATTCTATCATTTATGTACAACCAGTGGACGCTGGTATTGTTCTTTAATATTATATTAAAATTTATTTACGCACCTGATTGAAAAGTTTGTTACAGATTCACTTTATTTCTTTGTAGAAGAATGATTGGGGCTTTGATCGACAGTCGCTTGAAAGGCAGTCCAAGAGTGTCCAATCCAGTATACGAAGCACCTGGCGATGGTTACAATAATGTTATTTTCAAGAACGATAATTCTCCATCTGTAAACGTGATTAAATCAGCAGACGATTACAATTATTTACATGATGCCACGACCGATAACTCAATGACAACTGGTAACACGTACAACTATCTGGGGCAAATGGGTAGTGATTATAACCATTTACATGGAGCCTATAATCATCTTGGTATGGTAAATAATAAGACGAAGAATTCAGAAGAACTTCACAATGCCAACTACAACCATATTGGTGGGTGGAAGGTTGACAAACCTGATGTTGACTATAACCATCTTCATGGTGACAAGAATGATATTCCAAAAGCCGATTATAACCACCTAGGCGAAAACAAGAAGACAGCAATTTCAAATGACTACAACCATATAAGGGACATAACCAACGAGACGACTGGTGATGTCCAGGGAGAACATCAGGAAGATGTTCAGTACGAGATAGCTGACGATCAAAGGGGATATTACTCCAATATTTCTGAACGGCAATCGGACTATGAAAATGTTCGCATTTCGGGTCATCAAACTTGTGGGTAGTTTCAGAACTGATGTTCCTACAATTGCTAACCTACACGATAGTATTATCATTCTGTATAGAGTAGTAAAATATTTAACAAATTATATTTATAGTTTGTTCATTGTACGCCTAAAATTGAAAGCCCCTGCTCCAATGCGAACCACAACAGGTGGTAAATGAGATTAATATTTAAGATGCTTTATTATTTTAAGATAGTCTATTGTTTTTGCAGATAATTGATGACATAGATTTGTATTTTACTATGTTTTAGTTACAATTTATTTATTTTATATGGGGATTTCATTTTGATAAAATGCTTTATTTTGTATTTTAATATATGGAAATTATAGTTAGTGCATTTCATATTTTTATGGCGATATATAACGTCTTCATTAGCCCAGTTGGAGTAGAATAGTAGGACGTTAAACCTATTTAATTTATATTATTATTAAGTATTGTAGTTATAGTTTGTTGATATCGGCCCGGCTTTTCAAAGCTCTGTTAGCTTATAACGACACTTTAACATGGAGTTAACGGATCGTTATCTTTAACGGAAAGAAAGTCGGTTGCTGGAAGCCCCGTTAAGTTTAACATGTCGTTAATTTGCCGTTGTATTTAATGAAGGGGTTGGGGCTCCATTATCTGTTTAACGATGTCAGTTGAAGAATACCCTTAGCAAAAAGTTATATATTACCAGTGTAGTTTTCTATAGAATTCTACAGAACATTCTAGGGGGTTAGGGATATCCTATTTCCTGTAGGAAATAACGGCCCCAAATATTCTAAAGTTTCTGTAGTACAATTCCTATAATTGTTTCTACAGATTTATGATAAAATTTCTATAGAAAAATACTATATCGTTTTCTTATAGTGATTTCTGTAGGAAATTCTAAAGTAATCTTTTTGTCTTTAACCAGGTAGTGTGAACAGACTGCATCGTTCTCCCACTGTCTTCAGTTTCTGATTAATAATAAATTCTATGCAGTTGAATATGTGCATTGAATTTAAAAATGTAAAATTCAGCCATTGACCTAACAGTCTTCTCTTTTATTAACTTTAATCAGTTCGTTAGATAACGGATAATGAAATTGACTTTCCACAACTAACGATCCATTAAAATAACTGAGATTTGAGCAACCTGCCCAGGTCATAAATGAAAGACACTATAATTCTAATTTAATATGAAAGTAAAATATAAAATGTTTTATTATTTTAAAGTGGTTTTGATGTTATAAATTACTGTTTTCAGCTGCTCATTTTATATCGTGACTAGCTGTTTATAGGAGTTTAGTAAAAGTAAAGTCCGAAATCGGAAGTGATAGTGGCAAGCCACCCGACATATCCTGCTGTCCTTACACCCCTTATGTCTACCCCGGGAAGTCCTAGTGTAGCCGGCAACCCATAACGGACGACGGTCACAAATGTAATATATAATGGAAAGTAAACCATAACTTGGTTTATTATTTATCATATATCTCCTACATAGTTTATTAGGCGGTATTAACAAATAATGTTCAATCTATGCCTGCTCGTCTTACCTGCTGCGTGCCTTACGGATCGGTGCTCGGTCCAATATTGCTTCCGCTATACTGCCATAATTTAGCTGGTATTATCGCTAAACATGATCATGATCATCATATTATTATTTATCATATATTGTCGACATAGTTTATTACAGTTATAGTTTGTTAATTTTTATATAGCGATAGTTGAACAAAGAAATAAAATGCCTTTTCATTTTAATATGTTGCTGTTAAAGTTTATTGATGCAGTGAGCATTGAAAGTGAAACTCTTAAAAAAAGTAGGAGATATTCAGAAACAATACAAAACTTTGGAAACACCCTGCTGTTTAATTAGAGGTAACCAGTGTATGTTAAAAACAGGCCAATTGACTACACATGAACATAAACAGTTCATATGGGCGGCTTATCTGACGGCCTCATTTCACTCGCAAAGAGATATACTGTCAAAAGTGAAAATGGACGTTTTTGATTTTTGTCTTAATAATGAGTAATTGCTCCACCAATCCCCAGACATTCAGCAATTCGCCGTGGCATGCTCCTAATCAACCGTCCAATCACGATTTGGGGCAATCTGACCCACTCCTCTTGCAGTGCCACGGCCAATTCTAGCAGTGTTGTCCGTTGACGTCGACGAACACGTCCCAGACATGCTCTATAGAGGAAAGGTCAGGACTCACGGCTGGCCAAGGCATATGGAGAATATGGTGACGCTGGAGGTAATCATTCACGACACAAGTGCGGTGGACACTGGAATTATCATCTTTAAAGATGAAACGTCGGCCTGCACGTTGAGCAAAGGGCAGAAGTATCGGTGTCGGGGTGTGGTCAAGAACCGATAGGAAAGCAAACGTAGATAGGATAAATCAGCACGCGGCAGTTTTCATCAACCCTTGCTTGAAGTGTCAAATTTGACAATGAACCCCTCCCACGTGTATGGCGCTATTGCGTGTCGCACCTGCAACTCAGTGGTTCTGTTGGGGCGATAAGTTCTTCATCTGTGAACATACTCTCAAAGCATGTCAAGTGTCCTTGACTATTTATTATATCACAACCTGCATAGGTATTTGCATTTCAATATCCCCTACTTTTTTTGAAGAGTATATAAAAGGTTATATTACATTAACATGCACATATATAGTTATAGTATGTTCATTTTAATACACCTATATTTCCATGTGGTCGCGATATGGCGTCGCCCCTGTCCTTATGGATGTTCGTTCACATTTGTTTGTGGACATTCTACCTGTCACACATAAATCAACCGAATGAGGAACATTAATACCAACAACATTTATATTAAAGCGACGATACGTCTATTCAAATCAGAATAACATGTTTTCATTAATTGTTGAATATGTATATGTTACAGTCAATGTCTCCGGATTTGGCCCATCCCGGCCCTCAGGAGCTTTAACCCAACTCAAAGGTGAGACCAAAACATCGGTTAGCTTTGTGGTGACATAGAGACTATGCTCTGGGTCACCGTGACGAGAGACGGATCTGTTAGAACGGCTAACAATCCCTGTCTCTGTGTCACAAAACCCACCATAGCCCTTACCCTAGCCCTAAACCTAACCCTAATCCGGCAATGTACACATTGACTGGTATATTTCAGGCATTGTACACATTGCCTGATTGTAGACATTGACTGTCACATATATAAGTTTAGATATTTTAACAGTTTAAGCTCTGCTATCTTGTAATATTATTGAACAATGTCCATTGTGTATCACCTGGTAATGTCACCTACTATAAATAAACGTTATTTTGGTAGCAAACCAAATGAAAAATGATATTGGTAGTAACCAATTTAGAAATTAAATTTTTCACACGTTGTATTTGAGAAATGTGGAAGTATATAAGATGACCAAAATATAGTATGTTTTATTAAATAAATAACAATTTTGCTACGTATTTAATAAGACAAGCTACGATATACAAATAAAACTATATATGATTTAATAAGATAAGCTACGATATACAAATAAAACTATATATGATTTAATAAGATAAGCTACGATATACAAATAAAAATAAAATATATATGATTTAATAAGAAATGAAATGAAATGGGGTTTAACGTCCTACTGTTCTGCTCCTAAACCGGGCCAATAAAGACGGGTATACGCCATACAGTGTGCTATGGGGGAAATTTTGCCCAGGCAGCGGCACTACGGCCTACTCTTATATCGAATTCCAACTGCCAAGGGATGTTTTACGTGCACGCCAATGTGAACACGGGACCTCGGTTTTTCGTCCCATCCGAACGACTAGACAGCTGTCCTTGTCAGGCCCTCCGTCCTGCATCACTGACAAGGGGAAACCACGCTGGAAAACTTGAATGAACTTTCTCGGCCAATGCAGGGATCGAACACCCGACCTCCAGGCTAGCGAGCCAGCTTCTTACCCACTTAGCCATGTGATCCCCTGATATAATAAGATAAGCTACGATATACAAATAAATCTATATATGTTTATGTATGTCAAATAATGGATCTCCTTCAAGACATATTCCCCTAATAAACAACAAACACCTACACCAAGTTTGAACCGTGTAGCTCAATTAGAAGGACAATTATTTTTGTGTTCAGTATCTCGAGGAATCAAACTGTTTACGCAGCCTACCAAGGCATTCACCGAATAAACACCTACACCAAGTTTGCTCATTCTAGCTCTCTTAGGGGAGTTATTGTGTCCCAAAAAGTGTTACGGGTGAACAGACAGACAGGCCCATTTTTAATAGTTTCCTGTTCTCTTCGCTAGGCGGGAGATAAAATTAATATGTACTAAATGGTAGTAAGCCCAGGAAGATATCACTATGGGTTATCAATAACGGGACCGAGATAATGACCCCTATGGGTTATCAATAACGGGACCGAGATAATGACCCCCCCCCCCCCCGCCCCCCAAAAAAACATTTCTATTTATTTGTCTATGATATCGTTTTTTCGAGGAATGGCGGGGCGCCGGGGTGTTGTATAATAAGGTTTGTCAATAAGTCAACTGTCGTGGTTTCAATTCCCCGGTTGTACGTGACAGGTGGTAGGGTCGCCTGTCCAACCTCGTGGGTTTTCTCCGGGTCCTCCCACTGCTAAAGTCCCATACGCGCCTCTATAAATGTCTGCTAATGGCGATAATAACTTATTTCATGTTCGATTCGTATATTGGATGGCCGAATGGTTAGCACGTGCGTGCTGTATCATAAGGTCTGTCATTGAGTCAACTGGCGTGGTTTCGATTCCCCGGTTGTACGTGACAATGGGTAGGGTCGCCTGCCCAACCTCATGGGTTTTCTCCGGGTCGTCCGGTTTCCTCCCACTGCTAAAGATCCCTACGCACAAACGAATTATTGAAATAAAATTGAACCATGTGTTGGTCTCGAAAGGACCTAGTTTGCGTCGAGTTTCTTTCGAACCTTATGCTTTTGTTCAGCTGTGCCGGACGATGGGGGGGGGGGCTGGCAAGGAATGGCGTCTTTCGTTCAGATGGGACGAACAGTTGTGAATGTAATATAACCCTTGACAGCTTTATAATTCTAAATACAGTATTGGCACAACCCACCCACCCCCCCAAAGCACACAACGGAGTGCATGACCGTCTTCGTTAGCCCGGGCTGTGCAGAACAAGCGGGACGTTCAATCCCATTTCATTTTCTATCGAAACGCGAGGTCTCGAGGAAAATGAAGTTCCCTATGCAGTAAAGAAATTTTGCATCAAGCTTCGCGTTAATATTGTTAGAGTATACGTTGCTGTGGGGTTCTGGTGGATGGGCTGAATTCTCTAGCATATAACCTGTAATTGGGAGGCAAATGTAAGGCTAAGGACGTTTTATACTTTAAGGCTAGATTTGTATTTTAAGAGAAACCAAGATATAATATCTCCGCTCAATTTCAAACTGATCCAATCTCATATACTTTCACATTTGGTGGAATTAATCAAAACTCTTTCAGGAACAGAATAAAACCAGGTTGTAAATCTCATTCACAGGGTTGTGGAGGTCTTATTGTGGAGATCAAGACAGTTTTGAGCACTACCTATATTGCGAAGATGATGAAAGGATTTATATTATTTCCGGACACTATGGCTTCAGAGTGATTGGGTGTCACAGCTCTTGTTATAATAGACCTAAATATTGCGATTGTCTTCTTGACTTTAGTCCTACAGTCAAATCAAATCTTATGAATTTATGTAATGGGACGGAGAAATGCAACTTTCAAACACCAAAGCCACATATTCAAGTTTGCCACTTTTTGGGAGTATCATATAATGTAATGTTTGACCGTTATACATACTTCTACATACAGTATGCATGTTTGACAGGTAATGTTCAACTTTGTTATATTGTATAAATTAGACTCAATTAATAAAACTTAATTTTTCAGTTGACACAAATAATTAATTTATTGTAGTTTCTTAGTGAAGGTGAACATTTGTGAATTATATGAACTATAATAAAATTATTTTTGTATGACCCAGTTCACTTGCACAGCACTAATCTGTATTAAAATGATTTGTTTTAGCCACAACTGCATTGCCAACCAGAAGAACTACAACTACAATAGAACAAATCACTACAACTGAAATAAATAACGCTAATGCTATTAATTATAACCAAGATACACCAGGTAAGTTATAAATCGCCATATCCAATTGTCCCTGTTCTGATATATAGTTTTAATACACAAGTTTGCAAGGTTACATTTGTGTGGTATAAGGTATTCTACAAATAATGACACACTGAGTTGTAAACGCGACACGGGTCACACTAACGTTTCATCGGTAGAAGACAATCTAGGTTCAAATTTGTTGGAAAGAAACACATCGCAATTCAAACAGATTTGGGTCACTACAGTCCCAGATCGGACAACTTTGTCCTTCAGTAATGTTTGGTCGGCATGACCAACGTGACCCAAATTGTAAACAGTTCTCAAATCTGTGCTGGTTTCTAGAAACTAACCAGTTCCTTCGCTGTAAAAATTCTAAATATAAATTGTTTTTCCTAACTTTATGACGTGAACGCCATATGTGTAGTGTTACAGCACGTGCAATGCCCACCTAAATATGAGATTTTTCCTCTCTCGCAAATAGTACATTAATAGTAATAGTAATTGCCACTTGGCAGCATCGTCGCTAGGGTATTCCCCCGGATGCTTATTTATATTTTACAAGGCACGGGTACATTACGTTTGTTGCCCACTACTTCCTTTTTCAGATGTTGTAATTATACTGATATATTTTTATATAGATACAGCTGTTATTGCTGGAAGCGTCGTGGGATGTATTCTGCTGGTCATATTTGTAATCATGGTTGTTGTTTTCATATTAAAACGGTAAGGTTGATATTTTTTACGTCTTAAGTCATTAGTTAACACTATTATAAGCTGGACAGACATTTAAAATAAATTGATGTGCCAAGGGCCTAACCTAAGAAATTTTATATATAAAATCGTCAACAGCAATTTCACTGTCCAATGATATTAACCGACGAATATGGGTGACTGACTTAAGTAGACTACTTTAAATTCACGTAACTATTCGTCTTCTCCAAAGAAGGTATTTCCGGTCACTAAGACGGCCATAAATGAAAGGATGCAAGTCTTTAACACAATATCACTCACAGTCCTCGACATTGCAAACGCGATTTTTTGGTCAAATTAAATCAACATTCTAAGGGTGAAAAATGGGCTTCTGATATCCAGTATTTAAGACAGGAGAATACTATATATCCGGTGTAGACTGGAATAACCAGACCTCAAAGACTATTTGCGTCTTTCGCCGAACATAACTGATTAGAAATTACAGTAAAAACAGAAACGATTGAATGTAAATCAGTTTATATCCATTCATATGGCATTAGTATGTGCGTTGCGACCCATGTGTGTCCATTTCTAGATGCCAAAGAATAGCGATTTAGCTCAGATTTCCCCTTTTGCATTACTTCCACAAATCGAGTTTACAGATCAAAAATAGTAATGATTTTGCCATTACATTTGAAATCTGTTCAACCAATTCTATCTGATAAGTATAATGAGTGGACACCGGTATTGTTCCTTATGATTTTATATAAAATATGTTTCGTATCTGAGCGACAAATTTGTTACATATTCACTCTATTTCATTTTAGAAAAACAATTGGGTCTTTTAATGACAGTCGGTTCAAAGGCAACTCAAGAGTCTCTAATCCAGTATACGAAGAACCTAGCGATAGTTACAATAATGTTGTTTTCAAGAACGATAATTCTCCATCTGTAAACGTGATTAAATTAGCGGACGATAATTACAATCATTTACATGATGCCAAGAACGATAACTCAATGACAACTGGTAACACGTACAACTATCTGGGGCAAATGGGTAGTGATTACAACCATCTACATGATAATAACAACAGACTACGTGTCGATGATCAGTCAAGTGGAGCCTATAATCATCTTGGTATGGTGAATAATAAGACACACAATCCAGAAGAACTTCACAATGCCAACTACAACCATATTGGTGGGTCGAAGGTTGACAAACCTGACGTTGACTATAACCATCTTCATGGTGACAAGAACGATATTCTAAAAGCTGATTATAACCACTTGGGCGAAAACAAGAAGACAGAAATTCCAAATGACTACAACCATATAGGGGACATGACCAACGAGACGACTGGTGATGTCCAGGGAGAACATACACAGGAGGATGTTCAGTACGAGATAGCTGACGATGAAAGGGGAGACTACTCCAATATTTCTGAACGACAATCTAACTACGAAAATTTTCCCATTTCGGGTCATCAAACTTGTGGGTAATTTAAGTACTGATGTTCGTTCAATTACTAACAAACATTATAGTATTTATCATTCTATATTATTTTAGGGAAGCAAAATATTTACCAAATTATATTTATAGTTTGTTCATTGTACGGCATGTGTGTAGGCCTACAAGTGAAAGCCTCTGTCGCATTGAGAACCACAACAGGTGGTAAATGAAATTAAAATTTAAGATGCTTTATTATTTTAATATAGTATATAATTTGTTTTTCAGATAATCGATGACATGGATTTGTGTTTAAGTTACAATTTGTTTATTTTATATGTTCATTTCATTTTGATTATTGATAACATTCTTTATTTTGTATTTTAAAATATTCAAATTATAGTTTGTACATTTCATATTTATATGTCGATATAATGTAAAATATAAAATGCTATATTATTATTCCGTCTTCGTTGGCCCAGTAGGGGTTGAATAGTAGGACGCTACACCCCTTTTCATTTATATTATATTAAGATATTGCAGTTATAGTTTGTTGATATGGTCATAAATGAAAATTAACTAGTTTAGTTGAACATCAATATTGCTAGATATATTGAAAGTAAAATATAAAATGTTTTATTATATCTAACGTATTACTATTTTTTTAATTTTATAAATTACTTGATATATTAGCTGTTCATTTTTATGAAAGTGATAGTGACAAGCTACCAGTTATATTTTGTTAATTTGTATATGGCGATAGTTGAAAGTAAATGAACTGTCTTTTAAAGGACAATACATTGGTGTCAGTCATTATCACACATGTGATAGAACTGGTTAAACATGTTCTAAATATAATTTTAACACAGGAATAATTGCAACCAATATTGTCCTTTAATGTTAAAATGTTGCTATTACAGTTTGTCGATGCTGTGAGAACTGAAAGTAAAATATGAAATGTTGTATTACATTGGCATGTACATATAGTATTAGTTTGTTCATTTTAATACACCTATATTTTCTTGTGGTCGCAATATGTCGTCGCCCCCCGTCCTTCTGGTCGTCCGTGTGTCCATATGTCCAGACGTCCGTTCACATTGTTTGCAGACATTCTACAAGTCACGATTTTTATATGCGTTTGATAATAATTACAATCAAATTTTTATATCCCACGTATTTGGCACGTGCTGAGCATTAGTCATGACCGGATAAGACATACAAATAACTTTTGCACAAAAACAAACGAGCTAAAATATATGTAGTTAAACTACCTGGAATCCTAATAATTTCTATTTTTCATTTCACAACCCTTCTAATACACAGTTTTTGGTCTTTTACATACTTTAACAGGTCCGTTAATAGTTATTGTGTTTGTGGCTTCATTTTATAGTATACTTAACTGTTACGACCTAGATATTTGATTCATATTGTTTACATTGTGCTTAATAACGCCAGGATAGTTTTTGTTAAAAGGGTCGCATGTGATTGTTATCTATATATTTTTATTTTGTATTACGTTTAATGTTTCCTATCACTAACTGACTCACAAACAGGATAATACAGGTTAGGTCATAGTTCATCCCGATTTTCCGGCGTGGTTCCCCTTGTCAGTGATGCAGATGCAGCACGGAGGGCCTGACAAGGACAGCTGTCTAGTCGTTCGGATGGGACGAAAAACCGAGGTCCCGTGTACACATTGGCGTGCACGTAAAAGATCCCTTTACAGTTGCAATTCGATATAAGAGTAGGCTGTAGTGCCGCTATCGGGGCAAAATTTCCCTCATAGCACACTGTATGGCGTATGCCCGTCTTCATTAGCACAGTTTGGAGCAGAACAGTAGTTCGTTAAATCCCATTGCATTTCATTTCATATCAGGTTAGGTTATAGGTAGGCTACAATCGCTAATGCATTGAGCATAAATGCTTCGGTATACAGGAAATTAAAATCCCCTAGTAATGTTGTGTGCTATTTATGAAAATGTTTATACGAAATCGTTTAACTTTAGATGCATTCAATTAGGATTATCTGGTACTACACTTGTAATCATATTGCAGGAGAGTCGAGAGGAGGAGTGTACTAAGCTATCAGCCCGAATATTGTACATGGTAAAGATGTCATCTCTATTCAAAGCAAAACCGTCACCATACCATTAAACTTCTTGCTTAATTTGGTACCCCTTTACTTGTACTTTTGTGAGGTCCATAGTCCTACGAATTATTCAAGTTTCACCATCATAACCTCTTTAATAGTAGTAAATTTATGAATTTTCCCTCGTATTATTCAGTTTTAAAATACAGATGTGACGTCATCCTTTGATGTTGGCGTACCATTATTTGAAATAATGTACGGACAACTTGCCAATCGTACATTATCTATACCAGATGAAATATTGGACTCGAGTGACGTATTTCATTGAAAAGCTCGTGCGGGATAGTGTCTGTATTTTAAGTTGTTTAATGGTGTCGAGCTAAAGACATTGCGTAATACATTGAAACAACACTCGGCTAACGCCTTGTGAAGTATGAATTCTCGACCATTAATAGGGTGACCCACCATAAATAAATATCTCCATATATCTCGACAATTTCGCCACAATATTTATATATATGCCAAGCCTCAAATCAGTTTCACACAATTATAGTCACTAAATAAACGATCATGTTGTACTTAATAAGCTATGACCATTAATCATCTATAAATAATAGACTGAAAACTGGTTCCATGTGTCGTCCATAACATCCAGACACTTTTGAGTAAAAGATAGGTTACGTGCCCTTGTTTTGAAATTAGTCTCGCTTAACCAGTCTATCGACCATTCTAGGGCTGATTGACAGGTCGGGATAATCAAGACTACTTTTTTACGAAACATAACAGAAAGCTAGAACAAGAAATTGAATTTAGAAATGAGCACGTTAGCTAGCTCAACAATTGTTTTAAGAAGCTTGTAAAAGTAAAATGAAACTACTCATAGCACACTGTATGGCGTATGCCCGTCTTCATTAGCACAGTTTGGAGCAGAACAGTAGTTCGTTAAATCCCATTGCATTTCATTTCATATCAGGTTAGGTTATAGGTAGGCTACAATCGCTAATGCATTGAGCATAAATGCTTCGGTATACAGGAAATTAAAATCCCCTAGTAATGTTGTGTGCTATTTATGAAAATGTTTATACGAAATCGTTTAACTTTAGATGCATTCAATTAGGATTATCTGGTACTACACTTGTAATCATATTGCAGGAGAGTCGAGAGGAGGAGTGTACTAAGCTATCAGCCCGAATATTGTACATGGTAAAGATGTCATCTCTATTCAAAGCAAAACCGTCACCATACCATTAAACTTCTTGCTTAATTTGGTACCCCTTTACTTGTACTTTTGTGAGGTCCATAGTCCTACGAATTATTCAAGTTTCACCATCATAACCTCTTTAATAGTAGTAAATTTATGAATTTTCCCTCGTATTATTCAGTTTTAAAATACAGATGTGACGTCATCCTTTGATGTTGGCGTACCATTATTTGAAATAATGTACGGACAACTTGCCAATCGTACATTATCTATACCAGATGAAATATTGGACTCGAGTGACGTATTTCATTGAAAAGCTCGTGCGGGATAGTGTCTGTATTTTAAGTTGTTTAATGGTGTCGAGCTAAAGACATTGCGTAATACATTGAAACAACACTCGGCTAACGCCTTGTGAAGTATGAATTCTCGACCATTAATAGGGTGACCCACCATAAATAAATATCTCCATATATCTCGACAATTTCGCCACAATATTTATATATATGCCAAGCCTCAAATCAGTTTCACACAATTATAGTCACTAAATAAACGATCATGTTGTACTTAATAAGCTATGACCATTAATCATCTATAAATAATAGACTGAAAACTGGTTCCATGTGTCGTCCATAACATCCAGACACTTTTGAGTAAAAGATAGGTTACGTGCCCTTGTTTTGAAATTAGTCTCGCTTAACCAGTCTATCGACCATTCTAGGGCTGATTGACAGGTCGGGATAATCAAGACTACTTTTTTACGAAACATAACAGAAAGCTAGAACAAGAAATTGAATTTAGAAATGAGCACGTTAGCTAGCTCAACAATTGTTTTAAGAAGCTTGTAAAAGTAAAATGAAACTACTGCTAGTATCATGTTCCTGTCTAACCCGAGTGTTTCTGAGATATTATTTGTACTAAACCAAAAGATGCCGCTCTTAACGGTACAGTTAATGATAAAGCGATTTAAAAAATGAAACGAACGTAATTTCTAAATCTGCTGTAATAACCAAGAAGCTTAATTTCACTGCTATTCAAAATCGTCAACAATAATTTTTTTACGGCTGTAATAGTTGATAGATTTGTAGAGAATTGCACGTGCCATGGCTATTTATAGTATCATACTGTCAGAAAGTTGGCCTCGACACGGCGAATGTGCACGCTTCAGTGGTAGTCTCGAACTATCAGCGGTGGACTGTATTTCTGTAGGTGCGTGGGCCACCCTACCATTAATCCATATGGAATTCATTCAATTCGTCCATGTAGCACGGGTGTATATTGACTGCATCTTATAAAGCCTCCGATCCGGTACTGACAAAATACCAGGCTAATGATGGAGAGGTTAGTATCAAATATTAAAAAAATCAACGATTAAATTCTTACACTTTAAAAGCATTTGAATGAGAAACAATAATACTAACTTGAATGAGGAACATTAATACCAACAATATTTGTATTAAAGCGACGATACGTCTATTCAAGCCAGATAAATTTGTTTTCATTAATCAGTCTACAACCATACTAATTGTTGAATATGTATATAAGTTTAGATATTTTAACAGTTTCTTTTCTGCTTTGTAATATTCTTAAACAATGTCCATTGTGTATCACTCGGTGGGCGAACGTTTCCGCCAGTGGGCATTTCGGCTTAGCACGCTTCGGCCAGTGGATATTTCGGCCTGGTGCGTTTCCGCCAATTCACAAACAAAAAACACACACACAAAAAAACCCCAAATCAACAGTGAGGCTGTTGCCCCCCGCCGAAATCCTAGAATAAATAGATTGCGCATATTAATTAATCGCACATTAATTTTTTTTTCAAAAGTATCAGGCAATCAAACTATACACTAAGTTTCATCACCAATGAAATTGATTACCTCTGCTTAGCTTCAGCTCGAAATGTTAATCATTGAACTCAGTAAAGACATTCACCTAATGAACATCTACATCAAGTTTAAACATTCTACCTTAATTAAAAGCAGAGTTGTTATGTTCCAAAGTCTTGACCAATCAAATTGCTTATTGCTCCTTAGCCTAAGCAGAAAATTCTCACCATCGAACTTAGTCAAGGGAATGATATAATGAATCTATATTCAGAGTTTCATCACTCTCACTTCAGAATAACCAAAATTATCGTGCCCCAAAGCATCAACAAATCAGATTGCTTATCTCTGCTTACCGTAAGCAGACAATGCTCACCACCGAACTCCATCAAGGCATTCACCTAATGAACGCCTACACCTAGTTTGAACATTCTACCTCAATTAGAAGGAGAGTTATTGTGTTACAAAGAAAGACACGGACAACTTATAAACTGATGTTTAACGTCCTACTGTTCTGCTCCTAACCTGGGCTAATGAAGACGGGCATACGCCATACATATTGTGCTATGAGGGAAATTTTGCCCGGGCAGCGGCTCTACGGCCTACTCTTATACACGCGACCTCGGTTTTTCGTCCCATCCGAACGACTAGACAGCTGTCCTTTTTAGGCCCTCCGTCCTGCATCACTGACAAGGGGAAACCACGCCGGAAAATCTGAATGAACTTTCTCGGCCAATGCAGGGATCGAACACCCAACCTCCAGGCTAGAGAGCCAGCGTCTTACCCACTTAGCCACCATGACCCCCAATGGCTGAGAAAAAAATGTCTTACCCACTTAGCCACGTGATTCCCCGTCGTTTGTTAGAAGATTAGAGGAGTTAGGATGTGACTGTTATAATAGACTTTGAACACTCTGCAGATCTTGCTCTTTACCTTATTCAACCAACTTGGAGACATCCCCAGTCACCAGGACTTGCAAACATTTACACAGACGATAACGAGTTCAGACGTATTTTAAAAAATATATTTGTCGCAATACCCCCCCCCCCTCCGCCCACACACACAAAAGGGGAAAATACACAGCAAAGAAAAAATCTGTAGGAGAAAATAAATAAAGTGGCCGTGACTTACTGTAAACAAACGTTAGAATGGTAACAAACCAGTTAAAAAATTAGAGTTACCACACGTTGTATTTGAGAAATGTGTACGTTTCTAATATGACCAGAATATAGTATGTTTTAATAAATTAATAAACATTGCTACGTACTTTAACAATAATTATCTGCAATTTACTTCCTGATTGATAAGACTTGTGTGATTCAAACTATAAAAAACAGGTTGTCATACATGAACAGTACACAATAACAGTGACCCCTTTGCATAAAGAATAGATATTTTTATTATTATAATGTGTTACAGGCTATAAATTCGAGTCAATATTATTAATATTTTGAACTTGTGTCAGGATCAAGGAACATGAAAACCATATTTGCTGTGATTCTTCTCATACCTATGGCTACAGGTTTGTTAATATTAATATATATATTTATATTGAATAAGCTGTAAAGAGGACAGTTATTTAATAAGAAGTGAAGTGAAATGAAATGGGGTTTAACGTCCTACTGTTCTGTTCCTACCGGGCTATGGAAGACAGGCGTATGCCATACAGTGTGCTATGAGGGAAAGTTTTCCCGGGCAGCGGCACTATGGCCCACTCTTATATCGAGTTCCAACTGCCAAGGGATATTTACGACCACGCCATCCGAATGACTAGATAAGGTACGATATACATAGAAAATATATATGATTATGTATGTCAAATGATTGAATTCACCTAATAAATACCTAGTGTCTGAACCGTGATTATACATGGATTTCTTCGATTGTGAACAAACTTCTGAATAATTGTTATTAAACACTTGCTTATGTGTTTGAAATCACCTCTTATTGAATCAAATCCATTGCACAATACAAAATATCCCAACGAAAAAAGTTCCCTCTTGAAAAGTCAACGAACAAATTTGAAAAAGTCCGTGCATTACCATGTTTTTTTTATTATGTATAGAATGAATAAAACAATGGAACGCACGGGACTTTCTAATTTTCTCTTAAAAACTAGTGACAGCCAATTATTTTTTTTTTTGAATTGTCAGATATCCTCTCAGTCTCATATAACAACAGGGGATTATTAAAATGGGTTCGTCCGTCTGTTTGTCCGTCCGTCTGTCTGTCCGTCACATATTTTGCCACACACACATTAATTCTCCTTCTAATTGAACTAGAACGTGTAACACTATCTTAGTGATATCAGAGATCAGTTTAGTGAATATAGGATTTATTTACATCAGGTACATACAACCACAATTCGGGAACTCAAACTATAAGGAACTAGTCTACGACAGGAACACATCTAACAATATTAAATCCACCATTCTGCCCCTCTGCCAAAGCAGCGGCTGAACTCGGGTGAGCCCATGCACTCGTGGGGGGTTGGATGGCCGAATGGTTAGCACGTGCATGCTATATCATAAGGCCTGTCATTGGGTCAACTGGCGTGGTTTCGAATCCCCGGTTGTACGTGACAAGGAGTAGGGTCGCCTGTCCAACCTCGTGGGTTTTCTCCGGGTCCTCCCACTGCTAAAGACCCCTACGCAGAAGCGAATTACTGAAATAAAATTAAACCATATATTAGTCCCGAAATGACCTAGTTTGTGTCGAGTGGACGTTAAATCCAATTTCTCTCTCTCTCCACGCACTCGTCCAAGCCTCTCTTCTCCACCCGTCTGTCCTCGTTATATACCAACGGACACATGGTCATACATGCAATTGTCTCTTTTATCTCGTCATGGCATGCTTCCTGACCTGTGCGTATTCCTTTGAAGAAAATCGGGACGTGTGCACAGTTTGTAATTGACATATGGGATTAATTACATATTTAATTAGATCATCGCCAGTCCGTGCCTTAACAGAAGTTTATACAGAGTTGAAAAGTCAATATCATATATTATCAAAACCAAGCTGAGGTCTTACAGTTCTGAGCACCTAAATGACCGTTCAATTTGATGAAAGTTATAGAGTACTTTGTTACAAACGTTTAAACTTAGTGTAGGTGTTTAATAGGTCAATGCCTTGATGGAGTTCGAAGATGAGCATTTTCTGCTTAATTTAATGGGACAATAACACTCTTGCTGGCGTAAAAGCTCCAGAAAATAAATAATAGCCTTATTTTAAGTATTAGATTTTAAGTGTCCTACCTGCTGTGTAAATTATCCATTACATCTTATTTTACTTGTCCAGAGAGTTCGAAAATATTTTTAAACTCAAGTCACATTTGAAAAGGTTTGCGTGAGGCTTTTCAAATCATTTAGTTGAATTTTTCCAATTTTTTAAATTAGGTGTGTTAACATGAAATTTGTATCATCAATTAATTTGGAATATTGTAAAATAGTACAATTTGTTGACCAGAATAAAGATTGGGGTATATTATTCAGTTACAACAAGAGTGGTATTGAGCCTTTAAGCAGAGATAAGCAATTTGATTGGTTGATATTTTGGGACACGATAACTTTAGTTCTAATTAAGTGAAAGTGATGAAACGGTGTGTATAGTTTCATTACGTCAATACCTTGACTACGTTCGATAATGAGTAAGGAGAGCGATTACGTCAATACCTTGACTACAGAGCAATAAGCAATTTGATTGACCGGTAAGCAAAGATAAGCAATCCGACTGAGTTCAATGATTAACATTTCGAGCTAAAGCGAAGCCGAGATAATCAATTTTCATTGTTCCATGCTTTGGGACAAGATAACTTTGATTCTATATGATAGAGAGTGATGAAACTAAGTGTATAGTTGATATCAGTTTGATTGCTTGATACTTTTGAAAAAAAAAATAAATGTGCGATTAATTAATATGTGTCATCTATTTATTTTGGTATTTCCGCGGGGGACATCTGCAGTCTCACTGTTGGCTTGTTAGACTCAATTTAGAAATATTTATCATTTCCCCGATGGCTCATGAATATATATATATATATTTCTTAAATCAATATTTTTAACAGGATTGTGGAGGTCTTTTTGTAGTGGATCTAGTGACGAAGAGCGTTTTGAGCACAAGCTATATTGTGTAGAAGAAGAAAAAAAGATTAATATTATTTCCGGTCACTATGACTTCAGATGTTCATCGATGTTGTGCAAAACCCATTGTTATTTTCACTCTTCATATTGTGATTGTTTCATTGATTTTAATCCTACAGTCAAGTCGAATCTAAAGGGTTCGTGTAATGGGAAGGGAAGGTGCAACTTTCAAACACCAAAGCCATATAATAAACTTTGCCACAAACTTGTAAACGATTTTGGATTAAAATACAATGTAACGTATGGTCGATATACATGCTTCTACATACAGTATCAATGTTTGACTGGTAATGTGCACTTTGTTATATAATATAAATTAGAATAATACTTATTTTTTCATTTGACATAAATAATTAATTTATTGTAGTTTCTTACAAGGTTAACATCTGTGAATTATATGAACCATAATCAAATTATTTTAGTGTGACTCAGTTCACTCGCACATTCTTAATCTGTATAAAAATGATTTGTTTTAGCCACGACTGCATTGTCAACGAAAAGAACTACTATTACTATAGAACAAAGCACACACGCTTTAACACGCCAGGTATATATAGGTACAATAAAGTCGACTAATCCAGACAATTCTAGACCTCAACTATCCACGGAATCTTATATTGATAAAGATGGATCTGGAAGGACAGAAACTGTCTTATATACTACAGAAATACACAATGACCAGGCTGTTAATCATAATCAAGACACAACAGGTAATTTATAATTCGTCATACCCTATTGCCCATTTTCTGATAAATAGTTGTAATACAAACGTTTGTTAAGTATGGTCAAATTTGTTTTTATGGTTAATTTGTGTAGTATAAGGTGTTCTAAAAAGCTAGAAACCCTGCCTTATACGGGACGCCCGTCAATATCTGGCGAGAAGTAACTTTTGGATGGAGTTCGTCGTGCAGGGGAATCATAAATTTTGGGCCAACTATATAGATTTGGAGTAGAATTGGTCCATTGAAGTGTATAGATTGGTTTATATTAGCTGTAAAGTTGGCCAATGTGACAAAAAGGGTAAACAATTCTCAACATGTAAATTGTTGTTGTGTGTTTAATGATGTGAATGCCATGTGTTTAGTTTTACATCAAGTGAGATGTCTACCTCAATATTCGATTCTTCCTCTCTCGTAAATAGTACCAACATCGCGTGATAGCCACTTGACAACATCGTCGGTAGCCCCCCTCCCCTTCATTATTTTTTTACAAGGCACTGGAACATTACGTGTATTGCCCCACTGTACTACCTTTACTACGTGTAATTGTACTGATATATTTTTATATAGATACGGCTGTTATTGCTGGAAGCGTTGTGGGATGTATTCTGCTGGTCATATTAGTTGTCATTGTTGTTGTTTTCATATTAAAACGGTAAGGTTGATATTTTTTACTTCTTAAGTCATTAGTTAACAGTAGTTAACACTATTTTAAGCTATATACTAACGTGAACATTTGTGCAATCCACGGCATCAAAACTTTTAAAACATGCTTCTTCAAACGACAGCAAATTTTTACCATTATATTTGGAATCTGTTTAACAAATTCTATCAGATATTTATAATGACTATCAGTGCACGCTGGTATTGATTTGAATGATTCTGCAAAATATAGTTTTTGCATCTGACCGATATGCACTTTATTTTATTGTAGAAAAACAATGCAGGCTTTTATTGACAGTCGCTTAAAAGGCAGCCCAAGAGTCTCCAATCCAGTATTTGAAGCACCTGGCGATGGTTACAATAATGTTATTTACAAGAACGATAATTCTCCATCTGTAAACGTGATTAAACTAGAGGACGATTACAATCATTTACATGATGCCAAGAACGATAACTCAATGACGACTGGTAACACGTACCACTATCTGAGGCAAATGGGTAGTGATTACAACCAACTACATGATAATAACAGTCTTCGTGTCGATGATCAGTCAGGTGGGGCCTATAATCATCTTGGTATGGTGAATAATAAGACACACAATTCCGATTACGATCATCTGAACGGTTTAAAGGGCCACAACGTTTCAGAGGAGGTTCACAATGCCAAGTACAGTCATATTGGTAAGTTCAATGTTGACAGGCCTGATGTTGACTATAACAATCTTCATGGTGGAAAGAACGAGATTCTAAAGGCTGATTATAATTACGTAGGCGAAAAGAAGAAGAACGATATTTCAAATGACGACTACAACCATATAGGGGACATAACTAACGAGACGACTGATGATAACTACCACCATCTTGTTAATTTAAATGATCACGTGTTAAATCACGACGATTACAACCACATTGGTGACACAAAGCACGGAACCATTGTAGATGACCATGTAGCTGTCCAGGAAGAACAACCACTGGAGGTTGTTCAGTACGAGATAACTGACGATCAAAGGGGGGATTACTCCAATATTTCTGAACGGCAATCTCACTATGAAAATCTTCCCATTTCAGATCATCAAACTTGTAGGTAATGTCAGAAATGATGTTCGCATAATTACTTACCAAAATTATAGTTTTATTATTATGTATTATTTTAGGTAGTAAACTATTTTAACAAATTATATTTCATTTCGCGCTATTGTGTACACAGATGCAACCCAGGGCAATAGGTGCTAGCCGCACTGGAAAAACTGTTCAGCTCTGGCCGCGATGCGAACAACAAAAGGTCGTAACTAAAATATAAAATGGTTTATTATTCTTAATTAAGCCTATTTATCTTAAAACATGGATTTATATTTTGATATGCTGAAGCTACAGTTTGTTTATTTTATATGTTCATTTCATTTTAATAATTGAAATCGTGTTTTTTGTATTGTAATATATTGAAGGTATAGTTTGTTCATATCATATATGGAGATATTACGTAAAATATAAAATGCTATGTCATTATTCCGTCTTCATTAGATCAGTCAGGGTAGAAAAGTGTAACTGAAATATTTTAGAATAACATATGAAATGGGGTTTAACGTCCTACTGTTCTGTTCTGCCATAGGTTAATGAAGACGGCGGTGAGAATTGAAAGTAAAATATATATATAATGATGTATTAGTCTGGCAGCAGGTCGACAAACCTGAAAATATAGCCCATCATGTTTTTTGATGGATTATAATAATAAAATAATAATAATAATATGTTTACTTCAGTAAAGTGGGTCCACGACCAAAGTTACAAACATAAAATATTTATATCACAGTCACGTTTGGATATATAAATGAATATATTTTCTTGATGGACATTTCAACACGCCTGGTATTTACTGGGCATTTTGCGTACTTAGTTTCCAACCACTATGCAAGTACAGATATTATAACAATCTTTTTTTTCAATCTTGCTTTTCATATATCAAGTTTGCTACAGATATTATAACAATCTTAATGTTCAGCCTTGCTTTTTATATATCAGGTTTACTACAGCTATTATAACAATCTTAACATTTAACTTTGCCTTTTATATGTCAGATTTTGTTACAAATAGTCACAATCTTAGTATTCAACCTTAATTTTTACAGGTTTGCTGTGGATATTATAACAATCTTTAATATTCAGCCTTGATTGATAAACAATGGTTTTGATTTAAGTACTCTTTAGATCAGTATTTTTGTGAGCCAATGACTTGGGGTTTTTTTTCACTTCTGATTTTTAACGCAGCTTCAATGTACTTAGAAACAGCTAACAGAGTGGGTCTGTCTTCTGTTGTACACAGCTGTTGATAATTTAAATTCTTTGGAATAAACTCATCTCTCAAACTGTTTAGATATGGACAATTTAACAGAAAGTGCACAGTGTTTTCATTTTCAAAATGGCATAACTTACACATGGGGCTACTGCATTGTTTTCTTGAAAATTGATTAGCAGCCAAGGGGTAACAAGTTTAACCTCAATCTTATTATGTTCCTCTTGTGATGGAACAGTAAGTCTATACTAAGGTAGCTTTCTTGAACAAGATCTTGTTTAAAATTTCGGTAATTAACAAGACTTACGCTTTCAGCGAGTTTGCTTGACCATTCTTGTATACTTATGTCTGTTAACCTTTGTTTAAATTGTGCAATAAAGTGATTTATGTTACCTATGCTTGTAACATTCCAAACATATGCAAAGCCAAGACTAAATAATATTTGCCTTATTTGTGAGGCCCAATTATTTCTTCCTGCTGAATCGTGGTTCTTCAACATTGAAAATACCTGTTTTGGATAACGATGGAGTGGCATATTTACTATCTTACACCAGTATTTGATGCAAGTCGACATATAGTAGATACTTAAAGGCACACGCCCACATTCCCCTAGTACACCGGTATTGGTGCTGCTTTTATGGACTCCTAAAGCGAATTTGCAATAACTAGTTTGCACTTTTTCTATTTCTGGTCTATGTGTATATCCCCATACTTCGACTCCATACATGAGAATAGGGTGTCCAGTTTTGTAGATAAGTGCTTTTATGGGAATTAATGTTTTTTCTGCTTTAGCAGATAAGTCCTGCAGGCACCTTGTCCAGACCAGTCTGGACGAGAAGCAGAGTCCCAGGTAATTATAATATGTCGTTGTCTCTATCTGTTCACTGTTGAAGAACCACTTTTCGTAGTTTCTTCATGTCCCACCGTTGCGGAAGACAATGACTGTCGTTTTCCCAATGTTGACATTGAGATTGAATGCTCTGCAGAAATTTTGGAGTACAGTGATTTTCCGTTGGAGATCACCCACCGTATCTGATAAAATCGACAAGTCATCTGCGTATAGCAGTAGGAGGATGTCATTCACATCTTGGATAGTAAAGATGCCTCTAACGTCTGCCGACCTTAACATTGAAATAAGAGTATTGATGTAGAAGCAAAACAGAATGGGGCTGACTACGCACCCCTGTCTTACGCCTGAGTTACATTCGAAGAATGGTGTGATCTTATTGCCTAGTTTAACACATGAAGATACATGTCTGTACATAGACTGGAGACTGTTATACATCTTTCCACCTATACCTTTTGAGGTCAGAATTTTCATGAGTTTTTGACGGTTTATCATATCAAAAGCTTTGGAAAAATCTACAAAGAAGCAATAAAGGCGACCTCTGGCTCTTGATAAATATTTTTGCACTAAACCTTGGAGAGTGAATATATGGTCAACTGTCGAATAGCCCTGTCGGTATCCGGCCTGTGCCTCTACGTATTGTTCTGTTGCCTCTGACCATTTCTTTAATCTTTTATTCAGCACCGCTGTGTATAGTTTACACAGATTATCTAAGAGCGTTATTGGTCTGTAGTTGTTTGGGTATGATTTTGATCCTTTTTTGAAAACTGGTGTAATCAGGCCTTTACACCAAGACTTTGGGTAATAACCGGTGCTGAATACAGTATTAAAAAGGGAAGTAATAACAGGTACCAACACTTCGCCGCTTATCTTAAGAAAATCTATACCTATTCCGTCTGGTCCGGGTGATGTACCTGGTTTGAAATTCCTTAGACATAAAAGTACCTCTCGTTCTGAAAACGGCGCATTAAGGTATTCTACCTGGTTTACATCTGGTTCGTTCCGAATTGGGAATAGATATTGCATATATTCATGGTCTCCATGCAAAACTTCCAAGTCAATGTTAAGAAGATCTCTGAAATGGTCTGCCCAGTCGTTAGGCTCAATTGATTTACAAATTTTGGGCCTGCTTTGCTTTACCCGCTTTAACGTATGCCAAAATTCAGCAGGGTCATCAAGGTTTTGCAGTAATTTATCGTAAGTTTCTTGGTGGTATTTGGCTTTGCATAGGTTTCTGAATTCTCTGCAGTGGGAGTGATAGTTTGCTATGCAGATTGTGCTGTTAAAGGCTCTCAATTTGTTTAAGGCTAAGAATTTAGCCTGTTTAGCCCTGTAACATTCTGACTCAAACCAATCAGGCTGTATCGCCTTCACATTATAACAAAATGGCGACAGGCAGGTAGACACAGTTATCGGAGCTCTTAGTAAAATAAGTATATCTACATAAATGTACAATCCCCTGTAGTATTAAACATATCTGTTGATAAGAGTGGGTTTACTTGTTGATCGAGCAAGGAAATTTGTTTTTCTGGGGTTGTAATAAACGAACTGGTGTCGACTCTGTGTGAAAAAACAATAAAACATACAATTATCACTGCTGTGACGTCATTTTATTTTGAGCTGTACGGCTAGTTTCACCCGACAACAGAAATCTGTCAACAACGAGAGCAGTAGACATACTGTTTATACTGCACCCTGATTTCTTCATTCATTCTGGTAAGAAACAAAAGAATATTTTTTAAAATCACTCTTTACAATACTGTCAACAACAATGGCCGACCACAACACTAACACAGACCCACCATCACCCCAAGCTGTTGTCCAGAAAGCCAGGAACAAAAGAATGAATAGTCAGTCTCCTTTAGACCTTCAAAAGGAATATATGTTATATTACTAAAAAAGACAAAACAAGTTGACCTTTCCTCATTCCTCAGTAAACAACCGTTAGATGAAGGCAGTAAAGAAGAGAGTATAGATACCCTCCCCTGTACTCCCCCGCCGCCAGACCCCTTCAATACTGACATGACTCAATCAAAGGAATCAACTCAAATTTTCCATGAAAATATCAGCGATTGTCTTGAAAAATCAATATCTGGGTTATCAGACAAAATTGCACAGGCTTTTACCCTTCCCCAAATTCAAAATATGTTGTCTGCTATTATACAGGATATTCTGTGCCAACAGCTTAAAACAATTGTTGATCCCCTGAAAAATGAAATCAACAAACTAAAGGATGACCTTGCAGCTACAACACTACAACTCCATTATGAAATAAAAGAAAAATGTGATGATTTGGAACAATATGGAAGAAGAAATTGCATAAGGATTGGAGGGATAATAGAAAAACCGGGTGAAAATGTTGAACAACTAACCTTGCAAGTCTTGGAAAATATCATTCCAGATATTACATCTGTCAATATTGAAAACTGTCACAGAGTAGGTCCCAAATCATCAATTTTCCCCCGCCAGATCATAGTAAGGCTAAGCTCCTACAAAACCAAAAAAAGAATTATGATAAACAAAAAGGTGGTAAACAAATCTCCAGGAAACATTTACATAAATGAAGACCTAACAAAACACAGAGCATATATGTTTAAACAAGCCAGGAAATCCTTCAAAGATAAACATATTAAGGGGTGCTGGACTATTGATGGTAAGCTTTTCATCTGCCTATTCCCAGCTAATGAAGAAGACCAAGGCAAGATAATGCTCCTAAGAAGATTAATAGACTTACCTGGATATGTACCGTCAGCAAGTGAACTTTGAGAGTATGAACTTGGCATTACCAGCTAATCATTTCACCAGTAACCATTGTATCCTTTAATAAAATACATTATAAATATTATGAATAAAAATATGACCAAAGATGTAAATAACTCACTGTAGCATTTAAAGCATATCTATTTAGAATGAGTAGGTACTACAAAATATATTACCCAGTATTATAACCGTGTAGCCCATAAACAATACCATGAATTCAGGCCCTGCAAGACCTACTGACACTACGGCAGGTATTTTGCTAACTGACTAAACGATTATTGCAAAATCTAGCTTTCTGGGTCTTTGTAGACTGGACAACAAAATTAGTTTCGATGAGTCAGAAATAACAGTCATTATCTTATTAAGATGCTATACTAATATGAATTCTCTTATGTTGTAGTTTCTGATTGTATTAATGTAACATTTATATCATAAAGCTATGACACCTCTATTTTCTGAATCAGATATTCTCATATTGTGTATACTATAAAGATATTGATTGTAAATGATGTGTATAAAAATCAGATAAGTCTGCTTTACCTTTTAAATTACCTGTACAGATATATATGCATAAGTTAATGACAAGTTATGAAACTGCTATAATATTAAAACAGCCTGATAATAATGGAAATTGAGATCAGCCCTCTTAATCAAACAGGGGGAAAAGTTTGTACTTTGCCCTGATCAGACATGATAAATATATTACTGATTTTAGTTGCAAGTTGCACTGACAGTATGTTGTTACACTGTTTTTTTGGGACATGTTTTTCTTTCCCCAAAGAAAAAGGGGAAATTAACCAGTATCATAAATTATATGCAACCATATAACATCTTGATAAATAAGCATGGTCTTCAAACTGGTAAAATAGTCTCTAACCTGTTAGCTTGCTAAGGCTAAATATCTAATTATACAATATCTAATGTTAACTGGCACTCTATTAGAGCCTTGCCTCTACAAATCACTGAAGACCTATAAACAGCACAATTAAAAATTAGAAATGAGGGCCAAAAAGGAGAAAAGTTGTATATAGGCTCAGGTCCCTACCATTAAATGTATTGCATATGTGATTGTCTCTAATAGTTCAAGAAAGTCTGAAAACTGCCTTTTTCATTTCTTCTGCAGAGATCCCTCACACTAATAGTAAGACTCCCAATCTTCTCTGTCAATGGCCTGGTTTAGCAGGCAAAGACCTAATAGTTCAAGTAAGTTCGAAAATGCATCTTTCAAGAATCTACTTTAAATTCCTTCTGCAGAGCTCCCTCACATTAATAGCAAGACCCCAAACCTACTGGGATCATTCTTTGGCTTAGCTATAGGACCCACACACCATGTTACTCGCTTGTGACCCCGCTTGAGTTTATGTCTGAACTGTGTATTTATACACATTTCCATACATGTATGTACCTTCCATTAGGTATGTACTGGTACTTTATCATTATAATATGTATGACCTTCATGACTATAGAAGCATATCAATATGTATACTTTATAAATATAGCAATATAAAAATATGTATGTACTTCATTAGTATACTAAATATATCATATATGCATGTACCTGATCAACTTACATAGTAATGTATCAATAAGTATTTACTTTAATCAATACAGTGACAAATGAATATGTGTGGGCCTTATCAATAAAGTAAATATATGCATGTACCCGATCAAAGTATATTGCAATGTAACCAATATATATGTACTTGTCTGATAGAATAGCTCAAAATTAATATGTCACTAAGCAAAGTATATAATATGACAACCATCAATCTATTAACCCTCTAAGAAAGTGAAAATGAAAAGCATGTATGATGTGTATTACATCCAATTATGTATAATTCAAGTCTTATAGGGAATTCAGGCTCATGAAAGCATCACCTGTAATGGACTCGATGTTTTTTTTCTTGGTTTTTTTCTATGCTGGAGGCTAAAGGTGTAAATTAACATGAATGTAGACAGCTCTTACCAACATTATTCTAATTAAGGTATAAAGCATTAAATACATTTTGCAAACTGGAGCAGAGCAATGATACTACTAAATGTGGACAATTATATTATAAAATCAGTACTTACCAACGCAAGTCTAGTAGTAGTACCCACACTGTTAGTAAGCCTTGAACATCTAAATTAAAAAAAAACATCTTCATAATATCTACACACCATCTATCTGAAAATAATGATATATAATATACATGAAAATATTAATAATGAAATGCCAGAACCTAGTGTGCATTTGAACAAGAAGTAAGTATTCCCTGGACCTTAGCTAAACAATAATAATAGCCCTACTAATATTATAATACTATTATAATAGTAATAATGGTAAACCAGAACCATCACATATTATGTTGAATGGGGCTTATCGCAGCACTACTGTGGCATAACATGTATCCATATTTGTTCATATAGCCCTGGTAATTTCCATACTAATTATATGTAACTGCAGAAATCATTTAATAAAAACAACTGCTATTTACTCACCTATTCTAACGGCGTGGTCACGAATCCATACTTAATCTGTTTACACGCGGCTTCACGTGATAGTCTCGATTGATAGACCCTTCTGTTGTGAGTGCAAAGATGTCTCCTGTTGTCCAGTCTTCCAAACCTTTTCCATGTTTTATTATTCGCATCTGTTACATGAAATAGCTCCCCTTTTAATTAGATAATTTTACTTTCTACATTTTGTAGATATAAATATAAACTACTATATGTTTTTTGAAAACATAATCTGCTCCGATACCTTGATGTTTTAAACCATGCCCGCAGTCATATTGTTTCATGTCTACAAGAAATGTACATATTATATTCATTTTTTATGTATTATAGACAGTCTAAATGTTGCACTGCTCTTTACTTGTAAATATTTTTATTACCTTTTGATGTGCTATATAACATGCTCTAAGTATTCTATATCACATTACCCAATGTACTTGACATACATGCCGAACTTAAAAAAACAATTGTAGCATCGATAAAAAAAAAATTGTTAATCAACCGAATATTTCACAGTTGGCATTAATCCTTTCTGGTGACATCGAAGTAAATCCCGGTCCATCTGATACATTATCTCTCGTGCATCTGAATGTAAGAAACCTTCGAAATAAAATTGACATAATTATAGCAGAACTCTCGAATAATTTTGATATAATATCGCTAAGTGAGACATGGCTTGACGAAACGATAAATACTAATATGCTAACTATTTCGTCATTTCACGACCCCATCAGAAAAGACAGGACAGACAGACAGGGGATGGAGTTTTAGTATATATCCGAAGAAATTTAAGTTTTAAACGAAGATTAGATCTAGAAATCGACAGTACAGAGTGCATATGGCTAGAAATCAATTCAAATAATACCAAATTACTTATAGGAACTTTTTACAGACCCCCTAACTCTACCACTGAATGTTAACAATAAGATTACCGAATCAATTACTAGATCAATATATGATGATACCAATAAATGTTTTATCTTAGGTGATTTTAATATCGATATGAATGTTAAACAAAATACTTTTATACATAACGCAATTAATCTCTTTGACTTAAATCAACTTATAAACAAGCCTACAAGATACGACAGTAAAAGAAACAACTCTCTAATTGACTTAATTATAACAAATTGTTCAAGTTTCACGACTGATTCAGGATGTCTCGATAACTTCTGTAGCGACCACTGCCCTGTGTACTGTCGATTAAGTTTCCAAAAACCGAAAACAAGATGTTATAAAAGAACTATCTGGGAATACAAAAATACCAACTATGAAGGACTGAGACAGGACGTATTATCCACCAACTGGGACGATTTTATCGACACTAACTGTATAAATATATCTTGTAATAATTTCACAAATGAATTGACAAGTCTTGCCAAATGACACATTCCAAACAAACTAGTAACCATTAGACCAAGGGACCAACCATGGATGAATAACAGTATAAGGAAAATGAGTAAAAAGAAAAATAAACTTCACAAAAAAGCAGTAAAGGAAAACTCAGACATAGCCTGGCAGAATTTCAGAACTATTAGAAACAACTATATTGATTTTATAAGAAAATGCAAACGCGAATATTTTACAAAACTTGATGATAAGATAAACGATAAGGAAAATTTTGGTAACAAAAATTGGTGGCAACTTGTTAATTCATTGATGAAAAAGACACGACAGACATGTAATGAATTACCTCCCCTTACACATGACGACAAAACATTCTTTTCCCCAACTGATAAAGCTGACTGTTTAAACGACCATTTCATAACTCAATCATCACTTGACAGCACAAATGCAGTTCTCCCCACCTTAAGCCGCAACGAAAACTCACTGTGCACAATTGAACTAATTCCCCAGGAAGTTAAGGATATGCTCCTAACAATTGATTCATCAAAATCTCATGGCCCAGACCAAATAAGCGGAAAACTAATAAAATCAATATCTGAAGAAATATCTAAACCTTTATGTAATATATTTAACCTATCCCTACAAAGTAAAATCGTACCTGATATTTGGAAATTCGCAAACATTACTGCTATCCTCAAAAAAGGCGACCCGACAAATTGTGGAAACTATAGACCCGTATCTCTTTTAAGTATTCTTGCCAAAACTTTCGAAAAATGCATATACAAACATATCTTTAACTTCTTCCACAATTCAATCATTACTAAACTTCAGAGCGGCGAATCTACTGTCTATCAACTTACTGACCTAACACATACGTTTTGTCAAGCCATCGATCAAGGCAAATATACGAGAGCAGTGTTCTGCGACATAAGCAAAGCTTTTGACAGAGTCTGGCATGCTGGGGACTCTGTCATAAGCTTGAGGCGGCTGGGGTCAGAGGGGACGTCCTTCACTGGTTCAAAAACTACTTTCTCCTGTCATTGTGTATGACTTTCCGTTTATAATCAGTTTATCGTGTTTTAGTTTCTCCTGTCATTGTGTATGACTTTCCGTTTATAATCAGTTTATCGTGTTTTAGTTTGGAAACTTGACCTTCTTCCCTAGCTGCTAACATATGCTTGACTATTTTTTTCCTTTTTTGACGGTGTGCATATAAATAATCGTGTGACATTCTAATTTTCTTCGTTGCCAAGCTCTTTAACGGCTGTGACATCTTAAAAATAAGTTAAATCTATACCATTATGACTAATTAAACACACCAAGCCAAATTTAGTGAAACAACTTTCATTTATCTGTAAATATTGTAACTAAAGTTATCAAACGGTATTTCTAACAGAATTGACAAGCCATTCTTGCAACCAATAAAGGTAATCTTACTTTTCGCGTATTTTTATTGTCTGTTGTACATGACTTATTTTAGCCCCCGTCACCACTATCAAATTTAACATGCCAGCTATTATCGCTTCGATTTAAAAGAGATGATTTGTACCCATGCCAGGTAGGATTATATGCTTAAAAGTAGTTGGGTGGGGCAGACATGTTATAAATAACAATAGTCAATCGTTGTTTTTAAATAAAATTTGATAGTTTTGCTGTTTGAAGCCCGATGTGATCTGCATTGGGGTTTTGCCAGGTCAAACTATATAGTACCATCTCTTATCTCGAAACACGAAGGATTGAGAGATGGGGTTTCTGATCTATACTTCCACGAATTTCGTTTACAGATCAATCACAGACAACTGACGATAAAAGGGGAGATTACTCCAATATTTCTGAAGATGCTCCCATTTCGGGTCATCAAACTTGTGGATAATTTCAAAACTGGTGTTCGTACAATTACTAACCAACATTATAGTATCAATATTCTGTATTATTGTAGGGCAGTAAACTATTTTATATATTTACAGTTTGTTTATTGCAAGCCAGTGTGTACACAGGTGCAATCCATGACATGCAACCCGGACTTGAGAAAAAGCATCCCGATCCTGTCGCGATGAGAACCACGACATTCTAACTGCGTGTATCGTGCTGGACTACCATCATCCTCGGTATCCTCAATGGTCTCATTCCGTTCTACTCACTAACCTCTGGGTTAATCCATTGGTGGGAAGGGGGGGGGGGCACGTATTCAAATTATATGCCCTTGATGATGGTGCTATTTTTATGAACCAATCCCATAAATCGTTAATTGCAAAGAAAGTTGGCGAAGGCAAGTAACTCTCACCGTGTTGCAACAAGTCGCCATATTGTTGTAAACATAATCAAAGAGGCTAAAGAGTCTAAGCAAGACTGGTTTGTAAACTGTTTTTGATTGGTTCGCAGATTCAAGCTACGATCAAGGCCAGAGCAAATAATTTGATATCGTGAAAACTCTATGGATTAACCCGGGTATAGTGGAGTAAATCGGAATAAGACTACTGAGCAAACCGGGGATGGACTACCACAAAGTAATAATTGAAATTAAAATATATATTTTTTGTATTATTTTTAATCTAGTCTTGTTTTGTGGAAATTATGATTAGCATGTATGTTTATTTTAACATGTTAAAGTTATAGTTATATTCTATAACATGTTCATTTCATTTTGATAATTGGTAACATGCTTCTTTTGTATTTACATATAATTAACGTTACAGTTTGTTCATTTCATATTGTATGGATATATTACGTAAAGTATAAAATGCTTTGTTATTACATATAATTATTATATAGATATATTACGTAAAACATAAATTGCTTTGTTATTATTCCGACTTCACTAGCCCAGTCGGAGCATAAAAATAGGACGCTAAACCCCATTCCATTTATATTATTTTAATCATATGGTAGTTATTGGTTGTTGATATGGTCATAAATGAAAGTAAACTAATTTTTAATTTGATATATGGCAATTACATTTAAATTAAAAAATATAAGATGTGTTATTATTTCTAATATGTTGCTCTTATAGTTGATCCGTTTTTTAATTTTAAATATTGCACTTATGAGCTATTAATTTTCATATGGTGGTTAGTATCGTATTAGTGATGATTTGTTTGTGGCACAATGTGTATCAGTCTTTGTATCGTATAAGTGATGATTTGTTTGTGTCAATGTGTATCAATACACAAGGTACAATTTTATGGATACACAATTACTGAGCGACGTTTCGACGAGTATACTCTCGTCTTTATCAAGCAAACGTCGCTTAGTATTAAACTCAGTAATTGTGTATCCATAAAATTGTACCTTGTGTTAATATTGTAACAGTTTGGCCTGCGCTGTTTAGAAGTAACACCATATTCACCATTTTTATACGATTTATTCAATACAACCATGAGATAAATACACGACCATTATTTACATTAATCAGGTAACCTTAGTGTTGGTTATAAGAAGGGTCTTGTGGGGGGTGGGAGATAGCCATAACGTCATTTATTCTAATGTCCAGTGTCATGCCTGAAAATGTTCAGCCTGACAATTGACGCTGTAAGTCCTGACAAGTTCGCCCTGACAACCCGCCATGCCTGACGGATTGCTTAAGCTCAACTACGTTATGATCATACAAAAACGTCAAGGGGAGACGGTTCTACCAGGATGGTCGGTAGCGCCGTCATAATTCCTTTTGTCAGGCCAGCTTTAAGAGGTCCTTACCCTAGGCTGCCGTAGAGCTATCTGTCGACATCGACGACATGACGTCCTTTTATAGGCTGCAGGCAACCACAGGCTCGCATTCTGCCTGACAAGGACTACGTTTTCCTGACAAGTTAACGGTTTACAATAATATGAAAATTAATAAAGATGTTCATAATTAATCATTGCATTACATGTAAGTAACCTATTCTGAATCTAAAATCAAAGTAATGTACAATTAGACCAGCGCAAATACATTAATGAAGAAACACCTAGCCCATGAATCGTGCGTAAGTCTTAGCTTACAGCGACGAGGTCCTAAAGAATTGGAACTACCTAAGAACAGCAAGTAGGCCTACTTCAAAATACTTAATGGATCTAATATAATAATGAGATGTACAAAGTAAGTAACAAAGGTAACAAGCATTGTAAGGTCATGAATTTATTATAATACACCATTAAATTAACGTGAGAATGATCATGTTACTATCACTAACTATCCCTAGCAACCATATTACTACGCCCGTCTCGTCTGACTCGATTGCACACAGCATCCCACGCTAACAATACATTCATATGTGGATATTATTTGAATTGCTATCGTCCCCTTATATCCAGTCGCATAGTAATACATCATGACATGCCTTACAAATCCGGCTCTAGGTACCGATGTTCTATAATCTAAGATACGACTTGCTGTCGTCAACGTAAGTAGGCTACATTAGGCAAAACAAAATTGGTAAACAATGAGAGCGTACGGCTCGTTCTATTTATAGTAACAATTAAACCTTTCAACAATGGCAAAGGCAACACTAATATCGTAATAATACCAACGATAAATACTTAACAAATGCAATAATAAAACTATGTGAAGATGTAACTATTGATTCTTAACATATGGTACACGGCATTACCAGTGATCAGTGATAATGAAATAATAACAATAATTAAATCTACCCCCCCCCCCTTATATATAACAATATGTTCAATTACTAAATGCCAATCAAAGAAGATGTATCAAGACACATTAGTGAAATTTAGTTTGTGCCCGTGTGTAGGCATCGTTAATATCATATAAATGATACCTAGTTTGTGTCAATGTCTATCAATCGTCTATACTATTTTATTGGTGATATTTAGTTTGTGTCCCTGTGTATCATCGTTGGTATTATTTTAATGATAATTAGTTTGATTCAGCGTGTATCAATCGTTTATATTGTTTTAGTGTTTATTTTTGTTCTATTCAATGTTTCTATTTGAAAGTTACTCAGATTATTTAGAAACAACGCCAAAGCTTAATTATGCATCATCACTATTTGTTGTTTTACCGTTTGCACTCAGTAGTCTGTGTTCTTTATTATTTGCATTGACTTTTCATTTCATTAATTGAAACATTTACCGTGGTATGTCTTTTGTTCAAACTGGCCCTGCAGCTATCCATGGTATTAAATATATATATATACATATTGGTTGTTTTAATGTGTACAGTATTATATATTATAGTATAAAATATAAAAATAACACTGATTTACTTCTACATGTTTCAATATAATTTCATCAGGAAGCCATTGATAATATAATATAACGTTGCTAGGTTACCCTTGTGACGCCACAATGGAGGTACATTACATTGCATGAATGAATGAATAAATAGTGATGATTGAATAAACAAATATAATATGTATATACACACCATTCATATAGCTACTTGTCAAAAAGAGATCAATTAGGCTATTTTATTTGTTTAGCAGAGGTCTAAATTTGTTTATGAAATATTCCTTTTTAACTGTTCTCTGTTTTGCGCAATCATTTAGGAGCTGATAGAACGGGAATATTTGAAATTTTGTATTAAATTTGTGTGCACATATGTCCAGATGCTCGGTCAGAGATATCGTGCGATATTCTGGATTCTTTATCTGTGATATGTGTACAGCAACTCGTTTGACCGATATACTTTCCGTACAGCCCGGGCAAGTTATGACGTAGATCACATTTCGTGATGCACATGTTAAATTTGCATTCACGCTAAATGTCCCGTGACCTTTAAAGGTGATTGACGGTCCTTCGATAAGATATTCGCAAGTACCACACAGTTTCCACGCTGGCATTTCCACGTTGGGTTTGACGATTCAGACGTAAATTTAGCCTTCGTAAAAATGTTTTTCAAACTATTACTTTGACGCTTGCTGTTGATGATTTCTACTGATTTTAAAACTTCTTTCATCCGTTTATGGTTTCTAACACTGGTAGATTATGTTTTATTGTGTTCATAATGTCCAGGTTTTCGCTGTGAGCTGTTTTCCTCCTTCAGTCAGCAGATCGCGTCTATCCAGTTTTAAAGCTTTGGATATTCCGTCGTTAATTAGATTGAGTGGATATTGTCTGTTTCGAATTAATATTCGCAGCTCCTCGAATTGAACTTTCTGTTGGTTGGTGTCAGATACAATTGTTCGGATTCGTCTGGCTAGATTGTATGGTAAACTCCGTTTAGTGTGACTTGGATGGCATGACGTGAACATCAAATACTGTTTGGTGTCAGTAGGTTTGTAAAAGGTATCAGTTTCTATCTTTTCTCCTTTTTTGATAACCAACGTGTCCAGAAATGCTAATCTAGTGTTCGACATTTCCATTGTAAATTGTATATTGACATCCATACCATTTAATATTTTTAAGAAAATCATCTTTTGAATGGGTCCATATTACGAAACAGTCGTCCAAGTACCGACACCAAGTTTTTATGAAATAGCTTGCAAATACGTCTCCGAATTGTAGCTGAACCTTTTCATATAGTCGTTCCTCTAAATATGCTAGTACCAGAGTTGCGTATGTTGGCGCCATTTTTGTCCCCATAGCTGTTCCTTTCATCTGTTTGTGTTGGTCACCATCAAAGTGGAATGTATTGTTTTGAAGTATGAATTCCACACTAGAGATGACCAATGATTCACAGATTTGGCCTGGTAATTCGGTCGGGTATTTATCCAACCAGTATTTTACACTTTTTAGACCGAGATCATGTGGGATGTTGCTATATAGAGTTCCTAGTCGTTTAGATTGGACGAACACCCGAGGTCCGCGAACACATTAGCGTACACGTAAGTAACGCTTCGAAATAAGAGTAGACTGTATCGCCGCTGTCCTGGTAAAATTACACTTATAGCACACCGTGTCGCGTATATATGCCCGCTTTCATTAGCCGAAAAGTACTCCTTTACACCATATTTCATTTAATTTCATTTAAACTATACACACCACAGTTACAACGTTATTTTCATGTGGCCGTATATTGTCGTCGCACCTGTCCGTCCATCCACATTTTTTTTTTTGGGGGGGACACTCCACAGGTCACAATTTTTATCCGAGATTACGAAACTTAAAATATAGGTTTATCTCCACAAGAGTTCGGTTTCTTTCGATACTGGCATGTATCGGACCGTAACTTCACGGATTATGGTCTCTGATTGTATAAAAAAAAATCTCGTTTTAGCTTGTGGACTCATTAGATGTCACAATTTTTATTCGATTTTGATGAAATTTGAAATGTACGTTTATAACCAAAAGTTCCCGGTTGATATTCGCGCGCATATTGGGCCGTAACTTCCTTTTATCCGATTTAAAAAAAAAAAACATTTGAATATATGACCGCTACCCCATAATGATGGCCGAGTTCGGATTATGATCTGATTTTGATGACACTTAACATATGTGTTTATAACTCGAAGATATCGGTTCTATTCGTTATCGGACTGTAACTTCCTGGATTATGGCACGTGATTGAACGAAAAATCGCGTTTCTAGCTTGTGGTCCCTTTAGATGTCACAATTTTAATTCAATTTAAAAATACGTTTGAATATATCACCGTTATATCACAATTTTTACCCGATTTTGACGAAAGTTACAATATATGTTTATATCCCAAATATCTCGGTACCTTTCGCTATTCGCCCATTTCAGAACTTAACGTCCTGGATTATGGCACCTCTATGGCTTGTTCTCTATCCATCTCATGCAAAATGACAACCACTGGTTAGATGATATTAAACATGCATTATTATGCAAGAGCTAAATCTGCCTTTTTCAGGCCTGGAATGTTATCTAAATTATCAATTAGACATGACCATAATCAACATATCTACACCATAATCATCTCTCGATGTCATCGATTTGAATACATTTTGTGATGGATAATCGAGACTTTGTTTATTATCGCACCGACGTTAGTAATGACGATCGCGGCTAGCGTTAAATTGAATCGCTAATATCTCGGTTCAGATTGAAGCAATTTGACTGAAATTTTCGGCATATTCTGTTCTCATTATTTAATGTTTTAACTATTATAGCGAGAACTGCAAATTCTTTATCTAATCTTACCCAATGCCTCTTTAACGTTTTTAGATGATGTGAATTAATTGCATTCTTGCCATAATAACAATTGAAAAATATTGCATTTTAAACATTTGTCTTAGGTCAATAAATACAAACACTAATTAACCCAAGATAATTGATTCAGTAATCTTTTGGAGATTAAAATTTAATTGATAATTAATCAAGAATTAAAAAAAACAGCAAACCAATTCTATTCAACCTTACATTCTCTCCCATTAATTTTGTTATAAATAACTATTGATCATCGGTTATTATTTAAACTTTTTGGTGTGTATATTAAATGAATTTCTGAAATTTTTGTTTCAGATTTTTAGATAGACGAGAGAGGTTGCGTGAGCATAGGTTTTTATAAACTATCAATGCTAACATGAAATTGTTGATGATATATGTTGCAATTAACCTATGGGTCAACTGTGAAGCCGAAAGTGACCAATTTTCTCATTTTACTAAAACACAAATTATTAAAAATACCTGTGACGATCCTAACCTTATGTTTACAAATAATGTTAGACGACGTTTTGACTGTGGAATTTCTTGTACACAGGAGTCGTAAGTGTAGAAGATAATTATACTGTTCAGTGAACTCAGAGTGTAGATTATACCAGGATGGTACAGATTGTATAAAGGCTGGTGATACTACTGGTTGTTCTTATTATAGGAAGGTTCGTATGATAATTAAAACAATTTGTACCCTATTCACACCATTATTAATTTTAAACACACGTTATTCGGAATTTTCAGACATTTTCACTGGTTATCTGTCCCTTCCAAATCATTGTAAATCAAGGTAAACCCTCGTTTACACATTGGCGTTCAGGTAAAAGATCCCTTGGCAGTTCGATACAAGAGTTGGAATTCGATACATAGCACACTCTAGGACATATGCCCGTCTCGATTAGCCCAGTCGGGTCTGAACAGTGGGACGTTAAAACCCATTTCATTTCATTTCATGTCACAGGTTAGATTTTATTGTTCGTATATATTTACCTTATCTAGGTTTAAATTAACTTATTCATTATTAACTCACGCCTTTTGCCATTTTAAATCGAATCGGTTATTAATTTTAGGTTAGGTTCTCGAGACGTTTAGTTCTCTATATTAGCCGACCAATACCGCAGACTAATTTCTTTATAAGGAAACAATATTTTTATATGTATATATAAAGAGATTAGCTCTCTCCTGTATAAAGTAATAGAGAGGTTAAGATTTGACCCGAGAACGAAAACGAGAACGAGGTGACGTCGTTCTGTGCATTACGTCATCATTTTTAGTGGGGTTTCTCTACGTCTGCTGTGAATCTCGGACGTGAAAACGACTTGAGGACGCCGAAGTCGTAAGCACTTTCCGAGTTTATATTACTAGTATTTTACATCAATAAACAAAAATTTTGTTACTGTTACGTGTTTACCAAACATGTACCGAACACACGTACAAAGTTTGAAGGACATGAGGCGTTGTTAAACGAAAATATCGTATGTTTTTGTTGGCATAGCAAAAATGACCAAAATGTTTCAAAATGGCCGTTTGTGGTTCTTCTTGTCGTTTTTGTTTGCCTGTGTTTTTTACAAATTTTAAATTACTATAAATTTCACACACCATTTTAAACAACTTAGCCTATTTATCATGCCCTTTTTATACATTTTTAAAGGAACTCGGACCATTTTTTTTTCTTAACCGCATTTTAGCGTCGAGGCCCACTAGAACGAGAACGTTACCTCGTTCTCGGGTCAAATCTTAACCTCTCTAATATCTTTATTATCTCTGGAGTTATTAATAATTGTTGTTTTTAAGGTTAGACCTAACCCTGTATCTACGAGAACGTAGCTGAAAACGTTGCGATATATACTGATGTGTTTGCTTTTTACCTACAATTCGATGTCATCTTTGATTGGCATTTAGTATTTTAACATATTAACACAAGGTACAATTTTATGGATAGACGTGACCTTCTCAAGTGGCAGAACCATACATAATATACCGCAAGCCAATGGTAGAACAACCCCCCCCCCCCCCCAGCCCAAAGGTGTATTTACGAGATAACGTGCTCGTGCAATGAAAAATATGTAGGGGAAACGAAGCGCCCACTTGATGTACGAATAAAAAAGCACAAGTCACTAGCGTCTACCAATCCCTCAGCCGTAGCAGAGCATATTATTAACAACGGGCATCATACAATCGTGTGGTACCAAACAAGAACCCTTGCAGTAAATCATCACCAGAAGAAAAACCAGGAAACTTCTTTAGGCCATCAATATATAAAACGCATCAAGCCCAAGTTAAACCGTGATATCGGACCATTTATACCAAGGGCTTATGACCAACTTATACATTGATTCTAATACTTTATTTCTATTTCAGTGCTTATCTGGTTTTCATAGTCTAATTAAACATTTTTTTTACATATCTTGACTTTCAGTACTTATCCAATTTTACAGTCTAATAATATATTTCACATGTATTGATTTTAAGTTTATTGAATGAATATATTTACGGTTTAAAGTCTAATAACAGGTATCATCTCTCAGGATTTCAGCTTTCAGAATTAACACATTTCAGTGCTTATCCTTTTAATCCCTATAAGAGTTTCCGTTGTGTAGGTTTTGTTGTAAATGGTCCCCTAATCAAAGGTGTTAAGATTTAATTGCATTTGATTCTTATCTTTGTTGCATATTCTGTATATATTTGCCTACTATTCAAATACCTGTATCATTTGCTTGATAAAGACGAGAGTATCCTCGTCGAAACGTGGCTTAGTATTAAACTCAGTATAATTGTGTATCCATAAAATTGTACCCTGTGTTACAATTCTATACTTTAGTTTCACCTGGCAAACTTATTTTTGTTTATTAATGCATGTAACATCTTAAAGTAAGTTAAGTTGATACTACTGGGACTAATTAAACATACCCAGTCCAATGTAGCGAAATAACTTTTCTTTATCTGCAAATAATCAAACGGTATTTTTTTTATATCGAAATTGATATGGAAATTCATACTTATGGTGCATTAGTCATGCGCAACTCCCTACTTGTGTTTTTATAGTCCGTATCTTGATTGTTTGTTGTACACGACCTGTATTCATAACTTAAACCTCTATGTTTTAAACTGTCGGGACCCCCCCACCCCCGCCTATTATCGCTTCGATGGTTTGTACCCGTGTCAGGTTGGATTATATATTTAATTGTTGTTGGGCGTGGTAGAAATTTAATAACTAAAAATAATCAGTCGTTGTTTTGAAGACAAAATTGACAGTTTTGCTTATTGAAGTACTATTTGATTAACAGAACACAGTTTTTATGGGATACAATCACTAGTTTTATTCTAAAAACACGACGTTTCGACAAGTATCCTCTTATCGTTATCAAGCAGGGTGAAACTATCTCGAAACACAGAGGTTCGAGAGATGAGGTTTCTTATCTAATATGTTTAGCTCTCAATTTAAGCCGATCAACAACTATGGCTAGTGCAGGAACGTTTTATCTCTAAAGTGTATAGCAAGGTTGTTTGAATTGTTGCTCTTTACATTAATGAAATTTATTTTGTATTAATAAATGAGTGACAGATTGTTATATAAAAAGGGGTTATAATTTGGTAACCATTCAATTTTAGGTTGATAACAGATATCTTGTGTGAAATTTCTACTGTAAGTTTCCACTATCTATATAAGGGTGGTTTTCGACGTCATTGGGCTCATTGATCAATCACTATAATTAATGTCGTCATATTTGACCAGATAATTGAAGGTCCAAAACCCATAGCTACAAGAGCATCCTATATTTGATCAATTGTCAGACAGCAGCTTGATTTCAGAAGGAAAAGATGTAGTAATCTCCATCAGCAGACACCCCCGCCCCCCGCGCCGAGTCTGGCTGGATGGGGTTTAAAAGAATGACTTTATTATCGTAATATATTATGCATGGTACCATATGTAAGCAGTTTGATATATAAGTAATTACACAACGTGAAGAGGAAGCAAAGACGACAAGTGAAAATACTAGACGATCACAAGACTACTAAGAAATGTAGTAAGAAAGGAGTGTATGGGTCATACGCTTGATGTGGCGACCGGGTTGTCGAAAGCCCGCTTTTCACGTTTGACAAAAGACCCATGGTGCCTCAGACGTCACCTAACATAAAGATCACGTTATGTTTTCAGGCTATTGGTCAAACCTCATCATCGACTATGAAAACGTGTCCGTTGGGATTTTATGGCGAAACTTGCCAACATGTAATAACAGGTAATGGTGTAAAGTATTTCAAAACGTTTTTAATGGACAAGACAAGTCTTAATGCGGAATTAGCCAGAGGCGAAAGCCCATGTGTCGTTAACTTTAGAGGCGAATGGGGGCCCAATGCGTGCGATATGGATCATAAGATTTACCATTAAGTCAAGTGACGTGATTTCGATCGCAGGCTTATACTCACAAGGCGCCACGTGGGTTTTAGCGGGGTCCTCCCACCATTTGTTCAATTCTAATTAAGTTTAATGTATTTCGTTTTCTGTTCCAGGAATCCCACTTTTTATTTATTATCACACAACCAAACTCAAAATCTTGGGGTTTTGATATATCCACCTCAAAGCTTAAGTAAATGAATAAATGAGAAAATCACTGATTGATAATGCCGACCTTTACAAATCATTGTAGAGCGCCGGAAATAAAATGGAACGAAATGTGCATCTGATTTTAACAGAACCGTTACAATCTAATACATCCGAAATAGAACATTGTCGCGTTAAAACTTTGATTAAATCAAGTAAATCAGAAAAGAAAATAATAATTTAGAATTAAAAAATAAACAGAAACATTTCTCATTTACTTTCTTCATTACAGATTGCAAAGATATCTCACAGCATCCTTTCGATATCAGTGCTGAATTTGCCCTATTTTATATTCAACCAAGTGCATCATTTGAACCGTTTGAAGTTGTGTGTGAGACGCAACACGGTGATGTCGTCATACTGGCTCGAAGTATCGACTGTGCATACGAAAACTTTAGTCGATCTTTAGAGGATTATGAAAAGGGTTTTGGGGTGGTTCCAATGAATAGATGGCTAGGTTTTGATAAAATCCAGGCAATATTTAATAATGATATTAATAATGCTTTACAAGTCCACCTGTTTGATACTAATTGGGTAGATTGTCATCAGTTTTACTATGGATTGAAACTCGGAAACAAATCTTCTGGCTACACAATGATGTTTGATTCCAATGAGGGCGGCTGTGGTGATTCCATAACTGGGAGTTTAAATCTTGAAGGACGGCCATTCTCCACCTATGACGCAGATTACACCGACTATCGATGTGCTGAGCGATACGGAGGCGGCTGGTGGTTCGCGAACCATCCTAACTGTACTAGAAGCTTTATTACTGGATCAACGGATACCTCGAAAACAAAGAATTTCTGGTTAGATGATCTTGGTGACATTGTCCTGAACCGAATAACAGTATTGATTTATCGATAATTAGTTTATATGGCCAAAAGGGACCATTTGAAGATCACAGGGTCGTCTGTTAAATTTGAACATTTCTGCGACTTCTTCTCCAGGACTGATTTTAGAATTAAAACCCTATCTAGAACTTATATACGTGGTCCTTATTCCATAGAAGGGTATCAGGTTCAAGATGCAATATTAGAAAAAAATATCTAAAGATGAACATTCTTATCTTAAAAGGATATGTTCGTTGATCAAATGTAGTAATATGGATGGCGAGATTTGTGCAAAATAACGCATATGTACATGTATAATACTGTTCTGGCTATGACTAAGTATTCTGCATTGTCAAAATATTAACTCTGGTAAATTGTTTATGAAATACTGTGAGAATAACAGGAATAAAGGAAATAGGGTCTAACAACATGTGATATATAACAATTGGGGTTAGTAACCAATCATGATAATTAATTACGTCACATTTGACCAGTTTGGATAACTGAAAGCCGAAAGACGTGTTGATTTTAAGAATTTTAATTATATTATAACCTAAGCTTGTAACCTATGTGTCCAGTGCATGATATGAAATGTAGAAACGAATTAATGCGTTGTTGTTATCTCTGGTAAGACAAACGTCTTAACTGTTGAGATAAAAATATATACACAACGTGAGTCCTGAGAAGAGAATAATAAATACTAGATCACACGGCTATTAAAATATGTAGCAGAAGAGAGTATGCTTCACACGTCGGTTGTGGGGTTTTTTTTCGCGTGTGTTTTCCACATCTGACAGGGACGCGCTGCATAGTGTTACACAAACATGATTTATAACAGTGCAAAACATTAGATAATTATAAAAATAACATAAACGGACCTGTACTGATTTCATAGCATTGTTAATGGAAATACCGTGCAGAACTTCCACCAACACGTATCTAAATGTCACGTCATGGTCTAAATATTCTGGGATCTAGAATCTTAACTGCTGGCGGAAATTACTTACTCTCATTATGAAACGCATACAATCTGATGGACATATTACAAAAATTGCACAATTTGTCTAAAAAAAACCCCAAAAAACGTTTCCATTCCCCTGTGGATATTGCAGGAGTGCCTCACAATGACAAAAGTGGAGCTCTTCATTTAATCGACATATTTTCAAACGGTAACGTAATAACCGATTAACACCCCAGTCCAAATCGTTCATATATATGTCAAGAGTGCAACAAAAGTGTAGTATTTTAATCTAAAAACTGGTGTTATTCTGTAATTAAGCTCGTCTGAATATACAAACATCGTCTCGGGCTTGCTTATAAAAATACTATTACTCTGTTTGACTGAGGTTATAATTATTCAGCATTCTCCAAAAAGTTTCAACATTTATACCAATTAAATCCAATAAACTATAACAAATACTTATGGAAAAACAGCTACTTATTTATTTGGGCGACGCTTCGAAGAGAATAAGCTACTTATTTATTTGGGCGACGTTTAGAAGACGCTTCGAAACGTCGCCCAAATAAATAAGTAGCTGTTTTTCCATAAGTATGTGTTATAGTTTATTGCTCTATCCAGTTACTAAATGCCTCTCAAAGATTAATTAAATCCAAATTGTTGATAATTAAAACCATGGGAAATTTAATTAGTAGGATAAGATAAGTTATATTTTTATGCTTTTTAGTCGTTGATTTTGTCATTCAAAATTGTTTTATAGTTTCGCTGTGATGGATAAAGTATTTTTTTTTAAAGATATGAAACCAATGTTAGAATTGATGTCATTAATAGAAGCACATTTATGCTGGCATGTTTGAGTTGTACGCGATTTTTCTAGAACATTTCTTTACTTCGCTTCATTATTGGATTGTTATGAACATTCTTTTGATTTGTTTTGTGGACATCAGCAGAATAATTTGCTTTTTATTGGGCGGGGGCGGGGGGGGGGGGGAGGGGGCGGTCGGATGGCCGAATGGTTAGCACGTGCGTGCTGTATCATAAGGCCTGTCATTGAGTCAACTGGCATGGTTTCGAATCCCCGGTTGTACGTGCCTGTCCAACCTCGTGGGTTTTCCCCGGGTCCTCCGGTTTCCTCCCACTGCTTAAGACCCCTACGCGCAAGCGAATTATTGAAATAAAATTAAACCATATGTTAGTCCCGAAATGACCTAGTTTGTGTCGAGTGGACGTTAAACCCTCTCTCTCTCTCTGCTTTTTATTGATATCGCTATACCTAACGTTGCTACTCTGTTAATGGTAATGCACCAACATTTTCTGTATTGTTTTCGTTTTCTCTTAGCTAGTGACAGTCAATTCTTTTTATAAATTGCTTTCGTCACTTCCTTTTCTTCAAATCTTCGTTACGCATATAGTAGTCGTGGTCGCTGTGTTAAAAGTATATTTGGAACGTGTTTAACCAGTTATATCCCATTATGTGATAATGGCAATATTGTCCTTTAAATTTCTTGCAAAATTTTTCATAATCGAGCGAAGAAGCCGCCATACTGTAGTGAACGTAAACAGTGAGGCTAAGACTGGTTTGTAAACTGTTTTTGATTGGTTCGTAAATCAAATGCAGTTAATTTGAATACGTGAATATCCCATGGATGAGCCCAGGGTATAGTGCAGTAGAACGGAATTAATACCACTGGTGATACCGAGGTTGGATTATGGACATGGCCCTGTTTCTCGAAATCTTAACTAAAGATAAAATCCAAATTTTAGTAGATAGTTCGTGAAACAGGCCCCAGATCATTTACCAAGGCCACCTGCAGATATCCCCAAGGATATCCGTGTTAAAATTAATAGCCTTTTGAAGACAACATAATTGTCCCTGTGTATCATCGTTTGTTATTTCAATGATGATTAGTTTGAGTCGGCGTGTATCGATCGTATAAATTATTTTAGTGTTTATTTTTTTTCTATCCAGTGCATTTAGTGTTTCTATTTGAAAGTTACTGAGATTATTTAGAAACAACTCACTCCAAAGCTTAATTATGCATCATCACCTTTTGTTGTTTTACCGTTTGCACTCAATAACCAGTGTTCTTTATTATTTGCATTGACTTTTCATTTCATTAATGAAATATATACGTACAAATGGATAATCGAGACTTTGTTTATTAGTAATGACGATTAAAATTGACTCGCTAATATCTCAGTTCAGAGTGAAGCAATTTGACTGACATTTAGAGAATATTCTCTTTACATTATCTATTATTTTAACTGTTATAGCGAGGCCTGCCAGCTCTTTATCTAATCTTACCTAATGCCCCTTTAACGTTTTAGATGATCTGAATTAATTGTATTCTTGATATATACAATAGAAAAATATTGCAATGTAAACAATTCTCTTAGGTCATTAAATACAAGTACTAATTAACTCAGCATAATTGGTTCACCAATCTTCTAGGGATTAAAATTTAATGGATACTTAATCAAGAATCACAAAACACCAAACAAACTTTATTCAACCTTACATTTTCCCCAGTAATGTTTTTTTTCACAAGTATTGATCTACGCTAATGTACTATTATTTTTTTTGTGTGTGTGTGTATTAGATTTATTTCTGATATTTTTGTTTAAGATTCTTAGATTGACGAGAGAGGTTGTGTGAGAATAGTTTTTTTTTTAAAAAACTATCCTGCTTACATGAAAATGTTGGCGATATATATTGCAATTACCCTATTGGTCAACTGTGAAGCCGAAAATGACCAATTTTCCCATTTCATAAAAACACGAATTATTCCGAATACCTGTGATGATTCTAACCTTATGTTTACAAATAATGTTAGGCGACGTTTTGAGTGTGGAATCGCCTGTACAAGGGAGTCTAAGTGTAGAAGATATTTATACTGTTCTGTGAACTCAGAGTGTAGATTATACCAGGATGGTACAGATTGTATAAAGGCTGGTGATACTACTGGTTGTTCTTGTTATAGAAAGGTTCGTATGATAATTAAAACAACTTTCTATCATTTTAACATCGTTGTTAATTTTCAACACTCTTTATCCTGAATTTTTATACCTTTTCACTTGTTATCCGTCTCCTTTTAAATTACTGCAAAACATAAGGTAAACATCACTGCTAATTTTAGACACTTTTTTTCCTAAGATTTTGATCAATTTCACTGGTTATTTGTCTTCTTCCAAATCATTGTAAAACATAAGATGAGGTCATGTTTTCAGGATATTGGTCAAACTGAATCATCGACAATGAAAACGTGTCCGTTGGGATTTTATGGTGAAACTTGCCAACACGTAATAACAGGTAACGATGTAATGTATTTCGGGGTAACGGTGGCTAAGTGTGTGATCCCTGCATTGGACGAGAAAGTTCATCCAGATTTTCCGGCGTGGGCCCCCTTTTCAGTCACGCCTGACGGAGGGTCTGACAAGAAAAGCTCTCTAGTTGTTCGAATAGGACGAAAGATCGAGGTCATGTGTACACATTGTCGTGCACGTAAAAGACAGTTGGAATTCCATATAAGAGTAGGTCGTAGTGCCGCTGTCCGGGCAAAATTTCCCTCATAGCACACTGTATGGCGTATGCCTGTCTTCATTAGCCCAGTTTGGAGCGGAACAGTAGGACGTTAAACCTCATTTCATTTCATTTCATTTTGTAATGTATTTCAAAATATTGTTTAATTGACAAATTTTAATGCGGAATTAGCTCGTGTGCCGTAAACTTCAGAGGAGTGTGAAGGTGTGGATTGGCCGAATGCGTGTGATATGGATCATAAAGTTTACCATTGAGTCAAGTGGCGCGGTTTCAATCCCGAGCTTATACATCACAAGGTTTAGGGTTGCCTGTCTAGCCTCGTGTTTTTTAGCGGGGGCCCTCCCACTAATAAAACCCCTTAATTGCAAGCGCATGATTAAAATTAAATTATACCATAATTATACCATAAGTCCCGAAATGACCTAGTTTGTGCCAAATAGACGTTAAACGCCATTCTCCCTGTCCCCGTAAATTGTAATATATTTCATAACAGTCAGTCATAACACCCTGTTCCATTTTAGGTATCTTTCTTTTCATTTTACATCCTGTTTTTGGCCATTCCCGCCTCAATCATGTACAAAAAAAAATAATTAAATAAATATATGACAAAATCACAGATTGATAATTCAATAATATCTTTGATTCTATAGGGCTCTTCTATTTTGTTAAACTCTAATAAAGTTCATTGTATTTCGTTTTTCGGTTCCAGAAAGTTTACTTTTTATTTATTATTACACAACCAAACTCATAATCTGGAGTTTCGATATATCCACTTCAAAGCTTAAGTCATTGAATAAATGAGACAATCGCCGATTGAAAATTCAGATCTTTACAAATAAAAGCATTGTAGACGCCAGAAATAAAATGAAACGAAATGTTCATCTGATTTTATACAGAAACGTTACAATTTAATACATCCGAAAAAAAAACATTGTCGCGTAAATAAAACATTGATTAAATCAAGTAAATCTGAAAAATAATAATAATTTAGAATTCTAAACAAAACAAAACAAAAAAGTTTATCATTTACTTTGTTCATTCCAGATTGCAAAGATATCTCACAGCATCCTTTCGATATCAGTGCTAATTTTGCCCTATTTTATATTCAACCAAGTTCATCATTTGAACCGTTTGAAGTTGTGTGTGAAACGGAATACGGTGATGTTGTCATACTGGCTCGAAGTATCGACTGTGCATACGAAAACTTTAATCGTTCTTTAGAGGATTATGAAAAGGGTTTTGGAGTGGTTCCAATGAATAGATGGCTAGGTTTTGATAAAATCCAGGCAATATTTAATAATGATATTAATAACGATTTACAAGTCTACCTGTTTGATACTAATTGGGTAGATTGTCATCAGTTTTACCATGAAGTAACACTCGGAAACAAATCCTCTGGCTACACACTGATGTTTAATTACAGTAATGGCGGCTGTGGTGATTCCATAACTGGGAGTTTAAATCTGGATGGAAGGCCCTTCTCCACCTATGACGCAGATTACACCGACTATCGATGTGCTGAACGATACGGAGGCGGCTGGTGGTTCGCGAATCATCCTAACTGCACTAGAAGCTTTCTCACTGGATCAACAGATACCTCGAAAACCAACAATATCTGGCTGGATGATCTTGGTGACACTGTCCTGAACCAAATAAGGATATTGTTTTATCGATTTGACTATACATAGTGTATATGGCCGAAAAGGATCATTTGAACATCACAGACAGGGTCATCTGTTAAATTTGAACATTTCCGACTTCTTCCTCTCCAGGACTGATTTGGGAAATTAAAACCCTATCTAGAAGTTATATATACGTGATCTTTATTCCATAGAAGGGTATCAGGTTCAAATGCAATTTAGAGTAAAAAGTAGAAAAATGATATCGAAAGGGGATCAAACCTATAAATAACAACATGATTTATATGTAGTTTAATGGTCGAGTGCGAGACATTAATTAATATATTGATATTGCACGAGTGCGATTACACGAGAGCTATATCTATATATTACATACCTTGGGATGTTATATCCTTTGATCTCTCATGCATGTTATGGAACGTATCAACATGATGTCATCAGAGGGATATCACCCAAACCCTGTATATCCATATACGACTTTGGATATCACCCCCTGAAGACGTCACAATGAAAAAGGACACAAGTTCTTTCTTTTAACATTTTATTCACTTCTTTGTACAATGTTGTCAAACGATATGGACGACGAACTTTGCCAGGCCCATGATACTTAGTTTCTTCATCTGACCATCAAGAACTTGCCTGAAACTCTCAAATTCTGGATTGTGTAGCATATCAACATCAGTTTTATTCTCAATCCGTAAATGTGAAACTATTCCCATAACTAAATACGGAATTCGGTGGGTAATATTCATCATTTTTATTTTACTCATTTCCAAAACTATCGTGTTTACCATTCCGCCACACTTACACACTGGACTCTTTGTTCTGACTCGGGTGTTCAAGTTACTGATCAACCTGTGATGTGTTGTTTTAGCACGTGCACTGGTGATCATTTGAGGAAAAGTAGGTGTTCATATAGTCTGGAGGCTCAGCGCGGGGGGGTGTCCATCAAATGGGCACAAAACCAGACCCAACTTTTCTAGAGTAAAATTTTGCGTAGAATACGATGCCGAGTGGTAATCAGTCCGCCGTTGGGGCGTTTTCGAGATATTCGGGGTCAAAGGTCAAATGGGTTCATTTACACTGAAAGTGAATGCGCGGTCATTCCTGTATCATAAAAATAAGCTGAAATGTAAACTTGCTAAATTCACTTTTTTTCTTTGTGACCCCAGAGGTCAAAAGGTCACATTTTCCGTTTTAGCACTAGGAAGATTTAAAGTAACAAATGTCAGCGTAAAATACAAAAACTAAAGCGAAACCTGTTCTAATTAATAATAGGAACATTTAAAATTTATCTTTAGGTGGTCTTAGCTTTGGAACGTCGAAAATGATCTTGCATAACAGAACAGAAACGCTTCGGAGCCTGTTTCAAAAATACATAAAAACTGTTAAATCAAAATCTCTCCGAATTAGTTTTACAACGAATGCTATACATAATGATACAAGTTGTCTGAAAAAAACAATTGAACAGTTCCATGGCTGGACTCAAGTCTGCAGGCCGCGTCACAAATCCTGCCCAAATTTTCCCCGCTAACATTTAACAATACGACATATATATCCTGTGAACTACTATGTACAATGCATTCGTCCGTTTTATCTGCGTCCATGTTCCGGCGAAATTCATAAAAACTCATAAAAAATTTGCAAACTTTTAATCTCGTCGTAAGATACGTGTTTTCCCGTCACAGATTAACGTCGGTTTTCCTAGACTGGGATTCTCGGAAATCCACACGGCCTGCAGACTGGAGTCCAAAACTGAAACTATTCAATTGTTTTTCAGATAACTAGTATCATTATGTATAACAATCGTTGTGAAAATAAATCGGAGAGATTTCGATTTGACAGTTTTTACGTATTTTTGAAACAGATTTCAAAGTGTGTTGATTCTGTTATGCAAGATCATTTTCGACGTTCCAAAGTAAAAGTTCGGTGCTAAGACCACCTAAAGATAAATTTTAAATGTTCCTATTATTAATTAGAACAGGTTTCGCTTTATTTTTTATATTTTACGATGACATTTTATTGCTTTAAATCTACCTAGTGCAAAAACGGTAAATTTCTCCTTTTGACCTCCAGGGTCACTAAGACCAAAGGTGAATTTAGCAAGTTTACATTTTTATTGAAAGTGTGATTACTTTCGATCATTTTCAGCTTCTTTTCATAATACAAGAATGACTGCGCATTCACTTTCAGTGCAAATGAACTCATTTGACCTTTGACCCCGAATATCTCGAAAACGCCACAACGGCGGACTGATTACCACTCGGCATCGTATTCTACGCAAAATTTCACTCTAGAAAAGTTGGGTCTGGTTTTGTGCCCATTTGATGGACACCCCCCCCCCCTCCCGCGCTGAGCCTCCGGTCTGATATAAATGAACACCCCAACATACTAACCCGGTGATTGTCAAAACAGACCACGCATTTTCGTGCGTGCACTGCATTAGAAATAAAAAGAAACACCGTGTTAAAGCTGAACTCCGATTACAAAACTACAGAAATAATCTAATAAAAAAAATTGACATCCTAAATCAACTAAAATTTGGATTTTATATTTAGTTAAGATTTCGAGAAACAGGGCCCCGAGCTCTCGTAATTTAACACTTCGAACGCTGATGACGCGTTCTCAGTGTACAACCTTGCACGAGATCGGTTGTTCATTTAGCTTGAACCCCTCTGTCTCAGTCGATAACCCTTACTGACCAACTGTTAAAAAAGTTCACAGCCCACTGATTTCTGCGTAAGGTATTTATGAGCACGGCATTGTTGGCACATTCACTGATGTCTTGTCACTCGAAATTGAAAAGCGCGTATCATTCGTATTTTGCTCACAATCCGTGTACATTAATTTTTTCTGCACTTTGGCTAGCTTTAAATAATTCTTTGTCAGAATCTACGTTTTCTTACTTTTTCAACCACATTGTCTACAAACTGACTTGCTGGGATTAGTTCGTCGTCCGAATCGTTTGACAACATTGCAGTTTGTGAACACGTGGTTACTAAAATGTAATGCACGTGCAAGTTAGACTTGTTTTCTTAATTTTGTCATATCAGTCGCAGGGCCGATATGGGATAAACCATTGTATTATCGGTGAAATCAATTAGGATAGATTAAACATTAATGTCGGTGTGTAAGACACATATTCATCTCTTACATGCCATGTCTTGCACGAGACCATTAAACAACTTAAAATAAGGACACTATCCAGCACGTTCATTTCAATAAAATACGTCAGGTGGGTCCAATATTTCAACTTGTATAAATAATGTACGCTTGGTACATTGCCCGTATCATTATTTGAAATAATTGTACAATAACATCAAAGGATGACGTCACATCTGTATTTTAATACAGAGTAAAACACGGTAACATTAGAGAATTATACAAATAACATAAACGGATTTGTATTGATTTGATAGTATTGTTGATGAATATTGATGTTGATTATAACTGACTTACGTGTACATTGCTTAAGTCATGGTATCTACCTTTTTTATATAACTGAATTCTTAATATATAAATGTTTTATCGTTGTCTTTTTTTCTAAGTTTTTCTAAATCTCAGATTTGACTGCATCATTCCATAGGGCATCCATAAATTGGGTAATTTGTAAAACGGGAGACAAATCCAATAGTTCATTGGGCCAATCACATGGTTTTTGACTTCAAGGACTTCAGCAAAAAATCGGTTGATCTAAGTTTTATGTGACTTTCCATTTGTAAAGTTAGGCCAGTTTATTTTCAATATATTATACAAGAGCTTGTCAGCAGAACCGACGAGATAATGAAATCGCTCTTGACCCCACAACTGGATGTGTTTGTTTTGTGCAATCGCCTCTGGCATTCGACAATCAGGAATAATATCAAATGTTTATTTTTAATTATTTGATGGCCAATTGCCACACCACATCTGCCTCTCAGTTGGTCAGACTGGTGGGCAACGTTACCTATACCCCCTAGCATTTCTGTCGTTAGTGCGATAATACAAGTATTTGTCAGTTTTACAGCTTGTTAAGAAAACGATTTAAGGATAGGGGCCATCAACTGCAAATAATAATCATGATCCACTGGAGAATTAGCCAAGAACTAATTTTAATATACTTTAGTCATTAGTCAAGGACAGTAACACTGGGATAAGCTTTTGAAGAACCTCTAAAATTGCGGCAAAGGGAGTGCGTCCTAGTTTGGGAGAGGTACGCGGACGATTCAACCGGGCTAGCATTCCTCTGGGTGGCTGATTTTCACTAAGAGGACGGACAGTCTCGATGTTACAGAGATATACTGGGAAGAGTCCGATAGGGCAAGAATTCCACGAGACTGCTGTTACGTCACCGAACCGCGCTCTTGAACTATTCCATGTCCTTCTTCGCCCCCATTGAGAGAGGCGCGATGGCGGATGCTGGAGTAAGTTGATAGATCGAAAACTACATGTGCGAAACACTATTCGGGGGCGGGGGTAGTAGGATAAAGAGACAAGGCCCGATACGGTGCATGTGAGTAACCTTAATACGAGTACGGTTTTTTTTTACATTTATCGTCGATCAATGGAGATACTTTGGAAAAATAAAAACGTTGGATGTCCTTTCCCAGCCACCGTATAGACTATACCGGACGGAAAGTAAATATACATGTATATCTACTGAAGTCTAACGTAGAGTACACGTCAACCAGTGCATGAGACTCGGTTGTTCATCCCATTAAACGCTCTTCCTCGGGATCCCCAGTGGTATCGTCCCCTTCTACTTCACCATACCCTGGATTCATTCACGGAGGAGACACAGTCAAATTATCCGCCATTGATACTTGTGCTATAGTTATCAATCAATCGGACACAGCTCACCAAATATTTCCACCCCGTCACCCACGAAACTAGGTCCAAAGCTATTTTTAGTCTTTCGCTCGCCATCCCCCCCACCCCTTTTTGCATGGGGATTTTTGTTGACCTTTTAGTGTAGAATCGAAGAAATGGGTTTGAAAATACATTTACTGTCAGGTTTTTGTGAATATTCAGGCGGAAGGATACGAGAGTTAAGAGGTTGTTTTGGTTGAAATGTAGGGCGGAAAATTGCATGTTTATTTGTCTCTACTTCCAGCTTGTGTATCTCAAGTTTTTCATGAAGAACCTCCTACGTGCTTTTGGGCTCGATCTGTGGTAGAAAGCAATAGAGAGAGAGAGAGAGAGAGAGAGAGAGAAATGGGGTTTAACGTCCACTCGACACAAACTAGGTAATTTCGGGACTAACATATGGTTCAATTTTATTTCCATAATTTGCTTGCGCGTAGGGGGTCTTTAGCAGTGGGAGGAAACCGGAGGACCTGGAGAAAACCCACGAGGTTGGACAGGCGACCCTACTCCTTGTCACGTACAGCCGGGGAATCGAAATCATGCCAGTTGACTCAATGACAGACTTTATGATACAGCGCGCACGTGCTAACAATTCAGCCATCCACAGTGCCACAGTCGTTACGATAATAAACAAAGTTTCAGGAGAGCCAGCTCAATAAGATTTTATGATAAGGCATTTTTTAAGTCTTTGATAAAGTCTTGTTTTATTTGTTTGAGAAGCTCGGGTCTACTGTATATATCCAGAGCTGTGTATTCTAACACCTTGGCTTGTTTCAATGTGAACGACTGGGCGACAGCAGAACCTGCAAATATAAAACAAACATGGTTGAGTAAACTACAAAATAAATTCTCTAGAATACAAAGCCTCTTGGGATTTTGGTTCGGTGACACGAAGTAGGTATCTCTTTATTGAAATAAAATTGAACCATGTTAGTCCCGAAATGACCTAGTTTTTGTCAAGTGGACGTTAAACCCCATCTCTCTATAAATTCTCTAGAATACAAATACCTCCCTAGCAAGTGTAATGGGCGGTCATATACTGAACTTGGGATTTTGGTTCGGTGACACCAAGTAGGTATCTCGCTCTCTCTCTCGCCCTCTCTCGCTCTCTCTCTCGCCCTCTCTCGCTCGCTCTCTCTCTCTCTCTCTCTCTCTCTGAAACCGTACCTGAATCTGTTGTGAATTCCTTGGTATGATTGGCTGCTTTACCACCAATAGAGTACATAGGATGTATTCTGGGTACCACGTGCGAAACATTACCCATATCTGTCGATCCAGTTCGTGGATCTGGTTCATCCCATAATTCAATACCTGCTTCCGCAGCATTCGTCTCGAACAATCCCACAATGGTCTTATTACTGATTAAACTGGAATATGGTCTGTCATCAAACCTATAGTCTACCTACAAATAGACAAAACTATAGTCTACCTACAAATAGACAAAACTATAGTCTACCCACAAACACACAACAAAAATCGATATCAGAGTTTTGGGAATCTTCGCCGGAACCACGGTGACTGGCTGAGCTCGCTAACTAGAAGATCATATGTTCGATCTCAGTGTTCGTCGATAAATCGTCTCAGTACTTCCAGTCTGGTCTCCTCTTGTGGCTGAACCACTGAGGGCCCATTCATATGGCAAACTCGTGGACAAGACATCTCGCACAACATACTTTGCTACGACCCACTCTTGATCCTATTCCACATCTCAAGGGTTTGTTTATGTTCGTTTCAGTACCTGTACAGGTGGACCAGGTGTTTCATGCGACCCGAACGACTTTTCGTTGTCCGGTCGTTCGTCCTGTGCTACTGACAGTGATAAATCAGGAAGAAAAACTCCATAGAACTTTCGCGGGTAAAAAGGGATCAAACCCAAAACGTCCGGTTTGGCGATCTAGCACCGTATTAACTGAGCCACCGAGTTCAGAAGTGAAGTTGAATTAAGGCCAAGTATTTGTTCGGTATTACAGATAGCTTCATTGTATTTTGTCGGAGTTAATCATGTCTATCAATCAGTGGTCTACACGGGTTTTTTCTATTAGAAAGTGAAGGGCTGGATGGCCGAATGGCCATAAGGTCTGCCATTGAGCCAGCTGACGTGGTTTCGAATCCCCGGTTGTACGTGGCAAGGAGTAGGGTCGCTTGTCCAACCTCGTGGGTTTTCTCCGGGTTCTCCGGTTTCCTTCCCCTGCTAAAGACTCTTCGCGCAAGCGAATTACTGAAATAATACTGAACTATATGTTAGTATCGTATCCCAGTCAGAGAAGAGCAGAAGGATGTTAAACCCTATTATTTAATTGAAAAAATATTAAAAAAACATACCGTACATCCAGTTGCCACAGCAGCGCTTTCAATACATTCACCGATCTTGTTTATTAATACATCTACTTCAGTATCAGTTGGTGCTCGACAATAATATTCTAATCCAGTTAAATCTCCACCCTGTCTTATGAAACCTATCCATAAAATGAAATGGTGTTTAACGTCCCACTGTTCTGCTCTGACTGGGATGATGAAATCTTGCCAGGTCAGCGGCACGGCAGTCTCCCCTTATATCGAATCCGAACGACTATACATACGTTGGCATTGCCAGATCCTCAGTCCTATGTCACGAAGGAACCACGCCTGAAAATCCGGATGAGCTTTCTCGGCAAACAACGGAGTCGAATACGGGACCGAACACGGACCGAACATGGGACCGTATAGGTTAGCGAACAAACGTCTTACACCCCCTGCGGACCCTTTTCTTTCCTGTCATAAATCTGCGTAAAACATGATTGGGAGTGTGTGTGAGTGTGTGTGTGTGGCGGGGGGGCGGGGCGTGGTAATTACCTCTATTACATTAAAGAGCCGGAGAAATCACGTCGAATTGTTGCAGACATAACCATTCAAATTAAAATGACCAAATGTCAGTTTCAGCATGATCGAAGTTCTGTGTTATCAAGGTGTTATACCCCCGTTCCATTATTCAAAGACGAGTTATCGCATTATCAAAACTATTTCTTTACCGAGCTAAAATAATAACATTCGATATAATCAGTCATAATCGCATTCGACATAATCATATTCGACATAATCACATTCGATGTAGTAACAATCGACAAAACGGCTTGATAATCAGAAACAACCATATTATCAAGCTGTGTTCATATACGTGAGTGGCTGTATATACTGTAAACAGGGCTCAGTGTATAAGCAATTACGAAGAGCTAATATATATACACCCAGTCTGACGAAATATATCAAACTGATGAACAGCCAGTTTGACTTAAAACCTTTAGGATTAAGAGATCATCGGTTCTCATGTATACACCGAGTCACAGGTTGAAGATCCCCTTATAGTTGGGAATCGATATAAGAGCAGCCCGCATTAATTGAAAAGATTTCTTAAGTAAAACTTACTATGAACTGTACATCTTGGCGTAAAGTCTTTATATAAAGCGGCTACGCTCCCGTAACACATACCAGTTGCCTTTAGGGCATTCGCACCGTCACATGGAAAACCAGCCTCATGTGACTTTCGTCCATGATACACGACGGTACATCTGGAATAAAATATAGAGCAACAATCACGTGCTTGTTGGAAATCGATATGGCGCCACTAGTCGGACAACAAAGAACCCATTTATGCCTGTCAAACTTTGAATCATAGCCAACTCCATGGCGTATGCCCAGAGCGAAATGAAATGAAATGAAATGGGGTTTAACGTCCTACTGTTCTGCTCCTAACCTGGGCTAATGAAGACGGGCATACTCCATACAGTGTGCTATGAGGGAAATTTTGCCCGGGCAGCGGCGCTACGGCCTACTTTTATATCGAATTCCAACTGCCAATGGATCTTTTACGTGCACGCCAATGTGTACACGGGACCTCGGTTTTTCTTCCTATCCGAACGACTAGACAGCTGTCCTTGTCAGGCCCTCCATCCTGCATCAATGACAATGCCTAGAGCGAACACACCAGCGTAACTGAAACTGTGACAGAGTGTTGGTCTAAACTAAATTTCAATCTGATCCACTCCTCTTGCAGTGCCAAGGCCAATTCTTGCAGTGTTGTCGGTTGACGTTGACGTCGACGAACACGTCTCCCGACCATTTCCCAGACATGTTCGATATAGGGGAAAGGTTCGGACTTATGGCTGACCAAGGCATATAGACAATATGGTGACGCTGGAGGTAGTCATTCACGATACGAGCGTAGGGGGCACGGGCATTATCATCTTGAAAGATGAAACGTCGACCTGCAAGTTGAGCATGGGGCAGAACTATCGGTGCCAGAATGTGGTCGAGGTAGTACACACCGGTGACCCTTTCTTGAACAATATGCAAGTCCGTTCTGCCGGTCATGGTGATTCCTCCCAACCCATAACAGACCCACGCCCGAATCTGCCATGCTGTCTGACATTAACGTTAGCATGACGCTCATTTACACGCCTCCAAACGCGAGCACGCCTATCGGTGAAATCCAGAGTACATCTGGATTCATCTGAGAACATTACACGAGCCCATCGACGATTACCCTAATTTCTACGCTGCCTACACCATTGACACCTATTTGCCATGTGCTGGCGAGTTAATTGAGGCACAATTTCACAGGACCTGTGTACGAATGTATCAAACCTGGGCTTGTGTATTGACTCTAAGACGACCTGAACGAGGTGTATCATTAACATTGCGTGTTTGTTGGTACCGGTTCCAGAGTCTGCTGATCACAGACTGTGACACATTAAGCCTGTTGGCTACTGCTCGCTGTGTAGAACCCATTTGATGCATACCAATAGCAGGTAGACGTTCATCATGTTGAAGACGTCGTATTGCAAATTAAACGTAACACACTAAAGCAAAGATACGCTAAACAGTAAATCTAATGAAAGAACCAATAGGAAAGTAAACATGGATAGGATAATCCAGCACGCGGCAGTTTTCATCAAACCCTTCCTTGAAGTGTTAAATTTGACAATACCCCCCCCCCCCCCCAGGTGTATGGCTCAGTGGTTCTGTTGGGGCTATAAGTTCTTCATCTGAGAACATACTCTCAAAGCATGTCAAGTGTCCATGACTATTTATCATATCACAACCTGCATAGGTATTTGCATTTCAATATCCCCTACTTTCTTTGAAGAGTATATATGACGTCATGATGAAAATAATTGTCACAATTACTGCTTATTACTGGGCAACGTTTCGACTAGGCTTCTTTAGTCAATATCAAGCTATGATAAAAAATGAAAATATGACAGGACAATATATACATGTACAGAACAATACTTAGTTAATAATGAAAACAAGAGATCTCCCTTAAACATTCAATAATACCAATTTGACTAAAAACTGACTGACTAATTGATTAATGGATAAGTTGTTGTGGAGTATATACAATGATTAGTAGGTTTTAATAATGACAAACGTTGAAAGAAAATGAAATTTGATAAAATGTTACCAACGACCCCTTTCACTGAAATAAACCAAATGATTAATGAATAGATTGTTGTGGCGTATTTACAACGATTTGATGAGGTTTTAATCATGACAACATCCCAAGAAGATGAGATTTGATTGGTATTATAACGAAAAATAACTGATATGTGCATGTTGATGCGAGTATCTGACAACAGTCAAATTCGATCTACTCAGGCGATGCCGTTTACTTAGTATAATTAATTACTAACTGGTTAATTGATGGTGTTGGTGGTTTGGCATAATCGTACGTTGACGGATGTGACATCATAGCAACATCAATATCATCAAATACTTTTGCATTTATCAGGTCTATCTTTCCACCTCCACCTTCTTCGGCAGGTGTTCCTAAAACCGTTACCTGAAATTTAAATAAAAGGAAATACGTTTAATATCTTACGCGCGTATTAATCTATACCCGCCAGTGGTACTTTAACGTGCTTCAATTGCTTACACCGCTCTTTGGTTTTTCGTCGACTTCGAAGAACTATACACTCTCTGTCCTGCATCACTGACAGGTTTATCTTTCTACCTCCTCCTTCGTCTGGAGTTGTTCGGTGGGTCTTTAACGTGTTCCCAATGCAAAACACCTCTTCTCGGTTTTTCGTATCCTTCGAAGGTCTAGAGACTCTTTGTCGTGCATCACTTTGACTCCCAAATGAACTAAAAATTCAGAAAGATCTTGACGGCTCACGTCAAGATTCAAGCCCGTGACCACCTTCCTAAAGCAGTTTCATGACTGGAAAATCAAAATTTCTCGACCACCATCGAGCTACTGTGGCCCACAAATGAACTTGAAAAAATTCGAAATCAACTTGGTCAAGTTCGACTATACATACCTCCTCCAGTGGAATCTAGGAATCGTTTATGTGGGTCGAGGGGAACTGTACATACCTCCAGTGGTATCCGGGAATCGTTCATATGGGTCGAGAGCGACTATACATACCTTCCCGAGTGGAACCTGAGAAGCATTCATGGCAGCTTTAATAGCTAATCCTGTAGCTACACCAACTTCGGCTATAAGATTATGTCCACAAGCATGTCCTATTTCCGGTAAAGCATCATACTCACATATCACACAAATATTAGGTTTAGAAGAATCGTCATCACCATATGTTGCTCTGAATCCCGTCTCTAGGATAAAATTTCTCTCAACTTTTAATCCCGCCTTCTCTAGAAACTCTGTTAAAACTCTGTGAGCAGAATGTTCACTGAAGTTAAGCTCTGGTACAGACCATATAGCTTGACTTAATTCATTTAATTCTTCTTTATACTTGTCGACGGCGCCTTCGGCTACCGTCTTTAACTTAGTAATATCCATATCTACAAGGAAAAAAATTAGTGTCGTCAGAGAACGAAACATGTCCAACTTCACCTTTGTACATATTTTATTATATAATTTTAGTCAAATTACTAATGGACAATGCCCGAATTGATATCTCACTAATTTTCCAAGTCTTTTAACTGTTTGGTTTATACTTAATGTAAAGATATATATTACGAAATTATAGTTATCACGCGTTCTTGCTTTATCCATGTCTTCTTCTGTATTTAAACACCTGTTTCCGATGTACAATTTAACATTTTTGATCAAATATTATTATATAATTATTTTAATTCTAAGCTTGTATATGTTCCATATTCGACTGTAACTTTTGTCAGGTGACCGAGCGATACCAATCTCGCTACTGTGACCGTTAGCCAGTTTTGGACACTCGTTTATTAACAGTGCAATTTTAACCATTTATTCCGGTTTATTCCATTAGTGTTGGAATAAGCTACAGCCACCAGAAAACAACATATCGACAGCAACAATATTAGGGCCTCGACGTAATATTTGTTCCAAATTCATGAACATGTTAGTCGGCACGTACACCAACGGAAATGAACTGTCAGTTAAATAAACACGTTTGTCATGTGCCCCCTTCAATGTCAAAACAGTGTTTAAAACATTTGTGATGGGAAAATACCAGTTAAGTCATTAGGTGTATTTGACCAATCACATAATTAATTGCATAAACCTACGGATATAAAATAGCAAGATCTGAACGTGACCGATCTCTCAAGGCCAATGTCCATATAAAAGAGCAAAACCGGAGATCTACAGATTAGACACGGTTGAGATTTTTTAGAGATCAGAGAGAGAGAGAGAGAGAGAGAGAGAGAGAGAGAGAGAGAGAGAAATGGGGTTTAACGTCCACTCGACATAAACTTGGTCATTTCGGGACTAACACATGGTTTCATTTTATTTCAATAATTCGCTTGCACGTAGTGGTCTTTAGCAGTGGGGGGAAACCGGGGGACCCGGAGAAAACCCACGAGGTTGGACAGGCGTCCCTAATCTTGTCACATACAACCGGGGATTCAAAACCACGCCAGTTAAGTCAATGACAGGCCTTATGATACAGCGCGCACGTGCTAACCATTCGGCCATCCAACCCCCTTTAGAGATCAGATAACATTTAATACTTTAGGGGACACCATTGGGTTCTTTAGAAGACCATTTGATTCTCATGATGTAGGGGTACCCAGAGTCTAGCCACACTGGTTAGACTTGTACAGGAGTGTTTTTGAGAGAATGCCTTTTATGTAGTCTATGCTTGTAGCCATGTATCCTACTTTTAGCATATAACGTTGTATCCAAGAAACTGTTGTATTGTTGTTCCTGATAACCATAGTTATCTGTTGCTAACTATAGATTTTAAAACGAAGTCCTAACCAAAAAGATTTATAATAAGATCCACGCCAGAGACATTCCTAGACGATCATCGGGCTAACAAGAGAGAGAGAGAGAGAGAGAGAGAGAGATGGGGTTTAACGTTTTGTTGAAACGTCGTGTTATATGTCCATAAACCAGTGATTGTATTGCATATATACTGTGTTGTGTTTTTTAATGTGTTCAATCGCTAAATGCCACTCTAGGATTGTGTCATGAGTTATCGAATCAAGTGTCGTATTTAGATCCCAGGGGTTTTGTCCACTGCCCCAAGCTCCTGAAATCACCACATGTCTGTCTCTCTTTATTGTACTTACAGATTTCCAGTTTGCATATAGCTACGATTTAAACCATTGGACTTAATCAAAGATCTTAAGGTCTGCAGCACACGCATCAGATCATGCGACTCAATCTCTTGTATGAATATACCCTACGTTTGTCAGCAAAGGTTCCCTCTTACCAGCTATACTCTAATGTAGTCCAGTTTAATGTAGGTCTTAAACGTGACACGATACATGACCCTGAAAACGATGTCGCATGACTGTTGAACTGTAAATGATATATAGATTATAAATTACTTATATTTAAAGTAGCACGATATGATGTTTTATAGCTGAAATGGGGCATATTTAACTTACCACGATATGTTATTTTAAAAATGAAATGAGGCTTAACGGCCTATTTAAAGTAGCACGATATGTTATTTTATAAAGGAAACTGGGTTTAACAGCCTATTTAAAGTAGCACGATATGATGTTTTATAGCTGAAATGGGGCTTAACGGCCTATTTAAAGTAGCAAGATATGTTATTTTATAAATGAAATGGGGTTTAACGGCCTATTTAAAGTAGCAAGTTATGTTATTTTATAAATGAAATGGGGCTTAACGGCCTATTTAAAGTAGCAAGATATGTTATTTTATAAATGAAATGGGGTTTAACGGCCTATTTAAAGTAGCAAGATATGTTATTTTATAAATGAAATGGGGTTTAACGGCCTATTTAAAGTAGCAAGATATGTTATTTTATAAATGAAATGGGGCTTAACGGCCTATTTAAAGTAGCAAGATATGATATTTTATAAATGAAATGGGGTTTAACGGCCTATTTAAAGTAGCAAGATATGTTATTTTATAAATGAAATGACATGAAATGAAATGGGGTTTAACGGCCTGTTTAAAGTAGCACGATATATTATTCTATAAATGAAATTGGGTTTAACGACATTTTTAAAGTAGCACGATATGTTATTTTATAAATGAAATGAAATGAAATGGGGTTTAACTTCTTACTGTGCGACTCCGACTTGTCTAATGAAGATGGGCATACGCCATACATACTTTAATGAGGGAGATTTTGTCCGGACAGAGGCACTTTTATGTCAAGGGTTCTTTTATGTGCACGCTAATTGTACAGGGGTCTTGGGAACGACGATACGTTTTGTCCCTTGGCAGTCCGTCCATCCTGCACCACTGAACAGGGAGGAAAGCACCTATGAATGTTATCGGTCAACACCGGGAGCGAATCTGAGACCTTCTGGCTAGCGAGACAGCGTCTTTCTCACTAGGCCACTCTAACGACAAATTAAGCCGGCCTACGTGACCCCCTTATTATTTTATATCAGACACGCCCAATAATTGACTCCTTGAATTAAGATATCGGCAGGTGGTAACCATTTTTTAAAATGATGTGACCCATGACACTACTCTGTTTCAGACGCCACCCGACCAACAGCAATATTACTGAACCGCATTATTAAAAATGTAATTGGGTTTAACTGTCCTCTTTTAATCAACCCGTACACATTATTATTATATAAAGTGTATTGTTCCGACAATACTGGTTGTTAGCAGGAAATACGATGGTTAATCCCGAGGTGGCTGTTACCAGGAGATACGATTATAATCCCGAGTTGAATGTTACCAGGAAGTACGATGTTCGATCATGGGGGGGGGGGGGCGACAAAGTTCCTTGAGAATGTCCACCGAGATGCCCGAGGTTGGTTAGTGGCATAGACCGAGAAAATATCCAGGGGTTTTCCGGTGTTGTATCGCCTTGCCGCAGTGATGCATGACAGAGATTCTGGTAAGAATCTGTGGTACACGTAAAAGAACACGCGACAGTTTGAAATCGATGAAGAGTAAACGTTATTGAGGCTTTCCGTCCATCACTCTACATGTCCATATTCATTATCCCGGTTGGTGCAGCCGTAAAGTAGGACGTTAAACCCCATTCCATTTCGGTAAGACCATCGGACTTGTTAACGAACATTTAAAGTAAAAAATTTTCTAATATCCATTTTCATTGGCTAAGAGGTAAAACTTGCACTAGTCATGTAACTCTCAACCAATAAAAAGTGTGCAACCTTAAGAAATTTTAGTTTTATAAATAACGCCACAGAATGTATTGGATATATTATTGACTTGTCATAGGTATATAAAAAGATAACATACCTGTGTATATTATTATTACAGGTAGATCTTAAAGATAACCTATATATTACCTATATATAACAAGATGATTAACATACTTAATATGCAATATATACCGTGTTCACGAGTATAATTATCGTATATACAATAATTAACTTATTCAATGTGATTTAATCGTATATACCGTCTTCACAAATATAATTATCATATATACGATAATTAACATATTCAATTATCATATTTATATACGGTAATTAATGTATTTAATGTGATTTATACCGTGTTCACGAATATGAGTATCGTATATACTGTAATTAACTTATTTAGGGTGATTTAATCGTATATACCGTGTTTACCAAAATAATTATGGTATATACGCTGTGTGAGAGCTGTGTCCGAAACATTTCGTCTCTACAAGCTGATAATGTTCCAATTGCGCTCTAATCACAGAGTAAGACATTTTTACAAATTCCCCACTCGAGCTCGTATCACAGATTAATATCTACTACTTGCACACTCGAGTGTCCGAAGCAGTAAATATGACGTGGTCACTTTGTTATCTAATTCGATTTCCTGTTCTTCCGATTGCAAAAATGGGTCTTTAACAACGAATGCAAACCGGAGGGGGTGCCCCCACTGTGCCCACTTTGAAGAATTAGGGATTAAGTCCAATTAAGAATTATGTGGATTAGTGTATTAAGCGGATTAGGATTAGTTGATAGCGGGTACTTGGAAGGAAAATAATATAGATATTACTGTATAAAGTTTTGGTTTATTTTATTTTTTATTTAACAATTAGAGTGAGTTCATCTCACCAATCATAAGACTGAATATTTAGTCACTTCCAGTTTACTTGTCTGCAAATGCAGGTCAGCTGTAGTTCACATATCAGGAGATATGTGCTAAGTACTGACCACACTAATCAATCCCTTGTTAGTTAATCTCTCTATTGTTGGGGATCACGTGGCTAAGTGGGTAAGACGCTAGCTCGCTAGCCTGGAGGTCGGGTGTTCGATCCCTGCATTGGCCGAGAAAGTGCATCCAGATTTTCCGGCGTGGTTCTCCCTTGTCAGTGATGCAGGACGGAGGGGCTGACAAGGAAAGCTGTCTAGTCGTTCGGATGGGACGAAAAACCGAGGTCTCGTGTACACATTGGCGTGCACGTAAAAGATCCCTTGGCAGTTGGAATTCGATATAAGAGTAGGCCGTAGTGCCGCTGTCCGGACAAAATTTCCCTCATAGCACACTGTATGGCGTATGCCCGTCTTCATTAGCCCAGGTTAGGAGTAGGACGTTAAACTCCATTTCATTTCATTTCATTTCTCTCTATTGTTCCTCGTTAACGCTTGTTAATCCCTATATTGTTCCTCGCCTGGGTGAAACTTGTTGTTATTAGAAAAGTGGGCTTACTGGCATGCGACCAACCGGAGGACCTGGGGGAAACCCACGAGGTTAGACATGCGTCCGTACTCCTTGTCACACCAATTGACTCAATGTAAGACCTTATGATCTAAAGCACAAGCGTTAGACCATTTCTACCCGCTCCGTCAAACAAATACGACTATACGAGAACAAAAAAAAAATCAAAATAAGGTTATTATCCTTGTTTAATGTGACATGCAGTATGTTCGATTTAGATAAAGAGCTGACAGCTCTCGTTATAATAGATAAAGAATCTATAAAGAAAAAGAAATACATGTATGTTGAAAATATCAGTACAATTATTTCATTCTGAGTGGAGTTATCGTCGGTTGGTTGGAGAACAGTGTAGTCACGATTGCCATTGCCACAGTCGTTACGATAATAAACAAAGTTTCAGGAGAGCCAGCTCAATAAGATTTTATGATTAGGCATTTTCTAAGTCTTTGATAAAGTCTTGTTTTATTTGTTTGAGAAGCTCGGGTCTACTGTATATATCCAGAGCTGTGTATGCTAACACCTTGGCTTGTTTCAATGTGAACGGCTGGGCGACAACAGAACCTGCAAATATAAAACAAACATGATTAAATAAACTACAATAAAAAGTCTCTAGAATACAAAGCCCCCCCCCCCCCTTAGCAAGTGCCCTGTAATTGGCGGTCATATACTGATCTTGGGATTTTGGTTCGGTGACACGAAGTAAGCATGTCGAGTGGACGTTAAACCCCATCTCTCCCTCCCTCTCTCTCTCTCTCTCTTTCTGTGAAAATGGTGACGCCGTACCTGAATCTGTTGTGAATTCCTTGGTATGATTAGCTGCTTTACCACCAATAGAGTACATAGGATGTATACTGGGTACCACGTGCGAAACATTACCCATATCTGTCGATCCAGTTGGGGGATCTGGTTCATCCCACAATTCAATACCAGCTTCCGCAGCATTCGTCTCGAACAATCCCACAATAGTCTTATTACTGATTAACCTGGAATATGGTCTGTCATCAAATTTATAGTCTACCTACAAATAGACAAAACTACAGTCTAACTTCAAATAGACACAACAATAGTATAGCTACAAATAGACAAAACTATGGTCTACCTTCAAATAGACAAAATAATAGTAGAGCTACAAATAGACAAAACTATAGCCTACCTACAAATAGACAAAACTATAGTCTACCTGCAAATGCGTTGGTCCAGAAAAGTCAGCCTGTTTGGAAATTTTAGCGGGCCCGTCTTCCACACACTGATCCGCAGTGAATATTCACTAAGCCGCGACAATCACTGATAAGGATGACATCGATGCGGCTTAATGAGCCACAAATATTAACTTTTTTCCTCCGACAAATTAAATTCTAAAACATTTTTTTTTATGTATTAGAAAAATAAATAAAGACTTTTGAAGTATTTGTAGGTAAAAATTATTTCCTATTTTAGTGTAAATGGGTATTAAAATGAGTAAAAGGCTCCATTCTGCTCGAATCTGTAACGTCTTATGTAAACAATGCACGCGCCATTGAGCCAATGATTGACGCCGCGTGATATGACGTCATCTTTTACAGAGATATTAGAAGATTTTCGTAATACTCTGTGAAACAGATTGCGTCTTCCATAGCCGCAGTGACTCACTGAGTATTGCGCCGTCTCGCTAACCAGAAGGTCCCGCGTGCATCTTCTTCATCCCGGTAGGTGCAGAAAAGTAGGACGATAAACGTAAAATTAAAGTCAATATCCCTACAAATACACGGGCTATATATAATGGGATATCAGCGCTTTACGAATCTTCGCGGGGGCTACGGGGACTCACTGAGTATGACCTTGTCTCTCTAACTAGACGGTCCTGGGTATTAGTCGATAAAGCGTCTCGGCATTTTCGGTTATGAGACTGAACCACTGTGGATAAGACACCTCACACAACATACGGATACTTTAAGTAATTAATAGTACATGTGCTAGAAGACTGGGGACAGCGTATATTCGTTGGGATGGGACGAACAGCCGAAGTACCGTGTACACATTGGCGTGCACGTTAAAGATCCCTTGGCAGTTGGAATGCGATGAAAGCCGAACAGCCGCTGTGCAGGTTGTTTGGCGTATGCCCGTCTTCATTAGCCAAATCGGAGCAGAACAGTAGGATATTAAACCCCGATTCATTTCATTATCAAGCTGAGCTCCAAAAATTAAAAAGGATAAAAACATACCGTGCATCCTGTAGCCACAGCAGCGCTTTCAAAACATTTACTGATCTTGTTTTTTAATACACCTAGTTCAGTATCAGTTGGTGCTCGACAATAATATTCTAATTCAGTTAAATCTGGTATAATGTTCGGTTTAGCTCCACCCTTTGTTATGATACCTGTCAATATAATAGATCTGTAATGGGGGGGGGGGGGGTAATCACATTTTTTCCTATCATGAAAATAAAATAATCACAATCGATATTATAAAATTCGATGTAATCACATTCGACATATACACTTTCCACATCTGATTCATTCATATTCGACATAATCACATTCGATATAGTCATATTCGATATAAACATATACGACATGGTCATATTCGATGTAGTCATATTCGACATAATCACGTTCAGTCTATTCACGTTCAATGTACTGACATTCGATGTAATTACCTTCAATGTAATCCCATCCAATGCTTTCATATTGGATATAATCACATTCGACATAATCACATCGCGTTGGCCAGAGTCTCCCTACATCTTGAGATCTGCGGATTAAGCACGTGATCTGCTAGTTCGGCTAAACGTTTTTACATTCGATGTAATCACATCACATTTGTAAGAAAAGTTTATGCCTGGGTCAAAAATATTATTCGTGTTGACCGGAGTCTCCTTAGACCTTGAGGGCAGAGGTTTCAGCTTGCCAAGCCTATAGTTACATCCGGGACTGTTTTTTTCACGAGTACAAAAATCACTGATTACACTAATTACAGATTTGTTTTCTTATATAAATCTTACCATGGACTCGCCATTTTGGCTTAAAGTGTTGTCTTAAACAGGATACGTTCTGGTAACACAGAACAGCGGCATCGAGGGCGTTCACACCTTCCCATGGAAAACCAGCCGCATGCGAAGCTCGTCCATGATACACCACGTTACATCTGAAATGTAAAGATAAAATCACTTGCTAGTTAGAAAACGTAGCGCCACAGCCAGTTGCAAAAAATAAAACAAATAATACTTTAGCAATCGAAATAAGAGTAGGCTGTTAGGGTCACTGTCCGTGGTATTTCGTCTCATAGCACACTGTCTTACGTATTTCCGTCTTAAATCGTTCAACCCCATGTTACTTTATCTCTGATCAACTCCAAGGTGTGGTTTTACACTGTCAACATAGCTAATGATATAACTGTAATTAAAATTACAATCCTATTAAAATACAGATCTGTATTTCGTTTCGTTACATGAAAATCTGGCCGGTGAATGTGGGAGGCCGTGTCAGGGGTCATGCGGAGGCTTTTGACAATATGGCGTCAGACATCTGATTAACCAATCAGCGTTGTTGTTTCAAGTGGGTATTTGGTAATCCAACCTTTGCTTTGTCTATCGCACGCCAAGATCTCCCCACAACAGAGAAATTGATTGGCTAATCCCCCACCTCAAGAAGAATGCGAGTTAAATAACAACTCTTCCAGATCCTGGTGTAGTAAAAAAACGAAATAAAATAGGATCCGTGTTTCAATCAGATTGTTAAAATTACTAACTTGTTTATGGATAAAGTTGGTGGTTTGGCATGATCAAATGGTGACGGATGAGACATCATAGCTACATCAACATTATCAAATACATTCGCATTGATGAGGTCTATTTTCCCACCTCCTCCTTCTTCTGCGGGTGTTCCTAAAACTGTTACCTGAAATTTAAATTTAAATTAAATTAAATGGGGTTTTTAAAATGTCTTAACATCGGACTAATAAATAAGGTTTTATTTAGCTTGCTGCTAATGACAATGGCATACAGTGCTCATCGATTTTTCCTCCCCTTCGAAGTACTAGACACACTCTGTCCTGCACTACTGATACGAATAACCAAAGAAATGTCTCGGCCATAACATAGCTACCATGGCTCCCAATGGAACTTAAAATTCAACATGAACTTCTCGGTTTACGCCCCTATTCAAGCTCGTGGCGTTCTTATTGACAGACCATTCCTCAGACAACTCGATCACCTTCCCAAAGCAGTTCTTTTAGATATCCACCGGGTCAAGTAAGACGACACTTACCTTCCCAAGCAGTATCTCGGGAGCGTTCTTATAGTAAGACTATACATACCTTCCCGAGTGGAACCTGAGAAGCATCCATGGCAGCTTTAATAGCTAATCCTGTAGCTACACCAACTTCAGCTATTAGATTATGTCCACAAGCATGTCCAATTTCCGGTAGAGCATCATACTCACAAATCACACAAATATTAGGTTTAGAAGAATCGTCATCGCCATATGTTGCCCTGAATCCCGTCTCTAGGATAAAATTTCTCTCAACTTTAAATCCCGCCTTCTCTAGAAACTTTGTTAAAACTCTGTGAGCAGAATGTTCATTGAAGTTAAGCTCTGGTACAGACCATATAGCTTGACTTAATTCATTTAATTCGTCTTTATACTTGTCGACGGCGTCTTCAGCTGCCGTCTTTAACTTAGTAATGTCCATATCTGTAAGAAAAGAAATTAGTGTTGCCAGACAACGAAACATGCCCACCTTCAGCTCTGTAGAGGATGCCCAAAACTTGGGTCAATTTGAAACTAACATGTGGTTATTTGTGTTTGAAAGGTTATGTGTGCAATGGTAGGAAATGAAATACAATGAGATTTAGCTTCCTACTATTCTGGGGGTTGGGGCGAATGGTTAGCGCGTGTGCGGTTTTGATCCCCCGACTATACGTAACAAGGAGTAGGGTCGCCTGTCCAAACTCGTGAGTTTTCTGCCACTGCTAGAGACCTCTACGCGCAAGCGAATTATTGAAATAAAATAGAACCATATGTTAGTCCCGAAATGACCTAGTTTGTGTCTGGTGGACGTTAAACCCCATTTCTCTCTCTCTCTCTCCCTCTCTCTCTCTCCCTCTCTCTTTCTCTCCTCCCCCCCCCCTACTGTTGCACCACGACTGGCCTGATGAACGGGCATACGCAATAGTGTGGCATGAGGGAAACTTTACCTGGACAACGGCACTGCGGACTATTCGAATTCAAACTGTCAAGGGATCTTTTACGTGCACGCCAATGTGTAAACGGGACCTCGGTATTCGCATTGTTAAGGAGGAAACGTTTGCCAGTGTTAGTGCAAATTCTAAATACAATATATGTGTTCGATCCCTGCGTTGGCCGAGAAAGTTTATAGGAAATTTCGACCGTGGTTCTTGTATGAATAAACCCTATACGTTTGTCAACAAAAATTCGCTCTTACCCGTTAACCGGTGGTCTTCGTGACTCAAATGTATTCCAACTATATGTAGGTCTTAATATAATTCACGTCACGTGCAGAGATATATGGCAGGGGAGAAAATGATATCGTATAACTATTGAACTGTACATAATATAGATCTTACCAGTTAACCGGTGGTCTTCCTCACTCTAATGTAGTCCAACTACTGTATGTAGGTCATAATATAAGTCACGTCACGTGCAGAGATATAAGGCAGGGGAGATAATGATGTCGCATAAGGCCACAGATCACTAATTATTTCCCCATTGACTTTAATGTTAATTCTCGTCTCTTAAACTGGCTCTAACTTTTTCCCAAATTTTCGTTGGGTAGAACGCTTTCTGCCACAGATGGAGCAACATGTGGCAAACTCTTGCCCAAAAGCATGTATGAGGTTCACCATGAAAAAAGACTAAAAATAACTTTGGCCCTGTGTCCTTAATTGTTGAACCGTAAATAATAGAGATCATTGATAACATCTTTAAAGTAGCACAATATATCAATTTATAAATGAAATGAAATTAAATGTGGTTTATCGTGCTAAACCGAAATTCCGAAAAGACCTAGTTTGTATCGGGTGGACATTAAACTCCATCTCTCTGTCTCTCTCCCTACTCGTCCACCCTGACTGGGCTAATGAACACGGGCATACGCCATACAGTGTGCTATGAGGGAAATTTTGCCCCCCCCCCCCCTCCATCAACCAATGAAAAGTCTGTAACCTTAAGAATAAGCTCCCAGGTAGTATTTGATAAAAGATAAGATCTGAATTTACTAATCTTTCAATCACTGTTTATGAGAAATATCTTTGATCCAGAATCACAAAACATTGCACATTATTTCTTACTGATGTATTTGATACATTAAAACAACAACAGTTTTATAAAAGGCTATATTTTAGTTAAAACAATTTTAAGTAAATTCTTAACTTAAGTCTGAGAATGCTTTGTGAACTCGACGCCAGGTAGTATTTGATATAAGAGTGTTATTACAGGTATAAGATAACATACCTGTTATATATTATTATTATTATTACAGGTAGATCTATATAGATAACCTATACCTATATATAGCACATGTCATATATCATGTGAAGAACACAAGATGATCAACTTATTTAAAGGCTCGATGCGTTATTGAACTTCCACAATATCGTAGTTTATAATGCAAGGATTACAATATCACTAAATGACGCACCTAACCTTTAATATTACCTATATATATATATAGCACAAATCATATATTACCTGACGAATACAAGATGATTAAACATACATTATGGAAGAGCTAAATCTGCCTATTGCAGGTCTTTCTTTAGGCCTGAAATGTTATCTAAATTATTAATTAGACATTAATTAACTTATCCAGACCATACACAACTCTCGATGCCATCGCTAGCCTGTGATAATTACTGGATTAGGATCTGATTTGCTGTTCAACATTCATTTATGATTAAATCATGAAATGGATAATCGAGACTATGTTTTATCGTACCGACTTTAGTAATGATGACCGAGGCTAGGCCGAAATTCAATCGCCAAATTCTCGGTTTAGAGTGGATCAATTTGACTGAAATTTCCAGCATATTGCCTTTACGTTATCTAGTTTTTAACTATTATAGTGAAAACTGCCAGCTCTTTATCTAATCTCCCATAATGTAATTTTAACTTACTTAATATGCAGTATAATAGACCGTGTTCACAAATAAATTATTTTACATACAGTAATAACTTATTTAATGTGGTCCAATCGTATATACAGTGTTTATGAATATAATTATCGTATATACACTTTGTAGTTAGATTCATTATGTAACATTTAATGAAGAAATAAAATGAAAATGCCAAGGCTACGTAATCTCCCAGTTTGGATTCAGTCGGATTTAAACTAGGCCCACCAAGTTTCTCCACTACCAATAAAAGATGAAGAGGTCTTGTTACGCTTGAGCAGCATAATTCAGTGAATTTCAATTTATCATAACTTTGTAAATATTGAACGGAACTGAACCTTTTGTCAACTGCAAGGGATTCGTGTAGCCCTAAATGACGCATCGAACCATAATATGCAATATTATTATGCGGTCTTCACAAATATAATTATCGTATATATGGAATGTGAGAGCTGTGTCCGAAAGATTTCGTATCTGCAAGCTTTGGACTTTTACAGAAACTATGACTTGAAACCACCGAGATTCGAGCGCCTAGTCAAAACTCCTCAATTGAACTGGTGTCAAAGATAACGGCATATTTACTACTCACACACTCGGGTGTCAGAAACATAAAATACGGCTTGAGTCACTTTGTCATACAATCGTATACAGACTGTAAATATAGAACTTTAGTCTACGCCAATTTGATTCCCTGTCCTATCGTCTCTTAATAATTATATAAATATATGTGACCAGTACCACCCCAGTCAACTTAAATATTTAAAACTAAAAGCTTTTAAACAGTGTTACGGATTACTTTTGGGCAGCACAATCAAGTACTTCGGTTTTTAAGTAAGCCTTTTTTCCGAAGAAATAAAACGGAAATTGTTTACAAGTTTTCCCGAAGAACAGAAAATCAAATTGGTGTAGATTTATTTACAATTTCTTAAATGTTGATCCACAGATAGTTTCTGACTTTTATTTAATATTGATGTTTTAGAGGCGGAGTGATTGGGTATTGTTTTACATAAGGTCTTGGAATCGGAATGATCATGTATTGGTTAATATTGATGTTTTAGAGGCGGAATGATCAGGTATTGGTGAATATTGATGTTTAAGAGGGGGGATGATCGGGTATTGGTTAATATTGATGTTTTAGAGGCGGAATGATTAAGTATTGGTTAATATTGATGCTTTGGAAGTGTAATGATCAGGTATTATTTAATATTGATGTTTTAGAGGCGGAATGATCAGGTATTGGCTAATATTGATGTTTTAGAGGCGCAATGATTAGGTATTGGTTAATATTGATGCTTTAGAGGTGGAATGATCAGGTATGTATTAGTTAATATTGATGTTTTAGAGGCGCAATAATTGGGTATTGCTTAGTATTGTTTTTTGGTTAGTATTGATGTGCAATGATCAGGTATTGGGGGATATTGATGTTTTAGACGTGGACTGATCATGTATAGTGAAAACTAATGTTTTAGAGTCGGATGATCTGGACATAAACTAGTATAATTTGTGGAAATCGACTCCTGAAATAGCGTCACGTCATAACCAGCCCTCTCGGTTGGTAATCCCGTGTCATATGACGTCACATCATACCCGGGTCCTCTTGTTTACTGATCCACCGTAGCCCCGCGAGTAGATTACTAGTCTGAGAGATGACGGACACATATCGTGTTAATTCAGTGTTAAAGCAAATTCCAGACATACCCTGTATGATTCCTGTCACATCCCGTGTTTATCAATGACTGGACGACTAGATATTATATAAGATGAACATAGACATGGCTAAATCTATTTGTTAAGGCCATCTCAATTTTTGTCAAGGTCGCTTAAATGTAAATAAAGTTAAGGCACGTGAATGTTGGCGAGATTGTAGGTTAGGTTTAGGGTAAGCATTGGGGCTAGGTCCAGGTTAAGGGTTAGGGTTGGGATTAGCGTTAGCCCTGTTTACATCTCGTGACCTATGACGAAAAGTTAAGGTGGCCTTATCATTTAGCACTAACCATGCAGATAGACATGTGTTTGAATAGGAAGAGGATGTGAGAATTAAATTTAACTGACAAGTCTATCATAATAATTAGAGCTACAAACCTTGTTATACACAGGAATAGAATGACTGTTTATTACTGAGCGACGTTTATCAAGCAATGAGACGAGACACATGTTAGAATTAGATTTAACTGACACTTTTATCATAATAACCACGACTCCTTGTTATACACTTAACAATGTACACTTGTTGTCTACTCGGTTATTTCTTGTAGCATTGTAACATACTAAACTTACGCTGTCTGTCTATTAGCTCCGCTTGAGAATATATATTAAACTAGTTAACGGACATTTTGATTCCTAAATCGAAGATTCGAGTCGAAAACTCTAAGTATAATTGGAGAATATTGAAAATACATTTACCCCTGTCCCATTGAATATAATTGAATAGCTTTATTTGGTCTTTGTGTATATGTAAAACGGCCGAGAACCACATCGGGACTTTCCGACGAGATTTCCCTTTGTCAGTGGTGTAAGACGGAGGGCCTGACATGGTCAGCTGTCTAGTCATTCGGCTGGGACAAAAAACCGAGGTCCCGTGTATACATTGGCATGCACGTTGGAATTCGATATAAGAGTAGGCCATAGTTCCGCTGTCCGTGCAAAATTCACCTCATAATGTATGCCCGTCTTCATTAGCCCAGTCGGAATACAATAGTAGGAGGTTAATTATACCCCATTTCATTTCATTTCTCTGTGTGCAAAATGAGCCAAAAAAAATGTTACCCATTCTGATAGAAAACTACTTATGTAAATGTGAATACTTTAATGATTTTTTTTTCAGCAAGAAAGTATTAGTACACAACTTATTTTTCAATGTGAATACTTTAATAATTTTTTAAGAAAAAATACATGAAGTTTGTATTAGATAATGTACGATCAGAATGGGTAACATTTGTTTGTTCCACCCAGTAAAAAATTACACACCTTTTTTGTGACTAAGTGAGTAAGACGTTGGCTCGCTAGCCTGGCGGTCGAGCACCCCCCTCCCCCGTCGCCCCGTGTTGACCGAGACAGTTGTTATTGGATACTGTACGATCATAATGGGTAACATTATTTTTTTGCCCACCCTGTAAAAAAAATACACGCCTTTTTGTTAACTCTTCTCTGTAGTCTGGATTTGTGATGTGGGTATCCGTCTACATGCAAACTTTTGTTTCCAGTAATAGCGGGGAGCCACGGTGGCTAAGCGAGTAACACAATAGCTCGCTAGCCTGGAGGACGCGGGTTTCTCTCCGGCTGTTGACCGAGAAAGTTCATCGGGATTTTCCGGCGCGGTTTTCCCTTTGTCAGTGGTGCAGTATAGAGGGCCTGTGTAGCCGTTCGAATGAGACGAAAACCGAGGTAACGTGTATTGGCGTATATTAAATCTTCTATATCATAATACGTCTGCCATTTGACTTGTAAAACTGTTAATGTTTTTCTTTCGTGCATTGGTCCGTGGCTTTCAACGCCCGCTTCGGCCCAGGGTGAGTGATATCGCAGACAAATGATTCCTATAAATACTTACCATAACAGCCAGCCGTAAATGATGGTAAGTCTAGCACAAAATGGGAAAGAGAGGGCGAATTAAAAAGGACTTTCCTATTGGGATACAGTGTTTAATGCTATGGTATATCTAATTAGGACGTTTTCGTGTATCTCAAAATAATCCGGTTACGAACCAAAACGGGCACTGCGTCAAACCGATATACAGGGTTTGGATAAAAGCCAGGAAGATGTACTTCTGTACTGGATAACCGAAATATTATAACTTGATGATCGAGTCGTATCAAATAGCTGATCTTCCCACAAAGAAAATATGAATGAACAACCGGAAATAGCAGGTCTGTGGGCGGGGTTTATGTTTAACAGATGGACAGATAGCCCATTCATAGATGTAGATTCCAGTGGTAACTCGTTATCTGTTTTACAGCAGTGGATGTTTACGCGACATTGGCCTATGGAGAAGCGGGCATATCAACCCCATACGGCTAATAGACAGACGGTCTATTAATACAGATTTAAGTGATAGCGGTTATCTGTAACAGGGGTGAATTTGTCTGCGTTATGAGCCCGAGTGGAAGCGGACGATACATGTAAGGTTCTAAATGGGTAGTTTTTTTATTTATATCCATCCCAGTTATAGAAAACTCTCTGTGATATGAAGATGTGTGAAAATGGACGTTAAACTCTACGGGGTTCTAAATGAATAGTTCATTCATTCGTGTCTAGTTCCAGGTGTGGAATGGGTATTTAAACTTCATTGAACAAGGTTAAATTGGTAACTCATTCATCTATATCGATTCAAGTTATAAATTAACAGATCAGCATTATTCTCGTTATTTATATCATATCCGTATCTTTCTCTAGTACTGTGTGGGCGATATGTGTACAGATGAGCATAAACTTGGTTAATTTATACATTGAATTCTATAATTTTGACTTGATCGATTATGTGAGATTTTTCCCTGTGGAAAGAGTTACCTGCTCGTATTTAGAGTACTGTGATGACTTCAATATTAGAAACATTAAATTTTTGATCATCTAAATTTCTAGATATTACACTTCAGAGGAAATACAGTCTTGGCGTTGTTTATAAGGAATGCGGAAATATATATTCATTTCATCAAATAGATACGTGAAGGTTAGAATGTGTGTGAAAACGTTTTTATAAAGAAAAGAAAACCACTGATTCCAAAGCGGGTGTGTATATTTGACTAAAATGCAAACGGAAGAGATTTTCTACATGATTTTGAGAATTTCTTAAACACTGTGACAACTGTAGTTTGGCGTTCCTTCTAAAATGTATGTATTCGACTAAAAATATCAAATGGCGGAGATGTTCTAAATTGTTTTGAGTTATACTTAGAAATTAAGACTTTGACGAGCGTGGTATTAAACTGGATGCTATTACCCAGATTTTATGGCCTAAAAGGTAATTTTCTTTTTGAGGAATATATTAACTGGATAGTAAATGAAATGGGGTTTAACGTCCTACAGTTCTGCTCCGAACTGGGCTAATGAAGACTGGCATGCGCCATACAGTGTGCTATGAGGGGAATTTTTCCCGGACAGCGGCACTAAGGTCTACTCTTATATCGAATTCCAACTGTCAAGGGATCTTTTACGTGCACGCCAATGTGTACACGGGACCTAGGTTTTTCGTCTAATCTGAACGACTAGACTGTTGTCCTTGTCTGCATATGCCCGTCTTCATTAGTCCGGTAAGAGCAGAACAGTAGGACGTTAAACTCCATTTCATTTCATTTTATTTCATTTTATTCTTTATTTGCCATTGCTTGATAAACACCATGAAAAAGTAATAAATTTGATATTTATCAATTCTTAAACAAAATCATTGCTGAAACGTTGCTAATAAAAAGTAATTCTTAAACAAAATCATTGCTGAAACGTTGCTAATAAAAAGTAATTCTTAAACAAAATCATTGCTGAAACGTTGCTAATAAAAAGTAATTCGATTCTCTTAAATTATTTCCTCTGTATTTCCAGTTCATTTACTTAATTTTGATAAAGACCAGAGAAGCCATTTGGAAATGTTGCTCAGTAAAATAAAAACAGTAAACGTGATACAATATCAGACAGATTCATGGATAACGTTCACTAGGTTTATTAACTGCAACATTTCAATGAGGGTACTCTAACCGTTATCAATGAATAACATTCACTAGGTTTATTAACTGCAACATTTCAATGAGGGTACTCCAACCGTTATCAATGAATAACATTCACTAGGTTTATTAACTGCAACATTTCAATGAGGGTACTCTAACCGTTATCAATGAATAACATTCATTAGGTTTATTAACTGCAACATTTCAATGAGGGTACTCCAACCGTTATCAATGAATAACATCCATTAGGTTTATTAACTGCAACATTTCAATGAGGGCACTCTAACCGTTATCAATGAATAACATTCACTAGGTTTATTAACTGCAACGTTTCAATGAGGGCACTCTCACTGTTATCAAGCAATGATAACAAACGAAGTTAGGAGGTGAATATACATGTAATGGACGTTTGTAATATCATTGCTTGATAACGATGAAAGTGCCCTCATTGAAACGTTGCAGTTAATTAACCTATTAAATGTTATCCATCAAGCTGCCTGTTATTAAATATATCCTTTCACTAATTACCCTTTAAACGTGATACATACAAAATTATGTTCAGTGTATTTACACAGCTTTTGACAAGTTTGAGTTATTTATAGATTTTAGTATTTTGTAAGTTTTACAGTTTTATGGAACAAAAGAAATTTGGGTGTGAATAGCAATAACATAATGGACGTTTCATTTTGTGCTTTGTGTAGGCGAAATGGAGAAAAATATTTGGTTATGGTAAGTAGAATTAAAAGATAAATTTATAGTCTACCGGTTTCAGATTTTAACTTGCAGATTCAACCAAATAACAAAGTTAAAGAAACTATAATGTTTTGTAAAATATATTGTTTTTGTAATAATTTTATTGGCCGTTTTGATCGAATTGATGTCAAATGTTCGATCCCGAGAAAGTTCATCGTTTTTTCCCCAGCGAAGTCCTGACTACACATTAGCGCACACTAGATCGTAGTACCACTGCCTGGTCAAAATTTCATTGATAGTACACTGTATATACGCCCGTATTCATTAGTTCAGTGGGTGTAGAAGAATAGCATGTTAAACTCCATTTTATTTCCTAAAACTTTCATATAAACTTTTAATCTGATGTGTTGGAACTTTGAAAGACCCCGAGTGGGTGTTTAATAATAATAATAATAATAATAATAATAACTTTATTTAATGAGGCAACGTATTTAGTTTGCAAAAAAACTAATATTCCATAAGTCCCTCCTAAGCTACAAAGACATATATACATATAATATCAGGATAAATTCAAAATCATTTGAAATGCAATAGCATTTTATAGTGGGAAGTTTGGGAAGTCACTCCCAAACTATAAAACATATACATTATACAAGTAGAATATAGGAAGAACACTATAATTACACACAAAATAAGATAGAATGCAGTTGCAAGTTAAAAATAATAAGTATGTCATCAGTTGAATCAAACCCCATTTTATTTCTCAAATCTTTCATATAAACTATTAATCTGGCATGTTGGTATTTTGAAATACCGCGAGTTGTAAATGCCACAGGATCTCTGGTGAATATTAATAAATCTGAAGAAATTAAATGGTTAAAGACGGGCATGGAATACTGGAAGTTCTATGAAAACACAATGTTGTTATGGTTGGGCAGGAATTTACATCATCGTAAACCGCTGCCAGATATTCACCGTATCAGATATCAAACTTAATAAAAGAGGTACCACCCTAAAAGTGATCTTTACAACACAGACTCTGAGACTAGGATATCAAAGACAAAACAGCTGATTCGTATTAATTCTTGACCTGGAAATGTTATAGGAGTTTTAAAATCGCAAAATACTAATACTTAACAGATTTGGGGTAGCGAGAAAAGTTGTCCAACCCCGGCCAGATATGTAGATTTTAAAGGACACAATACAATTTCACTCCCGTTGAAAATAAACACTCATTGAGTCAACTGACGTGGTTTCGATTCCCGGCTTGTAGGTGACAAGGCACAGGGTTGTCTGTCCAGCCTCGTGGGTTTTTCACGGGTAATCTGGTTCACCCCCCCCCCCGCCACATCCCCACACTGTTAAAGACCCCTACCCGCAAACAAAATAATGAAATAAAATTAAACCATATGTTAGTCCCGAAATGACCGTGTCTGTGTCGAGCGGACGTTAAACCCATCTCTCTCCCTCTCTCTGTCTACTATTCTGTCAGTCAGATTAGTCTATTTTAGAGAAAGCGGTTACTAAAAATGTGAAGGCACCTCTCTCTCTCTCTCTCTCTCTCTCTCTCTCTCTCTCTCTCGCTCCATTAGTTGTCTATTTAAACCTGTTATTATAACGAGTTAATTGATATGTTCCCTCCATGTAGATAAAATAAATATTGTGATATATTGATGCTGTATGAACTTAGTACAAATCAGATATTGGTCAATCTGTTTATAATTATAGACATATGTTTCCAGTTTACACGGGGCGGCCATTTAATTACTACATTAAGATAAACGTGACGGGCAATTAACCTAATGCACTCAAATCCGCTATGAATACTAAGGCTCCGTTTACACGATTCACCCTGTTTACACTGCTTATCCGATTCTGCTTTTTACAATAGCGTATAGTTTGCATACATACCATCTAGGGTCAATAAATATTTTTCCTAATGCACGCTTATATATTGGAAATAGTTTGTTTTTGTCTTGGATACAGGCTAAAATGTTCTGTATGGGAGAATGCTATCACAATTGTTAACACTGTAACCAACCAAGTGGTGCCAATTCGCGTGTACAATAATGTACTACATTCGACCGCTGAATAGGAGCAACGGTGGCGAAGTTAGTAAGAGGCTGACTCGCTAGACTGGGGGTCGCGGGTTCGCTCCCGATGTTGACTGAGAAAGTTCAACGGTTTTTTTCGGTGTGGTTCCCCCTTGTCAGTGGTATAGGACGGAGTCCCTAGCAAGGGCAGCTGTGTAGTCGTTCCGATGGGACGAATAATCCATTGGCGTACACGTAAAAGATCACCTTGCAGATGGATATCGATATAAGAGTAGGCCGTAGCGCCCCTGTCTGGGCAAAATTTCCCTCATAGCACTCTGTATGGCATATGCCGGTCTTCACTAGCCCAGTAGGACCAGAACAGTAAGACGTTAAATCCCATGTCCTTTAATTTCGACAGCTAACGAAACGTCGACGTCCAGAACTCAAAACGAAATCGGTTCTTATGTGCGGTGGCCTTTAATGAGTATTACATGTATAAAACTATGTATACTGTTCTTAGTGTATATTAACAGTCATTAAATATTGATGGTGATGGTAAGTTAATTGCAGGTGATTCAGTGTACAGTTTAACGTGTACAGTACACTTTTCTGCACCAAAGACTACTGAAGACGGATAGAGACTAGGCTTCCGTATCTTCCGCCTATTAAACTGTTGATGACTGTCTACATACACATTTGACTGCTTGTTGAGGAAATCAATAAACCCTTATTACCCATTTACTTATTATGTAAAATAGTCCGGCGAAATCAAAAAGCATTATTTCAATGTAAAGACGGATTATATTCATTTAATAAAACAACATAAAATTTCTTGTGTCAGTTTGTCGATTTAAATAAGCTACATGTAAATCTCTTTTCTTTATAATCTAAAAATTGGCTGAAAACCACGCACTGATTAGGAATCAAACTACAATTAAATTTGTAGTTCGTCTTTAAATAGTAACTCCCTATACTAACAGGCAAGAGACCAGGGCCCGATTCCTAGAAAATTCTTAAGCACGTTCTTGTGCTTAGATTTAAGTAGACTTTGCATTTAAGTAAACTTCCCTTATTTTGTGTTCCCAGAAAATTCTTAAGAACGTTCTTGTGCTAAGATTTTAAGTAGACTTCATTGTAAGCACAAGAACGTTATTATGCGTTCCAAGAAAAAACTTAAGCACAACTTCGTTCTTAAACATAGTCAATCTAAGCACAAGTCCCAAGCAAGATATAGGGCTTGCTTACCAACCTTAAGTCTGTTTCTGCTTCAAAAAGATGGCTGACCGTAGAGTGTTTCGACGGCATTTCCGACACCTTTTGATACCAAACAGACAATTATTACAAAACAGAGAATATCCTTCTCCAGAAGAAATTAAGAATGCTATAGAAAATTTCGCTTCTACCCTGAAACCATTTTATTTATTTGCCAATTAGTAAACAATAGGCTACAAACACACAGGCTACTTTAAGATCAGGCGCTCTCACAATTATTCATTTAGTTTGTATGTGTCTGCGTTTTTGTATCTTGTGGCACATTTTATATGTGTATAGGGGACATGCCAAATGCATCTAAATCAACCGTATAATATATGACGTAAATGAAGCAGACGATAAATTTATGACGTAATTCGCATACCAAAGTTTTTTTTATGACGTTAAAGAGCATCGTAGTCTCAGTTTATGGTAAACTTTACCAGTCACAATGTGCTTAGACTTATACTTGACTTGTGCTTACGTAAGAATTGTCTTAAGAATTTTCTTGGGACGGTATTTTTATAAGTTTCTTACGTAAGAAAAAGTGAAACATGACTTTGTGCTTACTCTAAGAATTTTCTAGGAACCGGGCCCAGAATTAAACTTAAAAGTCAATGAGAAAATGAATTGTGGTCTTCTTCCATAAGGACTACGGTCCGTCACAACATATTAGTCCATTGGGCTGTTTATTTCCATGTCGGCTACTAAATGTCACTGAAACTATTGTTGTAGGTATTATGGTTAATTAGCTGTATGGGATTATTCTATAGGGATTATCGCTATTATAGAGATGACCCTAGATTCTACTATGTACATCAGATGTTGGGGGTACGTTTATTAAATTTTATTTAAGTTTTTTTTTTCAATTACTAATAAGTTTATAATTATTCATCTTGCAATAGAATACGAAACAAAATTTCTCGTCTAGGCAATGGCTCACTAAGTGAGTAAATTGCTGGCTCATTAAATCCCAGCTCGAGATTTCATTTCGAGGGTATCCAATCCATTTAAACGCGTGTAATCGTGAAGTTACCTACATGCCGCTCTCTAATTCTGTGGCACAGTGAATAAGACGTGGGGTCGTGTTCGATCCCTACATTTGCCGAGAAAGTTCATCTGGACTTTCCAACGTGGTTCCTCCTTGTCAGTAGAGCAGGGCCGAGGGCCTGGCAAGGGACAATGTATAGTCGTTAGGATAGGACGCTATCTGATTAAAATACAGATCTATATTTCGTTTCGTTTTTTTATACTTTCGATGGCCTACACTACATAAAGATCTGACAAGTTATAGCGATAGATCACGTCAGGGGTCAAATGACCGACTTATGACCCTATGATGTCAGACATTTGATTAACCAACCAGCATTGATGTTACTAGTGGATTACCCACAGTTCCGTGCAAAACACGTCTAAAGCTCGTCGTAACAGACCGTTTCATTGGCTTATCCTTGACACCATTCCGAACACGAGTTAAATAACAACTCTTCCAGATCCAAGTGTAGTAAAGACAAGTAAAACGAAATTTTGAACTATAAAAACGAAACGAAATAGGATCTGCGTTTTAACCAGATTGGATAGGACGAAGAACCAAGGCCATATTAAAGATCCCTTGGCAGTTGGAATTCGATATACGGGTAGGCCGTAGCGCCACTGTCCAGATAAAATTGCCCGCATTGATTAGCCCAGTCGGAGCTGAACAGTAGGACGTTAAACCCCATTTCATTTCATTTCTTGTTTGAACTAACAACAATGGAAACAGTTGAAATACAATTACAACATTAAGGAGGGGTGGACTGTGATTAGCTGAGAACCGGTCAATAAATTGTCCTTAAATTCATATATTGTCATTTGGCAGGGTAGTATTACATATCATAACGTAGAGAAATACAAATAGTACCATACTTGCTGCATGAATACCTGTTGGGCCCAATCACCCGAAGACACCAACCCTTCGAACATTTTACGAATTTTTGATTCTATAGCTATAATACAGGACTATGAATATTTTAATATAACGTTTAATTTACATATTTCAGAGGTGGATGTGTATCTCAAGAGGATCGGCTGCCATATTGAATCTAAATTGTGGTTTAATTTTACTACCTATGTGCCGATATATTCTAACTATTTTAAGATCTTGCAACAAGCAGGTAATCTAACTTTAATATAGTTAATGGCTCCTCCTGGTCCCTCGAATAGAATGTCCCGATTTCAAATGCCTGCTTGTGCCGTGAAGAATAATCGGGACTGTGAAGTGTGTCAAGTCCTTCACATAAGACAGAAAACCGAGGCCAGCCCTTGTTCAGGCACGGGAGCTTTCTGGGCCAGCATCGGGATTGTCTTGTTAGCTAGCCAACGCTTTACCGAATAGAAATGAAATGGGGTTTAACATCCTACTATTCAGCTTCGAATCGTCTCATGAAGACGGACTTTACCCAATGGAGACCCAGCTATAAGTAACCTTTAGCAGTGGGAAGAAACCACAGAAAACCCAGGAGGTTTGACAAGCTATCTTATACCTTGTCACGAACAAACAAGTGGGGCATGGAAACTACCCATCCCCTGGATGCAATGGCAATATTAAAGATACATTATGTAAGATGAGATACGGAGCTATCCATTGTTGCTATAATGTATGTTTAAGTTAAAGTGTAAAATCACAGGAGACGTGTCCCATTATTATGCTTCGGTAGTTTTTTTCAGAAAAATGATTGATATTTGAAGATAATGAACGAGTCGGTTTTTTATGTTATTTCAGATACAGATCAGTACTATAAATACATTGATAGATTCCTGTAAAGGATTCCATATAGCATGTGCTGTAATTATTGTCATGACTACAGGTTTGTACTTATAAAACACGTATTTTGGAGATTTAAGTTAAGAATTTACTCTTCTTCGTCTTATTTTAACTTAAATGTAACCCTTTAAAAAAACTTTTATTGTTTTAATTTATCAAATACATCCATAAGAAACTATGTGCAAAGTTTTGTGTTTCTAGATCAAAGATATTTCTCGTAAACAGTAATTGAAAGTTGAGTAAATTCTTAAGTCTGGAGATTGTGTATATGATCTGGCTTGGTTTCCATGAGTACGTAAACTGATCTGGGCGAAATGACCTTAAATGTGTATACGACCTGGCATGGATTCCATGAGTACGTATACTGGTTTGGGCGAAATGACCTTAAATGTGTATACTGACCTGGACGAAATGACATTAAATGTGTATACGACCTGGCTTGTAATAGATTCGTAATACGTACCTGTGTTTACATTGCTACCATGTGTAAGAATGGTTATATTGTGATTTTCTAAATGTCTCTCAATTTTTTTTCAATTTAGTAATCCATTTAATTTTTGATTTGTTTTATTATGCCAGACGGCGTTTAAAAAAGCTCTATTAATAACTTTTTAAAAATTATTTTCATTTTCAGTTGTCCATTTTATAGGTCACATGTTTAATGACGTCAATTTTTCCCGTTATTATAATGACGTGTATACAGAAGTTAATGGCGCCGAATATTCACAACAGGTAAAGGGTAAATGAATCTGCAGGCTGCGAATCAGGAATTGACGTCGGTGATTTACTCAAAAATGGCTATATTTAACGTCCGCTGCCACCGAAAGCATGTCATGCCATACTCAGGTGATATTTTAGCTTGCACTGAATACACAGAGAATGTACAATAGTACCATATCAGAGCAAAGCTCAATTCTTTGTCGTCGAATATCAAACTTGTTTCACATTTCTCAATTCATCCCCAGATACCAAGGTCTATAACCAAGGTGTTCAATCTTACCTCTACAGGCACCGCAAACTGATCCGCAGTAAATATTTGCTTGGTCGCTAGTATCAATGAAATGCATGACATCGGTGCAAGCTAATTGGCTCTTAAAATTACATTCAGACTTTTTTTTTTGCAATATTGATGAGGGGAGGGGGCGGGCTGTTAAAAATCGCTTGCAAATTGTCTCAGAAAAGCACCTTTGTGAACCAAGTTTAAGGGACATTAAGGTTTAAATGAAATGGGCGTTTAACATCTTTCTTTTCTGCACCGCCTGAACTAATGAAGATGATAAATATGCCATGTCGTGTGTAATGAGAGAAATTACTCGTATTTCGACATACAGCTGTTCCCAATATTATACAGAGGACATTGACCTTTAAGATGGTATAATAGTAATTAAAACCTGTCTGATTTCAGGATCCCGTATTTATAGCAATTAGAAGCGGTAAGTTTATGCCCTATTTCTTTTCTTGTGTCTAATGTTCACCAGTTCTGTACCGTATTTACTCAAGGGGGGGGGGCCAAATGGTTAAAGCGTGCGCGTTGCATCATAAGTGTCATGGGTTCGATTTCCCCGCATGTGCGTGTCACCATTACGCGCAAGCTAATTATTGAAATATAAAGAGATCCATGTGTTAGTCCCGAAATAATCTAGTTTGTGTCCAGTGAACTTTAAACTCTATTTCTCTCTATTTATTTAAAATTAAAGTTAGTGCCTCGACCGGAAGTACCACAATAGATTGTTACCAACCTGTTTACAGGCAGATTAGTCTCGATCATTTAGTAATACAACTGTAGCAGTTTATTTCGTATCAAGAGTACTTAACGGGTTTGTGGTGCGACATCACCCGGAAATAACTGTTGATTGTGCTTTTAATCGTGTATAAATATAATTCTTTGATAATGGTGATATTTTTAAAATAAATGTTTAATTTAATTTCAGTTGCAGGTATTACTGGTTTATTAATGTGTGTTATTCTTGTTGTCATAGTAACCACCAGTTATAGACATATGAGGTAAGGGAACGCGTGCGGTTTAGATCATAGGATTTTTCATTGAGTCCAATGTAATGGTCTCAATCCTGGGCCAAGAAAGTTCCTCGGAATTTTCCGGCGTGGTCTCCCCTTGTTGAAATAAAATTTAACCATATGTTAGTCCCGAAATGACGTTAAAATCGATTCCTCTCTTTGTATGTTTCAGGGAAGTGAACTATGATTTGTTTTGTTTTACACATCGTCTCATTCTCGTCTTCTATATATTAATATTAGTTCACGCTATGGGGTAAGTTTTTCACATCATCTTCTATATATTAATATTAGTTCACAACGCTGTGGGGTAAGTACTAGCGCCTCCGCAGATTATGTCGTCATTTATGCAAATGGGCGACGTCTTGTATAGAGTCACCTATTACCACATACTAAACATAGGCTGTCTGTCTACAGTTAGCGACCCTGACAAGGACAGTTGTCTAGTCGTTCGGATGGGACAAAAAACCGAGGTCCATTGTACACATTGGCGTGCACGTAAAAGATCCCTTGGCAGTTGGAATTCGATATAAAAGTAGGCCGTAGCACACTGTATGGCGTAGTTTAGGAGCAGAACAGTAGGACGTTAAACCCCATTTCATTTCATTTCATTTCATTTCTACAGTTAGCTCTGCTTGACAACAGACACTAAGCTAGTTGACCGACATTTTAGGTACTAAATCTAGATTTTAGTCGGAAACTCTATGTATACGTCGAGAATTTTGTTATGTATCTATTCTGCTTCCATTTGATAAAATTAAAAATTATTTAGTCTTTGTGTGTATGACAGCTGATGTGAAACTAAGAACAGTCCAAATTGAACAAAAGCCGTTTACGCCTGCTTAATCCATTTTAGACGTTTTATTATTATTATTCTTTTGTTGTTTGTGAATCAGACATTAATAATTACTTTCGCATTGTTTTGTAGGATATGTTTTACTTTGTTTATTAGAGATGGCACCCAAAACCATAAAATACACCGCTCGTGTACTGATTATGAAATATTCATTGTGTCTTAAATCTTGGATATTCGGATTTCATATTTTCACAGCAAGATAACAACATCATTATTGATTGAGATTGACCAATATTAAATTCTAATTCGTGTTTTTAATTTCAAATATAATGGAAATATTGAGCTACAGGTTTAGTCCCTTTAACCGTATTAAATCGTATGGTTTCCAATTCTTCTTATAACACCTGATACCACTTTTGTACACCGAGACGTTTGATATCAACTAAAATATATATGGTGTATGAAGTCATTTGTACGTTCAATAATTTCAGAGGATCTATTAAACAACAAACTAACCTGAACAATCATTGGCCAGGCTGTAATACGTCATCAATCTCACCCCAATCTGAACCAATCACAGAGCTTTATTTAATGACGTCTAATATCACTAACTGTACAGAGAGACCTCGATTTGAACATATTAAGATTCAGGTAAGTGTGTGTTACAATATCAATTAAATATAGTCCATAATAAGATGTATTCAAATTGAATACCATTCTGATTAAAACACAGATCCTATTTCGTTTCGTTTTTTATAGTTCAAAATTTTGTTTAACTTGTCTTAAATACACTAGGATCTGGAAGAGTTGATATATAACCCGCGTTCTGGATGATGTTAGGGATTGGCCAATAAAACGGTCCGTTACGGCGAGGTTTTTTTTGGTGAGGCGCACTGAACTTTGGGTAAATCAATAGAAACGTCAACGCTGATTGAGTAATAGACGATTGACGTCATAAGGTCAAAAGTCGCTCATATGACACCTGGCGTGACCTTCCACTACAACTGGTCAGTTCATGTAGTGTATGGCATCGAAAGTACAAAAAAAAATCGAAATATAGGTCTGTATTTTATTGATTGAATATTCAACATACAATTTTGAAAACAAAACCAAAATTTCAACTCTAGATAATCTCTCGAATTGGATTCAAATGGATTAAAGGAAAGCAGCCCACCAAAATTAAACGAGTTTACACAACAATTCAAGACGGCGCCGAATTTTTTAAAAAATATATGTATTGAAAGATACATTAATTATTCGAGAGCTAAATCTGACTATTGTAGGTCTTTCTTTATTATTATCTAAATTATTAATTAGATGCTCGAGATTTTAAATAGATTAGAACAGTTCGGTCATTTAATGAGTTAATTTAAAAATGGAGAAGCGAGGCTAAGACTCGAATATACTAGTACCGTGGCTACGAAAATAAGTAATCAATGCATACATCTTGTCAAAACTACAAACAGTGATAACTTGGCTCAAAATAAAGTAATTTGAATGAAATGTTTAATATATTCTTTTTGCATTATCTATTTTTGAACTGTTATAGCAGGAACGGTCGGCGCTTTGCCTAAATCTTACATAATACTTTTCTAACTATTTTTTTAACTTTTGAATATACCCCTTAGAGATCCGACTTTCATAATATTGTATTATTCCAGTCTTGGTATTGGATTGGTATCCCTTTGTTTATCTATATCTGTGATAGTACTGTACGGATCTTTAGGAGAGGTAAAAGTACATTGAAGGTTGGAAGTCTAAAATCCTATCCCGGTGGTGTGGTGGAAGTCAATATGACTTGCGATGGATTCAAAGCTACTCCTGGCCAGGTAATTGTTTCTGTATTATAGGGTAAGTTAAAACATGTTTGAAGAAGTGGAGAATAAAACACCCCCTTCTAGAGCACAAAACTGGTATATATGACCCCGTAACGACGTCATCCCAGCCATTTTGGAATTGTGACTCCGTATGAAACACCGCCGTTCGCCTGCGTTTCGGGTAGTTCCCGAACCGTGCGGCTACTATAACTATAACCTACTCATTGAGTCACCGTCGTTCGCCTGCGTCTCGGATAGTTCCCGAACCGTGCGGCTACTATAACTATAACCTACGCATAAGACATTTGATTTCCCCCGTCTTCATTATCCCAGTCGGAGCAGAACAGTAGGACGTTAAATCCCATTTCATTTCATTTCGTTTCTTTGAATATGAACGAAATATTTCAGTATGTGTGAATAGCTGATGTTTATTTCAGTATGTTTTTATATTTCAGTACATTTTGTTGAAATGTTCATCAATATCATATTTTGAGTGGCATCCATTCTCTATAACACAGGTAGGTATACAACATTAGTAATTGAAACTTCGAAATCTCAACGCTTGAAAACGACGGGAGAGAGCCCGCGTCGAAATGTCGTAGGAAATAGTCTTCTAAGTAACATGATGCCATACGAAGATTTATGTATGCCTTACAATTGGCTGAGAAGAAATGTGGCTTTGCCCTTTAGTTGGTAATCGGAACAATGCAATGTTACCTGGTCAACTGCGACAACATTTTCCATTCTGCACTGTATACGCGAACATCCAGTCAGTTACATTACCTTATCCAGACAACTATTTGTTATCGACAACGGAAGTTTCGGGTGAGATGATTAATAAATATTGATCATTTTTTTTTAAAAAGTATTACATGTTTTGCAAACGTGTTTATTCCAGTGTCCGAGAGAAGATTCCAAGAATTTTTCTGTACATATTCGTACTTCAGGCGACTGGTCAGGTGAATTGGTAACTATAGAAACTTGATAATACATATAGTTAAAATACATATAGTTATATTGATAACACATATAATTATAGGGATAATACATATAGTTATAGTGATGATACATATAGTTATAGGGATAATACATATAGTTATAGGGATAATACATATAGTTATAGGGATAATACATATAGTTATAGTGATGATACATATAGTTATAGTGATAATACATATAGTTACAGTGATAATACATATAGTTATAGTAAATACATATAGTTATAGAGATAATACATATAATTATAGTATGAATACATGTAAATATAGTTATAGTACATATAGTTATAATACACATAGTTATAATGAATACATATAAATATAGTTATAGTACATATTATAGTTATAGAGATATTTACGATAAGTTAAGTTTTTCAAATGGGATATTTGTGGCAAATTGGTGGAACATTCCCAATATAAACTTTATATTTTGAGTACTCCGACAACTGCCCAACCCATTGGGCATAAAGCGGTAACGAAATGGTGTACATAATTCTCACTTATAAGCAGAGTTATAGATTTTGTTTTGATTGGGATTTCAGAGAAATAGAGAATCTCCTATGAGTCTTTTTTGATATCAAAAAAGTTGAGTAGGAGTTTTTATTTATCACCCAATCCTTTCTTACATGCACAAATAGATAGATATAATCCTTTGCTTTAGATTTCACTTTTACTGAAACTGATTACTTTACGGCGTAGTGATACATCATTTTTTGACAGCAATTAAACCATTGCAAAGTCCTTTATGTTGACCCAGTGTTTCCATCATGGTCAGTTGAATAACAATAGGTCATTTTTAATAAAAAAAAAAGAAGTTACTTTTAATAAGAAATGAACTGTTCTTTGAAAATAAAAAAAATAGTTCCTTTTAAACTGACCAATCAAATTCATGTAAAGCGATATATCTTAAGGATTATGAAATATATCACACAAGCGATAACTACTGTAGAATGTATTATTGGGTGATGATACAAATATACATTAATATGTTTAAATATTTAAAGGTAAATTACAGAAAACAGTGGATGGTGGTTATTCATCCGAAGACAGGTAAACCCTCATAAACCTTGTACTTTTACATAAGTAAAGGCGTGCGACCTGTTATTTTAACTGTGGGAGGGGTGGTGGTCTAAGATATGTAGTTTCGATCATAAGACCTGTCATTCAGTCAGGTGGCGAGGGGCAGGGGCACTCATGTACTCATGTGGATTTTTCTCCGGGTCCACCGATTTCTACCCGTTTCTGACGACCCATACGCACAAGCGCAATATTGAAATAAAGATTATCACAGTAAATGACCTAGCCTGTATTGAGTGGACGTTAAACCACATGCCTCACTTTAAAGTCATATACATTAAACCGGCCGAAAAGCACCCATCGTGTGTACAGTCCATCTACAAATTTGACCCTTGACAAGACTACTAGCGACATCCCATCCCAAGCGCCCAAGTATGGTATACAGGCCAGTCCATCAACAAGCTCGACCACCCTACCCCGACCTCGAAAAAAACATCCTATATTTGGATTACGTAATTTGTCCCTTGACAGGAGTAGTAGCGACACCCAACCCCAAGCGCCCAAGTTGGATGTCCAGGCCATGTAGCCGATCATAAGCTTGCTCCCTTCCCCGCTCCCCCTCGCCAAAAGAACACCCCATCTTTTTTTATATTTTGATTACGTAATATCTTTATACGAGACTTTTGTTTACGTCTGTTTATTTATTGTAGGTTTTCTGTATATATTGACGGACCATTTACCTCTCCGTTATGTCGGATGAACCAATCAAAAATAGCCGTGTGTATTGCGGGCGGAATCGGTGTAACGCCATTCATATCATTTTTGGATAGATTACGGTAATAAACATTATACAAAATAAATTAATCCTAATTGAAAATTACAACTATCAAGGATTCCCTTACGTGCTCACCAATGTCAACTCCTGTTTTTCGTCCCATCCGAACGACTGGCCCACCCAATTAGCTTTCTTCATATAAATAGTTAGATATTCAGACCATCCTATTTTAAACCCATAATGCGTTCCAAATATGAGAAATTCTTCAATTGACTAATTTGAGCAATTTGTCTCTTAAATATACATTATGGGAGATTAGATAAAGAGCTGGTAATTCTCACTATAATAGTTAAAAACTAGATAATGTAAAGGGTATTTGCTGAAAATTTCAGTCAAATTTATCCACTCTGAACCGAGAATTTAGCGATTGAATTTTCGATCGAGCCTCGATCATCATTACAAAAGTCAGTACGATAAAAGAAACATAGTCTCGATTATCCACGTCATGATTAAATGGTGAATGAAAGTTGAGCAGCAAATCGGATCCTAATCCAGTAAATATCGCAGGCTAGCGATGACATCGAGAGTTGGTTATGATCTGGATAAGTTAATTAATATCTAATTAATAATCTGGATAACATTTCATGCATTAAGAAAGACTTAAGATAGGCAGATTTAACTCTTGCATAATGTATGTTTAAGTAAATATATAATCCGTGTAGTACTCAATGCTAGTAATTTTGACTTAGACTAATTCTTTATTTGTTTTTAATTTTACTTGACTATCTTCTAGATTTCGTAGTGACAAGTTATTTAGGTTAAAGAAGGTATATTTTATATGGATCAACAGAGATCGAGTGAACATAACATGGTTTATAGATGGAATAATGAACACACATAAAACCGTTAGTATTCTTTCATAATATAAGTGTGGGGGGGGGGGGGGGCGGGGCGTGCACTTTATAATATAGGGGTTAATATTCTATCATAATATAGGGGATCCAACCTCGTGGGTTTTCTCCGGGGCCTACGGTTTCCTCCCACTGCTAAAGACCCCTACGCGCAAGCGAATTATTGAAATAAAGTTAAACCATATGTTAGTCCCGAAATGACCTAGTTTGTGTCGAGTGGACGTTAAACCCCACTTCTCTCTCTCTCTCTATAATATAGGGGAGGTGGTCTTAAGCGTGCACTTTATAAAAAATGGGGTAGTATATAGGGGACGGAGTCTTAAGCGTGCACTTTATAATATGTGGGTTAGTATTCTGTGATAGACTAGGGGGTGTCTTTAGCGTGCACTTGATGATATATGATATCAAAAAATACGGGGATGGGAGTTTAAGTGTTTTACATTTATACTTTATAAAGTAAAGGTCAGTTATCTATCATAATATATTGGAGGGAATCTTAAGCGTGCACTTTTTAAATAGTTAATCTTCAACACGCGCTTTATAAAATAGGGGCTAGTATTCTATTATAATGTAGGATATGGGTTTTGAGCGTGCACTTTATGAATTTACTTTACAGATTGTCCGTTCAGCCAAATTTCTCATAGATATACAAATGCTTAATATTCTGGAATGTTGCAATATTTTATCAGATGATTGTGGCATGCTGTGCTCTTTTTGATTATAAATCTTATGATCACCTGAATATTATAAGCCAAGAAATGTCATCCATTTAACGAGGAGGTCAGTTGGAGAGAAAGTTATTGGTCTTAATCCAGCCTGTTAAACTGTATTTATCTCCCTTGTTTCAGCTGTGTGAACGAAATGAAATCGATAAAATAGATGTTCAGCTGTATATTACTCGATCACAAACACAGATTCCTTCCATACATCAGGTACGTTTATAACTACTAGTCCAACTTTTAAAAAATTCATTTTTAAAGTTATTGAACATTAAATGGAGTTACTTCCCTTGGAACATGTTTTAATCTTAAGATTGGGAGCTGGTGAGAGGGTTAGTGCTAACTGATAAGACCAGCTCAATTTTCGTCATAGGTCACGAGATGCAAACCGGGCTAGCGCTAATCTCAACCCTAACCAAAGCCTGGACCTAGCCCCAATGCTTACCCTAACCTGCAATCTCGCTAACAATCACGTGCCCTAACCTTATTTACATCTGACCGACTGTGACAAAAATTGAGATGGCCTTAACAAATAGATTTAGACTTGGTGAGAGCTTATGGAATCCACCATCTTTCTATGTTTGCCTGCCCTTGGGTCATGTTTGTATTATTTTTTGTTTTATTAATGTTTCAGACCTTATCACGGGATGTTGTTGATTTTATAGACAAACGATTACAATTAAATAAACCTAATTGGACAGAAATATTTTCACATTTAAGTGAATCACATAAAAGGTAATCAGATGCTAGAGTTGTTCTATTCTAAAGAATCAATGAAATGGGGTTTAACGTCCTACTGCACCAACTGGGCTTATGAAAACGGGCATACACATGTACAGTGCTTTATGAGAGAAATTTCGTCCGGACAGTGGCGCTACGGTTATACATTTATATTGAATTCCAACTGTCCATAGGTATAATATAATACAATTGTAATACACATCAACAAGACAGAGTTTTTCTTAGTCTGTGAGGGACATCAACCTCGGTGAAAGTGGACGTTAGACCACTCTAACCAACAAATTTGCTAACATTGTATCCGGCACCTACTTATATTATTAATGATTTGTTACGTTATTTTCTTAGTTTGATACGACGTATTTATCCTTTTGCGTTTGATATTATTAATGATTTGTTACGTTATTTTCTTAGTTTCATACGACGTATTTACCCTTTTGCGTTTGATATTCGGTCGAAATTATGGCGTTGGTTGATTATTTTTGAAAAGCTTACAGACGGCAATTGTCCACTCGAAACAAACTAGGTTATTTCGGGACTAACACATGGTTCAGTTATATTCCAATAATTTGCTTGCGCGTAGATGTCTTTAGCAGTGGGAGGAAACCGGAGAAAACCCACGAAGTTGGGCAGGCGACCCTACTCCTTGTCACGTACAACAGGGGAACTATGTTTTGAGGGGTTTTGTGTTCTTAACTAAATGTTAAATAATCAATTTGAGTACTTTTTTAGCGTGCTTTACGCCGTACCACCCCACCCCCCCCCCCCCGACCTTTCCTGAAAAACAATATTATTATAATTGTGTTCCATATATTGTTATGTTTATTATTATGATATTGTTAAGTATTATAAATTATTATTTATATTGTTTTGTTTTATGAATTATTTTCAGTAAAACAGTCGACGTGTTCGTGTGTGGACCACGATCCCTAGTAGAAGATGTAAGAACACACAGCTTACGACATTATAACACTAAAACACGGTTCATGTTTTATAAAGAAACATTTTGATGAGGGAGATTTTATAGCTAATTATCTATGTTTGTATATAATAATAAATATATTTACAATATATACTATTATAAATCATGAGAGGTCGACAGAGAAATGGGGTTTAGCGTCCACTCGACACAATTTTATTTCAATAATTCGCTTGCGCGTAGGGGTCTTTGGCAGTCGGAGATAATTGAAGGACCTACCACTTGTCACGTTCAACCGGGCAATAGAAACCACGCCAGTTGACTCAGTGACAGACTTTATGATACAACGCGCACACGCTTACCATTAGGCCATCCGCCTTCCCTTTGCACATGAAAGTTTGAGATAGATTGTACGGGGGTGGGGGAGAGGGTAGAGATGGAGGCAGAGGAAGAAGCAGAGAGATTAATACTGAGGCGTGGTACTTTAAAAAAATAGGAACTGAGCATGACGTCATCACCACCATCTTGGAATTGTCATATCAATATCATCATACAAACGAGCATGTCACGTCGATTTTACAGGAATTGGTGAATCCGGTTTCTTTTTGTTCTGTATTTAGGGAATGCATATTCAATACAATAAAATCTCGAATACTTCAGCTAATGTAGTTTTAGAATTCACCATTTTCATTGACCTAGAATTCAAATTATAGTCCTCATTTTAGTTTAAGATTTCGTGAATAATTAAGGCGCTTGGGGTATGGTCAAAGACATAAAGTCCATAAATGGCGGCAATATTCTGTGGATTCCACAAATAGATATTAGGAGCGTGATGATCCATGATTTTTCATGAGGAACAAGATCCGGTCCGGGCCTCCCAAAACACAATATTTATATGTGTGTGAGGGAATGGGTTGGGGTCCCTCCCAGTGCCACCGGGTAATATTGGGCTGTGTGGAATATGCTAGAGTCAATTTGTATTATTATCTCTGGCCCACGGTATATGTTTGACACTGGTTAAGCATTATGATTATCTTGCCATTTGCGAGGGGGCGCAAAAACTCAATGGGTGAAAAAAAAGTTCGTCACTGCGTCTCCTTCGTTTATCCCCTGATTGATAGTCAAGTAGCCAAACTGTAAGCCTAATAGTTAACTATATGGGTCGTTAGAAATGTCGGGATTTTTTTTGCTTTTCGAATCTAATTATGCTTGAAGGAACATATCAATATCCTGTCTCGATATCAATTGACACACTGTATGGCGTATACCCGCCCCCAGTAGCCCAGTCGGAGCAACACAGTAGGGCATTAAAACATTTCATTTCATTTCATTTTGTATGCTATAGCCTGAGTTTACAGACACAAATGATGACGTACTGCATTCAACACTTTATTCCAGTATATACATTATAATAAGAACTAGAATTGTGTACCAATGTCTCGCTTCTCATCTAGAGCTCCAATCTGATTAAAACACAGATCCTATTTCGTTTCGTTTTATAGTTTCACTTGTCTTTACTACACTAGGATCTGGAAGAGTTGTATACAACCCGCGTTCTGGATGATGTAAGAGATTAGCCAATGAAACGATATGTTGCAGGGAGAGGGGACCTACATAGGCTAAGCCTGTTCCCCAATCCGATTCAGACAACATGAATAAAAATGTTGTTTATAAAAAAACCCACTGTGGGTATCCTACTAGAAACATCAACGCTGATTGGTTAATAGGGTCAAAAGCCGCTGGTAAGACTCCTGACGCGACCTCCCACGACAACTGGTCAGATCTTCATGTTGTACATGTAGAGGTCATCGAAAGTAAAAAAAAAAACGAAACGAAATATAGATCTGTAATTTAATCAGATTGCTAGAGCTGTATCTTATCTAGACTACATCTCATTTATACTGTTTATGTTTCATACTATAATTTCTCATTCATTATATCATAAATTACATTGAATTGAAGAACGCATTAAATAATAAAATCTTGTGGCGGGAATATTCTACTCTTACTATTTGACATTCTATGTGGATAGCTGAACGTGTGTCAACTATTATGATGCTTTTGAAGTAATAATATAACATATAAATAATAATATAAAGTAGATGATATAACATATAATAATATACATAAAATACAATAAATCCTATCCCAGTAGAATAACTGTATATATCAATATACAATAAATCTTATCCCAGTAGAACAGCTGTATATATTGATATACAATTTATCCTATTCAAGCAGAACAACTGTATATCAATATACAATAAATCGTATCCCAGTACAACAAGTGTATATATCGATATACAATAAATCCTATCCCAGTAAAACAACTGTATATATCAAAATCGTGAGCATGAAGAGAAAGAAGAGAACACGGTCTAGTACAAGAGATACTTGACGCCATTCACCAAGCATTTCCTCTTTTACTTCGTTCGTACGAGCACGTGCTGTTAAAATATGCAGTTGTCTGTTTAAATCTTCAACATCTGCCTCTAACTTATATCCTACAAAATATATTATAGAAATATACACAGTTATCTCCCTTCAGTTCATTTAAATTCAAGAATTGCTAGTCTGACGCAACATTACAGAAATACATACCTGGCAGAAAATGTATTTTCAAACCCCTTTCTTTGATTCTACACCAAAAAGTCAACAAAAATCGTCATGTAAAAGACCATAATCCACTCTCGATGCCATCGTTAGCCTGCGATATTTACTGGATTTAAATATATTTTGTTATGGATAATTTAACGTAAAAACGGATAATCGAGACTTTGTTATCATACCAACGTCAGTAATGACGACCGAGACTAGGCTAATATCTCGGTTCAGATGGAAGCAATTTGACTGAAATTTTCAACATATTCTCTTTTCATTCTCTATGTTTTTACAATTATAGCGAGAACTGTCAACTCTTATTCTAATCTTACGTAATGCCCATATAAGATAAATAATGTACGATACACATATGGGCCACTCGGCAAACCTCACTAGATTCCATTACCTCGGCTGTATCGCGGTAAGTTATATATGTACCTAAGCCTATACAATTGCGATGCGGCACCGGTTTACTTTTTAGGAAAACTTGCCGCTTTTAAAAAGAAGTTATCAAAATTAGGTCCTTCGAAGCGTGTGCAGAATTTTCAATGCAAAGTTGTCCTTGTTTGAAGAAAATCGGATAAACTTGAAAGAAAAACAGCTTCAGACTGTGAAATATTTGTATGATAAAACATTCTTCAAAGGCGTCGTCGTGGGCAACGCCGTTGGTAATTCGGGAACTTGAAAGTAGTTCCAATGGTGGACTTCGTAATACAGTCGAGGCTAGATGTAGGGTACTGTAATCTGCTGAGGTTTGCCGAGTGACACATAGGCTAATTGTTTCCTATAATTACCGTTGTTAGTTTCTTTTGCTTTCTGTCCATCAGTCGAGCTGCTCAACACTGGATTCTCTAAACCTTTCATTGAAACACAATCAGTTGAACTAAGTGGATAGTAATTGTCATTTCCCAGACAAACGATCCGTTTTAGACTTCGTAAGAAAACCTGGAATGGCAGAAGAAGAAAACGATTAATGGCATTTTTTGGTAAAATTTATTTTTGACCGACATATTCCTTTAATTTCAAACAATTCTACCCCAAAATGTTCGAGTCGTTTACTGTATATCAAACAAATGGAATATGGGTCTCTCTAGCTTAATAAATAGAGAACAAAAAATCTGCCAGTCTGTTATTTCGATAGCCCGTTACCCCGTATCTGTTACCCATCTAATGTGACAAAGTGATCTATACCTTTCATCAAAATGAACGATCGTTTAGGTGCATAGACCTTTATGACCTCTGCTGGATTTGATAATATATGATATTGACGTTTCAACTCTGTGTAAACTTCTGTTAAGGCACGGACTGCATACGATCTTATTAAACACAACACGTCCTTTACAAGCTACACATGTCCTTTACAAGCTACACATGATCTGTGTATAACACACGGTAGAACTTCATGACTTCAAAGGACATACGCAGTGCAGTTACAAATACCATAATCAGATAAATAAACAATACCATAAATGATGATTCACTCTTGTCCATTTTCCCTAATTGTCGTATGCTATATAAGCAGGGGTTTATTGTCAGTAAGACAGACTTTGAATAGAGCTCATCCTGCATTATGTCTATTTCATGTTCTTAATAAAGGTCTTATCAATTATGCTGATCTTCTGGTATCTGTAGTGTTACACTAATGATATCGTTTCATTACCCATCTAATGATATCGTTTACGTTGTCATCTAATGATGTCGTTTACTTACCCATCTAATGATATCGTTTACTCACCTGTCTAACAAAATCGTTTACGTACCCATGGCATCTAATGATGTTTATTTACCCATCTAATGATATTTATTATTAACCCATCTAATGATATCGTTTACTTACCCATCTAATGATATCATTTTTACTTACCCACCTACTGATATCGTTTACTTACCCATCTAATGATATCGGGCACCCTGCCTCGTCTAGGTCCTCTGTTATGTACATTTAGAACACATATAGTTGCTATTAAAGAGAGGAATGACCAGATCAGATTTAAACTATAGAAGATACCTGAAAATATAATTCATGGGTGTAAAGGGAGTCAACTCGCCAAAATATGCATCATTTAGAATTTGCAAACGCAATACGAAAATAAAATGGGGTTTAACAACCTACTTTATAGCGCCAACTGGGCTAATGAAGACGGGCATACGCCATACAATGTGCTATGAGGTAAATTTTGCCCGGGCAAATAACAAAAGCTACTCGTTTTTCGACATTTAAACTTAGATCTCAAAATAACAGATATTTTTATCATGTATATGAATGTTTCCAAAACATATTGCATTAAATCTCGTTTTTCGTAATTCGAAAATATCAAAAACAAGGAAAAGAGCAGTTTTTATATGAATCCACTGCCCAGACATCTTCATTTATGACATCTTTAGTTGTTTTGAAAACTTTTTTAATCAAATGATTTTTTGTGACCTTCTCTACATATACACATCGAATCTGCTTTCTTGACATCTATGTTTGAATAGCGAAAAACAAGTAGCTTGTTATTCGCCAATATCGAAAAACGAGCTACTTGTTATTCGTTATTCGCCAATATCGAAAAACGAGTAGCTCATTTTTTAATATTCACCAATATCGAAAAACGAAAATCGAGCTAACTCCACACTGCCACGTCATACAACGTTAAAAAAAACGTGCGTTGTTTACATTGGACGTAGTAATACCATTTTTTTTTAAAACTCATCTCCCCCACCCTCATTTTATATACCGATTTACACTAAATATCATATAATATTATTATATTTTATCAATATTATACATCACGCACGCGGTAAGAAGACACAGATTCACAGCTTACCAGTTCTATTTTGTTTATTAGTTTTAATTCTTAGTCTGACTAGTTTAAAATCTTACCAAGTAATGGTAGTGTCACATGTTGTATTGGTAGAATCTCTTGTAGCTTGAATATCATCATTATATTAGATATTATCAATATAGAACCTGAAACAGATAAACGATAGAAATGAAAGTTTAACGTCCTACTGTTCTGCTCCGACTGGGATAATGAAGACGGGCATATGCCATACAGTGTGCTGCGAGGGAAATTTTGCCCGGACAGCGGCGCTATGACCCATGCTTATATCGAATTCTAACTGCCAATGTGAACATCTTGTAGCTTGAGTATCATAGAAAGTAAGACGCCGGAGCACTAACCAGGGTGTACCAGGTTCGATTCCCGTGCTGACCGAGAAGGTTTCCTTGTCAATGGAACAGGGTATGGAACCTAACAATGGATAGTTTCCCGTAGTTCGGATACGAAGACAACCCGCGGTCCCTTGGTACGTAATAGAACGCTTGGCTCTTTTAATTAGGGGGCGGGGGGGTGGGGGTGGGGGCGAATGGTTAGCACGTGCGCGCTGTATCATAAGGCCTGTCATTGAGTACGTGACAAGGAGTAGGGTCGCCTGCCCAACCTCGAGGGATTTTCTCCGGGTCCTCCGGTTTCCTCCCACTGCTAAATAACCCTACGCGCAAGCGAGTTATTGAAATAAAAAATTAAACCATATGTTAGTCCCGAAATGACCTAGTTTGTGTCGAGTGGACGTTAAACCCCATCTCTCCCACTATGACGTGAGACATTGATTAATCAATCAATGTTGACGTGTCTAGTGGTTCACCCACATTCCGTGCATCACACGCAAAGAACTCATCGTAACAGACCGTTTCATTGGCTAACCCCTCACTTCAAGCAGAACGCGGGCTATGTTATAACTCTTTCAGATCCTAGTTTTGTGAAAACAAGAAAAACGGAATTTTGAACTGCATAAAAAACGGAACGAAATATGATCTGAGTTTTAATCAGATTGTGTAAAATCATAACAATCATTACTGATCATTATTTTTATGTTGTCGGAGCCACGGTGGCTAGATGGGTAAGACACTGGCTCGCTAGTCTGGAGGTCGGGTGTTCGATCCCTGCATTTGCCGAGAAAGTTCATCGGGATTTTCCGACGTGGTTTCCCCTTGTCAGTGGTGCAGAACGGAGGGCATAAAGGACAGCTGTCTAGTCCTTCGGATGAGACGAAAAAATGAGGTCTCGTGTATACATTGGAATGCACGTAAAAGATCCCTTGGCAGTTGGAATTTGATGCCGCTGCCCGGGCAGTTGGAATTCGATATAAGAGTAGGCAACAGTGTCGCCCGGGCAAAATTTCCCTCATAGCACGCTGTATGCCCGTCTTCATTAGCCCAGTATAGGAGTAGAACAGTAGGACGTTAAACCCAATTTCATTTCTTTTTTTAATGTTGTCATTTAGTACTTACCAACCGTGAGTCTTTCTCTTGATTCTGGTGGTAGAAAAAGTTGAAAAGGAATCAATAAAGACAAGATAACAGCAGGTAGAATATAAACGTGTATATAATACATTGGTTTCCTTTCAAGCACCACAGTAAAGACCATAGTATGATATGGCTCGGAACAACAAGGGTAATGTAAAACAAGTATGTCAGCCGTATACTCTAATAACTTCCAGTCATTCCCACTTGCAACAAATTCACTTAACTTGTAGGCTTCTAATGCGTTACCACCCAGATACGTAAGATTAAGTTCGTTCCCGTGATATGTCCATGATCCAAAATTAAATTTACACGTTTGCTTATCAAACGGGAATCTAAGTAAATTTCCCTCACACGTCGCTTGCAAGCGCATAGCTGGTATCCACAATATAATTCCGTTATATATACCTACTGATTGGTCGTTAAACGTACGCTCATCTCCCATCCTAAAATAGAAAAGAATATTTGAAAGAAAACCCCAAACTGCTTTGGTATTTTATTGTCCAAGAAGACCCGAAAGATGTGAATAAAATGCAAGGGTGACTTCCACCCACTACCCCCACCCCCACCCCTATCAGTGACACAGGACGAGACTTGGCGAGGAATTGCGTCTAGTCATCAGCATTTTGGACGCTACTGCTGCTGCTGCTGCTGCTGCTACTGCTGCTTAGTGCTGAGTTTTGCCACTGCAGTCACGATACGATACCTATTGCGATGCAGGTGTTACGACACGATTCATAACCAGGTCAATATTTACCAAGAAAACAACAGGATAAATGAATAATTAATATTTTTAGTCCTGAAAATGTCGAAGAAATAAAACTGTTTCGCATCACAATGTTGATGTGGATCAATATAAGGACCTATGGATAATTTGTGACGAGTTACTTACTGAAGCGTCAAAAACATAAAAAAAAAAATTGCGATACCTCGATTCAACGTCTCGCGTTTCTATACGGGAATCGTAAGAAGGTGAATCGCAATACATCGATTCAACCATATATTGTGCCATCTTAAATAGAAGGCTTGATCTCGCTTTAACTACGTACATCTTATCAAGGCCTTGATGTAGTACCCTGCATATTTTGGCGCTTATTTCGATTGGGTACAAGTCCAGCTTGTGAGCCTATCAGATTCCTCGGTCGTCGCGAATACCAAGTCAAAATGTCTACCTGTGATAATTGAGTTGCAAAGTTCAAGGTTCGTTCAATGGCGAGGTTTCCACGGAGGTCGCGATGTCACAATCTCTGACATGTGTCTGTGGATAACGTAGCTATAAGTTCGAGAATTGTGAAGCAATCTAGCTACGTCCAGATGTTGTAAAACTCGCGGTCGTTGCTTCAGGAACATGCTATTGTGCCAGCATTACGCTGCTGTTATTGCGAATACTGATTCTCATTCTAACGTCGTCGACGACGATGATGATGATGATTTCTACCCACCCATTGTATAAGACAACATCTGGTCTCCACACCACTGACGCTGGTACTCTTAAAGTTTTAATATTTCCATATCTGCTGGGGTCCCACTCCAGCCTCTCATCTGTCCATAGCTCAAACAGCACGGCACTCACATCCAATCGTTCCCTAATCTCGTCCTGATAAAATAAGATAAAAAAAACTAATCAGCCAATTATTTTCTAATAATACTTTACAAAGCCATTGTTTTGTCCATGCTATAACCGTCAGTCTTCACGCTATGTCCATGCTATCATCGCCAATCCAAACCATTCGACAACTCCAGCCTTCCATGTGTCTGTTCTTGTAAATGCTTCCAGTCCTTCCCTGTGTGTATTATGTCCATCGTTGCCCTTCCGTGTGTTCGGGTTATGATAATTAAGGCTATGATCTTTGACACCTGCCTCCCCGTGCGGGGGTTGAGGATGTGGCAACGCCGGGATACGAACCCGTGACATTCCTTTCAAGCGGTCACGGTCGACTTATTTTGGCCGTTGGTCGGCCGTAGGTTTGAGTAATTTTCTGCCTATAGTAAATCTTTTTGGGGGGCTTTAAAAGTGTAGCACTAGCTTGCAACACATCTTTGTTTGACTGGCATGGATACTGAACTTCACGTGAGAGAGAGAGAGAGAGAGAGCGAGAGAGAGAGAGAAATGGGGTTTAACATCCACTCGACACAAACTAGGCCCAAGATATGGTTCAATTTTATTTCCATAATTCGCTTGTGCCTAGGGGTCTTTAGCAATGGGAAGAAACCGGAGGACCCGGAGAAAACCCACGAGGTTGGACAGGCGACCCTACTCCTTGCCACGTACAACCGGGGAATCGAAACCACGCCTGTTGACTCAATGACAGACTTTATGATACAGCGCGCAGGTGCTAACCGTTCAGTCACCCCCCCCCCCCGGAACTTCACGTAATCTGTGTAAATATGGCTACCCAAATCACATATTCTGCCAGAGTGATCGATCTAAAGTACTTCGAAAGTGGGTGTTGATATTAAAATGAGAGACAACAATTTACACGGCATACGATTTTATAGCGAAGCCGGTTACCCAGTTTAAAACAATAAAATACCGAATACTTCAAGATACATTATGGGAGATTAGATAAAGAGCTGGCAGTTCTCACTATAATAGTTAATAAACCAGATACGGTAAAGGGAATTTGCTGAAAATTTCAGTCAAATTGATCCACTTCATGATTTAATTATGAAAGGAAGTCGAACAGCAAATTGGAACCTAATCCAATAAACATCGCAGGCTGGCGATGCCATCGAGAGTTGATTATTGCCTGGATAAGTTAATAAATGTCTAATTAAAATATTTAGATAAGATTTCAGGCGGAAAAAAGACATGCAATAGGCAGATTTAGCTCTTGCATAATGTAATGTTTAAAAAGAACATCTATTCTCTCAACCATACTCCTACAAAGTCAAGACAGCGCAGCTAGACTCCTGGAAAACATTACATCATTGGTTGTCTCAGAATTCAAATGGTCATCTGATTATCTAAGCTTAATTTTAGCCTTTTAGATTCCCGTCTCGGTCACCCAGAGAGAGAGAGAGGGAGAGAAGGGGTTGAACGTCCACTCGACACAAACTAGGTCATTTCGGGACTAACATATGGTTTAATTTTATTTCAATAATTCGCTTGCGCGTAGGGGTCTTTAGCAGTGGGAGGAAACCGTAGGACCTGGAGAAAACCCACGAGGTTGGACAGGCGACCCTACTCCTTGCCACGTACAAACGGGGATTCGAAACCACGCCAGTTGACTCAATGACAGACTTTATGATACAGCGCGCGCACGCTAACCATTCAGCCATCCCCCCCCCCCCCCCGCGGTCACCCAGACCCTCCAAGGCTTCAACGTATGGAGGGCCTGGGACCGTTGTCAATATTTGACGAACGTTCCATTGCCCAAACGTAACCGGGTGTTTGGTTTTTATGTATCTTTGGCCAAGTCAAGTAACAGTTGTGCCCCTTCCCACAAAAAATCCCCCAATTCTTGCATTAATATAAACAAATATGAATCGTGACGATTTAGGGTTAAAAAGAATCAACAGATATGGCCCATGAAGAAAGAAATTTTACAATAAATTTTTTTTAAGACTGTTTGATATTGAACTCGCAATGCAATCAAATGGATTTTCTGAAATGGCATTCTTAAATTAATTTCATGGGCGTCAACATCTTGTTTTTGGACTAGTTACCTCCCTTAGACTTTGTTTATGATGAAGTAAAAGACCGGATAATCTAGCCAATGACCTATTATTCTCAAATGTTGACAACGCATCCAGACTTATATTTGGAATTCGGTATGAGAGTAGGCCTTAGTGCCGTTGTCTGGGAAAAATTTCCCTCATATTGTGCATGCCCGTCTTCAGTAGTCCAGTCAGACGTTAAACCCCATTTCATTTACATAATGCATCTTTAAAGTTACTTCATAACTTACCATTTCTATTATACTGTACAATGATAATCCAAGACGTACAGTTACCGATCCTGTTTCATTCTTCAATGGCATTATGGCATTAGTATAATTAGTAAATAAATCTTTATACAGTTGCGCTTCGTTTTTATTAGCGTCACTTACTATTCGATCGCCCAACACTGTAAAATACGAAATGATGGCCAGGGATTAGTAAAGTAAGCAGCAAAAGAAACGTCGGGTTGGTATGTTACTCTGAATAGACGCGTTGCATAAATGTTTTATTGTATATTTGTGACCACATCTCTAACTATTCTTGAGCAATAAGGCTCCTTCCCAAACAGGGCCGGCGGAAGCAATTCTTGATTGGGGGTGGGGGGCTACCACCCTAGGTCCTTAGACGAGCTCTTGGGGATCTAGATCGTCGGAGACGATTTCTAAGCAATTTCTGGCTAATAAAATTACTCAGCAATGAAGTAAAATTTTATTTTGTAGGCAATCCAGGTGAGGGGGGGGGGGGGGGCTACCATTGTTGTCCCATTCTGATGAACCTTAAATATGTTAAGGATCAAATGATCTTGAATGATAGGATAGCCCTTTTGATTTTACCTCTTCCACGTCCATTTCTTACAAAATGTGGGCATATCTTGCAAGGCAACCGCTTGTTTCAACTGGCCATAGCAGTGAATGGATAAGGGGCACAAGGAAAGAGTATAAATAAAACTGTATCCCGTCGTTTTTCTAATTACCTAATATGTCATAGATACAACAGACATGAGATAGACTTGAAATAAAGATCGACCATTCAGTTATCTAATCGCGACCCTCGCAACCGCGGGTCTCTTAACCCTGGGAACAGTATAGAGCATAGCAGGGTTTTCTTCTTTTGAAAGCCTACGTTCTAGAAGTCTCACTTCTACTCACTTCTATGTTAAATTCAAACCTTTATGTTTTTAATAGAATAGTTACATGCGTGCTATAATCTGGAGAAAAGGGTACTTGCGGCCAAAATATTAGGTGGGGGGGGGGAGCCAAACACAGAATTGAACCCAGGAAATGTTCTCAAAAAAACGACCCTGACTTCTGAAATGGTTATGTGTTCTCCATGATTTTCATGTAACTCATGCTGCACGTGCTGTTCACCAGAACCAGCCCTATAAAAGGCACCCCATACCTGGTTGAATCATTCACACTACAACGTCAGCAGCATGCCACGACTCACGACAGCCCAGAGGAGCCAGGCGCTTAGAAGACTCGACACTGCCCAAGCCGTTGCCAATCACTTCCAGGTCAATGTTCCGACCATCTATAGGCTTCAGCAACGCTTTCGGGCTACCAACACCACGGAAACGAAATGAAATATAGATCTGTATTTAATTAGATTGTACCACAAGGCGCAAGACTGTCATGTTGTGCGACAGCACGCATAGAATCCCTTCACACAGGCATCTGAGACAGCACGTCCGATAGTGGGAACATACAAAAGACCCATAAATACCGATACAGTGCGCCGACGTCTCACTAGAAAGAACATCCATTGCCGTAGATCTTACCGTGGACCGATCCCCACTCCTCGCCATCGACGTGAACGTCTGCAGTTTGCCCAAAAACACCAGAACTGGTGACACAGGCAATGGAGAACTCTTCTGTTCACAGATGAGAGTCAGTATCGCGTATCAACCGCTGATGGCAGAACCAGAATATGGCGTCGACGTGGCCAGCGGGAATTTCAAGCATAATGGTTTGGGGTGGAATCGGCCTGAACCAGAGAGTGGGTCATGGGGAGGTCCAAGCATAATGGTTTGGAGTGGAATCGGTCTGAATCACAGAGTGGGTCCTGTGGTGTTCCAAAATCTTGGCCCAGCAGTGCGCTACATCAATCAAACTCTCTGACCCCACGGCATACAACATTTCGCACGTCATCGAAACAACGCTTTCCAGCATGACAACGCCCGTGCTCACACCGCCAGAGTTACTTGGACTTTCTACAGCAGAACGGTGTCAACGTTATGCACTGGCCAGCCCTTAGTCCCGACTGAAACCCGATTGAACATCTTTGTGATGAACTTCAGAGGAGACTTAATAACGTCGTACCGAGATCAAACACAGCCGATGGATTGCGCCAGGCTTCTCTGAGAGTGTGGTTCCAGGTGTCAATGGCGTTCATCAATCGTCTGGTCCGCTCCATGTACAGACGCTGCGCTGCTGTTATTGACACTCGCGGTGGACACGCTGGATACTGATATAGAGACTGTGTACAGACTCTAAACCTTCTCGTAATGTCTTGAAATTGCTTTGATCCATTTATCCTTTTAGTCAGTCGTTTTCTAAAATGATCTGATTAAAGTGCCTCTCTGATTTTTAAATCGTACTCACGTTTTTTTGTTTTTTGGTTTGTTTTTTTTTTGCTGTTTAGTATATTTTAAAATATCCAGGCAATGGTATTTAAAAAAAATACGAAATAGTGGCCAGATATATGGTTAGGTCTATTTGTTATGGTCGCCTCCAGATTTGGTCAAAGGTCAGGAGATGTAAATAAGGCTAGCGCTGACCCTAACCCTGGACCTAGCCCTAACCTTTACCCAAACTCTATCCCGCAATCTCGTCAACAGTCACGTACCCTAACCTTTTTTACATCACAGCGACCTTGGCAAAATCTGGAGGTGGCCTTAAGAACTGGACCTAGCCCTAACCTTTACCCAAACCCTATCCGGCAATCTCGTCAACCGTCACGTGCCCTAGCCTTATTTACATCTCAGTGACCTTGAAGAAATCTGGAGGTGACCTTAAGAACTAGATCTAGCCAAAGATATATACATGTAGAATAAAAAAATATACGAAACATACAGCCAAGGAAGAGTATTTTTTAAAAAAAACCCAAAAACAACACATTATCATGGCCCTTTATATCCCTAAATATCACTTACTGCAAATGACGTCATTCAAATCAAAACTTTAATCATATAAATCTTTCCCAATCACAAGGACATCAGATCAACCTAATTAAATACTCTAACTTGATCCACATCAAAAGGGATTAGCGCCTTCTAATTCGATTCATTTAGGCATCAATAATTTATATTGAAATGAGAATGAAACTTACCTTGTGTAACAATAATATCCATAAATAATATCCCACATAGAGTCCACGTTTTCATCTTGAAGTCAGGAAAGGGGGGCGTGTATGAGTGTCTCAAGTCTCTAACATTAATTACTAATAAGAAATCTGATACGAACTCGTATCTACTTCATAGAAACTCTTTGCTTAAACAACACAACCTTGCATCGTATTTTTTAGATATAAAATAACTTAAACGAATTCAAGAATAGCGAAGACAGTTTTATATAAATGATTAAAGGTAGGTATAGACATTTACATCTGTATGCATTAAACCATGTGTGTCGCGATCAGGCAGTATCCCAAACATCAATACTTAAGCCCGTTTTCCACGTACGCGTTTTCGCCGGTTACATAGAAGCAGCCCTATCACATTTGCTTTAAACCTCGAAAACGAGTGTATGGAGAGAGAGGGGGGAGGGAGGGAGAGAGAACGTGGGATTAATATCCAATCGACACAAATTGTCATTTTGGGACAAACATATGCTTTTTTTATATTTCTTAGCACTTCATAGCACACTGCATGTATACGCCATACATATGCCATACACACGCCATTCATACACCATGCACACTTCATCCATAACCCGTTCAGTCGCTTAAGTTGAACTGGTTTAAAAACTCCAGGGATCGTTAAACCAGTTTAACTTTTGTCGTCTGAACGCAAATGTGGGGCAAATAAACCAGTTTAAAACACCCAGCTTGCGAAGGCTTTTTATAAAACTGGTTCATGTTAGCCGCCTGAACGGGTTGGCTGTACGCAGTAAGTTACATTCCTGGGAAAATATCGGGGCCAGAGAGTGCCAGTGTTCACGAAAGCCTGCGAGAACCGAATAAAGAATATAGGCTACCCATGGGTAGTTAACTTTAACCTCCGACCGAAGAAATCAGAATAGTTAAACTTGTTTGGATTATAATACGTGTGAACGCAACACGGTCCTTCTTAAAAACCCCGGCCATTTTGAACTGGTTTAAAAAAAAAGTGTCTGAACGAAATAACAGTATACCATGAGGAGAAGTGTGTATAGAGAGCTGCGTTTCCGCCTAATGTTTATGGAATTCTAATGTCGATGTCGAACCTCCAAACTCTTGGTTACTGTGCTAGATCCGAACTGACCGGGGTTTAGCGTCCTACTCCCGGTGAGCTAATGAAGACGTCCATACGTCATGAGGGAAACTTTGCCGGGACAACGACGCTAAGGCACGGGTTGTTTTACATGCACGCCAATATGTACACGGGACGTTGGTTATTCGTTTCACCTAAACGACTATGAGCGGATCTGGTTTAACATCAGAACAATAGTTTCCTCTTTTGTGGGGATAGCGCCAGGGTACTTTTAAGAACTGTACAGCTGTGTGGGCATTATAAAATGGGAGCCGTGGTGACTCAGTCAGTAAGACGTTAAAGTGGAGGTCTCGGGTTCGCTCCCATTGTTGGTCGAGGTGGTTCCTCGGGTATATCCGGCGTGGCCCACCCTTGCTAATGTTACAGGACGGCTGGCCTGCCAAGGATAGGACGAGAAACCGAGGTCCCGTATACACACTGGCGTGGGAATTCGAAATCAGAGTATGTCGTAGTGTCGATGTCCGAGCGAAATGTCGACCATAGCACACTTTATGGGGTATTTCAGTCGGTGCAGAAATGTAGGACGTTAAACCATAATTCATTTCATTTGCAGTATAAATACTGTTAAACGAATACAGAAGTGATACCGCAGACAAAACGTAATCCGAATGCGCAAAATAAGAAATGAAATGAAATGAAATGGGGTTTAACGTCCTACTGTTCTGCTCCTATGCTGGGCTAATGAAGACGGGCATACGCCATACAGTGTGCTATGAGGGAAATTTTGCTCTGGCAGCGGCACTATCGCCTACTCTTATATCGAATTCCAACTGCCAAGGGATCTTTTACGTGCATTCCAATATATACACGGGACCTCGGTTTTTCGTCTCATCCGAAGGACTAGACAGCTGTCCTTGTCAGGCCCTCCGTCCTGCATCACTGACAAGGGGGAACCACGCCGGAAAATCTAGATGAACTTTCTCGGTCAATGCAGGGATCGAACACCCGACCTCCAGGCTAGCGAGCCAGCGTCTTACCCACTTAGCCACGCGATCCCCCCGCAAAATAAGAGTATTCGGCATGTAGACAGTGCAGGTGAAAACGACCTATAAGAAAAGAAGGAGGGGAAGAAATGGAATTTCGGGACTAACACATGGTTCAATTCGATTTCAATAATTCACATGCGCTTAGGGGTCTTTAGTAGTGCAAGGAAATCGGAGGACCCGGAGAAAACCTACGAGGTTGGACAGGCGACCCTAGGCCTTGTCACCTATAAGCGGGGAATCGAAACTACGCTATTTGCCCCAATGACAAACCTTATGATGCAAAAGATGGGGTGGGTTGGGTTTTTTTGGCGTGGGGGAGCGGGGGTGGGGGGGTTAAGCTTATGATCGGCTGCATGGGCTGGGGTTGGGTGTCGCTACTATTCCTGTCAAGGGCCAAATTACGTAATCCAAATAAAAAAGGTGGGATGTTTTTTTCGAGGTGGGGGTAGGGTGGTCAAGCTTGTTGATGGACTGGACTGTACACCCTACTTGGGCGCTTTTGGTGGAATGTCGCTAGTACTCTTTTCAATGGTCAAATTTGTAGATGGACTGTGCACACGATTATGTGCTCTTCGGCCGGTTTACAGTAGATGCCGTTCTAGTGGGGCATGGGGTTTAACGTCCACTCAATACAGGCTAGGTCATTTAGGGTGATAATCTTTATTTCAATATTTCGCTTGTGCGTATGGGTCGTCAGAAACGGGAAGAAAACCCACACGGAGAAAACCACACAGGTGACTGAATGACAGGTCTTATGATCGAAAGTGCACACTTAAGCCCTCCCCCCCCCCCCACTCCCACAGTTAAAATAAAACGACGCACGCCTTTAAATATGTAAAAATACAAAATTGACCCGCTATATATTTACGGGCAGGTGATTTTATGAAGGTTTACCTGTCCTCAGATGAATAACCACCATCCACTGTTTTCTGTAGTTTACCGTTAAATATTCAAACATATTAATAACCCCTGCTTATAAGTGAGAATTGTGTACACCATTTAGTTACCCCGTCATGCCCAATGGGTTGGGCAGTTGTCGGAGTACTCAAAAATTAAAGTTCATATTGGGAATGTTCCAGCAATTACCCACAAATATCCCATTTGAAAAACTTAACTTATCGTAAATATGTGCACTATGTTTCTGTCATAATATAATGGGGAGTCTTAAACATGCAATTTGTAATATATGGAGGAGTCTTAAACATGCACTTTTAATATAGGCTTATTATTTATTATATCATAAGTGTGCACTTTATAATACAGGGATTAGTATTATATCATAATTTAGCGGGGTTTAAGCGTGCACTGTCATAATACATCGAAGTTAATCTTCAACACGCGCTTTATAAAATAGGGGCTAGTATTCTATTATAATGTAGGATATGGGTTTTGAGCGTGCACTTTATAAATTTACTTTACATTACAGATTGTCCGTTCAGCCAAATTTCTCATAGATATACAAATGCTTAATATTCTGAAATGTTGCAATATTTTATCAGATGATTGTGGCATGCTGTGCTCTTTTTGATTATAAATCTTATGATCACCCCAGTGTCTTCCATTTAACTGTGAGGTCAGTTGGAGAGAAAGTTATTGGTCTTAATCCAGCCTGTTAAACTGTATTTATCTCCCTTGTACCCGCTCGCTCTTCTCGCAATGAATCAATGAAATTGGGGTTTAACGTCCTACTGGGCTAATGAAGACAGGCATACGCCATGTAGTGTGATATGAGGGAAATTTCGCCCAGACAGTGGCGCTACGGTCTACATTTATATCGAATTCCAACTGTCATTGGTTCTTTTACGTGCAAGCTAATGTTGTTTGTCCCACTCAAACAACTATAGATACTAACCTTGCCAGGCACTCCGTCCTGCACCACTGACATGGGGGAAACCGCGACGGAAAATCCGAGCAACTTTCTCGGCCAACATTGGGAATGCTCCGTGTTTAACCCTTGTGGGTTCACGTTATGAGAATCACATAGCAGGTATCAGGGGTCCATATGGACCCCAGTTATAATTCAAAGTTTTTACGTACAGATATATTTGAATTAAAAGGCAGCGGTTTAGTTTTTATTTGCTTTCATATTTGACAACTGAAAAACAACTAAATTATTTTACAAAAACATCTTAGTGACATTTGGAAAAGATTTAATAATTCTCACAAAATTGCTACTTTGTGTACTATGTGGTAAAGAGGTTAAAATGGCAATTCACGCTTGATACAAAAACCATTGAATATCTTGAATTCATCATTTAATTTTTGGTATTTGTAACATGCAGCTGCTAAAAGAGAGAATACTCTGGCATACGCAATATGGTATTAGACAGCAAATACATTAGCAAAATCCCTACGTTGAGTTGTTTAAGTTAGGGGTCCGATTGGACCCCTTGTACCCTTCAAGCGTTGGGCCTGATTTGCATGTAACAGAACTCTGCATGTGGGAAGCAGATGAATACCGAGTTCTTCACTACGTGTAAAAATGTATAGGAGACTAAGTCACTAAATTTCAAAAAGCAGTGCCCAGTAGGTATTACACAACACTATAAAACATGTGCATGTGGTCCACGGAGACCCCACGTGCACCGACATTTGTTAAAATGCGACATTTGTACGTACAATAATTTTTTATATGTTTTATCTTTTACAATCCTTCTTCATGTAAATAATTTCAAATAAATCAACCTGTCGATAAAATCATGTATAATATTGCACGTTAAAATTGTAATACACACCGGGGGTTGGATGGTCGAATGGTTTGCGCGTGCGCGTTGAATCATAAGGTTTGTCATTAAGTGAGCTGGCGTGGTTTCGATTCCCCGGTTGTACGTGAAAAAAACCCTCCCGTGTCCTCCCACGGCTAAAGACCCCTACGCGCAAGCGAATTGTTGAAATAAAATTGAACCATGTGTTAGTCCCGAAATGACCTAGTTTTGTGTCGCGTTAAATATCTCCTCCCTCTCTCTCTCTCTCTCTCTCTCTCTCTCTCTCTACTAGGTCATTTCGGGACTAACATATAGTTCAATTTTATTTCAATAATTTGCTTTGGCAGTGGGAGGAAATTGAAGGACCCGGAGAAAACCCACGAGGTTCGACAAGCGAACCTACCCCGTAACACGTTCAACAGGGGAATCGAAACCACGCCAGTTGACTCAATGACAGACCTTATGATACAACGCGCACACACTAATCCCCCCCCCCCCCCCTTTGTACGTGAGAGATAGAGAGATATTGTACGAGAGGGGAGGGGAAATTGAGGCAGAGAAAACCCAGGAACTGAGCATGACGTCATCAACATCAACTTGGTATTGTAACATCAACGCCCAATATTATCATACAAACAAGCATGCCACGTCGATTTTACTGGAATTGGTGGAACCTGTGACCTTTGTTCTGTATTTAGGGCCTGCAATAAAATCACGAATACTTCAACTAATGTATTTTAGGAATTCAGCATTTTCATTGACCCAGAATTCAAATTATAGTCCTCTTTTAGCTGTAAACCAATGAAATAACATAATTTAGTTTAAAATAATTTAGTTTAAGATTTCGTGAATAATGACCCTTGGGGTGTGGTCAAAGACATAAAGTCCATAAATGGCGGCAATATTCTGTGGATTTCACAAACTGAAATCAGGAGCGTGATGATCCATGATTTTTCATGAGGAACAAGATCCGGTCCGGGTCCCCCATAACAATATGTTTATGTGTGTGTGAGTGAGTGTGAGGGAGTGGGTGGTAGTCCCTCCCAGTGCCATCGGGTAATATTGGGCTGTGTGGAACATGCTAGAGTCGATTTGTAGCATATCTGACCCACGGTATATGCTTGACACTGGTTATTATGTGATGTTGAAAACCGCATCGAAACCGCGTGATTTTTTGCCATTTGCGAGGGGGCGCAAAAGCTCAAGGGTGCGCCAAAACTCAAAACCACGACACAAAGCTCGCCATTGCGCCCCTCCCCTCATTATCTGATTGGTATCTAAGTTTATTATAGTTTATTATCTCGCTCGTCAGAATTATCTTTTTTATTATCATTTTATTTATTTATTTATTTTTTTTTTTTTGCTTTCTGAATCTAATTATACTTGAAGGGACATGTGATATCCTGTATCGACATGGATTGACCCATAAAAAACGAATACACTATTTAAAGTGGACTACTTCAAACTGTATTGTACGTATATCTTTAACATTTCACATGATGTACATTTCCGACGTGGTTTCCCCTTGTCAATGGTGCAGGGCGGAGGGCTTGATAAGGACAGCTGTCTAGTCGTCCGGATGGGTCCAAAAATCGAGGTCCCGTGTACACATTGGCATGCACGTAAAAGATCCCTTGGCAGTTGGAATTCGATATAAAAGTAAGCCATAGTGACGCTGCCCGAGCAAAATTTCCCTCATAGCACACTGCATGGCGTATACCCATCTTCATTAGCCCAATCTGAGCAGAACAGTAAGACGTTAAACCCCATATCATTTCATTTCACTCCAATTTGCAGATCCACCGTTCAAATAGTGTTTTAATATGCTAAACGTTTTAATAGAGAATGTCTAATTATGTTTTGGCGGACAGAGAAGTTCTGTAAACCACGATCTATCAGTTGTTGTCTAGCGGGCAGATTTGGTTGTACCATGGTACAGTTCATATTGATACCAGACATAATTCGTGTTGGATTATATTTCAAGCGATAAGTTTGTCCAAACAAGAGTCTTTATTACTTCAAATAAAAAGAGTGTGTGCACTGTTACAATTATATGTATTTTAGAGTTATAAGTATAGTAAAAATACAAGTGTCCGATTTGTAATATCACATGGTTTGTTAACTTAATTTAAAATGATTTCAATTTATATGAAAACAAGGCTTATGTAACATTTCATCAAACCTAATGTAGAAATACAACCATATGTCATTTTATAAAATGTGAGCTGTAAATTATTAGAAATGTCATTTGAAATATTATTTCTACTGCAAATTGTAAATTTAGTGTAACTATAGTGGTCATATTGGTTATTCCCCCTTTGACCGTATATCGAAATTTGTGTAACATATTTACTGTTCTGTCAGTCACTATAGTCTATTTTAGAGAAAGAGGTTATTGAAATTGTGCAGGCAATTGAAATAAAATTAACCCATATGATAGTCCCGAAATTACCTAGTTTGTGTCGAGTGGACGTTAAACCCCATCTCTCTCCCCCCTCTATCTTTCTCTCCCTCTCTCTCTCTCTCTCTCTCTCTCTCGTATTATAACAAGACGCACGAAGCAAGTAAATCAACACAATAATTTGTGAATAATTTCCCACGGGTAAATAAATCAAAGAAGGAATTATTTGATAAGAGAAGAAAGTAAATTGAGTTGATTTTATTTGTGACAGACTTCATATTTGTACGTCTGCTGTCGGTCTATAATTACCCCATTCACGTTTATCGGATATTGCAGAAATCAAAATGGCTATATTGGACTCCGTATCTAAAATATGGAATATCTTTAGAGCGAAATTGAAGGAAGTTAAAAGTCTCGTTAACGCAATGTTTCGGGTATTTTGAGAATAACATTCTGTTTCTATGGTTACGTCAGTGGTGCGCAGTAAAAGTGTTGGGTAGGGGGTGTGGTGGGGGTCAATTATTCAGATTTCAACTGTCAAATGATCTTTTACGTGTAGGCCATATTGTGGATGTGTCGGATTGCATCATAAGGTGTTTCGTTGGGGCAAATGGCGTAGTTTCGATTCCCCACTTGAAGGTGACAAGGCCTAGGTTCGCCTGTCCAACCTCGTGGGTTTTCTCCGGGTCCTCCGATTTCCTCGCACTGCTAAAGACCCCCTAAGCACAATTGAATTATTGTCCCGAAATGACCTAGTTTTTGTCGAGTGGACGTTAAATCCCATTTCTCCCCCTCCCTCTTTTCTTATAGATCGTTTTCACCAGCACTGTCTCCATGCCGAATACTCTTATTTTGCGCATTCGGATTACGTTTTGTCTGCGGTATCACTTCTGTATTCGTTTAACAGTATTTATACTGCAAATGAAACGAAATAGGGTTTAACGTCCTACTTTTCTGCACCGACTGAAATACCCCATAAAGTGTGCTATGGTCGACATTTCGCTCGGACATCGACACTACGACATACTCTGATTTCGAATTCCCACGCCAGTGTGTATACGGGACCTCGGTTTCTCGTCCTATCCGAACGATTAGACACTGTCCTTGGCAACCTAGCCGTCCTGTAACATTAACAAGGGTTGGCCACGCCGGATATACCCGAGGAACCACCTCGACCAACAATGGGTGCGAACCCGAGACCTCCCTTTTAAGGTCTTACTGACTGAGTCACCACGGCTCCCAATTTATAATGCCCACTGCCTCCCGTTCATGTATATGTCTATTGAAAGATTAACATGCCAATAAAGAAATTTGGTAGTAAATTAATATTATTATAGTAATCTATTGAGCGATACAATAATCGGATTAAATCATCATTTATTCCATATTTCATTGATGCAGTATCTGATATTGACTGACAATATATTACTCTCTCTCTACCGTGGTATAACTAACAATAACCCACAGCTCTAATTCAATACGTTCAAGGTCCACTTACACAGCTTGTTATGTTTCAATACGAGGGTGGTGGGGATGTGGTGGACTGGTGTTAGTGAGGCGGGAAAGTTCTTTAGATACGGTTTATATATGACATAACCCAATTCTGCAACCTGGGTGTTTTTACCCCCCCCCCCCACCAAACATGGGTGTAATTGAACACTAAAATCTGGGTGTATTCAACGCCTAAACATGGGTGTATTTTCTACACGTAAAATCAGGGTGCATTAAATGCCTAAACATTGGTGTATTTTCTACGACTAAAATCTGGGTGTAATAGCCTCTAGACCACCCTTTAATATCGAATTAAGTAATTTTGAAATTGTGTACCTCTGATCGCCAAACTCTTTCAGATGCCTGCATACATCCTTGATGCCCTGCCTATGAGGAAAATTTACAAACGTCAACCACCGCAGCACACACAGCTGTACAGTTCTTAAAACTACCCTGATACCATCCCCACAAATGAGGAAACTATTTTTTCTGATGTTAGACCAGATTCGCTCATAGTCGTTCGGATGAAACGAAAGACCAACGTCCCGTGTACATATTGGCGTGCATGTAAAACAACCCGTGCCTTAGTGTCGTTGTCCGGACAAAGTTTCCCTCATGACGTATGCACGTCTTCATTAGCTCACCGGGAGTAGGACGCTAAAACCCGGTCAGTTCGGATCTAGCACAGTAACCAAGAGTTTCGAGGTTCGACCCCGACATTAGAATCCCATAAACATTAGGCGGAAACGCAGCTCTCTATACACACTTCCCCTCATGGTACACCGTTATACCGTCGGAGGTGAAAGTTAACTACCCATGGGTAGCTTCATATTCTTTATTCGGTTCTCGCAGGCTTTCGTTAACACTGGCACTCTCTGACCCCGATATTTTCCCAGGAAAGTAACTTACTGCGTACAGCCAACCCGTTCAGACGGCTAACATGAACCAGTTTAAAATAAAAAGCCTTCTTGAAGACAGGTCGCGAGCCGAGGTTTTTAAACCAGTTCAACTTAAGCGACTGAACGGGATATGGATGAAGTGTGCATGATGTATGAATGGCGTGTGTATGGCATATGTATGGGGTATACATGCAGTGTGCTATGACGTGCTAAGAAATAAAATTGAACCATATGTTTGTCCCGAAAGGACCTAGAGCGTGTCGATTAGACGTTAAACCTCCGTTCTCTCTCCCTCTCGCCCTCTCTCTCCATTGACTCGTTTTCAGGGTCGAAAGCAAATGTAACGGGACTGTTTCTATGTAACCGACGAAAACGCATACCTGGAAAACGGACTTAAAGGGACAATAACACTCTTGCTGGCTTGAAAGCTCCAGAAAATAAAAAAAATAGCCTTATTCTAAGTACTAGATGTGTTAGTGTCCCACCTGTTGTGTAAATTATCCATTAAATCCTATTTTACTTGTCCAAAGGGTTCAAAAATATTTTTAAATCCAAGTCACATTTGAAAAGCTTTAAGTAAGGCTTTTCAAATCATTTAGTTGAATTTTTCCAATTTTTTAAATTAGGTGTGTTAAGATGAAATTTGTATCATCAATTAGTTGGAATATTGTAAAATAGTACAATTTGTTGACCAGAATAAAGATTGGGACATATTATTCAGTTACAACAAGTGTGGTATTGAGCCTTTAAGTATTGATGTTTGGGATACTGCCTGATCGCGACACACATGGTTTAATGCATACAGATGTAAATGTCTAAGCCTACCTTTAATCATTATAAAACTGTCTTCGCTATTCTTGAATTCGTTTAAGTTATTTTATATCTAAAAATACAATGCGAGGCTGTGTTGTTAAAACTAGCCACTAGCCAAGAGTTTATATGAAGTGGATACGAGTTCGTATCAGATTTCTTATTAGTAATTAATGTTAGAGACTTGAGACACTCATACACGCCCCCCTTTTCTGACTTCAAGATGAAAACATGGACTTTATGTGGGATATTATTTATGGATATTATTGTTACACAAGGTAAGTTTCATTCTCATTTAAATATAAATTATTGATGCTTAAATGAATCGAATTAGAAGGCGCTAATCCCTTTTGATGTGGATCAAGTTAGAGTATTTTATTAGTTTGATCTGATGTCCTTGTGATTGGGAAAGATTTATACGATTAAAGTTTTGATTTGAATAATTAAACTAATTTCGTTGTATTTACTAATTGAATTTATCTTTTATATTACAATAAATCTGAGAGTTTTATTTACTTTTTGACTCAAATCAAAGAATTGCATTGTATAACACTTCTATACGACACAAAGATGGTGGGATTTTAAACATACAACATAATATACAATTTATACTCCCAGATATAACTTATTGCACAGGACGTAATTTATACTCCTAGATGCTGCACATAACGTTATTTATATTCCCAGATATTTATACTCTTAGGATCTATATAACTTACTGCATATGACGTCATTTAGACTTCCATAATATATAATTTATGTTACATGACGTCATTTATACTCTCAGATATAATAATTCATTGCATATGTCGGCATTTATGCTTCCATATTTAACTCAATAACGTCATTTTAATTCCCAGATATAACTTTTTTCACATGACGTCATTTATACCCCTAGATATAACTTGCGCTTTATGGTGCCCGGATCATGACGTCGAATCATAACTTTGGGGTACATGACTTCCTTGTACTCTTAGATATAACTTAATGCACTTGGCGGCATTTATATTCCTAGATATACGGCAGATAACGTCATTTATACTTCCATATACAACTTATTACACATGGCAGATTCAACTTATTGCATATTTATACACTTATTGTACTTGACGTCATTTATAATACCACCGTGGTCCATGCTTACTGGTCCCAGGGTTCATTCACTTGATTTGATATTTGCGTGTGTATTGCTTGTAATGTATGTGTAGTTTGTGTACTGTCTTGTCCCCAGGTTTGTCTTATAAGTCCGAAGTGGTTTCTCCTTGTCAGTGGTGCATAACGGAGGGCCTGGCAAGGACAGCTGTCTAGTCCTTCGGATGATACGAAAAACCGAGGTCCCGTGTATACTTTGGAATGTACGTAAAAGATCCCTTGGCAGTTGGAATTCGATATAAGAATAGGCGATGGTGCCGCTGCCCGGGCAAAATTTCCCTCATAGCAGACTGTATGGCGTATGCCCGTCTTCATTAGCCCAGTATAGGAGCAGAACAGTAGGACGTTAAACCCATTTCATTTCATTTCATTTGTCTTATAGATCTTGTCTGCGTTTTGCGCGTTCCTCCTACAACAATAACCGAGTACAAGAAATCGTGAAATTAGAAACCACGTGTATCTCTTTTCAATGATTGTTATTGTATCCATATAGTATGTAAATATATAACTGAGTAAATTAAGTAATAAAATATTGTGTAACTCACAACTTATCTAATGAAATCGACAAATCAAAGAAATCGTGAAATTAGAAACCACGTGTATCTCTTTTCAATGATTGGTATTGTATCCATATAGTAAATATGTCACTGAGTAATTAAGTAATAAAATATTGTTTAACTTACAACTTATCTAATGAAATCGACAAATCAAAGACGTCTTGCAAATTAAAGAATTAAATATTCTCATCAATTTTCCATTTATGTAACTACAGCCATGTCGTTAGACCTATAAGGAAAGCAATGGAAATAGGCGTGTTGTAAGGGGTATTTCACTTTCGATTTCGAACTGCCAGGGAAATCTAACCTGCTGCCAATGACATACAAGGGACCTGGTGTATTTTACCCACTAAAGTTTTCCCTTTGCTCGAAGCTCCACCTTGCATCATTGACAAGGTGTGTGTGTGTGTGTGGGGGGGGGGGGGGTGGACTCCCTCAGCCAAAACTGATATAGTACCCTGGGCCACCTGGTTAGTGTGTCTGTGTCACGTCGAAACACCTCTTATTACATAGGAACGTACTACTGTGGTGTTGTTGTTTTGTTTGTTTTTTTTTTTGTTTTTTTTGTCTTCTAAATTTCGAGTGGAATTAATTTTGATTTCCGGTAGGCTTTGGTCTGAACGGAGCTGTGTATGGCTTGCCGTGCACCTAGGAGGGGTGGGGGCGAGGTGCCTATGTTTTTGCGTCATGTGAATTTGGGACTGACCCTTTAAAGTGTCGCACATTGCAACCCTTTGTGTATCTTTTCCTCGTGTATTTTCTTTGGGTTATTTTCGTGTACAGTTTTTTTCCTCTATTGTTTATGGTTCGAATGTTAACACTGGAATATCGGTTCTTGAATTCTAGATGAAATTCCACCCGACCTGTTATTACAGACCAGCAGCGTTGTCAAATTTTTATAAAACGGTTGTTCAATAATAAGATCGAACAAAAAAATCGGTTTCAATCTGAGTTTATTAGCTGGCTGTTAAACAAATCGTTGATGCCTTGAAATAATACCAAGTTTATTAAATTCTAACGTAATCTTTTTACTGCTGGATTATTTTTCTATTTGACTCCGATATTTTGAGTATTAATGGACCAGCTAGACCTTTAAACCCATTTCATTTCTTTTAAATCATATTTGTAAATGACATTTAATGGGTTTTAACGTCCTACTGTTCTGCTACGAACTGGGAAATTTTGCCTGGGCAGCGGCACTACGGCTCTTATATCGAATTCTAACTGTCAATGTATCTTTTACGTGCTCGCCAATTTGTACACGGGACTTCAGTGTTTCCTCCCATCCGAACGACTAGACTGCTGTTCTTGTCAGGTCCTCCGTCCTGTACCACTGACAAAGAAGAAACCATGCCGGCTATAAATAAACCGAAAATTAGGTGATTTAAAATTTTCAAATAGAAAGGTTATTTTAGAGTTTGCCTGAAAGGTCGTGTTGTCGTCTATTTATCAACTGACAAGGGGGAACCACGCCGGAAAATCTGGATGAACTATCTCGGCCAATGCAGTGCTAGCGAGCAAGCGTCTTACGTACTTAGCCATCGTAACCCCCCGCCCCCGACTGTTAAACAAATCGTTAATGTCATAACTTGAAACAATACCAAGTTTATTAAATTCTGACTTATCCTTTTTTCCTAATGAGGGGGTGGATGGACTAATGGTTAGCACGTGCGCACTGTGTCAAAAGGTCTGTATTGGTTTCGATTCCCCGGTTGTACGTGACAAGGAGTAGGGTCGCCTGTCCAAACTCGTGGGTTTTCTCCGGGTCCTCCGGATTCCTCCCACTGCTAAAGACCCCTACGCGCATGCAAATTATTGAAATAAAACTGGACCATATGCTAGTCCCGAAATGACCTAGTTTGTGTCGAGTGGACGTTAAACTCCATGTCTCTCTCTCTTTCTCCTACTGGGTTATTTTTCTATTTGACTCCGATATTTTGAGTATTAATGGAACACCCTTACCTTAAAACCCATTTCATATCTTTTATAACATATTTGGAAATACGTTATGTATATTCTTCAAAACTGAATTACCCGGTAAAGGTGGAAGATTCAGTATAAATGACGTCATGTACAGTAGGTTAAATCAGGGCTAAATCTATTTAAGGCCAGCTTAATTTTTGTCACGGTTGTTGAGATGTAAATAAGGTCAGGGCACGTGGTTGTTGGTGAGATTGTAGTTTAGGGTTAGGGTAAGCATTGGGGCTAGGTCCAGGATTAGGGTTAGGGTTGGGATTAGCGCTAGAATTTTTTACATCTCGTGACCCATGACGAAAAATTCAGCCGTCCTTAACATTTAGCACTAAGCGTTAAATCGAGGAGTATACATGACATAAAGTTATACCTGTGAGTAAACATAACCTCACGTGTAAATCAGCTATCTTTGTCTGCGATATCAGCCGGGGTGGAAGCGGACGTTAAGCCCGATATGGCACGTGCGTGCAGTATCACAAGGCCTGTCATTGAGTCAACTGGCGTGGTTTCGAATCCACGGTGGTACGTGACAAGGAGTAGGGTCGCCTGTCCAGCCTCGTGGATTTTCTCCGGGTCCTCTGGTTTCCTCCCACTGCTAAAGACACCTACGCGCAAGCGAATTATTGAAATAAAATTAAACCGTATGTTAGTCCCGAAATGACCTAGTTTGTGTCGAATGGACGTTAAACCCCATTTCTCTCTCTCTCTCTCTCTGTAAGCCCGATATCAAGTCAACACAATCATCTGATAGTGCAGTAAGTTATATCTGCGAGTATAAATGACGCCATGTGCAGTAAGTTATATCTGAGAGTATAAATGACGTCATGTGCAATAAGTTATCTCTGCGAGTATAAATGACGTCATGTGCAGTAAGTGATATTTAGGGACATAAAGCGAAACAATGCGGTAAGACAGGGCTGTGCTTTTGTGTTGTTTTTTTGGTTTGTTTAAAAAAAACTCTTCCCTGGCTGTATGTTTCGTATATTTTTTTATTCTATATATCGTTGGCTAGATCTAGTTCTTAAGGTCACCTCCAGATTTCGTAAAGGTCACTGAGATGTAAATGAGGCTAGGGCACGTGACTGTTGACGAGATTGCGGGAAAGGGTTTCGGTAAAGGTTAGGGCTAGGTCCAGTTATTAAGGCCACCTCCAGATTTTGTCAAGGTCGCTGAGATGTAAAAAAGGTTAGCGCACGTAACTGTTGACGGGATTGCGGTATAGTATTTGGGCAAAGGTTAGGGCTAGGTCCAGGTTTAGGGTTACCGCCAGCCTTATTTTCATCTCCTGACCTTTGACGAAATCTGGAGGCGACCATAAGAAATAGATCTAACTATATATCTGGCCACTATTTCGTTTTTTCAAATACCATTGCCTGGATATTCTAGAATATACTTAACAGTATGTTGACACATTTGTGATTAATTCATTACAATTTCAAGACATTACGAGGTTTAGACGGTCTATACATCAGTATCTGGCGTGTCCACCGCCAGTGTCAATATCAGCAGCGCAGCGTCTGTACAAGGAGCGGACCAGACGATTAATGAACGCCATTGACACCTGGAACCACACTCTCAGAAAAGCCTGGCGCAATCCATCGGCTGTGTTTGATCTCGGTACGCCCGGTTGTACGTTAAAAGGAGTAGGGTCGCCTGTCCAGCCTCGTGGGGTTTTTTCCGGGTCCTCGGATTTCCTCCCACGCGCAAGCGAATTATTGAAATAAAATTGAACCATGTGTTGGTCCCGAAATGACCTAGTTTGTGTCGAGTGGACGTTAAACCCCATTTCTCTCTCTCTTGATCTCGGTACGACGTTATTAAGTCTTCTCTGAAGTTCATCCGTTCTGCTGTAGAAAGTCCCAAGTAACTCTGGCGGTGTGGGTACAGGCGTTGTCATGCTGGAAAACGTTGTTTCGATGATGTGCGAAATTTGGTATGTCGTGTGGTGTGAGAGCTTGATCGATGTAGCGCACCACAGGACCAACTCTCTGGTTCAGGTCGTTTCCACCCCAAATCATTATGCTTACCCCCCCCCCCCTTTCCCCCATGGCCAACTCCCTGGTTCAGGCCAATTCCACCCCACTGGCCACGTCGACGCCATATTCTGGTATTGCCATCTGCAGTTGATTCGCAATACCGACTCCTACCTGAGAACAGAACAGTTCTCCATTGCCTGTGTCGCCAGTTCTGGTGTTGTTGGGCAAACTGCAGACGTTCACGTCAATGGCGAGGGGTGGGGATCGGTCCACGGTAAGGTCTACGGCAATGGATGTTCTCTCTGGTGAGACGTCGGCGCACTGTATCGGTACTGATGGGTCTGCTGTGTGTCTGACGTGCTGTCTCAGATGCCTGTGTGAAGGGATTCTGCACGTGTTGTCTCACAACATGGCAGTCTTGTCGCCTTGTGGTACAATCTGATTACATACAGATCTATATTTCGTTTCGCTTCCGTGGTGTTGGTGGCCCGAAAGCGTTGCTGAAGCCTGTAGATGGTCCATTGACCTGGAAGTGATTGACAACGGCTTGGGCAGTGTGGCCAGCGTCGAGTCTTCCAAGCGCCTGGTTCCTCTGGGCTATCGTGAGTCGTGGCATGTTGCTGACGTTGTAGTGTGAATGATTCAACCAGGTATGGGGGTGCATTTTATAGGGCTGGTCCCGGTGAACAGCACGTGCAGCATGAGTTACATGAACATTATGGAGAACACATTACCATTTCAGAAGTCAGGTTCGCTTTTTTGAGAACATTTCCTGGGTTTAATTCTGTGCTTGGGAAGGAGCCTTATTGCTCAGGTAAAATTGGGGATGTGGTCACAAATATAATAAAAAAATTGATGCAAAGCGTCTATTCAGAGTAACATACCAACCTGAGGTTTCTTTTGCTGCTTAGTATACTAATCCCTGACCACCATTTCGTATTTTACAGTGTTGGGCGATCGAATAATGAGTGACGCTAATAAAAACGAACTGCAACTGTATAAAGATTTATTTACTTCTTATACTAATGTCATAATGCCATTGAAGAATGAAACAGGATCGGTATCTGTACGTCTTGGATTATCATTGAACAGTATAATAGAAATGGTAAGTTATGAAGTAACTTTAAAGATGCATTATGTAAATGAAATGGGGTTTAACGTCTGACTGGGCTAATGAAGACGGGCATGCACAATATGAGGGAAATTTTGCCCGGACAGCGGCACTAAGGCCTACTCTTATACCGAATTTCAACTATTAGTCTGGATACGTTGTCAACATTCGAGAATAACAGGTTATTGGCTAGATTATCCGGTCTTTTACATTATCATAAACAAAGTCTAAGGGAGGTAACAAGTCCTAAAACAAGAAGTTGACGCCCATGAAATTAATTGTGAAATTAAGAATGTTGTTTCAGAAATCCATTTGATTGCATTGCCAGTTCAATATCCAACACTCTTAATTCTTTTTATTTTAAAATTTCTTTCTTCATGGGACATATCTATGGTTTCTTTTTAATCCTAATTCGTCGTCACGATTCATGTGTGTTTATATTAACGCAAGAATTATGGGATTTATTGCAGGAAGGGGCGCAACTCTTACCTGTCTTGGCCAAAGATACATAAAAAAATCTCCAGGTTACGTATGGGCAATGGAACTGAGACGGGGAATATAAAACGCTAGAATTAAAGATACATTATGTAAGATTTAGATAAAGGGCTAGTCATTCTTGCTATAATAGTTCGAAAATAGATAATGTAAAATGAATAATTTGAAAATTTCATTCAAATTACTCTATTGCATGCGAAGCTATTGGCTTTGAAGGCTTGGCAAGACGTGTGCAACAATCTCAACCACCATATTTGTTGTTCGGAGCTAAGTCTCGCTTCTCCATTTTTAGCTTAAATCAAAATATGGCTGAACTGTTCTATTAATCTATTTAATATCGGAGAAATCCGATGCTATCGAGAGTTGATTAAGGCCTGGATAAGTTAATTAATGTCTAATTAATAATTTAGAAAACATTTCAAGCCTAAAAAAGACCTGAAATATGTTTAAGCTTAGATAATCAGATGACCATTTGAATTCTGGTAGAACCAATGATGTAGTGTTTTCCAAAAGTCTAGCTGCGCAGTCTATACTTTTTAGGGGTAGGTTTGAGAGAATACATGTTCTTTTTAAGTATTCTGTATTTTATTGTTTTAAACTGGGTAACCGACTTCGATATAAAATCGTATGCGCGTAAACTGTTGTCTCCTATTTTAATATCAACACCTACTTTCGAAGTACGTTAGATCGATCACTCTGGCAGAATATGTGAATTGGGTAACCATATTTAAACAGATTACATAAAGTCCAAGAGTAGAACTTCAAATCAGTATCCACGCCAGTCAAACAAAGATGTGTAGCAATAGGCAGAAAAATTACACAAACCTACGGCCGACCAACGGCCAAAATAAGACGACCGTGACCGCTCGAAAGGAATGTCATGGCTTCATATCCCGGCGTTGCCACATCCCCAACACCTGCGCGGGGAGGCAGGTGTCAAAGATCATAGCATTATCATAACCCGATCACATGGAAGGGCAACAATGGTACAATGGACATAATACACACAGGGAAGGACTGGAGGTATTTACAATAACAAACACAGTGAAGACTGGAGGCTTAATCATTGACAATACAGAGACTGGCGATGATAGCATGGACATAACATGAATAGAGGAAAAACTAATGGTTATAGCGTGGACAAAACATTGGCGTTGTAAAGTATTGTTCGAAAATAATTTGATGCTTAGCTAAGTTGTTTTTCATGACGGTTTTTTTAATTTTATTTTATCAGGACGAGATCAGGGAACGATTGGATGTAAGTGCCGTGCTGTTGGAGCAATGGACAGATGAGAGGCTGAAGTGGGACCCCAGCAGATATGGAAATATTGATACTTTAAGATTACCAGCGTCAGTGGTGTGGAGACCAGATGTTGTCTTATACAATGGGTGGGTGGAAATCATCATCATCGTCGTCGACGACGTGCGTCAGTAGTGTGGAGACCAGATGTTGTCTTATACAATGGGTGGGTGGAAATCATCATCATCATCGTCGTCGACGACGTGAGAATGAGAATCAGTATTCGCAATAACAGCAGCGTAATGCTGGCACAATATCGTGTTCCTGAAGCAACGTCTGTACGTTTCTGGATTGCTTCACAATTCTCGAACTTATAGCTACGTGATCTACAGACACATGAACAGTAGTGTCCAATCAGAGGTTGTGACATCGCGACCTCCATGGAAAAATTGACATTGAACGAACCTTGAACTCTGCAACTCGATTATCATCGGTAGACATCTTAGCTTGAAATCGCAAGACTTGGTATTCGCGACGGCCGAGGAATCTGATAGCCTCACAAGCTGGGCTTGTACCCGATTGAAATTAGAGCCGAAATAAACACACACTCTTTAATTGTTTTGGTCCTTATAATGATCCACATCAATATTGTGAGGAAAAACATTTTTATTTCTTCGAGATTTTCAGGACTAAAGATATCAATTATTCATTTACCCTATTGTTATCTTGGTAAATATTGACCTGGTTATGAATCGTGTCGTAACACTTACGTCGCAATAGGTATCGCATCGTAACTACAGTGGCAATACCCATCTCTAAGTAGCAACGGCAGCAGCAGTAGCATTCAAATGCTGATGACTAGACGCAATTCCTCGCCAGGCCTGTCGTCCTGTGTCACTGATAGGGGGAGTCACTCTTGCATTTTATTCACATCTTTCAAGTCTTCTTGGGCAATAAAATACCAAAACTGTTTGTTTTTTTCTTTCAAATTTTCTTTTCTGTTTTAGGATGGGAGATGAGCGTACGTTTAACGACCAAACAGTAGTTGTATATAAGGACGGATTTATATTGTGGATACCAGCTATGCGCTTGCAAGCCACATGTGAGGGAAATTTACTTAGATTCCCGTTTGATAAGCAAACGTGTAAATTTAGGTTTGGATCATGGACATATCACGGGAATCAACTTAATCTTACGTATGGGGGTGGTAACGCATTATCAGCCTTCGATTTAAGTGAATTTGTTGAAAGTGGGAATGATTGGAAGTTATTAGATTATACGGCTGACTTACTTGTCTTAAAGTACGCTTGTTGTTCCGAGCCATATCATACTATGGTCTTTACTATGGTACTTGAGAGGAAGCCAATATATTATATACACGTTTATATTCTACCTGCTGTTATCTTGTCTTTACTGATTCCATTTCAACTTTTTCTACCACCAGAATCAAGAGAAAGACTCACACTTGGTAAGTACAAAATGGCATCATAAAAATAATGATCAGTAATGATTGTTATGATATAACACAATCTGATTAAAACACAGATCCTATTTCGTTTCGTTTTTTATAGTAGAAAATTTCGTTTAACTTGTCTTCACAACACTAGGATCTGGTTGAAGTGTGGGATTAGCCAATGTTACAGCGAGTTCTTGGCGTGCGATGCAGGGAACTGTGGGTTAACCACTAGAAACGTCAACGCTGATTGATTAATCAATGTCTGACGCCATAGGGTCAAAAGCCGCTTGTGCGACCTCTGACGCGATCTTCCACTACAGCCGATCAGATATAACACTGTGTTTGGCGTTTCCATCGACTCGTCATGGAATTAGCAAGTGATAATCCTTTGTGGTCGATCAATAAACAATTATAAAATCAATGTATATTTACTTTAGGGTTAAAAATGAGATTTTAATTTAGAAAATAATAATGTATAAAGTTCATAAAGAAGTCAAGTTGGCATGTTTGCCGACTGCAAAGTCGCCAACATCTGATCTTGTTTGTAAAGGTTTTTAACGTTTCCACCTGCGTTTCATCTAATTAGTCAAGCATTCTATTACGTACCAAGGGACCGCGGATTGTCTTCGTATCCGAACTACGGGACACCGTCCATTGCCAAGCTCCATACCCTACCCCATTGACAAGGAAATCTTCTCGGTCAGCACGGGAATCGAACCTGGATCTCCCTGGTTAGTGCTCCGACGTCTTACTCACTCTGATACTCAAGCTACAAGATGTTCTATCGTTCGTGGAGCCACGGTGGCTAAGTTCAGATGGGACGAACAAAGGTCCCGTGTACACATTGACAGTTGGAATTTGATATAAGCATGAGTCATAGCGCCGCTGTCCGGGAAACATTTCCCTCAAAGCATACTGTATGGGGTATTATCCCAGTCGGAGCAGAACAGTAGGACGTTAAACTCTATTTCATTTCATTTCTATCGTTTATCTGTTTCAGGTTCCATATTGATAATATCTAACATATTGATGATATTCAAACTTCAGGAGATTCTACCAACGCAACATGTGACACTACCATTACTTGGTAAGATTTTAAACTAGTCAGACTAAGAAGTAAAACTATTAAACAAATCAGGAGCCTGTTTCACGAAATTTTAACTAAGGTAAAACCCAAATTTTAGTTATTTGATTGGATAATATTAGATTGATTTTAGTGCTTATTGGCCAATCAAAATTGAAGTATCTACTAAAATTTGTATTTTATCTTTAGTTAAAATTTTGTGAAACAGGGCCCAGGATTGGTAAGCTGTGAATATATGTCTTCTTGCCGCGTGCGTGATGTATAATATTGATAAAAGATAATAATATTATATCATATTTAGTGTAAATGGGTATATAAAATGAGGGTGGGGAGGAGAGGGGTTAACAAAAATGGTATTACTAAATCCAATGTAAACAACGCACGTTTTTCGATATTAGCGAGTAACAAATGCTACTCGTTTTTCGATATTCAAACATAGATCTAAAAAAAAACAACAGATTTGATGGATGTATATGTAGAGAATGTCTCAAAAAAACATTTGATTAAACAAGGTTTCAAAAACGAACTAAACATATCATAAATGAAGATGCCTGGGCAGTGGATTCACATAAAAAAACTGCTCCTTTTCCTTGTTTTTTGATATTTTCGAATTACGAAAAACGCGATTTAATGCGATATGTTTTGGAAACATTCATATACATGATAAAAAAAACTGATATTTTAAGATCTAAGTTGACATGTCGAAAAACGAGCTACTTGTTTTTGCCAATATAAAAAAGAAAGTGCAGATTTTATGTAAATCCACTGCCCAGGCATCCTCATTTATGATATATTTTGTTCATATTACATGATAGATCGAATGCCATTTGCTCTGGAGACAGTATGTAGATATACATAATTAAAAACTACTATTTTGAGATTCAAATTTAAATATCGTCATTCGCCAATATAAAAAAAAAAAGAATTAAAACAAGGAGAAAGTGCAGTTTTTATGTCAAATTTATTTCAAATTCGAACCGAACTGGCGTGGTGCACCAGGAAGTGACATAATAAACCTTTTATACCTTCTAACGAAACACCTGTTACCACTTCTAAATGATGTATATTTCACGAGTTGCCTCCCTTTACACCCATGAATTATATTTTCAGGTATCTTTTATAGTTTAAATCTGATTTGGTCATTCCTCTCTTTAATAGCAACTATATGTGTTCTAAATGTACATAACAGAGGACCTAGACGAGGCAGGGTGCCCGATATCATTAGATGGGTAAGTAAACGATATCAGTAGGTGGGTAAGTAAAAGTGATATCATTAGATGGGTAAGTAAACGATATCATTAGATGGGTTAATAATAAATATCATTAGATGGGTAAATAAACATCATTAGATGCCATGGGTACGTAAACGATTTTGTTAGACAGGTGAGTAAACGATATCATTAGATGGGTAAGTAAACGACATCATTAGATGACAACGTAAACGATATCATTAGATGGGTAATGAAACGATATCATTAGATGGGTAATGAAACGATATCATTAGTGTAACACTACATGTGTTCTAAATGTACATAACAGAGGACCTAGACGAGGCAAGGTGCCCGATATCATTAGATGGGTAAGTAAACGATATCATTAGGTGTGTAAGTAAATGATATCATTAGATGGGTAAGTAAACGATATCATTAAATGGGTTAATAACATATATCATTTTATGGATAAGTAAACGATATCATTGTATGGGTAAGTAAATGATATCATTAGATGGGTAAGTAAATGATATCATCAGATGGGTTAATAATATATATCATTTTATGGATAAGTAAACGATATCATTATATTGGTAAGTAAATGATATCATTATATGGGTAAGTAAATGATATCATTAGATGGGTAAGTAAATGATATCATTAGGTGGGTTAATAATATATCATTAGATGACAACATAAACGATATTATTAGATGTGTTAATAATATATATCATTAGATGACAACATAAACGATATCATTAGATGGGTAAGTAAACAACATTAGATGCCACGGGTAAGTAAACGATATCGTTAGACAGGTAAGTAAACGATATCATTAGATGGGTAAGTAAACGACATCATTAGATGATCGACAACGTAAACGATATCATTAGATGGGTAATGAACCGATATCATTAGATGGGTAAGTAAACGACATCATTAGATGATCGACAACGTAAACGATATCATTAGATGGGCAATGAAACGATATCATTAGATGGGTAATGAACCGATATCATTGGATGGGTAATGAAACGATATCAATATCATTGGATGGGTAATGAAACGATATCATTAGATGGGTAATGAAAAGATATCATTATATAGGTAATGAAAAGATATCATTATATGGGTAAGTAAACGATATCATTAGATTGGTAAGTAAATGATATCATTAGATGGGTAAGTAACAGATACGGGGTAACGGGCTATCGAAATAACGGGCTGACAGATTTTGTTCGCTATTTATTAAAATGGAAGCACCCATATTCCATTTGTTTGATAGACATTAAACGGCCAGGACATTTTTGGGGGTAGATTGTTTGAAATTAATATAATACACTTGTTCTGTGTGTCGGTAAAAAAACAAATTTCAAAAACGGAACTTTACCAAAAAATGCCATTAATCATTTTCTCCTTCTGCCATTCCAGGTTTTCTTACGAAGTCTAAAACGGATCGTGTGTCTGGGAAATGACAATTACTATCCACTTAGTTCAACTGATTGTGTGTCAATGAAAGGTTTAGAGAATCCAATGTTGAGCAGCTCGACTGATGGACAGAAAGCAAAAGAAACTAACAACGGTAATTATAGGAGACAATTAGCCTATGTGTCACTCGGCAAACTTCAGCAGATTACAGTACCCTACATCTAGCCTCGACTGTATTACGAAGTCCACCATTGGAAATACTTTCAAGTTCCCGAATTACCAAAGGCGTTGCCCATGACGACGCCTTTGAAGAATGTTTTATCATACAAATATTTCAAAGTCTGAAGCTGTTTTTCTTTCAAGTTTATCCGGTTTTCTTCAAACAAGGACAACTTTGCATTGAAAATTCTGCACACGCTTCGAAGGACGCAATTTTGATAACTTCTTTTTAAAAGCGGCAAGTTTTCCTAATAAGTAAACCGGTGCCGCATCGCAATTGTATAGACGTAGGTACATATCACATACCGCCATACAGCCGAGGCTAGATGTAGAGTAATGGAATCTAGTGAGGTTTGCCGAGTGGCCCATATGTGTATCGTACATTATTTATCTTACATGGGCATTGGGTAAAATTAGATAAAGAGTTGACAGTTCTCGCTATAATTGTTAAAACATAAAAAATGAAAAGAGAATAATATGCTGAACATTTTAGTCAAATTGCTTCCATCTGAACCGGGATATTAGCTGTTGAATTTTAGGCGACTCTCGGTCGTCATTACTGACGTTGGTATGATAACAAAGTCTCGATTATCCGTTTTTACATTATATTATCCATAAAAAAATATATTCAAATCCAGTAAATATCGCAGGTTAACGATGGCATCGAGAGCGGATTATGGTATTTTGCATGACGATTTTTGTTGACCTTTTGGTGTAGAATCGAAGAAAAGTGTTTGAAAATACATTTTCTGCCAGGTTTTTGGTGAATATTCGTGATTTTGTGGCGGAAGGATAAAAGAGTTAAGAGGTTGGTTAGGTTAAAATGCAGGGTGGAAAATTGGTCTTTACTTCTAGTTTGTGTATCCAAAGTTTTCCATGGTGAATCCCATACGTGCTTTTGAGCAAGAGGTTGCCACATGTTGCTCCATCTGCGGTAGAAAGCGTTCTACCCAATGAAAATTTAAACAAGTTAGAGACGAGAATTAACATTAAAGTCAATTGGGAAATCATTGGTGATCTGTGGCCAGATTACAATGTACAGTGGACTCTGTCACATCCGACATCGTACGGGATCCTTACAATAATTCGGATCACACAGCGTTTCGGAATACCGAGCTTTCTCCAAAACCGGAAATACTCTAACTTCGAAAACCGGAAGTATTTTTATATTGTAGCTTCGAATCACCAGAATGCTATTGCCTTTATAAATGATAAACTTTTCTGTACTTTCAAAATTTTATTATATTAAATAATTACCAATAACAATACATGCGTACAATATATTCATAAAATCGTTTACATTTAATATCAATGCATGCATACAATATATTTATAAATATCAATGCATGTAATCGTTTAAAGTAGTTTGCTTAAGATTACCGGAAGCATATCTTCTAACAAATGAATTGTTGCGATCACCTTTTCGTCCTTAATCTGTGCGAAGTGTTTAATGTCGTTGAGCATGCGTAGGAATTTTGAATAGGTCAAGTCTGTCGTTAATGTATATTCTTCATCGTCCCCGTCTTCAGTCAATTGTCCACTAGTAGTAGTAGTAGTAGTTCTTGGTGTTTAACGTCTGCTTCCACATAAGTGATATCGCAGACGAAATTGTCCACTCTGTTACGTGTTCATTTATAATCTGTCGTTCTATGTCCAGTTTTTCAAGCCAATCAAAGTAAACGGCACCTGTCATCCAAGCTTTGCGATTGGCCGACCAATTGACTGGCAGGTTGATCTTGTCCACTCCCTTAAAACATCTCGGGTTAACTGCTTTACCGATCAAAGTAATCAACACAGACCGGCTCTTGCGAGTTTTAATCTCACCGATAATTGATTGGTGATTACTTGTTAATCTTTTCTGGCTTTACACCCATTGTGTTTTAATCTCACCGATAATTGGATGCTTCACACCCACCGTTTGAAGTACGGATTATACGGTGTCGATTCAATGGAAATTATGTGACGGGACGGCTGATTGATTTCGGAATCCGGAACATACAAAATTCGGATTTACCAGCGATTTTTTGGCTGAAGTAATAAGGAAATAAATCGGGACATGAAAATCATACCGGATGTCACAGCAATCCGGAGTGATCAGAGATCGGATGTGACAGAGTCCACTGTATTTCTATAATCAGGAGTAATTCTTTTATTTAAAATGCGGAGGGCCTGACAAGGATAGCTGTCTTGTCCTTCAGATGAGACGAAAAACCGAGGTCCCGTGTATACATTGGAATGCACGTAAAAGATCCCTTGGCAGTTGGAATTCGATATAAGAGTAGGCCGTAGTGCCGCTGTCCGGGCAAAATTTCCCCCATAGCACACTGTATGGCGTATGCCCGTCTTCATTAGCCCAGGTTAGGAGCAGAACAGTAGGACGTTAAACGCCATTTCATTTCATTTCATTTATTTAAAATGAACTGAAGGGAGATAACTGTGTATATATTTCTATAATATTATATTTTGTAGGATCAAAGTTAGAGGCAGATGTTGAAGATTTAAACAGACAATTGCATGTTTTAACAGCACGTGCTCGTACGAACGAAGTAAAAGAGGAAATGCTTGGTGAATGGCGTCAAGTATCTCTTGTACTGGACCGTGTTCTCTTCTTTCTCTTCATGCTCACGATTTTGATATATACAGTTGTTTTACTGGGATAGGATTTATTGTATATCGATATATACAGTTGTTCTACTGGGATAGGATTTGTTGTATATCGATATATACAGTTGTTCTACTGGGATAGGATTTCCTGTATATTGATATAAACAGTTGTTCTACTGGGATAGGATTTATTGTATATTGATATATACATATATATATATATATATATATATATATATATATCTATATATATATACAGCTGTTCTACTGGGATAGGATTTATTGTATATTGATATATACAGTTGTTCTACTGGGATAGGATTTATTGTATTTTATGTATATTATTATATGTTATATCATCTACAATTATTACTTCAAAAGCATCACAATACTTAACGCACGTTCAACTATCCATATAGAATGTCAAATAGTAAGAGCAGAATATTCCCGCCACAAGATTTTATTATTTAATGCGTTCTTCAATTCAATGTAATTTATGATATAATGAATGAGAAATTATAGTATGAAACATAAACAGTATAAATGAAATATAGTCTAGATAAGATACAACTCTTGCAATCTGATTAAATTACAGATCTATATTACGTTTCGTTTTTTTATACTTTCGATGGCGTCTACAACTTGAAGATCTGACCAGTTTTCGTGGGAGGTCGCGTCAGGAGACTTACGAGCGGCTTTTGACCCCGTTAACCAATCAGCGTTGATGTTTCTAGTAGGATACCCACAGTGGTTTTTTTTTATAAACAACATTTTTATTCAGGTTGTCTGAATGGGATTGGGGAACAGGCTTAGCCTATGTAGGTCCCTCTCCCTGCAACATATCGTTTCAGTGGCTAATCTCTTACATCATCCAGAACGCGGGTTATATAACAACTCTCCTAGATCCCAGTGTAGTAAAGACAAGTGAAACTATAAAACGAAACGAAATAGGATTTGTGTTTTAATCAGATTGGAGCTCTAGATGAGAAGCGAGACCTTGATACACAATTCTAGTTCTTATTATAATGTATATACTGGAATAAAGTGTTGAAAGCAGTACGTCATCATTTGTGTCTGTAAACTCAGGCTATAGCATACACAATGAAATGGTGTTTTAATGTCCTACTGTTTTGCTCCGACAGGGCTACTGGGGGTGGGTATACGCCATACAGTGTGCTATGAGGGAAATTTTGCCCTGATAGCGGCGCTACGCCCTACTTTTATATCGAATTCCAACTGCCAAGGGATCTTTTACGTGCACGCCAATGTGTACACATGACCTCAGTTTTTCTTCCCATCCGAACGACTATACGTTGTCCCTTGTCAGGCCCTCAGTCCTGTACCTCTGACAAAGGAGAAACCATGCCGGCTATAAATAAACAGAAAGTTAGCAGATTTAAAAATTCCAAATAGAAAGGTTATATTAGAGTTTGCCTGAATGGTCGTGTTGTCGTCTATTCTTCAACTGACAAGGGTTCCTTTACGTGAACTCTAATGAGTACAAGGCTTCACCTCGGTTTGTCATACCAACCGAATGACCATACATTTTTTATGTTTCTCGCTTCTCTATCACTTACAAGCGGAAAGCAATTTACTGACAAAAAAAACAACGAGCAACTAACCTTCTTTGCGAACAAAAGAATCGAAATCAGGAGGTTCCTTTGGTAACCCCGGAAGCAGTCACAGAAGACAGCTAAAAGATTAGAATGAAAAATTCACCAGAAACGAGTATATATATATTGCTTACGAACTCGGGGGTCACGCATTTCGATTACAGAAACGACAAATGACAACTGACAAGATTTGTTCGTATTTCTAAGGACTTTTGGATTCTGGAATTGGGAATATACTCGTAATTTGACGGATGTGTTGTAGAAAGTTGTTGAGTGCAGTAATTGTGCCGACGTGCTGTTTTCTGGGGCTGAAGCTTATTCAAATACTAACGACGATAACTCGGAATAAATAATAAGACTGTACTTTAATAAACGAGTGTCCAAAACTGGCTAAAGGCCACAATAACGGGAGCCGGTCACCAGACTAAACTTACAGTAGAATAAGGAACATATATACAAACTTAGGATTAAAATAATCATATATTTGATCAGAAATGTTAACTTGTACATAGGAAACAGGTGTTTAAATACAGAAGATGATATCGACAAAGGAAGAACGTGTGTTAACTATAATTACGTAATATATATTGTTACATTAAGTTTAAACCCAAACAGTTAAAAGGCTTGAAAGATTAATGAGATATCAATTCGGACATTGGTCAGTTTCTACTGTAACTAAAATTATATAATAAAATATATACAAAAATACACTATAACAGCTGCAATCCGATGAATACAATAATACTGACCATTTTAATCATCAATTCACAATGAACATAGTTGTTCATTTACCAGATATAGGAACAGTTATTTACAAAGGTAAATGTTAAACTTCAGATTAAATGAAATGAAATGAAATATAATGGAGTTTAACGTGCTATTGTTCTGCTCCGAACTGGGCTAATGAAGACGGGCATACCCACACGGTGTGATATGAGGGAAATGTTGCACGGACAGCGATACTACGACCTACACGTTTCGAATTCCATCTGCCAAGGGATCTTTTAGTACACGCTAATGTGTACACAGAACGACTAGACAGCTGTCCTTATCAGTACCTCCGCCCTGCACCACTGACAAGGGGAAACCACGTGGAAAAATCCAGATGAAGTTAATCGGCCAATGCAGATATCGAACACGCGACCTCCAGGCTAGAGAGTCAACGTCTTAACTCACTTAGCCACTGTGGCTCCCAATGGTAAAATTTATAATACATGTAAACAGAAAACGTGATTAATGATGACCAATTAGAGACTTGATGAGTGGGCTGACATGTATATATTTCCAGTTCAATTAATGAATGTCAATGAAACAATTTATATGAATTGTTTCAAGAGCATTTAGTAATTGAACTGGCATATACAGGTCACAATTCTATGGAATCCAATTACTGATTATTACTCATCATTAATATAAATTTTGTAATGATTACAATAATCCCTTTTTATTTTCTTCTTTTTTAAAAAAAACTGGTATTTAATAATTGGCTATTATTTTGCTTTTCAGGCCTGCTGTTATATAAATTCAATCCACATAATAGTTCAAAACTTGCCTTTCTAAATCACTATAGCATCCAGTGTAAATACTTCTCACTAATTCAAAAAGTCGGCCTTCAGGCGACTATTGGTGATTTGTGCAGTCATTGTTCTAAGGGTTTTCGTATTTAAGTGGAATCATTTATATCAAAATGCATATATCAACATTTTTCGTTGATAATAAAACCAAATTTATCTTTTTAGGGTGTTGTGATTATTAAAATCTGATCAAATCATTGTAAATACTCCACAACAAGCTATCCATTAATCAATTTGTGTTAATTTCAGCTAAAGTGGTCGTTGATAAAGTTAATCAAATTTTATCTTCTTTCAGCGCTTGTGATTATTAAAACATGACCAAATCATTGTATATACTCCACAACAAGTTATCCATTAATCTAATTTGTATTAATTTCAGGTAATGTGGTCTATATACCGTATTGAATGTTGTTATTAGCATTAATTATAATCCTTATAGCGATTTTATAAGTGTGTTTTAAAGTGACTTTTTGATATACAAGTACTTTTTATTTTTGTGTTTTTACCAATTTTAAGGTGACTTTTGATATACACGAACTTTTTTATTTTGTGATTTTACCAATTTTGAGTTTTAATATTTTAATTAAATCAACCTGTCAATAATAACATATTTAATGTATTGGACGTTAAATCTTTAATAAACAACAACAACATAGGTTCCCTTCAAGTACATCTCTGGTTGGTCAGCATTAACCAAGTATTGTTGTGTACATGTATTATTGTCTTATTACATTTTCATATTGCATTATGCTTGATATTGACTAGAGACGGCTAGTCGAAACGTCGCTCAGTAATAAGCAGTAATTGTATTCTAACCTATATAATTTATGTGAAGTGGGTGATAAACAGCAAGTTCCGATTTCCGATGATTAGTGACCACAACATGCTCTCGTTGATAATTGTCGTTTCATGTGTAGCCGTCGTTTAATAATCGTTCTCGTATTGTGATAACCGTCTGTTTGGTGATCAGTGCAGGAGACCATCGTTCGCTAACCATCATCCAGCGCTGACTGATACTCGTCCCCATTGGCTACTACGACATCGGACTCTTATGAACAATTGCTGTTTTATGACAATCACCTTCTCTAATTGTCGTTTGAATAACCCATCCTCCTGTATCGTCATAACCATCAACTTGTATGGTGTCCAAGATGAAATCCTCTACTTTATGCCTTTTATTGATGGATATTTTTCTTACCCAAGGTAAGTTTTATATTTGGTTATCCAGCTTACATGATTCAAAATTCTGAACGGTTAAAGGTTAAAGGTGCCATCAAAATATATTTTAGTAAATAAAGCTCGTTAAAGGGGCATTATGCGAGATTAGATAAAGGGTTGACAGTTCTCATTATAATAGTTAAAAAATAGATAAAGTAAATGGAATATGCTGAAAATTTCAGTCAAAATGCTCCATTCCGAACCGAGATATTAGCTTTTGAATTTTAGGCCAACCCTTGATCATCATTACTAAAGTCAGTACTATAAAGAAGTCTCGATTATCCATTTTTTGATTTAATCAGAAGCAGGAGACCAGATTATAATCCAGTAAATATCGCAGGCTAGCGATGCCATCTAGAGTTGATTAAGGTCCGGATAAGGTAATGAATGTCTAATTAATATTTAGATAACATTTCAGGCCTAAAGAAAGACCTGCAATAGGCAGAGTTAGCTCTTGCATAATGTATGTTTAACTTAGCAGCAATTATTCTAGTCATGTACGGATATTACGAAGCTATGTTAGACGTTGTGGCGAAGAAAGATAGGAACCTTGACTATCGGATATAAATTCCCAGTAGACGCAACTATCGGATACAATGTCCCGGGCTGTGGTCGAGTAGATAGGGGACTGGAATATCGGATACAATATACCGGATTGTGGTCGTGTAGACCTTTGGTTTAAACAATATTTTATTTCTATTCTATCATGATTATTTCAATACTGATATTGTGGATCTGAAAACAACCCATAGCTTATATAAATTCATCTCCATGTAAATTGTAAATTTCAATAACATTGATAAAATGTACAAATATCAAAGGTATTATATCTTACATTTATACAAATAAATAAATAAATAAATAAATGAATGAATGAATCATCTTCATGATCATCATCATGGTCATCATCATTATCACCATCTAACATCAATCATCGTCGCCAGCCAATTACCTTATCTATTCAAAGTGCTTGGTTAGTTTTAAATACTTGTGAACATTACTAAAAATCACTTCGTTGTACGAGTTACTTTCGTTGGGATCGCCATATAGGAACGCTTTTGTATTTATGGATTTAAATGGGAGGGTATTTAATGTTGAAATACGCTGAGACGAATAATTTGGGCAGTACAGAAAATAATGGTCACTGTCTTCTTGAGTATGGCCAGATCTGCATGTCGGATTATGTGAAATATGCATTAAAAATCTATGGAAGTTTAGAGCACTTTTACAATTGCGAAGTCTGGAATGTATAATCTGAAATTTACGTTCTCCATAGAAATAATATTTGGGTATTTTATGATCGTTCACGCTTATCTTAATTTTGAAATTTTGTATAGTGGAGGCGTTTTGCGTAACGTAAGAAAGGCTGTTCAAAAGGTCGACTGTTGAAGGCAAAAATGAGCTTTTATAATAATTAGTGTTAGAAGCTATATTTTTCAATTCATTCTTATTACGAACAGGGTAAGGATTTACTTCACAAATTTTAGGTGGTACTAGAAGAAGTCTTAAGAAAGGGGGGGGGGGACCAATTCATTGACCATTTTATCAGGCGATACGTTTCAAGTCAGTAGCTTGAAGCGTATATATGGTATTAGTGTCAGTGGCCTGTGGCACGAAGTAACAGTATATTGTCGCATACATAATATATTATGTCAACGCTTGGGCGATATAATATATTATGTCAACGCTTGGAACTAGGATGGAGGTGACTAGGCATGAACTTGCAACGATAGATTTAATTGGCGCTTTGATAACCAATGAATGCTTTGGAGACATATTTTGGCGGTATTTTCCATCATGGAATCGGTAAGTTTCGATTGTTTTTTTCTTTTCTGTTTTTTCTCTCTTTTCTGTGTCCTAACCCTAACCCTAACCCTAATCCGAAAGAAAAGTGCCCTTTTTTGAAATTCTGACATCACAGGTGCCCTTTTTCTGATAAGGATGCCCTCTTTTATTTACAGGGACACTTTCTATTGTTAAGGGGGTGGACCGGTCCCCATGGTCCAACCCCTGGATCCGCTCTGATGACGCGTACATTCCACTGAGTCTACAGGTCTAATATGCTAACACGCTTGGAGCGTCAACACAATATATTATGTCGCCCAAGCGTTGACATAATATATTATGTATGCGACAATATACTGTTACTTCGTGCCACAAGCCACTGACACTAATACCATATATACGCTTCAAGCTACTGACTTGAAACGTGCAGGGTGATTTTATACATAAGAAATAAGCTTGTGCCTTATGCGTCTTGTTGATGGTGGGTTATATCCAGATTCATAGTAATGTGCATTATGGGAAGTGCCTCGAACAAGACCTGTAATCGTTCTCAGTGCATCTAGATGGAGATTTTCTAATTTTAGGGACTCAAATTTGTTACAGTTGTCCCAAACGACGTCAGCGTATTCGAATAAGAGCAAAATAAATGCATTGTAAATACTCTCTAAAGACTTACGAGAAATACGATATTTTAAGCCACGGAGACAGTCAATAGAGCTTTTAACTTTAAATATTACATATTCAATATGGTTATCCCACTGACAATTACTTTGTAAAATAAGACCAAGGTGTTTGTGGTATATCGATTCCTTAAATCTTACATTGTTAAAATTTAATTCAAAAGAGGTTTGGAATTTTTTTCTAGAGTATGTCATGGAAACTGTTTTTAGGGGGTTAAATCTTACTTTCCATTAGACCCTTGACCCCTGACAGTCGGAATTCGGAACAAAAATAGACCGTAGAGTCGCTGCTCGTGCAAAATGTACATTATAACACGCATGTCTTCATAAGCACAGAATAGTAAGACATTTAACACCATATCATTTGATTTCCTGTGTGAGAAAGAGAATTAACACGAATTAACTAGCTTAATGTGAAGGGGACAATTGGTTTTTAATTGCGCAATTATATATGACATACAATTATAATAATACATTAGACTTAATATGGCTAATCTATCATGGTGAATAATTTCCTACTCTGTCCGACCTTGACTAATAATGAGAGAGAGAGAGAGAGAGAGAGAAAGAGAGAGAGGTGGCGTGGGGATTAACGTACTACTGACCAGCAGGGCCTTTGAAGACTTGCATGCTCGATAAATGTGCAACGGTCTCTTTTATCGCGCCAGGGGCTCCAATACCCGCTATCGTTAGAGCGCCCCATAGTACAAGGCTCACAGACAACCGGTCGCCTGTCTGCCCCCTATTGCCAGGTCATTTGAACCTAGTGGCGTGGTTCCGATTAGGACATTCAAAGCTATAGACCACTACACGAAAGCGGTTTATTGTAATGAAATTGAACCATATGCTAATCCCAAAATGACATAGTTTATGTGTCGAATGGACGTTAAACCTCATATCCTCTCTCTCTCTCTCTCTCTCTCTCTCTCTCTCTCTCTCTCTCTCTCTCACACACACACCCACACACACACACACACACGCACACACATAATGACTTGGGTAAAGTGAAATGTGATAGTTATTACATTTGGTCGGGGTTAAGGTTAAACCAGAATCTGTATTTTTCAGTATTGACTGGGGCCATAGCCAATCAAGCGAGCAAACGTCGACTATTTGAAGATCTTCTGTTTAGAAGTGGTTATGCAGTCCATGTGATACCAGTGAACGATGAAACAGGGCCGGTAACTGTGGGTCTAGGTTTAAGATTAACTGGTTTAATCAGTATGGTAAGTTTGTTTCGAAATAATCTCATTGCTTCATTAGGCCATACCTTCAGGAAACCTGACTTCAAGTTCAACAAGGGTCTGAATTTGATCGACCTAGTGTTGTCATCATGCCGATCATCCCTCAATCTGATCAAAACACAGATCCTTTTTCGTTTCGTTTATTACAGTTTAAAATTTCGTTTTGCTTGTTTTTACTACACTAGGATCTGGTGAAAAAGAGTTGTTACCGTTGACGTATTCTGCATAATGTGAGGGTTTAGCCAATGAAACAATCTGTTACGGTCAGCTTTTGGCGTGAGGTGCACGGAGCTGTGGGTAATCCACTAAAAACATCAATGCTGATTGGTTAATCAAATGTCATAGGGTCAAAAACCGCTCGTATGATCTCTGACGCGTCCTACCAAAGCAATGGTCACATCTTCATGTAGTGTAAGCCATCGAAAGTATAAAAAACGAAACGAAATATAGATCTGTATTTTAATCAGATTGGTCATCCGCGGGAGTATTTCTAAAAGGGATTCTAGAAAGTAAGAAATCTAGTTCTGTGTAAGGCGAACGAAACAAAAGTCATCATTAACATTAAGAAACACGGAGTGAGTTAGAAATGTCCTATATTACATTAAAAACATAGACTGTACCTTGTTGAAAAAAAAACAGCAAGCCATTCCCGCTACCTCCAAATTCATTATCAACGACGTCACAAGGCCAGGTTGTGGGAGTGTGGGCGTATTCTAAGAGGGGGGCCAAGTACGACACGCAAGTAGTATGTATTCTAATTGTCAAGTTTTAATCTAAATCTATTTTTTATCCATCAGGATGTCAAGTCGGGACAACTGGATGTAAATGCCATGCTCCAGCAGAAATGGGTGGATGGAAGGTTGAGATGGAACAGTTCAGATTATGGAGATATTAAGACGTTAGCAATTCCAGCCTCTGACTTGTGGAAGCCAGATATTATTTTATATAACGGGTCAGTTCATCATTGTCATTGTCATTGTCATCGTCATCGTCATCGTCATCGTTGTCGTTGTCCTTGTCGGACTCAAAGTCAAAGTCATTGTGAATTCTACAAAAAATACCCACACTTAGTTAATATGCATCTAGACAGACAAATATAGGATAGAGCCACTGTATATTTTATAAGAATATGTTTGAAGGGGGAGGGGGTAAGCTAAGGGTCTTCCTTTTTTTCTGGAGAGAGAGAGAGAGAGAGAGAGAGAGAGGAGAGAGAGATGGGGTTTAACGTCCACTTGACACAAACTAGGTCATTTCGGGACTAACACATGGTTCAATTTTATTTCTGTAATTCGCTTGCGCGTAGGAGTCTTTAACAGTGTGAGGAAACCGGAGGACTCGGAGAAAACCCGCGAGTTTGGACAGGCGACACTACTCTTTGTCACGTACAAGCCGTGATTCGAAACCACGCCGGTTGACTCAATGACAGACCTTATGATACAGCACGCACGTGCTAATCATTCGGCCGTCCAACCCCCCTTTCTGGAGGCAATAAATGATGCTGCGTCTTGGAAGATATTAGACCAATTGTATTTAAAATGTTTATTTCTGTTTCAGTATTGGCGAAGAACAAGCATTTCACGACGACACAATACTTCTTGAACACACCGGAAAGCTCCGATGGATACGGTCATTGCGCATGCAGGTTCGATGTGACCTAAATTTAGCAACATTCCCATTTGATAATCAGACTTGTAAATTCAAATTTGGATCATCCATACACCACATGCATACACTTAATATGACGTATGTCAATGATGACGTAGCACTGGCCTTCGAAATTGAGATGGATGAAAGTGGAAAATACTGGATGTTAGTAAATCATACGGCCGGGTTAAAGGTCAAACACTACAGCTGTTGTTCTTATCAAACTATGGTATATACTGTGGTACTTGAGAGGATTTCAATATATTATATACACGTTTATATTCTACCTGCTGTCATCTTGGCTTTACTGATTCCATTTCAACTTTTTCTACCACCAGAATCAAGAGAAAGACTCACACTCGGTAAGTACAAAATGACAAACATCTAAGCGACCACATAAATGAAACGAAATGGGGTTTAACGTCCTACTGTTCTGCTCCTATACTGGGCTAATGAAGACGGGCATACGCCATACAGTGCGCTATGAGGGAAATTTTGACCGGATCTTTTACGTGCATTCCAATGTATACACGGGACCTCGATTTTTCGTCCCATCCGAAGGACTAAACAGCTGTCCTTGTCAGGCCCTCCGTTCTGCACTACTGACAAGTGGAAACCACGTCGCAAAATCCAGATGAACTTTCTCGGCCAATGCAGGGATCGAACACCCGACCTTCAGGCTAGCGACCCAGCGTCTTAACCAACTAGCTACCGTGGCTCCCCGACCACATAAATCTTTTATGTTTAGTTTAAAGTAGCTAAGTCTCTAACTAAATATCGTCCAAAAATTTCGACATTGAAAACACGAATTTTTTGTGAATGTAAATAAACATTGATGTTGTGATCTTTCCGTGAAAAGATGGGCTTCCGATATCCAATATTTAAGACAAAAGAAACATATTACCAATGGTACACGAATATTCCACAAGTCATGTCAAACGATAACGCCATATTTTTATCTGGAGAGCAATCGCAATCAATACTTTCGGTGTAGACTGGAATAACTAGACGCTAGAGATTGTTATTCAGTTGACACTTCTGACGTATTTCGCCGAACATAACTGATTAGATATTACAGTAAAAACAGAAAGGATTGAATGTAAATCAGTTTATATACATTCATATTACATTATTATATACGGTGCGAACCATTTGTGTCAATTTCTAGGTCCCAGATATAAGTAATTTGACTCCTTTAAATCTAAAATAACTAAAATGAAAATATGTCGGCCCCCATGCTATTCCTCCACCCCCACCCCTCGTACCCTTTTCCACGGCAATTTCTGTTTAGTCAAGTGGCTTGGTTTCCACTTCCCGTTTTTGGGTGACAATTTAGGATTAGGGTCGCCTTTCCAACTTCGTTGATTTTCTCCGGGTCATCCGGTTTCCTCCCAATGCTAAAGATTCCTACGTGCAAGCGGATAATTGGAATAAAAATTCAAACCATATGTTAGTCCCGAAATTTGCTAGTTTGTGTCGATTGGGTGTTAAACCAATTTCCCATTGACTCTGTTGGGCTATAATCGACGAAGAATGTATGAATTTCTATTTTCTGTGAGAGTTTTGGGCGGAAGTATAAGGAAGTTAACAGACATGAATTAGCGTGATCACCTTCAAAAATAACATCACTGCCTATAGATTCTGACCTAACAAAAAATAGAAATGACCAAGCTCTTTCAGTCTTATTATCCGATACTTGTGACATATATATTGTACTCATTGAGGTTATAAAGAATAAGATCATGGGAATTTTCAAAAAGAAACTGTTATAGGCCAGGTAATGTCAGTGATTCAACACTGAAGTCGATGAGGAGACCATATACTGATATAACAGCTACTTTCATTTTACAACTATTTAACATCCCTGCATTGGCCGAGAAAGTTCATCGGGATGGTTTCCCCTTGTAAATGATGCAGGACGGAGGGCCTGACAAGGAGAGCTGTCTAGCCGTTCGGATGCGACGAAAAACCAAGGTCCCGTATATACATTGACGTGCACGTAAAAGAATTCGATATAAGAGTAGGCAATAGGGCCGCTGCCCCGGGAAAATGTTTCTCATAGCACACTGTATGGCGTATGAACGTCTTCATTAGCCCAGTCGGAGCAAAACGGTAGGACGTTAAACCTAATTTCATTTCACATGTCCGGAAGTCCATCAACCAATTTTGGACACTTTAGACCTAAGGTTAACTGAAAACCATAGTTAAATTTATTCATCAAATTGGTAATGAAAATCTATCGGTCACATGTACTATAAGAGTAGGCCATAGTGCCGCTCTCCGAGCAAAATTTCCCTCATCTTATAGCACACTGTATGGCGTATGCCCGTCTTCAGTATCCCAGTCGGAGCAGAACAGTAGAACGTTAAACCCCATTTCATTTCATTTAATTTCTATCGTTTATCTGTTTCAGGTTCTATATTGATAATAGCTAATATAATGATGATATTCAAACTTCAAGATGTTCTACCAATGCAACATGCGACGCTATCATTACTCGGTAAGATTAAAAGCTGATACATGCTATACATTTCGGACCCTAATCCGAAAGTGACATAGAAGACACTTTGCTTGAGTGTCACAAGAATTATTGCCCTTTATATCCCATGCAATACTTTCAGATATCTTCTATAGTTTAAATCTGATCTGGTCATTCCTCGCTTTACTAGCAACTATATGTGTTCTAAATGTACATAACAGAGGACCTAGACGAGGCAAGGTGCCCGATATCATTAGATCGGTAAGTAATACTATAACAATATGCACATTTATATAGCGCTAATAATTCACACAATTGGGCATTCTTCTTATTATTATTATTAGTATTGTTGTTATCATTATTCACAAAGCATCCATAGACGTAAGTTAAGAATATATTCAAAACCGTTTGCCTTATTTTAACTAAAATATAGCCCTTTATAAAACTGTTGTTTTAATGTATCAAATTCATCAATAAAAAACTGTGTGCAATGTTTTGTGTTTCTAGATAAAAAATATCTCTTATAAACATGAAAGATGAGTAAATTCTTAACTTAGGTCTGAAAATGCTTTGTGGAATGAAATCAAATGGGTTTAATGCCCTGCTGATCTGCTCCGACTGTGCTAGTGAAGGCGGGCATATACCATGCAGTGTGCAATGAGGGACATCAGACAGTGGCGCTACGGCCTAATCTTCTATCGAATTCCAACTGCCAAGGGATCTTTTACTTGCACGGTGTTTTGTCCCATCCGAACCACTAGACAGCTGTCTTTGTCAGCCGCCCCCCCCCCACGCCGGCAAAACCCGATGAACTTTCTCGGCCAACAGCGGGAGTTAACCTTCGGCCTCCAGACTAGCGAGTCAGAGTCTTACTCATCTATCCACCGTGGCTCCTATTATTATTTAATTTTATGTCAGAATTGTTAAGGTATTTTACAAGAATATCGTCCTATAACATGGCTACCGATTAGTTGTCTTACATTCTTGGTAAACATTATAAAAAGAACAGGTCCAAGGACCGATCCCTGTGGAACTCCACAATTTAGTTTCTACATGAAACTATTGAAATCTATTAGTAGTGTGTGAATGTAACATGACACCATCCAGATCATGATTAATCGTGTACTGTAAATGCAAGTCTATGTACGCTAACGTGCACGGAACATGGTATGTTTACTATTTTTGTTAGAACACCCGATATTATTTTTGAAGATGTAGTACATCTAACACAATGTTGTTGCTTCTTTGCGTGATATTGTTAATTCACGCATAAGCAAACAACTTTCCCCTCCTCTGACATTTCAGGTTTTCTTAAGCTGTCTGAAACCTATCGTGTGTTTGGAAAATGACAATTACTATCCGGTTATTTCAACTGGTTGTGTTCCAATGAAAGACTTTGCAAGTCCTTCTGGGTTAAGCACAGAACATGATGGACACAGAGACGGTAAAAATGGTGAGTAAAATCGTTTTTATTAATTGTAATTTATAGAGAAGCTAGAGTTATGCAAAATAAAATGGGATTTAACGTCCTACCGTTCTGCCCCGACTAGGTTAATGAAGACGGGCCTACGCCATACAGTATGCTATGAGGACAGCAGTATTACTCCCTAGTCTTATGCATAATTCCAACTGTCAATGGTTGTTTTACGAACACGCCAATCGTCCAAATAAAAATCCAATATAGAAACCAGACGTATACACTGCGATTAAATTGAACAGAAGGCAGCTTATTCTGGTTTCAGACCAGTAATTCTTTCGCACAATTCGGCGATCCTAATCTTTATAAACACTAATCTCTCTTTTTGAGGTTGGTTACGGTGGATAATTTCTCGTTTTTAGCATGCGATATGTACTTTATGTGTGTGTATTTCACAATTTATTTGGTCAAACTCGTGCAAAATCTGACGCAAAGACATGCGTTCAGTCCAATTTGGGAACAAGTTGGAGCTTGAGACCAGAATTAACCCTGAAGTCAATTGGAATATTAATGATGGTCTAATGTTTGTGATTTTAATAAATGAAGATAAGGGAGATAACTGTGTATACATTTCTATAATATTATATTTTGTAGGATCAAAGTTAGAGACTGACGTTGAAGATTTAAACAGACAGGTGTGTCTTTTAACAGCACGTGCTCGTACGAACGAAGTAAAAGAGGAAATGCTTGGTGAATGGCGTCAAGTATCTCTTGTACTGGATCGTGTTCTCTTTTTTCTTTTCATGTTCACTATTTTCATATATACAGTTGTTCTACTGTATATCGTATTTTGATATGATATACAGTTGTTCTACTGAGATAGGATTTATTGTATTTTGATATATACAGTTGTTCTACTGGGATAGGATTTATTGTATTGTTATATATACAGTTGTTCTACTGGGATAGGATTTAGTGTATATCGATACAAACAGTTGTTCTACTGACATAGGTATTCTTGTATATTGATATATACAGTTGTTCTAATGTGATAGGATTTCTTGTATTGTTATGTATAGAGTTGTTCTACTGTAAATACAATTGTTCTACTGTATATTGTATTTTCATGTATGCAGTTGTTCTACTGGGATAGAATTGATTGTATATTGATATAAACAGTTGTTCTACTCTGATAGGATTTATTGTATTATTATGTATACAGTTGTCCTGATGGGATATGATTTATTGTATTTTAATATATACAGTTGTTCTACTGCACAGGATCCATAGTATTTATAGGATTTACTGTTTTTCTACTGACATGAATTTAATCTGTGTAATATTTCATTTATATCCCTACACCCGTATGAAATGAGTCAACAAATTATAATATAAGATATGGCTCTTAGACAGGCTGTGTCTATTCCATATACTCAGATATGTGAATTAAAATATGTGAATTAAAATATGTTAATTAAAATATGTTAATTGAAAATTGAAATATGTGAAATGAAATATGTGAATTGAAATAAGTGAATTAAATTATGTGAATTGATATGTGTGAATTAAATGTGATTTGAAATATTTGAAATAAAATATTTGAAATAAAATATGTGAATTGAAATATTTGAAATAAAATATTTGAAATAAAATATGTGAATTGAAATATGTGAATTAAAATATGTGAATTGAAAAATGTGAATAAATATTTGCAATAAAATATTTGAAATAAAATATTTGAAATAAAATATGTGAATTGAAATATATGAATTGAAATATGCCATAAATGTTGCCCGGGTAGCTTCTAGTCGTAAGATCCGGGTCCTGAATACCCTTGATAGAGAACAGTAGACGGGTAAACCCCATTGCATTTCAGTGGCTCTTGAATTTCTACTTTACAATTGTGTTATTATGCAGTTTTATTTGCTGGGTCATTGATGCCTCCGTAAACTGGACAGTGCCCTCGAGGGTAAAAAAAAAACAGGTGTACTTCAATATTGACGTCATTTATACTCCAAGATATAACAACATATACACATGACGTCATTTGTACTCGTAAGATATAACTTACTATTCGATCCCTGCATTGGCCGAGAAAGTTCATCCGGATTTTCCGGCGTGGTTATCCCTTGTCAGCGATGCAGAACGTAGGGCCTGACAAGGACAGTTGTCTAGTCGTTCGGGTGGGACGAAAAACCGAGGACCCGTGTACACATTGGCGTGTACGTAAAAGATCCCTTGACAGTTGGAATTCGATATAAGAGTAGGCCGTAGTGCCGCTGTCTGGTTAAATTGACCTCATAGCACACTGTATGGCGTATGCCCGTCTTCATTAGCCCAGTTCAGAGCAGAACAGTAGAACGTTAAACTCTCTCGTTTTTATAAGCTTTCCAAAAATGTATAGTTTGTTTAGATGCGCGGAACCTCGTACACGGAACCTCGTTTTATTCATATCATCCGAACGACTATACGTTGTCCTATGCCGGACCAAGATCCTACACCACTGATAAGGGGAGAACCACCCCGGAAAATCTCGATGAACTTTCTCGGCTAAGGCAGGGATCGAACACGTGACCCTCAGACTGGAGAGCCAGCGTCATACTAACTGAGCGAAATTAGGTATAGGGCCAGATCAAGATCGTCTAATTGTCAAGCAAATGCTATATGGTTAACTGTAAATTTTAACGTTGACAAACAAATGAATATTTAAGAAAATACCCTTCTGCCTTCAGCCTTGGCCATGAATACCGTTTTGTTCAATTTTAGTTGCAAGATACATTACGGGAGATTAGATAAGGGGTTGGTAGTTAAAAACTAGATAATGTAAAGGGAATTTGCTGAAAATTTCAGTCAAATTGATACATCCTGAACCGAGTATTTAGCGATTGAGTTTTGGACCTATTCTCGATCATCATTACTAAAGAAATAGTCTCGATTATCCATTTTTTGATTTAATCAGAAACAGCAGACCGGATTCTTATGCGGTAAATATCGCAGGCTAGCGACGCCATCGAGCGTTGATTATGGTCTGGATAAGTTAATTAATGTTTAATTAATAATTAAGATAACATTTCAGGCCTAAAGAAAGGCCCCCAATTGGCAGATTTAGCTGTTGCATAATGTATCTTTAACCATGAATAATCAAAACATATAGGACATGGCTACACAATGAATCGTGAGAAGAGGAGTTATCTCTCTTTATTGCAAATGCCAGTAATAACAGAACATACATTACATTGAATATCATATTTGTGATGAAGACTTTTAAAAGTTGACGATGTCGGATATATCAAACGTTTCCCGCCACAAAATATCGTTTTATCAAGAATTTTGGTGTCTTTATTTCAAACCCAATCCAACTACATTAGTAAAATATGAATAACTATATCAATACATACGTTTACAGACAATGAATGTCAGCAGAACAAACTTTATAAAATTGTAAATAAATTCTATTCAAGTAGAACAACTGTATATATAACAATACAATAAATCATATCCCAGTAGAACAACTGTATATATAACAATGCAATAAATCCCATCCCAGTAGAACAACTGTATGTATCACAATACACTAAATCCCATCCAAGTAAATCAACTGTATATATCACAATACACTAAATCCCATCCCAGTAAAACAACCCTATATATGAATACGCAATATCCCATTAGAACAACTTTATATATAACAATACAATAAATTCCTTCCAAATAGAACAGTTTTATATATAACAGTTCAATACATCATATCCTAGTAGAACAACTGTATATATAACAATACAATAAATCCTATCCCAGCAGAACAACTGTATAACAATACAATAAATCCTATCCCAGTAGAGCAACTGTTTACAGTATATCCCTATACAATAAATCCTATCAGAGTAGAGCAACTGTTTATATCAATATACAATAAATCCTATCCCAGTAGAGCAGCTGTATATATAGCAATAGAAAGTAGGAAGAGGAACAAAATAACACGATCAATTACAAGAGCTACTTGATGCCATTCACCAACCACCTCCTCTTTTACTTCGTTCATACGGGCACGTCTTGTAAAAAAACGAATTTGTCTGTTTAAATCTTCAACATCAGTCTCTAACTTTGATCCTACAAAATATAATACACAGTTATCTCCACTAATTTCCCCGTTTACTTTAATGTTATTCCCGTTTTCCGGCTCGTAATTTTTAATTATCTATTTATTTGTTATTTTATTTAAATTTGACAATATCAATTTAGCCGTCAATATTCACGATTTCACGACAATAATCGAGTCCTCGATATTTAAAAATGCAATCGAGTCCTCGATATTTACAAATGCAACCGAGTCCTCGATATTCACGAATACAATCGAGTCCTCGATAGACACGCGTACAACCGAGTCCTCGATATTCACTAATACTATCGAGTTATCGATATTCGAGAATACAATCGAGTCCTCGATATTCACGAATACAATCGAGTCCTCGATATTCACGAATACAATCGAGTCCCCAATAGTCAAGTTCTCGATATTTACAAATGGAATCGAGTCCTCGATATTCATAAATACAATCGCGTCCTCGATATAATCGAGTCCTCGATATTCGCGAATACAATCGTGTCCTCGATATTCGCGAATACAATCGAGTCCGGGTACGATTTCCCTCATAGAATACTGTATGGCATATTGTCCTTATATCCATAAACGTTGCATCTTACGGTTAGTCAATTATGGTGAGACTTCTATGTTTGTCGATTATTCTGGACAATTTGGAGCTTTTAAGTTAAACGTGCAGCTATTTGTAACTACATTAGAGTAAGATAAGGGTTAGGTTTAGATTCAGGCTAATCCTTTATCATAAATATCTAAAACGTAATCGTTATTCCTAAATTGTGTATGGTTGTTTCATGTAGGCATACTCACCGTTTTCAGTTTCACTCGCTTTCTGTCCATCAGTGGAGCTGCTTGACATAGGATTCTCTAAGCCTTTCATTGAAACACTACCAGCTGAATAACATGGGTCATTTCCTAAACACACGATACGTTTTAGACATCGTAAAAAAATCTGGAATGAATATCTCCTATTATACAGTATGAATAAATATTCAACTAGGTGGTCACACAAACATTAGGATATATTTTTGACAGATATAAAAGGAATCAAGAAGGATTTCGTGTTTCAGCGCATTATATATACTTTATGAGAGATTAGATAAAGAGCTGGTAGTTATCACTCTAATAGTTAAAAACTAGATAATGCAAAGGGAATTTGCGGAAATTTTTTAGTTAAATTGATCCACCCTGAACCGAGTATTCAGCGATTGAATTTTGGTCTTAGCATCGATCATCATTACTAAAGTAATTTTTTTTATTTAATCAGAAGCAACAGACCGGGTTATAATCCAGTAAATATCGTAGGCTACGATGCCATTGAGAGTTAAATATGGTCTGGATAAGTTAAAGTAGCTAAGTCTCTAACTCAATATCATCAAAAATCTTCGACATTGAAAACACGAATTATTTGTCAATTCAAATCAACATTGGTTTTGTGACTTAAAAGGGAAAAGATGGGCTTCTGATATCCAATATTCAAGACAAAATAAACAATTTACCATTGGTACACGAATCGTGTACCATAATGCGTTTCAGCGCCATTTGGAACATGGGGCTCAAAGAACAAGGCTAGACATATTCCACAAGTCGTGTCAAATGGTGACGCTGTATTCTTATCTGGAGAGCATGCGCAATAAGTAGACTGGAAAAACCAGACGCTAAAGATTGTCATTCACATGAGACTTCTGGCGTATTTCGTGGAACATAACTGATTAGAAATTACAGTGAAAACAGAAACGATTGAATGTAAATCAGATTATATACATTCATATTACAATATTTTATGCGTTGCGAAATATTTTTGTCAATTTCTAGGTCCCAAATATTAACGATTTAGCTCCTTTAAGTAATGTCTAATTAATAATTAAGATAACATTTCAGGCCTAAAGAAAGACCTGCAATTGGCAGATTTAGCTCTTGCATAATGTATGTTTAATCAACGCGGCGTCGTAAAATCTTAGGCAATTGAATATAATAGAAGAAGAAGAAGAAGAAGAAGACGAAGAAGACGACGTAGTAGCATTGTAAAATTTGGAAAATTCAGTATATGCATCAAAAAACATAAACCATTGTTCGGCACACATCCAGCCGTGTACCAGTGTGAAAGGTCACTATTAACGAACTTCCCGAATGGAGGATATGAAAAGATGCAACAAACAAATCACCGATAAATTACGTTACGTACCTATTTAAACGATATCGTGTAATTTCACATCTAATGGTATCATTTTCTTACCCATCTAACGATATCGTTTAATTACCCATCAAATCATATCGTTTACTTACCCATGTAATGATATTGTTCACTTACCCATGTAATGATGTCGTTTACTTACACATCTAATGATTCGTTTACTTACCCATCTAATGATATTTTAATTAACCATCTAATGATATTTACCCATCTAATATCATGTAATTACCCATCTAATGCGATTTGTTACTTACCCATCTGATGATATCGTTTACTTACCCATATAATGACATCGTTTACTTACTTACCAAATGACACCCTTTACTCACCCATCTAATGATATCGTTCACTTACCAATGTAATGATGTCGCTTACATATCCATCTAATGATATAGTTTACTTACATATCAAATGATATTGTTTTCTCACTAATGATATCGGTTATTTACAAATCAAATGATATCTATCTAACAATATCGGTTACTTACCCATCTAATGATACCGCTTGCCTACTTACCCATCTAACTAATACAAACGCACCCATGTAATGATATCTTTTACTTACCCATCTAATGATTTCATTTACTTACCCATCTAACGATATCGTTTAATTACCCATCAAATAATATCGTTTACTTACCCTTGTAATGACACCCTTTACTTACCCACCTAACGATATTGATTACTTTTCCATCAAATAATATCGTTTACTTACCCATGTAATGACATCCTTTACTTACCCACCTAACGATATCGATTACTTTTCCATCTAATAGTATCGTTCATTTACCCATCTCATGATATCGGTTACTTAGCCATCTAATCATATCATTTATTTACCCATGGCATTTAATGATATCGTTTACTTACCAATCTAAATATATCGTACGCACCCATCTAATGATACCACTAACTTACACATCTAATGATATCGTTTATTTACCCATTTAATGACACCCTTTACTTACCCACCTAATGATATCGTAACTTACCCATCTTATAATATCGTTTACTAACCCATCTAACGATATCGGTTACTTACCAATTTAACGATATCGTTTACATTCCCACCTAATGATATCGCTTACTTACCCACCTAATGATATCGTTTACTCACCTAGCTAATGATATCGTTCACTTACCCATCTAATGATTTCGGGCACCTTGCCTTGTCTAGGTCCTCTGTTATGGACATTCAGAACACAGATAGTTGCTAGTGAAGCGAAAAATGACCAGATCAAATTCAAAGTATAGAAAACACCTGAAAATATATTTCATAGAATGTAAAGCTCAATAACTCATGGGCATATCTAACATTTGGAAATACCTTGAATTGTATTTCATGGGATATAATGGGAAATTTGTTTTATTGTTATTTTTGTGTGTTGCTGCTGGCTTTTCTTTTCTTTTCAGACAACTTTTATCTGTGGAGATCCGTAAGCAAGAAAAACTCTAATGGAATGTCTATAACTTTTAAACTTTGAAGTCTTGAACTTTTAACTAATTTTAACCATATGGAACCTGTTGGATAAACACTTTTAATATGCAAATAATCTACGGGTCCAGCTATGTGGTTTTTACAGCGAGCACTTCGCTTTTCTACATAAAGCAGATGATTCTTTTTCCCAACATAACTGTTTCCGCTGTTTTAACTTTATTATGACAAAGGGAGAAGATGACCCGCCCTCTCTTCATACAACAGCGAATTTATAAGTGAGTTTTAAGTAACTTTTGACATCCGAGGACCTTTTTATTTTATGTTTTTAAGAATTTATTGTATTGGACGTTAAATCTGTAATAAACAACAACAACAACATGGAAATATCTATCATTTGAAAACACCTGAAAATATATTTCATCGGGTGTAAAGGGCAATTGATAAAGGTATGTATCATTTTGAAATTGTTGCCACGTCATTTTCTCTTATATGCCACGTGCAGCTGCTAGTTCGAACCGAATGTTTAAATAACGAATTATCTAAAATCAGAAAGTGTACCAATAATATGAAACCAAATCACACATAAACTACACGATTTACACGCAATACCCGCATACTACCTGCTATGCATTATGTACGTACTTCGCATTTCAATCGCATTACACAGGCATATAAGGATAGTCTATGCAGAATTTCGCACGTAGTACGTTCTACGCATTACGCATGCGGTAAGAACACACAAATTCCTAGTACTGATGTATTACACGTGTTTTACTTTAGATTTATTTATGAGGTTTCTTTACTATTTGTGTGTGGTTTTCAGGGGCGTACATAACGATTTTTTTTTTGGGGGGGGGGTGTTTAGCCAAAATGCGACAGACTGATGTCCATATCCCTAGTACGAGTGACGCAGTCAGGAGCCGAGCACCACAGGTGCGAGTTTTGTAGGGGCCATGTGCAGTAGCGGATCTAGATAGGGGTGGGAGGGGGTCCAAATCTAGGGCGCCACCCCAGCCACAATCCCACCCCACAATGAATGTCAACAAAATACTGCAGGTTATAACATTAAGCGCCCCGGTAGAACATAGATGGTATTTTATAATTATATAATGTCATATATGATTGTGCCTATAACACTGAGCAATCTGAGAAAATTTTGAAAAATTGAGTCAATATCTTGGCATTTGAGGTCATTGCTGGGAGAAATGTGAGTCAATTAGACAAAATCTCAAGATCCGTCTCTGTCAATTCCGCCTGTTTTGCAAGAGCTGACAAAACTTGTGTATAGTCTGACGCCCCACGACCCACACACCAGTGCTAGTGGTACTACTAACATAACTAGGCAGTTCAGTATAACCGTGAATATGATAGTGCTGAGACAGTATAAGACAACAGGGGAGTGGAAGAATGATGTTATAATGAAATCGAGCGCAGCAGGCGCGAAAAAATTTCAGATGTGTAACCGAGCTTTAAATTTTTGGGACTGGGCCTGACAATTTTAGTCAATGTCATGGCAAATGGATCCAAATTCTCGTTACCGAGGGGATAAGAAATGGGACAGAATCTTGAGGCCTATTTGTCAATGTCGTCTGTTTTGTGAGAGTAGAACTAACAATTCTACAGTCTTTTGACCCACGACTCACTCACTAGTGGTACTACTAACTGGGTGATTCACTGTAACTGTGAATATGATAGTGATGAGATAGTATAAGACAGAGAAGGAGTTGAAGAATGATGGCATAATGGAATTGAGCGCCGATATGTAACTGAGCTTTTAATTTTTGAGGACTGGGCCTGAGGTCACTTTACCTCAATGGGGCGCTTACTTGGTCTCTGAAATGCCCTGGACTGTGGGGAGAGATTTTGCAGAATTCTGATGGTCAGAAAACACCCCATTAATTCATTTAGTCTGGAACCGATTGCGGTGAGCACTTTTTTTTGAGACCGACTATTTTTTTGCCTTTGGGTGAAAAACATTTTTTTCAAACATGATAAGTTGACAAGGTTATTTTATACTAAAGTTTTCCGTGAGTAGAGTGACGTGTGCAGTGAGCACTTATTTTGATACCGACTGCTCATATCTTACGACCGACTGCACTGATCTTGCGACCGACTAGTATTTGGGATCTATTCTGGCATTATTTGTTTACCTCATTAATTCATTAAGACGGCAATGCATAATTTTGAGACCGACTGCAGTGACTGCACTTATTTTGAGACCGACTATTTTACTCCCTGGGGGAAATTTTGTTCTTAGACCTACATACTCACAACAGAATAAGAGTGAAACACATCATTTTTTCAAACATGATAAGTTGACAAGGTTATTTTATACTAACGTTTTGCGTGAGTAGCGTGACGTGTGCAGTGAGTACTTATTTTCATACCGACTGCTCTTATTTTGCGACCGACTGCACTGATTTTGCGACCGACTATTTCCCCCCCCCCCACATTTACGCCCCTGGTGGTTTTTTTATCTATGAAAAACCGAGGCCCCGTGTACACATTGGCGTCCACGTAAAAGATCCCTTGACAGTTGGAATTCGATATAAGACTAGGCCGTAGTGCCGCTGTCCGGGCAAACTTTCCCTCATACCCCCCCACATTTACGCCCCTGGTGGTTTTTTATCTATGAAAAACCGAGGCCCCGTGTACACATTGGCGTCCACGTAAAAGATCCCTTGACAGTTGGAATTCGATATAAGACTAGGCCGTAGTGCCGCTGTCCGTGCAAACTTTCCCTCATAGCACACTGTATGGCGTATGCCTGTCTTCATTAGCCCAGTTCGGAGCAAAGAGTAGGACGTTAAACCCCATTTCATTTCATTTTTACCTATGATTTATTTGTGTGTCTATTTGATTTATTTGTGGCTGGTTTTTTTTACTTTGGTTTATTTGTGGATTTGTTGACTTTTGATCTATTTGCAAAGCCGTATGACTGGGTTCAAATCTTACCAAGTAATTGAAGACGGAAAAGTTGTTTTGGTAGAATCTCTTGTAGCTTGAATATCATCAATATATTACATAATATCAATACGGAACCTGAAACAGACAAACAATAGAAATGAAATGAAAACGGGCATACGCCATACAGTATGCTTTGAGGAAATGTTGCCCGGACAGCGGCGTTATGGCCTACTCTTATATCAATTTCCAACTGCCAAGGGATCTTTTACGTGCACGCCAATGTGTACACGGGATCATGATTCGTCCAATCCGAACGACTAGAAAGCGGGAGCACTAACGACGGGATACCCGGTTCGATCCCTGTTTCGTCCGAGAATTAAGGTTCCTGGGGAGTCTTTACCGTGATTGTTATCGGTGCTAGTGCAAGGGGCAGATGAAGAAAGGTTGGGCTGACAGGGAACTGCATCTAGTCGTTCGGTTAACAGACACACGAGAAAACTTGGCTTCTTTAACAGTGGAAACGTAAAACACTATGTTATATCGTTACAATAATGGTCAGATCATGTCGACTTAGCGATCGAGCATGCTTGATCGTTAGTTTAGCTTTGTCATTTTGTGGGGGGTTGGATGACTGAATGGTTAGCACGTGCGCACTGTATCATAACGTCTGTCATTGAGTCAGCTGGCGTGGTTTCGAATCCCCGGTTGTACGTGACAAGGAGTAGGGTCGCCTGTCCAACCTCGTGGGTTTTCTCCGGGTCCTCCGGTTTCCTCCCACTGCTAAAGAACCCTACGCGCATGCGAATTATGGAAATAAAATTGAACCATACGTTAGTCCCGAAATAAACTAGTTTGTGTCGAGTGGACGTTAAACCCCATTTCTCTCTCTCTCTTGTCATTTTGTACTTACCAAGCGTGAGTCTTTCTCTTGATTCTGGTGGTAGAAAAAGTTGAAATGGAATCAGTAAAGACAAGATAACAGCAGGTAGAATATAAACGTGTATATAATATATTGGCTTCCTCTCAAGTACCACAGTAAAGACCATAGTTTGGTCTGGCTCGGAAGTATAAGAGGAATAATATGTTTCTTTTAGCCGAGCCGTATTGTTAATTATCTTCCAACTATTTCTACTGCGACCAATAACGTAAAACGCTTTTGATGCGTCACCACGTAAATACGTCACATTAAGTATGTTTCCGTGATATATCCATGATTCAAATATAAACACGCAAGTCTGCGTATCAAATGGGAATTTGATTAAATCTATATGACATTTGATCGATAAGCGCACAGAGTGCATCCAAGACACTTTTCCGGAATTATACAAAATAGCTTTATCGTTGTTGAACGTATATTCTTCCCCCACCCTGTAACAGAAAGAAAACACATTTAAAAAAACCGAATCTGTTCATATATATATTTTCAGGATGCAATTACAATTACAATTTTCAGTAAACTTAATATAAATAATTAATTAATCAGTATATAGCCGAATATTCATATGAAGACTTTGAAAATGCAACCCAAATCTATCTGTGAATCTTGGTTCAAAATCCTTTGATCATTTGTCGCAAATGGGGTATTCTGGACAGTGACTGCACTCAGAACAGTGATGATGATGGTGATGATGATGATGATGGTGGCGACGACGATTATGATGATGATGATGATGATGACGACGACAACGATGATGACGACGACAACGATGACGATGATGATGTCGCTGACGATGATGATGATGATGATGATGTCAGTGATAATGATGATGATGATTGTCACTCACCCGTTGGATAAGACAATATCGGGCAACCACACTATTGATGCGGGAATTTTTAAAATCGAAATTCCGCCATATCTGTTGGGATCCCACACTAGCCTCTCATCCGTCCATATCTTCACGAGTATGGCAGTTACACCCAGCCGTTCCTTAACTTCATCCTGATAAAACAGACAGTCATAATTATCGGTCTTCCCAGTATTTTAGTACTGTCCATGTACTGATTGTGAGTCTTCCCAGTATTTTAGTACTGTCCATGTACCGATTGTAAGTCTTCCCAGTATTTTAATACTGTCAGTGTATTGATTGTAAGTCTTTCCAGTATTTTAGTACTCTCCATGTACTGATTGTGAGTCTTTCCGGTGTTTTAGTACTGTCCATGTACCGATTGTAAGTCTTCCCAGTATTTTAATACTGTCAGTGTATTGATTGTAAGTCTTCCCAGTATTTTAGTACTCTCCATGTACTGATTGTGAGTCTTCCCAGTATTTTAGTACTGTCCATGTACCGATTGTGAGTCTTCCCAGTATTTTAATACTATCCATGTACTGATTGTGAGTCTTCCCAGTATTTTAGTACTGTCCTTGTACTGATTGTGAGTCTTCCCAGTATTTTAGTACTGTCCATGTACTGATTGTGAGTCTTCCCAGTATTTTAATACTGTCCTTGTACTGATTGTGAGTCTTCCAAGTGTTTTAGTTCTGTCCATGTACTGATTGTGAGTCTTCCCAGTATTTTAGTACTCTCCATGTACTGATTGTAAGTCTTCCCAGTAGTATATTCAATCTAGACTCGTTGACCTTACGCGTTTTGGGTTTATGGTTGTACTATAATCTTTGACATCTGCCTCCCCAGAAGAGGTTTTGGGGTGTGGCAAACTCGGATACAAACCCGTGGCATTTCAGCCCCATGCTTTGGTTGTTGATCGACCGTAGGTTTTGCTATTCTCCTGTCGATTCCTAACATCCAAGGGACATTATTTGATTGCATCCCTAACCCTTTCATTTTCAAAGTTGGGGCGAAAGAGGTCGGAACCAGACTTTATAGTCTTAAACCTTTAGGACAAATATCACTACAAACTTACTACAGTACTTACCATGTCTATATTATTGCTTAATTCAATTCCCAGCTCGATAGTTACCGAGCCTGTTTCATTCTGCCTTGGTACTAAGCCTCTACCATAATTACTAAATAAATCATTATAAAGTCTAGTTTCGTGTTTAATAGCTTCATTCACTACTCGATCAGTCAGCACTGTAAAATACGAAACAGTACAGAATTACAAATCCTTCCTAAATGGATACGCGGAACTGGGGAAAACGATTTGAAAGTTTTACAGGACTGATATAGGCTCAACAGGTGTATTTTGTCCAGGCAAAGAGTTTCCCTCCTTCATACAGTGAATTCCACTATATTAAATTCCTATACATGTATGCATCTGAACGAGCAGAAATATTGTCTCAGTCAGCTTCCAATTTAGTAAAATTCCCCGGTATTCCCGCACACTGCGTGCATAACTTGACGCGGTCTTCACCTGGACCGTCCCGTGCTCTAATTCCTGAACACGCCTGACATAGGCGTACGAGCCGGGGGGGGGGGCAGGGGTGGGGGGCAGCTGCCCCCCTAACTTTCGGGCAAGCTGAATTTTCGGGCAGACGGGTAAAGTGAAAATAAAAATTTATTTCATAATAAAGTTCCCGAAATCCAATAAAACACTAATTCTATGGGCTGGAATAGCACTAAAACGCACTTGCGACCGTCAAATATTCCAAAAAAAAAATTTTTTTTTTGGGGGGGGGGGGGGTCCATACAAGGTCAGCTTCGCTTCTTCGCCTCTCAAAGAAAACCGGCGCCGCTGTCTGTAAACCTGAAATTTTTTCGGGTATTTCTTGTTTTGCTTCTCTAACTGTCATCGATCTCTAATAAAACACTAATTTTACTTTTCGTTTAATTGAATACAACGAATTTGTACTTAGTTGACTATGGATTAAAACATTTTGTCTAGAGCGACTCTTCGTGCGACATTTTTCTGGCATCGATTATTATTTGTGAATGCAACTGCAACAGTCTGATTGGATGGTTGGAATTCAGAATGGGATTTTGGTTACAAAACCATTGGATACTCTTGGAGCTGCTTTCACGGGCTAGAATAGCAGAAAACGCATTTGCGGTGGTTGAATTTTCAAAATTTTGTCTGGGAGGGTAAGGCCCCCATACCCCGCGACGATTGATTGGTTGTTTGGAATTCGGGTCAGCCAGGTAGGCTATATTGGACCGACACGAGGAAACCAAACTCCAAAATCTCTGATAATACTATACAGTGGACTCTCTCACTTCCGACATCGTACGGGGTCGATACAATATGACCGATTATACAGCATGACGGAATACTAAATAACGGAAGTATGAATTGTACCTTCGAATACCGGAAGTATTATTATAAAGCACCCTCGAATACCCAGAACTTAGAATACGATAAACCTTTCTGAACATTGAAAATTTTATTACATTATATCAAACAATAGCAGAACAAGACATTGTAACATAACAATACATTAACGATTACTTTGAATATATATAATCATCTAAAGTTGGCTGTTTTGGATCTGGTTTGAATATCATAAAGCAGATTCCTGAACTCGGTCTTCTAATGCTATCCATCAACCCATTGTCTTTAATTTGTCCGAATGTTTTCAAATCATGTAATATGTGTAGATATTTGTCATGCGTTAAATCTTTTGACACTGTATCTTCTCCATCATCTTCGTCTTCAGTTGGTGTTGCACTTATCTTCGATGCCACATGTTCATTAATAATTTGTCGTTCTACATCCATATCGTCATCACATCCCGTCGGAATCCCATGAGGGTGCGGTGCAATCGCGCAACAGTGATGAAATCGTCGTAACATCGCCATGACAACGCCATAAGGACTCCGAACGCTTGGTGTGGTAGACACGCGAGGGTCGTGGTGAAGACGCCATGAAGTCGCCGTTGCTAATGTTACAATTTTGTCAGCGTCTTTGTCACGTGTTAGCAATGACAATCGAGACGACACTGCCCTTCAAACGGCCACAAATTCGCTAAACATGAAGTAGCTTTACTGAAATTTTTTCGTATCTTTTTCATCATCTATGTTTTTTTTTTTAAATATTATATTGAAAACTGTCCGCGCTTTATCTACATCTTTCATAATGAAGTCGCCGTTGCAAATGTTACAATTTCCCCAGCGTCTTTGCCACGTGTATACTGCGCGTGTACTACGTTCATGAAGATGTTACCAAGCTGAAAACTAATGCCGTGACTTGGCGATCATTGGCTACCACGGAGAACACAGCAAGATAACTGGCGTTTCCACCACGTTTATGGCGATCTTGACGCGCTCTGAGAACATTTTCGTCGCTCTAGCAGCGCAATAAGGACGTCGTCCCGGTCGGTCGGAGGGTAATTGACGCTGGCTCGCTAGCCTGCACTGGCCCAGAAAGTTCATCGGGAGTTTCCGACATGGTTTGGCCTTGTCAGTGGTTCAAGACGGAGGGCCTAACAAGGACAGGCTGTCTAGTCGTTCGCATTGAACGAGAAACTGTGTACACATTGACGTGCACGTAAAAGATCCATTGGCGGTTATATATAAGAGTAGGCCATAGTGCCGTTGCAGGGACAAAATTTCCCTCATAGCACACTGCATGGCGTATGTCCGTCTTCATTAGCCCAGTCGGAGCAGAACAGTATGACGTTACACCCCATTTCATTTCATTTTTTCGTGTATTTATGGCATTGGGAGGGGGTCTGTCTGGTTTGGAAATAGTTTATGCTAATTAGATGCAATGCACATAAACTGGATCTTCGATCCCTGCATTGGCCGAGAAAGTTCATCTCGATTTTCCGGCGTGGTTTCCCCTTGTCAGTAATGCAGAACGGAGGGCCTGACAAGGACAGCTGCCTAGTCGTTCGGATGGGACAAAAAACCGAGGTCCCGTGTACACATTGGCGTGCACGTAAAAGATCCCTTGGCAGTTGGAATTCTATATAAGAGTAGGCCGTAGCGCCCTGCCCGGGCAAAATTTCCCTCATAGCACACTGTATGGTGTATGCCAGTCTTCAATTAGCCCAGGTTAGGTGCAGAAGAGTAGGACGTTAAACCCCATTTCATTTCATTTCATTTCATAAACTGGATCAGTTGCAAACAAATGTTTGATAATCCATATTTGTTCAAAGTGGTTTTGGCACCCATCACTACTTCCTGCCCTGATGGAGGTCTCGCAGTCTTGAGGAAAACAAATTAGCAGGCAGCCCTATATTAATCATCTTCACGTAATACAATGCATATTTCGACACTAATTTCGAATGGATGCTGACCCAGCTTAAGAGCCTATCAGATTCTTCAATCAGATTCTTCATTAGTTGAGAGGGCTCCCGATTCTTCATGACTATATCATAAGGTCTGTCATTGAGTCAACTGCCGTGGTTTCGATTCCCCGGTTGTACGTAACAAGGCGTAGGATCGCCTGGGAGGACCCCCCCACCTCACCCGCACACACATATAAATATTGTTTTTTGAGGGCAGACGGGATCTTGTTCCTTATTCAAAAATTTAAAATCATGACTCACCACGCCCCTGCTCGAAGGGGTATGCCCGTCTTCCCTAGCCGAGTCGGGTCAGATAAGTAGAATGTTAATCCCAATTTCATTTTCTAAAATGAATCTAAAATAACTAATCTAAGTCGACACACGTTCCAGTTTTGATTGATACCGAAAGGGATTTAGCTCCATTAAATTCGAATGGCTTAAACTTCAAGAATTTGTAATTTAAAGATGCATTATGGAAGGGCTAAATGTGGGTACTACAGAGCTTTCTGTTGTCCTCAAATGTCATTAATTAGACATGTATTTACATGCCTAGCCGTCTCTTGGCTATAGGATGGATTTGATTTTCAATGGATTTAAACACGATTGGCAATTAATAATTTAATTAAAAAATGGATAATCGCGACTTTATTATTTTAGCAATGAGAATCGAGACTACGCTGCCCTTCAAACGGCCATAACTTCGCTGAACATGAAGTAACTTGACTGAAATTAATTTCGTATCTTTTCATCATCTATGTTTTAACTATTACAGTGAAAACTGTCCGCTCTTTATCTACATCTTACACAGTGCATCTTTAATCAGAATTAACTCTTACCTTGTTTAACAATAATATTCATAAATAATATCCCGCATAGAGTCCATGTCTTCATCTTGAAGTCAGGAAAGGGGGGCGTGTATGAGTATCTCAAGTCTCTAACATTAATTAATAAGAAATCTGACACTTCATATCAACTCTTGTCTATTGGCTAGTTTTAACAACTTTTAACCTTGTGGTGTATTGTTTTCTTCAACTCGGCACAAGACATTGAAGTCAGAATTAGAAATAAAATAATTTAAAGATACATTATGTAAGATTTATAAAAAAAACCTGGGGACTGCTGCTCAAAAATAAGTTTAGAGACAGGGTCATACATGTATATTCCTGTATGGTCGTGGTGTATATATAGAGACAGAGTCATATATTCCTTTATGGTTGTGGTGTATATATAGAGACATATATTCTTTATAGCCGTGGTGTATATATAGAGACATGGTCATATATTCCTCTATGGCCGTGGTGTGTATGTAGGGGCAGGGCCATATATTCATTTATGGTTGTGGTGTATATATAGAGACATATATTCCTTTATAGCCGTGGAAATGTCACTACGATGTGAAGAACTACGATGTGATGAACTACGATGTGAAGAACGATGACTCGAACGAACAGATTTTTCTTTCGCACATACAGGTTTTGTAGGTGTAGCTATGCCTTCAGTTTGAACAAACCAATTTTTAGTTGAAGACATAAAATTTGATAAATACACATCACGATCTTCATAGAAATTATCATAATATGTGGCTCTATCTTCATTAGATAAATGTAAACAATATGCATCATGACAGCTTAAGTATTTATCATAAAGAGTCATCCATTCAGAGTAATGCTTTCTAACAGTTGCAATCTCTGCATTATCAAAAATCAATTGATTAATGTCTTTCACACCTCTTTTCAAACCTTTAAACAGTGTATTTACCAGTACTTGATTCTGTACATGTATATCAATATCAGCACAACTGTCACTTGACTTGTGGTCTCTAGCACCAGTAGATTGCATGTTGAACAGCTAACACGTCAATGATGTAGGGCACAAACAGGGCTGCCGACAACCAGTATCGCAGCGCAATTTGCGATACATATTTTGTCCGTTGCTAACCAAAAATTAAAATCTAACGTTTTTGATTCGCAGTTACTGCGAATCATCAATATGCCTGTCATTTTGGATATTGACACAAGAATAATCCACATTTTGAAGACTAGAAGGCTTACTCAACACTTTCAACGTGTATAAAATGTTGAATAAAATTTTATAAACAAAACTGAATTCTCCGTGTGACATTTTCTTCTCGAACTACCAGACACAATACTATATAACACATAACTCTATGAATAGGGACTATTAAACCGGAAATAGGGAATCAAGTAGTACCACTCACGTTGCGAGACATCAAGTAATTATATCATATTCATTTTGAAAGAAATAAATCCAATGTATCCCCCACGTATTGTAAATAAAATATAAAAAAATAAATACATGTTAACGTATTGTAAAATGATAAATCAAAGTAAAAATTCCCGTAAAACATTATTGTTTATATCGTGTGTGTCTAGTTAATCGAGGTGTGTCCGATTGAAGAAAAATAGTAATACACGATAAAAAGCAGACGAAATTGTTTTCTAACGAAGATTTCTAACGTAACAAAAAAATAACAATTAAAATGAGTGGGGCTTCGGAAGTCACTGTCAAGAATTGGCTTCAGACATAAGACCTAACTAAATTTCTACATCACATTCACAAACTGTCACAAGTACTTGTGGCAGTGCTAAAAAATCTAAGAATAGTCAGAATGGAATCTAATCATATTTGTTATGAATTAAAGTAATATCTTGTTATTTAGGTGTTTTACATTGAAACTGAAAAACTGCTAATCAATTTTTAAATTTGCTAATCAAATTTGGCGAAATTGGACTTTTTGCTAATCAACTGTAAAAAATTACCGACAGCCCTGGGCACAAACAACAATGCACCAAAACTCTTAGGATATTGTTTAATTTGGTAACAGGTTTAATACATCTCAAAATCTTATACAGTTGATCGAAGATCTTTCAAGACTAGAGACATAGGCTACATATTAATAAATAATGATGACGGTGGTGGTGATGGTGATTAGAGTAGAGGTGGTGGTGGTGATTGACTTAAAAGGATAAATAAACCAATCAAGCACCTGACAATAATTATCAATAAACTATCTTAATAAAGAAACATAAAATAGCATGAGTGCCTGGAATTTTCTGGGACCTGCACAACCACGTGATAAATCAGTCATGCATGTCGACTGTCAATATCATCGAATAATAACAATATATGACTATAACACATTACAAAACTTATGGATTAGATTAAACTATAACTTAATATGCTGCGGTAATTCATCTTACCGTGTTTTATGCCCTCCAAGCGTTACAAAACTGGTGCTGAAGACCACGCTTGCTTAAGCGAACAAGTTGTCAATTAAATAACAGTCTCCTACATCCAGGCGCAAATTAAGTCAACTAAAACAATGACAGGCCTAAATAATCTAGACTACCTTCTCGCTTAAAGTTGATCAAAATTTATGCATTCTTAGACCAAAATATTGTGGAACGAAATTAATATTAAAGAAATATATAAAAAGATAATAAGTGATAATTTGCATCTTTCAGTCATATATTCCTCTATGGCCGTGGTGTGTATGTAGAGGCAGGGCCATATATTCATTTATGGTTGTGGTTTATGTGTGATTTAATGGTCGAGAGCGAGACATTAAGTAATATATTGAAACAACACGAGTGATCTTGGTTCCTCCGGTATCCTCCCACTGCTAAATATCCATAAGCGCAAGCGGATTGCGGAACCGTGTATTACGTTAACATCCTCTCTCTCTCTCTCTTTCTCTCTTTCTCTATCTCTCTCTCTCGATTAACAAGTAACGTTGCTACGATAATAAACCCCAAAAGAACGGCCAGTTCGTTATCTAAATATGTTTAATCATTTGAAACTTTTACGATTTTTTCTATAGAAATATGTTTTCACTGTCGTTTGGGATAGGAGATGGGAGCCTGACAAGGACAGCTGTCTAGCCGTTCATATAAGATGAAAAACAGAGGTCCCGTGTACATATTGGCGTGCACGTAAAATATAGTCTGGTACATGTAGTTAGAATTCGATATAAGAGTAGGCCGTGGCGCCGCTTCCCGGGCTAAAGTTCATCTCATAGCACCGTATGCCCGTCTTCATTAGCTGAGTCGGAGTAGAACAGTAGGACATTAAAACCCACTTCATTTCATTTCGTCTCCGCCACCAGCCCTGCTACCGAGCCCCTCACCCGCTTAATCCGGGTTTATTAACTCGATTGGGTGGGTTGGGTGGCCGACTGGTTAGCGCGTCCGTGTTGTATCATAACGTCTGTCATTGAGTTAACTGGAGTGGTTCCAATTCCCCGATTGTACGTAACAAGGAATATAGTCGCCTGTCCTCCTGGTCCTCCGGTTTCCTCCCACTGCTAAAGACCCCTACGCACAAGCGAATTATTGAAATAAAATTGAACCATGTGTTAGTCCAGATATCTCTCTCTCTCTCTAAGTGATTGCAGGGCAGATACTGGAAACTGATGACATATGCAACTAGGTTTTAATAATTCAAACTGCTGCACTCAAACCTGCCTTTGGAAACATTAAGTGGCATTCAAAAAGTCGCAAACTTTAAAGTGATATCAAGTTCCTAATGCGATCTAAGTATATGGCCAACTGCGACAAGCGCAGTTGCGTTCATTCTGGGGCGGAGTGGGCATCCAATTATGTTGTTTTTCTATTTTAAAAAAAAATTGAAATGTTCGCTGTTCAGGTAGGGGCGGTGTGTGCATCCAATTCACTTTTTTTGAAATTTGAATGATGGCCGTTCTTTTACAGGCTGCCCAAGAGATTTTCTAGTGTTAGTTTTATTATTTTGTTTTCTGAATTAAAAGTTAAATAATAAATTTGAGAACATATTTAGCGTGTATTAAGCCTTGAGAAATTTTGTATTTTAGTTAAAGTTTAAATGAAGCTTCGAGCCTTTAATAACCAGTAATTGTGCAATCCAATTATTTGCAATCCTCTATATTGGTGAAGTACGTCGTGGAATTGGTTTAACCGTAAACTTGTCATTAAAATCAGTACAATATTTAAACCTGTAATTCCTCTAAAATTGTGAAGTATGTCATGGAATTTGTTTAACCCTAGACCTGTCATTGAAACCAGTACAATACTTAAAGGGGCTAAGTCTCTAACTCAGTATTTTCCATAATATTCGAAATTAGAAGCACAAATTAGAATTCTTTATTGGTCCTTTTCAATCCATATTGATGTTATGTTGCCGTGAATATGTGGGATTCTATCATCCAATATTTAAGACCAATGAACGTATAAAATTATGGTACACGGGTCGTGTGCCATATCCTTTCGGGCGGAAAAGCAATGAACAAAGAAAAACATAACATAAATCACAATGCGACGGTAAAAAGTAATGGCTGATTCGCAAATGATAAAAAAAAACCTTTAGAACGGACAAAGCAGGCGTAAACGACTGTCGTTCAATTTGGATTGTTCACCTATTTCACCGAACATAATTGATTAGAAATTGCAATTTTTTTAATTTTAAAATAGAAAATAAATCGCTTTATATACATTCATGTTACATTAATATGTGCTTCTAGACACATTTATGGTTAAAAAAATAGAACCCTATGCCCTTTAAATCTGTAATACCTCTATAATTGTGAAATACGTCATGGAATTTGTTTAACCCTGTACTTGTCATTAAAACCAATACAATACTTAAACCTGTAAAACAAAGAATGTCGCTCAAACCTGAGACGTGAAAAAGCTGAAGTTGCACAATAATACCTATAATCATTTCCACAACTTGACTTCATTTGACTAGCTATTGTTTATTGCTTCCACCTGCTTTCATTGTGCAGAAACACAACCATTGAAGCCAAATCTGGACAAGATTTCCTCCTAAGTTGTAATGTTGGTTGAATAGAGAGAGTGGAGGTGTTTTATATGTTAAAGAGAGAGATGATATTTGCCGAGTTACTAAAACACGCTCGCCTTCTCTATTATTCCTCTAGATGGTGCGGATCTATAGATATTTGAAGGTGGGGGGGGGCTACTCAAAAAGGATAGGTTATATAAGCTAGTACGACATCCTACTCAAACAGGGTATGTCCTGTAAGCTAATGCGACTTGCCACCGCGCTCCGAAACCCTAACCACCCCTCTCAGGCCATCACAAACGCAAAGTAAAAGGAGCATTGGTCGTTCGAATTGGTCTTAATTTTTAATGGGGGATTAGGTCGGGTGCTACCAAAACGGGGCATATTTCCTGTGTGCTAGTACGACTCTATCCCCAATCCTTGCCTATTCATTCGAGACCAGCTCAAACGCAAAGGGTCATTTGCCATGGTCACAATAGATAGATTAATAAACCTCGGATCGATATTTAAGTGATTGTCAATCCCTTGTGAACGTGTAATATCCCCATGGAATGTCAGTTCAAAAAAGGTTTAATACCTTTCAGTATTTTAAAGATGGGGTGAGAGAGAGAGAGAGAGAGAGAGAGAGAGAGAGATGGGGTTTAACGTCCACTCGATACAAACTAGGTAATTTCGGGACTAACATATGGTTCAATTTTAGTTCAATAATTCGCTTGCGCGTAGGGGTTTTTAGCAGTGGGAGGAAACCGGAGGACAGGGAGAAAACCCACGAGGTTGGACAGGCGACTCTACTCCTTGTCACTTACAACCGGGGAATCGAAACCACGCCAGTTGACTCAATGGCATCCCTTATGATACAGCGCGCTCGAGCTAACCATTCGGCCATCCAACCCCGCAAAGATGGGGTAAAAAAAATTGGAAACGGTGCCCGCTTCAACAAACCTAAACAAGCCCGCTCTGTCTAAACGTATTAGGCCAGATCTGTTGATCGGTTTATAATTCTCTTTTTATTCTGATTACATCAACGCCAGGAGATTATCTACGATTTCTATTTTGAATTTGGTGGTGGTGGATGTCGGGGGCGTGGCGAAGTTCAACATGAGTACAGTTTTGCTTGTATTATGCCATAAAAAATTCGATATTTTCGGAATATTGCAAAATCGGAATCAGAATCTTTAAATAAATATTTCGTTTTTTCGCACTCTCCTCCCCGAATCCGCCCTTGCACATACATGTTGATATTATATACATGTATATTTACACTAAAAACTGAATTCCTCGAAGATTGGCTGTTATATTAAAATGAATCACTCCCTATTAAACGTAATCACGACATTCTGCTCTCCACCCTTGTGTCGTGAGTATTGGGGTATCAATGTATTGTATATAGTAAAACCAGTTGTTGGCTGTGTAACTGGACTGTAAACTATATCATCCAACGAGTATTTATGTATAAATATACTAACCCCGGTTTGAATTAAGTCGTTGGTAAGATTTCGCGAGGTTGACTGGACCAAATTAACTGTCGGATGTTGTTTTACGGATGTAGATAGGAATCAGATTCACGTGAACGTGTAGTACGGATTGTAACATTGTGTATTTTGGCGATTCACTACGTTAAGGTAATATGGCGGAGTTGCGATTTTCAACTTTTGTGATTTTAATATTGGTAGCAGGTTGTGCACGTTTGGCCGTGGCGCAAGACGATGCCGAGGACGACTATTACGACGAGGATTATTATGATGAGGATTACGAAGATTATGAGGATGACTACTACGACGATTATGAAAAAGAAGAGGTCGTAACGTTACCGCCGACCACTACAACAACCAGAATACCCTGGTGGCTGACAACGACTCCGGCACGTCGTAGAACAGCAAGACCTACACCAAGATCAGCATATATAACACCCGGTCCAACTGTCCGAAAGTCGGTACAAACGCCTCGCCCTGATTCTAGACGAAGAGATCCGAATCGTTCAGGCGATCGAACGAGTTCTTTGGATAGGTCTCGCTTCGATCCACGACGTTACGAAATTACTGCCAGACCTACGGCACGGTCTAGATATTCCGTAACCCGGGATCCTGGGCGATCGGAATATGAAACAACCACACGAACTCCGTCACCAGCTACACAAAGATCTAGATACGAAACAAGAGCCACTCCAAGGTCCAGATACGAAACTGCAACTCGTGCAACACCTCGAGCACAACCCGCAGCGGCAACCAGACCCACTCCTAGATCGAGGTATGATGCGCAAACCAGAGCTACCCCTAGATCACGTTACGAATCTGCAACGCGAGCTACGCCACGCTCGAGATACGAATCTGCAACAAGGGCAACGCCGAGATCGAGATACGAAACTGCAACCAGGGTGACCCAAAGATCGAGGTACGAAGCAGCAACAAGGGCCACGCAAAAATCGCGACTCGACGTAACCACACGTCGAAATAGAAACGAACGCGTAACGACACCTCCCCGACGGGGAAATTATTACCTGACACGAGCACCCCCTAAAACCATGTTTGTTGGTACGACTGCGGACCCCAAATCGCGAGGTACATCGATGTCAAGACATACCGACAATCGACAGATGCAAGGCTCTCGGCGAGCGGAAGTAAGATATAGTCCGAACAGACCAGGTGATGATGAAGACGAGGACATCGAACAGGACTCGGGCGATGCCAACGATGCTGATTGCGGATGCCAAGCAGTGCAGGATTTACGAGAGGAAAATACAAAATTAAAAAGCCGTTTAGAAAGGATAGAAAAGAAGATAGGGGATCTTGGTGAGACGGTGGTCAAGGTGGAACTTGATTCCGCCAATTGGAAAAGGTCTCTGCGTTTCCCTGGACTAACAGCCATCAAAAATCCTAGCAATATAATTCTAAAGGATGACGTCATCAGTGATCAAAAGTATAAAGGTAGGTTTCTGTTTTAATTTTATTTCTTGGTTCATTAAACATACATTATACAAGAGCTAAATCTGCCTATTGCAGTTTTTTTTAGGCCTGAAATGTTTTCTAAATTAATAATTAGACATTAATTAACTAATCCAGGACATAATCAACTCTCGATGGACATCGGATTTCTCCGATATTAAATAGATTAGAACGGTTCAGACATATTTTGATTTAATCTAAAAATGGAGGAGCGAGACTAAGCCTCGAACAATCAGTACTGTGGTTGAAATTATTGCACACGTCTTGTCAAACCTCCAAAGGCAATAGAGTAATTTGAATGAAATTTTCAAATTATCCACTTTACATGATGATCTATCTTCGAACTATTATAGCAAGAACGGTCAGCTCTTTATCTAAATCTTACATAATGTATCTTTAGGTAAGGCGTTGGTTCGCTAACCCCGAGGTCCTCTGTTCGATCCCTGCGTAGGCCTAGAAAGTCCGTCAGGATTTTCCGGCATGGTTCCCTCTTGTCATCGGCGTAGGACGGATGGACAGGCAAGGAACAACGCATAATATTTCGGATGGGAGGAAAAACCAAGATACCATGTACACACTGGCGTGCAGGCTAAAAATCTCTTGGCAGTTGGAATTCGATAAATATTAGACCGTAGCGCCGTGGTCCGGGAAAATTAACTATCAAAGAAAAAGAATGGCGATTTCGCGGGTTAGTAACCCAGAACACCCCGGTACCACATGTTATTTGTTGTATTTTGGTATAAACACATGTAGAAAATATCTAGAAATAGATTTTAGATCTATGGATTTTAGGAGTGAGATGTTCGTTCAAAATCGATTGTGTGTTCTACTGTCGACAAGGGGGGGGGGGGAATTGAAAAGCAAAAATGTTGAATTGAATAGAGCGAGTTATGTAAGATTTAGATACAGAGCTGGTCGTTCTCGCTATACTAGTTCAAAAATAGATAATGAAAAATGAATATATTGAAATTTTCGTTCAAATTACTTTATGCTGGGCGACGTTATCATTTTTTGAAGTTTTGACATAGATTGTTTATTATCGAAGCAACGTTACCTGTTAATCGAGACTCAGTCTTGCTTCTCCATTTTAAAATTAAATCATTAAATAACGATCGTATTTTAAACCTTTTACATCTGCGCCATCCGATGGTCTAAATAATAATAATTTAAAGTGAAAATAAAAACCGCAATAAGCTCTTTCATAATGCATCTTTGATTAAATAGAGCGTGTTCCATCACAATGGAAATAACTGGCACGGTTATTAGCCCAATGAGATATTTCATATGTACTAAATCAAAGATTTAATCTAACAATAAAAATAGTGTTTCAGAAATAAAATGAAAAATAAAATGTTTCGCTCAGTTCATCGTACGATTATTCCTAACCAGATTGCGATACTGTCTTCTGAAATCCAGGTATGAAGCCTATTTCTAGAGCATCTGATGTCACTTCTCATTTAAGGAGTTCACATATCTACCAATATTATAGACTATATAATACCACGTCTTATTTTAGGAGTACACACACAGCTAAAAAGCTTATAGACCACGTGATAACACTTCTCATTTGAGGAGTTCGCATAGCTATTAATTCTATAGACCATCTAACACCACTTATTATTTTGGGAGGTCACACACAGCTAAAATGCTTATGGACCACATGATACCACTTCTCATTTGGAGAGTTCACATAGCTATCAATCTTATAGATCATCTAATATCACTTCTTATTTTAGGAGTTCATACACAGCTAAAAATCTGATAGATCACATGATAACACTTCTCATTTGAGAAGTTCATGTAGTTAAACATACATTATGCAAGAGCCAAATCTTCCTGAAATGTTATATAAACTATTAATTAGACATTTATTAACAAAACAAGACCATAATCAACTCTCGATGGCATCGGATACTAGAGATTTTAACTACATTAGAACGGTTCGCCATTTAAAAATTTAATTTAAAAATCGGAAAACGAGGCTAAGTCTCGAATATACCAAAACCCTGGTAACTACTAGGTACACATCTTCTCAAAACTACAAACAGTGATAGTTTGGCTCAGAATGAAGTAATTTGAATGAGATTTTCAATATTTTCATTTTACATTATCTTTTTTTTAACTGTTATAGCAAGAATGGCCAACTCTTTATTAAACTCTTAACTAATGTATCTTTAACAATCTTATAGACCACCTGATACCACTTCTCATTTGAGGAGTTCATATTGCTAACGAATGTATAGACCATTTGATACCATTTCTCATTTGGAGAGTTCACATAGCTAACAATCTTATAGACCACCTGATACCACTTCCTATAGCTAACAATCTTATAGACCACCTGATACCACTTCACATAAGTACCAATCTTATAGACCACTTGATATCACTTCCTATAGCTAACTATCTTATAGACAACCTGATACCACTTCATATAACTAACAATCTTATAGACCACCTGATATCACTTCACGTTAATATATATGTTTACCTTCTTCTCACTTACAAATGTATACATTTTTTATATTGAGATTTTAACGGTACACTTAGTTTCCACTTCTATACCGACCGGAAGTGACATTGATACAATATTAAACGGAAGGAACACCCTGGGGCTGAACATTAAAACAAAATATATTCAAATATTTATATAAATAACGCACTTCTCGTCTTCCTATCTGGTAAACATAAGGATATTAGTAATAGATTTCTGCTTAGCTCAGCAAAACGAATGTCAATATTATTATATACTCATTCTTCTTTAGGGGCAAGAAGGGTTGTTAGTCATGCCAAATTGTTCGAGATGGGGCGTTATACCGAAGACACTCCTGGTTGGCTGGTGGGGTGTGTGTGCGGTTGGGGTGGGGGGTGATGGGGGAATAGGGGGGCAGCTGTCTTTAACTGACGATCCTGGGGACTACCCTGTTCCATTTCAATAACAAGAATGGCACCGATTCCTCGACACTTGCATCGGTGACCCGACCTAATGATCTAGGCGCACGCGTTCGATTATTTGGAAAAGTTGATATGGCTAAGTAATTTTGTTTTACCTTTGTATATATATATATAGGCCATTCGAAAATACCCGTCCCTACAAATGAATAAACCAAAGCAAATATTAGTGTTTACGTGTAAAACACTTGAATAAAATCTTTTCTATACTAGCATCACCTTGATACTGTTCTGAGAGACAAAAATAAAATAAAATAGGTCACCAACATTGATGAAAGGTCATGTATATTTTGATAGTATTCTAGAGTATTTACCTTTGCAACTCAGTGAAATGGGGTTTAACTTCCTACTTTTCTGCACCGACATGCCAAATTGTACGGGATGGGACATGTATCGAGGTCCCATGTACTCGTTGGCGTACACGTGAAATGAAATGAGGTTTAACGTCCTACTGTTCTGCTCCGAACTGCAATGGGCTAATCAAGACGGGCATACAACATACAGTGTGTTATGTGTGAATTTTTCCCAGGCAGCGGCACTATGGAAGACTCTTATATCGAATTCCAACTGCCACGGGATCTTTTAAGGGCACGCCAATGCATACACGGGACCTCGGTTTTTCGTCCATCCCAACGACTAGACAGCTGCTCTTGTCAGGTCCTCCATCCTGTACCACTGACAAGGAGAAAGCACGCCGGAAAATCCGATGAATTTTCTCAGCCAATGCAGAGATCGAGCGCGTCTTACCTACTTAGCCATCGTGGCACCAAAATGGAGTTTAACTTTCTACTTTTCTGCATCGACTGGACTAACGAAGACAGGCATACTCCATACAGTGTGATATGACGGAATTTTTATTATTTCGAAATACAAATGTCAAGGGCTCTTTTACAGAAAAGTAGGACGTTAAACCCCATTTCATTTCACTTCGTTTATCTTTAAACTTAAAGATACATTATAGGAGATTTGATAAAGAGCTGTCAGTTCTCACTATAATAGTTAATACTAGATAATGTAAAAGCAATTTGCTGAAATTTTCGATCAAATTGATACACTCTCTGCACCGAGATTTTAGCGATTGAATTTTGGGTCTAGCCTCGATCATGATTACTAAAGTCGGTACGATAAAAAGCATAGTCTCGATTATCCATTTTTTTGACTTAATTATCAATATTCGTTAAGCAGCAGATAGTATTCTAATCCAGAAAATTTAGATAACATTTCAGGCCTAAAGAAAGACGTGGAATTGGCAGATTTAGCTCTTGCCTAATGTATGTTTAATTGAATCTATAAAAATAGATCTGTCTACTTGGTGTAAAAATATCACCCAATACTGAAATACCGACCAGACGTTTAACCTTTAATTATAATAGATCAAGTAGGAAAACGAAAGTAGTGAGCCACGCCCACTTTATCTACTTGACCCGTTTTGTGTGCCAGAAAGTGAATTTGGACTTTTCACCAAAAAAACATGACTGGCTTGATTTCCTTTGTGTGTTTTAAATCTGAGATAGCATAACATCTATTTAAATGTCAAAGCTCTGCTCAGATAATTGTCTGTGTATATGCAATGCATTTATTTTCATTTGACATACTGGTTTACAGATGCACGAGGGATCGAGAATGAAACATCAACAGATGACTATTTCGAGAATTTGTCGTTTAACAAGCATAGAGGATAAAATACATTCTCTTATAAAGGTCATACTGCATCTCAAACATATCTAGCTTCCTCGTCTGCACAGGCACTTGAAGGGATTAAAATTTCTTACATTATCTGGTCTAGCATACTAATGTGTATAAAAGGTATATCACGTGCCATATAATTCGAATTATATGTAGCAATAAAACGGAAGTAGGCTGTAGTAAGTATTGTGCTATAATCCAGGAAGAAATGTCTTCACCGAGTCAAAACATTATGGCGCGTGAGATACCGTTTAATATTGTAGTATACTAGATAAGATCATGTAAGAAATTTTAATCCCTTCAATTGCCTGTGCTTGTCTGTTATATATTTGATCACCAAAGTGCATTGTAAGAGATGCCCGGACAGCAGCTCTACGCTCTACTCTGATTTCGAATTTCAACTGTCAAGGTTTCCCCCTTGTCAGTGATGCAGGATGGGGGGCCTGACAAGGACAGCTGTCTAGTCGTTCGGATGGGAAGAAAAACCGAGGTCCCGTGTACACTTTGGCGTGCACGTAAAATATCCCTTGGCAGTTGGAATTCGATATAAGAGTAGACCGTAGTGCCGCTGCCAGGGCAAAATTTCCCTCATAGCACACTGTATGGCATATGCCCGTCTTCATTAGCCCAGATTAGGAGCACAACAGTAGGACGTTAAACCTCATTTCATTTCATTTCATTTTTGTAAGTTGTTTATTAAAAACGAAAATAATGTCTAACTGAGCCAACGTCTTACCCACTGTGGCCCCTATCATTGTAGTGGTAAGTTATTTATTAAAAACGACAATAATGTATAAGTGAGACAGCGTCCTACCCACTGAGCCACTGTGGCCTCAATCATTGTAGTAGTAAGTTTATTGACCTAGTGTTAATGCGAACGGAAGCAATTTACCACCACCCACTACCAGAGACAAGAGAGCAACTATTAATATCAGATCATATCTAATATAATGTGAATATACCTCAACACGTGGTCGCCATACCTTATATAAAATCAACAATGGTTCTTACATCGTGTTTCTGTGTGAAGTATATATATATATATATATACTACTGCCTGAAAAATGTCTTTGACATTTGGCAGTTGATTCCTGTACGGCGACATATGGAATAATAGTTCACGTTTGATCTCTTCGTTGGGGGTTTGAGGGGAGGGGACGGGGGGATGGGCTGACATGTGTGCTTTAGATTATGAGGTCTGCCATTGAGTCAACTGACTAGGTTTGGATTACCAGATCTTACGTGACAAGAAGTAGGGTAAATAATGCAACCTCGTGGGTTTCTCCGGGTCCTCCGGTTAACCTCACTGCTAAAGACCCCTATGCACAAGCGAATTATTTAGATAAAAATTTCTATATTAAAGTAGAGAGAGAAATGGGGTTTAACCTCCACTCGATACAATCTAGGTCTTTTCGGAACTAACACGTGGTTCAGTTTTATTTTAATAATTCGTTTGCGCTTATAGGTCTCTAACGGGGGGTGGGGTAAACCGGAGGACCCGGAGAAAACCCACGAAGTTGGACAGGCGACCCTACTCCTTGTCACGTACAACCGGGGACTCGAAACCACGCCAGTTGACTCAATGACAGGCCTTTTATACAGCGCGCACGTGCTAACCATTGTCCCTCCCCCACCCGCCTACCAATGAACTGTCGCGGACAAAAATATGGCGGCGGGCTTACTATTTAGCGAAGCAACATATTGATTAAATTTCGATTCCACATAATATCTTTGTAAATACTGAACGGATCTTTGGGCTGAAATTTATTTTGTTAAAATGGCGCACGTTGTCGAAGCAGAAACGACGCGGTCCGGGTAAACGGTTCCTCATGGCACTCCATTGTGTACCAGTTTTCGCGCGTTCTCGCGAAAGAATTATTGGCAGTTTAAATTCATTGACAGTTGGAATTCGATAATTATAGTAGACATATTCCCGTCTTCAGCAGTTCCGGCGGTGCAGGAAAGTAGGACGTTAAACCCCATTTCATTTCGCTACGTCACCTTCATGACTAGTGGTTCTACTATAATTGGTAGCAAAATCGGACGTTAAACCCTATTTCAATTTATTTTTTAACTCTTGTGGGTGCACGTTGTGACAATTCATAGCAGGTATCACGGGGTCGTTAAAGACCCCAGTTATTATTCGAACCTTTTACGTATACATATATTTGAGTTAAAAGCCAGCGGTGTGGTTTTGATTTTGCATTCATATGTCATGTGACATCCGAAAAACAACTAAATTGTTATCCAGAAACATTTTTTTGACATATGGACAAGATTTAATAATTCTCACAAAATTAATACTATGTGGTAAAGGGGTTAAATGGAAATTCATGCTCGATACAATGGTGCAGAACTAAGGGCCTGTCAAGGGACGACGTATAGTCGTTCAGATGGAACGACCAAACTAAGTCCCATGTACACATTGGCGTGCACGTAAAAGAACCTTTGTGAGTTGGAATTCGAAATAAGAGTAGGCCAGGTAAAATTGAGTCCATAGTAGGCCTACGCTGTGTGATCTTGTATGCCGTATGCCCGTCTTCATTAGCCCAGTCGGTGCAGGACAATAGGACGCTAAACCCCATTTCATTAAAATTTCATTAAAAGTGAAGAGTTATAATGACCCAGGTATGTAGGTATTACCATGTGTAATATATTAGCTAGAATAGGTCAGACGCGTCAGTCGCCATGTCTGTCTCTCCCTATAAGGTAATAGTTGAGTATGGTGTCTATCTATTGTAATAAACGCATGTCTAGTCTACAACCGTTCTACAAGCGGAATGGTCAACACGTGTGTCTTATCCGAGACGGCATTCTCTTGATAACACACAAGTACATAATTCAAAAGATCAAGAACAAGAACACGAACAATGTCTAGCCACTTTCCGGGATCGAACCCTGGGTATCCTGCTTCATATTCACTGATCCAGAGTGCTAAGTAGTGAGGCAAATTGCCCCAGTGCTAGCCACTGTCCTGGATCGAACCCGGGTCTCATGCTTCATATTCACTGATCCACGTAGTAAGTAGTGAGGTAAATTGCCCTAGTGCTTTGGACAATTTGGCGGTAGGGGTCTAACGCTTTAGATCTTAGTCCTGAAATGATCTATAGTTTGTGTCGAGTGGACGTTAATCTCCCTTTTAACGCTATAGGAATCACTTGCAAAATGAATCTTAGCCCAAAAATCAGTTCAGTATTTACAAAGATATTATGCGGAATTGAAATTTAATATATGTTGGTTCGCTATATGATAAGCCCGTCGCCATATTGTTGTCCGCGACAGTTTATTGGTAGTCCTGTTTTAAAGCCGATCGAATCCAAGTCTGGACATTATTTAGCGTTGATATTTTGATTTTGTTTTCTTGATTAAATGTTATTAATTATTCTGAGTACATATGAGCGTGGAGTAAGCCGTGAGAAATTTAATAATTTAGCAAAAAATGCAAATGGGGAATTGTTACTTTAATAAAGAAAGTTCCCGGCCAACAAAAGTTTCGAAACCGGAAGCGCCGCCATGTTCCTTTCATTTCTTCGTCAAATTCGTGTACAAGTGACCTTGGTTTTTCGCACCTTCCTTACCACTAGATGCTGTTCAAGTCCTACCACTTTTCGACAACCAATCAAAACAAAACAGCATTAACCTGAGCTATAAATTTGACTGATAGGCTTGTGGTCTTCGGTGGGTTGGGGTGACCTAGTGGTCTAGATTGTCGGTCAACTCTTTCTCGAGGTCGTGTTTTCTATCCCTGTTGTGACCTTATATGGTATGGAGATAGGGGCGCCTTCTCAACCTCGTGAGTTTACTCCGGGTACGCCGGTTTCCTCCGACACGAAAGGTCCGGTGTACTGTAACACTATTATACTGATAACAGAGATCAGTTTCGTAAATATATGATTTATTTACATCAGGAACATAAATATAAAACACCTACATAAATAGTAACAGTAACTAAACTACACCAGGAACATAAACAATAACATCAACACAGTACATGAATACTTTAAGATAACCATTTCGCCCTTCTGCCGCGGGAGCGGCTGAAGACGGGAATACACCATGCAGTGTGCTATAAGGGGACATTTGCCCAGAAAGCGGCGCTACGCTATACTCTTATTTCAAATTGCAACGGTAAAAGGTTCTTTTACGTACACACCAATATGTACACGGGAGTTTTTCGTCCCATCCGAACGACTATACGTTGTCCCTTGCCATGCCCTCCGTCCTACATCACTGACAAGAGGGAAACACGCTAGAAAATCCCGATGAAGTTTCTCGGCCAACGCAGGGATCAAACACGCCGCCTCCAGATTAGCGAGCCAACGTCCTACCCACTGAGCGACCGTGGCTCCCCTCACAGCTAAAGACCCCTACGCGCAAGCGAATTATTTAAATAATATTGAACCATATGTTAACTTTAATGTGTATAATTCATCCAGATTTTCCGGCGTGGTTCCCCCTTGTCAGTGATACAGGACGGATGGCCTGGCAAGGACAGCTGTCTAGTCCTTCGGATGAGACGAAAAACAGAGGTCCCGTGTATACATTGGAATACACGTAAAAGATCCCTTGGCAGTTGGAATTCGATATAAGAGTAGGCGATAGTGCCGCTGCCCGGGCAAAACTTCCCGCATAGCACACTGTATGGCGTATGCCCGTCTTCATTAGCCCAGTTCGGGGCAGAACAGTAGGACGTTAAACGCCATTTCATTTCATTTCGTTTTGTCGTAAACGCTTACATTAAGTGTATCAGTATTTATATGAAAGGCAACAATCAAGGTGGCACTGGTACCGGTATATTCATTAGTGAAGATTAGTTAATGATGAAAAATTGGATGTTTCTGTTTATTGAAAGTTCCCTTGTCATTGTTGGTGTACACCTAATGGTCGTATTTTCTCAAGAAGGGAAACAGATTGGTGGGCTGAAGCCTGGGGCCTCAAGATCTAGGGAGCCTCCGGCCAAGGTGTCGAATATTTTGACACTGTCATAAAATTTCCTTACACGCACCGTAGTCTTAAACACCTGACACCATTTTCTGCTTTGGTCAGAGGCATGCTGGGGGCTCCGAAGAAGGGTCTGCAGACCAATCTGTTTTCAGTGAGTACTAGTATAACAGTTTAAAATCAACCCAATACAGTTAATAGATCAATCTGCATTACTATTCAGTGAGTACTAGTAGAACAGTTTAAAATTATCTCACTAGATCAATCTGTATTCAGTGAGTACGAGCAATCTGTTTTCAGTGAGTACTAGTATAACAGTTTAAAATCAACTCAGTCTAGTTAATAGATTAATCTGTATTCAGTGAGTACTAGTATAACAGTTTAAAATCAACTCAGTCTAGTTAATGGAGCAATCTGTTTTCAGTGAGTACTAGTATAACAGTTTAAAATCAACTCAGTCTAGTTAATAGAGCAATCTGTTTTCAGTGAGTACTAGTATAACAGTTTAAAATCAACTCAGTCTAGTTAATAGATTAATCTGTATTCAGTGAGTACTAGTATAACAGTTTAAAATCAACTCAGTCTAGTTAATAGAGCAATCTGTTTTCAGTGAGTACTAGTATAACAGTTTAAAATCAACTCAGTCTAGTTAATAGATCAATCTGTATTCAGTGAGTACTGTAGTATAACAGTCTAGAATCAACTGAATACAGTTAACAGATCAATCTGTATTCAATGAGTACTGTAGTATAACAGTTAAAAATCACCTCATTCGCTTGTATATTAATTCGTATTCAGAAAGTACTAGTTTAACAGTTTAAATTCATCTCATCAGTTAATAGATTAATCTGCTTTCGGATAGTACTAGAATAACAGTTTAAAATCATCCCACTGGTTGTTAGATTACAATCTGTATTCAGTTTACATGCCCACGGTATGTACAGTTTTCAAAGGCCAGACTACGCCCATGTGCGGGATCTGGTTTTTTTTTATGAAAGACGGGGTATATTATAGAGGATGATGGCTGTTGTGAGGGGACGAAAGTTCATTTACGACAGGGATCCTAGAGTACAGGGCTGTGTTGTGACGAAGGAGTTGTTTTCTGAAGGAGGAGATCGATGCTTTATTGATGCCATACATTATTTTATGGAGGACTTGGGTTGTTTAATGAATGACTGACACTTTGATGTGTGATACTTTAGGTTGCATAATATGCAAACCCAATTCCATTTGTATAATGTTTATCCACAGATTTGGAAAACGAAATCATCGGTGCCAGTTTCCATCTAAACCCACAGGAAGGTGCTCTAAATCTCATCTACGACGATGTAATTTTCAAAATTTTCCTGGGGACGAACCTGAGTCCACAGTCTTTGCATGAAATACTCACACTGCTTCACGCACAAGTTGACTGTCGTACACCCTGATCGAAAATGAAATTAAGAGACATACATGCCACATTCAGTCGATCACCAGAAGTGTTGGTTGACTGGTACCCTGTCCCACTAATGATGAAGACAAACCAGCAGCGAGGGGTGATCGATGGTGCATATACGTACATTGAGCACGACTGGTTTTTTATTACTCTCACAAGATCTGGTTGGAACAAAGGGGTGGCAGCAGGAAAAGAGGGCCCAATATCGTCATTAGGACAATGAGAATTTGATGATACTGCGTGGGAATTTCCATAAGTATTTGAGGCAACTCGAATTTCGAGGGTACCTTTTCAGAATGGAGGATACTATTTCAGAACGTAGGGCACTAGATCAGAAGTCAGCAACTTGAGATTTGACTTGGACTCGAGGTGCAGTGACTTGGGACTCGACTCGGACTCGAGGTGCAGTGACTTGGGAGTCGACTCGGGCTCGAGGTGCAGTGACTTGGGACTCGGGCTCGGACTCGAGGTGCAGTGACTTGGGAGTAAACTCGGACACGAGGTGCAGTGACTTGGGACTCGACTCGGACTCGAGGTGCAGTGACTTGGGTCTCGACTCGGACTCGCGGTGCAGTGACTTGGGACTCGACCCGGACTCGAGGTGCAGCGACTTGGTCCCACCTCTGAATTTCCACATAACATACATCTCTGAGATAATGTGACCGGTATGCCTCGTGCTCCACACCAGCCGCAATCAGAAAATCTGCTATTTTGAAGTCAGATGTGGCTTCATAGATTAAAGAAAAGAATCATTTTTTTAAAAAAAAAAATTAAGGAGCTAAATCGCTAATATTTAGACCTAGAAGTTGACACAAATGGGCGGCAACGCATATAATAATGCAATATGAATGCATATAAACTGATTTACATTCAATCGTTTCCGTTTTTACTCTCATTTCAAATGAGTTATGTTCCGCGAAATACGCGAGAAGACTCAATATTATGGCATATGTTAGTCCCGAAATGACCTAGTTTGTGTCGAGTGGACGTTAAACCCATCTCTCTCTCCAGAAAAGAATATGGCGTCTCCGTTTGACATGACTTTTGGAATATATCTAGCCTCGTTCTTCGTACACGATTCGTGTACCAATGGTAAAATCTGTCTTTTTGTCTTTAATATTGGATATCAGACGCCCATCTTTTCCCGCTTAGATCACAATATCAATGTTGATTTAATTTGACAAATAATTCGTGTTTCAATGTCGAAGACTGGATGATAATGAGTTAAAGACTTAGCTACTTTAAGAGTTATCACCCTCGTTACATGACATGACGCCACGTCGTCCTAATAAGGGTACAATGCCCAATGCAGGAAAGTCTGATGCTTGTTTGGGACGTAGTTTGAACTCTTGCTGAATAACACTCTTGACTAGAAACCAACATGGCGGTGAATATTTCTATTACGTCATGCAGACATGTTTTGTTCATTTTCGGCGATTAAATGTTTAGTTGAAAACACATGGCTTTGGTTTTATTTCTGAAAAATAAAATCTTTAAAAAATAATCTATGCTGGCACCCATATCGTACAACCCGATTGACATTTTCTGAAAACGTCAAAACATAAATAAACATCCAATCATTTATTAGATGACTCAGTGCCCTCTAGCGGCAAAACTTGACTCGGTATTGTGTTTATTTTCTTAACACGTGTGTTCGATGTCGGCAGGAATTTTTAAGTCTTTTTTTGATAATTTTTGTTTGCATTACGCTGTTTGGGCGTTCAAAGGCTTTCTTTGAACGCGAGGAAGGTGTTAAAAGTTTAATATAAGAAAAAAAAAACTCACACCGTTTTTGATCAGTCAGTATGGAGGTTGGCCGTGTCGAGTAAAGTCTCGATTAACAAGACGTAACGTATTCGCCTTACAAAAACTGACGTCTTGGTGATCTAGTGTATTAAGTCTGATTTTTTTTTTTTTTTTTCTCATGGGTTTTGTCACCTTTCCGTGCAAAAGTAAATGTTTATTTAAAAGGAAACATATGCAATTGAGGCTGTATCGTGTATCATATATACGCACTAGTTATAGTGTACTGAAAACAAGCTTGGGAATATTTGTCTAAAACTTAGACGATTTATCTTGTCGAGATTATCCAGTTCAAAACCGAATGATAAAATGAATGGATGGACAAGGTTTAACGCGGGGGTTGGGATGCCCTAGTGGTCTAAAGTGTCGCGCTTCGACCTCTAGCTGGCCGGTCACCTCTTGCTTGCGGTTGTGGTTTCGATCCCCGGTAGCTTGGAGATAGGGGCGTCTTCTCAACCTCGTAGGGTACTCCGGTTTCCTTCCACAGGAAATACCCCTGGGCTTGCGCTAAGAAAATAATAATAAAAAGAGGACAACTTGTCTGCGATATCACTTCGGTGGAAGCGGATGTTAAACACTAAGAAAATCATCAAGTTTAACACCCTACTTTTTTCAGTTCAATCGGGATAATGACCACAAGCATCAGTCATTGTTTTTTTAAGGCGAGCGATCGCTCTTGAGCACCTTCCGCTCACCTGAATGTCGACCAAGGGGAGTTTTTTTCCCCTCCCCTTAAAACTGAAAATCGCTCTCCTTTACATAGTCATTGAGGGTTTATTATCATTTATGAAACCAGGAATGACCCCATTACATGCAGTTATTGATCTTAGAAGCATTTCCCATGCACATAACTAATCACTCTTAATATCAGATCACTCTCCTTAATTTCTAAATCACTCTTCTTATCAAAACTGGGAGAATTTTTTGTGGGGGGGCGATTTTTTTACAATTCGTTGATTGAGGGGTTCTTTTTTTTGGGGGGATCTGCTCTGAAATACAAACAACAACGACTGCAAGCATACATCGTGCTATGAGCTATGAGAGGAATTTCGCCCAGATATCAATTGAATTCCAAGTGTCAATGGTACCTTTACCTGCACGCCAAGGTGTACACAGGGTCTCGGGTTTTTCGTCCCATCCGAATGGCTAGAGGCTATGCCTTAACATGTCCTCCGTCCTGCATAACTGACAAGGGAAAATCTTTAGTTCTATTTAATTTTATGACATATATTGTTTATACAATATAGTATATAAGCTGGAACAGGTTTTCAATAGTGGACGATTTAAAGGACCATTATGTAAGATTAGATAAAGAGCTGATAGTTCTTGCTATATAAATAGATAAAACATAGATAATGAAAAGGTAATATGTTAAAAATTTCAGTAAAATTGCTTCACCTTCAATCGAGTTATAGGCGGTACAATTACAGTATAGCCTAAATTGTCAATGCTACCGTTGTTATGATAATAAACAAAGTCTCAATTATCCATTTTTAATTTAAATCATCAACCGTAAACGTATTTAAATCTACTTAATATCGAAGCCATCCGGTGGCATCGAGAGTTGATTTTATGGTCTCGGTAAGTTAATAAATATCTAATTAAACATGCATTATGCAAGAGCTAAATCTGCCTATTGCAGGTCTTTCTATGGACCTTAAATTTTTTTATCTAAATTATTAATTAGCCGTTAAATGACTTACCAAAACCATAATCAACTCTCGATGGCATAGGGTGCCTTCGATGTGTAGTGTATTTGAATACGTTTTGTGGTGGATGAAATAACCGTACAAATGTGTAATCGAGACTTTGTTTATTATCATAACAATGGTAGTACTGACGATCGCGGCTAGCCTAAAATTGAATATATAGGTTCCTCTCGACACGAACTAGGTTCAATCTTATTTCAATAATTCGCTTGCGCGTTCGGTCTTTAGCAGTGATAGTTAACCGGACAGGCGACCCTACACCTTGTCACGATCAAGCGGGACATCGAAACCACGCCACCTGACTCGATGACAGATCTTGTAGTTGAGACGCCTGGCTGATAGCTTACGGGGTGATCATAACAATATTATGTGAGCGTACATACGACATACGAACATTTGCTGTACCGAAGGTTCTGGCTAAAACTGAACATTTCGACCGTGTAGGTATTTCACAGCCTTTAATAATTTGTGTACGGGAACCTCCCATCAAAACAACACTTAATATGTTTTACAAAGGCATCTTTATTAAAAACATATTTTACAGGGAATTTTCAAAACAAAGTTTACAGTTATAGAGACATGTGTTGTGAGTTTATTTAATTTGTGTACATAGCATTGTCGAAAGTTAACTTGACCGAAGCTTTTGTCTGCCACATTGCACAGGAAAGGGTAGGAATGGGGCTTAACGTCTTGCCAAAGCAATCTGTCGTTCATTTGGAACTAACATGTATGGTTGTGTATCCATATGATCCCATGGGTATTGCGAGGCTTGGGGGGAGAATTGTGCATGGGCATCTTCGTTTCGAAATACTTCACTGAATTCAAAGTATTCAAGCCGGTTTGATTCTTGGATTCTAGTACCACCCAAACCATTAGACAAAACCTTTCTTGTCAGAAGCGCAAGTGTTACCCCTTATCAAAAGCACTAGAGCTACCCATTGTCAAAAGCACAGGAGCTACTCATTGTCTAAAGCAGATGAGCTATCCGTTGTCAGAAGCGTAGGCGGTATCCCTTGTCAGAATCACATGAGCCATCTCTTTCAGAAGCGTAGGCGATATCCCTTGTCAGAAACACAGAGGCTACCTATTGTCAGAAGCGTAGGTGGCATCCCTTGTCAGAAGCACTTGGACTATCCTTTGTCAGACGCGTAGGCGGTATCCCTTATCAGAATCACATTAACCATCCCTTGTCAGAAGCGTAGGCGGTATCCCTTGTCAGAAGCATAGTTGGTATCCCTTGTCAGCATCACAGGAGCCATCCCTTGTCAGAAGCATAGTTGGTATCCCTTGTCGGCATCACAGGAGCCATCCCTTGTCAGAAACGTAGGCGCTATCCCTTGTTAGAAGCACAGGCGACAAGCACCGGAAAACTAACAAATGGGTACCAGGACTAGAATATTGTCCATATATGGATTTTTTCTTCTAGCAATATTTTATTTAGGAATAAAATCAGCTTGTGTAAAACCTCTCTAACAAGATATCATGTTCGTGGGGCCGCCGTGTTCGTCTTCGTTAGTTCGGACCTCGTGGGGTTTTCTCCTACTGCTAAAGACCCCTAAGCGAATTATTGAAATAAAATTGAACCATTTGTTAGTCTCGAAATGACCTAGTTTGTGTTGAGTGGACGTTAAACCCCATCTCCCTCTCACATTAGTTCGGTTGTTGCAGATACGTGGAACAGTAAACCCCATTCCATGTCCGATCTTTACCGTATTCTCCCATTTGTATTTTCAACTTATTTTCAACATAGATTGCTTTAAATCATTGAATTTTTTGTGAAAAACCTCTAAAATTGTATATAAGCTACCTATTAAAATAAATGAATTGTTTTGTTTGTTGGAAATTGGTAAAGGGGGAAATTATTAAAGATACATTGTGGAAGATTAGATAAAGAGCTGGCAGTTCTCACTATAATAATTATAAAATAGATGATGTAAAGGGGATATTCTGAAAATTTCCGTCAAACTGATTCACTCTAAGCTTATTTTAAAATCTCTGTAGCCTCGATTGTCATTGATAGCGCTGTTACGACAATAACAAAATCTCAATTATCCATTTTTGCGTTTAATGGACGTTGAACAGCAGATCGGATTCAAATCGAACGAAAATCGAATAGATAAGATGGCATCGAGAGTTGATTATGGTCTTTTCGTGTTAATAAATGACTAATTAACAGTTTATATAACATTTCAGGCCTAAAGAAATACCTGCAGTGGGCAGATTTACCTCTTGCATAATGCATGTTTAAGCTAAAGAACCCGAGGTCACTTTGGGACAACGTGCCACAAAATCCCATTTCATTTCTAATTGTATATCTGGATATCTGTTTCAGATTGTCAGGATGTGTGGGAGAAAGGTAACAGACAACCAGGTGTGTATGGTATCATGCCGGACAATTCGGCCTTCGTCACTTACGCTTATTGTCAAGATGGTTGGACTTTCCTACAGAGAAGATTTGATGGATCCGTACCATTCAACAAGTAGGTTTAATCACTGCTTCTGAATCAATCACAGAGAGCGAGCGAGAGAGAGAGAGAGAGAGAGAGAGAGAGAGAGACTGGGCTTTAACGTCCACTCGACATAGGCTAGGACATTTGCGGACAGACGACCTTACTCCATGTCATGCTCATGCGGGGAATAGAAACCACGCCACTTGACTCAATGACAGGCCTTATGATCTTACGCACACGCCACAAATCATAAGGTCCGTAGCGGGAGCCAATCAGGCTCAGTGAGTAAGGCTTCTGCTCATTTACCAGGATATACAGCGTTCGCACCCGGTAATGGCCGAGAATGTTCCTCTGTCCAGTCTAACCTACAATCTTGCCAACAATCACGTGCCTTAACCTTCTTTACATCTCAGCGACCTTGACGAAAATTGAGCTGGCCTTAACAAACAGATTTAGCTCTCACTAACCTCATGGGATTTCTATCAGCTCCCCGGCTTCCTCCGATTGTTAAAGACTATTACGTGCAAGCAAATAATAGAAATAAAAACTGGACCATGAGTGGGCGGGCTGACGGGGACCATTTCAATATCCTTCCCATAACTTTGCACGGCGCGGGTTAACAAGGCCCCGAGTTCACAGTGATTGAAAGTTGAGTACATTAAAATAACTAAATGTCTCTAATTAACTCAGCCTCAACCAAAGTCTTCGATATTGAAAACACGAATTATTTGTCAATTTAAATCAACAATGATGTTATGATCTTACCAGGAAAAGGTGGGCTTCTAATATCCAATATTTCAGACAAAATAAATATTTTACCATTGGTACACAAATCGTGTACCATAATGCGTTTCAGCTCCATTTGTAATATGTGACTCAAAGAACGCGGCTAGACATATTCCACGAGTCATGTCAAACGGTGACGTATATTCTTATCTGGACAGCATGCGCAATAAATACTATCGGTGTAGACTTGAATAACCAGACACTAGAGACTGTCATTCGATTGAGACTTCTGGCGTATTTCGCCGAACAAATCGTGTACCATAATGCGTTTCAGCTCCATTTGTAATATGTGACTCAAAGAACGCGGCTAGACATATTCCACGGGTCATGTCAAACGGTGACGTATATTCTTATCTGGACAGCATGCGCAATAAATACTATCGGTGTAGACACTAGAGACTGTCATTCGATTGAGACTTCTGGCGTATTTCGCCGAACATAACTGATTTGAAATTAGAGTAAAAACGGAAACGACTGAATGTAAATCAGTTTATATACATTCATATTACATTAATATATCCGTTGCGACCCAATTGTGTCAATTTCTAGGTCCCAAATATTAGCCATTTATCTCCTTCAAGTCTGAGAATGCTTTGTGAACACCTGTCCTTTTCAGTGGTGAAATATGTTAATGTTTATATGAAATGAAAATATATTTTGTATTTTCAGGAAATACAACGACTATGTCAAGGGCTTTGGCAACTTTTCCAGCGAGTTCTGGTTGGGTCTAGAAAACATGCACGCGCTGACGACACAGGAATCCTACACTCTTCGGGTCGACATGGAAACTTCCAATACTAAATTTTTCTACGCCATGTACGACGAATTCAGGATCCTGAACGAAACGCAGGGTTATAGCTTGGAATATGGCAACATGACAGCCGGTAACCTTGGTGACGGATTATATACTGCTAAAGGGAGACCATTCAGTACATATGACCGCGACCGTGACAGCTGGAGCTATGGCAACTGTGCGCAATTTTATCATAGTGGTTTCTGGTTGAATAGGTGTGGCACCGATCTGAATAGAATTCCTAAATTGCAGAAATACGGGGGAATGAGGTGGGACCGACAAATTGTTGTTTCATCTTTAATGCGAATAAAACCAACTCGTGCGGTAACTGGTAACGAATATAAACTAGTGCCATGAAGCTAGGATGTTTTAGATGAAATCGGAATGGTGTTACAGCTTATTTTTGTTAATGTAAAATGCGTCCATGTATATATGTAGTTATATTTGAAACATTTATCTTCCAAGAGAACTATTTTGGGATACGTCTACATCGGTGAAAATAAAAGTAGAGGTCAGGGTATTGTGGACAGAACAAAAATGTGTTTTTCCTTATGACCAACGCCATAATATCACGTAACCATAAAATCACAGCTTACTTAGCACGTTGGTAACACTTCGAAACATCAAAACAGCTTTTAATTTGTATATGTTCATTTATTTATAACATATTTTAAGATCCTCAGAAAGCATTTCAAATTAAAGAAATATATTTTATGCATTTATATCCGAAATTTTCGTTTTTTTATAAACAATTTAGTGCTGCTCCGGACTCTAGAGCTAAATGGTATTAATAATTAACGTATGATATACTGTTAACGTTTACATCTAGAATAAACCAGTTTTATTAACTTATATTCTTGACATATTTATAAATATTTAACACTTAATATTGCTGATTACATTACCCATTAAAGATACGTTCCCAGAAAACTATTTATCGGGTGGTTATTTTATTTCCAATAATTCTATGGCAATTTTGGTGTTCATTGAAGGTAGAAATATCCAACCTTACTAGAAAAATACTGGATTCCCTGAGAAACATTCACGGAACGTATATAGGACAAAAATGTAAGGGTTCCCCTAATCGACAGCCTGACCATTAGGAATATCTGCACGGGTGACGTCAAAGGTTGCACGCGGAGATTGATGTGTACATGTTGATAAACTCTATGAAGAGTTAGACATACAACGCGTTCTGAGATAAAAAAAAAATCATGGAAAAAGACGCGGGCAGTGGATAATCCGAGAAGTTAATTAGGATTCGATATTTGTAATAAATAGTCAGCGATTAAAGACAACGTCGTCATGTGTATGCAATGAATTCTCCACTGAATTGCACCCGTTGCTAGGTACCGAGAGAGGTAAGTCACGTGACACAAACATGGCCTATTTTGATCGATTTTTTATAGCAGGGGTATTCCGTGGCAATTACAATGTTTTGCGAAGGATTTGAAGCACAATTATGATAAATTAATTAGTCCATATCATCAAATCACCCAGTTTCCACATGGGAATGTATCTTTAAAATAATTGTGAAATGAAATGAAATGGGGTTTAACGTCCTACCGTTCTACTCCGACTGGGCTAATGAAGACAGGCATACGCCTTACAATGTGCTATGAGGGGATTTTTTACGTGCACGCCAATTGTGTACACGGGATCTCCATTTGTCCTCCCATCCGAACGACTAGACAGATGTCCTTGTCAGGGCCTCCATCCTGCACCACTTACAAGGGGAAAATGCGCTGGAAAATCCCGATGAATTTTTTCGGTCAACACCGGGAGCCAACCCGCGACCATAATAAATTGTACTTCCACATTACTTATAAGTAATTAAGGGGGAGGGGTTGGATGGCCGAATGGTTAGCATGTGCGTGCTGTATCATAAGACCTGTCATTGACTCAACTGGCGTGGTTTCGAAGCCCCAGTTGTACGTGACAAGGAGTAGGGTCGCCTGTCCGGCCTCGTGGGTTTTCTCCGGGTCCTTCGGTTTCCTCCTACTGCTAAAGTCCCTACGCGCAAGCGAATTATTGAAATAAAATTAAACCATATGCAAGTCCCGAAATGACGTAGTCTGTGCCGTGTGGACATTAAACCCCATCTCTCTCTCTCTCTCTCTCTCTCTCTCTCCAGATAAGAATATGGCGTCTCAGTTTGACATGACTTTTGGAATATGTCTAGCCTCGTTCTTCGTACACGATTCGTGTACCAATTGTAAAATCTCTCTCTCTCTCTCTCTCTCTCTCTCTCTCTCTCTCAGTAATTAATTACATTACTTATTTGAACATTACTTAACTACACTTATTCATTAACCTAATTAAATACCCCTACTACTTATTGTATTACATGTACCGATATCCTTAAATTACGGATACCCACCAGTAAACTTAATAATAATTCATACATTTATTTGAGATTTAAATAACGAGTACCTATCCCCTTAAATAACGAGCACCTAAGATTAACGTCCACTCGACACAATCTAGGCCATTTCGAAACAAACATGGTTCAATTTTAGTTCAGAAACCGGAGGACCAGGAGAAAAACCATCTAGTTGGACAAGTAGGTGAAATAAAATGAAATGAGGTTTAACGTCCTACTGTTCGGCTCCGACCTGGGCTAATGAAGACGGGCATACGCCGTACAGTGAGCTATGAGGGCCATTTTGCCCGGACAGCGGCACAACGACGTACTCATATCGAATTCCAACTGTCAAGGGATCTTTTACGTGCACGCTAATGTGTACACATGACCTCGGTTTTCGTCCCATCCGAACGACCAGACAGCTGTCCTTGTCAGGACCTCCGTCCTGCATCACTGACAAGGGGGAACCACACTGGAAAATCTGGATGAACTTTCTCGGTCAATGCAAGGATCAAACACCCGACATCCAGGCTAGCGAGCCAGCGTCTTAGCCACCCACCGTGACGGTCAAACCATTAATATTCATTACTTTTAGTTAATCAAAAACATAATTGACAATTGACCACAATACTTTCATAAATGGTCAAAAGGAAAAAAATAAATTAGCTAATTAATGAATTTTGACGCATCACGGACTTCTAGTACTGGGGTGGGTTGGTTGACCGAGTTGTTTAACGTACGGTATGAGCTGTAGATGATTTTGGTTAATAGTTGCTTTATCGTTCGTAAAATCATTGGCATGCACGTAATATATAATTATGTTAATGTTATATTAGGAGCAGAAAAGTAGGACGTTAAACCCCATTTCATTTCATTTCTAACGCATTTTACCTGTAAATAGTTCTTATTTCGTGTCTGTCCCGTGTATACATTGGCGTGCACGTATAAGATCCCTTAACAGTTGAAATTCGATATAAGATTAGGCCATAGTGCCGCTGCCCGGGTAAAATTTCCTTCATAGCACACTGTACGGCATATGCTCGTCTTCATTAGCCCAGTAGGAGCAGAACAATAGGACGTTAAACCCCATTTCATTTCGTTTCATTTATTTCTCGTCTAATATCCATTCCTACTTTTCAGTGAAAAATAACCTCTCCGACTTTGTGATTTCACCCTTCCTACTTAGTGCTGGCACGATATATTCGCGTATTAAATCGCGAAACTCCGAACGCGATGTGGGTTGCCGAATAGTTAGCGTGTGCGCGCTGCATCATAAGGTCTGTCATTGAGTCAACTGGCGTGATTTCGATTGCCCGGTTGTAGAGTTGCCCGTCCAACCTCGTGGGTTTTCTCCGGGTCCTTCGGTTTCCTCCCACTGCTAAAGACCCTAAGTGACCTAGTTTGTGTCTTTTATGGGTTTTTTTTCTGTCGCTTCAGTAAGTAACTTGTTCCTCTTAATTATCCACGGGGCCACGTCACACATCATCTAAAGGTACACAATCACTCTTAAATTGTTTTGGTCCTTATATTGATCGACATCAAGTTTTATTTCTTCAACATCGGCAGGACTAAAAATATCAATTATTCATTTATCCTGTTGTTTTCTTGGTAAATATTGACCTGATTATGAATCGTGATACGAATCGTATCGTAGCACCTAAATTGCAATACGTATCGTATCGTGAATGCGGTAGCAATACCTAACAATACCTTCCTTCCGCTTCAAGCTGTCTACGGGTATCTAGAGTCCATGAACTGCCATTTCCAGGACTTTGGGGGACAATTAAGCAGCATTCTGATGGTCAGAAAACACTTATAACATCAGTAAAATTGAGTACTAGCATTGAAATTCATGTTATTTATTAAGAATTTTGCAAGAACGTACAAAGTACTGTGAATCTGTGATAACCTATCAAAGTTATATAATTACATCATTTACATAGACCCATATCTTCGATGTATTGTGGTGAATATACATAAATTAGCAAAGACGTGACTATGTCCTCATATTTTCATCAGATGTCCACGCGAGGTCAAGTTTGGCCATCAATCAGTGATTTTGTCAATGTCGATCGTGTCCGTCATTGAGTCGTTCCTGTTCCATTACTGAACGCATAACAGATTTTTACTAATTTGAGCTTTGAAAGAGAAATGAAACGTATACACAGATATATTCATACATTTATTTGGGATTTAAATTGAATTGGGAATACCTACCATTATCCCCTTAAATAACGAGCACCCACCATTATCTCCTTAAATAACGAAATAACGAGTACCTACCATTATCCCCTTAAATAACGAGCACCCACCATTAACGCCCACTCGACACAATCTAGGCCATTTCGAGACAAACATATGGTTCAATTTTAGTTCAGAAACCGGAGGACCAGGAGAAAACCCATCCAGTTGGACAGCTTACCATGTAGGTGAAATGATATGAAATGGGGTTTAACGTCCTACTGTTCCGCTCCGACCTGGGCTATAAGACCGTAAAGTGTGCTATGAGGGAAATTTTGCCCGGACAGCGGCACTACGGCCTACTCATATCGAATTCCAACTGTCAAGGGATTCTTTACGTGCACGCTAATGTGTACACGGGACCTCGGTTTTTAATCCCATCCGATCGATTAGACAGCTGTCCTTGTCAGGCCCTCCGTCCTGCATCACTGACGAGGAGGAACCACGCCGGAAAATCTGGATGACATTTCTCGGCCAATGCAGGGATTATACACCGACCTCCAGGCTAGCGGGGGTGGGGGGTGGATGGCTGAATGGTTAGCGTGCGTGCGCTGTATCATAAAGTCTGTCATTGAGTCGACTGGCGTGGTTTCGATCCCTCGTTGGTTTTCTCCGGGTCCTCCGATTTTCTCCCACTGCTAAAGACCCCTACGCGCAAGCGAATTATTGAAATAAAATTAAACCATATGTTAGTCCCGAAATGACCTAGTTTGTGTCGAGTGGACGTTAAACCCATCTCTCTCTCTCTCGCTCGCTCTCTCGCTCTCTCTCTCTCTCTCTCTCTCCAGGCTAGCGAGCCAGCGTCTTACCCACATAGCCACCGTACCGTGACGGTCAAATCATTAATATTCATTACGTTTAGTTAATTAAAAACATAATTGATAATTGACGACAATACTTTCATAAATGGTCCAAAGGAAAAAATAAATTAGCTAATTAATAAATTTTGACGCATCAAGGACTTTTGCACTACCGAGTTGTTTAACGGATCCCTGCCTTGACCGAGAAAGTTCATCGAGATATTCCGGTGATGTAGGACAGAGGGCCTGGCACGGGACAACGTATAGTCATTCGGATGGGACGAAAAACCGAGGTCCCGTGAACACATTGGCATGCACGTAAAAGAACCCTTGACAGCTGGAATTCAAAATAAGAGTTGGTCGAGAAGACGCTGTCCGGGCTAAATTCCCCTCTTACCACACTGTATGATATATGCCCATCTTCACTATCCTAGTAGGAGCAGACAAGTAGGACGTTTAACCCCATTTCATATCATTTCATTTCATTGCTAACGCATTTCACCTGTAAATAGTCCTTATTTCTCGTCGGAACCGTATATACATTGGCGTATACATAAAAATCCCTTGGTAGTTGGAATTCGAAATAAGAGTAGGCCATAGTAGTGCTCGGGCCCGTAGCCACGCGGTGGCTATGGGGTGGCTAACCCCCCCCCCCCCAAAAAAAAATCGAATTAGATCCACCAAATATTTCGCCGACAATAATGATTTTTTTTAGGAGTGTTCAAATTGGTAGGCGATCCGTAGGCTCGTAGCATGGTCCACCGAGGCCTGCCTGTCATCATCACCTCCTGATTCCCCTGTCTTGATACCATACGTGCTTTCTACATAACTACGGTGAGGCGTGTTGGTCTACTGTCACTGAACACGTGTACTCGCTCATCACAGTCACGTACTCGCGGCTCTCTCGTCTCGCCTAGTCCTACCAGCCTAGCATCCGACTCGTGTCCAGTGTTGCCATTTGCACTGGCAAAACATTTTGAACGGTTTGAGATTGAGAATTCGATAGCGACGTAGACAAGACGATGGATGCATTTGTAATTAGAAAGAGACCATCGTCTTCTGATGACGTGACTACATCGTCTACCACACCGGCACCAGGATCAGCAGCACCTCATTCCAACGATTCACAGCCTGATGTCCAGTCCAAGACGAAAGCGGCTTATCCATCTGATCTTGGCGATGATGTGCCAACCCAGCCCTGTGTAGTGAACCCACCGAAAACTACGTTTGGGAAACAGTAAGTGGTACACCGATCGTTCTTGGCTCGAGCACTCGGTCCATGTTTTTACGTCTATACTGTAATTCTATGAATAGAATAATACAATACCTATAGTTCACTTGAAATTTGATACTACAGCATTTATTGCCAGGCCTAGAGTTCTCCGCGTAAATCAAAAGACACTCTCTCTACTTCCCTCAAGATGATATCGGAGGGAGGAGTCGAAGAAGGAAATTTCAGAAAATTTAGCCATAAAACGCTGCCTGAGGCACTTCAATTTGAGGCCAAGGAATGCACTCAGATGCGAGGAGAGAGCACCAAATTTTCCAAATTTGGTTGAAATGAGGGATAAGCCAATGAAACGATCTGTTACGGCGACTTCTTGGCGTGCCTTGTACGGAACAGTGGTTAAACCAGTAGAAACGTCAACGCTGATTGATTGATCAATGTCTGACATCATAGGGTCAAAAGCCGCTCATAGGACCCCTGACGCGACCTTCGAGTATAACTTGTCAGATCTTCATGTAGTGTAGGCCATTGAAAGTATAATAATACGAAACGAAATATAGATCTGTATTTTAATCAGATTGTGTTAATATTATAAAATAATGGGGAAGAAAACTTATAAAGTAAATAGGTTATATACACAATATTTATAAGAAATCAAAGATGTGCTATTTTATAACATGATTTAAAATTGATAAGAAAGTAAATTCAAATATTGAAACAAAAGTATCTATTATTCATTTATCCAGTTGTTTTCTTGGTAAACATTGACCTGGTTATGAATCGTGAAACGAATCGTTTCGTAGCACCTGAATCGCAATACGTATCGTATCGTGACTGCAGTGGCCATACCTAGCACTACCTTCCTTCCGCTTCCAACATTTCCAAGAACGCATTGTAGATAAACTAAAATTACCGAAATTCCGAACAGATCCCAATAGTTACAATGGGTTATAATTAGTACCAATCCTAATTGGTCGTTCACAAATATAATTCCTTAGCATAGGACCGTCGGTTATATCTTGCCATTTCCAGGAACCACCTTTGGCGAGGAGCATATAATCTTGTTCTGCATTTTGATTTTTTGGATAGTCCGGTCGCCATTGATTTGCCGTTGCTATGGTGCCGTCTTCCCATCTCCAGGTCCCTTCTACAACACTATCTGTAGCACCTATCATATATCCACCTTGATTGGTACCTAGAAATATATGTCACATGATTATCACTAAGAACTATATATATGGACTATTAACCGAGCAAAAACGTCATGGCCGCCATCTTGGAATTGAGAATCATATTAAAAATCGAAGTCCAGCAATATACTAAACTTACGCTGGCTGTCTACAATTAGCCCCGCTAGTGAACACACAGTAAGCTAGTTGACAGACATTTTAGTTCCTAAATCGACGATTTTAGTCTAAAACATTAAGAATACTTCGAGAATATTGAGGAGTATTTATGCCTCTCTAATTTAATGAAATTGAAAGAGTTTTTTAGTCCTTGTGTGTTTGACAGATGCGAAATCGCATTACAAAATAGTATATCAAACATACATTATGCAAGAGCTAAATCTGTCTATTGCATGTCTTTCTTTAGGGCTGAAATGTTATCTAAATTATTAATTAGACATTAATTAACCTATCCAGACCATAATCAACTCTAGATATGGCATGGCTAGCTTGCGATCTGTAGTGGATTATGAGCCGATTTACCGCATAACTTTCCTTCTCGATTTAACGATTAACGGTAATCGAGACTATGCTGTTTATCTTACTGACATTAGTAATGATGAGCGAGGCTAGGTGGAAATTTCATTTGCTTAGTTCTGAGTTCATAGTGGATCAATTTGAATAGTTTTTAACTATTATAATGAGAACTGCCAACTCGTTATCGAATCTCCCATAATGTATCTTTAATTTTTGGATATAACGGCGTCGTCCAAAAACGAAGAACAAAGTGAGTAGCGCTTGGGGTTCAGTCGCTGACCCAACAAATTATTCAATTCAATTCTTTATGTTCCGTTCATCAAACACCATGGCCGCCATCTCGGAATTGAGACGTCAATCGTGCAAGGAACAGACGCGCCGAGTTTCATGTCTATTGTAGATGAATTGGCGGGGTGTGTCGTCCAAAATCAGAATACGATGAGCAGTACTTGGGGACAGTTCCTGGTCCAATATGAATCTTTATTTCTTTAAAGATCCATTATGTAAGAATTTGATAAAAAGCTGATCCTTCTTGCTATAATAGATCAAAAATAGATAATTGAAAACTAATATATTGAAATTTCATTCAAATTCGTTTATTCTGAGCGACGTTTGACACTGTTTGACGTTTTGAAATATATTATTTATTATCATTACGTGCATCTTCAATAGAAGGCTTGATCTCGCTTTAACTACGTGTTAATCGAGAATCAGCATCGCTTTTCCATTTTAAAATTAAATCATTAAATGGCTATCCTATTTTAATCTGTTCACATATGTGGCATCCGATGGTCTAGAGCCTTGATTATAGGCTTGGCATGTGAATAAATGTTTAAATAATTCATATAATATTAAAAACTTGTAATAGGCAGATTTAGCCTGTACATAATGCATCTTTAATCTTTCCGTTCATTTAATAACATATGCAAGTATGTTGCAGACAAGCAAGCAACAAACCAAGAGAGGGAACTGTAAATAAAATGAAATCAGGCGAGATTGGTAAACAAAGGAAAATAATTTTACTTTACAAAAAAACGGGGTATAGAATGAATTAATATCCTGATTTGATTTTGCTTTTTAGGTTAAAGAATCTATATTTTAATATATTTTAGCAAGGGTTAGGGACCAATAGCCATCTCACAGCTATCTTGGAAATCGACATTCGTCGACGCGTATTTGTCAAAGAAATCAGCACACTACACATAATTTCGACTGTATTATTTTCTGACTTTAAATGTTTTAGCATGTACTTTTGAAATCCACCATGTCTGACCATCCCATTTACATTGTATCTTATTGTAAAAAAGATTCAATTTATTCATAATTATCTGATTTACAATCTGATTAAAACACAGATTCTTTTTCGTTTCGTTTTAATAGTTCAAAATTTCGTTTTATTTGTCTTAACTACACTAGGATCTGGAAGTGTTGTTATATGACAGGCGTTCTACTTGATGTGAGGAATTAGCCAATGAAACGGTCTGTTACGGCGAGTTCTTGGCCTTTTTATGTACGGAACTGTGGGTAAACCCCTAGAAACGACAACGCTGATTGATTAATCAATATCTGACGTCATAGGGTCAAACGCCACTCGTTTGACCCCTGACGTGAACTCCCACTCACTATAACTTATCAGATCTTCATGTAGTGTAGGCAATCGAAAGTATAAAAAACGAAGCGAAATATAGATCTGTATTTTAATCAGATTGTGTGATTTAGAAATTTGATAGATTAGTGAAAACGTACCACCGTTTGATTGTATCTGAGTCGTGAGTTTTTCTTGAAATCTCTCTGTATCAATTTTTAGCAGCGACTCGCCTTTACTAAAGCAGTCATTACTAGCGTCTTGAAATAATGCCGGGGTGTCTTTATAGAAAAAATAGCATTTGTTTAATTCTCTGTCCCAAACATAATCTGTACACACTCTGTTAGCTGCAATATTAAATAGTAATATTTATTCACAGAGAGAGAGATAGAGAGAGAGAGAGAGAGAGAGAGAGAGAGCAAACCAATTCACAGAATAAAATAATAAAATACCCCAACTGCCAAGTTGAAGCTACGCTGAAACATCACGGGGCCGTCGCCCAGTTCACCGTGACTTACAAGACAAGACACCGTGCCTCACTCGACAAGACACCATGCCTCACACGACATAGTCCTGGAGCTAGGTGGGTTTTGTTCAACATGGAAGGTGCGGAAGGTTTGGGGTGTATGTATTACTGGGCTAGGAGATCCCAGAAACCCAAGTCTTAAGTTGCGCCAGTCGTGGCCGTGGTAGGAGGGTCATCAATAGTACCCCAAAAATTGGTTTATTTAACATGCAAGGTGCAAGTGGCATTTGATAGAGGAATGTGACCTGAATTAGGAAATATAACTTAAGAATGAGATTTTTAGTGGAAAGGACACTTAAGAAGAGGTCAAAGGTCACCAATTAACAATTTTCCGGTTTTACTCAGAACTTGTTTTCCGTTATCTGTCGATCTATTCTGGGTATGTTACACAAAACTACATGGACATGTTTTATACTGCTAGGAGCAAAAATATGATATATAAAATTCATGAAGTTTTAGAAGTATGACATAGTCTCAAAAATAAAGAAAAAATCACTTGCCTCCCTTCGGTAATTACAATTTTAATCAACATGAAAGGTGCGAGAGTGAAACCAAGCCTAAATTGTGCGAAATGATATCAGAAATCATTATCATCAACTTAAGAATGAAATTTCTGGTCGTCAGTGTATTTAAGAAAAGAATAATGCTGGTTTGCACCGAATTACCCCTAATTAGCAGTTTAATTAACATGAAAGATCCGACATTGGAACAAGGTGTAAAATGTAGGGACTGACCATAGGATTCACAGCCACACACTTAACAATGCATATTTTGGTAATAAATGAACTTAAAAACAGCAGATTTGACCAATGCCCACGAAAAATCAGTGACAAGCAAAACAATATGGCCGGAATGCTAAGGTCCCTCTTGATCTCTGATAGTAACAGTGATACATAAATTATCACCTACTTCCTTTATTCTGATAGTCATTTAAAACACAGATCTATGCCAAGTTAACGCAGACATCAATCAAGACCCAATCAACCAGAACCTAACTTAGGAGAGGCAAATATCAGAGGAAGTAATGTCGAGGTCAACATCCTTATCAAATATTTCTTCCTAGATCCCCTGTATGCCTATGTGGTACCACATTCCACAAAATTTTCGACTTAGAATTATTTTCATAGAGTGTTTTTGGTCTGTGGTGTTTTTCACCACAAGAGTTCCACAAGATACTAGAGTTAAAAAAAAAAAAAAATTCCAAAAATTCTTCTCAGACCCCTTATATGCTTGTGTGGTACCACATTCCACAAAGTTTTCGAATACTTTTGATAGAGTGCTTTGAGTCTGTGGTGTGTGGTACCACACAGGCATATAGGGTGGTCTGAGAATTTTTGGAAAAGAAAGTCCAATATCTTGTGGAACTGTTGTGGTGACAAACACAACAGACCAAAACACTCTGTGAATATTATTCTAAGTCGAAAATCTTGTGGAATGTATTTATTTTAAGAAACCGAATATCTTGTGGAATTCTTGATGTAAATAGTTCTACACCTTGCCATAGATGAATTATTGATACAGATTTTGTTTCGAAAACTTATCGGTAACTCATGAAACTCAAATGCCCGTATCTCAGTCAATTTTTAAGCTACAGACCACAAATTCTGCACAGTTTCTAGTTTTTACATGTACAATTACATATACCTTTTACAGATTTTTTCGAGGGGTGGATTTCCCAAATTTCTGAAAATTGACCTAATTGACAAGAAATGACCCCAATGCCTCACTCCACAAGACAAATAACATTCCAGCACACCACAACACCTAATACCTGGACATTTCGTTTTAAAAATACATACCGTCTTGCATTATATAATATTTCGATCCAATATCAGTAATTTTTTGTCCAGCATAGACATAATTTGGAGATGTAATAAATGTTACTGAATACAGGCCACATGTTGAATTCAAACTATTGTGGAAAAATGACACGCACAAAATATTATTTATACACTTTTTCGAGCACTGAATAGAGTTTGCGTGATTCACAAAATTCTCTATCAATCCCTCATTCACATAAACATCTTGAAGAGCGCTGACATGGCGAAATTCTGTCTTTAAACATATTCCAGACACCAAAACAAAGCATAAATTTACAATTGAAAATATAAAAGTATAAGGACAGGTTTTAACTTCTAGTTTCATCTCGCCAGTTAGTAATTATTAACCGTATTGTTACAGCTGTTACAGTCTTGTCATCCTGTGTTTGTCTTGTTTCTATATTATACAGTATTGACGCCCAGTTTTCTTTATTAAAGTGGGTGTTTCGTTTATAAAATCTAATTCAAACAATATTTTATTCAATAAACTGCATTGGATTGAACAACAGGCAAAGGCCTATAAGTTCTCTCCAAACATATAAAATAGTTAAATCTTATGTTTACAATACAATGGTGGACAAAATCTGATGAATAATATTATTTAATGGCGCATGGAGAAGAGGTGACTGGGCCGCGTACTGTCGCACATGGCCCGAGGGCCCAGGAAGGTCAGTGGAAATATTGATTTCGACATTTATAATAAAATCCATCGTGGCATCTACTGAAAAATATATTGACTAAATCCGAGTAGAGAAATGATCTATGGGTAGAGTGTGGGGAAAGGTTATTTAAACCAGTTTCGTTTTCGCGCCATGTCACGTACTCTTCACGACGGAAGAAAACCAGTTGGTCCGAAGGCCCATAGCTACCCAGTCCGCTCCTAGGCTACTTTGGGTATAAAGTGTAAGTTCCAGTAAATGTGGGCATTACTTGTTTCGATGGCAACAGCTAGTTATCTGTACGAAAGATTCGCAAATGCCTGTGGCGCATCTCCAAACTGATCCGATATAAATCTCGAAGTGTGCAGGATAAGACATTCGCATTGGCCCTGTTCGATCAGGTCTAAACGGTCATGATATTAAACAGGGCAAGTACTAGCCCTAACCCTCATTCTAGCCCCAATCCTATTTACATATCACGACCTTGACGAAATCTGCAGGTGGCCTTAATATTTAGCCCTGACCGACGTATTCAACAGTTTGATATAACATACGGTTCAATCACTGACAGGTATTTGTATTTTATTTCAATTAATAGTAACATGAAACGTAAGCAAATTCACTCTTTTAAATTTATTTGGAAATGAAAGCTTTTGAGCAGCGCAACAAAGTACTGATGGATTTTTTTATTTTTTTTTTTTTTCTCGAAGAAAATTTTTAACTGATTTTTGTTTTTTTTATGCGAAAATGTATCTTTAACAGTGTCCATCACAATTTACGTCTTCGATTCATTTGTTATCCTTAAACAATACAACTTTTTCCTAATATCTACCCGACTAAATTAAATATGAAAGCCTTCTTATTGTTCTATTTGATGTTTACGGTTGAATCGCTATGTTATATTCAGAGCTTTATTTGTGTTCTGGGAATATTAAAACCGTATCAGTATCATTTATCGAACTCTTCCACGGCACTTATGTTGTGGCCGTAAAGTTGCCTTTACAAAAGCGTTCTAATCGCACCTTCATCCTTTAACGAGAAAACGCTATTCATGAAATCAGTTGGGGATGAACCTCCTACTAGTCTGTATAACGTGCATACGCCCATGCAGGCATTGTGACCCATTCTTCCTTTTACGTGCACGTGTGAGGCACGCGGTGACCCAGTGCGTAAGACACTGTCTCACTAACCAGGGGGCATCAGGTTCGCTCCCGGTGTTGTCGGAGGGAGCTCTAACGTTGTTTTCCTTGTAGGGGCTGAAGAGGATAGTGTCTAGTCGGTCGGATGGGACTAAAAACGAGGTTCCGTTTACATACTGGCATTCATGTAAAAGCACTAATGACTGTTGGAATTCTAAATAGACTAGACAGCTCTCCTTACACACAGAGCCACTGAGACTCCCACATGTTGTAGAATACAACCAGTTTTTCGTGCAAGGGTAGACAATTCTGTTTGAAATGAAATGAAATGGGGTTTAACATCATACTGTTTTGCTCCGAGCAGGGCTAATGAATACGGACATACGCCATACAGTGTGCTATGAGGGAAATTTTGACCGGACAGCGGCGGCACTACGGCCTACTCTTATATCGAATCTTTTACGTGCACGCCAATGTGTACAAGGGACCTCGGTTTTTCGTATAATCCGAATGACTAGACAGCTGTCCTTGTCAGGCCTGCATCACTGACAAGGGAGGGGGGGGGCACGCCGGAAAATCTGGGTGAACTTTCTCGGCCAATGCAGGTATCGAACACCCGACCTCCAGGAAAGCGAGTCAGCGTCTTACCCACTTAGCCACCTTGATCCCTGTTTGAGAGAAAGTCAATTTGTGTTTCCTGCAGATAACATCTAACTCAATGATAACATACGCTGATGACACCACACGAGGGAGATATTGAAACAAAAACTTACATCAACAACAACAAACACATCACACAAATTAGGCCGTTCGTTGTTCCGGAACGGTGATCGAATTTGTTTTCAATACTACAAAAAATAAATTAATCTGCAGTGAATTCGCCTTCTATTTAGAAATTCTGTGTTTGTTTAATAAAACATAACCCTAAAACGTTATCTTATTTAAATTACTTTTAAATGAAATGAAATGAAGCGAATTACATCAAACGTTTTTACATTGAAACAATTACACCCTTGTTTACACTTATGAGACAAAGCTTTACGTACGGGACTTTGGTTCATTAACAATTTGTGTACTTCCCATGGGAAAAGGGTCATTCTGGTTGGCATACTAAACTTTGGCTGCCTGATTCATTGTCTACAATTAGCTTCGCTTGAGAACAGACACTCGGCTAGGTGACCCTAATTTTAAGTCCTAAATCGACGATTTTAGTCGAAAACACTATGTACAATTCGATAAGTTTGAGAAGTATATATTCTGCTTTCATTTACTAAAATTGAAAAGATTTAATTGGTCTTTTTGAGAATAACAGATGTAAACCGGAGTAGGGCCGCATTACAAAACAGTATTATACTAATTTTTGGATATGGCGGTCATTTAGGTCAGAGGTCTATTCTCAAAGTATGAAGTAGGTGGATCTCTGTGTGCAGAAGGGTTGTTTTCCTGTGGACCAACAACATTAAGCTACTCAAATAAGGTCTAGCATTGAGTTAAGTGGCGTGCTTTTGGCCTCACGCCTGTCTAACCTCAAGGGGTTTCTCTAGGTAATACAGTTAACGTGCACGGCCAAAGACACCACTGCTCAAGCGAATTATTGAAATACAATTGTACAATGTTAGTACCGAAATAACCTAGTTTGTGTTGACTTGAAGTCAAATCTCTCTCTCCAAAATAACCTAGATAGATTCACTTACCATTGTCACGAGTACAGGAGAGAGAGAGGGAGGGAGAGAGAGAGAGAGAGAGAGAGAGAGAGAGAGACGAGGTTTAACGCCCACTCGACACAGACTGGGTCATTTCGGGACTAACGCATGGTTCAGTTGCACTCCAATTATTCGCTTGGCGTAGGGGTCTCTAACAGTGGGGGGGGGGGGGAAGCGGAGGATCCGAAGAAAACCCACGAGGTTGGACGGGCGATCCTACTCCTTGGCCTTATCATTTCGCACCAACCGCTTTTTATTGATATCTCTTGAAACAAATCCGAACTAATCTTACTTATACTGATCGTATAATCTGTATAAGAATAACTGGGGATTAACTGGTCAGAAAGCCAGGATATTCTTACAAGAGCCTTGTTTTATAGAGGGTAATACCATGTACGTAACTAACGGATACTTAATACTTAATATCATTACAGATGATTTATATAACACGTACATGGGTGAGCGATAAGTCCACGGTCACGAACGGATTTTGTAGGTTAGGCGTAGTATTAGGGGCGGAATCGGTAGCTCTAGGTCCTCGGATCAACGGGTTTCCTTGGGTCCTCGCAACAACGGGTGTCCTTTGGGCCCCTTCGCTGCGACGAACGCATGACTTCACCAGAACACACAACTAGCTTATTCCACTCATAGATCACGTTTCTTGTCCGATTTAGACCACTATTATTTTCAGTGGATGCGAAGATGAATTCTATTTATTTTTGAAAAAATATATATGTCATTCTGTTTTCTGGTTAACCCCTAGCCACTTTGGGCCCTCGGACCACATCATCCGGTCCGAGACGTACCCTGTCCGCGCTCATACGCTATAATATTCCTATCAAAGTTCAGACAACATACCGAACTTAAAATTGGTCCGCTCTTTCTTCCTAGAGTCAAAGTAGGCTAATACAGTTCAACAGATGCTCGTAAAAGATCCCTTGGCGGTTGAAATTCGATATAAGAGTAGGCCTATAGGCAGTAGCGCCGCTGCCGGGGCAAAATGTCCCTCATAGCACAATGTACGAATTATGCCCATCTTCATTAGCCGGAACAGAACAGTAGGACGTTAAACCCCATTTCATTTCATTTACATCGATTCAACAAAAGCGATTACTTATTTAGTTGTTCCGTCGGTCTTCCGTATAAATATTCACAGGTTATCCAGCCTTTCATTTCCTTGGTAAGGTGCCAAGAATGGCTGGATATCCCAGTCTTCATTTACAATATATAAGGTGAAGGCCGTTGGGCTGGTTACCGATTTAGCGTCAAAATGGCGAACATGAAACCTTGGCTTAACGAACATGGAGCAATTGTCGATTTTACCGACCAGGCTCCTTCTCCATGCAAAGATTTCTTTCACCTTTTTATGACACCAACGGAAGTTATTTACAGATTATGGAAAGTTGTTCCCCCAACGCGTTCAGATTCCAAGAACCCGCCGTCAGAAGTAAAAGACAGTCACGAAGATTTTTTATTAGATGAAAGACTTCACAGTGAAATTCAAAGAGTTGCAGGATCTAATACTCTGGACTATTTGACAAATCTGTGTCATGGAAAAATTGACTATTTACCAAGGTTACCAGATCGGGTTCTTTCACAACTAATATTTATGTTGGATTTGGAAGATATTGCTCGTCTTAGTCAAGTTTCAAAACAATTTAGGTAAGTACAAGTAGGCCTACATATACATGTATTAATAAATATAATAAGTTTATTGTGTAGGCCAACACCCAGTCTAGTTACTAAAAGCAGTAAAAACGTGACCCAATAATTTCCTTGCTATATAAAATGCAATATGTGTAATTTAACCTTGCAAACTCATGATCATAAGACTGAAGTAGCCTACAGTACAGTTAATACAATATTAAAGGAGCTAAATCGCTAATATTTGTTGAGATCTAGAAATTGACACAAATGGGTCACAACGGATATAATGATATAATCTGAATGTATTTAAACTGATTTACATTCAATCGTTTATGTATTTACTCTAATTTCAAATCAGTTCTGTTCGGCGAACTACGCCAGAAGTCTCAATCGAATAGCAATCTCGAGCGTCTGGTTATTCCAGTCTATTCTGCATGCTCTCACCATTTGGTATGACTTGTAGAATGTCTAGCTCCGTTCTTCGAGTCCCTTGTTACAAGTGGTGCTGAAACGAATTATGGTACACGATTTGTGTAATGCCTAATGGAATGGTAAAATGTTGATTTTGTCTTAAATATTGGATATCAGAAGTCCATCTTTTCCCTGTAAGATCCCAACATCAATGTTGATTTTCAGTGTCAAAGACTTTGGATGATATTGAGTAAGAGACTTAGCTACTTTAACTTTAAGTACAACATGACCGTTTATTCAGTGACTATAAATCTGCGAAACTGATTTAAGGCTTGATATATATAAATATTGTGGTGTACCCGTGTAATAATTGTCAAGACATTTGGATATATTTATTTATGGTGAGGCACCCTATCTAAGGCTAATTTGGAATCCTTACCTTCTATTTTTCCCCCTTGATTCTTCTTTTTTCACAACATCTGACACAAATTTATAAATACCTGGTACATAATTCAACACTATTTTCAGGTAGAATTTTGCGATTTAACCACAAACCCGCGATCTTTGGCTTTGGTCTGCGAGACTCTGTTCTGGTGAAACAAAAGTTTCATAGTGGGGGACCAATTCAAAAGTTTGTTTATGTTTTTGAATTGTAAAATTCTAGTCTTGAGGTTGATTATAGTATTGAATTATTATAAATTTGTGTCAGGTGTGGCAAGAAATGATTACTTTTGGCGAAAAAAGAAGAATCATGGTAAAATATATAAGGTGCAGATTTCGACACGGTCACAAGATGTAAACAGGGATAGTGCTAACCCTAACCCTAAAGCTATCCCAACTCCTTACCCTAACCTACAATCTTGTCAACAATCACGTGCCTTAACCCTATTTACATCTCACAACCGTGACAAAATCTGCAGGTAAACTTAATATTTAGACTTGACCCAATTCCATTGAGCGTTATTTATAGAAAACAAAATGGAGGTAAATTTGCTATTATGTCCAGTGTTATTTCATTTAAATGCTAGAATGTAAAATGATTCCTACCATTACATAGTAGTAGGGTTTGACAATTAGGCCTATAGGTTATAGGTATAGAGATACTTTTGATTTGTTTTTAGAAAATATGCCACTATCGTTTTAAAATAAACCTACGAAATGTCATAAATAAGTAAAACATAAAGTATGTAAATAAATAAATAAGAAATGCAATACCAAATCAAGGATTATATAGTAGTAATAATCGAATAAACTTATGTGATGCTGTCGAAAAGCTCTCTAGCACTTGGGGATGCTTCATACAGACAATGCGAAAAAAGAATATTTTACCCACACATAAGAAATTTTATTGTTTTGATCGAACTAGAAAGAAGTATTACAAGATGTCAAGAGTCAGCTCTTACCAACTATATAATAGACTTTAGGGGGTAGGGTTGGGATGGCCTAGTGGTTTAGAGTATCATGCTTCAACCTCTAGCTGGCCTGTTAGGCTGTCACCTCTGGCTTGCGGTTGTGGTTTCGATCCCTGGTCACGGTGTGAGCGTATAGTGGCTTGGAGATGGGGGCGACTTATCAACCTTGTGGGTTTACTCCGGGTACTCCAGTTTCCTCCCACAGGCAATACCTCTGCACATGCGCTAAGATAATATTAAAAAAAAAAAAATGAAAAATAAGACTTGTCTGCAATATCACCTTTGGTGGAAGCGGACGTTAAACACTAAGAAAAACAAAATAGACTTTATTATATATGACCCCCAAAGGTGTGCTAAGATAATAAAAATAAAATGAAAAATAAAACTTGTCTGCGATATCACCTTCAGTGAAAGCGTATCTTAAACACTAAGAACAACAAAATAGGCCAAGCCATAAAAATAAGATTCCAATACAGAGCTTTATTTTAATATAATTAGCAAACTTCTATAGCTTGCATGTTGTGTGTGTGTGTGTTTTATTCATGACTACAAGTGATAAAACTAGTGTGAATAACCAATATTCAATATAATATGTTATTGACATTAGCTTACAGTGTTGATTTATCTAGAAAATGTATTATGCAGGGACAATAAAGAAAAGAACATGTTCATGCATGTCTTGAATAAAATCTAGAAAAACGTGTATTTCATAGGGCTAGATCAAGGAGTTGGCAAAACCAATAGCCTATATGATTTTTAGTTCTTCTATGTCGTAGTAAATACGAGTCATTATACACAAGATTTAGATAAAGAGCTGGCCGCTCTTGCTATAATAGTTCAAAAATAGATAATGCAAAGTGAATTATATATTGAAAATTTCATCAAATTACTTTGTAGTTTTGACAAGATATGCGCATTGATTGTTTATTGTTGTAACAATGATGCTGCTATATTCAAGTCTAGGCCTCGCTTCTCAATTTTTAGATTAAATCATTGAATGGCCGAACCGTTCTAATCTTTTTGAAATCTCGAGCATCCGATGACATCGAGAGTTGATTATGATCTTGTCATGTTAATAAATATCTCATTGATAATTTATATAACATTTAAGGCCCAAAGAAAGACCTGCAATAGGCAAATTTAGCTCTTGAATAAATGTATCCTTAGTAAATACATTGGCTCCTGTATGTTCAAGGTTCGCACACTCCTTGAAACTCCTGGAAAATCCTGGAAAAATGAAAATGTGATTTCCAGTACTGGAAAATCCTGGAAAAAAAGAATACACCTTGAAACTCCTGGAAAATTAACATTTGGGGTTTCACTATATATTTTAAGATATAAAACTAAATGTAGTCATCGAATGTTTCTTCAAAAGTACACGATTTCATGGCCGTAAATGTTCTCAAAGCGTAAAAAAATACATTATGATTTAGAATTCTATACAGATACTCCTGGAATCTGGTAAATAATTCCTGGTAACTCCTGGAATTTTAAATGTTCCGAGTTGTGCACACCCTGATGTTGTTTTGTTTGAAAAAATTGAGAAAAGAGACTAATAATGTTTTATGTTTAATTTAGTTTTTTTTTTCCTAAGAAATATGAAGCCGAAATTTTAATGTTTATAAGGTTTTCCTGAAAAACAAATTTAAATTAATATGGCCTAAGATTAAGATCTGAATGTGCTAAACACAATCAATAGGTGTTAATTTCAATATGTATTTTCGTTCTCGAACATAATGGAGTAGTTATCTCATACACTCCTCAAAACAAGAACTATTGTCAGCTGGAATTTTAAATAAGAGTTGGTAAAGTAAAATTTCACACATAGCAGACTGCATATGATACTCCAGTCTTCATTAGTCTTAGTAGTATTAGTAGAATACAAAGTAGAGGACCATATAATATTATTAAACCTTATTTCATTTCTATGCATTCTTTTTTTTTTCCAGAAAACTATGTAATTCTGATGAATTATGGAAGAAAATTTATAGAGCCAACAGTGAAAGTTCGATAACTCCAGAAGTGGTATCTTTAGCTGATACGATTGGTTGGAAGAAATTATTCTACACCAATAAATTACAACTTCAAGTTCAGTTACGAAGACAGAGAACCAATGATGGAACAGTTCCAAACACTGCCTTTATTACTCAGAAATAACTTCCAGTTTTCAGCAGCAGCCATTTTTAAAATGGCTGAGCTTGTGATAATTATTTTATGATATTGGACTTCTATTGTTTAACCCTATAGGCCTCGACTCACATCAATAACTGCCATCTTCTTACAATACAGAAATCTATTCCATTATCTCGGGCAGATCAAAGCAGTCCAAGGGACAGTAGTAGTAGTTTCTGGCTGACAACGGATGTACAGGCCCAAGTTCAAAAAGCATTCTCAGGCTTAAGTTACGAATTTACTCAAAATTTTTCGCTTTATTTTAATTAAAATATAGCCCTTTATAAAACTTTTGTTGTTTTAATGTATCAAATACGTCAATAAGAAACTATGTGTTTCTGGATCAAAGATATTTCTCAAACAATGATTGAAAGATGCGTAAATTCTTAAGTCTGAGAATGCTTAGTGAACTCTGGCCAGGTATGGAATATATCACTTTTGTCTAATTGGTAGTCAATATTTATCAAGTGCTAACAAGAGTAAACCTTCAATAAACACAATAACGTACATGAACAATTAGAGTATTGAATTGCTGATTTAACCCTTTAATACCCGACTCACAGAACCAAGACTCAAAACTAAATTTTCAGCCAAAATTTAAAGTCTCCAGTCCCAATCGTACCTTTATCCTGACAGTATATAATCTAACTTTATAAAAGTCAAATTTTGTGTGTGACCATATATATATATATATATATATAAGGGTTAAAGGATCGTTTATACTGAGCGTGAACACAGAGATTGCCTCCATAAAGAATTATTAGAAACCGTCAGAGTGCGATGTCAAAAGGCATACATGGCCAAATCTTCAATGAACAACTTTCATCTGTGAATTTCCTTGTGTAATTTACTAATTTCAGTACTAATGATGATTCACGCGGAAAGGCACTGTGGTCATGCTCAGTATAAATGGCCTTTTAAAAGTTAAGAGAGAATTGTTTAAAGTTATTAAATGCCTTTGGTGTAAAATGTATAAATTCTTTTATGTACAAACAAGTATTATTGGTAGACGCCTTAATTAATTTTACTTTTAAAAAGCCAAATTTAACCAAGTTGTACATTGTTATTTAAGGGAGAAACTATTTTTGAATATATTAAGTGCATCCTATTTTATTTTTGTGCTTTGTGATTTCATTACTATTTTTAAATCTTGTTAAAGTTATTATTATGTTAATCTGGCACATTTGCTGTGATTTAAACACGTTTCATATAATTAATTAGTGTTTGTTTTTAAATTTTTAATGGAACTCCGGTCACTCAGGAGTTGAGTGGCAATACCATAGCGAGACGCTAATTGTAGGGAGGTTGGGGAGCTTCAGGTATTTCCGGTGTCCGGAGTATTTTGGGGAATACTAACCCGAACTCTAACCCTTTTAAGAGGGTTATAGGTAAATTGGATCCAAGTCCAATCTTCTAAAAAGGGTTCGGATTAGTATTCCCCAAAATTCTCATTTATATTAAGAGGCCATTTTGGACTCCGGAAACACCCGAACCTCCCCAATTGGCCTACATTAACATCTCCCAATATCATCATTTGGGCAATGCATGGTGAGCTGGGACAGATGGGTAAAAATTGGGCCAAAGAAGAATGGGTGTCCTCCCTGAAGCAATTCCCACCAAGCATCACTAGTAAAAACTCGGTTCCACGTGACCTTGTCGTTGGTAAGAGAACCGTATTTTGACCTATTTGGATTAAATTCCATTGTAATGACAAAAACTGACGTTCAGTAAACACACCAGATCGTAATGAATGTACAGGAAAACAATGCTGTATTGGAAACAATGAGGTCACATGGGACCACTGCTCTATGGTGTCACCTACAAATTTTGTCCCCTCATCTCTCAAGGTCGACCATTACTAAATAATGGATTGACCCATAACATGCCCGGGCTGGTTATACTGACTGAAATTTTTTAAACTCTTCGAAAAGTTGCTGCAGGATTAACATAGTTTGCCAAGCAATGGGTATGCACCAATCAGCTGCCTTGTTAATATAAAAGGTGTCCAAATAGTCCCAGTATTATATTTTCTGATGTGAAATGTCCGTCGGTTTATTGTAATCTATGTGTCCAATGACTGTGGCTCTCCGCTCATTTAGGTTTTAAACTATTTCAGCGGGCCGTCCTGCAAAAAAAGGAAACCAGGCTGAAAAAATCCCATGTAACTTTCTGGAACCTAGTTAATGAAATGGGGTTGAATGTCCTACTGACTCCAAACTGGGCTAATGAAGACGGGCATAGGTCATACAGTGTGCTACGAGAAAATTTTGCCAGGATTGAGGCGCTACAACCTACTCTTATATCGAATTCCAACTGCCAGGGGATCTTTTACGTGCACACCAATATATACATGGGGCCTCGGTTTTCCGTCCCCTCCGAATGACAAACAACTGTCCTTACCAGGCCCTCCGTCCTGCATCACTGAGAAGGGGGAACCATGATGGAAAATCTGGATAAACTTTCTCGGCCAATGCAGGGATCGAACACCGGACCTCCAGACTAGTGAGTCAGAGTCTTACCCACTGTGGTCCCCACCTAGTCCTTAATGGACCATCATCAGCCTCGTCGTTCCCTTCTACTCAGGGGCGTAAAAAAAATTTTGAATCCACTAGCCCAGGGCTAGTAGTCTACTGTCAGGCACTAGCCCGGCATTAATATCCACTACTAGTCACTCCACTAATGAGGATGGGCATACGTCGTACACTGTGCTATGAGGTAACTTTTGCCTGCAGTGGCACTACAGCCTACTTTTATATCAACTTTTAACTGTCAAGGGCTCTTTTTACATGCACAGGACTTCAAGTTTTTCATACCATCCTCTGCCCTGCACCACTGACAGAGGGAGAACCATGACAGAAAAGTTCACAAAGCATTCTCAGACATAAGAATTAACTTAACTTCCAATCACATTTTATGAGAATTATCTTTGATCTAGAAACAAAATTTTTCATATAGTTTCTTATTGATATATTTAATACATTCAAACAAAAAATTTATAAAAGGGCTCTATTTTAGTTAAAATAAGGCAAACAATTTTGAGTAAATGCTTTGTGAACTCTGGGTTTGATCGCTACACAACCGACCCCGGAAACTTCCAAGATTAGCGAGCCAACTGCTTACATATTGAGCCAACCACAGTTTCCAGATCATAAACCAGTTGATTTTATAGTTAAGGACTTGTCTAGGCAAACGAAAATTCAAATGTTTATTTACCTCAAAATATTACAGCAAGCATAATAAAGTTTCAAAAATATGCATAGGTTTCAAATAGTAAAATATTTTCAATTCTTTTCAAGAGTTAAATATCATGTAATCTCATAATATACAGAACTACAAATATCTGTTTTAAAAACAAAATCTTTAAAAATAGTACGATTCCTTAAATGGCAAGATGATAAATTGGAAGATTCCAAAAAGGTGCAAGATGAGAAATTCGGATGGGCAACATGTAAACTATAAATTATCACCTAGAAGGGACTAAATAAAAATTAACACCTTTGTCATTAAATTCCAGAAAACCCTGATCCATAAGCAATAGAATAAAAATAAATTGGAACGGAAACAAAAACTCCAGTATGAACACCGTTAGCTTCCCTGTAAAGAGCACTAAATAACATTAAATATAAAAGTAGCAATGCATTTATATGTCCAAATAAAATTTTTCATTGTAATTACCCTAGCCTCTCACATCAATCAAGATATTCTAGCAGTTAACACCACATTACATGCAATCATCTTTATAGTAATATTTGATGATGTTGCTTATTGCAAATCAAAACAATTTGACTAATCTGATGATTTCGTTGGATGGAGGATTAGGGAACTGCGAGAAGCACCTATTCTTTGGAAACATATTTATTTTAAAAAAATATTTAGGTTAAGTAGTGATTAGGGTTTGGGAGATTCATTGTTTTAAAAAAAAAAAAAATTTTGGTGAAACATATCCACCCTTTAAAAAATTATATTTTACGCACTGACAACATGGCTACTTTTTAAGTACGAAAGTAAAGGATTAAGGTTACATACATTAAAAAAATTAATGTTTAGACACTTTTTAGTGTTTTGTTATCTTATTTACAACAAAGGCTGTTACATTTAAATCTTTTCAAATTAATTCTCTACTCAACTTTAAAGTTACAATTTCATATTTTTAAGTTATATTTTTAAAATGTATTAAAATAAAACCCTAAAATCGATGCTATCTGTAAACAGTCCTATCTTGTTAAAGAATAATACTATTAATTCTAAAATTCACTATTGCCAGTTGAGAAATTAACAAAAACATCATTTTCAACTTCAAATTCAAACAATTGAAGATAGCTATTCCATCGTGTGGAAAAGGAAAACAAGGGAGGTAATTGTGTGAGAAAGATAACCTATGATTGTATAATAGTGAGTTGACAACCTGTTGAGCTAAAGACATAGAAATAATTATGTTTTGACCTTTTTTTTTTAGAAAATATGAAATTGTAACTTTAAATTTGAAAACTTTTCTCTTGAAAGCCATGTTTTGAAAACTAAATGATACACTTTGTGTGATAAGTACATGTACGAGGAGTTCAGGCATTTTTGAAGACATTGTCAGCCAAGACATGATCCAGTAAGCAAGCTTATATTAAACACGGTAAAATATATATATATATATCAAAAAGAATTAAACATGCTATCAAGCAACTTGTCATGTAATTTGTGGTGCTCGGACAAATAATCTTGTTTTAAAACTGCTTTTCTAGTTCAAGGTAGATCATTCATTTCCAGGTAGTTTATCTTTGTTGGAGTATAAAAAAGCACCAATATAAAGATGGGTTATTATGGGTTTTTTTTAGATAAATTTTAGTTTGTGAATGTGACAATCAGACATTTATTTTTAACTCATCCATATTTTATCTTCCGAGTCAAACATTTATTATTGTATTATAAATTCATGGATCATTTGTCAGAGCACACATGGCAATATTAGTTCTAGATTAAATTGAGCTATTACAAAAAAAACCTTTAAAATTAAAAAAAAAAACTCGAGGAGCAAGTATCTAACAATTTTTGACGAGCACAGCCTTGTCGTGGATGTTGTAAGCCGGTGGTGCAGCGCTTTCTTCCAAGCGTACAAATGTTGTCTGGACTGGAGCACGAACAATGACAGCTCCCTGGCTGGATGCCTGAAACACATATCGATTTGATAAATTAAATGGAGTTTTAACATCCTACTGGGCTAATCAAGTGTGCTATGTACTAGGAAAATTTTGTCCCCGATAGCAGTAATACAGCCTACTCATACTGAATTTCATCTGTCAAGGGCTATTTTACGTGCACACCGGACCCGTTTCCATCCTATCTGACTGACTATACATTGTCCATTTCCTGGCCCTTTGTCCTGCTCTACTGACCTTTATAAATAACTTCAAATTATTACAATAAATGGCACAATGACTGGATAAATTATCATGGCAAATTGAAGCAGCTGATCATTTACACGTTTCTAATGCAGAAGAAATGAAATGAGGTTTAAGGTCCTACTTTTCTGCTCCGACTAGGCTAAAGACAAGTTTATGCCATACAGTGTGCCGTCCAGGGAAATTCTGTCCAGACAGCATTGCGATGGCCTACTCTTATTCAAATTCCAACAACTGTCAAAGTTCTTCTACATGCACGACAAGGTTGTACATAGGACTAACATGCTGAATGCTATCAACTGAAGTGGACTATTTTGATGCTTTATGCCATCAAATCAAGTGGACTGTTTTGACACTGAATACTATCAATTTAAATGGACTGTTTTGATGCTATAAATGCTATCAATTTAAGTGGACTGTTTTGACACCGAATACTATCCATTGAAATGATCGACATGCGGGTTATGTTGATGCATTTTTATGTGGATGGATAGATAGAACTATGACTGGACTTGTTCTGATCTAACTTAAACGAGCGATTTCATTAACTTGCCTGCATGTAAGGGTCTTTAGCAATTGGAGGAAACCATAGAAAGTCCACAAGGTTAAAGAGAGGCAGCCTTATTTCTTTTATGTCGAAGATGGAGAATCAAATCCACATCTCGATGGCACACCTTATGATCTAAAGCGCACCTGTAAAACCATTCAGCCACCTAACCCCACAATAAAATATCAACAGAGCCTTCAAACGATATTTTAATATAATTACCGAGCTGGGCTTGCAGGTTTCGGTACCAGCGATGACAGTTTCAGTCAAAAGCAGGACCCATCCAATCACAATGATGATGACAATCGCCATGCCAATGTTATAAGCAGTATACATCATTTTACAATCATGGAGTCCAATTTCCTGGTAATCATCATAATCAGATGTCCTGAAATTAATTTAGTTTCATGTTTTAAAATAATTTATAACACATTGATATATTAGGCCTAATAAAATGACCATTTCATGGAGCTATATGTTTTCTTCTAAATTATTCTTTTAATTCTTGACCCGAAAGTTTTTTGTGTAAACTACACAATTTTTTTTTAAGCTACACAATTTTTTAAGCTCACTTTCATGAAACAAGTTCTATTTACATGTAAACCTAACCTACTACATCCGAATTAAGTCAATTCTATGCTCCTATCTTCTAGATGCTAATTAGTCATCTTTACCCCCCAACCTAGACCCAAAAGAAGTAGTTTTATCCACCCAAAGTTTGAAAAAAAAAGTTATTTTATTTTTTCCTACCCGCACATAGCCTATACAGTAAAATGCCATGGATGATTTCAATACCCATGAGACATTGAGCATCCACAGGGTAATGACCAAGTAATTTTTAGGTCAAACTTAGTAAAATCATTATCTCATACCTGCACATACACATATTGTTCATGCTCTTACAATCCATTTTATGGTGGGAAGCAACAGCACCAAGGGCAAAGATTCCAATCACAAAGAATACTCCCATGACGAGGAGGGCCTTGATTCCAAAAACCAAGTGGACAATGTGCTGCAAGCAAATAAAATAAACCACAATGAATCAGAAAGTGATTGGTTATTGATACAAACAGAGAGAGAGAGAGAGAGAGAGATTGGAGGGATTATTGATCCTGGTCTCAAGTGAGAATCCAATCAAAATCCATGTTACTGTATGTATCTTTCTTTCTCATACCATATTTTAAAGGGTACAAATCAATGTGGAGTATTTTAAACTCTACCGTAGCAATCTAATCTATTATCAAGTTTCGAGACTTATCCTAGTTTAGTACTGAACCGATGTATGCGAGAAAAAGTGACCTATAATATTAATTACTGTATTTTATAGGATAAGTTGATGTGGACTATAAGTTGAATCCTCATATTCTGTTTTTCCGACCTCCATCCATAAAAAAGTCGAAGCAGTACATAAGAGGACTGTTTTTCAACTCCACAGTAGCAATCTGTCTTTCAACTCCACAGTAGCAATCTATTATCCTAGCCTAATATATTATATAACACCTTGCTAGTGTATGCCAAGACAAATTGGCCCATAATTGATACACAGTCCACATTTAAATTTATTTGAAAACTGATTAATGTTTCTTACACTGCATTTTGATCTTCTGATGGCAGCAAAGAGTCCAGAAATACCAGGAAGAATGAACTGAAAAATACAATACATTAAATATTATGGTGTTTAATGGCAAACACAAAATATTTTATATATATGGTGGTTGACATTCAAGCTATAAAATTGGCTACTGCACAAGTAGCTGACATACAAGCTTCAAATTGGCTACTGCACAAAATATTTCATATGGTGTTTGGCGCGTAAACTTGAACCCAAATGTACAATGTACTGCAGAAACTGCCCGTACTGTGTAAAATATTTTATGTAAATTGTTGCTGGCGTACAAGCGTCAACCTGCACAGAATATTGAGATCAATATTGTGAGTCAGTCATCAAATTACTGTACATATCAAGACTGATGTCAAAAACACTATAAGCAATAATCATTAAGTTGATATTGCTAGTCCATATACTACTTGTACATGTATTTATTATCTAAATATCTAAAAGACTGTAGAATATTAAAACCAATTTGCTTAACAAAATGAAACAGGGTTTAAAGTCCGACTGTTATGCACCTACTGAAATAATGGAAACTAGTCTACACCACACTGCTTTAACAGTGGTGCTACAGCCTATTCTTATTGTATTCTAACTGTCAAGGGTTCTTTCATGTCAAGACAACATGTACATGGGACCATCTGAACAACTTATCACTGTCCCTTGACAGACCCTCAGTTTATTTGCACCATTGAAAAGGTGAAACCACGCTCAATATTACTGGGGGGGAAGGGGTGGATGGCTGAATGGTTAGCGTGCGCGCGCTGTATCATAAAGTCTGTCATTGAGTCGACTGGCGTGGTTTCGAATCCCCAGTTGTACGTGACAAGGAGTAGGGTCGCCTGTCCAATCTCGTGGGTTTTCTCCGGGTCCTCCGGTTTTCTCCCACTGCTAAAGACCCCTACGCTCAAGCGAATTATTGAAATAAAATTAAACCATGGTAGTCCCGAAATGACCTAGTTTGGGTTGAGTGGACGTTAAACCCCATCTCTCAATATTACTGGGGAACTTTCTTGGCAATATCTGGTTAGAGAGAGAGAGAGAGAGAGAGAAATGTGGTTTAATGTCCACCTGACACAAACTAGGTCATTTCAGGACTAACACATGGTTCAATTTTATTTCAATCATTCGTAGGCGTCTTTAGCAGTAGGAAGAAACCGGAGGACCCGGAGAAAACCCACGAGATTGGACAGGCGGCCTTACTCCTTGTCACGTACAACCGGGGAATCGAAACCCCGCCAGTTGACTCAATGACAGACCGTATGATACAGCGCGCGCTAACCATTCGGCCATCCAACCCCCCCCATCTGGTTAGAATCACAGCACCTGGTACATGTATTGACTACATAACCCATAAAAGAGATCCTTTGATGTTCATATTTTAAATTCCCTGCTCCCCCCCAAACAAGCGCTGAAATAAGTGTCCGGACACGGACAATGTCCGGGCGAATTGACCCCGTTTGACAGGCCAAATTGCCTTTCGTCCGGACATAATTGTCCGACCGTGTTTTTGTAAATCATTAAGTCAAAAATATTCGAGTCGATCGCTATCTATTATTAGACTCGAAAGTCCAGAACCAAAAATATCAATGACCAGAGTCATAGTGAAAATGTTACTATTTATATCTCGGCCGCGTGCAGATAAAATCTTCAATAATTTTTAGAATCGACTCTTTTACGCTGGTTATATCAATGACCCGAGTCATAGTAAAAATATTACTATTTATACATGTATCTCTCTCGGCCGCGTGAAGATAAAATAATGAATAATATTGAGAATCGGCTCTTTTACACTGGTTATTCATATCTCGTAGCTAGCTTTGCGTTACTTTCATATATGATTAGCTCTAAATCACACCCAACATGACATGTAATTATATAAATTATTAGTAATAAAAGTAATAATATTTTAAAATTAGTTTACAAGAAAATGTCCAAGTTGACTATGGATGTAATTTGGGACAGACTTTTTATACGAAAATATCTCACTTTGTTGGACACTTCCAATGTGAATGTAAATAGAAGAGCCATGAAAACATGTCGAATAAAATAACTTCTTACTTTTCCCAACCCTCGGAAACGGATATCCCGGCTAGTGGGACCGTTCCAGAAAATTCAAAGACTGGTACTGTGTCTTAATCTTATGTCTCTCATAAAGACACTTCTAAACGGGGGCCGTCACCAGTTCGAAAATTACAAACACGAACCGTAGAAAAGTGGATCAAAAATGACATGGCAGATTCTGAACCATTTACGACAACTCAAGATGTCTATTCTTTAGTTAAATTTGAATCTTAATCAGAGTTTTTAGGATTTAGTCCCCAGCCCCACCAAAGAGATTAATGACATTATTATATGAACTATATACATATAAAAACTTAAAACTCCAGGTTGTATGTGAGTCAATTTATTTTATTAATAAATGTATGTATAATAATATATATAAACATAGTAAATTTCAACAGTTTTTTGGTTTAATATACTTTATAAAGTATTTGTCAGGCTGAAAATCTGAAATGTCCGGCCGAAAATCAGTTCAGCCTGACATGATGTCAGGCTGAACCTTAGCAGTTATTTCAAGGCTTGCCCCCAAACAATAAATGATTATTTTAACATTTGGGTTGGGGGGGGGGGGGTGTCCTCTACCTAACTTGAGTCGTTAAACTCCATTTCTCTCCTCGGCCCTCCCCAGCCACGAAACATTTTATTCAAGAGAAACCAACAGTAACTTACGCCGAATCCAAGAAGCCAAAATGGTCCCGCAACATTGAATGCTTTGCTTGTGACCTGATCCGAATTCAAAGAAGAGTATTCATTATCTTGGTCACTATGGCGCATCTCCTTCACAGCTTCTACGGCAATCTGTTTCACTAATTCATATAACAGAACACACACAGACACACCTGCAAGACAAATATAAACCATCTTAATAAACCAAAGCCCAACAAGCCATAATAAATGGGACATGTGAATATAAACCACTTTTAAGTGTAGATTAAACATATATTATGCAAGAGCTAAATCTGCCTATTGCAGGTCTTTTTTCAGGCTTGAAATGTTATATAAACTATTATTTAGACATTAATTAACTTATCCAGACCATAATCAACTCTCGATGTCAACGCTAGCCTGCGATAATTGTTGGATTGTCAGTGACCGCCCTAGACTCTTAAAACCTTTAGCCAAATCAAAATTTTATTAGCCAATTCAGAAAGTTTTAGCCAAATATTTTATATCATTTTTATTCATATGTTTGTTAATTAAAAATGAAAATAAATGTGTGTGTTATTTGTATTTTACGTCCGCTTCCACCGAGGTGATATCGCAGACAAAATAAATGTTTAATATGTACTTACATGTATATAGTACACAAGAATATTTTTTTATCTCCTTGTCCATGCAAAAGTTCACATTATTGAGAGAATGAATGCAGATAACAAAAAAAAATGTTTATAGGACGTAGTACACAAGTCACATGATTTAATTTACTTCATCGTCAAAACAGAAAAGACACAACGATTCTTTTTAAGACACTACTGATCAAATGCTCTGACAAATTTGAAATTTATTTGTTCCAGCCCATCCATTTTTATAAGCATGAGGTCATTGAGGGTTAGCTCGACGGTCTCGGTTAAAGGTCTAATTTTGTCCACATGTTGATGAAGCCAACGATTACGAAGGACTTGCGTCCGAGATGACACGCTCACTCACGGAAGTAGATTCTGGACTAACAGTAGCCGTAGGAAGGAAAAAGTAATCTATCCTTATTTTGGGTTTACTAGTATTAGTTGTCATTAATGTGCGTTTTATTTATTTGCTGCGTAAGTAAAGAAAACTTGTAGTGAAGCGAATGTAAACAACGCAGTGCCACGCAGTGTCGTTTTTTTAAAATGCGTAACATTGTAATTTTTACATTGAATGATTTGCGACTTGTAAGTTTGAGACTAGAGTAATTAATGTACTAAAAAGACACTCAATCGAGTCGATCGAAAGAAGCGTTTAACGAGACGATTTCAAGTTTAATATTAGCAGATTTACGAAATAACACTCTAAAATTCATTCGCCAAATTTTTCGCCAGTATCATCACTTTATTCGCCAATAAAAATAATTGTCGCCATTGGCGAATGTCTATGGCGGTCACTGGATTGTGATGCGATTTGCTGCATAACTTTCTTTCTCGATTTAACGATTAAATGGATAATCGAGACTATGATTTTTGTCGTACCGACTTTAGTAATGATGACCGAGGCTATGCAGAACTTTCGATCACTATTTCTCGGTTCATAGTGGATCAATTTGACTGAAATTTTCAGCAAATTGCCTTTACATTATCTAGTTTTTAAGTATTATAGTGAGAACTGCCAACTCGTTATCTAATCTCCCATAATGTATCTTTAATGGTCAACATTAAAGGAGCTAAATCGCTAATATTTGGGACCTAGAAATTGACCCAAATGGGTCGCAACGCATATAATAATGTAATCTGATTGTATATAAACTGATTTACATTCAATTGTTTCCGTTTTGACTAATTTCAAATCAGTTAGGTCCAGCGAAATACGGCACGAGTCACAACCAAATAGAAATTTCAAGCGTCTGGTTATTCCAGTCTAATGCACATGCTCTCCAGATAAGTTATGGCGTTGCCGTATGACATGAGTTGTGGAATATGTCTAGCCTCGCTCTTTCTGGTCACTTGTTACAAATGACGATGAAACGCACTATGGTACACGATTCGTGTACCAATAGTAAAATATTTATTTTGTCTTAAATATTGGATATCTGAAGCCTACCTTTTCCTGGTAAGATAGCAACATCAATATTGATTTGAATTGACAAATAATTTGTGTTTTCAAAGTGTAAGACTTTGGATGATATTGAGTTAGAGACTTAGCTACTTTAAGTAATATATTGATATTGTACGGTCGATAGCACGAGAGCTGTATCTATATACATGTATTACGCAATGTCTTGCACAAGACCATTAAACAAATTAAAATACAGTATTTGCATTTCAATTTAATTGTCATGCAGGTCCAATATTGCAACTAGTACAAATAATATACGCTTGAGACATTGCCCGTACCATTATTTGAAATAACGTCACATCTGTATTTTAAAGATTCAGATAAAGAGTTGACAGTCCTAATAGTTCACAAAGACGGAATTCCATCAAAATTACTTCAATCTGGGAAAAGTTATGATTGTTTTGAAGATGTTGTGTAAATCTTTATCGTACAAGTCACACTTATATATTTTATTGTTAAATTTTTATGCCTCGGGAGTGATCAAATCCATTTAAATCCGGGCCATTCAATGGTCAAGTGAGTTGATTACGGTGTATGTTCTTGTAATGTGAATAAATGTCTAAATAATAATTTATACAACATTTTAAGACCGGCAATAGGCAGATTTAGTTTTTACATATACATAATGCATCTGTAATAAGAGCTAAATCTACCTATTGTAGATTCTTTCGGCCTAAAAATAAAACCAGCGGCTGCCAGGCAGGATACGCCCACATTTTAGAGAGATGGATAGCGAACAAGCTAAAAAGAAAGTGATTTTTCCTCCAATCAAGGGCCATAATTCAGGAAATTACAATTCGATATGCGCAAATATCGAAAGAAACTGAGATCTTTGGGTTATAAACTTACATTTCAAGTTTCAACAAAATCGGATAAAAATTGTGACCTCTACAGGGTCCACAACCTTGATATACTATATTTTTACGCTATGTGAGAACAAGGGGTATAATACGTTTTTTTAAAATCGTGATTTTTCGTACAATCAGGGGCCATAATTCAGGAAGTTACGTTCCAATATGCGCGAATATTGAAAGGAACCAAATTGGATAAAAATTGTGACCTGTACAGTGTTCACAAGCTAAGAACGTGATTTTTTTGTATACCAGGGGTCATAATCCATGAAGTTACAGTCCGATACATGCCAATATCGAGATCTTAGGGTGATAAACCTATATTTCAAGTTTCCTTGAAATCAGATAAAAGTTGTGACCTGTAGACTGGTCACAAACAATTGTGGACACACAGACGGACAGGGGTGACGACAATATACGTCCACATGAAAATGTGGACGTACAAAAAAACAATGATCCATATAGGACTTGATAGCTATTATTTAGATTAAATCAATTGACTGAATAAGAACACTTGATTGCAGTGTGAATAATGTAGTCTACACAATCACCTATTGTTGACTAAGATCTAATTATAACTTGTCCCAATGTAAACCCTGAGGGTCTGTTTTGACTGCAGGCTTTAATTTTAATTCTTTATCTACAAAACCATACATTAAAAATAGGTCAAACGTGTAGTAGGTAGTGACATTCATACACAGGTAGGCCTACATGTAACAATGGTTAATGCCAAGCCTTCCACAATAAGCTTAAAGAAGGATTTATAAAATGTCTATTAACCACATTATGTGTAAATATCCTAACCAATTAGCCTACGGTACTTCCAGTACATCAATTTTGTTTAAACATCCCAATCAATTTAAATATAACAAAGAGGTAAAGTTACTGAGGTTTCACCCTTTTAAAGATGTATTATTATGTAAGAGCTAAATCTGTTTATTGCTGGTCTTTGTCTTCAGATCTTAGTTATACTTAGAAACTTATTCACATGACATGTTCATAATCAACTCTACAGAACATCAGATGACTTGGCTTTTAAGTACATGCAGATTAGAATATTTAAGAATTCATAAAAATAGATGAGAGCCTTGATTGTCAAGTACCGCTAAGCTATATTATCTCACAAAATTCAAGCATTCATAACTTCGCACAGAATAAAGTATTTCCATTGAAATTTTCAATATAGCCTATATTGAATTTTCATTATTTATGTAAAAACTAACATAGCTAAAATGAATAAAGTTGTTTTAAATTTTCAATATTCATTACCTATTTTTGAACAGCAGGCTCTTTATCTAACTCTTCCAGAAAGTATATTTAAAAACTCTTAAAATTTCTAAGGTAAACGGCATAATATATATTCAGTAGCTTATTAATGACGAATTATTCAATGTGCTCCTTTAAGTCCTGCTAGTTAACCCGATTTATCAACATCCTGGTAGGATTTAACATCCTCATAAATCCTTTACAATACTAATCAAGAAGCTACGTCTGTGAAACTCAAGTACTAGCTGAGGATTACCCAATCCAAAATGGGAGACATATCCTGGTTTGTGGTTGGGAATTCAGTTGTTTGAAAAAAAATAACAAGGCTTGCCACGAGACGCGAGTAATTACTCGCGCGCACACTACGCTCGCGTAAAACCAAATTTACGTGAGTGATTAAGTACTCGCGCAAATATAAAAAATAATTTAATCAGAAATAATGGAATATCGTAAAAAAAAAAAAAAAGGCGGAAACAATTTGTATGCCTTCATATTGATGCACTGTTGCGCACGCGGCGTGTCTTTCCAGTGCCACCAGTTGTTACTAAAAATACTTTGAGACGCGTACTGCCAGGCGGTTTTTAAGCGGATGTCCTTTGCCATGTCTGGATAATCAAAAATTGAGCGGATGTTGTCGTTTCCATAGCAATTCTTTCGATCCCGCATCTTTTCTGCAAATTGATGTGATTGAAATTGTTTTGCCTGTTCTTTTACCTGTATAAGCTTTACGCACATCATTCTGCGTGAGTAAATACATGTACTCGCCTCACTCGCGCAAGTCTATATTTGCGTGAGTAGTCATCTACTCGCCTCCAATTTGCTCGTTGCAAGCCCTGAATAATATATTTCCAAAACGGTGTATTTTACATAAAACAGTCATTTGTCTTTGAATTAAGATAAAAATACCAACTGACTTTTTGATCATTTGAAAAAAAAAAAATGAAAAAAGTAACAATTGACTCAATTCTTTTACATCACGAAAATTTTCAAATTAATTATACTGTCACTGACCCAGTCCCTTTCCAATTGACTGGATGTAACTATTTCTGATAATGACCATGATATAGATCATAATCACAATTATACGTACATTATACTCCTAATACAGTGTAAATGTTACATACATTAACATGTATCTAAATCATACGATACAAGGTTTGATGTTATAATTTTCTCTATTTTCGCATTATTTCCATACTGTTTTCTATAGATATGGAATAGGAATAAATTCTTTACATTGATTTAACATGGTTTCACCTTTCAACTAGCTCGCTAAATTGCTCTCAGATACTAACTTTGTCATTTCTTTTTGTTTTTTCGCCCTGTAAAATGGGTAAATGACGCAATTAAAAAGTAAATCTTACTCCATGATGTTGTGGATGGAAATAACTTAAGACCTCGAATTCACCAGATTTGCCGCGGTAACCAATTGAATACGGGTATTCTTGTTTGTTCCAAGTACCGAACACCTGTAAGTAAACTTGGATTAAGAACTAAATGTTATTCATTTCTTATCTTTCCCACGCGTCATTCTGTTCAGCAACATTCAATGTAAGGTGAACAAAGAATTTCGCAAACCAATAACGAAATAAAGATTCATAATTTACAAACCTGCGGCAAGAATTATAGAGGAAAGTACCAGGGAAGCAATGTTCTTTGAACCTCGAGCTGTCATTTTGCCTATTTTCTTCAATTCCTTAACTATGATGTACTTCTTAATCGTTGTGCAATACTTCACCAATGTCACTAATGGCGGCACGGACTAGCTTTTTATAAAATTATTTGCCAATATTGTGTTTCACGTGACTCGTATAACCAATCACTACTAAAGAAATTTTGGCTTCGCGGATCTCACATTGTGCGCGTTCAGTCAATGACTATCACAGAGTTATTGCAAAATATCTATTTTTAACTGGCATTCATTGCGCGTGCAGCTATCACGTTGACGGTTGAAGGGATTAACTGTCACGGTCCAGTAGCCTATAACATGAACATGTTGAATGGGTTAAAAATAATTTATTCGTACAATTACAAAAGTATCAATACAACCATAAATCTGACGTTAATATACATAAAGTTAAATTCAGTTTGTACAAAGTTCACAATAATTCCCGTTTTCTCATAAAGATATAAAATCTCTGATGGCGCCTGTCTTTTATCATTCTCTGATTTTGAATTGATGTCGATTTTATTTTCTGTAGATAAAATTTTACTAAGAGACATATTAGTGACAAATATAATTTAAACTGTACGTTACCCAGAGTTGACTGACTGCCGTGTACAGCCAACTAGGACAAATCAATCTGAACGACAGACTCGCCCAAACTGCAGCAAAAAAAAAAAAAAAGCCAGCTACCATTTAATTTTCGTACGTTAGTTACGTATGAGGACAAATGTTTGTACATCTGTTTTTACTACTGGGAGTACCCTTGACGAACTTTTAATACCTTTTGCGAAGCTGTGCGTCAGTAGAATACTGTGAACAGATCAAATTCAATAATTATAGTGTGTCCGTTGAGGTATCTTCTATATATATATTTGTGACTGTCGTTTGTCTGTCTGTCTGTCTGTCTGTTCGGGGTTGGCGGCTACACTAGGTCTGCCCCGAGTCTGAAATTTGGGGTATAGGGGTAGCTCGGACCGGGGAGTAACATAGGCCAGGTGGCGTTATTCTACCCCTTCCGGTTTCGGAGTTATGACCCCCGAGCGAAGCCGGTCTGTTCGGGGTTGGCGGCTACACTAGGTCTGCCCCGAGTCTGAAATTGGGGTATGGGGGAGTAACATAGGCCAGGTGGCGTTAGTCTACCACTTCCGGTTTCGGAGTTATGACCCCCGAGCGAAGCCGGGTATCCTGCTAGTATTCCATATTTTTCGAATGGCTTTTCGCCATTCACAAAAGAAAACAGCGACGCTTTTATGGAAGTAATCCCATAACTGACATCCATAAAGAGGCATACAATAAGACTTAAATAACTTATACAATCTGATTAAAATACAGATCTTTATTTCGTTTCGTTTTTTTTTAATGCTGGCGTAGGAAAGGGGGGGGGGTGAATGGTTAGCACGTGCGCGCTGATCATAAAGTCTGTCATTGACCAACTGGCGTGGTTTCGATTCCCCGTTTGTACGTGACAAGGAGTAGGGTCTCCTGTCCAACCTCGTGGGTTTTCTCATTTGACTAACCAATCAGCATTGACGTTTCTAGTGGATTACCCACACTTCTGTGCGCCTCACGCCAAAAACTCGCTGTAACAGACCGTTTCATTGGTAATTTCTCACATCACCCAGAACACGGGTTATATAACAACTCTAACAGATCCTAGTGTAGTAAAGACAAGTAAAACGAAATTTTGAACTATGAAAACGAAACAAAATAGGATCTGTGTTTTATCAGATTGATAACTTATATATAATCCGTGGAAAAACAACTTTACAATTCTTAAGCTGACAAGAATAGCTGTCTAGTCGATCGGATGGGACAAAAAACGAAGTCCCCTGTATACATTGGCGTGCACGTAAAAGATCCCTTGACAGTTGGAATTTGATATAAGAGTAGGCCGTAGTGTCGCTCTCTGGACAAAATTTCCCTCATAGCACACTTATGGCGTATGCCCGTCTTCATTAGCCCAGTTCGGAGCAGAACAGTAGGACTTATTACATTTACTTTTGTCTGAAAATTTTAAATAAAAGATTCAATAATCTCAGAACTAAATACAGTGCTGAGTGCATTTCCTAAGTGTTTTCGGAATTGACATGTTCAATGAGTTTATCATCAAGAAAAATATCTTTAATTATATCATCACAACACGATGTGGGATTAAATACAACTAACTTGCACTTCTTGCAGTTAAATTTTATATCATATTCATTTGAAAAACTAATTGCTATATCTATAAGGTTGAATAATGCCTGCCTACTATGTGTTCTCAAATTTGCATCATCTGCACACGCTATAGCCCCTACGTATACAGTCCCAATCTTAAACCGGAGTTGTTACTATTACACCCTTTAACAAGTTCGTTTATGTAGATGGTAAATAAAATGGGCGGCATCCCCCCCCCCCTTGCTTAACACCATTTGTGATATTAAATGAATCAGTTATATAATTACCACATCTATTGTACATAAACAATAAAAATCTAGTAATTAAAAGACATAATCCTCGTTTCAGAAACAATTTAAAGGGTTTTATGTAATTCACACGGTCAAATGCGTGACAGGTGTCTAAAAGAATGACAAAGACAGAAGAGTTTCTTCTGTTGTAGCAAGTCAGAGCTCTTTAGTCTGTTACAGTTGTTATCAAGGATTATCAGTCAAACAGCTTGCCAACTATACTGCTGAGGGCTATACCACGGGAATTATCCGAGGAATTTAACGACCATTTTTTTGTTCTTCGGAATAGATTTAATAGCAGACAATACAAAGTTATGAGGTGAAGAAATGCCGTGTGTAATCAGGACAGTTAACATCAAAGACAAATCATTATTATCAAATGAAACACAAACGTTCGTATTTTTGTGCATACATATTTCCAATATCTTCGCAACCAATCTGGCCGTCAATATTGTTTGGCAAGGAGTGGGGTGTGCTATTGATTTTGTTAATTTCTTTCCAGAAATCTCTGGTTCTATTAGTCAATAGGTTTTCAGCTATCTTGTAAGAGGGTATCTTATCTTTATTCTTTTGGACAGATTTGAGCACCTGATGATATTTTGCCCACGTTCGGCGTCTAATGCATGCCATATGCCCTGATTTTAGACGACCATTATCTTTCCCGGCATTGTGCCGGGAATAAAGGAATCCTAATCATCAAGTCGCATTATCCCTATTTTTTGCCGTTCGCCATTCGCAGTATTTGGAGAATCACCGACATCGACAGTTTAACCTAGTCCTTATCATAATAGAATTAAACCAGCGGCTGCCAGGCAGGATATGCCCACATTTTCGAGAGATGGATAGAGAACAAGCTAAAAAGAAAGTGATTTTTCCTACAATCAAGGGCCATAATTCAGGAAATTACAATTCGATATGCGCAAATATCGAAAAGAACCGAGATCTTTGAGTTGTAAACTTACATTTCAAGTTTCAACAAAATCGGATAAAAATTGTGACCTCTATAGGGTCCACAACCTAGATATACTATATTTTTACGCTATTTGAGAACGAAGGGCGGCCATTTTGTCTGTCAGTTTTGGGCCGATTTTCACGAAATTCGAACTCAGCCGTCCTTAGGGTGTAACTGTGATATAATAATACGATTTTTTAAATCGGATAAAAATTATGACCTCTATAGGGTCCACAAGCTAAAAACGTGATTTTTCGTACCATCTAGGGCCATAATTCAGGAAGTTACGGTCCGATATGCACGAATATCGAAAGGAATCGAGATCTTTGGGTTATAAACTTACATTTCAAGTTTCAACAAAATCGGATAAAAATTGTGACAGGGGCCATAATCCATGAAGTTTCGATCCGATACATGCCAATATCGAAAGCAGCCGAAATCTTTTGGAGATAAACCTATATTTCAAGTTTCGTCAAAATCGGACAAGAATTGTGACCTGTAGAGTGTCCACAAACAAATTGTGGACGAACGTCCGGACGGACAGGGGCGACGACAATATACGTCCACATAAAAATGTGGGCGTATAAAAAAACCCGCAGGGTTGTGACAGTCCAGTAGACTTCTACAAAGAGAAATAACTACAATCAGACCAAAGCCCCATGGACTCAATGACTTCAATCTTAAATCCACCCATTACTGTAGCTTTGTTTTTAAAATTTCGTTTATCACTACGAAGAGCCCAACATGTCACAATCATGCTGATAAAAAAAAAATTTAAATCTGTATAGGATGCGACGACTTGTACGTGATTTCCCCCGATCCATGCGACTTCCTGGATGTGAATTTCCCTGATCCTTTTGTCCAAAAATCATGAATATTCACCAAACTCTGCCAGGAAATATAAACTGAAACACTCTTCTTCATACCTAGACCAAATTCAACTGAAATTACAATCCAAAATGTTGTCAAAGAATTACTATCAATCTGATCAAAACACAGACCCTATTTCGTTTCTGAACAATCATCATCCATCTTTCAAATTAACCGCAAATGTAAGTCATAACAGCATAGATTTCCTTGATACCACCGTCTTTAAAAGTAGGAACACCAAAAAAACAGGCCAGCTGGAAACTAAAGTATTTTTTAAAGAAACCGATACTCATCAATTATTGTTCAAGAGCTCCTTTCACCCCAAACATATCTTCTCTGGCATCATAAAATCTCAGATTCTCCGTTTTCATAGGACATGCACTCAGATGACCGACTTTGAGTCAGCATGTACGCTGGTATTTAGCAAACTAAGAGAAAGGGGATACTCCGAACGCTATCTGCGACGTATAAAAAACAACACTTTAGCTGAACTTGCCGCCAAAGGAACAAATAATATGCAATCAGCAGTTGAAACAAAAACTTGTGGCCATCCGAGATGTCAAACATGCAAAATTATAAACATATCCGACCATTTTCATAACAAAACATCTGGCACACAATTCCCAATATTAGACCAACTTTCGTGCAGTAGTTCAAACATAATTTAACTAATTTCATGTAGACAACCTGACAAGCAATACGTAGGGGAGACTCAAAATGCACTTAAAGAAAGAATTAACGGTCACCGGTCAGACATAGTCACCAAAAAAGACAAGCCGGTCTCAATTCATTTCAACCAACCAAATCATGACATTTCTGATCTCATTGTCAGGCCGATAGAAAAGACCAAGAGCGACTTTGAAACTACAGAAGAAATTAAAACGTTTAGGCTAACAAGAGAAAAATTCTGGATTGACAAATTGAAAACAACAGCCCCCCTAGGTTTGAATATTCATACGGCTAGCGCAATTATAGCCCCTTTTGTAGTTCCATTTAGCGCAACAGCAGCAAGTGCATCCAACACTATACTGATCTCCAAGAAAATCACCCGAAAATCTTCACACAGAAACTTATAATTGCATATTCTAAAAATAAAAATCTGAACGACATCCTAGTGCACAGTAAATTAGATTAAATAAGACCAGTCTCCACTCTTACCCAAAGCAAACCATATATCAAATCCTATCCCTAACCGTTAGTAAATAAAATTAACTAGATAGAAGAATCCCTAGCCCTAACCTGGTGATGTGGAACAAATACGATTTTTTAGAAAATCTAATCCGTAGTAAGAAACACACTAATGTGGCTCTACCCCGAGAGCCTCAAATTTATTCTTTTTTCTTCAGAAACAAAAATACCAGAATACCAGAAGCACCATCCAAGGAAGACCATCAGCGCCACCAACACCAAAAAATAGTGAAATCGTTTTTGTATATAAATCTAATGTATTGTATGTATTTTTAATAAAACTAGGAAATATCACGAACTAATTTTTCATCATCCTAGGCCAGTGCTTATGTGGAGACTAAAACCTCTCCCCCAAATTCTTAAACCTAACCTACAATCCCGTGCCCTAACCTTATTTACATATTAGCGACCTTGGGTTGGCCTTAACAAATAGATCTAGCCACCTGGAAGAGATGTTATATAACCCACGTTCTGGTTGATGCGAGGGATAAGTCGAGTTCTTGGCGAGCGGTGCACGGAACTGCGGGTATCCCACTAGAAACACCAAAGCTGATTGGTTAACCAACTGTCTGACGACAGCGGCATTACGGCCTACTCTTATATCGAATTCCAACTGTCAAGGGCTTTTGTACGTGCACACCAATGTGGATGCAGAACGGAGGGCCTGACAAGGACAGCTGTCTAGTCATTCGGATGAGACGAAAAACCGAGGTCCCGTGTATACATTGGAATGCACGTAAAAGATCCCTTGGCAGTTGGAATTCGATATAAGAGTAGGTGATAGTGCCGCTGCCCGGGCAAAATTTTCCTCATAGCACACTGTATGGCGTATGCCCGTCTTCATTAGCCCAGTATAGGAGCAGAACAGCAGGACGTTAAACCCCATTTCATTTCATTTTGTCCTGAGCCAAGGGGCGTGGTGACCAAGGCTTTTGCGTGACAAACAAGATCCCGTCCGGGCCCTAAAGAAACAATATTTATATATGTGCGGGGAGGGGGGGGGGCTACCCGTGCCGCCTGGTAATATTGGACTGTGTGGAACATGCTAGAGTCGTTTTGCAGCATATCTGACCCCCGGTATATGTTTGACACTGGTTAAGCATTATGATTATGTTGAAAACCACGTGACCTTTTGCCATTTTCCAGGGGGCGCAACAACGGATAACCATGACGCAAAGCTCGTCATTGCTTCCCTCTCCCTTAGCACTGATGAATTTTCTCATCCGACACAGGATTGAACACAGAACCTCATGGTTAGCGAGCCATCGTCTTACTCACTGAGCCGCCACGGCTCCCAGATCATACACCAGTTGATTTTAAAGACAAGGGCAAGTCTAAACAAACATGAAAAAATTATATGTTTATTTCCTCAAAAATATTACAGCAAGCATAATAAAGTTTCAAATAATAAAATATTTTCAATTCTTTTCAAGAGGAAAATATCATGTAATCTTATATTATACAGAACTACAAATATCTGTTTTAAAAAAAAAATCTTTAAAAATAGTACGATTCCAAAAAGGTGCAAGATGACAATTTGGGAGTTTTCAAAAGTGTGCAAGATGAGATATTGGGAGAATCTAAAAAGAGACAAAATGTGAAAATGGGAGATTACAAAAAAAGGACAAGGTGATAAAAGGAAAGGTTTGCCAAAATATAAACTGTCACACTCGAGTGACTAAATAAAAATTAACACCTTAGCCTTTAAATTCCAGGAAAAAAAACGATCCATAAGAAATAGAGTAAAAATAAATTGGATGGGAAACCAAAACTCGAGGATGAATACGCAAGGGATAAAAACACTCTGATATATTGATATGATATACAATTAGCTTCTCTGTAATGGTGTAAAGAGAAGTAAATAACATTATCTATATATACTGACGTCCAAAAGAAAGTATACACACTAAAAGTATGACTAAGTTTTGTTTAGATTTAAAACATTTGATAAAGCATTACTGGGTTTGTCTCTTGCGTCCAAACTCAACATTTCTAAGCCAAATAAAAATGTGAAACAAATTGACATTCTACCCTAATACCGTATACCATGGAAAAACGACTTTGGTTGATGCAGCACAAAATGCACAGTGTATACTTTCTTTTGGACGTTAGTATATAAACATAGCAACATCTTTGTATGTACAAATAATGTTTTTCATTATAATTAGCCTCTCATATCATATAAAGAACCACAATACCTGAAATACTCTTTAAATATATAAGATAATAATATCATTTGATGGTGTCACTTATTGCAAATTGAAACAATTTGCCTGTCAACTAATTTGAGGATTTTGTTTGATAGATACTGTGATTTGGGGACTGCGAGAAGCACCCTTTTTGAAGCGCATTAGGGGACTGGGAGAATCGTGTTTAAAAAAGAATGCCATACACCGACAACATTACTACCTTTAAGTCTGAAAATAATGGTTACATACATGAAAAAAATTCTTTTAGTCACTTTTTAACGTTTTGTTATCTTGTTTTCGAACACAGAGCCATAACATTTAAATCTTTTCAAATCATGTTTACGGTTATTTCATCCGGCACAAATCGAATTCAAATCCACTTAACATCGCAGCCATCCGATGGCATCGAGAGTTGATTATGGTCGTAGTAAATTATTTAATGTCTAATTAATAATTTAGATAACATTTAAGACCTAAAGAAAGACTTGATATAGGCAGGTTTATGGAAGGATGTCGCTGCCAATATTAAATGCTCTGCTTGATTATATGTAAAAAGTTCAATGTACAAAGTCTTAATGCCGGTAATGATAAAGTCAAAATACCTCGAAGGGCAAAGTTAAATGTAAAACATCAAATGCAATGTGTCAAATGTCAAATGTTTTATTGGAAAATGCTGTTTTGACGTGTCTACATTTTACATTTTTCTTATTACATTTTAGCAGAGCTTTTAATATTGGCAGCGATATCCTTCCATACAGATTTAGCTCTTGCATAATGCTTGTTTAAAACAATTCAAGCTTCCTGCCATACATGTTAATGTGAAGACATTATCAGACAAGACTGGGCCCAATAAGTGATCAGTGTTGTAATTAGTGTAAAATATATATCAAAAAGAATCCATTTAATCAAATATCAAGCAAATTGTCATTTAATGCAAATGCTCATTTCTGGTTGAGGAAGATCATTTTTATTTTCGTTCTGGTTTATTTTTATTTTAGCGAAAAAAAGAAAGACTATCAATAAAAGGATGTTGGCATCCCAAACTTAGGCTGCCTATCTACAGCTAGCTCCGGCTGAGAATAAGCCCTAAGCTAATTAACCGACATTTAAATTCCTACATCGACGATTTTAGTCGAAAACACTGAGTATGCTTTTAGAAATTTTTAAAAGTATTTATTTCTCTTCTATTGTCATATTGAATGAAATTAAATATGTTTATTGAGCCGCTGTGTGTATGAAAGATGTCAAACTAATCAAAGCCGAATCACAAAATAGTTCTCTAATTATTCAATATGGCAGCGCCCATGAAACATAATTTCACAGAGGCGGTTTTGTTTGCGAAAACAAATTTAGGAGTATCTAACCTTGTTTTGAAAGATAAACAGATTGAAACTCTAAAGACAGTTTACAATGGTAAAGAATTTATTGCAATATTACCCATAGCACATATTATATATCGCTTTTACGCGAGTGTCAGCGACATGCCGTGTTTACATAAAACACACGTGCGTGGGTTATTTTTACTCTGTTGTCTAAACAAAGAGGTATCGAGTCGATAAGTCCCGCCCCAAAATGATCACATGAGCGTTATAAATGGCGGATAATCAGTGCAGTGTCACATTCTGGGAGGTATGACGTAGATGGGTCGCTGCGTGCAGTATGGGATGTTGGGTGATTTTTTTTAGCTAGATTTGCAAGTTGGAATATCACAATCAGCCATATATTTTTGCCTTAGGATTCAAACATTTCTTATTGTATTTAATCTTACAGAGCATTTGTCCTAGCACACACATGACAATAATTGAGTTATTACAAAAACAATCCTTCGATGTATCTTTAATAATTTTTGAGAAGTAACGCCCTGTCATTGATGTTGTCGGCAGATGGTGCAGCGGTGTCTTCCGAGCCAACAAATTTTGTCTCGCTTGGATCACGAACAAAGGCAGCACGCTGAAACAAACCAATATTGGTTTTATAATTAAGTGTTAAAATTTGATAAAGGGTCTTTTAACCAGAAACATGATGACGATGAATAAAACACCTCTCATTTATACCGATGTTTGCTTTTTGTACTGCTGTTGAGCGGGGATTTTAAAATATCTCTTAATGTCTGCTTTCTCCGCCGACATCATCACTTGTTGTAGGATCCTGATGCAATGACCGCGAGTTTTACAACATCTAGCCATTGCTAGAATAGTCTGAAATTCCCGAACTAATAGACAAGTTAACTCCTTTTACCGCAGACACATGAACAATAGCGTTGTCCAATCCAGGGGCGGGTCAAGAGGGGCGTGGGGGGGGGGGGGGCAAACCCCACACTGATCAGCTACATACAAAAATTGTTAAACAACACTTTATGAGAAAAGTTTAACGGTCGCGTGCTTTATCTTTTATCATCAGATGGTGGGATGGGTTTGGCATTTATAGACATGTGTGATATCACAATAATGCTTTGCTTTAATGCAATTGAATCACTATGTGATCCTATTAATTCATTATAAAAATTGGCATCAAACGGGGTGTTGGATTTCCCTCTTTAAAAAGCGCAATGTGTATGTATGCCTACGTAATTTAGAGACGATGACGGCATCATGCATTGTCAACTGTCCAATTTCCTTAACAGGAGTCTGACACCCCCCCACCCTCCTGCAAAAATTCCTGGATCCGCCCCTGCGATCAGAGGTCGTGACACAAACACACTCAAATCAAACATGGCGACCTCCAAGGAAAGCTTGACATTGAACGACTTTGCAACTCGATTATCACAGGTAGACATGTTAGCTGGAAAGCGCGAGACTTGTTATTGGCAACATTTTCTATCGAGGTATCTGAGAGGTCTCCAGCTGGGTCAGTAGCCAATTAAAATTAGTGAGGAAAGATGGAAGGTATTACGTGAAGGGATTTTAGGAGTTAAAGCGAGTTCAAACTTTCTATTGAAGATGCATTTGATCCAGAAGCTAAACAGATGTACAAACCTGCAGTCTTGCCGTTTCCAACTGTTACACTTGTAACAATAAATAGCACATATACCGCATTCATTATTTAAGGTAAATTTAAGCTACCGATTGTTTACACGTTTCTGATGCAGAGGATAACAGGCCCGAGTTCACGCCAATGTGTACACGGCACCTCGATTTTTCGTCCTATCCGAGCGACTAGACAACTGTCCTCGTTAGGCCCTCCGTCCTGTACCACTGACAAGGAGAAACTATGCGATCTGTATGTTGAAGAAGGACCATGCAGTGTGCTATGAGAAAAATGTTTGCCTAGTCAGCGGGACTACGACATACGCTCATTTTAAATTCCAACTGTCAATGGTAATTTTACATGACTGGCATTGTACCTCGGTTTTTCATCCCATCCGAACGACTATACGTTGTCCCTTGCCAAGCCCCCTGTCCTACACCACTGACAAGGGGGTACCATGTAGGAAAATCCCGAGGAACCTTCTCAATCCAACACAAGGATGGAACAAGGGATCTCCAGGTTAGCGGGTCAACGCTTTTACTCACAGAGCCACCGCGACTCCTGATGCAAAATATTATCAATTTGAAGATTATTTTGATGCATTCTTATCGATGACAGGCCTTAAGATCTAAGGTTCACCTGTTAAACCATTAGGCCACCTACCCCTCCCACCCCCCCACCAAAGAAAAGAAAATTCCTAAGACGTTTTTTATATTAAAAATCAATTTACCTGGTGGGATTTGTAGGTTTCAGCAACGACAGTTTTAGCGACGGACTCGCAGGTTTCAGTACCAACAATGACAAGCTCAATCAAGAGCAAGATCCACCCAATCCCAACGACGACGACAGTCGCCACGCCCATCTTGCAAACAGTATTCATTTTAGTAAACATTTTACAAGACTGCATTGAATCAGCCAGATAATCATCGTCAGCAGAATACCTGAAATTAAATTGGTTTGATGATTTTAAAGTAACCAATAGCACATTGATATAATATTAGGCCGAAGAAAATAATATTCTGGTTCTTAGATACGTTATTTTGTTGTTTTTCTTTTTTGTTTGTTTGTTTTGTTGGAATTATAAGCAACGAAACATACGACCAAACAGCTAAGTTGTCCGGGCAGTCAACGGTGGTTGTCGCATAATTTATCTTTTTTCGGTAATGAAACAGTTACAATACAGTAAATTCTGATTAAGAGTAACAACTCATTAAGTAATTATAAGAAAATCACTAGAATTCGTTTAGCTTCAAGTTCTGTCCCATGCTAACGTTTAGTATACAAAACATTTAATATCATAGATTTAGCTGTTCAAATTATCAAAAGTCATTGAAAATCAATAATCATAATTGTTCGTCTCAAGACCTTAAACCCTGTGTATATATTTAAAATCAATCGAATGATAACTTTGGCCTATAGAGTATCAGCAAGATATTTCGAAGTAATCAAGGGCAATAACTCTGGCAAGAACTATCGAAAATCGGATGATTACTGTGATCTCTAGAGCATCCACAGCCACAAGATTTCTCAAAGTAATCACTTCTCATAATTATCGGAAATCGTTGAAAGTCCATAGGATTCTTCGTATCATGACCTTAAACGAAATGAAATGAAATGAAATTGGGTTTAACGTCCTACTGTTCTGCTCCTATGCTGGGCTAATGATGACGGGCATACGCCATACAGTGTGCTATTAGGGAAATTTTGTCCGGGCAGCGGCACTATCGCCTACTCTTATATCGAATTCCAACTGCCAAGGGATCTTTTACGTGCATTCCAATGTATACACGGGACCTCGGTTTTTTCATCTCATCCGTAGGACTAGACAAGGGGGAACCACGCCGGAAAATCCGGATGAACTTTCTCGGCCAATGCAGTGATCGATGACCTTAAACACTGTGTATAAATTTAAACTCAATCGGATATTAACTTTAGCCTCTAGATTTTTCAAAGTGATCAAGGGCCATAACTCTGACAGTAATTATCGGAAATAGGAGAAAATCAATAGGATTCTTCGTCTCGTGACCCTTAACACCGTGTATAAATTTAAAGTCAATCAGATATTAAGTTCAGTCTCTAGAGCGTCCAAAAGTGATCAAGGGTCATAAATCTGGACGCAATTATTGGAAATTGTTATGAATCAATAGGCCTCTCCATCTCATGACCTTAAACACTGTGTATAAATCTAAAGTCAATCGGATATTAACTTTAGCTTCTAGAGCGTCCACACGTTTTTTCAACGTGATCAAGGGCCATAGGGCTGGAAGTAATTATCGGAAATTTTTGTAAATCTATAGGCTTCTTCGTCTTATGACCTTAAACAATATGTATAAATTTAAAATCTGCCAGATATTAACTTTAGCCTCTAGAGCGTCCACAAGCAATACACTTTTGTGAGAAAAGTGTCAAGGTCGTGTGCTTTATCCTTTATCATCAGATGGTGGGATGGGATGGACATTCAATGCGCAAGATAAAGACATAATAGATATCATAATCAATGCTTTTTATCAATGAAATTAATTTACAATGTGATCTTATTAATGCATAATAAAAATTGACGTCAAACGGGGTGTTGGATTTCTCTCTTCCGCCCCGCCCCCTCCCCCAACATACACACACACCAAAACCCCCCTTCTGCAAAACTTCCAGGATCCACCCCTAGCGGGCTATTCATCAAATGTGTCGAATTCTTCTACAAATGCTACGTGGTATGATTTCAATGTGACCAAACCCAGGAGGCATTGAGAAGGTCATTTTTACCCCGAACCAAGAAAAAGTCCTATTTCATACCTGCACATACACATATTGTTCGTGATCTTACACTCCTGGTTTTGAAGAGAAGCAGCAATAGCAGCAAGCTCAGTGATACCAAGCCCCAAAAATATTGCCATGTAAACAAGGGCAATGATTCCCAAAACCATGTGGGTCATGTACTGCAAGTAAATAAAAATATACCATAACAAATGTGAAAGATGGGATAGTAAGATACCAACATCATGCGAGAGAGAGAGAGAAGAGAGAGAGAGAGAGAGAGAGAGATTGTAGTTAAAATTCAATGAGAACCAAGTGTTGGGTTTACAACTGTTTACTCTTCCGAGCACTGTTGAGTAATTAATTAGTCTGTTAATATGGTATTGTTGGTTGTATTGTGGGGGCTGATTCGTTCATTAAGGGAATGTATTGGAGGGGGGGGGGGGCAATACGTTTGATTCATACTTTCGTAAAGATATTGTATCGTAGGGTCATCTCATTTATACAACCAACAATTTAGATTTATACAAAGACTGATAACTGATTCTTACACCTAATTTTGTTCGGATGATGGCGGCAGTGAGTCCAGAAACAACAGGTATAATATACTGAAAAATACAAAATATAAGATATAATGGGGTTTAATGGCGTACAAGCTTCGAACTTCACGAAATATTTCTGGCGTAATGAAAAATATTATTTAATGGCGTGAAAATTTCAAACTGGCCGTAATAGGCCTACCCAAATTATTTTACATAACTGGTTTCAGCCTGACTGTACTGCACAAAATATTGTGATCTATGTTATGAATCTGAGTCGAAATAAAATGCAATGAAATGAAATAGGGTTTAGCGACCTAGTGTTCTGCTCCGACTAGGCTAATGAAGACGGGCATACGCCACGCAGAGTGAGAGCTATGGGAAAAATTTTCCCGGACAGCTGCGCTGTATGTATATATGTATTCAAATATCAAACACTACAATCATTAGTTAACAAGTTGATGTTGTTAGTCGGAACGTAGCAAATTCTTCGATCCCTGCATTGGCCGAGAAAGTTCATCCAGATTTCCGGCTCGGTTTGCCCCCTTTGTCAGTGCTGCAGGGCGGAGGGCCTGACAAGGACAGCTGTCTAGTCGTTCAGATAAGACGAAAAACCTAGGTCCCGTGTACACATTGGCGTGCACGTAAAAGATCCCTTGACAGTTGGAATTCGATATAAGAGTACAGTAACTTACGGCAAATGCATGACATACGATCATATTGTTTCTCCCCTGAATAGCAAACTCGTTCGCCAATTCAGACAACAGAATAATCACGGTCACACCTACTAGACAAATATATAAATAACTGTAGAATTTCCTACAGAAAGTGCAATAAAAAAAACTATAGAATACTGTAGTATTTTCCCATAAATTTGTAGGAAAAACTAAAGGATATGGGCTACAGAAACTGTAGAATATTTGGGCCAAATTATCAGAGAGAGAGAGATAGAGAGAGAAATGGGGTTTAACGTCCACTCGACATAAATTAGGTCATTTCGAGACCAGCACATGGTTCAATTTTATTTCAATAATTCGCTTGCGCGTAGGGGTATTTAGAAGTGGGAGAAAACCGGAGGACCCAGAGAAAACCCACGAGGTTGTACAGGCAACCCTACTCCTTGTCACGTACAACAGGGGAATCGAAACCCCGCCAGTTGACCCATTGGCAGACCTTATGATACAGCGCTCTCTCTCTCTCTCTCTTAAAGAAACCTTAAAGATGAATTTTCCAAGACGCAGCATGGGCTAAATCGTCCTATTCTTTTGCAGTTTTTTTGTTTGTTTTTGTTTTTTTTTTTGTTTCAAATGTTAAATAAATTGTAATTTGACCCCGTTCATGGCATGCATAGCCAATATCAGAAACATCATTACAAAGTATCATTGAAAATCAGAACTTAAAACAAATAATTACAAAATACAATTTTAATACAAATACCCCCCCCCCTCCTCCACTACGCCAAGACGGAGGGAAGCAACTCCTTAAATCAAAATCATATCCAAAATCCAAAATTCAAAATATTCATTATTATTTAAATATCAATTACTATGACAAGCCCATAAAAAACTCTCTGGTTCCATTCTTAAGAATAGATTAGAAAACCGCGATCATTTAAGCCTAGGCTTTCTAAAATAGATAATCGAGACATAACCTCGATTGTCAAGTACATGTACCATTGCTACGATAAAGAAACTACGCTGCATTTTCTCAGATTTTTATACATTCATAACTTGACTCTATCTCAATCTACATAATGCAACCTTAAACTCTCAAAATTTCTAAAGTAATAAGCAGACTATACTCAATAGCATAGTCTTAAATGCTGATTGATGGCGAATTATAATATATCCCTTCAACATCCTGGGGAGAAGGGAGAGGGGCAAGGTGTCTATGTGGAAAGACGCTGGCTCGCTACCCTGGAGGTCGCGTGCTCGATCCCTGCATTGGCCGAGAAAGTTAATCGGGATTTTCCGACGTGGTTTCCCACTTGTCAGTGGTGCATGACGGAAGGCCTGGCAAGAACAGCTGGCTAGATGTTCGGATGGGACGAAAAACCGAGGTCCCGTGTCTACATTGGCGTGCACGTAAAATAACCCTTGTCAGTTGGAATTTGACATAAGAGTATGCCATAGTGCCGCTGCCGGGGCAAAATTTCCTTCATAGCACACTGTAAGGCGTATGTTCGTCTTCATGAGCCCAGTCGGAGCATAACAGTCGGGCGTTAAACCCCTTTTCATTTCATTTCATTTCATTTAAACATCCTGTTATTATTTAGCAGCGCATCCTATTCCAAGAAGCTACTGAGAAACTCAAGTACTAGTTCCCCCCATATCAAATGGCAGACATCCTGGTTTGGAGAATAGTCAACTGAAATATAACTTTATGTCTGACATTGACCATTATATACATTATAGTCACATTTGTACATGTAACTATACTCTTGATATATTAATTGTTAATCTATATGAATATGAAATGGAGTTTAACGTCCTACTGTTCTGGTCCTACTGTTCTGTTCTGTGCTATAAGGGGGAATTTTGCCCGGACAGTGGCACTATGGCCTACTCTTATATCTACTCTTTTACGTGCACGCCAGAGCCTTATATAAGGCTCTGGTGCACGCCAATGTGTATAAGGGACCTCGGTTTTTCGTCCCATCGGTACGACTATACGTTGTCTCTTGTCAGACCCCCCTGTCCTGAACTTTCTCGGCCATCTCAGGGATCGAACACGCGACCTCCAGGTCAGCCAGCCAACATCTTCCTCTCACCCGCTGAACCACCGTGGCTCCCTAATTGTTAATCTTCATTTGTACGTTTTGTATTTCTTTTCACATTGTTTCCATGCTGTTATCTATGGAATAAAATCTTATCTTATCCATCACTTTAATTGAACAGATAATTTCTTTATTAGTTGTTTCCCCTTAATACCAGGGTAATCTTACTCCATTATATTTCCTCAAAAGATCGTTCAAATAAATGTGGGTTGAAATAAGACATCGAATGCACAAGACTAAATGGTAAATAAAAGTACCCTATCGAACTAGTAAGAGCGTGTCCACGAGAGCACCATGCAGAAATTGTAAAAAACGATAACCCGGGGGGTCAGCAAATTTCAACCATACTTGGTCTATGGGGACCCCTAGGCGACAGAAGTCACATGATGAAGTGAAAAAATTTTGAACTGACAACTTCCGGTATAACTGGAAATTGTTGTTTTGGGGCAAAAGTTGACATATTTCGACCAATTTGTTACCCTAATTTCAAAACGCTCTTACCCGAAATGTTGTGTCTCTAAATTCTTGATATTGGTCAGGTATGATAGGCCTAGTAGTTGTCTTAAAATCCTGCAGTCGTTTGGGAATGAATGAATCGTGTGGAATTTTCTGTGAGTGATCATAAAGTGGTCATTTTACATATGTTTAAAATTATGCTATCCTAAAACGCATGTAGCTGCTTCTTTGCAGGTCTGACATAGAATTGCTTGGTGTGGTTGTGAAGGGCATTTCTCAAAGTAAATGTCAAAAGAAAAAAATTGACCGGAACGCAACCCACTAGAGTGCTGTAATATTCTGAAAATGTGTAAAAACGGTATTTTCCACGAAATTCGTTTTTTCACTGATGACCGACTACTATTTTCAAGAGTTCAAATGACCGTTGATTATGAACATTATAGTACAATTTTTTGTTACTTGAACGTTCCTGGTGCCAAATATACTATCTTGGTTAAAAATCATGAAGTTTTTGTGACAAAATCGGACGTTCGCGGTCATCGTAGGAAAGGGGCTTAACTGGTGTATAATTTTGCAGGATCAGGCAACGATTATTCTCATCTGTATTCAGTAGTTAGTAACACGGAAGTGCATAAATGTAAGGACTGGCATAGCAAGCTTTTATATTAGCACAATTTAACCAAAGCAGCACCTTTTCAGCAATGACCAACGATTATCTTCAAATGACTACTGATCATCACCATTACTTGTAATATTTCGTAATTTCAACGTGAATCGTGTCAAATAGATCATTTTGTTTAAAATCATAATATTTTTGTGACAAAATCTGACTTTCACGCTTGCTTGATAGCCATAGGGAAGAGTCATAAGTGGTGTGTAATTTTGCAGGGATCAGACCACTGTTATTAAGATCTGTATTCATGAGCAGATCATCGTATAAATTTGACTGACATGACTATCATAAACTTGATATCTATTAATTTGTACACCTGCTCATGTAAAGAAGAACCATAAGAAGAAACATTCAGAAGTGTTCATGTAGGGACATTTAATGTCTGGTATTGAAATCTCTGAAGGGAAAGATAGATCACAACAGGATTTATGGCACTCCAGGATAATGTTGACCGCATGTGCCAAACTCCTACATATACCTACGTTCGAGCAGAAGTGCTCACTTACTTAGATTCCTACGTTCGAGTGTAAATGCTCTCTGACCTTCCTTCAAGGTTTTTGGACCACAGAGTACTGTTTTATTTTGTAGTACTGTTTTTGACCTCTTCTCCTTCAGGGAGTTCAATATGGAATTATCATAGCCTCCCGATCTGTAATGTCTCTCCATGAAAACGTCCAAATGTTTCTATACAATGATCGGCTCCTAAATACAGATGGGAATAAGCTGGTCTGATTCCTAAAATATGTTTGACCAAAATAACCTATTTGGCACAAGGAACATTGGTAGAAAAGGTGTTGTATAGTCGTCTTGCTGATTGTGTGACTACGACTTACTGTCACTGGATCATCTACAATCACCTCGTCCTTAAAACCTGTTACAAGAGCGAACATGTACATCCCTCAGAAACACTTCTTTTACCCAAGAGCTAAAATATGGTTACACTGAATCGTGTATCATATTTCACCTTTCATTATATCATATTTATAGAAGACGATTTGTTCTGTTTAAATTGCATTAGACATTCATGAAACTTGTCCCTGGTCCAACACATAGACTTTAGATCCCAAGGTCTGTCATTGAGTTAAGTGGTGGTGTGACAGCATGCCGGTGACATGGTGTGGTGTTGTTTGTCCAACCTCATGGATATTCTTTTTTCCCACAAGTGTATTATTGAAGTAAAATTGTACCATATGTTAGTCCCAAAATGACCTAGTTTGTGTTGAGTGGACCTTAAACCCCACTTCTCTCTCTTAAGTCAAAATCACCCTTGCTAGCGAATATATTAACTTTGTGATGATGTCCATAGATACAGTATGCATCACCATATTATGCTAGTCCCAAAATGACCTAGTTTGTGTCCAGTGGACTTTAAATCTCATTTTACTTTGTTCCTCTCATGTCTAAATCATCCTTGCTAACGACTAAATGGAATATATTAAATTTGTAAAGATGTCCATACATATACTTCATCTGGGGTATTGATAGACGGAACATTTTATCCTAACTTTTGGTGTTTTTAATATATTTCTCCTGTTTTTATTATGACTGTTCCGGTCATTTTTATTTTTTATTTTGTTAGTAGGAAGGTTGCTCGTTGTGGGTAACATTCAACTTTGGTCCTAGTCCCTGCAAAGAACGAGCTATAGCCTCTTAAACATTGGTTTTCATTAAATTCAATTTTCAGAGAGAGTTGGGTATCCGGTCAGTACCAAGGTATCATTAGCAGTAGAAACTTCAAACTCAGTGTGAAGGAGGAACCTGAGTGGTCCTACTAATGCCCAAAATTTTGTCTATCCAAATCAATTATTGTCCGAATAGCAGGTCATTCAAATTTGGATCCAAAATTGCCTATTTTTGGCTTATTTTTCGATTAAAAAATACTTTTCCAATTTTCTAGGTCGGTATCAACTGAATCAATCTAATATTTTGTGGGGATGTATCTGGGTACTAACCCATCTCACAGAAAAAATTTGGTCCAAATCCCTGACCCAAGGGTTATCACCCCCTGCATGGTGCTCTCGCGAATGTTATTCTTGTCCCCAAAGGCCGCACACCAATTAACGAAACCAAATTTATAAAATACTAACCTGCGGCAAGAACTAGAGAAGAAAATACCATGGAAGCAATGTTCATTGAACTTCGAGTTGCCATTTTGTAAATTTTCTACAATTCCTTAACTATGTTGTACTTCTAAATTGTTGTGCAATACTTTGCCAATGTCAGTGATGTCACATATATCGGCATGAACTGACTTATTTATATAGTATAATAATATTATATAGGAAGATTTACTACTATTGTGTTTCACGTGACTCTTAGAACCAATCACTGAGAAGGAAATCATAGCTTCGCGGATCTCACAATGTCCGCGTTCAGTCAATGACTATTACAAAATATCTATTTTTAACTGACAGTCAGTTGCGCGTTTGTGGCGGTTTGATTGGGTACCAGGGGACAGTTTCACGAAATTTTAACTAAGATAAAATCCAGATTTTAGTAATTTGATTGGATAATATTAGGTTGATTTTAGCGCTTAGCCAATCAAAATTGAATTATCTACTAAAAATTGGATTTTATCTTTAGTTAAGATTTCGAGAAACAGGACCCTGGTTTGTCTCGGTTGCTTTTGGCTGGAAATGAGATTACTATGGTGTTCTATTTCGGCCACTTTCCGCGTCGCGCGTTGCTTTTTTTTCAATCTTAAACTATGGATATAAAATAAGGCGTCGACTTTTTAACACGACGTCGCCCGTTATAAAACGACGCGCCCCCATTTGCGTTGCGCGTTGCCTTTCAAAATATTTATAGGGGATCACGTGGCTAAGTGGGTAAGACGCTGGCTCGCTAGCCTAGAGGTCGGGTTTTCGATCCCTGCATTGGCCGAGAAAGTTCATCCAGATTTTCAGGCGTGGTTCTCCCTTGTCAGTGATGCAGGACGGAGGGGCTGACAAGGAAAGCTGTCTAGTCGTTCGGATGCGACGAAAAACCGAGGTCCCGTGTACACATTGGCGTGCACGTAAAAGATCCCTTGGCAGTTGGAATTCGATATAAGAGTAGGCCGTAGTGCCGCTGTCCGGGCAAAATTTCCCTCATAGCACACTGTATGGCGTATGCCCGTCTTCATTAGCCCATTTCAGAGCAAAACAGTAGGACGTTAAACCCCATTTCATTTCATTTCATTTCAAAATATTTATAGATAGAAATTTCAAATAATAGTTTTTAATAAATACAAAACATAGAAACTTGTATTTACATTTAAAAATGTTATCATAATGTTTTATCTCAGAAATTTTGTACTTGTAGCCAGGGCCCTTACATAAGAGGGGTGGGAGGGCTAAGTGGGGCATATGTTCGGGAGGCGACTTTTCTGGGGAGGGGGAGGGCAAATTATCTGAGTGCTTACCAGAAATATTCACAGGGGGACCCTCTGAATATTTATAGACTAACTTCCTTGGGCGCTGAGATAACAAATCAACGACCCTCGCTTCCTCTAAACATATGTGAATCAGTTTATATTTCAACGAATAGACAGGGTATAATTTTGATTTTCCAAGATATATTACAGGGTTTTTCGATCAAATGGAGAGTTGATAGGGAAATAAATTTAAAACATTTACATATAAGTTCATTTAATAAATAGTTATTTGGACAAAGTGTTAAATGTATAACAAAATGGTATTTTAAAATTTCTTTAATCATCAAAAATCAACTGAACGCAGAGAGTGAACAAAGCAACTACAGTATGCAATTGCGGAGGGAGGGAGAGGGGGGGTCTCTGAAACTATTGCCCTGGGGCTCCACAATGATTACAGGCTGTGTGTCTAGGTTAACTAGTGCAGAAATGAACGTATGAACGTAATCTTGGATTCTTTCAACATCGATCTTAATCTGATTTCTTCAGGATTGCTAATATATTCGTTGCTAATATACCCCCCCCCCCACCCAAAAAAAAAAAAACAACCAAAAAACAACAAAACAAAACAAACAAAAAAAAACAACCAAACAAACAAAACATTCTCGTATTAATTTTGTCTGGAATGTTCATACTATAAGTAATACGACACTTGATAACCTATATAACAACTGATGTCAATAACGGAAACCATACTCATAACGTTATCAGTATCCTGTCATCGTTCCGGACTACAGTGCCTGATAGCGTTCATGTGAAATCTCGCCTATTTGGACACAGCTCACCAAATATTTCTACGCCGTCACCCACAAACAAGGGCCAAAGTTAATTTCAGTCTCTCTCTCCCTTTCCCTTTTTCCCCCTTTTGCATGGCGATTTTTGTTGACTTTATGGTGTAGAATCGAAAACAAAGGTTTGAAAATACATTTTCTGCCAGGTTTTGGTGAATATTCATGATTTTGAGGCGGAAGGATACAACAGTTGTGAGGTTGGTTACGTTGAAATGTAGGGCCGGAAATTGCATGTTTATTTATCTCTACTTCCAACTTGTGTATCTCAAGTTTTTCATGGTGAACCCCATACATGCTTTTGGGCAAGAGTTTGCCACATGTTGCTCCATCTGTGGCAGAAAGCGTTCTACCCAACGAAAATTTGGGAAAAAGTTAGAGACGGTCTAAGAGACGATAATTAACATTAAAGTCAATGGGGAAATAATTAGTGATCTGTGGCCATTTTATAACCCGATAAACGATATCACGACGGTATTAACGCAATCATGCGACACTGTATCCTGTGTTATTGTCATAGGAACTGTGATGTCGATTTGTTGCCTTAGTCTCTTTCTACAAGGCACAAAAATACATAATTTTGCAAGCACTACTGCTGTACTCCTTACATCATGAAAGAAGCAGATTAGATAAATATAAATAAGACTGATACAAAAGAGATAATAGGAAAATAATATTGCTTAATTATTTGTTTTCTCAAAATAATGAAACACGTTGTGTTCAAAAGGAAATATATTTGGTATGATATTCACATAATCTAGAATAACAATAGCAGGACGAAAGTTAGTTAGCTATGTTAATTCCTTGAATAGGAAGTGGTGTCAGGAAAACGGTTCACAGCTTTTATTGACCTTATCGTATATTCATCCGTTTACTGTCATCACTAATGGGATCAAGGCCTCGATGATTGAAAATAGGCACAATATTGTCTTCAGCGATTGTGCTCCTCTCTAAGAGTTCCATGCGCACTAGCGGAATGGTTTCGGAGTTAAAAAATGGCATGATGGCGACCTGACAACAACACACACAGATGTGTACAGGTGTTTTATGTAATAGTCTTTAAAATATGTGAAACTATTTACTAAAAATCGGTAACTATACACTATATATATCCGTGAATACCTAGTAAATATATATAGAAGATCGGAAAAGACGTTAACTTGTAAGTGAGTTTTTTTCTGTAAAGTGAAGATATTGACCTATTTATAGATTGACAAGCAGGGTATATTGTTATAGTATAGTGTGACTGTATAACAAACCTGGGAGTTAAAGTGACTCACGCGTGTTGAACAGTATTAATAAAACTCATACCACTGCAAAAAATAATGTCGTCGGGCACTAGGGGAGCGTTTAAGAAAATAGATACTGATCAAAGAAGGCAAAGCCTCAACGCTACAGAAATGACAGATATGAACAATAAACTCACAATAATGAAAAATAATATGTTAACAAAAGATGATATTAAAACAATAGTAAGTGATATTACTAGTTCGGTCTTGTTAAGCTTCAAGGAAGAATTTAACGCAATTCACGAAAAACTTGATACTACACTGAAAGAAAACGAGCTTTTAAGGAAGGAAAATGATAAACTCAGGGCCGACTTTAATGAATTGAAGGAAACAAGCGAAACTGAGAGACAGAGAATAAACGAAGCCATAAGCATGGCTAATTACAACGAGCAATACTCTCGTAAAAACAATATCCGAGTATCAGGCATACATTTTCCCGACAGTGACGAACCTATGAAAGAAACATTCATGAAGTTTGTTCATAAGCATATTGGAGTTTCGGTATCACCAACTGAAATAACAGCCATTCACCCCCTCCCTTCCAGGAATTTCGATAAACCTAGCCTGATTTTAGTAAAAATGTCGAATTCGGAAGCCAAACGAAACCTAATGATACACAAAAAAATAGTAGCTGAAAAAAACGTGAAATTTACTGACGACATTACCAAATCCAATCTGAGTTTAATGAATAGGGCTAATAACATGGACTGTGTAGAAAAATCGTGGTATTACAATGGTCAGGTATATGCAAAATCTAAAGGAAGAGTAAAAATCAAGATTAACTTATTCGAAAATTTTCGAGACAAACTCATGTCAGCCCCTTTTGACCAAAGAAGACAGTCAACGGATCTTTAAAGCATGATGTAAATATTATTGTTGACACACGCCTCGTACATGACCATGCATTGACCCAATTCGGTTATATGTACAAACACTAATAACCAGTCACAAATATTGTTACGCAAGTACGCTACAGACTGGAAATTTTGGACTAAAATATAATTTGTAAATACCAGTCACAGGCTTTTGTGATAATCATCCAACGAATATATTCAATTAGGTGAGGCTTCTCTCTTATCGAGGAAACCCAAGGGTGGTGGTGACTACGGTGGGACATCAAATATCGTATTCAGAGACACCACAAACACATCTCTTCACCAATATTCAATTATAACTACTAAAATAAGGACGAACTATTATATTTATATCGTTTATATATTTATATCATTTATGTATTTATATCATTTATGTATTTATATCATGTAATGTCATATATCATTATCACTAGATAGTGAATAAGAATAGGCATGCGCAATGGTATAATCAATACAAAATATAGATTGTGTTAATTATACTTATAGCATAAAACACCTTGTACACATCTCTCCAATTTAACAACCTAGGAGGATGAAGCGAACGCGAATTATAACAAACCAGTTTCAACAAGCACCATATAATATACACACATTAATATACAATCACATATACATTATTATTAAATATACAACCATGAAAAACCCCAATATTACCTTAAATAACATCTCGAAGATAATTTATAAAATACAATATTGTCCGTTAAAATGGCAGGAATAAGGGCACTCTCACTTAATGTCAGGGGACTTCGAAATAAACAAAAGAGAGAAAAAGTCTACCTATGGCTAAAAGAGCAAAAGGGTCAAATAATATTCTTACAAGAAACTCATAGTACAAAGGAAGATGAAGACTTTTGGCAAGGAGATAGGGGTGGGACAATTTACTACTCTCATGGTTCAACAAATTCTGCAGGAACCTCAATACTATTCAATTCGAATTTTCAACCAAAAGTCATTAAGAGTATATCAGATGAAAATGGGTACTTTGTTATATTAATAATACAAGCTGAAGAAAAAATTACAGTTCTTGTAAATACATACAGTCCAACATCCGACAGTGATCAAAATGCTTATTTTAATAAACTACGTAATACACTTACAAAAACTCTTTCTAACCAAGAATATGATATAATATTTGTGGGAGGAGATTTCAATAATGTGTTAGATACAAACTTAGACAGAAGTGGGGGTAATTACAGAGTAAAATCCAAGGGATTAGCAGCTTTAAAAGAACTTATTAATGAATATGAATTAGTAGATATATTCAGAATACGAAAACCAAAACTGCGGCAATTTACATGGCGACAAAATAAACCACTTATACAGAGTAGAATTGATTTTTGGTTGACATCAGAGAGTACTCAAAATTATATAAAATCTTGCTCTATTATACGTAATACAATAAGCGATCACTCCGCAGTCTTTATTGAATACGTTATCGTGAATGAAAGAAGAGGTCCAGGTTTATGGATTTATAATAATGATTTAAACAATGATAACAATTACTATAACTTATTGAAAAAGTCGATAGAAGAATGGTGTAGCTCATATCATGATCAATATGATAAGGGGGGGCTATGGGATTTTCTCAAATTTAAAATTAAACATGAAACAATACTGTACTGCAAATGTAAACAAACTATCAAACGAAAATTAAAAGAAACTCTGAATAACGAACTTTATCAGTACGAGAATAAACTAGGTAGTGCCAACGTAACAAAAAATATTGAAAACATTTTGAACCGTATTGACGAGGTGAAAATTAAATTGAACAATATCTATGAGGATGAAACTAAAGGGGCAATCCTACGTGCAAAAATTCAGTGGCACGAAGAAGGAGAAAAAAATACAAAATTCTTCCTTGGAATAGAAAAAAGAAACAAAATAAACACGGTTATTCAAAGACTAACGAATGAAAATAACGAAATGATTTCAGACTCTAACAAAATTCAGTTTGAAATTTATAAATTTTACAGAAAATTGTATTCACAAACGAATAAATCTATACAAACACAAAATATTTTTATAATGAATGATAATACACACCCAGTAATTGAAGACAACTTAACACACATATTTGAACACAAGGTTAGTGATTGTGAATGTCAAACTGCCCTCAAATCATTCAAAAATAACAAAACACCAGGTAACGATGGACTTACTGTTGAATTTTACAGAAAACACTGGCAACTTGTAAGGGTCCATGTACTTAATTCATTCAACTGTGCCTTCGAAAATGGAACCTTATCTAATTCGCAGAGACAGTCAGTAATAAAATTAATTCCAAAATCCGGAAAAGATAAAACTCAACTAACTAACTGGAGACCAATTAGTTTAATTAACGTAGATGTAAAAATCTTAAGCAAATCCTTATCCATAAGACTAAAACCATTCCTTAACGACCTCATTCATCCAAATCAAACAGGCTTTGTGCCTGGTAGACACATACAGGAAAATACCAGGATAATAAGTGACTGTTTTACTCTAGCAGCCCAGAAAAAAATCACTGGGATATTATTAGCATTAGACTTTCAGAAAGCCTATGACAGTGTTGATCATAATTATCTATTTTCAGTGCTTAGATATTTTGGCTTTCAAAAAAACTTTGTGAGGTGGATTAAGACCCTTTATCATAATATTACATGTACTGTTATGAACAATGGTTTCTCAACGAAGCACTTCCTAGTAAGTAAAGGAGTTAGACAGGGGGATCCAAGTAGCTCAAACCTTTTTAACCTTGTTTTAGAAACATTATGTCAAAATATTAGAAACTGTAAATATATTGAAGGCATAGAATTTGGACAAAAATCATTAAAACTGACCGCCTTTGCTGATGACATCACTTGTTTACTGAAAAACTTCAAATCAGCAAGACACCTTTTCGAAATATTAAAGAAATTTAGTAAAGTATCCGGTCTTGAAATCAATGCAACCAAAACCGAGATAGCAGACCTAAATAGTAAAACTGAAAATATACAATCCATTGCTAATGAATTCGGAATAATTTTACAGAAAGAAAAAATTAAGATTTTGGGAATCTATTTCACAAATGATAAATGTTTAAGCAATAAATACAACTATGAAGAAAGGATTTCGGATATCAAAACAATACTGAATAGGTGGAAAAAAAGAAATTTAACATTAATAGGCAAAATCCAGGTTATAAAAACGTTCTGTATCTCTAAAATACTGTACCCAACATTAACGATAAATATTCCAGAGTATATCATTTCAAAGTTTAATACGATTATATATAACTACCTGTGGTCAGGCCCAGATAAAATAAAACGAAATGTTATTTCCCAACAATTTGAAATGGGGGGTTTAAATATGATAAACATTAATGAATTGTTGAAAAGCCAGAGTATCTTTTGGATAAAAAAAATATACTCCGAACAAGAACAACCATGGAAAATTATTTACGAACATATCCTACAAAATCAGAATGGATATTTAATACCGTTATCTAACTTCAATATTAGAGACATTATCTCGACACCCTTTTATACAAATCTATTTCAAAACTGGTATAACATATACACGTGCTATATTGACGGATTGGTTCCCTTAAGAAATCAATTGATTTGGAATAACCATAATCTAAGAATTAACAATAAGTCTTCAATCAAGAATATATTAATTAACGATAACATTTTATTTGTTGAGGATATCGCAGACATCAATCTTTCCAAATATGATAATGATCTTATCAAGTTAATGGAGATCAATCAAATTTTGGTTAACATTAAAAAGGTAAAGGAAACAATATCGGAAACGGAATACAGTTGGAATACTAAAATTTTTGACAATAGATTAAATGTAAATTTGGATAATTTTTTAGAAAAATTATACAAAAAAAATATATCAAATATAACCTCAAAAGACATTTATAAAAAACTTGTACAAAAGAACTACACAAAACCACCAGCTATTGCCAGGTGGGAAAAAAATTATAGTATTGCCCTAGAAGAAGACCAAGTTAAACACATTTTTACACAGATACGAAGAATAACTAGAGATTCAAAAATGGTGACATTTCATTTTAGATATATACACCACGTAATTTACCTTAACGATCGATTATATAAAATGAAATTATCTAACTCATTACTGTGTGATTTTTGTAATTCTACAATTGAAAATATCGATCATCTCTTCATTCAATGCGAATATGCTCAATTAGTATGGCAGAAACTACATGAAATATTAATCTATAATAATATATATATTAATCTTACTAGTATAATTAAACACTTAGGTATAATTATACATGAGAATTTAAAAAATGAAAAAGAATTAAATACTGTTAATTTACTTATATTGTTATCAAAATACTATATCTACTCATGTAAGGTCAAAAAAAGTGTTCCAAATACCAGAAGTTATACTTCATACATCGAAATGAAAACTAAGATAATATACAACACAGAAGACGGACACAACATCCTGAAGATAAAACAAAATCATTAAAAATATTTATTCATATATATAATATACATTTCGTTATGTTCTCTATATAGGTAATATTTATTCAATCCTAGTTTTTAGATTATCTACAGATTTATATTTATACTTATATTCATGATTTATATATGCATGTTTTATATATATGTATATGTATGTTGTTGGTTAATAAACTGGGTTTTTTAAAAAAAAAAAAAAAAAAAAAAAAAAAAAAAAAATATATTACAGGGTTTTTCGATCAAATGGAGAGTTGATAGGGAAATAAATTTAAAACATTTACATATAAGTTCATTTAATAAATAGTTATTTGGACAAAGTGTTAAATGTATAACAAAATGGTATTTTAAAATTTCTTTAATCATCAAAAATCAACTGAACGCAGAGAGTGAACAAAGCAACTACAGTATGCAATTGCGGAGGGAGGGAGAGGGGGGGTCTCTGAAACTATTGCCCTGGGGCTCCACAATGATTACAGGCTGTGTGTCTAGGTTAACTAGTGCAGAAATGAACGTATGAACGTAATCTTGGATTCTTTCAACATCGATCTTAATCTGATTTCTTCAGGATTGCTAATATATTCGTTGCTAATATACCCCCCCCCACCCAAAAAAAAAAAAACAACCAAAAAACAACAAAACAAAACAAACAAAAAAAAACAACCAAACAAACAAAACATTCTCGTATTAATTTTGTCTGGAATGTTCATACTATAAGTAATACGACACTTGATAACCTATATAACAACTGATGTCAATAACGGAAACCATACTCATAACGTTATCAGTATCCTGTCATCGTTCCGGACTACAGTGCCTGATAGCGTTCATGTGAAATCTCGCCTATTTGGACACAGCTCACCAAATATTTCTACGCCGTCACCCACAAACAAGGGCCAAAGTTAATTTCAGTCTCTCTCTCCCTTTCCCTTTTTCCCCCTTTTGCATGGCGATTTTTGTTGACTTTATGGTGTAGAATCGAAAACAAAGGTTTGAAAATACATTTTCTGCCAGGTTTTGGTGAATATTCATGATTTTGAGGCGGAAGGATACAACAGTTGTGAGGTTGGTTACGTTGAAATGTAGGGCCGGAAATTGCATGTTTATTTATCTCTACTTCCAACTTGTGTATCTCAAGTTTTTCATGGTGAACCCCATACATGCTTTTGGGCAAGAGTTTGCCACATGTTGCTCCATCTGTGGCAGAAAGCGTTCTACCCAACGAAAATTTGGGAAAAAGTTAGAGACGGTCTAAGAGACGATAATTAACATTAAAGTCAATGGGGAAATAATTAGTGATCTGTGGCCATTTTATAACCCGATAAACGATATCACGACGGTATTAACGCAATCATGCGACACTGTATCCTGTGTTATTGTCATAGGAACTGTGATGTCGATTTGTTGCCTTAGTCTCTTTCTACAAGGCACAAAAATACATAATTTTGCAAGCACTACTGCTGTACTCCTTACATCATGAAAGAAGCAGATTAGATAAATATAAATAAGACTGATACAAAAGAGATAATAGGAAAATAATATTGCTTAATTATTTGTTTTCTCAAAATAATGAAACACGTTGTGTTCAAAAGGAAATATATTTGGTATGATATTCACATAATCTAGAATAACAATAGCAGGACGAAAGTTAGTTAGCTATGTTAATTCCTTGAATAGGAAGTGGTGTCAGGAAAACGGTTCACAGCTTTTATTGACCTTATCGTATATTCATCCGTTTACTGTCATCACTAATGGGATCAAGGCCTCGATGATTGAAAATAGGCACAATATTGTCTTCAGCGATTGTGCTCCTCTCTAAGAGTTCCATGCGCACTAGCGGAATGGTTTCGGAGTTAATCTCCCCCCCCCACACCCTCTTATTTGTTTTTAAAATTTCGGAATCAATAGGCCTACACATTGGCGTGCACGTAAAAGAACCCTTTGCAGTTAGGATTCGATATAAAAGTAGGCCGTAGCTTCGCTGTCCGGACAAAATGTCCTTGATCGCCCAGTCGTTAAACCACATTTCATTTCATTTTTCAGATGATCTCCTGGCGGTAAAGTTGAAAATAGAGAACGCGAATCCATGTCAGCAAAGATCGCAGATGGTGTATCGGTTCTCTTAGTCAGGGAGGCATTTTAACCCCACAGTCGGTTTACGTATTCATGAATTCATGAAATGGAGTTTAACGTCCTACTAGTCAGGAAGATCAGTGCGCGGAGGGTGGGGGGGGCATCAAATGGGCACAAAACTAAATCAAACTTTTCTATAGTAAAATTTTGCGTAGAATACGTTGCCGAGTGGTAATCAGTCCGCCGTTGGGGGCGTTCGGATATTCTGGGTCAAAGGTCAAATGAGGTTATTTGCACTGGAAGTGAATGAGCAGCAATATTTGTATCAATTCCTAACTTGTTCAGTTGCCGAGAAATAGCCTATTTTCACAAGCCATTTAATACAGATTTCAACGAAACTTTATACGGTGAGTTTGAGTGATATTAATCCCTATAATATTGTATTACTGATACATATCAACATATATATCAGGTAAAATATAGAGTAAATACAATACATTTAGCACGTGGTGAAAGGAGCCCATATAGATAACATTTAAATAACGATAAGACAATACTTATCGAAACCTCGTGCTTGTGTATAATAAACCAGTGATTGTTGTCCCATATAACTGTATAGTTTTGATATATATGACATATTGTTATGACATTCTCTATTTAGCATAATATGTACGTTACATAAATAGATAAGAGTATATTTAAGCATGTTATTCATCTAACTTAAAGTAGCTAAGTCTCTAACTCAATATCACCCAAAGTCTTACACGTTGAAAACACGAATCGTGTACTATAGTGCGTTTCATCGTCATTTGTAACAAGTGACCAGAAAGAGCGAGGCTAGACATATTCCATAAGTCATGTCATACGGCGACGCCATAACTTATCTGGAGAGCATGCGCAATAGACTGTAATAACCAGACGCTACAAATTTCTATTCGGTTGAGTCTCATGCCGTATTTCGCTGGACCTAACTGATTTGAAATTAGAGTCAAAACAGAAACAATTGATTGTAAATCAGTTCATATACAATCAGATTACATTATTATATGCGTTGCGACCCATTTGGGTCAATTTCTAGGTACCAAATATTAGCGATTTAGCTCCTTTAAGTAAAGTATGAGTTCAGTATATCATTCTAGGTTTCGATCCCTGCATTGGCCGAGAAAGTTCCTCCAGATTTTCCGGTGTCGTTCCTCCTTGCCAGTGATGCAAGGCCTGACAAGGACAAATGTCTAGTCGTTAGGATGGGACGAAAAACCAAGGTCTCGTGTACACATTGGCGTGCACATAAAATATTCCTTGACAGATGGAATTCGATATAAGAGTAGGTCATGCTGCCGCTGCCCGGGCAAAAATCCCTCATAACACACTGCCCAGTCGGAGCAGAACAGTAGGACGTTACACCCATTTCATTTCATTTTCTTTCAGAGGTCGCCCTCATTGATTTGACCGTGTTTGTGTCACGACATCCGATTGGAAAAATCGTAGCACACTGTATGGCGTATGCCCGTCTTCATTAGCCCAGTTAGGGGCAGAACAGTAGGACGTTGTAGCTACCATATCCCTTTAGTATATGTTTAATAGTGTTATTTTGTAAAATGTATAAGGGTAGAGTTTGATGTCTACTTTCGGTTTCACTGGTTTTCGGAAAATCTTACTGGCGGTCTTAATCCGAGCCTCGGTTTGAGAGTTCGCGGTAAAAATATAATGATGGCGTGTTGTCATTTCCAAGTGTGGACGGTTTATTCGGTATTTGTTTGAGGATGTGACCCCAAACAACTTGAAAACCAGTGAATTCCGTGAATTTGTTAATGTGCGGTTAGATGCGGATATCTAAACCCATTCAGTAAACTGTTTTTCTAATACATATATGATTTAGTATGTACATCGGTTGACTGTTGTGAATTTCACTGTGTTTCAAATATGGGATTGAGTTCAGCGGTTATTATTCTAATAAACTTTGAACTTTTACTTTGTTTTGAGTTTAAATACACTGTGCAGTGGGCACATGAAGTTTTCAAGTTGTAAGCGGACCTACATTAAGACTGGTGTGTTTTACCATTCAACAGTTGGTGTGTTTTTATATGACGTAATTCATGTTTTGGTGCTTTATTATTTTGTTGACATTAAGGCCTACTTGTGAACTTAGTATGGATCTCGACATTGACAAGTTCCCGAATGTCTCTAGGAGGAATGAACTTTATAGGGAACGAGATATATATCTCACACAAGTCCGAAAGCTCAAAGAAGAGATTCGGTATCTTATAACTACTAAGGACTCATTTTGTAATATTGAGTATAGGATCTCAAAACACGAAAGTGCGTGGAAGAATTTTGTTCGATGTCACGAGAATATTTATAAAGATTTGGTGGACACGGAAGATGAAGACGCATCTCGTCAATTATACGAGAGTGAATTGTTACAGAAAACACAATTTGACAAATTGACAATTTCGTGGCAAAACGATAAAATGAAGAAAAAGTCTGATGAGAATTCATTATTCGGTAGTGTTGATAGTCACAATTCAAGCTCAGTTCGTTTGAAGAAGAAAGAACAGTTAGCCTTGGCTAAGCTTAAGGTAACACAGTTACAGAAAAAACATGAATTAGAACAGAAAATGTCAGAATTAAAGCACCAATCAGAGTTAATGGAAGCAAAAATGGAGGAAGAACAGGCAGAAGTTAGCCTCAAAGTTTACACGGATGAAGAATCTGATGAAGAAAAAAGAAAAGATGTGTCTACTGTTCCTTATGTTAATGACTTTGATAATTTTGAATCTCCCTTAAAAATGAACTTGCAAACTAGTATTGCTAATGCTAATTCTGCCATGTATGCTAATAATGTATATGTCCCACCCCCTCCTGTTGAACAATTTAATCCTGTTAGTGTTGTCTCATCGAGTTTGTCAGCCTCTATATCAGATAGTTTACCTATAACTGTCTCCAGTAATTTACCTGTGTTTATGTCAAGTAGTGCCTATTGTAGCTCTAATAATTTACCTTTGTTTACATCTGTTAATATTCCTTCATCTATGCATGATAGGCCTTATACTGTTTACTCTATGCCATATGATAGATTTAATCATTGTTTACCTGTTCATACAGCAGAAAGTACTGGTGTAAACACTGCTACTTATTTTAATCCACATGTGAATAATGTTGTTCGACCTTATTTCACTGTACCACCGCCTGTTAGTAATATTACATCAGGGCATTTTCAATCTGCTGTGTCAAATAATATGTCTGTAAATCATATTGATAATAATCATAATAATAATCCGTTTGTACTTTCTCAACGAAATCGTATCACAATGCATGAACATATTAACCCTTTACCTAACTTACCAAATACAGGTACAGGTTTATTAAATTATAGTTTAAGTTCTGATTTGATTCAATTTGATGATGATAATAATGTAAACGTTGATAATGTAAATGTAAATCAACAAGTTAAGCAGTCCCCAAACGGTTATGTAAATTCTTCACATAACAGTGACATGATGACAAAATTGTGTGAAGCTATGTTAACACCAAAGTTGGAATATCTACACTTTGATGGGAATCCGCTGAAATACGCATCATTCATTCATAATTTCGAAACATGTTTAGAAAGCCAAAACTCAGACAGTTCTAGGAGACTGCAGTTATTGATACAACATTGTACTTTTAAGGCACGCGACGCGATAGAAAGTTGCGTAAATTTACCACCCGAGGAGGGGTATGTCACAGCTAGAAAAACATTACTAGAAAATTTCGGTCGATCACACATTGTAGCAGACGCTCATTTGAAAAAACTTGAGAATTTATCCCCAATTAAAGTCGCAGACAGTGCGTCGTTGTTGGAGTTCGGACGTAATTTGGAAGACACGTACAGAGTATTATCGGGAATGGGACCAGAATATGTGACAGATTTAAACCATATTAATACAATCAGATCATTAAATAAAAAGTTGCCTTTACATATGAAAGCCAAATGGGTAGAAGTAGCGGGTAAAATCTTGGATAATGGTTCTCGCCCAAAATTTAATGATTTTATGCAATTTATAAAGAACCGTGCGAAGTTAGTTAACAACGAATACGGAGAAGATTTACTTTCTAATAATCACAGTCATTATAATGATAAACTTAAAGATAATAATAATAGTAAGCAACGAAAATTTTATAGTAGGCCTGTAACTACACTTGTAACGGAGGAAAGGAAGCCTTTGTTTAAACCAAAGGACACTGTTAGTAAGCAGGGTGCTACTAATGTGAAATGTTTACATTGTTCTATGTCACATAATATCTGGAATTGTGAAAAGTTTCTCAATATGTCTAATCAAGATCGTGTTAAATTTGTCTTTGAGAACAGACTTTGTATCAGCTGTTTACGAACTGGTCATGTTGCTAAAGTTTGTGATAAAACATTTGTTTGTCAAATTAAAGGCTGTATGAGGAACCATAATATACTATTACACGGTGCCGATTTTTCTGCCTTTAGGAAGGACATTACAACCGAAAACACTAACCTAAAGGAAGTTGCAAGTAATAGATCGGTTACAGCCGCTACTGGGGCTGGCGTCCCTCGCATTTCTTTAGGTGTTATACCCGTAAGACTAAAAATAGGTCAAGGAAAATCCTTTACGACTTACCTCGTACAGGATACTGCCAGTGAATTAAGTTTATGTGCTGAAAACAACGTGGAGATCCACGAGAATGATGATACCCAAAAACTTACCTTGACTGGTGTGACCGGTTCAACGGAAATTACCAGCCGAAATGTTGATATTGTTGTTTCATCGTTAGACGGAACTGTGTCGTATAAACTAGAAAATGTTAAAACTGTTAAAAACTTACCTATTACTAAAAATTGTATCCCGATGACGGATGATATCAAGAGTTATCCCCATTTAGATGATATTTCGTTGGGACACGTCGATATTCCTGAAGTAAGTTTATTAGTTGGATTAAAGGAGAATCCCAGTTTGTTTATCCCCCTTGAATCTCGCTCTTCAGGAAATGAACATGATCCGATTGCCGTTCGGTATAATTTGGGATGGATGATTCTTGGACCTTTAAATGACTCGAAAAGTTGTGATGATTTTACAGTAAACTATTTAAAAGTCGAACCGGTAACAGATTCGGATGAACTTTTAAAACATCAACTTGATCGTTTGTGGACCACAGATTTTGCTGATCTTGAAGTTGATAATAAAGTAGGAATGTCGGTTAGTGATAAGCGAGCTCTGGAAATTATAGAAAACAGTTTAACTAAAGTTGATAACCACTACCAAGTAGCCCTTCCGTGGAAAAGCGTGACTCCCTATCTTCCAAATAACAGGACCGTGGCTGAAAACAGACTAAACGGGTTAAGGAGGCGATTTCTACGAAACCCAACGTTATTTGATCGGTATAAGGATACCATTCAAGGTTACATCGACAGTGGTCATGCTGAATTAGTGCCAGCAGAGGATGTGAACACGACATCGCCAGTTTGGTATTTACCGACTCACCCGGTAACACACCCTTTAAAACCTGATAAGGTCAGGGTTGTGTTTGATTGTGCTAGTATATTTCGCAATACATCTTTAAATGATCAATTGCTTCAAGGACCGGATTTAGCGAATCAGTTAACTGGTGTTCTCTTACGATTTCGGCAGGATAAGATTGGTATTGTTTCGGACATCGAGGCCATGTTTCACCAAGTCCGTGTGGACCCGAAGGACTGTGATGCTTTACGATTTTTGTGGTTTAAAGACAGTGATTTGTCTAGTTCTGTTGAAGAATATAGGATGATTAAACATATTTTTGGTGCAACATCTTCTCCCTGTATAGCGAACTTTTGTCTGAAAATGTGTGCCAAAACTCATGAAAGTGAATTTAATCCGGAAACAATCTCGACTGTTCTAAATAACATGTACGTGGATGACTTAATGAAATCGGTAGACACTATAGCAAATGCAACCAAGCTGTATCACGAAGTGACCGAACTTTTGTCTTTAGGTGGATTCCACATAACTAAATGGTGTAGCAATGATAGACAGTTCTTAGCCACCATTCCGGAAGCGGAGAGAGCAAAATCCGTTGTTAACCTTGACATTGAAAAGTTGCCAACCCAAAGTACTTTAGGTATCAAGTGGAATACCGAATCGGATTGTTTTGTTTGGGAAAATGCTGATAAACTTTCTAATAGCGCATTAAACAAGCCTATGACTCGTAGGGGTATTCTTTCTGTTGCATATTCACTGTTTGACCCCCTCGGATTTGTTGCGCCCTTTCTTATGAAAGCCAAACTATTGCTGCAAATGTTAAGCAGGAAACAATTAGGATGGGATGATTCAATTCCAGACATTGATAAAAATCAGTGGATTAGATGGTTAAATGATTTGAATCGTTTATCGGAGATTAAAGTTCCTCGGTGTTATAAATTACAAGACTCAAGTGATATTGTAGATATTCAGTTACATGTTTTTTCGGATGCCTCGAGAGTAGGGTATTCGTCAGTAGCCTATTTACGATGTGTAGATAGAGATATGAACATCCATTGTGCTTTTGTAATGGGCAAGGCTCGGTTAGCTCCATTGAAGGAGATATCAATTCCTCGGTTGGAATTATCGGCTGCTGTTGTGTCCGTGAAATTGTGTCACTTGATAAAGAGTGAAATTGACTTTGAAATTAACAAAGTTGTGTATTGGACTGACTCAATGTCGGTTCTTAAGTGTATTAACAATAAAACTAAACGTTTTCACACTTTTGAATCAAACCGGTTAACCGTTATTCATTTAGGTTCAAACCCCTCTCAATTTAGGTACATTGACAGGAACATTAACCCCGCTGACGACGGGTCTAAAGGGTTAAAGATGAAATCGTTTATTCAAAACGATAGGTGGTTAACGGGACCTGACTTTTTGTATCGTGATGAGTTGTTTTGGCCGGATAAAGTGAACATTCCTGAAATGATGGATACTGATCCAGAAATACGTAAAGAAGCTCAAGTGTATGCTACGGTTAATGTCCCGGACAGAACTTTGTTTGATAAACTGTTTGAATATTTTTCATCTTGGTGGAAATTAAAAAGAGCTGTTGCTTATCTGATACGTCTAAAGACTATTTTAAGAGACAAAGTGTCGGAACGATTAAACGGGAGTAAACCAAGACAGTTATTAAAATATTTGTCTGTACAAGAAATAAGTTATGCCGAATCGCAAATAATTAAATTTGTCCAGAAAGGAGATTTTCCAAAGACGTATAAAGCTTTAAGTTTAGAATCTGAGTCTAATGAATCGTCATTAAAGGAAGTTGGATCTTCGTTGGTTAAATTGAATCCTCAACTGGAAAATGAACTGTTATGCGTTGGAGGTCGATTGGAGAATGCTTCAATTGATGGATTGGCGAAACATCCAGTAATTTTGCCATACAAACACTCGGTTACGGACTTAATAATTAGAGAGTGTCATGTTAGTGTCGGTCATATGGGACAAGAAACGGTTCTTGCCACTTTAAGACAGAAGTTTTGGATAATAAAAGGCCGATCAGCGGTAAGACGGATACTTTCAAAATGTGTAACCTGTCAGAGGAGATCTAAGCCAACCGAAACTCAGTTTATGGGCAATTTACCGAAACAAAGACTTGTTGCTGATAAACCACCGTTTTCGTGCGTTGGAATTGATTATTTCGGACCTTTGTTAGTGAAACAGGGACGAAGTGTTGTGAAAAGGTACGGCTGCCTTTTTACTTGTATGACTTCAAGGTCTGTGCATATAGAAATTGCACATTCACTAAACACGGATTCTATGATAAATGCCTTACGGAGATTTGTTAGTGTTCGTGGTCAACCAGAGGAGATATGGAGCGATAATGGTTCGAATTTCACAAGCGCGGATAAGGAACTTAAAGAGGCACTTAAGGATTTTAATCAGTCTAAACTCTCTAGATTTTGTGTTCAGCGGAATATAACTTGGAATTTTAATCCACCTGCGGCCAGCCACATGGGTGGTGTGTGGGAGCGAATGATTCGTTCAGTACGCCAAATATTAAAATCTGTATTAAAGGAACAGTTAGTTTCGGATGAAGTTTTATTAACTGTTGTAGCTGAAGTGGTGTTTATCTTGAATAGTAGGCCGTTAACGAGAAACAGTGATAGTGTTTTAGACGACGGGCCTTTAACACCAAATCATTTGTTGCATCTTAGATGTAGTAATAGTTTACCCCCTGGTATATTCGAAAAGAAGGACTTATATTTAAAACGTAAATGGAAACAGGCCCAATATTTGAGTGATGTTTTTTGGCGCCGATGGGTAAAGGAATATTTGCCTACATTATTGGAACGATCTAAGTGGAATCACGCCAAACGTAACATTTGCATTGGGGATCTAGTGCTTTTAGCGGATGATAATTACCCACGCGGTCAGTGGCCCTTGGCTCGAATTGTGGAAGTATTTGTGTCTAAGGATGGGTTTGTGCGCACCGTTAAGCTTAAAACAAAAGCAACCGTTGCGACTTGTGCAAAGCATCACAAGGATGCTAATATTAAAGATGGTTATGTGGTTCTTACTCGACCAATTCATAAAGTATGTTTACTTGAATTGGACGAACCTGTTATCTTAGATAATTAGTTATTGATGTACATGTATGTTAAAGTAACTGTTTGGAAATCTGTAATTTGTATTTATTATTGAGTTAGCCATAAGAATTAAAATGGTAGCTAATTGGTTTTTTTTTGTACATAAAAATGTTTACTGTCATTTTTATGTAGGGGCTGGTGTAGCTACCATATCCCTTTAGTATATGTTTAATAGTGTTATTTTGTAAAATGTATAAGGGTAGAGTTTGATGTCTACTTTCGGTTTCACTGGTTTTCGGAAAATCTTACTGGCGGTCTTAATCCGAGCCTCGGTTTGAGAGTTCGCGGTAAAAATATAATGATGGCGTGTTGTCATTTCCAAGTGTGGACGGTTTATTCGGTATTTGTTTGAGGATGTGACCCCAAACAACTTGAAAACCAGTGAATTCCGTGAATTTGTTAATGTGCGGTTAGATGCGGATATCTAAACCCATTCAGTAAACTGTTTTTCTAATACATATATGATTTAGTATGTACATCGGTTGACTGTTGTGAATTTCACTGTGTTTCAAATATGGGATTGAGTTCAGCGGTTATTATTCTAATAAACTTTGAACTTTTACTTTGTTTTGAGTTTAAATACACTGTGCAGTGGGCACAGACGTTAAACCCCATTTTATTTTATTTCATTTCATCATCCTAGGTTCGTTCGTTAGTTCACTGAGTTTTACGTCCACTTCCACCAAGGATGATATCGTAGACAGATGTTTCCTAAGAAACTTGCCAGAAGAATCCACAAAAATAGGCATGATCCAGCTTTTTGGGGTAGGACACAATGTCTTTGCAGGGAAGCGCCCAGGATGAAATTTATCCAAAGGAGAAGCTCCGGGTCATCCTAGGTAACTACCGGTGTATATTCATGCGCGTTAGATCCCAGGGCTTGTCATTAAGTCAAGTGGTTGGGTTACGATTCTCATCTTGTGCTTTATAAGGGTTACCTTCCCACCCCACGGGATTTCTTCCTGTCCTCAGGCTACTCACCATTGCTAAAGATAACTACACGCAAGCGAATTACTGATAAAACAATTGAACCATATGTTAATTCCGAAATAGCCTAGTTCGTGACGAGTGGACGTTAAACCCCATAATCTCTCTCCGTGTATATTTATTATACATGGGCGTATTTATACTTTCTAAGTCGCTATAAGGAGAACAATGGCACAATGATAGCTATATGGACGACTATACTCCTTCTATTTCTAGCAATTCTTCTTCTGAGAGAGAGAGAGAGAGAGAGAGAGAGAGATGGGGTTTAACGTCCACTCGACACAAACCAGGTCATTTTGGGACTAACATATGATTTAATTTCATTTCAATAATTCGCTTGCGCGTAGGGGTCTTTAGCAGTGGAAGGAAACCGGAGAACCCGGAGAAAACCCACGAGGTCGGACAGGCGACCCTACTCCATGTCAGACACAAGGTTGGACACGGGGCTGGACAGGCGACCCTACTCCTTGTCAGACACAACCGGGGATTAGAAACCACGCCAGTTGACTCAGTGACAGGCCTTATGATACAGCGCGCACGTGCTAACCATTCGGCCATCCACCACCCCCCCCCCCCCCCTCCAGCTGAAAGAAAAACTTGTATGTGTAACCTCGGCTTTCCGCACACCCAAACAACCAAATAAGTGATACGCACATGGATATTTGGAGCAAATTCGTTTTAAGAAGAGCATCCAGGTCTAATTATTTTTAATGTTCGATCCCTATCCCTTCGCCCCCCACCCAACCCTCGTCCCCACACCCTTGCTCCGTCAAACAAAATCCATTCAAATATTGAGATAATCTAGAACAATTTTACGTGAGACTTCATCTCCAACTGTTGTAATATTAAGCTCTTTATGTGGGGTTAAATCTCTAGTTGAAATAAACTAGGGTTATTTATAAATGAAACCAAATTTCCAGGTGCGACGATTTATTCACAAGAGGAATTTAATCGCCAGATAAGACAATCTAGTATTATCAAAAGGTGGGACTTAGTCTCCAGTTGAAATACTCGAATGGTATTAAAAAGTGAAACTAAATCTCCAGATGAGATAATCTAGTGGACTGAATCTTCGGTTGGGATAGTCGAGTGGTATTAAAATGCGAGACGGAATCTCCAGTTGAGATAATCTAGAGATATTAAAAGGTGAGAACACGTCTCCAGATGAGATAATCTAGTGTTATCAACAAGCGGTTGCCATGCAAGATACGACCACATTTTGCAAGAGATGGACAGAGAACAAGCTAAAAAAAGGTGATTTTTCGTACAATCAAGGGCCATAATTCAGGAAGTTACGATCCAATATGCATGAATATTGAAAGGAACCAAGATCTTTGGGTGATAAACATGTATTTCAAGTTTCATCAAAATCGGATCAAAATTGTATCCTCTCTCTAGAGGGTCCAAAACCTTGATATACCATATATTTACAATATTTGCGTACGAGGGGCAGCCGAGATCTTTGGGTTATAAACTTACATTTCAAGTTCCATCAAAATCAGAAGAAACTTGTGACCTCTAGAGGGTCCACAACCTTGATATACCATATTTTTACGCTATTTAATCCATGAAGTTACAGTCCGATACATGCCAATATCGAAAGGAAATGAGATCTTTGGGTGATAAACCTATATTTCAAGTTTCGTTGAAATCGGATAAAAATTGTGACCTCTAGAGTGTTCACAAACAATTGTGTACGGTCGGACGGACGGACATGGGCGACGACAATATACGTCCACGTGAAAATGTGGGCGTATAAAAAGTGAGACTATATCTCCAATTGAGATAATCCAGTCATTGAAAAGTGGGTCTAGGTCTCCAGTTGACATTATCTTGTGTTTTTAAAGTGAAACTAAATCTTTAGACGAGATAGTCTAGAGGTATTAAAAAGCGAGACTGAATCTCCAGTTGAGATAATCTAGTATTATTTAAAAGCGAGACTGAATCTCCTGTTCAGATAATCTAGTAATTTTTAAAAGTGAGACTAAGTCTCCTGTTGAGATAGTCTAGAGCTATTAATAGGTGAGACTAAATCTCCAGTTGAGATAATCTAGAGCTGTAATAGGCTGGTATTTATCAGACCCATCTAAACATTTAATAACACAGTCGTCGTCTGCCTGAATAAAAAAAGCTATGGATTGTCTCCCTTTGTTTCTCCGAACTTCATCTTCTGGTATTAATACGCGGTGTTTCTGAAAATAGAATAAGAAATGTAGTAGAGTGACTAGAGAGTGATTTCTACTGGAATCGTTCACTTCTTGAGTAAATTATTAATCTCTGCACGTCAGTAGTATGATACCTAAGGATCATGGAAAAAACGGGACTCCAAAAATGACACGACCTGGTAGCCGCCATCTTGAATTCAAAGATGGTCACCAAAATAACCTATGTTTGCTTTACTGCATTTCGGACATAAACAGAATTCATACGCTAACCGCAACTGGTGAGTATATCCAACTGTTAAAGACCGCTTACAATAGCCGTCATATTGGATTTCATTTGTATCTTAGAAAACTAGAACTGCCAAAAACAAAATTGAATATTATGCGGCTTTATACACTGTGAAAAGCGCTTAACAGTCGCCGTCATATTAGAATTCAATTCGTTATTTCATTTCATTTTGATTTGCTACCATTGGTTACTATAAGTTATTGTAGGGGTATATATTGTGTCTATACCTACCGTGGCCATTAATTTATCTGCCGTCCATCTTTGCATCAAGTCACCAATATTAACACAGATAGCACCTGGTACAGGTGTAGCCTGGATATATTCACCTGCTGTATTACACACCTCTAGACCACCAATATCATCTTGAAATAACATAGTTACTGCACCATAATCAGAATGTTCTCCACATCTCACCTGACCAGGTAAAATACCTATAATATAGTATTACTACCAGGTGAGAATGACAGCAGAAGGGCACAGAGTGGGGAACGCCCCACACAACCATTTCGGTTAGGGTGTGGGCATCCAATCATTTTATTTTTAAATTTGAAATTAGCGCTGTTAACCTTGTTGTACGAGTTTTATTATTACATTTGTTCAAAATATCTCCCTTTTTCACATTTCCAAATGTCTTCCTTTCTCACATTTCCAAAATGTCTCCCTTTCTCACATTTCCAAAATGTCTTCCTTTTTCACATTTCTAAAATGTCTTCCTAACTCACATTTCCAAGATGTTTGCGTTTCCCATTTTCTAAAATGTTTTCCTATCTTACATTTCTAAATTGTCTTCTTTTCTCACATTTCTAAAATGTTTTCCTATCTCACATTTCCAAAATATTTTTCCTTTCTCACATTTCTAAAATGGCTACCTTTCTCACATTTCCAAAATGTCTTCCTTTCTCACATTTCCAAAATGTCTTCCTTTCTCACAATTCCAAAATGTCTTACGCTTCCTTTCTCACATTTCTAAAATGTCTGCCTTTCTCACATTTCTAAATTTTCTTCCTATCTGAAATTTTATAATTGTTTTCCTTTCTCACATATCCAAAATGTCTGCCTTTCTCACATTTCTAAAATGTCCTCCTTTCTCACATTTCAAAAATGTCCTCCTTTCTCAAATTTCAAAAATGTCCTCCTTTCTCAAATTTCAAAAATGTCCTTCTTTCTAACATTTCTAAAATGCCTTCCCATCTTACGTTTCTAAATTATCTTCCTTTCTCACATTTCTAAAATGTCTGCCTTTCTCACATTTCCAAAATGACTTTCTTTCTCACATTTCTAAATAAATGTCTTCCATTCTCATATTTCAAAAATGTCTTCCATTCTCACATTTCCATAATGTCTGCCATTCTCGCATTACCAAAATGTCTTACTTTCTCAAATTTCTAAAATATCTTCCCTTCTCACATTTCTAAAATGTCATCCTATCTTATATTTCAAAAATGTCTTCCTAACTCACATTTCCAAAATATCTTCCTTTCTCATATTTCCAAAATGGCTTTCTTTCTCACATTTCTAAAATGTCTTCCTTTCTTACATTTCCAAAATGTCGACCCTTCTCACATTTCCAAAATGTCTTCCTTTCTCACATTTCCAAAATGTCGACCTTTCTCATATTTCCAAAATGTCGACCTTTCTCACATTTCCAAAATGTCTTACATTTCTAAATTGCCTGCTTTTCTCACATTTCTAAAATGTCTTCCTATGTCACATTTCCAAAATATTTCTCACATGCTAAAATGTCTTCGCTTCTCTCATTTCTAAAATGTCTTTAATCCCCACACTTCCAAAATGTCCTCCTTTCTTACATTTCTGGGTACTAAGCCCTGTATGTGAGCTCCGTGTCGTGTGCGTGTGTAGGGGGTACTATCAGGAAGGTAGCACCAGGAATTAGAATAAACGTCAACCCACAAACGATTGTTCCTTAATATAAACATACCAGAGAAATGAAAATGGGATTTGACGTCCTACTGTTCTGCTCCGACTGGGTTAATGAAGACGGCATATACACCATACAGTGTGCTGTGAGGGAAACTTTGGCCAGACAACGGCGCTACGGCCTACTCTTATATCAAATTTCAGTTGACAAGCAATCTTTAACGTGTTCACCAATGTGTCTTACCTCGGTTTTTGTCCCATCCGAACAACTATACGTTGTGTCTTGCCAGGCCTTCAGGCTGCACCACAGATAAGGAGGAATCGCGGCGGAAAATCCCAATGAACTATCCAGGCCAATGCATGTATCGAACACGGAACCTTTAGGTTAGCCAGTAGACAGCTTATTCACTGGACCATACCAGAGAAAATTGTGGCCTCCAGGGTGTTGACAAGTCGTAGTAAATCAAGGGGAGTAACTATAACAGTAACTGTCAGAACTCTTTCAAAATCATTCAAATATGCCATCTACTTACTTCCGTCTTTGGGTAATGGTGGATACATCAACGATCTTAGCGTCGTTTGGTTTTTATTTCCGATATCCTTGTGACATCGTCTGAGAAAATCTCGATCCTGTATCAAAAATATAAAGGTATTAAAATAAATTATGTATTACACATCTCCTGGATTATTAATGTAAGGTTTGGCGCACCCATCCAGTTGATCGACTGAATGCAGCAGACATAAGCATTAACATCAAACAGCTTACAGAAGGCCGAGAAGAGTTTCTTACAGTCATTTTCCTTATAGGATTTCACGCGGACGCAGATCGAATATGACAAAACGGGGTTTTCTCCCTTGGGCATTCTAGAAACCGCGTTATCTAGCCTCGGTCACCCAGAATCTCATAGTCTTCAACATATGGAGGGTCTGGGAACGTTGTCAATATTTGACGAAAAGTTCCACTGCCCATGCGTAACTGGGAGTTGTTTTTTTCATGTGGTTGATTATCCAGTATCTTTGGCCAAGTTAAGTAAGAGTTGCGCCACCTTCCCCAATAAATCCCATAATTCTTGCAGTAATATAAACATACATGAGCCGTGATGACAAATTAAGATTTATTTTTTTTAAAAAAACAACAACATAGATATGGCCCATAAAGAGAGCAATTTTACAATAACAAAAATTAAGAGTGTTGGATATTGAACTGGCAATGCAACTAAATTGATTTCATGAGCGTCAATATCTTTTTGTTTATAGGATCAGTTACCTCCCTTAGACTTTGTTTATAATAGTGTAAAAGACCGGATAATCTAGTCAATGACCTATTATTCTCAAATGTCGACAACGCATCCAGACTACTATTCGTCGAAAAATTTTCTGGTTGATAGAGACTACGCGTTATCAAAATGGATAATATTGAGTTAGAGCTGTACGCAATATATTTTATTGCTGGAATAATATTAATCCGTAATAATCAACAGTCAATACCTCAAACTTTAGTCCTACACCAAGAACTTCTAAAATTCTAAACGCCATTTTCTTGCAAATCTCAAAAAAATCATAAAATATTTTCCTCATCTGTGGTAAGTCTGCGTCTGGCCAAGCCTATTAAATAGAAGTAATTAATAATTTCTATGTGTTATTAGTTTCCTTAGGTCTGACTAGGTGGGTTAACATCATAATATGGCGTCTTTGGTTGGCTTCCGTCTGTTAATTTGTTAATTAGTCTATTTTTGCCCAATCTGAATAAAATACAGATCTATATTTCGTTTTTTTTTTAATACTTTCGGTGACCTACATTACATGAAGATCTGACCGGTTGTAGTGTTAGGTCGCGTCAGAGGTCATACGAGTGACTTTTGGCCCTATGAGGTCAAACATTGATTAATCAACCAGTGTTGGCGTTTCTAGTGGTTTGCCCACAGTTCCATGCACAGTACGCCAATAACTCGCCGTAACAGACCGATTCATTGGCTAATCCCTTTATTTCATTTCAACTAAAGACTATATCAGTCATCGAAATTAATAACTTGTAAATGCCATATATAGTAATAGTGTATGTATACCAAGGTGAAAGGTATACAACCACCAGTTTACTAACAATTAGAGATCAAAAACACACTTTTATGATTTTTTTTTTTTTTTTTTTTTTTTGTATATATGCTTGATAACGACTTGTGAAACCTTGTTGAAACGTCGCAGTGAAATAAACCATAGTAATTGTTATCCATAAAAGTGTGTTTTTGATTATGTTCCAATTACTAAATGCCATTCAAAGAATATAACAATTAGAGAGACGCAGAGGAGAGACGATGGCGAGAAGAAGTATAGGATATTAAGCTATTCGAGGTTGATATGATAGAGAACACCCGGACGAAGCTCAAGTGTTCTCTATCATATCAATCCGAGGGAGAGTAGGTTTATATCCGACATATACAACGCCATTATACTCTTAAATTTAATGACCTCTTCTATTAAAAGGCAATACTGATTGGATAATTGCTCGATAGTTTCCGTCAAATAGCGAAAATTACCGAAGTAATCACGTGAATGTACGTGCACGTTTTTGTTTATAAGTCGCCATTTTGGAGTAATTGAATTGAAAGCAAAAACAAAATGGATAGTAATACGAAGTCAGACGAATAATCAATCCTTTTTAGCCAACATATTGACGATGGAATAGATGTGAATGCAAATATCGATGAGTATCTATCCAAAGCCTAAAGAAAATATGGATCAAAAGGCAATCTTTTCCGATAATTCTGACAATGAACTGTGATTGAAGGTTTTCGGTATGTTCAGAGAAGGATTTGACCGACTGTTTTAAGTGGACTGTACCCAAAAATACTTTATAAAGTGGAGTGTGTGGAGAAATAATCGAAATGTGGGGGGAAAGAAAATTCTATCTTAGACATGGAGTATGGATAACCGACCTAAAAATGCCGATAAGCACGCCGTCTATTTCGGTCCTGAATGCTACAAACTGTACCATAACAATTTTTAACTGTTAAAAGAATAAAAAATTATTTCTGTGTTCTTTGTATTATTTCGCTTATCTACGTCATCAGCGGTTGATATGAACCGAATATATCGACCTGAGATGAGGTCATTAGCGGTTGATATGAAATATGAAATATCAACCTGTCGTGACGTCATCAGTGGTTGATATGAACCGAATATACCAACCTATGATGGCGTCGTGACAGGTGGGAGCCACGGTGGCTAGGTGGTTAAGACGCTGGCTCGCTAGCCTGGAGGTCGGGTGTTCGATCCCTGCATTGGCCGAGAAAGTTCATCCAGATTTTCCGACGTGGTTTCCCCTTGTCAGTGGTGCAGACCGGAGGGCCTGACAAGGACAGCTGTCTAGTCCTTCGGACGAGACGAAAAACGGAGGTCCCATGTATACATTGAAATGCACGTAAAAGATCCCTTGGCAGTTGGAATTCGATATAATTTCCCTCATAGCACACTGTATGGCGTATGCCCGTCTTCATTAGCCCAGTATAGGAGCAGAACAGTAGGACGTTAAACCCCATTTCATTTCATTTCATTTGTCATGGTTGTTATGAGATATAACTGCTATGGACATCAAAGAAAAAACTACCGCCAGTTGTATATGAGAGGAGTCGAGACCGCGAATGGGTTCATCCGAGTTCAGCCGCTGCCGAGGCAGAAGGGCGGAATGGTTGTCTTAATATATCATGTAAATGTTATCGTTTATATTCCTGATGTAGTTTAGTTCCAGTTTGATTTATGTAGCTCTTAAATTTTCTGTTCCGATGTAAATAAATGATATATTTACTAAACTGATGTTATCACTAAATAGTGTTACACAGAATCTTGTACTCATCCCAAAAAGTGGGAGGCTCCGATCACTATGTACTATCTAAATCCGGTACCGGTTCGGTTTATGTCGTATATCAGGTAACTACGAGTTTCGACTTGAAGCAAATGATTTGGAGCATTATTACGATTTAGACCGCAAATTATACATTATGACTGCCATGTTAGCTAGAAATATCCTCATTTTATTTATAGCTACAGGGACCGATTCTTATATGATTTGATAAAGAAATGAACTCACACCATCAGCAGGAGGGACATAGTTAAAAGTTTCTTTATAATCCCCTGGTCGATTGGCATTGATCCTGTAAAACAATGAATAATTAATATACCATGCTAACTTCGATATCCGGATGAAAATTCGATTGCGTCGTGTGTCTATAGCTAACGGGGGAAAGCAGAAAACCTGGAAACCCACGGCGTTAGGCATGCGACTCTATTATACTCATTTCCACATACAAAACTGGGATTATGACAAATAAAATGAAATGAGGTTTAACGTCCTACTAACTTGCTCCGACTGGGCTATATGCTATGCGAAATTTGCCCAAATAGCGACCTACTCTTGTTTCGAATTCCTGCTCTCAAGGGTTCTTTAATGTGTCGACTTGCACCGGGATCGAACATGGGACCTCCAGGTTAGCGAGCCATAGCCTTACTCACCGAGCCACAGTGGCTCCCATGGCGACTGAATCGAACTTTAAACCAGCGGCTTTAAACCAAGCGTGTCCTAAATTATGGAAGCATATTGCGGACATTTCATAATCTCGACTTCTCGCACTTGAAGTTCGATTCGTACGCATGTTCATTGACTACCACCACCCGCACAATCAACCAAAATCCACAATAATCTACTATATTCCAGCTCATTCTCGCTCCGTTTCCGCGCGTCCTCGTACTCTCACCCTCGCCCCCGACTTCTCGACTTTTCAACACCAGGCTTCCATACATAAATGCAGTAACATTAATTACTTTTCTCTTCCTGTTCCGGTCCAACCATGGTCCGAGTTAACGGGTCGTTCAACATTGCTTTTGACGTCGACAGGTAAATAGAAAAATTCTTTCGATATTTTAAACATCTCGCCAATCTGAAATAATAGGAAATAGTTTTAAGATTTTTATATTTTGCATTGGAATACTAATCATCTAGATTCGAATTACTGGGATAATGAAGATGAGTACACGCTATACAGAGTACTATGAGGCGTACTCCTATATCAAATTCCAACTGCCAGGGGTACGTTTTCGTACACGCCAGTCTGTACACGGGACCTCGTTAGATTCACCTTGATCTACTAATAAGGTTTTTATATGTTTAAATTATGAAGTAGGTTGCTCAAACAGTAGGTAAATAACCTTAGTGTTACATAGATCATTGACACTCATATCAGGTTGCTCAAACAGTAGGTAAATAACCTTAGTGTTACATAGATCATTGACACTCATATCATGTTATTTATTTTTTTTGGGGTGGGGGGTTAAATAAATAATAACTATGGCGCGCGGTTGGGATAAAGCTCGGGTTTCAATAGCGAGCAGAAAAATTAACTATAACAAGATCTCGACGGTAGATTGGGCGGGGGTCTGGGAGGGTGAAGGCATAGATATTGGGTAATTACAGATCGTAGAATCTTAAGCGCTCTGTCGGGGGTTATGGTTGTTTAGTTGGGGAGGATGGGGGATGGGATGAGCGGGCAATTTCAATGCTGGAGCTGCTTACATTTGGAACTACATGTGTACTGACTCCCCACACCCGTTGTACGCCCCACTGTCGATCGTCCTGAACTTTATACTTAAAGGGACCATCCCGAAATAAAAGTCCGTATAAGTATGAAATTTATACGCCAACATATAAAGGAATGGTGTATTGGCCTTGTCTTAAAATTTCAGCTCAAAATATTGAGTCGTTTGGACGTGAACGCCAAAAAACGCTTATCCGGACACGTAACCCTTTTAGGATTTCGGGATGGGTTACTTGATAATTTTTTGTCGTTCTTTTAGAGGTTTGTACAGTGAATGACCCACGAGTGATATTTGATAAAGAAGGTAAATTTTACCTACACGTACTTTTTATAAAATAAAAGTTTGGTTTTATGTACAGCTTGGGGCACCCGTCTACATTTCCAGACAAAGACTGACGGGTTTGAGTTCTTTGAAAACGTATCACGTATATTGGGTTAGTTGCTCGGCCCTAAGATAGAGGATAAGAGCCTTTAACGCAAAATTAAGCAGTTTTATTCTCCAAAATATAATCGCAATTGGCTCTTTAATTATAATGAAAGGATCATAATGTCGGTCATTGAGTCAATTGTCTGTTAGTTTGGAAAAGGTGACGTCAGTGACATATGGTAAAGAATTGAATTCTGGACCCAATGAATCCAGGGCCCTGTTTTTCGAAATTTTAACTAAAGATAAAATTCAAATTTTAGTAGATAATTGGCTAAGCACTAAAATCAATCTAATATTATCCAATCAAATTACTAAAATCTGGATTCTATCTTAGTTAAAATTTCGTGAAACAGGCCCCAGGTTCCAGTTTTCATTCGACCCGATCGTCTGCTGTGACAGCGCTGATTAACCAAAGACACAACTTACCAGTTCTTGCGAAATCCCATGATTCTTGATGTAACAAAATCCTATCGTACGAAAAGCTTCGTGAATTTCTTCTCCAAGTTGTTTTAAATCTTCATTAGAAACTGTTTCTGTATTTTCTACTTGTAGGCCGTAATGTTGGAAATCTATGAGAGGGATTGAGGTCGCCATGATGGATTCACTGTCACGAACTAAATAGGTTACCTGTTTCTTATTGATATGGGCGTGCCGATACTGTTAACGATATGGAGGGCAATTCACGACATAATTTTAAGTATAATGAGAGAGAGAGAGAGAGAGAGAGAGGGGGGGGGGAGAGAAATGGGGTTTAACGTCCACTCGACACAAACTAGGTCATTTCGGGACTAACATATGGTTCAATTTTATTTCAATAATTCGCTTGCACATAGGGGTCTTTAGCAGTGGGAGGAAACCGGAGGACCCGGAGAAAACCCACGAGGTTGGACAGGCGACCCTACTCCTTGTCACGTACAACCGGGGATTCGAAACCACGCCAATCGACTCAATGACAGACTTTATGATACAGCGCGCGCACGCTAACCATCCAGCCATCCAACCCCCCAAAGAGAGTGGGAGGCTGGGGCTAGCGTCCATTCGACACAAATTAGGTTTTTCAGGACTAAGGTATGCTTGCGCACAGGGGTCTTTAGCAGTGGGAGGAAACCGGAGGACCCGGGGGATATCCACGAGGTGGGACAGGCGGCCCTACTCCTTATCACGTACAAGCGGGGAATCGAAAACATGCCAGTTTTGCCCAAATCACAGATCTTATGATCTTAAGCCACCATCACACCAAACTAGTTCTCACTACGTTCTGGAAAATGTTGCTAAAACGGGTTTACACTGTTTTAGAACTTGTCACGGATCTTATGGTCTTAAGCCACCATCACACCAAACTAGTTCTCACTACGTTCTGGAAAATGTTGCTAAAACGGGTTTACACTGTTTTAGAACTTGTCACGGTGACACCATGGCCTACACTTATTTCAAATTCCAGCTGGCAAGGGCTATTTTACGTCAATGTGTACACGGGACATCGGTTTTTCGACTCCTACGAATGCCTATACATTGTCCCTTGCCAGGCCTTTCGCCCTTTACAACTGACAAGGTGAACCAGGCCGGAAAATCCCAATCAACTTTCCGTTAAAGTAAGAGTTGGGCCATGTTCCCGAAGCAACGACTGTGAGTTTTACAATATCTGGACGTTGCTTGTTTACTTCCCGAACTTATAGCTATATGTTATCTACAGACACATGAGCAGTAGCGTCCAATAAGAGGTTGTGACATCGCGACCTCAACAGAAACCTTGACATTGAATGGACCTTGAACTTTGCAACTCGATTATCACAGGTAGACATTTTAGCTTGAAAGCGCGAGACTTGGTAATCGCGACGATCGAGGAATCTGATAAGCTCACAAGCTGGGCTTGTACCCAATCTAAATTAGTGCCGAAATATGCAGGGTACTACGCGAAGGCCTTGATAAGATGTACGTAGTTATAGCGAGATCAAGCCTTCTATTGAAGATTGGGTAGGGCTAACCTCTGTTTGAATCACCGCTTGTAAATGTGTTTTTATCGTATATTTGATTTATAGAATCAATGAAAAGTTTTTGACATATTCCATATAGTCACTGCCTATTTAAAACTCTACAGTTAAAATTATTAAGAGTTGTACAAAATGAGTGACGACAATTTGTATAAAATGTCCATTTATAAAAAAAGACAAAATCTCCAGTGTGAGATAATATAAGTGTACAAAATGAGCGAAGAAAATCCATATAAAATGTTCTTTTATGAAATAACAAAATGGGATGATATAGAACTATTCAAAAGTAAACCGAAATGTTGAGTTGAGATACTCTAGAGTTATCGAAACGTTAAACCAAATCGTCAGTTGAGAAAATTCAGCGGTATTCAAAAATGAAAACAAATCACCAAATTAAGATAATAGCCCGTTATGGTAATGTCTATTAATAGGAGAGACTAAATCTCCAGTTGAGATAATCTAGAGGTATTCAAAATTGAGACTAAATCTCCTGCTGAGATAATCTAGTAATTTTTAAAAGTGAGACTGAATCTCCAGTTGAGATAATCTAGAGCTGTAATAGGCTGGTATTTATCAGACCCATCTAAACATTTAATAAGGCAGTCGTCGTCTGGGTGAATAAAAAACGCCATGGACTGTCTCCCCTTGTTCTTCCGGACTTCATCTTCTGGTATTAATACGCGGTGTTTCTGAAAAAAAAAAGTATAACAAAAATGGATAACTATGGCTGCCAACTATTTACGTGAGAATTGCAATCTGATTAAAATACAGATCTATATTTCGTTTCGTTTTTTTATACTTTCGATGACCAGTTGTAGTGGGAGTTCACGTCAGGGGTCAAACGAGCGGCTTTTGACCTATGACGTCAGACATTGATTACTCAATCAGCTTTCACGTCTCTGGTGATTTACCCACAGCTTTGTGCATCAAAAGGCCAAGAACTCGCCGCAACATACCGTTTCATTGGCTAATCCCTCACTTCAACCAAAACGCCGGTATTATTACAACTCTTCCGGATCGTAGTGTAGTAAAGACGAGTAAAACGAAATTTTGAACTATAAAAAACGAAACTAAATATAGGATCTGTGTTTTAATCAGATTGTGAGAAGTGTTATCGGTTGTTCTAAAAAGAGTAAATACACACCACCTGACGTAAATACTGGGTATATTTTAGGGCAAATGCTACAGATAGTGGATTCTTTATCCTGTGTCTTTCGTAATTCAACACACTTCAAAATCGATATAGAATTATCTCTGTATTTCTAACTAAATTAGTTGAAATATGTCAGTCAATGACATGTTAACCTTAAAGATACATTATGTAAGAGCTAAATCTGTCCATTAAACATACATTATGCAAGAGCTGAATCTGATTATTGCAAGTCTTTATGTAGGCTTCAGATGTTATAGAAATTATAAATTAGATCTTTATTTACACAACAATGTGTAGGTGTAGGGTACTGGAATCTGCTGAGATTTACCGAGTGGTTATGTTATGTTATTGCACGCCCCCTTTTGGCTTCAAATGCTATATAAATTATTAATTAGAAATATATTCACATGACAAGCTCAAACTCAACACTCAAGACCGTCGGGTGGCCGTGATTTTAAATGGATTAATACACAATCGCCATTTAATAATTTAATTTAAAAATGGTTAATCGAAGACATTGTTTATTATCGTAGCAATGGTAATTGACAATCGAAACTATATTGTCAAAACTTCAAACTCTCATAACTTTGCTCAGAATGGAATAATTTTAGCGAAATTTTCAATATATTCATTTTTCATTATCTATTTTTACACTATCATAGTAAGGTGGTAGTATTGTAGTCTGTTAAAATACCTTGGTATTGAGTTCTATTAGTGATTGTTATATATGATGATCTATTATAATAGATCATCATATATAACAATCACTAATTACAAATATGATATTGTTGTATGAAGATCTGTCAACACAGGTCATTGTATGATATTGTTGTATGACGGTCTGTCAACACAGGTCGTTGTATGATATTTTTGTATTATGGTCTGTTAACACAGGTCATTTTATGATATTTTTGTATGTTGGTCTGTTAACACAGGTCGTTGTGTGATATTTTTGTATAGTGGTCTGTTAACACAGGTCATTGTATGATATTGTTGTATGAAGGCCTGTTTAAACAGGTCGTTGTATGATATTTTTGTATAGTGGTGTTAACACAGATCATTGTATGTGATTTTTGTATAGTGGCCTGTTAACACATGTCATTGTATGATATTGTTATGTGGCGGTCTGTTAACACGGGTTATTGTATGCTATTGTTGTAGGGTGGCCTGTTATCACAGGCTATTGTGTGAATTTGTTGTATGTTAACTGTGAATACAGGTTATTATAGGATATCGTTGTATAGTGGTCTGTTAAAACAGGCTATTATATCATATTGTTGAGGATGGTCTTTTAACACGGGTTATTGTATGATACTACTGTAGAATGACCTATACCTACCGTGGCCATTAATTTATCTGCCGTCCATCTTTGCATTAAGTCACCAATATTAACACAGATAGCACCTGGTACAGGTGTAGCCTGGATATATTCACCTGCTGTATTACACACCTCTAGACCACCGACATCATCTTGAAATAACATAGTTACTGTACCATAATCAGAATGTTCTCCACATCTCACCTGACCAGGTAAAATACCTATAATATAGTATATCAGAAACAAGTCGTTCAACAAAATGAGAATAAAGAAATCCACATCCAAGGGGGTTACGGTTTGTCTGAAGTTACGGTCAACTAACTTAGTGTCTGTTCTCAAGCGGGGTTAAGTGTATGCAGACATCGTAAGTTTAGTATGGTAGGGCTAAGACTGACAAGGAAAGTCTGTAATTAGAATACACGTTGGCAAAATTTTCCTATCTCGGGTAACACTAGAAATACAAAAGACCATAACTTTATCCAAAATAGAACAAAATATGGTGCTGACAAGATATTAAAGACCAATTTATTTCTTCGGAGTAACCCAGGGTACTTTCAAGGTGTTCAACTCCTTTCATTCCACCATCACTTGTACAAGCCTCATGGGTCATCCCACCATCACTTGTACAAGCCTCATGGGTCTTCTCTGGTCCACAAGGGGGCTTGGATGGCCGAATGGTTATCAAGTGAGCGCTGTATCATAAGGCCTGTCATTGAGTCAACTTGCGTGGTTTCGAATCCCCGGTTGTACGTGACAAGGAGTAGAATTGCCTGTCCAACCTCGTGGGTTTTCTCCGGGTCCTCCGGTTTCCTCCCACTGCTAAAGACACCCCTACGCACAAGCGAATTATTAAAATAAAATCAAAACCATATGTTAGTCCCGACCGAAATGACCTAGTTTGTGTCGAGTGGACGTTAAACTCTCTCTCTCTCTCATCTCTCTCTCTCTCTCTCTCTCTCTCTCTCTCTCTCTCTCTGGTCCACAACATTGGGAGGGAAGAAAATAAAATACAGAATCCTGGGAAAAAATCACGAGGTTATGAGGCTGGCGAATACAATTAAATAGGATTTAACATCCTAATCTCCTGGACCGACTGGTCTAATGTAGAACAAAATTTGGCCCGGACAGCGGCGCTAGGGTCTACTCTTATTTCGAATTCCAACTGATGTTCCTTTACGAGCACGCTTCCGAACGACTAGACATTGCCCCTTGGCAAGCCCTCCGTCCCGCACAACTGAGAAGGGGGAGCACACCAGCAAATCGCGATGAACTTTCTCGAACAAGTCCCGGGTCGAACCTCGGGACCTCTGGGTTAGAGAATCCTCGGCTTACTCACTGAGCCACCTCGACTCCCGTTCGGCATTCGACCATACTCCTTGTCAGGTTATACTAATAAATACACTTACTTCCGTCTGTGGGTAATGGTGGATACATCAACGACCTTAGCGTCGTTTGGTTTTTATTTCCGATATCCTGGTGACATTGTCTGAGAAAATCTCGATCCTGTAGCAAAAAGAGAAATGCATCAAAATCAGTTGTGTATTATATTACAGGACAAAGTATAGCACGTTAAAGATACATTATGGGAGATTCGATAACGAGTTGGCAGTTCTCACTATAATAGTGAAAAACTAGATAACGTAAAGGCAATTTGCTGAAAATTTCAGTCACATTGATCCACTATGAACCGAGAATTAAGCGATTTAAATTACTAAAGTCTGTACGATAAAAACATAGTCTCGATCATCCATTTCATGATTAAATTATGAATGGAAGTCGAGCAGCAAATAGGATCATAATCCAGCAAATATCGCAGGCTAGCGATGCCATCGAGAGTTGATTATACTCTGGATAAGTTAATTAATGTCTAATTAATAATTTAGATGATAACATTTCAGGCCTAAAGAAAGACCTTCAAATGGCAGATTTAGCTCTTGCATAATGTATGTTTAAGTCCATAATTTTTAAGTGAGTTTACTGATATTCTATCGTGCTTGGAAAAATGTGTTGCTCGGTGTAGGGGCAGCGACAACTAGAACTGTGTTTCAGAGACTACAATCTAAGAATTAGACCATATCCCATTAGCTGACACAAAACGAATTGGGGTTTAACTTACTACTTTTCAGCACCCAATCTGATTAAAATACAGATCTATATTTCGTTTCGGTTTTTTTATACTTTCGATGGCCTGGTGTCACTCGGCAAACCTCAACAGATTCCAGTACCCTACATCTAATCTCGGCTGTATGACCAAGTCCGCAATTAGAACTACTTTCAAGTTCCCGGATTACAATGGCGTTGTCCATGACGACTAATGACGTCATTGATGATGACGTATTTGAAGAATGTTTTATCATACAAAATTTTCAAAGTTTGAAGCTGTTTTTCTTTCAAGTTTATCCGATTTTCTTTAGACAAGGACAAATTTGCATTGAAAATTCTACACACTCTTCGAACGACGCAATTTTGAGAACTTCTTTCTAAACGCGGGCAAGTTTCCCTTATAAGTAAACCGGTGCCGCATCGCAAATGTATAGGCGTAGGTGCATATCACTTACTGTCATACAGCCGAGGCTAGATGTAGGGTTCCGGAATCTGCCGAGGTTTGCCGAGTGGGCCTGGTGTAGTAAAGACAAGTAAGACGAAATTTTGAACTATAAAAAACGAAACGAAATAGGATCTGTGTTTTAATCAGATTGTTCAGCACCACGAGGCTAACGAAGACGGGCATATTTAGATTCAAAACTGATATGGGATCTTCAGAGGTATACACGTAGCCTCGGTTTTTGTGCCGTCCGATTGCCTGGCGCTTTTCCTTGATTCTCCCACTGCCTGTCTTGCATCACTGACATGGGAAAATGTAGCAGTTGCTACATTAATCTGAAATTGCCAAATCTATAGGTATGTTATCTCCCATTACTGCAGACACGTGAACAATTGCGTTTTCTAATCGGAGGTCGTCATACAAACACGGTCAAATCAAACGTGGCGATCTCTGGAAGGAAATGAAATGGGGTTTAACGTCCTACTGTTCTGCTCCGACTGGGATAATGAAGACGGGCATACGCCATACAGTGTGCTATGAGGGAAATTTTGCCCGGGCAGCGGTACTACGAGCTACTCTTATATGGAATTCCAACTGTCAAGGAATCTTTTACGTGCACGCCAATGTATACACGGGACCTCGGGTTTTCGTTCCATCCGAACGACTAGACAGATTTCCTTGTCCGGCCCTCCGTCCTGCACCACAATATGCAGGGTATTACGCGAAAAGCGAGATGAAGCCTGTTATTGAAGATGGGGAATACCTGGCACGAAATCACCAGGAACCTCCGCGGACAACACTTGGATCTTACCCGAAACCATGCATGAGCTGACATTTTTTGTTGCATTTTTGAATAATATGATGGTTGAAACATTAAAGACAACCTTAGTATATCACTGTTCTAAATATATAAAAATTTAAAAATGACCAATTACCTCAAGTTTTAACCCCACAGCAAGAACATCAAGAATTCGGAACGTCATTTTCTTGCAAACTGCGAAAAATTCATCAAATATTTTTCTCATTTCTAGTACGTCTGAATCTGGGAAAATCTGTTTTTTAAAATAAATAATCAATTTAATCCACAATAATTAATCAAAATACAATAGAGTATGGATGAGTTCGACAAAATCGAATTTCAGCAAGTGGTCTCCCCACATGGGAACATGTAAAGTGATAGGGGAAAGTGGGGCAAGAATGACTGTTTAACGGTATGTAATTGATAAAGAAAAACAAACGACATTTTGTAATAGAGTCACGTGTGTTGATGTGACTAGAGGTTACCCTTTGAATCACAGTCCAATACAAATGAAATGGGGTTTAACGTCCTACTATTCTGCTCCGACGGGGCTAATGAAGACGGCAATGCGCCATGCAATACGCCATGCGGGAAATTTTTCCCGGACAGCGGCGCTATGGCCTACTCTTATATCAAATTTCAACTACCAAGGGATCTTTCACGTGCACGCCAATGTGTACACGAGACCTTGTCCTTGTCCTCCCCATCCGCCCTGCACCTCTGACAAGAGGAAAGCACGCCGGAAAATCCCGAGGAACTTTCTCGGCCAACACAAGGAGCGAACACGTGATCTCCAGGCTACCGAACCCGCATCTTACGCCACTGGATGAATACACTATAGCTTTGTCGGGAAGCGTTTTCTGGTTTATCTTATGAAATACGATTTGTAATTTTATTTCACGGTTTGACGAAGATCGTGAAAATGGATTTAATAAAGGATTAAAACAAAAACCCACATGATTGGGCAGACCGACGAATGCACATGTATAAGATCTCGCAGGAGACTTGCATAAATAACCGGGTCTTACAGTCTACAGTGGGAGCGGGGGGGGGGGGGGTGACGATAAACCACGGGACACTGGGATAATTTTTATGTGCCGGAGAAAAACTTTGCCACGCCTCCCCCACATTATACATTACATTACAATTCATAAGGTTTCTAACTGGAAAACCGAAATAGCACATCGAGGCTCGGATTGTGGGCCATGTCGACGTAATAAAAATTAAACATATATTTAAAGGACATCGAGAGCTTCATGCGACCCAGAGTGATGTACCGACTGGAACCCGCCGCCTTGGGTCTGGTTGGGACCCCCCCCCCCCTCCGCCGGCTCTACCATCCCATATTGTATAAAATAAATAATGGATATAAATAAACTCACTTTTTCACCAGAAGGAGCAAAATTAAAAGCTTCTTTAAGATCACCTGGACGATCAGGATTTAAACTGAAAGAAAATACATTATGAAACATTAACTCGATTACTTTGTGGGAAATGTTTGCCCAGTAGCACCAAGAATAACAAATTCGTGTACATCAAAGTGTAGTGGAATCTGTCACTTCATCGAGTGCGGATCGTGAAGTACGTCGGACTTGAATGGATGAATGCCTTAGAGAGAGGGGGGGGGGGGTAACGTCCACTCTACACAAAAAGGTCATTTCGGAACTAACTCATGGTTCAATTTTATTTCAATAAATGGCTTGTGCGTAGGCGTCTTTAGCAGTGGGAGGAAACCGGATACAGACAAGGGGAAGTCACGCCAGAAAATATCCGGGAACTTTCTCGACCAACACCGGGATAGAACCCCAGGAACACCTTACCTTGTAAGGGAGCTTCCTACACACTGGGCCACCGCGGCTCCATTTTCTCAGTTCTTTTAGGATGTAGTCTCAATCCCCCACCCCACCCTCAACTGAGATTGGGCTCCTATGCCTATGCCTATGCCAAACAAAACTTTCATCCATAGCACACTGTCCGTATTCATTAACACGGTTGGAAGTTAAACTCCATTTCTTTCCAATAACCACAATCACTAGATCTAAACATTAAGGTCACCTGCAGATTTTCTCAAGGTCGCCGAGATGTAAATAGGGTTAGGGCACGTGATTCTTGGCGAGATTGTGGGTTAGGATTAGGGTTAGCGCTAGCTCGTTTACAGCTCGTGACCTTTGACCAAATCTGCAGGTGACCTTAATAATTAGATCTAACCTAATAGCTACCTTTCTCGACCGGGTGCAACCCAGCCATTGTTAGAGTCTATGGGCCGTTTAACCTTTGTTTTGGTGTCGACTGGTAAATCGAAAAAGTCTCTCGATATTTTAAAGGCTTTGTCAACCTGTAAATACAAAAGTTTATAGGGCTGTGATATTATTCATGTAGTAATAACATTGGTGGCGTTCGAATTCATAGATAAAGATAGATTCCCTCGAAAATAAGTAGGTCATTCGTCCCACAATGCTGATTTTTATCTGACAGATACTTCTAATGACAAATTGCATAAAAAAAAACTGTTAATCATAATCTGCCGATATGTATCGCAGCGCATGCTCTCGCCGCACGTCGCCTTAAAGAGGGGATTGGGTTTAACATCCACTCGACACAAACTAGGTCATTTTGAAACTGACGTATGGTTCAATTTCTTTTCAATAATTCGCCAGGGGCCTTTTCGCAGTGGGAGGAAATCGGATGACACATAGAAAACCCACGAGATTGGACAGGTGACCTATTCCTTGCCACGCACAAGCGGGGAATCGAAACCACGCCACTTGGCTCAATGGCAGACATTATGATCAAACGTGGACGCATTAACCATTCAGCCACCCAACCCCCCGATTGACCAAAGAGATGATTTACCAAAGACTTACGAGTTCTTGTGAAATCCCATGATTCTTGATGTAACAAAATCCTATCGTACGAAAAGCTTCGTGAATTTCTTCTCCAAGTTGTTTTAAATCTTCATCAGAAATTGTTTCTGTATTTTCTACATGCAGACCGTAATGCTGGAAATCTATGAGAGGGATTGTGGTCGCCATGATGGTTTAACTGTCACAAACTGTGGACAGTGTTATCATAGTTATTGTAACCTAGGTTAAACTAATGCCGGGATCACACTGCCTGTTGTCTAGCCTTAAATCGTATCCATAGTCTAATCCTTGAGTGGCATTTAGCGATTGAACACATTAAAAACACAACACAGTTTATATGGAAATATAATCACTGGTTTATAAGTATAGCACGACGTTTCGACAAGTATTCTCTTATCGTTATCAAGCACAAATGATATTTAGTTAAACTTAAAGGTGATATTTATAGTAAAACAAAAAAGAAGCCATAAAAGTTAGGTTGTTACAGGTTTTAACATATTTACCTTCTATAAACTGTGTTGTGTTTTTAATGTGTTCAATCGCTAAATGCCACTCAAGGATTATATTCGTCATCAGTATGGAGATGAGGCAGTTAAGTGTGTTAATGAACTTAGTAAACTAGAAGGTAAATTTGTTAAAACCTGTAACAACCTAACTTTTATGGCTTCTTTTTTGTTTTACTATAAATATCACCTTTTAGTTTAACTAAATATCATTTGTGCTTGATAACGATAAGAGAATACTTGTCGAAACGTCGTGCTATACTTATAAACCAGTGATTGTATTTCCATATAAACTGTGTTGTGTTTTTCGTATCCATAGTCTTATGCTAGGGCTACACTGTAGACTTTATACAGAAAAAAAAGTCCTCAGAAGTTTATCTGTGAAGAGAAGTCAACCTTTAGCGTTCAGGCTATAGAATTTTAGTTAGAGAATCGAACAACTTCAAAATCGTAACCATATTTGACTACCAAAAAAACTTCGGCAGTGTGAACATAGACTAAATGACTGAAGTTATATGGGCAATTAATTTAAATTAACAAATCAAAAACATCGTATTAGTAACTGTTTACTGACAGGAGGTTTTAAAAAGTTAGTAACTGGTATTGTTACAATCAGCTGCTAAGAACATTCAGCGACTATGAAATCAGAGCACAAAGATCAGATGAAAGGCTGGCTGTCAATGTATCATATCATTAAATACCCAAATTCCCGTCGGGAATCGAACGCGCGACTCACAGCATGGCATCAATACAATTTATTTTCTTCTTTATCTCCCTACTATGTGAGCCAAAGGAAAACCCCACGCTCAAATCGGTAGGAAATATATTGCAACTCAAGACAACACAGGGCAAACCAATCTGGGCGTCCCTAGACATATGAACAATCACGCAGTACAACAGAAAATAACGTCCTTCTTACACCACAGCAGAACGGAGGGCCTGACAAGTACAGCTGTCTAGTCCTTCGGATGAGGCGAAAAACCGAGGTCCCGTGTATACATTGGAATGCACGTAAAAGATCCCTTGGTAGTTGGAATTCGATATAAGAGTAGTCGATAGTGCTGCTGTCCGGGCCAAATTTCCCTCACAGCACACTGTATGGCGTATGCCCGTCTTCAGTAGCCCAGTATAGGAGCAGAACAGTAGGACGTTAAACCCCATTTCATTTCATTTCATCTAATTTCTTACACCACACCCGATGACAAAAGTCAACAGTGTTACCCTGACTTAATTGAACTTATATCCCAGTAATAACTGTAAATACAAGCCTGTCTGATAGGTGAAGTTTACTGTCCACTATCACAAAGGGTAATATCGCAAACAATTGTTAAGATGTCAAACCGCTGGAGGTCAAACCGATTAACTGAGCCGTTTAGATAATAGGATGCGACAAAAAGGCGTGAAAGTATAAGAGATAATACATTTGACATATTAGCACACCAGGACCCGGATATAAAATAAAAGTTTTCATGACATTAAGTAGATCTAAATAATGCTTACAAAACATGATTCGATTACCATGTTTTTATTTATAGGGAGTTTCCCTTTTAATCAGGGGGATTCCCAGATTTCACAGTACGCAAGTTTAAGTATGCGAATAAAAAAAAACCTGAACTGAAATGAAATAAAGGGGGTTTAACGTCCTACTGTTTTGAGAAAAAAAAAATTGATTTTGGGCATTATGTTTTATTTTTCTGAATTAAGGATGCATTATGTAAGATTTGATAAGGAGCTGTTAATTTTCGCTATAATAGTTTAAAAATATATAATGTAAAATGGATTTATTCAAAATTTTATTCAAATTAATTTATTCTGAGTAAAGTTATCACAGTTTGAAGTTTTGACATAGTGTGGCATAGATGTTTATGATAATGGCAACTGTACTGGTTAATCGAGACTAAACCTATATTCACCCTTATAAAATTAAATCAGTAAATGACGATCGCGTTTCAATCGGTTTAAATCTCCGTCATCCGATAGTCTATAGGGTGGGGGGGGATCACGGTAGCTAAGCGGGTAAGGCGCTGGCTCGCTAGCCTGGAGGTCGGGTGTTCGATCCCTGCATTGGCCGAGAAAGTTCATCCAGATTTTCCGGCGTGGTTCTCCCTTGTCAGTGATGCAAGACGGAGGGCCTGACAAGGACAGCTGTCTAGTCGTTCGGATGGGACGAAAAACCGAGGTCCCGTGTACACATTGGCGTGCACGTAAAAGATCCCTTGACAGTTGGAATTCGATATAAGAATAGGCCGTAGTGCCGCTGTCCGGGCAAAATTTCCCTCATAGCACAATGTATGGCGTATGCCCGTCTTCATTAGCCCAGTTCGGAGCAGAACAGTAGGACGTTAAACCCCATTTCATTTCATTTCATTTCTATAGGGTGGGTTACGTGAATAATGTCTAAATAGTAGTTTGTATAAAATTTGAGGCTAAAATAAAGGAGATTTACCTCTTACATGTGTCTTTATAAGAGAAAAACGAGGGCCTAAAACAATCCATGAGGCCAACCATAAATTGCAGAGTCTCTCTCTCTCTCCCTCTCTCGTCATACCGTACGTTCAACAGCTGACTAGTGAGATCTATACGAAGCTATCCAACCGTTACCACACCTAACGTGATACTAAATATATCCCAATAACCAACAGACGAGAAAAAATCAACATGTCGGACGTACTATCATTCGGGAATCCTGTTTTTCAACAATTTGCATTTTATTCAGGGCTTGTTATTGGTAAAACTCTGTTAATGGGACCAATAACGTCTTTCTTCAGACTCAGCCATGATGTAAGTACAGTGACGTATCATGTTAGTTAGAGTATATACTAGTAAGAAAACTGCAGTCTAAAACTGCACAGGGACGTTATTATTGTACACAGGTATACCGCAAGCTAGGTCCTATCCTATGTACACATTGGCGTGAACGTTGGACTTCGATTTAAGAGTAAGTGGTCATAGCGCTGCTGTCGGAGCAAAGTTTCCCCTCACAGCACAATGTCAATCTGCAGAGAAGAAAGCCAAGCTACCATTTAATTTTCGTACGTTAGTTACGAACGACCGAGCACACTGTATGGCGTATGGTCGTCTCCATATTAAGCCCAGTTGGAGCAGAATAGTATAAACCCCATTCCATTTCATTTCATAACATAGGCTTATACCAATCCAAATACAGATGTTATATAATTTATTTATTGTTCAGCTATCATAAGTGATATACGTGTGTGTGCGGTATATTCAATGGTAGCATACTCACAGGTTGTATTATGTAGTAGTGATACATACAGCCAGCAGTCGACCTAATTCTCTCAAGGACATTCATGTAGGTTAAGTTTTAGGCTTACATACAGTTAAAGGAGCTACATCGCTAATATTTGGGAACTATAGAAATCGACACAAATGGGTCGCAAGGCATATAATAATGTATGAATGTATATAAAACTGATTTACATTCAGTCGTTTCTGTTTTTTTGTAAATTCTAATCAGTATATATGTTCGGCGAAATATGCCAGAATTAGTCTCAATCGAAAGGCAATCTCTAGTTATTCCAGTCTACACCGATAGTATTTATTGCGCATGCTCTCCAGATAAGAATATGAGGTCACCGTTTGACATCACTTGTGGAATATGTCAAGCGTTCTTCGAGTCCCTTGTTACAAATGGCGCTGAAAAGGATTATGGTACACGATTCGTGTACCACGTGTACCAATAATAAAATGTTTATTTTGTCTTAATATTGGATATCAGAAGCCCTTCTTTTCCCGGTAAGATCACAACATCAATGTTGATTTAAATTGACATATAATTTGTGTTTTCAATGTCGAAGACTTTGGATGATATTGAGTTAGAGACTTGGCTACTTTAAACTGCTTATAAAATCAGGATTTAACTAATAGACTTAAAGAACTCGATTCCCCAAATCTCTCACGACATGTCTCATAATAGTAGATACTTGGTAATATTAGGTAATTTTTTAGGGGTTCTGTGGGGAGGAGAGAGGCTGGAATGATACATTGTTAACTGTATATATTGACAGTTTATCATCACGGTTGAATGAACTAAACGGGATACAATGTGTAGCGTGGCCAGCCAATCTATATGCTTAACCATGAGTCAATCTACCACAGCAAACACATAGCACGCTTGAGAAGACTGATATCGGGTTACGACCGACCTTTATCTGAGGGATCTTTACCGAATATCGCGATAGCCCTAGTTAGACCTAATAATAATAAATTCAATTCATACGAAATACAACACCAAATCAAATATGTGTACTCTTGTACTATTAATATATTGTGACTATCTAGATATAACTAGTAGTCCCAATAATATATAGTTTGGACGGTCGGGTAGAACCAGTATAGTTTTGACTGTCTAGCAGTCCCAATAATATACAATCTGATTAAAATACACATCTATATTTCGTTTCGTTTTTTATACTTTCGATGGCCTACACTACATAAAGATCTGGCAAGTTATAGCCATAGGTCACTTCAGGGGTCAAAAGACCGACTTATGACCTATGACGTCAGACATTTGATTAACCAATCAGCATTGATTACCCACCGTTCCGTGCAAAACACGCCTAAAGCTCGCTGTAACAGACCGTTTCATTGGCTTATCCCTGACACCATTCAGAACACGAGTTAAATAACATCTCTTCCAGATCCAAGTGTAGTAAAACAAGTAAAACGCGAAATAATAACTATCAAAACGAAACGAAATAGGATATGTGTTTTAACCAGATTGAATAATATACAGTCTGGACTATCTAGTAATCCCAATAATATACAGTTTTGATGGTCTAGTACTCCCAATAATATATAAATTTGACGGTCAAGTAGTCCCAATAATATAGCTTGGTCGGTCTAGTAGTCCCAATCATCAATAGTTTGAATGGTCTAGTAATCCCAACACAACAGAAGGGAGGTAACTCGTTGTATCAGGCGGAGTCGCGCCACCAGTTTACTTCCGTTGAATTCGACGTTAAATAGATTCAATTTTTTTAATACAGAAAGAGACCCGTTTTAGGGAAGACCCAGATTAAACGAAGGGCTGTCATGTTTCTGTACTTGGGATAGATTTGGTTGAACGGGAAGAATAGGCAAACTCCCTCAAAAGCTCAAAAAGCCAATCCAGCAATGGCCAGAGAGGGATTTCTGGGGCCATTGCTTCGGGAATATGGTCTTTACCATATACATCATTTGGTACACGTGTATATTTCAGAGCTTCCCCAATGAAGAAGACTGTAAACTGAGTAAAGATAAATCATTAAAACCCAGATTTGATGATCCGACGATCGAACGAATAAGAAGGTAAATAGAATAGATATGCCCATTACTATATAGGCCTATCACATGTATATTTCAGACATATTCCAATGAAGAAGACTGTAAACTAAGTAAAGATAAATCATTAAAACCCAGATTTAATGATCTTACTGTAGAAAGAATAAGAAGGTAAACGAAACGAAATGAAATAATATTTAATGACACACTTAAAACAATTACTGTATACATTGGCGTGAACGTAAAAGATCCCTTGGCAGTTGGAATTCGATATAAGAGTAGGCCACAGTGCCGCTGCCCGGGCAAATATTCTCTCATAGCACACTGTATGGCGTATGCCCATCTTCATTATCTCAGTCGGAGCAGAACAGTGGGTGACGGGGCCGGGCATCCATTTTAGGGGACAACCAATTAATGAGTGCAATTGAAATTAAGTTTGAATAGAAAGTATATTTTGACTTTTAAGATGCCTTCCTTTTCCATATTCCTCAGTACTAGGGGCATACAATCGAGGGGTTGACTGATCGTGCACGCGTCATTGAGTCAAATGACGTGGTTTCGATCCCAAGGCAAACCTCGACAGACTCGGTACTCTACATCTGCGTCGTTTGAAGAGTGTATAGAATTTTCATAATAAAACACCCTTCACAGGCATCTGCATGGGCGACGCCATTTGTAATCCGAGAACTTGAAAGTAGTTCCGATGGCGGAATTCGTCATACAGCCGAAGGTAGATGTGTGGTACTGAAGCTTGCCGAGTGGACAAGGAGTATGTATATTGTTACCATATTTTTCAGATGTCATCAAAATGACGTGGAGAATGTTGTACCGTTTGTTTTATTTGGCTTATTCTACGTCGCTACAGAACCATATCCAGAAGTTGCTAGCATTTTATTCAGGACATTTGCAGCCTCCCGGTTTCTACACACCGCATGTTACATGGTGCCTCTACCACAACCGTCCAGATTTGTGTGTTTCTTAACCGGTGTGGGCGTCACTGGAGCCATGGCTTTCAGGGTTTTTATGACGTCATCGATGTAATTTGAACATTTACGATCAAACTTATTAACACTCTAACCCTGACTTTATTTTCTGCGATATCACTACTGTGGAAGCAGATGTTAAACCAACAACTATTACTACAAACTATTTTAGGAATGTAATGTGTCATTGTGTCTTCCATGTACAATACAGATCTATATTTCGTTTCGTTTTTTTATACTTTTCATGGCCTACACTACACGAAGATCTGACAAGTTGTACTCGAAGGTCGTGTCAGGCATCTACTACGGCTTTTGACGTCAGAAATTGATTAATCAATCAGCGTTGGCGTTTCTAGTGGTTTACCCACAGTTCCGTGCGTAGCAATCGCCGTAACTGACTGTTTCATTGGCTTATTCCCCACTTCAACAAAAACGCCGGTAATATAACAATTCTTCCAGATCCTAGTGTAGTAAAGACAAGTAAAACGAAATTTTGAACTATAAAAAACGAAACGAAATAGGATCTGTGTTTTAATCAGATTTCCATGTAAATCAACTAATTAAACTTGTGAACATTTTTCAACTTACAGTACAGAAAATTAAGAGTTAAAACCCATTTTATTTCGACTTCTTATTTGTAAAATTTCGGATGTTGATTCGGATGCCGCCACGAGCGTTGTACGAACCACAATGCCTTGAAATTACTTTGTTCGTGTATATCGGCTCTGTAACGGGGTTAGTAGAAGACGATAACTTTCTGTAACATCAACTAGCTGAACAAAAACAAAGTATAATTATTCGAATGAAAGCGTGGTTAACTGGATGTACCTGAAGCAACGACCGCGAGTTTTACAACATTAGCCGTTGCTAGATTAGTCAGAAATTCCCGAACTTATAGGTACGTTATCTTCCTTTACCAGAGACACGCGAACAATAGCGTTGTCCATTCAGAGGTCGTGACACAAACACACTCAAATCAATCATGGTCGTTCCACGAAACCTTGACATTGAACGAACCTTGAACGTTGCAACTCGATTATCACGGGTACACATTTCATTTGGAAAGCGCAAGACTTGGTTATTCGCGATGATATTTTTTATCGGGGAATCTCAGGGGTCCCCAGCTGAGTCAGTGTCCAATCGAAATTTGTGACGATATATGCAGGGCATTACGTGACGGGCTTGTTAAGGTGTACGGAGTTAAAGGGAGACCAAGCCGTCTATTGAAGATAAGTCAACTGATATTTTTGAAGCAAGTGGCAATGCGCTTTATTAAGTCGGAAATAAAGAGTCTGTCGCGATTTCGACATAAACGACATTTATAGATGTTTTGTCGTAAATTTTAAAAATGCACAACTTTATAGCAAACTTGTTCGATAAACAATACCCAGTAAGAGTATTAAAACCAAACTTGAAAGAAGAAGTACGTACATGTAAATACACTTCAATAATCAGCGTGACCGCGATAATATATTATACATGTACATTGATTGGAATGAAACTATGGTCAACTAAAATTTTTGGCGGGATAGGTAATGGTAATTCCGCTTTAATAAGTCGAAAATGAAAAGTCTGTCGCGACTTCGACATTTATATATGTTTGTTATTAACAAAACACAATTTCATAGATATTGCTTGACAACATTGTTTGATAAAATACCTGAACAAGTTCTGAATCTAAATGTCATTTATATATATGTTTGATGTTATTTAATATTTTTATTTACATAAAAGGTTGTAAAACAGTAACATAAGTAAATTGATTAAAGATTTCAACTCATAAAATCTGTTAGTTAGTTGTCAAAAGCGATGGGTTTGAGCATTCAGTTCATCTAAAGTGTCCCTTTGGCCGGATTCTCATCCAGACGATGAGGTGTGAACAAAATAGAGCAGCAAACTTATGCCAAATCTGTATGCTTACTAGAGACCAGTGAGCGTGTTGAACCAACAACATCACTTCCGGTTTTAATAAAAATTAATTTCTTGCTTAAAAAAACATTTTTGCCTGTGTTACAGAAGGGATTATTTATCAATGTATATTTAAGATTTATGGAAGCTTTGTTGAAAATCATTGGTCTTCCCCTTTAAGCCCGTCGTACACGAGCAAAGAACATTTGACAAATTTGTACGAAGCCAGCAATTAAAGCCCGTCGTACACGAGCAAATTTTCTTTCACAAATGGAGATTTGTCAGAGAAATTTGCTCGTGTACGACAGGAAATTTGCCACATTTTCATTTGCCGTCAAATAAATTTCTGGCTTCGTACACGGTCAATGGAAATTTGAAGAGACCGTAAAAAAAAAAAATTCAAATTTTCTTTGCTCGTGTACGACGGGCTTTATTTGACGGCCTATCGTACACGAGCATAAGTTCCAAATCTTTGACACATTTATTTGACGAAAAGCTATGCATGCCAGCTTTTGTCAAATCTCATATGGCAAATGAAAATGTGGCAAATTTCCTCTATTTGCTCGTGTACGACGGGCTTTAACAATCGAGAGTTGAACAAACCAAAATAAAATTCCCACCTTATAGATGTACGTTTATGCGGCTGAACCGCCAGTATGATGAAATGGGTATTTGTACCAGGAAAGCCTAAATCTCCGCCAATTAAAACACGACACTTCGCATGCTTGTTCCTTGGACAAATGTGCACCGATTGACAAAATCCGATTTCAAGATGGCCGCGGTGACGTCATCCTTGGTTCCTTATCCATATAATACGCTCATACTAGTTCAACACTAAAACAACGTGGATAAACTTGGTATATGAAATATATTTTATTAGATCGTTCTCCCTGAATTACAAAAAATACAATTCACTGGTATTGTCTTTTAGTTATCCTATTAGCTGACAGAAGAAACCACATGGTGCCTTGGTTGTTGGGATATGTACAACTGGGGGCTCCGTCAGGGTAAATTGGAGATCTTCACATCCCAATATTTCATTAGTGTCTAGATCAACTAGTTTTAGTTTTATGGTATAGTCCCCCTGAAATGGACAAAAGAATCCGACAAAATTTTAAAGAAATATTTCTTGAAACCAGATTTCGGTATTCATTTAAGAAACATATGTGCAGATACTTTTCTTCGATAAGCTAAAGCTCTTTGATTTAGGACACTTGAGGACAAAATGAAGTATTAAATTCAGTTGATCCGATATGTAATTTGGATTAACGAGGAAATATGCTTTATTGAAAGTAATAGTTTCAGGTTTAGCTTATTATATTATTAGAAATGATGACGTATATAAAACCTTAGAAACAACTTCAACCACGTGCTTGGCGGATTGTTTATGGTTTATTATTGTTTATATTTTGAATAGCAGGGGCACCAAAATCTTTTAAGTGCTTAGGGTCTCTATTGATCTTAATCCGGCCCTGCAGTAGCTTTATCCATGGATGTACATTTAAGAACGAAAACAGGATGTCAGACCGCAAAGAGGATCAACGCATACATTGTATTTGACCCGGAGATCAAAGAAGTTTCGACCTTTTTCAATGTAGATTTTAATTATAGTGTTACTAAAGAAAATCCCCACCAATTAAGACTTTTACTACTAGTAAGAGTTAAAGAATTTTTCTCAAACCCTAATCCTAGACAACCAACAGGTTTAGGCAGATAACCATGATCCGCTACTCGTCTTGTTGTTGGGGTGACGCTCTTCGAAAAGCCTAAGATTCCGTCAATTCAAGTCCCATCGAAATGAAAATTGGCATGCTTGAACGATTTTGCATCGATTTGGTGAATTAGATTTTTGAATTACATCCAACAACATTGTCATTTCTAGATCCATAGTTGAGAGAGAGAGAAATAGGGTTTAACGTCCACTCGACACAAACTAGGTCATTTCGGGACTAACATATGGTTTAATATTATTTCAATAATTCGCTTGCGCGTAGGGGTCTTTAGCAGTGGGAGGAAACCGGAGGACCCGGAGAAAACCCACGAGGTTGGACAGGCGACCCTCCTCCTTGTCACGTACAACCGGGGATTCGAAACCACGCCAGTCGACTCAATGACAGATAGATCCATAGTACCATCGTACTTGTTATTATAACTTTGCGTTGATGAAAGACAGAACTGACTGGGGCACGTTAGACCACACGACCAACCCTGTCACCTTACGCAACAGCATATTCGAACAGGTCAGGGGTCTGTTTCTCGAAATCTTAACTAAAGATAAAATCCAAATTTTAGTAGATACTTCAATTTTGATTGGCTAAGCACTAAAATCAATCTAATATTATCTAATCAAATTACTAAAATTTGGATTTTATCTTAGTTAAAGTAGCTAAGTCTCTAACTCAATATCATCCAAAGTCTTACACGTTGAAAATACAAATTATTTGTCAATTCAAATCAACAATGATGTTGTGATCTTACCAGGAAAAGACAGGCTTCTGATACCCAATATTTAAGACAAAATAAACATTTTACCATTGGTACACGAATCGTGTACCATAGTGAGTTTTAGCGTCATTTGCAACAAGTGACCAGAAAGAACGAGGCTAGACATATTCAACTGGGAGCCTGCTCAATAGACTGGAATGACCAGACGCTAGAAATTGCTATAGGGTTGAGACACATGCCGTATTTCGCTGGATATAACTGATTGGAAATAAGAGTAAAAACGGAAACAATTGAATGTAAATCAGTTTATATACAATCAAATTACATTATTATATGCGTTGCGATCCATTTGGGTCAATTTCTAGGTCCCAGATATTAGCGATTTAGCTCCTTTAAATTTTGGTGAAACAGGCCCCAGATTAAATCAAATCCTGTGTATTGACAATCTTAAAATTCTTGCCGCACCCCCACCTCTACCTCTGACTTTGCATAGGGCACTTCTAGCTATCTGTGCTGAAATGTTGTATTCTTACCTTAGCAAAAGCAGCCAAGGGTCCTTCAAGCTTAGGAAGTTCGAATACTGCATTGTCTACAACATAGGTTCCATTGAGAAAAGGACAGGCGCAGGGAAATCCATTGTCTCGTAGCTGATCAGCACAAGTTAAAGTGGCATTTTTACCTTGATCTAATATTGAACATACATCTATATATTTGCTGAAAAATAATTAGAAATGAAATGAAATGGGGTTTAACGTCCTACTGTTCTGTTCCGAACTGGGATTCCGAACTGGGCTAGTGAAGACGGGCATACGCCATACAGTATGCTGTGAGGGAAAGTTTGTTATACGGACAGTGGCACTACGGCCTGCTCTTATATCGAATTCCAACTGTCAAGGGATCTTTTACGTGCACGCCAATGTGTACACAGGACCTCGGTTTTTCGTCCCATCCGAACGACTAGACAGCTGTCCATGTCAGGCCTTCCGTCCTGCATCTGTGACAAGGGGGAACCACGCCGGATAATCCGGAAGAATTTTCTCTGCCAATGCAGGGATCGAACACCTGACCTCCAGGCTAGCGAGCTAGCGTCTTACCCACTTAGCCACCGTGACCCCGAAAACTACTTAGAAGAAAAGTTTAATAGTCTAATAATTTACATTGAGGAAACAGACCCATAATATTTATTTGAATGACTACAGTCTGTTACTGAACATATTCCATTCGTATATATTAGGTCTTTTGATTTCGCTTCACTCGGTACCTAACAATTGGGCCCTTTAGTTTAAACAATATTTCATTCAATAAACTGAATTGGATTGAACAACAGGCAAAGGCCATTATAATGTTTTCTCCAATTGGGCCCTTTGATTTATTCGCCTCTTATACATATTCGTGAGGCCACGTCCATGTGTGGTGAGTGTTGAAAACGTTCACTTAGATCAGCCTGTTTCAGATGTAGCGTGACTAGAACGGGTTTTTTGTTTTCGTTTTGTTTTGTATTGTTTTTTGCTGGGGGGGGGGGGGGGGGGCGTGTTGTCTTAAGGTGTTTTGAAAGTTGTGGGTCGCCGGCAAGTCAGTTCGACGAAAGGGACGATGATCGTCGCGTTTTTGCCGTCAGGGCTTGCAATCTTGAAACACGCCGATAGAAATGGACGCCATATTTGAAGACGAATTAAAACTGGGTTTCATTGAAAAGTAGAAAAATATACCGAAACATTAAATCACAAGATTACTGAACTATATATAATAACTGTGAAAGGGGCATCGGTGAGCCTTTGTTACTTTTGTCCGAATCCTTTTGTATTGTATTTATATTTTCTTGTACAATAAAATATGTTTAAAACAAAACTAACCAGCTTCCCAGATAATTTATACAGGGTAGAGGTAGGTCGAAGAAGCCTAAAGATCTAGTTATAGCCAGTTCCAGACTCAAGTTACCAATAATATTTGTGTTAAACGTCACTATACCAGATACACTCAGATTCCCGGGTAGTTCAACTGGATCTGGGCTAATGGTAAAGTTGTGAAATGTCACAGAACTGTTGGCGTTATTTGATGCTACCGAAGACAAAAATAAAATCGTGGTATTTAGTAAATGAACGGGATATACACAAGACAAAATTCTATGGAATGCAATTACTGTTTATGACTGTTTTTTTCCCAGGATTCTGTATTTTATTTTCTTCCCTCCCAATGTTTTGAACGAGAGAGAGAGAGAGACAGAGGGGGGGAGAGGGAGAGGGGGTTTAACGTCCACTCGGCACAAACTAGGTCATTTTGGGACTAACATATGATTCAATTTTATTTCAATAATTCGCTTGCGCGAAGGAACCTTTAGCAGTGGGAGGAAACCGGAGTACCCGGAGAAAACCCACTAGGTTGGACAGGCCATCCTACTCCTTGTCACGTACAACCGGGGAATCGAAACGACTCCAGTTGACTCAATGACAACCCTTATGATACAGCGTGCACACGCTAACCATTCAGCCCCCCCCCCCCGTTTTATACAGACTTGAGCCGCAAAATTGAACCGCCGCTCAATAATAAACAGTATTGCTTGATACATAGTTACTAGAGAACAACAAAAATAAAATCGTTACAAATTATAAACATAGCCCAAGAAACATACGTCCACTCAATAATGAATTAAAAACTCATAAAAATTTCAAAGAGATAGGGTCGTAATAAAGGGAAATAACTTTGGCGCTTATAGTTGAAAATCTCTGGCATTATGTAAAAAAATACTATCAAGATTTTCATAGTGAAATTCGGAAAATATGAAAAATCAATATTAACCAATATTAATTTGAAAAAAAGATGGATTATATTAACTTCTATTGTGCTAATTGAACGATAGACGGGCGGACTGAAATATGATGATATATAAACACAAAATTATAAATCTATCGCGGAGGATTACGAAAGTCTTCTATCCCAGTAAAAGATGACTGCTCAATGGCGCGTGCATTGTTTACATAAGACGTTACTGGTTCGGGCAGAATGGTGTCTTTTACTTATTTTAATACCCATTTACACTAAATAGGAAATAATTTTTACCTACAAATACTTCAAACGTCTTTATTTATTTTTCTAATACAAAAATAAAAATCTTTTAGAATTTAATTTGTCGGAAGAAACAAGTTAATATTTGGGGCTCACTAAGTCGCATCGATGTCATTCTTATCAGTGATTGTAGCGCCCTAGCGAATATTTACTGCTCATCAGTGTGCCAATGTGCATGTAGAATTAGCAAATGAAATGAAATGACATGGAATAGGATTTAACGTCCGGATACTGGCGGTTCCGTCGACTCCTCATCGAATGTCAAGGGTTCTTTCACGTTCACGCCAACGTGATAACACTCACCTTTCTTTGCCAGGCCGTCCGTCCTGCACCACTGACTCTTGGTTAAAGAGCCAGTGCCATACATACTGAGCCACCGTGGTAACCCAAAACTAAATAAGCACGGATTCATTTGTCACCTCGTCTTAAGCCCCGTTTGCCAGATGCAGGTTAACTGATACCAACTAGCTTCGGCTTCTGAAATCCAAGTTCCAAATGACTAAAAGAATCATGGCGGATGTCGTGCACGAATCGGGGTACACCTTTTCTTTCCAGAACACCTGATTCGGGGACGCATCTATTTAAACAAAATAGCTATACAACGCCCTGTGGTACTTACGACAGTCGGCCAAAGCAAATTCTTGCTTAGCTTCAACAGATAGGATTATTAGTCCAAACGCTGCCCAGAGATATTGGATCATAGTTGCAGATTTTAAAATGGCATGGAAAACTGATCAATAGTAGAGACTGTTTATTATCAATAATATGGGTTATCTATTGTACGGAACACCAATCGGGTCACAAATTGGCCAAGCTAACAATTCCTGCTTTTAAAGCAGTGATTCTCAACCAGTGTGCCGCGGCACACAGGTGTGCTACGAGATCTTCCTAAGTGCGGCGCGAACGTGAACGGCACACTAAGAAAATGCGAAAAACCATGTGATCCCAAATGGGTATTCACTGGTGTCTACTGGTAACTTCAAGGTTGAGAACCACCGTTTTTAAAGGTACAAGCCAGGACATCACCATATATCGAAAAATTAACATTACTATATTTGCCAAAGACACATAAATATGGATATCAATAGACACGAATGAAAATGTTAAATGGCCCGTTCAAATTTTCGATTTGAAAAATCATTGGACCAGAGTTTTTAAAAATAGAAGTGGATGTTCTTAAACTCTATTTTAACTTTTATTCTGGCATGTTGAATCTGTATCCGGAAACGGTTTTATGTTTATGAGCTTATGTTTATTTCCGAAATGGAAAGAAATGGGGTTTAACGTCCTATTTTTCTGTAGCCACCGATGGAAATAACGCACATGCTATCCGGGTCGTATGCCGTGACGTCACACGTAGACCTACAATGCACGCACTCGGCAAACCTAAGCAGATTCCAGTACCCTACATCTAGCCCCGGCTGTATGACGGAGTTGCCCATGACGACGCTTTTGAAGAATGTTTTATCGCACAAATATTTCAAAGTCTGAAGCTGTTTTTCTTTCAAGTTTATCCGTTCTCTTCAAACAAGGACAACTTTGCACTGAAAATTCTAAACACGCTTTTTAAAGCGGCAAGTTTTCCTAATAAGTAAACCGGTGCCGCATCGCAAATGTATAGGCATAGGTACTTATCACTTACCGTCATACAGCCCAGGCCAGATGTAGAGTAACGGAATCTGCCGAGGTTACCGCTATGAAAGAGATTGGGCAGTATAAACAAATAAATTGAATGTCGCATAGATCAAGAAAACAAACGAATGATCTCAATCTAATTTTGTTCAATCTATACGAAAATGTGAGAACATTCTCATATTGAGCCGACCATAACGGTTCCCCGTAGATTTAATTATTCAGATGTCACGATTTTTTTATATATTTGAGTAAAAGAAAATGGGTAGGGTCTCGCTTATGACCTACTGTAAGAACAAAGGTCGTAAATATTCCCTTATCTTTATAGAACGATATGGGAATTATAATTTAAACATAGCTGTTATTTTCTTATTAGTAAAAGAAACCACGTGGCCCAACCCTGATAGGTTAACATGGCCGCCAGTTTTGGTCCAACAATTATTGTGTTTTTAGCAGTTGAACGAAACCAGAGAATACAACTGCATAGGTTGCCGAGTGGTTTGAAGCGTACGCTTCGGATTCAGGTTTAGTTCCCAGGCCTGTATGGGACAGGGTCAAAGGTCGCTTACATAACCTTACGCGTTTTCTCTCACTACTAAAATACATATGTGGGCATATATCTATGAACAATGTGGACATATGACTATAAACACTGGGGGCATATAACTATGAACAATGTGGTCATATAAATGAAATGAAATGGGGTTTAACGCCCTATTGTTCTGCATATAAATATAAAGACTGGAGTCATATCTATGAACAATCTGGGCATATATCTATGAACAATGTGGACATAAAATCTGAACAATGTGTTCATACAACTATGAACAATGTGGGCATATACCTATGAACAATGTGGGTATATAACTATGATTAAAGTGGGCATATGACTATGAACAATATGGGCATATAACTATGATTAAAGTGGGCATATGACTATGAACAATGTGGGCATATAACTATGAACACTGGGGGCTTATAACAAATGTTGAGAGTAATGAGTACACATACTAGTAACTTAGTGCAATGAGTGTGTAGAACAATGGGTAATATAAGTATATGACTATATTGGCAATGTGGGTATACAGCTTTGTGCAGTGTGGGAATACAGCTTGTACAATGTGGGTATACAGCTTTCAACCATGTGGGTATACAGATTTGTACAATGTGTATACACTATACAGCTTTGTACAATGTGGGAATACAGATTTGTACATTGTTTGTATAAGTTTTGTGCAATGTGGGTATACAGATTTGTACAATGTGGGTATACAATGTCGGCAAAAACTGAAGCCCTGTCTGGGTATAAAACAAAAGAAAGAACAATCTGTTGAAAATTTATTCCATTAACCATAACATAAATATCCCAGATATAAATATCATGATATAAAAAAAACACCATTCAGGTCTGATATACGGTATGAGATATACCACCGTATTATACATAATATAGATTACAATATCATATAACAAATTCAATAATCCATTTAAAAAAAAAATTATAATATTCAAAATATATACATAATAATATTAATTATTTCAAAAAGCAAAGACATAAGCAAGAGATATAGTGTTAGGTTTAGGATTGAAATGAATCCTGCATGTACTTGTGTCAATACCAAGACAGTGTTAGATTTAGGATTGAAATGAATCCTAGATGTACTTGTGTCATCCTGCATGTACTTGTGTCAATACCAAGACAGTGTTAGATTTAGGATTGAAATGAATCCTAGATGTACTTGTGTCGACAGTTTTAACACATGGGAAGTTAGCAGGGGACACCACGAGCAAAGGGACAACGCACTAATCTATTAAGTTGTGATTTGCATGTTTTTAATGTTTAAACACTGATTTTGTAGTAAGTATTCATACAATAAATATATTTATTCCTGTGAATGGTTGTGTAGGTATGGGACCCAGTGCACTGTTATGTCTGGGAGCCTATAATGCTGTATATAGACAGCTCTGTGAATGGTTGTGTAGGTATGGGACCCAGTGCACTGTTATGTCTGGGAGCCTATAATGCTGTATATAGACAGCTCTGTGAATGGTTGTGTAGGTATGGGACCCAGTGCGCTACTACTATGCCCGGGAGCCTACAATGTTGCATAGACAGCTCTGTGACTGGTTGTGTAGGTAGGGGACCAAGTGCACTATTTTCTCCTGGGTCCCTGTGAGTGTTATTTAGGTAGGAGCCACAGTACACTGCTTTGCCCAAGAGCCTATAATGCTGTATAAACGGTCCAGTGAGTGATTGAGTAGGTATGGGACCCAATACACTGCTATGCCTAGGAGCCTATAACACTCTGACAATACTCCAGAATAAAAGAGAAATACAAAAAAAAAAACATATTGGTCCAAATATTAATCAAAGTATTCAATCACATCAAAGGTTCTCACCATTTAAAGTTTACATTAGTTGAGCATACATAATTAACATCAGGACCAAGATGGTATCTTACTATAAGGCTCCTAATAAGCTGTTTACCATTTGCTACAAAAGAATGTCTGACATGCCATAAAACTCTATTCATTCATTTATACAAAAGAATGACAAAGCCATAATAATGTAAATAACATGTGTAAAATGAAACTTTCCAGCCCTGATCTTTGTTATTGGCCTCGTGTTGCCCCTTAAGTATCTTATGTAAATGACCTAGCATTGTTCACAAACAGAATTTGAAAGGATAAGATAGGTTTGTACAGGTCAATTTAATTTTTCCGCCAAAGCAAATACAAATAATATGACATTTAATAACATTTCTAAAAAATAATAAAATTTATCCAATACTCTTTGGTTCAAAAACAGCTGCTTGAACACTATCAGTAACTGTTTTAATCTGCTAACGGGTAATATGGGATGAGTATTTTTCGACTACAGCAAAATACACCCCAAATTTTATACTACTACAGATGAAAATTCTACTTCTAAAACTATTAGTCTTAAAGCTCAATTCTTATATACTTTGTTTCAACTGACAAATTGTTAAATGTCTATAATTGCTTGGATATCATCAATTTTATTAACTATGGATAGAACTGTAGGTGATTCTCTTTATTATATCTTAACTGTAAACAAATTTTCTTCCCCCTTTACATATTGACATGTCAACAATACGATCATAACATTAAACTTGAAGGGATAACGTACTTGTCCATATTACATGTCAACAATATGATCATAACATGAATAATGTACATGTCCATATTACATGTCAACAATATGATCATAACATGAATAACATACTTGTCCATATTACATGTCAACAATATGATCATATCATGAAACTCGAAGCAATAATGTACTTGTCCATATTACATGTCAACAATATGATCATAACATTGACCTCAAAAGGATGACATACTTGTCCATATTACATGTCCACAATATGATCATATCATTAAACTCGAAGCAATAAATGTACTTGTCCATATTACATGCAAACAATATGATCATAACATTAAACTCGAAAGAATAACGGACTTGTCCATATTACATGTCAACAATACGATCATAACATTATAATCTCGAAGGAATAATGTACTTGTCCATATTACATGTCCACAATATGATCATAAAATTAAACTCGAAAGCAATAACCACTTGTCCATCATTACATGTCAACAATACGATCAAATAACGTACTTGTCCATATTACATATTACATTAAACTCAAAGCAATAACCATTTGTCCATATTACATGTCAACAATACCATCATAGAATTAAAATCAAAAGAATAACATACTTGTCCATATTACATGTCAACAATACGATCATAACATTATAACCTCAAAGAAATAACATACTTGTCCATATTACGAAACAGAAACAAGATATTTGCTAATTTGATGTTTTTGTGAAAATATTCTTTTAAGAACAAGTCTTTTTAAACAACAGATATTTAAAAATCCCTGCTCAACAGCAGACTTAGGTGGAAATAAGACTTAGTTTATTCGTCATTCCTTGTCTGGCTCTCCGTCATTTACCACTTACAAGCGAAAACCACCTAGGGAAGTTTCTCAGCCAATGCAGGGATCGAACAAGTGGCTCAGTGAGTAAGACGTTTTTTTGCTAACCCGATCCCTTGGCAGTTGGAATTTGATCTAGCAGTGGGCCGTAGCGCTGCTATCTGAGCAAAATTTCCCTTGGTAGTTGGAATTCAAACCCAAAAGTGGGCCATAGCACCGCCGTCCGGGCCAAATTGTAAGGTGTATGCCTGTCTTTATTAGACCCATGTGTTCCAAGGTGTGCCATTGGCGAAAAATGGTTGAGAACCACTGCTCTAGATTCAAGAAACTTTAATAAATTGATTTAAATATCTTGTTTCTGTCTCAAACAATTTCTCAAACCCAAAAATATTCTCTCATAAACCTCTTTAACAATATTCTTAAATCAACAAAGATCCCTGAAAATTCTTTAAAATCATCTTGGTATATCCACAGTGTCCAGTAAATCAGAAGAGGTATCGGATGTTCTAGAAAGAGGAAGCATAAACAAGCTAGTATACAACACTTATCCATACTGATGGTTTAACTGGTCTCAGATGACTGGAATAATCTGATTTGCTCCGATTCACTTCAGTTAAAGAACATATTTGTGATTTCGAGATCTACACTTATAAACAAGTCTGGAAATAAGGCACCAGTCACAGACAATGTCAGGCACCAATTCAGGCTTGGCCAGGCACAAAACCTCTGGTGCCTGTCATTTTGTCCAGCACTGATTTGTCTTGTTTATTGATATTATTAATACATGTCTGGCACTAAGTTGAAAATATCAGGTATTATTTATTAGTGCCAGGTACATCTAAAACCATTATTTCCAGGCCTGCTTATAGATGTAAAATAATATTTGATTTGCTGCGATTTGACTATACATTCAAATCAAAATTGAATCGAAAATTTGAGACAAATCGATAAATCACTAATATACAAACATTATTCGACAATTTTACAATCATTTTTAGATAATTTCTTTTTCTAAACAGGTTCATGGTTGGTGTAAGATTATCTTTTACCTTTATAAACTCAGTAGAAGTGATAATGCCACTTTAATATTTGATTTCAAATATCCTTTTTGTTAATATTTTGTTAATATACAGAGCCAATCGGGATATATTCAGTATCATTTAATCTTGTGTGTATTTAGCACTAATTTCTTTCACATTTATTCAATAACAAATCCTTGTTTAAAAATTTGAAAAAATCATTTAAAATCACCAAAAATCATCTAATTAAAATTTGTACTGTGTACAGTTTAGATCTGACCATTCAATTTTGATACTGAGTGTCCAATTTACAAGTATTTAATTTCTTGATCACTGTTAAAAAATAAACAACCCAATTGATTATTTATGTATAATGATTAGTTTTTGAACAATGGTCAGAAAATAAAATGCTTGTAAATTATCAAAATTAATCAGTCAGCTTTAAACTGGACAAATTAGATGATTTTGGGTGATCTTAAATGATTTTTACGAATTTTAAAACAAAAAATAGATATTAAACGAATGTAAAAGAAATTAGTGCTAGATACACAAGATTAAATGATACCCGCGTTACAGTGATCGCCCTCCTCCAAATTAGGCATAGGTGATAATATTAGTGAACCATGGTCATACCAAGATGCATTAATAAAACAATTATTTCAGTCCTTTTTACACAATAACAATTACTATCATATATTCTCTCTCAATAATAACAATTTACAATTTATATCTATAAACACAATATGTAACAATATTTTTATCATAACAATTATATTGTGTTTGGTATTTTTTTACTTAAAGGGGCATTAGGTAGGATTAGATAAATAGCTGACACAGTTCTCGCTATAATAGTTAAAAAATAGATAATGAAAACAGAATATGCTGAAAATTTCAGTCAAATTGCTTTACCCTGAACCAAGATATTAGGTAGGATTAGATAAATAGCTGACACAGTTCTCGCTATAATAGTTAAAAAATAGATAATGAAAACAGAATATGCTGAAAATTTCAGTCAAATTGCTTTACCCTGAACCGAGATATTAGTGATTTAATTTTAGGCTAGCCTTGATTGTCATTACTACCATTGATACGATAATAAAATAAGTTTCAACTATTCATTTTTACGTTAAATCATCCATCACAAAAAAGTATTCAAATCCACTTAATATTGCAGGCTAACAATGGCATCGAGAGTTGATTATGGTCTTGATAAGTTAATTAATGCCTAATTAATAATTTAGATCACATTTCAGACCTCAAGAAAGACCTGTAATAGGCAGATTTAGCTCTAGCATAATGTATGTTTAAGTCAAAGTTGAAATGAAATGATATTTAACGTCAAACTTGTCAGCACCAATCTGTTTAACGAAGCCGGGTAATGAGAGAGAGAGAAAGAAATGGAGTTTAACGTGATTCAAGTAGTTTTGAAATTTACAAAAAAATATTCTTTCACACGATTCAAATAGTTTTGAAATTTAAAACAAAAAATTCTTTCACATGATTCAAGAAGTTTTGAAATTTAAAACAAAAAATTCTGTCACATGATTCAAGTAGCTATTTATTTATGAAGGTCTTGAAGAACAGAAAATAAAATTGGGGTGGCCTAATTGTAGATTTCTCAATAGTAAAAACAAAATAACAAATAGGTTTAGTACATGTAATCATTAAACAGATATTATGCAAGAGCTAAATCTGCCTATTGCAGGTCTTTCTTTAGGCCTGAAATGTTATATAAATCATTAATTAAACATTAATTAACTTATCAAGACCATAATCAACTCTTGATGCCATCGCTAGGGCGTGATTTTTATTGGATTAGGCCCCGATATGCTGTTTGACTTCCATTCATAATTTAATCATGAAATGGATAATCAGGACTATGCTTTTTATCGTACCGACTTTAGTAATGATGATCAAGGCTTGGCCCAAAATTCAATCGCTAAAATCTGGGTTCAGAGTGGATCCATTTGACTGAAATTTTCAGCAAATTCCCTTTACATTATCTAGTTTTTAACTATTATAGTGAGAACTTCCAGCTCTTTATCTTATCTCCCATAATGTATCTTTAAAATAATGGATATTTGAATTATCTTATAATAATTGCCGTCTTCATTAGCCCAGGTTAGGAGCAGAACAGTAGGACGTTAAACCCCATTTCATTTCATTTATAATAATTGGATAAATTGAATATTTAGACAATTCAACTCTTAAAGCATTGTGAATATCACAAAAATAGAATGGCTATCTGAACTTAACATTTATAAGTTCAAATACATCTAAACCAGTGGACCTTATATGAAAGTGTTCGTCCTAGTTTTCATTAAGTATAAAAACAAATTAAATCTTATTCTCAGAAAAGGATTGAGAAACAGGCTGGGCATATATTATCTCTCTCCTAAAACTTTTTACTTATAATGACTAAATCATAAACAGTTTTTAATGCATTCTCTCAGAAAATAAAACACAAGTGACACCAGATGTTACATATTGTCGGACGTAAGTCAAAAAGGTTGTATATGGCATATATTACAAAATTTATATTTTTGCTTGTCTATACTTAGAATTTTCTTGTGCATCTTTTCATGTATTTCTAAGCCAATAAAAAAAGGTTTTATAAATATTGTTTCAAGGGGATCTAGACATTGTTTCAAAATGTGGTTTCCGTACAATATCATAATTCTTAGAGAGAGAAATAGGGTTTAACGTCCACTCAATACAAACTAGGTCATTTCGTGACTAACATATGGTTCAATTTTATTTCAATAATTCGCTTGCACGTAGGGGTCTTTAGCAGTGGCAGGAAACCGGAGGACCCGGAGAAAACCCACGAGGTTGGACAGGCAACCTTACTCCTTCTCACGTACAACTGGGAAATCGAAACCACGCCAGTTGACTCAATGCCAGACTTTATGATACAATGCCATCCAACCCCCCTCATGATTCTTAACTGCTATGCATTTTTTGCTTGCCTGAACAATGTGGCTAAACCCATATACAACCTTTTAACTTCCAAACAATAAATTTCGTAATTAATTCTACAACATACAAGTCATATTCTCTAGTAAAATAATACGTAACTGACTTCAGTTGTTCGAAATATTTTTGGGTCACTAAAGTGGTCCATACACGTTCAATTAATTGATGAAGAAATTGAACGTGTATGAAGGACATTGACGGCAAATTAATTGAAACAATTTAATTGAGTCAATTAATTGACGGATCAAAGTTCCTTTGATATTTATTGACGGCTCGTCAATTAAATCAACCGTGTGTGCTAGTGCTAGAGATGCTTTCATCTCAAAGTTTTCGATCAGAATGTAAATTGAAGCTAAAACATTGATCGTGTGGGAGCAATGTCAATTTCGTCAATTAACTGAAATCAATTAATAGATTGACGAAAAAATTGAACGTGTATGGGCCGCTTGACAAAATGAAATGTAGGGGGCCGTGTATGGGCCGCTTAAGACAAAATGAAATGTAGGGGGGTGGGTAATTGATTGACGTCCTACTTTTCACTAAGACTAATTATCTTTAAAGAATTCTCTCGTAAAATAAAAGGTAAGCTTGTGCGTGAAGAACGGAGGATTCTGGAACTTCATGGACGTGACTGTCACTGATATGGTACCATTTTCCTGGAGGAATCAAACTCTCGATTGCCTTCTCACTGATGTCGGTTTCCGGAGATTTTGGACCGTTGATGGATCGTTCGACGTATCTATGGATATACTCTTTGGGAAATGAATAGTGTGGTTGTATGTAACTTACTACTGCATTCAGATTAGGTCGGACTTTGACAAATGCTGTGTAATGGCCACCAGATAGACGTCCACTGTGTTCAACAACACCATATAAGGAATAAAGAACTTTTCTTTGACCTGGTTGAATACCCTGGAACAGAAATAAAATGAAATTGGGGTTTAATGTCCTACCGTTCTCTGCTCCTACTGGGAAAAGGAAGACAGGCATACACCATACAGTGTGGTATGAGGGAAATTTTGCCTCGGCAGAGGCACTATGGCCTACTTTTATATCATATTCCAACTGCCAGGGGATCTTTTACATGCACGCCAATGTATACACAAGACCTTGTCTTTTTTGTCTCATCCATATGACTGATTTATTGAAGGATCAAGATATTTATCAAATTTGAGCAACTTGCAAGTTTGCCTTTAAGATAAGCTTCAGTTGAGAGATAGCTGTTGCATATTTTCGCACTTTGCGTGAATATCTTATTGACTATGGTCACATATGCAATGCAAGGAGGGATACAGCAGGATTTCCATCTTCTCTGCTAATACTGGGTAGTACAACATCTCAAATATCTTGGCAGTTTCAATGAAATGAAATGGGGTTTAAAATGGGCTAATGAAGATGTGCATACGCCATGCAGTGTGCTATGAGAGAAATTTTGCACAATGGTCTACTCTTATTTTGAATTCAAAATGTCAAGTGTTCCTTTATGTGCTTGCCAATGTGTACAAAGGACCTAGATTTTTCATACCAACCGATCAACTAGTCACTGACAAGGGGAAATTAGAAAATCCTGAGGAACTTTCTCAGCCAACACCGGGATAATATTCGAGACCCCCTGTTAGCAAGCCACTGAGCCACCATGGCTCCCCAGCAGTTTCCAATCTATAACTGATTACAATATATATTAATACCAACCTGACATAAAGAACTACAATATGGAGCTAGGTCAAGAACTAATGGAAAATCTACATGACGATTTACTTTTCTGGATGCAAAACCAACCTACAAATAAATCAAATTTATATAAAATACCATAGAAAATGAAATGAAATGGGGTTTAATGCCTACTGTTCTGCTCTGACTGGGCTAATGAAGGTGGGCATACGCAATACAGTGTGCCACGAGAGAAATTTTGCCCGCACAGCAGCGCTATGGCCTACTCTTATATTGAATTCCAACTGCCAAGGGATCTTTAAGGTGCACGCCATTGTATACACAGGACCTTGTTTTTTTGTCCCATTCGAACGACAAGACAGCTGTCCTTTTAACTGGGATTAGAGACAAGCACCTACCTGTTCAAATCTTTTTAAATGAAGAGTTAAAACAGCAGGTGGTTGAAATATTAAATATTGTTTACTAGCATTCGAACAGACGGTCTCACTTTTCTTCTTATCTACAAAATATAAATAATACGATTATATAGATCTGACAACAAGACGGTCTCACTCTTCTTCTTAATACAGTACAGTAGAATCTGTACGAGCAGTCACAATAAATACACCTGTTGAAATTATTTACAGCCACTCCTCTAATGTGACCAGCCAACAGCCAGTATCTTTTTTATAAAATTGTCAAGATATCACCCATTCAACGGCCATTGCTGATATCCGCTATCCAGTCATATAGCTAGATTAACAGCTAATTATTTGGCTCCTCGCTGATCAGGTAAAAAGATCAGTGAAAATAACAAGAAACCAGGGATTAACTAATTTTTTGTTTTATTATATAACAAACCCTGATCACTCTCTTTACACATAGCAAGAACATTATTTAATAGCCTACTGAGTACTGTTTTTAATCGGTTGTTGCTTTAGCTGATTGATGTTTAATCTAGTCGATTGGTCAAACAATTAACCAGTCACTACGGTATCATAAATCAATCTACTTTCCGCTAAATTACAACAGGTTATAATTATTACTTTTAATTAAGAAGTCAATCAACTTGTTTGTTGGCTACAACAACAGCCATTCCTTAATGAGAATCAACCATGTGGTTCATAATCCGAGTAATTAGCACATTTAACGGTTATTTTGATAATGCGGGAAAAAAAAAAAAACAAGCTTGCTGATTATTCTGAGCAGGTTCGGTAAGCTGCCTTTGTGAAAATAAGCCACGTGGCAAAAGAAGACTATCTCGACATTGTTTGCGAATTGCACGTGTTTTCCACACTCCGTAAGAATTCCAGGTACCAGTTGATATTAAAATAATAACTGACAATATCATGTCTTAATCCACGCTTAAAATGAACTAAAAAAATGATTAGTTAACCTTTAATTAAATATACATTATGGGAGATTCGATAACGAGTTGGCAGTCCTCACTATAATAGTTAAAAACTAGATAATGTAAAGGCAATTTGCTGAAAATTTCATTCAAATTGATCCACTATGAACCGAGAACTAAGCGGTAGGAATTTCCGCCTAGCCTCGATCATCATTACTAAAGTCAGTACGATAAACAGCATAGTCTCCATTATCCATTTAATCGTTTAATCAAGAAGGAAAGTTATGCAGTAAATCAGCTCATAATCCAGTAAAGATCGCAGGCTAGCATAACCATCTAGAGTTGATTATGGTCTGGATAGGTTAATTAATGTCTAATTAATAATTTAGATAACATTTCAGGCCCAAAGAAAGACCTGCAATAGACAGATTTAGCTCTTGCATAATGTATGTTTAAGAAAACAATACCAAAACTTTGATATTGTCAAAAACAAAACCCACAAATTGACGATAGCATCTTTAAACTGTATTCACTGTCTTACCTTTATTTATGGCTGTTTTATTATTCTTGATTTTCGTACATCGCTCACAGCTAACTTTATTACTACCGGTCAGCAGTTCCGCGGAGGTGAATTGATGTAAACAAGACAGGATGGAGCACTCCTTTCCCGACGACTGATATCGTGGAGATAACGTAGACATGGATTTATACTGAGCTTCCTTCCGCAGCGCCTGGCGTAACTTCCGATGATTTGGTGAATTAGGATCAGGGATGCCATTGCAATCTAAAGATGGCGGAAGATCGCGTGATTGATTAACGACAGGTAATGAAGGCAGACTAGACAACTCTGCGGATTCCTGCGATTCCACAGAGTCGATGTATGGAATATCAGCATTATCTATTAATCCTCCGGCAGTTGAACCGGACACATCCAAATTTAAATAATTCAACTTTTTGGTTAGATTCTCCACTAGATCAGTGCCATTGGTTCCAAGGCGAGTACGAGAGTCTTCTAGATGTAATTCATTAAGAGATTCCGACAGCCCTTTTCTCATACAATTACCGTCCAACATATCTTGGTCATACTTTATATCACAGGTACTCGATCGTGAACTGTCTGTACTTTTTTTATGAGAGCTACCGATACTACTAGCCGTCAACGAACCCTCCGTACTCGTAAACAAAGTGGAACTATCGTTTTCAACTAAGGTCATTGAACTACTGTCCGCATCAACAGTACTTCCATCTTCATTGTCCTTACAATCGCCATTAATGTTTATAAATTGTGCACCTTCAATTTTAGGAGTATTTTGAAGTTCTGGATTAGTATTGTTTAAAGTTATTAAATTATTTGTATTAGCTACAGGTGGGATAGATAAATCGTTAGCTATAGATGGCGCTTCTAATATACTATTATTGACTGAGGCACCTCCGAAAAGTTTTGATGCGTCACTTTCTAAATTGTCTTCTACATCAGCATCTGAAATATGAAAGAAAGGTTAAACATACGCCCACAGCAGCTAAGTCGTCTGAGCAGTCCACAAAGGCTGCCATCTTTGTGTATTTTATTGGTAAACGACAGGCTTTACAAAACACTAAAAATTGAGCAAAATCATATCAACAGTAACAACTCATGAAGTAATTAAAATTTGATAAGCTTCTAGTTCTTCTTAGAACTAACAAAAACATGTACAAGTATTCAGATGATAACTTTAGCAAATTTGTATTAAGTTTTTATCTTTTTCTCAGGCATGTATAACAGCTGTACATGTAATAACTGTAGCCTCAAGAGAAGCCACAAGAATAAGGGCCACAACTTAAGGCAGTAATTATTGGAAACGTTGAAATTAAATAGGCTTCTTTAGCTCATGAACTTAAACATGGTGTATAACTTAAGCCTTCAGGGCATTATTGTTTTAAATGAACAAGGGACATAACTGTGATAGCAATTATAGGAAATCGATAAATAAGCTTAATGTCATGAACATAAACACTTTGTATACATTTTAAAAATGCTCCACGGTGTAGTCCAGATAACTGTATATTTTCTACCTGAAGGATCATGATCTTCTTTATCATCCTTTTCTCCATCAACTGATACTCTTCTTTCTTCTGTTATTCGTTCTTCTTTCACTTCATCACCTTCTTCATCCTCCTTCACTCCATCACTAAATATAGGATCTTCTTGCTTATTAGCTCTGCGTGCATATTTCTCTTTACGCTAATCAAAAATATTTTAAAAAGATATAAAATATAATAATAACATAGTGGACATTCTTTCTCAAACACCTGATAACACTTCTCATTTGAGGAGTATGCATGGCTAGAAAACCATTATTGTATTTAAACTGCTGCTGACCTGGGCTTGGGCCCCAAAATTATATTCTACCCAGTAATTGTCCATTTCCAAAAACTACAACAGTGAAGTAGTGATAGCCGAGGCAGGATTTGTTTACCCTTTCTACAACACGATACCACTTCTTAGCATCAGTCTTAATTAATCAAACCAAGATGGGCTAATTTAATTACCTTAACCCTAACATCTGTCTAAATTAATTAACCCAAATCTATCATCCATCTAAATTAATTAATTAAACCCCAGTATCAATCTAAATTAAGTAATTAAAAACCATTATCGATCTTAATTAAGTAACTTAGACCGAGCATCAGTGTTATTTGTAACTTAAACCAAGCATCAGTGTTATTTGTAACTTAGACCGAGCATCAGTGTTATTTGTAACTTAAACCAAGCATCAGTGTTATTTGTAACTTAGACCGAGCATCAGTGTTATTTGTAACTTAGACCGAGCATCAGTGTTATTCGTAACTTAAACTGAGCATCAATGTTATTCGTAACTTAAACCGAACATCAGTGTTATTTGTAACTTAAAACAAGCATCAGTGTTATATGTAACTTAAAACAAGCATCAGTGTTATATGTAACTTAAACCGAGCATCAGTGATATTTGTAACTTACCCTCTGTTCTTTTTTTGATAATCTTTTGTCTTTTTTTGATGGATGTTTACTATGGTTATCTTTAGAAGCCAGACCTTCAGAACTTTTTACAATGTGTGATTCATCTACTTCATCTACAGATTTCTTCTTTCCACTCACTACCATATTAGGTCTTAACGGCTGAAATTTAAAACAACAATATATGGTGAAAAAAAATGACTTAACAACATTCCTGTGCCCAAAAGATCCATAACATTTAAAATTTCTTTGCTCAATGCTTCTTCTGTTAGTGTTTAATGTCCATTTGCACTGTGGGTGATATCGCACACATATTGTCTTAAGTTTTTTATCTGAGCACACGCACAGGGTTTTTTTTGTGGGAGGAAACCAGAGTAAACCCACGAGGTTGAGAAGGCGTCCCTATCTCCAAATCACATAAGCCCTCACCAGAGATAGAAACCACAACCGCAAGCCAGAGTTTAACGGCTAGCTAGAGGTCGAAGATTTTATGATTCAATTTATATTTCAATAATTCACTTGCCCAAAGGGGGGTAGGGATTGCGGTCTACAGTGTTGCGCTTCAAGAGAGAGAGAGAGAGAGAGAGAGTTTAATGCCCACTCAACACAAACCAGGTTTTTTCGGGACTAACATATGGTTCAATTTTATTTCAATAATTCGCTTGCATGGAAGAATTTTTATATCAGTGAGAGGAAACCGGAGGACCCGCAGAAAACCCATGAGGTTTGACAGACGACCCTACTCCTTATCACGTACTGGTGTGGTATCGAAAAATCAAGCCAAATTAATAAATATCAGACCTTATGATCTAAAGCATGCATGTTTGACCATTTGGCCACACAATCCCCCAGGCCCTGGAGTAGATCTTTAAGAAAACTTAGGAAAAAAGTAAGAGTTACCTTTTCTTCCGTAACAGGTAGAGATAAGTCAAGGAATGGTTCAAATATCTGAGATACCTAAAATTAACAACATTATACTTTAAAAAATATATTAATATACACAGGTGACAATTCTATGGAATACAATTACTGCTTATTACTGAGCGACGTTTCCACTAATAACTAGATAAACTTAGTTGAAACGTTTCTCAGTAATAAGCAGTATTTGTATTCCATAGAATTGTAACCTATGTATGAGCAGTTCAATTACTAAATGCCTTGCAACAATTTTTAAGAATTAATGAAATGAAATGGGAATGTCCTACTGTTCTACTCCATCTGGATTAATGAAGACAGACATACATACAGTGTGCTACATGTACAAGGAAAATTTTGCCTAGGCAGCGGCACTATGGCCTACTCTTACATCAAATTCCAACTGCCATGGGATGTTTTAAGTGCACGCCAATGCATACAAAGGACCTCATTTTTTTGTCCCATCCGAACGACTAGACAGCCCTCTGTTCTGCACCACTGACCATAGAAAACCACGTCGGTAAACCCTAATGAACTATCTCGGCCAATGCAGGGATTGAACATGCGACCTTCAGGCTAGCGAGCCAGCGTCTTACCCACTTAGCCACCGTGGCTGCCCTTAAGAACTAATAACTTACATGTTTACATTCTTCACACATGACTGTACTAACTAATTGACCTCCAAATAAACTATCTATAAATGTATGTTTACCTTGACGACCATATTCTAAAATTAAAATAGATTTAATCCTAAAAAGTAACAAAACAAATCTGGAAACAAATTTGTAAATTTAGCAGAACATCAATGTGGTTGTGGAACCCAAAGCAAATTAGTATCAAACGAAACGAAATGGGGTTTAACGTCCTACTGTTCTGCTCCGAACTGGGCTAATGAAGACAGGCATACGCCATACAGTTTGCTATAAGGGAAATTTTGCCCGGACAGCGGCACTACGGTCTACTCTTATATCGAATTCCAATGGTCAAGGGATCTTTTACGTGCACGCCAATGTGTACACGGGACCTTGGTTTTTCGTACCATGCGAACGACTAGACAGCTGTTCTTGTCAGGCACTCTGTCCTGCATCACTGACAAGGGAGAACCACGCCGGAAAATCTGGATTAACTTTCTCGGCCAATACAGGGATCGAACCCCCCGTTCTGGCTAGCGAGCCAGCGTCTTACCCACTTAGGCACCGTGACCCCAAAATGAAATTAAACTTGTGGTTTAACTTCCTACTGAAGAATGGCATACGCCCTACAGTCGGCTATGTGGTAAATTTGGCCTGGACATGGACAACACTTATATCGCATTCCAACTGTCAAGGGATCTTTTACGTGCACGCCAATGTGTACACAGGACCTCAGTTTTTCGCCCATCTGATGTAATGTATCTTTAACAAACTGATATAGAAATTTGTTGTAAGGGAGACCCTAGTAAAGAATAAATATACGGTCTTGGTACCTTTCACTTTCATCTTTGTCTCTTCATCTATAGATTTGGGATTTACATTAAAATGCTTTAAAATTCCTGTTTGACACCTCTGGAAAAAAAAATAAAACAATAAAAATCAAAATCAGGGGAATGGGCAAATTAAAAGCAGGTATCGGTCTACCTCTTAAAATTTTTACCTCTTAAAATTTTAACAACAATCTTTTTGTGCACGCCAATGTGTACTAATGCTGGGTATTGCGACTGTAGTCACGATACGATAAGTATTGTTATATGAGTGCTAATATGTATAAAGGATCTCTGCAGAACCAAATTATGTTGCAATATAATTAAAGTCAACAGCTGAAAGTGAAACTAAAATCATCAATCCAAATAACACATCAGATAAACGTCCAATTCAACGTTTTATTTAGAGAGAGAGAGAGAAATGGGTTTAACGTCCACTCGACACAAACTAGGTCATTTCGGGACTAACATATGGTTTAATTTTATTTCAATAATTTGCTTGCACATAGGGGTCTTTAGCAGTGGGAGGAAACCGGAGGACCCGGAGACGAGGTTGGACAGGCGACCCTACTCCTTGTCACATACAACCGGGGATTTTATTTAGACCTAAATAAAACAATAGATCGGTGAAATCATTTCTCGTCTTAAACACAGTACCAAGTATATAATTTTATTACCTTTATTTCTTCGGTTCGAATAACATCTAATAAATAACGTAATAATTCATGACTATCTTGTTGCTGGAATCCTTTAAATCGTGGAGCCCTGAAAAACAATACATATTAATATATATATCATGGTCCTCATAACAGTTTAATACAATGTGACTAAAGTAAAAAAAATATACCATAGCATTTAAGGGAGAGAGAGAGAAATGGGGTTTAACGTCCACTCAACACAAACTAGGTCATTTCGGGACTAACATATGGTTTAATTTTATTTCAATAATTTGCTTGCACGTAGGGTTCTTTAGTAGTGGGAGGAAACCGGAGGACCTGGAGAAAACCCACGAGGTTGGACAGGTGACCCTACTCCTTGTCATGTACAACCGGGGATTCGAAACCACGCCAGTTGACTCAATGACAGGCCTTATGATACAGCGCACTGTGCGCACGTGCTAACCATTCGGCCACCCAACCCCCCCTAGCATTTAAGGACAAAAAATAGAAATAGTCTGTACATTCCCTTGGTTTTATTCATTCTATACTTAATAAAACCACTGCAATGCACAGATTTTTTCTATTTATTTTCCAATTCTCTTATCTAGTGTCAGTCAATTATTTTTTGGAATTGTCAGATATCCTCGCATAGTCTCATGTAACAATTTTTGGTCTTCGAAGGAATTATTGGTGAGCAGAAATTTGTCCGTGTATCTGTTATCACTCATCACTTCAGTCAGTTGTATAGAAGGATAACTCATATTTTCCCACTTCCGTTTCTTGACATCTTCATTACCCATCTATTGTAGCAATGATCTGTGTTAAAATTATATTTGAAAGGTGTTTAACCAGATCTATCACATATGTGATAATGACTGACACCAATATTGTCCTTTAATAATGCACTTTTATTTAAAGGAACAATCACTGGTTTATTACAGTAGAATCTGTATTCAACAGCCACTCAAGGGAATTGCATGACTGAAAACTTAATGGAGTGACCTCTTAATAAAAATCTCTTTGTGTTAGTTAGTGCTGATATATCAAGAAACATTTTACGCTTGGATGCCTCAGGAGCAAACAGCGAAACTCGCATCAGTATATTTGACCGTCACCGAAACTCGCTATTAGAACGAAAATTCTTTGACTCAAATATAGATTCTGGTAACATGTCATTTAGTACATTAATACTACTACATACCTTTGTTATGTATTTGTTAATATTTATCCATTTTTGTGACGAAAATACATGAATTATTTCTATTTTTTCAAAAACAGCACATGTCAAAAAAACTAAGTCCCCCACAAAACTGACTGAAACATGTTTCTGTGTATTCTTTTTCATTAGAGGGGGTTGGATGGCGAATGGTTAGCACCTGTGCACTGTATCATAAGGTCTGTCATTGAGTCAACTAGCGTGGTTTTGATTCCCCGGTTGTAGGAGACCGTGTATGACGTCATATCTGACTTGGCAACCTGAATTCCTCATTAAAGATGTCTTCTTCTGTCGCTTCAAGTACTTTGACATTCTATAAATTTTATTCTAAACCTAGCCGCGACTGAATTAGAATATTTAATAACCCTGTATACGAAGCATTGACTTTATGGAACCTGTGGCATCAATCAAAACTACACGAAGATGGGGGTGAGAAGCGTTGCCTTACTGCCATATTATTGAGTTACTAAGAAGGAACAAAAGTTGCCCTAGGAAAAAATGTTGTCATACAACAAATAGAAGTTAGAACATTGTAATTGTAACGTGTAAACAGTCGTCCAATATGTTGCATCCGATGGTTGTATGGATTGATCGTATAAACGGTGCTTAAGTCTCGAAATGAACTAGTTTTGTATCGAGTGGACGTTAAACCCCATTTCTCTCTCTCTCTCTCTTTTTAATAAGATCGTCTATTAGCAGGGATCATGTTGAATGTGGCCGTAGTGTACTTACTTTTTACAGATCTGTCCAAATAAAGCTGATGGGTTTACCGTATTACTGCTACTACCTTTACTAACACCTTTATTCATTTCCACTAAAAATCCTACTAACGACTGAGTTAATGGTCCAACTTCACCTGGTATAACTTCTATACTAGACTGTAATAAATATTCATTAATCAACTATTTGAAATCAAATTAATGATTGGGTTAATGTTCCAACTGCACCAGGTAGAACTTCTATACGAAACCGTAATAAATATTCATTAATCAACTATGAAATCCTACTAATGATTGGGTCAATAGAACTACTGCACCAGGTAGAACTTAATTAATCAATTATCAAATCCTACTAGAGATTGGTTTAATGGAACAACTTCACCTGGTAGAACTTAGTTAATCAACTATCAAATCCTACTAGAGATTGGGTTAACAGACCAACCTGCCCAGATAGAATAGTAGAATGTAATAAATATCATACATTGTCATAATTACAATAAATATTCATTTATCAACTATAAAATCCTAATCTTTAAATGGCACTTAGCGGTTGAGAAACACATTAAACAGAACTCAATTTTTATGGGAAACAATCACTTTTTATTCTAAAAGCACAAAGTCCCTATAAGTTCGGAAATGTCAGACCAATCTAATAACGGCTAGATGTTGTAAAACTTGCAGTCGTTGTTTCAGGAACATGAGGCAAACCTCTCCTCTTTTGCACTGCATCCCTGATCATACAAAAAAAATAACCAACACGACCTAAGATATTGTTTTGAATAGACTGTCAACTCGGCTTATTTCCTTTACAACAAAAAATGTAGTCTGTAGATGGTTCAAAAGAAATGGACGGAAGCAATGACAATATCCGACCAGATTTCCATGTGTATAACTAGAACAGTTCATGATAACTCACTAAATCTTTGGTAGCAGCATCATCATCAGGTTCCTCGTCACTGGAACCACCGCTTTCTATATCAACTATAGTATGACCAGGTAGTCTTAATGGACGTCCTTTCTCTGTTTTCTCTAGTAACAGTGATTCTAAACTATAAGATTGACTTAAATTCTGCATGACAGCATTAAAAAAACATGTATTACCTAGATTACTTAAACCCTGAAATATAAACAAATACATTGATATATTAGTGAGACATCAGTCAGAGATCATAGAGAAAGCTTTATAGATAACATATTTACAAAAAACAAAATGTCCAGCATTCTAGTACAGCTGATTTCGTTTTGGTTTTTTTGACTTTAGTAAATTTCCTGTAATTTAATGAAATGTGGTTTAACCTCCTACTTTTCTGCACTGACTGGCTAATGATACACTGACGGTTGGAAGTGAAAATAAAAGTAGGCTGTAGCACCTCTGTCTCAGGAAAATTTCTCTCATACATGTATCACAATGCAAGATGTGTGCTCATCTTCATTATGGTTAAAGATCTAATTGATAAGGCCAACTTCAAGTTTGGTCAAAAGTCACAAGATATAAACAGGGCTAGCGCTAATCCCAACCCTAACCCTGAACCTAGCCTTAATCCTTACCCTTAATCCTAACCTACAATCTTGCCAATAATCAATGTGCCCTAACCTTATTTACATCTCAGCGACCTTGACAAAAATTGAGCTGGCCTTAACAATTAGATTTAGACCAGAACTGTAGGACGTTAAACTACATCTCATTTCTTATCTTTTTCTCACCTGTCCATCAACCTACACAACAGTCATCAAATAGGTTAGGAAAAATCATATCAGACGACCTTGCTGTCTATAACATGATCAAAATGTCAGTTATACAAGGTATTACGCTCTGCTACTATTTGAATAATACCCACCTTAACTTTATGACATACAACTGGTGTTGATGACTTCGGGGTTAAAGGTCGTGCTCTATCTTTAACAGTCATCTGTTCTGTAGAAGGTTCAGCTTTTGGCTGTGGAGTGTTAATGGTGGATAATGCACGCCTTCCTAATTAAATAAATAATTCTATATTAGTTCAACTGTAGACCTGGTCCTGGTTTCACAAAGGATTCTCAGACTTAAGAATTTACTCTACTTTCAATCACAGTTTATGAGAAATAGCTTTGATTCAGAAACACAAAACTTTGCACATGGTTTCTTAATGATGTATCTGATACATTCAAACAACAAAAGTTTTATAACAGGCTATATTTTAGTTCGTTGTGATTTTTATTTTGTCGAAGGATCACCATTAGTCTAAATATTCTATTTCAAGGAGCTACATTTACCTCAAGTTTATAGGAATGTATGATTATCCAGTATCATTTTCTTATCAAGTTGTTTATAGGAATGTATGATTATCCAGTATCATTTATCTCCTGTTATTTATAGGAATGTATGATTATCCAGTATCATTTATGATTGTCATTAACCTTGCATATCCAATAAATGAGCCTAGGAATTCATACAACTTTTTACTGTAATCAGTGTTAAAGAGATGGATACTGCTAGAGGGATTTTACTGCTAGGGAGTGTTAAAGTGTTGGATACTGTCAGAGATTGTTAAAGAGTTGGATACTGCTAGAGGGTTTTTACTGCTAGGGAGTGTTAAAGTGTTGGATACTGTCAGAGATTGTTAAAGAGTTGGATACTGCTAGAGGGTTTTTACTGCTAGGGAGTGTTAAAGTGTTGGATACTGTCAGAGATTGTTAAAGAGTTGGATACTGCTAGAGGGTTTTTACTGCTAGGGAGTGTTAAAGAGTTGGATACTGTCAGAGATTGTTAAAGAGTTGGATACTGTTAAAGAGTGTTAAAGAGTTGGATACGAGTTTGGTTACTGTTGTTACAGTTGGATATTGTTTGAGAGTTAGATATTGTTGGAGAATAGGTTAAAGAGTTGGATACTGTTGTTAGGGTTGGATATTGTTGGAGAGTTGGATATTATTGTTAGTGTTGGATATTATTGTTAGGGAGTTGGATATTACTGTTCGAGAGTGTTAGAGAGCTGGATATTGAGAGTTTCTTTTACCTGTAGTATGATCTCCTCGAGTTAAACCAGATTGTTTGCGTAGAAACTCGACACATTCCTGGATTCTTTTAGATGTTTCTACAGGTACATCATCATCACAGGTATAGCACCTGATAAATATACAAAATATATAGTAAACATTTTATTTAATCAAGACTCTTTAGAACTTGATACAATACTGACTATTCCAGTTCCTTGAAGAAAATTAAGAGAGATATATTCCTGAACAGACCGATGCTGCTGTTCCTTAGACCTTCTCTCACTGCCTAAGATATGTAAACAGCATTCAGTACTAAAGGAACATTTTACCTGTTCCACACCTATGCACTGGAAACAGTAATGCACTTTATGTAATGATTATTGTTAATTGGAGTTGTCTCTC